>NC_090371.1:27489386-29989386 GCF_036365525.1 Heterodontus francisci | reverse complement strand
AAACCTCTATCATGTCACCCCTCCACCTCCGTCGTTCCAGTGAAAACAATCCGAGTTTATCCAACCTCTCCTCATTTGCCCTCCAGACCAGGCAACATCCTGGTAAACCTCTTCTGTACCCTCTCCAAAGCCTCCACATCCTTCTGGTAGTGCGGCGACCAGAATTGCACACAATATTCTAAGTGTGGCCTAACTAAAGTTCTGTACAGCTGCAGCATGACTTGCCAATTTTTATACTCTATGCCCCGACCGATGAAGGCAAGCATGCAGAATGCCTTCTTGACTACCTTATCCACCTGCGTTGCCACTTTCAGTGACCTGTGGACCTGTACGCCCAGATCTCTCTGCCTGTCAATAGTCCTAAGGGTTCTGCCATTTACTGTATACTTCCCACCTGTATTGGACCTTCCAAAATGCATTACCTCACATTTGTCCGGTTTAAACTCCATCTGCCATTTCTCCGCCTAAGTCTCCAACCGATCGATATCCTGCTGCATCCTCTCACAATCCTCATCACTGTCCGCAACTCCACCAACCTTTGTGTCATCCGCAAATTTACTAATCAGACCAGCTACATTTTCCTCCAAATCATTTATATATACGACAAACAGCAAAGGTCCCAGCACTGATCCCTGCGGAACACCACTAGTCACATCCCACCATTCAGAAAAGCAACCTTCCACTGCTACCCTCTGTCTTCTATGACCGAGCCAGTTCTGTATCCATCTTGCCAGCTCGCCTCTGATCCCGTGCGACTTCACCTTTTGTACTAGTCTGCCATGCGGGACCTTGTCAAAGGCTTTACTGAAGTCCATATAGATAACATCCACTGCCCTTTCTTCATCAATCATCTTCGTCACTTCCTCAAAAAACTCAATCAAATTAGTGAGACACGACTTCCCCTTCACAAAACCATGCTGCCTCTCGCTAATAAGTCCATTTGTTTCCAAATGGGAGTAAATCCTGTCCCGAAGAATCCTCTCTAATAATTTCCCGACCACTGATGTAAGGCTCACCTGCCTATAATTTCCTGGATTATCCTTGCTACCCTTCTTAAACAAAGGAACAACATTGGCTATTCTCCAGTCCTCTGGGACCTCACCTGTAGCCAATGAGGATGCAAAGATTTCTGTCAAGGCCCCAGAAATTTCTTCCCTTGCCTCCCTCAGTATTCTGGGGTAGATCCCATCAGGCCCTGGAGACTTATCTACCTTAATGCTTTGCAAGACACCCAACACATCCTCCTTTTTGATAATGAGATGACTGAGACTATCTACACTCCCTTCCCTATGCTCATCATTCCCTATGAATGCTTCCTTTTTCTTTTTGACATGGCTCACAATATCCCGCATTATCCAAGGTTCTCGAAACTTGCCAAATTTATCCTTCTTCCTCACAGGAACATGCTGGTCCTGGATTCTAATCAACTGACGTTTGAAAGACTCCCACATGTCAGATGTTGATTTACCCTCAAATAGCCGCCCCCAATCTAAATTCTTCAGTTCCTGCCTAATATTGTTATAATCAGCCTTCCCCCAATTTAGCACCTTCACCCGAGGACTACTCTTATCCTTATCCACAAGTACCTTAAAACTTATGGAATTATGGTCACTGTTCCCGAAATGCTCCCCTACTGAAACTTCGACCACCTGGTCGGGCTCATTCCCCAATACCAGGTCCAGTACGGCCCCATCCCTCGTTGGACTATCTATGTATTGTTTCAAGAAGCCCTCCTGGATGCTCCATACAAATTCTACCCCATCGAAGCCCCTACCACTACAAGCCTGTTACCTTTCCATCTTTCCAAAATCTGTCTACATATCTGCTCCTCTATCTCCCGCTGGCTGTTGGGAGGCCTGTAGTAAACCCCCAACATCGTGACTGCACCTTTCCTATTCCTGAGCTCCACCCATATTGCCTCACTGCATGACCCCTCCGAGGTGTCCTCCCTCAGTACAGCTGTGATATTCTCCTTAACCAGTCATACAACTCCCCCACCCCTTTTACATCCCCCTCTATCCCGCCTGAAGCTTCTAAATTCTGGAACATTTAGCTGCCAATCCTGTCCTTCCCTCAACTAAGTCTCTGTAATAGCAACAACATCATAGTTCCAAGTACTAATCCAAGCTCTAAGTTCATCTGCCTTACCTGTTATACTACTCGCATTGAAACAAATGCACTTCAAACCACCAGTCCCGCTGTGCTCCGCAACATCTCCCTGCCTGCTCTTCCTCTTAGTCTTACTGGATTTATTTACTAGTTCCCCCTCATTTATTTCACTTGCTGTCCTACTGCTCTGGTTCCCACCCCCCTGCCACACTAGTTTAAACCCTCCCGAGTGACGCTAGGAAAGCATTTGACAAAGTACCACATCAAAGGCTGGTTAACAAATTTGAGAGTCATAGAATAGGAGGGTCAATGTCAGCTTGGATTAAAAAATGGCTTAAGGACAGAAACAGGGAGTCGTGGTACCACAGAGTTTTGAATGGTGCTGAACACTGTGTAATCATCAGCAAACATCCCCACTTCTCATGTTATGTTGGAGGGAAGGTCATTGTTGAAGCAGCTGAAGATGGTTGGGCCTGGGACACAACCCTGAGGAGCTCCTGTAGCAATATCCTGGGACTGAGATGATTGTCCTCTGACAATCACAACCATCTTCCTTTATGCTAGGTATGACTTCAACCAGTGGAGAGTTTTCCCCTGATTCCCATTGACTCAAGTTTTGCTGGGGCTCCCTGAATCCATACTCTGTCAAATGCTGCCTTCATGTCAAGGGCAGTCACTCTCGCCTCACCTCTGGAGTTCAGCTCTTTTGTCCATGTTTGGACCAAGGCTGTAATGAGATCTGGAGCCTAGTGACCTTTTGTTCTCTAGCTCGGCAGGAAGTTGCTATTTTGACCACTAGCCCTTTCCCAGGTCTTCCTGTCCAATGATAGGCTAGTAGACTTTGCCAGCAAACTTTCCACTAGCCCCTGGTTGGATGTCCCTAGAAACTATCTGCTACTATTCTCAGATGAATAGGAGCATCCTAACATTAAAGCTCATATTTTGTGGTCAGCAGCAAAGTGGTGGACCTCAAACAAAACTGCCCAGTTACCTAGTGTGATGGTGAAAACCGGATGGCCCATGGGAAAGTCTAAATGCCTTTCATTGTCTCCAGCTGATAAGGTATGAGAGAAGCTCCGTTTTGCAAATTTGTTCATCTGACTCTAATACACATCTCCCAGCATTTCTGTTCAGTGAATTTAACCCCTTGAAAGATAAATTTAGTTTAATCATAACAATTTATTATGAATCATACCATGATCCTTCCATGGAGCGTACATGACAGGGTGCAAACTTTCCTGACCTCTTGTAGATTAGTGCACCTTGTTAATGTGCTCCATGGCTTTCTTGGGATTGTCATTGTGTCCACTCCTGTCAATTCTTTTGCATACTCTGCTTAATATCTAGCACTTTATTGAAGACTTCTGTTAACTAGGGCACATGAGATAGTCACTTATAAATCCAGTAGATAATTCAAGAGAAACTTTACTGAAGTACTGGTTAGAATGTGGAACTCGCTTGCACCAAGTGTAATTGAAGCAAATAGCATAGGTGTCTTGAAGGGGAATCTAGATAAGTACATGAAGAAGAAAGAAATATTAGGATTTGAAGAGAGAGTTAGATGAAGAAAAGTGGGAGGAGGCTTTTGTGAAGCATAAACACCAGCTAAGACCAGTTGGGCTGAATGGCCTGTTTCCACACTGTATATTCTATGTAATTCTCTTTTTCCTTCAGTCCATTTCAGAAAAATAGATGCAATTCAGTTTTCCAATAGAGAAACACAAATCATGCACAGCATTGAACTGCCACTTACATGAACACATTACACCCTCCTAACAGGAACAGAAGCTTAATAGAAGTTGCGTATTCCACAATGCCCAGAGTAAAGCCACAGTTAAATACTTATTTGTGCTTTAAGTGCTGTTGCCCCATTGCACGGAAAAGATTGACAGATTGGTTGTGCATGCCTGGTGTTAGTAGGTAGACTGATTTGTCTGGTTAATTCCAATAATGAACAATACTCCTCCAAGCTAAGTAGATGATATTAGGTGGCTTGATTTAATAAAACACCTGGGTACATAGATATAAAAAGTATTGCACAATATTTCAACATTAGTTAGAATGAACTTTCATTTATATAGCACCTTTCATGACCTCAGGAGAACCCAAAGTGCTCTACATCAATTAAGTACTTTTTTGAAGTGTTGTAATGTAGAAAATGCAGCAGCCAATTCATACACAAAAACTCCCACAAACTGTAATTGCGATAATTATTTTTGTGATGTTGGTTGTGGGATAAACATTGGCAGGGCACTGAGGAGAATTCTTCTTCTAAATAGTGCCATGGAATCTTGCACTTCCATCTGAGGTGGAAGAGGGGAATCAGTTTAACATCTTATTTGCAAGATGGCACCTCAGACAGTGCAGCAATCCCTCAGTGCTGCACTAGCATGTCAGTCTTAGCTATATGCTCACATTTCTGTGATGGGGCTTGAACTCATAACCTTCCTGTCCTTCCCTATATCCACTGATTCCCTTCATGCCCAAAAATCTATCCATCTCAGGCTTGAACGTCCACAGCACGCTGGAGAAGGGGTTTGCAAAGATTCACAACCCACTGAGTGTAGAAATGTCTCCTCATCTCAGTCCCAAAAGTCCCAACCCCAATCCTAAAGCTATGATTCCTAGTTCTAGACTCTCCAGACAGGGAAACAACCTCTCAGCATCTGCCCTGTCAAGCCCTTTAAGAACTTTAATGCCATTTCAATGAGATCATCTCTCATTCATCTGAACTAAGCACTTTGCTATTTTATTACATTAAGCATGACCAGCAGGGCACCCAATGTAGAATCCCACCAGTCACTGCCCTCAGACACAGTTTTTTTCCATTCTTCTCCTTTCTATTATGCAGTCATTTTTCAACTCACCCTGTTAACCTGCCACTGGCATGATGAATGATTAAGGATATTCATTTTCAAGCAGTGCTCCGCTTCCCAGATAAGAAAAACGAGGCAGCCTGGTCAACTCGGCGTGAATAGTCAGCAGAAAGGTTGATTCAATGTAAACTGCATGTTTCACTGGTTTGCACCCATAAACTGCTGGTTTGCACCCATAAGAACCTGATGGAAAATTGGGGACCATCTCTTGCATAGTGTACACAAATGGAATGCTATTCCCAGCCTCACAACTGTGCCTTGGCACTGAGGATCTGATATAGAAAATGCACCATAATACTTCCATCTGGAATTTAATGACTGTGCGCAGTACTATATTTTTCTTTTCAATTCCTCCTTCTCAGAATGTCGCTGACAAGACCGCCATATATTGCCCATCCCTAGTTGCCCTGAGAAGATGGCGGCGAGCCTTCTTATTGAACTAATGATGGCCATTTGACACAACTGATTGGCTTATTCGACTAAGAGTCAATCACATTCGTGTGGGATTGGAGCCACATATAAACCAGTGAGTATTTTAAACTTGTGCTTGTAATGTATGAATTGCTGGCATTTATTGCCTATAAGTACAGCAGCTTTCCCTCCCTAATGGACGTTAGTTGGGTTTTTATGACAAATCTGACAACTTCTTGGATACTTTTACTGATTTTTTAAAAAAATTGAATTCAAATTCTCAAACTGAGAAATAGGATTTGAATACATATTCCCTCGATTATGGACCACATATCCAGTGGTTTCAATGGAATTCTTCCCCAAATTATGGGGGCTCTCTGTCCTCTCCAGTACAGAAAATTATTGGCCGGAGTATCCAGGGTAAGTAACCACATCTGATCTAACTGAATTAATTCAGTGATAAAGTTGCTGAAGACTGTTTGCTCAAAAGCAGAACTGTCAAATATCCTTATCTTTTATACTGAACTCATTGCTTATCACCAAGTGTTAAAACAATTATAGTGGCTATTACCATAGGTTCTTTTAAATCTGTTTTTAAAGAGAGCTATTATAATGATATAATGCAGAGGCTTGGACGAATAATCGAGGGTCTGTGAATTCAAATCCCAGCTTCAGAACTGGAAATCAATTAAAAGTAAACCTGGAAACAAAAAGCTGTTTGCAATAAAAACAAAAGTGACCATGAAACTGTCGGCATGTCATCAAAACTCAATTGGTTCATTAACGTCCTTTAGGGGAGAAAATCTGCCTACAAATCGGCCTACATGTGACTCCTGTCCCACACCATTGTGGCTGACTCTTAATTGCCCTCTGGAGTGGCCTACCAAGCTGCTCAGTTGTACAGGACAACTAAGGAGGGGCAAATAAATGCCAGCCTTGCAAGTAACACCCACAACCCGAGAATGCACAAAATTGCGTGGAGTGCATCCTAATAACCCTATGATGACCTGTGGTTTGCTTGTCTCCTCCAAATTTTTTTTCTGAATGTTAATGAGTAGCTCCTTGACCATGCTTCAAACAAATTTTACTAACATGATCTGAAGTGAAGATTTTAAAGATTTTAGAATGGGAAATTTTAGAAAGGTGCATTTGATAGATATGCATAACTATGCATTCGTATTATTGATATCCATCCATCATAGAGGTTGCATACCAGTGTATAGAGACTCGAT
Source organism: Heterodontus francisci (assembly GCF_036365525.1). Classification (NCBI taxonomy): domain Eukaryota; kingdom Metazoa; phylum Chordata; class Chondrichthyes; order Heterodontiformes; family Heterodontidae; genus Heterodontus; species Heterodontus francisci. The sequence continues at coordinate 29,982,758 of NC_090371.1, read as the reverse complement.
ACATATTGCATACACACATAAATTCAATGGAAAAATCATTTTGTGACTGTGTGCCAGTATTTCTGCTTTAAGTATTAAATCCACCAACTGTTAAAAAAGGTGACAGATAAAATTCACGTCTGAAAATAACCCTTAATTCTGTTAATATTCATTGCACTCTTAATTCCACACATATGTAAAGAGGATATTGAATGTCCAACAGCAAATTAGGTTGAAACTGGTTAATTGAGAGCACTGCTCCATACAATCACTGCTCCATACAATCTGGAGTGTCCTGATCTGATCTAGTCTCTTTGTACACACCCTGGCTACAAAGTTTGTCGCCATAGCGCCACTGATACGGAAGCTAGAAAGTCCAAAAATATCAGCTGGACCATTTCTGGACATAACCGTGCAGCCTGCGCAGTGCATCCTAATTGTAAGGGTGCCAGTGGGGTGTGTCGTGTGTGTGGTGGAAGCATGAAGAGTGGGCAGAATGTGACATCAGTCAGCATCCAGCACTGATTTGGTGCACAATCTGCCATTTTGGATGTCACAGGTCCTGTTAACATGTGTTCAGCTGCACGAGCTGCACCCCCACTAGTGCTATTAAAAGGGATCATCATGGGACTTCCAGATGAAATGTTTTTGACTTTCTATAACTGCTGCAAAGTGAGTGGAAATACTGTTCTGAATGCGACGGAGGAGTTTGGAAAGGTTTTTGGATTTACAAGATTTGACAAGGAGTTGAAGGCCTGACAGAAGAAATTCTGCTTTCAATAGTGGGGCCTTTGTTGCAGTCCCTCTTGGGTTGCAGCATGATAGGAACATAGAACACAACAGAGAGGGGAAGCTGTGCGCAAAGAAAGGAGGAGGAGGGGGGCTCTCAACAGAAAACCATACCCACTGAAGGTCTTCAGAGAGCACTTCTCCTAATTCCACCTCAGCTAGGAGCAGGGTCTGAAGAGGCACCAAGCTCTGTACGAAGTTGGAGCTGGACTCCTCCATGCTCCTTGACAGTGATGACAAACTCTGCGGCACAGCTGCCGATGTACCAGCATCTCAGTGTACATGCCCATCAGAGTTCTTCGGTACACTGTCCTATCGAAATCCTCGTCTGAGTTATCCATAGCAGAACTCCTCTGCAACTTCTCCCTCCAGGGAGCTGACACATCTGCTACCATTTCCTCCTGTACTGGTTGGTCGGTGAGTCATCATGTGCTGATCGTGAATCAATATTACTCTCTTAACTTATGTGCTGTGCCAGTATCCGAGATGGTGGCTGTGAGTGTCAGTGATGGTGTTTCTTCATTAGAGGTCTGCTGTTACTCATGCCCTTTGTGCTGAGGCTGCACTGGCTGGTCAGGCAGCAAATTTTGGGTACCTGAAAGCAGAAATGCAGAAGAGGATGGGTAGAGTGAGGGAAGGTGTGGTAGGCTGGAAAGTAGGAAGTCCATGGTCACACCGTCTGCAGCTTGCACCTCATACCAGATAGCTGAGTGAGGGTGAAGTGGGATTTCAGAAGGTGCAAAAGGCAGCAACATACTGTCATCCTGAATGTCCTCAGTTACTGCTAGCTCCATCATCCATCTCCTCCAAAGAGCTCAGGAGATGCAGGCATGCCTTTTCCTGCCAGTTCCCTGCTGCTCCCTACAGTAATGTGCGACCTTGCCCTGCAAGGAGAGAGAGCAGAATGTCAGTGGCACTGTGTTTTGGGTGAACTGCCTGCCATAGCTGAATAGCTAGAAGCATGTGGAAGCTGAAAGAGGTGGGTGCGAGGATCTCAGCATTGGTAGGTGTGTGAAGGTGAGGTGAAGACTCTGAATGTTAGGCATGAGTCCTGATTACCTATGGGGCTGGGTTACATTGAGCAGCATGAGGTTCATGGGTAGGAGGTGTCATTTGAAGATGCATTCACGGACTTTGACCACTTGTGTCAGGTCATTGAACTTTTCTCAGCACTGCAGGCAGACCTCAGGGCCAGACTCTGGGAATTGGCCCCCCTGGTCACCTGGTTCCATTACCTTTACAGGGTGTGCAATGAGAGCCTCCTGTCCCCTTGTGGAAATGGCCTTTCTCCTTACATAGAACATAGAACATAGAACATACAGCACAGAACAGGCCCTTCGGCCCACAATGTTGTGCCGATCCTTTGTCCTCTGTCAAGGACAATTTAATCTATACCCCATCATTCTCCTTTATCCATATACCTATCCAAAAGCCTTTTGAAAGTCCCTAAAGTTTCTGACTCAACAACTTCCCCGGGCAAGGCATTCCATGCCTCGACCACTCTCTGGGTAAAGAACCTTCCCCTGACATCCCCCTTATATCTCCCACCCTTCACCTTAAATTTATGACCCCTTGTAACGCTTTGCTCCACCCGGGGAAAAAGTTTCTGACTGTCTACCCTATCTATTCCCCTGATCATCTTATAAACCTCTATCATGTCACCCCTCATCCTTCTCCTTTCTAATGAGAAGAGGCCTAGAATGTTCAGCCTTTCCTCGTAAGACTTATTCTCCATTCCAGGCAACATCCTGGTAAATCTCCTCTGCACCCTCTCCAAGGCTTCCACATCCTTCCTAAAATGAGGCGACCAGAACTGCACACAGTACTCCAAATGAGGCCTTACCAAGGTCCTGTACAGCTGCATCATCACCTCACGGCTCTTAAATTCAATCCCTCTGCTAATGAACGCTAACACCCCATATGCCTTCTTCACAGCCCTATCCACTTGAGTTGCAACTTTCAATGATCTATGCACATAGACCCCAAGGTCTCTCTGCTCCTCCACATGCCCAAGAACCCTACCGTTAACCCAGTATTTTGCATTCATGTTTGTCCTTCCAAAATGGACGACCTCACACTTTTCAGGGTTAAACTCCATCTGCCACTTTTCAGCCCAGCACTGCAACCTATCCAAGTCCCTTTGCAGACGACAATAGCCCTCCTCGGTATCCACAACTCCACCAACCTTTGTATCATCTGCAAATTTACTGACCCACCCTTCGACTTCCTCATCCAAGTCGTTAATAAAAATCACAAACAGGAGAGGACCCAGAACTGATCCCTGCGGCACGCCACTGGTAACTGGGCTCCAGGCTGAGTATTTACCATCTAAGACCACTCTCTGCCTTCTATCAGTTAGCCCATTCTTAATCCAACTGGCCACATTCCCCACTATCCCATGCCTCCTGACTTTCTCCATAAGTCTACCATGGGGGACCTTATCAAATGCCTTACTAAAATCCATGTACACCACATCCACTGGTTTACCCTCATCCACTTGCTTGGTCACCTGCTCAAAGAATTCAATCAGGCTTGTGAGGCAAGACCTACCCCTCACAAAACCGTGCTGACTGTCCCGAATCAAGCAGTGTCTTTCCAGATGCTCAGAAATCCTATCCCTCAGCACCTTTTCCATCAACTTGCCTACCACCGAAGTAAGACTAACTGGCCTGTAATTCCCAGGGTTGTTCCTATTTCCTTTCTTGAACAGGGGCACAACATTTGCCACCCTCCAATCACCTGGTACCACCCCCGTCAACAGAGAAGATGAAAAGATCATTGCCAGCGGCTCTGCAATTTCATCCCTTGCTTCCCATAACATCCTTGGATATACCCCGTCAGGCCCGGGAGACTTGTCTATCTTCAAGTTATTCAAAAACCCCAACACATCTTCCCTCCTAACGAGCACTTCCTCGAGCTTACCAGTCTGTTTCACACCGTCCTCTTCAGTAATACACCCCTTCTCATTCGTAAATACCGAAGAGAAGTACTCATTCAAAACCTCACTTATCTCTTCCGGCTCAACACACAGTCTCCCGCTATTGTCCTTGACCGGACCTACGGTCCCCCTAGTCATCCTCATATTTCTGACATACGCGTAAAAGGCCTTGGGGTTTTCTTTTATCCTACCCGCCAAGCATTTTTCATGCCCTCTCTTAGCTCTCCTAATCCCTTTCTTCAGATCCTTCCTGGCCATCTTGTATCCCTCCAGAGCTATGCCTGTGCCCTTTTTCCTCAACTTTATATACGCATCCTTCTTCTTCCTAACAAGACTCTCAACCTCTCTTGTCAACCACGGTTCCCTCACATGACCATCCCTTCCCTGTCTGACAGGGACATGCTTATCAATGGCCCCTACTATCTGCTCCTTGAAAAAGTTCCACATTTCGACCGTGCCCTTCCCTGCCAGCATATGCTCCCAACTTATGCTCCTCAGTTCCTGCCTGACAGCATCATATCTACCCTTCCCCCAATTGTAAACCTTGCCCTGTTGCACATACCTATCCCTCTCCATTACCACAGTGAATGCTACAGAATTGTGATCACTATCTCCAAAGTGCTCGCCCACCAACAGCTCTATCACTTGCCCTGGTTCATTACCTAGTACCAAATCCAATATTGCCTCCCCTCTGGTCGGGCAGTCTACATACTGAGTCAGAAAAGCTTCCTGGACATACTGCACAAACACTACCCCATCCAAACTATTCGATCTAAAGAGTTGCCAATCAATATTTGGGAAGTTGAAATCCCCCATAATTACTACCCTGTGACTTCTGCTCCTTTCCAAAATCTGTTTCCCAATCTGCTCTTCCACCTCCCTGCTGCTATTGGGGGGCCTATAGAAAACTCCCATCAAGGTGACTGCTCCTTTCCTGTTCCTGACCTCAACCCACAGTGCCTCAGTCGGCAGATCCTCCTCGAAAATTCTTTCAGCAGTTGTTACACTATTTCTAACTAACAATGCCACCCCCCCACCTCTTTTACCACCATTCCTAATCTTATGAAAACATCTATAACCAGGTACCTCCAAAAACCATTCCTCCCCCTCACCTATCCACGTTTCAGTGATGGCCACAACATCGTAGTCCCAAGTGCCCATCCACGCCTTCAATTCACTCACCTTATTCCTGATGCTTCTTGCGTTGAAGTATACGCACTTTAACCCTTCTCCGTGCCCATCTGTCCTCTGCGACAGTGCTACCTTCCCCAATACCTCACTACACTCTTTGTCTTTCTGAGTGGACCCACTGGTCCCTGGATTACAAGTCCGGTTCCCATCCCCCTCCCAAACTAGTTTAAACCCTCCCGAACAGTACTAGCAAACCTCCCTCCCAGGATATTGGTGCCCCTCTGGTTCAGATGCAGCCCGTCCTGTTTGAACAGGTCCCATCTTCCCCAGAATGCAGTCCAATTATCCAAGAACTGGAAGCCCTCCCTCCTACACCATTCCTGCAGCCACGTGTTCAGCTGTGCTCTCTCCCTATTCCTAGCCTCACTATCACGTGGCGCCGGCAACAAACCAGAGATAACAACTCTGTCCGTCCGAGCTTTCAGCTTCCAGCCTAACTCCCTAAACTCACTTCTAACATCTGTGCCACCCTTCCTTCCTACGTCGTTGGTGCCAATGTGCACCACGACCTCTGGCTGCTCCCCCTCCCCTTTAAGGATCCTGAAGACGCGATCACAAACATCACGGACCCTGGCACCAGGGAGGCAACAAACCATCCGTGCGTCTCGCCTGCGCCCACAGAACCGCCTGTCCGTACTCCTCACCATCGAGTCCCCGATGACTAGTGCTCTCCCATTCTCCCTCCTTCCCTTCTGAGCCACAGTGCAGGACCCCGTGCCAGAGGCCCGGTCACTGCAGCCTGCCCCCGATAGGCCGTCCCCCCCAACAGTATCTAAAACTGTATACTTGTTGTTGAGGGGAACGACCACAGGAGATCCCTGCACTGACCTCTTCCCACCTCTAACTGTTACCCAGCTGCCTTTGATTTGTGGAGTAACGACCTCCGTGTAGCTTCTATCTATCAACCCCTCAGCTTCCTGAATGATCCTCAGTTCATCCAGCTCCAGCTCCAATTCCCTAACACGGTCTGATAGGAGCTGGAGACGGATGCACTTCCAGCAGGTGAAGTCGGCAGGGCCACCGGAGGTTTCCCTCACCTCGAACATTCTGCAGGAGGAGCAATACACTACACTGGCTGCCATTTCTTTTATTCAATTACCCCTTAGTTAAGTACAACTATAGATATTAACAAAAACAGTAAATAGCTTACCTGCTCAGTCCTTTTTGGCTAGAGGAGGAGGGTAAAAAGGGTCTTATTATTAGGTTAGAGGAGGAGGATGGGTGGGAGACACTACTTCTCTCAACCCACTGGACTAAGGCCTCCAGCACTGTATCAGGGAACCAGGGAGCCCTCTCTATGACCTGTTGCTTCATTACCGGTCTTCTTCCTTCAGTCAAACACTTTCTGAGACTGTTCCACCAGCTGCTGTCACCTGAGGAGGTGCAGACTGCCTCTAAGACTAGTCACACTTGCAGCTGGGCCCACTACTGAGCGTGAAGCCAGTCCACAGCATGTTTCATGCTGGGCTGCATACTATAATCATGTTGATAAACAGGCAAGAGGGGTAAGGTGAGAGTGATTGCCTTGATATCAAGGCAGCATTTGACCGGGTGTGGCTTCAAGGAGCTCTAGTAAAATTGAAGTCAATGGGAATCAAGGGGAAAACTCTCTGCTGGTTGGAGTCATATAGAATGCAAAGAAAGATGGTTGTGGTTGTTGGAGGCCAATCATTTCAGTCCCGGGACATTACTGAGCGCTACAGTCCAAGGCCCACCATCTGCAGCTGCTTCATCAATGACCTTCCTTCAATCATAAGGTCAGAAGTGGGGATGTTCGCTGATGATTGCACAATATTCGTAACTCCTCAGATACTGAAGCAGTCCATGTCCATATGCAGCAAGACATTCAGGCGTGGAATGATAAATGGCAAGTAACAGTCACGCCACACAAGTGCCAGGCAATGACCATCTCAACAAGAGAGAATCTAACCATCTCTCCTTGATGTTCAATGGCATTACCATCGCTGAATCCCCCACTATCAACATCCTGGAGCTATCATTGACCAGAAACTTACCTGGACTAGCAATATGAATACTGTGGCTACAAGAGCAGATCAGAGGCTGGGAATTCTGCACCTAGTAACCCATGTCTCGACTCCCCAAAGCCTGTCCACCATCTGCAAGACACAATTCAGGAGTGTGATGGAATACTCTCCACTTGCCTGGATGGGTGCAGCTCCAACAACACTCAAGAAGCTTGACACCATCCAGGACAAAGCAGCCCGCTTTATTGGCACCCCATGCATCACCTTAAGCATTCACTCCCTGCACCACCGGTGCACAATGGCTGCAGTGTGTACCATCTACAAGATGCACTGCAGCAACTCGCCAAGGCTTCTTCGACAGCACCTTCCAAATTTGTGACCTCTATCACTCAGAAGAACAAGGTGCATGGGAAAACTATCAGTTGCAATTTCCCCTCCAAGTCACGCACCATCCTGACTTGGAACTATATCGCCGTACTTTCACTGTCGCTGGGTCAAAATCCTGGAACTCCCTCCCTAACAGCACTGTGGGTGTACCTACCCCACATGGACTGCAGTGTTCAAGAAGGTGGCTCACCGCAACCTTCTCAAAGCAATAAATGCTGGCCTAACCAGCGACGCCCACATCCCATGAACGAATATTAAAAGAAGACAGCGCGCAGTTGGTGTGCTGTTTATCCCTATTGGACCTAATCTACGGCCGTAATCAAATTTCCCCCCATTTCTTACTTTCCACTGCTTTCCAGTATAAGATGCTGTGCTGATCATACTCTGGCAGCAGACTCAGAAAAATCAGTCTCAACAACCATAACTCCATCATAAAATCAGAGCAATTGCCTTTCAGCCAAATGATTTTATAATGATATCTATCAGCACAACACATCTTTGGACTCAGCATAACTAGGCTGTTCCAGTATATAACATGGGGTACATTTCATAGATTGAAAAATGGAATTATTAAGCAATTTAAAGGCATAAAGTACAATTTAAGTGAAAGCCAATGAATGAGCGGAAAATTAATGGCCTGGAGCAGTTATACAAATGTTGTTTACAAAATGCGTTTGGTCTCTGAATACTGAATTTCATTCAAAAGCAACAGACTGCAATAAAAATATTTAAGCCAACATAATCTAACATCATTCTTATAATTTGATGTTGAGGCCTATAATCAGCAAGTTGGGGATGGTATGTGTGCTGCCACATGATCCGAGATCCCAAAGCAAAAATGTTGCTATTTTATTGCTTCACATCTGAAAATTACATTAATTTTCTTTCTTTCTGCCCTCTTTACATGGTTTGGCAGTTTTCACTGAGAAGCATTGCTAAAAAAGAAAGCTTTTAATTTATATAGCAATGTCTCAGAGCCCTTTACATCCATGGAATTTGTTTTGAAGTCCAGTTAATGTTGTTAGGTAATCAAACTTGACAGACATTGAGCACTGAGCAAGATCCCACAAAGACCAAAACAGATGAGTGACTAGTTAATCAGTTTTTGGTGGTGTTGGTTGAAAGAGGAAGGTTGGCCAGAACATTGGAAGAGATTTCTGCTCTTTGTTGAATAGGATAGGATCTTTGACAGCCACTAAAATCACCGGAACAGGCACCCCGTATTCACTGCTGTCTTTGGAATAGATTTTTAAAATGTTTTCATGGGATGTGGGTGGCACTGGCATTTGTTGCCCATTCCTAATTGTCCTTGACAACTGAGTAGCTTGGTAGATCATTTCAAAGGGCATTTAAGAGTCAACCACATTGCTGTGGGTCTGGAGTCACATGTCGGCCAGACCAGGTAGGGAAAGCAGATTTCCTTCCCTAAAATACATTAGTGAACCAGATGGGTTTTTAACGACAATCGATGATAGTTTCATAGGACCAGCTTTCAATTCCAGATTTTTAGGAATTAATTGAATTTAAAGTCCACCAGCCGGCATAGTGGGGCTTGAACCTGTGTCCCCAGGGCATTACCCTGGGCCTCTTGATTACTAGTCCAGTGATATTACCACTACGCCACCGTCTCGCCTGCTGCTGTTCTTTTATGTACACATGAATGGGCAGAAGTGACCTTGGTTTCGCATCTCAACTGAAAGATCTGTCTCTGATAGTGCAGCTCCCTCAGTACTGTACTGATTATGTGCTCATATTTCTGGAGAAGAGCATGAGGTGAGGGTGATACCCACAAGATGCAAATGCCTACGAACAGTGATATTCATCTGTCAAAGCTGGGTGTCATCAAATAACCATCTAGTTAGGCAATGTTCCCGTACTTGCACGTGTGAAGCCCTTTGACAATATCATCATGCCCAGTTGTAAGGTTCCTCTGAATTATGTGTCCTATGGGTCGACATGGTCAGCAATGAAACCACGGTAAATTGGTGTGAGACAAACTCAACTTCGGGGCTTAATATGTGGCCACTTGTCTCTGCAGCCGCAGTGTGACTTTACAATAATGGGGCTTCAGTGCAACGATTCAGAGTAATGACTCACAGGTTGGAAAGCCTGCACAATAATGCTGTCTTCAGGCTTACACAATAATGTGGCCCCTCAGATGATCCGCCTCTACTTGAAGTGATTTATGACTTTAACCCCTTATAGGGACTAAACCAAATCAAGCGTACATCCCTATCTTCTTCTTCTTTCTTTGGCCTCCTTGTCTCGAGAGACTATGGGTAAGTGCCTGGAGGTGGTCAGTGGTTTGTGAAGCAGTGCCTGGAGAGGTTATAAAGGCCAATTCTAGAGTGACAGACTCTTCCACAGGTGCTGCAGATAAAATTGGTTGTCGGGGCTGTTATACAGTTGGCTCTCTCCTTGCGCTTCTGTCTTTTTTCCTGCCAACTGCTAAGTCTCTTCGACTCGCCACTCTTGAACCCTGCATTTATGGCTGTCCGCCAGCTCTGGCAATGACTGGCAACTGACTCCCAAGACTTGTGGTCAATGTCACAGGACTTCATGTCGCGTTTGCAGACTTCTTTAAAGTGGAGACTTGGACAGCCGGTGGGTCTGATACCAGTGGGTGACGAGCTCGCTGTATCCTTGGTCCTGCCATCTTCCCTGCGGCTCACATGACCAAGCCATCTCAAGCGCCGCTGGTTCAGTCGGGTGTATATGCTGGGGATGTTGGCCGCCTCAAGGACTTTTGCGTTGGAGATATGGTCCTGCCACCTGATGCCAGCGATTCTCCGAGGCAGCGAAGATGGAATGAGTTGAGACGTTGCTCTTGGCTGACATATGTTGTCCAGGCCTCACTGCCATAGAGCAAGGTACTGAGGATACAGGCTTGATATACTCTGACTTTTGTATTCCGTGTCATCCACTTCAAGAGCGTGGTCGCCTATATTGATGGATGGAGCATTTCTGACATCCTGTCCCATGATGTTCGTTTTCTTGAGGCTGATGGTTAGGCCAAATTCGTGCCATTTTCCCACACTCTCTTGGCCAGTCTGGACATAGCAGTGGAAGCCTTTCCCATGCGCTTGTTGATTTCTGCATCGAGAGACAGGTTACTTTTGACAGTTGAGCCTAGGTCGGTGAACTCTTGAACCACTTCCAGAGCGTGGTCGCCAATATTGATGAATGGAGCATTTCTGACGTCCTGTCCCATGATGTTCATTTTCTTGAGGCTGATGGTTAGGCCATATTCATTGAAGGCAGCCGCAATCCTGTCGATGAGTCTCTGCAGACACTCTTCTGTGTGGGATGTTAATGCAGCATCGTCAGCAAAGAGGAGTTCCCTGATGAGGACTTTCTGTACTTTGGTCTTCGCTCTTAGACAGCCAAGGTTGAACAACCTGCCATCTGATCATGTGTGGAGGAAAATTCCTTCTTCCGAGGACTTGAACGCATGTGAAAGCAGCAGGGAGAAGAAAATCCCAAAAACTGTGGGTGCGAGAACACAGCCCTGTTTCACGCCACTCAGGATAGGAAAGGGGTCTGCTGAGGAGCCACCATGTTGAATTGTGCCTTTCATATTGTCATGGAATGAGGTGATGATACTTAGTAGCTTTGGTGGGCATCCAATCTTTTCTAGTAGTCTGAAGAGACCACGTCTGCTGACGAGGTCAAAGGCTTTGGTGAGATCAATGAAAGCAATGTAGAGGGGCATCTGTTGTTCAAGGCTTTTCTCCTGTATCTGACGAAGGGAGAACAGCATGTCAACGGTCGATCTCTCTGCACAAAAGCCACACTGTGCCTCAGGGTAGACGCGCTCGGCCAACTTCTGGAGCCTGTTTAGGGCGACTCGAGCACTTCAGGAGGCACGCCTCCCCGCGAGTGGATCTCCGGCAGAGCAAGACTACACCTTCTTCTGGCAGGGCAGGGATCCTGAAGAACCAAGACAGCATGGAGTGGGCTTCGCCATCAGAAACTCCTTGCTCAGCATGATAGAGCCTCCCTCAAATGGCTCGGAACGCATACTGTCCATCCGACTGCTCACCACCTCTGGCCCAGTACACCTACTGAGCATCTATGCTCCAACACTCTGCTCCCCACCTGAAGCTAAAGATCAGTTCTACGAGGAACTCCATAACATCATTAGCAGCATCCCCAACACCGAACACCGATTCCTGCTGGGGGACTTTAATGCCAGGGTTGGGACCGACCATGACTCATGGCCCTCCTGCCTTGGGCGCTATAGCGTTGGAAGGATGAATGAGAATGGGCAGAGACTGCTTGAGTTGTGTACCTATCATAACCTCTGCATCACCAACTCGTTCTGTCACACTAAACCCTGTCACCAGGTTTCATGGAGGCACCCAAGATTGCGTCGTTGGCACCAGCTAGACCTCATTGTCACAAGGCGAGCCGCCTTAAACAGTGTTCAAATCACACGCAGCTTCCACAGTGCGGACTGCGACATCGACCACTCCCTGGTGTGCAGCAAGGTTAGACTCAGACCAAAGAAGTTGCATCATTCCAAGCAGAAGGGCCAACCGCGCATCAACACGAGCAGAATTTCTCACCCACAGCTGTTACAAAAATTTCTAAATTCACTTGTGTCAGCCCTTCAAAACACTCCCACAGGTGATGCTGAGACCAAATGGGCCCACATCAGAGACGCCATCTATGAGTCACCTTTGACCACCTACGGCAAAAGTGCGAGGAGAAATGCAGACTGGTTTCAACCTCATAATGAAGAGCTGGAACCTGTCATAGCCGCAAAGCGCATTGCACTGTTGAACTACAAGAAAGCCCCCAGCGAGTTAACATCCGTAGCACTTAAAGCAGCCAGAAGCACTGCACAAAGAACAGCCAGGCGCTGCGCAAAGGACTACTGGCAACACCTATGCAGTCATATTCAGCTGGCCTCAGACACTGGAAACATCAGAGGAATGTATGATGGCATTAAGAGAGCTCTTGGGCCAACCATCAAGAAGATCGCCCCCCTCAAATCTAAATCAGGGGACATAATCACTGACCAACACAAACAAATGGACCGCTGGGTTGAGCACTACCTAGAACTGTACTCCAGGGAGAATGTTGTCACTGAGACTGCCCTCAATGCAGCCCAGCCTCTACCAGTCATGGATGAGCTGGACATACAGCCAACCAAATTGGAACTCAGTGATGCCATTGATTCTCTAGCCAGCGGAAAAGTCCTGGGAAGGACAGCATTACCCCTGAAATAATCAAGAGTGCCAAGCCTGCTATACTCTCAGCACTACATGAACTGCTATGCCTGTGCTGGGACGAGGGAGCAGTACCTCAGGACATGCGCGATGCCGATATCATCACCCTCTATAAAAACAAAGGTGACCGAGGTGACTGCAACAACTACTGTGGAATCTCCCTGCTCAGCATAGTGGGGAAAGTCTAAGTATACTACAATATCAAATATTACTAAGAGATATAAAAAATAATCTTATTTCTAAAGTAGAATCTACAAGTTTAATCTTGACCATGTTACAGCAAAATATCTTAGAACATCTAACAAAATTTAAAGCAAACTTTTACCTTAAATTCCCCGAGTACCATAGGTTGAGAAGCATTGATGAGGAATTCACTATTTCTGTTTTTTTGATTCAAAACGCTCACGTTTATATTGTTTCTAATCTATCATCTCATCTTTTAGAATGTAGGTGTCACCTTTCTCTGTGTGTTTTTCCAGCCTTTGAGATCCATATATGGTAATATCATTAGCTACCATTCCCACTTAATGGGGTCTGAATTTTACCGCCCCTTCGATGCCGTGGGTTGTGGCGTGGGGACTGGTAAAATGCTGTGGAGAGAGGCCCGGCTCAGCCCGCGACGTCGAGAAGGGCCTGCCGCATATTACGGCGGCGGCGGGACTTCAGTGCGGCCCCCCACCACACGGCGGTGAGACCTTGGTGTGGCCTCCCCCACCGCGCGGCACTGGCACCACAATTAGCATATGGTAAACAGTACTTTACTTTGTTGATTATGCAGCCCTCCGCCCCTCCATTGGCACTTCTGGATTTTTCGCTGAACGGGCAGCCATCACGTATCGTCCCGTTCACGATTTGAAAAGCCACAGAGGCAAAAGTTGTCACCAGCGAAGTTAAGTGCTGTTATTCAGAGGTCTCACTCTGCATTACGGAAGGGAAGAGGGAGGGGGGATATTCAGGGGTCTTAGTCTGCATTACCGAAGGGAGCCACTGTGATTCTGCCCTCCGTAATGGTTGGCAGCTCTGTGCCATTGACTGCCTCTGTCATTGAAGGAGCAATGGCACTTGAGTCACCCTGTATATAAGGGGAGTGCCAGAGATGGTTGGCGTGTGAAGCTTGTATGTCTTGTTGGCCAATCGATGCAGCTTGTTCAATCTTTATGTGGTCATGTGGTGCCATTCTTAGTGGAAGTTAAGACGGGCAATGTTATGCCATACCACACAGCTGCTGCATGAAAGCACCTGATGTACCACTCAACAGGGTAGATGCAGGAAGGATGTTCCCGATGGTGGGGGAGTCCAGAACCAGGGGTCATAGTCTCAGGATACGGGGTAAAACTTTCAGGACTGAGATGAAGAGAAATTCCTTCACCCAGAGAGTGGTGAGCTTGTGGAATTCGCTGCCACAGAAATCAGTTGAGACCAAAACATTGTATGTTTTCAAGAAGGAGTTAGATATAGCTCTTGGGTCTAAAGAGATCAAAGGGTCTGGGGCAAAAGCAGGAACAGGTTACTGAGTTGGATGATCAGCCATGATCATAATGAATGGCAGAGTAGTCTCGAAGGGCTGAATGGCCTATTCCTGCTCCTATTTTCTATGTTTTCTATGTTTCTACATCAATCTCTGCCCTGTCAGGAACCTTCGAAGCATTGAAGGAACCGAGTTGAGATGCAACTTGAAGATGGGGATGGTTCACTCTGTATTCATTGATGCGCTCCTTGCGAGGATCCATATGATTCGCAGGAAAAACCAACCGGCAGATGCAGCACATGTAGAGACTCCCGGTCGTGAGCAGTAGCACCCAAGGAGAGCTTGCCACTACAGATCGCTGCGCATCTACAGGCCATGCATGACATACCTGCAGATGTCAGAGCGCCAGAGTCAGAGGCGACTGCAGATGTTGAGAGAGGCGGTGACACATCTCAGTGCCCTGCTAAGTGATGACCTGTAGCCCAGGGGCTTCGGGGGACATCCTATGCCTGTGGCCCTCAAAGTGACAGCAGCTCTCACTTTTTACGCCTCTGCATCATTTCAGAGGTCCACCAGTGACCTTTGTGGGGTCACACAGTCAGCAGTGCACCGCTGCATCAGGGAAGTCACCGATGCCCTGTTCCGGAGGGCTGGTGACTGTATCCGCTTCACGACGGATCCTGGTAGCCAAGCCCAAAGGGCCACCGATTTCGGCTCCATCGCAGGATTTCCACAGGTGCAAGGGGTCATAGACTACACCCATGTGGCCATCAAGGCTCCTGCCAGGCGAGCAGCTGAATACGTAAACTGTAAGTGCTTCCACTCTGTCAATGTGCAGCTCGTATGCAATCACCAGAAATGATTCATGCAAATCTGTGCCCACTTTCCAGGCAGCTGCCATGATGCCTTCATCCTGCGCCAGTCCCAGCTGCTGTTGCTGTTCACTAAAATGGCTCAGATGGAGGGGTGGCTTCTTGGAGACAAGGGCTGCTCTTTGCAGACATAGCCCCTGACACCGGTGAGACACCCGAGCACTGCTGCAGGAGACCGATACAATGCCAGCTACACAGCTACAAGAGCCACCATGATCAGGCGCTCGGCATGCTTAAAATGCGTTTCTGCTGCCTGGTTAGATCAGGTGATGCCCAGCAGTACAGGCCAGAAAGGGTAGCTTGCATGCTTGCTCTTTGCTGTGCTCTGCACAACTACACAGTCAACTGGGGGGAGGCCTTGCAGGATGAGGAGAGACATGAGCAGGACTCATCCTCGGACGATGATGAAGCTGAGGTCTTGCAGCAGGGAAGGCACATGGGAGGACAGAACATCTAGGCACCGCATGCAGGGCGAGCAGCGAGCTAGAGATGCATGGCAGCGCCTCATTGCTCAGAGGTTCTCCTCGCCATAGGAACCACCGTGGGCTCTGCAAGCCACACAGCACCCTCATTCACCTGTTGTGCAGCAGTCCGCATCTGCAACATCTTCACGCCACCATTACTGGCAGCAGAATACTGAGCCATTGTCCATATTACTGTGGAGACACACATGAGTGATACTGGCATGGCAATGATGTTATTCCATACATTGGCAATTCTGGAAGGCCAATGCTGTAATGGGAGGAGCTACGATCAGTACATGCTGGCACACTTCATTCACACAGTAAAAGCACTGTAATGTTAGTGAAGACAAATTTGTTTCCAGCCTTTCTGTTGGTGTTGTGTCACCTATGCTGACCCATCTGTGTCAGGATGCTTGTTGGAAATGCTTGCGGATTCTCCTACACGGTGCCACTTCTGCACTAGCAGCCTGGCTGTAGGAAGGCTGCTGCTATGATAGCCCTTTGGCTATGGATGACGTTGGTGGTCATACCCTGTGCACATGAAGCCTAGAGGACCCCGGCTGGCTGGAAGAATGATCGTTCATCCCCTTCCACCATTGGACCATTTGACACAGGATGGCTCCACGGCTACTCACCTTTTCTGCCACCTCCAGCCAGATTGCCTTGTTCAGGCAGGAGGGCCTCTTACCATCGCTGGTGAAAAGAACCTCCTGCTTTGCCCACACAGCCTGGAGGAGAGTGAGCAGGGAGGCTTCACTACACTGTGGGGCCACCCTAGAGCACCTCTCTGCCATCCTCGGCTTTTGGTGTGTCCTTTAAATGCAAAGGTGACTCCACCGTTTAACAGCTCTAACTTCTGGCTGCAAGGTTTGTCTTGCACATGTTTGAAAACCAATGCAGGACTGGGGGGTTATCTGTGCTGCTGTCATGGTTTTTCAACAATTACACATCGACACATGTTCATGAACACGTTGCTTCTGCAGCAGCTGGTCATATTTGTTGATGTAATATTTCTAGTTGGCAATGAAGCTAGAATATGAACATATTTTCCTGTTTTTTAACAAAGATGGTATAATTGCAGTTACATGTATTTTCACATAACAGTTAGCAGAGAAATGAATGCAGATTTCAAATGCATATTAGTCTGTGCCTTTTCACAGTCAGATGATTAGATGCTCATGGTAGGTAATTATTTTTCACATGCTTTTATTTCTGTTCTGTACTTGCCTTTTATGGTACATTTAAGTCTTACTTCATGGAATGTGCAAAATTAAGATTATTCACCCAGGTGCGGTATGCCTACGAGAAGGAATGTTACACTTGAGTGGCAGAAGAGGATTGCAACTTCATAGGACACTGGGGCACAGCATGGTAAGTATGTGACAGCAAAGCAGAAAGTGCTGGGGTAACTCAGCAGGTCAGGTAGCATCTGTGAAGAGAGGAGCAGAGTTAACTTTCAAGTCTGTGAACTTGGACACATTAACTCTGTTTCTCTCTCCACAGATGCTGCCTGACCTGCTGGATTTCTGCAGCACTGCCTGCTTTGCTGCCAGATTGACAGCAGCCCCACTCTTCAGCAGCCAGGTAAGTATTTCTTTGACAGCTGTCAGGAAGCAGATGCTGGGGTGCTTAAAATAGGGCCCCAGCACCTGCTGCACAACTGTCAAAAACTCTTTCACTGTGCCGAATGTAATATGAGGAGGGCGGCGCTCGGCCTCTATGGAAATGACCCCCTGTGATTAATATCATGGGGTCTCGGTGGCGGGTGGCGAATGCGGGCGCGCCACCGAGTTCAGAGGGCGGCGCCGCAGTGCGCTACACCCCAATAAAATTCAGCCCAATGTATTTGCTGGAAATCCCCTTCTTTTGAGGTTGTGGGCTTTTATCTGGTTAAAATATTTGTAATTGGGTTTACTTGGCATCTGTTTTTATAAGTATCATTTCATTTTGTAATTTATTATCTGTAATTGTCTTTTTATGGTACCTTGTACCATCCTGAGTCAGTCTGTCTGTCTATATCATTAACACTATCAACTAATCAAGTTTATAGCCATAAGTACTGACTTCACATCGGATGTTTGTCATTGTGTGTCATTGGAAGACTTGAAATGGATTTTTAAAATTCTACCCTTAAAGGGGAATTTCATTGAATCTTGTAAACTGACCATTTATTCAATCTTTAACTCTAAAACGTATATTGTATTAATTATATCAAAATTCTACCTAAAGTCAGCGGCGCTTGAGATGGCTTGGCCATGTGAGCCGCATGGAAGATGGCAGGATCCCCAAAGACACATTGTACAGCGAGCTCGCCACTGGTATCAGACCCACCGGCCGTCCATGTCTCCGCTTTAAAGACGTCTGCAAACGCGACATGAAATCCTGTGACATTGATCACAAGTCGTGGGAGCCAGTTGCCAGCGTTCGCCAGAGCTGGCGGGCAGCCATAAAGAAGGGGCGAAAGTGTGGCGAGTCGAAGAGACTTAGCAGTTGGCAGGAAAAAAGACAGAGGCGCAAGGGGAGAGCCAACTGTGTAACAGCCCCGACAAACAAATTTCTCTGCAGCACCTGTGGAAGAGCCTGTCACTCTAGAATTGGCCTTTATAGCCACTCCAGGCGCTGCTTCACAAACCACTGACCACCTCCAAGCGCTTATCCATTGTCTCTCGAGATAAGGAGGCCAAAGAAGACCTAATTAAGCCTATTATACCTATGTTTCATCACATACTACCCTAGTGCTATTTTACTGGTCACTGAACTCATTATCTCGCTGAGCAAGATTGCCAATTTTGTGCCTCATTAGCATCAAATTACAGGTAGTTGTTTATCATGGACCATCATCCAGAAATTAAACTTCTTCACCTAGATATACAAACATTGGAGCAAGAAGGCTTTTCTCAAAAATAAACAGAAAATGCTGTAAAAGACTGAGCCAGCCAGGCAGCATCAGCACTGAGTGGAGCTCACTGTTTCAGCGCTCAGAGCTAACTGTGCCTCTCTGGGCTGGATTATTTTCCAGCGATGGGGATCCCAGCGGCAGGCTGGAAGGTGGGGGGAAGAACCCGCTTCGGCCCTCCGTCAGACAGCTGCTGCTATCACATGTTGAGCAGCCATTTAACGACCCGTCATCCGGGATACCGTCCATTTAAGGGACATGCTCCTGCCTCCAGAGTTGCCGCCCAATCAGAAGGCTGGCCTTTCTGCAGTACCGGCAGCACCACCGAGAGAACTGATGAAAGGTCGCGTACATGAATCGTTAGCTCTGTTTCTCTCTCCACAGATGCTGCCAGACATACGAACATGCGAATTAGGAGCAGGAGTAGGCCACTCGGCCCTTCGAGCCTGCTCCGCCATTCAATAAGTTCATGGCTGAACTGATTACTCCACATTTCCACCTACTCCCGATAACCTTCCATCCCCTCGTTTATCAAGAATCTATCTACCTCTGCCTTAAAAATATTCAAAGACTCTACTTCCACCGCCTTTTGAGGAAAAGAATTCCAAAGATTCACAACCTTATGAGAAAAAAAATTTCTCCTCGTCTCTGTCTTCAATGGGCAACCCCTAGTTCTAGATCCTCCCACAAGGGGAAACATCCTTCCACATCCACCCTGTCAAGACCCCTCAGGATCTTATATGTTTCAATCAACTCGCCTCTTACTCTTCTAAATTCCAGCAGATACAAGCCTGGCCTATCCAATCTTCCCTCGTAAGACAGCCCGCCCATTCCAGGTATTAGTCTAGGAAACAGTCTCTGTACAGCCTGCAACACAGTTACATCCTTCCTTAAATAAGGAGACCAGTACTGTGGTCTCACAATGCCCTGTATAGCTGAAGAATAACCTTCCTACTTTTGCATTCAATTCCCCTTGTGATAAATGATAACATTCTATTATCTTTCCTAATTAGATGCTGTACGTGCATTTGTGATTCATGCACTAGGACACCCATTAGATAATATGCTTCATTTTTATTCTTCCTGCCAAAGTGGCCAAATTCACACTTTCCCAAATTATGCTCCATTTGCTAGGTCTTTGCCAACTCACTTAAGCTATCTATATACATTTGTAGCCTCCTTATGTCCTCTTCGCAAGTTACTTTCCTACCTATCTTTGTGTCATCAGAAAACTTAGCAACCACACCTTCGGTCCCTTCATCTAAGTCATTTATATAAATTGCAAAATGTTGAGGCCCCAGCACAGATCTCTGTGGCACACCATTCATTACATCTTGCCAACCAGAAAATGACCCATTTATGCCTACTCTCTGTTTCCTGCCAAATAGCCAATCTTCTATCCATGCCAATATGTTACCCCCTACACCATGAGCTTTTATTTTTTGAAATAACCTTTGATGTGGTACCTTTCAAATGTCTTCTGGAAATCTAAGTACAATACATCCACCAGTTCCCTTTATCCACAGCACATGTAACTCCCTCAAAGAACTCCAATAAATAGGTTAAACATGATTTCCCTTTCACAAAACCACTTTCTGTTTTTGTTTCAGATTTCCCGTATTCGCAGTATTTTGCTTTTATAGAATATATTCAAAGCTGAGTTAGACAGATTTTTGAGTGACAAGGGAGTCAAGCGTTATGGGGGCAGGCAGGAAAGTGGAGTTAGGGCCACAATCATTCAGCCATGATCTTATTGAATGGCAGAGCAGTCTCTAGGGGCCAAATGGCCTACTCCTGCTCCTATTTCTTATGTTCTTATGTTCTTATAAGGAGCTATTAGGTCAAAAGACCGAAAGCTTGGTCAAAGAAGTAGGTTTTAAGGAGCATCTTAAAAAAGGAGAGAGAGCTAGAGAGACAGAGAGGTTTAGGGAGGGAATTCCAGAGCTTAGTGCCTTGGCAAGTAAAAGCGCAGCCATCAATGATGAAGCAACTAAAATTGGGGATATTCAAGAGGCCAGAACTAGAGGAGCACAGGTATTTCGGAAGGCTGAGGGACTGGAGGAGATTACAGAGATAGGGAAGGGGGTAAGGCCATGGAGGGACTTGAAAACAAAGATCCGAATTTTAAAATCAAGGCATAGCTTAACAAGAGCCAATGTAGGCCAGGGAGCATGGGGTGATGCGTGAATGAGACTTGGTGCAAGTAAGGACACAGGCAGCAGAGTTTTGGATGACCTCAAGTTTACAGAGAGTAAAATGTGGGAGGCTGGCCAGCAGTGTTTTGGAATCATCAAGCCTAGAGGTAATAAAGACATGGATGAGGGTTTCAACAGCAGATGAGCTGAGGTAGGGGTAGAGTTGGGCAATGTAGGTGGCAATAGGTGGAGGAGAGGCATTGGAGGAGGGTGTGGTCAACTGTATCAAAGGCTGCAGACAGTTGAGAAGGACGAGGAAGGATTGGATATCATTTGTGACTTTGATAAGATCCTTTATAATTGGGAAAAGAACCAGAAGCAACATGAAGAAAACATTTACACAGTGAGTTGTTGTGATCTTGAATGCACTGCCTGTAAGAATGTTGGAAGCAGATTCATTTTTTTTTAGAGATACAGCACTGAAACAGGCCCTTCAGCCCACCGAGTCTGTGTCAACCAACAGCCACCCATTTATACTAATCCTACATTAACCCCATATTCTCTACCACATCCCCACCATTCTCCTACCAGCTACCTACACTGGGGGCAATTTACAATGGCCAATTTACCTATCAACCTGCAAGTCTTTTGGCTGTGGGAGGAAACCAGAGCACCTGGCGGAAACCCACACTGACACAGGGAGAACTTGCAAACTCCGCACAGGTAGTACCCAGAACTGAACCCGGGTCGCTGGAGCTGTGAGGCTGCGGTGCTAACCACTGCGTCACTGTGCTGCCCATTCAGCAGCAACTTTCAAGAGGGAATTGGAAAATATTTGAAGGCGAACAATTTGCAAGACAATGGGGAAGCAGCAGGATAGTAGGACTAATTGTATAGCTTTTTCAAAGTGTCAGTACATGCCTGATGGGCTGAATGATTTCCTTCTGTGCTGCACCATTCAATGATTTTCGAGATTTTTACCAGTGGAATAGTATATGCATATGCTATCAAGAAGCTGCCTAGACATAATGATCAAATGGAGTATAATCAAAATAATTAACGGGTCATTTTCAGGTTGGCAGGCTATTGCCACAAGGATCAGTGCTGGGGCCTCAGCTATTTACAATCTATATTAATGACTTAGATGAAGGGACTGAGTGTAATGTATTCAAGTTTGCTGATGATACAAAGCTAGGTGGGAATGTAAGCTGTGAGGAGCACACTAGGAGTCTGCAAAGGATATAGCTAGGCTGAATGAGTGGGCAAAAGGGTGGAAATGGAGTATAATGTGGGGAAATGTGAGGTTATTCACTTTGGTAGGAAGAATAGAACAACAGAATATTTTTGAAATAGTGAGAAACTATTAAATGTTAGTGTTCAGAGGGCCTTGCATAAGAAACACAGAAAGTTAACATGCAGGTACATCAAGTAATTGGGAAGGCAAATGTTATGTATGCCTTTATTGCAAGGGATTTAGAGTACAAGAGTTAGGAAGTCTGCTTCAATTGCACAGTACTTTGATGAACCAACACCTGGAGTAATGTGTAAAATTTTGGTCTCCATTCCTAAGCAAGGATATATTTGCTTTAGATGGGGTGCAACAAAAGTTCACCAGATTGATTCCTGAGATGAGAGAATTGTCCTAGAGCAGGGTTGTCTAACAACCAGGGGTTGGCAACATGTCCATACACGTCTGCTTTGGAAGCCCACTGGAAAACCAATTTGTTGGAGTTCTTTGAAGGAGTGACATGTGCTGTGAATAAAGGGGAGCCAGTTAACATACTCTACTTGGATTTCCAGAAGGCATTTGACAAGGTGCCACATAAAAGGTTATTGCGCAAAGTAGGAGCGCATGGTGTCATGGGTAACATATTAGCATGGATAGAAGATTGGCTGGCTGGCAGAAAACACAGAGTATGCATAAATGGGTCCTTTTCTGAGTGGCAGGATGTGACGAGTGGAGTCCCACAGGGGTCTGTGCTGGGGCCTCAACTTTTTACAATTTATATCAATGACTTAGATGAGGGGAGTAATGGCATGGTAGCTAAATTTGCAGATGACACAAAGATAGGTATGTTGTGAAGAGGACATAAGGAGATTGCAGACCGATATAGATAGGTTGAGTGATTGGGCTGAAATCCGCCAGATGGAGTGTAATGTGAGAAAATGTGAAGTTGTTCACTTTGGCAGGAAGAATAACAAAGCAGAGTATTACTTAAATGGAGAATGACTGCAGAAATCCAAGGTGCAGAGGGATCTAGGTGTTCGAGTGCAGGAGTCACAAAATGCTAGTTTGTAGGTACAGCAGGTAATAAAGAAGGCTAATGGAATGCTATCCTTTATTATGAGAGGAATTGAAAATAAAGGGAAGAATGTTATACTTCAGTTATACAGGACATTGGTGAGACCACATTTCAAATACTGTGATCAAAGCAAAATACTGTGGATTCTGGAAATGTGAAATAAAAACATGAAATGCTGGATCCACTCAGCAGGTCTGGCAGCATCTGTGGAAAGAGAAGCAGAGTTAACGTTTCGGGTCAGTGACCCTTCTTCGGAACTGACCCGAAACGTTAACTCTGCTTCTCTTTCCACAGATGCTGCCAGACCTGCTGAGTGATTCCAGCATTTCTTGTTTTTATTTCAAATACTGTGTGCAGTTTTGGTCTCCTTATTTAAGGAAGGATGTAAATGTGTTGGAGGTGGTTCAGAGGAGGCTTACTAGATTGATACCTAGAATGAGTGGGTTGTCTTATGAGGAAAGTTTGGACAGACTGGACTTGTTTTCACTGGAATTTAGAAGAGTGAGGGGAGACTTGATTGAAGTTTATAAGATCCTGAACGGTCTTGACAAGGTGGTGTGGAAAGGATGTTT
Source organism: Heterodontus francisci (assembly GCF_036365525.1). Lineage (NCBI taxonomy): Eukaryota > Metazoa > Chordata > Chondrichthyes > Heterodontiformes > Heterodontidae > Heterodontus > Heterodontus francisci. The sequence goes on along the minus strand of NC_090371.1, from coordinate 29,959,545 downwards.
CCTCTTGTGGGTGAGTCCAGAACTAGGGGGCACTGTTTTAAAATTAGGGGTTACCCTGTTCGGACAGAGATGAGGAGAAATGTTGTTCTCTCAGAAGGTTGTGCGACTTTGGAACTCTGCCTCAGAAGTTGGTGGCAGCGGGGTTATTGAATATTTTTAAGGCGGAGGTAGATAGATTCTTGTTGGGCATGGGAATCAAGGGTTATCGTGGGTAGATGGGAGTGTGGAATTCAAAACACAAACAGATCAGCCATGATCCTATTGAATAGCGGAGCAGGCTCAAGGGGCCAAATGGGCGACTTCTGCTCCTAATTCAGATGCTCGAATCTTCGCAACTCCAAATCTGCCCGTAGTTCAGAAACCTCTGTTCCCACTCCGAGTACCTGTCCACTGTGAAACTAACATTGGGAATTTTTTTTAAAACTGACTAACCACAAAGCTGCTCTGCTGAGTGTTCCCGCTCTCTACAACTGTCAGAGAGGAAGAGGGGGACAAACAGAGTAACAGAGAGAGAGGGGTGCAGAGAGGTATGGGGCAGAGAGAGAGAGAGGGGACAGAGAGAGAGAGAGAGAGGGGGCAGAGAGAGAGAGACAAACAGAGAGAGAGCGAGGGGCAGAAAGAGAGCAGGGACAGGGAGAGAGGGACAGGACGAGATAGGGGTAACAACACAGAGAGGGGGAACACAGAGAGGGGGACACAGGGAGAGAGAGTGACAGAGGGAGAGAGTAATCAAGATCACTCCTGACAGATGGAAATCTATCCACATCACTACAAGTATGCGGGTAAACATTGACTACTTGTGCAAGCAAGAAAATGCCAGGTATCTCACTAAACCAGTGCCCAACATAGTGATGAGAAAGTAAGTCAATAAATTAGTCTTCTCATTTAAAGCATCTTCACAAAAATGCATATTTGTTGTTTGGATTAACAGTAAGATAAATTTTTAATGCCTTTATCTTTCCGAAATTGTCTCACTGACCCTCGATGTAAGACAAAAATTGTAATGAGACACCCCATGCAAAAAGATTGGACACCCCTGTCCTAGAGGGGGCAATTGAATAGAATGGACCTATGCTCTCTGGAGTTTAGGGGATTGAGAGGTTATCTCATTGAAACAAATAAAATTCTGAGAGGGTTTGACAGGAGGCTGTTTCCCCTGGCTGGAGAGTCCAGAGCTAGGTAACATAGTCTCAGGACAAGGGCATGGCCATTTCAGACTGAGATGAGGAGAAATTTCTTCACAAAGAGGGATGTGACTCATTGGAATCTTTTACACCAGAGGGCTGTGAGATGCTGTTATTGAATATATTTAACACTGTGATAGAATTTTGAACTCTAAAGTAATCAAAGGCTATGGCAATTGGGCAGGAAAGTGGAGTTCAGGTCAAGGATCAGTCCAATCTTATTAAATAGCGGAGCAGGATTGAGGGGCCGTAGAGTTGACTAAGTCTTATTAAAAAAAAGAAAGACTTGCATTTAAATAGCGCCTTTTATGACCACTGGACATCTCAAAGAAGTTTACATCCAATTAAATACTTTTTGAAGTGTAGTCACTGTTGTAATGCAGGAAACACGGCAGCCAGTATGTGCAGATAAACTCCCACAAACAGCAATGTGATAATGACCAGATAATCTGTCTTTGTGACGTTGATTGAGGGATAAATATTGGCCAGGAAACTGGGGAGAACTCCCCTGCTCTTCTTCAAAATCGTGCCATGGGATTTTTGACATCCATCCAAGCTGGCAGCAAGGGTCTCCGTTTAACGTCTCATCTATTGTCTCCTGTGAAAATGTAGGGACAGAAACTTTCACTGCTGCTCGAAAATAAACATGTATCACATCCCTGAAACACATAGAACTAATTACCCTAGAAATGAAGGAGCAGTTTGAATTGGAGCTCTGAAGAATGGTTTGATAGGGAATGGCATATCTGAATTGCATGCTTGCATATGCCCAGACTCCACAATATTCAAAAAAAAATTATTTATTATTGACATGATTCCAGGAAAGCCCACAGAAGGTTTTTCTTTGTCTGTTTGAGAATCTTGAGTATACAACGAGGCCAACTAACAGCAATTCCTCCAGGCTTGTCATCTTCAAGGGACAATGAACTCCAACTGACATTGAGAAAAGGAATGTTTAGAACTGTTTGCTTTCCAGCATTGCTACATTTTTCATAATATAATCCTCCGGATGCTGCAGTTTGTGATTGCCCTTCCCAACAGGTCAACCTTCTGTCAACTGCAGTATCTCTCAAACTCTTTAACACTTGCTCAAAATGCCCACTACCCTTTGGGACCCTCTTGCTTCCTGACAGCTGTGGTTCAGTTAATAAAGGCAATGGACATTATTGAACTGAGTCATACAGAGCAGGAAGGGCCCCAGGTGCAGATTTTGCTGTGCTCAACAAAGGCAACATTTGTAAACTCTTGTAAACTGCGATTAGCTTTCTGGTGATTTTATTTTGCTGCTGCTGTTTTTTTAAAAATTCATCCTTGGAATGTGAGCGTTGCTGGGAAGGCCAGCATTTGTTGCCCATCCCTAACTGCCCTTGACAAGGTGGTGGTGAGCTGCCTTCTTGAACCTCTGCAGTCCATGTGGTGTAGGTACACCCACAGTGCTGTTGGGGAGGAAGTTCCAGTATTTTGACCCAGTGACAATGAAGGAGCAGCAATGTAGTTCCAAGTTAGGATGGTGTGTGACTTGGAGGGGAGCTTGCAGGTGGTGGTGTTCCCATGCATCTACTACCCTTGTTCTTCTAGGTGACAGAGGTTACAGGTTTGGAAGTGCTGTCGAAGGAGCCTTGGCAAGTTGCTGCAGTGCATCTTGTATAGGTACAAACTGCTGCCATTGTGTGCTGGTGGTGGAGGGAGTTAATGTTTAAGTTGGTGTATAGGGTGCCGATCAAATGAGATGCTTTGTCTTGGATACTGCCATATTGATTGAAACACATAAGATCCTGAGGGGTCTTGACAGGGTGGATGTGGAAAGGATGTTTCCCCTTGTGGGAGAATCTAGAACTAGGGGTCACTGTTTAAAAATAAGTTGTCGCCCCATTTAAGACAGAGATGAGGAGACATTTTTTCTCTCAGAGGGTCGTGAGTCTTTGGAATTCTCTTCCTCAAAAGGCAGTGGAAGCAATGTTTTTGAATATTTTTAAGGCAGAGGTAGATAGATTCTCGATAAGCAAGAGGGTGAAAGGTTATCGGGGTAGATGGAAATGTGGAGTAATCAGTTCAGCCAGGAACTTATTGAATGGCGGAGCAGGCTCGAGAGGCCGAGTGGCCTACTCCGGCTCCTAATTCGTATATTTGTATATTCGTATGTCAAGCTTCTTGAGTGTTGTTGGAGCTGCCCTTATCCAGAAAAGTGGAGACTAATCCATGCTGACTTGCGCCTTGAGGATGGTGGACAGGCTTTGGGAAATCAGATAGTGAGTTACTCGCTGCAGGATTCCCAGCCTCTGACCTGCTTTTTTAGCAGTATTTATATGGTTGATCCGATTAAGTTTCCAGTCGATGGTGACCTCCAGGATATTGATAGTGGGGGATTCAGCAATGGTAATGTCATTGAATGTCAAGGGGAGATGGTTCGATTCTCTCTTGTTGGAGGCAATCATTGCCTGGCACTTGTGTGACGCGAATGTTACTTGTGTAGCCAGTCCTGCAGCAGGAACACATTAAAGTAAATGGATATTAAAGGATTAAGTGGTTGTACTGTGAAGGCAGTTTGTAAATTGACAATTGCCAGAAATGGGCCAAGTTTTGTATCCCAGGAATCAACAGGGCTTTTAACTGAACTCATAAAACAAACGGAGCTGAAATGAAATAATTCAAATAGAGACATAGACACAATCAAGTGACTTCATTAATATACTAGTCAAGAGATAGCTGATGAAATCAGATCACACAATGATATGTGTCTATCCAGATTAAAGTGATTTATCTCGACCATTGAACTCCTGCAGCAACTGTAAATAGCACTTACAAGTTAGCAAGCTGTGCATTCCAGTATGTCTGGGTGAACATCCACATCCCTTGGAAATGCTAATCCCAAAAGCTGTTTCATTAAGACAAAACTCATTCACCAATCTGATGATGCTGATAAGCCAGATTCTTGCCCATTGAAACACCTTCATATCTTACTGGGCTATTCACAAACCCAGGATGTGGAATTATTGCAAGATTTAAGAAGTTACAATCAAAAGCAGGAAGGGTTTGTGTGAGTCATTGTCACGGCTGTGATTTTTGTACTGTAAGAAACGTGTGTTCAGGGACAGAGAAGTGACTTGCAAAGATAACCACAGGTGGACTTGATCATCCACACAGATGGGAGCGTGATCGACAGGGTGAGTGATCGACATGGTGAGTGCAGTTCAAAAATTATGGGACAGTGTTTATGAGTATTGATTTAACTTGAAGGGAGCAGGGTACTGATGTTTGTATTGATTTAACCTGAAGGGAGCAGGGTAGTGACGTTTGTAAGTTATTGGTGGCGTAATAAACTGTTAAAAGAATACTGCGTATATGGAGTTGTGAGCTTTGACCATTTTCCTTACCCGGATGGGTTCAGGTTCAGGTTCAGAGAACAGAAGGCACATGCGGGTTCATCTTCCTACACTTATGACTTCTCAGCCTAAGCCTAAATGTCTTGCTACATGCGGCAGGGACTGCTTCAGTACCTGAGGAGTTGGGAATGGTACTAAACACTGTGCAATCCCTACTTCTGAGCCTATGTTGGAGGGAAGGTAATTGATGAAGCAGCTGAAGGTGGTTGGGTCTAGCACACTACCCTGAGGAACTCCTGCAGTGATGTCCTGGGACTGAGATGATTGGTAGATGTTTGGCCTTCAACAACCATAACAATCTTCCTTTGTGCTACCTATGACTCCAGCCAAGCAAGTGTTTTTTGTTATTAGGGTTTAACCCTTTTGTGTTTTATTTGTCAAATAAACAGAAAACAACAGTTTTTCTTGTAGGTTTAAAATAGAAGATTAATTATTTATTGAGCAATATGCCTTATCCGAAATTATCGCAACTGCATCTACTCATGGATTCACTCTCACACACACATGCGCACACACACAGACACACAAGAAGAGACAGATAGAGAAAAAGGGGTAAGTGGTTTTAAGGTTTTTGGGGGTCACAGTAAACCTATTGAATTCTCTTGGAAGTCAAGTTCTTCTTGGTTGCAGGCCTGGGGTGTTTGTAGGTTTCTCTCTTGAAGACACTGAATCACTTCTAATTCACTGCTGCATAAGAAAAGTAGAATTTTACAGCAGGGCACTTCTCTTCTGGTTTGCTGGAGTTTCCCCAGCCCCTTATCTGGAAACAGGCTTCTTGGTGATGCTTCATTCTGGGTGTTTCTCTCTCTCTTCAGGGAGCTACTTTTAAGGTCAAAAATTGGCTTCACACCTTTGCCTCTGTTGGGAGATGTGGATCTTCCTCCCTGTGGTGACCTGCAATGGCCTAGGATGTGGATACTTCATACCTTTGTCGCAGAAGAACCCATTCAATTCAGGAATGTTTCATGATGGGTGAATGTGACCCCTCATAGTTCCAAAGGTATTCCTTTGTCCCCGTCAGACAGTTTTATACAAAGGCTAGGTTGTTTACCTTTGGCAGCCATTTTTAGCAGCATTGTCCATTTTTTTAAAAAGGTAATGTCAATTTTTATAACTCTTCAGTTTTAGTCTGTATTTTTTCCATCATCACATTTCTTGTACGCGTGAAAATTACTTTGCTGATGATTGAGAGTAGCCTGATAGGGTGTTAATTGGCGGGATGAAATTGTCTTGATTTTTGTGGACAGGCCATGCCTGGGCAATTTTTCACATTGTCAGGTAGATGCCAGTGTTGTTACTGTACTGGAACAGCTTGGCAAGGGGCACAGCTGGTTTTGGAGCACAAGTCTTCAGTTTCCACACAACCATACCCTGCATACTCTGATACCAGCCATGAAACCCCTCCGCTCATCAAGCATTAAAAGTCACTTGAAAAAAATGAAAATGAAAACAAATCCTCAAAAAAACTCCCTGCCTCTTTATAGTTCCTTTCTGCATGGAGCATCCCTTCATGCCGAATCTGGATAGCTGTAAATGGATGGACACCACATGGGAGACCATGTCTATTCAGTAAACTGTTACAGTGAAGCAGTTGTGAGAGACCTTTTGAGCAGTTTTAAAACTAAAGCCAAAAGATCGCACATGAATTGAGTGTGGATCAGGTGAAAGGATCCCCGGCCCATTTTCTGGCCTTTGCATTCCTATTCTGTAGTGACTGAACTGATCCCACGGACTGGAAATTCACCTCAAAGGTTCTATTGAAAACATAGGTGTTTCATCTTTATGTTGTTTCTGGTTCCCAGATTTTGGAAAGAATCACACTTTAAGCTTGGAAAAGGCTGGAGTCAGTCTTGTTTATTACAGCACCATGTTTTGTACTGTAGAACCTGGTTGAACTGGTTCTTGTGTTACACATAACATGACTCCCTAGTGCAGCCGTGAATGTGGCCCCCTACTGGAACATGTATGCATAACAACTGGTTCCAAGCTAATTAGTTCCTAACACTTTACAGATAGTATAACAATATATACATATATAACATCCCTTTTTCTTTAAAACATAATGCCCCTATATCAATATAACGGTCAATATAAATAAAAAACATTAACATCCGACTTGTGGAAATAATCTGCATCCCTTTTTAGAGTCTTTTATCGCATATGTTCTTTTAGTAAATGTTATTTTCAGTATCACTTGGGTGGTAAGATGTTGTGCCTCCATCTTGTGGATTTGGCATTTGTTGCTCTCAATGGTGAGTTGGCACGCTGTACAGGCTATGTCGTGTCATTTGCTGGTGATGTTGTTAATGTTGTCTCGCTGGATAGTGATATTTCCGGTGTTGTTGATGGTCTTTTCTGTTGTTCCAGCTCAGGTGTAGATCGAATATGGTTACCGGTTTCGGTCTCAATGATATATGACCCTGGAGTCTCAGGTTCACTAACAACTTTTGCTGGGCTCCAGGCTTTCATGATTGGATCCTGTACATGTACAGTTTGTCCTTTCAACAGCTCGGGTAGGGATTTAGCATATTTGTTGAAGTGTTGCTCTCCTCTTACCTGTGCTTCAGTGAGTTGTTTTCTCACTTCCTCCTGGTCACTTGAAGGATGTACTTTTCTTAGCAGAGTTGTCTCCTTGCACACTACCTTTTTGAGTTTGTTGAAACTCCTGTCATGTGACTCTGACCACTGGTACTTTACATCTTCTTTCATCAGCTCTCGCAGGTTTTCCGTGTGTTCTGACATGTGCGGAATAAAGGAGCTCATGTATTTTGTCAAATCAAGGAAACTTCTCAACCTCTGTTATCTCTTGGGGCTTCCATCCCCGAGATGGCTGAGATTCTTTCAGGGTTCGGCTTAACTCCGTCAGGTGTGTACACCATTCCGAAGAACTGGTATTCTGTCACTTTCACAATGCACTTGTCTGTGTTTAGCTTAACCCGAGCTTTCCTGGTTCTCTCCATGGCTTCATGTCATGATCTTTTCCATCTACACCATACATCTGGATATCATTAGTTATGCCGACTGCTCCTTTGCATCCCCTGTATGTCTTGTCTACTTTCTGTTGGAACACATCCTGGCTCACTTTGAGGCCAAAGGGTAAACGCAGGAATTTGTACTGTCCAAAGGGTGTGTTGAATGTTGTCAACAGTGAAGATTCTACATCTAGCTTCACATTCCAGTAGCCATTTCTGGCATCAAGCTTGCTGAAAACCTTTGCTCCTGCCAGTGTTGGTGTGATTTCTTCCAATGTTGGAATAGGGTAGTGATCCCTCTTTGTTGCTTGGTTAAGATCTTTGGGATCTAGGCAAATTCTTAGCCGTCCATTTGGCTTCTCTCTCACCATGATGGAATTTACCCAATCTGTAGACTCTGTGACTCTGGCGATCACCTTCTTTTCTTCCATTTCTTGGAGCTCTCATTCAAGCTTTCCTTTTAGTTCTACTGGTACTTTACGTGGGGGATGAATCACTGGTTTCATTGTTGGGTCAATAGTGATGTGATATTCAAAATCTTCGAAGCATCCAACCATCTCATCAAAACACTCTGGGTACATTTGTACCAGATCTTCTTTGCTTCTTAGTGGAGGGAGATTTTCAACGAATGTACCCTCAGTGTCGCCTCCTTCACCTCATGGTTTACTGAGATAATCTGCAGCTCTTCACAACTGCTCAACCCCAGGATAGCTGGACCATCTGTTTCAGTGACATAGAACATACAGTTAACATCTTTTCCTTCCTGTGTCCCTCTGATTTGGGTTGTTCCTAGCTGTCGAATCTCAATTCCCCCGTATGCTGTTAGCATGACGTTGTTTGGTTTCAGAGCACCTTCCCTTGGATAACCATTTTTCTCCAAATTTTCCGGAAAGATCTGCTGGTGTAGTATGAGTGGGATGATGTTACTCTGCGCTCCAGTAACAATCTTCACCTTCAGATTTATCATTCTGGGCTTATTTATCACCCTCTTCCTGATCTAAATGTTTGTGTGAATCTCTTTTCTCTGGGAACTGTCACATCCAGACATTTCGTGCAATTCTACGGTTCCTATGTCTATCATGTTCTCAAACCCATTGCCATCTTCCAGGGTATGGATATTTTGGTTTCTTTCACTGTTCCTTCACCCTGTTACTCTGGCTTTGATGTCTCGATTACCACTTTCTTGCCTTGTTCTGTACATTTTTGCCCAGTGATTTGTCTTTCCACAAGCTCTGCAGATTGATCTATATGCGGGATGTTTCCTTCTATCTGTCAGTTCATGGGTCATCCACAGCTCCTGCATATCTTTATCTATGCTTCACTGCATTGACCCTGCTGCCTGTCTCTTGGCTTAACTGAAGGCTAGCCATATGGGAGGTCAGAGTCTTCATCTGTCTGCTCGTGACTTCATGTGCTCTGGCAGTGTCTACAGCCTGTGATATTGTGAGCTTGTTCTGTCCGATTCGAGCTTTCTGTACTTCAGTATGTGTAGAACCCCAAATGAGCTGATCTATCAGTCATTCATCTGTGTCTTTAAATTTACATTTTCTGGCTGCATTTTTCATTCTTGCTACAAAATTGTCAATAGGCTCACCTAGTTCCTGTCTGCGGCCATGAAATTCATATCGGTATATCCAATGATTTGATTTTGGCTGGAGATGGGTGCTGAATCTTTCAAAAATTTTGTCTTGGTTTCTGCTGTCCTCTTCGCTTAGGTCCCAGCTGTTAAATAAATTTAATCCTTTTTCTCCTGCCCACAGAAGGATATAGCTGACCCTCTCCTCTTCACTAGTGCCTTTTAGGAAACTATTGAATGCCAAATTGCACTTTTATTCAAATGCATGCACGACATCATCAGCTCACCAATTCATGATGGGCTGTAGCAGTGCATTCATTCCTGTCCCGGCTGACATTTTGATTTTTTTTAGAGTTTTTGCACGAGTTTCTTAATTTTTCTGTCTCTCTCTCTGGCACTAATTTGGGTCATTTTTCTCAATCTGATGCTTTTAAAAATATTGTAGGGTTACTCACAGACGCTCACTGCCACCATGTTTTGTCTTTGTGTTGTTTTCTGGTTCCCAGATATTGGAAAGAATCACACTTTAAGCTTGGAAAAGGCTGGAGGCAGTCTGGTTTATTACAGCACCATGCTTTGTACTGTATAACCTGGTTGAACTGGTTCTTGTGTTACAAATAACATGACTCTGCAGTGCAGCCTTGAATGTGGCCCCTTACTGGAACACTTACACATAACAACTAGGTCCTAGCTAATTAGTCCCTAACACTTTTCAGATAGTATAACAATATATACATATGTAACAGTAGGCATTCCTGTTGTAATGATGCAGGAAGTGAAAGAAAGAAAATGGATTAATGAATGGACTGTGTCATCCTGGTATGTACTCTAATAATAGAAGTCTTATGATCTTATGGCACACAATAACAAATGGTCTTTCATTATTAATAGCAGTGTAGAATACAGCAAGGTACCATTATCTCATTGTGAGAACAGATGAACAGTGGCTTCAGTGTACTATCTTCTCACATTGTACTAACAAGCTGTGGCTAAGATTTGATGAAATGACCTCACACAATAGCAGCCACATGATTCTGTGACTTGGCTTTTTGTTATCAAATGTAGACATCATTTCCTTTGTTTAACTCACTCAAACCAAGGCCTCCTGTTTACCCATTTCAGTTCTACACAACTGGGCCCGACGTGTACAAGGACCATGTTAGGATCATAGAAACAGGAACAAAAACAAGAAATGCTGGAGTCACTCAGCAGGTCTGGCAGCATCTGTGGAAAGAGAAGCAGAGTTAACGTTTCGGGTCAGTGACCCTTCTCTTTCCACAGATGCTGCCAGACCTGCTGAGTGACTCCAGCATTTCTTGTTTTTGTTTCAGATTTCCAGCATCCGCAGTATTTTGCTTTTATCATCGAAACAGGAGTAGGCCATTTAGCCCCTTGAGCCAGTTCTACCATTCAATGAGATCGTGGCTGTTCTGTGACCGAACTCCACATACCCATCTTTGCCCGATATCCCATAAGACATTGACTTAACAAAAATCTATCAATCTAAGATTTTAAATTAACCATTGATTGAGCATCAATTGTCATTTGTTGAAGAGAGTTCCAAACTTCTACTACTATTTGTGTGTAGCTATGTTTCCAAATTTCACTCCTGAAAGTTCTGGCTCTAATGTTTAGAATATGTCCCCTAATCCTGGACTCCCCTACTCAGAGAGTTAACTTCTGAAGACAGATTGCATAAACTTGGCTAGTGTTCCCTTGAGTTGAGAAGAATGAGGGGTGATCTGATTGAGGTATTTAAAATGTTAAAAGGATTCGATAGTGTGTAATGCACTGAATAATATGGAGTATAGCAAGCAGACATTATTGAACAAACTTTATTTACACTTCCCCAAACAGAGAGGCCAGCACAGACCACACCTCCCCAGCAGACAGAGCAGTATAACAAAATGCTCAGCTATGACAATATACTACAGATAGGGTAGATGGAGATAGATAGAGAAACTATATCTTCTGATGTGGGAATCAAGAACAAGGAGACATAAAATTAATATTAGATCTAAGCTGTTCAGGGATGAAGACAGGAAGTACTCTTTTACACAAAGGGTAGTGGAAATCTGGAACTCTCTTCCTAAAAGGTGGTGAATGTTGAGATCGTTGGAGCTTTCAAGACTGAGAGCACAGATCTTTGTTAGGTAAGGTTATCAAAGGATATGGAGGTAATTCAGATAAATGGAGTTCAACCACAGATCAGCCATGATCTAATTAAGGAACAGGCTCAATGGACTGAATGACCTACTCCTGTTCCTGTGTTCATATATTCCCAAGGAGAGTGGTCCTTAAAATACACATATATGGACATTATTCAAGGACGCTTGTTATTAAATGCTACACACGCAGAAGAACATAATCCCCAACAAGGCTGGTGCTCGAATTACTGATAATCGGATTTCACAATGATACAAACATTTGTTAGTTTTTGTACTGTAAGCAGAAAAGTGGAGTAGCACAAGGCCAATGGGTCAACTCATCAGAATCTCTCAAATTAAGGCCCACAATTACCAACCATTGATCAGATTTTGATCTTCACCCCTGGGCTGTAAACGGGTAGGTTGGACTACCTGCCATTTATATCCTCCCCTAATGGAATGGAAATCATGTGTGCACAATAAGGTGTGCTCTGTCCTGGAGCTGAAAATATACCCCACCATCTTCATGCAAATATATTTTTGTTTTGTTTCAGAAGATAGAAAGGACACGGAACTTTGTATCACTCTTGTCGCAAGGAATATGTTTGATTGCTCAAATGCAGTGCCCTTTTAGAAAGTTGCTCTCATTTGAAAAAATGTGAATGGAGTAAAACGTGTGGGATACACGTCCATCTTCCCATGGTTAGTGCAAGTCATTTGTCATCTGTGCCTCTAGCACTTTTTATTAAAAGCTGTGATAGTCAGGCAGAAAAAATGGTGCTACACTCGGTAACTGTAGAAACCTGCGGGATCTGTCACTGAATGTCACTTTGCATTAAATCGCTTGTTCTATCCATGGGGAAGGGACCAGACATCAGAAGTCAAAATAATATGTATTCATGAGGCTATAGCAGCTGTGACAGATTTGTGTGAAAAAGGAATACTGATCTTCACCAGTTGTAATCGTTGGGTTCTTTTGCTATTTGCAAAAGATCAGAATAATTTTATTGCTTTCATAAGTTCTTTGGAACATAGAAACATAGGAACAGGTGCAGGCCATTCAGTCCCTCAAGCCTGTCCTGCCATTCAATGAGATCATGGCTGACCTGTATCCTAACTGCATTTGCATGTCTTGGCTCCATGTCTCTTGATGACATACTACAACACCAACAAGAGCAACAACAACAACTTACATTTATAAAGCACCTTTAACGTAATAAAATGTTCTTCATAGGAGCATCAGAAAACAAAGGATGAAACTGGGCACATAAGGAACTATTAAGTCAGATAACCAAAAGCTTGGTCAAAGAGTTAGGTTTTAAGGAGATTCTTCAAGAAGGAAAGAGGGGTGGAGAGGCAGAGAAGTGTAGGGAGGGTATTCCAGAGCTTGGGGCCTAGGCAACTAAAGGCACAGCCACAAAATCTGGAGCGATTAAAATCATGGATGTTCAAGAGGCCAGAATTCGAGGAATGCAGATATCTTGGAGGGTTATGGGGCTGGAGGAGATTACAGAGAAAGGGAGAGATGAGGCCATGGAGGGATTTGAAAACAAGGATGAGAATTTTAAAATCAAGACATTGCTTGACCGGGAGCCAATGGAGGTCAGCGAGCACAGGGGTGATAGATGAACAGGATCGGTGCGAGGTAAGACACGCGCAGTGAATTTTGGATGAACTCAAGTTTACGGAGGGTAGAATGTGGGAGATTAGCCAGGAGTGTATTGGAATAGTCAGATCTGGAGGTAACAAAGGCATGAATGAGGGTTTCAGCAGCAAATGAGCTGAGATAGAGGTGAAGTCGGGTGATGTTATGGAGGAGGCGGTGGCGTAGTAGTATTGTCACTGGACTAGTAACCCAGAGACCCAGGCTAGTGCTGTGGGGACATAGGTTCAAATCCCACCATGGCAGAAAATGGAATTTGAATTCAATTAATAAATCTGGAATTAAAAGCTAGTCTAATAATGTCCATGAAACCACTGTTGATTGTTGTAAAAACCCATCTGGTTCACTAATGTCCTTTAGGGAAGGAAATCTGCTGTCCTTATTTATTTTATTTAGAGATACAGCACTGAAACAGGCCCTTCGGCCCACCGAGTCTGTGCCGACCAACAGCCACCCATTTATACTAACCCTACAATAATCCCATATTCCCTACCACCTACCTACACTAGGGGCAATTTACAATGGCCAATTTACCTATCAACCTGCAAGTCTTTGGCTGTGGGAGGAAACCAGAGCACCCGGCAAAAACCCACGCGGTCACAGGGAGAACTTGCAAACTCCGCACAGGCAGTACCCAGAATCGAACCTGGGTCTCTGGAGCTGTGAGGCTGCAGTGCTAACCAGTGCGCCACTGTGCCGCCCTAGTCTACATGTGACCCTAAATCCACAGCAATGTGGTTGACTCTTAAAAGCCCTCTGAAATGGCCGAGCAAGCCACTTAGTTGTATCAAACCGCTATGAAGTCGGTAAAGAATGAAACTGGATAGACCACCTGAGGCACCAGAAACAACAACAGCCAGTTATGTCGACCCTACAAAGTCCTCCTTACTACCATCTCGGGCTTGTGCCAAAGTTGGGAGAGCTGTCCGACAGACTAGTCAAGCAACAGCCTGACATAGTCATACTCACCGAATCAAACCTTACAGACAACATCCCAGTCTGCCTTCACCATCCCCAGGTATGTCTTGTCCCACTGGCAGGACAGACCAGTAGAGGTGGCGGTGGCACAGTGGGAAATAGTCGGGAGGGAATTGCCCTGGGAGTCCTCAACATTGACTATGGACTCCATGAAGTCTCATGGCATCAGGTCAAACATGGGTGAGGAAACCTCCTGCTGATTACTACCTACCACCCGCCATCAGCTGATGAATCAGAACACCACATGGAGGAAGCACTAAGGGTGCAGAATGTACTCTGGATGGGGGACTTCAATGTCCATCACCAAGAGTGGCTCGGTGGCCGAGTCCTAAAGGACATAGCTGCTAGACTGGGTATGCGGCAGGTGGTGAGGGAAAAACATACTTGACCTTGTCCTTACCAATGTGCCTGCCACAGATGCATCTGTCCATGACAATATTGATAGGAGTGACCATTGCACGGTCCTTGTGGAGACAAAGTTCCATCTTCACATTGAGGATACCCTCCATCATATTGTGTGCACCACCACCATGCTAAATGGGAAAGATTTTGAACAGATCTAGCAATGCAAAACTGGGCATCCATGAGGCGCTGTGGGCCATCAGCAGCAACAGAATTGTACTCGACCACAATCTGTAACCTCATGACCTGGCAAATAACCCAATCTACATTTATCATCAAGCCAGGGGATCAACCCTGGTTCAATGAAGAGTGCAGGAGCAGCACCAGGCACACCTCAAAATGAGGTGTCAACCTGGTGAAACTACGACCTAGGACTACTGGCATACCAAGCAACAGAAGCAGCATGCGATAGACAGAGCTGAGCGATTCCACAACCAACGGATCAGATCTAAGCTCTGCAGTCTTGTTACATCCAGTTGTGAATGGTGGTGGACAATTAAACAACTAACTGGAGGAGGAGGCTCCACAAACATCTCCATCTTCAATGATGGGGGGGCCAGCACATCAGTGCGAGATAAGGCTGAAGCATTTGCAACAACCTTCAGCCAGAAGTCCCCAGCATCACAGATGCCAATTTTCAGCCAATTTGATTCACACTGCGTGATATGGTGTTCGGGAAATTTACAGGATTGAAGGCCAATAAATCCACAGGGCCTGATAATCTTCATCCCAGAGTACTTAAGGAAGTGGCCCTAGAAATAGTAGATGAACTGCTGGTCATTTTTCAAAATTCTATTGACTCTGGAACAGTTCCAACGGATTGGAGGGTAGCTGATGTAACCCTTCTATTTAAAAAAGGAGTAAGAGAGAAAACAAGGAACTATAGACCGGTTAGCCTGACATCAGTAGTGGGGAAAATTCTAGACTCCATTATAAAAGATGTAATAGCAGAGCATTTGGAAAACAATGACATGATCGGACAAAGTCAACATTGATTTACAAAAGGGAAATCATGCTTCACAAATCTACTGAAATTTTTTGAGGATGTAACTAGTAGAATAGATAAGGGAGAACCTGTGGATGTGATGTATTTGGACTTTCACAAGGCTTTCGATAAGGTCCCACATAAGAGATTAGAGTGCAAAATTAAAGCACGTGGGATTGGGGGTAAATTACTGACATGGATAGAGAACTGGTTGGCAGACAGGAAACAAAGAGGAGGAATGAATGGGTCTTTTTCCAAGTGGCAGGCTGTGACTAGTGGGGTACTGCAGGGATCAGTGCTAGGACCCCAGCTATTCACAATATATATTAATGAAATCGATGAGGGAATTAAATGTAATATATCCAAGTTTGCAGATGACACAAAGCTGGTTAGGAGTGTGAGCTGTGAAGAGGATGCAGGGAAGCTCCAGTGTGATTTGGACAAGTTGAGTAAGTGGGCAAGTACATGACAGATACAGTATAATGTGGATAAATGCGAGGTTATCCACTTTGGTTGCAAAAACAGAAAGGCAGATTATTATCTGAACGGGGATAGATTGGGAAAGGGGAAGGTGCAGCGAGACCTGGGTGTCCTTGTGCACCAATCGCTGAAAGTAAGCATGCAGGTGCAGCAGGCAGTTAAGAAGACAAATGGTATGTTGGCCTTCATAGCGGGAGGATTCGAGTACAGGAGCAAGGACGTATTGCTGCAATTATACAAGGCCTTGATGAGACCACATCTGGAGTATTGTGTGCAGTTTTGGTCTCCTTATCTGAGGAAGGATGTTCTTGCTATGGAAGGAGTGCAGCAAAGGTTCACCAGACTGATTCCTGGGATGGCAGGACTGAGATACGAAGAGAAATTGGGTCAATTAGGCTTGTATTCGCTAGAGTTTAGAAGAACGAGAGGTGATCTCATAGAAACCTACAAAATTCTAACAGGACTGGACAGACTAGATGCCGGGAGGATGTTCCCGATGGCAGGGGAGTACAGGACCAGGGGTCATGTCTAAGGATAAGGGGTAAGCCATTTAGGACTGAGATGAGGAGGAATTTCTTCACTCAGAGAGTGCAGAACCTGTGGAATTCTCTACCACACAAAGTAGTTGAGGCAAAATCATGAAACATATTCAAGAAAGTGTTAGATATAGTTCTAAGGGCTAAAGGGATCAAGAGATACAGGAAGAAAGCGGGAACAGGGTACTGAGTTTGGATGATCAGCCATGATTGTATTGAATGGTGGTGCAGGCTCAAAGGGCCGAATGGCCTACTCCTTCACCCATTTTTCTATGTTTCTATATCAAGAAATGACTGTAGACACTGGATACTGCAAAGACTATGAACCCTAACAACATTCTGGCAAAAGTACTGAAGACCTCTGCTCCAGAAGTTGCTGTGGTCCTAGCCAGGCTGTTCCAGTACAGCTATAACACTGGCAACTACCCAGCAATGTGGTGGAAGCAGATATGATAGCGACATTTAAGAGACATCTTGACAAATATATAAATAGGAAGGGAATAGAGGGATATGGGCCCCGGAAGTGCAGAAGGTGTTAGTTTAGGTAGGCATCAAGATCGGCGCAGGCTTGGAGGGCCGAATGGCCTGTTCCTGTGCTGTACTGTTCTTTGTTCTTTGTTTGTTCTATTAAACTTACCCAATGTCCCGACATCCACCGCACTCTGAGGTAATGAATTCCACAGATTCACGACCCTTTGAGAGTGTGCCAAACTGC
The DNA here is from genome assembly GCF_036365525.1 of Heterodontus francisci. NCBI lineage: Eukaryota > Metazoa > Chordata > Chondrichthyes > Heterodontiformes > Heterodontidae > Heterodontus > Heterodontus francisci. Next base: position 29,942,524 of record NC_090371.1, on the reverse strand, counting down.
ATAAGCAACATGCGATAGACAGAGCTAAGCGATCCCATAACCAACGGATTAGATCGAAGCTCTGCAGTCCTGCCACATCCAGCCGAGAATGGTGGTGGACAATTAAACAACTAACTGGAGGAGGTGGCTCCACAAATATTCCCATCCTCAATGATGGGGGAGCCCAGCACATCAGTGCGAAAGATAAGGCAGAAGCATTTGCAACAACCTTCAGCCAGAAGTGCCGAGTTGATGATCCATCTCGGCCTCCTCCTGAAGTCCCCAGCATCACAGATGCCAGACTTCAGCCAATTCGATTCATTCCGTGTGATATCAAGAAATGTCTGAAGGCACTGGATACAGCAAAAGCTATGGGCCCTGACAATATTCCGGCAATAGTACTGAAGACCTGTGCTCCAGAACTTGCCGAGCCCCTAGCCAAGCTCTTCCAGTACAGCTACAACACTGGCATCTACCCTGCAATGTAGAAAATTGCCCAGGTATGTTCTGCAAAAAGCAGGACAAGTCCAACCCGGCCAATTACCGCCCCATCAGCTTACTCTCAATCATCAGTAAAGTGATGGAAGGTGTCTTCAACAGTGCCATCAAGCAGCACTTGCTTAGCAATAACCTGCTCAGTGACGCTCAGTTTGGGTTCCGCCAGGGCCACTCAGCTCCTGACCTCATTACAGCCTTGGTTCAAACATGGAAAAAAGAGCTGAACTCAAGAGGTGAGGTGAGAGTGACTGCCCTTGACATCAAGGCAGCATTTGACCGAGTATGGCATCAAGGAGCCCTAGCAAAACTGAGGTCAATGGGAATCAGGGGGAAAACCCTCCGCTGGCTGGAGTCATACCTAGCGCAAAGGTTGTGGTTGTTGGAGGTCAGTCATCTGAGCTCCAGGACATCACTGCAGGAGTTCCTCAGGGTAGTGTCCTAGGCCCAACCATCTTCAGCTGCTTCATCAATGACCTACCTTCAATCATAAGGTCAGAAGTGGGGATGTTCGCTGATGATTGCACAATGTTCAGCACCATTCATGACTCCTCAGATACTGAAGCAGTCCGTGTAGAAATGCAGCAAGACCTGTACAATATCCAGGCTTGGGCTGATAAGTGGCAAGTGACATTCGCGCCACACAAGTGCCAGGCAATGACCATCTCCAACAAGAGAGAATCTAACCATCTCACCTTGACATTCAACAGCATTACCATCGCTGAATCCCCCACTATCAACATCCTAGGGGCTACCATTGACCAGAAACTGAACTGGAGTAGCCATATAAATACTGTGGCTACAAGAGCGGGTCAGAGGCTAGGAATCCTGCGGCGAGTAATTCACCTCCTGACTCCCCAAAGCCTGTCCACCATCTACAATGATGGAATACTCTCCACTTGCCTGGATGGGTGCATCTCCAACAACACTCAAGAAGCTTGACACCATCCAGGACAAAGCAACCCACTTGATTTGCACCCCATCTACAAACATTCATTCCCTCCACCACCGACGCACAGTGGCAGCAGTGTGTACCATCTACAAGATGCACTGCAGCAATGCACCAAAGCTCCTTAGGCTCCAAGCCCGCAACCTCTACCAACTACAAGGACAAGGGCAGCAAATGCATGGGAACACCACCACCTGCAAGTTCCCCTCCAAGTCACCCACAGCATCCTGACTTGGAACTATATTGCCGTTCCTTCACTGTCGCTGGGTCAAAATCCTGGAACTCCCTTCCTAACAGCACTGTGGGTATACCTACCCCAAATGGACTGCAGCGGTTAAAGAAGGCAGCTCACCACCACCTTCTCAAGGGCAATTAGGGATGGGCAATAAATGCTGGCCTAGCCAGTGACGCCCACATCCCTGAATGAATAATAAAAAAAGTAATTTTTCCTCATCTCTGTTTTAAATCTGCTACCCCTTTCTGGAAGTTTCCCCACCACCAGAGCTAAACTGACTGACCTGTAGTTGCTGGGCTCATCTTTACATGCTTTTTAGAACAAGGATGTAAAATCTGTAATTCCCCATTCCTCTGGCACCTCTTGAGTCTAAGGAAGACTGGGAAATTATGGCTAGTGCTTCTGCATTTTCCACTCTCACTTCCCTCAGTATCCTTGGATGCGTCACATTTGGTCCTGCTGCTTTATCAACTTTAAAATGAAGAGATAAATCAATAATGATGCAACAATATTATTTTGATGGTCAGGAAGAGAAGAGTTGACTTAAGCATAAAATGGATGAGTCAAGCAGAATTTAAGATTCGAAGGAATCATCTCCACAGAATATGAATGTAAGTAACAGATGGAAAGAGACCAACTGGTCCGTGAATCCTGTATGACACTCATGATAGTTGGAGGATCATGACTAAACACTTTCTACCCTCCTGCCCCGCCCTAGCCATGTTACCATCTAGAAGAGACAAAAAGCAGAGAAAAACCCAGGACCAATAAGTTACAATGTGCTCTGGAAAATTCCTCTCTGATTCCCCTCAGGTGATTGAGACTGAGCATTATCTATAAAAATACTTATCTTCTATATGATGTGAATCCTGCTCCAGTCAAGAATCGGTTAAGCTCCCTCTTGAAGTCGTATGGAGAGTTATACTCAGCACAAAGCCAATAGCATTCCAAAGGCTCAGTACTCTCTGGAAAAAGAACTACCAAATGTTCCTACTTTACTCCTTGCTTATATGCTTAACGATGTAATTAACATTCTGGGAATGATGAAACTAGATGATTGGGAAGGGGTTGAGGTTTATAAAGGTACCTACATACAGAAAAGATCAAACACTGTGGAAATCTTGATCATTATGGGGCCCTCGTCTTGTCCAAATGTTCTCATTCTTGTGAGGCAGACTGGAAAAATCATCAGGGAAATGACACCCTCCAGGAAATGCCATGGAAAGCCACACCCACAATTGGTGATGATAAGGAAGAGGTTTTAACTGGTGTGCCACATAAACTTTATGTAGAATTACATAGAATTTACAACACAGAAACAGGTCATTTAGCCCACTGGCACTGCTGGTGTTTATGCTCCAGAGATGCCTACTACCACCCCAATTCATCGAAACAATTCAGCATATCCTTCCATTCCTTTTTCCCTCATATACTTATCTAGCTTCTTAAATGCAGCTAAACTACTCCATGTGGTAGCGAGTTTCACATTCTAAACACTCTCTGGGTAAAGACGTTTCTCTTGAATTCCCTATTGGATTTATTAATGACTAACTTACATTGATGACCTCTAGTTTTGGACTCCTTCATAAGTGAAAACATCTTCTCTACATCTACCCTATTGAATCCCTTCATAATTTTAATTCATTAGGTCACCCCTCTGCCTTCTCTTTTCTGGAGCTAAGAGCCCCAGCGTATCAATCATTTGTAATATTGGGAGAAATAACTGACCACAGTGAATTTGTTGCAGCTTTAAGCAGTTTCTGACAATGAGAACAAACATTAATTTGATGAATCAGCCTTCTGCAGTCTGCCATTAGTATCATTACTACACAATCTAGACAGTCATTGATATTCAGATTGTGCAGATTTGAGCTATCAGAATAGAAACATGCCGAAGCACTGTGGCTATTACCTTTGTAATTTAGCACCAATAACATGCACAATACCATCAATGTCGAATTTGTACCAGTCCGGTGATCTCTGTGACAAATCAATCCCATTGTATTAAAACTACCCGATACTATAGAAATCAGATCCTATTTTGGATACGAGAATAGTTATTGGCTGCCTGCGTGTCTTTGTGTTCGGTACAAGCTGGGCAGAGTAAAGAAAGAAAGGAAGACAGACTTGCATTTCTGTAGCACCTTTCATAACCCCAGGATATTCCAAAGTGCTTTCCAGCCAATTTGGTACTTTTGAACTGTAGGCACTGTTGCAAAGCAAAAAACAGAGCAGCCAATTTATGCACAGCATGCTCCCACAAACAACAATTTGATAATGACCAGATGCATGTTTTAATGATGTTGATTGAGGAATAAATATTGACTTGGATACCAAGGAAAAATCCTGTGCTTTTGTTTAAGATAGTACCACAGGATCTTTTACATACACCTGAGAGAGTAGAGGTTGTGCAAAAGACAGCACAACCCTCCCTCAGTACTGCACTGGAGCGTCAGCCTAAATTTTGTGCTTAAGTCTCTGAAGTGCGGTTCAAACCCATAACCTGCTGGTTCAGAGGTGAGCACACTACCAAATGAGCCATGGCTCACAACTCAAGGCACAGTTAATTGGTCAAATGTTTATTTTCCGGAAACTGCCAATGTAGGCATGGATCCAAAATTTCCTCAAAGCTGTTCCCGCTCGACTGCCTTAACTGCGCCAGATGTGTGGCGGAAGACATGCTTTTGCTCATAATCAGGGGTCTCGGCTACATTTCTGCCAAAGGAACATGCAGAGGAATGGCTGCAAATCTGAGGAAATGCTATGACCCCACGGTCATTAATTTCATGACCAACTGAGCTCACTGAGGCTCTTTCGACAGCACCTTCCAAACCCGTGAACTCTACCAACTAGAAGGACAAGGGCAGCAGATGCATGGGAACACCACCACCTGCAAGTTCCCCTCCAAGCCACACACCATCCTAACTTGGAACTACACCGCCATTTTTTCACGATCACTGGGTCAAAATCCTGGATCTCCCTTTCTAACAGCACTGTGGGTGTACCTACCCCACATGGACTGCAACAGTTCAAGAAGGTGGCTCAGCACCACCTTCTCAAGGGCAATTGGGGATGGGCAATAAATGCTGTCCTAGCCAACAATGCCCACATCCCATGAATACATTTTTAAAAATGTGGGTTGAAAGTTTTAATCACACTAACCTGCGGTACATTGTGTTCAGCTCACTCAAGATTGACGGGTGCAACCCAACTTCTCGACTCGCTTGACTCAGTTTAGAAGCAATTTGGTTCCCTCCTGCTTGTGCATCATAGAAAAAGGGGAATCTTAGAATCATACAGCACAGAAGGAGGCCATACATCCCATCATGTCTGTGCCAGCCCTTTGAAAGAGCTATTTAATCATTCCCTAATTTTTTCTCATTACCCTGCAATGCTTTCCTTTTTAAGTATTAATCTAATTCCCTTTTAACAGTTACTTTTGTATCTACTTGCACCATCCTTTCAGGCAATGCATTCCAGATCACAACAACTTGCTGCATGAAATAAATCTCCTCATCTACCCTCTGGCTTTGGTAGAGAGATAATCATTAGTCCTGTTAGAAGTCGCAAAGAAAGCAGAGTCTGACTTGTGCTACCGAAGCCTGAATGAATTGTTGATCATATGTTAACCCTATCTATCTATCTATGAATCAAATTACATTGCAGGTTGGATTTTTCCTCCATCTTGCAGGGCAGATCTCCTCTAATCTTGACCCATTTTTCTCACCCAGGATCACCTACAATCCAAGGAGGTCTCCCAGTGGGATTCCTGCTACCTGAAGGGAGCTTACCACTGTTTTGTGGGGGGTGGGGGGGGGGGGGGTGGCGGCGGGGGGCACCTTGTTGCCCTGCAGCAAGGCAGCCACTGCAGCACAAAAAGTGACCACAAAGCCCTGGATAAGTATTAAGGTAACATCTTTGTAGGCCTCTGCCAAGACCCAAGTTCTACTAAGGTAGGTTTTTGGGCCAAATTAGAGTGTAAGGAGGCCACTCCCTCCCTCCATTCTGACACATGGGGGTCTTGCTGCTGCTATACCAAAGGCTATCAATAGGTATTTCCTGATGGTCTCAAGGAGCAGCAATAATAGGATAATAGGAATGGATGGGCGAGAAATGGGCTGGGCATGGGCCTTTGATGCATAGGTATTACAATATCATGAACTACGTATTGGCAAGGACTCCACTCTCTGAATGTTCAGTTGGCAACGACATGGTTATCTCCTGAAAACCTATTCATGTAACCATTATTCATGTGTTAACTTTAACAGTGATGATCAATTGGATCATTTGACCATGGGGAGCATCACAGTTGGAACTGAATGCATCCTCATCTGAAGTCGACATATGCCTAGTTCCAGTAATGGTCATGTATAGTGATCAGGAGAAACAAGCCTGGGCATTTGCCCATATCTAACCCAAGGAGCACTGAGATCAATTATAGCCCCTTTACCTCTGCTTTGGCTAAAATCAGCTAACAATATAGGCTGAAGACCAAATCTGCGAGAGTACTGCAGCTGTTGTGGGTGTTGTCTTTCGGGTGGGACCAAAACTCCATTTGCTCTCTCTGGTGGATGTGGGGTATCTTGTGGCATTATTCGAGGAGCAGGGAGTGTCATTCAAATGTCCTAGCCAGTATCATTTGAGGAGCTGGCACGGAGAGTCCTCCCAGTTACCTGGTCGGTATTATTCAAGAGGGCCAGGGAGAGTCCTCCCAGTGTCCTCGTCAGTATTATTTAAGAGGAGCAGGGTGGGGGGACCTCCTAGATCCTGGCTGGTATGTGTTCCTCAGCCAGCAGCATCAAAAATAGATTTTTTTTGCAGTTTGCGGAATCTTAAAGTGGACAAGGTGGCTGCAGAGTATATCTGCATCAGAGTGAGTAGCCTTTAAGAGGGATGAAATGTGAAGTGCTTTAGATGAAGGGAGGACACAATAGGATGCCATACAAATGCGCATTCTTTTTGCGCCTTGTGATCAGAAATTTGCAGGGTGCTGGAGAAAGAATAGGGGAGTGGGATTACTGCACAGCTCTTTCAAATAGCCAGTATAGACATGATGGGACAAATACCCTCCTTTTGTGCAATATGATTCTTTCTCAAGTTTCTCACCTAGCTTCCCTCATACTCTGACCAGCACAGTTTGTCAATGGGACCCACATTCTGCTCCCCTCGATATCAGGAAATGGAAGGGAGGGAGGGACTTAAGAAAATTATAATCACAAAGGAAGTGGTACTGAACAAATTGTTGGAGCTGCAAGCTGACAAGTCCCCAGGTCCTGATGAACTTCAACCTAGGGTCTTAAAAGAAGTGGCCAGTGAAAAAGTTGATGCGTTGGTTTTAATTTTCCAAAATTCCCTAGATTCGGGGAAGGTTCCATTAGATTGGAAAATAGAGAATGTAACTCCTTTATTTAAAGAAGAAGAGAGACAGAAAGCAGGAAACTGCAGGCCAGTTAGCTTAACACCTGTCATAAGACAACCCGCTCATTCCAGGTATCAATCCAGTAAACCTCCTCTGAACTGCCTCCAACACATTTACATCTATCCTTAAATAAGGAGACCAAAACTGCACACAGTATTGGAAATGTAGTCTCACCAATGCCCTGTTTAACTGAAGCATAATATCCTTACTTTTATTTTCAATTCCTCTCATAATAAAGGATAGCATTCCATTAGCCTTCTTTATTACTTGCTGTACCTGTATACTAACTTTTTATGACTTGTGCACTAGATCCCTCTGCACCTTGGAATTCTGCAGTTGTTCTCCGTTTAATTAATACTTTGCTTTTTTATTCTTCCTGTCAAAGTGAACAACTTCACATTTTCCCACATTATACTCCAGCTGCCAAATTTTTGCCCAATCACTCAATCTATCTATATCGGTCTGCAACCTCCTTCGGTCCTCTTCACAACATGTACTCCAACCTATCTTTGTGTCATCTGCAAATTTAGCTACCATACCATCGCTCCCCTCATCTAAGTCATTAAAAAAATTGTAAAAAGTTGAGGCCCCAGCACAGACCCTGCGGGACTCCACTCATCACATCCATTTACAGAAAGCATTTGACAAGGTGCCACATAAAAGGTTATTGCGCAAAGTAGGAGCTCATGGTGTAGGGGGTAACATATTAGCATGGATAGAAGATTGGCTGGCTGGCAGAAAACAGAGAGTACGCATAAATGGGTCCTTTTCTGATTTCAGGAAGTGATGAGTGGAGTCCCGCAGGGACTGTTTTTTGGGATCCTCTATAGTGAAGACAGAAGCAAATATTTGTTCATTTCATCCACCATTTCCTTATTATTTACTATTAACTCCTCATTCTCATTCTCTAGAGGGCCAACACTCACTTACTTACTCTTGTTATCTGTTTTTACCATGGTCTGCTTTGTTCTGGATGGTGTCAGACTTCTTGAGTGTTGCTGAGGCTGTACTCATCCAGGCAAGTGAAGAGCATTCCATCAAACATCTGACTTGTGCCATAGACTTTGGGGAGTCAGGAGGTGTGTTACTGGCTGCAGAATACCTAGCCTCTGGCCTGCTCTTGTAGCCACAGTATTTATGTGACTGGTCCAGTTAAGTTTCTGGTCAATGGTGACCCAAAGAATGTTGATGGTGGGGGATTCAGCAATGGTAATGCCTTTGAACATCAAGGGGAGATGGTTAGATTCTCTCTTCTTGGAGATGGTCATTGCCTGGTACTTGTCTTGCACCAATATAAGTTGTCACTTATCAGCCAAAGCCTGAATGTTGTCTAAGCCTTTCTGCATCCGGGCACAAACTGCTTCAGGATTTGAAGAGTTGCAAATGATACTGAGCACTGTGCGATCATCAGCGAACATACCCACTTATGACTTTATGAGGGAAGGGAAGGTCATTGATGAAGCAGCTGAAGATGGTTGGGCCTAGGACACTACCCTGAGGAACTCCTGCAGTGATGTCCTGTAGCTGAGATGATTGACCTCCAGCAACCACATCTTCCTTTGTGCTAGGTATAACTCAAGCCAATAGAGAGTTTTCCCTCTGATTCCCATTGACTTCAATTTTGCTAGGGCTCCTTGATGCCATGATGTCAAGGCAGTTACTCTCAGCTCACCTCTGGAAATCAGCTCATTTGTGCATCTTTGGACCAAGGCCATAATGTGGTCAGGAGCTGAGCGGCCCTGGGAAAACCCAACCTGAGCATTGGTGAGCAAGATATTGGTGAGCAAATGCTGCTTGATAGCACTGTTGATGGCAGCTCACAGAATCAAAGAATTGTTACAGTGCAGAAGATAGTGCAGCTAAACACGTGGCTGAGCAGCTGGTGTAGAAGGGAGGGTTTCAGATATCTGGACCATTGGGCTCTCTTCAGGGACAGATGGGACCTGTACAAGAAGGATGGGTTGCATCTAAACTGGAAGGGCACTGATATCTTGGCTGCAATGTTTGCTAGCGTCACTCGGGAGGGTTTAAACTAGTGTGGCAGGGGGGTGGGAACCAGAGAAGTAGGACAGCTAGTGAAATAAATGAGGAGGACATAGTAAATAAGGCCAGTAGGACTAAGAGGAAGAGCAGGCAGGGAGATGTTGCTGAGCACAGCGGGACTGGTGGTCTGAAGTGCATTTGTTTCAATGCGAGAAGTATAACAGGTAAGGCAGATGAACTTAGAGCTTGGATTAGTACTTGGAAATATGATGTTGTTGCTATTATAGAGACTTGGTTGAGGGAAGGGCTGGATTGGCAGCTAAATGTTCCAGGCTTTAGAAGCTTCAGGCGGGATAGAGGAGGATATAAAAGGGGTGGGGGAAGTTGCATTACTGGTTAAGGAGAATATCACAGCTGTACTGCGGGAGGACACCTCAGAGAGGTCATGCAGCGAGGCAATATGGGTGGAGCTCAGGAATAGGAAGGGTGCAGTCACGATGTTGAGGGTTTACTACAGGCCTCCCAACAGCCAGCGGGAGGTAGAGGAGCAGATATGTAGACAGATTTTGGAAAGATGTAAAGGTAACAGGGCTGTAGTGGTGGGTGATTTTAACTTCCCCAATATTGACTGGGACTCACTTAGTGCTAGGGGCTTGGATGGGGCAGAATTTGTGAGGAGCATCCAGGAGGGCTTCTTGAAACGGTATGTAGATAATCCAACTAGGGATGGGGCCATTCTGGACCCAAGGCTTTTTATACATATATAAAGAGCAAGAGGGTAACCAGGGAAAGGGTTGGCCCACTCAAGGACAGAGATGGGAATCTATGTGTGGAGCCAGAGGAAATGGGCGAGGTGCTAAATGAGTACTTTGCATCAGTATTCACCAAGGAGAAGTACTTGGTGGATGATGAGCCTCGGGAAGGGAGTGCAGATAGTCTCAGTCATCTCATTATCAAAAAGGAGGAGGTGTTGGGTGTCTTGCAAAGCATTAAGGTAGATAAGTCCGCAGGGCCTGATGGGATCTACCCTAGAATACTGAGGGAGGCAAGGGAAGAAATTGCTGGGGCCTTGACAGAAATCTTTGCATCTTCATTAGCTACAGGTGAGGTCCCAGAGGACTGGAGGATAGCCAATTTGTTCCTTTGTTTAAGAAGGGTGGTAAGGATAATCCAGGAAATTATAGGCCGGTGGTAGTGAAACTATTAGAGAGGATTCTTCGGGACAGGATTTACTCCCATTTGGAAACAAGTGGACTTATTAGCGAGGGACAGCATGGTTTTGTGAAGGGGAGGTCGTGTCTTACTAATTTGATTGAGTTTTTTGAGGAAGTGACGAAGATGATTGATGAAGGAAGGGCAGTGGATATTATCTATATGGATTTCAGTAAAGCCTTTGACAAGGTCCCGCATGGCAGACTGGTGCAAAAGGTGAAGTCACACGGGATCAGAGGTGAGCTGGCAAGATGGATACAGAACTGGCTCAGTCACAGAAGACAGAGGGTAACAGTGGATGGGTGTTTTTCTGAATGGAGGGATGTGACTGGTGGTGTTCCGCAGGGATCAGTGCTGGGACCTTTGCTGTTTGTAGTATATATAAATGATTTGGAGGAAAATATAGCTGGTCTGATTAGTAAGTTTGCGGACGACACAAATGTTGGTGGAGTTGCGGATAGTGATGAGGATTGTCAGAGGATACAGCAGGATATAGATCGGTTGGAGACTTGGGTGGAGAAATGGCAGATGGAGTTTAATCCGGACAAATGTGAGGTTATGCATTTTGGAAGGTCTAATGCAGGTGGGAGGTAGACAGTAAATGGCAGAACCTTTAGGAGTATTGACAGGCAGAGAGATCTGGGCATACAGGTCCACAGGTCACTGAAAGTGGCAACGCAGGTGGATAAGGTAGTCAAGAAGGCATACGGCATGCTTGCCTTCATCGGTCGGGGCATAGAGTATAAAAATTGGCAAGTCATGTTGCAGCTGTACAGAACCTTAGTTAGGCCACACTTAGAATATTGCATGCAATTCTGGTCGCCACACTATCAGAAGGACGTGGAGGCTTTGGAGAGGGTACAGAGGAGGTTTACCAGGATGTTGCCTGGTCTGGAGGGCATTAGCTATGAGGGGAGGTTGGAAAAACTTGGATTGTTTTCACTGGAACGACGGAGGTGGAGGGGCGACATGATAGAGGTTTACAAAGTTATGAGTGGCATGGACAGAGTGGATAGTCAGAAGCTTTTTCCCAGGGTGGAAGAGTCAGTTACTAAGGGACATAGGTTTAAGGTGCGTGGGGCAAAGTTTAGAGGGGATGTGCGAGGCAAGTTTTTTACACAGAGGGTGGTGAGTGCCTGGAACTTGCTGCCAGGGGAGGTGGTGGAAGCAGATACGATAGCGACGTTTAAGAGGCATCTTGACAAATATATGAATAGGAAGGAATAGAGGGAAATGGACCCCGGAAGTGCAGAAGGTGTTCGTTTCGGCAGGCATCAAGAGGGCTTGGAGGGCCGAATGGCCTGTTCCTGTGCTGTACTGTTCTTTGTTCTTTTTGTTTTGTTCAGAAGAAGGCCATTCACCCATCGTGTCTGCACCAGCTCTCTGATAGAGCAATTCACTTAGTGCCATTCCCCCGCCTTCTCTCTCTAACCCTGCACATTCTTCCTTTTCATATCACAGTCTATTTCCCTTTTGAGTGCTTCATTTGAACCTGCCTCCACCACACTCTCAGGCAGTGCATTCCAGACCTTAAGCACTCGCTGCGTGAAAAAAACTTTTCCTCATGTCGCCATTGCTTCTCTTACCCATTACTTTAAATCTGTACCCTCTCATTCTCGATCCTGTCAGGAGTGGGAACAGTTTTTCTCTATCTACTCTGACCCTGACTACCAGACCCCTTGTGATTTTGAATACCTTTATCAAATCACCTCTTTGTCTTCTCTTCTCCAAGGAAAACAGGCCCACTTCTCCAATCTATCTTCATAAATGATGTTCTTCATTCCTGGAACCATTCTTGTGATTCTTTTCTGCATTCTCTCCAATGCCCTGGAGAGTGCGGTGCCCAGAACTGAACGCAATATTCTACCTGATGCTGAACTAATGTCTTAGATAAGTTCAACATAAGCTCCTTGCTCTTGTACTCTATGCCTCTATTAATAAAGCCTAGGATATTGTGTGCTTTATTAACTCTCTCTCAACCTGTCCTACCACCTTATGCACATATACACCCAGGCCCCTCTGCTCCTGCAGTCCCTTTAGAATTGTACCCTTTATTTTATATTGTCTCTCCATGTTGTTCCTACCAAAATGAATCACTTCACATTTCTGTGCATTGAACTGCATCTGCCACCTATCTGCCCATTCCACAAACCTGTCTATGTCATTTTGCACTTTCCTCACAGTTCACAATGCTTCCAAGTTTCGTATCATCTGCAAACTTTGATATTGTTCCCTGTACACCAAGGCTAGGTCATTAATATATTTCAGGAAAATCAAGGGTCCCAACTCTGACCCCTGGGGAACTCCACTGCAAACCTTGCTCCAGCCCGGAAAACATCCATTAACCACTACTCTTTATTTCCTGTCACTCAGCCAATTCCGTATCCATGTTGCTACCATCCCTTTTATTCCATGAGCTACAACTTTGCTCACAAGTCTGTTGTGTGGCATTGTATCAAACACCTTTTGAAAGTCCACATACACCTCATTAACTGCATTGTCTTCATCAACCCTCTCTGTTACCTCCTCAACCTAGCAAGTTAGTAAAGATGAATTTCCCTTTAGAAATCCATGCTGGCTTTCTTTAATTAATCCGCATTTGTCCATGTGACTATTAATTTTGTCCCGAATAATTCTTTCCAGAAGTTCCCCACCACTGAAGTTAAGCTAACTGGTATGTCGTTGCTGGGCTTATCTTTACACCCTTTTATGAACAGGAGTGTAACGTTTGCAATTCTCCAGTCCTCTGGCACCAGCCCCAATTCTAAAGAAGACTGAAAAATTATGGCCAGTGCCTCCACAATTTCCATCCTCACTTCCCTCAGTATCCTTGGGTGCATCTCATCTGGTGCTTTATCCACTTTAAGTACAGAGAGACTATCTAATATATCGTCCTTATCAATTTCAAAGCCCTCTAGTACCTGAATACCTCCTCTTTCACCATTGCCTGGGTAGCATCTTCGTACTTGGCAAAAACAGATGCAAAGTATTCATTTAATACCTCAGCTATGCCCTCTGCCTCCATGTGTAAATCCCCTTTATGGGTCCTAATCAGCCCAATTCCTCCTTTCACCACCTTTTTACTATTTAAGTGTCTATAAAAAGACTTTGGGATTCCCTTTAATGTTAGCTGCCAGTCTGTTTTCATACTCTCTCTTTGCTTCTCTTATTTGCTTTTTCACTTCTCCTCTGGTCCTTTTATATTCAGCCTGGTTCTCAATAGTATTTTCTACCTGACATCTGTCATAAGTACACTTTTTCTTATTTATCTAAATCTCTACCTCCTTTGTCATCCAGCGAGCTCTGGATTTGTTTGCCCTACCTTTTCCCTTCGAGGGAACATGCCTTGACAGTGCCCGAACTATCTCTTCTTTGAAGCCAGCCCATTGTTCAGCTATCATTTTTCCTGCCAACCTTTGACTTCAATTTATTCGCCCCAGCTCCATTCCTACCCCATTGAAGTTGGCCTTCCCCAGTTAATTATTCTTACTCTGGATTGCTCCTTGTCCTTTTCCATAATCAGCCTAAATCTTATGATACAATGCCCTCTAAATCATCTCCTACTGATACTTGATCCACTTGGCCCACCTCATTCCCAAGAACCAGGTCTTGCAGTGCTTCCTTTCTCATTGGACTAGAAACATGCAGCTGTAGAAAATTTTCCTGAACACATTCTAGGAACTCCTGCCCCTCACTGCCCTTTACACTGCTACTATCCCAGTCAATGTTTGGATAATTTAAGTCCCCATTATAACTACCCTATAATTTTTGCACCTCTCTGTAATTTCCTTGCAAATTTGTTTTTCCACGTCCTTTCCACTAGTTGGTGGCCGATAGACAACACCGAGCAATGTAACTGCACACTTTTTGTTCCTTAGCTCCAGCCAGATTGATTCTGTCCTCGACCCCTCTGAGACATCCATTTTCTCCAGCTCTGCCATGCTCTCCTTAATCAATACCGCCACCCCTCCCCCTTTTTTTGCTTTCCTATCTTTCCTGAACACCTTGTATCCAAGATATTCAATACCCAGTTTTGCCCTTCTTTGAGCCAGGTTTCTGTTATAGCCACAACATCATACTTCCCACATGTCAATCTGCGTCTGTAACTCACCAATCTTATTAATAACACTCATGCATTCACATACCTGCACATTAACCCTGATTTAGACTTTAATACTTTCTCCCTTACTCTGACCTAATAACTTGTTATTCTCTACTCCAGTGCTACCTATCTCTCCCAGTATTCTGTGCGCCTTGGTATTCCTGTCTGATATTTCCTCCTGGTTCCTACACCCCTGCCAAGTTAGCTTAAACCCTCCCAATAGCACTAGCAAATCGCGCCGCAAGGAAATTTGTCCCAGCTCTGTTCAGATAGAGACATAGAAAATAGGAGCAGGAGTAGGCCATTCAGTCCTTCGATCCTGCACCTCCACTCAATACAATCATGGCTGATCATCCACACTCAGTACCCTGTTCCCGCTTTCTCCCCGTATACCTTGATCCCTTTAGCCCTAAGAACTATATCTAACTCTTTTTTGAATATATTTAATGATTTGGCCTCAACTGCTTTCTGTGGTAGAGAATTCCACAGGATCACCACTCTCTGGGTAAAGAAATCCCTCCTCATCTCAGTCCTAAATGGCTTACCCCTCATCCTTAGTCTGTGACCCCTGGTCCTGGACTCCCCCGCCATCGGGAACATCCTTCCGGCATCTAGTCTGTCCAGTCCTGTTAGAATTTTGTAGGTTTCTATGAGATCCCCTCTCATTGTTCTAAACTCTAGCAAATACAAACCTAATTGACCCAATCTCTCTTCATATGTCATTTCTGCCATCCCAGGAATCACTCTGGTGAACCTTTGCTGCACTCCCTTCATAGCAAGAACATCCTTCCTCAGATAAGGAGACCAAAACTGCACACAATACTCTACATGTGGTCTCACCAAGGCCTTGTATAATTGCAGCAAGACATCCTTGCTCCTGTACTCGAATCCTCTCGCTATGAAGGCAAACATACCATTTGCCTTCTTAACTGCCTGCTGCACCTGCATGCTTATTTTCAGCAACTGGTGCACAAGGTTTCGCAAACTGTCCGGCCTGTACAGGTCCCACCTTCTCTAGAACTGGTCCCAGTGTCTAGGAATCTAAAGCCCTCCCTCCTGCACCATCTTTCCAGCCACACATTCATCTGCACTATCCATCTAGTTCTATACTCGTGCGTGGTACTGGAAGTAATCTGGAGATTACTACTTTTGAGGTCCTGCTTGCTAGTTTCTTACCTAGTTCAGTAAGCTCTTTCTGCAGGACCACATCCTAGCTATGTCATCAGTACCAATGTGGACCATGACTGCTGGCTGTACACCCTCCCCCATCAGAGTGCTCTGCAGCCATTCAGTGACATCCTTGACCAGGGAGGCAACGTACCATCCTGGATGCACATTTGCGGCCACAGAAATGCCTGCCTGTTCTCCTGACTATCAAATCTCCTATCACTATCGCTCTTCCAGTCTTCCTTGTGACCCCCTGTGCAGCTGAGCAACCTATTGTGCCATGACCTTATTTTTGGTTGAATTCGCCCACTTAGAGTACATTCTGCACCCTTGTTACCCTCAGTGTTCCTTTCAAGTGGTGCTCAACATGGAGGAATACTGATTCATCAACTGAGGGAAGGCAGTAAGTGGTAATCAGCAGGCGGTTTCCTTGCCCATGTTTGACCTGATGCCATTAGACTTCATGGGGTCCAGAGTCAATGTTGTGGCCTCCCTGGGCCATTCCCTCCTGACTGTATACCACTGTGCCACCACCTCTGATGCATCTGTCCTACCAGTGGGTCAGGCCATACCCAGGGATGCTAAGGGAGGTGTTTGGGACATTGGCTGTAAGGTATGATTCTGTGAGTATCACTATGTCAGGCTGTTGCCTGATAAATCTGTGGGACAGCTCTCCCAATTTTGGCGCACATCCCCAGATGTTAATGAGGAGGACTTTGCAGGTTCAACTGGGCAGGGTGTGCTTTTGTCATTGCTGGTGCCTACAACGATGCCAGGTTGTCTGTCTGGGATATTTCCCATCTGGTCCTGGTGACTTATCAACTTTAACTTCAGCCAGCCTTTTAGTATATGGAACTTCCATGATTGAATCCCTATGATCCATCCTCCTCCAACATCTCTCTACCATTATTTAGCTGGGTGGGACTGCACTCACCTGGTTCCATTCTTATCTATCTAGTCATAGCCAGAGAATCACCTACAATGGCTTCTCTTCCTGCTCCCATACCGTTACTTGTGGTGTCCCCCAAAGATCTATCCTTGGCCCCCTCCTATTTCTCATCAATATGCTGGCTCCCAGTGACATCATCCAAAAACACTGCATTAGTTTCAAATGTACACTGATCATATCAAACTGTATCTCACAACCACCTCTCCAGATCTGTCCACTGTCTCTAAATTGACAAATTGCTTGTCCAACATTCAGTACTGGATGAGCAGATATTTTGCCCAATTAAATATTGGCAAAATATTGTATTCGGTCCTTGCCACAAACTCTTTTCACTGGCCACCAACTCCATTCCTCTCCCAGGCAACCATCTGCAGCTGAACCAGACTGTTCACAACCTTGGTGTCATATTTGACTCTGAGATGAGCTTCTGACCTCATATCCGTGCCATCACTAAGAGGGTCTGTTTCCACACTTGTAGTGTTGCCCAACTCTGCCCTGCCTCAGCTCATCTGCTGCTGAAAAGCTCATCTATCCCTTTGTTACCTTTAGACTTGACTGTTCCAACACACTCCTGGCCGGCCTCCCATCAGAAGGTTGATGAAGGGACTGTGTTGGATGTTGTCTATATGGATTTTAAGAAAGCATTTGATAAAGTAACACATAGAAGACTTGTTAGCAAAATTGAGGCAGACATATGGCAGATGGAATGTAATGCAGACACATGTGAGCTAATATGCTTTGGTAAAAGGAATAGGGAGAGGCAATATAGACTTAATGGCATAGTTCTAAAGAGTGTGCAAGAACAGAGGGACCTGGGAGTGCATGTGCATAGATCTTTGAAGGCAGCAGGACACATTGAGAGAGTGGTTAGTAAAGCATACGGGATCTTGGGCTTCATAAATAGAGGCATTGAGTACAAAAGGAGGGAAGTTGTGCTGAATCTTTATAAAGCTCCAGTTAGGCCCACTAGATATTGCATCCAGTTCTGGTCACCACAGTTCAGGAAGGATGTGAGAGTCCTTGGGAGAGTGCAGAAAAGATTTACCAGTATTGTTCAAGTGATGGGGGATTTTAGTTACAAGGTTAGGCTGGTTCGAGCAAAGGAGATTGAGGGAGATTTAACAGAGGTATACAAGATTATGATAGGCTTAGATAAGTTTGACAAGGACAAACTGTTCCCATTAACTAATGGTACAAAGACGAGGGGACAAAGATTGAAGATTTTGACAAAAGCTGCTCCCACAGGAAGGGAGTTCCAGGATTTTGACCCAGCGACAGTGAAGGAATAGTGATATAGTTCCAAGTCAGGATGGTGTGTGACTTGGAGGGGAACTTGCAGGTGGTAGTGTTCCCATGTATTTGCTGCCCTTGTCCTTCTAGTTGGTAGAGGTCGCGAGTTTGGAAGGTGCTGTCGAAGGAGCCTTGGTGCATTGCTGCAGTGCATCTTGTAGATGGTACACACTGCTGCCACTGTGCGTCAGTAGTGGAGGGAATGAATGTTTGTAGATGGTGTGCCAATCAAGCGGGCTGCTTTGTCCTGGATGGTGTCGAGCTTCTTGAGTGTTGTTGGAGCTGCACCCATCCAGGCAAGTGGAGAGTATTCCATCACACTCCTGACTTGTGCCTTGTAGATTGTGGACAGGCTTTGGGGAGTCAGGAGGTGAGTTACTCGCCTCAAGATTCCTAGCCTCTGACCTGCTCTTGTAGCCACGGTATTTATATGGCTACTCCAGTTCAGTTTTCGGTCAATGGTAGCCCCTAGGATGTTGATAGTGGGGAATTCAGCAATGGTAATGCCGTTGAATGTCAAGGGGAGATGGTTAGATTCTCAATTGTTGGAGATGGTCATTGCCTGGCACTTGTGTGGCACGAATGTTACTTGCCACTTATCAGCCCAAGCCTGGATATTGTACAGGTCTTGCTGCATTTCTACACGGACTGCTTCAGTATCTGAGGAGTTGCGAATGGTGCTGAACATTGTGCAATCATCAGCGAACATCCCCACTTCTGACCTTATGATTGAAGGAAGGTCATTGATGAAGCAGCTGAAGATGGTTGGGCCTGGGATACTACCCTGAGGTACTCCTGCAGTGATGTCCTGGAGCTCAGATGATTGACCTCCAACAACCACAACCATCTTCCTTTGCGCTAGGTATGACTCCAGCCAGTGGAGGGTTTTCCCCCTGATTCTCATTGACCTCAGTTTTGCTCGGGCTCCTTGATGCCATACTCGGTCAAATGCTGCCTTGATGTCAAGGGCAGTCACTCTTACCTCACCTCTTGAATTCAGCTCTTTTGTCCATGTTTGAACCAAGGCTGTAATGAGGTCAGGAGCTGAGTGGCCCTGGCGGAACCCAAACTGAGCATCACTGAGCAGGTTGTTGCTAAGCAAGTGCCGCTTGATGGCACTGTTGATGACACCTTCCATCACTTTACTGATGATTGAGAGCAGGCTAATGGGGCGGTAATTGGCCGGGTTGGATTTGTCCTGCTTTTTGTGTACAGGACATACCTGGGCAATTTTCCACATTGCAGGGTAGATGCCAGTGTTGTAGCAGTACTGGAACAGCTTGGCTAACGGCGCAGCAAGTTCTGGAGCACAGGTCTTCAGTACTATTGCCGGAATATTGTCAGGGCCCATAGCTTTTGCAGAGTCCAGTGTCTTCAGTCGTATCTTGATATCACGTGGAGTGAATCGAATTGGCTGAAGTTTGGCATCTGTGATGCTGGGGACTTCAGGAGGGGGCCGAGATGGATCATCAACTCAGCACTTTTGGCTGAAGATTGTTGCAAATGCTTCAGCCTTATCTTTCGCACTGATGTGCTGGGCTCCCCCATCATTGAGGATGGGGATATTTGTGGAGCCACCTCCTCCAGTTAGTTGTTTAATTGTCCACTACCATTCACAACTGGATGTGGCAGGACTGCAGAGCTTAGATCTGATCCGTTGGTTATGGGATCGCTTAGCTCTGTCTATCGCATGCTGCTTACGCAGTTTGGCATGCAAGTCATCCTGGGTTGTAACTTCACCAGGTTGACACCTCATTTTGAGGTATGCCTGGTGCTGCTCCTGGCATGCCCTCCTGCATTCTTCATTGAACCAGGGTTGGTCTCCTGGCTTGATGGTAATGGTATAGTGGGGGATATGCTCGGCCATGAGGTTACAGATTGTGGTTGAGTACAATTCTGCTGCTGCTGATGGCCCACAGCACCTCATGGATGCCCAGTTTTGCATTGCTAGATCCGTTCGAAATCTATCCCATTCAGCACGGTGATAGTGCCACACAACACAACAATGACAATCTTAAATCTCAAACTGGTTTATTACAGCTCAACTATTATATGCAGTACACAGCAAACTATTTACAGAACCTTAATCTGGGTGTTACAGTTGCAGAGTGACTCTGGCTCTGAGTCACATGACTGTGCCCTGGTACTTGGCTCATTCTTAAAGGCAATCATACAACAGCAGCAGCGATTATCTCAAATTAAGAATCAACTCAAAGTCATGTGATATGTGAAGATCTACACCTGTAGTAATCTTGAACTTCAAACACAGGAAAATTCTTAATATGCTGTTTGTAAGGGCAAGCCAATGTCAGTTGAATAACTCAAGAGATACAATTAGCTCTTGAACATCTGAAATACAAAAGCCTTTCAGCTTAAGGATGCTTGGATCTTTATCTCCTGGATTCACCATTTTATGTGCCCTTCAACTTTTACTGTGGAAAGACCTCTTGCCCCCACCAACCTCCCAAAACAAAGTTTTGTTCAACAAAAATCGGTAGGAATGTATAAGATAATGAGCTCCTTCAGGAGTAGAGCTTTGGGCACATTATTTAAGGTTGTATAACAAGGTGCATACTGACCTGGAAAAATAAAACAACATGACTTTTGATTTAGTTCAGAGAGTAACTTCTGAACTCAGTTCTGGGTAGACTTTTTCATGCATGTTTATATATAAGGCCTCACTATTTTTTTAATTCATTCATGGAATGTCACTGATAAAGCCAGCATTTAGTGCCCATCCCTAATAGCCCTTTAGAAGGCAGTTGTGAGATGCCTTCTTGAATACATGTGAGCGGTTTGCTTATGCCATTTTAGAGGGCAGTTAAGAGTCAACCATTTTTCTGTGGGTATGGATCCACAAATAGACCAGATTGGGTAAGTGCGGTGTATTTTCTTCCTTAAAGGACATTAGAGAACCAGTTAAGTTTTTACAACAATCCTGCTTCCATTCCTTTTTCATTGTTGTCTATTTTAGTCTATGCAGTTACTAATGCTCCATTAAGCGAATGCAATCAAGACGTTGAGAATCTATTTATATCTGATTACGTTAACTGGTTTAATGTATAACAGGCTCTACAGAGATTACATTATGAAGATCTGTGGGATGATATATATCCGGTTAATGGGGTGACTTGAGATTGCCAGTCGGTGTCTCCAGTAGAATATAAATCACATCAACCCTGAGTCATCACAATTTATTCTGTTTAAACCACTCATAAAAATAAATCAGCTACAGATAGTTTGGTTTAACAAAAAGTGTAGTTTGTCCACTGAGTAGCTGAGGCATTAAGCTGAAGTGGGTCACCGGTTATAGAATAATAAAACAACCACAACTTGCATTTATATGGCATCTTTAAGGTAGTAAAACGTCCCAAGGTGCTTGGTCAAGCAAAATTTCAAACAAACCAAGCCACATAAGGAGACATTATGATAGATGACTAAAAGCTTGGTTAAACAGGTACGTTTTAAGGAGTGCCTTAAGTGGGAAGAGAGAGAGAGGTAGAGAGGCAGAGAGGTTAAGGGAGGGAATTTCAGAGCTTAGAGTCTTGGTAGCTGAAAGCATGTCCATCGATGTTGGAGTGATTTGTGACAGAAATCACACCTGCCAAGTGGAAATATATTAATTTCATCATAAGGAGCATTACTTGAACTTTTTTTACTGGACATTGAACATAACTTGTTTGAAAGGACCACAGAGTTAAAAAGCTAAAAACATGGTTGCACATTTGCATTCTGAGGGACAGTTGAATAGAGAGACAATGGGAATGGTCCCTGATTCAATTAGCGAGATGGGTTTTGTCAATAGTGATGATCAAAAGACATTGAAAGCCATTGACTTTGGAAGAGACAAACCTCCAAGCCGCCCCAACCGAATGTCTGGAAGACTCTGATGTCGAACAACCCTCTGAGAAGTTGCTATTTCAAACAAAGAGATAGTCACATGACTTTTTAAAAATTCATTCATGAAATGTGGGCATTGCTGGCTAGGTCAGCATTTATTGCCCATCCCAAATTGCCCTTGAGAAGGTGGTGGTGAGCTGCCTTCTTGAACCACTGCAGTCCATTTGGGGTAGGTATACCCACAGTGCTGGAAGGGAGTTCCAGGATTTTGACCCAGCGACAGTGAAGGAATGGCGATATAGTTCCAAGTCAGGATGGTGTGTGACTTGGAGGGGAACTTGCAGGTGGTGGTATTCCCATGCATTTGCTGCCCATGTCCTTCTAGTTGGTAGAGGTCGAGGGTTTAGAAGGTGCTGTCGAAAGAGCCTTGGTACACAAGGTAAGTATTTTGGGGGGTGAGAGGGCAAGGAATTAACAAAATGGATATTGGGTGGGTAGGAGAGGGGATAGAAACATTTATTTAATGTTTTAAATTAAATCGAAAGTCCATATTGTTTTAAAATTTTAAATTACATGTAAGGGCTGGAAACCCCTTAAAAATGGCGTCGGTGCCTGCACAGTGGTGCCAGCCGCCGTTGCCGGGGATGGACCTCCCGCTCACTGTACGTCATCAGGGTGGGGTGAGGGGGCGGTCTGCCCTGGCCATGTAAATGAGCCACGTATTTAATATCGCGGTGGCTCCGTGGAGTATAGCCCGCATGTGCGGGCCGCCATTTTTTACGCCCGCCATTGATTTCTGGCCATTTTATTGGCCTGACCATAATTCTGAAAGCAATCAGAGTGGCTGACTTCCTATGAAAAGTGGTACATTTTGGATAGAGTCACAGAGCTAATCACAGGTCTGGCAGCTCAGTAATGGTTGTCATTGCTGGTACTGTAGAGGTCTTGGATCCTTCGTGGAAAAGTTTCTGCGGAAAAGCACCTATGACCACCAATCCATCAGGCAATGGTCTGCACGGAATGTCCTCAAGGCCCTACGGGAAAAGGCGATGGTGGATCCTGTCGGATGGTTCGCCGAGCAGACTGCCAAAGTCATTTGGCGGAATGCCTCATCACCAGAATTTTCAAACAAGCACCAAGATGTAGCTTGGCTGGTGGTGAGAAGAGCCCTCCCCTTCAGATCCTTCCTGCACGCCCGGAGTCTCACCCCCTCCACACACTGCCCTCGAGGTTTCTGTGGTGGGCAAGAAACATAGAAATACAGAAAATAGGAGCAGGAGTAGGCCATTCGGCCCTTCGAGCCTGCTCCGCCATTCATTATGATCGTAGCTGATCATCCAACTCAGTAACCTGTTCCCGCTTTCGCCCCATATCCTTTGATCCCTTTAGACCCAAGAGCTATATCTAATTCCTTCTTGAAAACATACAATGTTTTGGCCTCAACTGCTTTCTGCGGTAGCTAATTCCACAGGCTCACCACTCTCTGGGTGAAGAAATTTCTCCGCATCTCAGTCCTGAAAGGTTTACCCCGTATCCTTAGACTATGACCCCTAGTTCTGGACTCCCCCACCATCGGGAAAATCCTTCCTGCATCTACCGTGTCAAGTCCTGCTAGAATTTTATAGGTTTCTATGAGATCCCCCCTCACTCTTCTGAACTCCAGTGAATATAATCTTAACCAACTCAATCTCTCCCCTCATACATCAGTCCCGCCATCCCAAGAATCAGTCTGGTAAACCTTCGCTGCACTCCCTCTATAGCAAGAACATCCTTCCTCAGATAAGGAGACCAAAACTGCACTCAATATTCCAGGTGTGGCCTCACCAAGGCCCTCTATAATTGCAGCAAGACATCCCTGCTCCTGTATGCGAATCTTCTCGCTATGAAGGCCAACATACTATTTGCCTTTTTTACTGCCTGTTGCACCTGCATGCTTACCTTCAGTGACTGATGTACGAGAACACCCAGGTCTCGCTGCATATTCCTCTCTCTCAGTTTATAGCCGTTCAGATAATAATCTGCCTTCCTGTTTTTGCTACCAAAGTGGATAACCTCACATTTATCCACATTATACTGCATCTGCCATGCATTAGCCCACTCACTCAACTTGTCCAAATCACCCTGAAGCCTCTCTGCATCCTCCTCACAACTACCCTCCCACCCAGTTTTGCGTCATCTGCAAATTTGGAGATATTACATTTAGATCCCTCATCTGAATCATGAATGTATATTGTGAATAGCTGGGGTCCTAGCACCAATCCCTGCGGTACCCCACTAGTCCCTGCCTGCCATTCGGGAAAAGACCCATTTATCCCGACTGTTTGTTTCCTGTCTGCCAACCAATTTTCTATCCTACGCAATACACTACCCCCAAACCCATGCGCTTTAATTTTACACGCAAATCTCTTATGTGGGACATCATCAACTCTACTAGTTACATCCTTGAAAAATTCTAGTAGATTTGTCAAGCATGATTCCCATTTCGTAAATCTATGCTAACTCTGCCCGATTCTACCACTGTTCTCAAAGAGCTCTGTTATAAAATCATTGATAATGGACTCTAGAATTTTCCCCACTACCGACGTTAGGCTGACTGGTCTATAATTCCCTGCTTTCTCTCTACCTCCCTTTTTAAATAGTGGGGTTACATACGCTATCCTCCAATCTGTAGGAACTGCTCCAGAGTCTATAGAATCTTGCAAGATGACCACCAATGCATCCATTATTTCTCGGGCCACTTCCTTAAGTACTCTGGGATGCATACCATCAGGCCCTGGGGATTTATCGGCCTTCAATCCCATCAATTTCTCCAACACCATTTCTTTACTAATACTGATTTCCTTCAGTTCCTCTCTCTCACTAAGCCCTGTGTTCCCCAACATTTCTGGTATGATATTTGTGTCCTCCTTTATGAGGACAGAATCAAAGTATGCATTTAGTTGGTCAGCCATTTCTTTGTTCCCCATAATAAATTCCCCTGTTTCTGACTGTAAGGGACCTACATTTGTCTTCACCAATCTTTTTCTGTTCACATACCTGTAGAAACTTTTACAGTCAGTTTTTATGTTCTCCGCAAGCTTGCTCTCGTACTCTATTTTACCCTTCGTAATCAATCCCTTGGTCCTCCTTTGCTGAATTCTAAAATGCTCCCAATCCTCAGGTCTGTTTTTTTTTCTGGCAAATTTATTTGCCTCTTCCTTGGATCTAATGCTATCTCTAATTTCCCTTGTAAGCCATGGTTTGGCTACCTTTCCCGTTTTACTTTTGCGCCAGACAGGAATAAACAATTGTTGCAGTTCATCCATGAGTTTGCCATTGCCTATCCACCGTCATCCCTTTAAGTAATGTTTCCCAATCTGTCATACCTTCGTAAGATTCAGGACCCTAGTCTCAGATTCAACTACGTCACTCTCCATCTTGATGAAGAATTCGATCATATTATGGTTGCTCATCCCCAAGGGGTCTTGCACCACCAGATTGTCAATTATTCCTCTCTCATTACACAATACCCAGTCTAGGATGGCCTGTTCTCTAGTTGGTTCCTCAATGTATTGGTCCAGAAAACCATCCCGTATACACTGCAAGAATTCCTCCTCTAAAGTATTGTGACTAATTTGATTTGCCCAATCTATATGCAGATTAAAGTCACCCATAATTACAGATGTTCCTTTATTGCATGCATCTCTAATTTCCTGTTTACCACCATTCCCAACATCACCACTACAGTTTGGGGGTCTATATACGATCCCCACTAATGTTTTTGTCCCTTAGTGTTTCTCAGCTCCACCCATACAGATTCCACATCGTCAGAGCTAATATTTTTCCTCGCTATTGCATTAATTTCCTCTTGGATCCAGAGCCTGGACACTGGACCCAAGCTAATTGAGGTGGGGTCAATGGTGTCGGACCAGCAGGCCCCATTGGGCAGGGCTGGGGGGTGGTGGCAGTCTAGTACAAGGGGAGGGGGATTCAGGGAGGTGGAGCCTTTCCCCACGGAGGCTCTCCGTGGGTCACAGATTTCCCTTGTTTTACTGGGCAACCTCCCTGCCTGGCAGAGGCTCCCCTCGTGTCAGTCATAGGCCACTTAAGGGCCTCAGGTGGCTTCTGGGCAGGAAGGCTGTCTTCAGCCTATCCCGCCCCCAACAACATTGTATTGCTATGGACAGGCAATGGGCCCTCCGTCCCCGCCTCTTGTCACAATTCTCTGCTCCCTTTACCTTTGAACTTATCTCTGGGGGGCCCATAAGATTCAACCCATAATGTCATTATAGCACAGAAGGAGTCCATTCAGCCCATTGAGTCCATGTCAGCTCTCTGTAGGGCAATCCAGTCAGCCCCATTCGTCTGCTATATCCCCATTCCACGTGCTGGTAAATATAAGAATAGGAGGTGAGAGCGAGGCTGAAGAGATGGTGCCGGAAGGAGGGCTTTAGTTTCCTGGATCACTGGGCCTGTTCCCGGTGAAGGTGGGATCTCCAAGTTGGACGGATTGCACCTGGACCGGAATGGGGCCAACATCCTTGCTGGGAGGTTTGCTAGTGCTGTTTAAGGGTGGGGGGTTAAACTAATTTGGCAGGGGGGTGAGACACAGAATGGAGGTACAGTCGGGGGTAATGTGCAATCAAATATAGAAGAGAAACTAAGTCAGTCTGGAAGGCAGAGCAAATATAGACCTGTTAAGGCACAAGTGAATAATGCAAGGCTGGATTCCATCTATTTTAACGAAGGAGTCTTACTAGTAAGGCGGATGAATTGAGGGTGTTGATTAACACATGGGAATATGATATTATTGCTGTCACAGAGGCATGGTTGAGGGAAGGGCCGGACTAGCAGTTCAATATTCTAGGGTATAGAATCTTCAGGCGTGACAGGGGAGGGGGTAAAGGAAGAGGTGGCATTGTACTGTTGATCAAGGAGTCAATTACTGCAGTAAGGAGGGATGATATCTTAGAAGGTACCTCTAATGAGCCATATGAGAAGAACTTAAAAATAAAATGGGGCAATCACTTGGCTGGGAGTGTAATATAGGCCTCCAAACAGTCAGGGAGAGATAAAGGAGCAGATATGTAGGCAAATCTCAGAGAGGTGTAAAAATAATAGGATAATAATAGTAGGGGATTTCAACTTCCCAATATTAGAGGGGATAGTCTCAGTGCAAAAGTTTTGAAGGGGGCGGAATTCTTAAAGTGCATTCAGGAGAGCTTTCTGAGCCAGCACGTAGAAAGTCCAACAAGAGGAGGGGCGTTATTGGACCTAATCCTAGGGAATGAAGCTGGACAAGTGGTAGAAGTGTCAGTGGGGGAGCATTTCGGGGATAGTGACCATAACTCTGTAAGATTTAAGGTAGTTATGGAAAAGGACATAGAGGGACCGGAGATAAAAAGTACTGATTTGGGGGAAGGCAGATTTCAATATGTTAAAACAGGATCTGGCCAAAGTGGACTGGGAGCAGCTTCTTGTCAGAAAGTCTACATCAGACCAGTGGGAGTCATTCAGAAAGGAAATAGTGAGAGCTCAGGGCCAACATGTTCCCGTACAAGTAAAGAGTAGGACCAACAAGTCCAGGAAACCCTGGAGGTGAAGGGATATAGAGGATTGGATCAGGAAAAATAAAATGGGCTTATGGCAGATTCAGAGCGCTGAAAACAGCGGATGCCCTAGAGGAGTATAGAAAGTGTAGGGGGGTGCTTAAAAAGGTAATTAGGAGAGCAATGTGGGGGCATGAAAAAACACTGGCAGACAAGATAAAGGAAAATCCCAAGGCGTTTTATACGTATATTAAGGACAAGAGGATAACCAGAGAAAGAATAGGGCCCATTAAGAACCAAAGTGGCAATCTATGTGTGGAGCCAGAGGACATAGGTGAGGTTTTAAATGATTACTTTTCATCTGTGTTCACTTTGAGGAAGGACGATAAAGGTATAGAGATCAGGGAGGGGAATTGTGATTTTTTTTAATTTTTTTTATTTATAGATACAGCACTGAAACAGTCCCTTCAGCCCACCGAGTCTGTGCCGACCAACAACCACCCATTTATACTAACCCTACAGTAATCCCATACTAAACCTACGCTAGGGGCAATTTACAATGGCCAATTTACCTATCGCCTGCAAGTCTTTGGCAGTGGGAGGAAACCGGAGCACCCGGCAAACACCCACACAGTCACAGGGAGAACTTGCAAACTCCACACAGGCAGTACCCAGAATTGAACCCGGGTCCCTGGAGCTGTGAGGCTGCGGTGCTAACCACTGCGCCGCCAGTGATATACTTGAACAAATTAGCATTGAAAGCAAGTAAGTATTAGCAGGCTTAAAGGTGGATAAATCCCCTGGCCCAGATGAGATGTATCCCAGGCTGCTATGTGAGGCAAGGGAGGAGATAGCAGGGGCTCTGACACAATTTTCAAATCCTTTCTGACCACAGGAGAGGTACCAAAAGACCGGAGGGCAGCGAATTTGGTACCATTATTCAAGAAGGGTAGCAGGGATAAACCAGGTAATTACAGGCCTGTGAGTCTAACATCAATGCGAGGGAAACTATTGGAAAAAATTCTGAGGGACAGGATTAATCTCCACTTGGAGAGACATGGTTTAATAAGGGATAGTCAGCATGGCTTTGTCAGAGGGAGATCGTGTCTGACTAACTTGATTGAATTTTTCGAAGAGGTGACGAGATGTGCAGATGAGGATAAAGCAGTTGATGTAGTCTCCGTGGACATCAGTAAGGCTTTTGATAGGGTCCCGCATGGGAGATTGGTCAAGAAGATAAGAGCCCATGGGAGTTAGGGCAATTTGGCAAATTGGATCCAAAATTGGCTTAGTGGCAGGAGGCAGAGGGTGATGGTCGATGGTTGTTTTTGCAAATGGAGACCTCTGACCAATGGTGTACCGCAGGGATTGGTGCTGGGACCCTTACTATTTGTAGTGCACATTAATGATTTAAATGTGAATATAGGAGGTATGATCAGTAAGTTTGCAGGTGACACGAAAATTGGTGGTGCCGTAAATAGTGAGGAGGAAAGCCTTAGATTACAGGACGATATAGATGGGCTGGTAAGATGGGCAGAGCAATGGCAGATAGAACATAGAACATAGAACATTACAGCACAGTACAGGCCCTTCAGCCCTCGATGTTGCGCCGACCTGTGAAACCATCTGACCTACACTATTCCATTTTCATCCATATATCTATCCAATGACCACTTAAATGCCCTTAAAGTTGGCGAGTCTACTACTGTTGCAGGCAGGGCGTTCCACGCCCCTACTACTCTCTGTGTAAAGAAACTACCTCTGACATCTGTCCTATATCTATCACCCCTCAACTTAAAGCTATGTCCCCTCGTGTTTGCCATCACCATCCGAGGAAAAAGGCTCTCACTATCCACCCTGTCCAACCCTCTGATTATCTTATATGTCTCTATTAAATCACCTCTTCTCCTCCTTCTCTCTAACGAAAACAACCTCAAGTCCCTCAGCCTTTCCTCGTAAGACCTTCCCTCCATACCAGGCAACATCCTAGTAAATCTCCTCTGCACCTTTTCCAAAGCTTCCACATCCTTCCTATAATGCGGTGACCAGAACTGCACGCAATACTCCAGGTGCGGCCGCACCAGAGTTCTGTACAGCTGCAGCATGACCTCGTGGCTCCTAAACTCGATCCCCCTACTAATAAAAGCTAACACACCATATGCCTTCTTAACAGCTCTATTAACCTGGGTGGCAACTTTCAGGGATTTATATACCTGGACACCAAGATCTCTCTGCTCATCTACACTACCAAGAATCTTCCCATTAGCCCAGTATTCTGCAATCCTGTTACTCCTTCCGAAGTGAATCACCTCACACTTTTCCGCATTAAACTCCATTTGCCATCTCTCAGCCCAGCTCTGCAGCCTATCTATGTTCCTCTGTAACCTACAACATCCTTCGGCACTATCCACAACTCCACCGACCTTCGTGTCATCCGCAAATTTACTAACCCACCCTTCTACACCCTCATCCAGGTCATTTATAAAAATGACAAACAGCAGTGGCCCCAAAACAGATCCTTGCGGTACACCACTAGAAACTATACTCCAGGATGAACATTTACCATCAACCACCACCCTCTGTCTTCTTTCAGCTAGCCAATTTCTGATCCAAAGCACTAATTCACCTTCAATCCCATACTTCTGTATTTTCTGCAATAGCCTACCGTGGGGAACTTTATCAAACGCCTTACTGAAATCCATATAGACCACATCCACGGCTTTACCCTCATCCACCTGTTTGGTTTAATCCTGAGATGTGTGAGCTGATGCACTTTGGGAGGACTAACAAGTCAAGGAAATATACAAATGATGGTAGGACCCTAGGAAGTACAGCGGGTCAGAGGGATCTTGGTGTACTTGTTCATAGATCACTGAAGGCAGCAGCACAGGTGGATAAGGCGGTTAGGAAGTTATATGGGATACTTGCCTTTATTAGCCGAGGCATAGAATATAAGAGCAGGGAGGTTATGATGGAGCTGCATAAAACGTTGATTAGGCCACAGCTGGAGTACTATTCTGGTCACCACATTATAGGAAGGATGTGATTGCACTGGAGAGGGTGTAGAGGAGATTCACCAGGATGTTGCCTGGGCTGGAGCATTTCAGCTATGAAGAGAGATTAGGTAGTCTGGGGTTGTTTTCCTTGGAGCAGAGAAGGCTGAGGGGGGACCTGATTGAGGTCTACAAGATTATGAGTGCCATTGATAGGATAGACAGGAAGAAACTTTTTCCCTTAGCGGAGGTGTCAATAACCAGGAGGCATAGGTTTAAGGTAAGGAGCAGGAGGTTTAGAGGGGAGTTGTGGAAACATTTTCTCACCCAGTGGGTGGTTGAAATCTGGAACACACTGCCTGAAGTGGTGGTAGAGGCAGGCACCCTCACAACATTTAAGAAGTATTCAGATGAGCATTTGAAACGCCATCGCATACAAGGCTCCCGGCCAAGTGGTGGAAAATGGGATTAGATTGGATGGGTGCTTGATGGTCGGTGCAGACGCATTGGGCTGAAGGGCCTGTTTCTGGGCTGTATAACTCTATAACTCTATGCTCTTGCCCTACAAGTTTATTTCTCTCAAGTGCCCATCCAATATCCTTTTGAAGTCATTGATAATCTGCACTTCCACCACCCTCGTAGGCAACAAGTTCCAGGTCATTACCACTTACTGCTTATAAAAGTTTTTCCTCACATCCTCCCTGCCTCTCTTCCCCAAAACCTTAAATTAGTGTCATCTTATCATTGTACCAGCGGATAATGGGAACTGCTTTTCTTTGTCTACCTTATCTAAACCTGTCATAGTCTTGTACCCCTCGAACAAATCTCCCCTCAATCTCCTTTGCTCCAAGGAGAACAACCCCAGCTTCTCCAACCTAACCTTGCAGCTAAAATCCTTCATCCCTGGAACTATTCTTCTAAATCTCCTCTGCACATCTCAAGAACCTGCACATTCTTCCTAAAGTGTGGTAAGCAGAACTGGATGCAATACTCTAGTTGTGTCCTAACCAGAACTTTATAAAGGTTGTACTCTATTTTTACGAAGTGGAAGATCCCATATTCTTTGTTAACTGCTCACTCAATGTGTCCTGCCACCTTCAAAAATCTGTGCATATGAATCTCCCAGGTACTTCTATCCCTGGACACTCTTTAGAACTCTGCCATTAAGTCTATATTGTATCTCTCTATCCTTCTGCCAAAATGCATCACCTCACACTTCTTTGTATTAAATTCCATCTTTCACTTGTTTACACTTTCTGCTGGCTTATCTATGTCCTGTTGTAGTCCATTGGTATCATCCTCAATGTTTTCCACACCTCCAAGTTTGGTATCATTGGCAAATTTTGAAATTTTACTCTGTATTCGAATATCCAAGTCATTTATATATAGCAAAAAAACCAGTGGTCCTTGCACTGATACTCAGAGAACACTTCTGCCTACTATTCTTCAGACTGAAAAACAACCATTTACCACAACTCGCTTAAGCCAATTTTTTTATCCAATTGGACACTGACCTTCCTCTTCCATGAGCCTCAATTTTATTAACTAGCCTTTCATGTGGCACTTTGTCAAATGTTTTCTGAAAATCCATATAGACAAATTTATGACCAAGGCGGGAGGAGTGCACTGTTAATTCAGTCCCACTTCTCCACAGACCACAACATACCAACATATTTTCCCACTTACCGAAACAGTCAATTAGATACTCTATTTGTCCCCAGAATAAAGCACACCAAACAGGTTTCTTGAATAAACAGCAAAATTATCCATTCATTACAAACCAAGTATTAACTGATAATGAAGCAAATATATACGTGAATTGAAATATTAAAGCCCTTTATTTTTTTCCTAGCCCTCACTCACACATTCACTTACACAATTGGTTAACCGGGAAAGAAAAAGGGAATTTTGTTTCAAGCCATTACAAAGAAATAGAAGGAATAAAAAAAAAATTATACTGAAGACAAGAGATGGAAGTCCTATGTTTTGGCAAGGTGTCCCAAAGTCGAATAGGTGGCTGCCACTAGGAATCCTTCCAGGCGATGTTGATGAACTGTCTGTTTGGGTACGCATTCAAATAAGTTCAACTAAAGAAGACTTCATATAGGTCTTACAGCAGGTGTGCAGCAAAAGAGGTTTCGGTTCTCACACATTTGATGCACAGTTCTTTTAAAGATGCAAGGTTTTTGCAAACATTCCGGATTTCTTCAAAATACTGGAGACAACAGTACAACTTGGTACAGGATTATTCTTTTCAAGAGCAGCGATTCTTCAAAGAAAGGTAAACAGTTGTCTGGATTTTCTTCTGATCTCCTGGCAGGTCTATACAAATTCCAACTGCCTGTTTTAGACCTAAAAATAGCTGGCTTTTAACAGTTCAAAATGAAACTAAAACAGTTCAGCAACAATCCTGTGTTAGCTATATATCATGGTCTATCATTTCCTTATAAACATCTGTTCCTTCAGGTTAGGACACCTGCTGTGTTTACTTGAAATCACCTGTTTTCCAGTACTTGTTTACTGGTCAACCCTTTTGTTGACCTTCCTTTAAAAAAAAATACCCACAAAGTTCAGCAATCTCCAGAGGATTCAATGTCCATGAAATCCTTTTCAGTCTTTAAAAATATCGATTCTCAAGTTTTAACAAGAAATATAGAAACTCTCATAACAAAATTAATTGTTTTCCCTTCATCAACTTTCTTTGTTACTTCATCAAAAAATTCCATTAGATTAGTCAAGCATGATGTGCTTTTTACAAATCCATGCTGGCTCTCCTTAATTAACTCAAACCTCTCCAAGTGCCTGTTGTTTTTTTCCCCTGATTATTGTTTCTAAAACCTTATCCACCACTGATGTTAAACTGACCAGCCTGTAGTTACTAGGAATGTCCTTACATCCTCTCTTGAAAAAGGGTGACACATTTGCCTCTTTTTGTGTTTCATCATATTATCTATCTCCCTCATCATCTAAGGAGCCTGGACTTTCATTCCTCTGCTTTTTCATCTTGTTGAAATGTATCTAGCCTGCATGTGAAATGTCTCCTTCTGAATGATTACGCATTGCTCAGTTACAGTTTCTCCTGCCAATCTTTGGTACCATTTTACTCTGACTGGATGCCCTCTCATCCCATTTAGAAGTTCTACTTTAGATTGTTCCTTGCTGTTTTCCATTAATAATCTAAACCTTATGATATGATGATCACTCTTACCCAAGCGCTCTCCCACAAACACTTGGTCCGCTTGGTCCACCTCATTCCCCAACACCAGATCCAGCAATTCCTCCTTCCTAGTTGGACCAACAGCATACTTGTCAAGGAAACTCTCCTGAACACATTTCAGAAATTCTTCCCCTTCCTTATGCTTTAAGATATCACTAACCCAGTCGATATTTTGACAATTAAATTCCCAATATTATCACTCTATATTTGTTGCACATCTCTGTGATTTCCCTGCAGATTTGCTCCTCTATCTCTCTCCCACTATTTGGAGGCCTATAGAATACCATCAGTAGCATGATCGTCCCAATTTTGCTTCTCAACTCTAATCAAATAGATCCTATCCTTTCTAACACTCCAATCTCTTCCCTAATCAGTTCTGCAACCCCACCTCCCTTTTTTCTTTCCTATATTTTCTGAACATTTTATATCTGCGAATATTAAGTGCCCAGTCCTCACCATCTATAAGCCATGTGTCATGCAGACCACCACTTGCCAAAAATGAGGCATATTAATTTTGTCAGATGAACACTGATTTTAAACATGTTTGCTGGAGTGAAGAAATGACTTGTTTGAAGATCACCAGACAATGGGCTGGAAGGCTATTTGCATACTAAGAGACACTTCTTTTGGAGACAAAGGACTATTCCCTGCTCCAATTAACCCAAATGGATTTTGATAACCAGACATTGAAGGTGTAAGGAAACACATTCCAGGCCCTGCCAAGATGATACAATCCACAAAGCCAGGACTGGTTAAACCAGCTGGTCACATGACTAACAGGCTAGTCCAGGTTTTTTGAACTAGCCACAGGACAGTTTGAATTCAGAAGGCAGTGCCTGATCCACAGAAGACCCCATGTAGACCTCAAGAGAGAAAAGACTCCTACATTGGAACAGGTTTAAGCGTGAAGTGGGCCCCAACAAATTGCAAGACTTAGAGGCAACCAAAGACTCTACATTGAACTTAAAGGACTGTAACTACCAGATATTGCCTCAAACCTTTCCCCTTTATTCCTTCTACTTTTTCTGTCTCTATCTGTGTGTGTATTTGTCACGTATGCATACTAGCATGGTCATGTCTCATATTCGTGGTCGTTAACCGGATTAGAGTTTAAGATTAATAAACTTCTACCTTTCTTGTTTAAATCTAAGGAAACCTGTTTGATTTCTTTGCCTTACAATTGGAGCAGTGACAAGGATTCACAAAGGGGTGCTAAAAACACAGTGTTTTAAAATTAAACCCTGTTACAGTTAAACCAGGCAAAGGCTGAGAGGGAACCTCTAGACCCCTTCTCAACTGGTCGTAACACATGTTTCTGTTATTAGTACTGCATCATATTTCCACATGGCTATTTGTACTTGTAGCTCACCAATCTTATTCATCACACTTTGTGCATTCTGCATACATGCATTTTGAACCTGTCTTTGTATTTCTTGTAGTCCTTCTTAGTCTGCTCCTATCTTATAAAGTACTACTTCCTTGTCTCGCACTGTCCAATATTCTCACTCCTTTATGCACCTTATTCCTCTTTTCTGCTTCTATATGCTTATCCTCATCCCCTGCCAATTTAGTTTAATGCATCTCAACTACACTAGTGAACTTCCTTACAAGGACATTGGTCCCAGTCCTGTTGTGGTGTAACCCATCCATTTTGAATTAGTGTCTCCTGCCTCAGAACTGGTCCCAATGCCCCAAGAATCTGAAGCCCTTGCTATTTTCCAGTCCAGCAGATCCTTCCCTGAATCTAGGGAATTTTGGAAAATTAAAACTGTTGCATCAACTATCTCACTAGCCAATTCTTTGAAGACCCTAGGATGAAGCCCATCAGGACCCGGGGACTTGTCAGCCTGGAGCTGTAACAATTTATTCAGTATCACTTCCCTGGTGATTGTAATTTTCTTGAGTCTCTCCCTCCGTTCCATTTCCTCACTTACAGTTTATTCTGGGATGTTATTTGTATCCTCTATAGTGAAGACCGATGCAAAATACCTGTTCAATTCATCTGCCATCTCCTTCATATCCATTATTAATTCCCCAGACTCGTTTTCTTTTCCTATTAATTTACCAACTGTTATACTTAGTCCAAATGAAATGTTATTAATTAAGGTAAGCGGTAAATTTCATATCGTAGTTTATAGTTTCCCAGTCCTAATTTAAACCACTGCCCTAGTTTACAGGAAAAGAACCTAAAAACTCACTCCTTGCTTTTTCTGGAATACATGGTGGAAGCTCCACGCTCTTTCCCTGCTCTAATTTATCAGCCGCTGTTGCTGCTGACACCAGTAAGGTAGGCTAAATTTTCTAAGCATACGTCAGCAATGAGGACCCATGTCTACTGTCAGTGTGTATTGGAAAAAGGCAGGCAGTTCAGTACCAATTTTCTGATATGTGGTGGAAAGTAGTATAGGATATTTGGGAAATCTCCCCCTATTGGTACAAATAAGCTACAGATATAAGGGCTCAGAGGCTGGTTACTCAAAAAAACACAGCACATTCAATTTGAAAGACTGATTAGCTGGATTTTTATTTTGAAATCTTTGGAAGGATTTTCATGAACTTGGTGTTGATCTTTCTCATTTAATACAGGCATAGAGTTAATTACCATTTTGTCGCAGCTCCTGTCGCTTCTCACCTTTGCTCATGGATGCCTCTGAAACAGCTTAAGTGCACGTTTAATATTCTATTTCAATAGACTGTCTCCACATCCTGCTGTATATTTCCTCAATTGTTTCCACTTTCTCAACATCAATTTGAACTCTCTCTTATATCTTTCCACCCTTTTTTCTGAGTGGACGGAGAGAAATGGCAGTCTGATTGGAATGAAGATGACAGCTTCGGAGTGAGTACAGAAAGAATTGGTCAGCTCAATATATTTTTAACCTCTCCAGGGTTCTCCCCTGCTGAAGGCATTGACTCAAGCCAGGGGAGGTAGTTTTTCATCAGCTGCCATCTGATACCTCACCACAGAGGCATTCTATGCACATGAACAAGTAGCAACAGAGCATTCTACCTGGAGAGGGTATCATAGCTGAGCCAATTCCACTCATAGGGCAAGAGTCACTGGATGGTAATCAGGAGCTTTTGATTGGTGCTGTTCTTGTGCAGTGATTAATCCACTCTGTGTGGTTTATATCAACAGCCTCAAGCCATTGAAAATAAAATAAGGAGTTTAGAATTTCTTCTGAAGTTGTGGGGTTGGAACAATGCAATCTGACAAATACTCCCCCAATAAATTTTCTATTACTGTATAAACACTTTTAATCAATGCACTTATTTTGGGTTACGCTACATCTATAATAATCAGCTTAAACATACTTGAAGGTTCAAACTCACTACTTCTCTGACATTTCAAGGGAATGACAAGACATTACTATTGAAAATTATCCACTAGTTTCTTGGATTTACACAGAATTTCATAGAATTTTCATCACAGAAACAGACCATTTGGCCCACCTAGTCCATGCCGGCCTTTATGCTCAATCTGTATGCACCTTCGATCATCCCTCTTCATCTAAATCTACCAGGTTTTAAATGCATGCTTGTGTTCGGCCAATATTTAGACATTTGGAAGTTAGCAAACATTTCAATGTTAGGTGCTCTCATGCGCAATTCATTGACTCTTGGAAGACCGCCATCATTAACAATGATCTCAGTAGACTCAATGTAGACATTGCAGCACCTCAGGAGAGACGCCTCCCTGCGAGCAGATCTCTAAGAGAGCAAGCCTACACCTTCTACTGGCAGGGTAGGGATCCTGAAGAACCAAGACAGCATGGAGTGGGCTTCGCCATCAGAAACTCTTTGCTCAGCCTGATAGAGCCACCTCCAAATGGCCCGGAATACATACTGTCCATCCGACTGTTCACCGCCTCTGGTCCAGTACACCTACTCAGCATCTATGCTCCAACACTCTGCTCCCCACCTGAAGTTAAAGACCAGTTCTATGAGGAACTCCATAATATCATAAGTAGCATTCCGAATACTGAACATTTGTTCCTGCTGGGGGTCTTTAACGCCAGGGTTGGGACGGACCATGACTCATGGCCCTCCTGCCTTGGGCGCGATGGCATTGGAAGGATGAATGAGAATGGGCAGAGACTGCTGGATTTGTGTACCTATCACAACCTCTGCATCACCAACTCGTTCTTTCACACTAAACCCTGTCACCAGGTTTCATGGAGACACCCAAGATCACGTCGTTGGCACCAGCTGGACCTCATCGTCACAAGGCGAGCCTTTATAAAGAGTGTTCAGATTACACGCAGCTTCCACAGTGTGGACTGCGACACCGACCACTCCCTGGTGTACAGCAAAGTTAGACTCAAACCAAAGAAGCTACATCACTCCAAGTAGAAGGGCCGCCCGCGCATCAACACTAACAGAATTTCTTATCCGCAGCTGTTACATAAGTTTCTAAATTCACATGAAAAAGCCCTTCAGAACACTCCTGTAGGGGATGCAGAGACAAAGTGGGCCCACATCAGAGACACCATCTATGACTCAGCAATGACCACCTTTGGGAAATGTGAGAAGCAGAATGCAGACTGGATTCAATCTCACTTTGACGAACTGGAACCTGTCATAGCCGCGAAGCGCACTGCACTGTTGAACTACAAGAAAGCACCCAGTGAGGTAACATCCGTAACACTTAAAGAAGCCAGAAGTGCTGCACAAAGAACAGCCAGGCGCTGTGTAAATGACTACCGGCAACACCTATGCAGTCATATTCAGCTAGCCTCTGACACCGGAAGTATCAGAGGAATGTATGATGGCACTAAGATAGCTTTTGGGCCAACCATCAAGAAGATCGCCCCCCTCAAGTCTAAAGCAGGGGATACGATCATTGACCAACGCAGGCAAATGGAATGCTGGGTGGAGCACTACCTAGAACTGTACTCCAGGAAAAATGTTGTCACTGAGAGCGCCCTCAATGCAGCCCAGTCTCTGTCAGTCATGGATGAGCTGGACGAACAAAATCGGAACTCAGTGATGCCATTGATTCTCTAGCCAGTGGAAAAGCCCCTGTGAAGGATGGCATTACCCCTGAAATAATCAAGAGTGCCAAGCCTGCTATACTCTCAGAACTCCATGAACTGCTTTGCCTGTGCTGGGATGAGGGAGCAGTACCACAGGACATGCGCGATGCCAATATCATCGCCCTCTATGAGAACAAGGGTGACCGCGGTGACTGCAACAACTACCGTGGAATCTCCCTGCTCAGCATAGTGGGGAAAGTCTTCGCTTGAGTCGTTTTAAACAGGCTCCAGAAGCTGGCTGAACGTGTCTACCCTGAGGCACAGTGTGGCTTTCGAGCGGAGAGATCCACCATTGACAAGCTGCTCTCCCATTGCCAGCTACAGGACAAATGCCACGAACACAGATGCCCCTCTACATTGCTTTCATAGATCTCACCAAAGCCTTTGACCTCGTCAGCAGACGTGGTCTCTTCAGACTACTAGCAAAGATTGGATGTCCACCAAAGCTACTAAGTATCATCACCTCATTCCATGACATTATGAAAGGCACAATTCAGCATAACGGTGCCTCATCAGACCCCTTTCATATCCTGAGTGGCGTGAAACAGGGCTGTGTTCTCGCACCTACACTTTTTGGGATCTTCTTCTCAATGCTGCTCTCACATGCGTTCAAGTCTTCAGAAGAAGGAATTTTCCTCCACACTAGATCAGATGGTAGGTTGTTCAACCTTGCCCGTCTAAAAGTGAAGACCAAAGTACGGAAAGTCCTCATCAGCGAACTCCTCATTGCTGACGATGCTGCATCAACATCCCACACAGGACAGGGTCTGCAGAGACTCATTGACAGGATTGTGGCTGCCTGCAATGAATTTGGCCTAACCATCAGCCTCCAGAAAACAAACATCATGGGACAGAATGTCAGAAATGCTCCATCCATCAATATTGGCGACCATGCTATGGATGAGGTTCAAGAGTTCACCTACCTAGGCTCAACTATCACCAGTAACCTGTCTCTCGTTGCAGAAATCAACAAGCATATGGGAAAGGCATCCACTGCTATGTCCAGACTGGCCAAGAGAGTGTGGGAAAATGGCGCACTGACACGGAACACAAAAGTCCGAGTGTATCAAGCCCGTGTCCTCAGTACCTTGCTCTACGGCAGCGAGGCCTGGACAACGTATGTCAGCCAATAGCGACGTCTCAACTCATTCCATCTTCGCTGCCT
Source organism: Heterodontus francisci (assembly GCF_036365525.1). NCBI lineage: Eukaryota > Metazoa > Chordata > Chondrichthyes > Heterodontiformes > Heterodontidae > Heterodontus > Heterodontus francisci. The sequence continues at coordinate 29,902,965 of NC_090371.1, read as the reverse complement.
CCGCAGAATCCTTGGCATCAGGTGGCAGGACCGTATCTCCAACACAGAAGTCCTCGACGTGGCCAACATCCCCAGCATATACACCCTACTAAGCCAGCGGCGCTTGTGATGGCTTGGCCATGTGGGCTGCATTGAAGATGGCAGGATCCCCAAGGACACATTGTACAGCAAATTCGTCACTGGTATCAGACCCACCGGCTGTCCATGTCTCCACTTTAAAGATGTCTGCAAACGCGACATGAAGTCCTGTGACATTGATCACAAATCGTGGAAGTCAGTTGCCAGTGATCGCCAGAGCTGGCGGACAGCCATAAAGGCGGGGCTAATGAGTGGTGAGTCGAAGAGACTTAGCTGTTAGCAGGAAAAAAGACAGAAGCGCAAGGGGAGAGCCAACTGTGTAACAGCCCCGACAACCAATTTTATCTGCAGCACCATGGAAGAGTCTGGCACTCCAGAATTGGCCTTTATAGCCACTCCAGGCGCTGCTTCACAAACCACTGACCACCTCCAGGTGCTTACCCATTGTCACTCGAGACAAGGAGGCCCAAGAAGAAGAAATTCTTACGATCTGTTTTTATATTTCTAGCTAGCTTTCTTTTGTACTCTAATTTTTCCTTCCTTGTTAATATTTTAGTCATTCTTTGCTGTTTTTTATATTCTGTCCAATCTTCTGACCTGCCACCCATCTTTGCGCAATTATATGCTTTTCTTTCATTTTAATGCGATAACGTTTTTTGTTAACCATGGATAGTGCATCCTCCCCTTGGAATTTTTCTTCCTTGTTGGAATGTATCTATTCTGTGTATTCTGAAATATCCCTTTAAATGTCTCTCACTGCATCTGTATTGACCTATCCCTTAACCTACTTTGTCAGTTCACTTTAGCTAGCTCTGCTTTAATGCCCTCATAATTGCCCTTATTTAAGTTTAAAATACTGGTCTCAGACCCACTCTTCTCTCCTTCAAACTGAATGTAAAATTCAATCATATTATGATCGCTGCTGCCTAGAGGCACCTTCACAGTGAGGTCACTAATTAATCCTCTCTCGTTGTACAATACCAGGTCTAGTATAGCCTGCTCTCTGTTTGGCTCCAGAACTTGCTGTTCTAAGAAACTATCCCAAAAATATTCTGTGAACTCCTCATCCAGGCTAGCTTTGCCCATTTGATTTTTCCAGTCTATATAACTCTATGACTCTGCATGTAGATTAGAATCCTTCAAGATTATCGCCGTACCTTTCTGACAAGCTCCCATTATTTCTTCCTTTATACCCGTCCTACCATGTGTTTACTGTTAGGGTGCATGTACACCACTCCCACAAGTGACTTCTTGCCTTTATGATTTCTCATCTCTACCAAAACTGCTTCTATATCCTGGTTTTTTGATCTTAGTCATCCCTCTCTATTGCGTTAATACCATCATCAATAAACATAGCCACCCCTCCACCTTTTCCTAGCTTCCTGTCCTTCCTAAATGTCATGTACCCTTCAATATTCAGGTCCAATTCTAGGTAATCCTGCAACCATGTCTCTGTAATGGTTAACAGATCGTATTTATTTATTTCTATTTGCTCTTTCAGTTCATCTGGTTTATTTCAAATGCTATGTGCATTCAGATACAGAGGCTTCAGTTTTGCCCTTTTATTATTTTTATAACCTCTAGCCTTATCTGCTGATTTACTCTTAGATGTGTACTCTCTGTCTCTTCCTGTCATGCCCTGTTTATCTTTTCCCATATTAATAGCTTTCTGTCTTGCCTTGACTCTACTCTTTGATTTCCCACATCTTCCCAAGTGTGATCCCTTGCCCCCACTATTTAGTTTAAAACCCTCTTTACTTCCCTAGTTATGGGCTGGCGAGAACAGCAGTCCCAACACAGTTCAAGTGAAGACCATTCCAATGGTACAGCCCCCACTTTCCCCAGTAATGTGATGGGTTAATGGGTCTTGATGTGAGTTAGGATATGGACATTAGAATTTTGGATATGGTCCAGTTTACGAAGGGTGGAAAATGGCACGCCGGCTAGGAGAACATTAGAAACGTCAAATCTGGAGGTAATAAAAGGATGGATGCATATTTCAGCTGCAGGTAAGCCGAGGCAGGGATGGATATAGGCTACAAAATCAAAATACTGCGGATGTTGGAAATCTGCTCTCACACTTTCCCCTCCCTCCCGGAACGTCACCTACCACCCCACCAGCCTCCATATTCCAGAGATCCTCCTCTGCCATTTTCAACAGCTCCAGCGTGATGCACCACAAAACAGATCTTCCCCTTTCATAATTCTGAAGGAAACAGTCCCTCCACAACATCCTGGTTCACTCCTCAGTCACCCCCAACAACCCCACTTTCCTACTGTACCTTTCTATACAAATGCAGGAGATGCAACACCTGCCTTTCTCCCTCCTCCCTTCTCACTGTCCAGGGCCCCAAACAGTCCTTCCATGTGAAACACCGATTTTCTTGTACTTCTTCCAATTTAGTACACTCTATTCGCTGCTCAAAATGTGGTCTCCTTTACATTGGGGAGACTTAAAAGTAGTGATCACTTTATGGAACACCTCCGCTCAGTCAGCAAGCATTTTTTTTTATTCATTCATGGGATGTGGGCATCGCTGGCTAGCACAGCATTTATTACCCATCCCTAATTGTCCTTGAGAAGGTGGTGGTGAGCTGCCTTCTTGAACTGCTGCAGTCCATGTGGGGTAGGTACACCAACAGTGCTGTTAGAAAGGGAGTTCCAGGATTTTGACCCAGTGACAGTGAAGGAACGGCGATATAGTTCCAAGTCAGGATGGTGTGTGACTTGGAGGGGAACTTGCAGGTGGTGGTGTTCCCATGCATCTGCTGCCCTTGTCCTTCTAAATGGTAGAGGTTGCGGGTTTGGAAGATGCTGTCTAAGGAGCTTGGTGCATTGCTGCAGTGCACCTTGTAGATGATACACACTGCTGCCGCTGTGCATCGATGGTAGAGGGTGTGAATGTGGATGGGGTGCCAATCAAGCGGGCTACTTTGTCCTGGATGGCATCGAGCTTCTTGAGTGTTTTTGAAGCTGCACCCATCCAGGCAAGTGGAGAGTATTCCATCACACTCCTGACTTGTGCCTTGTAGATGGTGGACAGGCTTTGGGGTGTCAGGAGGTGAGTTACTCGCCTCAGGATTCTTAGACTCTGACCTGTTCTTGTAGCCACGGTATTTATATGGCTACTCCAGTTCAGTTTCTGGGCAATGATAACCCCAAGGATGTTGATAGTGGGGGATTCAGCGATTGTAATGCCATTGAATGTCAAGGGGAGATAGTTAGATTCTCTCTTGTTGGAGATGGTCATTGCCTGGCACTTGTGTGGCATGAATGTTTCTTGCCACTTATTAGTCCAAGCCTGATATTATCCAGGTCTTGCTGCATTTCTACATGGACTGCTTCAGTATCTGAGGAGTCATGAGTGGTGCTGAACATTGTGCAATCATCAGCGAACATCTCCACTTCTGACCTTATGATTGAAGGAAGGTCATTGATGAAGCAGCTGAAGATGTTTGGGTCCAGGACACTACCTGAGGAACTCCTGCAGTGAAGTCCTGGAACTGAGATGAGTGACCTCCAACAATCACAGCCATCTTCCTTTGCGCTAGTTATGACTCCAACCAGCAGAGCATTTTCCCCCTGATTCCCATTGACTCCAGTTTTGCAAGGGCTCCTTGGTGCCCTACTCGGTCAAATGCTGCCTTGATGTCAAGGGCAGTCACTCTCACCTCACCTTTTGAGTTCAGCTCTTTTGTCCATGTTTGAATCAAGGCTGTAATGAGATCAGGAGCTGAGTGGCCCTGACGGAACCCAAACTGAGTGTCACTGAGCAGGTTATTGCTAAGCAAGTGCTGCTTTACCCTAAGCTGCCTATTGCTTGTGTCATGATGATGTTTTTTTTTCTCTTCTCGCGAAATCTGTGGTGTGCCTATAAAGCTGTAAGAGATCCATACTTCTTTAAGGCAGCCAGCTTCAGAAGTTACCAAAAAGTGCATCTTGGTTGCCCTGGATACAGCCATACAGAGAGGGAGAACAGGACAGACATACATTTGACTTTGAAACTGTTTGTTCAGAGACAGTTGAGTCACAGACTGTTCTGGCTTGTGAAGGAAAGAGGAGAGCTCTCCCTCTGTCTATTTAAACCCTATTTACTATTCTCTCTCAGAATTCTGAAAAGTCTAGTCAGATTAATTATTTAAAAAAATAGCTTTTTGTTGATCTGCTGTGTTCATCGCTGTAAAAAGAGTAACACTTAAACGGCTGAAGTAGACTACTAAATGTCCTACCGTTGAACAACCTGTTTTATTTCCATTGGACAACTGTGAAGACTTCAAGCAACCTTGCACTGCTTCTACATTGAAGATTCCATTTCAGCATGAACGTAAATCTGCAAAGACTTTATTGTTATTTCTATTTGTCGGGCAGCTAATTAAACACCAAACCACTGATAGTTTGTGTATAGGTATGCAAATGCAGGAGTTAGATTCTTTAAATAAGCTTTATGGTCTTTAGATATTGGTTTATCTTAGTAATGTTTAAGATTTTAGTTTTTTTTAATAAATGGTTAATTTGTTGATATCCAAAGACACCTGGTTTGGTTCGCTTCATTTGGGGGTTACTAGATTGTTTCAATTCGGCTGCTGCTTTCTTTGATCTGGAAAACTTAAAGATATGTATGATGCGACTGTAGAGCGGCAGGACTTAATTAGAGTCATAGAGTTATACAGCACAGAAACAGGCCCTTCGGCCCATCGTGTCTGTGCCGGCCATCCAGCACCCAACTATTCTAATCCCATATTCCTGCACTTGGCCCGTAGCCCTGTATGGTATGGCGTTTCAAGTGCCCATCTAAAAATGAATTGACAGTGCATGGCTCCCACCACAGTCAGAATTATATATTTTGATTGGGGGCTTTGTCTTGAGCGGTCATGCCATAACACTTGTTATTTTAATTCTCCACCTTGCTCCCATTCTGACCTTTCTGTCATTCACCTGCTATAGTGTTCCAATGAAGCTCAATGCAAGCTCAAGGAAAACATCTCATCTTTCAACTGGACACTTTACAGCCTTTGGGACTCAGCATAGAGTTCAATAATTCCCGATCATAACCTCTTCCTCCATTTTTTTCTTATTTCATGTTTTTTATGTTGGCTCACTTACCTGCCCCACTCTCTGCCTTGTTTCTTTCTTTATGTTTGTATGGCTGCTTTTAGGCCATCTACACCTCATTCAGACACATCTTTTGTTTCTTCACTTAGAACATAAGAACATAAGAAATAGGAGCAGCAGTGGGCCATTCAGCCCTGCAAGCCTGCCCGCCATTCAATAAGCTCATGGCTGATCTGTCCGAGGCCTTAACTTCTCTTTCGGGCCTGCTCCTTATAACCCTCGACTCCACAAGATTTCAAAAATTTATCTGCATCCTTCTTAAATGCATTCGGCGGTCTAGCCTCCACAACTCTCTGTGATCGAGAATTCCAGAGATTCACCACTCTCTGAGAGAAGAAATTCCTTTGCATCTCTGTTTTAAATGTGTGACCCCTTATTCTGTAACTATGTCCCCTAGTTGAAGATTTCCCCATTAGTGGAAACATATTCTCAACATCTACCCTGTCAAGCCCCCTTATAATCTTATCTGTTTCAATAAAATCACAGTCTCATCCTCTAAGGGTCCCACACTTACTTTAGCTACTGTCTTCCTTTTTATATACCCGTAGAAGCTCTTACTGTTTGTTTTTATATTTCTTGCCATGCACCATGAAACCTTTTGTTATTTAACCTCTCCTGCCCTTCATCCTGTCACAGACCATCCCTTTGCTCTTTTTTTTATTCATTCAAAGGATGTGGGTGTTGCTGGCTAGGCCAACATTTATTGCCCATCCCTAATAGCCCTTGAGAAGGTGGTGTTGAGCTGCCTTCTTGAACCGCTGCAGTCCATGTGGGTTAGGTACACCCACAGTGCTGTTAGGAAGGGAGTTCCAGGATTTTGACCCAGCGACAGTGAAGGAAAGGCGATATAGTTCCAAGTCAGGATGGTGTGTGACTTGCAGGGGAACTTGCAGGTGGTGGTGTTCCCATGCAGCTGCTGCCTTTGTCCTTCTAGTTGGTAGAGGTTGCAGGTTTGGAAGGTGCTGTCTAAGGAACCTTGGTGCATTGCTGCAGTGCATCTTGTAGATGGTACACACTGCTGTCACTGTGCATTTGTGGTGGAGGGAGTGAATGTTTGTAGATGGGGTGCCAATCAAGCGGGCTGCTTTGTCCTGGATTGTGTCGAGCTTCTTGAGTGTTGTTGGAGCTGCACCCATCCAGGCAAGTGGAGAGTATTCCTGACTTGTGCCTTGTGGATGAAAGATTGCGGTGGCTCCGTGACATGGGCTGCCGTTTTTTTCGCCCGCTGCCGATTTAGCCCGTTAACTCTGTTTTTCTCTTCACAGGTGCTGCCTGACCTTCTGAGTATTTCCAGCATTTTCTGTGGATATAAGTGGAAGTAGATGGGCTTGCGAGATGTCGTGGGGTGGTAATTGTCAAATGCTCGGTATCTTGTCTCTTTTAACATCTTTCTCACACTCTGACAAAGATAGGAGAAAATAAGGTCCTTCTCACATCTTGAGCCGCCAACCTCTCCCTCCATCTCCTTTCACTTTTTTCCCAACTTTATTGATATACTACTAAATAGTCAGTGCTCCTCTGTTCCACCTGGTCTGCAAATCCACTGGCCTACTCTTCTTTGCCAGATACTCACGGTGCTGAAAGTTGCATCGTCTGCCACTTTAATTCATTAATTCTCAGGACTTCAAAATGATCGAATTTCTTGACTTCCCAAGTTACTCCTTCCTTTTGCTATCTTCAGGCATTTGAAATCCAATTATTGACATTACCTAATTATTACCTTCTGCCCTTTTCTTCTCTCTCATATTTTCTTCCAGCTTTGGTGATGTCCAATGCTACAGATTCCGCATCTTTACTTTGATTTCAATAAAACATTTTTTTTTGCTAGATTTAGGGAACCAACCTACTCAGAAGAAATTGATGATCGTAATCTGTGCTAATGAAGTTCAACTGCAGTAAGTAGATGTTCAATCAGCTCCTCCACCACTGTAATTAATGTTGATTTGTTCCTTCGCAGTGGGTGTCCTTGTAGACCTTTGTCTTTCCCTCTGATAAAGTTTTCTTTATTATTTCCAAAGCTTGATGCAAAGTACACCAGGCTCAGAATAAGGTGGTAACTGTGATGAAATATGGTCGCAGTTGGGTCGAGGAAAAACAATTTCCTAATGGAGCATAAAGAGTATTCATTAAAAATAAATTATAGTGTGTAATTAATTCACCACAAAATAGTATTATTGTTGCTCCATTAATTTTGAAGTATTTGCACCTATAGTGATAATTATATATTTAAATTGTTCAAAGTAGATCTGGCGTTGGGAAGATAAATAATTTCTTGGGCCTTTCTCAGAAAAAATGGCTGACCTTTACCCCCTACTTTGTCAAAGTGGCAAGGTCAATAGAAAATGCCTACCAAAAAAATCCTTAATTTATTTAAATGAGATTAGGAAGCAGTTATATAGAAGCATCTGAAAAAAGAAATAATCACAGAACATTGTGATGTCTGGCTTGGATGTGCTCTGTGGAAAGGCTTAACTGGATGACTGGCCTTTCCTTGTTCCACATGCATTCTAATGAAACCATCCCTGCATTGCTCCAATCTTATCCATTTGATGTTTATTCACATTGATTCAAATGTGGCTGGTATTTGAAGTTTTAAGGGCCAACGGTTTAACAATTACACCGGGTGTGTTTAAATCTCAGTGCTTGGGATCAGGATTCTTCTTTAATTTATTAATTGAACAATGCCTTCAGTTTTTCTCCGAAAACAGAAACAACTGATGGTCTTGCCTACCTTATTCTAATGAACTGCAGTTTTACTACAATCTGGGCTACAAGTTCGTTGGGACTCTATGACAAATTCTGTTCTTGTAGCAGGATTTTGACCAGTATTCGGTGGACATTCTACAATTCTGGCTGTTCCTCTGTAAAAAATATCAACGCCTGGGGTACCCTGGTGATCTAGAGAAGTTTACTGCTCGCTATCTTTGCTTTGCATAGTCCACTGAGAATGTGATAAGCTCAGACACCCTCCAAAACATCAGTTTAAATATAAGGAACATTATGATGGTATACTGACTAGCTTATGAGGTTTGCAGTTTGGAATATGTCCCTATTGAAGTCTCCACAGAAAGGACAATATTTCTCATGTTTCCAGAATCTGCAGTATTTTACTTTTGCACAATATTTCTAATTTTGAGTTATAACCAGAGACACTCAGGAAAGGAAGAGTCTGCCAAGTCCAAACCATCAGTAACCTTCTTTATATAATGTTACATAGTTGACTATCCAGTGTAACCTGAGGATACCCTAGACTGGCTGGAAGAATCAGTTATCTGCTTTAGTCTGAAGGTGTGGTGGATGATAAGAGATTAAAGGGCCTAAAGTAAGGTGAAAAGTAATTTTACTCTGAGAGAAAAGTATACATTTTAAAAACAAGGTTCGCGTTACTTAGGATTTAAAGTAATTTAATGCTAAAACCTTTCAATATAAGGATGGTATATCGAGTGGGTGAGGTTTACAGTTTTGAATTGTGGCCTTATTTAAGCCTGCACAAAAGGAACCATGTTTCTAATTTTCATCAGATTTCCAGCATCTGCAGTATTTTGTTTTTATTTTCTAATTTTAAGTTATAACATTGGACCGTCAGGAAAAGAAGATTCTGCCAAGCCCAGACAATTCTACTGATGACCCTTTAACTAATTCTCTGTCAACATTTAAAACTGGTTTAATGATACCACAGTCCATTTTTCCATCCTTGATTGGAGTCAAGTAGACATATTCTTTTAGGAAACCAATTAAAATAAGATCCCTAATTTACAAATGCATTACTTGGCTGTGGCAGAAACCGCTAATCCACGAAGATCAATTCTTTATGGAACAAAATTTTATTTGAAATTTCTTTTCTTTCTTTTGGGCCTCCTTATCTCGAGAGACAATGGATACGCGCCTGGAGGTGGTCAGTGGTTTGTGAAGCAGCGCCTGGAGTGGCTATAAAGGCCAATTCTGGAGTAACAGGCTCTTCCACAGGTGCTGCAGAGAAATTTGTTTGTTGGGGCTGTTGCACAGTTGGCTCTCCCCTTGCGCTGAAATACTGTATTCTGTTACAATCTTTCTTTCTTTTTTTTCCCATTGCAGTAGCAAAATGATATAATTTTCCAGGCATCTTGGTATCAGGGTCAAAAGATTGAACATTATTGACCAACCCCCCCCACCCTCCCACCCCCCTGGGAGCAAGCTGAAGGTGGGGGGGGATGCCGTTCCCACCACCTACCAGTCCCTGCTGTCATTTTACCAGTAGCGCTGGAGGTGGCAAACAGCCTGCCTGCCCAAGGCCAATTGAGGCCCTTAAGTATCCAACTAATTGCCACTCAAGGGCCTCCTCCTGCCACCACTGGTACATTACTAGCTGCGTGCGGGCACTTCGTCAGCTGAGGACGCCACCCAGTAACACAAGGCGACCTCCTTGCGGGTCTGGGAAGAGGTGAGGGGTGCCCTCCTGATTGGGCACTCTGTGCTGCACAGAGGGCACTCCAACAGCACAAGCTGCTCGCGCTGAAGCACCACCCCCTGCTTTCCTCAACGACCCCCACCTCCCTCGCCGGAACCCAGCCGATAGTCCCCGGCGAGACCATTTACTTTTCTGAGCTGAGGTCCCTCTTGCTCCTCGTGCTGGATGCAGTCCCAACAGTGGCCACTGCTCCCAGTGCTACTGCTGGGACTGAGGAGCTGCTGGCCCTCTGATTCGCTGGCAGCTCCTGGAGTGGGACTTCCTGCCTCAGAGGGGTGGAATACCCACCCGAGGCCAATTAAGGGCCTGGGCCAGGCAAAATCGCTGTGACTCTTCCAGGCCCAGCGGAGGCGGGCTCACCCCGGACTTTTAAGCCGGTGGGCAGTGCCAACACCAGCATGTAAAATTCCGGCCAGCATTTTCAAATAATTCATTGGGCTGAAATTTATGTTGCCGCTGCTGTGATTGGCGCTGGCCATAAAAACGGGCGGCTCACACATGTAGGCCGAGCTTTACGGAGCCGTGGCAATATTAAACACGGCGGCTCATTTAAATGGATGGGGCAGACCACGCATCACCTCCCCTCCCCCACCCCGGCCAATGGCGCGGAGAGGGTGGACGGTCTGTCCCCGGAAATGCCGTCGGGGACCACTGAGCAGCCACCGATGCCATTTTAAAAGTGCTTCGATCCCTTTTATTTCATTTGAATTTTTAAAGAGGGATGACTGAAAAAAATGTTGTAAACATTTAATTTGTCCCTTTCCCACCCCCACAATAACCATGTAATTAACTACTTGCCCTCTCCCACCACCCCCCCCAAACACTTCCCCTGCCCAACTAAACTATCTCCCCACAAAGTTCATACACTTTAATCTTTGCCCCTTCCCACCATCCCCTAAACCAATTATATTATTTTACTGTGCTCCCCCCAGTCGCACTAACAAACCTACCTGTTCCCCCCACCCCTCCCCGCTTCCCACCAGTGTCTCACCTCGGATCCTCGGATGGAGACCCCAAGGCGCGTTAGTGCCGGCCACCGGCACCAATATCACATGAGACTGGGAGCGGGTAAGTAATGAAATCATTAATTTAAATTTTTTTAAATATTTAAATTCTGCTCCCGTCAAGCAGCAGTGGGGGTGGGGGCGGGGGGGAGTGCTGCCACAAGGCCCCACCACCACCGGCAATATCGGGTCGGGCCTTCCCGGCGACAGGTCTCCCAGAGGCATATTCCATCCCCCGTCCCCCAGCCATGACCCTTGACGTCAGGGGGACTGTAAAATCCAGCCCCTGGTATATCTTCCCCTTGCACCCCCTTCCCCTGCACCCCTCTCCCCTACCCCCTGCAGCCCCCCCCTCCCAGCTCCCCCCGCACCCTCTTCCCTCCACCCCTTCCCACCGCACTCCTCCTCGCACCCCCCCCTCCCCCCTTACTTCCACCTCCTCCCACCAGCATCCACCTACCCCTTTGTAGGGGCCCCAACAACCCCACTGCCTTGTGGGCGTCTCGGGAGAGACCAAGGCTAAGGGAGTAAACCCTAACAGAAAATCCGGAGCGGAGCCCCGAAGGCGGTCATGTGTCACCTTTGGCATGTTTCCGGCAGTTCCTGCAGTCATACTGGTGCCAAACGTCGTGCTCTGCACTCCTTTAGACCCCACCAGGAAGGCCGAGAGGGGGGTTTTGATGCTTGGGCAACTCACAACCTCCAAACATCCGCCCAGGCATGCGCCATGGAGAGGTCACACCATAGTCGCCTCACAGTGACCAAATCAACACGGAAGGCAGCAGTTACGGGCTATAGTCCAGCTCAATTGACATAGAGATTGGGCGCCACGGGTTGCCTTTGTCGGTGGGAGAGGTCATCTGTGTATCAGCCCCGACAACCAATTTTATCTGCAGCACCTGTGGAAGAGTCTGTCACTCTAGAATTGGCCTTTATAGCCACTCCAGGCGCTGCTTCACAAACCACTGACCACCTCCAGGCGCTTCCCCATTGTCTCTCGAGACAATGAGGCGAAAGAAGAAGAAGAAGGTATATGAAGCACACAGATGTTGCTGAGAAATGTGATGAAGTGTTATACACGTGTTACACATGTAAGATTCTGAGTTCCATATATCCTTAAGCAAAATCTTAAACACGAATTTTATTATTACTTTGTCTCCACAAAGTGGCTTCGTTTGACAAATGTGCCCAGTAATATGGCTTTCAAACCTGCATTTATTTATATTTTTCCAGGTAATCAACATCGACATGACAGAAATGCTCCAGTCACACTTCATCCAGTCCTCGTTATCCCATTACCCGCTCAGTGAGGAAGGAGAAGACAAATGAAATATTCATACAAAAGCATTTGTTTATTTCAATACTGCAAAGGGGAGAAAACTGGTGAGGCCAAGGAAGATTCTTTGAAAAATAAAAAATAAAAGAAGGCACAAGAGTTGCATTTATAATTTAAATAGTGACTTTCATGACCTCAGGTCTCCTCAAAATGCTTTACAGCCAATGAAGTAATTTTTTTGAAGTGCTGCCATTGTTGCAATGTTGGAAATGTAGCATAATTTGTGCACAGCAAGGTTCCGTCTGCAGCAATGTGAAAATGACCAGCAATATGACAATGGTCAGCCTTCATGATGTTGGCTATGGTTTAAATATTAGCCAGGAGAATTCCTCTGCTCTTCTTTGAAATAGTGACATGGGATCTTCTAAAACCGTGTGAGAGGGCAAGCAGGCACCTCAAAAAGCATACCACTCTCTCAGTACCGCCACAAGTGTCAGTCTAGATTTTATCCTCTGGAGTGAAACTTGACCCCAAAACTTTCTGATTCAGAGGAGAGAGAATGCTGCCAACTGAGCTACGACTGACACCATGGCAAATAACAATTCATTGCCCCAGGTGTAATGTGCACTATCCCAGAATATAGAACTATGTCAGCAGACTTATTACAGTTGGTACTATTATACTAGGAACAATTAGCATTCATAAGACAGTCATTTATCTATTGTTTTAATGGCAAAATTTATTAGTGAGTTGATACCTTCCTTACAATAGTAGACAGATGAAATACATATGAATACATCAACCATTTTTTTGCAAACATCATAGTGCTTTATTTCTTGCCGATTTTAAAGGTGTATGCAGCTGTGAATAAAATATGCAATTACACTATAAAACAATGTAAAATCCCAGAAAATATAAATTGTTCAGTCCAACCATTCTACAGTGATTGTCCTGTGTCACAAATGGATTGGAAAAAGCTTTTAATTCGTTGCTGAATTTTATGAGTGAATCAAATCGTTAGACCACACTTGAGTACTGTTTGCAGTTCTGGTCTCAGTGCTACAAAAAGGGAGGTTGAAGCAGTGAAGAAAGTGCAGGAAAGATTTATAAGGATATTTTCAGAATTGGGAGGATGCAACCATCAGGAAAGATTGAGCAGGCTGGAGCTCTTTTCCTCTGGAAAAGAGAAGGCTGAGAGGAGACATGATAGTTGTCTTTAAAATTATGGAGGTATTCAATAGGGTGGAGGTGGAGGAACTATTTCCTCTTGTGGTGGAGTCCAGGATAAGGGGGCATAAACACAAGATAAGCACTAACAGATCAAATAAAGACTTTAGGAGGAAATTCTTTACACAGTGAATGTGGAACTTGCTAGCACAAGGAGTGGTGGAAACAGAAAATATTGAAGCACTTAAAAGGAAGTGTGGTAGATGCGTGAGGGAGAAAGAAATAGAGGAATACAGGGACAAAGTGGAAAGAGGTAAAGAGAGTGAGGGGAGGCTCAAGTGGAGAATATACTCTGACATTGACCAGTTGGGCCAAATGCTTATTTTTGTGCTGTAGATTCGAATTGCATGAGGACAGGGCTGACATCTACTGACTCTTTCCATGTAAGATTTAGAATGCTATTGGATTTTAAAGTCTTCAGAAGAAGGAATTTTCCTCCACACAAGATCAGATGGCAGGTTGTTCAACCTTGCCTGTCTTAGAGCGAAGACCAAAGTACTCATCAGTTCCCTCATCAGGGAACTCCTCTTTGCTGACGATGCTGCATTAACATCCCACACGGAGGAGTGTCTGCAGAGAATCATCGACAGGATTGCAGCTGCCGGCAACGAATTTGGCCTAAACACAGCCTCAAGAAAACAAACATCATGGGACAGGATGTCATAAATGCTCCATCATCAATATAGGCGAGCACAGTCTGGAAGTGGTTCAAGAGTTCACCTACCTCGGCTCAACTATCCCCAGTAACCTGTCTCTAGATGCAGAAATCAACAAGCGCATGGGAAAGGCGTCCGCTGCTATGTCCAGACTGGCCAAGAGGGTGTGGGAAAATGGCGCACTGACACGGAACACAAAAGTCCGAGTGTATCAAGCCTGTGTCCTCAGTACCTTGCTCTACAGCAGCGAGGCATGGCCAACGTATGTCAGCCAAGAACGACGTCTCAACTCATTCCATCTTCGCTGCCTCCGGAGAATCCTTGGCATCAGGTGGCAGGACCGTAGCTCCAACGTAGAAGTCCTCGAGGCGGCCAACATCCCCAGCATATACACCCTACTGAGCCAGCGGCGCTTGAGATGGCTTGGCCATGTGAGCCGCATGGAAGATAGCAGGATCCCTAAGGACGCATTGTACAGCGAGCTCGTCACTGGTATCAGACCCACTGGCCGTCCATGTCTCCACTTTAAAGACGTCTGCAAACGCGACATGAAGTCCTGTGACATCGACCACAAGTCGCGGGAGTCAGTTGCCAGTGATCGTCAGAGCTGGCGGAAAGCCATAAAGGCAGGGCTAAAGAGTGGCGAGTTGAAGAGACTTAGCAGTTGGCAGGAAAAAAGACAGAAGCGCAAGGAGAGAGCCAACTGTGTAACAGCCCCAACAACCAATTTTATCTGCAGCACCTGTGGAAGAGTCTGTCACTCTCGAATTGGCCTTTATAGCCACTCCAGGTGCTGCTTCACAAACCACTGACCACCTCCAGGCACTTACCCATTGTCTCTCGAGACAAGGAGGCCAAAGAAGAAGAAGAAGAAGATTTTAAATGTTTTATCCTCGATTGTTATACTCTCCAACCTATATAAACATAATTCTGAAAATTGTGTTTGATAACTATATCGTCATAACATGTTATGATTATTAAAGGAGGATTATTTTGATCAGGGAGAGAGAAACTATCTTCTCTAATGCGGGTGGTCCAGAACAAGATGGCATAACCTTAAATTAGAAATGATGTCAGGAAGCACTTCTTCAATCAAAGGGTAGTGGAAGTCTGGAACTGTCTCCCTCAATAAAACTGTTGAGAATGGAGGTCAATTACCCAGCATGCTAACATAGACTTGGATTGGGAGAATACGGCATAAATCATCCCCCTTTTTAATTATCATTAAAGTGAGTACATAGCAACAAGTCTGATCCCAAGGAGGAAAGTTTGAAGTAACTTAGTTTTATAGTTGAGAGAAGTCAGTTCGGAAGATCCCAGTGGAGGTATATATAAAATGCCATATTTTGATCAATTAAATTTAGAGTTTTACTTTGAACTAAGTCAACAAAGTAGGATCAGAAAGTATATGAAAAATACATGTGTTGATAAGTAGCAATTAACACAAGTGCCAGGTAATGACCATCTCCAAAAAACAAAAGTTTAACTGCTACCCCTTTACATTCAGCAGTGTTACCATCACTGAATCCCCTGTCGGATGATCGCTTTAAGAATGATGTCCCTTTAATAACTCAGTATGCTAATGAACTAAATACCAGGATGTAGCCATGTGACTAGAAGCCATACTCACTCAGCACTGTAACACCTGAGACAAAGACTCTATGTATAGGTTGGTCTGTATTGTATGTATTAGTTTAGCTGGAAATAAACCTTCTAGAGATCCACAAGGAACTGGAATCCATGTACCTCATTATGTTGCTTAAGATAACATGAAGAAACTCAGGACATCCCCCACCATCAACATTCTTGGGGGTCACCATTGACCAGAAAATGAACTGAACCATCCACATAAATAGTGTGGCTACAAGAGCAGGTCAGAGGCTGGATATCCTCTGGTGAGTGACTCACCTTCTGATTCTCCAAAGCCTTTCCACCATCTACAAGGCAGAAGTCAGGAGTGTGGTGGAATTCTCTCTACTTGCCTAGATGGGTGCAGCTCCAACAACACCCAAGAACCTCGACACCATCCAGAACTAAACAGATCGCTTGACTGGGACCCCATCCACCACCAGTGAACAGTGGCTGCAGTATGTACCATCCTAACTCGCTAAGACCCCTTTGACAGCAACTTCAAAACCATGACCTCTACCACCTAGAAGATCAAGGGCAGTAGTATATGCAAACATCAACACATGCAAGTTCCCCTCCAAATCAAACACCATCTGACTTGGAATTATATTGACATTCCTTCACTGTTACTGGGTCAAAATCCTGGAAATCCCTTCCTAACAGCACTATGGGAGTATCTTCACCATTTGGACTGCAGTGGTTCAAGAAAGTGGTTCACCACATCTTCTTAAAGGTAATTAGGAATGGGCAATACACGGTGACCTTGCCAGCAATACCCAAATTGAATGAACAAATATAAAAACCCATTTAGAATAGATAGCATAAGAATTTTCTTACTCAGAGTGACAAATCTTTGGAATAATCTACCAACTATGGTAATACAAGATGTAATATTAAGGTACTTCAAAATATAATTAGATGCCAAACTTTTCAAGTCCATTGGAGCAATGACCATCAAATGATCTTTTTCTCATGTATAAGAAAGACTTTGCTTTTATATATGCCTTAAACTGTTAATGTATTACTTTTGAAGGGCAGTCAGTAATGTTATATAGTCAAAAAGGGCAGCCAGTTTTGCACACAGCAAGCTCTCATTTACAAATGAATGAATAACTGATAATCCATTTTGGTGTTGATGGTTGAGAGATAAATTCTAACCAAGACAATAGATGAACACCCTGCTCTTCTTTGATATAAAAACAAGAAATGCTGGAACTACTCAGCAGGTCTGGCAGCATCTGTGGAAAGAGAAGCAGAGTTAACGTTTCGGGTCATTGACCCTTCTTTGGAACTTGTTTTTATTTCAGATTTCCAGCATCCGCAGTATTTTGCTTTTATTTTACTGCTCTTCTTTGAATTAGGTTATGTGATCTTTTATATCTACCTGAATAGGTACCTCAATAAGAAAGGGCCTTGGTTAAAATCTCAGCTAACATCTCTGGCTATGCAGTGCACCCTAAATACCGCACTGAAGAATCAGCCTTGGTTAAGTCCATCACTCCATAGAAGAGGCAATACTGCTACCAGTTAAGTGAAGTTGATATGCTGGCCCCGATTTTAATTGGGATTGGGGTGGGGGGGTGGAATGGTAGTATGGGGGCAGGAATAGTTCATGCAAGTCCTTAAGCAGGTGGCTTCGAGGATTTTAATATCTGGGCCTCATGTCCAGAAATCCTCTCTTACTCCCACCTGAACACGGCCAGACAGATTCATTACCTCGCCAGTGGGTGAAAATGGGAATTTAGTGACAGGACACTGCAGCCGGGGACCTACAGGAAAAGTCTTTGGCAGCCACTAAGTGTTGAGGTTGTGGGGAGAGGGATCTGGACACGATCAGGGAGGGAGGGGGAGCCCAAGGAAGGCCCAAGTCGTCCTTGTGGGGCGCAAAGGAGCACATACCCACCCCCCCCACCGGTCCACAAGGAAATCTAAAATAAAATTTACCTCTTCTGGCCTGGGATCCACCTCTCAGTTGGTCTGTCCTGACAAGGAAGCTGTCACTGCTTCCCTTCCCAGGTCTCCAACTAACATTGTAGGCAAGGTTGTGATGATATCAGCGGGGCCCAATCTCCATACTTAAAGAGATAAAAACAGGAAGTGTTGGAAATACTCAGCAGGTCTGGCAGCATCTGTGGAGAGAGAAACACAGTTAATATTTCAGGTCGATGACCTTTCATCAGAAAAGTCAAGCCCAGTTTTTGTGCTGCAGTGCATGGCAGTTGAGGTTCCTGGAGGAGATGCTAAACTTTGGCCACATCTGCTGGTTCCAGTTAAATATCTGAGTGCAAAAACAATAGGGCAATCGTAGTTGGGGATTTCAACTACCCTAATATCAACTGGGATACAAACAGTGTGAAGGGCACAGAAGGCACAAAATTCTTGAACTGCATTCAAGTGAACTTTTGTTAGCCAGCATGTAACAAGCCCAATGAGAGGGGCACAATTTTAGATTTAGTTTTAGGAAATGAAGCTGGGCAAATGGATGAAGTAGCAGTGGATGACCATTTTGGAGAGAGTGACCATGATACAGTTAGATTTGGCATTATGTAAAAGGACAAAGATAGAACAGGAGCAAAAGTTCTAAATTGGGGGAAGGCAAATTTTATGAAGCTGAGAGGTGATCTGGCGAAAGTGGACTGGATACAGCTACTTAAAGGAAAATCAGTGGCAAACCAGTGGGAGGCATTCAAAAGCAAGATTGTACGAGCACAGTGTAGACATGTCCCCATGATGAAAAAGGGTGGTACTGTCAAATCTAGAGCCCCCTGGTTATCTAGAAGTATATAGGGTAAGATAAAGCAGAAAAGGAAAGCTAATGACAGTCACAAAAACTAGAAAGCCTAGAGGAATATAGAAAGTGTAGGGGTGAAGGAAAATAGGAAAGCAAAGAGAGGACATTGTTACGACCAGGTGATAAAGGTGTCCAGGGGTCCTGCTCAGCCTTCACCTGGTCTTACTGGAACAGGATTTAATTTTAAGTACACCGTGTTTTAAGCTCCCCCTTGGTGAATCTTTGTTCACCGATTTCCAATATTAAGGCAAAGAAATGAGCACAAACAGCCTTTCTTAGGTTTCAAGAAGAAAAATGAAATTTATTAAAACTTAAACTCTAATTTGGTTAATGCCTACGGATACATGTCGCGCCACATGCTAGCATGCATACGCGATACATACATGCAAATAGAGACAGGAAAGAGCAGAAGAAAAATAAAGTGGGGAGTTTTCAGGCAATATCTGAAGAGTCTCTTGTTACTGTGCTTCGAGCTCACTGTACAGACCTTTTGTACGTAGTTCTTGCTTGTAGGTAATTCTTGCTTTTCGTTGGGACCCAGTATTCTTCTTAAACTTTGTTCATTGTAGGAGATTTTTCTCTCTTGGGGTTAATGTGTCTTTAATGGATTTCAAAGCTGGTGAGCGAGAAATGAGAGCAGTTAGGAAAGACTGCAGCGCGCCAGCCAAAATAGGTTTTTTTCAGTCCAGGAGCAAACAGCTTTCTGTCTTCAAACACTTTTTTTTCCAATTTAAAATTTCAGTTCAAAACTCTGCAACAGCCAGTTAGTCATGAGACTAACCTGGTCTGACCACGTCTGTTCTGTGTATAGGGGGAGCAGTGACTGGTTCCTTTGTTCCAACACTGTCTGCTTAGTATGCAAAAATGTCTTTCTGGCTAGGGCCTGGCAATTCCTCGTAATAGGCCCTCTTTTCTTCCCAGCAACAATTTGAAGTTTAATGTCCATGTGGTGAAATTAATGTACCTCATTCTTGGCAGGTGGGGGTCTGCATGACAACATGAAAAAATATTGGCTGGTAAAATCAAGGAAAACCTAGACATGTTCTATCAGTACATTAAGAGCAAGAGGATAACAAAGGAAAGGGTAGGGCCTATCAAAGATGTGCAAGGTAATTTATGAGTGGATGCAGAAGATGTGGGCAGGGATCTTAATGAGTTTTTTTGTCCCTGTCTTCACAAAGGAGAGGGATGATGCAGACATTGTAGTTAAAGAGAAGTGCACTATTAGTTACAATAAGCATAATGAGAGAGGAAGTACTAGAGGGTCTGACAACCTTGAATGTGGATAAATTGTCAGGGCCTGATGGATTGTATCCCAAGCTGTTAAAGGAAGACAGGGGGGAAATTGTGGATGCTCTGAGGATCATTTTCAAATTCTCACTAGATACAGGTGAGATACCAGAGGATTGGACGTCTGCGAACGTTGTACCATTGTTTAAAAAGGGTGCGAGGGATAGGCCAAATAATTACATGCCAGTCAGTCTGACCTCGGTGGTGGCAAATTATTCAAATCAATTCTGAGAGGTAGGATAAATTGTTACTTAGGCACAGTTAATCAGGGCTAGTCAGCATTGATTTGTTAAGGGAAGTTTGTGTCTTTCCAACTTAATTGAATTTTTTGAAGAAGTAACAAGGAGGATTGATGAGGGTAGTACAGTGGATGTTGTCTACATGGATTTTAGTAAGGCATTTGACAAGGTTCCACATGGCAGGCTAGTAATAAAAATAAAAGCCCATGGGATACAGGGGAATGTGGCGAGTTGGATCCAAAATTGGCTCAGTGACGGGAAACATCGGAACATAGGAAGATAGGTACAGGAGTATGCCATTCAGCCCCTCGAGTCTGTCCCGCCATTCAATGAGATCATGGCTGATCCGCGGCCTAACTCCATATATCTGCCTTTGGCCCATATCCCTTAATATCTTTGCTTAACAAAAATCTATCTCTCTCAGACTTAAAATTAACAACTGTTCTAGCTTCAGCTGCTGTTTGTGGGAGCGAGTTCCATCTCTCCTGAACGGTCTGGTCCTAATTTTTGGACTATGCCCCCTAGTTTTAGAATCTCCAACCAGTGGAAATAGTTTATCTTTATCTAACCTTTCTTTTCCTGTTAATATCTTGAAGACTTCAATCAGATCACCCCTTAACCTTCTAAATTCTAGCGAAAACGGTCCTAATTTGTGTAATCTATCCTCGTAACTTAACCCCTGTAGTCCAGGTATCATTCTTGTAAACCTACATTGCACTCCCTCCAAGGCCAATATATCCTTCCTAAGGTGTGGTGCCCAGAACTGCTCACAGTACTCCAAGTGGAGTTTAACCAGAGTTTTGTACAGCTGTAGCATAACCTCTGTGTCTTTATACTCCAATCCTCTGGATATAAAGGCTAGCATTCCATTAACCTTTTTGATTATTTTCTGCACATGCTCGTGGCATTTCAAAGATCTATGCACCTGAACCCCCACAAGTCTCTTTGGACATTCACTGGACTTAACCTCCTTCCATTTAGAAAGTACCCTGCTCTATCCTTTTTTGGTCCAAAATGGATAACCTCACACTTTCCCGCATTGAAATCCATCTGCCACAGTTTTGCCCACTCACCCGGTCTGTCAATATGGTAATGGTTGTCAGATGTTTTTGCAAATAGAAAGCAGCTTCCAGTGGCGATCCATAGGGTCCCTTGCTGTTTGTGGAATATATTAATGATTTGGACTTAAATGTGGGAGGCGTGACTGGGAAATTTGCAGATGACACAAAACTTGTCCATGGAGTTGACAGTGAGGAGGATAGCTATAGACTCCAGAATGGTTTGGTTGAGTGGGCGGAAAAGTGGAAAATAGAATTCAATCTGGAGAAGTATGAGGTAATGTATTTGGGGATGGGCAAACAAAGCAAGGGAATACATAATAAACAGGAAGATATTGAGAGGGGTAGAGGAAGTGAGAGACCTTGGAGTGCATGTCCACAGGTTCCTGAAGGTGGCAGGATAGGTAGATAAAGTGGTGAAGAAGGCATATGGAATGCTTTCCTTTATTGGCCGAGGTATAGAATTCAAAAGCAGAAATGTAATGCTGGAACTGTATAAAATGCTGGTTGGGCCATAGATGGAGTATTGTGTACAGTTCTGGTCACCACATTACAGGGAGGATATAATTGCTCTGGAGAGAGTGCAGAGGAGATTTACATGAATGTTGCCAGGGTTTGAAAGTTGCAGCTATGAGGAAAGATTGGATAGGCTAGGGTTGCTTTCCTTAGAACAGAGAAGGCTGAAGGGTGACTTAATTGAGGTGTACAAAATTATGAAGGGCCTAGATAGAGTAGACAGGAAGGACCTGTTTTCCTTAGCAGAGAGGTCAATTACAAGATTTAAGCTGATTAGTACAAAGAACAAAGAAAATTACAGCACAGGAACAGGCCCTTCGGCCCTCCAAGCCTGCGCCGATCCAGATCCTCTATCTAAACATGACGCCTATTTTCTAAGGGTCTGTATCTCTTTACTTCCTGCCCATTCATGTATCTGTCTAGATACATCTTAAAAGACGCTATCGTGCCCGCATCTACCACCTCCACAGGCAACGCGTTCCAGGCACCCACCACCCTCTGCGTAAAGAACTTTCCACGCATAGCCCCCCTAAAATTTTCCCCTTTCACTTTGAAGTAGAAGGATTAGAGGGGCATAAGGAAAAAGTTTTTCACCCAGAGGGTGGTGCATGGCTGGAATTCGCTACCTGCATTTGTGGTGGAGGCAGAAACCCTAAATTCATTTAAAAGGTCTAGGTGCTGGAAGGTGGGATTAGAATGGGTGGCTCGTTTTTTTACCCGCGCAGACACAATAGGCAGAATGGCCTCTTAATGTGCCGTAAATTTTCTATGGTTTCTAGGGTTTGAATGCTAAAGGTTCTACAGCAGATGTCTAAAGTCATTATTTCTCTTGCAAGCAAAACAAGATTAATTGATCATTTAGCTCATTGCTACTTGTGGGATTTTCTTTACTCATTCTCAGGATGTGGACATCGCTGGTAAGTGTAGTGTTTGATCTGGGTTTGATTGTATTAGTCTGTCCACTGATCTGAGTTCACTGTGTTTGATTGTTTAAGCCTAGTTGAAACTGAAACTAAAAGAAGCAGTGACTGTATTCTAAGAAATACATAGTACTGAGATATTTTAAAGTATTGTAAATAAGCTAGTTGGTAATTTAATACAAGTGTGATATCTGCATTGCTCTGAGATAAATCAGATATATATCCAGCAACCCAGTGTAAACACAACAGTCAGGCCAGCATGTATTTCCCATCTTTAATTGTCCTTGAGAAGGTGGTGGTGAGCTGGCTTCTTGTATTCAACTGAGTTGGTTGCTGGGCCATTTCAGAGGGCAATTAAGAATCAGCTACGTTGTCTTTCTTAAAGGATATTAATGAACCAGATAGGTTTTTACTACAATCCTGTCGTTTCATGGTCACCATTACTGATACTAGCTTTACATATGACAAATTGGAAGAGGCACTGAGGGTAGCAAGGGCACAGAATGTACTCTAGGTTGGGGACTTCAATGTCCATCACCAAGAGTGGCTCAGTAGTACCACTACTAATTGAGCTGGCAGAGTCATAAAGGATATAGCTGCTAGACTGGGTCTAACAAAGAACCAACAAGAGGGAAAAATCTACTCAACCTGGTCCTCACCTATCTACCTGCCAAAGATGCAGCTGTCCATGACAGCATTGGTAGGAGTGACCACCGCACAGTCCTTATGGAAACAAAGTCCTGTCTTCACATTGAACACCATCATGCTGTGTGGCACTACCAACGTGCTAAATCGGATAGATTTTGAACAGATCTCGCAACTCAAAACTGGGCATCCATGTGGCACTGTGGGCCATCAGCAACAGCAGAATTGTATTCGACCACAATCTGTAACCTCATGGCCAGCATATCCCCCACCCTACCATTTCCATCAAGCTGGGGAGCAAACACTGGTTCAATGAAGAGTATAGGAGGGCATTCCAGGAACAGAACCAGGCATACCTGAAAGTGAGGTGTCAGCCTGGTGAAGCTATTACACAGGACTACTTGCATGCCAAACAGCGGAAGCAGCATGCAATGGACAGGGCTAAGCGATTCCACAACCAACGGATCTGATCTAAGCTCTGCACTCCTGCCAGATCCAGTCGTGAGTGGTGGTGGACATTGAAACAACTGACAGGAGGAGGAGGTTCCACAAACATCCCCATCCTCAACAATGGGGGCGCACAGAACATCAGTGCAAAAGATAAGGCTGAAACATTTGCAAGCATCTTCAGCCAGAAGTGCAAAGTGGATGATCCATTTCAGTCTCCTCCTGAGGTCCGCAGCATCACAGATACCAGTCTTCAGTCAACCCGATTCACTCCACGTGATCTCAAGAAAAGGCTGAAGGAACTGGATACTGCAAAGGCAATGGGCCTTGACAACATTCTGGCAAAATACTGAAGACCTGTGCTCCAGAACGAGCTGCACCCTTTGCAAAGCTGTTCCAGTACAACTACAACACTGGCATCTATCCAGCAATGTGAAAAATTGCCCAAATATGTCCTGTGCATAAAAGGCAGGACAAAACCAACCTGACCAATTACCACCCTATGTCTACTCCCGATCATCAGCAAAGTGATGGAAGGGGTCATCGACAGTGCTATCAAGCAGCACTTGCTCAGCAATAACCTGCTCACCGACACTCAGTTTGGGTTCCGCCAAAGTGACTCAGCTCCTAACTTCATTACAGCCTTGGTCCAAACATGGACAAAAGAACTGAACTCCAGAGGTGAGGTGAGAGTGACTGCCCTTGACATCAAGGCTGCATTTAACCGAGTGTGGCATCAAGGAGCCCTAGCAAACGTGGAGTCAATGGGAATCGGGGAAAACTCTCTGCTGGTTGGAGTCATACCTAGCACAAAGGAAGATGGTTGTAGTTGTTGGAGGTCAATCTACTCAGTCCCAAGACATCACTGCAGGAGTTCCTCAGGGCAGTGCCCTAGGCCCAACCATCTTCAGCTGCTTCACCAATTACCTTCCCTCCATCGTAAGGTTAGAAGTGGGGATGTTCACTAATGATTGTGCAATGTTCAGCACCATTCGTAACTCCTCAGATACTGAAGCAGCCCATGTCCATATGCAGCAAGACCTGGACAACAATTAGGCTTGGGCTGATAAGTGGCAAGTAACATTCGCACCACACAAGTGCCAGCCAATGCCATTCTCAAACAAGAAAGCAAATCTAATCATCTCTCCTTGATGTTCAATAGCATTACCATTGCTGAATCCCCCACTATCAACATCCTGGGTGTCACCATTGACCAGAAACTGACTGGAACAGCCACATAAATGCTATGGCTACAAGAGCAGGTCCAAGGCTAGGAATTCTGTGGCAAGTGACTCACCGCCTGACGTCCCAAAGCCTGTTCACCATCTACAAGGCACAAGTCAGGAGTGTGATGGAATACTCTGCACTTGCCTGGATGGGTGCAGCTCCAACAACACTCAAGAAGCTCTACACCATCCAGGACAAAGCAGCCCATTTAATTGGCATGCCATCCACCACCTTCAACATTCACTCCTTCGACCACAGATGTACAGTGGCAGCAGTGTGTACCATCTACAAGATGCACTGCAGCAACTCACCAAGGCTGCTTCTACAGCACCTTCTAAACTCCTGACCTCTATGACCTAGAAGGAAAAGGGCAGTAGCTGCTGTATAAACACCAGAACCTGCAATTTCCCCTCCAAGCCGCACACCATCCTGACCTGGAACAATATTGCTGTTCCTTCACTGTCGCTGAGTCAAAATCCTGGAACTCCCTTCCAAACAGCACTGTGGGTGTACCTACCTCACATGGACTGCAGTGGTTCAAGAAGGTAGCTCACCACGACCTTCTCAAGGGCAATTAGAGATGGGCAATAAATGCATGCCTAGCCAACTTCGCCCACATCCATGAACGAAGAATAAAAATAAAATATGAATTAGCGGCAGGAATAGGCTATTCGGCCCCTTGAGCCTGTTCTGCCATTTTATATCATGGCTGATCTGATTGTGGCCTCAATTCTACTTTCCTGTATAGCCCCCGATAACCTTTGACTTCCTTGTCAATGAAGAATTTATCAAGCATAGCCTTAAAAATATTCAATGACCCTGTTTCCGCTGCTCTCTCAAAGAGCATTCCACAGATTAACGACCCTCTGAGAGAAAAAGTTTCTCCTCATGTCTGTTTTTTTTTCCAGATTTATTTAATTCATTGAATTTAAATTCCCAGGGGCCATGGGATTTTAGGTCCTGCCTCCAGATCGTTAGTCCAGGGATCTGGATTACGAGTCCAGGAACATAAACACTATGCTACTGCACCCCTATACTGGCATCTTGCAGTATGTTATATGGCTGCTGGTGCTTTTGCTTCCATAACAACATTCACTCGTGCTTTAGGTTAATTCAATCTTTAGTTACATGGAAAACGAGGAACAAGGTAAATGGCTGCTATCTATTTTCGGAGATTTGATGTTGTATGGGTTACTGGGATATTGGGTAGTTGACAGCATGAAGGCAATACTGGGGAGCTGGAGCCCGCATTGGAAACAGGAAGCGGCTTCATGGGTATCTACCCAAATCGGGCTCAAATAAGGTAGTCAAGACCTCCATCGCAAACAATTTCTGCTTCTCTGCTCCGACCATCATTGGAGCCCCCACCCATGATTGGGACACCCTGTACCACCATCAAACCCCTCTGCCACCCAATTGGGAACACCCAGAGCACAATCAGACCGCTCATTATGATCAGGATGCCTGTGATTGGGGCCCCCTCCTCATGATCCAGACCCACTCCCCGCTCCCACAATTCGAAACCACCTCATCCCACAATCTCTTGCTCTCCTAACATACCTGCTTTTGTAGACTTCAGCCCTGTGAAGCAGGCTTCCCAAATGAAAGGCCTCCTGCCTGCCAATCAGGCTGCCCATGGATGAGAACCCCACTTACAGGAGCTCTGCAGTTACATTCTGCAGGACAGTTGACCTCACAACAGGCCTGCCCCCCCGCCACCCCCCCCACCACCTGCCACCCCCATACAGAGCTCACCTCCAGGCTAAAATCCAGGCCTCTGTAACTCGATGTAAGCATCAAATGTGAATTAATTATTTTGCAAGGGCCAGAGCAATTTTAAATTCTTAGGATTAATGAATTGATTATGTTTTATAATGGCAGGACCCATAGTCTCCTCGAAAGTTGTAATGCTGATATTAATTTCAAGCACCAGGCTATCTGCTCATGTGCCTGGAAGTGCTGCAGTGCAAATTGAATAGGACAAGCTAGTAAAGAAGGGGTGGCCTTGTCCTAAAGCTAATTTCTGTGAAAAAGTACAGTAATTACAACGTCCAGATGCACATTCATCTTAACTACCGAATGTAGCTTTTATTAAAATAGAAATGTAGAGCAAATAGAGATCAAATTTTTTTTTGATGACAAGGTCAATGAAACTTTTCCCATTGAGAACATATTAGTCTTCTTGGTCGGCCTGTGTGAACAGATCAAGTGACCAAAGAAATGGTCGGATTACAGCAATTCAACAAGTAATTGAACTACTCAGATTGGAAAAAATAATAATGGAGAAAGGTTTCATTCTACTTTAATTCACAAACTATATTGAATATCCCACTGGCTTATTACTAAATATACTAACTGGTGTGGATCTCAGCTGTATGAACACAATCATTAAAGTTACCCTGATCTCATTTAGGGTGTTCATCAGGGAGTACTAGAATTTAGGTCATTGCTGATGGGTTTGAAAAGTTAGATCCCACATCCTCCTATGTAAATGCAGACAGTAGAAGCACCCCAGCAGAATTGCAAACAGCATTTACAGTAACCTGCAGAGACAAAGAAAGTCCTCAAGGGCGGAGAAACCATGAAGGTGATGCCTCACCTAGTCGAAGTGCCGCAGGGGAGTGCAGTAGAATCTGGACAAATACCTGCAAGCAGGAGTCTCCCAGAGGACAAAGGGAAGATTAGCAAAGAATCCCCCCCACAGTCAGGAGAAAAGGGAACCAACTATTCCCTAAGGTGAAAAGCCCTTGTGTGACTCATCAAAGCACTAAAAAAGAGTTCAGAGAGGAACCATCCACTGCTGCCGAGCATGAGCAGAACCCCAAACTAGGGCTAATTAAATCTAACCCCTTCCCCTGCAAACCTCAACAGGAACAGACACCCGAGGCAGTCATGGAAATGTGCAAACTGAAAAACTTCCCAAAAAACCAAATGTTGATTGGGAAAAATGATGAAAGAAAAACATACTTGACCTCGTCCTCACCAATCTGCCTGCTGCAAATGCTTCTGTCCATGACTGTATTGGTAGGAGTGACCACCGCACAGTCCTTGTGGAGACGAAGTCCCGCCTTCACATTGAGGATACCGTCCGTCGGGTTGTGTGGCACTATCACCGTGCTAAATGGGATAGATTTCGAACAGATCTAGCAATGCAAAACTGGGCATCCATGAGGCGCTGTGGGCCATCAGCAGCAGCAGAATTGTACTCAACCACAATCTGTAACTTCATGGCCCGGCATATCCCCCACTCTACCATTACCAACAAGCCAGGAGACCAACCCTGGTTCAATGAAGAGTGCAGGAGGGCATGCCAGGAGCAGCACCAGGCAGACCTCAAAATGAGGTGTCAACCTGGTGAAGCTACAACACAGGACTATCTGCATGCCAAACTGCATAAGCAGCATGCGATAGACAGAGCTAAGCGATCCCATAACCAACGGATCAGATCTAAGCTCTGCAGTCCTGCCACATCCAGCTGTGAATGGTGGTGGACAATTAAACAACTAACTGGAGGAGGTGGCTCCACAAATATCCCCATCCTCAATGATGGGGGAGCCAAGCACGTCAGTGCGAAAGATAAGGCTGAAGCATTTGCAACAATCTTCAGCCAGAAGTGTGAAGTTGATGATCCATCTCGGCCTCCTCCTGAAGTCCCCAGCATCATCGATGTCAGACTTCAGCCAATTCGATTCACTCCGCGTGATATCAAGAAACAACTGAAGGCACTGGATACTACAAAAGCTATGGGCCCTGACAATATTCCGGCAAAGGACTGAAGACCTGTGCTCCAGAACTTGCCGCGCCCCTAGCCAAGCTGTTCCAGTGCAGCTACAACACTGGCATCTACCCTGCAATGTGGAAAATTGCCCAGGTATGTCCTGTACACAAGAAGCAGGACAAGTCCAACCCAGCCAATTACCGCCCCATCGGCCTACTCTCAATCATCAGTAAAGTGATGGAGGGTGTCATCAACAGTGCCATCAAGCGTCACTTGCTTAGCAATAACCTGCTCAGTGATGCTCAGTTTGGGCTCCGCCTGGGCCACTCAGCTCCTGACCTCATTACAGCCTTGGTTCAAATATGGACAAAAGAGCTGAACTCAAGAGTTGAGGTGAGAGTGACTGCCCTTGACATCAAGGCAGCATTTGACCGAGTATGGCATCAAAGAGCCCTAGCAAAACTGGAGTCAATGGGAATCAGGGGAAATTCCTCTGCTGACTGGAGTCATACCGAGTGCAAAGGAAGATGGTTGTGGTTGTTGGAGGTCAATCATCTCAGCTCCAGGTCATCACTGCAAGAGTTCCTCAGGGTAGTGTCCTAGGCCCAACCATCTTCAGCTGCTTCATCAATGACCTTCCTTCAATCATAAGGTCAGAAGTGGGGATGTTCGCTGATGATTGCACAATGTTCAGCACCATTCGTGACTCTTCAGATACCGAAGCAGTCCGTGTAGAAGTGCAGCAAGACCTGGACAATATCCAGGCTTGGGCTGATAAGTGGCAAGTAACATTCGTGCCACACAAGTGCCAGGCAATGCTCATCTCCAACAAGAGAGAATCTTACCATCTCCCCTTGACGTTCAACAGCATTACCATCGCTGAATCTCCCACTATCAACATCCTAGGGGCTACCATTGACCGAAAACTGAACTTTAATAGCCATATATATATATATCGTGGGTACAAGAGCAGGTCAGAGGCTAGGAATCCTGAGGCGAGTAACTCTCCTCCTGACTCCCCAAAGCCTGTCTACCATCTACAAGGCACAAGTCAGGAGTGTGATGGAATACTCTCCACTTGCCTGGATGGGTGCAGCTCCAACAACACTCAAGAAGCTTGACACAATCCCGGACAAAGCAGCCCGTTTGATTGGAACCTCATCTACAAACACTCACTCCCTCCACCACCGACGCACAGTGGCAGCAGTGTGTACCATCTACAAGATGCACTGCAGCAATGCACCAAGGCTCCTTAGACAGCACCTTCCAAACCCACGACCTCTACCAACTGGAAGGACAAAGGCAGAAAATACATGGGAACACCACCACCTGCAAGTTCCCCTCCAAGTCTCACACCATCCTAACTTGGAACTATATCGCCGTTCCTTCACTGTCGTTGGGTCAAAATCCTAGAACTCCCTTCCTAACAGCACTGTGGGTATACCTACCCCAAATGGACTGCAGCGGTTCAAGAAGGCAGCTCGCCACCACCTTCTCAAGGGCAATTAGTGATGGGCAATAAATGCTGGCCTAGCCAGCGACGCCCACATCCCATGAATGAATTTTTTAAAAATGTCAAAAAGGGCAGTTGAAAGCAGCACTACTACCAAGAAAAGACAGGCTGTAGCAATTTTTCGGATTACTGAATGAATGAGAAGGAATGAGAGAGATGCATAGGTGTTTCCTGTACCTACTCTTCTCTCCAGACCCTTTTAATGAAATGTTCTTTTAAAAAAATCGCATTTCATTCTGCTGGCTGTGGAGGTGTCATGAAGATCCCCACCTGCCAAGAATGAGGCATATTAATTTTGTCACATGAACATTAATTTTAAACTGTCACTGGAGTGAAGAGATGACTTGTTTAAAGAGATCAGCAGTGGCTGCAAAAACATTTGCATACTAAGAGACAGTGCTTGGAGAGACAAAAGAATTGCTCCCTGATCCAATTAACCCAAATGGATTTTGATCACGACATTGAATGTGTAAGAGCACAGCATTCCAGGATGTCTGCTAGGGTGGAGAATCCACAAAAGCAGGAGTTGTTTAAACAGTAAGTCACATGACTAACCTGCTGGCCCAGCTCTGGCTTTGAACTGCTCACAGGACAGCTTGGGTCAGACTACAGATTGGAACTGAACTTGGAAGATGAGAGCCTCTCTCTCTCTCTCACTAATCTCCAGATCCCCTGAAGTCACTTAAACCTCAAGAGCAAAAAGGGTCCTACATCGAAATATGTTTTAAAGCGTGCACTGGGTCCCATGGAAACAGCAAGACTTAATGGCAACCAAAGTCCCCACATCGAACTCAAAGGACCATAAATAGAACCCAGCTATAGCCTCAAACATTTCCCCTTTATTCTTTCTACTTCTGTCTCTGTCTGCGTGTGTGTTTGCGCGCGTGGTCGCTTCGGGTATTCGTAGTCATTAACCAAATTAGAGTTTAAGATTAATAAACTTCCACCTTTCTTATTTAAATCTCAGAAAACCTGTTTGATTAATTTCTTTGCCTTACAATTGGAAAGCAGTAAACAAGGATTCACTGAGGAGGAGCTAAAAACATGGTGTTTTAAAATTAAACCCTGGTACGGTTAAACCAGACATAGGCTGAGAGGGAACCCCTCGACCCCTAGCTTACCTGGTCGTTACACCATTCTATATCTTAACCTTTGAGCCATATCCTCCGTATCTAATTGTGCTTGATATCACTCTTGTGAAGTGCCTTGGAATGTTCTACTATGTTAAAGGTGCAATATAAATGCAAGTTGTTGTTTGTGGAGACCTGTACCCAATAAATATCTATCAATCCTATCTTGAAAATTGCATTGCTGTAAAGAGTGGTCCATTGAATTGTACCCCTGCCTGAAGTGGGCAAAAACAAAAGGATAAATCTAAGTAGAATTTTTAACTTTAATAACTTATTTACCTGTGAAATGTAAAACTCGGAGTGGCTTCGCATGAACGTACTCAGCAGATTGTAAGGGAGGAATAAAAGAGGTGTCTCTCTTCACAAAGGCAGCCTTTACGATGCTTTGACTTGACAAGCCCCTTATTTTCTGCTTTTATCATAAATCAGAGGTGAAGAGACTCAACAAAGTGATGTAATGTACACTGGCAGCCAGTCAAGAGGCATTAGGAAAAATAGGTGATGCTCTTACCCTCCTACTCAATCTGGAACTATGTTACAAGCCTGCTTTGCACCAAAAGTACAAGAGTTGACTCTGGCTAGATTGCAGTTAGGAGCACTTGAAACAAGAATTACAGATGTTCTTTTAATTGTTGTGGACAAGAGCAAATAGCAGCCTGGTTACATAAGCTGCACTGGCAGAATAGGGTTCAAAGATAGAGCCATTTTAAGATTATTCAGAGCGAATAAAAAACAGAAAATGCTACCAATGTACAGGATTTCAAATACCAAGCGAAAGAGAAGCTACCAAATAAAATTTTGGGTGGAGACCCGTCATAAGAATGAGAAAGTAAAGGAAGTAAAGGGTCTATTGAACTGACTAAGGCAAGAAAACAGGAGTCGGAGGGGAGAAAACAGTTAAAGCCAATACAGGGGACTGACAATCTGATGGGAAGGGCCAGGGGCACATCCTGGCATAAAAGCTGGAAAGACTTCATTTGGGACCTCGAACACAAACCCATCCAATGTTTGTGGAATGAGGGGGGGGGATCTGTTCATTATTATGTGAATAGCATGCACCATTAGGCACCCGCTTGCCTCAGAAAGCCTGGAATTCTGGCCAAAATTAGCTCACCTGTTGGGGTATTGCATCACCCCCCTTGTCCAAAAACACTCTCAAACTGTGGAGATTTACAGGGATCAAGCTGTATCCTGCATCTGTATTCTGAAGTGGACTCCTTTGGATATCTGCTTTGGAGGCTTGGTCGCACTAAGGCTGACTGCCACGATACTGAGAGTCACACATGTGGGAATTCCTGACATTGAAAATCTTTGTTCCTGACCTCAGTCCCATCCTTTCTTTAAGGGTAAGCATGGAAGGATGAGTATGAAAACTGCTTTGTTGTGCAGCGTGTGTTAGGGACAGAGTTCAGTGAGAAGAGAAAAAAAAAGTGCAAAATAGCCAAACTCCCCACATAGCATGTCCTCCAACCTTGCCAGTTGTAATGCTCCAGACCCGTCCCCGGGCATAACATCCATGCTAGCCTCTTTAAATGGATGAATGGTCTTCTCAATACTCCCTGCTCCATGTTAACGGCAGCTGCGACAGAGCACAGGCATGAGGAAGTGAGAGATGAAAGGAGCAATTGTGAGGAGAGTAGCAGGTGCAGAGTGTGCCAATAGCAGAAGTAGAAGATTGAGAGAGTGCAGTGCTGCTTTTGTCTTTCATTTGTTCATGGGATGTGAGCATTTCTGGCTAGGCCAGCAATTATGGCCCATCCCTAATTGCCCTTGAGAAGGAGGTGCTGAGCTGCCTTCTTCAACCGATGCAGTTCATTTGGCTAAATACACAGTGCTGTTAGGAAGGGAGTTACACGTTTTTGACCGAGCGACAGTGAAGGAACAGCAATATAGTTCCAAGTGTTCTGTGGCTTGGAGGGGAACTTGCAGGTGGTGGTGTTCTCGTGCATTTGCTGCCCTTGGCCATCTAGGTAGTAGATTTCACAGGTTTAGAAGGTGTTAGAGCCATAGAGTCATAGAGTTATACAGCACAGAAATAGGCACTTCAGCCCATCGTGTCTGTGCTGGCCATACAGCACCCAACTATTCTAATATCATATTCCTGCACTTGGCCTGTAGCCCTGTATGCTATAGCATTTCAAGTGCTCATCTAAATACTTCTTAAATGTTGTGAGGGTTCCTGCCTCCACGACCTCTTCAGGCAGTGAGCTCCAGATTCCAACCACTCACTGGGTGAAAAAATGTTTTCTCAAATCTCCCCTAAACCTCCTGCACCTTACCCTAATTCTATGCCCCGTGGTTATTGACCCCTCCGCTAAGGGAAAAAGTTTCCTTCTATCTAACCTATCAATGTCCCTCATAATCTTGTACACCTCAATCATGTACCCCCTCAGCCTTCTCTGCTCTAAGGAAAACAACCCTAGCCTTTTCAGTCTCTCTTCATAGCTGAAATGCTCCAGCCCAGGCAACATCCTGGTGAATCTCCTCTGCACCCTCTCTAGTGCAATCACTTCCTTCCTATAGGTTGGTGCCCAGAACTGTACACAGTACTTCAGCTGTGGCCTAACTCGTGATTTATACAGCTCCATCATAACCTTCCTGCTCTTATATTCTATGCCTCAGCTAATAAAGGCAAGTATCCCATATGCCTTCCTAACTACCTTATCTACCTGTGCTGCTGCCTTCAGTGATCTATGGACAAGTACACCAAGGTCCCTCTTACTTTCTGTACTTCCTCGGGTCCTACCATCCATTGTGTATTCCCTTGCCTTGTTAGTCCTCCTAAAATGCATCACCTCACACTTTTCAGGATTAAATTCCATTTGCCACTGCTCCGCCCATCTTACCAGGCCATCTATATCTCCCTGTAATCTAAGGATTTCCTCCTCACCATTTACAACACCACCAATTTTCGTGTCATCTGCGAACTTACTGATCATACCTCCTATATTCACATCTAAATCATGATTGTACACTACAAACACAAGGGTCCCAGCACCAATCCCTGTGGTACACCACTGGTCACAGGCTTCCACTCGCAAAGATAACCCTCGACCATTACCCTCTGCCTCCTGCCATTAACCCAATTTTGGATCCAATTTGCCAAATTGCCCTGGATCCCATGGGCTCTTACCTTCTTAACCAATCTCCCATGCGGGATCTTCTCAAAAGCCTTCCTGAAATCCATCTACTGCTTTACCCTCATCTACCCATCTAGTCACCTCCTCGAAAAATTCAATCAAGTTAGTTAGACACAATCTCCCCCTGACAAAGCCATGCTGACTATTCCTGATTAATCCCTGCCTCTTCAAGTGGAGATTAATCCTGTCCCTCAGATCTTTTTCCAATATTTTCCCAACCACTGATGTTAGACTCACCGGCCTGTAATTACCTGGTTTATCCCTACTACCCTTCTTGAATAATGGTACCACATTCACTATCTTCCAGTCCTCTGGTACCTCTCCTGTGGCCAGAGAGGATTTGAAAATTTGTGTCAAAGCCCTTGCTATCTCCTCCCTTGCCTCACATAACAGCCTGGGATACATCTTATCTGGGCCTGAGGATTTATCCATTTTTAAGCCCGCTAAAACAGCTAATACTTCTTCCCTTTCAATGCTAATTTGTTCAAGTATATCACAATCCCCCTCCGTGATCTCTACACCTACATCGTCCTTCTCCATAGTTAACACAGATGAAAAGTAATCATTTAAAACCTCACCTATGTCCTCCGGCTCCACACAAAGATTGCCACTTTGGTCCCTAATGGGCCCAGCTCTTTCCCTGGTTATCCTCTTGCCCTTAACATACTTATAAAATGCCTTGGGATTTTCCTTTATCTTGCCCGCCAGTGTTTTTTCATGCCCGCTCTTTGCTCTCCTAATTACTTTTTTAAGTGCCACCCTATACTTTCTATACTCCTCTAGGGCCTCCGCAGTTTTCAGCGCTTGGGATCTGCCTTCAGCCTCCTTTTTTTTCCTGATCCAATGCTCTATATCCCTTGGCATCCAGGGTTTCCTGGACTGTTAGTCCTCACCTTCACCTTAACGGGTAAAGGTTGGCTCTGGACTCTCACTATTTCCTCTTTGAATGGCTCCCACTGATGTGATGTAGACTTTCCTGCATGTAGCTGCTCCCAGTTCACTTTGGCCAGATCTTGTTTTATTGAAATCGGCCTTCCCCCAATTCAGTACCTTTATTCCTGGTCCGTCTTTGTCCTTTTCCATAACTACCTTAAATCTTACAGAGTTATGGTCACTATCCCCGAAATGCTCCCCCACTCTCACTTCTACCACTTGACTTGCTTCATTCCCTAGGATTAGGTCCAGTACTGCCCCTTCCCTTGCAGGACTTTCTGCATACTGGTTCAAAAAGCTCTCCTGTATGCATTTTAAGAATTCTGACCCTTTTAAGCTTTTTGCACTAAAAGTATCCCAGTTAATATTGGGGAAGTTGAAATCCCCTACTATTATTACCCTATTATTTTTACACCTGTCTGAGATTTGCCTACATATCTGCTCGTCTATCTCTTCCTGACTGTTTGGAGACCTGTAGTACACACCCAGCCAAGTGATTGCCCCCTTTATGTTTTTAAGTTCTCCCCAAATGGCCTCATTTGAGGAACCTTCTAAGATATCATCCCTCCTTACTGCAGTAATTGACTCCTTGATCAACAATGCAATGCACCTCCTCTTTTATCCCCTCCCCTGTCATGCCTGTAGATTCTATACCCTGGAATATTGAGCTTCCAGTCCTGTGCCGCCCTCAACCATGTCTCTGTGATCGCAATAATATCATAACCCCATGTGCTAATCAACACCCTCAATTCATCTGTCTTACTTGTAAGACTCCTTGCATTAAAATAGATGCAATCCAACCTTGCATTTTTCCCTTGTGCCTTACCAGGTCTATATTTGCTCTGCCTTCCAGGCAGACTCACTTTCTGTTCTATATTACCCCCTACTGTACCTCCGCTCTGTATCCCATCCCCCTGCCAAATTAGTTGAACCCCTCCCCTCCCCCACAACAGAACTAGTGAATCTCCCAGCAAGAATGCTTGTCCCATTCCGGTTCAAGTGCAACCCGTCCAATTTGTACAGGTCCCAATTTGGTCAGAAACAGACCCAGTGATCAGGAAACTAAAGCCGTCCCTCCTGCACCATCTCCTCAGCCACGGATTCATCTGCTCAATCCTCCTATTTCCAAACTCACTAGCATGTGGCACTGAGAGTAATCCAGAGATTACAACCTTAGAGGTCCTGCTTTTAAATCTGCTACCTAGCTCCCTAAATTCTTGTTGCAGGACCTCATCCCTTTTTCTACCTATGTCGTTGGTACCAATGTGTACCACGACCTCTGGCTGCTCACCCTCCCCCTTCAGAATGTCCTGCAGCCGCTCCGTGACATCCTTGACCCTAGCACCAGGGAGGCAACATACCATCCTGGAGTCATGTTTGCGGCCACTGCAACACCTATCTGTACCCCATACGATAGAATCCCCTATCACTATAGCTCTTCCACTCCTTTTTCATCCCTGCTGTGCAGCAGAGCCATCCTTGGTGCCATAGACCTGGCTGTTGTTGCTTTCCCCTGAGAGGTCATCCCCCCCCCAACAGTATCCAAAGCAGTATATCTGTTTGAGAGGGGGATGGCCACAGGGGACTCCTGTACTATCTGCCTGCGCCTACTACTCCGCCTGGTGGTCACCCATCCCTTTTCTGCCTGTGCTGCCATTACCTGCGGTGTGACCACCTCTCTAAACGTGCTATCCACGACGTCCTCAGCATCGCGGATGCTCCACAGTGAATCCACCCGCAGCTCTAGCTCCATAATGTGGGCTGTCAGTTGCTGCGGATGGATACACTTCCTGCACACATGGTTGTCAGGGACACTGGAGGTATCCCTGATTTCCCACATAGCGCAGGAGGAGCATATCACAGGTGTGAGCTCTCCTGCCATGACTTACCTTTAAATTAATTTTTTTACTCCCTTTAAAAAATATTAATTATGCTAGGGGCCTTGTTCTGCTTCAAACACTACCCAGCACAATCTAATGTCCTTAATAAATTACTCTAATTTAAGTAGTACTACTCACCTTATCACTTGAGGTTTTTTAAAAAAAAACTTTTCTCCTTCAAGCAATTTAAATGCACTAACAGCTGTTACTTACCCAACCAATCACCTTGCAGAATTCCCGTGATGTCACTAAGTTTTCTTTCCTCTTTTCGAGTCTCAGCGCGCGCTGAGAGACACAGGGAGTGAGAGAGAGACAGCCGCCGCTCGGATCAGGTTTCAAGCAGGTCCGCCAGCCGCCGCTCCGTTCCCAGGTAAGTGAAACAGGGCCTCGAGCCCCGCTCTTTATTTCCAGCCACCGCTCTGGATCAGCTTCCACGCAGGTCCGCCAGCCGCCGTTCCGCTCCCAGGTAAGTGTTATCGAAGAAGTCTTGGTGAGTTGGTGCAGTGCATCTTGTAGACGGTACACACTGCAGCCACTGTGCGTTTGTAGTGGAGGGAGTGAATGTAGAAGGTGGCGGATGGGGTGCCAATCAAGCAGGCTGCTTTGTTCTGGATGGTGTCGAGCTTCTTCAATGTTGTTGGAGCAGCACCCATCCAGGCAAATAGAGAGCATTCCATCACACTCCTGACTTGTACCTTGTGGATGGTGGACAGGCTTTGGGGAGTCAGGAGCTGAATTACATGCCATAGAATTCCCAGCCTCTGACCTGCTCTTGTAGCCACAGAATTTATATGGCTTGTCTAGTTCAGTTTCTGGTCAATGGTAATCCCCAGGATGTTGATGATAGGAGATTCAACAACGGTAATGCCGTTGAACGTCAAGGGGAGATGGTTAGATTCTCTCTTGCTGGACATAATCATTGCCTGGAACTTGTGTGGCCAGACTGTTACTTGCCACTTCTCAGTCCAAGCCTCAATGTTGTTCAGGTCTTGCTGCATGCGGGTATGGACTTCTTCAGTATCTGAGGACTTGCGAATGTTACTGAACACTGTGCAATCATCAGCGATCATCCTCACTTCTGACCTTATGATGGAGGGAAGGTCATTGATGAAGCAGCTAAAGACGGTTAGTCCCAGGACACTACCCTGAGAAACTCCTGCAGCAATGTCCTGGGGCTGAGATAATCGGCCTCCAACCACCACAACTATCTTCCTTTATGCTAGGTATGACTCCAACCAATGGATTCTCGTTGTCTTCAATTTCGCTATGTCTTCTTGATGCCACACTTGGTTAAAAGCTGCCTTGATGTCAAGGTCAGTCACTCTCACCTCATTTCTGAAATTCAGCTATTCATCTATGTTTGGACCAAGGCTATGATGAGATACGGAGCTGAGTGCCTTTGATGGAAGCCAAACTGAGCATTGATGAGCAGGTTATTGCTGTGTAAATGCCGCTTGATAGTACGGCCAATGACATCTTCCATC
The DNA here is from genome assembly GCF_036365525.1 of Heterodontus francisci. Taxonomy (NCBI): domain Eukaryota; kingdom Metazoa; phylum Chordata; class Chondrichthyes; order Heterodontiformes; family Heterodontidae; genus Heterodontus; species Heterodontus francisci. The sequence continues at coordinate 29,864,605 of NC_090371.1, read as the reverse complement.
CCTTTGCTGATGATTGAGAGTAGACTGATAGGGCGGTAATTGTTTGGATTGGATTTGTCCTGCTTTTTTGTGGACAGGATATACCTGGGCAATTTTCCACTTTGTCAGGTCGATGCCTGTGTTGTAGCTGTACTGAAACAGTTTGGCCAGGGGCCCGGCTAGTTCTGGAGCACAAGTCTTCAGTAATACAGCTAGGATGTCAAGGCCCATAGACTTTGCTGTGGCTAGTGCCTTCAGCTATTTCTTGATATCACATAGAGTGAATTAAATTGTCTATGTGATAGCGACCTCAGGAAGAGGCTGAGCTGGATCATTCATTCAGCACTTCTGGCTGAAGATGGATGTAAATGCTGCAGCATTGCTGGGCGGCACAGTGGCGCAGTGGTTAGCACTGCAGCCTCACAGCTCCAGGGACCCCAGTTAGATTTTGGGTACCACCTGTGTGGAGTTTGCAAGTTCTCCCTGTGTCTGTGTGGGTTTTCGCCGGGTGCTCTGGTTTCCTCCCACATCCAAAAGTCTTGCAGGTGATAGGTAAATTGGCCATTGTAAATTGCCCCTAGCATAGGTAGGTGATAGGGAATATGAGATTACTGTAGGGTTAGTATTAATGGGTGGTTGTTGGTCGGCACAGACTCGGTGGACCGAAGGGCCTGTTTCAGTGCTGTATCTCAAAATAAAAATAAATTGTGTTTTGCATTGATGTGCTGGGCTCCCAATATCATTGAGGATGGGGTTGGTTGTAGAGCCTCTTCCTTGGATTAGTTGTTTAATTTTCCACCACTATTCACGACTGGCAGGACTGCAGAGCTTTGATCTGATCCTCTGGTTGTGCCATCACTTAGCTCTGTCTATAGCATTCTGCTTCTGCCATTTGGCATGCAAGCATTCCTGTGTTGTAGCTTCACCAGATTGGCACCACAGTTTTAGGTATGCCTGATGCTGCTCCTGGCATGCTCTCCTGCATTCCTCTGGCTTGATGGTAATGGTTGAGTGAGGGATATGCTAAATTTGCTGATGACACAAAGATAGGTAGGAAAGAAAGTTGTGAAGAGGTCATAAGGAGGGTACAAAGGGATATAGATAGGTTAACTGTGTGGGCAAAGATCTGGTAAATGTATGAGAAATATGAGAAAATGTGAAATTGTCCATTTTGGTAGGAAGAATAAAAAAGAAGCATATTATCTAAATGGGTAGAGATTGCAGAGCTCTGAGATGCAGAGGAATCTGGGTGTCCTAGTGCGTGAATCGCAAAATGTTAGTATGCAGGTTCAACAAGTAATTAGGAAAGCTAATAGAATGTTATTGTTTATTGCGAGGGGAATTGAATACAAAAGTAGAGAGGTTATGCTTCAGTTATACAGGGCATTGGTGATCTGGAATAGTGTGTACAGTATTGGTCTCCTTATTTATGGAAGGATGTAAATGCTTTAGAAGCAGTTCAGAGAAGATTTACTAGACTCATACCTGAAATGGGCGGGTTGTCTTATGAGGAAGGGTTGGATAGGCTAGGCTTGTATCCGCTGGAGTTTAGAAGAGTAAGAGGTAAATTAATTGAAACATATAAGATCCTGAGGGATCTTGACAGGTGGATTTGGAAAGGAAGTTTCCCCTTGTGGGAGAATCTAGACCTGTGGTCACTTTTGAAGGATAAGGGGTCGCCCATTTACGACGTAGATGTGGAGAAATGTTTTTCTCTCAGAGGGTTGTGAGTCTTTGGAACTCTCTTCCTGAAAAGGCAGTGGAAGCAGAGAATTTGAATATTTTTAAGGCAGAGGTAGGCAGAATCTTGATAAGGGGGAAAATGGTTATCGGGGGTAGGTGGGAATGTGGAGTCGAGGTTACAATCAGATCAGCCATGATCTGAGGGGCTGAGTGATCTACTCCTGCTCCTAATTCATATGTTTGTATGTTCGTATGGAGGTTCATGAGGATATAGATTGGGGTGGAATTCAATTCTCCTGCTGCTGATGGCCCACAGTGCCTCATGGATGCCCAGTTTTGAACTGCTAGATTTGTTCTGGATCTGTCTCATATTGCACAATGGTATTGTCAAATAACATGATGGAGGGTACCGTGCAAAGACTGGTGCTACTGAGCTACTCTTGGTGCTGGACAGTGAAGTCTCCCACCCAGAATACATTCTGTGTCCTTGCCACTCTCAGTGCTTCTTCCAAGTCGTGTTCAATGTGGAGGAACACTGATACATCAGCTGAGGGAGGGTGGTTGGTAGTAATCAGCAGGAGATTTCCTTGCCCGTATTTGACCTGATGTCATGAGAATCATGGGGTCTGGAATCAATGTTGAGGACTCCCAGGGCCACTCCCTCCTGACTGTATACCACTGTGCCGCCACCTCTTGTGGGTCTGTCCCACCAGGGATGGTGATGTAAGACTCTGGGACATTGTCTGTAAGGTATAATTCGGTGAGTATGACTATGTCTCCCCAAAGACACATTGTACAGCGAGCTCGCCACTGGTATCAGACCCACCGGCCGTCCATGTCTCCGTTATAAAGACGTCTGCAAACGTGACATGAAATCGTGTGACATTGATCACAAGTCGTGGGAGTCAGTTGCCAGCATTCGCCAGAGCTGGCGGGCAGCCATAAAGACAGGGCTAAATTGTGGCGAGTCGAAGAGACTTAGTAGTTGGCAGGAAAAAAGACAGAGGCGCAAGGGGAGAGCCAACTGTGCAACAGCCCCAACAAACAAATTTCTCTGCAGCACCTGTGGAAGAGCCTGTCACTCCAGAATTGGCCTTTATAGCCACTCCAGGCGCTGCTTCACAAACCACTGACCACCTCCAGGCGCGTATCCATTGTCTCTCGAGATAAGGAGGCCCAAAAGAATGACTATGTCAGGCTATTGCTTAACTAGTCTGTGGGACAGCTCTCCTAATTTTTGGCAAATGTCCCCCGATGTTAATGAGGAGGACTTTGCAGGATTGATTGGGCAGGGTGTGCTTTTGTTGTTTTCAATACCTAAGTCGATGCTGATGATTCATCTGGTTGTATTATTCAACTTTTTTCTGTGGCAGTTTGATACAATTGAATGGCCTTCTAGGCCATTTCAGAGGGAGGTTAAGACTTAACCATATTACTGCAGGTCTGGAGTCACCTGTAGGCCAAACCAGGTAGAGATGGCAGATTTCCTTCCCTAAAGTATTGGAGGAAATTGATGTGAGCAGGTAGGCTCATGCGTGCTGGGGCTCCAGGTGTTGTGGGTCTAAGAAAGAAAATGAAGAAGATTAAATATTGTCAGGGCACTAGCGTCACTCTGCTCTTCTTCGAAATAGTGCTGTGGGATCTTTTACATCCACCTGAGAGGGCAAACGGGCCTTGGTTAATCAACGGGAGCTCGCCTTTGATATTGAATTGAGTCCTGCTCTTCAAGTTCACTGACCACTGCCCCTCCCCCTCACTGGGTACACGTTTTCAACCCGTCATTGATTTTCCACTAGGTTCAGGTGATGACTAAATGTCTTGGCTCATTTCTCCACAGAATCCAGTAAAGATTTGAATATGGTATTATACAGGATTGGAAAGGACTTTGCAGTGACACTGTAGATGCAGCATAAACACAAGCTTATATTTAGCTTGATTCGCTCCTGTGAAGCTCACCCTTTCTGGAACATTCTCAATGGGATCCTCACTTTTTAAACTTGTGGGACTTTGAGGTATATTGGCTGCTGCCAATTCAATTGCAAATGACAGCAGTGGATGAGGAATTCTATTATTCAAATGAAATATCAGTGTATCCAACACTGTAATAAGGTAAATCATTGCAAAGACGTATAGCACTAATTATAAGATAATAATGCATTGGGTATTGCATGATATTGAAGGGTAATGATGCCCTATGGTTATCTGCCTAACAGGAAATTAATGTTTATCGAAAAATTTACAGAAGTCGGTGGGCAATGTTAAATCCTATTTTAATAGCATGCATTTAGCACCCCGCTGCCACAAACCATGAAATTTTGTGCCATTTTATTTTTTAGTGTGTCTAAAAAACATAAGTGGTATGCTTCCAAACTAGAGCTAGAATCAGGGCATTCTCTTCCCTACTTCAAAAGGGTTGGTTGCCTTTGTTCTTGGGAAACTGGCTTAATTAATTAGATTAATTGAAAGTATAAGTGCCATGTCCTGTGGTCTGCCGGAGGTCAAATTTCTTCATTCATCGCATCAAACTTTAAGTGGTACCATTGAACAACAACTTTCATTTATATAGTGTTTTTAACATAAAACATCCTAAGGTGCTTCACAGGAGAGTTAGCAGACAAATTTTAACACATCAGGAGATATTAGGTCAGCAGAATGATAGTTTGGTCAAAGGGGTAGGTTTTAAGGAGTATCTTAAAGTAGCAGAGAGAGGTAGAGAGATTTAGGGCCTTGGCATGACCACCAATCACTACAAGAACCCTGAGCTAATTTTCTATTCTGGACAAGTCTTGGAGAAGTTATTAAAATACAAATGATCTTTCTGAACACATCCCTGAGAAATAATTAAAATGCAATAGACCCCTTCTGTGGTCATGGCTGCATTTCTCCAACTGATTGGGTTAACAATACTGTCACAGACTTTTTAACTCCAACTCAAATTCTTGCACTCCTGCACTCATCAGGATTGACGCAAGGATGCCAAATTTCAAAGGGAGCAACAATTGATTGGCACTCCAACCACCACCTTCAACATTCACTCCCACCACCGACACACAGTGGCAGCAGACTGTACCATCTACAAGATGCACTTCAGTAATTTGCTAAGGCTCCTTCAACAGCACCTTCCAAACCCACAAACTCTACCACCTAGAAGGACAAGGGCAGCAGATGAATGGGAACACCACCACCTGCAAGTTCCCCTCCAAGCCACACACCATCCTGACTTGGAACTATATCATCATTCCTTCACTGTTGCTGGGTCAAAATCCTGGAACTCTCTTCCTAACAGCACTGTAGGTGTACCTACACCTCAAGGACTACAGCGGTTCAAGAAGGCAGTGTACTACCACCTTCTCAGGGGCAATTAGGGATGATCACTAAATACTGGCCTAGCCAGCAATCCCACATACCCCAAACAAATAAAACAATTTATACTGTGTATAAATTAGCAAGTCGACTCTGATTGGTCGAGGTGTTGTCATGGAGAATGTACGAGGGAACTATTGTCCCTCATGCTTTGTTTAATTCAAAAAAGGTGCAACGCCTGGACATGTACCTTTTGCCAGCAGAGGATAGGCCTCCAGATATGTAGCTTCCAGCAAGCATAAGTGAGCCACATTGCAAGCCCAAAAGATAATCTTAAATTGGTTGTTAATGTAATTCTTAGCACACTTAGAGTTGTTCAATAAGTGCTGTCCAATCACAGAATCATATCTAATGTTAGACATTATGTTCTGAGTTTTATAAGTATGGGCTGGTTGAGTGCAGCCAGTACTCTGCCTATTGTGAACAGCCAAAGGGACATGCTGTTTGATACAATCTGCCAGTCATTGGAATGTACAGCCTCTGTAACTGGTATCGCACCAGCACTGGAATTCGTACACCACATTACTCATTTGTGTGGTAGGCAGAACATCTCAAGTTCCAAAGAATGAGTGTGAAAAGCTTTACTTCATCAAGGTCAGATGAGAATGAATGGCACCCGGACTCCATTGTCTGACAAAGGCCTCACCATCAAAAACCATTAATGAGGACAATAGAAAGTGAAACTATGGTCACATGAATGAAGCTAGGTTTCTCATAAGGAGCTTTAATAAAGGTAAAGGTCAATCAAAAGAGATCCATCTATGCCATCGAAGAGAAAGGGCCTAAGATTACCAGCTTTGAACTACATGTAGGTAGACTGGAGTTTGGTCTTGAACTCCATACCTGAGAAATCGTACCAGGACTTTGCCATTGACCTTTGGCTGGAATATAACAGGAGCAGTCTGCAACAGCACTGCAACATTCTTTCTGAACCTCCAAGTCTTTCTTCTGTGAACAAGCAAAATGATTACATGCCTGCACTGTTCCAAGTCTTCACCCTGAGGAAAAGCAAGTTTAACAGATAACACTTTACAAATCATCAGACTGAATGCTTGTTATCTTTATAATCTCTATCTTTTCTGGAGTGTTTGTGTATTTGTATGAGTGTGAGAGTGGGTGTTATTGCGTATATTTCTAATGTATAATAAACATTTATCTTTATTTTAAATTAACCTGAAAACCTGTCATTTGTCTGTTCTTGAGAATTAAAGCACCTTATTAACCTTAATTAAAGGTTAAAAAACACCTTTTTTTAAGCAAAAGCAAAATACTCTGGATGCTGGAAATCTGAAATAAAAACAGAAAGTGCTGGAGATACTCAGCAGGTCTGGCAGCATCTGTGGAGAGAGAAGCAGAGTTAACATTTCAGGTCAGTGACCTTTCATCAGAACTGGCAAAGGTTAGAAATGTTTTAAGCAAGTGAAAGGGTGGGGTGGGGGAAGAGAACAAAAGGGAAGGTGTGTGATAGGGCAGAGGACTGGAGAGATTAAATGACAAAAATGTCATGGGAAAAAGGCAAAAGGAGTGCTAATGGTTATGGTGAAAAACAAAGCATTAGTCCAGAGACAGTGTTAATGGCAGAATAATGAACAGCTCTGTCCAAAAGCACCAACATGGAAAATCAAGTTTAAGGCAGGCACATGGCCTCCACGACACCTTGATCACTCCTCCATTACCTATGTCCCCTTCCCACAGCATCTTCCCATGCAATCATAGGAGTTGTAATACCTGCCCTTTTACCTCCTCTCTCCTCACCATCCAAGGCTCTAAACAGTCCTTCCAGGTGAAGCAGTGATTTACTTGTACTTCTTTCAATTTAGTATACTGTTTTCGCTGCTCACAATGCGGTTGCCTCTGCACTGGGGAGACCAAACATAGATTGGGTGACTGCTTTATGGAACACCTCTGCTCGGTCCACAAGCATGATCCCGAGCTTCTGGTTGCTTGCCATTTCAATTTACTATCCTGTTCTCATGCCCACATTTCTGTCCTTGCCATGCTGTAATGTTCCAGTGAACAGCGCCTCATCTTCCGATTAAGCAATCTACAGCCTTCCGGACTCAACATTGAGTTTAACAATTTCAGAGCATGACTGGTCCTTTAATATTATTTTTTTTTTTTAACCATATCGTGTGCACCTGGAGTGTGACCTAGTTTCAGGACCAGTAACCATGGGGATTGTTCCAAGTCTGCTAGTGAATGAGGTGATGCTACTAGGTAATGATCTGGCAGGGGCAAAGGTGGTAGCTTTCCCAGTAGTTTTAAAGAGTCCGAAATGAGTCAGGGAGACAGAATGGTTGCAGGAGAAGGTCCTCAGCATTTTCCCTGATTGTGTGGTGACTCAGTCCATGGCCAAACAAGTTCCCTCAGAGAAGGCTGAACTGGCACTGCAAACCCTACTGTCTAGTTATCTGAAACCTCCTCTGGAAAGTTAGAGGACCCAAAGGATGGGCTCGACAGATTTTCACTAGTTGAGGCTCAGTATTAAAGAAGTTAGCACAGACTGCCCAAACCGAACCTGAAGCAGAGGGAGTCCCTGAGCGCTACTGTTTAAAGAATGAGGTGCTGATGAGGAAGTGGAGACCTCCTCACAGATCTGTCGACGAATAGTGGACAGTGGTTCACGAGATAGTGGTGCCACCGAGGTACTGTAAAGAAATACTGAGAATGGTCCATGAACTTTCAATGGTTGGACATGTCAGTGCACGAAAAACCAAAGCCCGCAAAAGACAGCCTTTTGACTGGCCAAAACTGCTCAAAGATGTGGTAGAGTTCTGTAAAGATTGCCACACTTGCCAGGTTGTGGGGAAGCCCCAACCTGCAATAAAACCTGCACCCCTAATTCCTATACCGGCTTTTGGGGAAGCCTTCAGCAGAGCGCTGTGGATTGTGTGAGACCCCTGCCGAAAACAAAAGGGGACAGACCAGCACAGGTCTATCAGACATTTAGGAAGGAAGGGGACAAAAAGGACAATGAGGACAGGTTAGAGCAGGGGCGGGAAGATTCCCAACTGGAACCCTCTACTGTCAGTTAGCCAACCCTGAAATGTTGTAAAAATTAGACCCCATACTCTCCCATGTAAATGGAGGCCAAAGAGGGACCCTACCAAGGCTGTTAACGGCATTTACAGGAACCTACAGGGACAAGGAAAGTTCCCAAAAAGGAAAACCAACAGTGAGGGCAGTGCCTCACTTAGTTGAAGTGCCACAGAGATGTGCAGAGAAAGTTGGACAGACACCTGCGAACAGGAATGTCCCAGGGAATATGGGGCAAATTAGCAAAGAGACCCTTCCCACAGTAAATGGATAAAGGAAACAAAAATACCCTAAAGTAAACAACACTTGTGTGACTCACCAGAAAACTAAATGTGAGGTCAGGGTGGATCTACTCACTGAAGAACCCAGTGATCAGGGCCCAAACCCAAAGCTAATCAAACCCAACAAAGTCAATTCAGAATTCAGCAAGAATAAGGACCTACAGGAAATCTCAGATACCTCAGAGGAGTTTAAAACGAATTCATTACCCATTACCAATATAGGGAGACAAATTATCAAGGTACTAGAACCTGAATAGTCAAAGCCACATGCTCCAAAAACAGCAGTTGAGGGGTTAAAACTTGTACATACAGGAGAACTTGCCTTAAACAATAATGGAAATTTGCAGACCCCAAACTTCACCAACAACCACATGTTTATTGAGATGTACATCCTCAGGGTATTACAAATTGATACTCTTTGCTGACGATGCTGCTTTAACATCTCACACTGAAGAGTGCCTGCAGAGTCTCATCGACAGGTTTGCGGCTGCCTGCAATGAATTTGGCCTAACCATCAGCCTCAAGAAAACGAACATAATGGGGCAGGACGTCAGTAATGCTCCATCCATCAATATTGGCGACCACGCTCTGGAAGTGGTTCAAGAGTTCACCTACCTAGGCTCAACTATCACCAGTAACCTGTCTCTAGATGCAGAAATCAACAAGCGCATGGGAAAGGCTTCCACTGCTATGTCCAGACTGGCCAAGAGAGTGTGGGAAAATGGCGCACTGACACGGAACACAAAAGTCCGAGTGTATCAGGCCTGTGTCCTCAGTGCCTTGCTGTATGGCAGCGAGGCCTGGACAACGTATGCCAGCCAAGAGCGATGTCTCAATTCATTCCATCTTCGCTGCCTCCGGAGAATACTTGGCATCAGGTGGCAGGACCGCATCTCCAACACAGAAGTCCTCGAGACGGCCAACATCCCCAGCTTGTACACACTACTGAGTCAGCAGTGCTTGAGATGGCTTGGCCATGTGAGCCACATGGAAGATGGCAGGATCCCCAAAGACATATTGTACAGCGAGCTCGCCACTGGTATCAGACCCACCGGCCGTCCACGTCTCCGCTTTAAAGACCTCTGCAAACGCGACATGAAATCCTGTGACATTGATCACAAGTCGTGGGAGTCAGTTGCCAGCGCTTGCCAGAGCTGGCGGGCAGCCATAAAGACAGGGCTAAAATGTGGCGAGTCGTAGAGACTTAGTAGTTGGCAGGAAAAAAGACAGAGGCGCAAGGGGAGAGCCAACTGTGCAACAGCCCCGACAAACAAATTTCTCTGCAGCGCCTGTGGAAGAGCCTGTCACTCTAGAATTGGCCTTTATAGCCACTCCAGGCGCTGCTTCACAAACCACTGACCACCTCCAGACGCGTATCCATTGTCTCTCGAGATAAGGAGGCCCAAAAGAAAGAAAAGAACTGGAGAAATATTAACCCCATTTGCGAACATATGATCATCCCAGACAAGACTCCAAAAACAATTATTAAATCAGCATAGCTGTTGCAGTCAAAGCCAACTGCAGAAGTTCTCAGAATAATGGGTGAATTTGGGGAGTGAGCGAGAATGAATGTGTGTTCTCTTTTTCTTATCCACCCGTTTAATGAAATTTTCCTATAGTCACATTTCATTCCACGTGGGAAGGTGGTGTCAAGAAAACCCCATGTGCCAAATGGGAAATCTTAGTTTCATCGGTTGGAAACTTACCTTAGACTTTTAATGGAAAAAATCCCACAGTTAACTTCAAAAAAGAACTAGCAGCCAAGATAGCCACTACAATTTGTATCTGAAATACCGGGAGAGTGAACTGGAGACAAAAGTCTCATGAGAAGCCCAGCCAGAACAATGCTTTGGCTACCTGAGTAGATTACCCAGATCATCCTCATTAGCGGGACATTGAAACTCATCCTGAGGCATTCATAAGTGGAGCCATCCTTCTGGGGGTAAACACTGAGAACCCCACCACAGAGAGTTTTTGGGTTTAAGGCTTTGGATTTCATTAAAAACAAAGGGGATTGAGAGAACTCAAATGAGGGCGGCACAGTGGCGCAGTGGTTAGCACTGCAGCCTCATAGCTCCAGCGACCCGGGTTCAATTCTGGGTACTGCCTGTGTGGAGTTTGCAAGTTCTCCCTGTGTCTGTGTGGGTTTCCTCCGGGTGCTCCGGTTTCCTCCCACATGCCAAAGACTTGCAGGTTGATAGGTAAATTGGCCATTAGCAATTGCCCCTAGTATAGGTAGGTGGTAGGGAAATATAGGGACAGGTGGGGATGTGGTAGGAATATGGAATTAGTGCAGGATTAGTATAAATGGGTGGTTGATGGTTGGCACAGACTCGGTGGGCTGAAGGGCCTGTTTCAGTGCTGTATATCTAAACTAAACTAAAGAACTATGTGACCATCTGTTCATCTGAGAAAAAAACTGGGAGTTTTGTTACACTCACAGAAGACAAGCAGTAAATGAGTGTGCAGCAACAGAGGAGGCTGCGTACTTCCCTTTCTCTCTTTCTCTCTCTCACTAGAAAACATAAAGTTTGTAAACCATCTGCGACTGTGGACCCTCCAAGCCTACAGACTACCACAGCCAGAGACCAGGGGAAGAGAGCTACCTACCAGTCTGCCTTCACAAACACCCTGAGCAAAGCAGACCAAATCAAAGTGCACTTTGACCAACCACATACTTCAAGAGTACAAATCCAGCCAGACAATCACCGAAACATCCAACCTCAAACTGTGTATTTAACTTTTATTTATTCTGGACTTTAATCCAATCAAACTATGTAATTTATTTGTCTGTGTGTGATTCTTGTGTGAATGTGTGCGTGAATGTGTAGCGTATTTTTTATTATTTTTAAATCGGGGTTAGCGCGTTAAGTAAATAATCTTTCCTCTTTCTTGATTAACCTCAAGAATTAGAATTAGAACATTATTAGAACATTACAGCGCAGTACAGGCCCTTCGGCCCTCGATGTTGCGCCGACCTGTGAAACCATCTGACCTACACCATTCCATTTTCATCCATGTGTCTATCCAATGTCCACTTAAATGCCCTTAAAGTTGGCGAATCTACTACTGCTGCAGGCAGGGCGTTCCACGCCCTTACTACTCTCTGAGTAAAGAAACTACCTCTCACATCTGTCCTATATCTATCACCCCTCAACTTGAAGCTATGTCCCCTCGTGTTTTCCATCACCATCCGAGGAAAAAGACGCTCACTATCCACCCTATCTAACCCTCTGATTATCTTATATGTCTCTATTAAGTCACCTCTCACCACAGAAAACCTGTCCGATTGGTTCTTTCACGATCACAGTAAAGGTAAAGGTAAAACGCCCACAGAGGTGATAAGCACAACCACTGTTTAAAAGGAATAATCCCAGTTGTGGTCAAATAAGAGAAAGGGCAAGAGGGGCGACTGTGACCCGCTCTTCACTTGTCTGTAAAAATCTTCTTATGTGATTTACAATTCTCCTGTGAAGCATCTTGGGATGGTTTACTACAACAAAGCTACTATATAAATACATGCTGTTGTGCTACATAAATGCAAGGCTTTCTTTCGTTTTGTATGTGGCACCATATGTAAAGATTCCAGTAATATAAAATTTTAAAATACACAATATCATAGAATGGGAAATTGCAGATTGATCCATAGAGTCTAATCCTTCCACTGAGGTTTATGTTACAGGAGTGTAGCTGACAATGAACACACAGCTCTTCATTTGATGCAACGACATTCAAGGAATGAGCAACATTGTCGACCCAGCCAAATACTGCATGAGGGCATCAGGTTTTAAGATGTCTCGAATCCTTCAGTTTAGGTTACATATTCAAACCCTTCAGAATAATTTCTATACTCAAATTCTGAGTCAGGATTTAAACCACAGGCAAGGGGCTGACACCATACAAAGCCATTTTCTACTCATTTTAATAAGGGCTTGAACACACGTATTTTAAGTGGATCTGTGACCAGCTGGCAGTTAATGCTTTGGGTGGTTGTTATTTTTATAGTCCAGCTGAGTTTACACAACAATAAGCATCGACCATGAACAGCTGTGAGCATCATTTCAAATAAGTTCCTTGCATTGAACTGACTAAATAGAGACAAGGGGATTTGACATTTCATTGCATTGGTAAAGGCAATGATTTCAGCAAGGTTGGAGCAAAGGTATTAAAAATAAACACGTTTTATTATCCATCACTTGACTTGATGTTACAGTGTTAAACATCTGGACTGAATTTGATTATGCTTTGAGATGAAATGCCCATTTAGGCTGGATGTAATTATTTTATTCCTGAATTTTGACTGTGAAATTGTGAGACTAGCTAAGAGGAAAAAGGAAGCACACATAAGGTCTAGGCGGCTGATGAAAGACGAAGCTGTGAAAGAATATCGGGAATGCAGGACCAATCTGAAACGAGGAATTAAGAGGGCTAAAAGGGGTCAAGAAATATCTTTAGCAAACAGGGTTAAAGAAAATCCCAAAGCCTTTTATTCATATATAAGGAGAAAGAGGGTAACTAGAGAAAGGATTGGCCCACTAAAGGACAAAGGAGGAATGTTATGCTTGGACTCAGAGAAAATGGGTGAGATTCTAAACGAGTACTTTGCATCGGTATTCACCGAGGAGAGGGACATGACGGATGTTGAGGTTAGGAACAGATGTTTGATCACACTAGGTCAAGTCGGCATAAGGAGGGAGGAAGTGTTGGGTATTCTAAAGGGCATTAAGGTGGACAAGTCCCCAGGTCCGGATGGGATCTATCCCAGGTTACTGAGGGAAGCGAGAGAGGAAATAGCTGGGGCCTTAACAGATATCTTTGCAGCATCCTTAAACACGGGTGAGGTCCCGGAGGACTGGAGAATTGCTAATGTTGTCCCCTTGTTTAAGAAGGGTAGCAGGGATAATCCAGGTAATTATAGACCGGTGAGCCTGACGTCAGTGGTAGGGAAGCTGCTGGAGAAGATACTGAGGGATAGGATCTATTCCCATTTGGAAGAAAATGGGCTTATCAGTGATAGGCAACATGGTTTTGTGCAGGGAAGGTCATGTCTTACCAACTTAATAGAATTCTTTGAGGAAGTGACAAAGTTGATTGATGAGGGAAGGGCTGTCGATGTCATATACATGGACTTCAGTAAGGCATTTGATAAGGTTCCCCATGGCAGGCTGATGGAGAAAGTGAAGGCGCATGGGGTCCAAGGTGTACTAGCTAGATGGATAAAGAACTGGCTGGGCAACAGGAGACAGAGAGTAGCAGTAGAAGGGAGTTTCTCAAAATGGAGACGTGTGACCAGTGGTGTTCCACAGGGATCCGTGCTGGGACCACTGTTGTTTGTGATATACATTAATGATTTGGAGGAAAGTATAGGTGGACTGATTAGCAAGTTTGCAGACGACACTAAGATTGGTGGAGTAGCAGATAGTGAAGGGGACTGTCAGAGAATACAGCAGAATATAGATAGATTGGAGAGTTGGGCAGAGAAATGACAGATGGAGTTCAATCAGGGCAAATGCGAGGTGATGCATTTTGGAAGATCCAATTCAAGAGTGAACTATACAGTAAATGGAAAAGTCCTGGGGAAAATTGATGTCCAGAGAGATTTGGGTGTTCAGGTCCACTGTTCCCTGAAGGTGGCAACGCAGGTAAATAGAGTGGTCAAGAAGGCATACGGCATGCTTTCCTTCATCGGACGGGGTATTGGGTACAAGAGTTGGCAGGTCATGTTACAGTTGTATAGGACTTTGGTTCGGCCACATTTGGAATACTGCGTACAGTTCTGGTCGCCACATTATCAAAAGGATGTGGATGCTTTGGAGAGGGTGCAGAGGAGGTTCACCAGGATGTTGCCTGGTATGGAGGGCACTAGCTATGAAGAGAGGTTGAGTAGATTAGGATTATTTTCATTAGAAAGACGGAGGTTGAGGGGGGACCTGATTGAGGTGTACAAAATCATGAGAGGTATAGACAGGGTGGATAGCAAGAGGCTTTTTCCCAGAGTGGGGGATTCAATTACTAGAAGACACGAGTTCAAAGTGAAGGGGGAAAAGTTTAGGGGGGATATGCGTGGAAAGTTCTTTACGCAGAGGGTGGTGGGTGCCTGGAACGCGTTGCCAGCGGAGGTGGTAGATGCGGGCACGATGGCGTCTTTTAAGATGTATCTAGACAGATACATGAATGGGTAGGAAGAAAAGAGATACAGAACCTTAGAAAATAGGCGACATGTTTAGAGAGAGGATCTGGATCGGCGCAGGCTTGGAGGGCCGAAGGGCCTGTTCCTGTGCTGTAATTATCTTTGTTCTTTGTTCTTTGTACATAGGCAACTAGAAACTGAGGGCTTTGTTTAATATACTTAGTTGGTAAAAAGAAAACTAGAATCCTTAGAAATCAGAAGCAGAAATGCACTGCAGGTCAGTCAGCATCTGAAAAAGAAAGATGGATCAGTGTTTTCAGCACAACTCATGCTTAACCTCGTGTTCCCTTTCAGATATCGATGAACCTAATATTCCATTCAGATAGCCCTGCAGAGCTACAGGGAGTGGACCCAATTGGATAGCTCTCACAAAGAGCCAATACAGGTATGATCGGCCGAATGGCCTCCTTCTGTGCTGTGATTCTATGATTCTATATCAATTAAGCTAGTATTCCCATTCAGATATGCTTCAGAAACTGCTGGAGTTGTGTACCTATCACAACCTCTGCATCACCAACTCGTTCTTTCTTACTTAACCCTGTCACCAGGTTTCATGGAGACACGCAAGATCACGTCGTTGGCACCAGCTGGACAACATCGTCACAAGACGAGCATCTATAAACAGCGTTCAAATCACACGCAGCTTCGACAGTGCGGACTACGACACTGACCACTCCCTGGTGTACAGCAAAGTTAGACTCAAACTAAAGAAGCTATATCACTCCAAGCAGAAGGGCTGCCCATGCATCAACACTAACAGAATTTCTTATCCACAGCTGTTACATAAGTTTTTACATTCACTTGAAAAAGCCCTTCAAAACACTCCTACAGGGGATGCAGAGACCAAGTGGGCCCACATCAGAGATGCCATCTATGACTCAGCAATGACCATTTTTGGCAAACGTGAGAAGCAGAATGCAGACTGGTTTCAATCTCACTTTGAAGAGCTTGAACCTGTCGTAGCCGCTAAGCGCACTGCACTGTTGAACTACAAGAAAGCCCCCAGCGAGTTAACATCTTAAAGTAGCCAGAAGCGCTGCACAAAGAACAGCCAGGCGCTGTTCAAATGACAACTGGCAACACCTATGCAGTCATATTACGCTGGCCTCCAACACCAGAAACATCAGAGGAATGTATGATGGCATTAAGAGAGCTTTTGGGCCATCCATCAAGAAGATCGTCCCCCCCTCAAGTCTAATTCAGGGGATACGATCACTGACCAACACAAGCAAATGGACTGCTGGGTGGAGCACTACCTAGAACTGTACTCCAGTGAAAATGCTGTCACTGAGACCACCCTCAGTGTAGCCCAGTCTCTGCCAGTCATGGATGAGCTGGACGTATAGCCAACAAAATTGGAACTCAGTGATGCCATTGATTCTCTAGCCAGTGGAAAAGCCCTGGAAAGGACGGCATTACCCCTGAAATAATCAAGAGTGCCAAGCCTGCTATATTCTCAGCACTCCATGAACTGCTTTGCCTGTGCTGGGATGAGAGAGCAGTACCAGAGGACATGCGTGATGCCAATATCATCACCCTCTATAAGAACAAGGGTGACTGCGGTGACTGCAACAACTACCATGGAATCTCCCTGCTCAGCATATTGGGGAAAGTCTTCGCTCGAGTCATTTCAAACAGACTCCAGAAGCTGGCTGAGTGTGTCTACCCTGAGGCACAGTGTGTCTTTCAAGCAGAGTGATCCACCATTGACATGCTGTTCTCCCTTTGCTAGCTACAGGAGAAATGCCGCGAACAACAGATGCCCCTCTATGTTGCTTTCATAGATCTCACCAAAGCCTTTGTTCTCGTCAGCAGACGTGGTCTCTTCAGACTACTAGCAATGATTGGATGCCCACCAAAGCTACTAAGTATCATCACCTCATTCCATGACAATATGAAAGGCACAATTCAACATGGTGGCTCCTCATCAGACCCCTTTCCTATCCTGAGTGGCACACCTACACTGTTTGGGATCTTCTTCTCCCTGCTGCTCTCACATGCGTTCAAGTCTTCAGAAGAAGGAATTTTCCTCCACACAAGATCAGATGGCAGGTTGTTCAACCTTGCCCGTCTTAGAGCGAAGACCAAAGTACGGCAAGTCCTCATCAGGGAACTCCTCTTTGCTGACGGTGTTGCATTAACATCTCACACTGAAGAGTGTCTGCAGAGACTCATCGACAGGATTGCGGCTGCCTGCAACGAATTTGGCCTAACCATCAGCCTCAAGAAAATGAACATCATGCGACAGGACATCAGAAATGCTCCATCCATCAATATTGGTGACCACACTGTGGAAGTGGTTCAAGACTTCACCTTCCTAGGCTCAACTATCACCAGTAACCTGTCTCTTGATGCAGAAATCAACAAGTGCATGGGAAAGGCATCCACTGCTATGTCCAGACTGGCCAAGAGGGTTTGGGAAGATGGTGCACTGACACAGAACACAAAAGTCCGAGTGTATCAAGCCTGTGTCCTCAGTGCCTTGCTCTATGGCAGCGAGGCTTGGACAATGTATGTCAGCTAAGAGCGACGTCTCAATTCATTCCATCTTCGCTGCCTCCGGAGAATCTTTGGCATCAGGTGGCAGGACCGTATCTCCAATGCACAAGTACTCGAGGCGGCCAACAGCCCCAGCATATACACCCTACTGAGCCAACGGCGCTTGAGATGGCTTGGCCATGTGAGCCACATGGAAGATGGCAGGATCCCCAAGGACACATTGTACATCGAGCTCGTCAGACCCACCGGCCATCCATGTCTCCGCTTTAAAGCCGTCTGCAAATGCGACGTGAAGTCCTGTGATATTGATCACAAATCGTGGGAGTCAGTTGCCAGTGATCGCCAGAGCTGGCGGACAGTAATAAATGCGGGGCTAAACAGTGGCGAATGGAAGAGACTTAGCTGTTGGCAGGGAAAAAGACAGAAACGCAAGGAGAGAGCAAACTGTGTAACAGCCCCGACAACCAATTTTATCTGCAGTGCTTGTGGAAGAGTCTGTCACTCTAGAATTGGCCTTTATAGCCACTCCAAGCACCGCTCCATAAACCACTGACCACCTTGAGACAAGGAGGCCAAAGACTATAAGCTAGTGTTCCCATTCAGATATGGATTGACCTGCTGTGTACTTCCAGCATTTTATGTTTTCATTGGAAACCAGGAATTACAGCATGCAACTTTTTTTGTACTTGAGTTGTTAGTGACATTGGCAAGGCCCTTTCCTAAATGCCCAGAGAAAGTGGTGGTGAGCCTTCTCCTTAAACCGCTGTTACCCTTGTGCTGTTGGTGCTGTTATGGTATAATGCTGTATCATAGATAGTTGTCTTGAAAATAAATGTTGGTAAATACCTTTTAAAACCTTAAAAGGTGAAATTTAATTGAACTATTTTACATTTGTAATCCTGGTTCCCATGGTGACATTGACTGCGATTCAATTAAATCTATTTTTTAAAAGAGATATGGGGGAGAATTCTTGTACTCAAAAGGGCGATGTATTTAGAATAATCTGCCAAGCACAGTAGTAGAGGCATTTGGAACATTCAGAACATAGCTGAATGCGAAAAGGGAGTAGATGAGCTTTGATGGGCTGATTAGGCCTTTCTAATCTTTGATTTAGCTTTCTTCTCTTATGAACAGAATGGAAACCAGGTTTCCTGTTTCAGGAAAGAGAACCTTCATCGGAATTGGAAGCTAAAAAGAAGAAAAGCCCTTTAAAAAAAACCAAGCAAGGTAAAGGGCAGAGAGGATGAAAAGTAAAATTAAGGAATCCATTTACAGGTTACTGTCAGAGAGGAAGTTAATGAATCTAAAAATCCGTTAACATTTTTTGGAATAACATTACTGGCTGATGTACAAAGATCATTTCAGTCCAGTAGCAAAAGAATATTAGACAGAACAGGGTGCGAAAATAGCTGAGTGATTCATGGTCATGCCTCCAGCTGCCTAGGCCCTAGGCTCGGGAATTCCCTCCCTAAATCTCTCTACCTCTCTCTCTCCGACATAAGATGCTCCCTAAAACCTACCTCTTTGACCAAGCTTTTCCTAACATCTCCTTTATGAGACTCGGTATCCAATTTTTGTCTGTTTACACCCTTGTGAAGGATTTTGGGATGTTTTATTTCCTTAAGACTACTGTATAAAAGCATGTTTTGCTGTTGTTGAAAGGATACAAAAACAATCTCCAAAATAGAGATGAATGAAGTGGATGGAGGAAAGTGGCTACAGTCAATTTTCTGACCAGAAGTTTGAAGAGTGCCCAGGAGAAAGATGACACATTGGCTGGAATTTTATGCTTCCCCAAAGAGCGGGAAGGTGTCAATTATGGAGTCACGGGCTATAATTTTTCAGTATTCCTTAGACTCAGCAGTGGTGCCAGAGAACTGGAGAATTGCAAACATTTACAAGAAAGGTGTAAAGATAAGCCCAGAAACAGCAGGCCAGTCAGTTTAACTTCGGTAGTGGGGAAACTTCTAAAAAAAAAATAATTTGGGACAAAGTTAATAGTCACATGGACAAATACGGGATAATTAAAGAAAGCCAGCATGGATTTCTTAAGGGACAATCATGTTGAACTAACTTGCTGAAGTTTTTTAGGAGGTAACAGAGAGGATTGATGAGGGCAAAGCTGTTGATGTGGTGTACATGGACTTTCAAAAGGTGTTTGATACAGTGCCACACAACAGACTTGTGAGCAAAGTTGTAGCTCATGGAATAAAAGGGATGATAGCAACATGGATATGAAATTGGCTGAGTGACAGGAAACAAAGAGTAGTGGTTAATGGATGTTTTCCGGGCTGGAGGAAGGTTTGCAGTGGAGTTCCCCAGGGGTCAGAGTTGGGACCCTTGCTTTTCCTGAAATATATTGATGATCTAGCCTTGGTGTACAGGGCACAATATCAAAGTTTGCAGATGATACAAAACTTGGAAGCATTGTGAACAGTAAGGAAAGTGCAAAATGACATAGACAGGTTTGTGGAATGGGCAGATAGGTGGCAGATGCAGTTCAATGCACAGAAATGTGAAGTGGCTCATTTTGGTAGGAACAACATGGAGAGACAATATAAAATAAAGGGTACAATTCTAAAGGGACTGCAGGAGCAGAAGGACCTGGGTGTATATGTGCATAAGGTGGTAGGACAGGTTGAGAGAGCAGTTAATAAAGCATACAGTATCCTAGGCTTTATTAATCGGAGCATAGAGTACAAGAGCAAGGAACTTATGTTGAACTTATCTAAGACATTAGTTCAGCCTCAGATAGAATATCGACAGTGGTGTTCGCCAAGGTTCAGTGCTAAGACCACTGCTTTTTGATATAAATGACTTGGACATTAGAACACAGAGAAAAAATTCAAAATCTGATGAACATACCAAACTTGAAGGTGTGGCAGACAGTGAGGATGATACCAATGGACTGCAACAGGACAATGATAGGTTAGCAGAATAGGCAGACAAGTGGCAGATGGAATTTAATGCAGAGAAGTGTGAGGTGATGTATTATGGCTAAAGGGATAGGGTGAGGCAATATAGTCTAAATTACACAATTCGAAAGAATGTACAGGAACAGAGCGACCTGGGGGTTCATCCGCATAGATCTTTGAAGGTGGCAGGACATAGTGTGCAAAGCATATAGGATCTTGGGCTTCATTAATAGAGGCATTGAGTACAGAAGCAGGGAAGTTATGCTGAAAATTTATACAGCTCTGGTTAGGTCACAACCAGAATATTGTGTCCAGTTCAGGTCAGCACACTTTAGGAAGGATCTGAGGGTCCTTGAAAAGGTGGGATATTTTATGACCGTCTGAAATTGCAAACAGGGCTGAAGCATTTGCAACAAGAATCTTCAGCCAGAAGTGCCGAGTGGATGATCCATCTCGGCCTCCTCCTGTAGACCCCAGCATCACAGATGCCAGACTTCAGCCAATTCGATTCACTCCGTGTGATATCAAGAAACGACTGAAGGCACTGGATACTGCAAAAGCTATGGGCCCTGACAACATTCTGGCAATAGTACTGAAGACCTGTGCTCCAGAACTTGCTGCACCCCTAGCCAAAGCTGTTCCAGTACATCTACAACACTGGCATCTACCCAAGCGATGTGGAAAATTGCCCAGGTATGTCCTGTACGCAAAAAGCAGGAAAAATCCAACCCAGCTAATTACCGCCCCTTCGGTCTACTCTTGATCATCAGTAAAGTGATGGAAGGTGTCATCGACAGTGCTATCAAGCAGTACTTGCTTAGCAATAACCTGCTCACTGATGCTCAGTTTGAGTTCTGCCAGGGCCACTCAGCTCCTAACCTCATTACAGCCTTGGTTCAAACATGAACAAAAGATCTGAACTCCAGAGATAAGGTGAGAATGAGTGCCCTTGACATCAAGACAGCATTTGACTGAGAATGGCATCAAGGAGCCCCAGCAAAACTGGAGTCAGTGGGAATCAATGGGGAAAACTCTCCACTGGTTGGAGTCGTACCTAACGCAAAGGAAGAAGGTTGTGGTTTTGAAGGTCAATCATCTGAGCTCCAGGACATCACTGCAGGAGTTCCTCAGGGTAGTGTCCTAGGCCCAACCATCTTCAGCTGCTTCATCAATGATCTTCCTTCAATCATAAGGTCAGAAGTGGTGAGGTTCGCTGATGACTGCACAATGTTCAGCACCATTAGTGACTTCTCAGATACTGAAGCAATCCGTGTAGAGATGCAGTAAGATCTGCACAATATCCCGGCTTGGGCTGATAAGTGGCAAGTAACATTTGTGCAACACAAGTGCCAGGCAATGACCATCTTAGTTATACAAGACATTGGCACATCTCAAATACCATGTGCAGTTTTGATCTCCTTATTTAAAGAAGGATGTAAATACATTGGAGACGGTTCAGCAGAGGTTTATGAGATGGATACCTGGAATGAGCGTATTGTCTTTTGAAGAGAGATTAGGCAGACTGGGCTTATTTTCACTGGAGTTTAGAGGAGTGAGGGGAAACTTGATTAAGTATATAAGATCCTGAACGGTCTTGACAAAGTGGATGTGGAGAGGATGTTTCCTCTTGTGGGTGAGTACAGAATTAGGGGACACTGCTTTAAAATTAGGGGTCGCCCTTTGAGGACAGAGACAAGGAGAATTTTTTTCTCTCAGAGGGTTTTTTTTTAGATTAGATTAGAGATACAGCACTGAAACAGGCCCTTCGGCCCACCGAGTCTGTGCCGACCATCAACCACCCATTTATACTAATCCTACACGAATCCCATATTCCTACCAAACATCCCCACCTGTCCCTATATTTCCCTACCACCTACCTATACTAGTGACAATTTATAATGGCCAATTTACCTATCAACCTGCAAGTCTTTTGGCTTGTGGGAGGAAACCGGAGCACCCGGAGAAAACCCACGCAGACACAGGGAGAACTTGCAAACTCCACACAGGCAGTACCCGGAATCGAACCCGGGTCCCTGGAGCTGTGAGGCTGCAGTGCTAACCACTGCGCCACTGTGACTTTGGAACTCTTTGCCTCAAAAAGTGGTGGAGGCAGGGCCATTGAATATTTTTAAGGTGGAGGTAGATAGATTCTTGCTAGGCAATGGAATCAAAGATTATTGGGGGTCGATGGGAGTGTGGAATTTGAGACAGAAGCAGATCAGCCATGATCATATTGAATGGTATCTCACCACCACCTTCTCAAGGGCAGTTAGAGATGGGCAATAAATGCTGGCCTGGCCAGAGATGCCCACATCCACATAAGTGAATAAAAAAAAAGACAGGGCCTCGGTTTTAACATCTCATTCAAAAGTCAACATCTCTGACAGTGCAGCACTCCCTTAGGAGTGCACTTGAGTGTCAGTCTAGATTTTGTGTTCAGATCTGCTGGAGTGGGATTGGAACCCCACAACCTTTTAATTCAGAAAGTGAGTGCTACCCACTGAGCCACAGCAGGAAGAAATACACAAATTCTGCTGCCGCATACAGAAAACCCTGGGCAATGGTGTAGGAATAGGCATTTACTGTTATATTTGTTTTTCTGGTGATATCAGTGTGAATGAGGGTATTGTGTTTCATCAGGTGCCAGGAATAAGATGATAGCACTGTAGTAATGTTACTGGACTAATAATCCAGTAGTCTAGATTACTGCTCTGCCGATATGAGTTCAAGTCCCACCATTACGCTGGGGAAATTTAAATTGAATTAATTATAAATTAGAAATAAATGCTAGAATCATTAGTAATATCCATGAAACAACTGGATTGTTGTTTAAAAATGCATCTGCTTCACTAATGACCTTCAGGAATAAATCTGCTGTCCTATCATGATTTGTCTTACATGTAACTCCAGATTCACAGTAATGTGGTTGACTCCTAACTGCCCTTTGACTTGGCCCAGCAAGTGACTCAGTTCCACCATACTACTACAGCGGGGAGGAAAACACTAAGGAAGTACCTACACCACAAGGACTGCAGTGGTTCAAAATGGAGGCTCACCACCACCTTCTCAAGGGAAGTAGATATGCTGGCCTTGCCAATGACACTTACATCCCATGAATGATTGTAAAAAAAAAGAATAAAACTTAAAATGAAGATTTGAATTTTTATAGAGCTGTTTGAATCCTAAAGCACTTCAAAGCCAAATCATTAGTTTTTAAAGTTCAGTTACTATAGTTTGATCTTAAACACAATGACAAAGTTTTGCACAGCTGGGCCCCATAAACAGCAGATCCGACTTTCATTGTAAGATTATTGCCAGGGATCTTTCAATCTGCCTCAACTGACAATCAGTGCTTTGCTTAACTTCTGAAAGAGAGCTCCTTCTACAGCACAGTACTGCACCAGGACTCAATCCCTGCCGTGGTGCTTAAATCTGCAACCATCTGTGAGTTCTAAAGCTGAATCAAGCTGACATTTGGTGGGAATGTCACTTATATGCACTCTGATAGCAATGCTAACAGTTTCACTCTAAACTCCATCATTATTCTTTTTATTGTGGGGCAGACTAAAACTGGGTGGCACCGTTTAAAAATAAGGGGTCTCCCATTTAAGACAGAGGTGAAGAGAAATTGCTTCTCTCAGAGGGTCGTGAGACTGTGGAACTCTCTTCCCCAGAGAGTAGTGGAGGCAGGGTCATTGAATGTTTTTAAGGCATAAGTAGTCAGATTCTAGACAAATAAGGGAGACAAAGGGTATCGGGGTTAGGCAGGAAAGTGGAGTTGTGTCCACAAAGAGATCAACCATGATCTTATAGAATGGCGGAGCAGGCTTGAGAGGCCGAATAGCCTACGCCTGCTCCAAGATCGTATGTTCGTATTTCTTTCCATAATGTGGAAAATAAAACTTGTTAGACTAAGTGTTCCCATGGAAATGAGATGGGAGGGGCCATATTCAGCCCTCCCATCTGACTTTCCAGCCATTGCTTTGAAAGCCACCCAGAATCAGGGGCCTTCAAAGAAGCCAGTGGCAGGCCTTGTGCCTACAAACCCCTCAGACCGGAGAGTCAGAGGGGACCAGGCAGTAAGGCAAGGCTATTTGCTCCTTTTCTTTTGCAACCTGTCAACAGTTTTTCAAACATCGAGGTTTTCCAGTTGCTTTTCTATAAAGGCAGCCAGAAGGCTGCAAGGCCAGTGAACAGCCCTACAGCAAAAATGGAGAAAGCAGTTTGGGAGGGGTGGGAACAGTAAAATCAGCCCTAAAAGGCAAAGATGGAATTAAGTTGCTACTTGGATTCAGGACTCAACAATATAAACCATGCACAACAGCTAACCTTTCGAGCAATTAGCAAGCCAGTGATTGTCAGACCAAGCAGTGGGTCTCCTGGGGTTGAGACAGTGCCAACCAGTTTTGATAACAACAAGCTCCCTAGGGCATATCTTAAAAGGTTATTACTCTTTGGGAAATGACCTACCATGTTTAAAGAACATGAACAAGTATCTGAAAACACTTTAACAATGCCATGTTAAAAAAGAGACAGCTGGGGAGAAGATAATGCAGGATAGTCAGGCATGCACAGACACAGCAGGTTGACGACCCAGCTTGAAAGAACTGACACCTGTGGAGAGGAAAATGTCTTGTCTTTGTACAGATGCCTGGAGGGGAGTTGTGGTACAGTGATGTGAGTGGCATCACCACTGATTCTGGGAAGGAAATTTAAATACCTCTTTGAAAAGTATCATGTTCAATACAACTTGTTAAATAAATCAAAGCATTAGAAGAGATAATGTTATCAGTTCTGCTTCCTCCAACCCCAATTCCCGCCCCAGGATAATTCACAGAAAGATAATAAATATTGCACAGTAGTGGGAAGTGATTGTAAATGCTGCTTCTCACAAGCAATAAGATGCCACATTTGGTGGTAAATGTTCATGCCAATATCATTTCCTGCACAACGTGAAATAAAATAGCCTCTTGGAGCTCAGGGAGCTCATATGAAAAGTGCCATTCTTACTAGTTGGATCTAAGTCACCAGGCTGCGACTTTGCTTTGGTAGGTTAATTAGGCCCCCTCCCCATGTCTGTTTCAGGAGCTGCATCAAGGCCTGATTTCTATATGTTGAAATTTAAAGGGGCAGGAATGGGGTCAAAGTTACCCTATCTTCATATTTTAACATGTACCCATCCCCTATCCCTTTTCCATCAGCAGCGGTGTTTAGTGGAGGGAGGGGGTAGAGAGGGGAAAGGGTGGTGAGAGAGGGCATAAAAACCCAGGACTTTATTTCTGATAATCTGAAGTAATTTTTTTCGGCCAAACCAAGTTGAAGTTGACAATAATTCAAATGATTATGTTCCTTCCATTACTTAAAGTAGGAATTTAGAAGAATTTGTACTTAATTCAAATGAAGTTATTTTGAATTAAGAACTGTCATCATAATTTGAAGGGTAGGTCGGGTCAAAACAAAGTGGGAAGGGGACAGCAGCAATCAGAGGTAAAAGGTTTAGAAGGCTTCGTAAAGTGGTTCACCCAACCTGAAGGGTCCAAGCTAAATATTAATCTTTCCTTCTGTTTCAGATGCATCCTGTGTATTCTCAACATTTTCTATTTTGATTGAATATTCAAGAAGCTCTAATAGATGCTCGGCACTGTTGATTGAAGAGAATCCCCATTAAAATATTAGTGAACATCCTGATTTACTTTAATTGTATTAAAGCCTTTCTAACATTGCTGCATGCAGGAAGTTCCAAGTGAAGGATGTTAATCTGAATTCTATTAGCTGTCCCCTGTTTTAATGCACTCTTCCCATATAATTATGCCGCCAAAGGCAGCATTATATTCATCCTTTCCTTCTTTATTGGCTGCATATCATATATTATGGCCTGAGTCATGTGACCTACAGGCAGAAAGGCTATTTCGGTGGTAATATATGCTTATAAACTGACCGGTGATCTTTCTTTCACCCCTAGCCTCCAGCCTGCCTGCATTGTAACCTTTCTTGCCTTTACCCATGTTAGCCGCACAACTGTGATCATTCCTCCTCCGAGCTTCCTTCTCTAGTCCCTCCCAAACGCTAAACCTGATGGCTTAGAATCTCAGCACAAATTCTCCCGATCACCTGCCATAGCTTCATGGGGAGAGCGGCAGAATGAATGAATTAAGTTGAATTTCTGTAGCATGTTTCATGACCTCAGGGTGTTACAAAGCGTTTTCAGCCAATGAAGTACTTTTGAAGTGTAGTCACTGTCGTATTGTAGGAAATGCGACAGTCAATTTGCATGCAGCAAGTTCCTGCAAACAGCAATGAGAAAATGACCAGATAATCTGCTTTTGATGATGTTGGTTGAGGGATAAATATTAGCTCGGACATTGGGGAGAACTCCCCTGCTCTTCTTTGAAATAGTGTCGTGGGATCTTTTATGTCTTTTTAAGACCTGAGAGGGAAGACAGTCTAATATCTCATCCAAAAGATGTAACTCCAGTAGAAAAGGCCGCAACTCAGGATTGCTGACCCCGATGAACTTCATTCACTTGTCTCCTCACTGCGTTGACTCATTTTCCTATCTCCTACTATAACCTTTTTTTCATGACTTCAAAATCTGTGGAATTCCTTACCTACTTTCACCTTTTCTGCTGAATAACTATTGATTTTTAAACCCAAAACTCAGTATCATTAATTCTTGGCTTATCTTTTCTCTTATCGTTTTCATTATTGTTAACACCCCACCATTTTTGCAATAAATAAAATCATGTATAAATACTGTCTATTATTTTCTGCATTTAGAATGACAATTTACCAAGGTACCTGAAAGCTTCATGTTCACTGACTCAAGAGACAAGGCTGAAGTCTTAGGGCGGCACAGTGGCGCAGTGGTTAGCACCGCAGCCTCACAGCTCCAGGGACCCGGGTTCGATTCCGGGTACTGCCTGTGTGGAGTTTGCAAGTTCTCCCTGTGTCTGCGTGGGTTTTCTCCGGGTGCTCCGGTTTCCTCCCACAAGCCAAAAGACTTGCAGGTTGATAGGTAAATTGGCCATTATAAATTGTCACTAGTATAGGTAGGTGGTAGGGAAATATAGGGACAGGTGGGGATGTTTGGTAGGAATATGGGATTAGTGTAGGATTAGTATAAATGGGTGGTTGATGTTCGGCACAGACTCGGTGGGCCGAAGGGCCTGTTTCAGTGCTGTATCTCTAATCTAATCTAAACATCCTCTGCTGAAACTTGCAGAACGGAAGTGTAAATAAATGTCAATATAGCAAAGTGTGAGGTGGTGACAGGGAGATGAAGAGAAAGAGAAAGAGAGACACAGTGCGAGTGCAGGTGAGGTGGAAAGAGATCAAGGTCTCTCCTATCCAGAATCCTCTGCATCGCTACATCAAGTGTGCAGGTAGAGTTTGACTAACGCAAGCAAAAACAATGCCAGGTATCTCACGCAATCAGTGTTCAATATAGTGATGAGAAAGTAAGTCAATAAATTAGTCTTCTAATTTAAAGCTTCTTCATAAAAATGCACATTTGTTGTTGTTTTAATAGTAAGATAAATTTTTAATGCCATTATCTTTTTGAAATTTGCTCACAGGCCCACTATGCAGCACAAAAATTGTAATCTTCCCCCCCATGTGAAAAGGTTGGGCACCCCTGATCTAGACAGAGTGCAATGGAAGGCCCTTTCTCCTTGGTTGTGGGGTCCATAAACAGGCAGTATAGATTTAGGGTAAGAGGTGGGATGTTTAGAGGGAAAAAGTTTTAACCCAGAGGGTGGTGAGGATCTGGAACTCACTGCCTGAAAGGGTAGTGGAGGTAGAAACCCTCATACCATTTCAAAAGTACTTGTATATGTACTTGAAGTAATGAACCAAAAGCTGGAAAGTGGGATGAGGCTGGATGGTTACTTGTCAACTTGTGCAGACACAATGAGACAATTGGCCACTTTCCGTGCTGTAGATTTCTATGATTCTGAATTCTATGAGTGAAGTATTATCACAGACATAGTTTCTGTTTCTGTGCTGTAAATTCCATGTAATTTTATGAAAGTATCAGTGCTTACTCAGTCCTATCCTGAGGTCCAGTATCCAGCTCATTTGGTACACTCCACGTGCCAGTAAGAAGCAGCTGATTGCAATGGATATAGCAAAGGTTATGGGCCCTGGAACATTTTGGTTGTAGTACTGAAGACCTTTGAACTAGAACTAGTTGCTCCTCAAGCCAAGCTATCCCAGTGCAGTGATGACACTGGCATTTACTTGACAATGTGCAAGATTGCCCAGACATGTCTTTTCCACAAAAAGCAGGCCAAATCTAACCCAGTCAATTACCATCCAATCAGCCTCCTCCCACTCATCAATAAAGATGGAAGGAGTCATCAAAAGTGCAATTTAATACCGCTAAACCAGCAATAATCTACTCGCTAATGCTCAATTTGGGTTTTTAAAAATTCATTCATGGGAAGTGGGCGTCACTGGCTATGCCAGCATTTATTGGCCATCCCCAATTGCCCTTGAGAAGGTGGTGGTGAGCTGCCTTCTTCAACCGCTGCAGTCCATGTGAGGTAGGTACACCCACAGTGCTGTTAGGAAGGGAGTTCCAGGATTTTGACCCAGCTTTTGAAGGAACGGCGATATAGCTCCAAGTCAGGATGGTGTGTGACTTGGACGGGAAGTTGCAGATGGTGATGTTCCCATACATCTGCTGCCCTTGTCCTTCTAGGTGGTAGAGGTCGCGGGTTTGGAAGGTGCTGTCTAAGGAGCCTTGGTGCGCTGCTGCAGTGCATCCTGTAGATGGTACACATTGCTGCCACGGTGTGGTGGTGGAAGTGAATGTTTGTGGATGGTGTGCCAATCAAGTGGGCTGCTTTGTCCTGAATGGTGTTGAGCATCTTGAGTGTTGTTGGAGCTGCACCCATCCAGGCAAGTGGAGAGTATTTCCATCACACTCCTGACTTGTGCCTTGTGGATGGTGGAAGGACTTTGGGGAGTCAGGAGGTGAGTTACTCGTCACAGGATTCCTACCTTCTGACCTGTTCTTGTAGCCACAGTATTTATATGGCTACTCCAATTCAGTTTCTGGTCAATGGTAGCCCATAGGATGTTGATAGTGGGTGATTCAGCGATGGTAATGCCATTGAATAGAACATAGAACATTACAGCGCAGTACAGGCCCTTCGGCCCTCGATGTTGCGCCGACCTGTGAAACCATCTGACCTACACTATTCCATTTTCATCCATATGTCTATCCAATGACCACTTAAATGCCCTTAAAGTTGGCGAGTCTACTACTGTTGCAGGCAGGGCGTTCCACACCCCTTCTACTCTCTGAGTAAAGAAACTACCTCTGACATCTGTCCTATATCTATCACCCCTCAACTTAAAGCTATGTCCCCTCGTGTTTGCCATCACCATCCGAGGAAAAAGACTCTCACTATCCACCCTATCTAACCCTCTGATTATCTTATATGTCTCTATTAAGTCACCTCTCCTCCTCCTTCTCTCTAACGAAAACAACCTCAAGTCCCTCAGCCTTTCCTCGTAAGACCTTCCCTCCATACCAGGCAACATCCAAGTAAATCTCATCTGCACCCTTTCCAAAGCTTCCACATCCTTCCTATAATGCGGTGACCAGAACTGCACGCAATACTCCAGGTGCGGTCTCACCAGAGTTTTGTACAGCTGCAGCATGACCTCGTGGCTCCGAAACTCGATCCCCCTACTAATAAAAGCTAACACACCATATGCCTTCTTAACAGCCCTATTAACCTGGGTGGCAACTTTCAGGGATTTATGTACCTGGACACCAAGATCTCTCTGCTCATCTACACTACCAAGAATCTTCCCATTAGCCCAGTACTCTGCATTTGTGTTACTCCTTCCAAAGCGAATCACCTCACACTTTTCCGCATTAAACTCCATTTGCCATCTCTCAGCCCAGCTCTGCAGCCTATCTATGTTCCTCTGTAACCTACAACATCCTTCGGCACTATCCACAACTCCACCGACCTTCGTGTCATCCACAAATGTACTAACCCACCCTTCTACACCCTCATCCAGGTCATTTATAAAAATGACAAACAGCAGTGGCCCCAAAACAGATCCTTGCGGTACACCACTAGTAACTAAACTCCAGGATGAACATTTGCCATCAACCACCACCCACTGTCTTCTTTCAGCTAGCCAATTTCTGATCCAAAGCACTAAATCACCTTCAATCCCATACTTCCATATTTTCTGCAATAGCCTACCGTGGGGAACCTTATCAGATGCCTTACTGAAATCCATATACACCACATCCACGGCTTTACCCTCATCCACCTGTTTGGTCACCTTCTCGAAAAACTCAATAAGGTTTGTGAGGCACGACCTACCCTTTACAAAACCGTGCTGACTATCTCTAATGAACTTATTCTTTTCAAGATGATTATAAATCCTATCTCTTATAACCTTTTCCAACATTTTACCCACAACCGAAGTAAGGCTCACAGGTCTATAATTACCAGGGCTGTCTCTACTCCCCTTCTTGAACAAGGGGACAACATTTGCTATCCTCCAGTCTTCCGGCACTATTCCTGTCGACAATGACGACATAAAGATCAAGGACAAAGGCTCTGCAATCTCCTCCCTAGCTTCCCAGAGAATCCTAGGATAAATCCCATCTGGCTCAGGGGACTTATCTATTTTCACACTTTCCAAAATTGCTAACACCTCCTCCTTGTGAACCTCAATCCCATCTAGCCTAGTAGTCTGTATCTCAGTATTCTCCTCGACAACATTTTCTTTCTCTACTGTAAATACTGACGAAAAATATTCATTTAACGCTTCCCCTATCTCCTCTGATTCCACACACAACTTCCCACTACTATCCTTGATTGGCCCTAATCTAACTCTAGTCATTCTTTTATTCCTGATATACCTATCGAAAGCCTTAGGGTTTTCCTTGATCCTATCCGCCAATGACTTCTCGTGTCCTCTCCTTGCTCTTCTTAGCTCTCCCTTTAGATCCTTCCTGGCTAGCTTGTAACTCTCAAGCGCCCTAACAGAGCCTTCACGTCTCATCCTAACATAAGCCTTCTTCTTCCTCTTGACAAGCGCTTCAACTTCTTTAGTAAACCACGGCTCCCTTGCTCGACAACTTCCTCCCTGCCTGACAGGTACATACTTATCAAGGACACGCAGTAGAAGCTCCACATTTCGATTGTGCCCATCCCCTGCAGTTTCCTTCCCCATCCTACGCATCCTAAATCTTGCCTAATCGCATCATAATTTCCTTTCCCCCAGCTATAATTCTTGCCCTGCGGTATATACCTGTCCCTGCCCATCGCTAAGCTAAACCTAACCGAATAGTGATCACTATCACCAAAGTGCTAAATCTAACACCTGGCCTGGTTCATTACCCAGTACCAAATCCAATGTGGCATCGCCCCTGGTTGGCCTGTCTACATACTGTGTCAGAAAACCCTCCTGCACACACTGGACAAAAACTGACCCATCTAAAGTACTCGAACTATAGTATTTCCAGTCAATATTTGGAAAGTTAAAGTCCCCCATAACAACTACCCTGTTACTCTCGCTCCTGTCGAGAATCATCTTCGCTATCCTTTCCTCTACATCTCTGGAACTATTCGGAGGTCTATAGAAAACTCCCAACAGGGTGACCTCTCCTCTCCTGTTTCTAACCTCGGCCCATACTACCTCAGTAGACGAGTCCTCAAAATCCTTTCTGCCGCCGTAATACTCTCCTTGATTAACAATGCCACACCCCCCCATCTTTTACCATCTTCTCTGTTCTTACTGAAACATCTAAATCCCGGAACCTGCAACATCCATTCCATTCCATTGTCAAGGGGAGAAGGTTAGATTCTCTCTTGTTGGAAATAGTCATTGCCTGGCACTTGTGTGGCGCAAATGTTACTTGCCACTTATCAGCCCAAGCCTGGATATTGTCCAGGTCTTGCTGCATTTCTACATGGACTGCTTCAGTATTTGAGGAGTCGCGAATGGTGCTGAACATTGTGCAATCATCTGTGAACATCCCCACTTCTGACCTTATGACTGAAGGAAGGTCATTGATGAAGCAGCTGAAGATGGTTGGGCCAAAGACACTACCCTGAGGAACTCCTGCAGTGATGTCCTGGAGCTTTGATGTTTGAGATCCAACAACCACAGCCATCTTCCTTTGTGCTAGGTATGACTCCAACCAACAGAGAGTTTTCCCCCGATTCCCATTGACTCGAGTTTTGTTCGGGCTCTTTGATGCCATACTCGGTCAAATGCTGCCTTGATGTCAAGGGCAGTCACTCTCACTTCACCTCTTGAGTTCAGCTCTTTTGTCCATGTTTGAACCAAGGCTGTAATGAGGTCAGGTGCTGAGTGGCCCTGTCAGAACCCAAACTGGGTATCACTGAGCAGGTTATTGCTAAGCAAGTGCTGCTTGATGGCACTGTTGAAGACACCTTCCATCACTTTGCTGATGATTGAGAGTAGACTGATGGGGCGGCAATTGGCTGGGTTGGACTTGTCCTGCTTTTTGAGTACAGGACATACTTGGGCAATTTTCCACATTGCCGGGTAGATGTTAGTGTTGTAGCTGTACTGGAACAGCTTGGCTAGGGGTGCGGCAAGTTCTGGAGCACAGGTCTTCAGTACTGTTGCCGGAATATTGTCAGGACCCATAGCCTTTGGAGTATCCAGTGCCTTCAGTCGTTTCTTGATATCACGCGGAGTGAATCGAGTTGGCTGAAGTCTGGCATCTGTAATGCTGGCGACTTCAGGAGGGGGCCGAGATGGATCATCAACTCAGCACTTCTGGCTGAAGATTGTTGCAAATGCTTCAGCCTTATCTTTCGCACTGATGTGCTGGGCTCCCCCATCATTGAGGATGGGGATATTTGTGGAGCCACCTCCTCCACTCCTCCATTTAGTTGTTTAATTGTCTACCACCATTCACAGCTGGATGTGGCAGGACTGCAGAGCTTCGATCTGATCCATTGGTTATGGGATCGCTTAGCTCTGTCTATTGCATGCTGCTTATGCAGTTTGGCATGCAAGTAGTCCTGGGTTGTAGCTTCACCAGGTTGACACCTCATTTTGAGGTATGCCTGGTGCTGCTCCTGGCATGCCCTCCTGCACTCTTCATTGAACCAGGATTGGTCTCCTGGCTTGATGGTAATGGTAGAGTGTGGGATATGCCGGGCCATGAGGTTACTGATTGTGGTTGAGTACAATTCTGCTGCTGCTGATGGCCCACAGCACCTCATGGATGCCCAGGTTTGCATTGCTAGATCTGATCGAAATCTATCCCATTTAGCTTTGTGATATTGCCACATAACACGATGGACGGTATCCTCAATGTGAAGGCGGGACTTCGTCTCCACAAGGACTGTGCGGTGGTCACTCCTACCAATACTGTCATGGACAGAAGCATCTGTGGCAGGCAGATTGGTAAGAACAAGGTTAAGTATGTTTTTCCCTCGTGTTAGTTCCCTCACCACCTGTCGCATACCCATTCTAGCAGGTATGTCCATTGGGACTCTGCCAGCTCTGTTAGTAGTGGTGCTACCGAGCCATTCTTGGTGATGGATGCTGAAGTCCTCCACCCAGAGTACACTTTGTGCCCTTGCCACCCTCAGTGCTTCCTTCAAGTGGTGTTCAACATGGAGGAGTACTGACTCATCAGCTGAGGGAGGGCGGTAGGTGGTAATTAGTAGGAGGTTATCTTGCTCATGTTTGACCTGATGCCATGAGACTTCATGGGGTCCAGAGTTGATGTTGAGGACTCCCAGGGCAACTCCCTCCCGACTGTAGACCACTGTCCTGCCACCTCTGCTGGGTCTGTCCTGCCGGTGGGACAGGACATACCCAAGGATAGTGATTGCAGTGTCTGGGACATTGTCTATAAGATATGATTCTGTGAGTATGACTATGTCAGACTGTTGCTTGACTGGTCTGTGGGACAGCTCTCCAAACTTTGGCACAAGCTCCCAGATGTTAGTCAGGAGGACTTTGCAGGGTTGTCAGGGCTGGGTTTGCTGTTGTTGTTTCCAGTGCCTAGGTCAATGCCGGGTGGTCCGTCCAGTTTCATTCCTTTTTATTGAATTCGTAGCGGTTAGGGACAACTGAGTGGCTTGCTGGGCCATTTCAGAGGGCATGTAAGAGTTAACCACATTGCTGTGGGTCTGGAGTCACATGTAGGCCAGATCAGGTAAGGACAGCAGATTTCCTTCCCTAATGGACATTAGTGAACCAGATGGGTTTTTACAACAATCAACAATGGTTTCATGGCCATTATTAGACTGGCTTTTAATTCCAGATTTATTAATTCAATTCAAATTCCACCTTCTGTTGTGGTGGGATTTGGACCCATGTCTCCTGATCAATACCCTGGGTCTCTAGGTTACTAGTCCAGTGATAATACCACTATGCCACCGCCTACCCTCAGAACTAACTTATTTGTGATCTTATGGGTCCAATTACCAACCTATCAGCATGCTTCCAATGATCACTTCGGTGATGGAAGAAGTCATTAACAGTACTATCAAATTGACACCTGCTCACCAAGACTCAGTTTGGGTTCTGCCAGAATCACTCAGCTCCAGACATCATAACAGCCTTGATTCAGGCATAAGCACAAGAGCCAAATAACAGGGAAGAAGTGTGAATTTAACATTAAAGCAGCATTCAATCGAGTATGACATAAAGGAACATCAGGAAAACTGATGTCAGTGGGGGTCAAGGGGAAATCCCTCCAGTGTCATAACATGGGAAGATGGTGCTGAATATAAGAGGCCCATAACCACAGGCTCAGGAGTTCCTCTGGGAAGTGTCATCAGCCAACCCTCCTCAGCTTCTCCATTAATAACCTTCCCTCCATTGTAATATTAGGAGAGGGGCTCTTAATTGTTGATTTCACTGCATTTACCTTTATTCACAACCCTTCAGATAATAAAGTGATCATAAAACCTACAGCAGAACCTGGACAACATCCAGACTTGGGCTGACAAGTGGCAGGTAACATTCGAAACACATGAATACCAGATAATTATTATCTCAAAGAAGTAAAACCTTCAGTGGCAACACCATTGCCAAGTCCCCCACCAACAACACTTCACAATCATTGATTGGAAGCTTAACTCAAACAGGCTTAACAACACCATGAGTACAAAAGCAGGGCAGAGTCTGTGTACTCAGTGATGAGTGGCTCACCTTCTGATAAATATTCACTTTAATATTTAGTTGCTCCGGGCAGACCAATTTTTTTTCTATTGCGAGACCCACTTAAGTTTTTTTGTTCAGCCTTTCAGGCTGCTGTGCAGCTGCACACTGGCACAGCTTCTCTGAAACATCTGACCCCTCAAAGCCTCTCCACCATCTGCAAAACTCAAGTCAGGAGTGTGAGCAAAATCGCATCATTTGCCTAGATAGATGCAGTGCCAACAACGTTCAAGAATCTCAATACCATACAGGGAAGAGCAACTGTGTTCATCAGTGTCCCAGCTAGCAGGTGCAATATCCACCCCTCCACCACTGGCACAATGTTGCTCCAGTAGGTGCGATCTACAATCCACATTGCAGCATTTGACCAAATGTACTTCGAGAAGCTCCTCCTCCCTCATGACCTGTCATGCTAAGAAGAACCAGAGGAGCATTGTCATGGGAGCACCATCACCTCCAAGTTACACACTGTCCTACTTGGACATTTATTGCCGTTGCTTCACCACACTGGCTTAATATCCTGCTTAATTAACTCCATAGTGGGAGCAGTATTACCAGAGGGACTGCAGAGCTTCTTCTCAGGGTAACTTGCAATGGGCAATAAATGGTACCGTACCAGCATTCATTTATGAACAAATAAAGAGAGATAGTTTACATGCTATCCTCTCTTGATGATGAAAGGAATTGTCTGCTGAAAATGTGCTGGGAATTGTGTTAGGGTGACTCCAGCTGTGATAGTCTGAAGGATAATTAGAATCATCATACATCACAGAAGGAGGCCATTCAGCCCATCATGCATAGCTCTTTGAAAGAGCTCCCCAATTAATTGCACTCCCCTGCTCTTTCCCCATAGCAATGCAAATTGATGATATCAGCACATTTTCCCATTGAGTATTAAGGAACTACAACCAATATACAAGCTATTCAGGCAACATATGCCATGAGGTAAGTGGAAGATTCCAAAGTAACAATTGATTTGCTTAAAAATAAACAATAGGGTGTGCATGCAGGTACATGTGGGTGAGAAGGGAATGGTAAAAGTCCATGAACTGTGTGGCCCTGGTTGAATGTTGCAATATATTATGAAGGATTTTAGAAAGGTTTGCTCCAGTACCTTTGACATACAATATCAACACAAGCAGATTAAAGGAATGATGTCTGCAACCCAAGTTAATTTTAAATGCATTGATGTCTTATAACACAAATGCCATATGTGCACACCAGATATCCTTGTTCAACATGACTCGGTCGCAGTGGGTATTCATGTTAATGTAACATTTCCACATTGCTTTGATGCTTTATTAGATTAAGCATGTCAGTGAAAAATGTCAATATTTGAGAATAAAATAATATTTAAAAAAACCATTGGCCTTTAATATTCACAAGAAAACTTCTGGTTCTTTCCACTTAGTACTGACGAATGTAAATAGACAGAGCTGTAGTTGGCAAGGCCTAGCCACTTGTAGAAAGATTCAAATGAGATCTGACGATGATGAGCATGAAATTATTTTTTTAAACAGCTTTGGAGCACAATGCTGTGAGATGTGAAGTGACAAGAATTGAGTTCACCCTCTGCTATCAAGAAGCTTAATAAAGCGAGAGTATAAATGAGAACCTGAGAAATAAATAATAGCAGTACATTGTGCAGCAATAAAAACCTACTCTGATCATTGTTTAAGAGGGTCTGGAGCATTTTAAAGAGGACAATACCTTCAGCATAATATTTGCTTGCCATTTTATTTAGATTTACAAATTACTACAGATAAAAAAAGGCACCATTGCATCGTTTTTGTTTACATTGGATGAAGTGTAGGGAGGTTGCACAGCTTGAGAGTCAACTGCTCATAGCCTGTCCGCAACATTCAGGAGGGAGAAAGTTTTCCGGAGCTGATATTCCAGAGGGCGGTCATCCCATAGGGCACTAGGAGTAGAGAAGCTAGTAAAGGAGACTGGGTCACAATTGGCAGATAAAAAAGGGTGCGACGGGTGAGTCAAGACAGATCATCTACAGAGCTGGGTTTGCCTTATAGGTTTACCTATTTAGCTCTAGTCTTCTTCTTCTGCTTCTTTGGCCTCCTTGTTTTTAGAGACAATGGGTAAGCACCTGGAGGTGGTCAGTGGTTTGTGAAGCAGCGCCTGGAGTGGCTAAAAAGGCCAATTCTAGAATGACAGACTTTGCCACAGGTGCTACAGATAAAATTGGTTGTCGGGGCTGTTACACAGTTGGCTCTCCCCTTGCGCTTCTGTCTTTTTTCCTGCCAACTGCTAAGTCTCTTCGATTCGCCACACTTTAGCCCCGCCTTTATGGCTGCCCGCCAGCTCTGGTGATCGCTGGCAACTGACTCCCATGACTTGCGATCAATATCACAGGACTTCATGTCGCATTTGCAGATGCCTTTAAAGTGGAGACATGGACGGCCGGTGGGTCTGATACCAGTGACGAGCTCGCTGTACAATGTGTCCTTGGGGATCCTGCCACCTCCAATGCAGCTCACATGGCCAAGCCATCTCAGGCGCCGCTGCTTCAGTAGGGTGTATATGCTGGGGATGTTGTCGAGGACTTCTGTGTTGGAGGCACGATCCTGCCACCTGATGCCAAGGATTCTCCGGAGCCAGCGAAGATGGAACGAATTGAGACGTCACTCTTGGCTGACATACGTTGTCCAGGCCTCGCTGCTGTAGAGCAAGGTACTGAGGACACAGGCTTGATACAGTCGGACTTTTGTGTTCCATGTCAGTGCGCCATTTTCCCACACTCTCTTGGCCAGTCTGGACATAGCAGTGGAAGCCTTTCCCATGCGCTAAAGAACAAAGAAAATTACAGCACAGGAACAGGCCCTTCGGCCCTTCAAGCCTGCGCCGATCCAGATCCTCTATCTAAACACGTCGCCTATTTTCTAAGGGTCTGTATCTCTTTGCTTCCTGCCCATTCATGTATCTGTCTAGATACATCTTAAAAGGCGCTATCGTGCCCGCGTCTACCACCTCCGCTGGCAACGCATTCCAGGCACCCACCACCCTCTGCGTAAAGAACTTTCCACGCATATCCCCCCTAAACTTTTCCCCTCTCACTTTGAACTCGTGACCCCTAGTAATTGAATCCCCCACTCTGGGAAAAAGCTTCTTGCTATCCACCCTGTCTATACCTCTCATGATTTTGTACACCTCAATCAGGTCCCCCCTCAACCTCCGTCTTTCTCATGAAAATAATCCTAATCTACTCAACCTCTCTTCATAGCTAGCGCCCTCCATACCAGGCAACATCCTGGTGAACCTCCTCTGCACCCTCTCCAAAGCATCTACATCCTTTTGGTAATGTGGTGACCAGAACTGCACGCAGTATTCTAAATGTGGCCGAACCAAAGTCTTATACAACTGTAACATGACCTGCCAACTCTTGTACTCAATACCCCGTCCGATGAAGGAAAGCATGCCGTATGCCTTCTTGACCACTCTATTGACCTGCGTTGCCACCTTCAGGGAACAATGGACCTGAACACCCAAATCTCTCTGTACATCAATTTTCCCCAGGACTTTTCCATTTACTGTATAGTTCACTCTTGAATTAGATCTTCCAAAATGCATCACCTCGCATTTGCCCTGATTGAACTCCATCTGCCATTTCTCTGCCCAACTCTCCAACCTATCTATATTCTGCTGTATTCTCTGACAGTCCCCTTCACTATCTGCTACTCCACCAATCTTAGTTTCGTCTGCAAACTTGCTAATCAGACCACCTATACTTTCCTCCAAATCATTTATGTATATCACAAACAACAGTGGTCCCAGCACGGATCCCTGTGGAACACCACTGGTCACACGTCTCCATTTTGAGAAACTCCCTTCCTCTACTACTCTCTGTCTCCTGTTGCCCAGCCAGTTCTTTATCATCTAGCTAGTACACCCTGGACCCCATGCGACTTCACTTTCTCCATCAGCCTACCATGGGGAACCTTATCAAACGCCTTACTGAAGTCCATGTATATGACATCTACAGCCCTTCCCTCATCAATCAACTTTGTCACTTCCTCAAAGAATTCTATTAAGTTGGTAAGACATGACCTTCCCTGCACAAAACCATGTTGCCTATCACTGATAAGCTCATTTTCTTCCAAATGGGAATAGATCCTATCCCTCAGTATCTTCTCCAGCAGCTTCCCTACCACTGACGTCAGGCTCACCGGTCTATAATTACCTAGTTGATTTCTGCATCGAGAGACAGGTTACTGGTGATAGTTGAGCCTAGGTAGGTGAACTCTTGAACCACTTCCAGAGCGTGGTCGCCGATATTGATGGATGGAGCATTTCTGACGCCCTGTCCCATGATGTTCATTTTCTTGAGGCTGATGATGCTGCATTAACATCTCACACTGAAGAGTGTCTGCAGAGACTCATCGACAGGATTGCGGCTGCTACAACGAAT
The DNA here is from genome assembly GCF_036365525.1 of Heterodontus francisci. NCBI lineage: Eukaryota > Metazoa > Chordata > Chondrichthyes > Heterodontiformes > Heterodontidae > Heterodontus > Heterodontus francisci. The sequence goes on along the minus strand of NC_090371.1, from coordinate 29,825,041 downwards.
TTAGCTCTAGTGATGTGGACAAAAAGGGTGATACAGTGGTGGATAACCATGAGCAACAGCAAGGCACTTTCAGAGGGTAGTTAAGAGTCAACCACATTGCTGTGGGCCTGCCGTAACATATCAGCTAGATTGGGTAAGGACAGCAGATTTCCTTCTCTGAAGGACTTTAATGAACCAGGGTTGGTTTTTACAACAGCTCAGTAGTTACATGGTCTCCATTACTGATACTAGGTCTTTATTTGAGATTTATTAAATTGAACACAAATTCAGCAGCTGTCATAGTGGGATTTGAAATCCTATCTCCAGATCATTAGTCTAGGCCTTTGGTTTGCTTGCCTAGTAACATAGCTATTATGCTACCGCTCCCAATTGTGGGATTTTATAGTCAGGAGACAGTGGGGGGTAGATCATTTATTTACAGAGATACAGCAGTGAAACAGGCCCTTCAGCCCACCGAGTCTGTGCCAACCAACAACTTGTACTAATCCTACATTAACCCCATATTCCCTACCACATCCCCACCATTCTCCTACCACCTACCTACACTAGGGGCAATTTACAATGGCCAATTTACCTATCAACCTGTAAGTCTTTGGTTGTGGGAGGAAACTGCAGCAACCGGCGGAAACCCACGCCGACACAGGGAGAACTTGCAAACTCCGCACAGGCAGTACCCAGAACTGAACCTGGGTCGCTGGAGCTGTGAGGCTGCAGTGCTAACCACTGCGCCACTGTGCCATCTGAGCCAGAGTCCTCAGTGGTATGTTGCAACACAAATGTCAGGGTTCGTGACATAGAGTCATTCACAACACAAAAGCCATTCGGCCCATCAAGTCCATGCTGGCTCTTCATGGAGCCATCCAGTCTGTTCCACTCACCCGCTCTATCCCCATAGCCCTGCAAGTTTATATTCTTCAAGTGGCCATCCAATTTCCTTTTGATGTCGTTGATTGTCTCTGCTTGCATCACCCTTGTGGGCAGCGTGTTCCATCATGGAGTGAATAAAAATGACCATAATATGATTGAGTTCATACTCGGTTTGATTGAGAGAAGGGAGAGTCGCAAATCAAGGTTTTAAATTAAGAATGGCAAACTTTGAAGGGATGAGAAATGAAATAATGGCATTAAACTGGGCTTAATCTGTTCATGAGTAAACCTATAGATAAACAGTGATACGTATTTAAAGAAGTATTTTGTGTGATCACAAAACCATTACATACCCCAAAAAGGCAAAGTCAAGGGGAGGAACTTAGTGGATTTAATATAAGGGAAAAAAAGGAAATAAAATGATTTTCAGATAGACAGATTCCAGGTCTCGATAGATTCAACCCCAAGATATTAATATAAATAGATGAAAAATATTGTAGAAGTGCTAGCCTTAGTTTTCCAAAGCTCCCGAAATTCACAAATTGTATCTTTGGATTGGAAAATTTCAAATGTCACTTCATTATTTTCAGAAAGGACGGAGAGAGAAAGATGGTAACAACAGTTTATCATTAATATTGGGGAAGTTACTGGAATCTATCATCATAGACAGAAGGCGGAATTTTAATGGAACTGACCCACTCAAGGCGGGGGCGGGGATGTGGTAGTGTGTCCGCTGACCTGCTTGCAACGGGTCATGGGAGTCTAGTAGTCTGTTGGGAATGCAATTGTTGCAGGAAAGGGCTTTTATGTGGCTGTTTAACAGCCATGGCAATAGCATCTCACCTCCGAGTTTCCACAATCACAGAGTGTAGGTGTGTTGACAATCCGCACCTGTCAATGAAAGGTTATCTATTTAAAGGGACCCCAGCAGGGGTCAGAAGGCTGAGTTCTACATCAATTCCTGAGGCTTCAGCAACCACAGGAATCAAAGCGAAACCTGGGAATGCCGCATTTCTCCCCCACACCCCCAACCACACTGTTGGGTTCTCTAACTCTTCCCTGGAGGCCTTGCTGAGGGCTGTGAGGGATTACAGTGAAGTGCTGTTTCCTACAGACAGGAGGAAGAGGCCAGACTCTCAAACCAAGCAGGTGTGGATGGAAGTAGCTGAGGCAGTGAGCAGCAAGCCTGTGGGCCCTGGAACCTGGAGACTGTGCCCCAGGGGTTCAATGAAAGGTAAGTGGCATCCCACTTTCAGGTGCCAACTCCCACACTCTTGACTTCCCCAGCCTTCTTCTGCAGAGCGCTCATCAGACACACACACCTTGTAACTCCACTCGTTCCTCATCCAGACAGCCAACACTCACAGTCACTTTCATTTATGTGCCATCTCATACCCATCCCTCACAGTGACCCTCCATAAATGTTGCCATTCCCTCCTCTTCACACAAACCATTTCTCACACTCATAACTCTCTGCTTTCGATCACTGCAGGGGAAGAGAGTTCACAACTCTAGGGAGAGGCAGAGAACCAGGGGTGGCCCTTCAGTTACAGCCAGCCTGACTGCAGTGCAGGAGGAGGTACTAGAGATCGGCAGGTTGATGGCTATTGGTTCTGGAGAGATGGGGCCTCCCGGCTACCTGGGGCCAGATTTTCAAAGGGCTGTGGAGTCGGGACCTGGTGCAAGTGCCATTTGAAAATCATGGCCCCGGAGATTGTCTCAGGACCCTGATGCCTCCAGTACAGTTTTGAATTTTCAAAGTCCTGGCAGGGGGGAAGGAATAGGGAACACACACGCCTCCAATTAATGGCGCATTAAACTCCTTTAGGAGTTGTTTAGGGCATTCAGGAAGGCCAATTTTAAATCTGATTTTGGCGATCCCGACCAATCTGATGCACATTAGTGCACAGCCCTTTGGGTTCGCCACAGGGCAAAAGCAAATTTGTTTACATGGGTGTTGAGATTAAATTTGAGGGGCCAACTAGTGCTGGGTCGGGCACCGTACCTCCACATGGTGTCCATGGCCACCTTCTTCCATTGTTACTGGCCTGGTCCTTTCATGAGCTGCCTGCTCTCCTCTGCATGGCAGCAGTAGCCCCCAACATGGCTGCTGCCTAACTTTGTCACTGACGCCAGGCAGGCAGCTCTTGCCTCCTGGAGGTGATCGGCACCTCTAATTGGACGCTGAGTTCGCCTCCTGCCCAATTAGGGCAGTACTATTCAATGATCATATTGCAAGAGCAACACAGCTGAAGAACGGGGTGGGGACCCGGAATTCATCAGCGTGTCAGGTTCCCAACCCCGCTTTCAAAATCTGGCCCCGGTGACAGAATTAGGTATCACACTGGCACATAACAATCAGTAACGTTGATTTGCTGTCATCATTAACTAAAATGTGAACACCTGCACAATGTTTACTTTGAACCCTTTCCCCATGGCAGTTCTAATTCATGTTCTTCATTTCCCACAGGCCCTTCAAACCTGATACAGGAGCTGGAACATGAGGAGGGAGAGATGTCCTCAGAGGAGGTTGTGGACTCTGAGGAAGTGCCATTATGCGACTCGTGCACTCTCCACCAGCTCAGATACACACACCTCAGTGGGGACTCCAACAGAGATAGCTAGGTTGTCACACATCACATGTGAGCAGGAGCAGGTGCTAGAGACATGGAGAACAGTGGAGAATCCCCATCAGAGGGTGCAGGGCACTCCAAGCTCTGCTCAGCTGGACTCAGATGCTGGTCCTCGGGGGTCATCCACAAAGAGGACTATTCTGGAGCAGTAGTAGAAAATATGCGAGATTCTGTCCCATTTCCAGAGGCACTGTGCACTGTTGGAGAGAGATTGGAGGGTCTGTCTGCAGCATGAGTGCCATGATGTCTTTGCACTGATGTTTGTGACCATGGAAAGAGTGGCCACCTGCATGGAGCATTGGAAGCAGCAAATAACCGAGTGAATACAGGCGCTGACCAATGGCCTGAACACTCAGTCTCCCAGGGATGGAGGAAAGCCTTGCCCTAGGTGTTCAATGCCTCAGTGAAATCAAGCAAAGTGCTCTCTAGCACTTGGCTAGCGGGGAATTGCAGGTGGGCCAGGAGAGGGAAGACAGAGAAAGGGCACATGGAAGTGGGGACTCTGCCCAAAGTGTTTCCACTTCTCACCTCTTGCCTCCACCCTGCCCTCAGACAGAGCCGCACCTGGTGCCTTCTGTCCCAATGACTGAGTCTGCCCCTGCAGAGGTGCAGGTGGGACAGTCTTTGGCAGGGCCCTTATGGACTCCAAAACCTAGAGGATGTCTGCCGTGGTCTCCTCAGCTGTCAGAGCAGGGGAATAAGCAGCCTGCCTCGGGTTCTGCTGCACATTGAGGTAATCATAAAAGGAAAGAAAAGACTTTATAGCTGCACAGGGAGATTTGCTTGGGTGATCAGAAAAATGTCAGTGTGTTAGGTTATTGCAAATTGTATATGAATCATACACTTTATTTTAATGTCTCCATTGTCCAGTCATCTCCGTTGTTGCCTCCCACTTTCCAAATGGACAGTAGCCTTCAGGAGAATGATATGGCCAGAGTGGAAGACAAATAAAGGGTGTGAATGTGATGGTGAGATTTCTAAATGTGGGAACGATTTGTATTGGGGGTGAGGACAGTGAGTTCAGCATTGTTGTGCTATAAGGCCTCACAAACTCAGTGTTATATATGTATATATTGTTATACCATCTCTAACGTGTTCGGACCTCATCATCATAAGGCAAGCCTCTAGAAACAGTGTCCAAATTTCACGCAGCTTCCACAGTGTGGACTGCAACACCGACCACTCCCTGGTGTGCAGCAAAGTTAGACTCAAACCAAAGAAGCTACATCACTCCAAGCAGAAGGGCCGCCCGCGCATCAACACTAACAGAATTTCTTATCCACAGCTGTTACGTAAGTTTCTAAATTCACTTGAAAAAGCCCTTCAAAACACTCCTACAGGGGATGCAGAGACCAAGTGGGCCCACATCAGAGACGCCATCTATGACTCAGCAATGACCACTTATGGCAAATGTGAGAAGCAGAATGCAGACTGGTTTCAATCTCACTTTGAAGAGCTGGAACCTGTCATAGCCGTTAAGCGCACTGCACTGTTGAACTACAAGAAAGCCCCCAGCGAGTTAACATCCGTAGCGCTTAAGGTAGCCAGAAGCACTGCACAAAGAACAGCCAGACGCTGTGCAAATGACTACTGGCAACACCTATGCAGTCGTATTCAGCTAGCCTCCGACACCGGAAACATCAGAGGAATGTATGATGGCATTAAGAGAGCTTTTGGGCCAACCATTAAGAAGATCGTCCCCCTCAAGTCGAAATCAGGGGACACGATTATTGACCAATGCAAGCAAATGGACTGCTGGGTGAAGCACTACCTAGAACTGTACCCCGGGGAAAATGTTGGCACTGAGACCGCCCTCAATGCAGCCCAGTCTCTGCCAGTCATGGATAAGGTGGACATACAGCCAACAAAATCAGAACTCAGTGATGCCATTAATTCTCTAGCCAGTGGAAAAGCCCCTGGGAAGGACGGCATTACCCCTGAAATAATCATGAGTGCCAAGCCTGCTATACTCAGAACTCCATGAACTGCTTTGCCTGTGCTGGGATGAGGGAGCAGAAGCTGGCTGAGCGTGTCTACCCTGAGGCACAGTGCGGCTTTCAAGCAGAGAGATCCACCGTTGACATGCTGTTCTCCCTTCGCTAGCTACAGGAGAAATGAACAACAGATGCCCCTCTACGTTGCTTTCACAGATCCCAACAAAGCCTTTGACCTCGTCAGCAGACGTGGTCTCTTCAGACTACTAGCAAAGATTGGATGTCCACCAAAGCTACTAAGTATCATCACCTCATTCCATGACAATATGAAAGGCACAATTCAGCATAACGGCACCTCATCAGACCCCTTTCCTATCCTGAGTGACGTGAAACAGGGCTGTGTTCTCGCACCTACTCTGTTTGGGATCTTCTTCTCCCTGCTGCTCTCACATCCATTCAAGTCTTCAGAAGAAGGAATTTTCCTCCACATTAGATCAGATGGCAGGTTGTTCAACCTTGCCTGTCTAAGCACGAGGACCAAAGTACGGAAAGTCCTCATCAGGGAACTCCTCTTTGCTGACGATGCTGCATTAACATCCCACACAGAAGAGTGTCTGCAGAGACTCATCGACAGGATTTTGGCTGCCTGCAACGAATTTGGCCTAACCATCAGCCTCAAGAAAACGAATATCATGGGACAGGATGTCAGAAATGCTCCATCCATCAATATCGGTGACCACGCTCTGGAAGCAGTTCAAGAGTTCACCTACCTAGGCTCAACTATCACCAGTAACCTGTCTCTCGATGCAGAAATCAACAGGTGCATGGGAAAGGCGTCCACTGCTATGTCCAGACTGGCCAAGAGAGTGTGGGAAAATGGCGCACTAACATGGAACACAAAAGTCTGCATGTATCAAGCCTGTGTCCTCAGTACCTTGCTCTACGGCAGCGAGGCCTGGACAACATATGTCAGCTAAGAGCGACGTCTCAACTCATTCCATCTTCGCTGCCTCCGGAGCATCCTTGGCATCAGGTGGCAGGACCGTATCTCCAACACAGAGGTCTCGAGGCGGCCAACATCCCCAACATATACACCCTTCTGAACCAGTGGGGCTTGAGATGACTTGGCCATGTGAGCCACATGGAAGATGGCAGGATCCCCAAGGACACATTGTACAGTGAGCTCGTCACTGGTATCAGACCCACCGGCCGTCCATATCTCCGCTTTAAAGTCTGCAAACGTGACATGAAGTCCTGTGACATTGATCACAAGTCGTGGGAGTCAGTTGCCAGTGATCGCCAGAGCTGGCAGACCGCCATAAAGGCGGGGCTAAAGAGTGGCGAGTCGAAGAGACTTAGCAGTTGGCAAGAAAAAAGACAGAAGCACAAGGAGAGAGCCAACTGTATAATAGCCCCGACACTCAATTTTATCTGCAGCGCCTGTGGAAGAGTCTGTCACTCCAGAATTTGCCTTTATAACCACTCCAGGCGCTGCTTCACAAACCACTGACCACCTCTTGGCGCTTATCCATTGTCTCTCGAGACAAGGATGCCAAAGAAGAAGAAGAAGAAGAAGAAGACTATCTGTAAAGTTTTAGGAACTAATTAGCTCGGAACTAGTTGTTATGTGTAAATGTTTCAGAAGGGGGCCACATTCACGGCTGCACTAGGGAGTCATGTTTTATGTAACACAAGAACCAGTTCAACCAGGTTCTACAGTACAAAGCATGGTGCTGTAATTAGCCAGACTGACTCCAGCCTTTTCCAAGCTTAAAGTGTGATTCTTTTCCAACATCTGGGAACCAGAAACAACATAAAGACGAAATACTCAGGTTATCTGAACCATGCCTGGATGTGTCTGTCACGGGCTTCTCTGGTAGTTGGGTGAGTGGCCGCAGGTACCCTGGCCATATCAGGCTTCTCCCGCTCCTCCTTTTCTGAGGAAGCAAAGCAGTCAGAACCTTCCTCTACCTGCAGCTCCCAGTCCTCGCTGCTGCACAATATTGTGTAAGGCACAGCAGACCATTACCACGCTCTTATTCTGGATGCCCTTGCTGGTACAAACTGACAGGTGCCCAGGATCTGTCCAGGCACCTGAATCACATCTTCAGCAACCCAACGGCTTGCAAAATGATCACACTTGTGCTCATCTGGCTCCTGCTGTACCTTTCCTCTGCCTCAGTAATAGGGCTCCTTACAGGTGTCACAGCCACACCCTCAGAAGGTAGCCCTTATCTCCAAAGTGCCATCTGCTTACTCTGTTCAGGTGTGTGAATACCTGTCAGAGATGTGACTGGTGCAGGATGAAGGAATCATGGCAGCTTCCAGGATATCTTGCACTGACATGCGTGATAACCTTCCGATGGTCACATACCATCTGAACAGTGGAATCCTTTCCAATTGATGAACTCTCCAAGCCAAATCTGTGCTCTGTGGCTCCCTGCACCCTCTGTGTCTGACTGACCCTCGTCAGTATCAAAGTGGACTCAAGTGGCAGCCTTGGCAAACATAGCATTAGTCACCTGGGAGATGCACTTGTGCAGCAGATTGTTCAAACCTGCAGATGTCACCAGCAGATCACCGAAAGGAACCAAAGATGAAGAAATTCAGGACTGTGATGACTTTGATGGCTACTGGCAATGCATGCCCACCCAGCCCTCTTGAAAAGAGTTCTTGTTCCAGGAGGCTGCAGATGTCAGCAATGACCTGCCATGAAAGTCCAAGTCTCCTCAGGGCACTGTTACTCCGTCATGTCGAGAAAGCTGATCCTCTGCTTGTCTCCCCTGTGCTGGGGTTATCGCCTCCTTCGAGCTGGAGTTCTGTGCCCATTCCCTGTAGCCTTGGAGTAGCATGTGACTGCAGAGAAGGCAGCTGCTGTTGTTGTTATTGCTGCAGCTGCTGCTAGTGTTGTTAGTGTTAGTGTGGCTGTGCCTGTTGTTCCTCATCAGAGATCCATTGTATTGTTGCATAAGCTGCTCCCATGCTGTAGTCAAGGCTGACAGCAGGGAAGCGCAGATCAAGGTGGACAATGTCCAAGGGAGGTGGAATGAAATTGAAAAAGTTGGAAATCATCTGTAAAGCAGTGAAAGCACACTCTCATTTAGAATCCTGTAAGCATAAGCCTTTCACATAGCCACGGAAGCAGCTATGCAGCTTCACTGTTTAAAGTCTTTTCAGTCTGTCAGTTTCATTGATCAATGACTCTCTGCTGTACTCTCGCTATGTTGGCCCTGGTGGGTTCCAGACAGTTCAGGAAACCCATGTGCTGGTTATTAGAGCCAGAATTCTGTGTTAAAGGCAAAATTAATTGAATATTAAATATCTAACACGATTGCTCTATGAGCATTTCCCACAAGTCTTGGAAAGCCAGAAATGAACAGAATCATGTTGGGTTTCCGACACGCCGGCATTTTTTGGTGATCTAACACACCTGCCTGCCTCTGAAGCCCCCTCCCCTTGGCAGTTAAAACTCTGCACAGAGTGATTGAACACTTGCACAGGTATCAGTCGATTAAAGAGAGTCAACATGGATCTGAAAAGAAAGACTTGCATTTCTATCATACCTTTCACAACCCCAGGACACCCCAAAGCACTTTTGAAGTACGAATGAAAGTACCTTTGAATTGTAGTCACTGTAATGTAGGAAACATGCAACCAATTTTCACACAGTAAGTTTCCACAAACAGCTATGTGATAATGAACAGATTATGGTGGAGAAATTCGTTTGCGTGGCCCTTTTAGCCATGTTACACACATTTACCTTGATTCCTCGGGGGCAGGTAGTGCCGCAGACTGCTACTTGCACAGCTCACCTGGCATTCTTCAATGATATCAAAGTGTAAGGCCATTGACTACAGAGCTGTGAAAGACAAATTGAAATATTTTCTCAATGATGAGAGTCCAGGATGGAGCAAAGGGATTTGGGTGTCTGTCTACACAAATCATTAAAACGAGTTGACAGGTCAGTGAGGAAGTGATGCTTCAGTTATATAGATTCTTGTTCAGACCGCATCTGGAGTACTGCTTCAGTGTTGGGTATTGGAGGTGGTACAGTGCAGAGTCACCAGAATAACACCAGAGTTTGAAGAGTTAAATTATGAGGACAAGCTGCATGAATCTGGACCTCTATGCCAAAAAGCTGTGGATGCTGAATCAATTGAAATTTTCAAGACTGGAATCGAGAGATCTTTGCTCTGTAAGAGTATCAAAGGACATGGAACAAAAGCAGTTAAATAGAGTTGAAGAATAGATGAGACATCATCTAATTGAATGATAGAACAGGCTTGAGGGCTGAATGGCCTACGACTGTTCCTATGTTCATATCCTACTGTGACAAAAATGATACAGACTTTTTTATATTGCCTTCAGAAAAAGTCACTGCTCAATGTGGAACAAAGCTGATTTGATCTCTGCTTTGTGTTGGGTTTACTGATCTCAGTAGGCCAGTATTAAAGCATTACAATTGGTTTCTATGCCTCTGGTGTAGGTGAAAGAAAGAAACAACCAGGGTTCCAGTTCCTCGTCTCTGTTCAATGACTACTACTGTCAGGTGCACATTTGCAGACATTGAAAAGAAAAGAAAGACTTGCATTTATATAGCACCTTTCATGACCACTGGACGTCTCAAAGCACTTTACAGCCAATGAAGTATCTTTTTTTTTAAGACTAGTCACTGTTGTAATGCAGGAAACGTGGCAGCCTGTATACACAAAGCAAAGTACCACAAACAGCAACGTGGTAATGACCAGATAATCTGTTTTTTCTAATGTTGGTTGAACGATAAATATTGGCTAGGGCACCAAGAAAAACTCCCCTGCTCTTCTTCGACATAGTGCCATGGGATCTTTTACATCCACTTGAGCAAGCAGATGGGGGTCTTGGTTTAATGTCTCATTCAAAAGACAGCACGTCCGACAATGTAGTGCTCCCTCAGTACTGCACTGGAGTGTCAGTCTTGATTTTTATGCTCAAGCTCTGGAGCATAAGAACATAATGTCATGCTTACGAGAAGTGCGATGATGAAAAATACAGACTCAAACTGAAAAGTTATAAAAATTGACTTTACCTTTTAAAAAATGGATGATGCTGCAAAAGATGGTCACATATTCAAACATTTCCCCACTGTCTGTAGAACAAAGGATTTCTAACTATGTTGAGAGGTATCAATTCCACCCATCATGTAACATTCTTGAATTGAATGGGTTCTACTGAAACAAAGAAGGTATGAAGTGGAAACATAGATCCTGGGCCATTGTGTCATCACCATAGGGGATAGACCAAAGTGTCTCTTAGCAGAATATGATGTGACAAACTTTTGCCTTAAAAAGGCAGCCCTTGAGGGAGAGACACCCAGAAAAGAGCATCACCAAAAAGCTTGTCCAGCTAAGAGCTGGGAGAAAATCCAGCAAACCAGAAGGGAGATGACCTGCTGGAATTCTACATTTCCAACTTATGCAGCAGTGAATTTTAAAGTGATCCTCTGACTTCAAACCAAAAAAAACCTACAAACACCTCAGCCTGCAACCAATGAGAACTTGACTTCTGTGAGAATTCAAAAGGTTTACCATGAACCCCAAAACCTGACCTCACTTGAAAACAACTTACCCTTTTTTCTCCCTATCTGTCCCTTGTGTGCGTGTGTAAATGAATGCGTGAGTGGATAACGTTGTGACAATTTGGGGATAAGGCATGTTGCTCAATAAATAATTTTAAACCTACAAGAAAACCTGTTGCTGTCTCTTTATTTGACAAATAAAACATAAAGGGATTAAAACCCTAATAACAAAAAACACTTTCTATGGTCAGGTGGGAGTTGAACAGTGGGAACCACCCACACCCCTCATCATGTGGCTGCAATAATAAGAACATGAGAAATAGGAGCAGGAGTAGACAATTCGGCCCATCGAGCCTGCTTCGCCATTCAATATGATCCTGGCTGATCTTGGGCTTCAATTCCAATTTCCCACCCACTCCCTATATCCCTTGATTCCCTAGAGACCAAAAATCTGTCTGTTTCATTCAGCCTAAATATATTCAACGATGTAGCATCCACAACCCTCTGGGGTAGAGAATTTCAAAGATTCACAACCCTTTGAGTGAAGTAATTTCTCCTCATCTCAGTCCTAAATAATTGTCCTCTTATCCTGAGACTGTGCACCCGCATTTCAGATTCCTCAGCCAGCAGAAACAACCTCTCTGTGTCTAACCTGTCAAGCCCCTTCAGAATCTTGTAAATTTCAATGAGATCACCTCTCATTCTTCTAAATTCCCGTGAATATAGGCCCAATTTACTCAGCATCTCATCACAGGACAACCCTCTTATCCCAGGGACCAACCTAGTGAATCTTCACTGTACTGCCTGCAATGCAAGTATGTCCCTCCTTAGATATGGTGACCAAAACTGCACTGGAGTGGGACTTACACAGGAACATTGTGATTCAGAGGCAAGAGTACTACCAACTGAGCCACAGCTGACACCAATGAGTTACAGGTTTGGGTTCAGTCACTCTCTGCAAGGCCCACCTGTGATGAAAAATTACTTGTAGGAGATACTGGAGGGCTGCTGAATCCCATAAAAAGTAATAGTCCAAACCAGACCATTGTGTGGATTATGTGAATCCAAAATGTCCTCATTCAAATCATCTCTGAATTACAAAATATATTGCTCAATACCAATTGGTAGGTGTCACAAGGTGAACAATACAAAACATACCCCTTAGTACCAGGAACGAGGAGTTTCGGATATCTGGAGAGACAGGGGAAAGTGGAATTGTTCTCCTTAAAGTAGAAAAGGTTAAAGGGAAATTTAGTAAGGGTGTTCAAAATTTGTAAAGGGTTGTGGTAGAATAAATAAGGAAAAGCTGTTTCCCCTGATAGTGGGGTCAGTGCCATAGGACATTAAAACAGAAAGTGCTGGAAATACTCAGCAGCTCTGGCAGCATCTGTTGAGAGAAAAACAGAGTTAACATTTCAGGTCTGTGACCTTTCATCATAACTGGCAAAAGTTAGAAATGCCTTTGCCCTTGTTCCGTGACATCTTTGTCATTTAATCTCTCCTGCCCTCTGCCCCATCATACACCTTCCCTTTTGTTCTTCTTCCCCCCTCCCCCCTTTCACTTACTCAAAGCCTATTACATTTCTAATCTGTACCAGCTCTGATGAAAGGTTACAGACCTGTCACGTTATCTCTGTTTCTCTCTCCATAGCTGCTGCCAGACCTGCTGAGTATTTCCAGCACTTTCTGTTTTTATTTCATATTTCCAGCAATATTTTGCTTTTATTTCAGTACCATAGAACACTGATTTAAAATAATTGGTAAAATAATCAGGGAGGGAGATGAGGAGTTGTTATGATTTGGAATGCACTGCCTGAAAGGCCGGTGCAAGCAGATTCAATGGCAATTTTCAAAAGGGAATTGGATAAATGCTTGAAAAGCAAAAATTTACAGGGCTGTGGGGAAAGAGTTTAGGAGTTGGATAGCTCTTTCAGAGAGCTGATATAGTACGATGGGCCAAAGGGCTTTCTTCTGCATGATTGTATGAGTCACTGGCTTCCAATGTATTATTCAATCCTTAATTAAGTAGTTGCATTCTGCAAGTGACACCTCTATGGTCCCCACAGGACTGGAGTTATAGAGTACAAGACAACATGGTATAATGCAACACCATCTGTCAGTTGTTCAGCAATCATTGAAAATTTGCTAGTATTTGCACAGTTTGTAATTAATACCTGCCACACTTATTATTATAATACGAGTACTGGTTGCCTCTAGTGATCAGAACATTTGTCAGATGACATTGCATTGTACTGTATTCGCTTATACTGTTGGTAGTTCTGGTCCTATTGGGAACCTAAGATTGCAACCACCTAATGAAGGCTTGAATAATGTAAGCTGCATGGCTGTTCAAGAGGTTTTGCTTGATTGGTTTCGATGTCCAGGAACAAAGGGAAATCTGAATTTTACCTTTCCAGATGTTTTGCTTGTGGCTGTTCATTTCCTTGTAAGTTTGAATGTGTTTCACTCTTCATGGCATAAATTGTAAATGCTCAATTGTTCATTTGTTTGAACAGGAACATAATTTTTGTTTGGGAATGGAAAAAAAGCCACTAGGACCAACACACCTTAGATCAACCCTACCTGCCTAACCTTGCGTTAAATCCCTCAAATCATTCGCTATCCATATAGTAGCCTCGCAGCCCCCTCACACACCCCCACACTTACAACCCCCCACCTTGCCCTCCGCACCCAATGAAAATCGAGCCAGGAAGAAGATAAAATGGAGCTGGGATTTAATCACTGGCTTCTCATCCCAATCTAGCTGACTACAATTTTAAATTGCGGGTGGCAATGACACTTGCCTAAAGCCGGCGGGGTCCTTCTTTAAATGCTGGTCTCTATTAATGTCATCAGAGCCTGACTGCCATATTAGCCTGAGGCCTAAGCAGAAGAGCAGTGATGGCTTCTCCACCAGACCGAGGCTGTTGGAAGTGGATGCAGGGTGAGAAAAATCTCCAAAGATTTTTGTTAAGTTTCCTCGTGAGCCAAGAGGAGCCCACATTAGAGCATAGCTACCAGACCCAAACCCGACCGGACCCAACGATGTGTTGGGTTCGTGTCGGGTCAGGTTGCTTAGCTGGGTCCGGCATTCGGGCTCGGGTCGGACCGGGTCGGACACACTCTATCACCACCTCCGGTGCGTGGCTCCAATGTTAATGTACTTTTTTGGAGTTGAGAGGTTGTTTTGTTACAGTTTTTTTAAACTTGTGCAGATAAGCAACAAAGTGAAAAATGGAAGCTAGGTTAACTGATGGTTGGGTCGAGTCAGGCGCGGAAAAAAATGAAAGGACTTGGGCCGGGTCGGGCTCGGGTCGGATACGGTTCTGTTGGGCTCTGGTTGGGTTTCATTTCCAGACTCGAGCCGGCTTTTAGCCCGCATCTTCACTCGAAATATTCATCCAGTGTATCCGGAATTTAAATTATGATGAAAGGTTAAAAAAATTCGGCTTGCTTTCTTTGAAAAAGCAGAGACTACAAGCAATCAATGCAGAGAACTGATAAAATGGATCCGGGCAGGCCATTCCTGGTTGGAATAACAGGGACGAAAATGAGGGAGTTAGTAGTGAGAAGGAAAATCAGCTAGAATGTTCTGACCCAAAGGGATTGGAGTTCATTTACTATTAAAAGTCATTGAAATAGTGCAAAGGATTCAGGAGACAAGTAAAATACATTTCTGGAGAGAGAAGGCAGCCAGGTGGGCTTGCTTGGGCTGATGTTCAACAGATTGCAGAGCTACAATAGACAATTTAATGATTCTAAGTCATGTTGAATAGCATATGATTCAGTCATTGATTATTTATTATTCATTTTTATCATTACCGGACAGTTACCTTATGCCTAACAAACCTTAGGTCATAGTACTTCTTACTATAGCGACCCATCTGTGGTTGATGCTGTTAAGTTCCTCAACCTACTGGCTGATTATCAGCAACTTTTTACCTGAGCTTTCTGACATTTTCAAAGCTTCTATTAAGTTATTTTATTCACTAACCTTGCATTGAAGACACAATTCCTTCATAAAGGAATCTCGCTGGCAATTATTCCAGAGAAATTCACTGGCCATGCAAGCTCACTTACTGAATTCTCTGTAGTTTTGGACATTTTTGTCCTGACTACCTTCAGGGGAGTTTCTAATTATTAAGTTAGCTAGTTTTGGATCTTGCTGGATGAAACTGGAGACAAAACTGAGTTATAAAGTACAACAACGACACCAACTTGTATTTTTATAGCACCTATAATGTAGTAAAACATTCCAAGGCACTTCACAGAAGGGTAATCAAACAAAATTTGAAACAGAGCCACACGAGGAGATATTAAGGTGGATTACCAAAAGCTTGGTCAAAGAGTTAGGTTTTAAGGAGCATCTTAAAGGAAGAGAGAGAGGTAGAGACGTTTAGGGAGCAAATTCCAGAGCTTGGGGCCGAGGCACCTGAAGGCACAGCTGCCAATGGTGCAGCAATTAAAATCAGGGATGCTCAAGAAGCCAGTATTGGAGGAGCACAGAAATCTTGACGGGCTGGGGGCCTGGAAGAGATTACAGAGATAGGGAGGGGCTGGGGGCCTGGAGGGATTTGAAAGCAGTTTAGTCTGGGACCCTTCAGATTCCTTTAAGGGGGTCAGATTTCTTTAGATTTGGGATGGGTATATTACACAGTTATCACAAGCATAGCTTCTCAAGAACTTTCTGTAATTGTTGACCTACCAGCAAATTATTTTTGCCACTGTAAACTAATTTTTAAAAAATGGAGCTGCCATTCTGGTGGAAGTACACCTCCAGCATGAGTGCTGGTGGAAGAAAGTGGTAAGTAGGACAATACGTGGTTCTGGCAGAACCCCCTCCTGTTCAGAGGTGATGAAATTCCAGACAGACCACCTTGGCTGTTGTTGTTTTTGTTGGGCAGATGTTGGGGAGGCCCTGGACTATTTGGGGGGAATTCTGCCCAGCCAGCATCCTGAGAGACCCTACGGTTGCTCAAAGCATGTGTAGATTCTCTCATTGACCATCCAAAGACCCTGAAATGCAGGAGGGAACAAGCAATTAATCCCAGTGGATATTGAAATGACTGGTCAGTTCCTTCAAAAGCTGTATCCACTCTGTGAGTGAAATTAAGAAACTTTTTCATGCAAAGGGTGGTAGAAGTTTGGTACTCTGTTCTGCTAGATCAATTGTTAATTTAAAATCTGGGATTGAAAAGTTTTTGGTATCCAAAGGGTCATTGGGTAAAGGTGGGTATATGAAGTTAGGTCACAGGTCAGCTCTGATCTCATTGAATGGAGGAACAGGCTCGAGGGGCTAAATGGCCTACTCCTGTTCATATGTTCCTACAACCATTCACCACGACTGTCTGATTTCTGTCGCTTAGCCAATTTTGTATTCAGGCTGCTACTGCTTCTTTAATCCTATGGGCTTGAATTTCTCTAACAAGTCTATTATGTGGTACTTTATTAAAGGAGAGGGTAAACCAAAATAGACACTGAGGCAACAGTGAATTGCAGGAATGTATCCACTCATAATGTATTCAACATTAATTTATGGTTAGTTTTCTATAATACTGTTTCCTGGCATGTATCCTGTATATTATTTCATCTCCAATGATATTTTAGCAATTTGTACCTATGATAGATACACTTATTTAACAAGGACACTATAGACAACTTTGTGCTCATCTAACAGCAAGAAGCCACTAAATAATGGCAATCCCTGATAATCAGCAGACATGGTTAGAAAGTAATTCAATGTGCATGGAATGAGTACAAAACTGTGCCATATGCGAGTGATAAAGTGAATTGCCCTACAACATCTTGTATTAATTAAAACAATTTTTTAAACAGTTTGACAAATACCAGGAATAACTAAACATGAAAAATGTGCATGATCTGGCATTTCTTGGTTGGAAATAATTAAAACACACAGTCCTCTATCCGATCAATAGCTATAATTTCCTCAACCATCCATGTAATCTTGGCAATAGGATAATTAGTAAATAATTTGGCCTGCAGTAAGATGGTAAATTGCAATGTCTCTTCCTCAGGCGGCTGATAAATGAGCTGGAAGGCAGAATGGAAGACAATCTAAACAGGGAGAAAGAGCAACTGGAGTCCTATTATACCCTGCAATACATTCAGAATGATCATCCTGGGATCACTGACCTATCTATTCCAATGTTCATCACTGACCAGACCTAAGACAATTATTCAAAACACTGCAGGATCACCATTAATAAAAAAAGACTTTCATTTATATAGCCCCTTTCATGACCTCAGGATGGCCCATAGTGCTTTACAGTTAATGAAGTATATTTTGAAGAGTGGACACTGTTGCAATGCAGGAACAGGGGGTAGCTGATTTGCACACAGCAAGCTCCCATAAACAACTATAGCCAGAATTTTACACCCCCTCCCCCCCTCCCCACTGGAGCGGGCTGGTGGTGGGGAAGTCGTAAAATTGAGTGTGAGACAGGGGTGCCGTTCCCGAAGTCTTCCCGCCCCCACTGCAATTTTATCAAGACCAGCGGCAGAGAGAAATGACCCGCCTGCCCCAGGCCAATCAAAGCCCTTCAGTGGTCAATTAATGGCCTCTTCCCGCCGCAGCTGGTATTTTACCAGTGGCAGACAGGTGGCTGATGTTCCCGCAGGAGGCCGCCAGGTAAAATCTGGCAGCCTCCTTGTGGGCTGGGGTGGGGACCCTCCTGGTCGGGCACCCTGTGCCCCATGGAGGACCACCCCGAATCCTCAACTGCCCCACCCAACCCACCCCCCTTGCCTCATCGGGGCCCAGCCGGTTGTCCCTGGAGAGGCACCAAAATGTAGCTCTCCTCCGAGGCCGACGTCCACGATCCTGCAGTTGGCTGGGTGCAGTCCCAGCGGTGGCCACCGCACCCGTTGGCACTGCTGGGACTGAGAGCTGCCGGTCCACTGATTGGTGTTCCATTCATCTGCTGCCCTTGTCCTTCTAGGTGGTAGAGGTTGCGGGTTTAGAAGGTGCTGTCTAAGGAGCCTTGGTGAGTTGTTGCACTACATCTTGTAGATGGTACACATTGCTGCCAACTGTGCTTCGGTGGTGAAGACAGTGAATATTGAAGGTGGTGGATGGGGTGTCAATCAAATGTCCTGGATGGTGTCGGGCTTCTTGAGTGTTGTTGGAGCTGCACCCATCCAGGCAAGTGGAGAGTATTCCATCACACCCCTGACTTGTGCCTTGTAGATGGTGGACAGGCTTTGGGGAGTCAGGAGGTGAATTACTCACCACAGAATTCCCAGCCTCTGACCTGTTCAAAATAACCACAACACTTATATGGCTGATCCAGTTCAGTTGTTGGTCAATGGTAACCCCCAGGATGTTGATAGTGGGGGATTCAGCAATGGTAATGTCATTGAAAGTCAAGGGGAGATGGTTCGATTCTCTTTTGTTGGAGATGGTCATTGCCTGGCACTTGTGTGGCACGATTGTCACTTGCCGCTTATCAGCCCAAGCCTGAACACTATCCAGGTCTTGCTGCATCTGGACATGGACTGCTTCGGTATCTGAGGAATCACGAATGATGCTGAACATTGTGCAATCATCAGCGAGCATCCCCACTTCTGACCTTATGATGGAAGGAAGGCCATTGATGAAGCAGCTGAAGATGGTTGTGCCGAGGACACTACCCTGAGGCTGATCTTCTACCTCAATGCCATTTTCATGCGGTATCCCCATATCCCTTGATATCTTTAATATCTAGAAATCTATCGATCTCTGCCTTGAATATATCAATGACTGAGCCTCCACAGCCCTCAGGGATAGAGAATTCCAAAGATTCACCACCCACTGAGTGAAGTAATTCCCCCTCATCTCAGTCCTAAATGGCCTACCTCTTATTCTGAGACTATGCCCCCTGGTTGTAGATCTCCCCAGCCAGGGGAAACATCCGTCTTGCATCTACCCTATCGAGCCCCGTAAGAATTTTCAATGCGATCACCCCTCATTCTTTTAAACTCCAGAGAATATAGACCCAGTTTGTAGGAGAATCTAGAACTAGGGGTTGCTGTTTAACAATAAGGCGTTGCCCATTTAAGACAGAGATGAGGAGAAATTTATTCTCTCAGAGGGTTGTGAGTCTTTGAAACTCTCTTCCTCAGAATGTGGTGGAGGCGAGGTCATTGAATATTTTAAGGAAGAGGTAGATAGATTCTTGATAAGCAAGGGGGTGAAAGGTTATTGGAGGTAAGCGGGAATGTGGACTTAAGGTTGCAATCGGATCAGCTATGTTCTTGTTGAATGGCAGAGCAGGTTCAAGAAGCCGAGTAGCCTACTCCTGCTGCTAATTCGTATGTTCGTGTGTTCAATCTCCTCATAGGACATTCCTGCCATCCCAAGGATCCATCTGGTGAACCTTTGTTGCACTCCCTCTATGGCAAGTATATCCTTCCTTTGGTAAGGAGACCAAAACTGCCAAAACAGTACACAGTACTCCCAGTGTGGTCTCATCAAGGCTCAATACAATTGAAGCAAGACTTCTTTACTCCTGTATTCAAATCCTCTTGCAATAAAGGGCAGCATACCATTTGTCTTCCAAATTGCTTGCTGCACCTACATGTCAGCTTTCAGTGACTTATGAACAAGGACACTCAGGTCCCTTTGGAAATCAAAACATCTCAATCTCACCATTTAAGAAATACTCTGCATTTCTGTTTTTCCTACCATAGTGGATGATTTCACATTTTTCCACATTATATTCCATCTGCCATGTTCTTACCCACTCATTTAGCCTATCTAAATCCCCTTGAAGCCTCTTTGTATCCTCTTCACAACTCACATTCCCACCTAGTTTTGTGTCATCAACAAACTTGGAAGTCTTACATTTGGTCCCCACATTCTTTGGGCCTCCTTATCTCGAGAGACAATGGGTAAGCGCCTGGAGGTGGTCAGTGGTTTGTGAAGCAGCGCCTGGAGTGGCTATAAAGGCCAATTCTAGAGTGACAGGCTCTTCCACAGGTGCTGCAGAGAAATTTGTTTGTCGGGGCTGTTGCACAGTTGGCTCTCCCCTTGCGCCTCTGTCTTTTTTCCTGCCAACTACTAAGTCTCTTCGACTCGCCACATTTTAGCCCTGTCTTTATGGCTGCCCGCCAGCTCTGGCGAATGCTGGCAACTGACTCCCATGACTTGTGATCAATGTCACAGGATTTCATGTCGCGTTTGCAGACGTCTTTAAAGCGGAGACATGGACGGCCGGTGGGTCTGATACCAGTGGCGAGCTCGCTGTGCAATGTGTCTTTGGGGATCCTGCCATCTTTCATGCGGCTCACATGGCCAAGCCATCTCAAGCGCCGCTGACTCAGTAGTGTGTACAAGCTGGGGATGTTGGCCGCCTCGAGGACTTCTGTGTTGGAGATACGGTCCTGCCACCTGATGCCAAGTATTCTCCGGAGGCAGCGAAGATGGGATGAATTGAGACGTCGCTCTTGGCTGGCATACGTTGTCCAGGCCTCGCTGCCATAGAGCAAGGTACTGAGGACACAGGCCTGATACACTCGGACTTTTGTGTTCCGTGTCAGTGCACCATTTTCCCACACTCTCTTGGCCAGTCTGGACATAGCAGTGGAAGCCTTTCCCATGCGCTTGTTGATTTCTGCATCTAGAGACAGGTTACTGGTGATAGTTGAGCCTAGGTAGGTGAACTCTTGAACCACTTCCAGAGCGTGGTCGCCAATATTGATGGATGGAGCATTTCTGACGTCCTGCCCCATGATGTTCATTTTCTTGAGGCTGATGGTTAGGCCAAATTCATTGCAGGCAGCCGCAAACCTGTTGATGAGACTCTGCAGGCACTCTTCAATGTGAGATGTTAAAGCAGCATCGTCAGCAAAGAGGAGTTCCCTGATGAGGACTTGCCGTACTTTGGACTTCGCTCTTAGACGGGCAAGGTTGAACAACCTGCCCCCTGATCTTGTGTGGAGGAAAATTCCTTCTTCAGAGGACTTGAATGCATGTGAAAGCAGCAGGGAGAAGAAAATCCCAAAAAGTGTGGGTACGAGAACACTTGTTTCACGCCACTCAGGATAGGAAAGGGCTCTGATGAGGAGCCACCATGTTGAATTGTGCCTTTCATATTGTCATGGAATGAGGTGATGATACTTAGTAGCTTTGGTGGACATCCGATCTTTTCTAGTAGTCTGAAGAGACCACGTCTGCTGACGAGGTCAAAGGCTTTGGTGAGATCAATGAAAGCAATGTAGAGGGGCATCTGTTGTTCACGGCATTTCTCCTGTATCTGACGAAGGGAGAACAGCATGTCAACGGTCGATCTCTCTGCACGAAAGCCACACTGTGCATCAGGGTAGACGCCCTCGGCCACCTTCTGGAGCCTGTTCAGCGCGACTCGAGCAAAGACTTTCCCCACTATACTGAGCAGGGAGATTGCACGGTAGTTGTTGCAGTCACCGCGGTCACCTTTGTTTTTATAGAGGTTGATGATATTGGCATCGCGCATGTCCTGTGGTACTGCTCCCTCGTCCCAGCACAGGCAAAGCAGTTCATGTAGTGCTGAGAGTATAGCAGGCTTGGCACTCTTGATTATTTCGGGGGTAATGCTGTCCTTCCCAGGGGCTTTTCCGCTGGCTAGAGAATCAATGGCATCACTGAGTTCTGATTTGGTTGGCTGTATGTCCAGCTCATCCATGACTGGTGGAGGCTGGGCTGCATTGAGGGCAGTCTCAGTGACAGCATTCTCCCTGGAGTACAGTTCTAGGTAGTGCTCAACCCAGCGGTCCATTTGTTTGCGTTGGTCAGTGATTATGTCCCCTGATTTAGATTTGAGGGGGGCGATCTTCTTGATGGTTGGCCCAAGAGCTCTCTTCATGCCATCATACATTCCTCTGATGTTTCCGGTGTCTGAGGCCAGCTGAATATGACTGCATAGGTGTTGCCAGTAGTCGTTTGCGCAGCGCCTGGCTGTTCTTTGTGCAGTGCTTCTGGCTGCTTTAAGTGCTGCAGATGTTAAATCGCTGGGGGCTTTCTTGTAGTTCAACAGTGCAATGCGCTTAGCGGCTATGACAGGTTCCAGCTCTTCATTATGAGATTGAAACCAGTCTGCATTTCTCTTTGCACTTTTGCGAAACAACAAACTTGGAAGTCTTACATTTGGTCCCCACATTAATCATTGATAAAGATTGTGAATAGCTGGGGCCCAGGCACTGATCCCTGCAGTATCCCACTAGTCACAGCGATATCCCACTGATCACTGTCAGGACTCTAGTCTAATACAGTACTGTATGTGTGTAGACTTGAGTCCTGACAGTGATCATTTTATAGTTTTGATATAAATACTGTATATTTTATAATAATTAATCACCTTCCTGGTCCCTGCATCTTAGCTGCTCACTGGATAAACTTGCAGCAAGTGTTTCAACCTGTAAAGCAGGAGTCTAGGTAATGTATGATGATATTTTCTGAGCCATCGGTCAATTGCTGTGTTTATTTCAAGCAATACTGGTACAGTGTGGCACAACTCTGTCTGGGCACAATTCCATGGGTTTCTTTTTAACTCATGATGAAACAATCACTAACTTCGTGGCTCTAACCTTCATCTTTTTAAACAACCTTTCAAGTCCAATTACTGTTTTTGTTGCTTATCTGCACAAATTGAAAACGTGAAAAACGGATTCGGAATCAGAAGGCAGGTAAAGTGAACATTCCGGCGGTCAGGTTGGGCTTGGGTTGGGTCGGGCGCAGGAAAAAATGGAAGGACTTGGGCCAGGTCGGGCTCAGGTCCGATGTGGTTCTGTCGGGTACGGGTCGGGTTTTTTCTCCTGACCTGAGCAGCTCTTTAGACTCGCCAACCAATGGAAACAACCTCTCTCTATACTCCCATCTTAATATACTCTTATATACTCTTAATATCTTGAAAATCCCAATCAAATCACCCCCCAACCACCAAACTTCCAAATTCCAGGGAATGCATGGATCAGCTCACCTGTTTGGAGGTTGTGAATTCAAGAGCTTCTGCTCCAAGACTTGAGCAGTTGAAATTCCTGTACAATACTGAGAGAGTGCTGCATCATCAGATGTTAAACTGAGTTTCCATTTGCCTGTTTTTCTAGTTGAGATGGATGTTAATGATCCCAACATCCTTGATTAAAAGAGCAGTGGTGTGTCTCTGCAAACATCTCTTTTGCAATACTGACAAAAGAATGAGAACTAACCATTCATACAATTACTGTTCGTAGGACTTTGCTCTGTGCAAATTATCTGCTGTCTGTATACAGATCAATAGTCAATTCACATCAAAATAACTCAAAGTTTGAAGAGTATTGGGATGTTTCTGAAAGATGCTAAGTTGTATTTATGGACTGCGCTTCATGATATCCCAAAGCACTTCACAGCCAATCAAGTACTTTTGAAGTAAAAATAGAAAATGCTGAAAATACTCAACAGGTGAGGCAGCATCTCTGGAGTGAGAACCAGTGTTAATGTTTCAGGTCATCAACCCGAAACGTGAACTCTTCTAAAGGATTATATTTGCAAATCTTTGTAGAGAAGGCCCTTTCTGGCTGTAGGCTTTTAAAGCATAAGATTAGCTTTACCTAACCACGATGTCAGGCAGGCCCCCACCTGCCAAGAATGAGAGACATTAATTTCACCAGACAAACATTGATTTTTAAACTGTTACTGGAGTAAAGAAAGAACTTGTGTTTTTTTTAAGAAAGCGCCAGACCCTTTACTGGAAATACATTTGCATAGTAACAGACAAGGAAAGGACAAAGGGACCACACCCTGCTCCAATTTAATTCACAATGGACTTCTGATTACCAGATGTTGAAGTTGGAGAGGCCAACATTCCAAGTTAACTGCTAAAATGGCCGAATACACAAGCAGATGTGGTCTGACCAGTTTAGTCACATAACTGGCAGTTAGAGTTTTTTGAATTTGAACTTGCCACAGAGAATTTGAACTCAGAAAGCTGTTTGTTCCTGCACTGAAAAGATCTCTCTCCTGTCTGCTCCCATCTCTTTCTCATGGAACTGAAGACCCATTGAAGACACAGTAACCCCAAGAGAGAAAAGTCTCCCATAGTGAACAAGGTTTAAGAAGAATACTGGACCCCAACGAAAAGCAAGAATTATCTCCAAGCAATAACTACCGATAAAATGACTACAGTGAGCTCGAAGCACAGTAACAAGAAACTATTCTGATATTGCCTCAAACCTCTCCACTTTATTTTTCTTCTATTCTCTATTTGCCTGTACGCATCGCGTATGCATGCTAGCGTAGGGCACGGCATGTATCCGTAGGCGTTAACCGAATTAGAGTTTAAGTTTAAGTTTTAATAAATTTCACTTTTCTTCTTTAAACCTGAGAAAACCTGGTGTGCTGTTTTCTTTGCCTTATAATTGGAAAGCAGTAAACATGGATTCACCAAGGGGGGAGCTAAAAACAGTTTGTTTGAAAATTAAATCCTGTTACAATAAGAACAGGTGCAGGCTGAAAGAGACCCCTAGACACCTTTCTCACCTGGTCGTAACAACGACTTAATTTATTTAATCTTCTCTCCTACCATCTTTTACCTTGCAGTGTCCTGCACTATGGATCATGGCCATTCAAATAGGGTCCAGTTCATAAGTAAAAGGGAATAAATAACTGATACTGTGGACCATGAATTTCCTAATTCACCTTTTAGTCTCAGGATTACTTTCTGGTCTGTGATTAAGTCTGACTTGTGTGATTGAGTGTAAAAGTCAAGGTTGCCCAAGGGTTGGGACACATGAAAGGGATTCTGTTGTTTGCATAGCATACAAATGATCTGCAAAGTATATACAATCAACCAAAGCTTTAATATATACATTACTTGCTACTATTTTGCATTCAACTGGAATATGCAGCAATGTGAATGAATTATAATCACCCAAGGTTATGATACGCAAAGAGAAATACATTGTCTGGGTCCCTGATGATACTGGCTTATTATGCTGGCTCTAAACTCAAAACAGAGAACTCATTTCATAATTAATTTAGAATTTCTGATATGTGGCTCTTTCTTTGGCAGCTGTTTTCTGGGTTTTATGTAGGATTTGATACATCCATTCAAAAATCCAAAGGAGTTGCATTTGCAAGTTTAACCCTTCTTTTTTTTTCTTTTGGGCCTCCTTATCTCGAGAGACAATGGATACGCGCCTGGAGGTGGTCAGTGGTTTGTGAAGCAGCGCCTGGAGTGGCTATAAAGGTCAATTCTAGAGTGACAGGCTCTTCCACAGGTGCTGCAGAGAAATTTGTTTGTCGGGGCTGTTACACAGTTGGCTCTCCCCTTGCGCCTCTGTCTTTTTTCCTGCCAACTACTAAGTCTCTTCGACTTGCCACATTTTAGCCCCGTCTTTATGGCTGCCCGCCAGCTCTGGCGAACGCTGGCAACTGACTCCCACGACTTGTGATCAATGTCACAGGATTTCATGTCGCGTTTGCAGACGTCTTGATAGCGGAGACATGGACGGCCGGTGGGTCTGATACCAGTGGCGAGCTCGCTGTACAATGTGTCTTTGGGGATCCTGCCATCTTCCATGCGGCTCACATGGCCAAGCCATCTCAAGCGCCGCTGACTCAGTAGTGTGTACAAGCTGGGGATGTTGGCCGCCTCGAGGACTTCTGTGTTGGAGATACGGTCCTGCCACCTGATGCCAAGTATTCTCCGGAGGCAGCGAAGATGGAATGAATTGAGACGTCGCTCTTGGCTGGCATACGTTGTCCAGGCCTCGCTGCCATAGAGCAAGGTACTGAGGACACAGGTCTGATACACTCAGACTTTTGTGTTCCGTGTCAGTGCGCCATTTTCCCACACTCTCTTGGCCAGTCTGGACATAGCAGTGGAAGCCTTTCCCATGCGCTTGTTGATTTCTGCATCTAGAGACAGGTTACTGGTGATAGTTGAGCCTAGGTAGGTGAACTCTTGAACCACTTCCAGAGCGTGGTCGCCAATATTGATGGAAGGAGCATTTCTGACATCCTGCCCCATGATGTTCATTTTCTTGAGGCTGATGGTTAGGCCAAATTCATTGCAGGCAGCCGCAAACCTGTCGATGAGACTCTGCAGGCACTCTTCAGTGTGAGATGTTAAAGCAGCATCGTCAGCAAAGAGGAGTTCCCTGATGAGGACTTTCCGTACTTTGGACTTCGCTCTTAGTCGGGCAAGTTTGAACAACCTGCCCCCTGATCTTGTGTGGAGGAAAATTTCTTCTTCAGAGGACTTGAACGCATGTGAAAACAGCAGGGAGAAGAAAATCCCAATTAGTGTGGGTGTGAGAACACAGCCCTGTTTCATGCCACTCAGGATAGGAAAGGGCTCTGATGAGGAGCCACCATGTTGAATTGTGCCTTTCATATTGTCATGGAATGAGGTGATGATACTTAGTAGCTTTGGTGGACATCCGATCTTTTCTAGTAGTCTGAAGAGATCACGTCTGCTGACGAGGTCAAAGACTTTGGTGAGATCAATGAAAGCAATGTAGAGGGGCATCTGTTGTTCACGGCATTTCTCCTGTATCTGATGAAGGGAGAACAGCATGTCAACGGTCGATCTCTCTGCACGAAAGCCACACTGTGCCTCAGGGTAGACGCGCTCGGCCAGCTTCTGGAGCCTGTTCAGAGCGACTCGAGCAAAGACTTTCCCCACTATGCTGAGCAGGGAGATTCCACGGTAGTTGTTGCAGTCACCGCGGTCACCTTTGTTTTTATAGAGGGTGATGATATTGGCATCGCGCATGTCGATTATAATCGCGAATTATAATCACCCAAGGTTATGATACGCAAAGAGAAATACATTGTCTGGGTCCCTGATGATACTGGCTTATTATGCTGGCTCTGAGCTCAAAACAGAGAACTCATTTCATAATGAATTTAGAATTTCTGATATGTGGCTCTTTCTTTGGCAGCTGTTTTCTGGGTTTTATGTAGGATTTGATACATCCATTCAAAAATCCAAAGGAGTTGCATTTGCAAGTTTAACCCTACCCTTACAAAATCATGAAGGGTTTTGAAGTAGTAAGTAAGGAGAAACTGTTTCCAATGGCAGGAGTGTTGGTAACCCGAGGACACAGGTTTAAAGTAATTGGAAAAAGGACTAGGGGGAGATAAGAAGATTTTTATTTTATACAGTGAGTTGTGATGATCTGGATTGCACTGCCCAAAAAGTTGTTGGAAGCAGATTCAATAGTAACTTTCAAAAAGGAATACTTGATATATTTGAAAAGGAATATATTTTGGGGCTACAGGGGAAGAGCATGGGAGTTGGACTAACTGAGCAGCTCTTTCAAATTGCTGGTACAGTCACAATGGGCTGAATAGCCTCTCAGGTGGAATTAAAAGATCCCAAGGTATTATTCAAAGCAATCTCCAGGGTGTCCTGGCCAATATTTATTCCTCAACCCACAGCTAGAAACAGGTGATCACATTTCTGTTTGTGAGAGCTTGTTATGTGCAAATTGGTTGCATCATTTTCTATCTTACAACTGTAACTACACTTCAAAAACTTCATCGGCTGTAAAGTGCTTTGATGCACCCTGAGGTCATGAAAGACGCTATAAAATGCAAGTTTTTCTTTCTTGTTATTTTGCAATAAACCCAGCTGCACACATCAGTGCCAATTTGTCAATTACTTGCTTAAAAAAGGGCAAAGAAAAGAATGATTTTTTTATTCGCTCAGGGAATGTGGGCGTCTCTGCCAGGCCAGCATTTATTGCCCATCACTAATTGCCCTTGAGAAGGTGGTGGTGAGCTGCTTCTTTGAACTGCTGCAGTCCATGTGGTGTAGGTACAGCCACAGTGCTGTTAGGAAGGGCGATCCTGGATTTTGACCCAGTGACAGTGAAGGAACGGTGATATAGTTCCAAGTCAGGATGGTGTGTAGCTTGGAGGGGAACTTGCAGGTGGTGGTGTTCCCATGCATCTGCTGCCTTTGACCTTCTAGGTAGTAGAGGTTGCAAGATTGGAAGGTGCTGTCTCAGGAGCTTTGGTGCATTGCTGCAATGCAGCTTGTAGATGGTCCACACTGCTGCCACTCTGCATTGGTGGTGAAGGGAGTGAATGTTGAAGGTGGTGCATGGGGTGCCAATCAAGCAGGCTGCTTTGTCCTGGATGTTGCCGATCTTCTTGAGCGTTTTTGGAGCTGCACCCATCCAGGCTACCATCTACAAGATGCACTGCAGCAACGCACCAAGGCTCTTTAGACAGCACCTTCCAAACCTGCGACCTCTACCAACTAGAAGCTGTCTCCAAAGGCTGGATAAAAACCAGCCCATTATGTATGAACGGCAATGAGCCAGATGCTGTCTTGGGAAATGGATAGCCTATCGGGAATAACTGTTCAAACTTTCCCTTGAAATGGGTGTGGTAGAGCATATACGAGGAATTGATTATATGTGGGCAATGTGAGTATTAGGCTTGATTGGTCAAGTAGCCTTTTCTTATTCCATCCTCTCTTGTGTTTTCAATTTGCTCCTTTCTCTGCAGTTTAATTTGCAGCAAACAAAACCGTGGAAAGGACTGTTGGATGTAATCATGCAAATGAAGCAGCTTAACAACAAGAAAATGAGCCACTTGACCTTTGTTAATGAGTCAAGCATTATTCCTGCTGTTGATAACAGAATCAAAGAGGCATGCTGAATCCCACTAAAGTGTAAGGCTTGTTTTAAAAAATATGGACTAAATATTTTAATGAGTTTACTGAGAGGGATGAGGGAACTCTTTGTTTGAAAGCCTAGATTTTCCTCCTGCGATAGTGTTCCTACTTGAAGCAAGACTTTTGATCATCAGTGTGCTTTTGCTCTGGCCCCATCCTACATTCCCAGTTGGGAGAATGTGATCATTAGCATATCAGGGTGGAATTAATCTGAATATAAAGTGTATAGCCAATCTAATGCCATCAAAATGCAGTCTGATGTAAAATGCATTTCTCTCCATAAATAAAGTAGCTGAGCATACAAATATCAATGGAGAGCAGCACAACTGTATTAGCTAGCTAGCAAGAAAAACTAGCTAGTATGCAAAGCCAATGCGGATTACTTTTGTTGACAGAATAGAGCTAGCTACACCATGTCATGGGTTGGTAGATGGACCTTATCGGATGACCTCTGTGGATTCACATTGTGTTAGGAGTGCAAATTCATCCAATAAATCATGAAACTCAAGGAGAGGCTTGTTATTGTGGTTATTGAAGAGAGGCAGTAGAAACATCAGCAATAGGAAGGTGGACAATTTCTCACATTGCTGCTGTCACAAGACCATTTAACCCTCTATGTCATCCCATCCATTCCATTCCCCCACCCCCCCCCCCAGTCTCATTCCCCCCTTTCTGTGTTGCCCCCCTCTCTCTATTGTCCCTGTTCTCCCTGTCCCCTCCCCCTCTTCCCCCTCTCTGTGCCCCGACACCTCTCTCTGTCTCCCTTTCTCTCTCTGTCCTCTTCCCCTCTCTCTGTTGCCCCCTTTCTCTGTCTCCTTTCTCTCCCACTGTCCCGTTCCACTCTCTCTCTCTGTCTCCCTTCTCTCTCTGTCTCCCCTCTCTCTCTGTCCTCCTCCCCTCGCTCTTCCCCCCCTCTCTCTCTCTGTCCCCCTCATTCTATCTGTCCCCCCTCTTTGTGTCTCCCTCTTTGTTCCCCTCCCCTCTCTCTGTCCCCCACTTTCTCTCTGTCCCCACTTTCTCTCTGTCCCCCTACCAATATCTCTGCCCACCTTCCTCTCTCTGTTCTCCCTTTGTGTGCCCCTCCTCTCGCTCTGACCCCTCTTTCTCTCTGTCCCCTTCTCTGTGTCTCCTTCCCTGTGTTCCCCCTTTCTCTCTGTCCCCATCTCTGTGTTCCCCTCCCCTCTCTCTCTGTCCTCCACTTTCTCTCTGTCCACCTTTCGCTCTCTGTTCTCCCCCTGTGTGCCCCTCCTCTCTCTCTGTCCCCCTCTCTGTGTCTCCTTCTCTGTTCCCCCTCTCTCTGCCTCCCCCTCACTGTCGTCCCTCGCTGTGTCTTACTCTTTCTCTCTGTCCTCCTCCCCTCTCTCTGCCCACCTTTCTCTCTGTTTTTCTCTCTCTCTCACACCCTGATTCCCCTCCTGTACCACTTGCTGTGCCCCTCTCCCCTCTCTTGGTCCCCCCGCTCTCTTTCCCACTCTCTCTCTGTCCCCGTCTCTCTTCCTGTTCTCCCCCCGCCCCATCTCCGCCTGTCCCCCTCTCTTGCTCTGTTTCCCTCTCACTCTATCCAGCCTTTCTCTCTCTGTCCGCTCCTCACTCTCTCTCTGTCCCCGCTCAATCTCTCCATCCGCCCTCTCTGTGCTCCCTCCCCTCTCTCTGTCTCCCTTCCTCTCTGTCTCTATCCCCCTCTTTTCTCTCTCTTCCCCTGCTCTGTCTGCCAGTTGCTGAGAGCGGGAACTGACAACAGTCATCTTTGCGGTTGGCCACCTTAAAAAAAAATCAGTAATTTTCACAACTGACAGGTGCTGAGAGCAGGGACAGCTGCTTCCGAACTTTGGACAGCTTTGTGGTTTTCCGGCGTGCATTGAAAAAAAATCAGAACCTGTTGGAAAAACCTCTCAGCACTTGTCAGCTGTGAAACTGACAGTTACCAGTCACGGACCTCAAAATGTTTTTACCACGGATACTGGGTGTCCAGGACATGTTGCCGACCCATGGTACTGCCTCCCTCACAGAGGTTTTATTAGTCCAAATAGGGGAAAGGAGGGAAGTCCAAGATAAAGAGTACAACTAAAAGAATATATAGAATTTATAACAAAGAAACAGGCCATTTGGCACAGCCAGCCCATATCCATGTTTAACCTCCATCGAGCAAATAGTTCAAACCACATTTACCCACCGTATTCCCATATCCCTTAAAGCCCTTCAACCTTTTATCCGCCAATCCAATCTAGTCTTGAATGTTAACAGATATGGTCACTTTAACCTAGCCAGCCCATTGCAGCAAAGTAAAATCGTATGACATGCCAATAGGTGGCTGATCTTGATTGAGTCAGTTTTATCCCGGGGCAGGTTAGATTAAAATTCCCCCTATAGTTTCTGTCTCATCTACTAACCTTGGAAGTCAATTTCACAGCCTTTCAAACTCTGTATAAAACAAAGTTCTTATGCTTTCTGTCTTCAAACTATTTTTTATTTGTTTGTGCTGTGGGCATAATTGGCAAGGCCTGAAGTGATTTATGACTTTAACCCCTCATAGGGACTAAACCAAATCAGGACTACATCCCTATAGATCTCCTTTAATCAAGTTCAAAGCAGCCAAATTCTCAGATGCTTATTTGGGTCCAAAGAATTGTACTAGCTTTCCCTCAAAGAAAGAAAACCAACAGAAATGATTACCATCTTTCGGATAGCCTATTTTAATATTATGGCTAAGTCATAAATATCCCACATATTATAAGAGTCTGGGAAACTCTCTTCAATATGTATCTCTCCACTTAAAGAGACACAGAGAGGGGGTTCTTGTAATTGTATACAGAATACTACATGAGACGATTTGTTAAACTTTATATATTTATTAAATAATTGAACACGTAATAAACTTCTTAAGTGGATAAGTATATCACAATATCAAATATTACTGAGACATATAACAAACATTTTTATTTCTAACATAGAATGCAAAAGTTTAACCTTGTTAATGTTACAGCAAAATTATCTTAGAATATCCAGAATATCCATCAGAATTTAAAGTAAACTTTTACCTTAAATCCCCCAAGCAAGGCATGGGATGAGAACTGTTGTTTGAGGATACAACACCCCTAAACTTTGCTTTCAAAACCTCTCATTTTAATACTATTTTGAAGGTGTCATCAGACTTCCAGAATTTATGTGACCTTCCTGTGTTCCTTTTAAAATCCATGTTTTTAATTACCATTTCCACTTAATGTTTTACTGGGATTTGAAGTTGTGAGCCTTTATCTGGTCAAAATGTTTACAATTGTGTTTACTTGACCTCTTGTTCCTGTGTGTCCATTTTCTCTAGTTGCCTTTTTTATGGTACCTTAACTCAACCTCTGGAGCCAATTTGTCTGAAGCAGCAAACCCATAAACTAATTAAGTTTATTGCTACCTCTTACACAGGACATTTCAATGTGTGCGTTTACCTTCCAATTCCCTGGCAATAGAAATTCTAACAGGGACTTTTGAAATGTTCTAACTTCTTAAAGGGGAATTTCAGTGAGGTCTGAAAACTGACCATCCATTCAATCTAAAAGGCATAATGCACTAACTATTTCCAAATTCTACTTAATCATGCCTATCATACCTATATTCCATCACAGGCCAACATTTAATGTCCATTTCTAATTGCTCTTGAGAAGGTGGTGGTGAGCTGCCTGCTTGAACCACTGCAGTTCATATGGTGTAGGCACATCCACAGTACTGCTAGGAAGGGAGTTCCAGGATTTTGACCCAGCAACAGTGATATAGTTCCAAGTCAGAATGGTGTGTGGCTTGGAGGGAACTTGCAGGTGTCGGTGTTCCCATGCATCTGTTGCCCTTGATGAGTCGCTGCAGTGCATCTTGCAGATGGTACACACTGTGCGTCGGCGGTGAAGGGAGTGAATGTTGAAGGTGGTGGATGGGGTGCCAATCAAGCAGACTGCTTTGTCCTGGATGGTGTCAAGCTTCTTGCGTGTTGTTGGAGCTGCACCCATCCAGGCAAGTGGAGAGTATTCCATCACATCTCTGACTTGTGCCTTGTAGTTGGTGGACAGGTTTTGAGGAGTCAGGAGGGGAGTTACAGAATTCCGAGTCTATGACCTACTCCTTTGGCCACAGTATTTATGTGGCTGGTCCAGTAAAGTTTCTGGTCAATGATAACCCCCAGGATGTTGATTGTGGGGGATACAGTGATGGTTAGGTCCTCTCTTGTTGTAGATGGTCATTGCCTGGAATTTGTGTGGCACAAATGTTATTTGCCACTTTTCAGCCCAAGCCTGAATGTTGTCCGGGTCCTGCTGCATGCAGGAATGGACTGCTTCATTATCTGTGGCATTATGAATATGACTGAACACTGTGTAATCGTCAGCGAACATCCCAATTTTTTAATTTTTTAAAATTTATTTAGAGATACAGCACTGAAACAGGCCCTTCGGCCCACCGAGTCTGTGTCGACCAACAACCACCCATTTATACTAACCCTACAGTAATCCCATATTCCCTACCACCTACCTACACTAGGGGCAATTTACAATGGCCAATTTACCTATCACCTGCAAGTCTTTGGCTGTGGGAGGAAACCGGAGCACCCGGCGAAAAGCCACGCGGTCACAGGGAGAACTTGCAAACTCCGCACAGGCAGTACCCAGAATCGAACCCAGGTCCCTGAAGCTGTGAGGCTGCAGTGCTAACCACTGCGCCACTGTGCCACCCTTCTGGCCATATGATGGAAGGAATGTCATTGATGAAGCAGTTGAAGGTGTTTGGGCCTAGGACACTAACCTGAGCAACTCCTGCAGTGATGTCCTGGGACTGAGATGATTGGCCTCGAACAAACAATACCATCTTCCTTTGTGCGAGGTATGACTTCAGTCAATTGAGAGTTTCCCCCCTGATTCCCATTGACTTCAGTTTTGCTAGGGCTCCTTGATGCCACACTTGATCAAATGTCACCTGATGTCAAAGCCATTCACTCTCACCTCACCTCTGGAATTGAGCACTTCTGTCCATATTTGAACCAAGGTTGTAATGACGTCTGGAGCTGGACGGCCCTGGCGGAACTGAAATTGAGCATCAGTGGGTAGGTTACTGGTGAGTAAGTGCCGCTTGATAACATTGTTGATGACACCTTCATTACGTTATTGATGATCGAGCGTAGACTGATGGGGTATAATTGGCCAGATTGGATTTGTCCGCCTTTTTGTGGACAGGACATACCTGGACAATTTTCCAGTATTTTAGTTGTATTGGAACAGCTTGCCTAGAGGTATGGCTAGTATTGGAGCACAAGTCTTCAGCAGTACAGTAAGGATGTTATTGGTCGCATAGCCCTTGGTGTGTCCAATGCATTAGCTATTTCTTGATGGAGTAAATCGAATTGACTAAAGACTGGCCTCTGTGATGTTGGGGACCTCAGGAGGAGGTCAAAGTGGATCGTCAACTCAGCACTTCTGCCTGAAGATGGTTGAAAATGCTTCAGCCTTGTCTTTTGTACAGATGTGTTGGACTCTGCCATCATTGAGCATGCATCAGGCTGTTGCTTGACTAGTCTGTGCAACAGCTCTCCCATTTTTGGCACCAGTCCACAAATGAGGAGGACTTTGCAATGTGAACTGGGTATGTCTTTCTCAGTTCCAGTGCTGAGGTCAATGCCAGGCAGTCTGTCCTGTTTTATTCATATTTGATTTTTCTGAGTGGTTTGATACAATTAGTTTCTAGACATTTCAGAGGTCAGTTAAGTGTTGCTGTGGGCCTAGAGACACATAAAGGCCAGATTTTGCAAGAATGACAGATTCCTCTCTCCAAAAGGTATAAGTGAACAACGAACAAGAACAAAGAACAGTACAGCACTGGAACAGGCCATTCGGCCCTCCAAGCCTGCGCCGATCTTGATGCCTGCCTAAACTAAAACCTTCTGCACTTCCGGGGTCCGTATCCCTCTATTCCCATCCTATTCATGTATTTGTCAAGATGCCTCTTAAACGTCTCTATGGTACCTGCTTCCACCACCTCCCCCGGCAACAAGTTCCAGGCACTCACCACCCTCTGTGTAAAGAACTTGCCTCGCACATCCCCTCTAAACTTTGCCCCTCTCACCTTAAACTGATGTCCCCTAGTAACTGACTCTTCCACCCTGGGAAAAAGCTTCTGACTATCCATTCTGTCCATGCCACTCATAACTTTGTAAACCTCAATCATGTCGCCCCTCCACCTCCGTCGTTCCAGTGAAAACAATCCGAGTTTATCCAACCTCTCCTCATAGCTAATGCCCTCCAGACCAGGTAACATCCTGGTAAACCTCCTCTGTGCCCTCGCCAAAGCCTCCACGTCCTTCTGGTAGTGTGGCGACCAGAATTGCACACAATATTCTAAGTGTGACCTAACTAAGGTTCTGTACAGTTGCAGCATGACTTGCCTATTTTTATACTCTATGCCCCGACCGATGAAGGCAAGCATGCCGTATGCCTTCTTGACTACCTTATCCACCTGCATTGCCACTTTCAGTGACCTGTGGACCTGTACGCCCAGATCTCTCTGCCTGCCAATACTCCGAAGTGTTCTGCCATTTACTGTATACCTCCCACCTGCATTAGACCTTCCGAAATGCATTGCCTCACATTTGTCTGAATTAAACTCCATGTGCCATTTCTCCGCCCAAGTCTCCAACCGATCTATATCCTGCTGTATCCTCTGACAATCCTCATCACTGTCCACAACTCCACCAACCTTTGTGTCGTCCGCAAACTTACTAATCAGACCAGCTACATTTTCCTCCAAATCATTTATATATACTACAAAGAGCAAAGTTCCCAGCACTGATCCCTGCGGAACACCACTAGTCACATCCCTCCATTCAGAAAAGCACCCTTCCACTGCTACCCTCTGTCTTCTATGACCGAGCCAGTTCTGCATCCAACTTGCCAGCTCCCTTCTGATCCCATGTGACTTCACCTTTTTATCAGTCTGCCATGAGGGACCTTGTCAAAGGCTTTACTGAAGTCCATATAGACAACATCCACTGCCCTTCCTTCATCAATCATCTTTGTCACTTCCTCAAAAACACAATCAAATTCGTGAGACACGACCTCCCCTTCACAAAACCATGCTGCCTCTTGCTAATAAATCCATATGTTTCCAAATGGGAGTAAATCCTGTCCCGAAGAATCCTCTCTAATAATTTCCCTGCCACTGACGTAAGGCTCACCAGTCTATAATTTCCTGGATTATCCTTGCCACACTTCTTAAACAAAGGAACAAAATTGGCTATTCTCCAGTCCTCTGGGACCTCACCTGTAGCCAATGAGGATGCAAAGATTACTTTCAAGGCCCCAGCAATTTCTTCCCTTGCCTCCCTCAGTATTCTGGGGTAGATCCCATCAGGCCCTGGGGACTTAGCTAGGTTAATGCTTTGCAAGACACCCAACACCTCCTCCTTTTTGATAATGAGATGACTAGATGGGTTTTTGCAACAACCTGGTAGCTTTATTGTCACCATTCCTGAGACTGGCTTTTTATTCCTGATTTACTTAATTGAACTTAAATTCCTTCAGCTGCCCTGTTGGGATTTGAACTCATGTCCTTGGATCATTAGTGCAAGTGTCTGGATTGCCAGTTCACTAACATTACTGCTATGCTACCGTTCCCATTTCTTACTTTGAATCTTATATCTCTGGTCCTTTCTTAAAGGAAAAAGTGGCTTCTAACTAATGACAAACAACAGCCACAAACGAAAAAGGCTGACAGAACTGAGGGAGTGCTGCACTGTCAGCGGTGCCGCTGTTCAGATGAGATGCAAAACTGAGGCCCTGGCTGACCTTTCAGGTGGAAGTCAAAGATTTTCTTTGACTGTAAATAGCCTTGTGATGTCCTGAGGTCATGCAAGGCGCTATATACAGGCAAGTCTTTCTTTTTGTTGTTGTAAGAAACTCAGCTGCACACATCAATTTGATTGCTAAGTTGCCAGATATTTGCCTAAAAGTTACCCCGCATTGAAAGATACATCTGCATTAAGGTTTTAAATTAATCTTAGATTAAGAAGCCAGTCATTGTGAGTAAACAAATGACAAATCCAAACAGAAAAATTGTCATTTCATGGTTAACCATCAAGTTACAAATGTCTTTAATTAAGGTCGGTTAACATATTGGTGCTGATGCATTTTCTCAAAGCAAATCATGCTGTGATTTTATTGTCTGTTTTGGTACTTCCCTTTTGAGAGATTGCATGTGCGTGGGACGGGGAGTCTGGCAAGGCAACCCTTTAAATTCCTCATCCACAGCTTCAGTAACAGACTGAACCTGAAGCACTGAACAATTTCCTTATGTCAAAAAATGATATAATCTCACCTTGCACAAACAATGATTACACTTTCACGCTTTTGTCTTGTTTTGATCATTGGGCAAGCTTCTTTGGAAGGGATCCAGACTGCTTCGTACTTTCCTCATTCTATAACTGAGGAATTGCCATTTAAACCTTTTTAAAATTCAATCCTGAATCATTCACCTTTCAATGGAATTGCAAACCTGAACATCGTTGTCCTTAGCTGCGATTACATCCTCCACTTTATGGTTTGCGTTTACAATGATTTTCTTTTCTTGCTTCCTTCAGTTTGCCTCTTATCAGCTGCCACTCCCCAACTGAGAAATTGGGTGAAGGACCATGGAAACTAGATGAACACATGAGGGTGAAAGTGATACAACATTATGCTAATCAGGTTAGATGAAGAGGGGCGGATGGAGACTTGTGTGGAGCAAAAACACTGGCATGGACCAGATGGGCCAAATGGCCTGGTTCTGTGCTGGGCATTCTCTCCTCCTTAAAGCCTACCTCTTTGAATAAGTTTTGAACCACCTGTCCTTATGTGTCTTGGTGTCAGATTTTGCTTGAGAACACTCTGACGAAATGTTTTAGGACGTTTTACTACTTTAAAGGTGCTATATAAATGCAAGTTGCTGCTTCCCATTAGCTTGAAAAGGATCGCCTCAGTTGGGGCAAATGTGTGGCTGAAGGTCTAAAATGAGAAGAGTTTTATTTGTGTTGACGGTGCTATATAACTGGGAGTTGTTGGTGTAGTTGAAGCTGGTAATACACCAGACTGGAATTTGTGCCTTTCTCGGATTCTGAATTGATAATTACTATGGAAGCAGGTGCATGGTGACAGATGGCACAGATGAACTTACTCTTTACATAAATGAGTTATAAAGACTAATTGAAAATTAAAATTCTTCCATAAAGATCAAAACAAGCTCTTAAACATAACAAGGCAACTTTTCCTAAAACAATAGCATGAGTTTCTAGCGACAGTGCAGTCGCAGTTATTCCTGCTGCTTGGCCACATACTATAATCTGGTTAATAGTTTAAATGTTGATGGGCTGGCTGTCAACCAAATGAAATTACAATGATTAAACTGATGTCATTGAAACAAGCTAAAAATCATAATGGCAGCCTTGATCTGATTCTGAGCACTCAAGGTTTTCCTGCTGTTTTTATATATATGTTATTATTACAGTGTTTAACTCTTTCTTATCTTATTTTCCCAGCTTTATACTGTAATTAAAATCACTGAACTCACCATGTCAGAGACTCAGCTGTTGCATTTATTTATTAAGTACGATTGCTTTGCACTGAATTAAACACAAGCAGAAAGAAAGAGTTTGCTTTTAGCGTATCCCAAAGTATTTCACAGCCAATGAAGTACTTTTGAAGTGTAGTCAATGTTGGAACTTCGGCAAATGCAGTTATCAATTTGCACACACCAAGGTCTCACAAATAGAAATGAGATAAATAATTACATATCTCCCTCAGTGATATTGAGTAACAAACATTAGCCAGGACACTGGGACAAAGCCTCTGCTCTTCTTTTTAAATGGGCCATGGTATCTTTTATATCCAACCAACAGGGCAGACTGGCCCTTAGTTTACTGCTTCATCCAGAAGGCTTCACCTCTAACAGTGTCCCCTCACTATACATGCTGATGTGCGAATGAAGAGGACAATTCTATCCTGTGCCCCCATTTCTTCAAACCCAATCCTACAAGGCAGCCACATGGTACATTCTAACATATTGCAAAGATCAATGGAATCAAGAAGACAGTCCAACTGCACCATGGAGAAACATTTGGATTTCAGGTTGTAGTGTGGTTGGTTTGTGGTTATTGGTAATCAAATCTGTCTTCAAACATATGAATGTAGAAATACAACATGGAATTTTCCCTTCAAAATCTTAATGGCATTGGATGAGAGTTGACATGCATCCCTTCCTATTAGATATTTGATCTAAGATGTATAAAGCTGTTCCTCGTGGATGGTCACCGCATCTCTCTCTTTCTACACTATCCCTATGTCTTGAACTGTCTAGCATTGCCTCTTTGGCTCTTTGCTGAGAATATTCTGCAGACTACAGTAGAAACTTTTCATGTTTTCTGATATGCAGTTTGTGATCAATTGCTGCTTGATCACAGAGATCTTGTGTTTCAGAGACTCCGGGCTGGATTTTATTTTAGCAGCAGGTGTCCCGGTGACGGGCTGCAAGATGGGAGAGTGCCCCTGCCTTGGCTGTTTATCGGACCCTCAGCCAAATTCAAAACTGGGCAGGCAATTACCTGCCCACTGTCTGGGATGCCATCCCCTTTACGGGACAGGATCCTGCCCCAAGAGCTGCCGGCCAATCAGAGAGTTGTCCACTCAGCAGTACCAGCAGCACCACCAGTGGGCAGGGGTCCTTGCCAACAGGGAGGTCCCCAGTGGGCCACAGGGAGCCTGCTCAGGAGGGCTCCCCCACCCACCCTCAACCCTACTGATCTTAGTAGGTTTCACCTGGCAGTGTTTCCACATGGTGGTGGGCCCCTCCAACATTGGCTAAATGCCATCGGAGGCGAGTTACAGCCCTTAAGAAGCACCTAAAGGGCCGCTTAAGTAGTTCAATTGGCCTCCCGGGACTTACTGTCTTCCACGGTGCACACCGTGGGCAAAATGGCATGGGGGATGGACAACTTTGGGCACACCACCCGATGCCACCTCATGCCATTTTGTCTGTCCCTTTGCCTCCCAGCCTGTCACCATAGGCCCCATAAAATTTTGCCCAGAGCATTCCGGCACTTTGGGGGTAATTGTAACCTAACCCACCCAGCGGGAAACCAACAATATCAGATCGTTTTACACTTGTCTGAAGTGTACTCTACTGAAGTCAATGGAAACGGCGGCTGATCCAATTCTATCAGCTTCCCACTAGGCAGGTTAGGTTAAGATTACTCCCTTAGTGTAAATTGGATCAATGATGTTCCACATATCACATTCCACACGCATCAAGAAGGTTTTTTGCACAGTTATTGCATTGTGTTGAACTTAATAAATGTAGATAATGTCAACCCAGACTCCCACTAGCACCAAGCTCTCACTAGAATCAAATTCCTCATACTCGATATGAGTATTAATTTTAGGGAAATAATATTTTGTCCAACTACACCTCAAAATTGAACTCTTGCTGAGGCTGAAGTCCACACCCTTCTGGTCTATCACTCTCTCCACTGGCCCCTCCCAACTTGAGGTTGAATTCTTATGTAGCTCAAATTTATTCTCAATGTAACTAATAATGCAGTAAATGCAGCCTGGCCAGTATTGCCTACAACCTTCGAAGAAATGAATGAAAAAGTTGCACAGGCTAGTCTGTTGAGTTTCAGCCAATTTCCTGTCAGTCCCCTTCCCACTCTTTGCTTCTTTAATATAATGGGCCAGAATTTGCTGTCAAAATAATGTTGAGGCTAATATTGCTGCCCGTTACTGATGCATAACTGGTATGGCTCCTTCAGGTGAGGGGCAGATGCAAGGTTAAACACCAAATCGAGAAGCTGCTGGCTGAGTTTCGCTGCCCCCCTGTTAGCTTTGTGAATTCGGCCACTCATCGTCTGCCTCAACATTGACATGCATTGACGAGTGTAAGGTTTCTGTATTTACACGGTAGACATGAACTAAGCTCACAGCAGATATTTAGGTTTGGTAATTATAAATGTAAGTACCCTTTTAAAGATGTGATAACAGTCAATGACTGCCAATAAATCTCTCAGGCACCAAAAATTAACTATTCTAAATCTGGAGTCTCGTTCCTTCAAGATGAGAGTTGTTTTAAATGATATTAAAAATGTCAAATTTTAAATTTTAAATTTTATTCTCACCTATTCTTTCTCTCTTTTCTCTCTTAATCCAATCTTTCTTTCCCTCTCTTTGGGCTGGATTTCGTTCCTAGCCTGACACTGGGTTCTGTGGTGGGGGGGATGGGCTCCCAACGCCAGGCTGAAAAGGCAGGGGATCCCCGCCTCGGCCTTTTCGCGTCATCCCAGAGCGATCCTCCAATCTTTTAATTCGAAGTTTCACAAGCCAGGATCCCCATCTCTTTAAAGTCGGTGGCTGCTGCCGGAACTGCAGGGGCCTCTGAACCAGGCCTGGTGCTAGAACCCCGGACAAGAGGTAGGTGTGGTGTGGTCCGGAAGGCCCTGGTGAGGGAGTGCGGTGACGGGGGTAGGGGTGGGGGGGGCGTGGGTGGTGAATGTGCAGTGCAGGGGCAGAGGGGGCCCAGGGAGTAAAGTGGTTCCCAGTGGGGGTCCTCTGTGGGCCACAAATTGCCCACAAAGGAGAGACACCCCTCAAACCCGCAGGGAGGATGCCTCATGATCCAAGGCATCCTCCACACATGGCAGAGGAACCCTTCTGCTGGTAAGATCCCAGTGGCGGTGGGTCGATGCCCTTAATTGGCTGTTAATAAGCCACTTAAAAGCCTTAATTGATCTTTGGGCGGGAAGACCATCGTCAGCCTATCCCAGCCCCAGGAAGATCGCTTGGAGACAGGAGGTGACGGACCCTCCGCCCCTCTCACCCCCTGCCACCCATCGCGATACTCAGTGCCCCCTGGCTCCAATCCTGCCTTAGGGGGCCACATAAAATCCTGGCCTGAGTGTGATGGCTATTAGAACCATAAACGCTGGCAGCCTAAATTGAGAAATTGGGGTTGCATAAGCAGGGGAGGCTCTCCTCCCACAGTGCATGCTTGGAAAATTGCCCTTTAGTGTCCATAATGCTTCACTTTACAACAATGGTGGCCCACTCCTTGATGAGTGTAAAATTCATCACAAAACATGTGTGACGAAGTAAAAGAATTTACTTGGTTCTTATTTTGGAATATGGAGCACTGTACAAATTCTTGTTTTTTTTGTAAGAAGCTGTATAAGTGAATGACTATGGTGTTAGTTTCACCAGCACTCATCCTTCAGCAATGCCAATGAGATTTAACAGCTCAGCCCAGCCTTTCCACTCAAATGCTTGGGGCTTGTCATCATGACACATACACTTGTCACTTTGTCTAGTGTTTGCTTTAATGGATGTCAAAAACCCGAATGAGATCACCTGACTGGTCAGCTAAATATTGCTTGAAGGCAGTGGAAGATGAGACCTGCTTTGAGTGGTAATCTGGTTCCATCAGGATATAAGATTGATGCTATGCTCTGCAACCATGCTGCACAACCAGTCAATCCTTTGGCAGCTGAAGCAAAGATTCAGGCTTTTTGGTAAGAAGACTAAAGAGGTCACATGCTACTTGGTCAGTAAAGGAGGATAGTTAACCCCCGAAAATGGGCAGGTTTGTGTCAGGTGGAGGGTTAAAGTGTTAAAAATCTGAATCCGGACCCCACTCGCCTCCATCCAGCCCACTGCCAGTTTCAACAGAGTTGGGGTGGGGAGGGTTGCGTGTGACCAACAAGATCCAAACAGGGAGACTGGCAATTTAAATATTATAATGAGGCTTCCCAGCCTCATTTTAATTCATCATTTGATGCAGGACGGCCAGGTTTACTGGGCTCGGGGAAACTTGCCAGTTAATCCCAGGTGAGGGATTGCTGGATCAGGAGGTAAGTGCCATTTCACTTACCGACTGGATCCAGAGGGCCTGCCTGAAAACACCCCACAATGTGAACTCCCCCTGACCTTTCTGATCTGCCAGCCCCTGAGGGCTCTGACCTCTGCTCCCCAAGGCCTCCAATCCCCAGCCCCCAGCTTTCCACCTACTCCAACCAGACCTCCAATCCCTACTCCAGGCCTCAAAAAACTTGCCCACCCCTCCCCCCAACTTCAGGCCTTTGTACCCCCACCACATACAACCTGCAACAGGCCTACAACAACTCCAGGCCTCTGATCCTTCCCTTAGGCCTCCTATCTCCTGCTCTCAGGCTTCAATACCCTTTCATGCATCCAATCCCTCCTGGTCTCTTTTTTTTATTCATTCATGGGATGTGGGTGTTGCTGGCTAGGCCAGCATATATTGCCCATCCCTAATTGCCCTTGAGAAGGTGGTGGTGAGCTGCCTTCTTGAACTGCTGCAGTCCATGTGGGGTAGGTACACCAACAGAGCTGTTAGGAAGGGAGTTCCAGGATTTTGACCCAGCGACAGAGAAGGAACGGCAATATAGTTCCAAGTCAGGGTAGTGTGTGGCTTGGAGTGGAACTTGCAGGTGGTGGTGTTCCCATGCATTTGCTGCCCTTGTCCTTCTAGGTGGTAGAGGTCGCGGAAGGTGCTGTCTAAGGAGCCTTGGTGCATTGCTGCAGTGCATCTTGTAGATGGTACACACTGCTGCCAATGTGCATCGGTGGTGGAGGGAGTGAATGTTTGTATATGCGGTGCCAATCAAGCGGGCTGCTTTGTCCTGGATGGTGTCGAGCTTCTTGTGTGTTGTTGGAGCTGCACCCATCCACGCAAGTGGAGAGTATTCCATCACACTCCTTACTTGTGCCTTGTAGATTGTGGACAGGCTTTGGGGAGTCAGGAGGTGAGTTACTCGCCTCAAGATTCCTAGCCTCTGACCTGCTCTTGCAGCCACGGTATTTATATGGCTACTCCAGTTCAGTTTTCGGTCAATGGTAGCCCCTAGGATGTTGATAGTGGGGGCTTCAGCGATGGTAATGCCGTTGAATGTCAAGAGGAGATGGTTAGATTCTCTTTTGTTGGAGATGGTCATTGCCTGGCACTTGTGTGGCACGAATGTTACTTGCCACTTATCAGCCCAAACCTGGATATTGTCCAGGTCTTGCTGCATTTCTGC
This sequence comes from Heterodontus francisci, assembly GCF_036365525.1. Lineage (NCBI taxonomy): Eukaryota > Metazoa > Chordata > Chondrichthyes > Heterodontiformes > Heterodontidae > Heterodontus > Heterodontus francisci. The sequence goes on along the minus strand of NC_090371.1, from coordinate 29,781,329 downwards.
ATGGACTGCTTCAGTATCTGAGGAGTTGCGAATGGTGCTGAACATTGTGCAATCATCAGCGAACATCCCCACTTCTGACGTTATGATTGAAGGAAGGTCATTGATGAAGCAGCTGAAGATGGTTGCGCCTAGGACACTACCCTGAGGTACTCCTGCAGTGATGTCCTGGAGCTCAGATGATTGACCTCCAACAACCACAACCATCTTCCTTTGCGCGAGGCATGACTCCAGCCAGCGGAGGGTTTTCCCCCTGATTCCCATTGACCTCTGTTTTGCTAGGGCTCCTTGATGCCATACTCGGTCAAATGCTGCCTTGATGTCAAGGGCAGTCACTCTCACCTCACCTCTTGAGCTCAGCTATTTTGTCCATGTTTGAACCAAGGCTGTAATGAGGTCAGGAGCTGACTGGCCCTGGCGGAACCCAAACTGAGCGTCACTGAGCAGGTTGTTGCTAAGCAAGTGCCGCTTGATGGCACTGTTGATGACACCTTCCATCACTTCACTGATGATTGAGAGTAGGCTAATGGGGCGGTAGTTGGCCGGGTTGGATTTGTCCTGCTTTTTGTGTACAGGACATACCTGGGCAATTTTCCACATTGCAGGGTAGATGCCAGTGTTGTTGCTGTACTGGAATAGCTTGGCTAGGGGCGCGGCAAGTTCTGGAACACAGGTCTTCAGCACTATTGCCGGAATATTGTCAGGGCTCATGGCTTTTGCAGTATCCAGTGCCTTCAGTCGTTTCTTGATATCACGTGGAGTGAATCGAATTGGTTGAAGTTTGGCATCTGTGATGCTGGGGACTTCAGGAGGAGGCCGAGATGGATCATCAACTCGGCACTTCTGGCTGAAGATTGTTGCAAATGCTTCAGCCTTATCTTTCGCACTGATGTGCAGGGCTCCCCCATCATTGAGGATGGGGATATTTGTGGAGCCACCTCCTCCAGTTAGTTGTTTAATTGTCCACCACCATTCACGGCTGGATGTGGCAGGACTGCAGAGCTTAGATCTGATCCGTTGGTTATGGGATCGCTTAGCTCTGTCTATCGCATGCTGCTTACGCTGTTTGGCATGCAAGTAGTCCTGGGTTGTAGCTTCACCAGGTTGACTCATCATTTTGAGGTATGCCTGGTGCTGCTCCTGGCATGCCCTCCTGCACTCTTCATTGAACCAGGGTTGGTCTCCTGGCTTGATGGTAATGGTAGAGTGGAGGATATGCCGGGCCATGAGGTTACAGATTCTGGTTGCGTACAATTCTGCTGCTGCTGATGGCCCACAGCGCCTCATGGATGCCCAGTTTTGCATTGCTAGATCCGTTCGAAATCTATCCCATTCAGCACGGTGATTGTGCCACACAACACGATGGATGGTATCCTCAATGTGAAGGCGGGACTTCGTCTCCACAAGGACTGTGCGGTGGTCACTCCTACCAATACTGTCATGGACAGATGCATCCGCAGCAGGCAGATTGGTGAGGACGAGGTCGAGTATGTTCTTCCCTCGTGTTGTTTCCCCCACCACCTGCCGCAGACCCAGTCTAGCAGCCATGTCCTTTAGGACTCGGCCAGCTCGGTCAATAGTGGTGCTACCGAGCCATTCATGGTGATGGACACTGAAGTCCCCCACCCAGAGTACATTTAGTGCCCTTGCCACCCTCAGTGCTTCCTCCAAGTGGTGTTCAACATGGAGGAGTACTGAGTCATCAGCTGAGGGAGGGCGGTAGGTGGTAATCAGTAGGAGGTTACCTTGCCCATATTTGACCTGATGCCATGAGACTTCATGAGGTCCGGAGTCGATGTTGAGGACTCCCAGGGCAACTCCCTCCCTACTGTATACCACTGTGCCACCACCTCTGCTGGGTCTGTCCTGCCGGTGGGACAGGACGTACTCGGGGATGGTGATGGCAGTGTCTGGGACATTGTCTGTTAGGTATGATTCCGTGAGTATGACTATGTCAGGCTGTTGCTTGACTAGTCTATTGGACAGCTCTCCCAACTTTGGCACAAGCCCCCAGATGTTTCAGTGCAGCAGCTTTTTCGGGAGCAGCGTGTGAGCGAGTGAGCAGCTGGGAAAGTCCGTTTGAAAGTAAATTTAATTTCCTTTTGTTTTTCGGCGGAGGCCAGGGGGCTGCTGGGTAAGTAAAACACTATATATTTGGGCGGTTTGAAATAACTTTCCTTTCAGTGCAGCAGCTTTTTCGGGAGCAGCGTGTGAGCGAGTGAGCAGCTGGGAAAGTCCGTTTGAAAGTAAATTTAATTTCCTTTTGTTTTTCGGCGGAGGCCAGGGGGCTGTTGGGTAAGTAAAACACGATATATTTGGGCGGTTTGAAATAACTTTCCTTTCAGTGCAGCAGCTTTTTCGGGAGCAGCGTGTGAGCGAGTGAGCAGCTGGGAAAGTCCGTTTGAAAGTAAATTTAATTTCCTTTTGTTTTTCGGCGGAGGCCAGGGGGCTGCTGGGTAAGTAAAACACGATATATTTGGGCGGTTTGAAATAACTTTCCTTTCAGTGCAGCAGCTTTTTCGGGAGCAGCGTGTGAGCGAGTGAGCAGCTGGGAAAGTCCGTTTGAAAGTAAATTTAATTTCCTTTTGTTTTTCGGCGGAGGCCAGGGGGCTGCTGGGTAAGTAAAACACTATATATTTGGGCGGTTTCTGAACCCGAGACACCACACTTGTAGTGTCTCCCACCCGCCCTCCTCCTCTAACCAAAAAAAAGGACTCGGTGGGGTGTTTATAAGGTAAGGCTTTTTCGATTTCTCTGGTTTTATTGTGATTGGTAAAAACTTTTCGTTCCTTTTTCATTTAACTAAGATTAAACTTAAGATTAAAAATGGCAGGAGATCTCAGACCCGTATCATGCTCCTCTTGCTCAATGTGGGAGCTCAGGGACATGGCTGATGACCCTGGCTCCTTCACGTGCAGGAAGTGTGTCCAGCTGCAGCTCTTGTTAGACCGCATGACGGCTCTCGAGCTGCGGATGGACTCACTTTGGAGCATGCGCGATGCTGAGGAGGTCGTGGATAGCACGTTTAGTGAATTGGTCACACCGCAGATTAGGATTGCTGAGGGAGAAAGGGAATGGGTGACCAAAAGGCAGAGAAAGAGCAGGAAGGCAGCGCAGGAGTCCCCTGCGGTCATCTTCCTCCAAAACAAGTATACCGTTTTGGATACTGTTGAGGGAGATGGCTCACCAGGGGAAGGCAGCAGTAGCCAGGTCCATGGCACCGTGGCTGGCTCTGCTGTTCCGAAGGGCGGGAAAAAGAGTGGAAGGGCTATAGTCGTAGGGGATTCGATTGTAAGGGGAGTAGATACGCGGTTCTGTGGTCGAAAACGAGGCTCCCGAATGGTATGTTGCCTCCCAGGTGCACGGGTCAGGGACGTCTCAGATCGGCTGCAGAACATTCTAAAGGGGGAGGGTGAACAGCCAGTTGTCATTGTGCACATAGGCACTAATGATATAGGTAAAAAACGGGATGAGGTCCTACATGCAGAGTTTAGGGAGTTAGGAGCCAAGTTAAAAAGTAGGACCTCAAAGGTAGTAATCTCAGGATTACTACCAGTGCCACGTGATAGTCAGAGTAAAAATGAAAGAATAGTCAGGATGAATGCGTGGCTTGAGAGATGGTGCAGGAAGGAGGGGTTCAGATTTTTGGGACATTGGGACCGGTTCTGGGGGAGGTGGGACTATTACAAATTGGACGGTCTACACCTGGGCCGGACTGGAACCAATGTCCTTGGAGGTGCTTTTGCTAACGCTGTTGGGGAGGGTTTAAACTAATGTGGCAGGGGGATGGGAACCAATTGAGGTCAGTTGACAGTGAGGAGGTAGTAACAAAAGCCTGTAAGGAACTAGATAATGAAGTCAGTGTGACTAAGGGGAAGAGCAGGCAGGGAGCAGATGATGAATATAAAGGGACTGGTGGTCTGAGGTGCATTTGTTTTAATGCAAGAAGTGTAGTAGGTAAGGCAGATGAACTTAGGGCTTGGATTAGTACCTGGGAGTATGATGTTATTGCTATTACTGAGACTTGGTTGAGGGAAGGGCATGATTGGCAACTAAATATCCCAGGATATCGATGCTTCAGGCGGGATAGAGAGGGAGGTAAAAGGGGTGGAGGAGTTGCATTACTGGTCAAAGAGGATATCACAGCTGTGCTGAAGGAGGGCACTATGGAGGACTCGAGCAGTGAGGAAAGATGGACAGAACTCAGAAATAGGAAGGGTGCGGTAACAATGTTGGGGCTGTACTACAGGCCTCCCAACAGCGAGCGTGAGATAGAGGTACAAATATGTAAACAGATTATGGAAAGATGTAGGAGCAACAGGGTGGTGGTGATAGGAGATTTTAATTTTCCCAACATTGACTGGGATTCGCTTAGTGTTAGAGGTCCAGATGGAGCAGAATTTGTAAGGAGCATCCATGAGGGTTTTCTAGAGCAGTATGTAAATAGTCCAAATCGGGAAGGGGCCATACTGGTCCTGGTGTTGGGGAATGAGCCCGGCCAGGTTGTTGAAGTTTCAGTAGGGGACTACTTTGGGAATAGTGATCACAATTCCGTAAGCTTTAAAATACTCATGGACAAAGACAAGAGTGGTCCAAAAGGGAGTGTGCTAAATTGGGGGAAGGCCAACTACACCAAAATTCGGCAGCAGCTGGGAAATGTAGATTGGGAGCAGCTGTTTGAAGGTAAATCCACATGTGATATGTGGGAGGCTTTTAAAGAGAGGTTGATTAGCGTGCAGGAGAGACATGTTCCTGTGAAAATGAGGGATAGAAATGGCAAGATTAGGGAACCATGGATGACAGGTGAAATTGTGAGACTAGCTAAGAGGAAAAAGGAAGCATACATAAGGTCTAGGCGGCTGATGAAAGACGAAGCTTTGAAAGAATATCGGGAATGTAGGACCAATCTGAAACGAGGAATTAAGAGGGCTAAAAGGGGTCATGAAATATCTTTAGCAAACAGGGTTAAGGAAAATCCCAAAGCCTTTTATTCATATATAAGGAGAAAGAGGGTAACTAGAGAAAGGATTGGCCCACTAAAGGACAAAGGAGGAATGTTATGCTTGGACTCAGAGAAAATGGGTGAGATTCTAAACGAGTACTTTGCATCGGTATTCACCGAGGAGAGGGACATGACGGATGTTGAGGTTAGGAACAGATGTTTGATTACTCTAGGTCAAGTCGGCATAAGGAGGGAGGAAGTGTTGGGTATTCTAAAGGGCATTAAGGTGGACAAGTCCCCAGGTCCGGATGGGATCTATCCCAGGTTACTGAGGGAAGCGAGAGAGGAAATAGCTGGGGCCTTAACAGATATCTTTGCAGCATCCTTAAACACGGGTGAGGTCCCGGAGGACTGGAGAATTGCTAATGTTGTCCCCTTGTTTAAGAAGGGTAGGTGGGATAATCCAGGTAATTATAGACCGGTGAGCCTGACGTCAGTGGTAGGGAAGCTGCTGGAGAAGATACTGAGGGATAGGATCTATTCCCATTTAGAAGAAAATGGGCTCATCAGTGATAGGCAACATGGTTTTGTGCAGGGAAGGTCATGTCTGACCAACTTAATAGAATTCTTTGAGGAAGTGACAAAGTTGATTGATGAGGGAAGGGCTGTCGATGTCATATACATGGACTTCAGTAAGGCGTTTGATAAGGTTCCCCATGGCAGGCTGATGGAGAAAGTGAAGGCGCTTGGGGTCCAAGGTGTACTAGCTAGATGGATAAAGAACTGGCTGGGCAACAGGAGACAGAGAGTAGCAGTAGAAGGGAGTTACTCAAAATGGAGACGTGTGACCAGTGGTGTTCCACAGGGATCCGTGCTGGGACCACTGTTGTTTGTGATATACATTAATGATTTGGAGGAAAGTATAGGTGGACTGATTAGCAAATTTGCAGACGACACTAAGATTGGTGGAGTAGCAGATAGTGAAGGGGACTGTCAGAGAATACAGCAGAATATAGATAGATTGGAGAGTTGGGCAGAGAAATGGCAGATGGAGTTCAATCAGGGCAAATGCGAGGTGATGCATTTTGGAAGATCCAATTCAAGAGTGAACTATACAGTAAATGGAAAAGTCCTGGGGAAAATTGATGTCCAGAGAGATTTGGGTGTTCAGGTCCACTGTTCCCTGAAGGTGGCAACGCAGGTAAATAGAGTGGTCAAGAAGGCATACGGCATGCTTTCCTTCATCGGACGGGGCATTGAGTACAAGAGTTGGCAGGTCATGTTACAGTTGTATAGGACTTTGGTTCGGCCACATTTGGAATACTGCGTACAGTTCTGGTCGCCACATTATCAAAAAGATGTGGATGCTTTGGAGCGGGTGCAGAGGAGGTTCACCAGGATGTTGCCTGGTATGGAGGGCGCTAGCTATGAAGAGAGGTTGAGCAGATTAGGATTATTTTCATTAGAAAGACGGAGGTTGAGGGGGGACCTGATTGAGGTGTACAAAATCATGAGAGGTATAGACAGGGTGGATAGCAAGAGGCTTTTTCCCAGAGTGGGGGTTTCAATTACTAGAGGACACGAGTTCAAAGTGAAAGGGGAAAAGTTTAGGGGGGATATGCGTGGAAAGTTCTTTACGCAGAGGGTGGTGGGTGCATGGAACGCATTGCCAGCGGAGGTGGTAGATGCGGGCACGATGGAGTCTTTTAAGATGTATCTAGACAGATACATGAATGGGCAGGAAGAAAAGAGATACAGAACCTTAGAAAATAGGCGACATGTTTAGAGAGAGGATCTGGATCGGCGCAGGCTTGGAGGGCCGAAGGGCCTGTTCCTGTGCTGTAATTATCTTTGTTCTTTGTTCTTTGTTCTTTGTATGTTAGTAAGGAGGACTTTGCAGGGTCGACAGGGCTGGGTTTTCCGTTGTCGTTTCCGGTGCCTCGGTCGATGCCAGGTGGTCCGTCCGGTTTCATTCCTTTTTATAGACTTTGTAGCAGTGGGCTGGGAGGAGGCTCATTTGGACCAATTGGGCAGAATAGCCTGTTTCTGTGCTGTAGACCTGATATATGTGAAGTCCCTTCAGTACTGAATCTACAATTACAATGTAAAAATATACAGACTCCTGGCAACAACAGCAAGAAAAGTCCCCTTCCCTTGGCACCTTTCCATGCAATCATAGGAGGTGTAATACCTACCCTTTTACCTTCTCTTTTCTTACCATCCAAGGTCCCAAACGCTCCTTCCAGTTGAAGCAGCGATTTACTTGTACTTCTTTAGTAGACAGTATTCTCTACTCACAATGCAGTCACCTCTACATTGGGGAGACCAAATGCAGATTGACTGACAGCTTTATGGAACAACTCTGCTCGCTCTGGAAGTGCAACCCCGAGCTTCTGGTTGTTTGACATTTTAATTCATCACCTTGCACTCATGTGTACACTTCTGTCCTTGGTCTGTTGCAGTGTTCCAGTGAAGCTCAACGCAAGCTCTTGGAACAGCTTCTCATCTTCTGATTAAACACTCTACAGCCTTCTGGACTCTATATTGAGTTCAATAATTTCAGACTATAAGCCTCATTATTTATTTACTTGTTTAAGGAGGCAGTGGCGTTGTGGAAATGTCACTGGACTAGTAATCTGGAGGCACAGGCTGGTGCTCTGGGGATGTGGGTTCGAATCCCACGATGGCAGATAATGAAATTTGAATTCAATTAATAAATCTGGAATTTAAAAAGCTAGTCTAATGGTGACCATGAAACCATTATTAATTGTTGTAAAAACCCATCTTTACCTGGTCTGGTCTACACGTGACTCCAGATGCACAGCAATATGGCTGACTCTGAAATGTCCAAGTAAGCCACTCAGTTCAAGGACAATTAGGGATGGGCAATAAATACTGGCCTAGTCAGCGATGCCCACATCCCGCAAACAAATATTTTTTTTAAACCGTGTGCCAGTCTTAAATTTGTTTTTTGTGTTTTTCCTTTCAGACAGAGCTGTTCATTATTGTGCCACTAGCACTCTGTCTGGACGATGCTTTGTTTTTAACTACAACTACTTAGCACTCCATTTGCCTTTCATTTCATGACATCTCTGTCATTTAATCTCTCCTGCCTGCTGTGTTTTTGAAGACTTACCCCACCCCCCACATCCCACTTTCAGTTGCTCAAAGACTGTTACATTTCTAACCTTTGCCATTTCTGATGAAAGGTCACTGACCTGAAACGTTAACTCTGTGTCTCTCTCCACAGATGCTACCTGACCTGCTCAGAATATCCAGCACTTTCTGTTTTCATTTCAGAGTTCCAGCATCCACAGTATTTTGCTCTTATAACAAGAAAAGTGTGATGACTCAAGGGATAATCACCATATTGAATGGGATCTCAAGGTCTCCTGTTTCACTTTTATAAAATGGTTGTCTTTCTTTTTGCACTCATAGTCTACTGAAATCCAATTGGACTGATGTCAGACGAGTACTGCAGATAATTAAATACTTCAGATGGTTACCAACACCAAATTCTTCAAACCAAACAAGAAAATGTGTTTTCAAGCTGACAAGGTGAAACATCTATCATTCCAAACCCGAATGGCATTCCAGACATAATGGAGAAACAGCATCCAAATTTATAGAGGTGTGCTTGTTTTGATTTTCATGAATAATCTCATTTTTCTGCAGCTGTGAAATTCATTACAGTTTTGGGCCATAAATTAATGCACAGCGGTTCTATAGATTTCCGACACCAAAATACATTTTTCAGCAGCAAAAAGCAATGAATCAGTCAGACAGATGGCAAACAATTTTCTATGGATATTAAAAAAGGAGTCCTGATTGAGAAAGAACTGTGCCTAATCGGAATATTATATTAAGGTGTCATATTATCTGAGAAAAGTCTCTCCAAATTCCGATTTAATTCCAGGGCAGTACGAAAGCTTATGAGGATCCCTCACTGGTTTCCCATCTTCATCAATTAAGGCTTGCTTGAGGTGACAGTTTGCTCTGACTATCTGCCTACAGGAGAATCTGTATATAATTATAAATCACTTCTCTCTAATACAGTTACAAATAAGACCTGAGTTGGCCCTATTCCAGATTGCCTTCCAAGATACATATCATTTCTTCTGCAATTAAAATCTGTTTCCCAAAGAATTTTTGTTGTGGTGTTACTGTCATTTTTTTTTTTGAAGTTGCAGTGCCAGTAATTATTCCAACCCCCCACCTCCCCGCAACCCCACTGCCCCCACAGGAACAGGAACCCAACTTGTAAAAAATTAGGCCTCAGTTTGAGTATTGTATCCAAGTCTGGTCGCCACGCTTTAGGAAGAATGTCAAAGCCTTGGAGAGGGTGCAGAGACTATTTACCAGAATAGTACAAGGGCTGAGGAACTTCAGTTAGGTGCAGAGAATGGAGAAGCTGGGATTGTTCTCCTCTGAGCAGAGTAGGTTAAGGGGAGATTTAATAGACACATTCAAAATTATGAGGAGTTTTGATGCTAAACATATACAAATCATTGGTAATGCTGCAGTTAGACTACTTGCCAGCTTTATCTAAGGGGGTTGTCCCGACCAATTGGCCACCATAACTTTATCAGCAGACCAGCGGAAACCCTCGATAAGCAGTCACTTATGCCGCTTCTCCGGTCTTTCTGCCGATCTCTTGCTGAAGGTCCAGCAGGGGATCTGAGAAACCCCCACCCCTTTGGGAAATTACATTAGAGCACAGAAGCAAGACATTTGGCCCAACATTTATATTTATGCTTTACATGAGCCTCCTCTTCATTTAATGCTATTAATGTATTCTTTTCCTTTCTCCCTTATGTGTTTATCTAGTTTCTCTTTAAATGCATCAATGGTATTTGCCTCAATGAATCCATGTGGTAGCAAGTTCCAAATTCTTACCCCTCTTTGGCTAAAGACATTTCTCCTGAATTTCCTTTTAAATTTTGTAGTGGCTATCTTATATTTATGACCCCTAGTTCTGGTCTCCCCTGCAAATGGAAACATTTTCTCTATAATCTGACCTATCAAACCCTTTCACAATCTTAAAGACACGGTTGCCCTCACATCTTCCACCCTCCATTAACTAAAGCTCATCCAATACTCGGCTGCCCCTATCTTAACTTGCACCAAGTCTCATTCACCCATCATCCCGTTGCTCGCTGTCCTACATTGGCTCTCGGTTAACCAAAGCTTCCATTTTAAAATTCTCATCCTTTTGTTCAAATCCCTCCATTGCCTCTACCTTCCCTATTTTTGTAGCTTTCTTCAGCCTTACAACCTTCTGAGATATCTGCACTCCTCCAATTCTGGCCTTTTGAGCATCCCTGATTTAATTGCTCCACCACTAGTGGCCGTGCCTTCAGCTGCCAAGTCCCTAAGCCCTGGAACTCCCTCCCTAAACCTCACTGCCTCCCCATCTCACTTTAAGTCGCTCCATAAATCCGACCCCTTTGACCAAGCTTTTGGCCATCTGCCCTAATATATTGTAATGTGGTCTGGTGTCAAATTTGTTTGATAACACTGCTGTGAAGCACATTGGGACATCTTCCTATGTTAAAGGTGCTATCTAAATGCAAGTTGTTGTTGGGCCTTTTACTTACTGGGTTTGAAAGGAGTCCTGCGCACATTGTAAAATCTGCATTTCCTGTACCCCCTCTACGACCTCTCCTTTCCAGTTTATTTGGGGGTAGTTAAAATGCCCCATGATTTTAATTCTGTGCCCTTTACTCATTTCACATATCTGCTTACTTATTTTTTCCTCCACCTCCTTTCCATCATTAGGTTCCTCGCTATGGATTATTGCCTCCAATTCCCCAATTTGATTTGGATGCTGTGTACATGGCTGGACAGGCAGTTTAATTCCTTTTTAATAGTTGTTACATTTATTTTATTTTAACAGTCCTTTTATACTTCTATTTAATAATGGTATTTGTTCCTTGACCATTTATGTTACCCTTGTTCCATTTCTTGGTCAGTCTTTTACTCTCATCTCCTAATTCTATTGTCTTCAGACGTTATTTTCACCAGACCACTCCACACCAGCCCTAGCCCTGTAGACTGATTAGCTTTGATTGCTTTAAGTTGATTTTAACATTGCTCCATGGGTTCTGTTGATCTCCTGCTGAAATTACAGAGGGATATGGGAATTTCCCTGCAGTAATTCATAATCCATAATAGAGGCTTTTACAAAGGGAATGTAACAAAAGGGTTAGTGCTGTCTATTAAGATGGGTGTCCTAGGCCCAACCATCTTCAGCTGCTTCATCATAAGGTCAGAAGTGGGGATGTTCGCTGATGATTGCACAATGTTCAGCACCATTCGTGATTCCTCAGATACTGAAGCAGTCCGTGTAGAAATGCAGCAAGACCTGGACAGTATCCAGGCTTGTGCTGATAAGTGGCAAATAACATTCGCGCCACACAAGTGCCAGGCAATGGCCATCTCCAACAAGAGAGAATCTAACCATCTCCCCTTGACATTCAACGGCATTACCATCGCTATCAACTATCTTAGGAGCTACCATTGACCAGAAACTGAACTGGAGTAGCCATATAAATACCATGGCTACAAAAGCAGGTCAGAGGCTAGGAATCCTCAGGCGAGTGACTCACCTCCTGACTCCCCAAAGCCTGTCCTCCATCTACAAGGCACAAGTCAGGAGTGTGATGGAATACACTCCACTTGTGTGGATGGGTGCAGCTCCAACAACACTCAAGAAGCTCGACACCATCCAGGACAAAGCAGCCCGCTTGATTAGCACCCCATCTACAAACATTCACTCCCTCCACCACCGACGCACAGTGGCAGCAGTGTGTACCATCTACAAGATGCACTGCAGCAATGCACCAAGGCTCCTTAGACAGCACCTTCAAACCCGTGACCTCTACCAACTAGAAGGGCAAGGGCAGCACATACATGGGAACACCACCACCTGCAAGTTCCCCTCCAAGTCACACACCATCCTGACTTGGAACTATATCGCTGTTCCTTCACTGTCACTGGGTCAAAATCCTGGAACTCCCTTCCTAACAGCACTGTGGGTGTACCTAGCTCACATGGACTGCAGCGGTTCAAGAAGGCAGCTCACCACCACCTTCTCAAGGGCAATTAGGGATGGGCAATAAATGCTGGCCTGGCCAGCAATGCTCACATCCCATGAATGAATTTAAAAAAAATTACCTTTAGCTTTTAAGTGAGTCTCTGTTAGCAATGTTTGGTTAGAAAAAGGGATTCCAGTCAGCCAGTGTTTTAGTTAATAAGGAGATTCAGTACAGGCCCTAATTTGCCTCTGTTTGTTCAGCCTTGAGAACTACGATAGATCCCTCAGCAATGAGATATGGAATCATAGAATGATACAGCACAAAATCACAGGATCACAGAATTGTTACTGCGCGGAAGGAAGCCATTTGGCCCATCGTGTCTGCACCGGCTGTCCAAATGAGTATTTCACCTAGTGCCACTCCCCCACCTTCTCTCTGTAACCCTGCACATTCTTCCTTTTCAGATAATAGTCTAATTCCCTTTTGAATGCTTCAATTGAACCTGCCTCCACCACACTCGCAGACAGTGCATTCCAGACCTTAACCACACGTTGCGTGAAAACATTTCTCCCCATGTCGCTTTTGCTTCTTTTACCAATTATTTTAAATCTGTGCCCGCTCGTTCTCGATCTTTTCATGACTGGGAACAGTTTGTCCCAGATGGAGGCAATTCGGCCCATCATTCCTGTGCTGGCTTTTTAGGAGAGCTATCCAATTAGTCCCATTCCCCTACTTAATCCCCGTAACTCTAATTTTTTCCCTTCAAGTATTTATCCAATTGCTTTTTGTAAGTTATTATTGAATCTGTTTCCACCATCCTTTGAGGCAATGCAGTTCAGTTTGCTACTTGCTATGTAAAAAAATGTTTCCTTTGGTCACCTCTGGTTAGTTTGCCAATTACCTTAAATCTGTGTCCTTTGGTTACCGGCCCTTCTGCCACTGAAAACAATTTCTCCTTATTTACTCTATCAAAACCATTCACGATCGCCTCTCTGAACTCTCCTCTTAATACTCTGTTCTGAAAAGAGACCAGCTCCAGCTTCTCTAGTCTCTCCCTGTAAGTGAAGTTTCACATCCCTGGTACCATTCCAGTAAATCTCCTCTGAGCCCTCTCTGGTAGTTGATAGTCAGAGAAGGTGGGTTGACAGTTGGAGAGTATAAATTGGAAGAGGGTGGGGTTGGTAGTTGGAGAGGGTGGGATTATGGTTGGAGAGGGTGGGCTGGGAGAGAGTGAGTTGGAAATTGGAGAGGTGAAAGCTGGAGAGGGTTGGCTAGAAGCTCTATATAACTTATGCTCTCTGTCCGATCCTTTCTGGTTTATCTGTTAGTCCCTTCCCTGGGATAGATCAAACAGCTGATGCTGAAGCTATTGTAGAAGTGACTATTGAATTGGTTTGCTTGATCTTCAGAAACAAGATTTAGTAACTGGTATGGTTTGAGTAAAAGGAATTTACCATCTTTGTGCCTTTCAGAAGAGAGTATAAAATGTGGGTCAACTTGAAAGTCTGAACATAACAGAAACTTGCATTTATCCAATACTAGCTTTTATCTAACAAAAAATATCAAAAACATAATAACTGACTGCAAAAAGCTGCTTATTTTTTATTCAGCATCAGGATGTGAACATCACTGGCAAGGCTAATATTTATTATCCATCCCTCATTGCCTTGGATACAACTCAGCAGCTTTCTAGACAAACAACAGTTAAGAGTCAAATAGGTTGGTGTGGGATTGGACTCAGTAATAGACCAGAATGGTAAAGATAGCAGGCTTCCTTCCCTCAAGGGCATTAGTACCACCATATTTACATCTCCAGATATTTTCCAAACCGAATTAAAATTCTCAAAAGTGAACTCACATTCTTTGGCGTGTTAGTCCGTGCCTGCTGAATTAGTAGTCTGGTAACATAATCACTGTCGCACTGTAACTGTGCCAAGACTCCATATACTGGATAAAATATTATTGAAGAAGTGGTGCACAGGGCTGAGAGACAAAGCAACTGCCCAGTTTGTGATAAATACCTGCCAGTAATTTCTGTGGACTTTTCCCTCCCCGCTGGTCCCCGCCATCACTTTGGCAGGAGATTGGCAGGTGCCCTGGAGAAACGGCACCAATGGTTAGTTGTACAGTTACACTGGAAGATCAGGCAATCATAAGGAGATAAGAAATAGGGCATATGGCCCATTGAGCCTGTTCCTCCATTCAATAAGATCATGGCTAATCTTCTACATCAACTCCACTCTCCTGCATATTCCAATATGCCTCGATTCCTTTAGTGTCCAAAAATCTATTGATCTCAGTCTTGAATACACTCAACAGCTAAGCATCCACAGCCCTCTGCAGTAGAGAATTCTAAAGATTCATAAACCTCTGAGTGAAGAAATTTCTCCTCATCTCAGTCCCTAGGGGAAGCCTACCCTATGAAGGTCCAGCAGTTCTGAGAAGGTTTTTTGAAAGTGGGGAGAGATGCAACAAGGGTTTGGGAAAAGAATTCCAAGCTCCTTCTTTACATCAAAAGGATTTTATGCTTCTTTAAGATTAACTGTCACTGTTTGAAGTTCAAGTAACAGCTTTCACTGAGTAAAAAGCTAATTGGGAAATTGAGAAATGTAAAAATTTGATTTGCTGTGGAGCAGGTAAAATATCGTAGTTTATTTTTTTATTTTTGGTTTGTATCTTTAATCACTGCCTTTCTTAGTCCAATAGGGACATGGACGTTAAATTGCCATTAAGAGGGAGCCCATATGGAATTATAAAGCAAATGTCAAACAGGTGCATGAATGGTAATCTTCTGAGAGTGGGGCTGACATACTGTTGGATAGAGCAGAGGGAGTTTAATTCTGCTCCTTAACCTGATTTGAGAGTGCTTAATGGTGCTAATGGAATGGAGAAATGTTCCAAGCTCCATTATCACTCAGCTTGGTGAAAGATTTCACCCTAAAAAAGACAAGTTCCTTTCTTCTATTATTTCTAATAACAGACTTGCTTTATTGCCTTTCCTGAAAATAGATACCAGATGGCTTGGTAGCTACATTCACTGACTCCTTCATGATTATCATCGTAACTTTATCCCGTCACTTAACACTTCAGGTACACAGCTAACTTCTCTTATTCCAAAGCCAATTCAATCCAAAGTAATTCAAATTTACTTTGCGAAATGTCCACTTTTCTATGTTATTTAGCTTTCTGAATTCAAATTACTGCATAATTCTAATATTTCAGTACAAAAAAAAAATGACTGAATTATTTGGAGTAGACTTGGGGCTGAATTATATAAGCCTGCTGCCGAAAAAAAATGGCAGCCCGTCCATGCAGGCTGCACACCAAAGAGCCACGCGATTTCAAGCTAAATTTAATTTGAATAAAATTTAAATAGCCGGGGCGGGACGCACGTTGCCTGTGCGCAGGCGCTGATGCCATTTTTAAAGGGCTGTTAGCCCTACTAACAAATTTAAATATTTAAAGAATGTTAAATGAAATTAAAAAGATACATTGCCTTTGTCACTCTCCCGCCCCCCCCCAATAACAATTAAATTATTTATTTGCCTTTCCCCCCCAAATTACTGACTGACCTTTACTGTCTGATCTTCCCCCTCACAACTGCAGAAGCTTTACACTATAACCCTTCCCATCATCTCCTACACCCATGACATTAAGTTGACCCCATTCCCCCCCTTCCATACTGCGAAACTTATCTCCTTCTCCCTCCCCACCAGTGTTGTGCCTCATTTCCCTGAACGGGGATCCGAAGGCGTGGCAGTGCCGGCCGCCAGGATGACGATCACAGCGGGATGTCAGGAGGAGATGGGAGATTCATTAATGCAAATATTTAAATTTATTTAAATATGTAAATTGCATTTCCATCACCAAGTGGCGGGGGAGCTGCCACAAGGCCTCGTCCCATCGGCAATATCGGGCCAGGCATTGCTGGCGATGAGGTCTGTGGAGGGTCGCATCCGGGGCCATCTTCAGGCCCTCCTGCCCCACCACAGATCCTGAGTCTATAAAATCCAGCCCATTGTGTCAGTAGGCCTGTATTAGGCCAGTGCAATCAAGGTTCAGTTGGAGACACTTCAATAATGGGTACAATGCTACTAGCCTCTTCTTGAATTAATTTTTTCACTTAGGAGTCATTTAGCATGTTAAGTATTATTGGATCTCTCATCCTCGTCTACATGCTTCCTCTTGGCAACTTCAGCCAAGGATGGGTTCCAATATTTACAGGGAGGTGGGGAGATGACGGATGAGCAAGAGCACGGTGAAAACATGACAAGGCCAGAAGGTGGAGCTGCTGTTAATTGTATTCGAGTGGGGGCATTAACTGGAGATTCACTTGTGCTCCTATATAAAGTAGTAGACTGAAACTGTGCTGGTTGGGTTTGAAGGTGCATATTTGGAATGTGTATCTCTGTAAACAAAAGGCAATAAATTAGGCTCCAGTTCTAACTTTCACTGCCTGGCTATAAGGAATAGAACAGCTGCTGCTGAAATTAAAGGCAGGACCACATTATAATTCTTCTGTTTCCTGCCTGGCAACCGGCTAAACTGATCCTTGGGGATAGTCATTGACAATCGGGAGGTGTGAGGAAGCTTGCGATTATGGCTTGCTGAAGGTGTGGGTGGGGAGGGGCGGTGGTAATAGGAGGGAGTAAGAGACCCTTGGTTTAACTGGAGGGGTGGTGAGTGAAGAAATTTGTGGTCAAGAATTCCAAAGATTCACAACGGTCTGAGTGAAGAAATTTCTCCTCATCTCAGTTCTAAATTGCTGAGGCTTTGACCCCCTTGTTCTCCAATCAGGGGAAACAATCTCTCAGCATCTACCCTGTCAAGCTCTCTACGAATTTTATAAGTTTCAATGAGATCACCTCTCATTCTTCTAAACCCCAGAGCATATCGGCCCATTCTACTCAATCTCTCCTCAACCTGCTCAACTCAGGAATCAATCTAGTGAACTTTTATTGCACCCCCTCAAAGGCAAATATATTCTTCATTAGGTAAGGAGACCAAATTGTATACAGTATTCCACCTCATCGACCACTCTGTAACCTTTGACATGGTCAACCAGGCCATCCTCCCTCAATGTCTCTCTTCCTTTGGCCAGCTGAGTGGAACTGCTCTTACCTAGGTCCTCTATCTACTTGTAGCCAAATATTCTCCTGCAATGCCTTTTCTTCCTGCCTCAGTACTGTTACTTCTGAAGTCCCCCAAGGATTTATCCTTGGTCTCATCCTATTAATTATCACTATTCTTCTTCTTCTTGGTGCCGTCTTTTGAATGAGGAGTTAAACTAAGACCCCATCTGCCCTCTCAGGTGGACATAAAATAAATTGCATGGCACTGTTTGAAAGAAGAGCAGAGGAGTTCACCCTGACCAATACAAAAGAACAGATCATTATCACATCACTGATCCTTGTGACACTCCACTAGTTACAGCCTGCCCTGTTTATCCCTGAGCGTTTTGAGACTTCTGATAGTTCTGAAAAGTGCTATATAAATGCAAGTCTTCCTTTTTTTCAATATAGTGCTTTTCACAAGCTCAGGACATCCCAAATTGATTGACAGCCATTGAAATGTAGTCACTGTAGTAATGTAGGAAATGCAGCAGCCAATTTGCACATAGTAAATTCCCATAAACAGCAATGTGATAAGGCCTTAGCTATTTACAATCTATATTAATGAATTAGATGAAGAGACCAAAAGCAATGTATCCAAGTTTGCTGATGATACAAAGCTAGGTGGGAATGTAAGCTCTGTGGAGGACACAAAGAGGCTGCAAAGAAATATAGACAGGTTAAGTGAGTGGGCAACAAGGTAGCAGTTGGACTATAATGTGGGGAAGTGTGAGGTTATTCACTTTGGTAGTAAGAATAGAAAAGCAGAATTTTTTAAAAAGGTGCTAAAATTCTAATTGTTGATGTTTAGAGAGACTTGGGTATACTCATACAAGGAAAACAAAGAATTAGCATGCAGGTAAATAGGCAATTAGGAAGGCAGATGGCATTTTGGTCAGTATGGCGAGGGGATTGGAGTATAAGAACAAGGAAGTCTTACTACAATTGTATAGGACTTTGGTGAGATCACACCTGGAGTACTTTGCACAATTTCAGTCTCCATAAGTAAGGAAAGATATACTTGCCTTGGAGGTGGTACAGCGAATGTTCACTAGATTGGTTCCTGGTATGAGAGGCTGAGTAAGTTGGGTCTCTACTCTCTGGAGTTTAGAAGAATAAGAGGTGATCTCGCTGAAACATCCAAGATTCTGAAGGGGCTTGACAGAGTAGGCACTGTGAGGTTGTTTCCCCTGGCTAGGGAATATAGAACACAATCTCAGGATACGTGGTTGATCATTTAGGACTGAGATGAGGAAAAACTATTTTCACTCAGAGAGTTGTGAATCTTTGGAATTCTCTACCCCCAGAGGGTTGTGGATGATTCATCGTTGAGTATATTTAAGGTTGAGATAGTCAGACTTTTGGTCTCTTGGGGAATCAAGGGATATGGAAATGGGCAGAAGTTGAGGCAGAAAATCAGCCATGATTGTATTGAAAGTTGGTGCAGGCTCAACGGGCCGTATGGTCCACTCCTGCTCCTATTTCATATGTTCTTATGTTATAATATCTGCTTCTTTGGCTCACTGTCATTTTTGTCTGATTGCATGCCTGTGAAGAGCCTTGGGACATTTTCCTATGATAATGGTGCTGTATAAATGTAAGTTGCTGTTATTGATTTGCTTCTGTCTTGCACAGAACAGAATTGGGAGTGGGCCCTGAATTTTGTGTTGGTAATAGGTTTGTATAGGTTGTTATTAGACACTAACATAGGTTCCTTAGGCCTTGAAGCTAACTGACCTTCTAGCAGGCTGCTGGCTGTATTCTGTGGTAATCAATAGCATCAATAATAATATAAATGTAGAGAATGTTAATAATATATCACTTTAATGGTAACACCAGGAGTTAAAAATGCATCGCTATAATCAAGCCTAATCAGTTTGTGACAGGTCATCCATGTATCTGATTAATGCTGATGAATCCACACCGGGGATTTCTTTTGGACGGTGGGGAGTGGAACGTGGCTGGTGGGAGAAGGAGGGTGTCCAATAGACAGCAGCTACTGCAAGTTGGTTGCTGTAATTAATATGTTAATTTGATGATAAGCAGCACATAAAGAAATCAGGTTGCAGTCACAGTCAGAAAGCACTAACTGGGCCAATGTGTGTGAGCCAGCCACAGAGATATATAGAAATACGTGGGCCAATTTTCTTAATGAAAACATCCCCCCAGCTTGGTTTTATTAGCAGCCTGAGAGACATGTATCAGCTATGCAATTAAACTTTAGCAGGTGCCAGTGGCTGATAGGCCTTCATGAAATAATGTGAGAGTCTTGATGATACCGTTCCAATACTGACTTCCTGTTGTATCATCTTGGAATATTTTTTATTTACATACTTTGCAGATGAATTGAGCCAGAAGCTGATTGTTTGTGTCCTATGGTGATTAACTCTTGACTGCTTTTGTTAACGCTTTATAGACTACACTATCTGATCTGACTACATAACAGTCACCGGGGATTCAAGAACATAATTGTGTGAAGCTCTTCAAGATGGTTTAATAAGGTAAATCCATAGATAATTAATGTTTAAAACCAATTAGTGTGGTTCAGAAATCTGTGGGGAAAATCCAAAAGCAAGTAGGAATTCAGGAATTCATATAATAAGAACAAAATACTGCGGATCCTGGAACCCTGAAATGAGAACAGAAAGCGACGGAAATACTCAGCAGGTCTGGCAGCATCTGTGGAGAGAGAAACAGAGTTAATGTTTCAGGTCTGCGACCCTTCATCAGAACTGACAAAAGTTGAAAATGTAACAGTCTTTGAGTAAGTGAAAGGGGGAAGGGGGAAGAAGAACAAGAAGGAAGGGCTGTGAAAGGATGGAGGGGGTAGAGATTAAATGACAGGTGTCATGGAACAGAATGCAAATGGTGTGCTAAATAGTTGTAGCAAAAGACAAAGCATGAGTCCAGAGAGAGCGCTAATGGCAGAATAATTATCAGATCTGAATGAAAGCAAAAACATGAAAAATAAGTTTAAGACTAGCACATGATTAATAAATAAATAAATAAGAATATATAGAAAAAATAGATTAACAAAAAATAATGAGGCTCATGGTCTGAAATTACTGAACTCAATATTGAGCGCAGAAAGCTGTAGACTGTGGAATTCATGTTTTAGCTTTCCTTTGATCTGAATGAAGGAACTGGGGTAAAGGAGAATGATTCACCTTATTGCCCAGCTCTCCTTAATAAAATGGTATTGCTGTGATTTTTAATGACTAAGCTCTTACATAAAAAACAATAACTGTATTGAAAGTAGAATACCTCTGAATTCCTTTTTATCAACTAAAACATGTCCATGTTACATTCAAGGGGTGTTAATGCTGACCAGTAGATCATTTATTTCTAATTTTGGCTTACTGTCAACGTCAAGGACACTAAGGGCAGCTTTAATGTGGAGTGAATGCTTCATTCAACTCTCCGAAGAATGTGCTTTAACCTGAAATCTCAGAACAACTTGACAATCAAGCTTTCAAAGCTCAAGCAAATCTGCTTATACTTCCAACTCACTTCTTTGTCTTGTTTGAATTTTGCATGCCCAGTTGTTTATTAGATTAGATTAGAGATACAGCACTGAAACATCATAGCACCATCACCACACGAGGAGGTAAATCTTAAACAAGGCCACCAAGATTTGTTGGCATCAGATTCCTGAGATATATGATAATGATGGTTTGTCCTTTGTTGTCGATGACGACAGGCTATGGTTCATCTCCAATTAATACACAAAGAACAAAGAACAGTAAGGCACAGGAACAGACCATTCAGCCCTCCAAGCCTGCGCCGATCTTGATGCCTGCCTAAACTAAAACCTTCTGCACTTCGGGGACCGTATCCCTCTATTCCCATCCTATTCATGTATTTGTCAAGATGCCTCTTAAACGTCGCTTTCGTACCTGCTTCCACCACCTCCTCCGGCAGCAAGTTCCAGGCACTCACCATCCTCTGTGTAAAGAACTTGCCTCGCACATCCCCTCTAAACTTTGCCCCTCTCATCTTAAACCTATGTCCCCTAGTAACTGATTCTTCCACCCTGGGAAAAAGCTTCTGACTATCCACTCTGTCCATGCTGCTTATAACTTTGTAAACCTCTATCATCTCGCCCCTCCACCTCCGTCGTTCCAGTGAAAACAATCCGAGTTTATCCAACCTCTCCTCATAGCTAATGCCCTCCAGACCAGGCAACATCCTGGTAAACCTCCTCTGTACCCTCTCCAAAGCCTCCACGTCCTTCTGGTAGTGTGGCGACCAGATTTGCACACAATATTCTAAGTGCGGCCTAACTAAAGTTCTGTACAGCTGCAGCATGACTTGCCTATTTTTATACTCTATGCCCCGACCGATGAAGGCAAGCATGCCGTATGCCTTCTTGACTACCTTATCCACCTGCGTTGCCACTTTCAGTGACCTGTGGACCTGTACGCCCAGATCTCTCTGCCTGTCAATACTCCTAAGGGTTCTGCTATTTACTGTATACTTCCCACCTGCATTAGACCTTCCAAAATGCATTACCTCACATTTGTCTGGATTAAACTCCATCTGCCATTTCTCCGCCCAAGTCTCCAACCAATGGAAATCCTGCTGTATCCTCTGACAATCCTCATCATTATCCGCAACTCCACCAACTTTGTGCCGTCCGCAAACTTACAAATCAGACCAGCTACATTTTCCTCCAAATCATTTATATATACTATAAAGAGCAAAGGTCCCAGCACTGATCCCTGCGGAACACCACGAGTCACATCCCTCCATTCAGAAAAGCACCCTTCCACTGCTACCCTCTGTCTTCGATGACAGAGCCAGTTCTGTATCCATCTTGCCAGCTCACCTCTGATCCCGTGTGATTTCACTTTTTGTACCAGTCTGCCATGAGGGACCTTGTCAAAGGCTTTACTGAAGTCCATATAGATAACATCCACTGCCCTTCTTTCATCAATCATCTTTGTCACTTCCTCAAAAAACACAATCAAATTAGTGAGACACGACCTCCCCTTCACAAAACCATGCTGCCTCTCGCTAATAAGTTCGTTTGTTTCCAAATGGGAGTAAATCCTGTCCCGAAAAATCCTCTCTAATAACTTCCCGACCACTGACGTAAGGCTCACGGGCCTATAATTTCCTGGATTATCCTTGCTACCCTTCTTGAACAAAGGAACAACATTGGCTATTCTCCAGTCCTCTGGGCCCTCACCTGTAGCCAATGAGGATGCAAAGATTTCTGTCAAGGCCCCAGCAATTTCTTCCCTTGCCTCCCTCAGTATTCTGGGGTAGATCCCATCAGGCCCTGGGGACCGATCTACCTTAATGCTTTGCAAGACACCCAACACCTCCTCCTTTTTGATAATGAAATGACTGAGACTGTCTACACTCTCTTCCCCAGGCTCATCATCCACCAAGTCCTTCTCTTTGGTGAATACTGATGCAAAGTATTCATTTCGTACCTCGCCCATTTCCTCTGGCTCCACACATAGATTCCCTTCTCTGTCCTTGAGCGGGCCAACCCTTTCCCTAGTTACTCTCTTGCTCTTTATATACGTATAAAAAGCCTTGGGATTTTCCTTAATCCTGTTTGCCAATGACTTTTCATGACTCCTTTTAGCCCTCCTGACTCCTTGATTAAGTTCCTTCCTCCTGTCTTTATATTCCTCAAGGGATTTGTCTGTTCCTAGTCTTCCAGCCCTTATGAATGCTTCCTTTTTCTTTTTGACTAGGCACACAATATCCTGCGTTATCCAAGGTTCCCAAAACTTACCAAACTTATCCTTCTTCCTCACAGGAACATGCTGGTCCTGGATTCTAATCAACTGACGTTTGGAAGACTCCCACATGTCAGATGTTGATTTACCCTCAAACAGCCGCCCCCAATCTAAATTCTTCAGTTCATGCCTAATATTGTTACAATTAGCCTTCCCCCAATTTAGCACCTTCACCTGAGGACTACTCTTATCCTTATCCACAAGTACCTTAAAACTTACGGAATTATGGTCACTGTTCCCGAAATGCTCTCCTACTGAAACTTCGACCACCTGGCCGGGCTCATTCCCCAATACCAGGTCCACTACAGCCCCATCCCTAGTTGGACTATCTACATATTGTTTCAAGAAGCCCTCCTGGATGCTCCTTACAAATTCTGCCCCATCCAAGCCCATAGCATTAAGTGAGTCCCAGTCAATATAGGGGAAGATAAAATCACCCACCACTACAACCCTGTTATCTTTACATCTTTCCAAAATCTGTCTACATATCTGCTCCTCTACCTCCCGCTGGCTGTTGGGAGGCCTGTAGAAAACCCCCAACATCGTGACTGCACCCTTCCTATTCCTGAGCTCCACCCATATTGCCTCGCTGCATGACCCCTCCGAGGTGTCCTCCCGCAGTACAGCTGTGATATTCTCCTTAACCAGTAATTCAACTCCCCCACCCCTTTTACATCCCCCTCTATCCCGCCTGAAGCTTCTAAATCCTGGAACATTTAGCTGCCAATCCTGTCCTTCCCTCAACCAAGTCTCTGTAATAGCAACAACATCATAGTTCCAAGTACTAATCCAAGCTCTAAGTTCAACTGCCTTACCTGTTATACTTCTCGCATTGAAACAAATGCACTTCAGACCACAAGTCCTGCTGTGCTCCGCAACATCTCCCTGCCTGCTCTTCCTCTTAGTCTTACTGGCCTTATTTACTAGCTCCCCCTCATTTATTTCACTTGCTGTTCCACTGCTCTGGTTCCCATCCGCCTGCCACACTAGTTTAAACCCTCCCGAGTGACACTCGCAAACCTTGCAGCCAGGATATTTGTGCCCCTCCTGTTTAGATGCAACCCGTCCTTCTTGTACAGGTCCCATCTGTCCCTGAAGAGATCCCAATGGTCCAGATATCTGAAACCCTCCCTTCTACATCAGCTGTTCAGCCATGTGTTTAGCTGCACTATCTTCCTATTTCTAGCCTCACTGGCATGTGGCACAGGGAGTAATCCCGAGATTACAACCCTAGAGGTCCTGTCTTTTAACTTTCTACCTCACTCCCTAAACTCCCCCTGCAGGATCTCGTCACTCTTCCTGCCTATGTTGTTGTTACCGATGTGTACCGCAACCTCTGGCTGTTCAACCTCCCCCTTCAGAATGCCCCCTGTCCGTTCAGAGACATCCTTGACCCTGGCACCAGGGAGGCAACATACCATCCTGGAGTCTCTTTCACGTCCACAGAAGTGCCTATCTGTGCGCCTGACTATAGAATCCCCTATAACTATTGCTCTTCTGCATTCCTCATATGACTGGAAAGTCCAATTTTGGCAAGGAATGTTTTTCCAAACACAGGACATTGGATGTCAGATGGGCTCTCCTTTCTTCAGTTGGTTTGATGGGATTTGCTTCCAGCTTTATCCTGCCACTGTGAATCATTTTTTTCCCCCGCTCTTTCCAGTCACAAGCGTCACTTGTCAGTTAAGATGCTGCATTTTTTGAAATAAGGCAATCATTCTATCTTTTGAAATGCCCACCATGAAACCATTTACCAAGTTACAGTTCACCATAAAATACCTTGTTGGGTTTACTATTCGGACTGAGTGACCGGCCCACTTTAGCTAGGCCTGCAGTATCATTGCCTCAATGCCTGGCATTGTTGCTATGGTTCTTCAACTCAGCCCCGGCATTAGCTTTCCATTTCCAGGTTTTCCAATCAGTTCATCACAACCTGCACCTGACTGCTCAAACCTCTGTATTTAAAGGGACCCCAGTAAGGCACAGAATTGATGCATTCGACAATTGTCCTGATGGATTCTAATTGTTGGAAGGTTGCTCCCCCTGCAGTTCTCTGAGGTATCCTTGAAGATTGCTTTGTGCGCTGTAAGGGCCCAAAGATAAACTTTGTTCCCAATGAATGAAAGGAAGAGACCCATCTTTGAAACCAAGCAGCCATGGCTGGAAGTGGCAGAGGAGGTGAGCCAGAGATTCAATTACCTCATCAGGGCAGGAAAGGTGAGTGGCATGCCACATTCAAGTGCCAACCCCCTCACACTGACCTCCCCAGCCTTCTTCTGCACAGCACTCCTCAAACCAACACACCTTCGAGCTTCATCCATTCCTCTTTCTTGAGGCACCTCCTCACATCTCCATCTGAACAGCCAACACTCACACTGACCCTCATCTTATTGACATCTCACGTTCCTCCCTCACAGTCACCGTTCACAAATGTTGTCCTTCTGTCCTCTCAGCACATTCCATTTCTCACACTCGTGGCTTTCTTCCTTCTTTCCCTGCAGTAGAACATAGCGCAGAACACCAGGGAGAGACAGATAACTGGAAGGTGGCTCTCCTGTCTTTGCCAACCTGATCGCTGTGGAGGACAACACACTGGAGATCAGCAGAGTGGTGATTGCAATACCATTGAAGGTGGACTATTTACAATCTATATAAATGACTTGGATGCAGGGATAGAAGGTACTATAGCTAAATTTGAAGATGACATTAAAATAGGTGGGACAGTAAGTTGCAATAAAGAAATAAGAAATCTACAAATGGATATGGATAGATTAAATAAATGGGCCAAAATTTGCCAGATGGAGCATAATGTGGATAAGTGTGAGGTCATCTATTTTGTTCGGAAGAATAGAAAGGCAAATTATTATCTAAATGGAGAGAAACTTCAGAGTGCTTCGGTGCAAAGGGATCTGGGTGGCCTCGTGCATGAATCGCAGAAAATTAGTTTGCAGGTACAGCAGGTGATAAGGAAGGCAAATGGAATTTTGGCATTTTTTGCTAATGGAATAGAGTATAAAAGTAAGGAAGTGTTGCTGCAATTGTACAAGGCATTGGTGAGACCGCACCTGGAGTATTGCATACAATTTTGATCCCCTTACTTGAGAAAGGATGTAGTTGCATTGGAGGCAGTTCAGAGAAGGTTCACTAGATTGATTCCAGAGATGGGAGACTTGTCTTATGACGAGAAATTGAGCAGTGCGGCACACTGGCGCAGTGGTTAGCACCGCAGCCTCAGAGCTCTAGAGACCTGGGTTCGATTCTGGGTACTGCCTGTGTGGAGTTTACAAGTTCTCCCTGTGACCGTGTGGGTTTTTGCCGGGTGCTCCGGTTTCCTCCCACTGCCAAAGACTTGTAGGTGATAGGTAAATTGGCTGTTGTAAATTGTCCCTAGTGTAGGTAGATGGTAGGGAATATGGGATTACTGCAGGGTTAGTATAAATGGGTGGTTGTTGGTCGGCACAGACTCGGTGGGCCGAAGGGCCTGTTTCAGTGCTGTATCTCTAAATAAATAAATAAAGTTTAAGCTTTTACTCTCTAGAATTTAGAAGAATGAGAGGAGATCTAATTAAGGTATATAAGATGATTAAGGAGATTGACAAAGTAGACATAGAGAGGATGTTTCCTCTTGTGGGGCAATCTAAAACAAGAGGTCATAGTTTTAGGATAAGGGGTAGGAGATTTAACACAGAGATGAAGAGAAATTACTTCTCTCAAAGGGTCGTGAGTCTGTGGAATTCACTACCCCAGAGTGTGGTGGATGCCGGGACATTGGGTAAATTTAAGTAGGAGATAGACAGATTTTTAATTAGAAATGGGTTTAAGGGTTATGGAGAACGGGCAGGAAAGTGGAGTTGAGGCCGAGATGAGATCAGCCATGATCGTACTGAATGGTGCAGCAGGCTCGAGGGGCTGAATTGCCTACTCCTGCTCCTAGTTCTTATG
This sequence comes from Heterodontus francisci, assembly GCF_036365525.1. Lineage (NCBI taxonomy): Eukaryota > Metazoa > Chordata > Chondrichthyes > Heterodontiformes > Heterodontidae > Heterodontus > Heterodontus francisci. Next base: position 29,754,544 of record NC_090371.1, on the reverse strand, counting down.
TTCTTATGGAGAGATGGGGGTCTCCCAGATACTTGGTGACAGAATTAGATATCATACAACTATATGGCACACAACACTCACTGTTGTTGACTTGATGTCAGCAGCCAATGAAATATGATCCTCTGCACAATGATGACTTTAACCCCTTTCACTTTGTCAGTTCTAATTCATGTCTTTCATCCCCTTTTCATTGTGCAGCTTTTCCAGGAGCACAGGCATTGCGAGCGAGGAGTGAACAGCTGGGAAGTCAATTTCATCGGGAGTTTCGGTGGAGCAGGGACTGCTGGCTTTTCCAGGAGCACAGGCATTGCGAGCGAGGAGTGAACAGCTGGGAAGTCAATTTCATCGGGAGTTTCGGTGGAGCAGGGACTGCTGGCTTTTCCAGGAGCACAGGCATTGCGAGCGAGGAGTGAACAGCTGGGAAGTCAATTTCATCGGGAGTTTCGGTGGAGCAGGGACTGCTGGGTAAGTAGAAACCTATATATTTGGGCTGTGTAAATTCTCTTACCTTTTCGTTGTGCAGCTTTTCCAGGAGCACAGGCATTGCGAGCGAGGAGTGAACAGCTGGGAAGTCAATTGCATCGGGAGTTTCGGTGGATCAGGGACTGCTGGGTAAGTAGAAACCTATATATTTGGGCTGTTTCTGAACCCGAGACACTACTCTTGTAGTGTCTCCCACCCGCCCTCCTCCTCTTACCAAAAAAAGGACTCGGTTGTGTGTAGGTAAGGTAAGGCTTTTTCTATTTCTCTTCTTGTTTTATCGTGTGATTGGTTAAAAACTTGGGAATTTAGAATAGTGGGAATGGAGGTTAAGGCAGTTGAATGTTCCTCCTGCAGAATGTGGGAGGTAAGGGTCGCCAAGGGTGTCCCTGCTGACTGCATCTGCGGGAAGTGCACCCAGCTCCAGCTCCTCGAGGACCGCGTTAGGGAACTGGAGCTGGAGCTGGAGGAACTTCGGATCATTCGGGAGGCGGAGGGGATTATTGAGAGGAGTTATCGGGAGGCAGTCACACCTCAGGTAAAAGAAGAAGGTAGATGGGTTACCGTCAGGGGAAGGAGAGGGAACCAGCAGGCAGTGCAGGGATCCCCTGTGGCCGTTTCCCTCAACAACAGGTATACCGTTTTGGATACTGTTGGGGGAGACGACTTACCAGGGGTAGGCAATGGGATACAGGTCTCTGGCGCAGAGTCTGTCCCTGTTGCTCAGAAGGGAAGGGGTAAGAGGAGCAGAGCATTAGTCATTGGGGACTCCATAGTTAGGGGAACAGATAGGAGGTTTTGTGGGAACGAGAGAGACTCACGGTTGGTGTGTTGCCTCCCAGGTGCCAGGGTACGTGATGTCTCGGATCGTGTTTTTGGGATCCTCAAGGGGGAGGGGGAGCAGCCCCAAGTCGTGGTACACATAGGCACCAACGACATAGGTAGGAAGAGAGATGGGGATTTAAGGCAGAAATTCAGGGAGCTAGGGTGGAAGCTTAGAGCGAGAACAAACAGAGTTGTTATCTCTGGGTTGTTGCCTGTGCCACGTGCCAGCGAAGTGAGGAATAGGGAGAGAGAGGAGTTGAACATGTGGCTGCAGGGATGGTGTAAGGAGGGAGGGTTTTGGTTTCCTGGATAATTGGGGCTCTTTCTGGGGTAGGTGGGACCTCTACAAACAGGATGGTCTTCACCTGAACCAGAGGGGTACCAATATCCTGGGGGGGAGATTTGCTAGTGCTCTTTGGGGGGGTTTAAACTAATTCAGCAGGGGAATGGGAACCAAAACTGTAGTTCCAGTGTACAGGATGTTGAGAGTAGTGAGGGCAAAGATAAGGTTATAAGGACACAAGAGGGCACTGGCAAGCAAGAGCTTGGTTTAAAATGTGTCTACTTCAACGCCAGGAGCATCCGGAATAAGGTGGGTGAGCTTGCAGCATGGGTTGGTACCTGGGATCTCGATGTTGTGGCCATTTCAGAGACATGGGTAGAGCAGGGACAGGAATGGATGTTGCGGGTTCCGGGATTTAGATGTTTCACTAAGAACAGAGAAGAGGGTAAAAGAGGGGGGGGTGTGGCATTGTTAATCAAGGAAAGTATTACAGCGGCAGAAAGGACGTTTGAGGACTCATCTACTGAGGTCGTCTGGGCCGAGGTTAGAAACAGGAGAGGTGAGGTCACCCTGTTGGGAGTTTTCTATAGACCTCCGAATAGTTCCAGAGATGTAGAGGAAAGGATAGCAAAGATGATTCTTGACAGGAGCGAAAGTAACAGGGTAGTGGTTATGGGGGACTTTAACTTTCCAAATATTGACTGGAAATACTATAGTTCGAGTACTTTAGATGGGTCTGTTTTTGTCCAGTGTGTGCAGGAGGGTTTTCTGACACAGTATGTAGACAGGCCAACCAGGGGCGATGCCACATTGGATTTGGTACTGGGTAATGAACCCGACCAGGTGTTAGATTTAGAAGTTGGTGAGCACTTTGGTGATAGTGATCACAATTCGGTTAGGTTTACCTTAGCGATGGGCAGGGACAGGCATATACAGCAGGGCAAGAATTATAGCTGGGGGAAAGGAAATTATGATGCGATTAGGCAAGATTTAGGATGCGTAGGATGGGGAAGGAAACTGCAGGGGATGGGCACAATCGAAATGTGGCGCTTATTCAAGGAGCAGCTACTGCGTGTCCTTGATAAGTATGTACCTGTCAGGCAGGGAGGAAGTTGTCGAGCGAGGGAGCCGTGGTTTACTCAAGAAGTTGAAGAGCTTGTCAAGAGGAAGAAGAAGGCTTATGTTAGGATGAGACGTGAAGGCTCAGTTAGGGCGCTTGAGAGTTACAAGCTAGCCAGGAAGGATCTAAAGGGAGAGATAAGAAGAGCAAGGAGAGGACACGAGAAGTCATTAGCGGATAGGATCAAAGAAAACCCTAAGGCTTTCTATAGGTATATCAGGAATAAAAGAATGACTAGAGATAGGTTAGGGCCAATCAAGGATAGTAGTGGGAAGTTGTGTGTGGAATCGGGGGAGATAGGGGAAGTGTTAAATGAATATTTTTCGTCAGTATTTACAGTGGAGAAAGAAAATGTTGTCGAGGAGAATACTGAGATACAGACTACTAGGCTAGATGGGATTGAGGTTCACAAGGAGGAGGTGTTAGCAATTTTGGAAAGTGTGAAAATAGATAAGTCCCCTGGGCCAGATGGGATTTATCCTAGGATTCTCTGGGAAGCCAGGGAGGAGATTGCAGAGCCTTTGTCCTTGATTTTTATGTCGTCATTGTCGACAGGAATAGTGCCGGAAGACTGGAGGATAGCAAATGTTGTCCCCTTGTTCAAGAAGGGGAGTAGAGACAGCCCTGGTAATTATAGACTTGTGAGCCTTACTTCGGTTGTGGGTAAAATGTTGGAAAAGGTTATAAAAGATAGGATTTATAATCATCTTGAAAAGAATAAGTTAATTAGAGATAGTCAGCACGGTTTTGTGAAGGGTAGGTCGTGCCTCACAAACCTTATTGAGTTTTTTGACAAGGTGACCAAACAGGTGGATGAGGATAAAGCCATGGATGTGGTCTATATGGATTTCAGTAAGGCGTTTGATAAAGTTCCCCACGGTAGGCTATTGCAGAAAATACAGAAGTATGGGATTGAAGGTGAATTAGTGCTTTGGATCAGAAATTGGCTAGCTGAAAGAAGACAGAGGGTGGTGGTTGATGGTAAATGTTCATCCTGGAGTATAGTTTCTAGTGGTGTACCGCAAGGATCTGTTTTGGGGCCACTGCTGTTTGTCATTTTATAAATGACCTGGATGAGGGTGTAGAAGGGTGGGTTAGTAAATTTGCGGATGACACTAAGGTCGGTGGAGTTGTGGATAGTGCCGAAGGATGTTGTAGGTTACAGAGGGACATAGATAGGCTGCAGAGCTGGGCTGAGAGATGGCAAATGGAGTTTAATGCGGAAAAGTGTGAGGCGATTCACTTCGGAAGGAGTAACAGGATTGCAGAATACTGGGCTAATGGGAAGATTCTTGGTAGTGTAGATGAGCAGAGAGATCTTGGTGTCCAGGTACATAAATCCCTGAAAGTTGCCACCCAGGTTAATAGAGCTGTTAAGAAGGCATATGGTGTGTTAGCTTTTATTAGTAGGGGGATCGAGTTTAGGAGCCACGAGGTCATGCTGCAGCTGTACAGAACTCTGGTGCGGCCGCACCTGGAGTATTGCGTGCAGTTCTGGTCACCGCATTATAGGAAGGATGTGGAAGCTTTGGAAAAGGTGCAGAGGAGATTTACTAGGATGTTGCCTGGTATGGTGGGAAGGTCTTACGAGGAAAGGCTGAGGGACTTGAGGTTGTTTTCGTTAGAGAGAAGGAGGAGAAGAGGTGACTTAATAGAGACATATAAGATAATCAGAGGGCTGGACAGGGTGGATAGTGAAAGCCTTTTTCCTCGGATGGTGATGGCAAACACGAGGGGACATAGCTTTAAATTGAGGGGTGATAGATATAGGACCGATGTCAGAGGTAGTTTCTTTACACAGAGAGTAGTAGGGGCGTGGAACGCCCTTCCTGCAACAGTAGTAGACTCGCCAACCTTAAGGGCATTTAAGTGGTAATTGGATAGACATATGGATGAAAATGGAATAGTGTAGGTCAGATGGTTTCACAGGTCGGCGCAACATCGAGGGCTGAAGGGCCTGTACTGTGCTGTAATGTTCTATGTTCTATGTTCTATCTCTCATCTCTCCTTCAAGCGTCACACAGGATGGTGAAGATTTCTCAGAGGCGGCCAGGCACTCTGAGGAAGCACTGCCACATGACTCATGTGCATTCTCAAATACACACACCTTGGCGGGACCTTCAAAGCAGGTAGCTTGGTTGTCACATGGTAAGTGACACATCACAATTGAACAGGAGCAGGTGCCAGCGAAAGGGACAACAGTGGAGAGTCCCCATTGGAAGGCACAGGACCCTCCGCTCTGCTCAGCTGGACACAGATGCTGATCCTCGGGGCCATCCACAAAGAGGACTACTCTGGAGAAGGAGTAGAAAATGTGTGAGATTCTGTTAGTATTTCCAGAGGCACTGCACACCATCGGAGAGAGATTGGAAGGATCCGTCTCTAGCATCAGTGCCATAATGTCTCAGACCTTTGTGCTGATATCCGCCTCCATGGAAAGATTGGCCACCTGCATGGAGCTTCACTTGCAGGAGGCAATCAAGTGCATGCTGGCCGTCACCTATAGCCTGCACACTCAGTTTGCCAGTTTAATTAGGATGGAGGAAAGCCTTACCCTGGTTCTCTGGTCGTCAGAGCCTCACTGAAGTGCAACAAATTGCTCTCCAACTCTTGGTCAGCAGGGATGTGCAGATGGACCATGAGAGGGAAGATGGACAAAGGGCACATGGAAGTAGAATCTCTTCTCAAGGCACTCCCACTCCTCCATCCTTGCTCCTCTCTACCACAGTCAGAGCCCAGCATGGTTCTCCTGCCCTGATGACCAAGTGTGCCCCTGCACAGTTGCAGTGAGGCAGTTTTTGATGGGACCCTCACAGGCTCCAACTCCCAGAGGAGGTCAGGCATGAGCATTGGAGCAGTTAGAGCAGGGGAGTGAGCAGCCTGCCTCCAGCTCTGCTGAAACCACAAGAGTAGCATCATGTTCGAGCTATAGGAAAAGGAAATGAAAGGATTTGTAGTTTCACAGAGAAAATAATTTGGACAGTTAAAAATGTTATTGATTGTCACTTTTACTGCCAATGTTTACGCACCATAAACTTTATTTCAAATCTCCAGTGTCCAGTCATCTCCATCATGACTTCTCACCTGCCAAGTGGCCATCAGCCTTGAGGTAAATGGTATGGCAAGAGTAGAAGATGAGCAGTGGGTGTCAGTGGGATGGAAGGATTGGGAATGCTGTGTGTTGGAGATGGGAGGGCATCCAGTGGGTTCAGTATTGGTGTACCAGTAGCTGAATCGTGCCTGTATGTGTCCATCTCTGGTAGCGAGGTGAACGACTACAGGGAGCATGGTCGCATCAAGATCCTCCTGCTCTCCCGGTTGCTCCTCAGTTTCCTCCACCTCCTTCTCTGAAGATGGAGAGCAACCATTACCTACTTCCTCCTGCAGCTCCAGTCCTCTCTGCAGCGGTATGTTGTAGAAAGCATAAGAGACAACTATCATTCTGGACACCCTGCTGGTGCATGTTGACGGATGTCCCCACATCTGTCCAGGCACCTGAATCGCATTTTCAGCAACCCAGCGGCTTGCTCAATGACCACTCGTGATCATGTGGCTCCAGTTGCACCTTTCCTGCGCAGCGATGGTAGGGCTACTCAGTGGTTGGTGCCATTGACCATGTCCTTAGAGGGTAGCCTGTGCCTCCATGGAACCATCGGCTGGCTGATTGGAGGTATGAAGACTTGACTGGTGCAGGATGAAGGAATCATGGCAGCTTCTAGGATATCTTGCAAAGCTATGCATCATCTTCCTGTGGTGATATACCAGCTGAACATTAACAGAGTAGAATCCTCCCGAATGACAAAGATTGCTTGTTGATCTGCAGGCACCTTGATTGTCATGTAGGTGCAATCTATGACTTCCTGTACATGTGGGAATCCAGTCACTGTAGTAAATCCAAGAGCCCTATTATTCTGATTGGCCTTATCAGTGGCTAAGTGGATGAATTGACGGCTCTGGCAAACATGGCATCAGTCACGTGGGTGATGCACTTGTGTGTAGCAGATTGTGAAATCATGCATATCCCTGGAAGGAGCCCACCTGGCCCTATTGGAAGAAGGTCTTGTTGCAGGAGGCTGCAAATATCAGCAATGAATTTCACTGAAAGTCTTAGCCTCCTGAGTCACTGGTGCTCAGTCATGTACTGATAGCTGCTCCTCTGCCTGCAGACCCTGTGTTGGGGATATCATCTTCTACGAGCTAGAGCCCTGTGTTCAACTCTCTGCTGTGCCAGGTGGCTGAGGAGAAGGCAACTGCTGCTTCTGCTGGTGGTGTTCCTGCTTCTGCTGATGTTGCTGTTGTTTCTCCTCTTGTTCCTCATCAGAGGTCTAAGGTAGAGCTGCACAGAGTTATGCAGGAGCCAGTGCAGGAGAAGGATGACTTCCATGCTGCTGTGAATGCTGACTGCTAGGAAGCGCAGGTCAAAGGCAAAAAAACTCTAAGTTAGCAGAAATGACCTCCCAAAGTCTTGGAAATCACCCAAAGCAGTGAAAGCACACAGTCAGGAGCATGAACCAAAGTCTTTCACTTAGGCAAAGAAGCAGCTGTCGTAACTCTGTATTTTAAAGGCTTTCCAGCCTGTCAATTACTCAGCTCTGTCAATCCCCACTATGATCTCGCCCTGTTGAGGCTGGCGAGTTTCAGACAGCCTGAGAAAATCTTGCGCTGTTAGTTAACACCAGAATTCAAGGTTAAAGCTGCAGTCAGTTGGTCTGTCACATATTTAAATCTCACACCTGCCTGTCCCATGGGGCAGGTGTTCCCGCACGCTTAGAAACACGCACCAGTTAAATGCAGAAGTCAGCAGGTTCCTGCCGGGTTTCTGACCCACTGGTATTTTTTGCTTCTTTAACTTTCACGTACAGTGACGCCTGTCCCGCCCTGGCAGGTTAAAAAGTTTTGTTGCTAGATTAATGTCCCTTTCAACCTCACACACAGTCTCCCAAAATAACTACTGGCTTTATACAATCTATGGTTCACTTCATTGCCTAGAAGTGTAATATGTAACATGGTTCTTCAGCGTGCATTCTTTGATGGTAATACTGGATGGCTCATAGGGTTCTCTCGAGGCAGGCTGTATAACTTCTGTCTTCTTCAGACTGATAGTGATACCAAGTTTCTTACAAGAATTTTAGAAATGGCCCATGATGACTTGGAGGTCTTCTTCTTTATGGGAAACAAGGCCATGGTCATTAGCAAACAAGAATTCCTGAACAAGTTCTTCACAAGTTTGAAAAACAGGATATATGCAAATCAAAGTCATATAATGGAAGGAGGTCATTCATCCCGTCACTTTTTTGTTAGTGCTTGATCTTGAACTGTATCTACCTGCTCTAATTGCATATCATTCATCTTTTATAAAAATCGCTTTATAATCTTTCATTTCAAGTACTTATCCAGTTCCTTTAAGAATGATGACATAGTCTCTCCCTCAATTGTGACCCACAGTGAAAGCATACATGTTCTAATAAGCCTCTGGGTGAAACACATTCTTTACTGGTGAGAATCCTCCCCTTGATAACAATGCTTCAACTAGTAAAAACAATCTTTCAGTGTCTACCCTTTCAAAACCTTTCATCATTTAGAGAACATCTGTTAGACAGTTTATTAGAGACATTTATCTTCCTTATTCTGTCTGCACTTGCAATCCTGTCCTTCATGCCAATCCAATGCAAGTCTTTTGATGGGATCCCAGTTCATTTGCGCACTGGACTCCTGTGTCAGTTCCTTGTCCACCTTCCTAGACATTATGGTAAATTGCCATAAAGAATCATAAAGAATAACTGGCAGTTGTAAAATTGATTTCTCCTTTCCCCTGCCTCTAATAGTTTGATTTGGAAATGCTGGGCCTTTCTTGGCAATTTATTAAGCAAGAAGTCAAATGTTATAAAAACCAGTAGCTGCGAAACAAGCTCAGCGCTCAAAACTTTCCGAAACCAGCAAGCTTCTTTCATGATGTCAGGATGTCCAGAAGTACCTCGTAGACAGTGAAGCACTTTTGCAGTGCAGTCACTGTTGTAATGTAGGGAGTCATGGCAATCAAATGGATACAGCAAGGTCCTACAAACAGTAATGAGATGAATGAACAGATCATCTGTTCTTTTTAGTGGATTAGGTTGAAGGATAAATGTTGTCCAGAGCACTGCGAAAATTCCCCTGTCCTTCTATGAATAGAGCCAAGGGATCTTTCACATATTCATTATTTGATGGTTTCTGCTGGAAAAATTTGCAACTCTTGAGCAATATAAAAACATGCATCTAGTAGGTATTCTCCCAAACCAGAAAAAAAAAACTGCAGCATAAATTTATAGAGATCTGATAAAATGAATTCAAAAGCTGAGAAATCTATTTTGTACTTAGGCTATATTTCTTTTATAAATTTCCCTTTTTTATAAAATATATAAATACAATATAAAAGATGTTCCTGTGCCATATTCACAAATAATACAGCTGGAACATGGATCAGGAGTAGGCCATTCAATCCCTCAAGCCTGTTCCACCATTCAGTTAGATCATGGCTAATCCGTACTTCAAAGCATTTGCCCCGCTTTGTACCACATCCCTTGACACCCGTATCGAACAAACATCTAACAATCTCAGTCTCAAAAATGTCATTTGACCCATCATCCACAGCCTTGTGGGGAGAGAGTTCCAGATTACCACTATGATGTGTGAAGAAGTGCTTTCTGATTTCACTACAAAATGACCAAGCTCCAATTTTATGATTACGCCCTTTTGTTCTGAATTCCCCCACCAGAGGAAATAGTTTTTCGACATCTATCCTACCAAATTCCTTAATCGTTGCAAAGACAAATAAGAACATTTTTAACATGATCAGGTAATAATATTAGTCATAAATGAACTAGACAAGATAGGCCACTTCTGATCCTTCACCAGTGCTGTCAGACTGATCCGAGAAACTAATAGCAACAATAGTCAAAACTGCCCAAACAGCAGCAGTCAGGAAACTCAACAAAATGTGGGTTAGTTCAGAGGGACAGTTACTCAGGAACAAGCTACCATGTTGTGACAACATATTGTAGTGTATTGTAATTGCAATTGCACTGTTCACTGTATACTCTAGAGGCTTCTGTAGAACACACATATTAGCAAAGTAAAACTAAAACAGACAGAATGAAAGAGAAGCCTTTATGTTCAGTTGCTGCAGTCCTTGTTTCTCTCTGTCTTTGCCTCATACCTTCTACTAAACTTGACTCAACCTCACTCAAGTTCTGAGGACATCATGGACCACTTTGGAGGTTCACTGATGGACTGACCGGGGCAGATCTTGCCTATCTGCAATGGCGTAAAGCAAGTGGTAGCGAGTTGGCTGAAGTTGATGGAAATATGAATCAGGAGAGATGTAAAGTGAGCTGCCAACTCATAATCACCCGCTTAACACTAACTGCACAAAGTCAACATTTACCCAACTTTTTCAGAAGGACCATCACTCAAAAATCTCACTCATCTTATCCAGTGGGAATAAGTTGACTTCCCCAGAGAGTGTGCCACTGAATATGCTCAGTAATGAACTACCTTATCCAGTGAGCGTGACACTAAGGTTATTAATTAGTTGCTTATCCACAGAGTGTGCCATTGGCTGGCTTAACCAGACACAATGTTATTCTGACGTCTCACCGGCAGACTGGCTGGCCTGGCTTTTATTTGCTGCATAAGGTTTAATGAGGAAGAAAGCTCATAATGATAGTTTCAGCATATCTTTCTGCCTCCAGTGACAAGTGAAACCCTCTATCCCATGCTCACTATTTTTTTTTATTCTTCCATTGGATGTGGGCATTGCTGGCGAGGCCAGTATTTATTGTCCATCCCTAATTGTCCTTGAGAAGGTGGTGGTGAGCTGCTATCTTGAACTGCTGTAGTCCTTGCGGTGTTGGTACACCCACAGTGCTAATAGGAAGGGAGTTCCAGGATCGTGACCCAGCAACATTGATGGAATGGCGATATAGCTCCAAGTCAGGATGGTGTGTGGCTTGGAGAAGAACTTGCTGGTGGTGGTGTTCCCATGCATCTGCTACCCTTATCCTTCTAGGTGGGAGTGAGCACAGGTTTGGAAGGTGCTGTCGAAGGAGTTTTGATGAGTTGCTGCTCTGCATCTTGTATATGGTACACACTACTGCCATTGAGCGGTGAAGGGAGTGAATTGCTAAGGTGTTAAATGGGGTGCCAATCAAGCAGGCTGCTTTGTTCTGCATAGTGTGAAGCTTCTTGAGTGTTGTATGAGCTGCACCCATCCAGGCAAGTGGAGATTATTCCATTACACTCCTAACTCCTGGTGGTGTTGCTCCCCATGTATCTAGAACATAGAACATAGAACATAGAACATATAACAGTACAGCACAGTACAGGCCCTTCGGCCCATGATGTTGTACCGAACCTTTAACCTACTCTAAGATCAAACTAACTACCTACCCTTCATTCTACTATCATCCATGTGCCTATCCAAGAGTCGCTTAAATGTCCCTAATGTATCTGCTTCTACTATCTGTTGCCTTTGTCCTCCTAGATGGTAGAGGTTGTGGGTTTGGAAGGTGCTTTCAAAGGAGCCTTGGCGATTTTCTCAGTGCATCTTGTATATGGTAGCTTTCAGATGGTGGAGAGACTTTGGGGAGTGAGGAGGTGGGTTACTTGCCTCACTCTCACCTCACCTCTTGTTCAGCTCTTTTGTCCATGTTTGGACCGTAATGAGCCTGTTGGAGTTGAGTGACCCTGATGGAATCCAGACTGAGTATAAGTGAACAGGTTATTGCTAAGCAAGTGCTGCTTGACAGCACTGTCGATGAAACCTTCCATCACTTTGCTGATGATCAAGAGTAGACTGATAGGGTGGGAATTGGCTGGGTTGGATTTGTCCTGCATTTTGTGCACAGGACATAGCTGAGCAATTTTTCACATTGCCAGGTAGATGCCAATGTTGGAGCTGTACTGGGACAGCTTAACTAGGGGCGCAGCTAGTTCTGGAGCACAGATCTTCAGTCCTACTGCCGGAATGTTGTCAGGGCCCATAGCCTTTGCAGTATCCAATGTCTTCAACCATTTCTTGATATCACATGGAGTGAATTGAATTGGCTGAAGACTGGCATCTGTGATGCTGGGGACCTCAGGCGTGGGCCGAGATGGATCATCCACTCGGCAATTCTGGCTGAAGATGGATGTAAATACTTCAGCCTTGGCTTTTGCACTGATGTGCTGGGCTCCCCCATCATTGAAGATGCAGGTATTTATCGAGCCTCCTCCTCCTGTTAGTTGTTTAATTGTCCAACACCATTCACAACTGGATGAGGCAGAACTGCAGAACTTAGATCTGATCTGTTTGTTCTGGGATCGCTTGCCATTGACCAGAAACTGAACTGGAGTATCCATATAAATACCGTGGCTACAAAAGCAGGTCAGCGGCCAGGAATCCTGCAGCGGGTAACTCACCTCCTGACTCCCCAAAACCTGTCCACCATATACAAGGCACAAGTCAGGAGTGTGATGGAATACTCTCCACTTGCCTGGATGGGTGCAGCTCCAACAGCACTCAAGAAGCTCGACACCATCCAGGACAAAGCTTGATTGGCACCCCATCTACAAACATTCACTCCCTCCACCACCGACGCACAGTGGCAGCAGTGTGTACCATCTACAAGATGCACTACAGCAATGCACCAAGGCTCCTTAGACAGCACCTTCCAAACCCATGACCTGTACAAACTAGAAAGACAAGGGCAGCAAATACATGGGAACACCACCACTCACAAGTTCCCCTCCAAGTCACACATCATCCTGACTTGGAACTATATCGCCGTTCCTTCACTGTCGCTGGGTCAAAATCCTGGAACTCCCTTCCTAACAGCACTGTGGGTGTACCTACCCCAAATGGACTGCAGCGATTCAAGAAGGCAGCTCACCACCACCTTCTCAAGGGCCATTAGGGATGTGCAATAAATGCTGGCCTGGCCAGTGACGCCTACATCCCATGAATGAATTTAAAAAAACCTCACTCACTCAACCACCTTCACCCAGGCATTTTAAACACGGTCCCGATAATATGGTGTCTCTCAGCTGTGTAGAATGCATTACACCTCCAAATGGGTAATTCTGCACCTTTGCCTTTTATCCTCCATTTTTCTGTAATTTAAATCCAGTTCTTCAATGGAATAATTCCTCTATTCAAAAATCTCCTAAAAACCTACTTCTGTTTCCAAACCTTTGATTTCTTCTTTACTTCACCCCTCAGCTACTGAGGTGTCTAAGATAATTGTTAAGATGTGGTGTGGAGAGGTCAAAGGGCTCCTCTCTTTTCTCTCTCCTTGTTTGACCACAAAAGGTTTATTTCTTTCTGAAATGGATATACTTTCCAATTCAGTGAGTGTTTCACTGTTTACATGTGATGATCATAAAAAGAACCAATTGGGCAGGTTTTCTTGAGTTTAGCAAAGGAAGAGGTTAGCTTTATTGTACTTAAACTGATCTAAGTAAAGTAATAAAATATCCTCTAACTTTCACACACACACATACACTCGAAATTCACACACACACAAATATGTTTCAGAGTGGGTAACGATACATTTGTTGAATTAGAGTCCATGGAAATAAAAGGAGCATACAGTCTGTGGATATTGGTGACTTGACTGGCTTCAGGCTGAATTTGGTGGTTACGCGACTTTCTTTTTGTGGTCCTGAAGCTTCCGGTTTGAAGATGTGGTTTGCTGATTCAGTGGTTCTCTGGGAGACAGCAATATGTCTGATTTCCTTCCCGGAATCTCTGTCTGCAGCAGGATATGCCTGGGTGGTCACAGTCAGCAGGCAGGGTTCAAAGCTTGCAAGGTGGATTGGAGAGAAAAAGAGGGAGGAGGGACCCCACTTGGGTCTTTTCTTGTCAGTGTCTAGCTGCTTGTCTAATTGCTGCAGAGAAAACACCAACTTAAGCCCACAGATGGTGGGTCTGTCACATGACTGTCACCCAGTGATTCATGTATGGTGGTTAAGAGTGTGTATTCCCCTTGCAACTTAATCAGTCCATGTCGAGGAATGCCCTTCTTACAACCAGGGTCCCATTGTTAAAGTGATTAGGTTTGAGTGGTTTGTCTCCGCCCATTTAATATTCAGGTGATGGCCTTGATGCCTTGATAATGGGAACAGGAAAGGTAGGTCACTCAGATTCTCCAAGTCATTGTTCTTGATGGGTCTGTGCAGAATAATCATCTCCTCTTCAATGGATTGAAATGCTCAGTACAGTGATGCAAATTAGGATGGCCATTTTTAGCTGCTAACATCGAGTTACTTTTTATTTGTTTCTTTTCTTTTTAAAATTTAATTCAGGTTTACAGCTGGTGGATTAAAATCATCATTCTACATAGCACATTTTCATGACATAATTAAAGGAGTTGATAGGATATCTAGAGAGAAACTATTTCCTCTGCTTGGTGAGTCCAGGACAAGGAAACATAACCTTAAAATTAGAGATAGGCTATTGAAGAGTGATATCAGGAAGCACTTCTTCACACAAAAGGTCGGGAAAATCTGTCCCAAAAATGATGTTGAGGCGAGGAGTCAACTGAAAATTTCAAAAATGAGATTGATAGAGTATTGTTAGGCAAGGTTGTTAATAGTTACGGAACTAAAATGTATAGATGGAATTAAGATACAGATCAGCCATAATCTAATTGAAAGGTGGAACAGGCTTGAGGGGCTGAATGGCCTCCTCTTGTTCCTATCTTCCTACATTTCTGCTGCTAGATGTTCTCTCCTTGTGACGTGCTGAGGGGAACAGTTTACTATATTTGAGGTGCTTTTGTTGCTAAGTAGTATTAATGTATTTATTGTTGCTTTTATCTTGTCTCCTTTCCCTGATTTTCCCCTTCTCCAAACTCTCTTTCATAATTGGTGCAGGCTATCAGCCCTCCGTTTGGATAAACTGCTGGTGGCAGTAATTTCACATGGAGCTGTTAAAATCTGAATTTATAGTATAGATGACTCCCTTGATGTGTGTAAAATATATATGAGTTGTGTATTTACATTTTCATGAAAATAAATCTGCTCAAGACATTCAGCTGTCTCAACATTGTCTATGTTCACGGTTGTAATGAAATGCACTTTCACACTGGAGAGTATAGGTTCTGTTTTGAAGAAAGACTTGCATTTTTATACTGGCTTTCACAACTTCAGGACATTCCAGAGCATTTTGCAGCCGACGAATTACTTTTGAAGTGTCGCCACTGTTATAATGTTGGAAACACAGCAGGGCATTTTCACACATTTAGGTAAATGGAGCTGAGGTACAGATCAGCCATGATCTAATTGAATGATGAACAGACTCAAGGAGCGAATAAACTACTCCTGTTCCTACGTTGTGAGAGACATTATAATCAAGTCTTTCTTCTATTTCTTACAACCAGTGGTTGGGACTTTATTCTATTGTCAAGAAACACCTCAGCCACAGCTTGGTTCAAGTCATTTTATCTCTGGCAAAAGTAAAATTGCTTCCATTGAGAATGTCTCGGGTGTTTACTGCACCCCTACATTTTAGCTGTAATAGTTACAAATAAGCATGTGTTATATTACTCGGTCTCTGCAGGCTGAGCCAGTGTGATTACCCAATGTATCAACAAGATACTCCCTCATGAAGGCATGCACAGCAGAGCTCAATCACTCCCTCACCCAATTCCCAGTGCCCATTTGCATGAATTTCGAGCAGGGGTCAGATCGTTAAGAATGGAACCTCTGCCCAATTTTGTCCTTCCTAACTCAGGACTAGACATTCACTGCAACACACGCACTACTGTCCAAGCTGAGAGTATTACATAACATGGACCAGGGAATCAAACTTGACACCTTTCTGGTCTGCACTACTGTGTTAGCTCAGCTCAGTTCGTCTTTCTCAGCCAGAAAGGCTGTAGGTTCAAATTCTACTCTAATATGTATTGATAGTTCAGTGCAAATGCTGTGTTTTCAGAGATGCAGCTCCTCTGATGAGGTAGATGTCAAAGATCCCACAGTGCTATTTGAAGAAGAGTTTACCTAGCGCATTGGTAAATATTGCATCTTCAACCAATATCACTAAAAGAGATTAACTGCTCATTCCACTTTTGTTTGTACTTCTGTTAACTATTTTGTGGGAGATTGTTGTGTACATGCTTTTACTCACATAGCAACAGGAACTTTGTGATGTTTCTGAAAAAAAGTAATGAGATGCTACATAAAACCAAATTCTTTCTTCAACTTTGGAGAAGCCAAACATAAGTCTTAAACGACAATCTTCAATGCCAGATGAAATGCTCATGTACATAAGTAATTATAGTCAATAAAATCTTCAAAATGGAGAACATGAAGATTATATCATAAAGTAACTGCATGTTTAAAAGAGATGTTTTCTATTCATATAAATATGTTATCTTTCTTCAGTTGATTTTAAATGCTCCCTCCACTACTGACGCATAATGACAGCAGCGTGTACCGTCTACAAGATGCACTGCAGCAACACACCAAGGCTCCTTAGACAGCACCTTCCAAACCTCTACCAACTAAAAGGACAATGGCAGCAAATGCATGGGAACACCAGCACCTGCAAGTTCCCCTCCAAGTCACACACCATCCTGACTTGGAACTATATCACCATTCACTGTCGCTGGTTCAAAATCCTGGAACTCCCTCACAGCACTGTGGGTGTATCTACCCCGCATGGACTGCAGCAGTTCAAGAAGGCGGCTCATCACCACCTTCTCAAGAGCAATTAGGGATGGGCAATAAATGCTGCCCTTTCCAGCAATGCCCACAGCCCATGAATGAATATAAAAAAAATTAGTCCCACTCCCCTGCTCTTTGTCCATAGCCCTGCAAATCTCACATTATGTCAGGTTTCTCAAGTTACTGGCGAGTTATTAATAAGTTATTAGTGAGTCTCTCAAGCTGAACCTAAGGCGTATTGTTGGGGAGAATAGAAGAAGCAGCTAACAATCATGCCATATTGAACCTGGGTGTGCTTGATGCTGCGTGTCTGAAATGGAAAGTATTCTGTTTCTTAGCACTGGCGTTTCTGAAGAGTGTAAAATTCGCTATTTTATTCTTTAACTGTTGACACTTCTTTGTGGATCTGCTCACATTTCGAATGATAAAGAAACAATGGCAATGAAACAACGATAATGAGTCACATCAAGGAAAAGGATCATTCACATCACGCACTTCTGACATTGTGCCAAAGTGGCCTGCAGCCTCTTAAAAAATAAATCAGCAGCAGTTGACAGGGCGATATGAAGGCTCATGGTTATCATTCAGCCAATGCCTCTTCAAAACTTATTTCAATTTGTCTTTGTGACCAGAATGAGCTAACTATTCATTCTCTTAAGTTATCTCAGATCTGTACTGTCCAATTAACCTTCCCTTATTTGGGAGATAATGCATCATTAAAATGATCTTTCTTTTTTTGCCTGATGTTTCGAACACTACAGCTAACTGATTTTTCTCTTTATTGCTTGACTCTTAGCACACTGGAACTCGTTACTCTACTGCTAATTAGTCAAGCTATCATGTTAGCCAAGGCCCTACTTGCTTTTTGATTGCTGTTTTGTGAAGGGAATTATAAATACAAATAAGGGCTACTGAAGTATTTTACATTATATGTCTTCTACACCTTGATATCTGTGACCCTCACTACTTCAGGGCAAAAGATCCGAGGTTGCATTTCAGTGAGTTCTGATAAAGTAAATCTTCTCCAGATTCTTAACTTTAGCTACCTAGGCCCTAAGCTCTGAAATACCCTCCCTGCTTCTCAACCTCTTGCTCTTCATTTAGGTTGGTCCTAAAAACCCACTTCTGTGACGAAGCTTTTGGCCACCTATCCCGCAGAAAGACTGTTATCAAAGTCATAACTGACATTGTATGACAAAGGTAAATTATTCCTTCTCATCCTTCTTGACCACACCATCCTCCTCCAATACCTCCCCCCTGTCGTCCAGCTGGGTGACACTGTACTTGGTTCCATTCTTGGATGTCTAATCATAGCAAGCGTATCAAATGCAATGGCTTCTTGCCCCACACTTGCACTGTTACCTCTGGTGTCTCCCAAGGATCTATCCTTGGCTCCCCCTCCTATTTTTTCTCTACATGGTTGGCGACATCATCCGAAAACACAGGGTTAGTTTTCACATTTATGCTGACGACACCCAGCTCTGCCTAACCACCATCTCTTTCAACCCTGCCACTGTTGCTAAATTATCAGACTGCTTGTCTGACATCCAGAACAGGATGAGCAGAAATTTCCTCCGATTAAATATTGGGAAGGACAAAGCCATTGTCTTTGGTCCCCAATTCAAACTCTGTTTCCTAGCTACTGACTCCATCCCTCTCCTTGACAACAGTCTGAGGCTAAACCAATCTGGTCGCAACCTCAGGATCATACTTGACCCCGAGATGAGATTCCAACCGCATATTTGCACTATCACTAAGACTGCCTATTTCCACCCATAACATCGCTTGACTTGGCCCCTGTTTCAGTCCATCTGCTGCTGAAACCCTCATTCATGCCTTTGTTACCTCCAGACTTGACTATTCCAATGCTCACCTGGGTGGTGTTCCACATTCTACCTTCTGTAAACTTGAGGTCATCCAACGCTCTGCTGCCTGTGTCTTTAATCACACCAAGTCCTGTTCTCCTATCACCCTCCTGCCCACTGACCTACAGCTCCTGGTTAAGCAATATCTTCATTTAAAAATTCTCATCCTTGTTTTCAAATCCCTTGCCACTCCTTATCTCTATAATCTCCTCCAGCCCCATAACCCTCCGTGATATCTATGCTCATCTAATTCTGGCCACTTGAGCAACCCTGATTTTAATTGATGGCTGCACCTTCAGCTACCTAGGCACTAAGCTCTGGAATTCCCTTCCAAAACTTTACTGCCTCTCTACTTCTCTTTCCTCCTTTATGACACTTCTTAAAATTTACCCTTTTGATCAGGTTTTTGTTCATCTGGCCTGATACTGTCTTAAGTGCCTCGGTGCCAAATCTTGCTTTATAATGCCCCTGTGAAGTGCCTTGGTATGTTTTCCTATGTGTTCTTGTGTGGTAAACAGAATAGAATTCCAATTGCACCCAAAATGGATGTGTAGGCGTATGGCATGCATGCTGTACACATCTGCTCACGGTGATCCTGTGATCATGTAAAATTCATGCTGGGAGGTCATTCTAATTAGGCAGATGTAAAACCAACGCTAGCCGTATTATTGGCTGGACACGGTTTGTGAGCTTGGAAATTGGGCCCACTGACACCAGTTAAGGGCAGTCTGCATCTCGTAAAGGTGAGGCTGTAGTCAACAAGAAATGTTTTCTAATGGCAAAAATGCCTGTGAGAGTGGCAGATAGGGCATTCAGATTCTCCGAGGCAGCTTTGGAGGTTTTGTGGAGGGGTTTGGCAGGAGGAGGGAGATCTTGACACCCTACCCACCTCAAGAGACAGAAAGCCCTCCAGACAACACCTCTAAAGGCAGTGGGAAGACTTGGCTGATGAGGTGAATGCGAGGAGCTTGGCTTCCAGAACATAGCTGGAAAACTGAAAGAAGTTTCATGCTGCACTGGGGTTGGCAATGTAAGAATCTGAGCTCTCAGCTCAATTACTCTCTGCTCCCACCTTTAGCCCCAATGCTCACAAAACTGTGGATACCGTAACATGGTGGTTATGTTACTGGACTAGTAATCTAGAGGCCCAGCCTAATGAGCTGAATATATAAATTCATATCCTGCCAAGACAGCTGGGGAATTTAAGCCCAGTTAATTAAATAACTATATAACTTGGAAAAAAAAAAGAACTAGTATCAGTGATGGTTGCTATGAAACTACTGGATTGCTGTAAAAAAACATCTGGTTCTCTAATGTCCCTTTAGGGAAAGAAATCTACTGTCCTTACCTGACCTGGCCTATGCGTGACACCAGACCCACAGTAATGTGTCAGACACTTAACTGCTCTCCGAAATGGTCTTGCAAGCCACTCAGTTGTATTCAAAAAGTGGCTCACCACCCCCTTCTCAAGGTCAATTAGGGATGGGCCTACAGTTGTGAATGAATAAAAAAAGCTGCATTACCCCACTTCCCTTCCAGCTTCTACCTTCACTCCATTCCCTTCTCCTCCTACTCATACACTCTGCATCTTCTACTCTTAGCACTCTAAGAAAGTTCACTTCCCCAAACGTCAAAATCTTGCACACAACCCCAACAAGTACATTCCCAAAATGATTGCCAAAGTTACAACTACAAACTTGCTTCTTCCTTGCAGGAGAAGGTGGCACACAGCATGAGAGAGCAAGCAGTGACCAGAGGAGACTGAAGCCACCAACACATCCTTTCCCCACTAAAGGAGCAGATCCTTGACCTAACAAACAGGGGCTAAGTCATTGCCATGGCGAGCAAAATGTTAATTTCTTCACACCTCACACTCTTTATTCCTTCTAACATCTATCTCACCCTATGAACACTATATGACAAATTCCAGCTGCTTTCAATTGGCACTGGAAACTAACCCTTGCCTCTCTCTATCAAGGCCCCTAATGGATCTGAAGAAGAGGAGGGCAGCCTGTCTGTACATGCACCATCACTCGACCTGACCCCAGAAACCACTTGCACTGTGACTGGCGCCACACATGCTTTAGAGGGTAGGCTGGAGGAGGTGTTCCTCACATGGTGAATCATTGGAGTTAGGGCAGGGTGACAGGATGGTACAAGTACAGGCACACCCAGAGGGTAGGTTCACAGCCTAGCCCTGCTACAGATGATTCAGATGCTCACTTTAAAACGAAGAAAGCCGATGGTCAGACACCAAGAAATACTCGGTCCACTGCCCTGTCTACCAGGGTGCTCGTATGCAATGGCTGAGAATATAGTAAAGTCCGGTTCCCGTTTGCGTTAGGGTTTCGTGTAGAGCATGGAGACCCAGCTATTAATCCCGAAGCTAGTGATCAGCTCCAAGAATACAGCTGTTGGCCACCCATAGTGGAGCCTCTGGGAAAACACACTCAGACACCATCATGAGTCTTGCATTCAGTTATGGGCAATGAACCTCGTAAAGAAAGTATTGGCCTTGGAAGGGGTATAGAGCTGATGCATCAGCTTGAGATCACTACCCCTTAAAGGCTAAGCTATAAAGACAGGTTGCATAAACGTGGCTTGTATTCTCTTGAATTAAGAAGGTTGAAGAGTGATATAATTGAGACATTTAAAATGATTAAGGGATTTGACAGTGTAGATAGAGAGAAATTGTTCAGGAGCAGAGAACATTTATTAAATCTGGAAAAACAGGAAGGGTAGTGAAAATCTGGAACTTTCTTCACCAAAAGGCTGTGAATTCTGCATCAATTAAAAATTTCTGGACTGAAATCAATAGATTTTTGTTAGGTAAGGTTATTAAGGGATTATGGAACCAATGCAGGTCAATGGAGTTGAAATACAGATTAGCCATGACCTATTTGAATGATGCAATATATTCAAGGGGCTGAATGGCCTTTGAATGTCGCTTTGTTCCTATGTTCATTCTCTGCACACCTTTCCCTGTGCAACAATTTTGTTACACCATCCTGCACAGATAATTCTTTGCTTACATGCTATTCTCCGCACACCATTACAGTGACATTTTATACCTGATGGGCAAGGGAAAAATCCAGCTTGATTTTTTTTTTCTTAATCCCATGAAGAAACAGCTCAGCTCAACTCAGTGTCTTCCATTATCTGGCTAGACTGATATCAAGTGTATCACTGGGTTTTCTCAGCATAGTGTGACTCCAAGGTATAGCATGTTGATACATCAGAATGCTGCTTCATCAGGTCAACTGTCATATCTTCTCACAAATTGTTTAAAATTTTCCTTCATTCCTCTGTCATTAGTTGCTTTCAGAACCACAATTTTGGATCGACAACGTTTCCTTAATAGGTACCCATGGAGCTAAATTCCCAGGTATTATCAGATCAATAGTGTAAGTGCCACAATATTAGTGCAGATAAAATGGCTCTTGTCACAAATGCAATCTCCTGATCTTCTATAACAGTAACACTTGAAACTCAAGTTCAGTTACTGACAGATGAAAAGTGTCAAATCCAAGCCACTCCACCATATCAGCCTTTTAGCAATAATAAATACTTGATGTTGTGACACAAAGCTGAATTGAGCAGAAGTCTATGTAGCAGTATTAGTACATAATAACTATTAAATTCCACCAGTTGTGTGGATCTTCATGTACGATTTCAAGAATCAGAAGTAAAACAAAAAGTACATAAAATCTCTATTGGGATTAATTTTAGAAGCAGGTCATAATTCCAACTTTTGATGTTTGATCCTTTAAGTCAATTTGAGTTTCATCCTCATTGAATCAACAGAGTTAATGAAAGACACAAAAAACAGAAAATGCTGGAAGTACTCAGCAGGTCACAGAGCGTCTGTGAAGAGAAAAGCAGAGTTAACATTTCAGATCCTGAAAGGTCTGTTGGCCAGGGGCTGCGGGAAATACAGAAACAGTTACAAACTGCTGGGATTGTTTGACCTGTAGTAACCTGGAGCTCGGACACTGGCCTGTGCTGGTAAAAAACAGTTTGAACTAATTACTTTATGAGACAAGACAAAGGATCGATCACAGGAAAACAGCCTTATTTGGACACGGTGTGATACCGGGGTCTTTGGGCCTGGGCCAATTAAGAGAAGCTGTGAACGAGGTGAGCAAGCTTAAGCCAACTGGAAAGAGACAGCTCAGATTTGGAGAGATAAGAGGGAGGATAAGAAGAGAGCTTTTTGAATTAGAATTAGAACATTACAGCGCAGTACAGGCCCTTCGGCCCTCGATGTTGCGCCGACCTGTGAAACCATCTGACCTACACTATTCCATTTTCATCCATATGTCTATCCAATGACCACTTAAATGCCCTTAAAGTTGGCGGGTACTACTACTGCTGTAGGCAGGGTGTTCCACGCCCCTACTACTCTCTGAGTAAAGAAACTACCTCTGACATCTGTCCTATATCTATCACCCCTCAACTTAAAGCTATGTCCCCTCGTGTTTGCCATCACCATCCGAGGAAAAAGACTCTCACTATCCACCCTATCTAACCCTCTGATTATCTCTTATGTCTCTATTAAGTCACCTCTCCTCCTCCTCCTCTCCAACGAAAACAACCTCAAGCCCCTCAGCCTTTACTCGTAAGACCTTCCCTCCATACCAGGCAACATCCTAGTAAATCTCCTCTGCACCCTTTCCAAAGCTTCCACATCCTTCCCATAATGCGGTGACCAGAACTGCACGCAATACTCCAGGTGCGGTCTCACCAGAGTTTTGTACAACTGCAGCATGACCTCGTGGCTCCGAAACTCGATCCCCCTACTAATAAAAGCTAACACACCATATGCCTTCTTAACAGCCCTATTAACCTGGGTAGCAACCTTCAGGGATTTATGTACCTGGACACCAAGATCTCTCTGTTCATCTACACTACCAAGAATCTTCCCCTAAGCCCAGTACTCTGCATTCCTGTTACTCCTTCCAAAGTGAATCACCTCACACTTTTCCGCATTAAACTCCATTTGCCATCTCTCAGCCCAGCTCTGCAGCCTATCTATGTCCCTCTGTACCCTACAACATCCTTCGGCACTATCCACAACTCCACCGACCTTAGTGTCATCCGCAAATTTACTAACCCACCCTTCTACACCCTCTTACAGGTCATTTTTTAAAATGACAAACAGCAGTGACCCCAAAACAGATCCTTGCGGTACACCACTAGTAACTAAACTCCAGGATGAACATTTGCCATCAACCACCACCCTCTGTCTTCTTTCAGCTAGCCAATTTCTGATCCAAAGCTCTAAATCACCTTCAACCCCATACTTCCGTATTTTCTGCAATAGCCTACCGTGGGGAACCTTATCAAACGCCTTACTGAAATCCATATACACCACATCCACGGCTTTACCCTCATCCACCTGTTTGGTCACCTTCTCGAAAAACTCAATAAGGTTTGTGAGGCACGACCTACCCTTCACAAAACCGTGCTATCGCTAATGAACTTATTCTTTTCTAGATGATTATAAATCCTGTCTCTTATAACCTTTTCCAACATTTTACCCACAACCGAAGTAAGGCTCACAGGTCTATAATTACCAGGGGCATAGAGCCAGCGAAAACTCCGGAGATCAACCATCGTGGAAGCGGAAGACCCTGCGTGAGCGACGCGGCGACGACGTAGAAGAGAGAGAGAGAACGGAATGCCTGGCCAGCGTTAACTCTCCCTTTTTGGGGTAATATCCTTTGTTTTCTGTGACTAGGTCAGGGAAAGGTCAGAGGAACCTAGTGGGTTCTTTTTTTTTCTTTTGGGCCTCCTTATCTCGAGAGACAATGGATATGCGCCTGGAGGTGGTCAGTGGTTTGTGAAGCAGCGCCTGGAGTGGCAATAAAGGCCAATTCTGGAGTGACAGGCTCTTCCACAGGTGCTGCAGAGAAATTTGTTTGTCGGGGCTGTTGCACAGTTGGCTCTCCCCTTGCGCCTCTGTCTTTTTTCCTGCCAACTACTAAGTCTCTTCGACTCGCCACAATTTAGCCCTGTCTTTATGGCTGCCCGCCAGCTCTGGCGAATGCTGGCAACTGACTCCCACGACTTGTGATCAATGTCACACGATTTCATGTCGCATTTGCAGACGTCTTTATAGCGGAGACATGGACGGCCGGTGGGTCTGATACCAGTGGCGAGCTCGCTGTACAATGTGTCTTTGGGGATCCTGCCATCTTCCATGCGGCTCACATGGCCAAGCCATCTCAAGCGCCGCTGACTCAGTAGTGTGTATAAGCTGGGGGTGTTGGCCGCTTCAAGGACTTCTGTGTTGGAGATATAGTCCTGCCACCTGATGCCAAGTATTCTCCGAAGGCAGCGAAGATGGAATGAATTGAGACGTCGCTCTTGGCTGGCATACGTTGTCCAGGCCTCGCTGCCGTAGAGCAAGGTACAAGGTACTGTGCTTATGAATTCTAGCTAGTTTTGTTATTGACTGTATACTCAGTTGGAGTTGCATGCTTTTGTCTAACTAAGTGTATAAGCCTTATTCTTACATTGTACAACAACGTGAATAAAGTAAATTGATAGTTGAAGAAAGGACTGAGTTCCTCCTCTTTGTACTCAGCCATTAACTGTTGCTGTGGAATCAGCTGGAGGGTGGCTCTCCTGTAACCTGATATCCCAAACACCCAGCCTGAGTCTGAATTAAGAGGACTTAGTCCCACGTGACAGCCAGGATCAAGTGGGTATAGGGAATTAAGGGGATAAGGGGGAGTTGACTCCGCGCCACGGTTTACAGGTCACAGACCTGAACCGTTAACTCTGTTTCTCTCTCCACAGATGCGTCCTGACCTGCTGAGTATTTCCAGCATTTTCTGTTTTTGTTTCAGATTTCCAGCATCTGAAGTATTTTGCTTTTGTATTAGTGAAAGAAACACTTGCATTTATGTGGCATCTTTCACAACCACAGGATATACCAAAGTGTTTTACAGCCAACGTATCACTTTTTTGAAGTGTAGTCACGGTTGTAATGTAGGACTCACAGCAGCCAATTTGCACTCCAGAAGTCCCACAACCAGGACGCTGGGGCTAACTCTCTTGCTCTTCTTCAAAGAGGCACTGTGGGGTCATTTATGTTCAACTAAGAGGGCAGTAATAATGTCTCATCCAAAAGCTGCCACCTTTGACAGTGTAGCATTCCCTTGGTACTGTACTGGAGTGTCAGCTTAGATTTTAAGCTCAAGACACTGGAGTGGAATATGGACCCACAATTTTGTGACTCAGAGGTGACCCAATGAGGTACAGCTAAGATTTACTGTATAATCAGTGGATCACCCTATCATTACTCACAAGTTTGTAACAATGGGCTGGATTTTGTGGAGAAGACAGAGCTCCTGGCACCAAGCCAAAAGATGGGGTGGGGGGTGGTGGGGAATGCCCACCTCGGCCTTTTGGTGCCCCCCGCAGCGATCCTCCGGTGTTTTCAAGCCTAAGTGTCACATGCCGGGATCCCCGTCTCTTTAAAGGGACGGGGATACCGCCTCCAAGAACTGCTGGTCAATCCCAGGACCAGTAGCTCAGCAGTATCAACAGCGTCACCAGGAGTGGGGACCACTCTGGGTACTGTCGAGACCTTGGACCCAGGCCGGGCGTTGGAATCCCCGACCTCAGGTAAGTGAGGCTGGGTGGCTGGGACCATTCTGGAAGGCCCAGGCGAGTTGAGATGGGAGGATCAACATGAAGTACAAGGGGAATGGGGTCCATGGAGTTGTAAGCTTTGCCAGCGGGGGTCCTCCGTGGGCCACATATTGCCCACAGAGGAGGGAACCTTCCCCCCCCCAACAAGCCTGCAGGGAGTACGCCTCATTTTACAAGGCACTCTTCCTGCATAGCAGAGGCACCCTCCGCCACTGGTTACATCCCAGTGGCAGCTGGAAGAGGCCCTTAAGTGGCCTCAATTGACTGTCATCGGCCTATCCCATCCCTGGCAAATCACTTGGCGATGCAGAGGTGATGGCCCTTCGCCGCCCCACCACCCGTGGTGATTTTATGGGCACCCCCGCCTCTGACCCCACATCAGCGGGCCCATAAAATCCAGCCCAATGTTTTGATGGATGTTTTTGTGAATGGAAAGCTGTTTCCAGTGGCATTCCACAGGGCTCAGTGTTGGGTTCTTTGTTGTTTGTGGTATATATTAATGATTTGGACTTACATGTGGGAGGCATGATTGGGAAATTTGCTGATGACACAAAATTTGTCTGTGTAGTTGATAGTGAAGAGAATAGCTGTAGACTCTAGAATGATATCAATGGTTTGGTTGGGTGGGCGGAAAAGTGGCAAATGGAATTTAATCCAAAGAAGTGTGAGGTAATGCATTTGGGGAGGGCAAACAAAGCAAGGGAATGCACAATAAATGGGAGGATATTGAGAAAGGTAGAAGAAGTGAGAGACCTTAGACTGCATGTCCACAGGTCACTGAAGGTGGCAGGACAGGTGGATAAAGCGGTAAAGAAGGCATTTGGAATGCTTTCCTTTATTGGCCGAGGTGTAGAATACAAAAGCAGGGATGTAATGCTGGAACTGTATAAAATGTTGGTTAGGTCACAGCTGGAGTATTGCATACCATTCTGGTCACCACATTACAGGATGGACATAATTGCTCTGGAGCGAGTACAGAGAAGATTTATAAGAATGTTTCCAGGGCTTGAAAGATGCAGCTATGAGGAAAGATTGGATCGGCTAGGGTTGTTTTCCTTGGAACACAGGAGGCTGAGGGGTGACTTAATTGAGGTGTACAAAATTATGAGGGGCCGAGATAGAGTAGACAGGAAGGAACTGTTTCCTCTAGTGGAGAGATCAATTACCAGGGGGCGCACAGATTTAAGGTGATTGGTAGAAGGATTAGAGGGGACATGAGGAAAATCTTTTTCACCCAGATGGCGGTGGGTGTCTGGAATTCACTGTCAGGAACGGTGGTGGAGTCAGAAACCCTCAACTCATTTAAAAGGTTCCTGGACCTGCACCTGAAGTCCTATAGCTGGCAAGGCTATGGACCAGGTACTGGAAGGTTGGATTAGATTGGGTGGCGAGTTTTTTCAGCCGGTGCAGACACGATGGGCTGAATGGCCTCCTTCTGAGCTGTCATTTTTCTATGGTTCTGTGCTGTGACGTGATCTTTTCTCTGTTTTGGGGAAGCACAAATGAACTTACTTCTAATTTTATTATTTAAGTTCTCGACGGGGATGATGCCAGGAATGGGAAACAATAAATACAAGGAGGGACTTGGGATAATGGGGCTATTTTCACTGGAACAAAGAATGTTAAGAGATAAAATGGCATTTTTCTAAAATAATGAAGGGTTTTCTGGATGTCCTGAATGCCAAAACCTATGAGAATAAATCTTTCATTTGTTTCCTAGTGCTAGATTCACTGCCCCTGAGGAAGATCTGAACACCTTAGATTTCCAACTATGAACATCTAATTGGATTCACATCTGAATTCAATTTCCCAAATTGCCATGGGATGTGAACTGCCCAACCTCAATTGCTCGTCCAGTGTCATAACCACGAGGCTACTGTAACCAGACTTAAATAATTCAAGTGGATAGCTACACCCAGATCAACGAACAGAGGCACCGAACTAATGGAGACAGGGGAGGAGGCAGAATACTGCGGTTGTGAGACTGGGAACCTGAGGTTTGGGTTGGACCAAAGAAAATTTTTTCCAGTTGTAGTCAGGAGACAGAGGGGATGCCTAGAAATGGTAGTTGATCTTTCTCGGCTTTGCATATTCTGTATCCACTTTACAGTCAGAATTGGACTTATACCTACTGTCAGCAGACATAGCTTCCACTGACCTCTTGTGAAATTCCTAAGAAGCCACAGAACACTCCCTAACTGCTTATTTGATATAACAGGGCGGGGCAGAAGAAATAACCTATTTTATTGGCCAATAACCTGCACACCCCGCCTACCCCACCGAACATAATATTAGTTCCGTTTAGAAATGGGATGGAAGCCAGCAGATCTGGATTCCATTCAAAATTGCAGTCCCCATCCATCCATGGAAATTAGGGCACCAATTCCTCTATTCACTCCATTTCTGGGGTCTTGCATTTATATGACAGCTTAGCACATCCTCAGCACCTCCTAAAATGAATGGATTGCTTTTTCGCACGTACTGTTAGGCAAGGTAATACTGCAGAAAGGTTCCCCAAACAGCAAATGGAGATCATTGATGTGTTCTGGTGAAAGGTTATCGACCTTAAACATACTGTTTCACAGTCTGTGGATGCTGCCTGACCTGTTAAGTGTTTCCAGCATTTTCTGTTTGAGATCATTGACTGGTTAATTTACTAATGTTGGTCTCAGCTGGGATACTACTCGGATAGTTCCCCTGCTTCTGGTCAAATAGTGCCATGGGATCATTTAGATCTAGCCAAGAGGCAGACAGTACTTTGGTTCAACAATTTGGCTGAAAGACAGCTCCTCTTGCAGTCGTCCTGCACTGAAATGGACTACACACAAAAGTCTTTCAATCCTGGACTTGGGTTAAAACCGTAATCGTTTGACTCTGAGGCGAGTCTGCTACCAAGTAAGCCAAACTGAAACCTGGCTTATATTTCCTTTGGCATACTGAGAGTGTTGTCTCTACCTCATACAACTCTTGCATTATGTTAATATACAGTGTTCAGTCTCTACTGTACACAATTGATGTATAAATCATGCCACAAATTTGCTGAATCAATCTACTTTGTTATCTTCCTGGACAGAAAGGCACCAGACCAAACAGAAACAACTGATATATTGCCAATTGTCTTACATCAATCCAGAAGATGATACCCCAACTGGAAAATCATACCATATATATTGAAACAATTAAAACATTGCTATGTTTTACATAGAATTTACAGCACAGAAACAGGCCATTCAGCCCAACTGATGTACGCAGAAAGAATGGAGAATTTTCCGCCCGGAAACGAGACACCTGAGAGGTGTTCTTGTAAGATAGTTATGGGAATGGAAACACTAAATTCTAAATTTTACTTTGAATTGCAAAAGTGGTCACAGGTCTAAACTCATAAAATGTAAAGTTAGGACCGATATCAGGAAATTCTTCTTCACACAGAAGAGGGGTCAATGTGTGGAATAAACTACTGGATGGACTGGATGGAGGAGAAAGCCCTAGATTAATTTCAGAACCAACTGGATGTTGCAATATGATGGGGAACTGTAGGGTCCTTCTGGATGGATGAATGTGGATACACATTATCTTGTGATTTAACTCATCCATCTGAGATGTTGTCTGCAAAGTCCACGTTGGGGAATGGCAGCACCTGAAATACATTGATACAGCATTGAAATTAAATATGGCTGCTTTTAGTTTACCAAAGATAAGATAAGGTACAGTGTAAGTATGTGTATGCAAAGTTCTTGCTGAATTTAAATGCTCAACCTCTCTCATCAAAGTGTTGTAACCTCTCACTTGAATTTCTTCACAGATGCTGCCAAACTGCTGAGTATTTCCAGCATTTACTGTTTTCTTGCTTGAATTTCTTTAAGGCGTTGTACATATATTGAAACCATGCTTTTAAGCTAGGTTAAAGCTAGGTGAGTGGGCAACAATTTGGGAGATAGAGTATAACATGGGGATGTGTGAGGCTATTCACTTTGGTAGTGAGAGTAGAAAAGCAGAATATTTTTTAAAAGGTATGAAACTTTCAAATGTTGATGTTCAAAAGGACCCATGCAAGGAACACAGAAAGTTAGCAATAAAAACAGAAAGGTCACAGACCTGAAATGTTAACTCCGCTTCTCTCTCCACAGATACTGTCAGACCTGCTGAGTATTTCCAGCACTTGCTGTTTTTATTTCAGATTTCCAGCATCCGTAGTATTTTGCTTTGATTTTACAGAATGTTAGGATGCAGGCACAGCAAGCAATGAGGAAGGCAAATGACATGTTGATCTTTATTGCAAAATGATTGGAGTACAAGAATAAGGAAGTCTTGCCACAATTGTATAGGGCATTAGTGAGACCAAGCCTGGAGTAGTGTGTGCAGTTTTGGTCTCCAAATCTGAGGAAGCATATACTTGCCTTGGGGGTGGTATAGCAAATGTTCACTAGATTGGTTCCTGCGATGAGAGGGCGAGTAAATTGGGTCTACACTCTCTGCAGTTTAGAAGAATGAGAGGTGATGTCATGAAACATACAAGATTCTGAATGGGTTTGACAGGGTAGACACTGAGAGGGGTTTCCCCTGGTTGGGGAATCGAGAACACGGGGGCACAGTTTCAGGATAAGGGGGCAATCATTTGAGGAGAAATTTCTTCACTCAAAGGATAGTGAAACTTTGGAATTCTCTACCCCAGAGGACTGTAGATGCTGCATTGTTGAGTATATTTAAGGCTGAGACAGACAGGAAATCAAGGGATATGGGGAGCAGGTGGGAAGGGCCGTATGGTCTACTCCTACTCCTATTACTTATGTTTTTATTTTTTATTCAGATATCATTGGCTGATTGCAGCTAATAAACTTGTGATAGCACAGCATTATTAATTATCTTTGTGTAGAAAATGATAAGTTCATTGCAGTCGCAGTCGCAGGCAGTGTGGAGTAAATGTGAGCAAATCTGCACTTCAGAACATGACTGATGATGCACCAGCTTTTAACTATGACTCATCTTTAATTAATATCATAAATATCATTCATTTAATATGCTAAACGGTGGTTACCATATGATTAAATGCTTCCTGATGGAAATTATTCCCCAATGCAGAACTGTAGAGAAAAATAAGCAGAACCTTTACATAGCTGCCTGGCAACTCTGATCACATCCATTCATTAATTAATAACTGATTTAACTACAAATCCAGCTGACACTCCAGTGCAGGCTGCATGAGTACTACATTGAGGCATTAAACCAAGACCCAGTCCACTTGTTCCAGTGGTTCAGGTGGAAGTTAAAGATCCCACAGCAATATTTGATGAAGGAAAGACTTGCATTTCTATAGCTTCTTTCATAACCTCAGGATGCCCCAATGGGGTACTTTTGAAGTGTAGCCTATGTTGTAATGTAGGAAATGCTGCAGCCAATTTGTGCACATCAAGCTCCCGCAAACAGCAATGTGATAATGACTAGGTAACCTGTTTTGGTGATGTAGAATGAAAGATAAATATCAGCCAGCACACAGGGTTGGGGGGAGGTAGTGGGGTGTTTTTTTTCATTCATTCATGGGATGTGGGCATCCCTGGCTAGGCCAGCATTTATTGCCCATCCCTAACTGCCCTTGAGAAGGTGGTGGTGAGCTGCCTTCTTGAACCGCTGCAGTCCACGTGAGGTAGGTACACCCACAGTGCTGTTAGGGAGGGCATTCCAGGATTTTGACCCAGCAACAGTGAAGGAACGGCGATATAGTTCCAAGTCAGGGTGGTGTGTGGCTTGGAGGGGAACTTGCAGGTGGTGGTGTTCCCATGCATTTGCTACCCTTGTCCTTCTAGTTGGTAGAGGTCGCGGGTTTGGAAGGTGCTGTCGAAGGAACCTTGGTGCTTTGCTGCAGTGTATCTTGTAGATGGTAAACATTGCTGCCACTGTGCGTCGGTGGTGGAGGGAGTGAATGTGGGGTGCCAATCAAGCGGGCTGCTTTGTACTGGATGGTGTCGAGCTTCTTGAGTGTTGTTGGAGCTGCACCCATCCAGGCAAGAGGAGAGTATTCCATCACACTCCTGACTTATGCCTTGTCAATGGTGGACAGGATTTGGGGAGTCAGAAGGTGAGTTACTCGCCTCAGGATTCCTAGCCTCTGACCTGCTCTTGCAACCACTGTATTCTACAATAGAATGAGGGAGGACTTGGCTAAAGTGGACTGGGAACAAAGATTTTACAGTGGGACAGTTGACGAGCAGTGGAGGACTTTCAAAGCAATTTTTCAAAGTGCTCAGCAAAAGTATATTCCAGTGAAAAGGAAGGACTGGAAGAAAAGGGGTAATCTGCCATGGGTGTCTAAGGAAATAAGGGAGGCTATCAAATTGAAAAAGAAGGCATACAAAGTGGCCAAAAGCAGCATGAAACTAGAAGATTGGGAAAACTTTAAAGGTCAACAGAAAGCTACAAAAAGAGCTATAAAGAATAGTAAGATGGAACATGAGAAAAAACTAGCACAGAATATAAAGACAGATAGCAAAAGTTTCTATAAATATATAAAACGAAAAAGAGTGGCCAAAGTAAACGTTGGTCCTTTCGAGGATGAGAAGGGGAATTTAGTTATGGGATATGATGAAATGGCCGAGGCATTGAACAGGTATTTTGTATCGGTCTTCTCAGTGGGGGACATTAATAACATGCCAGTAATTGACAAAGAGACGAACGTAGGTGAGGACCTGGGAACAATCATTATTACGGAAGAGGTAGTGTTGGGCAAGCTAATGGAGCTAAGGATTGATAAGTCTCCTGGCCCTGATGGAATGCATCCCAGGGTACTAAAAGAGATGGCGGGAGAAATAGCAGGTGCACTGACGGTAATTTTCCAAAATTCACTGGACTCTGGGGTAGTCCCAGTTGATTGGAAAACAGCAGGTGTGACGCCACTGTTTAAAAAGGGAGGTAGACAAAAGATGGGGAATTATAGACCGATTAGCTTAACCTCTGTAGTGGGGAAGATGCTTGAGTCTATTATCAAGGAAGAAATAGCAGGGCATCTCGATAGAAATTGTCCCGTTGGGCAGACACAGTATGGGTTCATGAAGGGCAGGTCATGCTTGACAAATCTTTTGGTATTCTATGATGACATTACGAGCAAGGTGGACAATGGGGACCCAGTGAATGTGGAGTACCTAGATTTCCAAAAGGCCTTCGACAAGGTGCCGCACAAGAGACTGCTGCATAAGATAAGGATGCATGGCGTCAGAGGTAAAGTATTAGCATGGATAGAGGATTGGTTGACTAACAGGAAGCAGAGAGTGGGGATAAAGGAGTGCTATTCTGGTTGGCAATCAGTCACTAGTGGTGTGCCTCAGGGGTCGGTGTTGGGACCGCAATTATTTACAATTTATATAGATGATTTGGAGTTGGGGACCACGTGTAGGGTGTCAAAGTTTGCAGATGGCACTAAGATGAGTGGCAGAGCAAAGTGTGCAGATGACTGTGAAACTTTGCAGAGGAACATAGATACATTGAGTGAGTGGGCAAAGGTCTGGCAGATGGAATACAATGTTAATAAATGTGAAGTCATTCATTTCGGTAGGAGTAACAGGAAAAAGGATTATTACTTGAATGGTAAAAAGTTGCAGCATGCTGCTATGCAGAGGGACCTAGGTGTCCTTGTGCATGAATCGCAGAAGGTTGGTCTGCAGGTACAGCAAGTAATTAGGAAGGCAAATGGAATTTTGTCCTTCATTGTTAAAGGGATTGAGTTTAAAACCAGAGAGGTTATGTTGCAGCTGTATAAGGTACTGGTGAGGCCGCACCTGGAGTACTGTGTGCAGTTTTGGTCTCCTTACTTGAGAAAGGATATACTGGCACTGGAGAGGGTGCAGAGGAGGTTCACTAGGTTGATTATGGAGTTGAGGGAGTTGGCTTATGAGGAGAGACTGAGTAGATTGGGATTATATTCATTGGCGTTCAGAAGAATGAGGGGGGATCTTATAGAAACATATAAAATCATTAAGGGAATAGATAAGATACAAGTAGAGAGGATGTTTCCACTGGTAGGTGAAGCTAGAACAAGAGGGCATAGCCTCAAGATTAGAGGGAGCAGATTTAGGACTGAATTAAGAAGGAACTTCTTCACCCAGAGAGTTGTTAATCTATGGAATTCCTTGCCCAGCGAAGTAGTTGACGCTTCTTCAGTAAACGTCTTTAAAGCTAAGGTAGATATCTTTTTGAACAATAAAGGAATTAAGGGATACAGTGGGAGTGCGGGTAAGTGGATCTGAGTCCACGAAAAGATCAGCCATGATCTTATTGAATGGCGGAGCAGGCTCGAGGGGCTGGACGGCCTATTCCTGCTCCTAGTTCTTATGATCTTATGATCTTATATGGCTCTCCAGTTCAGTTTCTGGTCAATGGTAACACCAGGATATTGATAGTGGGGGATTCAGCGATGGTAATGCCATTGAATGTCAAGGGGAGATGGTTAAATTCTCTCTTGTTGAAGATGGTCATTGCCTGGCACTTGTGTGGCGCGAATGTTACTTGCCACTTATCAACCCAAGCCTGGATACTGTCTAGGTCTTGCTGCATTTCTATACAGACTGCTTCAGAAGCTGAGGAGTCGTGAATCGTGCTGAACATTGTGCAATCATCAGCGAACATCCCCCTTCTCACCTTATGATTGAAGGAAGGTCATTGATGAAGCAGCTGAAGATGGTTGGGCCGAGGACACTACCCTGAGGAACTCCTGCAGTGATGTTCTGGAGCTGTGATGATTGATCTTCAACAACCACAACCATCTTCTTTTGTGCTAGGTATGACTCCAACCAGCGGAGAGCTTTCCCCCTGATTCCCATTGACTTCAGTTTTGCTAGGGCTCCTTGATGGCATACTCGGTCAAATGCTGCCTTGATGTCAAGGGCAGTCACTCTCACCTCACCTCTTGAGCTCAGCTCTTTTGTCCATGTTTGAACCAAGGCTGTAATGAGGTCAGGAGCTGAGTGGCCCTGACAAAACCTAAACTGAGCGTCACTGAGCAGTTATTGCTCAGCAAGTGTCGCTTGATGGCACTGTTGATGACACCTTCCATCACTTTACTGATGATTGAGAGTAGTCTGATGGGGTGGTAATTGGCCAGGTTGGACTTGTCCTGCTTTTTGTGTACAGAACATACCTGGGCAATTTTCCACATTGCCGGGTAGGTGCCAGTGTTGTAGCTCTACTGGAAGAGCTTGGCTCGGGGTGTGGAAATTTCTGGAGAACATGTCTTCAGTACTATTGCAGGAATGTGTGTGGTGGTGGGGGCATGTCCCCTGCTCTTCAAAATAGCATCGTGGAATCTTTTACATCCACCTAATAGAACTGTCAGGGCCTTGGTTTAACATCTCATCCAAGCAACTGCACCTCCAACAGTGCAGCACTCCATTAGAATGGCAGGCACTCAAAATCCCTGGATGGACCTTAAACCCACAGCCTTCAGAGACAGGAGGAAAAAGTGCTACCCACTGAGTCACAGCTGACACATAGCACCTCACACCATGGCTGAATATGAGTAGGGAATGCTCCCAGTGCCCTGCCTTCATCCAATGGCAACTAAAACAAATTAACTGGTCATTCATCTCATTGCTGCTTGTGGGATCTTGCTGTGCACAAAAATGGATGCCTGATTGTCGACAAATAAACGTGACTGCAATTAATTGGATGTGAAAATCTTTGGAAAATGTATCTGGTAAGTTTTTATATAGATGCCAATTATCTTCTTCAAATATTACTTTAATATTAAATTTAAAGATCCGAGTATTTCCATGCTTCTCTCTACTCTATACTACTGCTGTGGTCTAGTATCCTCTGAACTATCCTCTGTTGTTCCTCTGATACTTCAAATGCACACTCTTCCTCCTCAAGGCCAATTTCACCATCTCCATCATTTATTCCCAGAAGCAATTTAATGTGGAACTGCTTTCATATCTTGGCGCACCCGTCCCTCTACCGTCTATTGGCTTTTAAAACCCAAGCACCACTCCAGAGACTGGAGCGCATGATCTAGGCTGACATGTTAGTGCAGTACTGAAGGAGTACTGTACTGTCAGAGGTGCCGTGCTCTGAAGGAAACTTTAAACCAAGGTGCACTCAAGGAGATTATAAAAGATGCCATGGAAATATTCAAAGAAGAAGGGCAGGAGAATTCTCTGTGTTGAGCCTAGCATTGAGCCGTCAATCAACATTACTGAGAAAAGGTTACCCGGTCATTTATCGCATGGCCATTTGTCCTGCTGTACAAAATATGGCTGCTGCATTTGTCAATATTATAACAATGACTACACTCCAAAAAAAATCTCAATGGCCTTGGGACACTCTGAGGCTATGAAAGGCAATATAAATGCAATTTCTTTCTTTCATTCTTTCTTCTTTTCTTCCACACTCTCACTCACTTCAAAGGCAAGTATTCCCTCATTTCTCCAAATTAAGGGCGATGTTTCTTCACCTACAATTCTGAATTAAATAATATCCAAAAACCCCTATTTTGATGGGCGGCACAGTGGTGCAGTGGTTAGCACCGCAGCCTCACAACTCCAGGGACCCGGGTTTGATTTTATGCGGAGTTTGCAAGTTCTCCCTATGATTGCGTGGGTTTTCGCCGGGTGCTCCAGTTTCCTCCTACAGCCAAAGACTTGCAGGTTGATAGGTAAATTGGCCATTGTAAATTGCCCCTAGTGTAGGTAGGTGGTAGGGAATATGGGATTACTGTAGGGTTAGTATAAATGGGTGGTCGTTGGTTGGCACAGACTCGGTGGGCTGAAGGGCCTGTTTCAGTGCTGTATCTCTAAATAAAATTGGAAAAATTCTGGTCCAACCATTCTATTCACCTGTCAGGAAACCTGAAAATGGATAGTTGGTCACAGTTATGTTAAGAAATGTTGTCAGATTCCCTTGAGCCTTCGAACCTGTAAGGCAGGTGCAAGAGACAAGCTCTTTGTTTGGTAACCAGGTTAGGAATGTCAGTTCAGCATCTGGCAAGGTAAGGAGGTTTCCTCATTAGTGCACTAATACACTGGCAAAGTCTTACCCTCAGCTCAGTTTGCTTGGCTTTGAGCCAGGAGCACTGTTTTCGAAATTTCCCATGGCAGCTTTTAGGGATATAATGAATTTAAGTGAAAACCCGCAACATTCATCAAGCGTATTTGCAAGCTTGTTGAACCCGACCTCAGCCAGGAATCCAACCGAACGCTATGCGGGTGCTCAATCTTTCTTGTGAGTTTCTGCTTGTCAGGGTGAGGGATGTTCATGTTGGTTGGAACAATTTCCTAATTTAGGCATTCTCGGGGCAGTGGGAGATCATGCAAAGTAAAGTAAACATCCTTTAACTCAGGCCTGGTGATGCATCCTAGTTCTAACCTCCCACTGTGCTCTGGAGTTACAAACTCATTATGCTCTTCCCATCTGGTTCCTTTGTGTCCAGTTTAGCAGCTGTGAAACCCTTACAGCCAGCTGAATGAGAAACATTTGATGAATGTGGGCTGGATTTAAACCCACCTCTAAACTGCTAAAGGCCACTCTCTAATTCACTGCACCCACCCAATGCAATTACTATTCTTTCTCTCTCCACAGATGCTGCCAACCCGCTATTTCCAGCATTTTCAGTTTTTATTTCAGTTTTGCAGCATCTGCAGTATTTTGCTTCTGTACTATTGTTCCAATGTTGTTTGCTGTGTGCTAAATTTGAACTCGTATATAGCCCGTTCATTTAATTAATGTTCTGCAGCCCACTGCCAAATATTCACATAGCTTCCTGTGTACCATTGTTAATGTGCTTGCAGTTATCTCGCCCCCACTCACAATGAGTTGAGCAGTGTGGAGATGAATTTTAATGAAGATAAACACAGGGCTGTGCACAGTACTTCAGTTATGTGGAGAGACTCTAGAAGCTGGGGCTGTACTCTTTAGACCTGTCCAGACCAGGAGCTGCCCACGTTTGAATGCTGACCTACACCTCATCAGTTGTAACACTCGTGGCTCTACTCAAATTATTTCAGTGTCTGTAGCTTGAGGAAGCATCCTCACTTCCTGTTAACTAATCAGTGAATAATGGCGAAAGATAGTCATATGTTTGGACAGCTTCAGGCTTGGCTTTGATGATCTCCATGGTGAAGTATTTCTAAGTTTTCCCCTTGAGTGGCCATATCATACCATCCCAGAAGAACTGTACTCACTCTCTTTAGGAGAGAAGGGGAGAATATTGAGTTCTGATCCTGCACAAACATGCAAGAGTCGTTTTGATGGTAGAGGTTATTTAAATTAGAAAAGGAGATTTGGTCCTATGTTGATTTGTAAACATTAAAATTTCTAATGATCTAATTAGCTATAACTGTAACCGTGGAATGCCCTGGCTTTTTACATAGGAGAGAGCAAGTCTGTCCAAATCACTAAAGAGAAAAGACAAGTTAGCTTTCCAGGTGTGAGTGTTGATCAGAACATGATAACCTGTCCATTCTCTTTACAGATGCTAACAGACCCATTATGTATTTCTATTTCTGTTTTCAGGTTTCCAGCTTTTACAGTTTTCTTTGTATTAGAACACTACAATGTTGGGAAGTTCACTGTAAAGGTCACATGCTTTGCACGAACCACTCATTGCCAATACCTTGGGTAAGGTCTGAGCTAAGAGCCTATCACTGCCCTTGCAGGGTGTTACCTGATGCAGGTAAGGAAGTCACCAGGAATATGGTTTAGGCAGTAACAGTGAGGAGGAGAAGCAGTTTGAGGACTGTGGACGCAGTTACTGCTTGGAGTGGGAATGGCTTCTGGTTGGCTTGGTAAGCTCAATGTGTGAGATGAGGTAAGAAATCTCACAACCCAATTCAGACTACTCTCCCACCATGTAAAAATTAAAAACAAGTACTTACATTTGTTTATAATAGAGAAGGTTAAGGGGAGATTTGATAGAGGTGTTCAAAATCATGAAGGGTTTTGACACAGTAAATAAGGAGAAACTGTTTCTGGTGGCTGAAGGTCATTATCCAGAGGACACAGGCAAAAGATCTAGAGGTGAAATGAGGGAAATATTTTTATGCAGCGAGTCGTTGTGATCTGGAATGGACTGAAAGGATGGTGGAAGCACCAACTTTCACTAACATCCACCACCAACTTTCAAAGAGCCATCACTGGCATGATGGGCCGAATCACCTCTTACTGTGCTGTTACCATTCTATGATTCTATCTATAAATGGCTACTGAGGCACAGACTAGCACTATTTAAAATGTGTTATGGAAATGCTTCTTTTTTTAATTTTTTGGGGGGAAAACTCATGTTTTAAAACTGTGGAAATGGATTCCTTTGGAGGACTGAAGAGATTACATAGATGCTATTTTTTTAAGTCACTGGAAGTACTTTGGGACTAGGTTTAGAAACACATTTACTGGAAGTCACATGTCTTCAGCTAAGTAAACAGCAAAAGCCTTGGTGACTAGGGGGAGTTGTTTGCAGAGAAGTGACATGTCCAGATTTATGGTAGTCAAGAGTTGGTTTCGTTTTGCATATTGTTTTGAGTCAGTTGGGGGTCAGCCCGCTAAGAGAGAAGACACCAGTTCATTCTTTCTCACCTCTCTGGGAAACCCTGAGAATCCAGTGTGTGATAGCTGAAACCCCTGATGCTGCATTTCACCTGGAAAGACTGCCAGACTTGGCATTGTCTGAAGAGAACTGTTCCAAAAAGATCCCAGTGACAGCTGTCTATGCGTATTTGGGGCGCCAGAATAAAGGGACAACCGATATCATTCCATATCTTCTCCTTCAAGAATTAGCAATTATTTGGGCAAAGTAGTTTTTTGTCTTTTTTGGAAAGAGATCTCTGCAAAGGAAATGTCTTTATTTTTTATTTAACCTGTGTGTTTCTGTGTGTGTGCGTGTGTGTGTTGTGTTAATTTATGGGAACTTTCATATTTCAATCTGTGTGTCAATGCTTTGCATCTTTACTGAATAAGTCTTGTTTTATAATAAATTAATCATTTTGTTGTTTATTTTGAAATAAAATTAGAGTGTATAATTGGAAATATTGGTAACTAGGTAAATATTTAAATGTATGTTGTGACCCGTGGAGAAGTGGAACTCGAGAAAGACAATGGACTCCTTCCGCCTCAGTCGTAACAAAGGGAATTGGATAAGTATTTGAAATGAAAAATATCAGATGTATGAGGAAAAGGCAATGAAAATCAGCATTCTTTTTATTAGTTCATTGGGTGTGGGTGACGCTGGCAAGGCCAGCATTTATTACCCATCCCTAATTGTCCTTGAGAGTAGCAGATCACTGCAGTTGAAGGGCAACACTGACACTGAGTGATGGGCTGAGTGGCCTCCTTCCATGCTTTAATTTAAATGTTTTTATAAATCAATGTGGTGCGACTGTTAGGTGCAATTGGAGACCAGAAGGCATGATAACTCACCTGGGAAACTGATTCAATAGTAACCTTTAAACAGGAATTGGATAAATACTTAAAGGGGAGAAAATTAGAGGGCTATGGGGAAGGAGCAGGGGAGTGGGCCCACTTGAATAGATCTTTCAAAGAGCTGGCACAGGCGTGATGGGCTGAATGTTCCCTTTCTGTGCTGTATAATTCTATGATTCTATAAACCCACTTACTCGTTTCTGTGCAGCAACTGCTGCCAAGTGAACGGATGTGAAGGCTTTCTGATGCGTAGGTGTCTAAACCATGAGCACAACTGATCCAGGCTCCTGGGAACATTTTTAAGTTTAGCACTGGTGTTAGTGGCTGTTACACTGTGCATTGGAAGCTGGAAAGGTGCCTGTCTCATGCAGTTATTGTCACTCATGAGGAAGACCAGCTCGTTTGCTCAGCTCCAGTAAAAGGTGCAATCATAAACTCAGATCCTGTTTTTCAGGCTGGATGGTTTTTTTTCACCATTCTCTGATTCTGTCCAGTCACTTAAGTTTAAGCATACTGTTTGTGACAAATCATTTTATGGCTTCCGAGTCAATTTGGTCCAAATTGTGTTGTGAAAATCTTGTTTATTCTTATGCCAGGCTACAGTTGACTGGAGGCTTCAAACGTGCATTTTGAAATTTATTCATTTGTTTGTGAATATGTATGCCTCTCAGGATGACTGATGGCAGTGCTGCACAGCATGTATTTTTCCATTTCAAATCTTTGACAATATCAGTACCACGAGGTCAGATATGAAAGAGGCAGCATGTGAAGCAGAACTCCTTCCACAGTAAAAAGAGAAAGAATGACTCATATATATATCGAGTGCCTTTCACAACCTCAGGTTATCGCGATGCGCTTGACAGGTCAATGAAGTGTAGTCACTGTTATAATGTAGGAAACACAGCAAGCAAATTGTGCACAGCAAGCTCCGACAAACAGCTCCAAAAATAAATGACCAGGATCATCTGTTTTTGCTGTTGGTATAATGTTGGTTGAAGGATAAATATTGCCGAGACACTGGGGAGGACTGTCCAGCTTTTCTTCAAAATAGTGGCATCGGATCTATTATGTCCACCCGAGAGGGCAGACGGGGCCTAGGTTTAACACTGCATCAGAAAGACAATAGCTTTGATAGTGCAGCACTCTGGAATACAAAGCAGTGGAAGTTATGTTTAGGAGGCTCTGGTTAGGTCTGCCAGGATAGCAGTTATCCCTCAATCAACACCTAAAAGTCACAACCCTGTTCCTGGAAGGCAATTCACCATCTTATTAAGTTCTGGTGAGTTCAAGTGGTTTCAGTCCAGCTCTAATCGGACATTAATCTCCATTACGCAGAGCTAAGGGGGGTCATGTAGGATTGGAATCCCCTCCAACTGAGAAAATTTATGGACTGTAAAATTCAGAAACACAGACATGCTTTGACCCCATGTTTGGATTACAATACAAAAAGCCAAGCTGCAGCCAGCAGCACAGGCTGGGCAGAAAACTGTTAATTTTGACAATCAGGAAAGACAGTAGGCTGGATTGTATGTTGGGCGGACGGGAGCTGGCCACTGACGTAAAAGTCAGTGGCGAACCCGCTTCCGCCCAGCCCGGGGATCTGTGCCGCATTTTACAGGTCCATGAGCTTTAATTGTTCTGAGGCGGGACTTCCACCCGCTTGAGGGAGGAAGTCCTGCCTTACTGAACTGCTGGCCAATCATTGGGCCTGCAGCTTTTAGTCCCAGGACTGCAGCCCAACCGAGGACATGGAGCCAGGACTGAAAGTAAGTTAGGGTTGCCTCGCCGGGGTAATCGGTAGGGTCCCGGGAAGGTAAGGGTGGTCATGTGGGGGGAGGTAGGGCGTCTCGTGTCCTAGGGGTGGTTGGGAAAGCGGGGGCGGCCCCCAATCGGCCCATCCCTGGGGCGCTGAGAGGCTGCCAGCTTTCACTGGGTGGCTTTTCCTGTCTCCCGGATGCCCGCTTGCCATGTGTAAAATCCCCGTGGAGGCAGGCGAAGGCCCTTAAGCGGCCACTTAAGGACCTTGATTGACTTGGGGCAGGCAGCCCGTTTCTTGCCCCACCTGGCTCACATAAAGTGGGGCGGAGGCGAGAGCAGGTTGGGAAGGCCTTTTGGAGCCTCACGCTCAACTTTACGCCACCAAACCCCCCACACCCACATCCCCTGCCACCCACCCCCACCTGCCACCATCCGGCTCGCTGGGGTGGTCTACAATTCCGGTTAGTGGCTCATCAAAAGGAATTCAAACATTGACTGAGTGCTTTCAATGGAACAATGGTACCAAAGGAAAAGCCATCATTGGCTAATGTAATTTTTTTTCTTTTTTTAAAATTCATTCATGGAAAGTGGGTGACGCAGGCCAGGCCAGCATTTATTGCCCATCCCTAATTGCCCTTGAGAAGGTGGTGGTGAGCTGCCTTCTTGAACTGCTGCAGTCCATTTGGGGTAGGTAGACCCACAGTGCTGTTAGGAAGGGAGTTCCAGGATTTTGACCCAGCGACAGTGAAGGAATGGTGATATAGTTCCAAGTCAGGATGGTGTGTGACTTGGAGGGGAACTTGCAGGTGGTGGTATTCCCATGTATTTGCTGCCCTTGTCCTTGTAGTTGGTAGAGGTCACAGGTTTGGAAGGTGCTGTCTAAGGAGCCTTGGTGCATTGCTGCAGTGCATCTTGTAGATGGTACACACTGCTGCCACTGTGCGTCGGTGGTGGAGGGAGTGAATGTTTGTAGATGGGGTGCCAATTAAGCGGGCTGCTTTGTCCTGGATGGTGTCAAGCTTCTTGAGTGTTGTTGGAGCTGCACCCATCCAGGCAAGTGGAGAGTATTCCATCGCACTCCTGACTTGTGCCTTGTAGATGGTGGACAGGCTTTGGGGAGTCAGGAGGTGAGTTACTCGCCGCAGGATTCCTAGCCTCTGACCTGCTCTTGTAGCCACGGTATTTATATGGCTACTCTAGTTCAGTTTCTGGTCAATGGTAGCCCCTAAGATGTTGATAGTGGGGCATTCAGCGATGCTAATGCTGTTGAATGTCAAGGGGAGATGGTTAGATTCTCTCTTGTTGGAGATGGTCATTGCCTGGCACTTGTGTGGCGCGAATGTTACTTGCCACTTATCAGCCCAAGCCTGGATATTGTCCAGATCTTGCTGCATTTCTACACGGACTGCTTCAGTATCTGAGGAGTCATGAATGGTGCTGAACATTGTGAAATCATCAGCAAACATCCCCACTTCTGACCTTATGATTGAAGGAGGTTCATTGATGAAGATATTAAGATATAAAAACAAGAAATGCTGGAAATACTCAGCAGGTCTGGCAGCATCTGTGGAGAGATAAACAAAGTTAACATTTCAAGTCAGTGATCCTTCATCAGAACTGGTCGGATAAGATGAAGGATGAAATGAAACTGCAGAGGAGAACAGCTTTGAGATAAGGTGAGGCGGTGCTTCTGGAGAGAGAGGTCCAGTGTGTACATGTGGCGGCACAGGGCACTGAGTGTGGATCTCAGGATGCAGCGAGAACAGCAGTCCGAGGAATGATGTATTTCTCGGGGATACCTGTAATCCTGGGCAGATTCAAAACATGAAGGATGAAGCTTCAGTTGGAATCCACATGGAATAAGTTGGAGCCAGAGACAGTCACTGAGGAAGGAGATGTGGCTGTGAAAATGAGTTTTGGTAGACACCTTATCAAACACCAGGAGGGAAATAGAAAGTAATGAAGGTGAACAAGGTAAAAGAGACAAACAAAAATCCTGTTGGAGAGAAGAGCAGAACTTCTTCAAGATAGGCATTCCTGGAAGAGAAGTGGCAGTGAATTAAACACTAAAATAAAAGCAAAATACTACAGATGCTGGAAATCTGAAATAAAAACAAGAGATGCTGGAAATACTCAGCAGGTCTGCAGCATCTGTGGAGAGAGAAGCAGAGTTAATGTTTCAGGTCAGTGACCCTTCATCAGAAGTTATGATAACATGGATGTTCGGCTGTAAAATAAAAACGGTTATGTTGATTGTTCTGAGAGTTAGAGAGATATAGGGGGTCCTCTCCCATGCTGTGTGAGGCTTCTGTTAGGTTTAAATTTTGTCTGAAGTTGTACTGTGAGAGTTCACCTTTTCTTGAGTTCCTACTTACAATTGCTTCAAAAGGGAACCTTGAAGAAAGAAGACCTTAGAACCCAGAACTTAAGTTATTTTCTTTTGTTTCTTTATAAAACGTGCTCTGTTAATTGATTTAAGTTGATAAAGTTTAATGTGTGTGCATGGAGAATACAAGTGGGAAGCTTCCAGTGAGAGAATGTGTATGTGAAATGAAGGTTTTGTGTGCAGGATGTATGTTTTAAGTTTGTTCTCTGAAATTGTGATTTTGTAGTCTTAAGTTTTATTACTTTTGGGTTAAAGTGGGGGGAGGGGGGTGTTCACAATGTTAAATGAGGACAGTAATGGAAATAAGCAATAAAAACAAGAAATGCTGGAAATACTCAGCAGGTCTGGCAGCATCTGTGGAGAGAGAAGCAGAGTTAACGTTTCAGGTCAGTGACACTTCATCAGAACACTTCAAGTCACTGATCAGGGAAATAACTACCCCACCTATG
Organism: Heterodontus francisci; assembly: GCF_036365525.1. Lineage (NCBI taxonomy): Eukaryota > Metazoa > Chordata > Chondrichthyes > Heterodontiformes > Heterodontidae > Heterodontus > Heterodontus francisci. Next base: position 29,709,636 of record NC_090371.1, on the reverse strand, counting down.
TGGGATATTGGGTTTAATATCGAAATCCCTTCCTGGATTCGAATTGCTTCACACCGCAGATTAGGATTGCTGAGGGAGAAAGGGAATGGGTGACCAAAAGGCAGAGAAAGTGCAGGAAGGCAGCGCAGGTGTCCTCTGCGGTCATCTCCCTCCACGACAGGTATACCGTTTTGGATACTGTTGAGGGAGATGGCTCACCAGGGGAAGGCAGCAGTAGCCAGGTTCATGGCACCGCGGCTGGCTCTGCTGTTCAGAAGGGTGGGAAAAAGAGTGGAAGGGCTATAGTCATAGGGGATTCGATTGTAAGGCGAGTAGATAGGCGGTTCTGTGGTCGAAAACGAGACTCCCGAATGGTATGTTGCCTCCCAGGTGCACGGGTCAGGGATGTCTCAGATCGGCTGCAGAACATTCTGAAGGGGGAGGGTGAACAGCCAGTTGTCATTGGGCACATAGGCACCAATGATATAGGTAAAAAACGGGATGAGGTCCTACAAGCAGAATTTAGGGAGTTAGGAGCCAAGTTAAAAAGTAGGACCTCAGAGGTAGTAATCTCAGGATTGCTACCAGTGCCACGTGATAGTCAGAGTAGAAATGAATGAATAGTCAGGATGAATGCGTGGCTTGAGAGATGGTGCAGGAGGGAGGGGTTCAGATTTTTGGGACATTGGAACCGGTTCTGGGGGAGGTGAGACTATTACAAATTGGACGGTCTACACCTGGGCCGGACTGGAACCAATGTCCTTGGGGGTGCTTTTGCTAACGCTGTTGGGGAGGGTTTAAACTAATGTGGCAGGGGGATGGGAACCAAATGAGGTCAGTGGAGAGTAAGGCTGTAGTAACTAAAGCCTGTAAGGAACTAGATAATGAAGTCAGCGTGACTAAGGGAAAGAGTAGGCAGGGAGCAGATGATGAAAGCAAAGGGACTGGTAGACTGAGGTGTATTTGTTTTAATGCAAGAAGCGTAGTAGGTAAGGCAGATGAACTTAGGGCTTGGATTAGTACCTGGGAGTATGATGTTATTGCTATTACTGAGACTTGGTTAAGGGAAGGGCATGATTGGCAACTAAATATCCCAGGATACCGATGCTTCAGGCGGGATAGAGAGGGAGGTAAAAGGGGTGGAGGAGTTGCATTACTGGTCAAAGAGGATATCACAGCTGTGCTGAAGGAAGGCACTATGGAGGACTCGAGCTGTGAGGCAATATGGGCAGAACTCAGAAATAGGAAGGGTGCGGTAACAATGTTGGGGCTGTACTACAGGCCTCCCAACAGCGAGCGTGAGATAGAGGTACAAATATGTAAACAGATTATGGAAAGCTGTAGGAGCAACAGGGTGGTGGTGATAGGAGATTTTAATTTTCCCAACATTGACTGGGATTCACTTAATGTTAGAGGTCTAGATGGAGCAGAATTTGTAAGGAGCATCCAGGAGGGTTTTCTAGAGCAGTATGTAAATAGTCCAACTCGGGAAGGGGCCATACTGGACCTGGTGTTGGGAAATGAGCCGGGCCAGGTGGTTGACGTTTCAGTAGGGGACTACTTTGGGAATAGTGATCACAATTCCGTAAGTTTTAGAATACTCATGGACAAAGACGAGAGTGGTCCTAAAGGAAGAGTGCTAAATTGGGGGAAGGCCAACTATACCAAAATTCGGCAGGAGCTGGGGAATGTCGATTGGGAGCAGCTGTTTGAAGGTAAATCCACTTTTGATATGTGGGAGGCTTTTAAAGAGAGGTTGATTAGCGTGCAGGAGAGACATGTTCCTGTGAAAATGAGGGGTAGAAATGGCAAGATTAGGGAACCATGGATGACAGGTGAAATTGTGAGACTAGCTAAGAGGAAAAAGGAAGCACACATAAGGTCTAGGCAGCTGAAGAAAGACGAAGCTTTGAAAGAATATCGGGATTGTAGGCGCAATCTGAAATGAGGAATTAAGAGGGCTAAAAGGGGTCATGAAATATCTTTAGCAAACAGGGTTAAGGAAAATCCCAAAGCCTTTTATTCATATATAAGGAGCAAGAGGGTAACTAGAGAAAGGATTGGCCCACTCAAGGACAAAGGAGGAAAGTTATGCGTGGAGTCAGAGAAAATGGGTGAGATTCTAAACGAGTACTTTGCATCGGTATTCACCGAGGAGAGGAACATGACGGATGTTGAGGTTAGGGACAGATGTTTGATTACTCTAGGTCAAGTTGGCATAAGGAGGGAAGAAGTGTTGGGTATACTAAAAGGCATTAAGGTGGACAAGTCCCCAGGTCTGGATGGGATCTATCCCAGGTTACTGTGGGAAGCGAGAGAGGAAATAGTTGGGGCCTTAACAGATATCTTTGCAACATCCTTAAACACGGGTGAGGTCCCGGAGGACTGGAGAATTGCTAATGTTGTCCCCTTGCTTAAGAAGGATAGCAGGGAAAATCCAGGTAATTATAGACCGGTGAGCCTGACGTCAGTGGTAGGGAAGCTGCTGGAGAAGATACTGAGGGATAGGATCTATTCCCATCTGGAAGAAAATGGGCTTATCAGTGATAGGCAACATGGTTTTGTGCAGGGAAGGTCATGTCTTACCAACTTAATAGAATTCTTTGAGGAAGTGACAAAGTTGATTGATGAGGGAAGGGCTGTAGATGTCATATACATGGACTTCAGTAAGGCGTTTGATAAGGTTCCCCATGGTAGGCTGATGGAGAAAGTGAAGGCGCATGGGGTCCAAGGTGTACTAGCTAGATGGATAAAGAACTGGCTGGGCAACAGGAGACAGAGAGTAGCAGTGGAAGGGAGTTTCTCAAAATGGAGACGTGTGACCAGTGGTGTTCCACAGGGATCCGTGCTGGGACCACTGTTGTTTGTGATATACATAAATGATTTGTAGGAAAGTATAGGTGGTCTGATTAGCAAGTTTTCAGACGACACTAAGATTGGTGGAGTAGCAGATACTGAAGGGGACTGTCAGAGAATACAGCAGAATATAGATAGATTGGAGAGTTGGGCAGAGAAATGGCAGATGGAGTTCAATCAGGGCAAATGCGAGGTGATGCATTTTGGAAGATCCAATTCAAGAGTGAACTATACAATAAATGAAAAAGTCCTGGGGAAAATTGATGTACAGAGAGATTTGGGTGTTCAGGTCCATTGTTCCCTGAAGGTGGCAACGCAGGTCAATAGAGTGGTCAAGAAGGCATACGGCATGCTTTCCTTCATCGGACGGGGTATTGAGTACAAGAGTTGGCAGGTCATGTTACAGTTGTATAGGACTTTGGTTCGGCCACATTTGGAATACTGCGTGCAGTTCTGGTTGCCACATTACCAAAAGGATGTAGATGCTTTGGAGAGGGTGCAGAGGAGGTTCACCAGGATGTTGCCTGGTATGGAGGGCGCTAGCTATGAAGAGACGTTGAGTAGATTAGGATTATTTTCATTAGAAAGACGGAGGTTGAGGTGGGACCTGATTGAGGTGTACAAAATCATGAGAGGTATAGACAGGGTGGATAGCAAGAAGCTTTTTCCCAGAGTGGGGGATTCAATTACTAGGGGTCATGAGTTCAAAGTGAGAGGGGAAAAGTTTAGGGGGGATATGTGTGGAAAGTTCTTTACGCAGAGGGTGATGGGTGCATGGAACGCATTACCAGCAGAGGTGGTAGACGCGGGCATGATAGCGTCTTTTAAGATGTATCTAGACAGATACATGAATGGGCAGGAAGCAAAGAGATACAGACCCTTAGAAAATAGGCGACAGGTTTAGATAGAGGATTTGGATCGGCGTAGGCTTGGAGGGCCGAAGGGCCTGTTCCTGTGCTGTAATTTTCTTTGTTCTTTGTTCTTTGTTCACTAGTAATTGCACAATTGATTGTAATATTATATGTGTTATCATGTAAGTTAAAACAAAAAGTAAAAAAGGAGAAATCGGAAAGATTGTTTGAGAGGGATTGGGATGATGGATGCGAATGTATAGACCTTTAAAGAAAGACTGTTTAAAGAAATGTAAGATTTGGCTGGAACCTACAATACACTCATCAAGGCAAAAGATTCATCGGAAATAATATCTCTAGAATAAAAGAGATATTAAAGGGGGGAGATGTAGGATCAGAATCCCTTCAACTGGGAAAATTTATAGAGTCATAGAGTTATACAGCACAGAAACAGGTCCTTTGGCCCATCGTATCTGTGCTGGCCATCAAGTGCCTAACCATTCTAATCCCATTTTCCAGCACTTGGCCCGTAGCCTTGTATGCTATGGCATTTCAAGAGCTCATCTAAATACTACATGGACTACATAGACTATAAAATTCAGACACACAGACATGCTTTGACCTCATGTTTGGATTACAATACAAAAAGCCAAGCTTTTTGGTACTGAAGGAAAAGCCAACACCTACCATTGGCTAATGTAATTAAGAGACTGATTACCCTGCACAATGGGACAAGGGACATGCCATTGATATGATAATTAAGGCCAGCATCATGGACAATGGTACTGGAGTCTGGCCATTGTAATTGTGATTCATCCCTCTGGAGCAGAGAGATGAGACGTTCACACCTTCCAGCAACTTCAGAGCCAAGTGGTTACTGCATTGCCTCAAACAGCAGGAGGTTTTGTTTTAAACAACATGACAGTTCTGAAGAAGGGTCACTGACCTGAAACGTTGGCTCTGCTGCGTTGTGCACAATTTTGTTTGTGTAATTCCTAAAGTCCAAGAACTTCAAAAGAGAGCTTCAAAACAGTGGGAGAGGAGAGCGGTCCGAGAGCTTCAAAACAGCGGGAGAGGAGAGCGGTCCGAGAGCTTCAAAACAGCGAGAGCGGAGAGTGGTCCGAGAGCTTCAAAACTGCGGGAGAGGAGAGCGGTCCGAGAGCTTCAAAACAGCGGGAGAGGAGAGTGGTCCGAGAGCTTCAAAACAGCAGGAGAGGAGAGCGGTCCGAGAGCTTCAAAACAGCGGGAGAGGAGAGCGGTCCGAGAGCTTCAAAACAGCGGGAGAGGAGAGCGTTCCGAGAGCTTCAAAACAGCGGGAGCAGAGAGTGGTCCGAGAGCTTCAAAACAGCGGGAGAGGAGAGCGGTCCGAGAGCTTCAAAACAGCGGGAGAGGAGAGCAGTCCAAGAGCTTCAAAACAGTGGGAGAGGAGAGCAGTCTGAGAGCTTCAAAACAGCGCGAGAGGAGAGCGGTCCAAGAGCTTCAAAACAGCAGGAGTGGAGAGTGGTCCGAGAGCTTCAAAACAGCGGGAGAGGAGAGCGGTCCGAGAGCTTCAAAGTAGTGGGAGAGGAGAGCCGTCTGAGAGCTTCAAAACAGCTGGAGTGGAGAGTGGTTCGAGAGCTTCAAAACCGCGGGAGAGGAGAGCGGTCTGAGAGCTTCAAAACAGCACGAGAGGAGAGCGGACTGAGAGGAGAGCAGTCCGAGAGCTGGGGCTGGGGTTCAGTCTGTGAGCGCATCACATTCGGAGAAAAAAATAAAAAGTGGCATCACAGGGAAATAGGTAAGTGATTGGTTGGCGAGTATTTTCTTATTTTTCTCATTAATCTTTCAAAATTCAGGTAATCAATCAGTAATTGTAAGGTTTTATTAGTATTAGTAAAGTTTACTGGTGGTAATAAAGCTTATTAGATTGTAGTGGTAGTGCCTGGAGTAGAACAAGGCCCTAGCGTAATTAGCATTTTTTAATCAAAGGAAGTATCAAAGCAATCTAAAGGTAAGTCATAGCAGGAGAGCTCGCACCCGTGATATGCTCCTCCTGTGCTATGTGGGAATTCAGGGACGCTTCCAGTGTCCCTGACAACCATGTGTGCAGGAAGTGTATCCAGCTGCAGCTACTGACTACCCGCATTATGGAGCTGGAGCTGCGGGTGGATTCATTGTGGAGCATCCGCGATGCTGAGGCCGTCGTGGATAGCATGTTTAGCAAGGTGGTCACACCGCAGGCAAGCGCTGCAAAGGCAGGAAGGGAATGGCTGACCAGCAGGCAGAGTAGAGGAAGGCAGGTAGTGCAGGAGTCCCCTGTGGCCATCCCCTTCTCTAACTGATATACTGCTTTGGATTTTGTTGGGAGCGATGGCTCAGGGCAAAGCAGCAAGAGCCAAATTCATAGCCCCATGGGTGGCTCAGCTGCACAGGAAGGGAGGAAGAAGAGTGGCAGGTCGATCGTGATTGAGGACTGCATAGTAAGGGGTACAGATAGGCGTTTCTGTGGCCACAAATGTGACTCCAGGATGGTATGTTGCCTCAAAAACAAGAAATGCTGGATTCACTCAGCAGGTCTGGCAGCATCTGTGGAAAGAGAAGCAGAGTTAACGTTTCGGGTCAGCGACCCTTCTTTGGAACTGACAAATATTAGAAAAGTCACAGATTATAAACAAGTGAGGTGGGGGTTGGGCAAGAGATAACAAAGGAGAAGGTGCAGATTGGACCAGGCCACATAGCTGACCAAAAGGTCACGGAGCAAAGGCAAACAATATGTTAATGGTGTGTTGAAAGACAAAGCATTAGTACAGATTTCTTTTGGGCCTCCTTATCTCGAGAGACAATGGATACGCGCCTGGAGGTGGTCAGTGGTTTGTGAAGCAGCGCCTGGAGTGGCTATAAAGGCCAATTCTGGAGTGACAGGCTCTTCCACAGGTGCTGCACAGTACAGATTAGGTGTGAATATACTGAATATTGAACAGCAGCAAGTGCAAACCTGAAGAAAAACAACCTGAAAAAAACAGTGGGTAAGCAAACTGAACAAACTAAGATGAAATGAAATAAATGCAAAAAAAATTGTAAAAAATGTAAAAAGGAATGTAAAAAAAAGAAGGAAGAAAAAATAACTAAAAATGACTAAAAATGAAAGTAAAGTGGGGGGCTGTCATGCTCTGAAATTATTGAACTCAATGATCAGTCCGGCAGGCTGTAGTGTGCCTAATCGGTAGATGAGATGCTGTTCCTCGAGCTTGCGTTGATGTTCACTGGAACACTGCAGCAATCCCAGGACAGAGATGTGAGCATGGGAGCAGGGGGGAGTGTTGAAATGGCAAGCAACCGGAAGCTCAGGGTCCTGCTTGCGGACTGAGCGGAGATGTTCCGCAAAGCGGTCACCCAGTCTGCGCTTGGTCTCCCCAATGTAGAGGAGACCACACTGTGAGCAGCGAATACAGTATACTACATTGAAAGAAGTACAAGTAAATCGCTGCTTCACCTGAAAGGAGTGTTTGGGGCCTGGGATAGTGAGGAGAGAGGAGGTAAATGGGCAGGTATTACACCTCCTGCGATTGCAAGGGAAGGTGCCCTGGGACGGGGTTTGCACTTGCTGCTGTTCAATATTCAGTATATTCACACCTAATCTGTACTAATGCTTTGTCTTTCAACACACCATTAACATATTGTTTACCTTTGCTCCGTGACCTTTTGGTCAGCTATGTGGCCTGGTCCAATCTGCACCTTCTCCTTTGTTATCTCTTGCCCAACCCCCACCTCACTTGTTTATAATCTGTGACTTTTCTAATATTTGTCAGTTCCGAAGAAGGGTCACTGACCCGAAACGTTAACTCTGCTTCTCTTTCCACAGATGCTGCCAGACCTGCTGAGTGAATCCAGCATTTCTTGTTTTTGTTTCAGATTTCCAGCATCCGCAGTATTTTGCTTTTATTATGGTATGTTGCCTCCCTGGTGCAAAGGTCAAGGATGTCATGGAGCAACTGCTGAACATTCTGAAGGGGGAGGGTGAACAGTCAGAGGTCGTGGTTCACATTGGTATCAACGACATAGGTGGAAAGAGGGATGAGGTCCCGCAACAAGAATTTAGGGAGCTAGGTAGATTAAAAAGAAAGACCTCTAAGGTTGTAATCTCTGGATTACTCCCGGTGCCACTTGCTAGCGAGTATAGGAATAGAAGGTTAGTGCAGATGAATGTGTGGCTGAAAAGATGGTGAAGGAAGGAGGGCTTTAGTTTCCTGGATCATTGGGTCTGTTTCTGGCGAAGGTGGGACCTGTACAAATTGGATGAGTTGCACCTGAACCGGAACAGGACCAACACCCTTGCTGGGAGGTTTGCTGTTGGGGAGAGTTTTAAACTAATTTGGCAGGGGGATGGGATACAGATTGGAGGTACAGTAAGGGGTGATGCACAGTCAAATATAAAAGAGAGACTGAGTCAGTCTGGAAGGCAGAGCAAATATAGACCTGTTAAGGCACAAGCGAATAATGCAAGGATTGCATCTGTTTTAATGCTAGTAAGGCAGATGAATTGAGGGCATTGATTGACACATGTGAATATGATATTATTGCTGTCACAGAGACATGGTTGAGGGAAGGGCAGCTCATAGTCCAGGGTGTAGAATCTTCAGGCATGACAGGGAGGGTGTAAAAGAGGAGGTGGCATTGCACTGTTGATCAAGGAGTCAATTACTGTAGCAAGGAGGGATGATATCTTAGAAGGTTCCTCAAATGAGGCCTTATGGGTCGAATTTAAAAACGAAAAGGGGGCTATCACTTGGCTGGGCGTATACTACAGGCCTCCAAACAGTCGGGAGAGATAGAGGAGCAGATATGGAGGCAAATCTCAGACAGGTGTAAAAATAATAGGGTAATAATAGTAGGGGATTTCAACTTCCCCAATATTAACTGGGATACTTTTAGTGCAAAAAGCTTAAAGGGGGCGGAATTCTTAAAATGCATACAGGAGAGCTTTTTGAGCCAGCACGTAGAAAGTCGTACAAGGGAAGGAGCTGTTCTGGACTTAATCTGGACCTAATGAAGTTGGACAAGTGGTAGAAGTGTCAGTGGGGGGACATTTTGGGGATAGTGACCATAACTCTGTAAGATTTTAGGTAGTTATGGAAAAGGACAAAGATGGCCCAGAAATAAAGGTACTGAATTGGGGGAAGGCCAATTTCAATATGATGAAACAGGATCTGGCCAAAGTTGACTGGGAACAGCTACTTGTAGGAAAGTCTACATCAGACCAGTGGGAGTCATTCAAAAAAGAAATAGTGAGAGTTCAGAGCCAACATGTTTCCGTAAAGGTGAAGGGAAGGACCAACACGTTCTGTGAACCCGAGATGTCAAGGGATATAGAGGATTGGATAAGGGAATAATAGAAGGTTTATGGCAGATTCAAAGTGCTGAAAACAGCAGAGGCCCAAGAGGAGGATAGAAAGTGTAGGGGGTACTTAAAAAAGTAATTAGGAGAGCGAAGAGGGGACATGAAAAAATACTGGTGGGCAAGATAAAGGAAAATCCCAAAGTATTTTATAAGTGTATTAAGGGTAAGAGGATAACCAGGGAAAGAGTAGGGCCCATTCGGGACCAAAGAGGCAATCTGTATGTGGAGCTGGAGGACATAGGTGCAGTTTTAAAAGATTATTTTTCATCTGTGTTCACTCTGGAGAAGGATGATGTAGGTGTAGCGATCAGGGAGGAGGAGTGTGATATAATCAAACAAATTAGCATTGAAAGGGATGAGGTATTAACGGTTTTATCAGGCTTAAAAGTGGATAAATTCCAAGGCCCAGATGAGATATATCTCAGACTGTTATGTGAGGCAAGGGAGGAGATAGCAGGGGCACTGACACAAATTTTCAAATCCTCTCTGGCCACAGGAGAGGTACCAGTGGACTGGAGGACAGCGAATGTGGTACCATTATTCAAGAATATGGATAAACCAGGTAATTACAGACCAGTGAGTCTAACATCAGTGGTAGGGAGTCTAACATCAGTGGTAGGGAAACTATTGGAAAAAATTCTGAGGGACAGGATTAATCTCCACTTGGAGAGGCAGGGATTAATCAGGGATCGTCAACATTGCTTTGTCAGAGGGACATCATGTCTAACAAACTTGATTGAATTTTCCAGGAGGTGATTAGCTGTGTAGATGAGGGTAAGGCAGTTGATGTAGTTTATATGGACTTCAGTAAGGCTTTTGATAAGGTCCCGCATGGGAGATTGGTTAAGAAGGTAAGAGCCCATGGGGTAATTTGGATCCAAAATTGGTTTACTGGCAGGAGGCAGAGAGTGATGGTCAAGGGTTGTTTTTGCGAGTGGAAGCCTGTGACCAGTGGTGCACCACAGGAATTGGTGCTGGGACCCTTGCTGATTGTAGTGTACATCAATGATTTGGATGTGAATATTGGAGGTATGATCAGTAAGTTCGCAGATGACATGAAAATTGGTGGTGTCGTAAATGCTTCTTCTTCTTCTTTGGCCTCCTTGTCTCGAGAGACAATGGGTAAGCGCTTGGAGGTGGTCAGTGGTTTGTGAAGCAGCGTCTGGAGTGGCTATAAAGGCCAATTCTAGAGTGACAGACTCTTCCACAGGTGCTGCAGATAAAATTGGTTGTCAGGGCTGTTACGCAGTTGGCTCTCCCCTTGCGCTTCTGTCTTTTTTCCTGCCAACTGCTAAGTCTCTTCGACTCGCCAGGCTTTAGCTCCACCTTTATGGTTGCCCGCCAGCTCTGGCGATCGCTGACAACTGACTCCCACGACTTGTGATCAATGTCACAGGACTTCATGTCGCATTTGCAGACGTCTTTAAAGCGGAGACAAGGGCGACCGGTGGGTCTGATACCAGTGACGAGCTCGCTGTACAATGTGTCCTTGGGGATCCTGCCATCTTCCATGAGGCTCACATGGTCAAGCCATCTCAGGCGCCACTGGCTTAGCAGGGTGTATATGCTGGGGATGTTGGCCGCCTCGAGGACTTCTGTGTTGGAGATGTGGTCCTGCCACCTGATGCCAAGTATTCCCCAGAGGCAGCGAAGATGGAATGAATTGAGACGTCGCTCTTGGCTGACATACGTTGTCCAGGCCTCGCTGCCGTAGAGCAAGGTACTGAGGACTCAGGCTTGATACACGCGGACTTTTGTGTTTCGTGTCAGTGCGCCATTTTCCCACACTCTCTTGGCCAGTCTGGACATAGCAGTGGAAGCCTTTCCCATGCGCTTGTTGAATTCTGCATCGAGAGACAGGTGACTGGTGATAGTTGAGCCTAGGTAGGTGAGCTCTTGAACCACTTCCAGAGTGTGGTCGCCGATATTTATGGATGGGGCATTTCTGACGTCCTATCCCATGATGTTCGTCTTCTTGAGGCTGATGGTTAGGCCAAATTCGGTGCAGGCAGCTGCAATCCTGTCGATGAGTCTCTGCAGACACTCTTCAGTGTGAGATGTTAATGCAGCATCGTCAGCAAAGAGGAGTTCCCTGATGAGGGCTTTCCGCACTTTGGCCTTCGCTCGTAGACAGGCAAGGTTGAACAACCTGCCATCTGATCTTCTGTGGAGGAAAATTCCTTCTTCTGATGACGTGAACGCATGTGAGAGCAGCAGGGAGAAGAAGATCCCAAACAGTGTCGGTGCGAGAACACAGCCCTGTTTCACACCACTCAGGATAGGAAAGGGGTCTGATGAGGCGCCGCTATGCTGAATTGTGCCTTTCATATTGTCATGGAATGAGGTGATGATACTTAGTAGCTTTGGTGGGTATCCAATCTTTTCTACTAGTCTGAAGAGACCATGTCTGCTGACGAGGTCAAAGGCTTTGGTGGGATCAATGAAAGCAATGTAGAGGGGCATCTGTTGTTCAAGGCATTTCTTCTGTAGCTGTCGATGGGAGAACCGCATGTCAATGGTGGATGTCTCTGCTCGAAAGCCACACTGTGCCTCAGGATAGACACACTCAGACAGCTTCTGGAGCCTGTTTAGAGCGACTCAAGCGAAGACTTTCCCCACTATGCTGTGCAGGGAGATTGCACGGTAGTTGTTGCAGTCACCGCGGTCAACCTTGTTCTTATCGAGGGTGATGATATTGGCATTGCGCATGTCCTGTGGTACTGCTCCCTCGTCCCAGCACAGGCAAAGCAGTTGGTAGAGTGCTGAAAGTATAGCAGGCTTGGCACTCTTGATGATTTCAAAGGAAAAGCCGTCCTTCCCAGGGGCTTTTCTGCTGGCTGGAGAATCAATGGCATCACTGAGTTCCGATTTTGTTGGCTGTACATCCAGCTCATCCATGACTGGCAGAGACAGTCATGCATTGAGGGCGGTCTCAGTGACAACATTTTCCCTGGAGTACAGTTCTAGGTAGTATTCCACCATGTCGTAAATAGTGAGGAGGAAAGCCTTAGATTACAGGATGATATCGAGGGAGGGAGTTCCAGAATTTTGACCCAGTGACAGTGAAGGAACAGCGATATAGTTCCAAGTCAGGATGGTGTATGACTTGAAAGGGAACTTGCAGGTGATGGTGTTCCCATGCATTTGCTGCCCTTGTCCTTCCAGTTGGTAGAGGTCGCAGGTTTGGAAGGTGCTGTCTAAGGAGCCTTGGTGCATTGCTGCAGTGCATCTTGTAGATGGTACACACTGCTGCCACTGTGCGTCGGTGATGGAGGGAGTGAATATTTGTAGATGGGGTGCCAATCAAGCGGGCTGCTTTGTCCTGGATGGTGTCGAGCTTCTTGAGTGTTGTTGGAGCTACACCCATCCAGGCAAGTGGAGAGTATTCCATCACACTCCTGACTTGTGCCTTGTAGATTGTGGACAGGCTTTGGGGAGTCAGCAGGTGAGTTACTTGCATCAGGATTCCTAGCCTTTGACCTGCTCTTGTAGCCACAGTATTTATATGGCTACTCCAGTTCAGTTTCTGGTCAATGGTAGTCCCTAAGATGTTGATAGTGGGGGATTCAGCGATGGTAATGCCATTGAATGTCATGGGGAGATGGTTAGATTCTCTCTTGTTGGAGATGGTCATTGCCTGGCACTTGTGTGGCACGAATGTTACTTGCCACTTATCAGCCCAAGCCTGGATATTGTCCAGGTCTTGCTGCATTTCTACACGGACTGCTTCAGTATCTGAGGAGTCACGAAAGGTGCTGAACATTGTGCGATCATCAGCGAACATCCCCACTTCTGACCTTATGATTGAAGGAAGGTCATTGATGAAGCAGCTGAAGATGGTTGGGCCTAGGACACTACCTGAGGAACTCCTGCAGTGATGTCCTGGAGCTCAGATGATTGACCTCCAACAACCACAACCATCTTCCTTTGCGTTAGGTATGACTCCAGCCAGCGGAGAGTTTTCCCCCTGATTCCCATTGACCTCAGTTTTGCTCAGGCTCCTTGATGGCATACTCGGTCAAATGTTGCCTTGATGTCAAGGGCAGTCACTCGCACCTCACCTCTTGAGTTCAGCTCTTTTGTCCAAGTTTGAACCAAGGCTGTAATGAGGTTAGTAGCTGAGTGGCCCTGGCGGAACCCAAACTGAGCGTCACTGAGCAGGTTATTGCAAAGCAAGTGCCGCTTGATGGCACTGTTCATGACACTTTCCATCATTTTACTGATGATTGAGTAGGCTGATGGGGCGGTACTTGGCCGGGTTGGACTTGTCCTGCTTTTTGTGTACAGGACATACCTGGGAATATTGTCAGGGCCCATAGCTATTGCCATATCCAGTGCTTTCCGTCGTTTCTTGATATCACGCGGAGTGAATCAAATTGGCTGAAGTCTGGCATCTGTGATGCTGGGGACTTCAGGAGATGGCTGAGATGGATCATCAGCTCGGCACTTCTAGCTGAAGATTGTTGCAAATGCTTCAGCCTTATCTTTTGCACTGGTGTGCTGAGCTCCCCCATCATTGAGGATGGGGATATTTGTGGAGCCACCTCCTCCAGTTAGTTGTTTAATTGTCCACCACCATTCACGGCTGGATGTGGCAGGACTGCAGAGCTTAGATCTGATCCGTTGGTTATGGGATCGTTTAGCTCAGTGTATTGCATGCTGCTTATGCAGTTTGGCACGCAGATAGTCCTGTGTTGTGGTTTCACCAGGTTGACACCTCATTTTGAGGTCTGCCTGGTGCTGCTCCTGGCATGCCCTCCTGCACTCTTCATTGAACCAGGGTTGGTCCCCTGGCTTGATGGTAATGGTAGAGTGGGGGATTTGCCGGGCCAAGAGGTTACAGATTGTGGTTGAGTACAATTCTGCTGCTGCTGCTGATAGCCCACAGCGCCTCATGGATGCCCAGTTTTGCATTGCTAGATCTGTCTGTAATCTATCCCATTTAGCAAGGTGGTGGTGCCACACAATGCGATGGATGGTATCCTCAATGTGAAGGTGGGACTTTGTCTCCACTCCTACCAACACTGTCAATACAGATGTACTGCGGCAGGCAGATTGGTGAGGACAAGGTCAAGTATGTTTTCCCCTCTTGTTGGTTCCCTCACCACCTGCCGCATACCCAGTCTAGCAGATATGTCCTTCAGGACTTGGCCAACTCGGTCAGTAGTGGTGCTGCCGAGCCACTCTTGGTGATGGACATTGAAGTCCCCTCCCAGAGTACATTTTGTGCCCTCACCACCCTCAGTGCTTCCCCCAAGTGCTGTTCAACATGGATGAGTACTGACTCATCAGCTGAGGGAGGGCAATAGGTGGTAATCAGCAGGAGGTTTCCTTGTCCATGTTTGATCTGATGCCATGACACTACATGGGGTCCAGAGTCGATGTTAAGGACTCCCAGGGCAACTCCCTCCCTACTGTATACCACTCCCACCATCTCTGGTGGGTCTGTCCTGCCGGCGAGACAGGATATAGCTGGGGATGGTGATGGCAGTGTCTGGGACATTGTCTGTCAGGTATGATTCCGTGAGTATGACTATGTCAGGCTGTTTCTTGACTAGTCTGTGGGACAGCTCTCCCAACTTTGGCACAAGCCCCCAGATGTTAGAAAGGAGGACTTTGCAGGGTCGACAGGGCTGGGTTTGCCGTTGTCGTTTCCGGTGCCTAGGTCGATGCCAGGTGGTCCGTCCGGTTTCATTCCTTTTTATTGACTTCGTAGCAGGTAGATACAACTGAGTGGCTTGCTAGGCCATTTCAGAGGGCATGTAAGAGTCAACCACATTGACCAGACCAGGTAAGGACAGCAGATTTCCTTCCCTAAAGGACATTAGTGAACCAGATGGGTTTTTACAACAATCGACAATTGTTTCATGGCCATCATTAGACTAGCTTTTAATTCCAGATTTATTGATTGAATTCAAATTCCACCTTCTGCTGTGGTGGATTTGAACCCATGTCCCCAGAGAAATACCCTGGGTCTCTGGGTTACTGTCCAGTGACAATACCACTACGCCACCGCCTCCCCTATGTTGCCTAGGCTGGAGCATGTCAGCTATGAAGAGAGACTGGATATGTTAGGGTTGTTTTGCTTAGAGCAGAGAAGGCTGAAGGGGGACATGATTGAGGTATACAAAATTATGAGGGGCATTGATAGGATAGATAGGAAGAAACTTTTTTCTCTTAGCAGAGTGATCAATAACCAGGGGGCATGGATTTACGGTAAGGGGCAGGAGGTTTAGAGGGGATCCGAGGAAAAGAATTTTCACCCAGAGGGTGGTTGGAATCTGTAACGCACTGCCTGAAGGTAGAGTAAGGAACCCTCACAACATTTAAGAGGTATTTGGATGAGCACTTGAAACGTCATAGCGTACAAGGCTACGGGCCAAGTGCTAGAAAATGGGATTAGAATAGATAGGTGCTTGATGGCTGTCACAGATATGATGGGCCGAATGGCCTGTTTCCGTGCTGTATAACTCTATGACTCTATGACTCTAAGAACTGTAGTAAGGGGTACAGGAACGCAACCTCTTACAGTCAGCTGAACAAAAAACATACAGTTCTTGCATGGGATCAGGAGTACTGTGGCAGGAGTTAGGAACATTGGCCATCCTGCTGTAGTTTAACTGTGGTAGTAGTGTCAAGGGACAAGTGACTGTTTTCTCTGCTGGTACGGGAAGCAGGATGTGGGTGCAGGCAGAGGAAGAAAATCTACTGCTTATATTGGCTGATTTTGGACAATATAGTGGAGAAAAATCCTGACTGTGATGTCTAAAATGCGATGGGAACTTGCTTGGAGCAAGACCATTTTGCAGTAATAGATCGTTAATTGGCGACTGCTACATTTATGAGCTGTGAAAGGCTTTTACACAAATAACACACAGTATGATGGAAAGTGGGAATGACAATGGAAATGTAAATGCGAGTCCTGTAATGTAACAGCTGCCTTCTATGGGATTTGTTTATCTGTTAAAGATGCGTTTTTCTGCAGATCAGACAGAAGAGGAACTCAATTAGATATTTAACTTCAATACAATTAACCAGAGTAGACCCATTAGCTATGACTATCAATCATGTGCCTCTGCTGCTTGCTAGAATATTACTAAGTGTTCTATATGTGTAAGGTCCCCCCACCAAGCTGAACTGAGGGGCTGGATCCATGGGAAACCCCTCGAACTGTATTGGAAAAATTTTGTGTGCTGTAAAATGTAAAAATGTATCTGGCACGACAAATGAAATGGAAGGGTTATAAGGCAACTCATGATTGTATTGAAGGAAACGGACTGTTTGGACTGTTTGTAATTTTTGACTTGGTGCTGCTTGAAACTGGTAATGTATTTTTTACTGATTTTTATGAATAAAGTATATTTTGGAAATTAAAAAAAAATCAGGAACATAGGGACAGGATTAGGCCATTTAACTCCTCAAGCTTGCTGTGCGATTCGATTAGATCTGCCCATTTACTTAACTCCACATCCCTTGATACTCCTACCAAACAAATATCTATCGATTTCAACCTTGAAAGCTCCAATTGTCACAGCATCCACAGCCTTTTGGCAAAGAGTATTCCAGATTTCCACTAACCTTTGTGTGTTAACATGCTTCCTGCTTGCACTCCTGAATGGTCTGCCTCTAATTTAATTATCTCCTTTTCCCACCAGAAGAAAAAAATTGTCTTTGTCTAGCCTATCATATACTTGCAACATTCTGTAATCTATACATGAGAGAATACAAAACTGATTTATGCAATCTGTGCTCATAATTCAACCTTAGCTATATCCTTACTTAAGGAAGGATATACTTTCCATAGAGGGAGTGCGACAAAGGTTCACCAGACTGATTCATGGGATGGCAGGATTATCCGATGAGGAGAGATAGAAGAGACTGGTCCTGTATTTTCTAGAGTATGTAAGAATGAGAGGTGATCACATTGTGACTTACAAAATTCTTACAGGGCTCAACAGGGTGGATGCAGGAAATATGTTTCCCCTGGCTGTGGGTTCTAGAACCAGCGGACAGTCTCAGAATAAGAGGTAGGCCATTTAGGACTGAGATGAGGAGGAATTTTTTCACACAGAGGGTGGGGAATCTGTGGAGGCTCAATTATTGAATATGTTCAAGACAGATCGATAGACTTCTAGATATTAAATATAACAACAGATATGCGGACAGTGTGGGAAAATAGTGTTGCAGTAGAAGATCAGCCATGATCTAGTTGAATGATGGAGCAGGCTCGAGGGGCTGAATAGCCTACTCCTGCTCCTATTTCCTATGTTCCCATGTAACCTTTATAGCCCCGGTATCATTCTAGCAAATCTGTGTGGCACCCACTCCAAAGTCAATATATCCTTCCTGAGATGCAGGGTGGAATTTTCATGGCCTCGCAGAGGTGGGTTTGGAGACAGATCCGGGATAAAACTGCAAAAGTCTCGCGTCAGGTCGGTTCCCGACAAGCTCTCGCTTTCATGCGATCTTGTCGGAGGTGGGCTCTAAGTGGCAGCAGCTACCCGCCCAGCAGCGGCAGGTAGCCAATTAGAGTCAATTTATGACCCACTTAGGACCAAGAGCCAATTCCGCTGGGATTTTCCCAGTGTTGGGACCAGCCCCCTGCTGAGTTGAGAGACTGACAGCAACTGGGAGGGGCCTCCTGGCAGCAGGCTGGATGGGCATCGGTCCCTCATCTCACTGGCGCATTATTAAGCTGCATGAATGCAAAGGACGGAGCCTGGGCCATGAACATTCCTGTGGAGAGGTTTATCGCCCAATATGGCTGCTGGCCATCAGGTACTGCAGACCCTCTGATTGGACCTCCCACCTCGGAAACCCACCCAATGTCCTTAACTGTACGGTGAATGTGGAGGTAGGCTCTTAATTGGCTGCTTCTTGGAAGACTCCTCCTGTTGGTGCATCTCTAACCTGTGTGGGAATGGGACCTGGAAATGGTCCCGATCTGATATTTTTCAGCGTGCAGGAGATTCCGGCCACTGTGTCAAAAACTGAACATGGTCTACCTGGAACTTTATACAACTGTAGCATAAGTTACACCCTTTGTATTCTTCTCCCTTGAGATAAAGACTATCCAGCCATGGGTTTTTCATATCTGTGCACTAGCTCTTCATGATTTGGCATGGCTCGGCAATGGCAAATTTAAGCAGGTATTTGGATCATTATTTAACAAAGGATGGGATTGAGGGTGTGCTGAGATACAGTATTGTTTAATCAATTCAAATTTAGGAATGTTCAAGGAATTGCAGTAGACTCCTTGGACCTGTACACTCTTATGCTGCTACACAGAATGGCAAAGGAGGAGGGGTAGCTCTGATAGTAAAGGATGGCATAAGGACATTAATAAGAAGGGATTTGGCCTCAGGAGATCATGAAGCAGAATCAGCTTGGGTGGAAATTAGGAATAGCAGGAGTCAGAAAACACTGGTGGGAAAAATTTACAGGCCTCCTAACAGTAGTTATATTATTGGACAGAACATTAAATGGGAAATTATTAGAGCATGTAAAAAAGGGAGTGTATTAATTGTGGGGGACTTTAATCTGCATATAGACTGGTACAATCAAATTGGCAACAGTGGCCTAGAAGGTGAATTTGTAGAACGCTTTTGTGACAGTTTCATTGAGCAATACATTGTAGAACCGACGAGGAATAAAGCTATCTTGGATCTCATATTGTGTAATGAAGCAGGGTTAATAAGCAATGTCATAGTAAAAGATCCACTGGGAAATAGTGATCACAATACCATTGAATTTCATGTTACATTTCCATTGAAATGTAACACATTTCAATCACAAACAAGAATCTTAAACTTAAACAAAGCCAATTACGAAGGTATGAGGGGAGAACTGGCTAAGGTTAATTGGGTAAATAGACTGGAAGGTATGGCGGTAAATCAACAGTGGGAAACATGTAAAGAAATAATTCAAAATGTTCAACAAATGTGCATTCCATTCAAAAACCAAAACTCGTCAAGAAAGACCCATCTGTGGCTCACTCAGGAAGTTAAGGAGAATATTAGACTAAAAGAAGGGGTTTACAATATTGCAAAAAATAATAGCAAGTCTGAGGATTGGGAGTGTTTTAGAAACCAGCAAAGGGCCACCAAAAATTTGATAAAAAGGGGAATAATAGAATATGAGAGTAAACTAGCCAGCAATATAAAAGTAGATTGTAAGAGCTTTTATAAGTACATAAAAAGGAAGAGAGTAGCTAAAGTAAACATTGGTCCCTTAGAGGCAGAAACAAGAGAAATCATCATGGAGAATGAAGAAATAATAGAGGCATTGAACAAATATTGTGTTTCTGTCTTCACCGTAGAAGATACAAGTTCCATACCATATATAGACAGTAACCTAGGGGCTATAAAACCTCGGGGAGAAAATTAAGGTTATTGATATTAACAGAGAAAAAATATTGGAGAATCTTGAGGGAGTAAAATCTGACAAGTCCCCAGGACCAGATGGCTTTCATCCTAGGGTTCTAAAAGAGATAACTGCAGAGATAGTAGATGTGTTGGTTATGTTTTTCCAGAATTGTGGGTGGCACAGTGACGCAGTGGTTAGCACCGCAGCCTCACAGCTCCAGCGACCCGGGTTTGGTTCTGGGTACTGCCTGTGTGGAGTTTGCAAGTTCTCCCTGTGATTGCGTGGGTTTCCTCCCACAGCCAAAGACTTGCAGGTTGATAGGTAAATTGGCCATTGTAATTGCCCCTAGTGTAGGTAAGTGGTAGGAGAATGGTGGGAATGTGGTAGGGGATATGGGATTAATGTAAGATTAGTATAAATGGGTGATTGTTGGTCGGCACAGACTGGGTGGGCCGAAGGGCCTGTTTCAGTACTGTATGACTCTGACTCTGAGAATTCCTTAGATTCAGGAATGGTTCCATCAGATTGGAAGTTGGTAAATGTTACGCATCTTTTCAAGAAGGGAGGTAGAGAGAAAACAGGGAACTACAGGCCAGTTGGCCTAACATCAGTCATTGGGAAGATGCTGGAAACTATTGTTAAAGAAGTCTTAACATTGCACTTGGAAAAGCATAGTATGATTAGAACAAGTCAGCATGGTTTTATGAAAGGGAGATTCTGTTTGATAAATTTATGCGAGTTTTTTGAGTATGTAACTAGTAGGATAGATAAAGGGGAACCAGTATACCTGTATACTGCCAGAATACCAGTAGTATACCTGGATTTTCAAAAGACATTTTATAAGGTGCCACATAAAATATTAATAGGCAAGGTAAGGACTCATGGTGCTGGGGGTAATACATTAGCGTGGATAGAGGATTGGTTAACAGACAGGAAGCAGAGATTGTGCATAAATGGGGCATTTTCAAGTTGCCAGGCAGTAAATAGTGGGGTGCTGCAAGGATCAATGCTGGGGCATCAGCTATTTGTACTCTATTTTAATGACTTGGATGAAGAGACAGAGAGTAACATATCTATGTTTGCTGATGATACAAAGCTCAGTGGAAAGGTAAGCTACAGGGAGGATGTAGAGAGGCTGCAAAGAGATATAAACAGGCTAAGTGAGTGGGCAACAAGATGGCAAATGGAGTATAATGTTGTTCACTTTGTTCATGGAAATAGAAAAGCAGAATATTTTTTCAAAGGTGTGAAACTGGTAAGTGTAGATGTTAAGAGATACTTGGGGGTCCTTGTATAAGGAACACACAAAGTTAACATGCAGGTGCAGCAGGCTATTAGGAAGGCAAATGGCATGTTTGCCTTTAATGCAAGGGGATTGGAATACAGGAATAAAGAAGTCTTACTAAAATTGTGCAGGGCTTTGGTGAGACTGCACCTGGAATACCGTGTGCAGTTTTGGTCTCCACTTTTAAGAAAGGCTGTACTTGCACTGGAGACAGTGCAGCGAAAATTTATTAAATTGGTCTTTGGGATGAGGGGGTTGTCCTATGATGAGAGGCTGAGTAAATTGGGCCTATATTCTATGGAGTTGACAAGAAGGAGAGGTGATCTAATTGAGACACACAATATTCTGAAAGGACTTGATAGGGCAGAAGCTGAGAGATTGTTCCCACTGGTCAGGGAATCGAGAACACGGGGACACAGTCTCAGGATAAGGGGCCAATCATTCAGGACTGAGATGAGGAGAAATTACTACACTCAAAGGGTTGTGGATCTTTGGAATTCTCTACTCCAGAGGGTTGTGGATGCTCCATCACTGAATTTATTTAAGGCTGGGATAGATAGATTTTTGTTCTTGCAGGGAATCAAGGGATATGGGGAGTGTGCAGGAAAGTGGAATTTAAGCCCAAGGTCCTGTTGAATGGCGGAGCAGGTTCGATGGGCCATATAGTCCACTTCTGCTCTTATTTTTTGTGTTCTTGTGTTACAGGAGATATAAACTTAAATTATTTTGGGGAACTAAATTTTCAGTTCTTTTGAGGGGAAAGGTTAGGAGCAGTGCTTAAAAACACCTGATATTGGTTATGGTTAGAAAATGTGTTGAAGCTGTGTGAGTAGAGGAGATATTTCATAAAAACATGGTTGTGTGAATTTACAACTATTCTTTTGAATTCAGAACAATTACTTTGGAGTGTGGGAAATCCTAAACCTGAAATTTGGATTCTGATTACTTCACCAAGAAAATGCAACCTTGGTGTTTTGAAGCTGCAGTCTCTTTTTGTAAAAAATAACGTAAGCTACTCTTCTTAGTAATAGTCTTATTCAAACTTTAGACTAACCTCAACTAACGAAGAACCATAAAGCAGTCAAATGTTATTTGTGCACTTTTCATTTATTGAAAACCCTTAGTAAAGCATCATGACCCTGAGTGCAAATCAATACCCAGTTTGAAAGGAGTAGGAGAGAAGGTGAGGTAAATAAGATAAGTTGATGCCAAGCTAAATTTAAAAAAGCTACTTGAGTAGGAGGGACAGAAGACTAAAGGAAGTTAGGAGAGCAACAGGATGTAAATGTGTTGGAGGCAGTACAGAGATAGTTTACGAGACTAATACCTGGAATGGGCAGGTTGTCTAATGAGGAAAGATTGGACAGGCTCGGCTTGTATCCGCTGGAATTTAGAAGAGTAAGAGGTGACGTGATTGAAACATATAAGATCCTGAGGGGTCTTGATAGGGTGGATGTGGAAAGGATGTTTCCCCTTGCGGGAGAATCTCGAACTAGGGGTCACTGTTTAAAAATAAAGGGTCGCCCATTTAAGATAGAGACGAGGAGAATTTTTTTCTCTCAGAGGGTTGTGAGTCTTTGGAATTCTCTTCCTCAAAAGGCAGTGTAAGCAGAGTCTTTGAATATTTTTAAGGCAGAGGTAGATAGATTCTTGATGAGCAACGGGGTTAAAGGTTATCGGGGGTTAAGTGGAAATGTGGAGTAATCAGTTCAGCCACGAACTTATTGAATGGCAGAGCAGGCTCGAGGGGCCGAGTGGCCTACTCCTACTCCTAATTCGTATGTTTGTATTAAGGTGCTAGGAATCATAGAATAGGAAATAGCATAATGGGCTGTATTTTAACAGTGAAGGTGGCTGGAGGAGGCTTGTTCCATTCAGGATAGCCTAATTTCTGGAAACAGTCCTTATACAGGCCTTAGATCCTTCATTGGCATATTGGTCTGTTCTAGGGTGCCGATCCGGATGCCTGAAAAATGGGACAACAAGTTTTGCCTTCGGTCACAGCAGGTTGTGCCCTGAAATTGATCCTTTTTAAGCCCATTTTACGCATGTAAGATGGGCGTGAGGAGAACCAATTTCCAGCCTATAGAATCCATAGCACAAACAAAAAGTGATTTCACCCAACTGGTCAATGCCAGTTTACTTCTTACTAGCCTCCTCCCACACTGATTACCTCTTCCCTCCTTCCCCCCATATCCCTCTATTCCCATCTTCCTCATGCAGGCATCAAGTCTTCCCTTAAAAGCATCAATGCCATCTCCTTCATCCACTCGAAGTGGCAATGAGTTCCACATTCTCACGATTCGCTATTTGCCCTCATATTCCAAAGAGTTCTTCTCCCCTGCTCCCCTCCTCACCATCAAACAAAAGCTCACAACATTGTAATTCAGAGCTAATTCTGTTTTTCAGTCTTCACGTTGGTGAATTATATTAAGCAATATTCACTCCCATAGAACATAGAACATAGAACAGTACAGCACAGTACAGGCCCTTCAGCCGACGATGTTGTGCCGAACCTTTAACCTACTCTAAGATCAAACTAACTACCTACCCTTCATTCTACTATCATCCATGTACCTATCCAAGAGTCGCTAAAATGTCCCTCATGTATCTGCTTCTACTACCACCGCTGGCAGCGCATTCCACGCACCCACCACTCTCTGTGTAAAGAACCTACCTCTGACATCTCCCCGAAACCTTTCTCCAACCACCCTAAAATTATGCCCCCTGGTGATAGCCCTTTCCACCCTGGGAAAAAGTCTCTGACTATCCACAATATCGATGCCTCTCATCATCTTGTAAACCTCTATCAAGTCACCTCTCATCCTTCTTCGCTCCAATGAGGAAAGCCCTAGAGCCCTCAATCTTTCTTCGTAGGACATGCCCTCCAGTCCAGGCAGCATCCTGGTAAATCTCCTCCTCACCCTCTCTAAAGCTTCCACATGCTTCTAAGAATGAGGCGACCAGAACTGAACACAATATTCCAAGTGTGGTCGAACCAGGGCCTTATGGAGCTGCAGCATAACCTCGCGGCTCTTAAACTCAATCCCCCTGTTAATGAAAGCCAACACACCATACGCCTTCTTAACAACCCTATCAACTTGGGTGGCAACTTTGAGCGATCAATGGACATGGACCCCAAGATCCCTCTGTTCCTCCACACTACCAAGAATCCTGTCTTTAAGCCTGTATTCCGCATTCAAATTCGACCTTCCAAAATGAATCACTTCACACTTTTCCAGGTTGAACTCCATCTGCCACTTCTCAGCCCAGCTCTGCATCCTGTCAATGTCCCGTTGCAACCTACAACAGCCTTCCACACTATCCACAACTCCAGCAACCTTCGTGCCATTGGCAAACTTGCTAACCCAGCCTTCCACTTCCTCATCCAAGTCATTTATAAAAATCACAAAGAGCAGAGATCCCAGAACAGATCCTTGTGGAACACCACTGGTCACCGAGTTCCATGCTGAATACTTTCCATCTACTACCACCCTCTGACTTCTATGGGCCAGCCAATTTTGTATCCAGACAGCCAACTTTCCCTGTATCCCATGCCTCCTTACTTTCTGAATGAGCCTACCATGGGGAACCTTATCAAACGCCTTGCTAAAATCCATATACACCACATCCATTGCTCTTCCTTCATCAATGTGTTTTGTCAGATCTTCAAAGAATTCAATAAGGCTTGTGAGGCATGACCTGCCCCTCACAAAGCCATGCTGACTGTCTCTAATCAAACCATGCTTTTCCAAATAATCATAAATCCTGTCTCTCAGAATCCTGTCCAATAATTTGCCCACTACCGACGAAAGACAGACTGGTCTATAATTCCCAGGGTTATCCCTATTCCCTTTCATGAACAAGGGAACAACATTTGCCACCCTCCAATCATCTGGTACTACTCCAGTGGACAGTGAAGACGCAAAGATCATCGCCAAAGGCACAGCAATCTCTTCCCTCGTTTCCCGTAATATCCTTGGGTATATCCCTTCGGATTAATCTCGGTCATCACTTTATGCATCAAGTAATACAGTAGCTAGTTTTGCAGATTTTTTCCTGAAAAAATGGGCTTATTTTACACGAATATTAGGGGGTGGAGACGTGAATCTGGTAGGAGAAGGTGACATTGTTTGTGAAATATGAAGGCACATCTTGTATATAAATCTGGAATTACACATTTACAGCCGTGCTTGGCTCTGTGAGCTGTGTGCTGCAGTGCTGCAAAAAAATGACACAGTGCATGAAGCGCACAGCGAGATAGAAGCTATTAATAATCCGAAAAGCCATTTATCTTAGACGCCTGTTTGTCTTTGTAAATAATGTGATCTGACCAAGGCATACAAAATACAATCTCTGGGTAGCTTTTGCCTTTGTGTGCAAATATAATAAATAATAAAAGGTATTGCTTCTTGAGAAAAGTAAAATAAGAAATATGTTATTTAATATAATAGTCCACATACTGGTAACCATGACTCCACGGATGCTGTCAGCCTATAATGCATTCTGTTATCCCGAATTGAATTCGACCCCGAGAATTACAAGAAACAATGACTTTGTAGACCCAAGTCATTCCAGTTAATCAATCGTCTGGTTTGTTTAACAATTCAATAAGCAGTTCTGCAATCTAATACCCAATACAGAGATTCCACGATAAAATTGTAGTACAATGCCTCACCAGTTGCTCCGAAAAGGATATGACATACAATTACCTGCGAAAGGTCAGTGGGCGTTTATTGTAATCTTCAGGTAGCTGACTAGGCTCACACCCTTAGTCGGCTGCCACAGTGAACCCTGGAGATTGCTGTCTTTTTATACCCTTTGCACAAGTTAACAGTTGAACAGTCATGATTTGGCAATCTGACATCTATCTCTATATTTTTTTTCTGCAGCTAGTCAGTTTCAGTGAAATCCACCTGGTCCATATCCTTACCTTTGGAGTCAGACATCTCAGCTGTGATATTGTGGTCTCGCTCCAACTGATATGATTGTCTGAGTCACATCCACCATATCAAGAGATGTGGAACAGCTAGTCAAGAGGAAGAAGGAAGCTTACTTAAGGTTGCGGAAGCAAGAATCAGACAGAGCTCTAGAGGGTTACAAGGTAGCCAGGAAGGAACTGAAGAATGGATGTAGGAGAGCTAGAAGGGGACATGAATAAGTCTTGGTGCGTAGGATTAAGGAAAATCCCAAGGCATTCTACACTGATGTGAGGAACAAGAGGATGGCCAGAGTGAGGGTAGCACCGATCAGGGATAGTGGAGGGAACTTGTGCCTGGGGTCAGAGGAGGTAGGGGAGGTCCTTAATGAATACTTTGCTTCAGTATTCACTAGTGAGAGGGACCTGGTCGTTTGTGAGGACAGCATGAAGCAGGCTGATATGCTCGAACAGGTTGATTTTCAGAAGGAGGATGTGCTGGAAATTTTGAAAGACATGAGGATAAATAAGTCCCCGGGGCCAGACGGGATATTCCCAAGGATATTACAGGAAACGAGGGAAGAGATTGCCGCACCTTTGGCGATGATCTTTGCGTCCTCACTGTCCACTGGAGTAGTACCAGATGATTGGAGCGTGGCAAATGTTATTCCCTTGTTGCAGAAAGGGAATAGGGATAACCCTGGGAATTACAGACCAGTCAGTCTTACGTCGGTGGTGGGGAAATTATTGGAGTGGATTCTGAGAGACAGGACTTATGATTATTTGGAAAAGCATGGTTTGATTAGAGATAGTCAGCACGGCTTTGTGAGGGGCAGGTCATGCCTCACAAGCCTCATTGAATTCTTTGAGGATGTGACAAACACATTGATGAAGGAAGAGCAATGGATGTGGTGTATATGGATTTTAGCAAGGCATTTGATAAGGTTCCCCATGGTAGGCTCATTCAGAAAGTAAGGAGGCATGGGATACAGGGAAATTTGGCTGTCTGGATACAAAATTGGCTGGCCCATAGAAGACAGAGGGTGGTAGTAGATGGAAAGTATTCAGCCTGGAGCTCGGTGACCAGTGATGTACCGCAGGGATCTTTTCTGGGACCTCTGCTCTTTGTGATTTTTATAAATGACTTGGATGAGGAAGTGGAAGGCTGGGTTAGTAAGTTTGCCAATGACACAAAGGTTGCTGGAGTTTTGGATAGTGTGGAGGGCTGTTGTAGGTTGCAACGGGACATTGATAGGATGCAGAGCTGGGCTGAGAAGTGGCAGATGGAGTTCAACCTGGAAAAGAACAAGAACAAAGAACAAAGAAAATTACAGCACAGGAACAGGCCCTTCGGTCCTCCAAGCCTGCGCCAATCCAGATCCTCTATCTAAACCTGTCGCCTATTTTCTCAGGGTCTGTATCTCTTTGCTTCCTGCCCATTCATGTATCTGTCTAGATACATCTTAAAAGACGCCAACGTGCCCGCGTCTACCACCTCCACTGGCAACGCGTTCCAGGCACCCATCACCCTCTGCGTAAAGAACTTTCCACACATATCCCCCCTAAACTTTTCCCCTCTCACTTTGAACTCATGACCCCTAGTAATTGAATCCCCCACTCTGGGAAAAATCTTCTTGCTATCCACCCTGTCTATACCTCTCATGATTTTGTACACCTCAGTCAGGTCCCACCTCAACCTCCGTCTTTCTAATGAAAATAATCCTAATCTACTCAACGTCTCTTCATAGCTAGCGCCCTCCATACCAGGCAACATCCTGGTGAACCTCCTTTGCACCCTCTCCAAAGCATCTACATCCTTTTGGTAATGTGGCAACCAGAACTGCACTCAGTATTCCAAATGTGGCTGAACCAAAGTCTTATACAACTGTAACATGACCTGCCAACTCTTGTACTCAATACCCCGTCCGATGAAGGAAAGCATGCCGTATGCCTTCTTGACCACTCTATTGACCTGCGTTGCAACCTTCAGGGAACAATGGACCTGAACACCCAAATCTCTCTGTCCATCAATTTTCCCCAGGACTTTTCCATTTATTGTATAGTTCACTCTTGAATTGGATCTTCCAAAATGCATCACCTCGCATTTTCCCGGATTGAACTCCATCTGCCATTTCTCTGCCCAACTCTCCAATCTATCTATATTCTGCTGTATTCTCTGACAGTCCCCTTCACTATCTGCTACTCCACCAATCTTAGTGTCGTCTGCAAACTTGCTAATTAGACCACCTATACTTTCCTCCAAATCATTTATGTATATCACAAACAACAGTGGTCCCAGCACGGATCCCTGTGGAACACCACTGGTCACATGTCTCCATTTTGAGAAACTCCCTTCCACTGCTACTCTCTGTCTCCTGTTGCCCAGCCAGTTCTTTATCCATCTAGCTAGTACACCCTGGACCCCATACGACTTCACTTTCTCCATCAACCTACCATGGGGAACCTTACCAAACGCCTTACTGAAGTCCATGTATATGACATCTACAGCCCTTCCCTCATCAATCAACTTTGTCACTTCCTCAAAGAATTCTATGAAGTTGGTAAGACATGACCTTCCCTGCACAAAACCATGTTGCCTATCACTGATAAGCCCATTTTCTTCCAAATGGGAATAGATCCTATCCCTCAGTATCTTCTCCAGCAGCTTCCCTACCACTGACGTCAGGCTCACCGGTCTATAATTACCTGGATTATCGCTGCTACCCTTCTTAAACAAGGGGACAACATTCGCAATTCTCCAGTCCTCCGGGACCTCACCCATGTTTAAGGATGCTGCAAAGTTATCTTTTAAGGCCCCAGCTATTTCCTCTCTCGCTTCCCTCAGTAACCTGGGATAGATCCCATCCGGACCTGGGGACTTGTCCACCTTAATGCCTTTTAGAATACTCAACACTTCCTCCCTCCTTATGCCGACTTGACCTAGAGTAATCAAACATCTATCCCTAACCTCAACATCCGTCATGTCCCTCTCCTCGGTGAATACCGATGCAAAGTACTCGTTTAGAATCTCACCCATTTTCTCTGACTCCACGCATAATTTTCCTCCTTTGTCCTTGTGTGGGCCATTCCTTTCTCTAGTTACCCTCTTGCTCCTTATATATGAATAAAAAGCTTTGGGATTTTCCTTAACCCTGTTTGCTAAAGATATTTCATGACCCCTTTTAGCCCTCTTAATTCCTCGTTTCAGATTGGTCCTACATTCCCAATATTCTTCCAAAGCTTCGCCTAGACCTTATGTATGCTTCCTTTTTCCTCTTAGCTAGTCTCACAATTTCACCTGTCATCCATGGTTCCCTAATCTTGCCATTTCTATCCCTCATTTTCACAGGAACATGTCTCTCCTGCACGCTAATCAACCTCTCTTTAAAAGGCTCCCACATATCAAATGTGGATTTATCTTCAAACAGCTGCTCCCAATCTACATTCCCCAGCTCCTGCCGAATTTTGGTATAGTTGGCCTTCCCCCAATTTAGCACTCTTCCTTTCGGACCACTCTCGTCTTTGTCCATGAGTATTCTAAAACTTACGGAATTGTGATCACTATTCCCAAAGTAGTCCTCGACTGAAACTTCAACCACCTGGCCGGGCTCATTCCCCAACACCAGGTCCAGTATGGCCCCTTCCCGAGTTGGACTATTTACATACTGCTCTAGAAAACCCTCCTGGATGCTCCTTTCAAATTCTGCTCCATCTAGACCTCCAACACTAAGTGAATCCCAGTCAATGTTGGGAAAATTAAAATCTCCTATCACCACCACCCTGTTGCTCCTATATCTTTCCATAATCTGTTTACGTATTTGTACCTCTATCTCACGCTCGCTGTTGGGTGGCTTGTAGTACAGCCCCAACATTGTTACCGCACCCTTCCTATTTCTGAGTTCTGCCCATATTGCCTCACTGCCCGCGTCCTCCATAGTGCCCTCCTTCAGCACAGCTGTGATATCCTCTTTGACCAGTAATGCAACTCCTCCGCCCCTTTTACCTCCCTCTCTATCCCGCCTGAAGCATCGATATCCTGGGATATTTAGTTGCCAATTGTGCCCTTCCCTCAACCAAGTCTCAGTAATAGCAATAGCATCATACTCCCAGGTACTGATCCAAGCCCTAGGTTCATCTGCCTTACCTACTACACTTCTTGCATTAAAACAAATGCACCTCAGACCACCAGTCCCTTTGCTTTCATCATCTGCTCCCTGCCTACTCTTCCCCTTAGTCACGCTGACTTCATTATCTAGTTCCTTACAGGCTTTAGTTACTACCTCCTTACTGTCCACTGACCTCCTCATTTGGTTCCCATCCCCCTGCCACATTAGTTTAAACCCTCCCCAACAGCGTTAGCAAAAGCACCTCCAAGAACATTGGTTCCAGTCCGGCCCAGGTGTAGACCATCCAATTTGTAATAGTCCCACCTCCCCCAGAACCGGTCCCAATGTCCCAAACGTCTGAACCCCTCCCTCCTGCATCATCTCTCAAGCATTCATCCTGACTATTCTTTCATTTCTACTCTGACTATCACGTGACACTGGTAGCAATCCTGAAATTACTACCTCTGAGGTCCTACTTTTAACTTGGCCCCTAACTCCCTAAATTCTGCTTGTAGGACCTCAACCCGTTTTTTACCTATATCATTGGTACCTATGTGCACAACGACAACTGGCTGTTCACCCTCCCCCTTCAGAATGTTCTGCAGCCGATCAGAGAAATCCCTGACCCGTGCACCTGCGAGGCAACATACCATTCGGGAGTCTCGTTTTCGACCACAGAACCGCCTATCTACTCCCCTTTTGACAATAGCCCTTCCACTCTTTTTTCCACTCTTCTGAACAGCAGAGCCAGCCACGGTACCATGAACCTGGCTACTGCTGCCTTCCCCTAGTGATCCATCTCCCTCAACAGTATCTAAAACGGTATACCTGTTTTGGAGGGAGATGACCGCAGGGGACACCTGCGCTGCCTTCCTGCTCTTTCTCTGCCTTTTGGCCACCCATTTACTTTCTCCCTCAGCAATCCTAATCTGCGGTGTGACCAATTCGCTAAACGTGCTATCCACGACCTCCTCAGCATCGCGGATGCTCCAAAGTGAGTCCATCCGCAGCTCCAGAGCCGTCATGCGGTCTAAGAAGAGCTGCAGCTGGATACACTTCCAGCACGTGAAGGAGTCAGGGACATCAGCCGTGTCCCTGAGCTCCCACATTGAGCAAGAGGAGCATAACACGGGTCTGAGATCTCCTGCCATTTTTAATCTTCAGCTTAACTTAGTCTTAACTTAGATAAATGAAAAAGGAACAATAAGTTTTTACCAATCACACGAAAAAAAAAGAAATAGAAAAAGCCTTACCTTATCTACACACCACCGAGTCCTTTTTTTTTTGGTTAGAGGAGGAGGGCGGGTGGCAGACACTACAGGTGTAGTATCTCGGGTTCAGAAACGGCCCAAATATATAGGACTTACTTCCCCAGCTGCCACCTCGCTCTCCCTGTCGCCGCTGCAAAAAGAAACTGCCGAAACAAAAAGGTAAGTTTATATAAATTGAAACTCACTTACCCAGCTGCCACCTCGCTCTCCCTGTCGCTGCTGCAAAAAGAAAAGTGTGAAGTGATTCATTTTGGAAGGTTGAATTTGAATGCGGAATACAGGCTTAAAGACAGGATTCTTGGCAGTGTGGAGGAACAGAGGGATCTTGGGGTCCACGTCCATAGATCCCTCAAAGTTGCCACCCAAGTTGATAGGGTTGTTAAGAAGGCGTATGGTGTGTTGGCTTTCATTAACAGGGGGATTGAGTTTAAGAACCGCGAGGTTATGCTGCAGCTCTATAAAGCCCTGGTTAGACCACACTTGGAATATTGTGTTCAGTTCTGGTCGCCTCATTATAGGAAGGATTTGGAAGCTTTAGAGACGGTGCAGAGGAGATTTACCAGGATGCTGCCTGGACTGGAGGGCATGTCTTATGAAGAAAGTTTGAGGGAGCTAGGGCTTTTCTCATTGGAGCGAAGAAGGATGAGAGGTGACTTGATAGAGGTTTACAAGATGATGAGAGGCATAGATAGAGTGGATAGCCAGAGACTTTTTCCCAGGGTGGAAAGGGCTATCACCAGGGGGCATAATTTTAAGGTGATTGGAGGAAGGTTTCGGGGAGATGTCAGAGATAGGTTCTTTACACAGAGAGTGGTGGGTGCGTGGAATGCGCTGCCAGCAGTGGTAGAAGCAGATACATTAGGGACATTTAAGCGACTCTTGGATAGGTACATGGATGATAGTAGAATGAAGGGTATGTAGGTAGTTTGATCTTCGAGTAGGTTAAAGGGTCGGCACAACATCGTGGGCCGAAGGGCCTGTACTGTGCTGTACTGTTCTATGTTCTATGTTCTATATCAGAAATAAGGTCATCCTTGCACCTTGTGGTTAAACAGCCAGCTCGTTTTGCAAGATTTTGTGCTCGTGCTAGTTTGCAGCTTAGCTCTGATTGCACCCTCAGCAGTTCAGTATTACAAAGTTCATCTGTCAGAGATATCAGATAAAATGGCCAACTTAGATATTCCACTTACATTTTCTTTGCTCTACAGGGATCCCAATGGCCATTCTCCATGTGTAAGCCAAGGCATTGAGTGTCAGCAGTCTATTTGACTTTTCTTTTTAATTCATTTTCGAGAAGTGGGCATCACTCACAAGTAGGGTTCCATCTCTTGTTGGACATATTCCTAGAGATGTCATCATATGATCTTCTGCCTCCAACTGTCCCGCCCTGCACTCTTGCCATTAGTCACTCAACATGTCCATACACACGATGTACCACCTTCTCATGGCAAGTGAACAGACTCTTCATGACCTAATTGGGTGATTCTTGACTGCCAGTCAGGCAGCTTTAGTCACATGCCCAATATTTTTATAACTAATAAACAAGTTGCAAAGAGAAATGGGTACAGCAAGCATGGTGCATGCTACTCCCATTTCTCCAGACATTGAGAGGCCTAACTTTAAAAAAAAATTCATTCCCAGGATATGGGCTGCGCTGGCAAGGTTGGCATTTATTGGCCATCCCCCGTTGCCCTTGGGAAGGTGGTGGTGTGCCTTCTTTGTGAACCACTGCAGTCCTTGTGGTGAATGTGTTCCTATGGTGCTGTTAGGTAGTGAGTTCCAGGTAGCCCTTAAATAGACCATCAGAAGTTTCTCCAAAAAGGTACAATTTTAGAGTTTTGTTTAGTAAGATATTGTTGGGGTCCAGCTCTACAGACTTGTTCTTGTGCCCCACCGCCACACTAACCCCACAGCCCCAACATACTCCTCCTCCCAACAGGCCTCGCCAGCTGACCAGCTGTAACGATAGGAAAACTAGCGAGCTGCAGCAGACACCCACTGGGTGTGGTTCAGGCCTCCAGCCTGTCACCCACAGGTAGGCACCCAGATGAATCGCCAATAACTCATCCATTTGCCATCAAACCAATATGTTCTCCCTCCATTTCAATACTGAGGGAATGACACATTCTCAGAGATGATGTCCTTTGGATCACAAGTTGCACTGAGATTCTGTCTGCCTTTTCTATTTTTTCAGGGGAAATGTAAAATTCCCACAGCACTCTTAAAAGAAAGCTTTACTGTTGTGTTGGGCTACATTCGTCTCTCATCCAAACTCACCAAATACTTTCAAAAAACAAAAAGTGCTGGAAATACTCAGCAGGTCTGGCAACATCTGTGAAGAGAGAAGCTGCTTCTCCAGCACTTTTTATTTTTATGTCAGATTTTCAGCATCTGCAGTATTTTGCTTTTATTTTAGTGTTTAATTCACTGCCACTTCTCTTCCAGGAATGCCTACCTTGAAGAAGTTCTGCTCTTCTCTCCTGCTTCTCTCTCCACAGATGCTGCCAGACCTGCTAAGTATTTCCAGCATTTTTTGTTCTTTTTTCAGATTTCCAGCATCTGCAGTATTATTCCAAATACCAAGTGAACTATCATTTACTGTTTGTGGGATCTTACTTTTACAAAGAATGGCCATCAGGCTTACCTGAGTAAAAGGTCACTTCCAAGTAGTTTACGGCAAAGTACTTAGATGTATCTCTGAGACCTGTGATAACATCCACTATAAATATCACTTGTGTCACGTAGGGCCCCACCTGCCAAGAATGAGGCACATGAATTTTGTCATGAACATTGATTTTAAACTGTTACTGGAGTGAAGAAAGGACTTGTTAAACAGATCAGCCATGGCTGGAAAGATATTTGCATATTAACAGACAGTGTTTGGAAGGATAAAGCAGCCATTCCCAGACACATTCAACCCACAGTGGACCCTTGGCTGGCAAGACATTTGCATATTAACAAACAGTGCTCAGAAAGGACAAAGGACCATTCCCTGACACATTCCCAACCCACAACGGACTTTTGATCACCAGACTTTGAAGGTGGGGGAGCTCACATTCCAGGTTAGAGTCATATAGCACAGAAGAGGCCCTTAGACCCATCATGTCTGTGCGAGCCATCAAATGCCGAACTACTCTAATTCCATTTTCCAGCACTTGGTCCGTAGCCTTGTATGCTATGGTGTTTCAAGTGCTCATTTAAATAATTCTTAAATGTTGTAAGGGTTCCTGCCTCTACCATCGCTTCAGGCAGTGCGTTCCAGATTCCAACCACTCTCCGAGTGAATTTTTTTTTCGTCAAATCCCCTCTAAACCTCCTTCCCCTTAACTTAAATCTATGCCCCCTGCTTATTGACCCCTCTGCTAAGGGAAAAAGTTTCTTCCAGTCTAACCCTCATAATTTTGATTTCCTCAACCATGTCCCCCCTCAGCCTTCTCTGCTCTAAGGAAAACAACCCTAGCCTATCCAGTCTCTCTTCATTGCTGAAATGCTCCACCCCGGGCAACATCCTGGCGAATCTCCTCTGCACCCTCTCCAGTGCAATCACAGCCTTACTGTAGTGTGGCGACCAGAACTGTGCACAGTACTCCAGCTATGGCCTAACTAGTGTTTTATACAGATCCATCATAACCTCCCTTCTCTTATATTCTATGCCTCGGCTAATAAAGGCAAGTATCCCATATGCCCTCCTAAGAACCTTATCTACTTGTGCTGCTGCCTTCAGTGATCTATGGAAAAGTACACCAAGGTCCCTTTGACCCTCTGTACTTCCTAGGGGCCTGCCATCCATTGTATATTCCCTTGCCATGTTAGTCCTCCCAAAATGCATCACCTCACACTTCTCAGGATTAAATTCCATTTGCCACTGCTCCTCCCATTTTACCAGCCCATCTATATCATCCTGTAATCTAAGGTTTTCCTTCTCACTATTTAGGACACCACCAATTTTCATGTCATCTGCGAACTTACTGATCATACCTCCTATATTCACGTCTAAATCATTAATGTACACTACAAACAACAACGGTCCCAGCACTGATCCCTGTGGTATACCATTGTTCACAGTCTTCCACTCGCAAAAACAACCCTCGACCATCACCCTCTGCCTCCTGCCACGAAGCCAATTTTGGATCCAATTTGCCAAATTGCCCTGGATCCCATTGGCTCTTACCTTCTTAACCAATCTCCCATGCGGGACATTATCAAAAGCCTTACTGAAGTCCATGTAGACTACATTAACTGCTTTACCCTCATTTACACATTTAGTCACTGCCTCAAAAAATTCAATAAAGTTAGTTAGACATGATCTCCCTCTGACAAAGCCATGCTGACTATCCCTGATTAATCCCTGCCACTCCAAGTGGAGATTAATCCTGTCCCTCAGAATTTTTTCCAATAGTTTCCCAACCACTGATGTCAGACTCACCGGCCTGTAATTACCTGGTTTATCCCTGCTACGCTTCTTGAACAATGGTACCACATTCGCAGTCCTCCAATCCCCTGGTACCTCTCCTGTGGCCAGAGAGGATTCGAAAATTTGTTGTCAGAGCCCCTGCTATCTCCTCCCTTGCCTCACACAACAGCCTGGGATACATCTCACCTGGGCCTGAGGATTTATCCACTTTTACGCCCTCTAAAACCGCTAATCCTTCCTGCCTTTCAATGCTAATATGTTCAAGTATATCACAATCCCCCTCCCTGATCGCTACTCCTACATTGTCCTTCTCCATAGTGAACACAGAAGAAAAGTAATCATTTAAAACCTCACCTATGTCCTCTGGCTCCACACACAGATTGCCACTTTGGTCCCTAATGGGCCCTACTCTTTCCCTGGTTATCCTCTTGCCCTGAATATACTTAGAAAACGCCTTTGGATTTTTCTTTATCTTGCCCGCCAGTGTTTTCTCATGTCCCCTTTTTGCTCTCCTCATTACTTTTTTAAGTACCCCCTTACGTTTTCTATACTCGGGCCTCCGCTGTTTTCAGCGCTCTTATCTGCCGTAAGCCTTCTTTTTTTCCCTTATCCAATCCTCTATATCCCTTGACATCCAGTGTTCCCAGGACTTGTTGGTCCTATCCTTCACCTTAACGGGTAAATGTTGGCTCTGAACTCTCATTATTTCCGCTTTGAATGACTCCCACTGGTCTGATGTAGACTTTCCTACAAGTAGTTGCTCCCAGTCCACTTTGGCCAGATCCTGTTTTATCATATTGAAATTGGCCTTTCCCAATTCTGTACCTTTATTGCCAGTCCCTCTTTGTCCTTTTCCATAACTACCTTAAATCTTAGAGTTATGGTCACTATCCCCGAAATGTTCCCCCCCAGACACTTCTACCACTTGTCCGGCTGCATTCCCTAGGATTAGGTCCAGTACTGCCCCTTCTCTTGTAGGACTTTCTACATACTGGCTCAAAAAGCTCTCCTGTGTGCATTTTAAGAATTCCACCCTCTCAAAGCCTTTTGCACTAAGACTATCCCAGTTGCTGTTGGGGAAGTTGAAATCCCCTACTATTATTACCCTATTATTTTTACACTTCTCAGAGATTTGCCTACATATCTGCTCCTCTATCTCTCCCTGACTGTTTGGAGGCCTGTAGTACACTCCCAGCCAAGTGATTGCCCCCTTTTTATTTTTAAGTTCCACCCATATGGCCTCATTTGAGGAACCTTCTAAGATATCATCCCTCCTTACTGCAGTAATTGACTCCTTGATCAACACTGCAATGCTACCTCCTCTTTTACCCCTCCCCTGTCTTGCCCGAAGATTCTATACCCTGGAATATTGAGCTGCCAGTCCTGCCCTTCCCTCAACCATGTCTCTGTGATAGCAATAATATCATATTATGTGCTAATCAACGCCCTCAATTCATCTGCCTTACTCGTAAGACTCCTTGCATTAAAATAGATGCAATCCAGCCTTGCATTTTTCACTTGTGCCTTAACAGGTCTATATTTGCTCTGCCTTCCAGACTGACTCAGTTTCTCCTATATTTGACTGTGCATCACCCCTACTGTACCTCCACTCTGTATCCCATCCCTCTGCCAAATTAGTTTAGACCCCCCCGCCCAACAGCACTAGCAAATCTCCCAGCAAGGATGTTGGTCGCATTCCGGTTCAGTTACAACCCGTCCAACTTGTACAGGTCCCACCTTTGCCAGAAACAGACCCAGTGATCCAGGAAACTAAAGCCCTCCTTCCTGCACCATCTCCTCAGCCACGCATTCATGTGCTCTATCCTCCTATTCCTATACGTTGCACCGGGAGTAATCCAGATATTACAACCTTTGAGGTTGACTGCTAAGATGGCCAAATACACAATGGTCAAAGCAACTAGTCACATGACTAACCTGCTGGGTAACCTGAGCTTTTTTGAATTTGTACCAACAGTTTGGGCAAAAAGCAGAATGTTCCTGGACTGAGAAGATCTCTCCTGGCTGGCTTGCCACAGCCTCTCCTGTCTGTCTGCCCCCATCTCTTTCTCACAAGCCTCTGAATCCACTGAAAACAGATGAACCCCATGAGAGAAAAGTCTGCTACAGCGAACAAGGTTTAAGAAGAATACTGGGCCCCAAGAAAAGCAAGATCTACCTCCATCAAGGACTCTACAGTTGGCTCGAAGAACCCTAACAAAAATTCTTCAGGTATTGGCTCAAATTTTTCCGCTTTTTATTCTGCTCTTTTCTATCTCTATTTGCATGTGTATTGCATATGCATGCTAGCGTGGGCATGTCGTGTATCCGTAGGTGTTAACCGAATTAGAGATTAAGTTTAAGAAATTTCAACTTTTCTTCTTTAAACCTAAGAAAGCGTGTTTGTGCTGGCTTCTTTGCCTTATAATTAGAAAGCGGTGAACAATGATTCACCAAAGGGGAACTAAAAACACAGTGTGTTTAAAATTAAACCATCACGGTAAGACCAGGTGAAGGCTGAGAGGAACCCCTCGACACCTTTTTCCCCTGGTTGTTAACGCTTGTGTTGTCTTTTATTTCACCAAGCAAATTTATAGCAAACATATATATTCCCCAGTGTACTCACTTCGGATTGATAGTCTATCAAACGCAGAAACCTTAGCATTTTAATTTAACATAAGATTTACTTTATTGTTAAGGTTTTGAAAATAAATAATTAGCTGTTAGATAATTACATAAAAAGACCTTAGGGCCTAGGCTGCGCTGAGTTCTGTGACTGAGGCCAGTGAATAGCAAAATTCTATTTAATTATTAATAATCTTTAATGATGAGTTTTCCAGTCACTTTCCCTTAAATGCAGTATCTACATCAGTAACAATTATTTAATGGAGAAGTTTGATAAGGATAGGGCTATTGCACTGTATGCACTATTGGGACCATGGTTCATCCCATCCAATTGAGGTCCAGAGGCTGCATGTAGCCTTCTCTTCCAGCTAACTGACTTGCTCAACCTTTGTTTTTGAAAAGGTGCCAATTCTTGCTCATTGTAGAGTCCTATGGGCATTGGCACATCATCTTGGAAATGACAATTCTTCAAAAATGAACAGAAACAGTGAGAGGGGCAGTTCACTTGAGATTTTTTTCTGGGGAAGAGACATCATAAATAAGCTCAGGCCTATCTTGCTATGCACTTTTCAGCAACATGCCACAACAGCAGCAACCCTGGTTCCTTTATTATTATCTTGGATCTCAGTTAACCACAGCACCTTGAAAGGGAAACAGCTCAAAAACAGAAAAGTGAAATATACTTGAACGAGAAATTGGGCTCGAGGGAAAGGACAGGGGAGTGGAAGTCATTGGATAGCTTCTTCAAAAGCTAGCGCAGGCATGACAGGCCGGATGGCTTCCTCCAGTGCTGTATGTTTCTAAGGTTCACCTTCTCGAAGATGCTGTGCATTTTTGTGACGTCTGGCAACATGTCATACCTGGTGCTAAATACGAAATGCTGGTTACTAGGGTGGCCAGGATGGTGATGTGCACAGGTGTGCTACCTGATCCAAGCCGGATCTGACCCTGATGATGAGATGGCACTCTGCCACACTGCCAGCTGTGGCTCAGTGATAGCACACTTGCCTTTGAGTCAGAAGGTGTGGGTTTAAGCCCCGCTCCAGAGATATGAGTACACAATCTAGGCTGACACCTCAGTGCAATACTGAGTGAGTGCTGCACTGTTGGAGGTGCCATTTTTTGAATGAGACATTAAACTGAGGCCCTATCTGCCCTTTCGGGCGGTTGCAAAAGATCCCACAGCACTATTTTGAAGAAGAGCAGGAGAGTTTTCTCTGGGGCCCTGGCCAATATTTATCCCTCAACCAGCGTCACTAAAACAGATTTTCTGGTCATTATCACATTGCTGTTTATGGGACTTTTCAGTGTGAAACTTGGCTGCCGTGCTTCCTACATTACAACAGTGACTACACTTCAAAAATACTGAAGTGTTTTGGGACTTCCTGAGGTCGTGAAAGGTGCTATGTTAACGTCCATGCTTCCTATGTTACTTGTTATGCTGGATTTAGTGGCACTGTCTGATTTATGTTATATGTTCCAGATTCAGCTCTCAGTGTTAGAATGATCATGTAAATGTAGCATTCACACATATATATCATGATATCATCATAGACACAAACATGAATCAGCATATCCATTACTTTCTTAGTAATGCAAATTTCGACATGGACACTTCATTCCTTTGACATTTACATTGCCCAGTGGTCAGTTCACTGTTGTGAAAATGTGTGATGATGGTGGTGAAGGGTGCAGATTTT
Organism: Heterodontus francisci; assembly: GCF_036365525.1. NCBI lineage: Eukaryota > Metazoa > Chordata > Chondrichthyes > Heterodontiformes > Heterodontidae > Heterodontus > Heterodontus francisci. The sequence goes on along the minus strand of NC_090371.1, from coordinate 29,669,892 downwards.
GGAATGGGGGTGGGGGCAGTGTAAAACTATTGTTCCCACTGACTTCAGCAATTCATATTAGTTTTTTTATTTGTTCATGGGATGTGAGTGTCACTGGCAAGGACAGCATTTATTGCCCATCCCTAATTGCCCTTGAGAAGGTGGTGGGGTAGCTCTGTAATTAAAGATAACATTAGTACAGTAGTGAGAAATGACCTTATTTCAGAAAGTCAAGATGTAGAATCAGTTTGGGTAGAGACAAGAAATAGAAATGGTAAGAAGTCACTTGTGGGAGTAGTTTATGGACCCCCTAACAGTAGCTACACTGCAGGACCGAGTATACAGGAAGAAATAATGGGGGCTTGTAAGAAATAGATAAGAAATAGCTGACCAGATAACGATTCTGTGGCCTTGTCCAATCTACACCTTCTCCTTTGTTATCTCTTGCCCCACCCCCCGCTTTACTTACTTATAACCTTTGATATTTCTAATATTTTCCAGTTCTGAAGAAGGGTCACTGACCCAAAACGTTAACTCTGCTTCTCTCGCCACAGATGCTGCCAGACCTGCTGAGTATTTCCAGCATTTCTTGTTTTTATTTCAGATTTCCAGCATCCGCAGTATTTTGCTTTTATTTTAGTAATCAGAGGCCAGGCTAATGTTTTGGGGGCATCAATTTGAATCTCACCATGGCAAATGGTGAAATTTGAATTCAATTAATAAATCTGGAATTAAAAGCTAGTCTAATGGTGACCATGAAACCATTGTTGATTGTCCTAAAAACACATCTGATTCACTAATGTCCTTTAAGGAAGGAAATCTGCTGACCTTACCTGGTCTGTGCATGAGTACATGTGACTCCAGACCCACAGTGATTGACTCTTAAAAATGCCCTCTGAAATGGCCTAGCAAGCCACTCAGTTCAAAGATAATTAGGGATGGGTAATAAATTCTGGCCCTGCCAGCGACGCTCATATCCCACAAAAAATGAATAAGTAAAGGAGTCTCTAGGCAACAGTGATCATAACATGATAGAATTTTACATTGAGTTTGAGGGTGAGAAGTGTGGGTTTAAGACTAGTGTCTTAAACTTAAATAAAGGCAAATGCAAGGGCATGAGAACAGAGCTGGAGAAAGAACTGGGGGAATAGATTAAAAGGTAGGACAGTAGAGAAGCAGTGACAGACATTTATGGAGATATTTCTTAACTCTCAGCAAAGATATGTTCCATTGAGAAAGAAAAACTCTATGAGAAGGATGCACCATCTATGGATAACTAGGGAAGTTAAGGATAGCATCAAATTGAAAGAAAAGGTGCATAAATACTGCGAAGATTAGTGGTAGGTCAGAAGATTGGACAGATTTTAGAAACCAGCAAAAAATGGCAAATAAAAGGAGGGAGAAATTAGAGGATGAGAGAAAGCTAGCTAGAAATATAAAGCATATAGTAAGAGTTTCTACAAATGTTTAAAAAGGAAAAAGTAACTAAAGTGAGCTATGGTCACTTGGAGGGTGAAATTGGGGAATTAATGGGAAAAAGGAAATGATGGAGGTGTCGAACAGGTATTTTGTGTCTATCTTCACTGTAGAAGATACAAGAAAACCCAAGAGTATTTGAAAATCAAGAGGTAAAAGGGAGCAAGGAACTTAAAACCATCACAATCTCTAGGAAAAAGGTACTGGGAAAACTATTAGAACGAAAGGTGGATAGGTCCCCTGTACCTGATGGCTTGCATCCTAGGATTTTAAAAGAAGTGACTGCAGAGATAGTGGCTGGGATTTTGTGTGGCCCCCTGAAGTGGGATCAGAGGCAGAGGGTCATGGAGTATCACAATGGGTAGCGGTGGGGTGGAGGGCCATCGCCACCCCTTCGCTAAGCAATCATCCCTGGGGTGGGATAGGCCAACGGCAGCCTTCCCGAGACCAATTGAGGCCCTTACATGGCCTATTAATGGCCAATTAAGGGCCTTTTCCCGATGCTGCTGAGATCTTACCAGGGGTAGGGAGTGCCTCTGCCTTGTAAAATGAGGTGCCCTCCCTGTGGGCTTGGGGGTGGGGATTCCTCCTTCATGGGCAATTTGTGGCTGATGGAGGACCCTAACCAGGCACCACTTTACCCCCAGGACCCCACTCCCCCTGGACTGCCAGCCCCCACTCCCCCTCAACAGGGCCTTCCGGACTGGCCCCGGCAACTCCACCTCAATTACCAGTGATCCGGGTCTCCAGCATTGGGCCTGGGTCCGAGATCTCTGCAGTACCGGCAGTGGTGACCACTGCCAGTGACACTGCTGATACTGACACTCTAATTAGCCAGCAGCACTTGGAGGCCGGATCCCCATCTTTGAAAGGATGGGGATCCCAGTTCATGAAACATCGAAGTTAAGAGACCGGAGGATCGCTGCTTGAGGGGGAGGGTGAGGGGGGGGGGGTGGTATTGTGGTGGTGCACGAGAAGGCTGAGGCCTAGATTTGGAAAGTTCCCAGAGGATTGGGAAATCACAAATATAACACCTCTATTCAAGAAATGAGGGAGACAGAAAGCAGGAAATTATAGGCCAGTTAGCCAAACATCTGTCATAGGGAAAATGCGAGTATCCATTATTAAGGAAGTAGTAGCAGGACATTTAAAAAATCATAATACAATCAGGCAGAGCCAACATGGTTTTGTGAAAAGGAAATAGTGTTTGACTAATTTATTAGAGTTCTTTGAGGAAGTAACATGCAAGATGGATAAAGGAGAACCTGTTGATGTGTACTTGGATTTCCAAAAGGCATGCACTAAGGTGCCACATCAAAAGTTACGACACAAAATAAGAGCTCATGGTGTAGGGGGCAACATATTAGCATGGATAGAGGATCGGTTAGCTCACAAGAAGTAGAGAGTAGGAATAAGTGGGTCATTTTTGGGATGGCAAGCCCCTACTAGTGGAGTGCCACAGGGATCAGTGCTGGGGCCTCAAATATTTACAAAGCATATCAATGACTTGGATGAAGGGACAGAATGTAGGGTTGCTAAATCTGCTGATGACGCAAAAATTATTAGGAAAGGAAGCTGTCAAGCGTCTACAAAGGGATTTAGATAGGTTAAGCGAGTGGTCAAAAATGTTGCAGATGGAGTATAATGTGGGAAAATGTGAACTTGTCCACTTTGGCAAGAAGAATAGAAAAACAGTATATTATTTGAAGGGAGAGAGACTGCAGAACTCTATGGTACAGAGGCAACTGGATGTCCTGGTACATGAAGTTAGTACGCAAATACAGCAAGTGATTAGGAAAGCAAATGGAATGTTGGCATTTATTACAAGGGGAATCGAGTATAAAAGTAGGGAAGTGTCACCACAGCTGTACAGGGCCTTAGTTTTCTTTTTTATTCATTCATGGGATGTCGGCGTCACTGACTAGGCCAGCATTTATTGCCCATCCCTGATTGCCCTTGAGAAGGTGGTGGTGAGCTGCCTTCTTGAACCGTTGCAGTCCATGTGAGGTAGGTGCACCCACAGTGCTGTTAGGAAGGGAGTTCCAGGATTTAGACCTTATCTGGAGTACTGTGTACAGTTTTGGTCTCCTTACTTAAGAAAGGATACAATTGCATTAGAAGCAGTTCAGAGAAGGTTCACTTGACTGATTCTGGGATGAAGGGGTCGTCTCATGAGGAAAGGTTGAGCGGGTTGGGCCTATACCCACTGAAGTTTAAAAGAATGAGAGGTGATCTTATTGAAACATGTAAGATCCTGAGAAGACATGACAGGATAGATGCTGAGAGGATGTTTCCCCTCATGGGGGAATCTAGAACCAGGGGACAAAGTTTAAAAATTAGGGGTCTCCCATTTAAGATGGAGATGAGAATTTTTTTCTTTTGGAGGGTCGTTAGTCTGTGGAATTCTCTTCCCCAGAGAACAGTGGAGGCTGGGTCATTGAATATATTCAAGGCTGAGTTACAGATTTTTGATCAACAAGGGAGTTGAGGGTTCACAGAATCAAAGAACTGTTACAGAAGGAGGCCATTTGCGCAGAAGGAGGCCATTTGGCCCATCATGTCCGCTCCGGCTCTCCAAAAGAACAATTCACTTTGTGCCATTCCCCCGCCTTCTCCCCGTAACCCTGCACGTTCTTTTCATATAATTGTCCAATTCCCTTTTGAATGCTTCATTTTAACCTGCCTCCATCATATTGTCAGGCAGCACATTCCAGGTCTTAATCACACGCTGAGTGGAAACATTTTTCCTCATGTTGCTTTTGCTTTTCTTACCATTATTTTAAATCTGTGCCCTCTCGATCTCAATCCTTTCATGACTGGTAACAGTTTCTTTCTTTCTACTCTGTCCAGACCCCTCATGATTTTGAATACCTTATTCAAATCACCTCTCAATCTTCTCTTCTCAAGGGTTATGGGGGTGACAGACAGAAAATTGGAGTTGAGGCCACAATTAGATCAGCTATGATCTTATAAAATGGCAGAATTGGCTCAAAAGGCCGACTCCTACTCCTAATACTTGTACTTTCTTGAATCTCTGCACTCCATGTGGTGTAGGTACACCCACTGTGCTGTTAGGAAGGCAGTTCCAGGTTTTCAACCCAGTGACAATGAAGAAATGATGATACACTTCAAGTCAGGATGGTGTGTGACTTGGAGGGTAACCTGCAGGGAGTGTTGTTCCCATGTGCCTGTTGCCCTTGTCCTTCTAAGTGGTAGAGGGCATGGGTTTGGAAGGTGCTTTGGCGAAGTGCATCTTGTAGATGGTACACATTGCTGCTACTGTACACTCGTGGTGGAGATAGTGAATGTTTAAGGCGGTCGTTGGGGTGCCAAACAAGTGGGCTGCTTTTTCGTGTATGGCGCGAGCTTCTTGTGTGTTATCAGAGCTGCACTGTTCCAGGCAACTGGAGAGTATTCCATCAGACTCCTGACCTGTGCCTTGTAGACAGTGAATAGGATTGTGGAGTCAGGAGGTGAGTTATTCACCACAAAATTCCCAGCCTCTCTGACCTGCTCCTGCTCTTGAAGCCAGAGTATTTTTTTTATTCCTTCATGGGACATGCGCGTCGCTGGCAAGGCCAGCATTCGTTGCCCATCCCCAATTGCCCTTGACAACAGAATGGCTTGCTGGACCAGTTCAATCATCTGACCAACGGATCATATCTAAGCTCTGCAGTCCTGCCACATCCAGCTGTGAATGGTGGTGGACAATTAAACAACTAACTGGGGAGGAGGTGGCTCCACAAATACCCCCATCCTCAATGATGGGGGCGCCCAGCACATTAGTGCAAAAGATAAGGCTGAAACATTTGCAACAATCTTCGACCTCCTCCTGAAGTTGCCACATCACAGATGCCAGACTTCAGCCAATTCAATTCATTCCATGTGATATCGAGAAATGACTGAAGGCACTGGATACTGCAAAGGCCAGGGGCCCTGACAATATTCCAGCAATAATACTGAAGACCTGTGCTCCAGAACATGCCGCACCCCCAGCCAAGCTGCTCCAGTACAGCTACAACACTGGCATCTACCCGGCAATGTGGAAAATTGGCCAGGTATGTCCTGTATACAAAAAGCAGGACAAGTCCAACCCAGCCAATTACCGCCCCATCAGTCTACTCTCAATCATCAGTAAAGTGATGGAAGGTGTCATCGACAGTGCTATCAAGTGGCACTTGCTTAGCCTGCTCAATGACACTCAGTTTGGGTTCTGCCAGGGCCACTCAGCTCCTGACCTCATTTCAGCCTTGGTTCAAACATGGACAAAAGAGCTGAACTGAAGAAGTGCGGTGAGAGTGACTGCCTTTGACATCAAGGCAACATTTGACCGAGTATGGCATCAAGGAGCCTTAGCAAAACTGAAGTCAATGAGAATCAGGGGGAAAAGTCTCCGCTGGCTGGTTCTGGTTTTTGGAGGTCAATCATCTTAGCTCCAGGACATCACTGCAGGAGTTCCTCAGGATATGTACTAGGCCCAACCATTTTCAGATGCTTCATCAATGACCTTCCTTCCATCATAAGGTCGGAAGTGGGGATGTTTGCTGATGATTGCAAAATGCTCAGCACCATTCACGACTTCTTAAATAATGAAGCAGTCCGTGTAGAAATGCAGAAAGACCTGGACAATATCCAGGCTTGGGCTGATAAGTGGCAAGTAACATTTGTGCTACACAAGTACCAGGCAATGACCATCTCCAAAAAGAGAGAATGTAACCATCTCCCCTTGACGTTCAAGGGCATTACCGTCGCTGAATCCCCCACTATCAACATCCTTGGGGTTACCATTGACCAGAAACTGAACTGGAGTAGCCATGTAAATACTATGGCTACAAGAGCAATTCAGAGGCTAGGAATCCTGCGGTGAGTAACTCACCTCCTGACTCCCCAAAGCCTGTCCACCATCTTCAAGGCACAAGTCAGGAATGTGATGGAATACTCTCCACTTGCCTGGATGGGTGCAGCTCCAACAAGACTCAAGAAGCTTAACGCCATCCACAACAAAGCAGCCTGCTTGATTGGCACCCCATCTACAAACATTCACTCCCTCCACCACTGACACATAATGACAGCAGTGTGTACCGTCTACAAGTGCATTGCAGCAATGCACCAAGGCCCCTTCGACAGCACCTTTCAAACCCGTGACCTCTACCAACTAGAAGGACAATGGCAGCAAATGCATGGGACACCACCACCTACAAGTTCCCCTCCACACACCATCCTGACGTGGAACTATATCACCGTTCCTTCACTGTCACTGGGTCAAAATCCTGGAACTCCCTTCCCAACAGCACTTTAGGTGTACCTACCCCACATAGACTGCAGCGGTTCAAGAAGGCAGCTCACCACCACCTTGTCAAGGGCAGTTAGGGATGGGCAATAAATGCTGGCCTAGCCTGCGATGCACACATGCCCATGAATGAAAATAAAATAAAACATTTTGGAGGGCAGTAAAGAGTCAACCACATTGCTGTGGATCTGGTGTCACATACAGGCAGGTAACAATTTCCTTTGTTAAAGGATTAATGAACCAGATGGGTTTTTACAACAATCAATGATGGTTCCATGGCACCATTACTGAGACTGGCTTTCAATTCCAGATATTTATTAATTAATTGAAATTAAATTGCACCGCCCGCCATGGTGGGATCCAAGCCTTGTCCCCAGGGCGTTAGCCCAGGCCACTGGATTGCTGCTTCAGGGACAATACCACTATGCCATCATCTCCCTGGCTGGTCTAGTTAAGTTTCTGGTCAATGGTAACCCTAATGATGTTGATAGGGGCGGGGGGGGAGGGCGGATTCAGTCGTGGTAATACCGTTGAATGTCAAGGGGAGATGGTTAGATTTTCTCTTGTTGGAGATGGTCATTGCCTGGCACGTGTAGTGCGAATGTTACTTTCCACTTACCAGTCCAAGCCTGAATGCTGTCTAGGCATGTAGGCACGGACTGCTTGGTATCTGAGGAGTTGTAATGGAACTGACCACTGTGCAATCATCAGCGACCATTCCCACTTTTGACCTTATGATGGAGAAAAGGTCTTTAAAGCTGTTTAAGATGGCTGGGCCCTGGAACTGCCCTGAGGAACTTCTGTAGTGATGTCCTGGGGCTGAGATAATTAGCCTCTAATGACCACAACCATCTTCCTTTGCTCTGGGTCTGATTCCAGCCAGTGGAGAGTTTTCACCCAGATTCCCTTTGACTTCAATTTTACTAGGGTTCCTTGATGTCATACTTGATGAAATGCTGCCTTGATTTCAAGGCCAATCACTCTCAGCTTACCTTTGGAATTTAGCTCTTTTGTCCATCTTTGGACCATGGATATAATGAGGTCTGGAACTGAGTGGCCCTGGCTGAACCCAAACTGAGCATCAGTGAGTAGGTTATTGGTGAATAAGTGCTGCTTGATAGCACTGTCAATGACACCTTCCATTACGTTGCTGATGATTGAGAGTGGTAATTGACTGCATTGAATTGTCCTGCTTTTTGTGGGCAGGACATATCTGGGCAATTTTCCATATTGTCAGGTAGATGCCAAGTGGAATCGCTGAACTGGAACAGCTTGGGTAGGGCACAACTAGTTCTGGAGCACAAGTCTTCAATACTACAACTGGGATGTTATCAGGACCCATAGCCGTTGCTGTATCCGGTGTACTTAGCCATTTCTTGATCTCCCATGGAGTGAATTGAATTGGCTGAAGTCTGGCATCTGTGATGCTGAGTTCTCAGGAGGTAGTGGTAGAAGTGGGGTTAAAGATACTTACCCAATGACAACTTATCTCTTTACATGTTTGGAAAAAATGCAAGCTAAAGACTGCTGGGAATAATGTGTGAAGTGGTTGGGAAGTTCGTGATTAGATTGGCAAGCACCCTCAGCAACTCAGAAAACCCATGTATTTATAACAAGTGAAATAGCTCGGACTCTTAAAGATCTTGTTCTCAGGGTGTGGTTTGAGTGTCACATTCGTAAATTGATTCAGAAAGCCTGATGTTGCAAACATCTCGAGCCCTTAAAAACAAGACAGAACAATCTAATTATTAGCCGAAACAGATATTGCTTTTATTGGATACCAAAATGTAGGTGGAGGCTTAATTCTTTATATAAAAGGGTTTCAAGTGTGCAGAGCTATAAGCTCATAATGAAGCAATGACCAATGCACATTGTTTGACTTTTGGTCAGATTATCATCCAATACTTCTTTAGAACTGCTGCCCTGTGTAGTCAAAGGATCCCATCCCACAGCATTCACATTTCCTCTTTTCAGATTTCCAGCATTTTTATTTTTATCTGATTATCCAGCTCTATTTTTTATTTTTAAGTAAGTTCACAAATCTTACAGATACCATTCAAACCGTTAGGAAGAAAATACTACAAATTTTTAGCTTCAAATAATGCTCGGCATTTTTGTCCTTTAGTCCCATGAGCTGGAGCTAATATTATTCATTTCCTTTTTCATTTCAAAGTCCTGAATAATGATATTTCTAAGAAAAACAATTCTGAGCAAGGAACACATCACCATGTTTCTTGATGATGGAATGAGTTGGAGACTGAGCGAGGATAAGAACCTCTAAAATGGGAATGCGGTTAGAGTGGGAATTAGACACAATGGGTGGAGTCAGTGCTAAACAGACTAATATCATATGTAAGTTATATAAATTTCATCTATATTCTCCAGTCTAATTCTTTAGTTACTCTTTTGAGGAAGTAACTACAGTACAAGACAATGGAATGTCTCCGGATGTAGTTTATGTGGACTTCCAGAAGGTTTTTTCATAAGGTTCCACATGTTAGCTAAAATGAAAGCTTACAAGATTGAAGGTTAAATATTAACATGATAAGAAGACTAAGCGGAAGACAAAGTATAAGAGTAGTAGGGGCTGGATGTTATGCATCCGCCGGCAGGAGCAGATTATTGGTCAATAAGTGCCACATGATAGTACTGTCAATGACCCCTTGAGGTTGTTGGGGGCGATAGTTGGCTGGATTGGATTTGTCCTGCTTTTTATGTACAGGACATACCTAGGCAATTGTTGAGTAGATGCTGGTGTTGTAGCTGTACTGGAACAGCTTGGCTAGAGGCACATACATAGAAACATACATAGAAAATAGGAGCAGGAGTAGGCCATTCGGCCTTTCGAGCCTGCTCCGCCATTCATTATGATCATGGCTGATCATCCTGTTCCCTCTTTCCCCCCATACCCTTTGATCTCTTTGGACCCAAGAGCTATATCTAACTCCTTCTTGAAAACATACAATATTTTGGCCTCAACTGCTTTCTGTGGTAGCGAATTCCACAGGCTCACCACTCTCTGGGTGAAGAAATTTCACGGTTAGTTCTGGAGCACAAGTCTTCAGCAACACATCTGGGAAGTTGTCCCGCAGTATTTGTTGGATCTAGTGTGCTCAACCTTTCTTGACAGCAAGGCACTTAACAGCCAATGACGTATTTTTGAAGTGTAGCTACTGTTGTAATATAGGCAAACAGAGTAGCCAATGAGATAGAGTCATAGAGCCATTTACAGCACAGAAGGAGACTATTTGGCCCATCAAGTCCATGCCAGCTCTCCACAGTCAGTCCCACTCCCCTACTCGATCCCCATAGACATTAGCCATATAATCTATTTTAGTGATATTGGCTGAAGAACAAATGTTGGTTCGGACCCAAGAGAGCTTCCCTGCTCTTGTTCCAAAAATGCCATGGGATTTTTTTTACATACACACAGGGCCACGTTTTAACATCTTATCCAAAAGACTGAATCTTTTACAGTGTAATATTCCCTCAGTAGTAGACTGAAGCGTCAGTCTTGATTTTGTGCTCAAGTTCTGGTGCAAGACTTGAAGCCACACCCTTCTAACACAGTGGCTAGTGTGCTACCAGTGAGCCATGTTGGACATCTTATTTGATCTTCACCGACATTCTAATCTTTAAGTTTATTGATACCTTAAAGTTAAAAGAAACTAATGTGAAGAAATGGTACAATTTCATCTGGAGATATATGCATAAAACATACTCTACCAAGAAATTGAAAAACATTTTCCCTTGACCTTTAAAAAAGAATATTGACATTTCATCTATTTTTCACTTCATTTTACAAGCATTATTTTTAAAATTGATTTTAATGCAATAACTAGACCAGAATGAATTGATTTCCAATTGTAAAAAGAAAAATGGCTGGTATCTTTGCCTCGCTAGCATAGCCTGAAGCACATGCAGGTACACTGGGAGTCCCACAGACTGAAAATGCTATTTCTTGTTATAATACACTCAATTTATAGTTCAGCTTTAATGGGAAAAATATATTAACGTGGACACAAAGCAATAAAACAGCGCATGGGCTGCTGGCAGATTTTGGACAAGTTTGACAGATGTTTCTTTGCTGGTTATTCTCTCCTATCTGCTGTTGATGTCAAGTCTGTTTGGGTCAAGGCCAATCTCACTTGAGTTTAGAAGTTTGAGGGGTTAACTAATTCAGGTCTTTAAAATAATAAAGCATAGATGCAGCAAAACTATTTTTTCCTGTGGGAAATCTAGAACAATCTTAAAACTAAAGTCAAAGCATTTTGGAGTGAAATTGGGTAGCACTTTTCCAGGTAATGGATATCAGAAACTCTCTATCTCCTGAAAGGCTGTGGTTGCTGGGTCCATTGAAATTTTCAAACCTGAGAGCAAGATACTTTTGTAGGGTAAGTGTACCAAGGGATACGGACATGCTCCCATTCCTTAAACTGTCAAGATTTCAAATGGATATGAAGGGGGATAAAACCCTGGCGTATCCTGAGTCTGTCCCAGATTCTACTCCCTGTTCTACCAATATATCAGAACACTGCCCTCCCGACCCCAGGATTTTTGGAGCCATGACCTTTTATAGCTGCCAGAGAATATGCAACTGCGGTATGATTGTCTGGGATTGATCCTCAAGCTGCCCTGAATATGCAACCTCTACCTTATTGCTGACGATGCTGCTTTAACATCTCACACTGAAGAGTGCCTGCAGAGTCTCATTGACAGGTTTGCGGCTGCCTGCAATGAATTTGGCCTAACCATCAGCCTCAAGAAAACAAACATCATGGGGCAGGATGTCAGAAATGCTCCATCCATCAATATTGGCGACCACGCTCTGGAAGTGGTTCAAGAGTTCACCTACCTAAGCTCAACTATCACCATTAACCTGTCTCTAGATGCAGAAATCAACAAGCGCATGGGAAAGGCTTCCACTGCTATGTCCAGACTGGCCAAGAGAGTGTGGGAAAATGGCGCACTGACACGGAACACAAAAGTCCGAGTGTATCAGGCCTGTGTCCTCAGTACCTTGCTCGATTGCAGCGAGGCCTGGACAACGTATGTCAGCCAAGAGCGATGTCTCAATTCATTCCATCTTTGCTGCCTCCGGAGAATACTTGGCATCAGGTGGCAGGACCTTATCTCCAACACAGAAGTCCTCGAGGCGGCCAACATCCCCAGCTTGTACACACTACTGAGTCAGCGGCGCTTGAGATGGCTTGGCCATGTGAGCCGCATGGAAGATGGCAGGATCCCCAAAGACACATTGTACAGCGAGCTCGCCACTGGTATCAGACCCATCGGCCGTCCATGTCTCCGCTATAAAGACGTCTGCAAACGCGACATGAAATCCTGTGACATTGATCACAAGTCGTGGGAGTCAGTTGCCAGCGTTCGCCAGAGCTGGCGAGCAGCCATAAAGACGGGGCTAAAATGTGGCGAGTCGAAGAGACTTAGTAGTTGGCAGGAAAAAAGACAGAGACGCAAGGGGAGAGCCAACTGTGCAACAGCCCCGACAAACAAATTTCTCTGCAGCACCTGTGCAAAAGCCTGTCACTCTAGAATTGGCCTTTATAGCCACTCCAGGCGCTGCTTCACAAACCACTGACCACTCCAGGCGCGTATCCATTGTCTCTCGAGAGAAGGAGGCCCAAAAGAAGAAAGAAAGAAAAGAAGAACTCAGATTACTGGCACCAGCCTGAGATGCAGCTGTCTCTTCCTTGTCACTGATCCACTACAAACCTTTCTTTGGTATTTTGGGAATACTTTGGATAGCAATTATTTCTCTTTTCAATTGGTTCAGATTCCTTTGGTTCAGAATCGGCTGTCAATCTGTCACGTCTCATCAACAAACTATGGATGGGTGGGCTCGATGGATTGAAGATCCTTCTCTGTCTGAAACCGTTACTCACTCGAACGCATTTTTAGCATGACAAGAAATACAGTCCTTCAAATTCCCAGAAGAGGCGTCTAGAACACCACCTCATTCATCACTGCCCACGCGATGCCTGATGGAGTTTTTCCCAGTTATCATCATTTCTTCCCTACTGTTAAGGCAGTTTTCAATTGAATTAACTAATCCATCAGTAAATCCAAAAAATCCTTCTTCTAAAACTCAAGGATGGATATTTTTCAAATGGCTTTTGAAAATCCATCCAAATATCTGGGGTAATGTCACTCTCCTAGTGGGAGCTGGACTCAGAGAAAAAATGGTCACAGAATCAGGATACAGTAATCCACGCCTCTAACTGTATAAATCCCAGTCTTTTTTTATTTGCCCTATGTTCCCATTGTGGCTTCCAGCTGACAGCATAGTGCCAAGGAGTTGTCTCCACATTACAGTTTCCCTTGTCCAATAGTCTAGATACATCACCAGAGAATTGCTGGAAATACTCAGCAGGTGTGGCAGCATCAGTGGAAAGAAGCAGAGTTAACGTTTCAGGTCACTGACCCTTCATTAGAAGGGTTTCAGATGTGTTTCAGATTTCCAGCATCTGCAGTATTTTGCTTTTATTAGACCAGAGAATTGCCGTTGAGGTCAAACATTTCGAGCTTCTTGCCTCATCTGTTCATTTTACCTGCATTTACAAACCTCCTAAAAATATGAAGCAGTATATATTTCCCCTCATTTTCATGATTTTGCACTATTTACATCAATGATCTTCGACAAACAAGTGTGCTTATGTGTAACATCTGCTCTTCCAAATAGTCTTCTTTTTGTACTCTTGTCCCCCGGTCCACTAATGGTGGCCATTCTTTCAGCCACTGTTTCTACCCTGTGGAGCTCCCCTTCTTAAGCCCTTTGTATTTGCTGCTGTTACAATAACTTCATTTAAACCTCCCCCTCAGAGCTCGATGGATTGTTGGAACTAAAAGAATGAAGGGGTATGGGAATAATGTGGGAAGGAGATCATCCATGATCTTATTGAATGGGAGAGCAGGTGCAAAGGGCCTACTCCTGTCCCTATTTCTTATGTTACTATGTTCCCCCAGGTATCTGTTTCTCTTTCTTCTATTGCTCAGTTTAAAAAAAATTCTCCGCCCTGAAATATTTCATTTGCCATGAAGTGTGCTGTAGAACCTAGATACAAGGGCTGGAATTTTGTTATGGAAACGGAAAACCTGTCTCCATTGGGAAACTGATTTAGTTTCAGATTTTCAAATTGGTAAGCCCTTAATTGGTAAGGAGACAGGTTTCCAGTCCACTTAGAGCCAGTGGGGCCGGGGATGGAGGTGGGCCAGATCAAGTGTAAGATTCATATTGACTCCCCACAACAGCCATCACTGAGGCTGCTGGTTGTCCTGAAGGAGAGATCTGTGGTTTGTACCAAAACTTTCCACAGCACCAGAGGGAAGTGAGATGTCACAAGGGAGGTGGAGGCCTGGCACTAGGGGCAGGGCAGACCCTCATTTCACCGATGCCAACCTGGATCTAATGCTGGAGGCTGTGAGGGAGAGGAGGGAGTTCCTCTTCCCAGAGGGTGGGATGAGGAGGCCACCTCACTGTGCAGCAGGGGCACCTCTCTGTTCAGTGTTATTCCCCTCCTGCACCTCCCCTAATGAGCTGCCTCCTTCCAAGGCCTCATTAGCCTCAAGGTTCACACCTGACTGGAGGGCCATGTTACGGAGAGTGCAGCAGACCACCACAATGACAGAGACCCTTTCAGGAGGGTAAAGGGTACCACCCAACCGATCCAGTCCAATTGCTTCTTCAGAAACCTGATGGCCTGGGATATCCTGATCTTTGGTGAGGGAACACCTCAGATGTGACTCTTACCCACCGAAGATCCGTTGCTGGTGCCCTTTCTGTCCTGACCCTGCAAACATCGGTGGAGTCAGTTCTGGAGGTCACCAGTGGGCATGATCCCACTATAACTGCCAGCATTGCAGCACTGAGGAATTTCCTTGCTATTGTCTTAACATTAAATCCCTGTCTGCAGGGATTAACAGCAGTGTTGAAATGGTGCATATAGAATCATGTTAATCAGTGAGCTAAAAATAACATCTAGGTAGTTAAATCCCCTTCCCGACACATGCTTTGCTGACATCTGCATATGTTATAGGAAATAAGTTAAAATAATTAAATCTCTAGTCTTCCTCTGTGAAGAATTAATTTAACACTTCTGCTATTTCCTGATACTCCACAGGATTTTTATTCCACTTACCCATGAACCAGCCAAACCTGCCCTGCACCATCCAGCTAGTGTCTACACTGCATAACTTGCTTCGTTATGGGCAACCTTTCTCTTATCTCTTCCTGTACTCAATGGCCTTTTGTCAGACTCCCATCCTCTACTGCTCTTCATTCCTTGCATTTTTAAAATATTTCCATCTTGCCTTATTTTTGTTACGGCTCTGTCACTTCTCACGCAGATAATAGGCCAGAGATTAGGGTTGATTTTCATTTGGCAATTCACTGCTGGAATGATCACGGAGGGCTGGATTTTAACGACCCCGATGTCGGGTTTCAGGGTTAGAAAAACTCAAGGTAATTGGGAATAGTCAGCATGGTTTTGTGAAAGGGAAATCATGTTTAACCAATTTATTGGAGTTCTTTGAAGAAGTAACATGTGCTGTGGATAAAAGGGAGTCTGTACTTGGATTTCCAGAAGGCATTTGACAAGGTGCCACGTAAAAGGTTATTGCACAAAGTAGGAGCTCATGGTGTAGGAGGTAACATGTTAGCATGGATAGAAGATTGGCTGGCTGGCAGAAAACAGAGAGTATGCATAAATGGGTCCCTTTCTGATTGGCAGGATGTGACGAGAGCAGTCCTGCAGGAGTCTCAACTTTTTACAATTTATATCAATGATTTTGATGAGGGGAGAGATGGCATGGTCGCTAAATTTGCTGATGACACAAAGATAGGTATGAAAGTATGTTGTGAAGAGGACATAAGGAGGTTGCAGACCAATATAGATAGAGAGAGTGGGCAAAAATCTGGCGAGTGGAGTATAATGTGGGAAAATGTGAAGTTGTTCACTTTGGCAGGAAGAATAAAAAAGCAGAGTATTTCTTAAATGGGGAACGACTGCAGAATTCCGAGGTGCAGAGGGATCTACCTGTTCCAGTGCATGAGTCACGAAAGGCTAGGATGCAGGTACAGCAGGTAATAAAGAAGGCTAATGGAATGCTATCCTTTATTATGAGAGTTATTGAAAATAAAAGTAAGGATGTTATACTTCAGTTATACAGGGCATTGGTGAAACCAATGTGTGAAGTTTTGGTCTCCTTATTTAAGAAATGATGCAAATGCATTGGAGGCGGTTCAGAGGAGGTTTACTAGATTGATACCTGGAATGAACGGGTTGTCTTATGAGGAAAGGTTGGACAGACTGGGCTTGTTTTCACTGGAGTTTAGAAGAGCGAGGGGAGACTTGATTGAAGTATATAAGATCCTGAACGGTCTTGACAAGGTGAATATGGAGGGGATGTTTCCTCTTGTGGGTGAGTCCAGAACTAGGGGGCACTGTTTGAAAATTAGGGATCGCCCTTTTAGGACTGAGCCGAGAAGAAATTTTTTCTCTGAGTGTTGTGCGACTTTGCAACTCTCTGCCTCAGAAGGAGGTGGAGGCGGGGGTCACTGAAAAATTTTAAGGTGGAGGTGGATAGATTCTTGTTAGGTAAGGGAAACAAAGATTATCGGGGGTAGTTGGGAGTGTGGAATTCGAGACAGGAAAAGATCAGCCATGATCTTATTAAATGGCGAAGCAGGCTCAATGGGCTTAATAGCCTACTTCTGCTCCTAATTCGTATGTTCGTTTGATCGTTTGGGGGTGCCGTAAAATGCCTCCTGGAGAAGGCCCACACACACCCCGATGCCTGTAGGGCCCGACACGATATTAACAGCGGCAGCAAGGCCTCGTGGCGGCAACCCCCCTGCACCCACGCCGCTCAAGCAACGGGACCCCAATTTGAATATTTAAATAAATGAAAATGACTGATTTAATTAAGTTCATATCGCTGCCTGATGTCCTGCTGTGATCTTCGGACTGGAGGCTCGCACTCCTGCACTTTTGGATCCCCATCCAGGGAAACGAGGCACCACACTGGTGGGGAGGCATGGGGGGTATGTTTATCAGTGCGGGCGGGGTGGGAGAATGGGGTCAAATTAACATCATGGGTGTAGGGGATAGTGGGAAGTTGAATGTTTGTGCAGTTTGTGGGCGAAGGTCAGATGGTAAAAGTCAGCGTTTTGGGGGAAAGGGCAAATAATTAATTTAATTGTTATCGGGGAGGTGGGAGAGGGACAAAAGAGATGTATTTATTTATTTTAATTCAATTTATCTTTAAATATTTAAATTAGTTGGTAGGGCTGACAGCTCTTTAAAAATAGCATCAGCACCTGCGCACAGGCAGCTGACGCCATTTCCGGCAAATGACAGCTCGCCCTCTCCATGTGATCTGGGGGGGGGGTGGGACCTACCCTGGGGACGCAAATGAGCCGCTGCACGGAAGAGTGCGGTGTCTCTATGGCGTGAGGCCCGCATCGGCGAGCCGCCGTATTTCGTGGCAAAATTAGAAAATCCAGCCCGGAGCCTCTGACCTGGTCCTATGCACAATTGTTTCAGAATGACTTCTCAGCTGTGTGATATCTTCAAGCTCATATCAGGCAGCTGCCAGCTAAGCAGCTGCCCATCAAATGGATGACAAAGATTAGATTTGCCAACTCTGTTTGAACGTATTCCTGGAGGTTTCATCACATGACCTCCAACCTCCCGCCACCCTGTGCCAACATGCTCCCACCTTTGGTTGCCCGACCGTACATTTCCTCATCCTTCCCTTGTCAATTGGAAGATAAACAGGCTCATTACTACCATCAGAAGATGGTTGACTGCCAGTCGAACAACCTTTTTATCTTGTGGCTAATAATTTTATAATGGAATTGAGGTTTGAGTGACTGTCCTTAACATCAAGGCAGCATTTCACAGAGTATGGCATCAAGGAGCCCTCGAAAAACTGGAGTCAATGGGAATCAGGAAAACTCTCTGCTGGTTGGAGTCATACCTAGCGGAAAGGAAGATAGTTGTGGTTGTTGGAGGTCAATCATCTCAGCTCCAGAACATCTTTGCAGGAGTTCCTCAGGGTAGTGTCCTAGGCCCAACCATCTTCAGCTGCTTCATCAATGACCTTCCCTCCATCATAAGGGCAGAAGTGGGGATGTTCGCTGATGATTGCACAATGTTCAGCACCATTCGCGACTCCTGAAGCAAACCGTGTAGAAATGCAGCAAGACCTGGACAATATCCAGGCTTGGGCTGATAAGTGGCAAGTAACACTTGTGCCACACAAGTGCCAGGCAATGACTATCTCCAACAAGAGAGAATGTAACCATCTCCCCTTGACATTCAATGTCAATACAATCAGTGAATCCCCCACTATCAATATCCTGGGGGCTACCATTGATCAGAAACTGAACTGGAGTAGCCATATAAATACCATGGCTACAAGAGTAGGTCAGACGCTAGGAATCCTGCGGTGAGTAACTCACCTCCTGATTCCCCAAAGCCTGTCCACCATCTACAAGGCACAAGTCAGGAGTGTGATGGAATACTCTCCACTTGCATGGATAGGTGCAGCTCCAACAACACTCAAGAAGCTTGACACCATCCAGGACAAAGCAGTCCGTTTGATAGGCACCCCGTCCGCAAACATTTACTCCCACCACCACTGGCGCACAGTGGCAGCAGTGTGTATCATCTACAAGATGCACTACAGCAACGCGCCAAGGCTCCTTAGACAGCACCTTCCAAACTCGCAACCTCTACCACCTAGAAGGACATGTTACATGGGAACACCACCACTTGCAATCTCCCCTCCAAGACACACACCATCCTGACTTGGAACCATATTGCCTTTCCTTCATTGTCGCTGAGTGAAGATCCTGGAACTCCCTTCCTAACAGCACTATGGGTGTACCTACATCACAAGGATTGCAGCGGTTCAAGATAGCAGCTCACCACCACCTTCTCAAGGGCAATTAGGAATGGGCAATAAATGCTATCCTACCCAGTGACGTCCACATCCCATGAACGAATTAAAAAAAAATGAACAAATGTTCAGAGAACAGGAAAAATGTAAAATCACACCTTTTGTTTTAATACTCCGATGATTTTTCTCCAGGGTTTCTTGCAGCAGTGTCCTGGAGATTAATCACTAATTCCTGGAGACTCCAGGCCAATCCTAATTTCCAGACTCTACCCCTCCCCCATTGTTCAGACCTGATTTGCAACAGCTCATACATTCAAAATGATGCTTGCCCGCAGACATAGAACTGTCGCTTACAAAACGGTGCAAGAACTTCTCTCACCTTTGCCTCAATTGATTTCCTACTCAGGAAACAGAATATCCCATCCGAGCTCATTGCTGCTGCAAGAATCCAACTGATGCCCATTGTTCTCAACATTTTTATTTACAGTAGATCAGGCAACTGTTTAAATATTCATGTCCCATTCATATCTTTACTGTCTTATTACCTGAGCTGTCATGTACGTCAGTGGTTGACCATTCGTAATCTCAGGCCTTCCCCCCCAACCGCACCTCAATTAGAATACTATCTAATACTCATAGGATGAAAGTGCTGTGTGTAAAGAGTGTTTTAATAATATTTTTAAGAAAACAGGTATTTACTTAACAGATTACTTTCAGATATTGTGAACATGGTGCCCTTCTCAGAGCTCGTCCATGGGTGCTTCTCTCCAAGGTGAGACGCCTGCCCAGTCTCCACAGCACATGTGCTGGCTGCACTCCTATCCTGCCTCCAGACTCGCACTAAACCCACCTTCGACTGTTCATGTCGCCCACCCATAAGGCTGTCCCTGCCGGTAAATACTTTCATCTTATTTTGCCAGCCCCCTGGAAAGTCTCTACGGACGTCCAGGGGTCCACATTGAATGGGCTGGGGCATTTTTTTGCAAGTGATCATAGGTTTTTAACCCCACAAGGTACTGCAACGAAAGAAAAAAGGATCCTAAATAATACACTATGGTTAAAAAAAAGCTTTATTTTTGCCACGGTCCATTAAGGCCTTCAGAAAAAAAGTAGCAGGCAGAGGAATGCGTTAAGACTTCACTTCTCAAATAACCAATAGTCAATTCTAGCATATTGTTCTGGCACGTAGCACTTAAAACGATCAACAGGCACTGAGGTAAGTCTCCACTCTCCTATCCTCCCTCCCTAACGAAGTACCAAGATGACATACTTTTGGATCCCATGCAAAGCCATCACCTCCAGGCTTTCTCTCATCATTTATTCATTCAAAATTCTCCAGTGAGTAATGCACAAAGATTGTGTTTTTGTTTATAAAATTTGATGCAAAGATAGCTAAAGGGCAAGTCATTAAAACGTAATGACATGGAAAACACGTTTTTAATATACATATGCAGTGCCACAAATGTGGTATATTAATAAAACCATTAAATGCGAAATGTGAAATATTTTGTTGAGAAATATTTACTTAGAGTATAAAACAATCTGTTTACTTTTGAAACTGAAAAAAAAGCCACATTTACTGCAGATTAACATCAGCAGGAGAGATACTCATTTAACTGAATTAATACTTTGGCTTGCAGGTAGTGACCACTCTAATTATACTTTATAACTTTTTTACAATTTTCTAATAGGCAATCCTTCACTTGCCTCTATCCTCCAGCCTCTCTCTCCATCCAATCTTTCTTGTCTCTCTCTATTGACAGGACTGTGGTCCTTGTTCCTCCTACTCCAACATGCCATCTTGTGTGACCCTCAAACCTCCTCCCTACACCTTTGCTGTGTTGAAGTCAAAATTCATTGCACTATTTCCTTATCCTAACTTGTTCTTTTCCAAGGTCTCAAAGCTGAGGAACCCCTAAAATTAACAAGTTTAACCTTTAACAGTGTGGAACATCCCATGAAATGGAGGGGCTGATACTGAGCAGGAATTGGGAGAAGAGTTAAGGCAAGTGACTGAATACATGTCAAAGTGATAGGTTTTGAGAAGGCTTTTGAAGGTAGGAGATATGAGGCTAGGGTGTAGAGGTTTGGGAAGAGGATTCCAGAGTTGTAAAGCCTGAAGGCCCTGCCTCCAACAGTGGAGTGGTGAAAGGAGGGATAGCGCACATTAGAATAGATTCAGAAGAGCAGTAGGATGTTGGGCTGGAACAGATTAGAGAATGGATTAGGAAAATGGAGGCACTCGTAAATGAGGGTTAGTTGAAGTGCAAGAAAGTTAGTGAGTTTCAAGCTTTACATAGCAATATTACAGTATCAAAGTTCCTTGTCTCAGGTTCAGTTTTAACCCTGCCTACCTGGCAGGCAGGCAGTTAATAACCAACACAGCGACTTAACCCACTAATCCAGCTGCCTTCCCCCAAGATTGAATTTGAATCCACTGTTTTAACATGTGCGAGTGACTCCTGTCTCATGACAGTGGAGTCTTGATTTAAATATGTAAATTGTGTCCCTAGCTATCATTGCATTTTCGAAACAAAAAAACACAATCTTAGAGTGTAACGCACTAGAGCTCTGAATAACTTCAGTTTTACCAGAGCTGCTTGATACCACATGCAGTCAAATGGCTGCCTTGATGTCAAGGGAAGTCACTCTCACCTTACCTCCGGAATTCATCTCTTTTGTCCATGTTTGGACCAAGGTTGGAATGGAGTCTGAAGCTGAGTGATTGAGGTAGAATACAAACTAAGCATTATTGAACAGTTTATTGGTGAGTAAGTGTTGGTTGATCCCTTCCATTGCTTTGCTGATGAATGAGAGTAGACTGATGGGGCAGAAATTGGCTGAATTGGATTTGTCCTGCTTTTTGTGGACAGGACATACCATTGTTGGGTAGATACCAGTGTTGTAGCTGTATGGGAACAGCTTGGCTCAGGGCATGGCTAGTTCTGGAGCACCAGTCTTCAGTCCTACAGCGTGGATGTTGTCAGGCCCCATAGTCTTTGCTGTATCCAGTGTACTCAGTGGTTTCTTGATATCATGTAGAGTGAATCAAATTGGATAAAGAACATACAAACGTACTAACTAGGAACAGGAGTAGGCTATTTGCCCCCCGCCACCCCCCCCCCCCCCCCGCAAGCCTGTTCCACCATTCTATAAGTTCATGGCTGATCTGTTTGTGGACTGAACTCCACTTTCCTGCCTACCCCGATACCTTTTGACTCCCTTGTTTGTCAAGAATCTGTCTACCACTAGCTTAAAAACATTCAATGACTATTTCCTCACCACTTTCTGGGGAAGCGAGTTACACAAACTCAAGACCCTCTGAGATAAAAAAATTTATTTTAGTAAGACTTCTTTATTCCTGTACTCCAATCCTCTTGCAAAAAAGGCCAATGTGCCATTTGTCTTCCTAACAGCCTGCTGCACCTGCATGTTAACTTTGTGTGTTCCTTGTACGAGTACCCCCAAGTCACTCTGAACATCAACACTTGCCAGTTTTACACCTTTTAAAAAACATTCTGCTTTTCTATTTTTATGACCAAAGTGAACAACCTCACACTTCCCTACATTATACTCCATTTGCCACCTTGTTGCCCACTCACTTAACCTGTCTATATCTCTTTGCAGTCTCTCTACATCCTCCCCGCAGCTTACCTTTCCACAGCATCATCAGCATACTTACATTATTCGCTGTCTTTTCATCCAGGTCATTAATATACAGTATAAATAGCTGAAGCCCCAGCACTGATCCTTGCAGCACCCCTTATTCACTGCCTGCCAACTTGAAAATGCCCCATTTATGACCACTCTCTGCTTCCTATCTGTTAACCAATCCTCCATCCATGCTAATATATTACCCCCACACCATGAGCCCTTATCTTGCCTATTAATCTTTTGTGTAGTATCTTATTGAATGACTTTTGAAAATCCAGGTATACTACATCTACTGGTTCTCCTTTATCGACCCTACTAGTTACAAAAAAGCTCTAAAAAAAAAATTGTCAAACAGGATCTCCCAATAGTAAAACCATGCTAACTTGTTCTAATCATACTATGCTTTGCCAAGTGCAATGTTAAGATTTCTTTAATGATAGCTTCCAGCATCTTCCCAATGACTGATGTTAGGCTAACTGGCCTGTAGTTCCCTGTTTTCTCTCTACCTGCTTTCTCGAAAAGAAGCATAACATATACCGTCAATTCACACCATCTCTGTACTAACGTTTTGTCTTTCAGCACATCATTAACATACCGTTTGCCTTTGTTCCATGACCTTCTGGTCAGTTATTCCCTGTGACCTTGTCCTATCAACACCTTCTCTTTTGTTATCTCTTGCTCCACCCCTCGCTTTGCTTGCTCAAAACGTTCTACATTTCTAATATTTGTCAGTTCTGAAGAAGGGTCACTGACCTGAAATATTAACTCTGTTTCTCTCTCCACAGATGCTGCCAGACCTGCTTAGTATTTTCAGCATTTCTTGTTTTTATTTCAGATTTACAGCATCTGTAGGAGTATACTTTTCTAACATTTACCAACTTCCAATCTTGCTTGTATTTTGAACTGAAATGTTTGACCCTTTCCTTAGACCCTAACCAGATACCAATATATATTCTGGATTGCTGCAGTAAAACAAGCCGGAACTCTTTCTGCGAGTGAACCTGTTTTTAAAAAATTTCTGTATGTTTCATTTTTTCACATCACTGCACTGATATCATTAAGATGAAAATGGTGCCTGGCTCTTCTTTCTTTCCAAGCGTAAAGGTTTGTCACTTTGTAATGAAGATGGAGTCCTTTTAACAGAAATAATCATTTACGAGCCATTCACTTCAATGTAATTTACTGCCTATGCTGTTGAAGTACGGCTTCATCTTAGCTGTTAGAAGCAGGATTGTCAGTGCATTTCGAAGCTTTTGCTGGGTGACTTTGGGTTGTTAAGAGGTGATTAACTATGTACATTTCAGGGAAAAGTCCACAAGGTCACCATCTATTGCATTAGCAAGAGTAGGGGCGATATTCCTAAGCAGAACAGCTCACTATTTTCAGCATTGTCCTGTCAGAGGACGGAATGGAGAGAGGTGTAAAGGAGGCATGAGGAGTGAAGGGAAGAGTGGAATTAGAGGCGAGAATTAGGGCGGCACAGTGGCACAGTGGTTAGCGCTGCAGCCTCACAGCTCCAGGGACCCGGGCTTGATTCTGGGTACTGCCTGTGCGGAGTTTTCAAGTTCTCCCTGTGACGGCGTGGGTTTTCGCCGGGTGCTCCGGTTTCCTCCCACAGCCAAAGACTTGCAGGTTGATAGGTAAATTGGCCATTATAAATTGCCCCTAGTCTAGGTAGGTGGTAGGGAATATGGGATCACTGTATGGTTAGTATAAATGGGTGGTTGTTGGTTAGCACAGACTTGGTGGGCTGAAGGGCCTGTTTCAGTGCTGTATCTCTAAATAAATAAAAGATCAAACTTGAACCAAGCAGACTAATTACGTGAAGAAGCCTGCACTTTTTGAAGGTCGGAAAACACTTGGGAAAATATTGATCATGTCATAGATTCTGAATTTAAAAAGTAAAGAAGAAAAGGATTCCAAAATAAAGGTGAAACAGGAAATGAGCCGCAGGAAATGAGTCAGAAGAGAGGGGAGCAAAGCACAGAATAATTAAAACCAAGGAAAAAACAATACGTTCTGGAGCCAACCAGAGAGCAGGCTATATTAGACCTGGCATTGTGCAATGAGATAGGATTAATGACCTCATAGTTAAGACACCCCTCGGTGGCAACGATCATAATATGATTGAATTTTACATTCAGTTTGAGGGAGAGAAGAGTGGGTTCAAGACTAATATTTTAAACTTAGATAAGGGCAATTATGAGAGCATGAAAGCAGAGCGAGCTAAAGTGAACTGGCAAATCAGGTTAAGGGATGCAGAATAGAGATACAGTGGCAGACATTTAAGGGGATATTTCAGAATACACAGAATAGATACATTTCAATGAGAAAGAAAAATTCAAAGGGTGGGACCCGCCATCCGTGGTTAATTAAAACAGTTAAAGATGGTATTAAATTTAAAGAAAAAGTCAAGAATTGCACAAAGATGGGAGGCAGGTCAGAAGATTAGAAAGAATATAAAAAACAGCAAAGAATGATTAAAAGTTTGATAAGGAAGGTAAAATTAGATTATGAGGGAAAGCTAGTTAGAAATATAAAGACAGATAGTAAGAGTTTCGATAAACATTTTAAAAAGAAAAGAGTTAATAAAGTGAGTGTTGGTCCGATAAAAATTGAGTCAGAGGAATTAATAATGGCTAATAAGGAGATGGCAGATGAACTGAACAGATATTTTGCATCAGTCTTCACTATTGAGGATACAAGTAACATCCCAGTGTTATATGTAAGTCAGGAAATGGAAGGGAGGGAGGAACTTAAGAAAATTACAACCACCAGGGAAGTGGTACTGAATAAATATTTGTAACTGCGGGCTGACAAGTCCCAGGGTCCTGATGGACTTCATCCTAGGGTGTTAAAGAATTGGCTAGTGAGATAGTTGATGCATTAGTTTTAATTTTCAAAAATTCCCAAGATTCGGGGAAGGTTCCATTAGATTGGAAAATAGCAAAGGTAACTCCATTATTCAAAAAAGGAGGGAGGCAGAAAGCAGGAAACTACAGGCCAGTTAGCTTAACATCTGTCTTAAATGGTGCCACATCAAAGGTTATTGCAAAAAATAAACAGTCATGGTATAGGGGGTAACATGTTAGCATGGATAGAAGATTGGCTAGCGAACAGAAAACAGAGAGTAGGCATAAATGTGTCATTTTCTGGTTGGCAAGATGGAACGAGTGGTGTGCCATAAGGATCTGTGCTGGGGCCTCAACTTTTTACAATTTATGTAAATGACTTAGATGAAGGGACCAAAGGTATGGTTGCTAACTTTGCTGATGACAGAAAAATAGGTAGGAAAGTAAATTGTGAAGAGGCCATAAGGAAGCTACAAAGGGATTTGGATAGGTTAAGTGAGTGGGCAAAGACCTGGCAAATGGAGTATAATGTGGGAAAATGTGAAATTGTCCACTTTTTTGTGATTAGTGATTAGAGATACAGCACTGAAACAGGCCCGTCGGCCCACCGAGTCTGTGCCGACCATCAACCACCCATTTATACTTTCTTTTTTTTTCTTTTTGGGCCTCCTTATCTCGAGAGACAATGGATACGCGCCTGGAGGTGGTCAGTGGTTTGTGAAGCAGCGCCTGGAGTGGCTATAAAGGCCAATTCTGGAGTGACAGGCTCTTCCACAGGTGCTGCAGAGAAATTTGTTTGTTGGGGCTGTTGCACAGTTGGCTCTCCCCTTGCGCCTCTGTCTTTTTTCCTGCCAACTACTAAGTCTCTTCGACTCGCCACAATTTAGCCCTGTCTTTATGGCTGCCCGCCAGCTCTGGCGAATGCTGGCAACTGACTCCCACGACTTGTGATCAATGTCACACGATTTCATGTCGCGTTTGCAGACGTCTTTATAACGGAGACATGGACGGCCGGTGGGTCTGATACCAGTGGCGAGCTCGCTGTACAATGTGTCTTTGGGGATCCTGCCATCTTCCATGCGGCTCACATGGCCAAGCCATCTCAAGCGCCGCTGACTCAGTAGTGTGTATAAGCTGGGGATGTTGGCCGCTTCAAGGACTTCTGTGTTGGAGATATAGTCCTGCCACCTGATGCCAAGTATTCTCCGAAGGCAGCGAAGATGGAATGAATTGAGACGTCGCTCTTGGCTGGCATACGTTGTCCAGGCCTCGCTGCCGTAGAGCAAGGTACTGAGGACACAGGCCTGATACACTCGGACTTTTGTGTTCCGTGTCAGTGCGCCATTTTCCCACACTCTCTTGGCCAGTCTGAACATAGCAGTGGAAGCCTTACCCATGCGCTTGTTGATTTCTGCATCTAGAGACAGGTTACTGGTGATAGTTGAGCCTAGGTAGGTGAACTCTTGAACCACTTCCAGAGCGTGGTCGCCAATATTGATGGATGGAGCATTTCTGACATCCTGCCCCATGATGTTCGTTTTCTTGAGGCTGATTGCAGGCAGACGCAAACCTGTCGATGAGACTCTGCAGGCATTCTTCAGTGTGAGATGTTAAAGCAGCATCGTCAGCAAAGAGGAGTTCTCTGATGAGGACTTTCCGTACTTTGGACTTCGCTCTTAGACGGGCAAGGTTGAACAACCTGCCCCCTGATCTTGTGTGGAGGAAAATTCCTTCTTCAGAGGATTTGAACGCATGTGAAAGCAGCAGGGAGAAGAAAATCCCAAAAAGTGTGGGTGCGAGAACACAGCCCTGTTTCACACCACTCAGGATAGGAAAGGGCTCTGATGAGGAGCCACCATGTTGAATTGTGCCTTTCATATTGTCATGGAATGAGGTGATGATACTTAGTAGCTTTGGTGGACATCCGATCTTTTCTAGTAGTCTGAAGAGACCACGTCTGCTGACGAGGTCAAAGGCTTTGGTGAGATCAATGAAAGCAATGTAGAGGGGCATCTGTTGTTCACGGCATTTCTCCTGTATCTGACGAAGGGAGAACAGCATGTCAATAGTCGATCTCTCTGCACGAAAGCCACACTGTGCCTCAGGGTAGACGCGCTCGGCCAGCTTCTGGAGCCTGTTCAGAGCGACTCGAGCAAAGACTTTCCCCACTATGCTGAGCAGGGAGATTCCACGGTAGTTGTTGCAGTCACCGCGGTCACCTTTGTTTTTATAGAGGGTGATGATGTTGGCATCGCGCATGTCCTGGGGTACTGCTCCCTCGTCCCAGCACAGGCATAGCAGTTCATGTAGTGCTGAGAGTATAGCAGGCTTGGCACTCTTGATTATTTCAGGGGTAATGCTGTCCTTCCCAGGGGCTTTTCCGCTGGCTAGGGAATCAATGGCATCACTGAGTTCCGATTTGGTTGGCTGTATGTCCAGCTCATCCATGACTGGTAGAGGCTGGGCTGCATTGAGGGCAGTCTCAGTGACAGCATTCTCCCTGGAGTACAGTTCTAGGTAGTGCTCAACCCAGCGGTCCATCTGTTTGCGTTGGTCAGTGATTATGTCCCCCGATTTAGATTTGAGGGGGGTGATCTTCTTGATGGTTGGCCCAAGAGCTCTCTTCATGCCATCATACATTCCTCTGATGTTTCCGGTGTCTGAGGCCAGCTGAATATGGCTGCATAGGTGTTGCCAGTAGTCGTTTGCGCAACGCCTAGCTGTTCTTTGTGCAGTACTTCTGGCTGCTTTAAGTGCTGCGGATGTTAAATCGCTGGGGGCTTTCTTGTAGTTCAAAAGTGCAATGCGCTTAGCGGCTATGACAGGTTCCAGCTCTTCATTATGAGATTGAAACCAGTCTGCATTTCTCTTCGCACTTTTGCCGTAGGTGGTCAAAGCTGACTCATAGATGGCGTCTCTGATGTGGGCCCACTTGGTCTCAGCATCCCCTGTGGGAGTGTTTTGAAGGGCTGTTACAAGTGAATTTAGAAATTTTTGTAACAGCTGTGGGTGAGAAATTCTGCTCGTGTTGATGCGCGGGTGGCCCTTCTGCTTGGAATGATGCAACTTCTTTGGTCTGAGTCTAACCTTGCTGCACACCAGGGAGTGGTCGGTGTCGCAGTCCGCACTGTGGAAGCTGCGTGTGATTTGAACACTGTTTAAGACGGCTCGCCTTGTGACAATGAGGTCTAGCTGGTGCCAACGACGTGATCTTGGGTGCCTCCATGAAACCTGGTGACAGGGTTTAGTGTGAAAGAACGAGTTGGTGATGCAGAGGTTATGATAGGTACACAACTCAAGCAGTCTCTGCCCGTTCTCATTCATCCTTCCAACGCCATAGCGCCCAAGGCAGGAGGGCCATGAGTCATGGTCGGCCCCAACCCTGGCATTAAAGTCCCCCAGCAGGAATAGGTGTTCGGTGTTGGGGATGCTGCTAATGATGTTATGGAGTTGTTCATAGAACTGGTCTTTAGCTTCAGGTGCGGAACAGAGTGTTGGAGCATAGATGCTGAGTAGGTGTACTGGACCAGAGGTGGTGAGCAGTCGGATGGACAGTATGCGTTCCGAGCCATTTGAGGGAGGCTCTATCATGCTGAGCAAGGAGTTTCTGATGGCGAAGCCCACTCCATGCTGTCTTGGTTCTTCAGGATCCCTGCCCTGCCAGAAGAAGGTGTAGTCTTGCTCTGCTAGAGAGCCACTCGCGGGGAGGCGAGTCTCCTGAAGTGCTGCAATGTCCACATTGAGTCTACTGAGCTCGTTGTTAATGATGGCGGTCTTCCGAGAATCGTTGATTTGTGTAAGGTCTTCCGACAGGCCAGGACACATAGTTCTGACGTTCCAGCTTGCAAAGCGAAGGGCTGGTACCTTCTTTCCTTTTTTCATGTTGTTTGGTGCGGTGTATCAGTCCACCTTTCGGGCAATGACCCTGAGCTCCAAGCACCCATTGAAGCAGGCAGACTGTGGCGGGACAGAACCTTATTGACCGGTGGCTGCCCGGTTTGAGGCGGGCGGTAGCTGTCCAGTGAGGTGCAATGACCTCTCCCACCGACAAAGGCAACCCGTGGCGCCCAGTTTCTACGCCAATTTATCTGGACTTATAACCCGTAACTGCTGCCTTCCGTGTTGTTTCAGTCGCTGTGAGGCAACTATGGAGTGACCTCTCCATGGCGCATGCCTGGGCAAATTTATGGAGGTTGAGAGTTGCCCAGTCGTCAAAACCCCCCTCTCGGCCTTTCTGGTGGGGTCCAAAGGAGTGCAGGACACGACGTTTGGCACCAGTATGGCTGCAGGAACTGCCGGAAACATGCCAAAGGTGACACATGACCGCCTACGGGGTTCCGCTCCGGATTTTCTGTTAGGGTTTACTCCCTTAGCCTTGGTCTCTCCCGAGACGCCCACAAGGCAGTGGGGTTGTTGGGGCCCCTACACAGGTGTAGGATGGTGTCGGTGGGAGGAGGGGATGCAAGGGGGAGGGGTAGAGGGAGGGGGTGGGGGGGGTGGTGCAGGGGAAGGGGGTGCGGGGTGAAGATGGTGCGGGGGGGGCGGGCTGGGACGGGGTTGTGAGGGGGTGAGCTGAGAGGGTGGAGCAGGGAAGGGGACGGGGGTGGGGGGGGGTGGAAGTGGGGTAAAGGGGGGGGGGAGGGGGGGTGGAATCTGGTGCAGGTAATAAGCCATTTCCTCAGTGCCCACCATCGACGTCCGGAAGCTCATCTACGTCCTTCGGGAGGTGAAGCATCATTTGGCAGACTTAGAGGTGATTACATTTGCTAAGGGTTTTTTTTTTTTTGCAGTGGTTTAAATAAAGGCATGCAGCATTGCCGACAGTGCGCTGCAGATGCTCTCCGAGCCATCTCCCGCGGGCGCTTTGAAGTTGCGGCCGGGGGGGCCGCTCGTGGATGTTTTGGGTGTTCGGGGCACCTTTTCACAGGACTTCTCTCGGCTCCCGCAGCTCCTTCTTCACCTCAATGGACTTACCGCATGCCGTGGCTGCAGACACTCTGGACTGTGAAGACAGCAGGATCCCCATTTATACTAATCCTACACTAATCCCATATTCCTACCAAACATCCCCACCTGCCCCTGTATTTCCCTACCACCTACCTATTCTAGTGACAATTTATAATGGCCAATTTACCTACCAACCTGCAAGTCTTTTGGCTTGTGGGAGGAAACCGGAGCACCCGGAGAAAACCCACGCAGACACAGGGAGAACTTGCAAACTCCACACAGGCAGTACCCAGAATCGAACCCGGGTCCCTGGAGCTGTGAGGCTGCGGTGCTAACCACTGTGCCACTGCGCTACAGGAAGAATTTTAAAAAAGCGTATTATCTAAATAGTGAGAGATTGCAGAGCTCTGAGATGCAGAGGGATCTGGGTGTACTAGTGCATGAATCGCAAAAAGGTTAGTATGCAGGTACAGCACGTAATTAAGAAAGCTAATAGAATGTTATTGTTTATCGCGAGGGGAATTGAATACAAAAATATGGAGGCTATGCTTCAGCTATACAGGGCATTGGTGAGACCACATCTGGAGTACTGTGTACAGTACTGGTCTCCTTATTTAAGGAAGGATGTAAATGTTTTGGAGGCAGTACAGAGAAGGTTTACTAGACTAATGCATGGAATGGGCAGGCTGTCTTATGAGAAAAGGTTGGACAGGCTAGGCTTGTATACGCTGGAACTTAGAAGAGTAAAAGGTAACCTGATTGAAATGTATAGGATCCTGAGGCGTCTTGATAGGGTGGATGTGGAAAGGGCGTTTCCCCTTGTGGGAGAATCTAGAACTCGGGTTCACTATTTAAAAATAAGGGGTCACCCATTTAAGACAGAGATAAGGAGAAATGTTTTCTCTCAGAGGGTCGTGAGTCTTTGGAATTCACTTCCTCAAAAGGTGGTGGAAGCAGAGTCTTTGAATATTTATAGGGCAGAGGTAGATAGATTCTTGATAAGCAAGGGGGTGGAAAGTTATCAGGGTAGGTGGAAATGTGGAGTAATCAGTTCAGCCATGAACCTATTGAATGGTGGAGCAGGCTCCAAGAGCCGAGTGGCCTACTTCTGTTCCTAATTCATAAGTTTGCATGTAAAAGAAGGAGTTGCATTTATATAGTCCCTTCATAATTGCCGGACTTCCTAAAGCACTCCCTGGCCAATTAAGTACTTTTGACGTATAGTCACTGTTGTAATGTAGGAAACGTGGCTGCTAATTGGTACACAGCAAGATCCCACAAACGGGAATGTGATAATAATCAGTTTGTTTTTTAATGATGTTGATTAGGGATAAATATTGACTATGTCACCACTGTTAACTCTCCTGCCTTTCTTCAAAAGACAGAAGAGAGCAAGCCTGAATGAAAACAGTACCAGAGACCCACAGTTCAAGGCAGCGGTGGGGTATCAGTGGGAGACAGAGATAGAGCGAACCTGAGAGAGAACAGTGCCGGAGACTCACAGTTAAAAGTGGGGGTGAGGAGACAGCAGGAGTCAGAGCGAGTGCATCAAAAAAAGAGAAGAATCAAGTGTGATGTCACAGGAAAGTTGATAAGTGATTGGTTGGTGAGTATTTCGGTTTTTTTCTCTCTGAACCAGGGCATTTGTTTTAAGTAGAGGCTGGGAAATTAAAAACTTTAATTGAGGTAAGTATTATAGTAAGCGAATTAATAGCAGTATTAGCACAAAGCAGGTCCAGAAGCCCTGACGACCCTGCAAAGTCCTCCTTACTAACATCTGGGGGCTTGGGCCAAAGTTGGGAGAGCTGTCCCACAGACTAGTCAAGTAGCAGCCTGACATAGTCATACTCACGGAATCATACCTAACAGACAATGTCCCAGACACTGCCATCACCATCCCCGGGTATGTCCTGTCCCACCAGCAGGACAGAGTCAGCAGAGGGGGTGGCACAGTCATAGAGTTAGACAGCACAGAAACAGGCCCTTCGGCCCATTGTGTCTGTGCTGGCCATCAAGCACTTAACTATTCTAATCCCATTTACCTGCACTTGGCCCGTAGCCTTGTACGCTATGGCATTTCAAGTGCTCATCTAAATACTTCTTAAATGTTGTGAGGGTTCCTGCCTCGACCACCCCTTCAGGCAATGCGTTCCAGATTCTAACCACCCTCTGGGTGAAAAAAATTTCCTCAAGTCCCCTCTAAACCTCCTGCCCCTTACCTTAAATCTATGCTCCCTGGTTATTGACCCCTCTGCTAAGGGAAAAAGTTTCTTCCTATCTAACAAAGAACAAAGAAAAGAACAAAGAAAGTTACAGCACAGGAACAGGCCCTTCGGCCCTCCAAGCCTGCGCCGATCCAGATCCTCTATCTAAACATGTCGCCTATTTTCTAAGGGTCTGTATCTCTTTGCTTCCTGCCCATTCATGTATCTGTCTAGATACATCTTAAAAGACGCTATCATGCCCGCGTCTACCACCTCCGCTGGCAACGCGTTCCAGGCACCCACCACCCTCTGCGTAAAGAACTTTCCATGCATATCCCCCCTAAACTTTTCCCCTCTCACTTTGAACTCGTGACCCCTAGTAATTGAATCCCACACTCTGGGAAAAGCTTCTTGCTATCCACCCTGTCTATACCTCTCATGATTTTGTACACCTCAATCAGGTCCCCCCTCAACCTCCGTCTTTCTAATAAAAATAATCCTAATCTGCTCAACCTCTCTTCATAGCTAGCGCCCTCCATACCAGGCAACATCCTGGTGAACCTCCTCTGCACCCTCTCCAAAGCATCTACATCCTTTTGGTAATGTGGTGACCAGAACTGCACGCAGTATTCCAAATGTGGCCGAACCAAAGTCTTATACAACTGTAACATGACCTGCCAATCCTTGTACTCAATGCCCCGTCCGATGAAGGAAAGCATGCCGTATGCCTTCTTGACCACTCTATTGACCTGCGTTGCCACCTTCAGGGAACAATGGACCTGAACACCCAAATCTCTCTGTACATCAATTTTCCCCAGACTTTTCCATTTACTGTATAGTTCACTCTTGAATTGGATCTTCCAAAATGCATCACCTCGCATTTGCCCTGATTGAACTCCATCTGCCATTTCTCTGCCCAACTCTCCAATCTATTTATATTCTGCTGTATTCTCTGACAGTCCCCTTCACTATCTGCTACTCCACCAATCTTAGTGTCATCTGCAAACTTGCTAATCAGACTACCTATACTTTCCTCCAAATCATTTATGTATATCACAAACAACAGTGGTCCCAGCACGGATCCCTGTGGAACACCACTGGTCACACGTCTCCATTTTGAGAAACTCCCTTCCACTGCTACTCTCTGTCTCCTGTTGCCCAGCCAGTTCTTTATCCATCTAGCTAGTACACCCTGGACCCCATGCGACTTCACTTTCTCCTTCAGCCTACCATGGGGAACCTTATCAAACGCCTTACTGAAGTCCAAGTATATGACATCTACAGCCCTTCCCTCATCAATCAACTTTGTCACTTCCTCAAAGAATTCTATTAAGTTGGTAAGACATGACCTTCCCTGCACAAAACCATGTTGCCTATCACTGATAAACCCATTTTCTTCCAAATGGGAATAGATCCTATCGCTCAGTATCTTCTCCAGCAGCTTCCCTACCACTGACGTCAGGCTCACCGGTCTATAATTACCTGGGTTTTCCCTGTCACCCTTCTTAACCAAGGGGACAACATTAGCAATTCTTCAGTCCTCTGGGACCTCACCCGTGTTTAAGGATGCTGCAAAGATATCTGTTAAGGCCCCAGCTATTTCCTCTCTCGCTTCCCTCAGTAACCTGGGATAGATCCCATCCGGACCTGGGGACTTGTCCACCTTAATGCCTTTTAGAATACCCAACACTTCCTCCCTCCTTATGCCGACTTGACCTAGAGTAATCAAACATCTGTCCCTAACCTCAACATCCGTCATGTCCCTCTCCTCGGTGAATACCGATGCAAAGTACTCGTTTAGAATCTCACCCATTTTCTCTGACTCCACGCATAACTTTCCTCCTTTGTCCTTGAGTGGGCCAATCCTTTCTCTAGTTACCCTCTTGCTATCAATGCCCTCCATAATTTTGTATGTGTCAATCAAGTCCACCCTCAGCCTTCTCTATTCTAAGGAAAACAACCCTAGCCTATCCAGTCTCTCTTCATAACTGAAATGCTCCAGCCCAGACAACATCCTGGTGAATCTCCTCTGCACCCTCTCCAGTGAAATCACATCCTTCCTATAGTGTGGTGCCCAGAACTGTACACAGTACTCCAGCTGTGGCCTAACTAGCATTTTATAAAGCTCCATCATAACCTCCCTGCTCTTATATTCTATGCCTCGGCTAATAAAGTCAAGTATGCCATATGCCTTCCTGACCACCTTATCTACCTCTGCTGCTGCCTTCAGTGAACCATGGCCAAGGACACCAAGGTCCCTCTGACCCTCTGTACTTCCTAGGGTCCAACCATCCATTGTATATTCCCTTGCCTTGTTAGTCCTCCCAAAATGCATTACCTCACACTTCTCAGGATTAAATTCCATTTGCCACTGCTCCTCCCATCTTACCAGCCCATCTAGATCGTCCTATAATGTAAGGCTTTCCTCCTCACTATTTACGACACCACCAATTTTTGTGTCAGGGTCCCAGCACTGATCCCTGTGGTACACCACTGGTCACAGGCTCCCATTCGCAAAAACAACCCTCAACCATCACCCTCTGCCTCCTGCCACTAAACCAATTTTGGATCCAATTTGCCAAATTGCCCTGGATCCCATGGGCTGTTACCTTCTTAACTTATCTCTCATTTGGGACCTTATCAAAAGCCTTTCTGAAGTCCATATAGACTACATCAACTGCTTTACCCTCATCTACACACCTCGAAAAATTCAGTCAAGTTTGTTAGACACGATCTCCCCTTGACAAAGCCATGCTGACTATCCCTGATTAATCCCTGCCTCTCCAAGTGGAGATTAATCCTGTCCCTCAGAACTTTTTTCCAATAATTTCCCTACCACTGATGTTAGACTCACCGGCCTGTAATTACCTGGTTTATCCCTACTACCCTTCTTGAATAATGGGACCACATTCACTGTCCTCCAGTCCTCTGGTACCTCTCCTGCGGCCAGAGAGGATTTGAAAATTTGTGTCAGAGCCCCTGCTATCCCCTCCCTTGCCTCACATAGCAGCCTGGGATACATGGGTGTGGGGATTTATCCACTTTTAAGCCCGCTAAAACAGTCAGGAGGGAGTTGCCCTAGGAGTCCTCAACATCGACTCTGGACCTCATGAAGTCTCATGGCATCAGGTCAAACATGGTCAAGAAAATCTCCTGCTGATTACCACCTACTGCCCCCCCCCACCCCACCCTCCACATTCAGCTGATAAATTAGTACTCTTCCATGTTGAACACCACTTGGAGGAAGAACTGAGGGTGACAAGAGTGCAAACTGTACTCTGGGTGGGGGACTTCAATGTCTATCACCAAGAGTGGCTCAGTAGCACCACTACTGACTGAGCTGGCTGAGTCCAAAAGGACATAGCTGCTAGACTGGGTATGCGGCAAGTGGTGAGGGAACCATCAAGAGGGAAAAACATACTTGACCTCGTCCTCACCATCTGTCTACCACAGATGCATCTGTCCATGACAGTATTGGTGGGAGTGACCACTGCACAGTCCTTGTGGAGGCAAAGTCCTGCCTTCACATTGAAGAGACCCTCCATCATGTTGTGTGGCACTACCACTGTGCTAAATGCGATCGATTTCAAATAGATCTAGCAATGCAAAACTGGGCATCCAGGAGGCGCTGTGGGCCATCAGCAGCAGCAGAATTGTACTCAACCACAATCTGTAACCTCATGGCCAGGCATATCCCCCACTCTATCATTACCATCAAGTTGGGGGACCAACCCTGGTTCAACAAAGAATGCAGGTGAGCATGCCAGGAGCAGCACCAGGCATACCTCCAAATGAGGTGTCAACCTGGTGAAGCTACAACCCAGGACTACTTGCATGCCAAACAGCATAAGCACCATGCGATAGACAGAGCTAAGTTATCCCATAACCAATGGATCAGATCTAAGCTCTGCACTCTCGCCACATCCAGTCGTATATGGCGTTGGGCAATTAAACAACCATCTCGAGGAGGTGGCTCCACAAATATCCCCATCCTTAATGATAGGGGAGCCCATCACATCAGTGCAAAAGAAAGCATTTGCATTCATCTGCAGCCAGAAGTGCCAAGTGGGTAATCCATCTCAGCCTCCTCCTGAAGACCCCAGCATCACAGATGACAGTCTTCAGCCAATTCAATTTATTCCGCATGATATCAAGAAACGACTGAAGGCACTGGATACTGCAAAGGTTATGGGCCCTGACAACATTCAAGCAATAGTACTGAAGACCTGTGCTCTAGAACTTGCCATGCCCCTATCCAAGCTGTTCCTGTACAGCTCCAACACTCGCATCTACCCAGAAATGTGGAAATTGCCTAGGTATGTCCTGTACACAAAAAGCAGAACACGTCAAGCACAGCCAAGTAGCACCCCATCAGTCTACTCTTGATCATCAGTAAAGTGATGGAAGACATCATCGACAGTGCTATCAAGCAGCACTTGCTTAGCAATCACCTGCTCAGTGATGCTCACTTTGGGTTCCGTTGGGGCCATTCACCTCCTGGCCTCATTGCAGCCTTGTGGATAAGGTGCTGGTTAAATACATTCTGACTGGGATTAAAGGTCATACTTCAAAGGCAGGCATTTCATAGATATAGAGGTTAGAGTGAAAATGAGTTTTAATAAAGAAGTGTATGATCAATATAAAGGAGAAAATTCATAAGAAAACTGTGCCAAATATAAAAGGTATGGAAGCGAAGAAAAAAAATATTTTTTGGATGCTATAAAGAATATCGAACCATAGAACCATAGAAAAGTTACAGCACAGAAAGAGGCCATTCAGCACCTGAATAGTGTCTGCGCCAGCTGAAAAAACTAGCCGCCCATATATAAAAGAAGAATAGTAGTGAACAAAGTAGGAAAAAGCAATGGCTTTTCTAAGTATATAAACAAGGGTGGGAAATACTTTACCACAAAGGAGTCATCCTGTATTCAGGGAGGTAATGAAGATGTTTAATAAGTATTTTGCATCAGTTTTTACAGAGGATGATGAATTGTCGGAACAGCTGAGAAAGATGTGTAAGAGTCTCTACTGCAGATAAACATTAAAGCGTTAATGAGATTGAAAGTAAAAATCATCAGGCCCAGATGGTTATGCATCCCTGAATAGTGATGAATGTGGGTGTAGAGGTAGCACTAACTATAATTTTCCAAAATGTTTGAAAACACGGACTGCAGAGTGGTAATGAGGGATGGGCAATAACTGCTGGCCTTGCAAGCGACACTCACGTCCCATGAACAAACTAAACAAGGTACATGACTGTTGAAAAGAAGATAATAGAATCGGAAAATGACAGTCGGGAGACAGTAGTATTGCAGTAATGTTACTGAAGTAGTAATCTTGCTGGGGGGAGGTGGGGGGTGGGGGGGGGGGAACATCAATATCCATCACCAAGAGTGGTTCCGTAGCATCACAGCTGGTCGAATCCTGGAGGACATATCTACAAGGCTGGGCCTGCAGCAGGTTGTGAAGGAGCCAACATGAAGGAAAGAGCTGCATAACGTCATCCTCACTAATCTACCTGTTGCAAATGTATCTGTCCGTTACAGTATTTGGAGTGGCCACCACACAGTCCTTGTGGAGATAAAGTCCTGTCTTCACACTGAGGACACATTCCATCATATTGACTGGCACTACCACTGCATGAAATGGGATAGACAGATCAAGCAGCTGAAAACTAGGCATCCATGAGGCACTGTGGGCCATCAGCAGCAGTAGAATAGTACTCAACCACAATCTGTAACCTCTTGCTGGAATATCCCTCATTCTACCGTTATGTTTCCACTAGGTCCACTCAGCTCCTGACCTCATTACAGCCTTGGTTCAAACATGGACAAAGGAGCTGAACTCAAGAGGTGAGGTAAGAGTGACTGCCTTTGACATCAAGGCAGCATTTGACTGAGTATGACATCAAGGAGCCCTAGCAAAACTGGAGTCAATGGGAATCAGTGGGAAAACTCTCTGTTGGTTGGAGTCATACCTCGTGCAAAGGAAGATGGTTCTGGTTGTTAGAGGTTGTAACGACCCAGTGAGAAAGGGGTCTAGGGTTCCCTCTCAGCCTTCACCTGGTCTTACCCCCGTAACAGGGTTTTATTTTAAACACACCGTTTTTTTAGCTCCCTCTTAGTGAATCCTTGTTCACTAACTTACAATTGTAATGCAAAGACACAGCCAAACAGGTTTTCTTAGGTTTAAAGAAAAAAGGTTGGACTTTATTAAACTTATAGGCTAATTCGGATAACGCCTACGGATACGCGGCGTGCCCACGCTAGCATGCATATACGATACACACATGCAGATAGAGACAGAAAGGAGAAAAAGAGGTGGAAAGGTTTGAGACAATATCTGAAGATGGTTTTAGTTACTGTTCTTCGAGCTCGCTGTAAAGTCCTTGATTGTACCTAGGTCTTGCTTTTTGTTGGGGCCCAGTATTCTTCTTAAACCTTGTTTGATGTAGGAGACTTTTCTCTCTTGGGTTCATGTGTCCTCAGTGGGTCGAGAAGCTTTTGAGAAAGAGATGGGAGCAGACAGGAGTGATCTTCTCACTTCAGGAACAAACAGTCTTTTCTAGTTCAAACTCTTTGCACAATTCAGAAAAACCCTGGTTGCCAAGCAGGTTAGTCATGTGACTAGCTGGTCTGACCACATCTGTTTGTGGATTCTCTTGTCTTAGCCGACCCTGGAATGTCTCACCTTGCACACAATACCTTGTGCTCAAAGTCCATTGTGAGTTAAATTGAAGCAGGGTATAGCCCCTTTGTCCCTACAAGCACTGTCTGTTCAAAAGGTCAGAAGTGGGGATGTTCACAGATGATTTCACAATGTTCAGCAACATTCGTCACTCCTCAGATACTGAAGCAGTCCATGTAGAAATGCAGCAAGAGCTGGACAATATCCAGGCTTGGGCTGATAAGTGGCAAGAAACATTCAGGCCACACAAGTGTCAGGCAATGACTATCTGCAACAAAAGAGAATCTAACTAACTCCCCATGACATTCAATGGCATTACAATCACTGAATCCCCCACTATCAACATCCTGGGGGTTACCATTGACCAGAAACTGAACTGGAGTAGCCATATAAATACCATGGCTATGAGAGTCGGTCAAAGGCTGAGAATCCTGCTGCGAGTATCTGACCTTCTGACTGCTCAAAGCCTGTCCACCAACTACAAGGCACAAGTCAGGAGTGTGATGGAATACTCTCCGCTTGCCTGGGTGGATGCAGCTCCAACAACACTCAAGAAGCTCGACA
Organism: Heterodontus francisci; assembly: GCF_036365525.1. Taxonomy (NCBI): domain Eukaryota; kingdom Metazoa; phylum Chordata; class Chondrichthyes; order Heterodontiformes; family Heterodontidae; genus Heterodontus; species Heterodontus francisci. The sequence continues at coordinate 29,630,317 of NC_090371.1, read as the reverse complement.
CCATCCAGGACAAAGCAGCCCAATGATTGTCACCCCATTCACAAACAGTCACTCCCTCCATCACAGACGCACAGTGGCAGCAGTGTGTACCATTTACAAGATGCACTGCAGCAATACACCAAGGGTCCTTAGACAGCACCTTCCAAACCTGCGACCTCTACCACCTAAAAGGACAAGGGCAGCAGATGAATGCGAACACCACCACCTGAAAGTGCCCCTCCAAGCCACACACTTGGAACTATATCACCATTCCTCTACTGTCGCTGGGTCAAAATCCAGGAACTCCCTTCCTAACAGCACTGTGGGTCTACCTACCCCACATGGACTGCAGCGGTTCAAGAAGGAAGCTGTCCACCACCTTCTCAAGGGCAATTAGGGATGTGCAATATGTGCTGGATTAGCTAGTGATGCCCACATCCCATGAACAAATAGAAAAAAAGACATCAAGCCAAGTTCAGTGAACCCTGGTTCAATGAGAAGAGTAGGAGAGCATGTTAGGGGCAGTATCAGGCATACCTAAATGTTAGATGGCAACCAGGTGAAGCTACAGCACAGAAATACATGCATGCTGAAAAGTGGAAGCAGCATGTGATAGACAGAAATAAGTGATCCCATAACCAACAGACCAGATCTAAGCTCTGCAGTCCTAACACACATCAAGTCGCGAATGGTGATGGATAATTGAACAACGAATGGGAGGAGGAACAGAGGAGGCTCCACAAGCATCCCCATCCTCAATGTTGGGGGAGCTCAGCATGCTAGTGAAAAAGATAAGGCTGAAATATTTACAACCATCTTCAGCCAGAAATGCTGAGTGGATGATTCATCTCGTCCTCCTCCTGAGGTCCCCAGCATCACAGATGCTAGTCTTCAGAAAATTCCAACCACTCTACGTGATGTCAAGAAATTGCTGAAGGCACTGGAGACAGAAAAGTTTATGGGTGCTGATAACATCCTGGCTGTAGTACTGAAGACTTGAGCTCCAGACCTAGCTGCATCCTTAACCAAGCTGTTCCAGTACAGCTACAATGCTGGAATTTACCTGACAATGTGGAAAATTGCCCAGGTATGTCCTGTCCAGAAAAAGCAGGACAAATTCAACCCAACCAATTACCTCCCAATCTACTCTCGATCATCAGCAAAATGATAGAAGATGTCACTGACAGTGTTATCAAGCAGCACTTACTCAGTTAAAACATCTTTACCGATATTCAGTTTGGGACCCGCCAGCACTGCTTGGCTCGTGGCCCCATTACAGCCTTGGTCCAAACATGAACAAAAGAGCTGAATTTCAGAGGTGAGGTGAGAGTGCATGTCCATGACATTAAGGCAATATTTAACTAAGTGTAGTATCAAGGAGTCCTAGTAAAATTGAAGTCATTCAGAGTTCTTCAGGGGGTAATACTCTAAGATTGTGTTTTTGTTTTTGTTTAGAAAATGCAATGAACACATCAAGGAGCTCTCACAAAATTGAAGTCAATGGGAATCAGGGTGAAAATGCCACGGGTTGGAGTCATAACTAGCACAAAGGAAGATAGTTGTGGTTGTTGGACGCCAATCATCTGAGCCCCAGGACATTGGTGCAGGAGTTCCTCAGGGTAGTGTCCTAAGCACAACCATCTTCAGCTGCTTCTTCAATAACCTACTCTCCAACATATGGTCAAACGTGGGGATATTCACTGATGATTACACAGTTTTCAGTACCATTTGTAACTCGTCAAATACTGAAGCAGACTGTGTCCGCATGCAGCCAGACCTGGACAACATTCAGACTTGGGCTAATAAGTGCCAAGTAACATTTTCACTACACAATTGCCAAGCAATGACCATTTCCAACAAGAGAGAATCTAACCATCTCCCCTCTACCCATCATGAAGGATAAGGGTAACAGACACACCACCTGAAAGTTCCCTACCAAGTCATTGTTTGTAGTTATATATCCATTACTTCTCTGTCGCTGGGTCAAAATCCTGGAATTCCCTCCCTAACAGCATTTCGGGTCTACCCACAACATAGACAGCAGTGGTTCAAGAACCACCACCTTCTCAAGGGCAATTAGGGGTGGGCAACAAATATGAACGAATGTAAAAAAAAGACCAAATCTTCTTACCTTGTGGGCTGGATGATTTTGTGATGATCCAGTAGCAGTGAGGAGCCTCATTGGTGATGCGTGTAATATTGGACATGGAATGTCACATCTGCTTTGCTCCACAACATCTTTTTCAATATCTGATTTTCGTACAAGTTGAGGGGATAAGGTGCCATGAAGGTCTAACATCTCATCCAAAGGACAACATCTCTAACAGTGCAGCACCTCCTAAGTGTTACACTTAAGTGTCAGCCTATATTATGCACCCAAGTCTTGGAAATGTGGCTAATCCCTCAACCCTCTGACTCAGAAGTCAGAGCACTATCATTGAACCAAGGTGTGACAAATGACATGTAGTACTGAGGGAATGATGCGCTGTTGGAGGTGTTGCCCTTTGGATGAGAAATTAAATTGAGGCACCTCTGTCCTGTCCCATGGATGTTAAAGATCCCATGGTACCTTTCAAAGAAGAGCAAGGGAATTCTCTAGGTTTCCTTTAACGTAGTAAAAGTTCCAAGGATACTTCACAGGAGGCCAATCAGACAAATATTTGACACAGGGCCATATAAGGAGATAGTCAGACAGTTGAGCAAATGCTTTAAAGAGCATTTTCAAGGAGGAAAGAAAGTAAGAGAGGCAGAGAGGTTTAGTGAGTGAATTCCAGAACTTAGAATCTAGAATTAGTGATGGATGGACATGTGGGAATATCACCATCTACAAGTTCTCCTCCAAGCCACACACCATCCTGACTTGGAAATATATCACTGTTCCTTCACTGTAGCTGGATCAAAATCCTGGAACCCCCTCCCTATACCCACACCAGAGGAACGGCAATGGTTCCAGAAGGCAGCTCAACACCACCTTCTCAAAGGCAATTAGGGATGGGCAACAAATGCTGGCCTTGCCCCCAATGCTCACATCCTACGAAACAAATAAGAAAAAGGGACTTGTTGCGAGTTAATATACAAGCAGCAGAGTTTTGGATGAGCTTTAGTTTATAAAGTTTTTTTTATTCATTGAAGTTGAGGAGATGGCCTGGAGAGCATTGGAATAGTCAAAATCATTGAAAATAAATTACCTGGTCATTAAACTCATTGCTGTTCATGGGGCCTTACTGTGTGTAAATTGGCTACCACATTTCTCTACATTGCAACAGTGACTGCACTTCAAAAGTACTTAATTGATTGTGAAGCATTTGGGACACCCTGAGATTATCGGAGCTGCTATATAAATACGAGCTATTTATTTGAGGGTCTATTAGGGATGTTAACCCCATCCCAAATCTCATGGTAGCCATATTAGGCGGAGCACCTCTGCCATTTTTGGTGCAACTGAGATACCCACCTATGTTTGGGGGAGGGGAAGGATAAAAGGGTCCACAGGGCTAGGAAAAGATAATAGTAAGCAATTTAACAGGTTTGGATCTTGTCTTATTGATTGCAATACAACGCAATGTAAAAACTAACCCTTTCTGTTTTAAATCTCTATTAAGAAGTGCTTAGCAATGCTGTATGTTCTTTTCACCCAGTGTTGCATAGAAACATAGAGGGGGAAATATTTGTTTGTGAAGCAGTGTATGCTGCCTACACAGATTCCCCGGAGACAGGCAGTTTTGTGAGTCAATACCTGCATAGACTGCACAGCATTGATGTCATTGATGTCATTGACAGCAATCTCTGATTATGGGGAATCCAAGTAGTCTATGAAGCAGCGTTGTGTGAACAAATTTTTCTTTTAGAAAATCTACATCACAGAAGGAGACCATTTGGCTCATTAGGTATGTGCCGGCTGAAAAAGAGCTGTCCAGCCTAATTCCTCTTTCCAGCTCTTGGTCCATAGCCCTGTAGGTTACAGCATTACAAAGTGCATATCAAAGTATTTTTTAAATGTAAAGAGCATTTCTGTCTTTGCCACCCCTTCAGAAAGTGAATTCCAGACCCCTACCACCCTCTGGGTGAAAAGAATTACACCTCAACTCCTCTAGTCCTTCCATCAATTCCTTTAAAGCTTTGCCCCTGGTTATTGATGTTAATTCTATATTAATTGTGCTTAATTGTATGTAGGTGGTGGGCATTAACTAGGTATTAACGTGAGCCTCATATAAATAGACACGTACTAAAACTGTAGTTGTTAGGTTTAGGACGTGTATTCTTGTAATGTGTAACTCTGTAAATAAATATGAAGGTGTAGAAAGATTAGCTCCAGTTCTATCCTTCACCAACTGACATTCTGGAACTGAACAATTGACCTCTTTGCTAAAGGTAATAAGTCCTTTGTACCCCCTCTATCTAGGCCCTTCATCATTTTTTACATCATTAAATATCTCCACAGTCGCGATCTTTACTCTTTTTTTATTCTTTCATGGGATGTGAGAGTTGCGAGCAAGGCCAGCATTTGTTGCCCATCCCTAATTGCCCTTGAAGATTGTGGTGAATGCAAAGTTGGTGGAGGCAGGGTCATTGCATATTTTTAAGACGGAGGTAGATAGATTTTTTTAGGCAAGAGAATTGAAGATTATCGGGGGAAAATGGGAGTGTGGAATTCGAGACACAAACCGATCAGCCATCATCTTATTGAATGCAGAGCAGGCTGGAGGGGTCGAATGGCCCACTTCTGTTGCTAATTCATATGTTCATACGTGCTAAACCACTTAATATTTCCTCTCTCACTGCTTTGTCCCCCTTTTGTGAAACAGATGCAAAGTATGTTCTATGTTTGCTTAGCCTAGCGAGGAGAGATTACTGAGTCTTTAATAAAAGCAAAATACTGCGGATGCTGGAAATCTGAAATAAAAACAAGAAATGCTGGAACCTTGTTGAGTGGCCTTGTCCAATCTGCACCTTCTCCTTTGTTATCTCTTGCCCCACCCCCGGCTCACTTGCTTATAACCTTTGACATTTCTAATATTTGCTAGTTCCGAAGAAGGGTCACTGACCCGAAACGTTAACTCTGCTTCTCTTTCCACAGATGCTGCCAGACCTGCTGAGTGGTTCCAGCATTTCTTGTTTTTATTACTGAGTCTTTAGTAAGTTTTAACAATAACTTGTTTATTACATATTAAAGAACTATTTTACAGAAGTATGTCTAACTGAAGCCATGCTGCTTCTCTTCTCTTCAAACCTCTTTCCCATGTCATCTCTTACATCATCACAGTGGGAGCTGTTATTCACACTCTCCCAGACATTATTCCTTTCCACCCTTATGCTACAAAGTATTCATTGAGAACCATGCCTACATCTTCCTCCTCCACACATACGTTATCTTTTTGGTTTCTGATTGCCCTACACTTCCCTTAGTTATCCTTTTGCTCTTTATGTATTTACAACACATTTTTGGGTTTTCATTGATTTTCCTTGCCAATATTTTTTCATGCCCTTTCTTTGCTTTCCTAATTTCCTTGTTAATTACATTCCTGCACTTTCTATACTCCTCTAGATATTCTGCAGTATTAAGCTCTTGTCATCTGACATAAATTTCCCTTTTTTACCTTATCCGACGCTGTATGCACTATGACATTCAGTGGGTTCTAGCTTTGGGATTCCACCCTCTTTCTTTGCAGGAACATATTTGCTCTGAACCCTCTCTTTCTCCTCCTTGAATGCCTCCCACTGCACACACACTGATTCACCGTCAAGTAGCTATTTCCAGTCCACTTTTGCCAAATCCCATCTCAGCTGAGTAAAATTGGCCTTTCCCAATTCAAAACTTTTACTCTTGGTCTATCTTTATCCTTTTCCATAATGACACTAAATCTAACTAAACTATGATACCCCTTCCTCATGCCAGGGCGTAAATGGTTGAAAATACACCATATAATGTATACTCCTTATTTGCATGTCCACGAGGTCGGAATGGATCGGAACTTAGGTTAACTGGGTCATGCCCTAAAATTCCCTGTCTCCAATCCAGAAAGAGCTCCATTTGTAGCCTCTGCACTGTAGGATGTTGGGGCTATAAATTGTGCTGCAGGCTTGCAGAGTTGCTACAGTGCATCGTGTAGATAGTGCACACTGCAGCTACATTGGAGGGAGTGGATGTTAAAGATATTGGATTTGTTGCTGATCAAGTGCACTGCTTGTCCTGGATGGTGTCAACTCTCCATGGCCCCATTTTTTCCATCTCTCCATGTTGCCCCTAGGTGAGAATGTCAGCAGAAATATGGTTTCACCAGAATGTACTACTAACAGTGACTGTCAGCATGCAATGCTTATGATTGGTATCATGCAGACCCGCACCTGCCAAGAATGAGGCATATTAATTTTGCCATATGAATATTGATTTTAAGCTGCTGCTGGAGCGAGGAAATAACTTATTAAACAGATCAACTGTGGATGGAAAAAAACATTTGCATACTAACAGACAGTGCTTGGTGAGACAAAGGGGCTATTCCCTGCTCCAATTTAACCCACAATGGACTTTGACCACCAGGTATTGTGTATAAGATGAGACATTCCAGGGTCGGCTAAGAGAAGAGAATCCACAAACAGATGTGGTCAGACCAGCTAGTCACATGACTAACCTTCTTGGCAACCAGGGTTTTTCTGAATTGTGCAAAGAATTTGAACTGGAAAAGACTGTTTGTTCCTGAAGTGAGAAGGTCACTCCTGTCTGCTCCCATCTCTTTCTCAAAAGCCTCTCGACCCACTGAGGACACATGAACCCCAAGAGAGAAAAGTCTCCTACATCGAACAAGGTTTAAGAAGAATACTGGGCCCCAACGAAAAGCAAGACATACCTACAATCAAGGACTTACAGTGAGCTCAAAGAATAGTAACCAAAACCATCTTCAGATATTGCCATAAACCTTTCCACTTTATTTCTTCTGCTCTTTTCTGTCTCTATCTGCACGTGTGTATCGCGTATGTATTCTTGCGAGGGCACGTCGTAAATCCGTAGTTGTTAACTGAATTAGAGTTTAAGTTTAATAAAGTTCAACCTTTTTTCTTTAAACCTAAAAAAAACCTGTTTGGCTAGTTTCTTTGCCTTATAATTGGAAGTTAGTGAACAAGGATTCACTAAAGGGGAGCTAAGAAAAAAACAATGCGTTTAAAATAAAGCCCTGTTATGGTAAGACCAGGTGACGGCTGAGAAGGAATCCTAGACCCCTTTCTCACCTGGTCGTAGCAGAAATGCTTATGATTGGCATCTATGCAGGTCATACTTTTCTGATAATTTTTTGTTTGTCCAAGGGTTGCATGATTATTGGGCATGTTCAGGAAGCATGGCCCAGCAAGCAGTGATTGTATTTTTAAACTTTCACTATTTTTGCATCGATTGAGTACCACTTGCTGTTTAGATCGAGGTTGAGTGCATGCCATTAATATGTGTAGTTTCCCCCCCATGGTACCTTGTGGTCTCTGTGAAGAAGACTGATGTCTGGGATGTTAATTAGTGGCCTCACACTGCAACTAAAATGGTTTAAATTGCTAATTGCGAGTATTGGTAGTCTCTCCTGAGAGATTATAGCATCATGTAGGTGGTATCACACTGGTTTTGAGATTGTTAACCATTGAATGAGAAATACCACAAAGAATTTGTCATTCTGATTCAAATTGAACATTCACAAATTCAGATTGGTGAACTGTTTTATTTTAAAGTAGAGTTTAAAAATGCCACTTAGAAGTAAGTAGGATGTACAAACCTAGCTCTTCCGTTCCATGGCACTGACAGAAGTGTGATGGGGGTGGGAATTCTGCCCATCACAACAAGGCTCTCCTGGCCTGCCTTTCATCTTCCACCCTCCATAAACTTGTTGTCGCCCAGAACTCTGCTGCCTATATCCTAACTCACACCAAGTCCCGTTCACCCATCACCCCTGTGCTCACTAACCTATATTGATTCCCAGTTCAGCAATGCCTCAATTTTAAAGTTCTCATCCTTGTTTTCAAATCCCTCCATGGCCTCACCACCAACCACCACCTCCCCCCCACCCATCTCTGTAATCTCCTCCAGCCCTGCAACCCTCCACGATCTCTTGTCCATCCCCTATTTTATTCTTTTTACCATTGGTGGCTCTGCTTTCAGCTGCCTAGGCCCTAAACTCGAGAATACCCTCCCTAAACCTCTGCACCTCTCTACCTCTCTCTCCTCCTTTAAAACACTCCTGAAAACCTACCTCTTGGACTAAACTTTTGCTTGTTTGTCCTAATATCTCTTTATGTGACTTGGTATCAAATTGTGTTTGATAATGCTCCTGTGAAACACCTTGAGTCGGTTTACTATGTTAAAGGTGCTATATTAATCCAAGTTGATGTTGATGATGATGATGATGATGATGAAGCTGATCCTGATCCCAGCCGGCACACACAATTAAAGTTGAAGTGTTGCCCGGCCTCTGTCAATGAGTATGGATAGGAGACAGAAATTGTCTGTGGTCAGCACCTGGTGGCTTCTTGGGCTGGGCGGAAGTATTAAAAATATAGATGAATTTTAAAAAGGTTTACAAAAGACGCAGAGGAGATTTATGAGAATGGTACTAGGGAGGTGGGACTTCACTTATGTGTTGAGACTGGAGAAGCTGAGGTTATTCTTCTTAGAGTAAAGAAGATTAGAGGGGTGTTGAGGAGAAAACGTTTCACCCAGAGTATGGTAGGAGTCTGGATCTCACTGCCTGAAAGAGAGTCTAGAGTATAGAAAGAGAGCTGCTGACCCTCATCACATTTAAAAAATACTTGGATATTCACTTGAAGTGCCGTAACCTACAGGACAATGGAGCAAAAGCTGAAAAGTGGGATTCGGCTGGATCACTCTTTTTTGACTGGCACAGGCACGATGAGCTGAATGGCCTACTTCTCAGAGTAAATTTTCTATGTGAGATTTAAAAGGAGTTCAAAATCATGAAGGTTCTGAGCACAACAACTTGTATTTATTTAGCAACTTTAACATAGCAAAATGCCCCAAGGGGCTTAACAAGAGCGTTATCAATCAAAATCTGGCACTGAACCACAAGAGATATCAGAACAGATGACCAAAAGCTTAAATAAGAAGAAACTGTTTCTGTGTCTGGAGGGTGGGTAACACATATTTAAGGAAATTAGCAAAGGAACCAGAGGCGAGATGAGGAGAATGCAGTGAATTGTTATTCTGGAATGCACAGCCTGAAAAGATGGTAGAAGAAGATTCAATGGTAACGTTCAATAAAGCCTTAGGGATATATTTGAAGAGGAGAACTGTTCAGGCCTGCACTTCTGTGATTCTATGAATGCTTTGACTTATCATAAGATGATTGCACCGGAGAGGAGACAGAGGGGATTTACGAGGATGTTGCCAGGACTGAAAAATTGTAGCTATGAGGAAAGATTGGATAGGCTGGGGTTGTTTTCCTTGGAACAGCGAAGGCTGAAGGGAGACTTAAATTGAGGTGTATAATATTATGAAGGGCCATGGTAGAGTAAATAGGCATGACCTATTTACTTAGCAGAGGGGTCAAAAACCAGGAGGCATGAATTCAAAGTAATTGGTAGAAGGATTAGAGGGGAGATGAGGAAACATTTTTTCACCCAGAGAGTTGTGGGGGTCTGGAACTCACTGCCTGAAAGTGTGGTAGTGGCAGAAAGCCTCTTCTTATTTAAAAAGTACTTGGATGTCTACTTGAAGAGCTGTGACCTGCAGGGATACGGACCTAGTGCAGGAAGGTGGGATAAGACTGGATAGCTTTTCATCATATGGCACAGACACGATGGACTGAATGGCCTCCTGTGTCACAAATTTTCTATTGTTCTATGATTTCTATAACTATGGATAAGGGAAACCATTTGATACATTTTAGTTCAGCTATCTGGAAGCACTCTAAAGACCCCCATTGTTGCTTCATAAATAAATCCAGGGTTCTTGCCTCCACCATTTTATTTTATTCCATGTACGATCACATTTTGTATCACGAAGAACCTGTTGATATGTGCCTTAAATTTCTTTACTACTTGTTTGAACCTGTGTCTGCTTGTCCTAGTCTCACATTTAAATGCAAAGTATGATTCTTTTCCAGTGTGCACAGGCACAAAAGTAATCAAAAGGCTCATGGAAATTTTGTGAAAGGTCACAGACCCGAAACATGAACTTTGTTTCTCTCTCCACAGATGCTGCCTGCCCTGTTGAGTATTTCCAGCATTTTCTGTTTTAATTTCAGATTTCCAGCATCTGCAGTATTTTGCTTTTGTCTCAGGAAATATATATCATCTTTGGAGGGGGTGCGGTGCAGATTCACCAGAATGATAACAAGGGCTTACAGGGTTAAATTTATAAGGACAGTTTGCATAGACCAGGCTTGTTTTGCCTTGAGTTAAGAGGTTTGAGGAGTGATCTAATTAAAATATTGAACATGATGAAAAGGGTTTGATGGAGTAGATATAAAAAAAGCTATTTCCTCCAGTGGGGAAATCCAGCACAAGGAGCAATTATTTTAAAATTAAAACTAAGTCATGCAAGTATGAAATCAGGGAGTACTTCTCACACAAAGAGTAGTGGAAATCTGGAATTCTCGCCCCAAAAGGCTGTGGATGCTCTCAGTTGAAATAGGAAAAGGGAACCACTCATCCCCTGAAGTCAAAAGTCTTTGCACGACTCAGAGTTCAGGATAGACCCACCCCCTACTAACTCTCCTGAGAACAAAAGAGTAAACTAAAGCAGCCCTGGCACCCAGAACACCCGAACAGACCATTTTTAATAAGCTTTAAGATTGGTTAATGAATGAAAGTGAATGAGAGAAATGCATGGTTTTTCTTTCTGTATCTTATATTTCTCTCAATTACTGTAATGAAATGTGCCATTTTTCTTCAAATCACATTTCATTCCCGGGGTGGGGAGGTGTGAGACAAGCCCCCACCTGCCATGACTGAGGCACACATTATTTCACCACATTAAAACTTAAAATTGCAAGCCCCTGACTGGAAAGATATTTGCATAGTAACAGACAGTGTTGGAACAAGGGACAAAGGGCCATGCCCTGACTCATTAAACTAACAATGGACTTTTGATTAGCAGACATTGAAGGTGGGGGGAGCTAGCATTCCAGGTTGACTGCTAAGATAGCAGAATCCACAAACACAGAAGAAGTGGTCAGGCCAGTTTTAGTCGCATGACTAGCTGGCTGTTGAAATTTGAACTTCCAACAGAATTTGAACTCAGAATGTCATGTGCTCCTGGAACTGAAGCAGAACCCCCTCCTGTCTGCCTGCTCCCATCTCCTTCCCATTGAACTGAATCTTGTGAAAACATGTGAACCTCAAAGAGAGAAAGCAGAATACTGGGCCCCAACGAAACGCAGGAATTAGCTACAAAAGGACTATACCATGAGCTCAAAGCACAGTAACAAGGGATTGCCTCAAACTGTTCCACTTTATCTTTTCTTCTCTTTTCTGTCCCTATCTGCACTTGTATATTGTGTGTGCATGCTAGCGTGGGCGTGTCGTATATCCGTAGGCGTCAACCGTATTAGAGTTTAATTCTAAGTTTTAATAAATTTCACTTTTCTCCTTTAAACCTGAGAAAATCTAGTATGTTGATTTATTTGCCTTATAATTGGAAAGCTGTGAACAAGGATTCATAAAGGGGGAACTTTCAACACAGTGTGTTTAAAAAAAATACCCTGTTACAGTAAGACCAAGTGAAGACAATAACAGACCCCTAGACATCTTTCTCACCTGGTCATAACATTGATAAATGGGACTGAGGTACAGGTCAGTCACCATCTAATTTAATAGCAGAATGGGTTCAAAGGGCTCTTGTTGCAATGGCCTTGATTGTATGTTGGGGCAGGATCAATGCACGCGGCAGGGAATTTGGAGGAGCGGCAAACTCTCATGTCGAGGCCTGGAGAGAGTTTGACTCATATTTCAATATTCAGGCTTGGACTGCCGCCCCCTCCCCCCCCCTTTCCCCACCCCCTTCGCCCACCCCAAACCTGGGAGGAATCAATGCCTGGTGGGAATGGAAATTATTTCAGTAGGAGTCTGGAACCAGAAATGATTGTGGTGGGAGGGAAATGAAGCTCAGGGCAAGGGAGGTTCACAAGGAAACATAAATAAGCATTTTAATCTGACCTTGCTGCATCTCCTCTGGCCATTGATCCAATTCCTGTCAGGTTCCAGCAGGTTAGCAGGGAGGCTAACCAGGGTTCCTTGCTCAAGCTTCAGGTTGAAAGTGCAGATTGGGGCCCGGATAATGTTAACTGCCCCGGTACCCCAGGCCCACCCCCACCCCCCCCACTTCAACTGCCTGGGTTCTGTTCGATGGATGGAGTTAAAATCGAGGCCTGTGATGCTGTTCTCTCATATAGCTCTTTACCAGCTGTGTGTTCATATTTTCAGGGCCCCCATGGAATGTGTTAATATTTCCCATCTGCCCAGGAATATGTTAATATTTGTAGACCCATCCCCTGATGGTGTGCGTTAATATTTGTAAGGACCTTACCCAGAGGTGTGTGTTAACATTAAGATCCCCCCGCCCTCAGGTAATAATTGTAGACCACATTCCCCAAGAGTGTGTTAACAGTCCCTCCATCTCTGGACAATGATAATATTTATAGCTGCTCTTCCCTGCTGAAGGGTATTAATATCCCCTGGACAGGAAAGTTAGCAAATCATTCTCTGTTCTCCTTAGAGCAGAGAAGGTAAAGGGAGAATTAATAGAGGCATTTAACATCAAATAAGATTTTGACAGAGTAAATAACGATAAACTGTTTCCACTGGCAGAAAAGTTGGGAACCTAAGAGTATAGATTAAGTTAATTGTTAAAAGAGGCCCAGGTGAGTTGAGGAGAATCTTTTTTACAGAGCAAGTTATTATAAGCTGGACTGCACAGTCTGAAGGGATAGTGGAAGCAGATTCAATAATAGCTTTCAAAAGAGAATTGGATAAATACTTGAAGGGGAGAAATTACAGGGCTATGGGGTAAAAGTATAGGAGTGAGACTAATTGGACAGCTCTTTCAAAGAGGCACAATGAACTGAATGGTTTCTTTCTGTGCTGTAAGGTTCTATGATTCTATTACTGCTTGCAATCCACAGAAGACTATTTCTCATTTGTTGAAGCTATGACAAGTTAGAAGAGTGCAATTATCCCTCACTTATTACCAATCTTTTGTAAAATCAATCACTGTATTTTGATTTTAAAATCTATTCTTATAAATGTGTGTATTCAACAAAAGGGACTCAATAACGAAAGGCTTTGTCTCATCCTTAATAAAGCTCGCATGACATTAATACATGCTGCACATTCTGAGTAAATCATTTTATACTAGTTCAGCGTGTTTCAAGAAGTACCTTAGCAAGCTCACAAAGCAACTATCAACAACCCATCATCTTTTGTTTGTTCAGGTTTTTGAACATCTGTCAGTATTTGCATAAGGGTACTTTATTGCATCTCCTCACAATTTTCGCATACCTACAGCACAATGAGCCAGTGAAATAATCACCACATTCCCAATGTAGAATTGAACAGTGATAGCCAAAAAACACAAACAGTGAGTTAAATAGGAGAATGGGTCCAATTCATAAGAAGCCTGAGAAGCAGAGTTCCGAAAAAGGGTCACTGACCCGAAACGTTAACTCTGCTTCTCTTTTCACAGATGCTGCCAGACCTGCTGAGTGGTTCCAGCATTTCTTGTTTTTATTTCAGATTTCCAGCATCCGCAGTATTTTGCTTTTATCATAAGAAGCCTGCATGGCTTAGGATATAAAATAACATTAGCAAATGTTAGGGCGGCACAGAGGTGCAGTGATTATCACCGCAGCCTCACAGCTCCAGCGACCCGGGTTCAATTCTGGGTACTGCCTGTGTGGAGTTTGCAAGTTTTCCCTGTGTCTGCCTGGGTTTCCTCCGGGTGCTCCGGTTTCCTCCCACATGCCAAAGACTTGCAGGTTGATAGGTAAATTGGCCATTATAAATTGTCCCTAGTATAGGTAGGTGGTAGGGAAATACAGGGACAAGTGGGGAATATGGTAGGAATATGGAATTAGTGTAGGATTAGTATAAATGGGTGGTTGATGGTCGGCACAGACTCGGTGGGCCGAAGGGCCTGTTTCAGTGCTGTATCTCTAAACTAAACAAATGTTCAGGAAAATAAACTTACTTCCAATGGAGAGAAGGTGAAGAGGAGAGATGATTCAACTCTTTGAAGACTAGAAAGAATTGGCAAATAGATGTAAGGAAACAATAAGAAACATAAGAAGTAGAAGCAGGAGTATCCTGTACTTCCCCTCAAGCCTGCTCCACTATATAATACAATCATAGATGATCCTTGACCTTAACTCCACTTTCCCACTCAATCCCCATATCCCTTGAGCCCCTTAGTGTACAAAAATCTATCGATTTCAGTTTTGTATATATGCTCATCAACTGAGCATCCACTGGGTGAGAGAATTTCAAAGATTCACAACCCTCTGAGTGAAAACATTTCTCTTCATCTCAGTCAGAAATGGCTACCCCCTCAACTTGAGGCTGTGTGAGTTTTGAGGTGAAACGTAGCTCGCATTTAGTACAAGACAGCATCCTGATAAAGTGTTGAGGCGCGCACTAGGAATAACAGCCCAGAGGATCGGGAAGGGGCTGATTGCAATAGTATAAGGGTTTGAAAGGGTTAATGGCTGGGACAGTGTGGGTAACATCACTGTGATGATGTAAGAGTTGGGATGAGAGAGAGACTTGAAGAGAAGAGATGCAGCATGGATTCAGTGGACTCAGACATACTTCTGTAAAGCCGTATATAGTTCTTCAATATGTAATAAATTAGTTAGTGTTAAAACTTACTGAAGACTCAGGAATCTCTCCTAGAGTCATAGAAAAATACAGCACTGAAACAGGCCCTTTGGCCCAAACCAACCATTTATACTAATCCTACTTTAATCCCATTTTCCCTCTCATATCCCCACAATTCTCCTACCTACACCAGGGGCAATTTTTTTTTTACAACAGCCAATTTACCTATCAACCCACTAGTCTTTGGCATGTGGGAGGAAACCAGAGCACCCAGAGGAAACTCATACAGTCACAGGGAGAACTCGCAAACTCCACACAAGCAGTACCTAGAACCAAACCCAGGTTACTGGAGCTGTGAGACTGCAGTGCTGACCACTGTGCCACTGTGCCCCCCTAGCTAGACTAACCAAACAATGGGCACTTAAATTGCCTGCTAATGTTCATTAATGAGGCTGCATCACATTTTGGTGAATACTGCTTGACCCAATGCCCTCTCCTCAAAGAGACCAGCTGATTCAGAGTAAGCAAGTCGTTGCTGAGGATTCTGAGTGCTGCTTAAAAGTGCACTCACCCTTTTACTGTTCAATTCCTGCTGGAAGTTCGTAAAGGAGACTTTCTGGGACAGTTTGTGAAATCTTCACCAACTTTTTCAACATTTATTCTGAAAATTTTCTGAAGGATTCACCTAAATAGTGTAACTGTGTTACTTTGCCTTCGATGAGTCACCAGGAGAAAGGTGCTTGGTTATGGACATCTTGCTAGGGGACTCCATCCATCCTGCAGGTACAGGACACTCTTCCCCCTCTGGCCTCCTCTACCAAATCTGAGAATCTGTGTATCCTCTCCCTCAGTCCCTGAGCTACCCTGAAACCTGCAACTGTACATCAACCACACAGATGTGGGTGCGAGGAACCTACATATACTGCTCTATGAAAATTGCTTCTATTCAGTGTTTGAGTGCTAAACCTGTGGTGTCTGTTTAGCACCTCCAGGTGTGGGCACTGCTGGCTAGGCCAGCATTTAGCACCCATCCCTAATTGCCCTTGAACTGAGTGGCTTGCTAGGCCATTTCAGAGGGCATTTAAGAGTCAACTACATTGCTGTGGGTCTGGAGTCACATGTAGGCTAGACCAGGTAGGGATTATGGTAATCAGCAATTAGGACCAAAATTGCGTGCTAAATCCAGACTTTCAGCACTCATTTAGTGCGTGTTTTCACATTTTCACCAAAATAATCCCCAATAGGTTTTGTTTTTTATAAAGTTAGCACTCTATGGCTAGGATTATCATCCCAGTGGTGCTATTTTGTGGAGCACACCTTCTCCCTCAGCCTCTGATACTGCCAGAACCATGACCCAGTTTAAGCAAGCCATTGGTCATGACTCCTGTTAGCAAAGGGAGCGTATCATTGCCTGGCCATGAAACCCCAGTAATGCTGTGGTGAGATCTATTCAAAGGACTCTAAACAGTTAAAGGGCTGAGTAGAGTCTTGGAAGATAGACTGAAATGGACCAAAGAAGGAGAAAGGTGATCTAATTTTCTGGAGGGTGATGTGGAATAGCTGCTGGTAGCAATGCACAGATGCCATTCTACAGAAGCACGGGCTGTGTATAAGGAACCCTAACCATACTGCCATGGGACCTTTATATTGCCAGTGCAGGAAAAAGTTTAATAATCTCATTAAATCAACAAACATAAGAGTATTTTCAAATGAATGTTAACTGGCACCAGAAAATGAGCATGAAGGTTGTGGATTGTTGTAAAGACCTAATTGGTTCAGCAAGTTCCTTCCAAGAAGGGGAGCTACCCCCCATATTTTGATTCCACAGTATGTGATTGGCCATATATGTCCCTTGTGGAATTAGGGATTGATGAGAAATACTGCCTTGCTAGTGTTGTTCACATCCAAAAAACAAATTAAAAAGGTGAAATTCAATTCTCCCTTGCCATGGGAATGTTTAAGCTTATACTTAGCTAACTTGTGGCTGTCTGAACTTCCAAAAAAGTTGGCACTGGAGGAACTCCTTTCTGTGTATCTGTCTTCATCTGTTCTTGTTCAGTTGAAATTCTGTAAATGCTTCCCTTCCTGACTGCTTTCTGTTGATCTTTCAGGCATTTTTTTTTTGTGAGCATTTAAAAACAAACAGCACAATGAATAAGTAAAAATTATTCCTTGAAAAATTATTTGAAAATATATATGAATGAAACCTAAGAAATATAACAAATGCTACGATAGAAGCATAGTACTAAGTAGGTGCTGAAAACACTGCAATTAAAAAGTCATCTAAAAGAACATGTACCTCTTTAAGAGCTCCATTTCACATGAAGATTCCCTTGAGTTCATTCACAATCAGCTTGGAAGGCAAAAAGTCAGGGAACTGCACTTAAATACTGTTACGTGCTATTTGGGGACTTATATTAGTCTTATATTTCTATAGCTCCTTTCACAACCTCAGGATATCCCAAAGTGCACTTATAATCAATAAATTAGTTTTGAAGTGTAATCGCAGTTGTAATGTAGAAAATGAAGGCTTGCACCAAAATGCAGCTGGGTGGAAAATCACAAACTGAATGAATTAGACAAAAATTCACATCTAAAGGCTGCAAATACAATTTTCCGATTCGCCCCTGCACCAAACTTTTCTGCCTCTGTGCCTGTCATTTGGATGTCATATTGGGGTGTTTGCATTTTTTTTATTAATTCACAGGATGTGGGCATCACAAGCAAGGCCAGAAATTATTGCCTATCTCTAATTGCCTTTGAGAACGTGTTGGTGAGCTGCCTTCTTGAACTGTTGCAGTATGTGGGGTGAAGGTACACCCACAATACGGTGAGGTCAGGATTAGCCCATACTCCCAGTAGTGCAGCCACTCTCACATGAAGAGTGGGTCAGAAGTAGGGCATTCTCGCCCCCATGCTCTGATTCACACTCTCTGGGACCATGGAATCATCTCCTTTCTGTCCTCTCCTTCATAGTTTCAGCCTTGAATCAGTGGGTAGCACACTCACCTCTGTCAAATTCTGTTTGATAATCCTGTGAAGTACCTTGGAACATTTTACTCTGGTAAAGACACTATATAAATTCTCGTTGATTTTGTTGCTGCTGACTGAGAAGGTTGTGACGTCGTGTCCCACTCCAGAGACTTGAACACAAAATCCAGGCTGACAATCCAGTGCAGTACTGAGGGAGGTCTGCACTATTGGAAGTGCCATCTTTTGGATGAGAAATTAAACCGAGCCCCGATATGCCCTCTAAGGTGGACATGAAAGATCCCATGGCTGTATTCAGTGAATAGGGCAGTGTCCTCGTGTCCTGGACAATATTTATTGTCTAACATCATTAGAACAGATTATCTGGTCATTATCACATTGCAGTTTGTGGAAGCTTGTTGTGTGCCAATTGGTTGCCTCTTTTTCTACAATAGTGACGACACTTGAAAGTTACATTATTGGCTGCAAAGCACTTCAGGAGGATTGCAGAGCTCTGAGCTGCAGAGGGGTCTGGCAGTCCTAATGCATGAATCACAAAAGGTTAGTATGCAAATACAGCAAGTAATTAGGAAAGCTAATAGAATGTTATCTTTTATCGCAAGGGGAATTGAATACAAAAGTAGGGAGGTTATGCTTCTGCTATACAGAGCATCAGTGAGACCACATCTGGATTACTGTGTACAGTCCTGGTCTCCTTATTTAAGGAAGTATGTAAATGTGTTGGAAGCAGTACAGAGAAGGTTTATTAGACTAATACCTGGGATGGGTGGCCTGTCTTATGAGGAAAGATTGGACAGGCCAGGCTTGTATCCGCTGGAATTTAGAAGAGTAAGAGGCAACTTGATTGAAACATATAAGATCCTGTGGGGTCTTAACAAGTTGGATGTGGAAAAGATGTTTCTCCTTGTGGGAGAATCTCGAACTAGGGGGTCACTGTTTAAAAATAAGGGGGCGCCCATTTAAGACAGAGATGAGGAGAAATTTTTTCTCTCAGAGGGTTGTGAGTCTTTGGAATTCTCTTCCTCAAAAGGCAGTGGAAGCAGAGTCTTTGAATATTTTTAAGACAGAGGTAGATAGATTCTTGATGAGCAAGAGGATGGAAGGCTATCGGGGGTAGGTGGAAATGTGGAGTAAACTGCCATGACCTTATTGAATGGCGGAGCAGGCTCAAGGGATTGAGTGGCCTGCTCCTGCTCCTAATTTGTATGCTCGTATGTCCTGGGGTTGTGAAAGGTGCCATATAAATGCAAGTTTTTCTTTCCTTGTTTTGATATTTGCAGTTGGTCTATAGAATTTCCTGCATGCAATCTTTCTAAAAGTGCTTAAACAAGCTTGTTCGAAGTTTGAGTGGAAAGAAGCCCACTGACTTCACTTTGCCTAATTATTGCAGCTCTGTTGAAGCTGCTATGGACTTGGACTGTTAACTAATGTGGTCAGAGCAGGGTCTCCAGTCAGCTTAGCTAATTCATGTATCTAATTAGCACATGTCCATCAAACTTGGGCAGAATTATGTTGAATTGCTAAGTTTGAAGGAAGTCATCTGAGTGCATTACAAGCAGGAATGGTGAACACTGCACAGGATGTGGAAAAGTGAGGCTGTTTTAAAGAAGCATTTAACTGAAGGGAAAGAGGTGGGGTAGGTGGCGAGTCGTAATTTTAGAAAAGATTCAGACAGCAGTAGTAGACACTGAACAATTGGCTCCAATGATGAAGCAGAGGATTTCGGGGGAACAAATGACTATCCAAATGGAGGGTATGTAGTGGATCATATGGCTGGTGAATATTTCCTGGATAGGCTAGAGCAAAGTTGTGTAGGCATTTCTAAATGAAGGCAACTTTCTCAAGAGGAAATCTAAGCCAGTGGAGCTTGACAATGATGGGTGTGGGAAAGTGGGTGATGGGGGCACGACACTCAGAGTGTGAGCAAAAGAGGCAGTAACATTCTGGAACAGCTATAACTTGCAAAGGGCAAAACCAAGCGAGGCAAGCATTTGAAAAATCAGTCCTGGAGCTGACAGAGATATGGATAATGATTTTAGCAGGGAGGGTGGCAGTCCAGATTATGGAAGACATTGCAATGCTGGAAAGGGAGGATGCCCTTTGGTTAGAGTTGAGGAGCAAAAAGGGTATGATTACGTTACTAGGGATATTCGATAGGCCTGCAAATAGTGAGAGAGAGATAGAGGGGCAAATCTGCAGGGAAATCACAGAGATGTGCAAGAACTATGGAGTGATCATAGTGGAGAACTTTAATTACCCATATATTGATTGAAGTCATTTTGGAGTAAAGGGTAAGGAGGGGGAGGGATTTCTAAAATGTGCTCAGGAGAACTTCCTTGCTCAGTATGTTTTTAGCTCAGCTGGAAAAGTGGCATTGCTAGATCTAGTGCTAGGAAATGAGGTGGGCCAAGTGAACCAAGAGTCTGTGGGGGAGCACTTGGGTAAGAGTGATCATTGTATCATAAGGTTTAGACTCGTAATGCAGAAAAGCAAGGAACAAAATAAAATAGAATGTCTACATTGGAGAGGGCTAATTTCAACGTGATGAGAAAGGATCTATTCAGGGTAGAATGGAACCAAAGACTGGCAGAAGAGCTGTATCAGAACAATGGGTTATCTTTAAGGAAGAGATGCTTCAGGTACAGGCTGGGAACATTCCAACAAGGTTGAAAGGTCGGGGAACCAAGAACAGGGTTCCTTGGTTGATGAGGGAGAGAAATGATGATGAAACAAAAAAACAAGGGTGTATGATGCATATCAGGTGAACTCATCAAGTGAGAACCAGGCCATATACAATAAGTTCAGAAGGGGGCGGGGGGAATGGTGAAGAGGAAAATTAGAATGGCAAAGAGAGAATATGAAAATAGAATGGCAGTCAACAGAAAAGGGAACCCAAAGATCTTCTACCATCTAAATAGTATGCAAGTGGTACGATGAGGAGTGGGGCCTATTAGGGACAGAAAGGGTAATATATGCTTAGAAGCAGAGGACAAGGCTAGAACATAGAACATAGAACATAGAACATTACAGCACAGTACAGGCCCTTCAGCCCTCGATGTTGCGCCGACCTGTGAAACCATCTGACCTACACTATTCCATTTTCATCCATATGTCTATCCAATGACCACTTAAATGCCCTTAAAGTTGGCGAGTCTACTACTGTTGCAGGCAGGGCGTTCCACGCCCCTACTACTCTCTGTGTAAAGAAACTACCTCTGACATCTGTCCTATATCTATCACCACTCAACTTAAAGCTATGTCCCCGCGTGTTTGCCATCACCATCCGAGGAAAAAGGCTCTCACTATCCACCCTGTCCAACCCTCTGATTATCTTATATGTCTCTATTAAATCACCTCTTCTCCTCCTTAATATACTTAATGAGTATTTTGTATCAGTGTTCACTGAGGAAATGGAGGCTGACAAAATATCAGGAGAAGCAGAGAATGTAGAGGCAATGGAGAGGATAAAAATTTAGAGGGGGGAGGTACTGAAAAGGCTGGCTGTGCTTAGGGTAGATAAGTCACCTGATATAGATGGCTTGCATCTCAGGTTGCTAAAGGATGCGGGGATGGAGATAATGGAATGGCTTTCCATAATCGTTCAATCTTCCCTGGATACAGGGGAGGTGCCAGAGGATTGGAGAGTGGCAAATGTGACATCCTTATTCAAGAAAGACTATAAGGACAGTTCTCGTAACTGCAAGCCAGTTAATTTAACATCAGTGGTGTGTAAGATTTTAGAAACTACAATCAGGGAAAATATCAAAGGACACTTAGAAAGGTTCAAGTTAATTAGGGATAGCATGATGGATTTGTAAAAGGCACATCATACTTGACTAATCTAATTGAATTTTTTGATGAAGTAACAGAAAAGGTTGATGAAGGGAATGCGGTGGATGTTGTTTACATGGAATGGATTTTCAGAAAGCATTTGTTAAGGTACCACATAAAGGGCTGGTTAAGAAAATGGGAGCTCATGGAATAGGAAGGTCAGTGCTGAAATGGATTTTAAAAATTGGCTTATGGACAGAAAACAGCGAGTTGTAGTAAATGGTTGCTTTTCAGACAGGAGGATGGTAGACAGTTGTGTTCCCCAAGGGTCAGTGCTGAGACCACTGCTTTTTTGATATATATATATATATATATATATATATATATATATATATATATAAATGAAGTGGATCTTGGAATACAGAGTAGTATCTCAAACTTTGCTGACAACGCCAAACTTGGAGGTGCGGCCAACAGTGAGGATGATATGAACTGCCTGCAACAGGACATAGATGGGCTACCAGAATGGGCAGACAGGTGGCAGATGAAATTTAATACTGAAAAGTGTGTGATGATGCATTTTTACAGAATGACTAGGGAGAGGCAATGTACACTTAAAAGCACAGTTCTAAAGAGTGTGTAAGAACAGAGGGACCTGGGGGTGCATATGCATAGATTTTTGAAGGTGGCAGGACATATTGAGAGAGTAGTTAATAAAGCTTATGGGATCTTGGGCTTCATAAATAGAGGCATTGAGTACAAAAGCAGGGAAGCTATGCTGAACCTTTATCAATCTCTGGTTCGGCCCCAACTGGAATATTGCATCCAGTTCTGGTCACCACACTTCAGGAAGGAAGTACACATCTTAGAGAGGGTGCAGAGGAGATTTACCAGAATGGTTCCAGAGATGGGGGATTTTAGTTACAAGGTTAGGTTGGAAAAGCCAAGCTTGTTCTCCTCCAAACAAAGGAGATTAAGAGGAGATTTAATAGAAGTGTACAAGTTTATGGCAGGCTTAGTTAAGTTAGACAAGGATAAACTGTTGCCATTAAAAAAAATGGTATAAGAACTAAGGGCCACAGATTGAAAGTTTTGGACAAAAGATGTAGGGGGAATATGAGAAAGCATTTTTTTACGCAGCAGTTGGTAATGACCTAAAACATGCTGCCCACAAGGGTGGTGGAAGTGGGGACCAGTAATGACTTCAAGAGGAAGTGGGATGCCACTTGACAGAAATAGACTTGCAGGGCTTTGGCTATCGAGCCGGGGACTGACTGCATAGCTCCATGGAGAGCTGGCATGGCCTCCTTCTGTGCTGTAAATGACTTTGTGAGGCTATGACTGAGATGGGGGCATAAGTAGACATCGCCTTGATGGAAGGATCTGGTTTTGGTGATGAGAATGGATGAAGATCAAAAGAAGCTCAGAGTTAGATGGTACATCGCTTTCGAAAGGGACAGATTTGATTTATTTATCTTATTTATCCATCGGTTACATAAACTATTAGCGATAATCTCACCTCACTAGTCACTGGATGTAAATTGCTTTTAGATGAACCTCAAACTCTTGCAACGCTGAGGGAAATCATTTGGCCAATGATATCTTTGCTAGGTCTTGCTACAACAATCTAAAACCAATCCTACTAACTTGATCAATTTGCGTCAAAACCATTTTTAAAGAGCCACCACAAGAACAATAGGTCGAATGGCCTCCTTCTGTTCTGTAAGGTTTTATTGGAATCATAGAACTTGTGCAATATATGGAAAAAAAAAATCTGCAATAAAAGCAGAGTACTAAGAAGGTACATTGCAACCAAAAATACATGTTTAAAACCACATTAGGAGCTCTGTTGCACATGAAGCTTCTCCTAGTGGTCCTACTAGTTTGATCAAGTCATCAACTTAAGTCATTAACCATTTGGGAATGAGATGCCCTTATTTTTGGCAGGTTCTTTAATATTTCATTGGTAGAAAAAATGCCTCAAATTTAGCCCCAGGTGTTGATATGGACATGTCAGTTTTTCAAAACAGGTTCAAAATGTACGGGGATCAAAATCCCCCGTCACTGAAAACAGCAAAGAGAAAAAGAAACAAAGAAATCCAGAAGCCCCAAGAAATCTATGAATCAAATTCAATTACTTTGAGCAGCTAGTTTGATTTAGCCTCGTTTTAACTCCTTCAGCCTATCTGTCACAGTAGATTAATTAATTAATTTCAGTCTCTCCTTTCCTGTAAACCCACAAGACAAAAGCTTAGAAGATGTTTGACTCTCTCTGATATGGTCTGATATTTCATTAGAAACACAACCTCCAAGCTGCTCAAACGATTAAATCTGACAGTGATTTACCTTTACAATTTGGAGATGGATGAAAAGTCCCCCTCTTAAATCCATTGTTTTTTAATGGCTCATTTGATAAAATAGTCTTTGTCCAATTCCGCTGCTCAATGTCAGTGCAAGTTAATGGTGCCTTCTCCTTCCACCACCACCACCCCAACCGCCAGCACCCCCCCTTCCCCCGCCCCACTAAAAAGGCTTATGAGCATCTTTTTCCACAAAGACATCACTCCTTGAAAAACAACTGGTGACTGTACGCCGGTTATTTTTATACACATTTTGTAGGCCATGATATGTAGAACTAAAGAAGTGAATTTATTCCCTCTATTCTTCACTGTAGCAACTACTACACTGGAAAGGTGCAACTGGCAGTGAAGAAACCAGGGTTGAAATTCCTCTTGTTGATAAGTATTTGTCATGCCTACAAAAGGAGAACATTGGAATTGCTGAATGATAAAAGACCATGGTTCATCTAGACCACCTTCTACAACCCCGGTAGTCCCATGATACAATGATAATGGACCTGTTGACGAATCTCGGTAATGAATCTCTCGCAATTATTCTATGACAGACCCAGACATGACATGAGGCATATGACAGTGGTGAAGAACTTTGGAAACCTGGTTCAAGGCCACCTCCCTCCTCCCAAGCATGCTGCACTAACCTCATATCATGCTTTGCATTGCTCATGTACTGTATCTCAAAATATTATTTACCTATTTAATTTGCATCTGATTAACTGCTTCCCCCTGTCTGTTCCAGAGGTTGACCACTAAAATGGGGATGCATCTGCTAATATTGTTGTTAGAAGAAATTGTGACTCAACTGTTTGTCCTGGCATTGGAATTTGTTCTGGTAATGCATTGGTTAATATGTTCATGTTAAATTCCTTTGAGTGCTACTACAATGTGGTCAAAAGCCATCACCTTAAAGCAGGTTAACAACTGCATTAAATACAAAGGGATTTTAAGGGACAGAGGATCCTATCATCTGGCACCAGTGTCTGCAAGGAGTACAAATCAAGAGATTAGGAACTGTGATTCCTGAGACATGCTCACTGCGGGAGCTGCTCTGCACTTGGAACACGATATTTCAGAATCACCTCTTTTATAGGAACACATTAACCAGTGTGCTACAGAGGAAATTAGCTCTGCTGCTATCCTCGTTGAGGACTGAGGGAGTGTACAAGTTATAAAAACAAGTAACCATGGCAGTAGTTTAACATTAGAGCTCTTAATGGATTAACCGTGCATGTAAACCATTCAATTCATTACACAGCAACCAAGCACATTCAAGTCAGCACTCCTGTGATACCTGCAGCTTGAAAACTTACCATCCAGTCATTATTCGGTTGTGACAAAAAAAAATTCAGCACCCTGACAATCAGGAACAACTTTCTTGATCCCAACAGGAAAAGATCTTCTTGACTACAACAAAAACAACAATAACAACTTATATTTTTTTAGTGCCTTTAACGTATTAAAACATCCCTAGGTGCTTCACAGGAGCATTATGAAACAAAATATGACACCAAGCCACATAAGGAGATATTGGTCGGAATTTTACGTCCGCTGCACCACCCCACCCCCCACAGGAGTGGCTTGCCGGCGGGGAGGTTGTAAAATTGAGTGGGAGGTAGTGGGGTGGGGTGGAGGGGGGACGGTGCCGTTCCTAACACCTTCCCACCCCATCTATAATTTTATGAGGGACGGAGGCAGCAAGAAACGGTCTGCCCGCACCAGGCCAATCAAAGCCTTAAAGTGGCCAACTAACTGCTACTTAAGGGCCTCCTCCTGCTGCCGCTGGTATATTACCCTTTGGCCTCCTTATCTCGAGAGACAATGGGTAAGCGCCTGGAGGTGGGCAGTGGTTTGTGGAGCAGCGCCTGGAGTGGCTATAAAGGCCAATTCTAGAGTGACAGACTCTTCCACAGGTGCTGCAGAAAAATTTGTTTGTCGGGGCTGTTACACAGTTGGCTCTCTCCTTGCGCTTCTGTCTTTTTTCCTGCCGACTGCTAAGTCTCTTCGACTCGCCACACTTTAGCCCCGCCTTTATGGCCGCCCGCCAGATCTGGCGATCGCTGGCAACTGACTCCCACGACTTGTGATCAATGTCACAGGACTTCATGTCGCGTTTGCAGACGTCTTTAAAGCGGAGACATGGACGGCCGGTGGGTCTGATACCAGTGACGAGCTCGCTGGACAATGTGTCTTTGAGGATCCTGCCATCTTCCATGCGGCTCACATGGCCAAGCCATCTCAAGCACCGCTGACTCAGTAGTGTGTATAAGCTGGGGATGTTGGCCGCCTCGAGGACTTCTGTGTTGGAGATACGGTCCTGCCATCTGATGCCAAGGATTCTCCGGAGGCAGCGAAGATGGAATGAATTGAGACGTCGCTCTTGGCTGACATACGTTGTCCAGGCTTCGCTGCCATAGAGCAAGGTACTGAGGACACAGGCTTGATACACTCGGACTTTTGTGTTCCGTGTCAGTACGCCATTTTCCCACACTCTCTTGCGGGACTTCTTGCCTCAGACAGGTGTAAGTCCCGTCCAAAGCCAATTAAGGGCCTTGGGGGGGCATAAATTTCTGGCATGGCTCCCCAGGCCTGGCAGAAGCAGGCCTGCCCCTGATATATTACCAGCAGCAGGCAAACAGATGAGGTCCCCCAGGAGCCCGCCAAGTAAAACCCGGCAGCCTCCTTGTGGGCTGGAGGTGGAGAGAGGGAATTGCAAAGCTTAGGGCCTAGGCAACTGAAGGCATGGACACCAATGATGGAGAAATAAAATTAGATTTGCTCAAGAGGCCAGAATTAAATGAGTGCAGATATCATGGAGGTTTGTGGGATTAGAGGAGATTACAACGATAGGGAGGGGTGAAGCCATGGAGGAATTTGAAATCAAGGAAAACAAGAATATTAAAATTAAGCTGTTGCTTGACTGGAAGCCAATATAGTTCAGTGAGCAAAGCAATGATAGGAGAACGTGACTTGCAGTGAGTTAAGACACGGGCAAGAGATTTTGGATGACTTCAAGTTTATGGAGGGTAAAATGTGAGAAGCTGGCCAGCAGTGCTTTGGAATAGTCAAGTCTAGAGGTAACAAAGGCGTGGCTGAGGGTTTCAGCAGCAGATGAGCTGAGACAGGGGTGATGTTGGGTAATGTTACAGAGGTGGAAATAGGCGGTTTTAGTGATGCCGCAAATATGAGTTAAGAATCTCATCTCAGGGTTAAATATGACACCCAAGGTTGCAAACAGACTGGTTTAGTCAACAGGAAATGACTTTCTTGATCCCAACACAGGAAATGAACGAAACACAAACAAGAAATGCCAGAAATACTCAGCAGGTCTGGCAGCATCTGTGGAGAGAGAAGCAGAATTAACATTTCAGGTCAGTGACCCTTCATCAGAGCTTCTGCCAGACCTGCTGAGTATTTCCAGCATTTTTTGTTTGTGTTTCAGATTTCCAGCATCAGTATTTTGCTTTTACAGAAAATGAACTATTTGGCAATCTAGTAGTCCTATATATTGAGCTCCCAGAGGCAGGGTATAATTGTGTCTGTAACTTACTATAAATCTGAGTTTCGTATGAGATGTTAAACTGATAACACATCTGACCTCAGGTGTATTTTTTTATTATTCATTCATGGGATGTCAGCATCGATGGTAAGGCAGCATTTATTGCCCATTCCTAATTGCCCTTGATACAGTGGTGATAAGCCACCTTGAACCATTGCATTTCACGTGGTGTAGGTACACCAACTGTGCTCTAAGTGAAGGAGTTCCTGGATTTTGACCCAGTGATGTGAAGGATGATCAGTGGCTTTCAGGGGAACTTGCAGGTGGTGATGTTCCCATGCATCTGCTGCCCTTGAGATAGAGGTCACAGGTTTGGAAGATGCTGTCGCAGTAGGCTTGGTGAGTTGCTGCAGTGCATCTTGTTTATCTTGTTGGAGATGGTCATTGTCTTACACTTGTGTGGCGCAAATGTTACTTGCCATTTATCAGCCCAAGCCTGAATATTGTCTAGATCTTGCTGCATTCAGGCATGAACTCTGCAGATTAACACTGGCAAATGGAGCTTGACTTTTTACCATTTGAAATAATGATTCAAAAGTGCTGTGCCTTAAAGATATCACAGTCATTACCTTGCAGAACTTGCTACGACGTGTAGTTGAGGCGAATGGCGAATGGATACATTTAAGGGGAAGCTAGGTAAGTACCTGATGGGGAAATAAATACAAGGTTATACTGATACTATTAGATGAAGGAGGCTTCTATGGAACATAAACACTGGCACAGACCTGTTGCACAAAATGGTTCCTTCTGTGCTGTAAATTTTATATACCTCATTCAGTTCTTTCTATCGTAACACCAAAGTGACCTTAGTATGTTAGAAACAGTGTACAGGAAAGTCACAGAGAATGCTCTTGCAAAGGAAAGACAACCACACTCACAGTCATGCAGGCCCCCATCTGCCAAGAATGAGGCACATTGGTTTCATCATACGAAACATTGATTTTGAACTGTTGCTGGAGCGAGGAAATGACTTGTTGAACAGATCAGCCGTGGCTAGGAAAAACATTTGCATACAAACAGACAGTGCTTGTGTAGACAAAGGACCATTCCCTGACATATTCAACCCACAATGGATGTTGATCACTGGACTGTGAGGAGGTGGGGAAGTGCATTCCAAGGCCTGCTGGAGTGATGCAATCCACAGGGGCCAGAAGTGGTTGGACCAGCTGGTCATATGACTAACTGGCTATTCCAGGGTTTTTTGAACTAGCCACAGAGAGTTTGGGCAGAAAGAATGTTTGCTCCTGGACTGAGAAGATCTCTCCTGTCTGCTCCCATATCTTTCTCACAAGCCTCTAAATCCACTGAAGACACATAAACCCCAAAAGAGAAAAGTCTCCTACAGTGAACAAGGTTTAGGAAGAATACTGGGCTCCAACGAAAAGCAAGATCTATCTACAATCAAGGTGATCTTGAAGACCCATAACAAAAATTCTTCAGATCTTGCCTCGAACTTTTCCACTTTAGTTTTCTTCTGCATTTTTCTGTCTCTATTTGTATGTGTATATCACGTATTCATGCTAGCGTGGGCGTGTCGTCTAGCCGTAGTTGTCTTCCGAATTAGAGTTTAAGTTTTTTAAATTTCAACTTTTCTTTGAACCTGAGAAAACCTGTTTGTGCTGGTTTCTTTGTCTTATAAGTGAAAAGCGGTGAACAAGGATTCACCAAGGGGGAGCTAAAAACACAGTGTGTTTAAAATTAAACCCTGTTACGGTAAGACCAGGTGAAGGCTGAGAGGGACCCCGAGACACCTTTCCCACCAGGTCATGAAAGTCACCAATGAAAAAAAGAGTCAGAGCAGATTTTATCGTGACTTTGAAACTAATGAGAGAAGACGATCAAGCAGAAGTGAATAAATTCTTTAATTAGAGAGGGAATTCAGGACATGGCACTATGCTTTTAGAAATAAGAATCTATAAATTAATCACGCATTCAGAAAGAATTTCCTCTTTATGTTGGTTTATTAACTGTTTAATGAGTTGTACCATGTCTAGATCTGTGTGTTCCCTCAGGAAAGGGCCTCTTCAAGTTTCTGTACATAAAACCATAAGAAAAAGGAACAGGAGTAGGCCATTCATCCCTTGAACCTGCTCCACCATTCAACAAGATCATGGCTAATCTGATGGTGGCCTTAACTCCACTTTCCTGTCTGTCCCCATAACCCTTTGACTCCCTCAGAGATCAAAAATCAGTCCAACTCAGCCTTGAATATATTCAATGATCCAGCCTCCACTGCTCTCCGGGGAAGAGAATTTCAAAGATTAGAATCACAGAATTGTTACAGCGCAGAAGACCATTCGGTCCATCATATCTGCACCAGCTGTCTGAAATTAGCGACCCACTGAGCTAAGAAATTCCTCCTCATCTCTGTCTTAAATGGGAGATCCCATATTTTGAAACTGTATCCTCTAGTTCTAGAGTCCCCCACAAGGGGAAACATCCTATTAGCATCAACCCTATCAAGCCCCCTCAGAATCTTATATGTTTCAATAAGTTCACCCCTCATTCTTCGAAACTCCAATGAGTATAGGCCCAACTGCTCAGCCTTTTCTAATAAGACAACCCCTTCATTCCAGGAATCAGCTTCGTGAACCTTCTCTGAACCACTTCCAATGCATTGTTTTAAAATTATTTCCTCCTTTCTTACCTAGAGTTTGGAGCCCCATATAAGAACTGCACTGTGGACTTCTCTTTCCCTTCCCTACATACTGGTATTAAAGGGCTCAGGTTTTTATTTCATAGGCTGGGGGTGAGGCTGAGTACATGCATGCAACTGCTACATGCCCTGTTTTATTTATTACATTTACTTTTTCCTGAGTTCCCATTCCTCTTCTGTCATCATCACCGTTTGCTCCTCCTCACCTCTACATGTGACTCACCCTGGTACCACCTGCTGAAGCTTACTGACTTCACCTTATGGCATACGCATAGCCTTGTTTGTGTTCACAGGATGCTGTGAGGTGTTGTCTTGCCTTGTCTACTGCTGGAAGACTTCTGTTAGCTGTGACTCAGCTGATCGGATGCTTGCCTCTGAGTCAGAAGGTGTAGTTCCACTCCAGAGACTTGGATACAAAAAATTTAGACTGGCATTTGAGTGCAATACTGAAGTAGAGCTGCATTGTTGGAAGAAGATCATGGGAGTTCTCTCCAGTGTTCTGGCTAATG
Organism: Heterodontus francisci; assembly: GCF_036365525.1. Lineage (NCBI taxonomy): Eukaryota > Metazoa > Chordata > Chondrichthyes > Heterodontiformes > Heterodontidae > Heterodontus > Heterodontus francisci. Next base: position 29,599,696 of record NC_090371.1, on the reverse strand, counting down.
TTTATCCTTCAAACAATATTGTTTAAAAAAAGATGATCTAGTCAGATTGATATTTGTGGAATCTTGCTGTGCATTACAACAGTGACGACGCTTCAAAAGTATTTCATTGGTTGTAAAGTACTTTAGGACACCCTGAGGTTGTGAAAGGCACTATAAAATTGCAAGTCTTTCTTTTCTCCAGACTTATAATAAGAGTAACAGTACAAAACACACCTTCCAACAGCCTTGCATTACAAGTTACTGACTATCTGTGGTGTTTATGTGATTTTTTGTGGGAGTGAGTGAGAAAGAACTGGATGATGTTATCCCTGACCTTATGGGAGACCTGCAGCCTCACCTTTTCCATCCTTTGATGTACAACAATGAGCAACATGACCTTCCCCAAGTAAATATGAGCTTTGTCATTTCTGAGCCCTCCTTCAGTTTGGGTCCATACTGTCATGCAGGCATAAAGATAGTTCTGAGGTGTTATATCCTGAAGAACATGCACAGTGACAATCCTGCATCCAAACTCCAGCTCATCCTGCCTCATGCTGCTAGTTTTCAATTCTCTCGTTTTATGTGTGAATCTTTTAGAAGGTGAAATGTATCAAGGACTTCAATTGTAAGTCGCAGCTTGAATGTCTTTCCTGTTGAATTACAGTCAGCAATAAAAGAGCTGCAAAGTTGCATGAGGGTATAACTTGGGCGAGCAGTAAATGGAAGCAGGTTGGCAGATAACGCTTGTGCCATGCATACTTGGAAGAGGAACATGTTAAATGTTCCTTAAGACGCACACGGCCATAGACGTAACTCCAGGATGGTATGTTGGCTCCCTGGTGCCAGGAGGATGTCACAGAGAGGCTGCACGACATTCTTAAGGGACAGGATAAACAGCCAGAGGTTGTGGTTCATATTGGTAGGAACAACATAGTAGAAAGAGGGATGAGGTCCAGAAAGCAGGTTTTAGGAAGCTAGGTAACATATTATAAAGCAGAACCTCAGAGGTAGTAATCTCTGGATTACTTTCAGTGCCACATGCTGGTGAACATAGACATAGGAGGTTAGAGCTGATGAATGTGCTGCTGGAGAGATAGTGCAGGAGGGAGGGCTTTAGATTCCTGGGGCATTGGGATTGGTTCTGGGGGGAGGTGGGTCCTGTACAAGTAGGACGGTTTGTACCTCAATGGGGCCTGGACCAATATCCTTGCCGGGAGGTTTGCTAGTGCTTTGGGCAGGGAGATGGGAACATGAGGATAGACTCAGATGAGGCAAAATCAGAAATAGAAATGGAAGGCAGAAAATTAATGCGTAATTCTGGAAGGCAGAGGAAACAGAGGATAGAACATTTTTAAAAAAGAGTTTGGCAGTGCTCAAGGGTATATACTTCAATGCAAGGAGTATAGCAAATAATGCAGACAAGTTGAGGCAAAGATAGAAACATGACAGTATGATATCAAAGTTATTACAGAAACATGGCTGAAAGAGGTTCGGGAATGGCATCTGAATGTTCCTGATTACAGGGTTTTCAGACAAGATAGAGAGGAGGATAAAAAGAGATCGGGGTGGTAATTTTGGTTAGTGAAGCAATTACAGCTATGAGGAAGGGTGATATGTTCGGAGGATCATTAATTGAGGCCATATGGGTTGAGATAAAGAACAAAAAAAGGGGCAATCACACTACTGGGAGTGTACAATAGACCCCCGAACAGTCAGAGGGAGATAGAAGAATATAGGAGAATATGTAGGCAAATCTTTGAGAAGTGCAAAAATAGTGTAGTAATAGTAGTGGTTTTAACTACCCCAATATAGGGTGGCACAGTGGTGCAGTGGCTAGCACCACAGCCTCACAGCTCCAGTGACCTGAGTTCGATTCTAGGTGCTGTCTGTGTGGAGTTTGCAAGTCCTCCCTGTGACCATGTGGGTTTCTGTTGGTGATCCAGTTTCCTCCCACGGCCAAAGACTTGCAAGTTGATAGGTAAATCAGCCATTGTAAATTGTCTCTAGTGTAGGTAGGTGGCAGGAGAATTGTGGGGATGTGGTAGGGCATATGGGTTTAATGTAGAATTGGTATAAAATGGGGGGTTGATGGTTCACACAGACTTGGTGGGCTGAAAGGCCTATTTCAGTGCTGTATCTCTAAATAAATATTAACAGGGATAGTTTTAGTGTGAAAGGAATGGAGTGAACATTATTCTTAAGGGGCATTCAAGAGATCTATTTTGGCCAGTATTTAGCAAATCCAACAAGAGAGGGCACAGTTCTTGACTTGGTTTTAGGTAATGCAGCTGGGCAGGTGGAAAGAGTGGCACTGGGATAGCATTTTGGTGGTCATAGAAAGATACAGCACTGAAACAGGCCCTTTGGCCCACTGAGTCAGTGCTGACCAACAACCACCCATTTATACTAATCCTACATTAATTCCATATCCCCTACCACTTCCCCACCATTCTCCTACCACTTACCTACACTAGGGGCAATTGACAATGGCCAATTTACCTATCAACCTGCAAGTCTTTGGCTGTGGGAGAAAACCGAAGCACCTGGTGGAAACCCATGCAATCACAGGGAGAACTTGCAAACTCTGCACAGGCAGTACCCAGAACTGAACCCAGTCAACTGGAGCTGTGAGGCTGCAGTGCGAACCACTGCACCACTGTGCCACCATGTGCCATGCCACTATGCCACCCCACTGTGGCAGTGATCATAATTCAGTTAGTTATAACATAATTATGGAAAAGGACAGATAGAAGTTAAAGTTCTCAATTGGGGCAAGGCCAATTTTACTAAGCTGAGAAGTGATTTAGTGAAAGTGGACTGGAAACAGCTACTTGAAGGTAAATCAGTGTCAGAGCAGTGGGAAGCATTCAAAGGGGAGATTCAAGGGGTTCAGAGTAAACATCTTCCCACAAAGAAAGAGGGTGGTAAGGCCAAATCTAGAGCCCCATGGATGTCAAGGATCTTACAGGGTAAGATAAAGCAGAAAAGGAAAGTTTATGTCAGACACTGAGAACTCAATACTGCAGAAAGCCAAGAGAAGTATAGAAAGTGAAGGGGTGAAACCAAAAAGGAAATTAGGAAAGCAACGAGAGTGCATGAAAGGATATCGGCAAGTAAAATCAAGGTGATTCCAAAGATGTTTTAACAATACATTAAGATTAAGAGGATAACTAAGGAGAGAGTAGGGCCCGTAAAAGACCAAAAAGGTAACCTATGTGTGGAGGTGGAAGATATTGGTATGGTTCTTAATGAATACTTTGCATCTGTCTTCACAAAAGAGGGAGACAATGCAAACATTGTAGTTAAGGAGGAGACGTGTGAAGTATTGGATGTGATAAACATAAGGAGAGAGGGAGTATTAAGAGGATTAGCATCCTTGAAAGTTGATAAATTGCCAGGGCCGGTTGAAATGTTCCCCAGGCTGTTAAAAGAAGCCAGAGAGGAAATAGAAGAATGTCTAACCATCATTTTCCAATCCTGGATACAGGTGTGGTGCTGGAGGCTGAAGGTCTGCTAACGTTGTACCTCTATTTAAAAAGAGAGCAAAGGATTGACCAAATAATTACAGGCCAGTCAGTCTAACCTCAGTAGTGGGCAAATTATTGGAATCAATTCTGAGAGACAGGATAAACAGTTACTTAGAAAGGCATGGATTAATCAAGGACAATCAGCATGGATTTGTTAAGGGAAGGTCATTTCTGACTAACCTCATTAATTTTTTGAGGAAGTAATAAGGAGGATTTATGAGGGTAGCGCAGTTGATGTGATCTACATGGATTTTAGCAAGGCTTTTGACAAGGTCCCACATGGCAGACTGATTAAAAAAATAAAAGCCTGTGGGATCTAGGGGAATGTCGCAAGCTGGATACAAAATTGGCTCATTGGCAGGAAACAAAAGGTCATTGTTGACGAGTGTTTTTGCAATGGAAGGCTGTTTCCAGTGGTGTTCCACAGGGCTGCTTTTTGTGGTAGACATTAATGATTTGGACATTAATGTAGGGGGCATGATCAAGGAGTTTGCAGCTGATACAAAAATTGGCCGTATGGTTCATAGTGAGGAGGATAGCTGTAGACTGCAGGAAGATATCAATGGGTCGGTCAGGTGTGCAGAAAAGTGGCAAATGGAATTTAACCCAGAGCAGTATGAGATGATGCATTTGGGGAGGTCAAACAAGGTAAGGAATACACAATAAATGGAAGGATATTGAGAAGTGTAGAGAAAGTGAGGGACCTTGGAGTGAATGTAAACAGATCCCTGAAGGTAGCAAGACAGGTCCAAAAGGTGGCTAAGAAGGCCAATGGAATTCTTTCCTTTATTAGCCGAGGTATAGAATATAAGAGTAGGGAGGTTATGCTGGAACTGTATAAAACATGAGTTAGGCAACAACTTGAGTATTGTGTGCAGTTCTGGTCATCTCATTACAGAAAGGATGTAGTTGTACTAGGGAGATTACGGAAGAGATTTATGAGGGTGTTTCCAGGACTGGAATTTTGCAGCTATGATGAAAGATTGTACAGGCCGGGTTGTTCTCCTTGGAACAGAGAAGGCTGAGGGGAGATCTGGCTGAGATGTACAAAATTGTGAGGGACCTGGATCGAGTGGCTATGAAGGACCTATTCATCTTAGCAGTGGGGTTAGTGACTGTTCTTTAACCTCCTTGTCTCGAGAGACAATGGGTAAGCGCCTAGAGGTGGTCAGTGGCTTGTGGAGCAGCGCCTGAAGTGGCTAAAAAGGCCAAATCTAGAGCGACAGACTCTTCCACAGGCGCTGAAGATAAAATTGGTTGTCGGGGCTGTTACACAGTTGGCTCTCTCCTTGAACTTCTGTCTTTTTTCCTGCCAACTGCTAAGTCTCTTCAACTCGCCACTCTTTAGCCATACCTTTATGGCTGTCCGCCAGCTCTGGCAATCACTGGCAACTGACTCTCACGACTTGTGCTGAATGTCACAGGACTTTCTGTCGCGTTTGCAGACGTCTTTAAAGCGAAGATATGGATGGCCGCTGGGTCTGATACTGGTGACGAGCTCGCTGTACGATATGTCCTTGGGGATCCTGCCATCTTCCATGCGGTTCACATGGCCAAACCACCTCAAGTGCCGCTGGCTCAGTAGGGTGTATATGCTGGGGATGTTGGCCGCCTCAAGGACTTTTGCGTTGGAGATACGGTCCTGTCACCTGATGCCGAGGATTCTCTGAAGGTAGCGAAGATGGAATGAGTTGAGACGTCGCTCTTGGCTGACATACGTTGTCCAGGCCTCGCTGCCATAGAGCAAGGTACTGAGGACACAGGCTTGAAATACTCAGACTTTTGTGTTCCGTGTCAGTGCGCCATTTCCCACACTCACTTGGCCAGTCTGGACATAGCAGTGGAAGCCTTTCCCATGTGCATGTTGATTTCTGCAGCGAGAGACAGGTTACTGGTGATAGTTGAGCCTAGGTAGGTGAACTCTTGAACTACTTCCAGAGCGCGGTCGCCGATATGGATGGATGGAGCATTTTTGACGTCCTGTCCCACGATGTTTGTTTTCTTGAGGCTGATGGTTAGGCCAAATTCGTTGCAAGCAGCCGCAATCCTGTCGCTGAGTCTCTGCAGACACTCGTCTGTGTGTGATGTTAATGCAGCATCGTCAGCAAAAAGAAGTTCCCTGATGAGGACCTTCCGTACTTTGGTCTTCGTTGTTAGATGGGCAAGGTTGAACAACCTGCCATCTGACCTTGTGTGGAGGAAAATTTCTTCTTCTGCAGACTTGAATGCATGAGAGAGCAGCAGGGAGAAGATCCCAAACAGTGTAGGTGCGAGAACAGACCCCTGTTTCACGCCACTCAGGATAGGAAAGGGGTCTGATGAGGCGCCGCGATGCTGAATTGTGCCTTTCATATTGTCATGGAATGAGGTGATGATACTTAGTAGCTTTGGTGGACATCCGATCTTTGCTAGTAGTCTGAAGAGACCACGTCTGCTGACGAGGTCAAAGGCTTTGGTGAGATCAATGAAAGCAATGTACAGGAGCATCTGTTGTTCAAGGCTTTTCTCCTGTAGCTGGCAAAGGGAGAACAGCATGTTAATGGTGGATCTCTCTGCTCGAAAGCCGCACTGTGCCTCAGGGTAGACATGCTCAGCCAGCTTCTGGAGTCTGTTTAAAACAACTCGAGCGAAGACTTTCCCCACTATGCTGAGCAGGGAGTTTCCACGGTAGTTGTTGCAGTCACCGCGGTCATCTTTGTTTTTGTAGAGGGTGATGATATTGGAATCGTGCATGTCCTGTGGTACTGCTCCCTCATCCCAGCACAGGCAAAGCAGTTCATGGAGTTCTGAGAGTATAGCAGGCTTGGCACTCTTGATTATTTCAGGGGTAATGCCGTCCTTTCCAGGCGCTTTTCCACTGGCTAGAGAATCAATGCTATCACTGAGTTCCGATTTTGTTGGCTGTTCGTCCAGCTCATCCATGACTGGCAGAGACTGGGCTGCATTGAGGGCGGTATCAGTGAAACATTTTCCCTGGAGTACAGTTCAAGGTAGTACTCCACCCAGCGGTCCATTTGCTTGCGTTGGTCAATGATCGTTTCTCCTGATTTAAACTTGAAGGAAGCGATCTTCTTGATGGTTGGCCCAAAAGCTCTCTTAGTGCCATCATACATTCCTCTGATGTTTCCGGTGTCGGAGGCTAGCTGAGTACGACTGTATAGGTGTTGCCAGTAGTCATTTGCACAGCGCCTGGCTGTTCTTTGCGCAGCGCTTCTGGCTACTTAAAGTGCTATGGATGTTAACTCGCTGGGGGCTTTCTTGTCGTTCAACAGTGCAGTGCGCTTAACGGCTATGACAGGTTCCAGCTCTTCAAAGTGAGATTGAAACTAGTCTGCATTCTGCTTCTCACGTTTGCCAAAGGTGGTCATTGATGAGTCATAGATGGTGTCTCTGATGGGGGCCCACTTGGTATCTGCATCCCATGTGGGAGTGTTTTGAAGGCCTTTTTCAAGTGAATTTAGAAACTTATGTAACAGCTGTGGATAAGAAATTCTGTTAGTGTTGATGGGCGAGTGGCCCTTCTGCTTGGAGTGATGTAGCTTCTTTGTTTTGAGTCTAACTTTACTGCACACCAGGGAGTGGTCAGTGTCGCAGTCCGCACCGTGGAAGCTGCGTGTGATTTGGACACTGTTTGTAGAGGCTCGCCTTGTGATGATGAGTTCCAGCTGGTGCTAACACATGATCTTGGGTGTCTCCATGAAACCTGGTGACAGGGTTTAGTATGAAAGAACGAGTTGGTGAAGCAGAGGTTGTGATAGATACACAACTCCAGCAGTCTCTGTCTATTCTCATTCATCCTTCCAATGCCATAGCGCCCAAGGCAGAAGGGGCCATGAGTCATGGTCGGCCCCAAACCTGGCGTTAAAGTCCCCCAGCAGGAACAAATGTTCGGTATTAGGAATGCTACTAATGATATTATGGAGTTCCTCGTAGAACTGGTCTTTCACTTCCGGTGGGGAGCAGAGTGTTGGAGCATAGATGCTGAGTAGGTGTACTGGGCCAGAGGCAGTGAACAGTCGGATGGACAGTATGCGTTCTGAGCTATTTGAAGATGGCTCTATCATGCTGAGCAAAGAGTTTCTGATGGCGAAGCCCACTCCATGCTGTTTTGGTTCTTCAGGATCCCTACCCTGCCAGTAGAAGGTGTAGTCTTGCTCGCTTAGAGATCTGCTCACAGGGAGGCGTGTCTCCTGAAGTGCTGCAATGTCCAAATTGAGTCTACTGAGCTCGTTGTTAATGATGGCAGTCTTCTGAGAATCATTGATTTGTGTAAGGTCTTCTGACAGGCCAGGACTCATAGTTCTGATGTTCCAGCTTGCAAAACGAAGGGCTGGTACCTTCTTTCCTTTTTTTATCATGCTGTTTGGTGCGGTGTTGCAGTCCACTTGCTGGGCAATGACCCTGAGCTCCAAGCACCCATTGAAGTAGGTGGACTGTGGCGGGACAGAACCTTTCTGACCGGAGGCTGCCCGGTTTGAGGCAGGTGGTAGCTGTCCAGTGAGATGTGATGACCTCTTCCACAAACAAAAACAACCCATGGCACCCAATCTCTACGCCAATTGAGCTGGACTTATAACGCGTAACTGCTGCCTTCCGTGCTGTTTTGGTCGCTGTGAGGCGACTATGGTGTGACCTCTCCATGGCACATGCCTGGGTGGAGTGTATGGGCATTGTGAGTTGCCCAAGCGTCAAAACTCCCCTCTCGGCCTTCCTAGTGGGGTCCAAAGGAGTGCAGAACATGACGTTTGGCACTGATGTGGTTGCAGAAACTGCTGGAAACATGCCAAAGATGACACATGACCGCCTTAGTGGTTCTGCTCTCGATTTTCTGTTAGGGTTTACTCCCTTAGCCATGGTGTCTCCCGGGATGCCCACAAGGCAGTTGGGTTGTTAGCTCCTATCCCTGAGCAGGGGCCCTAACAAATAAATTGTGCCACTACATGGAGGGCGAGGGAAGGGGGGAGGGGGTGTGAGGAGGGAGGAGGAGCGGGGGGGGGGGGGGTGGTGGGTGTGAGGGGGAGGGGGTGGGGGGAAGGGGGTGCGAAGCAGAGGGGTGCTGGGGGAGGGGCTGTGGGTGGAAGGGGGTGCAGAGTGGAAGAGGGTGTGGAGGGGTGCGAGGGGGGAAGGAGGTGCGAGGGGGGAAGAAGGTGTAGGGGGAAGGGGGAGGGGTTGGGGGGAAGGTGGTTGGAGGGGGGAGGGGCTATGGCCGGTTGCGATGTGGAGCTTCTTCTCACGGGATCCGATCAAGGATTTTCTGTAAGAGACTTGTGGGGGCGGGGGGTGGGGGGGTGGGGGGGTTCGAGGCCTCGCTGGGCCTTTGGCATGCGCTCTCCGTCGCCCCAGTCATGAAGGATCTATTTATCTTAGCAGTGAGGTTAGTGACTAGGGAGCATAGACTTAAAGTGATTGGTAGAAGGATTAGGGTGTTGGGGGCCTGGAACTCGTGGCCTGAAAGGGTGGTAGAGGCAGAAAACCTCATCTCATTTCAAGGTTGCCTGGATGTGCACCTGAAGTGCTGTAACCTGCAGGGCTAGGAACCAAAAGCTGGAAAGCAGGATTAGGCTGGCTGGCTTTTCTTTTGGCCAGCAGGATGCGCCAAGTGGCCTCCTTCTGTGCCATAACTTTCTATGATTCTACGTGTCATTGTCTTTTGCCTCTGATTCCAGGTCATGCCAATAATGCATAGAGCTTTGAATTAGACCACTTGCTGAGGATACACCACTGCTGTCACCTAAGAGGGTGCTGTGGACAGAGACACCAGACAGAGCAATCCTCCTCACTCTAACCTTAAGGAGCAATGCCTATACTTTGCTACCCATCAGCAGGAGATTTAGGGACTGTGATACTCACAGACACAATTTTTTGCCTCCATGTTATCAATGGAGTTTGGAACAGACTTTTCCACCCCTCCAGCCTTTTTACAGCAAAAACAAAACTATGTGTATGCTGGAAATTTGAAATTAAAACAGAAAATGCTGGAAACACAGTCAGCAGGTCAGGCAGCACCTGTGGGGAGAGAAACAATTAATGGGCTGAATTTTATAAAATCGGCGGTGGGTGAAAAAATGGCGAAAAGTGTTCTGCCTTGTTTCCCCAGACGGGGATCCGAATGTGCGGCAATGCCAGCTGCCAGGCTGAAGATCGCGACTGGACATCAGGAGGCAATGTGAGATTAATTAATTCACTTACTTTAATTTATTTGAATATTTAAATTGCAGTCCTGTCACCGAGCGGTGGTGGGGGGGCCACCATGAGGCCTCACCGCCACCGGCAATATCAGGTCGGACCTTTCCGACGTCGAGATCCGTGGTGGGCCTCATCCGAGGAAATCGTCAAGCCCCCCGTTTCCATGGATCCCGAAATCGAGGGCTCCTTAAAATCCAGCTCAATGTTTCAGGTTGTCAGAACTGAAGACCTTGGATCTTGGGTTTGGCATATTCTTCTGGGAAGCTCTTCAGCTTGTGTAGACCACAGGCCTGTTGACAGGACTACAGCAGAAATCGTACATGAGCTTTTGTTTTCAGATGACTGAGTGACAGAGGCATACACTTAGGAAGGTGTGCAGTACATTACCAAATATTTTGTCACAGCACCAAATGACTATTGCCTCGTCATAATTCTGAAAGATGAGTTTCTGTATCAGCCATCCCCAGGAAAGTGATACACCAAATCAACCATCATCATTGATAAGTAAATAATCTTAGTTTATATATCTGGGTAGAATGCATCAAACAGTATAAATGTTGAAGTGCGAGTTGAAATCAGGAGCATTAGCTCTGCCATTTGAAAAAGTAAAAAAGACATGTTTGGACCAGTTCAAGCTCCCAATATCAAGGCCTTGGAGAGGGTGCAGAACAGATTTGCAGTTACGGTATCTGGGAAGAGGGACTTCAGATATGTGGAGAGACTGGAGAAACTGGGATTGCTCTTGTTAAAGCAGAGAAGCTTAAGGGGTGATTTAATAGAGATCTCAACATTATGAGGGTCAGTTACCAGAAGCCACAGATTTAAGGTAATTGTCAAAAGAACCAAAGAGGGGAGATGAGAATTTTTATGCAGTGAGTTATTATGATCAGGAATGCAGTACCTGAAAGGGTGGTGGAGGCAGATCCAAAAGTAGCTTTCAGGAGAAAATTAGATGAAGGGGAGAATATTTGCAGGTCTATGGAGAAAGAGGAGAGGAGTGGAACTAATTGGATAGCTCGGTATAGGCACAATGGGCTGAATGGACCCCTTCTGTGCTATGTAATTTTATGATTCCAATAAAGCTGATAGGGCATCACGTTATTGCCATCGTAACTCTTTTATGTGGAACAAGTGGTGAACATGTTACTGCCATCACGTTGAGCAGCTTGATAAGTTCTACCTCAAATATTTAAGATTCATCAAGTGCATCAAGCGCCAGGACAGATTGATCAACTGCCAGAACCTCAAGCATGCCAAGACCATTGGCATTGAGGCCATAGTAGTGGCGCAGCGGTTAGCACCGCAGCCTCACAGCTCTAGTAACCTGGGTTCAGTTCTGGGTACTGCCCGTGTGGAGTTTGCAAGTTCTCCCTGTGACCGTGTGGGTTTCCATCGGGTGCTCTGGTTTCTTCCTGCAGCCAAAGACTTGCAGGTTGATAGGTAAATTGGCCATTGTAAATTGCCCCTAGTGTTGGTAGGTGGAAGGAGAATTGTGGGGATGTGGTAGAGAATATGGGATTAATGTAGGATTAGTATAAATGGGTGGTTGATAGTTGGCACACACTTGGTGGGTGAAAGGCCTGTTTCAGTGCTATATCTCTCTATGACTCTATATTGATAGCAGAACAGCTGCACTGGTCAGGACATGTCATTCAGAAGGAAAACTCCAGAATGCCACACACAAAGGGGAAAGGGCAACTGTATTTAGAGCCATTTACGGCACAGAAGATGGCCATTTGGCCCATTGAAACCATGCTGGATCTCCATGGAGCTATGCAGTCAGTCCCACTCCCCAGCTTGATCCCCATAGTCCTCCAAGTCTATTTTTTTCAGGTGGCCATTCAACTTTGTCTGAAGTCATCGAGCATCTCCATTTCCACCACCCTTGTGGGCAGCGAGTTCCAGGTCATTACCACACGCTGCATAAAAAAGTGCTTCCTCATATTCCCAATGCATCTTTTGCCCAAAACTTTCAATCTGTGTCCCCTAGTCCTTGTACCATCAGTTAATGGGAAGAGATTTTCCTTATCTAACTTATCTGAGCCTGAAATAATTTTGTACACTTCTATTAAATCTCCCCTCAATCTCCTGTGTTCCAAGGGGAACAAACACAGCTTTTCCAACCTAAGCTTGTAACTAAAAGAAGGGTCACTGACCCGAAACGTTAACTCTGCTTCTCTTTCCACAGATGCTGCCAGACCTGCTGAGTGGTTCCAGCATTTCTTGTTTTTATTTCAGATTTCCAGCATCTGCAGCATTTTGCTTTTATTTAACTAAAATTCTCCACCTAGTATCCTGAACTCTTACTGCCTGTGGGATGACCACCTCCTGGAAAGTACGATCCAGGAAACTCTCCTGCTCCCGGATGCTCTGCAGTGATTCCAATTGCCCCTCAAGCTCAGAAATCCTGAGCTTGAGCTGAAGGAGCTGGAAACACTTCCTACACACATGGTCACCCAAGGCACATGAAGTTCCCAAATGGCACAGGAATTGCAAGGAACAGGTCTCAGCTGGCCATCCATGATCAAAAAATAACTCTATTCCCTCTTTTAGAATCTATTTGGTACCTTGTTTGAATTATTAATTTCAAGTAATGCCTGTAGACCTGCTCTGTGCAAGTATTCTTAGTAATTCACTCACTGCTCTACGCATCCTGATTGAGGTAACACATTTCTTGGCTCCTAATTTCAAAACTGCCATAGTTTCGAGAAGTAACAAGAGAAATACTCAGCAACCAATCACTTATCTGCTTTCCTGTGATGTCACACTATGATTTTTGTTTCTTGGTTTCCTCTGGCAGTGCTCTCTCTCTCTCTCTCTCTCTCTTTCTGTCTCCGTCTACCGTTGATTTATCCCCACTGTGCTCTCACGCCTTCAGCTGTTCTGACAGTGCTCTCTCTCTCTCTCTCTCTCTCTTTCTGTCTACCGCTGCTTTATCCCCACTGTGCTCTCGGATCTTCCATGCTCTTATCACAGTTCTGTGTTTTAATGAAGGATCTCTCTGTCTTCTGATGGATGTCCCTCTTTTCTGCTCAGAATAGCAGGTGAAGATCAGATCTCATGGGCAGGCAGGAGGATTGGTGAGGATGAGTTTCATGGGCCATTCTGCCTGCTTTCCGCTGAGTGGGCAGGGTTAAAATTGACCCTATCGTTTTGGAGGTAGTCTACAGTGATAAGGGTCCAAAGTTGGTGCACAATGCCCTGTTTGATACATATATTTTGACATAAAAAGACACATTGTCACTCTTTTAGCCATTTGCCCCACAGAGAGTAATTATTATACTTGATATTCTTTGGAAATGATTGAATGAGTAAGTACTATTTCATGATCTGGCACTTAATACCAACCCGTCTCTGTAGCCTCCAACATATCCAATTTAGAGCCACTTAATACTGTCACGAACTGCTCTGAAAGTAAAATTCCACTCTTCATTATCAAGTCAATCAATCAAAGACACAATGAGCTCACAGAAATGAAATGAGCTCATACTATATTAAGTAATGGTTTCTGGATTGCTTTAAATATAAATTAGGTTGCATGAAGAATTTTGGAATCTTTATCTGATCTGCTCCTTGACTGCATAGTATCACTCTTCCTCTGAGACCTGGCAAGTCTCAATTCTTTTCAGAAGGGTCTGTGAATCGTTTGTGTATATATGTGTATGTGGCATGAAGGAGGAGGACTAAATCAGTGAGCATGAGAGCAGGTGATTCAACCCAACACTCTGTCTATAGCCTGTGTACAATCTTTTCTATCATAGACTCCAAGTCCTACTACTTAATCTGAGGGTATGATGAGTGTTGCTCACTCTGGTTAGAAGGTGATGTTGGTCACGTGCTACTTGACTATGTGATGTTTGATCACTTGGCATCTACAAATGATATTGCATCTACCTTTTAAAGGTTGGATCCCCTGTAGTTGAGCATCTTTGCCTGTGCCAATGTACGAGAAGTTCTGAGAACCAGGAGGCCACCCGTGAGCAGGAGGAGAGGGAAAACCAAGGGTGGGAGGAGGGGAGACCAAATGTGAGAGAGCAATCATGGAGGAAAAGCGGAGGTGAGAGGAACTTTGATTCCACCAGCTAGTAATAGTAACTCACCGAAATTGCACTGGTAACGAAGTAATACTAGTAGCACTCCGATTCCCATCAGAGCCAACAACAATACAACAGCTCACTGATCGTCGAAACATAACTTTACAAATTTAAAAGGGATTCCGGGGCAGAGAGACCTGGGGGATTATATACACAAATCTTTGAATGTGGCAGGACAAATTGGTAAGAGTTTATAGGATCCTTGGCTTTATAAATGAAGCATAAAGTGCGAAAGCAAGGAAATTATGTTTAACCTTAAAACTTAATATGTTAAACCAGGTTCTGCTGAGGGAATATGAACAGCTAGGGGCTAAATTAAAAAGCAGAACCTCAAAGGTAGTAATCTCTGGGTAATTACCTGAGCCACGAGCAAATTGGTGTAGGCTAAATAAGATTACAGAGTTAAATGTGTGACTGAAAGATTGGTGTGGGAGAAATGGGTTTGATTCATGGAGCACTGGCACCAATACTGGGGAAGATTATGGAGTTAGGTAGTAAGTTAAAAAACAGGACCTCTAGGGTTGTAATCTCGGGATTACTCCCTGTGCCACATGCCAGTGAGGCTAGAAATAGGAAGATAGTGCAGCTAAACATGTGGCTGAGCAGCTGGTGTAGAAGGGAAGGTTTCAGATATCTGGACCATTGGGCTCTCTTCAGGGACAGATGGGACCTATACAAGGACGGGTTGCATCTAAACTGGAGGAGCACCAATATCCTGGCTGCAAGGTTTGCTAGTGTCACTCGGGAGTGTTTAAACTAGTGTGGCAGGGGGGTGGGAACCAGAGCAGTAGGACAGCTAATGAAATAAATGAGGAGGACATAGTAAATAAGGCCAGAAGGACTAAGAGGAAGAGCAGGCAGGGAGATGTTGCTGAGCACAGCGGGACTGGTGGTCTGAAGTGCATTTGTTTCAATGCGAGAAGTATAACAGGTAAGGCAGATGAACCTAGAGCTTGGATTAGTACTTGGAAATATGATGTTGTTGCGATTACAGAGACTTGGTTGAGGGAAGGGCAGGATTGGCAGCTAAATGTTCCAGGCTTTAGAAGCTTTAGGCGGGATAGAGGGGGATATAAAAGGGGTGGGGGAGTTGCATTACTGGTGACAGTTACAGTTGTACTGTGGGAGGACACCTCAGAGGGGTCATGCAGCGAGGCAAGATGGGTGGAGCTCAGGAATAGGAAGGGTGCAGTCACGATGTTGCGGGTTTACTACAGGCCTCCCAACAGCCAGCAGGAGGCAGAGGAGCAGATATGTAGACAGATTTTGGAAAGATGTAAAGGTAACAGGGTTGTGGTGGTGGGTGATTTTACCTTCCCCTATATTGACTGGGACTCACTTCGTGCTAGGGGCTTGGATGGGGGAGAATTTGGAAGGAGCATCCAGGAGGGCTTCTTGAAACAGTATGTAGATAGTTCAACGAGGGATGGGGCCATTCTGGACCTGGTATTGGGGAATGAGCCTGGCCAGGTGGTCGAAGTTTCAGTGGGGGAGCATTTCGGGAGCAGTGACCATAATTGCATAAATTTTAAGGTACTTGTGGATAAGGATAAGAGTAGTCCTCGGGTGAAGGTGCTAAATTGGGGGAAGGCTAATTATAACAATATTAGGCAGGAACTGAGGAATTTAGATTGGGGGCGGCTGTTTGAGGGTAAATCAACATCTGACATGTGGGAGTCTTTCAAATGTCAGCTGATTAGAATCCAGGACCAGCATGTTCCTGTGAGGAAGAAAGACAAGTTTGGCAAGTTTCGGGAAGCTTGTATAACGCGGGATATTGTGAGCTGAGTCAAAAAGAAAAAGGAAGCATTTGTAAGGGCTGGAAGGCTAGAAACAGACGAAGCACTTGAGGAATATAAAGACAGTAGGAAGGAACTTAAGCAAGGAGTTAGGAGGGCTAAAAGGGGTCATGAAAAGTCATTGGCAAACAGGATTAAGGAAAATCCCAAGGCTTTTTATACATATATAAAGAGCAAGAGGGTAACCAGGGAAAGGGTTGGCCCACTCAAGGACAGAGATGGGAATCTATGTGTGGAGCCAGAGGAAATGGGCGAGGTACTAAATGAGTACTTTGCATCAGTATTCACCAAAGAGAAGGACTTGGTGGATGATGAGCCTAGGGAAGGGAGTGCAGATAGTCTCAGTCATCTCATTATCAAAAAGGAGCAGGTGTTGGGTGTCTTACAAAGCATTAAGGTAGATAAGTCCCCAGGGCCTGATGGGATCTACCCCAGAATACTGAGGGAGGCAAGGGAGGAAATTGCTGGGGCCTTGACAGAAATCTTTGCATCCTCATTGGCGACAGGTGAGGTCCCAGAGGACTGGAGAATAGCCAATGTTGTTCCTTTGTTCAAGAAGGTTGGCAAGGATAATCCAGGAAATTATAGGCCGGTGAGCCTTACGTCAGTGGTAAGGAAACTATTAGAGAGGATTATTCGGGACAGGATTTACTCCCATTTGGAAACAAACGAACTTATTAGTGAGAGACAGTATGGTTTTGTGAAGGGGAGGTTGTGTCTTACTAATTTGGTTAAGTTTTTTGAGGAAGTGACGAAGATGATTGATGAAGGAAGGGCTGTGGATGTTATCTATGTGGACTTTTGTAAAGCCTTTGACAAGGTCCCGCATGGCAGACTGGTACAAAAGGTGAAGTCACACGGGATCAGAGGTGAGCTGGCAAGATGGATACAGAACTGGCTCGGTCATAGAAGACAGAGGGTATCAGTGGAAGGGTGCTTTTCTGAATGGAGGGATGTGACTAGTGGTGTTCCGCAGGGATCAGTGCTGGGACCTTTGCTGTTTGTATTATATATAAATGATTTGGAGGAAAATGTAGCTGGTCTGATTAGTAAACTTGCGGACAACACAAAGGTTGGTGGAGTTGCGGATAATGATGAGGATTGTCAGAGGATACAGCAGGATATAGATCGGTTGGAGACTTGGGTGGAGAAATGGCAGATGGAGTTTAATCCGGACAAATGTGAGGTAATGCATTTTGGAAGGTCTAATGCAGGTGGGAGGTATATATTAAATGGCAGAACCCTTAAGAGTATTGATAGGCAGAGAGATCTGGGCGTACAGGTCCACAGGTCACTGAAAGTGGCAACGCAGGTGGATAAGGTAGTCAAGAAGGTATACGGCATGCTTGCCTTCATCGGTCAAGGCATAGAGTATAAAAATTGGCAATTCATGTTGCAGCTGGACAGAACCTTAGTTAGGCCACACTTAGAATATTGTGTGCAATTCTGGTCGCCACACTCCCAGAAGGACGTGGAGGCTTTGGAGAGGGTGCAGGGGAGGTTTACCAGGATGTTGCCTGGTCTGGAGGGCATTAGCTATGAGGAGTGGTTGGAAAAACTTGGATTGTTTTCACTGGAACGACGGAGGTGGAGGGGCGACATGATAGAGGTTTACAAAGTTATGAGCCGGATGGACAGAGTGGATAGTCAGAAGCTTTTTCCCAGGGTGGAAGAGTCAGTTACTAGGGTACATAGGTTTAAGGTGTGAGGGGCAAAGTTTAGAGGGGATGTGCGAGGCAAGTTCTTTACACAGAGGGTGGTGAGTGCCTGGAACTTGCTGCCAGGGGAGGTGGTGGAAGCAGATACGATAGCGACGTTTAAGAGACATAGAACATAGAACATAGAACATAGAACAGTACAGCAAAGTACAGGCCCTTCAGCCCACGATGTTGTGCCGAACCTTTAACCTACTCTAAGATCAAACTAACTACCTACCCTTCATTCTACTATCATCCATGTACCTATCCAAGAGTCGCTTAAATGCCGCTAATGTATCTGCTTCTACTACCACCGCTGGCAGTGCATTCCACGCACCCACCACTCTCTGTGTAAAGAACCTACCTCTGACATCTCCCCGAAACCTTCCTCCATTCACCTTAAAATTATGCCCCCTGGTGATAGCCCTTTCCACCCTGGGAAAAAGTCTCTGACCATCCACTCTATCTATGCCTCTCATCATCTTGTATCCCTCTATCAAGTCACCTCTCATCCTTCTTCGTTCCAATGAGAAAAGCCCTAGCGCCCTCAATCTTTCTTCGTAAGACATGCCCTCCAGTCCAGGCAGCATCCTGGTAAATCTCCTCTGCACCCTCTCTAAAGCTTCCACATCCTTCCTATAATGAGGCGACCAGAACTGAACACAATATTCCAAATGTGGTCTAACCAGGGCTTTATAGAGCTGCAGCATAACCTCGCGGCTCTTAAACTCAATCCCCCTGTTAATGAAAGCCAACACACCATACGCCTTCTTAACAACCCTATCAACTTGGGTGGCAACTTTGAGCGATCTATGGACATGGACCCCAAGAATCCTGTCTTTAAGCCTGCATTCTGCATTCAAATTCGACCTTCCAAAATGAATCACTTCACACTTTTCCAGGTTGAACTCCATCTGCCACTTCTCAGCCCAGCTCTGCATCCTGTCAATGTCCCGTTGCAACCTACAACAGCCCTCCACACTATCCACAACTCCAGCAACCTTCGTGTCATCGGCAAACTTGCTAACCCAGCCTTCCACTTCCTAATCCAAGTCATTTATAAAAATCACAAAGAGCAGAGGTCCCAGAACAGATCCCTGTGGAACACCACTGGTCACCGAGCTCCAGGCTGAATACTTTCCATCTACTACCACCCTCTGTCTTCTATGGGCCAGCCAATTCTGTATCCAGACAGCCAACTTTCCCTGTCTCCCTTGCCTCCTTACTTTCTGAATGAGCCTACCATGAGGAACCTTATCAAACGCCTTGCTAAAATCTATATACATCACATCCACTGCTCTTCCTTCATCAATGTGTTTTGTCACATCTTCAAAGAATTCAAGAAGGCTTGTGAGGCATGACCTGCCCCTCACAAAGCCATGCTGACTGTCACTAATCAAACTATGCTTTTCCAAATAATCATAAATCCTGTCTCTCAGAATCCTCTCCAATAATTTGCCCACCACTGACATAAGACTGACTGGTCTATAATTCCCAGGGTTATGCCTATTCCCTTTCTTGAACAAGGGAATAACATTTGCCACCCTCCAATCATCTGGTACTACTCCAGTGGACAGTGAAGACGCAAAGATCATCACCAAAGACGCGGCAATCTCTTCCCTCGCTTCCCGTAATATCCTTGGGTATATCCCGTCTGGCCCCAGGGACTTATCTGTCCTCCTGTCTTTCAAAATTTCCAGCACATGCTCCCACTTAACATCAACCTGTTCAAGCATATCAGCCTGTTTCACGCTGTCCTCACAAACGACCAGGTCCCTCTCACTAGTGAATACTGCAGCAAAGTATTCATTTAGGACCTCCCCTACCTCCTCCGACTCCAGGCACAAGTTCCCTCCACTATCCCTGATCAGCCCTACCCTCACTCTGGCCATCCTCTTGTTCCTCACATCAGTGTAGAACGCCTTGGGATTCTCCTTAATCCTACCCGCCAAGACTTTTTCATGTCCCCTTCTAGCTCTCCTAAGTCCATTCTTCAGTTCCTTCCTGGCAACCTTGTAACCCTCTAGAGCCCTGTCTTCCTTGCTTCCTCAACCTTAAGTAAGCTTCCTTCATCCTCTTGACTAGCTGTTCCACATCTCTTGTCATCCAAGGTTCCTTCACCCTCCCATCCCTTCCTTGCCTCATCGGGACAAACCTATCCAGCAGTCGCAGCAAGTGCTCCCTAAACAACCTCTACATTTCTGTCGTGCATTTCCCTGAGGACATCTGTTCCCAATTTATGCTCCCCAGTTCCTGCCTAATAGCATTGTAATTCCCCCTCCCCCAATTAAATATTTTCCCATCCCGTCCCTCTCCATGACTATAGTAAAGGTCAGGGAGTTGTGATCACTTTCACCGAAATGCTCTCCCACCGAGAGATCTGCCACCTGCGGAAAATAAAAGCATAGGGAGTAGCATATTGGCATGGATAGAATATTGGCTCGCTAACAGGAAACAGAGAGTAGGCATAAATGGGTCATTTTCTGGTTGGCAAGTTGTAATGAGTGGTGTGCCACAGGGATTAGTGCTGGGGCTTCAACTTTTTACAACTTGGATAAATGACTTAGATGAAAGGACCAAAGGTCTGGTTGCTAAATTTGCTGATGACACAAAAATGGGTAGGAAAGTAAGTTGTGAAGAGGAAATATGGAGGCAAAAAAGGGATATAGATAGGTTAAGTGAGTGGGTAAAGATCTGGCAAATGGAGTATAATGTGGGAAAATGTGAAATTGTCCATTTTGGCAGGAAAAATAAAATGAAGCATATTATCTAAATGGTGAGAGATTGCAGAGCTCTGAGATGCAGAGGGATCTGGGTGTACTAGTGCATGAATCGCAAAAGGGTAATATGCAGGTACAGCAAGTAATTAGGAAAGCTAATAGAATTTTATGATATATTGCGAGGGAAATTGAATACAAAAGTAGGAAGGTTATCCTTCAGTTATCCAGGGGCATTGGTGAGACCACATCTGGAGTATTCTGTGCAGCATTGGTCTCCATATTTAAGGAAGGATGTAAATGCATTGTAAGCAGTTCAGAGAAGGTTTATGAGACTAATGCCTGTAATGGGAGGATTGTCTTACAAGGAAAGGTTGGAAAGGCTAGGCTTGTATCCGTCAGAGTTTAGAAGAGTAAGAGGCAACTTGATTGAAACATATAAGATCCTGAGTGTCTTGACAGGGTGGATATGGAAAGGATGTTTCCTCTTCTGGGAGAATCTAGAACTCGGGGTCACTATTTAAAAATAAGGGGTCGCCCATTTAAGACAGAGATAAGGAGAATTTTTTTCTCTGTGAGGGTTGTGAGTCTTTGGAACGCTCTTCCTCAAAAGGTGGTGGAAGTAGAGTCTTTAAATATTTTTAAGGCATAGGTAGAAAGATTCTTGATAAGCAAGGTGCTGAAAGATTATCAGGAGTTGGCAGGAATGTGGACTTGAGGTTATAATCAAATCAGCCATAAACTTATTGAATGATGGAGCAGACGCGAGGGGCCATGCGGCCTATTCCTACTCCTTATTCGTATTTTCATATGTATGTATGTTCATATAACTCTTCAGTTTGATTAGATTAGATTAGAGATACAGCACTGAAACAGGCCCTTCAGCCCACCGAGTCTGTGCCGAACATCAACCACCCATTTATACTAATCCTAGATTAATCCCATATTCCCAACAAACATCCCCACCTGTCCCTATATATCCCTACCACCTACCTATACTGGTGACAATTTATAATGGCCAATTTACCTACCAACCTGCAAGTCCTTTGGCTTGTGGGAGGAAACCGGAGCACCCGGAGAAAACCCACGCAGACACAGGGAGAACTTGCAAACTCCACACAGGCAGTACCCAGAATCGAACCCGGGTCCCTGGAGCTGTGAGGCTGCGGTGCTAACCACTGCACCACTGTGTTATTGTATTTTCAATTGCTGCACTTCACGTGAGCATAAAACTTTTGTCCCTTATTTTAATTTAAACTTTAACCTCTTTCAAATAAAAAGGTAACCACTTCCATTAGAATGGGTATTCAGGGGGAGTTGATGCAGAGGTGCGCAGCATTCATACAATAACACCACAGTTTCATTTTGAGCTAATTGTTCCTGAAAGCTGTGATGATATGAATTGAAAGTACATCTGTACGAAAAATCTACTTGGTTTTCCATTTTCTTCTCTCTTCGTCATGCAGTGCTTTCATTACAGTGGGACATGGCCATTTCTGTAACCTTTGGCACCTCTCTCAACTTCTGATTGGCTCGAGAATATAGTACAGCTTGTTCCCACCGTTCTCTGTTATCCAGTTCTTCAAATTAGTTTTCTGTGCAGGTACAGGGTTTTGTATTTACCAAATAAATTCGTTGTGCTGTACCTTCAGTTAGAGATTCATTACTTTCAAAGTGGGACCAATCTGTTCGAGCATTTGCTTCTAAGTGAAATGCTGAACTGTGAAGTCTGGCACAGAGTGGTAGTTGGGGAAAATGCACAATATCAAATGAAGAAAAGGGATTCCATTATAACTAAAATAAAAGCAAAATATTACAGATGCTGGAAATCTGAACCAAAAACAGAAAGTGCTGGAAATACTCAGCAGGTCTGCTGGCATCTGTGGAGAGAGAAGCAGAGTTAACGTTTCAGGTCTGGAACCTTTTGCTTTTATTTTAGTGTTTAATTCACTACCACTTCTCTTCCAGGAATGCCTACCTTGAAGAAGTTCTGCTCTTCTCTCTGACGGGATTTTCATTTGATTCTTCAGGACAGGATTTACTCCCATTTGAAAACAAGCAAACTTATTAGCGACAGGCAGCATGGTTTTGTGAAGGGGAGGTCGTGTCTCACTAATTTGATTGAGTTTTTTGAGGAAGTGACAAAGATGATTGATGAAGGAAGGGCAGTGGATGTTAAGAACAAAGAACAAAGAACAAAGAAAATTACAGCACAGGAACAGGCCCTTCGGCCCTCCAAGCCTGCGCCGATCCAGATCCTCTATCTAAACATGTCGCCTATTTTCTAAGGGTCTATATCTCTTTTCTTCCTGCCCATTCATGTATCTGTCTAGATACATCTTAAAAGACACCATCGTGCCCGCATCTACCACCTCCGCTGGCAACGCGTTCCAGGCACCCACCACCCTCTGCGTAAAGAACTTTCCACGCATATCCCCCCTAAACTTTTCCCCTTTCACTTTGAACTCGTGTCCTCTAGTAATTGAATCCCCCACTCTGGGAAAAAGCCTCTTGCTATCCACCCTGTCTATACCTCTCATGATTTTGTACACCTCAATCAGGTCCCCCCTCAACCTCCGTCTTTCTAATGAAAATAATCCTAATCTACTCAACCTCTCTTCATAGCTAGCGCCCTCCATACCAGGCAACATCCTGGTGAACCTCCTCTGCACCCTCTCCAAAGCATCCACATCCTTTTGGTAATGTGGCGACCAGAACTGCACGCAGTATTCCAAATGTGGCCGAACCAAAGTCCTATACAACTGTAACATGACCTGCCAACTCTTGTACTCAATACCCCGTCCGATGAAGGAAAGCATGCCGTATGCCTTCTTGACCACTCTATTTACCTGCGTTGCCACCTTCAGGGAACAGTGGACCTGAACACCCAAATCTCTCTGGACATCAATTTTCCCCAGGACTTTTCCATTTACTGTATAGTTCACTCTTGAATTGGATCTTCCAAAATGCATCACCTCGCATTTGCCCTGATTGAACTCCATCTGCCATTTCTCTGCCCAACTCTCCAATCTATCTATATTCTGCTGTATTCTCTGACAATCCCCTTCACTATCTGCTACTCCACCAATCTTAGTGTCGTCTGCAAACTTGCTAATCAGTCCACCTATACTTTCCTCCAAATCATTAATGTATATCACAAACAACAGTGGTCCCAGCACGGATCCCTGTGGAACACCACTGGTCACACGTCTCCATTTTGAGTAACTCCCTTCTACTGCTACTCTCTGTCTCCTGTTGCCCAGCCAGTTCTTTATCCATCTAGCTAGTACACCCTGGACCCCATGCGCCTTCACTTTCTCCATCAGCCTGCCATGGGGAACCTTATCAAACGCCTTACTGAAGTCCATGTATATGACATCGACAGCCCTTCCCTCATCAATCAACTTTGTCACTTCCTCAAAGAATTCTATTAAGTTGGTAAGACATGACCTTCCCTGCACAAAACCATGTTGCCTATCACTGATAAGCCCATTTTCTTCCAAATGGGAATAGATCCTATCCCTCAGTATCTTCTCCAGCAGCTTCCCTACCACTGACGTCAGGCTCACCGGTCTATAATTACCTGGATTATCCCTGCTACCCTTCTTAAACAAGGGGACAACATTAGCAATTCTCCAGTCCTCCGGGACCTCACCCGTGTTTAAGGATGCTGCAAAGATATCTGTTAAGGCCCCAGCTATTTCCTCTCTCGCTTCCCTCAGTAACCTGGGATAGATCCCATCCGGACCTGGGGACTTGTCCACCTTAATGCCCTTTAGAATACCCAACACTTCCTCCCTCCTTATGCCGACTTGACCTAGAGTAATCAAACATCTGTTCCTAACCTCAACATCCGTCATGTCCCTCTCCTCGGTGAATACCGATGCAAAGTACTCGTTTAGAATCTCACCCATTTTCTCTGAGTCCAAGCATAACATTCCTCCTTTGTCCTTTAGTGGGCCAATCCTTTCTCTAGTTACCCTCTTTCTCCTTATATATGAATAAAAGGCTTTGGGATTTTCTTTAACCCTGTTTGCTAAAGATATTTCATGACCTTTTAGCCCTCTTAATTCCTCGTTTCAGATTGGTCCTACATTCCCGATATTCTTTCAAAGCTTCGTCTTTCATCAGCCGCCTAGACCTTATGTATGCTTCCTTTTTCCTCTTAGCTAGTCTCACAATTTCACCTGTCATCCATGGTTCCCTAATCTTGCCATTTCTATCCCTCATTTTCACAGGAACATGTCTCTCCTGCACGCTAATCAACCTCTCTTTAAAAGCCTCCCACATATCACATGTGGATTTACCTTCAAACAGCTGCTCCCAATCTACATTCCCCAGCTCCTGCCGAATTTTGGTATAGTTGGCCTTCCCCCAATTTAGCACTCTTCCTTTAGGACCACTCTCGTCTTTGTCCATGAGTATTTTAAAGCTTACGGAATTGTGATCACTATTCCCAAAGTAGTCCCCTACTGAAACTTCAAACACCTGGCCGGGCTCATTCCCCAACACCAGGTCCAGTATGGCCCCTTCCCGAGTTGGACTATTTACATACTGCTCTAGAAAACCCTCCTGGATGCTCCTTACAAAATGTTATCTATATGGACTTCAGTAAAGCCTTTGACAAGGTCTCTCATGGCAGACTGGTACAAAAAGTGAAGTCACACGGGATCAGAGGTGAGCTGGCAAGATGGATACAGAACTGGATCTGTCATAGCAGACAGAGGGTAGCAGTGGAATGGTGCTTTTCTGAATGGAGGGCTGTGACTAGTGGTGTTCCGCAGGGATCAGTGCTGGGACCTTTGCTCTTTGTAGTATATATAAATGATTTGGAGGAAAATGTAGCTGGGCTGATTAGTAAGTTTGCGGACGACACAAAGGTTGGTGGAGTTGCGGATAGTGATGAGGATTGTCAGAGGATACAGCAGGATATAGATCGGTTGGAGACTTGGGCGGAGAAATGGCAGATGGAGTTTAATCCGGTCAAATGTGAAGTAATGTATTTTGGAAGATCTAATGCAGGTGGGAAGTATACAGTAAATGGCAGAACCCTTCGGAGTTTTGACAGGCAGCGAGATCTGGGCTTACAGGTCCACAGGTCACTGAAAGTGGCACGCAGGTGGATAAGGTAGTCAAGAAGGCATTTGGCATGCTTGCCTTCATCGGTCGGGGCATAGAGTATAAAAATTGGCAAGTCATGCTGCAGCTGTACAGAACTTTAATTAGGCCACACTTAGAATATTGTGTGCAATTCTGGTCGCCACACTACCAGAAGGACGTGGAGGCTTTGGAGAGGGTACAGAAGAGGTTAACCAGGATGTTGCCTGGTCTGGAGGGCATTAGCTACGAGGAGAGGTTGGATAAACTCGGATTGTTTTCACTGGAACGACAGAGGTGGAGGGGCAACATGATAGAGATTTACAAAGTTATGGGCGGCATGGACAGAGTGGATAGTCAGAAGTTTTTTCCCAGGTGGAAGAGTCAGTTACTATGGGACATAGGTTTAAGGTGAGAGGGGCAAAGTTTAGAGGGGATGTGCGAGGCAAGTTCTTTACACAGAGGGTGGTGAGTGCCTGGAACTTGCTGCCGGGGGTGGTGGTGGAAGCAGATGCGATAATGACGTTTAAGAGGCATCTTGACAAATACATGAATAGGATGGGAATAGAGGAATAAGGTCCCCGGAGGTGCAGAAGGTTTTAGTTTGGGCAGGCATCAAGATCGGCGCAGGCTTGGAGGGCCGAATGGCCTGTTCCTGTGCTGTTCTTTGTTCTTTGTTCTTTGACCTTGTTCACCTTCATTGCTTTCTACTTCCCTCCTGCTGTTTGATAAAGTGTCTACTAAAACTCATTTTCACAGCCACATCTCCTTCCTCAGTGACTGTCTCTGATTCCAACTTATTCCACGTGGATTCCAACTGAAGTTTCATCCTTCATGTTTTGAATCCACCCAGGATTACAAGTATCTCCGAGTAATACAACGTTCCTCGGACTGCTGCTCTCGCTGCATCCTGAGATCCACACTCAGTGCCATGCGCCACCACATGTGCACACTGGAGCACTCTTTCCAGAAGCACCGCTTCACCTTATCACAAATCTGTTCTGCTCCGCAGTTTCATTTCATCCTTCGTCTTATCTGACGCATTAACAAAAAACATTTTTTCTTTCTTTCAGGTATTAAGGAACGCAATCTCCAGCAGCTGATGGGTACCAATGCCCCTCCAGATCCTTCTCCCCCTTCACTTCCCTCTGACCCCATCCCTTCTGATCTAACCCCTTGCCGTGTATTCACTATACCCTCTGATCTTCCCCTCTCTGATGCTGAACGATGTGTACTCAGCAAATGACTCAGTTTTATCCCCTTACACACCCACCTGAATGAATTTCGCACTCGGCATGATGTTGTGCTCCTCTTCCGTTGCCTTCGCCTCTGGGCTCACTTCGTTGACCAGGAGTCCTCCCCCGACCAGCAGACCCATTCACGCACCTCCAGCATTCTCCCTCCACCTGGACCCCTCCCTCTGGCCTGTTACCCACTCTTGATCTTTTCATTGAGAACTGTTGGCGAGACATCAGCCTTCTCAAATTCTCTGCCCCTCACTCACGCTAACCTGTCTCTCTCTGAACTTGTTGCACTCCGTTCTCTCAGGTCTATCCCCGACATTGTCATCAAACCTGCAGATAAGGGTGGTGCTGTTGTTTGGCTTACTAACCTCTACCTTGCAGAAGCTCAACGCCAATTCTCAGACACTTCTTCCTACCTCCCCCTGAACCATGACCCCACCACCGAACATCAAGCTACTGTCCACAGGACTGTCACTGACCTCATCTCCTCTGAAGATCTTCCCTCTACAGCTTCCAACCTCATAGTCCAACAACACTGGACAGCTCGCTTCTACCTCCTTCCTAAAATCCACAAACAGGACTGTCCTGGCAAACCCATTGTGTCACCCTGTTCCTGCCCCACTGAACTTATTTCTTCCTATCATGACTCTATCTTTTCTGCCCTGGTCCAGTCTTTTCCCACGTCATTTTGACATTTTCCAGTTTCCTGGCCCTTACCGCCTCCTCTTCATTGTGGACGTCCAATCTCTCTACACCTCCATCTCCCACCAGGACGGTTTGAGGGCTCTATGCTTCTTCCTTGAACAGAGGCCCAACCAGTCCCATCCACCACCACCCTCCTCCACCTGGCTGAACCTGTTCTCACATTGAACAACTTCTTCTTTAACTCCACTCACTTCCTTCAAGCAAAAGGTGTTGCTATGGGTACCCGCATGGCTCCTAGTTATGCCTATCTTTTTGTGGGATATGTCGGACATTCCTTATTCCAGTCCTACTCAGGCCCCCTTCCCCAACTCTTTCTCCGGTACATTGATAACTCTATCGGTGCCGTTTCCTGCTCCCGCCATGAACTGGAAAACTTTATCAACTTTGCTTCCAATTTCCACCCTTCTCTCACCTTTACATGGTCCATCTCTGACACTTCCCTTCCCTTCCTCGACTTCTCCGTCTCCAACTCTGGGGATAGGCTGTCTACTAATATTCATTATAAGCCCACCGACTCCCACAGCTACCTCCACTATACTTCTTCACGCCCTGCCTCCTGTAGGGTCTCCATTCCATTCTCCCAGATTCTCTGTCTCCGACACATCTGCTCTGACGATGCAAACTTCCACAACAGCGTCTCTGATATGTCTTCTTTTTCTTCAGCCGAGGATTCCCCTCCGCTCTGCTTGACAGGGCCTTCAACCGTGTCCAGCCCATTTCCCGCACCTCTGCCCTCACTCCTTCCTCTCCCTCCCAGAACCGCAACAGGGTTCCCCTTGTCCTCACTTTCAACCCCACCAACCTCCACATCCAGAGGATCATAGTCCGCCATTTCCGCCACCTTCAGCATGATGCGAACTTACGAATTAGGAGTTGGACCCCTCAAGCCTGCTTCGCCATTCAATAAGTTCATGGCTGAACTGATTACTCCATATTTCCACCTACTCCCGATAACCTTCCAGCCCCTTGCTTCGCAAGAATCTATCTACCTCTGCCTTAAAATATTCAACGACTCTGCTTCCACTGCCTCTTGATGAAGAGAATTCCAAAGACTCACGACCCCACCAAACACATCTTCCCCTCTCCTCCACTGTCAGCATTCCGAAGGGATTGTTCCCTCCGTGACACCCTGGTCCACCCTCCATTACCCTCAACACCTCGTCCCCTTTCCATGGCACATTCTCATGCAATCGCAGGAGGTATAATGCCTGACCATTTACCTCCTCTCTCCTCACTATCTCCACACTCCTATCAGGTGAAGCAGCGATTTACTTGTATTTCTTTCAATTTAGTATACTGTATTTGCTGCTCACAATGCAGTCTCCTCTACACTGGGGAGATCAAATGCAGACTGGGTGACTGTTTTGCTGAACACCTCCACTCAGTCCGAAGGCATGACCCCGAGCTTCCGGTCGCTTGCCATTTCAACACTACCCGCTGCTCTCATGTCAACATTTCTGTCTTTGGCCTGCTCCAGTGTTCCAGTGAACATCAACGCAAGCTCGAGGATCAGCACTTGATATTTTCAATTAGGCACTCTACAGCCTTGCGGACTGAACATTGAGCTTAATAACTTCAGAGCATGACTGGCCTTTTTTATATTTTATTTTTAATCCATGTGCCTGTTTTTGTGCATTCAGAGCTGCTCATTATTCCACTATTAACACTCTCTCTGCACTAATGCTTTGTCTTTCACCGCAAGCATTAACACACGCTTTGCCTTTGTCCTTAATCTTTCCTGCCCTATCAAACACCTTCCCCTTTGTTCACTCCCCTTCACTTTTTTTTAATTCATTCAAGGGATGTGGGTGTCACTGGTCAGGCCAGCATTTATTGCCCATCCCTAATTGCCCTTGAGAAGGTGGTGGTGAGCTGCCTTCTTGAACTGCTGCAGTCCATGTGGGGTAGGAAGGGAGTTCCAGGATTTTGACCCAGTGACAGTGAATAAACAGTGATATAGTTCCAAGTTAGGATGGTGTGTGTCTTGGAGGGGAACTTGCAGGTGGTGCTGCTCCTATGCATTTGCTGCCCTTGTCCTTCTAGTTGGTAGACGTCACGGGTTTGGGAGGTGCTGGTTAAGGAGCCTTGGTGTGTTGCTGTAGTGCATCTTGTAGCTGGTACACACTGCTTCCACCATGCGTCAGTGGTGGAGGGAGTGAATGTTTGTGGATGGGTTGCCAATCAAACGGGCTGTTTTGTCCTGGATGGTGTCAAGTTTCTTGCGTGTTGTTGGAGCTGCACCCATCTATCTCACTCCTGACTTGCAGATGGTGGACAGGCTTTGGGGAGTCAGGAGATGTGTTACTCGCCTCAGGATTCCCAGCCTCTTACCTGCTCTTGTAGCCACGGTATTTATATGGCTACTCCAGTTCAGTTTCTGGTCAATGGTAGCCCTAGGATATTGATAGTGGGGGATTCAGCAATGGTAGTGGCATTGAATGTCAAGGGGAGATGGTTAGATTCTCTCTTGTTGGAGATGGTCATTGCCTGGCACTTGTGTGGCCTGAATGTTATTTGCCACTTATCAGTCCAGCCTTGTTGCATTTCTACACGGACTGCTTCAGTATCTGAGGAGTCACAAAAAGTGCTGAACATTGTGCAATCATCAGTGAGCATCCCCACTTCTGACCTTATGATTGAAGGAAGGTCATTGAGGAAGATGGTTGGGCCTAGGACACTACCCCGAGGAACTCCTGCAGCTCAGATGATTGACCTCCAACAACCACAATCATCCTCCTTTGCACTAGGTCTGAGTCCAACCAGCAGAGAGTTTTCCCCCAATTCCCATTGACTTCACTTTTGCTAGGGCTCCTCAATTACATACTCAGTCAAATGCTGCCATGATGGCAAGGGCAGTCGCTCTCAACTCAGCTTTTTAAAAAAAATAGATACAGCACTAAAACAGGCCCTTTGGCCCACCAAGTCTGTGCCAGCCAACAACCACCCATTTATACTAATCCTACATAGGGACAGGTGGGGATGTGGTAGGAATATGGCATTAGTATAAATGGGTGGTTGATGGTCGGCACAGACTCGATGGGCCGAAGGGCCTGTTTCAGTGCTGTATCTCTAAACTAAACTAAACTAAACTACATTACTCCCATATCCCCTATCACATCCCCACCACCCTCCTGCACTAGGGGCAATTTACAATCGCCAATTTACCTATCAACCTGCAAGTCTTTGGCTGTGGGAGGAAACCGGAGCACCTGGCGGAAACCCAAGCGGTCACAGGGAGAACTTGCAAACTCCGCACAGACAGTACCCAGAACCAAACCCAGGTCGCTGGAGCTGTGAGGCTGTGGCGCTAACTGCTGCGCCACCGTGCCGCTACTTTTGTCCAAGGTCATAATGAGGTCAGGAGCTGAGTGGCCCTGGCGGAACCCAAACTTATTGTCATTGAGAGGTTATTGCTAAGCAAGTGCTGCTTGATGGCACTATTGATGACACCTTCCATCACTTTACTGATGATTGAAAGTAGGCTGATGGGGCGGTAATTGGCCGGGTTGGACTTGTCCTGCTTTTTGTGTACAGGACATACCTGGGCAATTGTCCTCATTTCCGGGTCGTTGCCAGTGTTGTAACTGTACTGGAACAGCTTGGCTAGGGACGCAGCAAGTTCTGGAGCACAGGTCTTGAGTACTATTGCCGGAATGTTGTCAGGGCCCATAGCCTTTTCAGTATCCAATGCCTTCAGACATTTCTTGATATTACGTGGAGTGAATCGAATTGGCTGAAGTCTGGCCTCTGTGATGCTGGGGACTTCAGAAGGAGGCCATGATGGATCATCAACTCAACACTTCTGACTGAAGATTGTTGCAAATGCTTCAGCCTTATCTTTCGCACTGATTTGCTGGGCTACCCCATCATTGAGGATGGGGATATTTGTGGAGCTACCTCCTCCAGTTAGTTGTTTAATTGTCCACCATCATTCACGGCTGAATGTGGCAGGACTGCAGAGCTTAGATCTGTTCCATTGGTTATGGGATCGCTTTGCTCTGTCTATCACATGCTACTTATGCAATTTTGCATGCAGATAGTCCTGTGTTGTAGCTTCACCAGGTTGACACCTCATTTTGAGGTATGCCTGGTGCTGCTCCTGGCATGCCCTCCTTCACTCTTTATTGAACCAGGGTTGGTCTCCTGGCTTGATGGTAATGGTAGAGTGGGGAATATCCCGGGCCATGAGGTTACAGATTGTGGTTGAGTACAATTCTGCTGCTGCTGATGGCCCATAGCACCTCATGGATGCCCAGTTTTGCATTGCTAGATCTGTTTGAAATCTATTCCATTTAGCACGGTGGTAGTGCCACACAACACGATGGAGGGTATGTTCAATGTGAAGGCGGGATGTCGTCTCCACAAGGACTGTGCGGTGGTTACTCCTACCAATACAGTCATGGACAGATGCATCTGCGGCAGGCAGATTGGTGAGGATGAGGTCAAGTATGTTTTTCCCTCGTGTTGGTTCCCTCACCACCTGCCGCATACCCAGACTAGCAGATATGTCCTTTAGTACTCGGCCAGCTCAGTCAGCTGTGTTGCTACCGAGCCACTCTTGGTGATGGACATTGAAGTCCCCCACCCAGAGTACATTCTGTGCTCTTGCCACCCTCGGTGCTTCCTCCAAGTGCTGTTCAACATGGAGGAGTACTGAGTCATCAGCTGAGGGAGGGCAGTAGGTGGCAATCAGCAGGAGTTTTCCTTGTCCATGTTTGACCTGATGCCATGAGACTTCATGGGGTCCAGAGTCGATGTTGAGGACTCACAGGGCAACTCCCTCCCGACTGTATACCACTGTACCATCACATCTGCTGGGTCCGTCCTGCCGGTGGAACAGGACATATCCGGGGAATGTGATGGCAGTTTCTGGGACATTGTCTGTAAGGTATGATTCCATGAGTAGGACTATGTCTGGCTGTTGCTTGACTAGTCTGTGGGACAGCTCTCCCAACCTTGGCACAAACACCCAGATGTTAGTAATGAGGACTTTGCAGGGTCAACAGGGCTGGGTTTGCCATTGTCATTTCCGGTGCCTAGGTCGATGCCAGGTGGTCCATTCGGTTTCATTCTTTTTTATTGACTTCGTAGCGGTTAGGTACAACTGAGTGGCTTGCTAGGCCATTTCAGAGGGCATGTAAGAGTCAACCACATTTCTGTGGGTCTGGAGTCACATGTAGGCCAGTCCAGGTAAGGACAGCAGATTTTCTTCCCTAAAGGACATTAGTGAACCAGATGGGTTTTTACAACAATCGACAATGGCTTCATGGCCATCATTAGACTAGCTTTTAATTCCAGATTTATTAATTAAAATTCAAATTCTACCATCTGTTGTGATGGGATTTGAGCCCATGTCCCCAGAGCAATACACTGGGTCTCTGGGTTACTAGTCCAGTGACCATGCCACCGACTCCCCACTTGCTTAAAACCTAATTCTTTTCTAACCTTTGTCAGTTCTGAAGAAGGGTCACTGACCTGAAACTTTAACTCTGCTTCTCTCTCCAAAGATGCTGCCAGACCTGCTGAGTTTTTCCTGCAACTTCCTTCCTGTCCTCCCTTTCTTTCCTTCCAAAATATATCGACATTTTATTTATTGCTTTAATATAGACTAAATAAAATCTTGTCCTAGGTGCTCTGTAAGTACCAGTGTGTTCCATTGCTCCTTATGACAAATAGATATCTAACAATATATTTTCGACCTGGAGAAAAATATGTTTAAAAAATACCCATTCAGTTGCCATCGTATGTATAAAAGCAATATTGGAACTATTAATTCCGCTAAGGCCCCACTGGGAAAAAAATTGGATAAAGCTCAAACCACATGTGTGGGGATCGAGGTGCGCGATTAAACAGCAAACTCAAACTTCATACTGCCTGGTCATTTAAATGATAGTGGCGTGAGCTCAGAGCTCAGTGCACTATTAAGTGGCTGCAAGCCACAGCAGGGGGCTCATGTATGTGTGAGGCTAGCATCACTTAAAGTCAGCGAGCACCTAAAGGGGAGGTGAATTCTGGCTGCAGCAGGCACTGGAAGGAGTAGGAAGAACACTGACTAATGGTGCAACAGGGCAGACAGCGTGCTCCACAGTTCTCAGTTGCAATACTGGAAGTCTTGGTGGAGGAGGTGGACAGAAAGGGATAGGTCTTCTATCCATAGGGAACTAGGAGGCCTCTAGACAAACACTGCAAAGACAGTGGAAACTGATAACCATTGCAGTCAATGTCTGCAGTGTTGGAACCTGGATGCATGCAGGAAGAAGTTTAAAGACCTCACATGAGTGGTCAAGGTCAGTGAATCCATCCTCAAATGCCATCCTTACAACTGAAACACTAGCCTCACATACTTCTCCATTCACCATCCCCCATTCACTCACCTACGAACGATTTCTACGACTCATACCTCGCATCATAGCTTTGCCTCACTCTAACACACTTTGCACTGCTGCAAGCCTTACACCCACACTTCACACACTGAGATCTGAACAATTATGACAGGCACATCACCCAAACAGATTGCACCCCACTTACTGATATACTTCCCTCTCTCTCATATGACAATGTGACAGATAACCACAGGCTGCAACACCTAACCGGCAGGGAACAGGTATGTCTGCACGTCCTCACCCCCAATGCACGAGACTGTGGTCGCCATCATTGGAACAGCCACGAATGAGGCCATTGCCAGTAGCAGGGCTGAAGCTATAGTATAAGGGCCTGAAAGGGTTAAGGCTTGAGACAGTGAGAGTAAACTCCTCCCACTGTACTGATGATGATGCAATAGTCACATGCGTATTAGGGTGCTAAGAAGCTAGAAGCAACACAAGAGGTGTGCTGGCTAGACAGGCTTGTGGAGAGTGTAAATAGTTACATATGTAGGTAATAAATGGGTTATTCTTTAGCCCTATAAAGACTCTGAGACTTCAGTAGACAACACTCGATCTACGCTACAACAATACACAACAGAAACCATTGAAGAAGATGGTATGTTCCTACCTAGTCCTCTGTCTCACTTCTCCATCATCCCACCATCTCTTCTAATATACAAGCTGCAGATAGAATAAACATGCAGCTATTGCTTGCCTCACACCCCTTCCCTCATCGCAATCATACCCTTGTGCCTTTCTTCTTTCAGGTACCCTAGAACTGCCACCTGATCAGGCAGCGGTGTGGGAGTATGAAGTGCAAGGGGACCAAGAGACTAATGCTGATGAAACACCATCACTTGATCTCACACTCACAACCACTGAGGCCCTATCAGGTGGATATAAAGTATCCTATGTCACTATTTTGAAGAAGAGCAGGGGAGTTTTCCTGGCTAGCATTTATCCCTTAAACAACAACGCAAAAACACATTATCTGGTCATTACCACATTGCAGTTTGTGGGAGCTTGCTATGCACAAATTAGTTACTGTGTTTCCTACGATACAACAATGACTACACTGCAAAAGCACTTCATTGGCTGTAAAGTATTTTAGGATTTCCTCAGGTTGTGAAATGCAAGTACCTCTTTCTAACTCTGCTTTTCGCTCCACAGATGCTGGCTGATTTTTTCTGTTTTTATTTTAGATTTGCAGCATCTGCAGCATTTTGCTTTGAGTGGGCGTATATTAACCAAAGCACTTGGATTTATATTCAAAAACACATCTCAATGCATCTAAGGAATTGCAACAGTGACCAGCATTTATGTAGCAAATTTAACATGGCAACATGGCTATCCCTAGAAGTGTAAGAATGATACTGAGCCAAAGTGGGTTTCGGGAGAGATGGCTAAAAGCTTGGCTAAGGAGATGGGTTTTAAGGATATTGGCCAGAACACTGGGGATAACTCCCCTGCTCTTCTTCACAATAGTGCTATGGAATTTTTTGCATCCACCTGACAGAGGAGCACTGGAGTGTCAGCCTAGATTTTTCTTTAGGGAAGGAAATCTGCTGTCCTTACCTGGTCTGGCCTACATGTGACTCCAGACCCACAGCAATGTGGCTGACTCTTAAATGCCCTCTGAAATGGGCAATTAGGGATGGGCAATAAATGCTGGCCTAGTCAGAGATGCCCACATCCCATAAAACGAACTAAAAAAAAAATTGTGCTCAAGTCCCTACCCACAAGCGCTAGACGGGGTTAGAGAAATAGGGTGGGGTTCACAATATTTCAAGTTTCATATCACCTGCAAATTTTGAAATTGTGTCCTGTACACCAAGGTCTAGGTCATTAATATATATCAGGAAGAGTGGGCAGGTACGGAGGTTGTGGAGGGATTTAAACAAGAGGAAGAGAAATTTAAATTTGAGATGTTGACCGGCCAGGAGCCAATGTTGAACAGGAAACAAGAGTTAAATGAAAGAAGTGAGTGATATTAGCAGGAGACAATAGGAGGCATAATGAAAGAAAGAAAAAAATTAAAGACATTTGCGAAATACTGAGTGCATGAGTGCTGAAGAAAGTGTAATAAGGCAGGTAGAAATGAAAGCACAATAAACTGGCAAAGGGGAACAGATTCCAGCTGCCTTAGGAGCCTGAAAGAAGAGAAAGCAGATCAATACGAAAGGAGCAGGCAGTCCGATCAGCATGGTGTTCTGACATAGAGGGCTGAATTTTCGCTTTGGGGACGGGGAACTGGAGCCGGGACTGTTTCTGGAGGGATACAGTCACTCACTGGGATTTTGACCAGGGCATTCTCTTAATTGGCATGGAGACAGGTTCCCTGCCCAATTAAGGGAGGCGGGTCGGCTCTTGAAGCTGGAGGGCCAATCAGAGGCCTTCCAGCTTGAGAGGAGCAGCAGGCTGGAACGAATAGTAAATAACTGAGAGGGTGCTTCAGCATGAAGGTGCCCACTCAGCACTTATTAAAAAATGCTATTAAAAAATGGAGAAAGCAGCCAGGTCACGCCACCATTGTGAAACCCTCTACAGAACAGCCTTGGGCTGCACCCCCACCCATGCAGGCAGAGAGGGACTGGCGGCCTGCCTGGAGCACTGGACCCCAGCCTGCACCTGAGTGCTTGCCTCCAGGTGCTTGACGTGCTCCCCATCGGCCTCCTTTAACAAGGCTGTTAATGAGCCTAATTGGCTGCCCTGCTTGTGGGGGCTGACAGCCCTTTCAGCCCCAAAGCCCCCTCAGCCAAAATGGCTGACGCTGGGACCTGGGTCGGGAAATCCGCATGGAATTTTGCAGGCCCTGTCCGTCACCATTCCAGATCTTGTCGGGGCCCGAGAATCCTGCCAGAGTCTCTACTCCAAGCACCAACCTGCTTCCTTCAGTCCCACCTCCTCACACCTTCCATTTACAGCGTGTAAATTCAGGGAGGCTGTGACTCTTACAGTCACTGACAGCCTGGTGCCTGTGATGAAGGTAGACTAAAGGGCAGATTGCAGTCTGTGATATCACACTCACAGCTTCTTCTGTAAAGTAAGCTTCGCAGTCACTGCTGTTCAGACAGATGCAGGTATTTGTGTGTGTGCCTGTATATAACTGTGTGAACAGCACCAGTGGCATGACTTGCTAAACAGGAACAGCAATGCTCTTCTGAAAGCCCCCTATGTAACTATGGGCTGGATTTTCTGGTCCTTTGGGGACTTCTGAGAGGCGGGAGGGGTTGGAATAACGTGACGGAAGATGTCGCCCAACTGGCCGACTGCTCCGCCTGTTGGCAGTTAATTGGCCAGCTGACACAGAATTCCGAACTCCCGGATGCCCCTCGTCCGAGTGGGAGCGGCTCCTGCTCCTGGTCCTGACGGCGGGACCTCGGGACTTGCTGTAAAGTTCAGCCCTATACCTCTTGGTACATGTTTAGGTAAAGGTATAGACTTGCAAGCTAACAGGAGCTACTGAGAAACAATTTGGACTATTTCCACATCCTAAGTTATAAAGACCTGTCTCATTTTTAACAATAACTTTTCACGTTTCAAAATTTTGTACAAGATAAATCTATGTCTTTTGTACTATTTCAACAGCCTGTTCACAGAATCACAGAATCACAGAATAATACAGTGCAGAAGAGGCCCTTCTGTCCATCGAGGCTGCACCGATGCATTAAAACACCTGACCTGTCTACCTAATCCCATTTGCCAGCACTTGGCCCATAGCCTTGAATGTTATGACGTGCCAAGTGCTCATCCAGGTACTTTTTAAAGGATGTGAGACATCCCGCCTCTACCACCCTCCCAGGCAGTGTATTCCAGACCGTCACCACCCTCTGGGTAAAAAGGTTCTTCCTCAAATCCCCCTTAAACCTCCCTCCCCTCACCTTAAACTTGTGACCCCTCGTAACTGATCCTTCAACTAAGGGGAACAGCTGCTCCCTATTCACCCTGTCCATGCCCCTCATAATCTTGTACACCTCGATCAGGTCACCCCTCAGTCTTCTCTGCACCAGCGAAAACAACCCAAGCCTTTCCAACCTCTCTTCATAGCTTAAATGTTCCATCACAGGCACCATCCTGGTGAATTGCCTCTGCACCCCTCCAGTGCAATCACATCCTTCCTATAATGTGGCAACCAGAATTGCACACAGTACTCCAGCTGTGGCCTTACCAAAGTTCTATACAACTCCAACATGACCTCCCTGCTTTTGTAATCTATGCCTCGATTGATAAAGGCAAGTGTCCCATATGCCTTTTTCACCACCCTATTAACCTGTCCTTCTGCCTTCAGAGATCTATGGACAAACACACCGAGGTCCCTTTGTTCCTCGGAACTTCCCAGTGTCAGGCCATTCATTGAATACTTCCGTGTCACATTACTCCTTCCAAAGTGTATCACCTCACACTTTTCAGGGTTAAATTCCATCTGCCACTTTTCTGTTAATCCCTCCAATGCTGGTCCTCTTTAAAAAATGGGAATTTCAATGGGAAACCGGGGTATAAAAGGAGCGGAGAGCGAGGCCCGAGACCAGAAGTGGCGGCGTTGAGAGTCGCTTTGTTCTGTTCAGTGGAACTACTTGACGAGTAGAAAATTGAAGTGTGACGTCACAGGAGGGTTGGTAAGTGATTGGTGCATATTTATTTAGTTTTAATTTAGTTTAGAGATACAGCACTGAAACAGGCCCTTTGGCCCACCGAGTCTGTGCTGACCATCAACCACCCATTTATACTAATCCTGCACTAATTCCATATTCCTACCACATCCCCACCTGTCCCCATATTTCCCTACCACCTACCTATACTAGGGGCAAATTTTATAATGGCCAATTAACCTATCAAACAGCAAGTCTTTGGCATGTGGGAGGAAACTGGAGCACCCAGAGGAAACCCACGCAGACACAAGGAGAACTTGCAAACTCCAAACAGGCAGTACCCAGAATTGAACCCGGGTCGCTGGAGCTGTGAGGCTGCGGTGCTAACCACTGCGCCACTGTGCCGCCCTTCTTCTTCTTCCATGTCTCGTGTTGTTTTTTCGTGCTTTTTTATTGGTTTTAGCCAAGTAATTTAAATCACGCGATGTCATTACAGGTTAAGAGTACACTTAAATAGTATTTTTTTTCTTAAATACTGTGATCCAAATTAATTAATTAAATAGAATAGAGATGGCTGGGCAGGCGATGTGTTGCAGCTGCAGTATGTGGGAGCTGGTGGACGCCGGTGCAATCCACGGTGACCACATCTGCAGCAAGTGTTGGTTGCTCGAGGAACTTCGGCTCAGAGTTGATGAGCTGGAGTCCGAGCTGCGGACACTGCGACACATCAGGGAGGGGGAGAGTTACCTGGACACTGTGTTTCAGGAGACAGTCACACCCCTTAGATTGATTACATCTAATCTGGACCATGGTCAGGGATAGGAGGGTGTGACTGCGAGTGAGGCAGGTATGGGGATCCTGAATTTAGCTTTGGAGGAGCCTCAGCCAGTGCCTTTATCCAATAGGTACGAGGTTCTTGCTCCTGAAGTGGACAAGGGTACAGACTGCAGGGAGAATGAGCAAACTGACCGCAGCACCATGGTTCAGAGTGCCATTCAAGCGGGGGGAGAAAAGAGAAATGTAGTATTAATAGGGGATAACATAGTTAGGGGAATAGATACTGTTCTCTGAAGCAAAGATAGAGTCCCGAAGTAAAAACAAGAAATGCTGGAACCACTCAGCAGGTCTGGCAGCATCTGTGGAAAGAGAAGCAGAGTTAACGTTTCGGGTCAGTGACCCTTCTTCGGAACTGGGTTCTGTCCAAACACAGACAAGGTGACCGCTTTGCAGAACACCTCCGCTCAGTCCGAAAGCATGACCCTGAGCTTCCGGCTGCTGGCCATTTCAACACTCCCCCCTGCTCTCATGCTCACATCTCTGTCCTGGGATTGCTGCAGTGTTCCAGTGAACATCAACGCAAGCTCGAGGAACAGCATCTCATTTACCGATTAGGGATACTACAACCTGCCGGACTGAACATTGAATTCAATAATTTCAGAGCATGATGGGCCCCCCATTTTACTTTTATTTTTAGTTCTTTTTTCTTTTCTCTTTTAAAAAATTTTTTTTTGTTTATTTTGTTTCATCCCAGTTTGTTCAGTTTGCTTACCCACTGTTTTTTTTCATGTTTGTACCTGCGGCTGTTCAATTTACAGTCTGTTAACACCCTATCTGTACAAATGTTTTGTCTTTCAACACACCATTAACATATTGTTTGCCTTTGCTCCATGACCTTCTGGTCAGCTATTCTGTGACCTTGTCCTGTCTACACATTCTCCTCTGCTATCTTTTGCCCGGCCCCCGCTTTACTTGCATAAAACCTTTCACATTTCTAATATTTGCCAGTTCTGAAGAAGGATCACTGACCTGAAATGTTAACTCTGCTTCTCTCTCCACAGATGCTGCCAGACCTGCTGAGTATTTCCAGCATTTCTTGTTTTATATTTCAGATTTCCAGCATCTGCAGTATTTTGCTTTTATTTTAGTGTTTAATTCTCTTCCAGGAATGCCTACCTTGAAGAAGTTCTGCTGTTTTCTCCAACGGGATTTTCGTTTGTCTCTTTTACCTTATTCACCTTCATTGCTTTCTATTTCCCTCCTGCTGTTTGATAAGGTGTCTACCAAAACTCGTTTTCACAGCCACATCTCTTTCCTCAGTGACTGTCTCCGGCTCCAACTTATTCCATGTGAATTCCAACTGAAGTTTCACCCATCATGTTTTTAATCCACCCAGGATCACAGGTATCTCCGAGAAATACAACATTCCTCGGACTGCTATTCTCGCCACATCCTGAGATCCACACTCAGTGCTATGCGCCGCCACATGCACACACTGGACTTCTCTCTCCAGCAGCACCGCCTCAACTTATCTCAGAGCTGTTCTACTCCTCAGTTTAATTTCATCCTTCGTCTCATCTGACGCATTAACAAAAAACTTTTTTTCTTCCTTTCAGGTGCTAAGGAACGCAAGGTCCAGCAGCTGATGGGGACTAATGCCCCTCCAGATCCTTCTTCCCCTTCACTTCCCTTTGACCCCATCCCCTCTGATCTGACCCCTTGCCATGTATTCACTATACCCTCTGACCACGCCCCCCACTCTGATGCTGAACGTTCTGTACTCAGCAAAGTTCTCAGATTTATCCCCTTACGCCCCCCACCTCAATGAATTTCGTGCTCGGCATGACGTTGAGCTCTTCTTCCCTCGCCTCCGCCTCCAGGCTCACTTCTTTGACCAGGGGTCCTTCCCATGATCAGTAGACCATCCGCCTCCAGTATTCTCCCTCTACCTGGACCCCTCCACCTGGCCTCTTACCCGCTCTTGAGCTTTTCATTGAAAACTGTTGATGAGACATTGGTCATCTCAATTTCTCTGTCCCCCTCATTCACTCTAACCTGTCCCCCTCTGAACTTGAGGCAGTCCGTTCTCTCAGCGCTAACCCGACATGGTCATCAAACCTGCAGATAAGGGTGGTGCTGTTGTTGTTTGGCTTACTAACCTCCACCTTGCAGAAGCTCAAAGCCAATTCTCAGACACTTCTTCCTACCTCCCCCTGAACCATGACCCCACCACCAAACAGCAAGCTACTGTCCACAGGACTGTCACTGATCTCATCTCCTCGAGAGATCGTCCCTCTACAGCTTCCAACCTCATAGTCCCGCAACCCGGACAGCTCGCTACTACCTCCTTCCCAAAATCCACAAACAGGACTGTCCCGGCAAACCCATTGTGTCAGCCTGCTCCTGCCCCACTGAACTTATTTCTTCCGAGCTTGACTCTATCTTTTCTTCGCTGGTCCAGTCTCTTTCCACCTACATCCGTGACTCTTCTGACGCCCTACATCATTTTGACAATTTCCTGTTTCCTGGCCCCAACCACCTCCTCTTCATTGTGGACGTCCAATCTCTCGACACCTCCACCCCCCACCAGGATGGATTGAGGGCTCTCCGCTTCTTCCTTGAACGGAGGCACAACCAGTCCCCATCCATCACCACCCTCCTCTGCCTGGCTGAACTTGTTCTCACATTGAACAACTTCTCCTTCACTCACTTCCTTCAAGTAAAAGGTGTTGCTATGGGTACCCGCATGGGCCCGTATTATGCCTGTCTTTTTGGGGGATATGTCAAACATTCCTTGTTCCAGTCCTACCCTGGCCCCCTCCCCCAACTCTTTTTCCAGTACATTGATGACAGTTTCGGTGCTGTTTCCGGCTCCCGCCCCGAACTGGAAAACTTCATCAACTTTGCTTCTAATTTCCACACTTCTCTCACCTTTACATGGTCCATCTCCGACACTTCCCTTCCCTTCCTCGACTTAGAACATAGAACATAGAACAGTACAGCACAGTACAGGCCCTTCGGCCCACGATGTTGTGCCGACCCTTTATCCTACTCTAAGATCAAACTACCTACATACCCTTCATTCTACTATCATCCATGTACCTATCCAAGAGTCGCTTAAATGTCCCTAATGTATCTGCTTCTACTACCACCGCAGGCAGTGCATTCCACGCACCCACCAATCTCTGTGTAAAGAACCTACCTCTGACATCTCCCCGAAACCGTCCTCCAATCACCTTAAAATTATGCCCCCTGGTGATAGCCCTTTCTGCCCTGGGAAAAAGTCTCTGGCTATCCAATCTATCTATGCCTCTCATCATCTTGTACACCTCTATCAAGTCACCTCTCATCCTTCTTCGCTCCAATGAGAAAAGCCCTAGCTCCCTCAAACTTTCTTCATAAGACATGCTCTCCAGTCCAGGCAGCATCCTGGTAAATCTCCTCTGCACCCTCTCTAAAGCTTCCACATCCTTCCTCTAATGAGGCGACCAGAACTGAACACAATATTCCAAGTGTGGTCGAACTAGGGCCTTATAGAGCTGCAGCATAACCTCGCAGCTCTTAAACTCAATCCTCCTGTTAATGAAAGCCAACACACCATACGCCTTCTTAACAACCCTATCAACTTGGGTGGCAACTTTGAGGGATCTATGGACGTGGACCCCAAGATCCCTCTGTTCCTCCACACTGCCACGAATCCTGTCTTTAAGCCTGTATTCTGTATTCAAATTTGACCTTCCAAAATGAATCACTTCACACTTTTCCAGGTTGAACTCCACCTGCCACTTCTCAGCCCAGCTCTGCATCCTGTCAATGTCCCGTTGCAACCTACAATAGCCCTCCACACTATCCACAACTCCAGCAACCTTTGTGTCATCAGCAAACTTACTAACCCAGCCTTCCACTTCCTCATCCAAGTCATTTATAAAAATCACAAAGAGCAGAGGTCCCAGAACAGATCCCTGCGGAACATCACTGGTCACCGAGCTCCATGCTGAATACTTTACATCTACTGACACCCTCTGTCTTCTATGGGCCAGCCAATTCTGTATCCAGACAGCCAAATTTACTGTATCCCATGCCTCCTTACTTTCTGAATGAGCCTACCATGGGGAACCTTATCAAATGCCTTGCTAAAATCCATATACATCACATCCACTGCTCTTCCTTCATCAATGTGTTTTGTCACATCCTCAAAGAATTCAATAAGGCTTGTGAGGCATGACCTGCTCCTCACAAAGCCATGCTGACTGTCTCTAATCAAACCATGCCTTTCCAAATAATCATAAATCCTGTCTCTCAGAATCCTCTCCAATAAGTTGCCCACCACCGACGTAAGACTGACTGGTCTATAATTCCCAGGGTTATCCCTATTCCCTTTCTTGAACAAGGGAATAACATTTGCCACCCTCCAATCATCTGGTACTACTCCAGTGGACAGTGAAGATGCAAAGATCATCACCAAAGGTGCGGCAATCTCTTCCCTTGCTTCCTATAATAACCTTGGATATATCCTGTCTGGCCCCGGGGACTTATCTATCCTCATGTCTTTCAAAATTTCCAGCACATCCTCCTTCTTAACATCAACCTGTTCAAGCATATCAGCCTGTTTCACGCTGTCCTCACAAATGTCTAGGTCCCTCTCACCAGTGAATACTGAAGCAAATTATTCATTAAGGACCTCCCCTACCTTCTCCGACTCCAGGCACAAGTTCCCTCCACTATCCATGATCGGCCCTACCCTCACTCTGGCCATCCTCTTGTTCCTCACATAAGTGTAGAACGTCTTGGGATTTTCCTTAATCGTACCCGCCAAGACTTTTTCATGTCCCCTTCTAGCTCTCCTAAGTCCATTCTTCAGTTCCTTCCTGGCTACCTTGTAACCCTCTAGAGCCCTGTCTGATTCTTGCTTCCTCAACCTTAAGTAAGCTTCCTTCATCCTCTTGACTAGCTGTTCCACATCTCTTGTCATCCAAGGTTTCTTCACCCTACCATTCCTTCCTTGCCTCATCGGGACAAACCTATCCAGCAGTCGCAGCAAGTGCTCCCTAAACAACCTCCACATTTCTGTCGTGCATTTCCCTGAGAACATCTGTTCCCAATTTATGCTCCCCAGTTCCTGCCTACTAGCATTGTAATTCCCCCTCCCCCAATTATATATTTTCCCATCCCGTCTGCTCCTGTCCCTCTCCATGACTATAGTAAAGGTCAGGGAGTTGTGATCACTATCACCGAAATGCTCTCCCACCGAGAGATCTGCCACCTGGCCTGGTTCGTTGCCAAGCACCAAATCCAACATATCCTCCCCTCTAGTCGGCCTATCTACATATTGAGTCAGGAAACCTTCCTGGACACACCTGACAAAATCTGCTCCACCCAAACTATTTGCACTAAGGAGGTTCCAATCAATATTAGGGAAGTTGAAGTCACCCATGACAACAACCCTGTTACTTCTGCACCTTTCCAAAATCTGCCTCCCAATCTGTTCCTCTGTGTCTCTGTTGCTATTGGGGGGTCTATAGAAAACTCCCAATAAAGTGACTGCTCCTTTCCTGTTTCTGACTTCCACCCATACTGACTCAGTAGACAAACCCTCCTCGACGACCTCCCTTTCTGCAGCTGTGATACTATCCCTGATTAGCAATGCCACTCCCCCACCTCTTTTACCTCCCTCCCTATTCCTTTTGAAACATCTAAACCTCGGAACATCCAACATCCATTCCTGCTGCTGTGATATCCAAGTCTCCGTAATGGCCATAACATCATAGCTCCAACTACTGATCCATGCTCTAAGTTCATCACCCTTATTCCTGACACTTCTTGCGTTAA
Source organism: Heterodontus francisci (assembly GCF_036365525.1). NCBI lineage: Eukaryota > Metazoa > Chordata > Chondrichthyes > Heterodontiformes > Heterodontidae > Heterodontus > Heterodontus francisci. The sequence continues at coordinate 29,555,091 of NC_090371.1, read as the reverse complement.
AATAGACACACTTCAACCCATCATACTGGCTGCAACTTTGCCCTGTCAACTGTCTAACCTTCCTCACAGACTCTCTGCACTCGGTATCTGCCTGTTCAACAGCTACCCCCATCCACTGATCCGTGGCTCCGGTTCCCATCCCCCTGCCAAACTAGTTTATCCCCTCCCGAAGAGCTCTAGCAATCCTCCCGCCCAGGATATTGGTGCCCTTCCAGTTCAGATGCAACCCATCCTTCTTGTACAGGTCCCACCTTCCCCAGATGGTATTCCAATGATCCACATATCTGAAGCCCTCCCTCCTACTCCAGCTCTGTGGCCACGTGTTCAGCTGTACTCGCTCTCTGTTTCTAGCCTCACTAGCACGTGGCACCGATATCAATCCTGAGATTACTACTCTGCTCGTCCTGCCTTTTAGCTTCCAACCTAACTCCCTATATTCGCTTTTCAGGTTCTCATCCCTTTTTCTAGCTGTGTCATTGGTACTGATATGTACCACGACCTCTGGCTGCTCCCCCTCCCCCTCCCCCTTAAGTATCCTGTAGATTCGATCCGAGACATCCCTGACCCTGGCACCCGGGAGGCAATATACCATCCGGGAGTCTCGTTCGCGACCACGGAATCTCCTGTCTGTTCCTCTAACCATTGAATCTCCAATCACTGTCGCTCTCCTATTCTCCCCCCTTCCCTTCTGAGCTGCAGAGCCAGGCTCAGTGCCAGAGATATGGCCACTGTGGCTTTCCCCTGGTAGGTTGTCCCCCCCCAACCGTATCCAAAACGGTATACTTATTATTGAGGGGAATGGCCATAGGGGATCCCTGCACTGTGCGCCTATTCCCTTTCCCTCCCCTGACGGTCACCCAGCTACCTTTATCCTGTAACTTAGGTGACTTCTCCGTCTCCATCTCTGGGGATAGGCTGACTAATAATATCCATTATAAGCCCACCGATTCCCACAGCTACCTCGACTACACTTCTTCACACGCTGCCTCCTGTAAGGACTCAATTCCATTCTCTCAGTTTCTCTGTCTCCGACGCATCTGCTCTGATGATGCTACCTCCTTTGACAGTGATTCCTTTTTCCTCAACCGAGGACTCCCCCCTGCTCTGGTTGACAGGGCCTCAACCGTGTCCGGCCCATTTCCCGCACCTCTACCCTCACCCCTTCCCCTCCCTCCCAGAACCACGACAGGGTTCCCTTTGTCTTCACTTTCCACCCCATCAGCCTCCATTTCCAAAGGATCATCCTACGCCATCCTGGGCGGCACAGTGGCGCAGTGGTTAGCACCGCAGCCTCACAGCTCCAGCGACCCGGGTTCAATTCTGGGTACTGCCTGTGTGGAGTTTGCAAGTTCTCCTTGTGTCTGCGTGGGTTTCCTCCGGGTGCTCCGGTTTCCTCCCACATGCCAAAAACTTGCAAGTTGATAGGGAAATTGGCCATTATAAATTGCCCCTAGTATAGGTAGGTGGTAGGGAAATATAGGGACAGGTGGGGATGTGGTAGGAATATGGAATTAGTGTAGGATTAGTATAAAATGGGTGGTTGATGGTCGGCACAGACTCGGTGGGCCGAAGGGCCTGTTTCAGTGCTGTATCACTAAAACTAAAACATTTCCGCCAGCTCCACCGTGATGCCACTACCAAAGGCATCTTCCCCTCCCTTCCCCTGTCAGCATTCCGAAGGGATCATTCCTTCCATGACAATCTGATTCACTCCTCCATTACCCCCACCACCTCGTCCCCTTCCCACGGCACCTTCTCCTGCAATCGCAGGAGGTGTATTACCTGCCCATTTACCTCTTCGCTCTTCACTATCCCAGGCCCCAAACACTTCTTTCAGGTGAAGCAGAAATTTACTTGTACTTCTTTCGATGTAGTATATTGTATTCGCTGTTCACAATGTGGTCTGCTCTACATTGGGAAGACCAAAAGCAGACTGTGTGACCGCTTTGCAGAACACCTACGCTCAGTCCGAAAACATAACCCTGAGCTTCCGGTTGCTTGCCATTTCAACACGCCCCCCTGCTCTCATGCTCACATCTCTGTCCTGGGATTGCTGCAGTGTTCCAGTGAACATCAACGCAAGCTCGAGGAATAGCATCTCATTTACCGATTCGGCACACTGCAGCCTGCCGGACTGAACATTGAATTCAATAATTTCAGAGCATGACGGGCCCCCCATTTCAATTTCATTTTTAGTTATTTTTTATTTTTTATATATTTGTTCTGTTTATTTTATTTTATTTCATCTCAGTTTGTTCAGTTTGCTTACCCACTGTTTTTTTTTCATGTTTGTACTTGCAGCTGTTCAATTTACAGCCTGTTAACACCCTATCTGCACTAATTCTTTGTCTTTCAACACACCATTAAAGTATTGTTTGCCTTTGCTCCATGACCTTCTGGTCAGCTATTCTGTGACCTTGTCCTATCTATACCTTCTCCTTTGTTATCTTATGCCCCGCCCTGCTTTACTTGCATAAAACATGTCACATTTCTAATATTTGCCAGTTCTGAAGAAGGGTCACTGACCTGAAACGTTAACTCTGCTTCTCTCTCCACAGGTGCTGCCAGACCTGCTGAGTATTTCCAGCATTTCTTGTTTTTATTTCAGATTTCCAGCATCTGCAGTATTTTGCTTTTATTCACTTGAACCATGCTGGGACCAGTGTCCTGGCGAATCGTATATCTTGGGTTGTCGATAAGGCTTTAAACTAAATAGTGGGGGGGGAGGGTTCAATTGAAAGGATGTTTGAAAAGTTGAAAAGTAATGAGAGAGCAGAGGTGCAGGGTAGTGAAGGAGCATACATTAATCAGAGAGTGACAGGAAGGGACAGAGAATACAAACACAAGAGTACAGCAGAAATTCGAACCAGAGTAGGTAAAACTGGCAAAAAGTCAAAGCTTAAGGCTCTTTATCTGAATGCACGCAGCATTTGTAACAAGATATATGAGCTGACGGCGCAGACAGAAATAAATGAATTTGATTTGATAGCTATCACTGAGACGTGGTTGCAGGATGACCAGGACTGGAATCTATACGTTCAATTATATGTTCAACATTCCGGAAGAGTAGGCAGAAAGGAAAAGGAGGTGGGATAGCTTTGCTATGAAAGGAAGGGATCAGTGCAGTTGTGAGTCATGATATAGGTGTAATAGATCATGATGTAGAATCAGTTTGGGTGGAAATAAGGAATAGCAAGGGAAAGAAATCACAGGTGGGAGTGGATATGGGCCCCCGAAGAGTTGCCTCTCTGTAGGACAAGATATAAATCAGGAAATAATGGAGGCGTGTAAGAAGGGCACTGCAATTATCATGGGTGATTTTAATCTGCATATAGACTGGACAAATCAAATTGGCAAGGGTAGCATGGAAGGCGAATTTGTAGAGTGCCTCAGAGATTGTTACTTAGAGCAATATGTTGCAGAACCTACCAGGGAACAGGTTATTTTGGATTTGGTGTTGTGTAATGAGGTAGGATTAATAAGAGATCTCATAGTTAAGGATCCTTTAGGGGGAAGCGATCATAACATGGTAGAATTTCAAATTCAGTTTGAGGGTGAGCAACTTGATCTCAAACCAATGTCTTCACCTTAAACAAGGGCAATTACAGAATCATAGAGTCATAGAGTCATACAGCATAGAAACAGGCCCTTTGGCCCACGGCGTCCATGACAACCATAATGTCTATCTATACTAATCCTACCTGCCTGCATTAATTTCATATCCCTCTATGCCTTTCTCATTCAAGTACCTGTCCAGATACATCTGAAATGTTGCTGCTGTTCCTGCCTCCTCCACCTCCTCTGGCAGCTCATTCCAGATACCTACTATTCTTTGTGTGAAAAATTTACCCCTTTGATCCCCTTTAAACCTCCTCCCTCTGACCTTAAATCTATGCCCTCTAGTGTTAGTCACCCCTACCATGGGAAACAGACTCTGGCTATCTGCCCTATCGATGCCTCTCATAATTTTATATACTTCTATCATGTCCCCTCTCAGCCTCCTTCGCTCCAGGGAAAACAGACCCAGCCTATCCAATCTATCTTTATAACTCAAGCCCTCCAAACCAGGCAACATCTTTGTGAATCTTTTCTGCACCCTCTCTAGCATAATCACATCTTTCCTGTAGTGCGGCGACCAGAACTGCACACCGTACTCCAAATGCAGCCTAGCCAACGTTATGTACAACTGTAACATGACCTCCCAACTGTTGTACTCAATGCCTCGGCCGATAAAGGCAAGCATGCCAAATGCCTTCTTCACCACCCTGTCTACCTGTGTTGCCACTTTCAGGGAACTATGTACTTGCACCCCAAGGTCTCTCTGCTCAAGAACACTCCCCAGTGCCCTGCCATTCACTGTATATGTCCTGTCCTGGTTTAATTTCCCAAAATGCATCACTTCACACTTGTCTGCATTAAATTCCATTTGCCACTCCCTTGCCCACTTTCCCAGTTTATCTATATCCTGTTGTAACCTTAGACAACCTTCTTCACTGTCTACTATACCACCAATTTTGGTGTCATCTGCAAACTTACTAACCATGCCCCCTACATTCACATCCAAGTCATTAATATATATGACAAACAACATAGGGCCCAGCACCGATTCCTGCGGCATACCACTGGTCACTGGCCTCCAATCTGAAAAGCAACCCTCCACTACCACCCTCTGCCTCCTATCGCCAAGCCAATGTTGTATCCAATTGGCTAGCTCACTCTGGATCTCATGTGTTCAAACCTTCCAGACCAGCCTACCATGCAGGACCTTGTCAAAGGCCTTGCTAAAGTCCATGTAGACAACATCCATCGCCCTGCCCTCATCAATCCTCTTGGTCACCTCCTCAAAAAACTCAATCAAATTCGTGAGACATGATTTCCCACACACAAAACCATACTGACTATCTCTAATCAGACCTTGCCTTTCCAAATGCATATCAGTCCTGTCTCTCAGAATCCCTTCCAATAACTTTCCCACCACTGATGTAAGGCTCACCAGCCTGTAGTTCCCTGGCTTATCCCTGCTGCCCTTCTTAAATAAAGGCACAACATTAGCTATCCTCCAGTCTTCCGGTACCTCACCCGTGGCTAACGATGATACAAAAATCTCTGCCAGGGCCCCAGCAATCTCTTCCCTTGCTTCCCATAGCATCCTAGGATACACCTGGTCAGGCCCTGGGGATTTATCCACTTTAATGCGCCTTAAGGTATGAAGAAAAAGTTGTCCAAAGCAGGCTGGGAAAATAGACTACAGGGGAAGTCAGTGGATGAGCAGTGGCAGACTTTTAAGCCAATATTTCATAACATTCAGCAAACATTTATTCCAGTCAGAAGGAAGGACTGGAAGAGAACGATGAACCACCCGTGGCTAACAAAGGAAGTTAAGGAGAGTATCAAATCAAAAGCAAGGGCGTACAATACGACGAAAACGAGTGGTAGACCAGAGGATTGGGAAGTTTTTAAAAAACAGCAGCGGATGACTAAAAAACTAACAAAGAGGGAGAAAATTGATTATGAGAGTAAATTGGCAAGAAATATAAAAACAAACAGTAAGGGTTGCTAAAGTAAGTGTGGGGCCCTTACAGGTTGAGATAGGGAATTAATAACAGGGAACAAGGAAATGGCCGATAACTTAAACCAATATTTTGCATCAGTCTTCACAGTGGAGGACACTATAAACATCCCAACAATAATAGATGAACAAGGTGTAAATGGGAGGGAGGAACTTGTAGCAATCTGTATCATGAGGGAAAAGGTGCTGGACATACTGATGGGACTAAAGGCAGACAAGTCACCAGGACCTGACAGTCTGCACGCAAGGGTTTTAAAAGAAGTGGCTGCAGAGATAATGGAGGCATTGGTCATAATGTACCAAAACTCGCTGGATTCCGGAAGGGTAGCAGTGGATTGGAAAACCGCTACGGGCGGCACAGTGGCGCAGTGGTTATCACCGCAGCCTCACAGCTCCAGCGACCCGGGTTCAATTCTGGGTACTGCCTGTGTGGAGTTTGCAAGTTCTCCTTGTGTCTGCGTGGGTTTTCTCCGGGTGCTCCGGTTTCCTCCCACAAGCCAAAAGACTTGCAAGTTGGTAGGTAAATTGGCCATTATAAATTGCCACTAGTATAGGTAGGTGGTAGGGAAATATAGGAACAGGCGGGGATGTGGTAGGAATATGGGATTAGTGTAGGATTAGTATAAATGGGTGGTTGATGGTCGGCACGGACTCAGTGGGCCGAAGGGCCTGTTTCAGTGCTGTATCTCTAAACTAATGTGACACCCCTATTCAAGAAAGGAGGGAGGCAGAAAGCAGGAAACTATAGACCAGTTAGCTTAACATCAGTCATTGGGAAAATGCTTGAGTCGATTATTAAGGAAGAAATAGCAGGACATTTAGAAAAACATAATGCAATAAAACAGAGTCAACATGGTTTTATGAAAGGGAAATCATATTTGACAAATTTGTTAGAATTCTTTGAGGATATAACAGGCAGAGTGGATAAAGGTGAACCAGTAGATGTTGCGTATTTGGATTTTCAGAAGGCGTTTGATAAGGTGCGACATAAAAGGTTATTGCACAAAATAGGAGCTCAGGGTATTGGGGGTAATGTGTTGGCATGGATTGAGGATTGGCTAGCACACAGAATGTAGAGACTCAGGATTAATGCTTTTTTTTCAGGTTGGAAAGCCGTAACTAGTGGGGTGCCACAAGGGTCGGTGTTAGAACCTCAGCTATTTACTATCTACATTCATGACTTAGAGGAAGGGACAGAGTGTAGTGTATCCAAATTTGCTGATGATACAAAAATAGGTAGGAAGGCATGTTGTGATGAGGACACAAAGAATCTGCAAAGGGATATAGATAGGTTAAGTGAGTGGGCAAAAACTTGGCAGATGGAGTTCAATGTGAGAAAGTGGGAGGTCATCCACTTTGGTAGGAAGTATAAAAAGGCAGATTTTATTATTTAGATGGAGAAAGACTACAAAATACACCAGTACAAAGGGATCTGGGTGTTCTTGTGCATGAAACACAAAAGGTTAGCATGCAAGTCCAGCAAGTAATTAGGAAGGCAAATGGAATTTTGGCCTTTACTGCGAGGGGGTTAGAGTTTAAAAATAGGGAAGTCCTGTCACAACTGTACAGGGTGTTGGTGAGGCCACACCTGGAGTACTGCGTTCAATTTTGGTCCCCGTATTTAAAGAAGGATATACTAGCATTGGAGGCAGTTCAGAAAAGGTTCACTAGGCTGATTCCTGGGATGAAGGGGTTGTCTTATCAAGAACGGCTATTCAAGTTAGGCCTTTATTCATTGGAGTTTAGAAGAATGAGAGCTGATCATATAGAAACATATAAGATTTTAAGGGGGCTCGACAGGGTAGATGTTGAGAAGATGTTTTCACTGGTGGGGGAATCTCGAACTAGGGGAGATAATTCCATAATATTGATTGGAACCTCCTTAGTGCAAATAGTTTGGATGGAGCAGTTTTTGTCAGGTGTGTCCAGGAAGGTTTCCTGACTCAATATGTAGATAGGCCGACTAGAGGGGAGACTATGTTGGATTTAGTGCTTGGCAACGAACCAGGCCAGATGGCAGATCTATCGGTGGGAGAGCATTTCGGTGATAGTGATCACAACTCCCTGAACTTTACTATAGTCATGGAGAGGGACAGGAGCAGACAGGATGGGAAAATATTTAATTGGGGGAGGGGAAATTACAATGCTAGGCAGGAACTGAGGAGCATAAATTGGAAACAGATGTTCTCAGGGAAATGCACGACAGAAATGTGGAGGTTGTTTAGGGAGCACTTGCTGCGACTGCTGGATAGGTTTGTCCCGATGAGGCAAGGAAGGGATGGTAGGGTGAAGGAACCTTGGATGACAAGAGATGTGGAACAGCTAGTCAAGAGGAAGAAGGAAGCTTACTTAAGGTTGAGGAAGCAAGGATCAGACAGGGCTCTAGAAGGTTACAAGGTAGCCAGGAAGGAACTGAGGAATGGACAGGAGAGCTAGAAGGGGACATGAAAAAGTCTTGGCGGGTAGGAATAAGGAAAATCCCAAGGCGTTCTACATTTATGTGAGGAACAACAGGATGGCCAGTGTGAGGGTAGGGCCGATCAGGGATAGTGGAGGGAACTTGTGCCTGGAGTCGGAGGAGGTAGGGGAGGTCCTAAATGAATACTTTGCTTCAGTATTCACTAGTGAGAGGGACCTGGTCGTTTGTGAGCACAGCGTGAAACAGGCTGATATGCTCGAACAGGTTGATGTTAAGAGGGAGGATGTGCTGGAAATTTTGAAAGACATGAGGACAGATAAGTCCCCGGGGCCAGACGGGATATACCCAAGGATATTACGGGAAGCGAGGGAAGAGATTGCCACGCCTTTGGCGATGATCTTTGCGTCCTCACTGTCCACTGGAATAGTACCAGCTGATTGGAGGGTGGCAAATGTTATTCCCTTGTTCAAGAAAAGGATTAGGGATAACCCTGGGAATTATAGACCAGTCAGTCTTACGTCGGTGGTGGGCAAATTATTGGAGAGGATCCTGAGAGACAGGATTTATGATTATTTGGAAAAGCATAGGTTGATTAGTGACAGTCAGCATGGCTTTGTGAGGAGCAGGTCATGCCTCACAAGCCTTATTGAATTCTTTGAAGATGTGACAAAACACGTTGATGAAGGAAGAGCAGTGGATGTGGTGTATATGGATTTTAGCAAGGCGTTTGATAAGGTTCCCCATGGTAGGCTCATTCAGAAAGTGAGGAGGCATGGGATACAGGGAATGTTGGCTGTCTGGATACAGAATTGGCTGGCCCATCGAAGACAGAGGGTGGTAGTAGATGGAAAGTATTCAGCCTGGAGCTCGGTGACCAGTGGTGTTCCGCAGGGATCTGTTCTGGGACCTCTGCTCTTTGTGATTTTTATAAATGACTTGGATGAGGAAGTGGAAGGCTGGGTTAGCAAGTTTGCCGATGACACGAAGGTTGCTGGAGTTGTGGATAGTGTGGAAGGCTGTTGTAGGTTGCAACGGGACATTGACAGAATGCAGAGCTGGGCTGAGAAGTGGCAGATGGAATTCAACCTGGAAAAGTGTGAAGTGATTCATTTTGGAAGGTCGAATTTGAATGCAGAATACAGGCTTAAAGACAGGATTCTTGATAGTGTGGAGGAACAGAGGGATCTTGGGGTCCATGTCCAAAGATCGCTCAAAGTTGCCACCCAAGTTGATAGGGTTGTTAAGAAAGCGTATGGTGTGTTGGCTTTCATTAACAGGGGGATTGAGTTTAAGAGCCCCTCAAACCTGCCCCGCCATTCAATAAGATCATGGCTGATCTGTCCCAGGCCTCAACTCCTCTTTCGGGCCTGCTCCGCATGACCCTCGACTCCCCGAGATTTCAAAAATCTATCTACCTCCTCCTTAAATACATTCAGTGATCTAGCCTCCACAACTCTCTGAGGTAGAGAATTCCAGAGATTCACCACCCTCTGGGAGAAGAGCAGCAACATAGTTCTAAGTCAGGATGGTGTGTGACTTGGAGGGGAAGTTGCAGGGGTGATGTTCCCATGTGTCTGCTGCCCTTCTCTTTCTAGGTAGTAGAGGTCACGGGCTTTGAAGGTGCTGTTGAAAGCTTGGCAAGTTACTGCCGTGCATCTTGTTGATGGCACACACTACTGCCACTCTGCACTGGTGATGGAGGGAGTGAGTGTTTAAGATGGTGGATGGGGTGCCGATCAAGCTGCTTTGTCTTGAACGATGTTGAATTTCTTGAGTGTTGTTGGAGCTGCACTCATTAGGCAAGTGGAGAGTATTCCATCTCACTCCTGACTTGTACTTTGTAGATGGTGGACAGGTTACTGAGAGTCAGGAGGTGAGTTACTCACTGCAAAACTCCCAGCCTCTGACCTGCTCTAATAGCCACAGTATGTATATGGCTGATCCAATTAAGTTTCTGGTCAATGTTAACTCCCAGGATATTGATGGTGGGGGATTCAGTGATAGTAATGCTGGTGAATGTCAATGACAGATGGTTAGGCTCTCTCTTGTTGGAGATGATCATTGCCTGGCACTTGTGTGACGTGATTGTAACTTGCCACTTATCAGCCCAAGCTTGGATGTTGTCCAGGTCTTGCTGCATGCAGGCACAGACCGGGTCAGTATCTGAGGCATCGCAAATGGTATTCAACACTGTGCAATCATCCACAAACATCCCCACTTCCAACATTATATTGGAGGGCAGGTCAGTAATGAAGCAGCTGAAGATGGTTGGGCCTAGGACACTATCCTGAAAAAAAACTCCTGCAGTGATGTCCTGGGGCTGAAATGATAGGCCTCCAACCACCACAACCATCTTTGCACTAGGTATTTCTCCAAAAAGTGGAACGTTTTCTCCTGACTTTCATTGACTTTAATTTTGCTATATTGCTTCAGTCTTGTCTTTTGCACTGACCTATTGGGCTTCCCCATCATTGAGGATGGGATGTTCATGGAGCCTCTTCCTCCGGTCAGTTGTTTAGTTGTCCACCACCATTCACAACTGGATGTGTCAGGACTGCAGAGCTTAGATCTGATCCGTTGGTTGTGGGATCACTTAGCTCTGTCTACAGCATGCTGCTTCCACTATTTATCATGCATGCAGTCCTGTCTTGTAGTTTCACCAGGTTGGCATCTCATTTGTGGGTATGCCTGGTATTGCTCTTAACATGCCCTCCTGCACACTTCATTGAACCAGGGTTGGTCCCCCAGCTTAAATTAATGGTAAGGTGGGGGATATGCTGGGCCATGAGGTTACAGATTGTGGTTGAGTACAATTCTGCTGCTACTGGTGGTCCACAGCACCTCATGGATGTCCAATTTTGAGCTGCTAGATTTGTTCTGTATCTATCCCATTTAGCATGGTGGTAGTGCCACACAACACGATGGAGAGTGTCTCAGTGTGAAGATGGGTCTTTGTCTCCACCAGGACTGTGCAGTGGCCACTCCTACCAATACTGTCATGGACAGATGCATCTAAGACAGGTAGATTGTTGAGGATGAGGTCAAGTAGGTTTTTCACTTGTGTTCACCTGCTGCAAGCCCCGTCTGGCAGATATGTCCTTTAGAGTTCAGCTAGCTCTGTCATTATTCGTAATGGACATTGAAGTCCAACACCAAGAGTACATTCTGTGCCCTTGATTGCCTCAGTGCTTCCTCCAAGTGGTATTCAACATGGAGCAGTACTGATTCATCAGCTGAAGGAGGGCAGTAGGTGGTAATCAGCAGGAGGTTTCCTTGCCCGTGTTTGCCTGAGACTTCCTGGGAACTGGAGTCAATGTTGAGGTCTTCCAGGGCCAATCCCTCCTGACTGTATACCATTCTGTCGCCACCCCTAGTGGGTCTGTCATGCCGGTGGGATAGAACATACCCAGGGATGGTGATGGAGCAGTCTGGGACATTGGCTGTGACGCACAATTTGATGTGCCTTTGTCATTTCCGGCGCCTAGGTCGATGCCAGGTGGACCATTCGGTTTTCCTCCTTTTAACTTTTCTGTAGCAGTTTGATACAACTGAGAGGCTTGCAAGGCCATTTCAGAGGGCAGTTAAGAATCAACCACATTTCTGTGGGTTTGGAGTCACATATAGGCCAGACTGGATAAGGACTGCTGATTTTTTCACCTGAAGGGCATTAGTGAACCGATGGGTTTTTATGACAATCGATAGTTTCATGATCACCATTACTGAGACTAGCTATTTAGTCATTGAGTCATCGAGTCGTACAGCATAGAAACAGGCCCTTCGGCCCACCTCGTCCATGCCGACCATAATGCCTATCTATACTAATCCACCTGCCCGCATTAATTTCATATCCCTCTATACCTTGCTCATTCAAGTACCTGTTCAGAAGCCTCTTAAATGTCGCTACTATTCCTGACTCCACCACCTCCTCAGGCAGCTTATTCCAGATACCCACTATTCTTTGTGTGAAAAATGTACCCCTTTGATCCCCTTTAAACCTCCTCCCTCTTACCTTAAATCTATGCCCTCTAGTTTTAGTCACCCCTATCATGGGAAACAAGCTCTGGCTATCTACCCTATCTATGCCTCTCATAATTTTTATTCCAGTTTTATGAATTAATTTGACTTAAATTCCCCCAGCTGCCATGGTATAATTTGAATTTATGTCTCCAGAGCATTAGTTCAGGCCTCTGGATTACTTGTCCAGTACTATTCCCAGTAAATAGTTGAGAAGAGAACAAGAGAAATGTCACTTTCCATCATTGCAAGGAAACTCCCAAAATAAAAAGGTGATTTTTGTTGTTGATTGACACTTGTTCCAATTATTTATGATGTTCATAACACCCTATCTCACGTACTGTGTGCACTTCTGCTCTCCTTACCTAACACTTATAGAAGGTGCAACAAATGTTCACTAGATTGATTCTTGGGATGAGGGGGCTGTCCTATGAGGAGAGATTGAGTAGAATGGGCCTATATTTTCTGAAGATTAGAAAAATAAAATGTGATCTCCTTGGAACGTCTAACATTGATAGAGGGCTCCACAGGGTGGATGCTGAGACACTGTTTCACCTGGCTGGAGAGGCTCGAACTAGGGGTCATGGTCTCAGGGTAAGGGGTCAGCCATTTAGGACTGAGTTGAGGAGAAATTACTTCACTCAGATAGTTGTGAATCTTTGCAATTCCCAGAGTGCTCTGAGCCTGCTCAAGACAGATTAGATTTTTGGACGCTAAGGGAATCAAGGGATATGGGATAGGGTGGGAAAGTGGAGCTGAGTAGAAGATCAGCCATGAGCTTATTAAATGGTGGAGCAGGCTCAATGGTTCCTATTGGCTATTCTTGCTCCTATTTCTTATGTCCTAATGTTCAATTGACATGGAAGGAGAAAAAGTTCAATAGATTTGTTCCTGGGTAAAGGTTCGTTATATTGTTTTCTGGGATGACAGAGTTGTCCTATGATAAGAGGGTGAATAAATTGGGCCGATACTCTTTCAGAAGGTTGTGAATCTTTGAAATTCTCTACCCCAGAGAGTTGTGGATGCTCCATCATTGAATGTATTTAAGGCTGAGGTAGACAGACATTTGGTCTCTCAAGTAAATAAGGGAAATGGGGAGCAGGTGGGAAAATAGAGTTGAGGCAGAAGATCAGACTTGATTGCATTGAATGGCGTTGTGGGCTTCAGGGGCCATATGGTCTACTCCTGCTCCTATTTCTTATGATCTTATGTTCCTATTGGCCGGATGCAAAATTGAGCCAGCATCGACGTTGTGAGGAAGGACATGACTAAGGAGAAAAGCCTGTAAGATACTATCGCTGATTGGAGGCCAAGTATGTTTGAATTGCTTGCAGTGTCAATCTAGGATTATTTCCTTCTCCATGGATGATGGGATTCCCTCAACAGCTAACAGCACACAGATGTGACTGCAGAACGGTTTTACATTGACTGATGAGACAGAGAGAGAAAGAGAGCATCCTTTATCTTCAGGGTTTAAATTAATGTGTATTTCATCAGCTGTCTGCTAACTCTGACACTGGCCAAAGACTATTACTCTATACCAACTCTCTGGTGTCTCAAACTTGAAGATGCTGTGCCTTTAACTTATGTGAAGTGCATAAAATAAGTGGGTTTAACTTTCTCTGTCTGCAATTTTGATTTCACTAATGAATGTATTTGCATTAAATTTCTGATTGTGCTATTTCACACAATAATTTGCATTTAGATAGCACCTGTAATGCAGCAAAATGTCCCACAGCACTTAATTCATTTTACGCATGCTAGTCACACTGCACAGAGAAAAGTGAACCCAAGGATCTTTGTTATGTTCAAACATGATACGAGCTTTGGGACGTTTCACAATGCTGAAGACCCTAGATAAATGCAAGTTATGTTCATTGTTATGTGAAAGGAACAGCAGGGCAGTAATTCTCCTCTTTTGCAAGACAATGTCACTGTCAAACATAAACATATATGAAGATGGTGCTTAACAGATGCTGCACATTATAACTGAGTAACTGTGCTCCTTTCATCCTGCGCCAAGCATGTGACAAATGTAAGGTTAAACTGAACGTAGCCAAGTGTAAATAGGTTATGGTCTGCACAGGGGATGAGCGAATTGCGAGTACATCAAAACAGATGTTATTGTAAGTTAGAACATAGAACATTAGAACATTACAGCGCAGTACAGGCTCTTCGGCCCTCGATGTTGCGCCGACCTGTGAAACCATCTGACCTACACTATTCCATTTTCATCCATATGTCTATCCAATGACCACTTAAATGCCCTTAAAGTTGGTGAGTCTACTACTGTTGCAGGCAGGGTGTTCCACGCCCCTACTACTCTCTGTGTAAAGAAACTACCTCTGACATCTGTCCTATATCTATCATCCCTCAACTTAAAGCTATGTCCCCTCGTGTTTGCCATCACCATCCGAGGAAAAAGGCTCTCACTATCCACCCTGTCCAACCCTCTGATTATCTTATATGTCTCTATTAAGTCACCTCTTCTCCTCCTTCTCTCTAACGAAAACAACCTCAAGTCCCTCAGCCTTTCCTCATAAGACCTTCTCTCCATACCAGGCAACATCCTAGTAAATCTCCTCTGCACCTTTTCCAAAGCTTCCACATCCTTCCTATAATGCGGTGACCAGAACTGCACGCAATACTCCAGGTGCGGCCGCACCAGAGTTCTGTACAGCTGCAGCATGACCTCGTGGCTCCGAAACTCGATCCCCCTACTAATAAAAGCTAACACACCATATGCCTTCTTAACAGCTCTATTAACCTGGGTGGCAACTTTCAGGGATTTATGTACCTGGACACCAAGATCTCTCTGCTCATCTACACTACCAAGAATCTTCCCATTAGCCCAGTATTCTGCAATCCTGTTACTCCTTCCGAAGTGAATCACCTCACATTTTTCCGCATTAAACTCCATTTGCCATCTCTCAGCCCAGCTCTGCAGCCTATCTATGTCCCTCTGTAACCTACAACATCCTTCGGCACTATCCACAACTCCACCGACCTTCGTGTCATCCGCAAATTTACTAACCCACCCTTCTACACCCTCATCCAGGTCATTTATAAAAATGACAAACAGCAATGGCCCCAAAACAGATCCTTGCGGTACACCACTAGAAACTATACTCCAGGATGAACATTTACCATCAACCACCACCCTCTGTCTTCTTTCAGCTAGCCAATTTCTGATCCAAAGCACTTCTTTTCTTTCTTTTGGGCCTCCTTATCTCGAGAGACACCTTCAATCCCATACTTCTGTATTTTCTGCAATAGCCTACTGTGGGGAACTTTATCAAACGCCTTACTGAAATCCATATAGACCACATCCACGGCTTTACCCTCATCCACCTGTTTGGTCACCTTGTCAAAAAACTCAATAAGGTTTGTGAGGCACGACCTACCCTTCACAAAACCGTGCTGACTATCTCTAATGAACTTATTCTTTTCAAGATGATTATAAATCCTATCTCTTATAACCTTTTCCAACATTTTACCCACAACCAAAGTAAGGCTCACAGGTCTATAATTACCAGGGCTGTCTCTGCTCCCCTTCTTGAACAAGGGGACAACATTTGCTATCCTCCAGTCTTCCGGCACTATTCCTGTCGACAATGACGACATAAAAATCAAGGACAAAGGCTCTGCAATCTCCTCCCTGGCTTCCCAGAGAATCCTAGGATAAATCCCATCTGGCCCAGGGGACTTATCTATTTTCACACTTTCCAAAATTGCTAACACCTCCTCCTTGTGAACCTCAATCCCATCTAGCCTAGTAGTCTGTATCTCAGTATTCTCCTCGACAACATTTTCTTTCTCCACTGTAAATACTGACGAAAAATATTCATTTAACACTTCCCCTATCTCCTCCGATTCCACACACAACTTCCCACTACTATCCTTGATTGGCCCTAACCTATCTCTAGTCATTCTTTTATTCCTGATATACCTATAGAAAGCCTTAGGGTTTTCTTTGATCCTATCCGCCAATGACTTCTCATGTCCTCTCCTTGCTCTTCTTATCTCTCCCTTTAGATCCTTCCTGGCTAGCTTGTAACTCTCAAGCGCCCTAACTGAGCCTTCACGTCTCATCCTAACATAAGCCTTCTTCTTCCTCTTGACAAGCTCTTCAACTTCTTTAGTAAACCACGGCTCCCTCGCTCGACAAGTTCCTCCCTGCCTGACAGGTACATATTTATCAAGGACACGCAGTAGCTGCTCCTTGAATAAGCTCCACATTTCGATTGTGCCCATCCCCTGCAGTTTCCTTCCCCATCCTACACATCCTAAATCTTGCCTAATCGCATCATAATTTCCTTTCCCCCAGCTATAATTCTTGCCCTGCTGTATATGCCTGTCCCTGCCCATCGCTAAGGTAAACCTAACTGAATTGTGATCACTATCACCAAAGTGCTCACCTACATCTAAATCGAACACCTGGCTGGGTTCATTACCCAGTACCAAATCCAATGTGGCATCGCCCCTGGTTGGCCTGTCCACATACTGTGTCAGAAAACCCTCCTGCACACACTGGACAAAAACAGACCCATCTAAAGTACTCGAACTATAGTATTTCCAGTCAATATTTGGAAAGTTAAAGTCCCCCATAACCACTACCCTGTTACTCTCGCTCCTGTCAAGAATCATCTTTGCTATCCTTTCCTCTACATCTCTGGAACTATTTGGAGGTCTATAGAAAACTCCCAACAGGGTTACCTCTCCTCTCCTGTTTCTAACCTCAGCCCAGACGACCTCAGTAGACGAGTCCTCAAACGTCCTTTCTGCCGCTGTAATACTTTCCTTGATTAACAATGCCACACCCCCCCCTCTGTAACCATCTTCTCTGTTCTTAGTGAAACATCTAAATCTCGGA
Organism: Heterodontus francisci; assembly: GCF_036365525.1. Taxonomy (NCBI): domain Eukaryota; kingdom Metazoa; phylum Chordata; class Chondrichthyes; order Heterodontiformes; family Heterodontidae; genus Heterodontus; species Heterodontus francisci. The sequence continues at coordinate 29,538,216 of NC_090371.1, read as the reverse complement.
ACCCGCAACATCCATTCCTGCCCCTGCTCTACCCACGTCTCTGAAATGGCCACAACATCGAGATCCCAGGTACCAACCCATGCTGCAAGCTCACCCACCTTAGTTAAAGCTGTGCCCAGCAGGGTGAATCTAAATGGCTGGTAGCACAGCGTGTGCTTCTGATTGTACACCAAGTGAATCACCTAGAGTCATAGAGTTATACAGCACAGAAACAGGCCCTTCAGCTCATCGTGTCCATGCCTGCCATCAAGCACCTATCTATTCTAATCCCATTTTCCAGCACTTGGCCTGCAGCCTTGTATGCTATGGCGTTTCAAGTGCTCATCTAAATACTTCTTAAATGTTGTGAGGGTTCCTGCCTCTACCACCCCTTCAAGCAGTGCATTCCAGATTTCAATCACCCTCTGGGTGAAATTCCTTTTCCTTAAATCCCCTCTCAACCTTACCTTAAATCAATGCCCCCTGGTTATTGACACCTCTGCAAAGGGGAAAGGTTTCTTCCTATCTATGCCTCTCATAATTTTGTATACCTCAATTATGTCCCCTTCAGCCTTCTCTGCTCTAAGGAAAACAACCCTAGCCTATCCAGTCTCTCTTCATAGATGAAATGCTCCAGCCCAGACAACATCCTGGTGAATCTCCTCTGCACCCTCTCCAGTGCAATCACATCCTTCCTATAGTGTGCCGGCCAGAACTGTACACAGTACTCCAGCTGTGGCCTAACTAGGGTTTTATACAGCTCCATCATAACCTCCCTGCTCTTATATTTTATGCCTCAGCTAATAAAGGCAAGTATCCCATATGCTTTCCTAAACATCTTATCTACCTGTGCTGCTGCCTTCAGTGATCTATGGACAAGTACACCAAGGTCCCTCTGACTCTCTGTATTTCCTAGGGTCCTACCACCCATTGTATATTCCCTTGCCTTGTTAGTCCTCCCTAAATGCATCACCTCACACTTCTCAAGATTAAATTCCATTTGCCACTGCTCCACCCATCTTACCAGCCCATCTATTTCATCCTGTAATCTAAGGCTTTCCTCCTCACTATTGACGACACCACCAATTTTCATGTCATCTGCGAACTTACTGATCATACCTCCTATATTCACTTCTAAATCATTAATGTACACTACAAACAGCAATGTTCCCAGCACCGATCCCTGCGGTACATCACTGGTCACAGGCTTCCAATCACAAAAAGAACCCTCGACCATCACCCTCTGCCTTCTGCCACTAAGCCAATTTGGATCCAATTTGCCAAATTGCCCTGGATCCCATGGGCTCTTACCTTCTTAACTAATCTCCCATGTGGGACCTTATCGAAAGCCGTACTGAAGTCCATGTAGACTACATCAACTGCTTTACCCTCATCTACACACCTCGTCACCTCCTCGAAAAATTCATTCAAATTTGTTAAACATGATCTCCCCCTGACAAAGACCTGCTGACTATCCCTGATTAATCCCTGCCTCTTCAAGTGGTGATTAATCCTGTCCCTCAGAATTTTTCCAATAATTTCCCAACCACTGATGTTAGACTCACTGGCCAATAATTACCTGTTTTATAACCACTACCGTTCTTGAATAATGGTACCACATTCACTGTCCTCCAGTCCTCTGATACCTCTCCTGTGGCCAGAGAGGATTTGAAAATTTATGTCAGAGCCCCTGCAATCTCCTCCCTTGCCTTCCATAGCAGCCTGAGATATATCTCCTCTGGGCCTGGGGATTTATCCACTTTTAAGCCCGCTAAAACAGTTTATACTTCCTCCCTTTCAATGCTAATTTGTTCAAGTATATCACAATCTACCTCCCTGATCTCTACACCTACATCGTCTTTCTCCATAGTGAACACAGATGAAAAATAATCATTAAAATTTCACGTACGTCCTCCGGCTCCACACACAGATTGCCACTTTGGTCCCTAATAGGCCCTACTCTTTCCCTGGTTATCCTCATGCCCCTAATATACATATAAAATTCCTTGGGATTTTCCTTTATCTTGCCCGCCAGTGTTTTTTCATGTCCTCTCTTCGCTCTCCTAACTGCTTTTTTAAGTACCCCCCTACACAGTCGGGCCTCCGCTGTTTTCAGCGCTCTGAATCTGCCATAAGCCTCCTTTTATTTCCTTATCCAATCCTCTATATCCACTGACATCCAGGATTCCCTGAACTTATTGGTCCTACCCTTCACCTGTTTATCTCCTTGCCCAATAAATTGCTTTTTCTGTATTAATATCTGTCTGTTTCACAACATGTGAGCTTCACAGGTCGGAGAAGGCTAATGACGAGCACAAGCGGTGGTACCAAAGACTGGTTTGGACCAAAGAGGTGCCCTCAGCTATAAGCTACAGGGGACCTTAATCTAAATGTTCTTGTCCCTTGTCTGCAAATTTCATTACTTTGTTCCTTGTGTGATTTTTGACTGTTAAATTGGGTCTCCACCTGTGCCTGTGCTCCAGGAAACTCTTTGCACATTGCAAGGATTCTATTTTGAGAACTAACGGTGAAGGATTAATCAGGTCTATGGAACATGAAGCCACGCTAGCAGAATCTGTGCAGTTTGCCCTTCAATAGACTTATTCATTACTGTAACCGTGGCTACCGCACGGGATGGTGATTCTTTTTTGATTCTTTTCCATCTGTGAATTTGCTTTCATCATTGAATGTAAAAATTCACCCACGGAGACCTGCATACAGCAGCAGTCAGGTAAGGTAAATGGAAAGTTCATGGAAAAGTAACAGATGACTAGCTGCCCATTCAGTTAAATCAATCACCTTGCCCTTCTTTTTTTCCAAACTTATTTATGACATCTTCAAATGTTTATATCTTCTCTCAAGTATAAATAGTTTTAATTGTTTTAAGATAGAGGGGGTTATTTTGGCCAAAGAGTGAAAACAGGCTCTCAATAGGTGCAGTACTAATAAGGCTAGCCTTTTTGAAATCTGGATTTAGCACATAATTTTATTAATCCTAATTGCTAATTACCATAATTTAATCTTCCCTGGAGATCCTAAACTAGAAACTTTCAGGTTTAGCACTCAAGTGCTGATTACATGTAATTTTTGTGGAGCAGTATATGTGGGCTCCTTGCACCCACTTCCACTGAAGGTGTGGAGTGCTCTGGCTGACACACAGTGGCACATTGCAGGATGGCTCAGGGCGCACAGGATCTTGAATGTGGTAATGGAGATCCTGGTGGAGGAGGTCCAGAGGAGGAGGGATGTCATGTACCCGCAGTGGGGAAAAATGCCACCTGGCCCCTATGCCCCTCTCTTCTGCAACAGCTGGTTCTGCCCTGCCTGGCCCCATGTCATCCTCCCATTCCAGACCAAGGGAGACCCTTAGCAAGATGCCCATAAGCAAGCACTCCCTTTCTTCTGGTGACTCTTATAAAGTGTCCTAGACGGTGGAGTAGCACAGCACTTTAGGGGAGATCCTCAGAGAATTTTGAGAATAGATGTTGCTCGAGTGTTGGTGAAATCTAACAAAGTGCCCCAGAAAGTTTAGAGGTCGTCTTCACAGCTCCAGCAGCAATGAACATGAAATGGTGTGTGTCCCTTTAAGTGGTGAGTGTCCCCTTACGTCACACTTAACATCCACATCAAAATTGTGTTTACTCCAAAACAGCTGGCCACTGCTAGGAGAGGGTGTTAGCTGAAGTGCTGGCCACCACAATGCTGTGCAGCTTCTTTAATTTTTAAAAATTTGTTCTTGGGATATGAGCATCACTGGCAAGACCAGCATTTATGAATTGCCCTTGAGCAAGTAGTGGGTGAACCACCCACAACTGTGTGGCTCATTAGGCATTTCAAAGGGCACTTAAGAGTCAACCAACTTGCTGTTGATCTGGTGTCACATAGAGGTCAGACTGAGCAAGGACAGCCGATTTCCTCCCCGAAAGGGTATTAGTGAACCTGATGGATTTTTAATGACAATCAGATAGTTTCATGATCATTATTAATGCGACTAGCATTTTATTTCAGATGTATTAGTTAATTGAATTTAAATTCCTCCAGCTGCCACGGTAAACTCATGGCTCTAAAACATTAGTCCAGGCCTCTGGATTACTAGTCCAGTAACAGTACCATTATGCTACCATCCCCCTAATGACTGCTAATAGGCAATTTAAGTGGCAATCAGTTGTTTAACAAGCGGCTGTTCCTAGCGCAGCATTCAAACCCTTTACTAAGATAACATTTTGCACCAAACGTGGGCTAAACTGGTGTCTTAGCTTAAGACTGCATCTTAGCCACCTCGTAAATTATTTAGTGCCTTAAGAATTCAGTGAAAAATGCCCCCAGCATATTAGGTGACACAGTCTAGATTTTTTTGAATGTATGGAAATCATGAGGAAGGATAAGGGGCCAATCGTTCAGGACTGCGATGAGGAGAAATTACTACACTCAAAGGGTTGTGAATCTTTAGAACTCACTACCCCAGAGGGTTGTGGATGCTCCATCATTGAATATATTTAAGGCTGGGATAGATAGATTTTTGGTCTCTCAGGGAATCAAGGGATAAGGGGAGTGGGCAGTAAAGTGGAGATGAAACCCAAGATCAGCCAAAATTGTATTGAATGATGGAGCAGGCTCAATGGGCCATATAGTCTACTTCTGCTCCTATTTCTTGTGTTCTTGTGAAGGGTGGAAGGTGATAGCACAATGCTAGGCATTGTCCACTTTTCATTTCAGTGTCATCTTCAAGGGGTGGGGGGGGGGGAGGTGGTAAATGAGGACAGGAAGTGTCTAGGTAAATCATGTTGTAATTTAATTTAAATATTAAAATGCAGACTAGAGTGCAATGCAAATCAATTCCTCATTTCCATGTATAACTACATCATGTGAAACAGATATTCAGCATTGCTAGGTAATGGTGAGTGAACCTTATTGAATGGATGCAATAATGTGTATGTAAGTGGATTATGTTTTTTTCTGCTTGCAATTGGTTACTCATGAGCCTTGATGCTGCATCATTTTTGTTTGTCATCAGCACCATTTTTGTCAATGAGAATCTCCCATCTGACCTTTTGGAGGAAGAAGATGAAGAACAAAGAAGGGATGGCCAGCAGGTCAGGCCACACCAGAGGTGTAGTGTGCCACCTGCCTTTACCTGAACTCCCATTTATGAATATACGAACAAAAATGGATAGGAGAAGATCCTATGGTCCATTCGGCCTGCCCTGCACAATTGTGACCTTGTGCATCACAATAAGTATATTTGTTTTATTCATTCCTGGGATGTGGGCATCACTGGCTAGGCCAGCATTTATTTCCCATCCCTAACTGCCCTTGAGAAGGTAGTGGTGAGCTGCCGTTTTGAACCACTGCAGTCCATGCGGTGTAGGTACACCCACAGCGCTGTTAGGAAGAGAGTTCCAGGATTTTGAGCCAGTGACAGAAAGGAATGGCCATATAGTTCCAAATCAGGATGGTGTGTGGCTTGAAGGGGAACATGTGGGTGGTGCTGTTCCCATGCATCTGCTGCCCTTGTCCTTCTAGGTGGTAGAGGTCGCGGGTTAGAAAGCTTCTGTCTAAGGAGCCTTGGTGCATTGCTGCAGTGCATCTTGTAGATGGTACACACTGCTGCCACTGTGCGCCGGTGGTAAAAGAGGGAGTGAATGTTTCTAGATGGGGTGCTAATCAAGCGAGCTGCTTTGCCTGGATGGTGTCGAGCTTCTTGAGTGTTATTGGAGCTGCACCCATCCGGGCAAGCGGAGAGTATTCTATCACACTCCTGACTTGTGCCTTGCAGATGGTGGACAGGCTTTGGGGGGGGTCAGGAGGTCAATTACTTGCTGCAGGATTCCTAGCCTTTGACCTGCTCTTGTAGCCACGGTATTTATATGGCTACTCCAGTTCAGTTTCTGGTCGATGGTAACCCCCAGGATGTTGATAGTGAGGGATTCAGCAATCGTAATGCCATTGAAGGTCAAGGAGAGATGGTTGGATTCTCTCTTGTTGGAGATGGTCATTGCCTGACACTTGTGTGGCAGAAATGCTACTTGCCACTTATCAGCCCAAGCCTGGATATTGTCCAGGTCTTGCTGCATTTCTACACGGACTGCTTCAGTATTTGAGGGGTCATGAATGGTGCTGAACATTGTGCAATCATCAGCAAACATCCCCACTTCTGACCTTATGATTGAAGGAAGGTCATTGATGAAACAGCTGAAGATGGTTGGGCCTAGGACACTACCCTGAGGAACTCCTGCAGTGATGTCCTGGAGCTCAGATGATTGACCTCCAACAACCACAACCATCTTCCTTTCCTATACCCTCCCCAGCAAGCCCAAAACCGTAGGATTCCCTGAGACAAGTAAAAAACCAGATAACAACCCTAGTCAATTTGGGAAAAATAAATCTAAGAACTTTCCAACCCTCTTAGGCGTTTGAAAGGATCAATCTAGCCCACTGAAGTACATATATCTTACTTTGGGATACGATTAAGAAGCTAGAACCTGTGTTTATATAGCACCTTTCAAAATCTCAAGACATCTCAAAGCCCTTTACAGCCAATGAAGTACATTTGAAGTGTAGTCATTGTTGTAATCCAAGAAATTAATGTTTGCAGAGGCTCCTACCACGAAGAAGCTTGGATAGCAGACCAGATGGCACAATCAAGATATCCGACTGTTTGATTAATCACAATGCTGGATTCTTTCTTGGAAGCACCCCAATCACAGTGTGTCATGCTTTCAGACTTATGTTTGCCTATTCTACTTTTGTTCCCTTCATTTTTGCCTGACACTCATTAACTGTCTTTATCTTAAACCATGTCAAAGACAATCAATTGGTTGAAATATCTTCTTATTCTTTGCTAAGGCTGTATGGGATTTTTTCTCCAATCCTGACTCTTCCCTTTAATTGTGTACATCACTTTAAATTTCATTTTCACTCCAGCTTTCACTCTCAGCACATGTCCAAATGTGCACCTGACGCCACAGAAAATTGAGACGGCTGAACACACAGAATTTGGCACACAGAGTAACACCCACACCAAACTCTTCATATATAAATTTCATCCATATTTATTGGACATATACCTGCAAGTCTTTGGCTGTGGGAGGAAACGGGAGCACTTAGTAGAAACCCACATAGTCATAGGGAGAACTTGCAAATTCCGCACAGATAGTACCCAGAACTGAAGCCAGGTCACTGGAGTTGTGAGGCTGCTGGTGCTAATCACTGCACCACCCAAAGCCCTTAGAAAGGCCTGCAGCCGGGAGATAAAAAGGGTGTAAGGATAAGCCCAGCAAATCGAGGCCGATCAGTTTAACCTCGGTGGTGGGAAAGCTTTTAGAAACAATAATTTGGGACAAAATGAACAGTCACTTGGACAAATTGTTTGGATGGATTTGTTCAGGGCAAATTATGTTTAACTATCATGATTCAGTTTGTTGATGAGGGAATGGAGAGGGTTAATGAGGGTAATATGTTTGATGTGATGTACATGAACTTCCAAAAGGTGTTTGATAAAATACCACATTATAGACTTATCAGAAAAATGGAACAAAAACGACAGTAACAACATGAGCACGAAGTTGGCTGAGAGACAGGAGAGGGAGAGTAGTGGTGAACAATTATTTTTCAGACTGGAGGAGGGCATATATTTGGGTGTACAGGACACAATTTCAAAATTTGCAGATGACATAAAACTTGGAAACATAGTGAAGTGTGAGAGGATCGTGATAGTCTTCAAGAGGACTGGTGGAATGGGCAGACACGTGGCAGATGAATTTATTGCAGAGAAATGTGAAGTGATACATTATGATAGGAAGAACAAGGAGGTAACATAAAATACCAGAGGAGATGTTGGCATAGTGGTAATGTCATAGAAACATAGAAACATAGAAAATAGGAGCAGGAGTAGGCCATTCGGCCCTTCGAGCCTATTCTGCCATTCATTATGATCATGGCTAATAATCCAACTCAGTAACCTGTTCCCGCTTTTGCCCCATATCCTTTGATCCCTTTAAACCCAAGAGATATTTGTAACTCCTTCTTGAAAACATACAACGTTTTGGCCTCAACTGCTTTCTTTGGTAGCAAATTCCACAGGCTCACCACTCTCTGGGTGAAGAAATTTCTCCTCATCTCAGTCCTGAATGATTTACCCTATGACCCCTGGTTCTGGACTCCCCCACCATTGGGAACATCCTTCCGGCATCTACCCTGGCAAGTCCTGTTAGAATTTTATAGGTTTCTATGAGATTCCCCCCTCACTGTTCTGAACTCCAGCAAATATAATCCTAACTGATTCAATCTCTCCTCATACGTCAGTCCCGCCATCCCAGGAATCAGTCTGGTAAACCTTTGCTGCACTCCCTCTATAGCAAGAACATCCTTCCTCAGATAAGGAGACCAAAACTGCACACAATATTCCGGGTGTGGCCTCACCAAGGCCCTGTATATTTGCAGCAAGCCATCCCTGCTCCTGTACTTGAATCCTCTCGCTATGAAGGCCAACATACTATTTGCCATTTTTACTACCTGTTGGACCTGAAAGCTTACCTTCAGTGACTGGTGTACAAGAACACCCAGGTCTCGTTGCATATTCCCTTCTCTCAGTTTATAGCCATTCAAATAATAATCTGTCTTCCTGTTTTTGCTACCAAAGTGGATAACCTCACATTTATCCACATTATACTGCATCTGTTATGCATTTACCCACTCACTCAACTTATCCAAATCACCCTGAAGCCTCTCTGCATCCTCCTCACAACTCACCCTCCCACCCAGTTTTGTGTCATCTGCAAATTTGGAGATATTACATTTCGTTCCCTCATCTAAATCATGAATATATATTGTGAATAGCTGGGGTCCTAGCACCGATCCCTGTGGTACCCCACTGCCATTTGGAAAAAGACTCATTTATCCCTACTCTTTGTTTCCCATCTGCCAACCAATTTTCTATCCATTGCAATACACTACCCCCAATCCCATGCGCTTTAATTTTACACGCTAATCTCTTATATGGGACTTTGTCGAAAGCCTTCAGAAAGTCCAAATAAACCACAACCACTGGCTCCCCCTCATCAACTCTACTAGTTACATCCTCAAAGAATTCTAGTAGATTTGTCAAGCATGCTTTTCCTTTCATAAATCCATGCTGACTCTTCCCGATTCTACCACTGTTCTCCAGCTCTGCTATAAAATCTTTGATAATGGACTCCAGAATTTTCCCCACTATCAACGTCAGGCTGATTGGTCTACAATTCTTTGCTTTCTCTCGACCTCCCTTTTTAAATAGTGGCGTTACATTAGCTACCCTCCAACCTGTAGGAACTATTCGAGTCTTTAGAATCTTGGAAGATGACCACCAATGCATCCACTATTTCTAGGGCCACTTTCTTAAGTACTCTGGGATGCATACCATCAGGCCTTGGGGATTCATCGGCCTTCAATCCCATCAATTTCCCCAACACCATTTCTCTACTCATATTAATTTCCTTCAGTTCTTCTCTCTCACTGAACCCTGCGTTCCTCAACATTTCTGGTATGATATTTGTGTCCTCCTTTGTGAAGACAGAGCCAAAGTATGCATTTAGTTGGTCAGCCATTTCTTTTGTTCCCCATAATAAATTCCCCTGTTTCTGACGGTAAGGGACCTACATTTGTCTTCACTAATCTTTTTCTCTTCATATACCTTCAGTTATCTGTCACTGGACTAGTAATCCAGAGGCCCAGGCTAATGCCCTGGGGACATGCATTTGAATCCCACCACAGCAGCTGGTGGAATTTAAATTCAATTCATTAATAAAAAAGTCTGGAATTGAAAGCTATTCTCTATAATGGTGACCATTACAGCATCGATTGTCATTAAAAACCTACCTGGTTCAGTAATGTCCTTTAGGGAAGGAAATCAGCTGTCCGCACATGGTCTGGCCTACATGTAACTCCAGACCCACGGCAATGTGGTTGACTCTTAACTGCCCTCTGAAATAGCCTAGCAATTCACTCAGTTGTCAATGGCAATTAGGGATGGGCACCAAATGCTGGCCTTGCCATAGACGCCCACACCCATGAAACTATAATAAAAAAAAAGATGCAATTCTAAAGGGGGTGCAGGAGCAGAGGGACCTTGGGGTATATTTTATTTTATTTTTTTATTTATTTAGAGATACAGCACTGAAACAGGCCCTTCGGCCCACCGAGTCTGTGCCGACCATCAACCACCCATTTATACTAATCCTACACTAATCCCATATTCCTACCACATCCCCACCTGTCCCTATATTCTCCTACCACCTACCTATACTAGGGGTAATTTATAATGGCCAATTTACCTATCAACCTGCAAGTCTTTTGGTGGTGGGAGGAAACCGGAGCACCCGGAGAAAACCCACGCAGACACAGGGAGAACTTGCAAACTCCACACAGGCAGTACCCAGAATTGAACCCGGGTTGCTGGAGCTGTGAGGCTGCGGTGCTAACCACTAAATGTGCACAAATCGTTGAAGATTGTAGAACAGGGTGTGAAAGTAAGGCATACAGGATCCTGGGCTTTAAAAATGGAGGCATACAGTACAAAAGCAAGGAAGTTGTGGTGAAATAAAAACAAAAATTGCTTGAAATACTCAGCAGGTCTGGCAGCATCTGTGCTGATGAAAGGTCACTGACCTGAAACATTAACTCTGCTTCTCTCTCCACGGATGCTGCCACACCTGCTGAGTATTTCCAACATTTTTTGGTTTTTGTTTCAGATTTCCAGTATCTGCAGTATTTTACTTTTATTTTAAAAGTTATGTTGAACCTTTGTAAAATACAAGTTCAGCCTCAACTGGTGTATTGTGTCCAATTCTGAGCACTGCACTTTAGGAAGGATGTGAAGGCATTAGAGAGGGTGCAGAAAATATTTAGGAGATTGTTTCCAGGGATGAGAGATTTCAGTTATATGGATAGATTGGAGAAGCTGGGACTGTTCTCTTTAGATAAGCATAGGTTGAGAGGAGATTTGATTGAGGTGATCAAAATCATGAGGGGAGATTTGATAGAGGTGATCAAAATCATGAGGGGTCTGGACAGAGAAGATAGGGAGAAACTTTTCCCATTGGTCAAGAATCAGAGGACACCAATTTAACATGAATGGCAATAGAGCCTGAGGCGACATGAGGAAAAACTTTTTTTACGCAGTGAGTGTTTAGGATCTGGAATGGACTGCCTGAGATTGTGGTTGAGGCAGATTCAATTGTGGCTTTCAAAAGGGAACAGGATAATTATTTGAAGAGAATTGATTTGCAGGGCTATGGGGAAAAGACAGAGGAGTTGGACTAGCTGAGTTGCACTGACAGAGAACCATCACGGACATGATGGGCCAAATGGCCTCCTTCTGTGCTGTAACCATTTTATGATTCCATAAGTTGATATTAAATGTTTATTGAGCATATATGTGACTACAAGTAAACAAATACATCTAATTATACTCACAAGTAGGATATCCATCAGGGACTAAGACCCTATGAAGGAGAAAGAAAGAATTTGCATTTATATTGTGCCTTTCACCAACTCAAGACATCCCAAATAGCTTTACAGCTATTTAAGTAATTTTGAAGTGCAATCAATGTTGTAATGTAAGGAACGTGGCAGCAAGGTTGTACACAGCAAGCTGCCGCAATCAGCAATGTGAGAATGATCAATCTGTTTTTTCGTGATGCTGATTGATGGATAGATATTGACTGAGCCCCGGGGTAAACCCATCTACTCATCATTGACTCAGTGCAATGGGACCTTTTGTACCTGCCTGAGAGGGCAGATGGGGCCTCTAACAGTGTATTATTCCCTCAGTGTTGCACTATCAGCATAGATTTTGTGTTCATGTCTCTGGAGTAGGATTTGAACACAGTCATCTGATTCAGAGGTGCGAATACTACTAAGTGAGCCACAGCCGACAATAGTTGTTAGGCTCTGTGTAATTAAGAATGCACAACTCCATCCCATATTTATATGTTTCAAGGAAATATATCTCTTCTGGTCACAAGCTATCCATTTGGCTGTACTTGACTTCAACCAGTCTGTCCAGATTTGCAGTATTTCGCACAACCTGCTTTTTGGCATGAAAGTGTCAGCTGATGTGTCCTACTACTCATCTAAGTTTATCTCATCTGAGTATTTTTCCATCACACGTCTATTTTAACCCCAATATTGCCAAAGAACTTTAATCTCCACATCCCCTCTTCGAGGCAATTTTTGAGCTTTTCAATTAATCACATGTGCTAACTATCCCATGGTGCTCTTTACGTATGCCAAGTTCTCAATTTATTGTATATTATACTTCCTTGCACATATCAGAAAATGCAGGCTAACGGATCAGGACACTCCCCTTTTCATGTCTGGTAACTGGCTCAAACCTCTGTGAATTTTTTCCCTGATTTATGGATGACTTTTAATCCAAGACATTTGCCATGGTGGAATTTGAGGTGATGACCATTGGGTTGTTAGTTGAGCACCATAAGTATCACACTACCATACACAATTTCAGGTACTCTGACAGCAGCACACATTCAGAGTTTCAGCTCTATTATGTTTTTACAATTACTGCCACCTCAGTCTACACACAGTGGAATGGGAAACAATCATTGAAATTATATTAGGAGCCAGCAGTGCATATATTAATCAATATTATTGATAAATATATGGAATCATACAGCACAGAAGGAGGCCTTTTGGCTCATCACACCTGTGCTGACTCCTTGAAACAGCTATCCAATTAATCTCACTTCCCTGCTCTTTTCCCATAGTCCTGCAATTTTTTTAGCAATTGATGCAAGATGAGGATTTAGCAGCAGTTCAGACCAACTCACACACTGACCTGAGGAAAATTGAATCTTTGAATTTTGTTTGATAATGCTCCTGTGGAATGCTTTGGAACATTTTACTTTGTTAAAGGTGCTATAGGAGTACAAGTTGTTGTTGTTGTATTCCATGCAACATTCCCCACAAAAGAAATACGAGAAAAATAGGAGCTTCCTTACAATTTAGTTGGTAACTAGCTCCCCAGTGTGACTGGCAGAATACGAATTCAAGAATGAAATTGGATATAATAGCAGTTGTGAATATGTGTGGGCCTATTTGCAGAAACATTTGCGGGTATAGTACCATGGAGGCTTGCAGCACGGAAGGAAGCATTCTCATTCATTATGTCTGTGCCAGCTCTTTGCTGGAGCAATCCAAAACCAATTCCACTTCCTTGCCCTCTTGCCCTCTCCCATAGCCCTGTGCCTTCCTCTGCTTTCAACAATTCTTCCAATTTTCCCTTAAAAGATACAATATTCTCTCTCTCAACATCTCCCTATGACAACGGAGTACCACAGGATATCAGCTACATTTAACACAAACCCCACACGTAAGAGTAGTAAGAAAGAAGTTGAATTATTCAGAAACTATGAGAAATAATATCCAACTTAATTTATTTCTTTTAAAAGAAGCTGTTCTATAAATTGGTTCCTCTTTCACCTTTGAAGAGCTGGAACTTTTTTACTTTGTCGTTGACAAATAAAAACTCACTCAAGGTGATCTAATTACTACAAAATATGCCTTTTGCACCAGCTGTTGGACCAGATGTTGTCCTAACAATTAGCTGTGTTTGTTTTATATTGCATTTGCAAACCTTTAATCTTTGGTACCCCATAATATTCAGAAATATCTCAGATTCACAACAGATTGCCAAACATATGTAGTCTTTTAAGCTATTTGCTGATGTATTATGTGTCAGCCTGTTATAATGTATTCTCCCTATCAGCAGTAAAACAGTGGTATCTTCTTTCTAAATTTTATGGATCTCCCATTCATGTCCTGTGCTCCCAAGGCGCAACTGTTGACTATCAGTTGTTGATTTCACCATCATTTATAAATGTTTGCAGTCTGATCCCATGCTGTTAGTTGCTGCAGTGCAATAAATTTACTAAAACCTCTCTGTTTCAAGGGGCTTGCACACAGCAAACAAAGCCTCACGCTAGAAGATAAACAGCCTGTTTTATATAGATTAGATTCAGCTGACACCAGCATGAAATGAAGTGTCAGAGTGGACTATTACTAGGAATAAAACTGTTTCCATGCTTTGTTCTCCATTTCCTTCTTCCCTCCCCTCCGGTTTTCTCCCATTCTTGTGTGAAGCTATTTGACTCTTTGCTGAGATTTGGCTCCATGGGCAGTGACAGCTCTTTGGTACCTGTCCAGCTGACCATTCTGCACTTCGGAACCATTTAACACTGGCAGGCTCTTTGACTATGGGGGAGATGGTGGCATAGTGGTAATGGCACTGAATTAGTAATCCAGAGACCAGGTTAATGTCCTGGGGACACGGGTTCAACTCCCACCACAGCAGCTGGTGGAATTTAAATTCAATTCATTAATAAAAATCTGGAATTTTCAGTAATGGTGCCACCATAACTATCATTGATTGTCATAAAAACCTATCTGGTTCACTAATGCCCTTTAGGGAAGGAAATCTTCTTTCCTTACCGGGACTGGCCTACATGTGACTCCAGACCCACAACAATGTAGTTGACTCTTAACTGCTCTGTGAAATGGACTAGCAAGCCATTCAGTTCTCAAGGGCAATTCGGGATGGGCAACAAATGCTGATCCTGCCAGCGATGTCTACATCCCATGAAAGAACAAAAGAAAGGGATGGGGGACGGTCTCCCACAGCTGTGTCCAATCTTATTCTTAGTAAAGGGAGTAAGAGTCTTGACTTGCAATGTTATTTCTGTATCTGATTTGGGTATCCTTGCCGTTATACAGCGTACATAGATGTTTCCACCTTCCCTTCATAATTTAGTTGATAGGTTCCTCACTCTCAGATGAGTTTGAAACTGGGATTTTTTGCTTTGTCCCTTGGCTTGTGCTGGACATCCAGAGCCATACTTGTAGAATTTTAAGATTACATTCTGTAGTCATGGCAATTCTGCAGAATAATGGTTCCTTCAAGATGCTTTCAAATGGTCTGTGGTCACTTTCCACTCTGATCCTGCAGTCTTGGAGAAAGTGATGAGATTCTTCACAAGATCTATCATCTTCCTATTTGTGTGTAATTCCTTTGTGCTGCCATCAGTGCATATGAGGTATAAGCATCAGGTTAGACAGCTCAAAGGATTGCAGCACCTAACGTGGCCAGTGATGTGTCAACTTGTAACATGAACCCTTCTGTCAAGATACTGTAACATTGGTCCTGAAGTCATTGTGATCAGTTGCTTTGTCTTCTTTTAAATCAAAGTTGGCATCCAATTCAAAAAGTGCCTTCTTTTTCATTAACTTATACAGTGATTCTGTCATCTGTCTTAGTCTTGTTGCAAATGTCTTAAGATCATTGGAAATACCCATGCTCAGCTCATGCTCCACTTTCATATTTCAAACATGCTCTATTCTTCAAGACCATTAACATTTACTTTTGGAACTGTGACCTGTATTTTGTCCTTGTAGTCCTCAGTTCTTCTTCCATTATAGGGAAGTCTTGGATTGCCAATTCTGTTTGGACATATTCCTAGACATTTTATCACTCAACCTTTCATTTGATAGAGATTTTCAAAATCTACAAGTGTTTTGACAGAGTGAAAAAGCAGAAGCTGTTTGTGCTGGCAGAAGGACCAGTACCAGAGGACACAAATTCAAGGTAATTGGCATAAGTACCAGAGGCGATAGGAGGAAAAATATTTTTTAACACAGTGTGTTGTTATGGTCAGGAATTCACTGCTTAGAAGGTTGGTGGAAGCAGATTCAGGAATAACTTTCAAAAGGTAATTGGATATATAATTGAATAGGAAAAGTCTGCAGGGCTATGGGAAATGAGCAGTGGAGTGGGAATAATTGGATAGCTCTTTCAAAGAGCCAGCACAGGCACGATGGGACGAATAGCCTCCTTATGCATTGTATCATTCTATGGCTCTCCACCTCCAACCATCCCCACTTCCATGCTCCTGTCCTCGATCGCTTGACTCCTCATAGAGTCCTGGTTATCCAAGCCAATTGGAAATTAAACAGACTCTTAATTACCAGTTTGAATGATGTGAGTCAGTTAAACAGCCTTTTTATCAAGTTTTCAATATTTTGAACAGCCTTTTTGTTGAGTTTCCAACATATTAATAACTAAGAAATTAAAGACATAAACAAATACACACGATTTCTGTTTCAATATCCCCTTTGATTTTTCTCTTGAACTGATATTGGCAGTATCCTGGAGATTAATCTTCAATTCCTGGAGCCTCCAGGATAATCCTGAAGAGTAGAATCATAGAAATCATAGAAAGTTTAAGGCATAGAAAGAGGCCACCTGGCCCATCGTGTCTGTGCTGGCCGAAAAACGATCCATCTATTCTAATCCGACCTTCCAGCATTTGATCTGTAGCCCTGCATCTTACGGCACTTGATGTGCTTTTCCAGACTCCTTTTGAATGAGTTGAGAATTTCTGCCTCAACTACCCTTTCAGGCAATGAGTTCCAGACCATCACCACCCTCTAGGTGAAAAAGTTTTTCCTCATCTGCCCTCTAATTTTTCTACTAATCACTTTAAATCTATGCCCCCTCATCACCAAATACTCTGCTAAGGTGAATAGACCCTTCACCTCCACTCTATCCAGGTCCCTCAGAATTTTGTACATTTCAATCAGATCTCCCCTCAGCCTTCTCTGTTCCAAGGAGAACCATCCCAGCCTATCCAATCTTTCCTTATAGTTATATTTTCCCAGTCCTGGCAACATCCTTGTAAATCTCCTCTGTATCCTCTCTGGTGCAATTACATCCTTTCAGTAATGAGGTGACTAGAACTGCACACAGTACTCAAGTTGTGGCCTAACCAATGAGTTAATCAGTTCCAGCATAATCTCCCTGCTCTTGTATTCTATACCTCGGCTAATATAAAAAAGGATTCCATATTCCTTCTTAACCACCTTATCGACCTGACCTGCTACCTTCAGGGATCTGTGGACATTCACTCCAAGGTCCCTTACTTCTTCTACACTTCTCAGTATTTTCCCATTAATTGTGTATTCCTTCGCCTTGTCTGACCTCCCCAAATCCATCACCTCACTCTTCTCCAGGTTGAATTCCATTTGCCACTTTTCTGCCCATCTGACCAGACCATCAATCTCTTCCTGCAGCCTACAGCTATCCTCCTCACTATCTACCACACAGCTAATCTTTATGTCGTCCACAAACTTCTTGATCATGCCCCCTAAATTTACATCCAAATCGTTAATATACACCACAAAAAGAAGGAGACCCTGTACTGAGCCCTGCAGAACACCACTGGAAACAGCCCTCCAGTCGCTAAAACAGCCATCAACAATTACCCTTTGTTTCCTGCCACTGAGCCAATTTTGCATTCACCTTGCTGCATTTCCCTGGATCCCATGGGATTTTTTTTTTAACCAGTCTGCCATGTGGGACCTTGTCAAAAGCCTTGCTAAAATCTATGTAGACCACATCAACTGCACTACCCTCATCTATCTTCTTTGTTACCTCTTCAAAAATTTCGATCAAGATCGTCCCTTAACAAACCCATGCTGACTATCCTTGATTAACCTGTGCCTTTCTAAGTGACGTTTATCCTGTCTCTCAGAATAGATTCCAATACTTTTCCCACTACTGAGGTTAGACTGACTGGCCTGTAATTATTCGGTCTATCCTTCGCTCCCTTTTTAAACAGAGGTACAACGTTAGCAATTCTAGAATCCTTCGGCACCGCAGCTGTATCCAGTGGGGACTGGAAAATGATGGTCAGAGTCTCTGCTATTTCCTCTCTTGCTTCTTTTAACCGCCTAGGATACATTTCATCTGACCCTATTGATTTATCAATTTTCAAGGATGCTAATCCCATTAATACCTCCTCTCTCCCTATGCTTATCACATCCAATACTTCACACTCTTCCTCCTTAACTATTATATCTGCATCGTCCCCCTTTTTTGTGAAGACAGACCCAAAGTATTCATTAAGAACCATACCAATATCTTCCGCTCCCACACATAGGTTACCTTTTTCGTCTTTTATGGGCCCGACTCTCTCTTTAGGTATCCTCTTACTCTTAATGTATTGATAAAACATCTTTGGGTTCACCTTGATTTTGCTTGCCAATATTCTTTCATGCCCTCTCTTTGCTTTCAACCTATATTCTGTGCTTAAGTCATTAATGAGGCTTGAACTCATAACCTTCTGATGCAGAAATGTTAACAACTGAGCCAAGCTGACCCTTCACCTGCTCTCTTTGTAGCAGGGATAAAGAAAAGTATTACTTAAACAGAATGACAAGTGTGTGCATTGGGATTAATTGATTCATGGAGAGAACTCAGCTGAATATTATGGTTTCTGACACCACATGCAACCCATGTCTCTGGGCTAAGTCTAGATGGAATCTGGTATTGGCATGCAAACCCAGACAGAAAGTTCCAGCAAAAAGAAGTTGGTTTATTAAACATTCTGGCAACATTAAGGCAACTTGGCAGTGATTAAGCCATGCTAGAGAAACAAGTAGTTGTAGCTTTATCAGTCATGAAAACTTGTAAATTAAGCCAAATAAATGTTGAATCATTAGAAAGTTGGCAAGGGGACCCAACTCCAAAAACAACCAGTATTTCATATGTTGTCATATGAAATGTGTACTGTTGCATTCTGCTGGGGGATGCTGGGCTTGGATTAAATCACTAACAGAAACATGCCAGAAAGCCACAGCAATTCCAGATTGCAACAGTGCCAGGCAGTCACCTGTGTATGTATTCCTAAACACAACAGCTGAGACATTGGACTCACTGACAACCAATTTTGGGAGGTACAGGTGCTCTTAGAGCTCAAAAATGGCGTCTGTGGTGTGCGCGAACACTTTTCAGGGGAAGTCACACCGGACGCAGGTGTTAGTGTACACACACTGAAAATTGTTGGTCGTAAAATGAGAATGCTGATCATGACATCAATAAAGTGTGCTCACTGATTTGAAGCCAGTGGTGCCATTTTGCAGCTCAACCTCCACCCAACACCTTCTCTTCAACTTGCACAGCTAAACATGAATTCAGCAGTATGAGCACTACAGGACTAATTAACAGGATCATCTACTACTTGCAGGTTAGTTGTTGGTTGATTTATTCTGCCTGTTATCACAATTCTACAACTGTGTGTTGCTTCCTGTAGTTGTTTCAAGTTGTTAAAGTCTATTGGGAGTGGTGTGGCAGGTGCTGAAGGACTTGTTCCTGACTTCAAGGTTTCTGCACAGACCAGTTGCTGTCAGCTATGGGTGCACGAGCAGGCATTCCCCTTGGAATACAGCATGATTTGAAGAATGAACAGAGGCCATGCAGAGCAGGACAAACTGCTGGAAGAGTGAGGAAGGGAAGAAGGGCTCTCAATATATGGCAATATCTGCCCAGGGTACTCAGGGAGCAATTCTCCTACCTGAACTTCAGTGAGGAACAATGTGTCAGAAGTCTGCACTTTAGTAAGGATATGCTCACTGAAATCTGCCCCCTGCTGCAGCCACAACAGCAACCTCAACCAAAACAACAAGGACCACATTGCCAGTGGCTGTGAAGGTTACTATGGCGATGAACTTTCATGTGTCTGGCTCCTTCAAGGCCGGAGATGGAGGTATTTGCAACGTCTCATATTTTGTTGTTCACAGTTGTATAAGGCACTGTATTCCAGACCTCAGACCGGAGCAGCGGCAGTCGGCGGTGGATCTGGGAGGAGACGGATCCGGAGTGGGACCTGGAGAAATAAAGAGTGGGGCTCAAGGCCTACACCTACCTCAGACCAGAGCAGCGGCAGTCGGCGGCGGACCTGTTTGTGTTGACACATGCTGGATTTGAAAAGAGGGAAAAAAAAGTACCAATAACATCATGGAAAATCTGTAAACTGATTGGTTGGTAAGTAACAGCTGTTATTGTCTGTAACTAGCTTAAAAAAACAGAGAAAAAGTTCTCTTTGTTCAACCCTCAAATAGCTACCTTGTAAGTGATAAGGTTAGTCCTACTAAGGTTTTGTTTTAATTCGTGTAATTTATTAATAATTACTACTTAGAATAGTGCTATTTGGACAAAGTCAGGCTATAAGTTGTGTGTGAGGGATTTTACTCACTAGGGAAAAGAGGTGCTCTTTGCAGTCTTTCTTTTCTTTTCTGCCTTTTCAACTTCCACGGTACAGGGGAAAAAGCTGATTGGCAAGTAACTGGTAAGTTATTCGACTTATTACATTAGCAATAGTTAGTTTGCACTGGAGTGCTGACTTGGGTTGCATTAGAGTTTTGTGACTGAGGGAGTTCGGTGAGGAGGGAGCGAGGAGCTCCTTTCATTTCCTACTGGTCCTCAAAGAGCATGAGGGGAACCGGGAGTTTTGACAGAGCACAGCTGACTGGTGAGTAAGTCCTGGTGGGTACTTTTCAAACTGGATTGAATTGTAAGTCATTGTTTTAGCAAGACTTAGTTGATTTTTATTATTATAATAGTCTTCTAAAGTTTTAAATTTAAAGGGTTTATTCATGGCAGGAGAGCTTAAAGCCGTGGTTTGCTCCTCTTGCTGCATGTGGGAATCCGGGAACATTTCCAGTCCCCGGGACCAGCATGTGTGCAGGAAGTGTGTCCAGCTGCAGCTCCTGGAAGCTCGGGTTTCAGAGCTGGAATGGCAGCTGGAAACACTGTGGAGCATCGGTGAGTCTGAGAGCATCGTGGACAGCACATATAGAGGGTGGTCACACCGCAGCTGAAGGGACTTGAGGAAGGAAGGGAATGGGTGACCACCAGGCAGTCCAAGAGAATCAGGCAGATAGTTCAGGAGACCCCCGGGGTCCCGCTTGCAAATCGGCATTCCATTTTGGAGACTGATGAGGCTGGTTCTTCCAGGGAGTGTGGACAGAGCCAAGCTTCTGGCACCGCAAGCAGCCTGTCTGCACAGGAAGGGGGAAAGAGAGGAAGAGCAATAGTAATAGGGGATTCTATAGTCAGGGGAACAGATAGGTGCTACTGTGGCCGTCAACGTGAATCCAGGATGGTGTGTTGCCTCCCTGGTGCCAGGGTCCGGGATGTCACTGAACAGCTGCAGGGCATCCTGAAGGGGGAGGGTGATAAGGTAGAGGTCGTGGTACATGTCGGTACCAATGACATAGGTAGAAAGAAGGATGAGGTCTTGCATCAAGAATTCAGGGAGTTAGGCAACAGACTAAAAAGCAGGACCTCTCGGGTTGTAATCTCTGGATTACTCCCAGTGCCACACGCTAGCGAGTATAGAAATAGGAGAATAGCACAGATGAATGCGTGGCTTAAGAGTTAGTGCAGGAGGGAGGGTTTTAGATTCCTGGACCACTGGGACCGTTTCTGGGGAAAGTGGGACCTGTACAAGCGGCACGGTCTACATCTCAACCAGAGGGGGACTAACATCCTTGCTGGCTGGCTTGCTAGTACTGTTGGGAGGAGTTTAAACTAATTTGGCAGGGGGAGGGGACACAGAGTCCTAGTAGAATAGGGACACAGCTAAACACAGGAAAGCAAACAAGTCAGAGGGAACACAGTGGAAGTGAGTTTCAAGGGAGTAAGACCAGGATGGATGGCCTTTATTTTAATGCCAGGAGTATTGCAGGTAAAACGGATGAGTTAAGGGCAAGGATTGACAAGTGGAATTGTGATATAGTAGCCATCACGGAGACATGGTTGAGGAAGGGGCAGGATTGGCAGCTCAATATCCCAGGATATAGAATCTTCAGGCGAGACAGAGGAGGGGGTAAAAGAGGAGGAGGCATTGCAATATTAGTTAAGGAATCAATTACTGCGGTAAGGAGAGATGATATCTTGGAGGGGGCATCAAATGAAGCTTTATGGGGAGAGTTTAGGAATAAAAAAAGGGACAGCCACATTGCTAGGTGTTTATTATAGACCCCCAGATAGTCAGTGGGAAATTGAGGAGCAAATATGTGCGCAATTCGCAGAGGTGTGTAAAAATAATAATAAGGTCATTATATTAGGTGATTTCAACTTTCCCAACATTAATTGGGATACTCATCGTGTTAAGGGCTTAGATGGAGTGGAGTTCTTAAAATGTATACAGGAGAACTTTTTAGCTCAATATGTACAGGATACAACAAGGGAGGGTGCAGTGTTGGACCTAATTCTGAGGAATGAAGCCGGACAGGTGGTTGATGTGTTGGTGGGAGAGCAGTCTGGTGATAGCAACCACAACATGGTACAATTTAAGCTTGTTATGGAGAAAGAAATAAACAAGTTGCAAAAAAAGGTTTTGGGTTGGGGGAGAGCGAATTTTAGTAAAATAAGGCAGAATCTGGCCAAGGTAGACTGGAAAGAGTTACTTGTCGGGAAATCTACAGAAGAGCAGTGGGGAGCATTCAAAAAGGAAATGCAGAGGGTACAGGCCCAACATGTTCCCTCTCGGGTAATAGGTAGGAGCAACAAGCCCAGGGAACCATGGATGACCAGAAACATTCAGGGTACGATGAGTAGGAAAAGAGAGGCTTTTAGCAAATACAAAATCAGGAAATCAATGGAAGCATTAGTGGAGTACAGAAAGTGTAGGAGGGAGCTTAAGAAAGCAATTAGGAGAGCAAAGAGGGGATATGAGAAAGCTCTAGCTGGTAGAAATCGGGAAAATCCCAAGATATTCTATAGGTATATCAATGGGAAGAGCATAATCAGGGAAAGAGTAGGACCCATTAGGGACCAAGGGGGAAATCTGTGGGTGGAGCCAGAGGACATTGGTAGGGTGTTGAATGAATACTTCACATCTGTCTTCACCCAAGAGAATGAGGAAGTGGATATGGAACTCAGAGAGAGAGACTGAGGTTCTTGAGCAAATTGTCATAGGGAGTGACAAGGTATTGGAGGTTTTGGAAAGCTTAAAAGTGGAGAAATCTCCAGGTCCGGACAATTTGTGTCCCACGATGCCGAGGGAGGCGAGGTTGGAGATTGCAGGGGCTCTGACCCAAATTTTTAATTCCTCTATGGCCACCGGGGAGGTGCCAGAGGACTGGAGAACAGCTAATGTGGTCCCACTATTTAAGAAATGTTGTAGAGATAAGCCAAGGAACTATAGACCAGCGAGTCTCACATCAGTGGTAGGGAAACTATTGGAGAAAATTCTGAAGGCGAGAATCTATCTCCACTTGGAGAGGCAAAATTTGATTAGGAATAGTCAGCATGGCTTTGTCAGAGGGAGGTCATGGCTAACAAATTTGATTGAATTTTTTGAGCATGTGACCAGGTGTGTAGATGAGGGTAGTGCAGTTGATGTAGTTTACATGTATTTCAGCAAAGCCTTTGACAAGGTCCCACATGGGAGACTTATCAAGAAAGCAAATGCAGATGGGTTACAGGGTAACTTGATAAGGTGGATTCAAAATTGGCTTAACTGTAGGAGACAGAGAGTGATGACAGACGGCTGTTTTAGTGACTGGAAGCCAGTGTCCAGTGGCGTACCACAGGGATCTGTGCTGGGTCCCCTATTGTTGGTCATTTATATAAACGACATAGATGACTATGTGGGGGGTAGGATCAGTAAGTTCGTGGATGACACAAAGATTGGCCGAGTGGTTAACAGTGAGGTCGAGTGTCTTGGGTTACGGGAAGATATAGACGGGATGGTCAAATGGGCAGAAAAGTGGCAGATAGAATTTAACCCTGAAAAGTGTGAGGTGATTCACTTTGGAAGGAGTAATGTGACATGGAAGTATTCAATGAATGGCCTGACACTGGGAAGTTCTGAGGAACAAAGGGACCTTGGCGTATTTTTCCATAGATCCCTGAAGGCAGAAAGGCAGGTTAATAGGGTGGTGAAAAAGGCATATGGGACACTTGCCTTTATCAATTGAGGCATAGATTACAAAAGCAGGGAGGTCATGTTGGAGTTGTATAGAACTTTGGTAAGTCCACAGCTGGAGTACTGTGTGCAATTCTGGTCACCACATTATAGGAAGGATGTGATTGCACTGGAGGGGGTGCAGAGGTGATTCACCAGGATGGTGCCTGGGATGGAACATTTCAGCTATGAAGAGAGGTTGGATAGGCTTGGGTTATTTTTGCTGGAGCAGAGAAGACTGAGGGGTGACCTGATCGAGGTGTACAAGATTATGAGGGGCATGGACAGGGTAGATAGGGAGCAGCTGTTCCCCTTAGTTGAAGGGTCAGTTACGAGGGGACACAAGTTTAAGGTGACAGGCAGGAGGTTTAAGGGGGATTTGAGGAAGAACCTTTTTACCCAGAGGGTGGTGACAGTCTGGAATACACTGCCTGGGAGGGTGGTCGAGGCGGGTTGCCTCACATCCTTTAAAACGTACCTGGATGAGCACTTGGCACGTCATAGCATTCAAGGCTAGGGGCCAAGTGCTGGAAAATGGGATTAGGTAGACAGGTCAGGCGTCTTTAATGCATTGGTGCAGACTCGATCGGCCAAAGGGCCTCTTCTGCGCTGTATTATTCTGTGATTCTGTGATTCTGTAAAGCTAAGTAATGGCAGGGCAGCTCGACCAAGTGGAATGTACCTCCTGTGGCATGTGGGAAGTCATGGACGTACCATGTGTCCAAGATAAACACATCTGCAGGAAGTGTCACCAGCTGAAGAAGCTTGAGCTCCGGGTTTCGGAACCCAATCGGTGACTAGAGTCACTGTGGCACATCCGCGAGGCAGAGAACTACCTGGATAGCACATTTCAGGTGGGTGGCACCCTGGAGCTTAAGAGAGCACAGGCAGACAGGGACTGCCTGGCTGCCAGACAGATGAGAAAGTAAAGGCAGGTACTGCAGGAATCCCCTGAGGGCATCCCACTTTCCAACTGGTATTCAGTTCTGAGTACCGATGGGAGAGAGGGTTCCTCTGCAGAGTGCAGCGAGAGACATGACCAGAGTGCCATGGGTGGCTCAGCTGTGCAGGGAGGGAGGAGAAAGGACGATAGAGAAATAGTGATAGGGGATTCTATAGTTGGGGGTACAGATAGGCATTTCTCTGGTCACAGACATGATTCCAGGATGGTATGTTACCTTAAAGGCCGGCTCGGGTCTGCAAATGAAACCCGACCCGAGCCCGCCAGAACCACTTCCAACCCGGGCCCGACCCGACCTGAGGCCTTTCATTTTTTCCCGCGCCCGACCCGACCATCAGTTAACCTAGCTTCCGTTTTTCACTTTGTTGTTTATCCACACAGGCTTAAAAAAACTGTAACTAAACAACCTTTCAAGTCCTAAAAGTACATTAATAAAGGAGCCACTTACCGGAGGTGGTGATAGAGTGTGTCCGACACGGTGCGACCTGGCCCCACCCGACCCAAGCCCGAATGCGACCCTCCCCGACCTTACCCAAACCCGACTCATGTCGTCGGGTCCCATCTGGGAGCCATGCTCAATGTTACCTCCCTGGTGCAAGGGTCATGGATATCACTGAGCGGCTACAGAGCATTCTCGAGGGTGAGGATGCACAGCCAGAGGTTGTGGTCCACATTGGTACCAACAATATAGGAAAAAAGAAGGATGAAGTCCTGCAGGCTGAGTTCAGAGAGTTCGGAATGAGATTAGCAAGCAGGACCTCAAAGGTAGTAGTCTCCAGATTACTCCCAAGGCCATGTGCTAATGAGTATAGAAATAGGAAAATACACCAGATGAATGGGTGACTGGAGAGCTGGTGCAGGAGGGAGGGCTTCAGATTTCTGGGGCATTGGGACCAGTTCTGGGAAAGGTGGGACCTGTACAAGCCGGACGGTCTGCAGCGGAACAGGACTGGAACAAATACCCTTGCAGGAAGGTTTGCTAGTGCTGTTGGGGATGGTTTAAACAAGTTGGCAGGGGGATGGGAACCTGAGTGCAGTCTTAGATAGGATAATTTCAGGGCAGGGAACAGGAGGCAGAAAATTAGCGAGTGACTCAGAAGAAGCAAAGGTTAAAATGTGTGCAACACAGGAATTTGAATGTGTTATAGGGTATTTATTTAAATGCAAGAAGTTTAGTAAATAAAGCCAATGAGCTGAGGCACAGATAGACACATGGCAACATGATATCGTTGTTAGAAAGGAAACGTGGCTTATGGAGGGGCAAGAATGACAACTCAACACCCTGGAAATAGAGTTTTCAGGTAGGATGGAGAGGGGGATAAAAAGGAAGGGGGTGTAGCATTATTAGTTAAGGAATCAATAACAGCTTTGAGGAGGGATGAAATGCGAAATGAATCATCAAATAAGGCCATATGAGTGGAGTGCAGAAATAAAAAAGGGACAGTGACACTACTAGGAGTGTACTACAGACCCCCAAATAGTAAGAGGGAGATAGAAGAAAAAATATGTAGGCAAATTTCTGAGTGCAAAAACTGTAGGGCACTAATAGTTGGAGATTTCAACTACTCCAATATCAACTGGGATACAAACAGTATGAAGGGCACAGAAGGGACAAAATTCTTGAACTACATTCAAGAGAACTTTTTTAGCCAGCACATAACAAGCTCAACGCGGGGGAGTGCAATTCTAGATTTAATCTTCAATAATGAAGCTTGTCAAGTGGAGGAAGTAACAGCGGGTGACCATTTTGGAGATAGCGACCATAATATAGTAAGTTTTAACATAATCATGGAAAAGGACAAAGATAAAACAGGAATAAAGCTCTAAATTGTTTATTATTGTGAAGTTTATTATTATAAAAGTTCTAAATTGGAGGAAGGCAAATTTTAAGAAACTGAGAGGTGACCTGGCGAAAGTGGACTAGATACATCTACTTGAAGAAAAGTCAGTGGCAAACCAGTGGGAGACATTCAAAAGTGAGATACTGCAGGCACAGTGTAGGCATGTCCCTACAAAGATAATTTCTATTTATTTTATTTCGAGATACAATACTGAAACAGGCCCTTCAAGTCTGTGCTGACCATCAACCACCCATTTATACTAATCCTACATTAATCCCATATTCCTACCACATCTCCACCTTCCCTACCACCTACCTATACTAAGGGCAATTTATAATGGCCAATTTACCTATCAACGTGCAGTATTTGGCTGTGGGAGGAAACCGGAGCACCCGGCGAAAACCCACGCGGTCACAGGGAGAACTTGCAAACTCCGCACAGGCAGTACCCAGATTCAAACCCGGGCTGCTGGAGCTGTGAGGCAGCAGTGCTAACCACTGCACCACTGTGCCGCCCTAAAGGGTGGTACTGCTGAATCTAGAGCCCCCTGGTTATCTAGAAGCTTACAGGGTAAGTTAAAGCAGAAAAAGAAAGCTTATGACAATCACAAGAATCTTAATACTTTAGAAAGTCTAGAGGAGTATAGAAAGTGCTCTGAGGATCATCTTCAAATCCTCACTAGATACAGGAAAGGTACCAGACGACTGGAGGTATACCATTGTTTAAAAAGGGTGCGAGGAATAAGCCAAATAATTATAGGCCGGTCAGTCTGACCTCGGTGGTGGGTAAATTGTTAGAATCTATTCTGAGGGACAGGATAAACTGCCACTTAGAAAGGTACGGATTAATCAGGGATAGTCACCATGGATTTGTTAAGGGAAGGTCATGTCTTATTAACTTAATTCAGTTTTTTGAGGAAGTAACGAAGGATTGATGAGGGTAGTGCAGTTGATGTGGTCTACATGGATTTTAGCAAGGCATTTGACAAGGTCTCACATGGCAGACTGGTCAATAAAATGAAAACCCAAGTGATACAGGGGAATGTGGCAGGTTGCGTCCAGAATTAGCTCAGGGACAGGAAACAAAGGGTAGTAGTCAACGGATGTTTTTGTGAATGGAAAGCTGTTTCCAGTGGTGTTCCACAGGGCTCACTGTTGGGTCCCTTGCTGTTTGTGGTATATAATAATTAAATGTGGGAGGCATGATTAGGAAATTTACTGATGACACAAAAATTGGCCGTGTAGTTGATAGTGAAGAGGATAGCCGTAGACTCCAGAAAAATATCAATGGCTTGGTTCAGTGGGCGGAAAAGTGGCAAATGGAATTCAATCCAGAAAAATGTGAAGTAATGCATTTGGGGAGGGCAAATAAAGTGAGGGAATACACAACAAATGGGAGGATATTGGGAGGGGTAGAAGAAATGAGAGACCTTAGAGTGCATGTCCACAGGTCCCTGAAGGTGGCAGAACAGGTAGACAGAGTGGTAAAGAAGGCATATGGAATGCTTTCCTTTATTGGTCGAGGTATGGAATTCAAAAACAGGGATGTAATGCTGGAACTGTATAAAACGCTGGTTCCCCCAAAGTTGGAGTATTGCGTACAGTTCTGGTCACCACATTACAGAAAGGACATAATGGCTCTGGAGAGAGTACAGAGGAGATCTACAAGAACGTTGCCAGGGCTTGAAAGTTGCAGCTATAAGGAAAGATTGGATAGGCTAGGGTTGTTTTCCTTAGAACAGAGGAGGCTGAAGGGTGACTTAATTGAGGTGTACAAAATTATGATGGGCCTAGATAGGGTAGACAGGAAGGACTTGTTTCCCTTCGTGGCGAGGTCAATTACCAGGGGGCACAGATTTAAGGTGATTGGTAGAAGGATTAGAGGGGACAGGAGGAAAAACCTTTTCACCCAAAGGGTGGTGGGTGTCTGGAATTCACTGCCAGGAATGGTGGTGGAGGCAGAAACCCGCAATTCTTTTAAAAGGTACCTGGACATGCACCTGAAGTGCTATAACTGGCAAGGCTATGGACCAGGTGCTGGAAGGTGGGATTTGATTGGGCGACTAGTTTTTTTTCAGCCGGCACTGTCATTGACGGGCTGAGTTGCCTCCTTCTGTCCCATAATTTTACTATGGTTCTATGGTTCTACAGCTAGCTACATTTCATTCTTTCTTCCCAGAAAGAAGTTCATGGCACCATGGCTGGCTAGGCTATACAGGGTGGGGGCACAAAGAATACTGGAAAAGCAATAATGACAGGAGATTCAATAGCTAGGGGGATAGATAGGTGTTTCTGTGGCCGCAGACGTAAATCCAGGACGGTAGGTTACCACCCTGCTGCAAGGGTCAAGGATGTCACTGAACGGCGGCAGAGAACCCTGAGTGGGGAGGGTGAACAACCAGCAGCAGTGGTCCACATTGGTACTTACTACATAGATAGGAAGAGGGATGTGGTCCTACAGTCAGAATTTAGGGAGCTAGGTAGGAAATTAGCAAGCAGGACCTCAAAAGTAATTATCTCTGGATTACTTTCAGTGCCACGTGCAAATGATTACAGAAATAGGAGGAGAAAGCAATTGAATGTATGTCTGGAAAGATGGCACAGGAGGGAGGGCTTTAGATTCCTGGGACATTGGGACTAGCTCTGGGGAGATGGAACTTGTACAGGCTGGATGGGTTGCACAAAACAGAGCCTGAATCAATTTCCTTGCGGGGCGATTTGCTAGTGCTTTTGGGGAAGATTTCAACTAACTTGACAGGGTGTGGTAACCAGGAGGTAATATCAGAGAGGAATACCAAAGTGCACAGAAAACTGAGAGAGACAGATAGCATTAGAGAAAAAAATAAGTTATTAGCTGGGTTCAGAGTAAGGGAGAAAGTAATAAAGTCTAAATTAGGGTTACTGTGTATGTGAATGCACGGGGTGCGGTAAATAAGATCGGTGAGTTACAGGTGCAGATTGCCACGTGGAAATATAATGTTGTGGCTATAACAGAGACCTGGCTCAAAGAAGGGCAGGACCGGGCATTGGATATTCCTAGATACAACATGTTCAGGAAAGATAGGAAAGGAAGGAAAGGGGGGAGTGGTGGCAGTATTGATTAAGGAGAACATCGCAATGCTGAAGAGAGAGGATGCCCCTGAGGGGTTAAGGACAGAATCTATTTGGCTAGAGCTAAGGAGCAAAAAAAATGCAATTACATTGCTTGGTGTTGTCTATAGACCACCAACTAGTGGGAAAGATGTAGGGGAACAAATTTGCAAGGAAATTATAGACAGATGCAAGAACTACAGTGTAGTTATAATGGGGGACTTTAATTATACGAATATAGACTGGGATAGTAGTAATGTAAAGAACAAAGAACAAAGAACAAAGAAAATTACAGCACAGGAACAGGCCCTTCGGCCCTCCAAGCCTGCGCCGATCCAGATCCTCTATCTAAACCTGTCGCCTATTTTCTAAGGGTCTGTATCTCTTTGCTTCCTGCCCATTCATGTATCTGTCTTGATACATCTTAAAAGACGCTATCGTGCCCGCGTCTACCACCTCCGCTGGCAACGCGTTCCAGGCACCCACCACCCTCTGCGTAAAGAACTTTCCACGCATATCCCCCCTAAACATTTCCCCTCTCACTTTGAACTCGTGACCCCTAGTAATTGAATCCCCCACTCTGGGAAAAAGCTTCTTGCTATCCACCCTGTCTATACCTCTCATGATTTTGTACACCTCAATCAGGTCCCCCCTCAACCTCCGTCTTTCTAATGAAAATAATCCTAATCTACTCAACCTCTCTTCATAGCTAGCGCCCTCCATACCAGGCAACATCCTGGTGACCCTCCTCTGCACCCTCTCCAAAGCATCCACATCCTTTTGGTAATGTGGCGACCAGAACTGCACGCAGTATTCCAAATGTGGCCGAACCAAAATCTTATACAACTGTAACATGACCTGCCAACTCTTGTACTCAATACCCCGTCCGATGAAGGAAAGCATGCCGTATGCCTTCTTGGCCACTCTATTGACCTGCGTTGCTACCTTCAGGGAACAATGGACCTGAACACCCAAATCTCTCTGTACATAAAGGACAGTGAGGGGCAAGAGTTCCTAGAGTGTGTTCAGGAAACTTTTCTACAGCAGTATGTTTCCAGTCCAATGAGAAAGGAGGCACTGCTAGACCTGGTTCTTGGGAATGAGGTGGGCCAAGTGAATCAAGTATCAGTAGTGCAACATTTAGGGGACAGTGATCATTGTTTCATAAGGTTTAGGTTGGCTATGGAAAAGGACAAGGAACAATCCAGAGTAAGAATAATTAACTGGGGGAAAGCGAACTTCAATGGGGTAAGAAGGGATATGGGCCAAATAAATTGAAATCAAAGGTTGGCAGGCAAAACTGTAACTGATCAATGGGCTGCCTTTAAAGAATGTTCAGGTACATTCAAGGTATATTTCCACGAAGGGGAAAGGTAGGGAAACAAATCCAGAACTCTCTGGATGATGAAAGAGATAGAGATTAAGATGAAGAAGAAGAAGATGTCAGGTGGATAATACAACTGTAGACCAGGCTGAATATAAAAGGTTCACAGGGGAAGTGAAAAAGCAAATAAGAGAAGCAAAGAGAGAGTACAAAAAGAGACTGGCAGCTAATGTAAAAGGGAATCTAGAAGTCTTCTATAGGCATAAAATCGTATGGTAAAAGGAGGAGTGGGGCCAATTAGGGACCAAAAAGGGGCATAGCTGAGGAATTAAATGAATCCTTTGCATCTGTTTTTACCAAGGAAGACGATTCTGTGCAGGTCATGGTGAAAGAGGAAATAATTCAGACACTTGAAGGTTTTAAAATTGATAAGGAGGCAGTAATGCTGCCTGTTGATAAGGCACCAGGACTGGATGAGCTGCATCCAAGGATATTGAACAAGGTGAAAGTGGAAATTGCAGAGGCACTGGCCGTAATTTTTACAGTCTTCCTTAGACTGAGAGATGGTGGCAGAGGACAGGAGAATTGCAAAGGGTACATCCTTGTTCAAAAGAAAGGATATAAATACAAGCCCAGCAATTACAGGCCAGTCAGTTTAACTTCAATGGTGGGGAAGCTTCTTGAAACGATAATTCAGGACAAAATTAATGTTCACTTGGGTTATTATGGGTTAATTATAGAAAGCCAGCATGGATTTGTAAAGGGCAAATAGTGTTTGACTAACTTGCTGAAGTTTTTTGATGAGATAGTAGAAAACTTTGATGAGGTAATGCTGTTGCTGGGGAGTACGTGGACTTCCAAAAGGCATTTGATAAAGTGTCGCACAACAGACTTCTGAGCAAAGTTATAGCTCATGGAATAAGAGGGACAGTAGCAACATGGATACAAAATTGACTGATTAATAGGGTGTTATGATCCTGTTTTTTTTTTCCTCCTCGGGAAATATTGTGGTACGCCTTTAAGGCTGTAAAGGATCACTGCATCTTTAAGGCAGCAGCTCCAGAGACTGAGTGAAAGTGCATTATGGTTGCTTAGCTGCAACCATACTGAGAGGGAGAACAGGACATGCAAAGTAATATAATAAAATCAAAATACTGCAAATGCTGGAAATCTGAAATAAAATCAACAAGTGCTGGAAGCACTCAACAGGTCCGGCAGCATTTGTAGAGAGAGAAGCAGAGTTAACATTTCAGGTCTGTGACCTGTCATCAGAACCAATGAAAGGTCATAGACCTGAAGCGTTAACTCTGCTTCTCTCTCCACAGATGCTGTTAGGACATACCATTTTGTTTTTGAAAACTGGCTAACTGGTTTTATTCAGAGACAGACAGACATGCTGTGCCAGCATGGACTAAAGGGAGAAAGGAGAGCTCTCTAAGACAATTTGTGTAGCTTCTCTCTCAAAGTTCTAAAAACTTAAAGCCAGATTAACTCCTTGAAGAAAATAATCAATTATTGATCTGCTGTGTTCATCGCTGGACATCAGAAGAAAAGTTTGATGCTTCAAATGCTGAACTGAACTGCTGAATTCCCATCTCTGAAAGGATTCTTTCCTCATCGGACCTTGGAAGACTGCAAGAGAACTTGAACTGTGGAATTTGAAGACCATTTGTAGAAAGCATAATCAACAAAGACTTTATGGTTATTTCTATTTTATCGGGCAGCTAATTAAACACCAAACTACCGTTAGTTTGGGTATATGTATGTGAATATGTGAGTTAGATTCTTTAAATAATTTATAAGGTCTTTAGATATTGGTTTATCTTAGTAGTGTTTAAGATTTTTAGTTGCTTTAATAAATAGTTAATTTGTTGATCTAATGATACCTGGTTTGGTTCGCCTCATTCGGTGGGGGGAGGGCGTGGAGGTTACGATATTGTTTCAATTCGGCTGCTGCTTTCTTTGATTTGGAATGCTTAAATATATGTATGATGCGTCCTGTGGAGTGGCGGGACTGAATTGACAGTGTGTTGCGCCCACCGCAATCAGAATCATATATTTTGATTCGGGGCTTTGAACTGAGCGAACGTACCATAGCATATTAATTGGGGGCTCGTTCACGGTCAAATCATATTTTAATTAGGTGGCTCGTGTCTGGGATCAGAATCAGACTAATTTGGAGGGCTCGTGTATGGAATCATATAAATTGCTCATTTCTGGGATAATTTACAAATTGGAGTCTTGCGTCTGGCATCATATTAATTGCTCTCATGTCTGGGATCATATCAATTGGTAACTCGATTGTTGGGATCTAAATCTAACACCAATTACAAAGAAATAAAAGTAACCAGGTCTCTTGTATAATAAGGCACAGTCAATACCATAGTAATGGTATTAGCGGTTTCTGCAGAGTTTTTGGGAAAGCAGAATGTTTTCCTGAGTGACTTGATAACTTTAACTAAGAACAAAGCAAAAGACTTGGCCCCAAATTGGGGTGAGAATTGAAATCAGGCGCCAAAAAAGCAGACATAATTGACATAATAGCCCAACCTCTGGAATTAGAAGAAGAAGAAGAAAGGGAATACGAGAGAAAAGAAGGTCGTAAGTCAGAGGGTAATGAAGTGGAGTTGGCTAGGATTCAGTTAGAAATGAAAAAAACTGGAGCTTCAACAAGAAACAGAAAAGGCAGTAGCAATAAGAAAACTTGAATCGGAAAAAGAGGAAAGGGAGAAAGAGAGCATTTCGGAGAGAAAGTGAAAGAGGAGAGGGAATTTAAGTTAAAAGAGATGGAACTAAGCCAAAAGGGTAGTCTTAAAACCAGGGAAAATTCGGGTCAGGAAGAATCTGAATTCAGCTCAGAACCCAGTGAAAAGTTATTTAAATTTATACAGGCTCTTCCTAAGTTCAAGAAAAAGGACATATAGGCATTTTGAAATATCTTTTGAAAAAACAGCCAAACAAATGATATGGCCAAAAAAAAGGTGGACAATGCTTGTGCAAAGCAGGTTGGTAGGCAGAACTCATGAAGTTTATGCCATGCTTCCTGAAGGGGCTTCTGCAGCTTATGAGCTGGCAAAAAAGGCTATTCTCGCTGTCTATGAATTAGTCCCTGAAGCTTACCGTCAGAAATTTTGGAACTTACGGAGATTGGCTCGGCAGAAATACGTAGAATTTGAGAGGGTGAAGCAAATTAATTTTGACCATTGGATACGGGCATTAAAGATAGAAAACACATATGAGAACCTTCAAGAATTGATTCTCTTCGAAGAGGTTAAAAACTCCATTCTTCAGTAGTGAGAACTCATACAGATAACCTAAAAGTTTTGATAGCCAGGCAAGCAGCGGAAATTGATGATGATTTTGAGCTTGTGAATAAGCCAACCTCTTTTGTCCATCACCCCTATAAACCCGAGAAGGATAGAAAATGGGAGATTGAAAGGAAGGCAAGTAGCTGGGGACAAGAAGGAACAGCAGGGAATACCCCAGGGTCACTTTTTCAGGTCAGAAAGAAAGGTGCTGAGGGTAGAAGTGAGGTTCGCAAGCCAAAGTGTTGTTATTGCCACAAAGCGAGTAATCTTCGTTCAGATTGCTGGAAATTGCAAGGTAAACTCATAGGATTTGTTGGGATATGCAAAGCGAGAGCAGAGGAAAAGACTCTGACTGAGGGTATAGAAGACCATGCTATAGCTTTAACAACAGTGTAAAACCAAATACTAAAACTAAAAGGAGTGTAGAGGTTAAGAATAAAATACCCGAGAGTTATAATGATTTTTTGTCAAAGGGGTAAGTAATTCCATATCCTGTAAGTGAGGCAGGAAAACCTATCATTATACTCAGGGATACAGGAGCAACCCAAACACTCTTGCTGGGGAAAGATATAACATTTCCACCAGAGAGCGCCTTGAATGCTGAGGTTTTAGTTAATGGAATTGGTGGGGAGTGTATACCCATACCTTTGTATAAGGTATGCCTAGAGAGTGAATTAATATCTGGGATAGTAACTGTAGGAGTTATCCACAGTTTGCTAGTAAAGGGAATTGATCTACTCTTAGGAAATGATTTGGCTGATCAAAAGTATCAGTTTCCCCTATAGTTACAGAGGAACCAAGTGAAATTAAGGAAATGGAACGATTATAGGAACAAGTTCCGGAAATATTTCCTACGTTTGTGTAATCACCTGAACAATAGCTAAACAGGATCCATTGTCGGAGGTAAAAAGGGCACTGCAAACAGATAGCCAAGTATCTGAAACCTTATTTGGGGATTTAGATAATCCAAATGAGATGTTTAACAGATCATCTATCATTGCAACACGGCAAGCTGATCCAGAGATATATCGAATAGCACAGGTAGCTCTGACAGAAGCTGAGGTGAAAGGAGTTCCTTTGTTCATATGGCAAATGGGGTTTGGAAGAGGAAATGGAGACCGCCTCATAGACCGATGAAGACTGGACAGTTGTTGAATAGATAGTGGTACCACCTAAATATTGCCAAGGATTATTAATGTTCGCACACAACATTCCTTTTGCAGGATGTAGGGGAACTCAGAAGACCAAATCACGGATAAGCCAACACTATTACTGGCCAGGTCGTACAAAGGATGTGAGACAACTTGTAGGACATGCAATACCTGTCAAATGGTGGGAAAACCATAACCTACAATAAAACTGGCACCACTAGTTCCCATACCAGTGATTGAGGAACCTTTTATCAGAGTATTAGTAGACTGTGTAGGACCCTTGCCAAAAACAAAAGCGGGGCATCAATACATCAATATCATGGATATGGCTCCTCAATTCACAGAAGCCATTCTTTTGAGGACAATTACTGCTAGAGTAGTAGAGAAGTTAACCCAATTCTTTATGAGATATGGGTTGCCACTTGAATTTCAATCAGATCAAGGTTCTAATTTCATGTCTAGAATATTTCAAGAAGTCATGGGCAATTTGGGGATTAGACAGTTGAAATCTTCAGGATATCACCCACAGTTACAGGGAGCTTTCGAGAGATTTCACCAAACTCTCAAAACAATGATTGGAACGTACTGTCACAAATATCCACATGACTGGGATAAAGGACTAGACTTTCTTTTATTTGCCACCAGAAACTCACTGAATGAGTCTAGAGGCTTCAGTTCTTTTGAATTGGTTTATGGACATCAAGTAAGAGGTTCTCTAAAACTTATAAAAGACAGGTTCTTGGAACAAAAGAATGACTCTTTGATACTGGACTATGTATCTGTGTAACGGGAAAGGCTCACGAATGCTTGCGGTATGGCCCGGGAACACTTTAAAACATCCCAAGCCAACAAGAAAAAATGGACAGACAAGAATGCAAAAGCCTGTGATTTTCAACGAGGGGATATAGTATTAGTGTTGTTACCATAGCAGGGAGAACCATTAAAAGCAAAGATCAATGGCCCATATAGAATGATCAAAAGAGTGGGTAAGATTGACTACCCTGATCGCCGGAAGAAGAACTGGTTGTGTCACATCAATATGCTAAAGCAATATTATCGCAGGGAGGAGGATAAGCCAGTACAGGTATGTCAGGTAATTGGGACTGTTGAGAAGGAAAAGGATAGTGAGGATGAGACAGAAGCAGGCCGAGGAAATTCTCAGTTTGAACCTCCAACTATCAGATTAGCGAAATACAGAATTAGGAAAATTAGACAATATGCTTTTGCACTTAGAGGCAAAACAACGTGAAGACCTAACCAAGCTTTTCACAATGTTTCAAAGAGTTTGTAGGAATTAGCCGGAATGTGCAACCTTGGCCACACATGATGTGGATATAGGGGGAACCATTCCTTTAAAACAACATCCTTGCCGCTTAGGTCCAGATAGACAGGCCCAAGTGGAAGCAGGGGCCCAACGCATGCTGAAGGGTAGCTCAGTTGAACATAGTCAGGACAGCTGGAATTCGCAGGTGGTCTTGGTGCCTAAAGCTGGTGGGTCGGCTCAAACTTGCATAGACGATAGAAAGTCACTGCGTTAAAGAAGGCAGACTCCTACCCAAATTCTTATTTAAAGGACTGTATGGACAGAGTGGGGAACACCATTTGCCTTAAAAAATGTGTTGGAGTGATACTGTCAAATTCCTTTGATACCCCAGGATAAGGAAAAGTCAGCTTTTGTTACAAGTGACGGGGTTTTCCAGTATCAAGTGATGTCACACAGGTTAAGGCGTACTCGAGAAACTTCTCAGAGAATAGTGAACCCATTAGTGGTCAGTGCTCCTAGTTGTGCAGTTCACCTGGCTGAGGTGATGGACAATAGCGACACTTGGAAGGAAAACAGGAGACATCTGGGAGACTATGTTTGGAAATTTGAAATGGGCTAATTGGGACAAAGTTTGTAAAATTTAAAGCCAAAAATGTTCTGATGGAACTTGTTGCTGTAGTCTTACCATTTTATAAAAATTGTATATCTATATATTTTTGGGAAAAAAGTTAGTGTTTTTTCATTTTTATTTTTAAATTGTAACGAAATGCATTTCGGGAATGGCGTTTCATTTCACCAGGGGCAGAGGTATCATGATCCTGTTTATTTTCCTCCATGGGAAATATTGCAGTATGCCTTTAAGGCTGTAAAAGGTCAGTACTTCTTTAGGGCAGCAGCTACAGACACTGAGTGAAAGTGCATTCTGGTTGCTTAGCTACAACTATACAGAGAGGGAGAACAGGACATACAATGTATCCATTTTGTTTTTGAACACTGGCTAACTTGTTTTGTTCAGAAACAGACATGCTGTGCCAGCATGGACTGAAGGGAGAAAGGAGAGCTCTCTAAGACAATTTGTATAGCTTCTCTCTCAAAGTTCTAAAAACTTAAAGCCAGATTAATTCCTTGAAGAAAATAACTAATTATTGATCTGCTGTGTTCATTGCTGGAAGACAGAAGAAAAGTTTGATGCTTCAAATGCTGAACTAAACTGCTGAATTCTCATCTCTGAAAGGATTCTTTCCTCATCGGACCTTGGAAGACTGTAAGTGAACTTGGACTGTGTGGAATTTGAAGACCATTTGTAGGAAGCGTTATCAACATAGACTTTATTGTTATTTCTATTTTTCAGGTAGCTAATTAAACACCAAACTACTGTTAATTTGGGTATGTGTATGAGAATGCGGGAGTTAGAGTCTTTAAATAAGTAATAAGGTCTTTAGATATTGGTTTATCTTAGAAGTGTTTAAGATTTTTAGTTTTTTAAATAACTAGTTAATTTGTTGATCTAAATATACCTGGTTTGGTTTGCCTCATTTGGGGGTTACTAGATTGTTTCAATTCAGCTGCTACTTTCTTTGATTTGAAAAGCTCAAAGATATGTATGATGTGACCTGTGGAGTGGCGGGACTGAATTGACAGTCCGTTGCTCCCACTGCAGTCAGAATTACATATTTTGATTGGGTGCTTTGACCTGAGTGGTCATACCATAACAAGGGGCATAGAGTAAAAAAACAAGGAAGTTATGTTAAACTTATATGAAACACTGGTTTCAACTAGTGTATTGTGTTCATTTCTGGGTGCCACACTTCAGGAAAGATATGAAGGCACTGGAGAGAGTGCTGAAAAGATTCACGAGAATGGTTCCAGGGATGAGGATAGGCTAGGGAAGTTGGGACTGTTTTCCTTAGAGAAGAGAAGGTTGAGAGGAAATTTGATAGACATGTTCAAAATCGTGAGAGTTCTGGACAGAGTAGATAGAGAGAAACTGTTCCTAATGGTGGAAGGACTGAGAACAAAAGGGCACAGATTTAGGGTAATTAGCAGAAGAAGCAATGGCGACTGGAGGAGAAACTTTTTCACGCAACAATTTATTAGGATCTGAAATGAAATGCGTGAGAGTGCAGTGGAGGCAGGTGCAATCGAGGCATTCAAGAGGGAATTAGATTGTTAGCTATGGGAAGAAGGCAGGAGAGTGGTACTTGGTGAATTGCTCCTTCAGGGAACCAGCACAGACACAATGGGCTGAATGGCCTGCACTGTAACAATTCTGTGATTCTGAGAAGCAGGTGGAGCGAGCACGCAGTTTCGCTAAGATTGACGGCTTCTCCTTGCTGCAGGGTGCCATTGACTACACACATATTATTTTTCAGGTGCTGCATGTTAACTCTGTTTTATACCGGAACCAAAATGGATTCCACTCCCTCAACAACCAGCTGATGTGAGCCCATAAGCAACAAATCATACAGTTCACCAAAATCAAAACAAAATATTGTAGATGCTGTAAATCTGAAATAAAAACAGAAAGTGCTGGAAATACTCAACCGGTCTGGCAGCATCTGTGGAGAGAGAAACAGAGTTGACGTTTTGATTCAGATATGACTCTTCTTCAGAACCAGGCTGAATATTTCTAGCATGTTCTGTTTTTAATCATGCAGGTCAATGCCTGAGAGCCTAGCAGCAGTTATAATGCCTTCATTCTGCTACAGTCCATTGAGCCAACTGCATTTGAGCCATCATAGCAAACTAAAGAGTGGATAATATGCAACAAGGGCTATCTGCTGACCGTATGGCTGATGTCTCCTGTGCATAATCCACAGGTGTGCAACATGCATACAGTGGAAGCTATGATGCCACATGAAATTTGATAGAGCAGACCTTTGGCACACTGAAACAATGCTTCGGCTGCATGGAACGCTCTGGAGGAACTCTGCAGTACCTGGCAGAATGGGTGTCAAGATTCCAAATGGAGGAAGGGAAGGAGGCAGAGGAGGAGGAGGATGAAGAAGCGGAAGAGGAAGGGAGGAGGAAACCTGGACAGCTCCTTTCTGTCTGGGGATCTCCATGAAGAACTTATCCGAGTGCAATACCGATAACTGTAAACCCAATTCCCCATTCACCAACTGTCACTGACCATTACCGTGTCTACTTGGGCACAAATCAAAAATGAAAGGTAACTAATCACCCTTGTGCATTCCCTTAGAGACTGTTTTTGGTGCACCTTTGTCTGTCTTAGTGCCTCTGTTGCTGCAGCTTAGCTGCTGGAAGGCTGCTGACATTCAGTGGAGGAGACTGCTGACGACCTTGGAGGGCGTGCTCGAGCAGCTCTGGGCCTTGAAGGCCCGGCTGCAGACTGCACCATCTCAGCATGGGTGGCAGCAGTCTGGGCTGGCTGGCTGACAAGAAACTGCAACGGCACTGTGGCGTAGCAGAGGTAGGTGGTCAAATGCTGAATTTCTGAGTGCAAACAGCAGCTTTGTACTCCATGGTGCCACTGCCACCCCCCTGCAGCAGCATCTCAGCAGTCCTAGTAATGTGTTGGAGGACAGATTGCTGGGTGGGCTGTGACACCCTGTAAGTCTCTTTGCACACGGTAAACCACAGCCATGATGGCAGCAGCCTAAGCTTGCATAGCAGGAAGCTGAGCATGCATGACTTCAGTCTGAGATTCCACTGCAGTACTCAGATGTTGGGTAGCTGCTGCATGTGCTGCAATGGAAGCTGAGACATTGGCCAAGAGCCACTGCATCATGGTTGGGTCCATGAGTGTGTGAATGGAGATTACCAGCACTTCCATACTGCAGAGGATGGGCTCTAAGCCTGTGTACAAAGCCATGTGGCAAGTTGTTGCTGAACTCCTCCATGCTCCTTGTCGCTGACTACAGACTTTCTGGCAGGGCTGCCAACGCACCAGTATTTTGTTGTGCATACCCTTCAGCGTTCGTCTGTACTCTGCCCCATTGAAGACCTCATCTAACTCCTCTGCAATGGAACCTTCTGACTATTCCTGTGTGTTCAGTATGGAGTTGTGCCAGAATCATATCTCTCAAAGAACTAGGCATCACCACTCCATGATGCCACTTAATGCTGTTCACATGATAACTCGTTGCGACATTTGTGGAGTGATTTCAATTCCTTGTCTGTACACAAGCCAAATTCTATCCATCCATTCAATATCTGTTTTAGACTCTTTTCAACACTCAGTCCTTCTGAGTATCAGCTGCAATTTTAGTCCATAGTCCTATTATGAAGACTGCACCTACACGGCCCACTTCTGAGTCCTCATATGGCAACTGTGACAATGCATTAGCAAAGGCATTCTATTTTGAATTGCGATATTTAATGTTGTAGTTGTATTGTGAGAGAAGTACAGTCCACTGCTGCATCCTTCACGCTGATATCAATGGTATTGCAGACTTTGGTCCCAGTATAACTATGTGGGGTTTAATGATCTGTTACTAGCGTAAAGTTTCTACCCAACAAAAACTGGTGAAACATTTTGATTCCAAAGATGATTCCAACCACTTCCTTTTCTATCTTCACATAGTTGTGTTCACTCTTGGTCTGGGTAGGTGACACAAATGCTATGGGTTTCTCTTGACCGTCATCCATGACATGACTAATCACTGCTCCAACTCCCTAGTTTGAAGCATCACATGCTAGCTTCATGTCACGATTTGTGTCATAATGAACGAGTAGGGCATCACTGGTCAAGCTTCTCTTACATGCATCATGAGCATCTTGCTGTGATTGAGACCATTCCCATTTCACATCTTTCTTCAATGACTCATGTAGTGGAGCTAACACCATTGCAAACTCAGGCAGAAATCACAAGTCGTATTGGACCTTGCCTAGAAAAGATATAAGCTCAGACACATCTTTGGGCTAAAATAAAAACAGAAAATGCTGGAAATGCACAGCAGGTCTGGCAGCATCTGTGGAGACAGAAAAAGAGTTAACGTTTCAGGTCTGTGACCTTTCATCAGCACTGGCAAAGGTTAGAAATGTAATAGATTTTGAGCAAGTGAAAGGGGGGAAGGGGAAGAAGAACAGAAGGCAAGGTCTATGATAGGGCAGAGGGCAGGAGAGAATAAATGACAAAGACATTATGGAACAAAAGACAAAGGGAGTAGCAATATAGCAATAGCCATATTAAAAGGCAAAGCATTTGTCCAGAGTGTCACTGGCAGATATGAGGAAGAACTTTTTTTACCCAGCAGGTGGTAATGACCTGGAACTTGCTTCCCACAAGGGTGGTGGAAGTGAAGGCAATTAATGACGTCAAGAGGAA
This sequence comes from Heterodontus francisci, assembly GCF_036365525.1. Lineage (NCBI taxonomy): Eukaryota > Metazoa > Chordata > Chondrichthyes > Heterodontiformes > Heterodontidae > Heterodontus > Heterodontus francisci. The sequence goes on along the minus strand of NC_090371.1, from coordinate 29,496,208 downwards.
GTTGGATGGCCACTTGAAAGAAATAGACTTGCAGGGTTACGGGAACTGAGCTGGGGTGTGGCACTAACAGGATAGCCTGGTATCCTGGGATGTTGCCTGGTATGGAGGGAAGGTCTTACGAGGAAAGGCTGAGGGACTTGAGGTTGTTTTCGTTGGAGAGAAGGAGGAGGAGAGGTTAGATAGGGTGGATAGTGAGCGTCTTTTTCCTCGGATGGTGATGGCAAACATGAGGGGACATAGCTTCAAGTTGAGGGGTGATAGATATAGGACAGATGTGAGAGGTAGTTTCTTTACTCAGAGAGTAGTAAGGGCGTGGAACGCCCTGCCTGCAGCAGTAGTAGATTCGCCAACTTTAAGGGCATTTAAGTGGTCATTGGATAGACATATGGATGAAAATGGAATAGTGTAGGTCAGATGGTTTCACAGGTCGGCGCAACATCGAGGGCCGAAGGGCCTGTACTGCGCTGTAATGTTCTAATTCTAATTCTAAAAAAAAAAGCTCTGTGGAGAACTGGCATGAACTAGATTGGCCAAATAGCCTCCTTTTGTGGTATAAATGTCTCGATAAGCATGGGAAAAATTCAACTTTGTGAATAGCTTGGATCACATTATTCTTTTAAGGCCAGCATTTGCTGGCCAACCCTAATTGCCCTAGACAACTGAGTGGCTTGCCAAGTCATTTCAGAGGGCAGTAAGAGTCAACCACATTGCTGTGGGTCTGGAGTCACATGTAGGCCAGACCAGATAAAGACAGCAGATTTCCTTCTCTAAAGGACATTAGTGAGCCAGATAGCTTTTTATGACAACCGATGATAGTTTCATGGTATCATTAATGGAACTAGTTTTCAATTCCAGATTTGTTCATTTATTATTTCAATTTAAATTACACCAGCTGCCATGGTGGTCCCAGAGTATTAGGCTGGGCCTCCTGGATTACTATTTCACTGGCATTACCACGACACCAACATCTCCCTAACTCCACATACAAATCTTAAGAGGTCGGTACTGGATAACGCTCATCATTCACTGCCTGGTTTGATTTTGAATTTGTCGTCCCCACATAGTCTTATGGTTTTGTCTGACTTGGGCACAACTACAATCGGGCTGCGCAATCACTGTGGTCAGTTTTTACTAGCACACCATTTCTCTCTAGCTTCTTTAGTTCCTCTTCAGCCTGGGTTTTGAGAGCATACACGGCCTTGCAGTATACTGTTTTGCATCAGGTTTCATTTGGATGTGCACTTTTACACCAATTATGCTTTCACAGCTATCCTCAAAAATGTTGCTGCAACTATTTCATAGCTGATCAAGCTTCTTTATCGTCAACTTGGAAAAGCTTCTTAGGCAGTCCATCGGGATCGAGGATGACGTGCTTGTACTCCGGTTTGCTGGGTACTGAGATGGATGATAGGTCTAATGCATGATCTGCAGACTCTGCCACATGAGGGGCAGGTAGTGTTTGAAGGTTCAGGTAGATGAGTAGTTTGGAGGTTGTGTGCTCTCTCTGATGCCTCGACTTCTCCTCCTCATGTTCCCGACAAGTTTCTCGAGGTGTACGATGCCTTCCCATGTGAGCTTTCTCCATCCAGGTTGGTCAGGTTCCAGGGACTCACACAAGTCTTCAAAAATGCTATGAGGACATCTCCAAAGCATTTCCGCTGTCCTCCTGGGAGTCTCCTGCCACAACCAATCCAATACATGTCATCGTGGAGTAGACAGAGGATGGTGACAAACTTCTGAGGGATGGATGCTCCATAAGCCTTCACGGTTGACAGTGTCAAAGGCTCGAACATGTTGCTGATTAAGCTACTTAGTCACGACAGAGGCTGAACCAAGAGAATTTTGTTTAACTGTGGTCCAGTCCTTTTGCCATCAAGTGCCAGGCTTGTCAACAGCCACCCAAATATAAGATGCATACCAAACATATGAAGATAGATCTTATGAATAAAGTTCTGAGTAGAATAGCTGCTTTGGGAGTCTGGTGTCAGACATTTGAATGGTATGCCCCCTCTAGCAGAGCTGGTTTTGATGATTAGCGCCCCAATGCTGGGCAGGTTGGCTTGGGAGAAAACATTGCTATTGGAACATTTTCTTGTCACTGGATTTGGAGGATCTTGCAGAGGCAACTCTGGTGGTACTTCTCCAGTGCTTTGAGATGCCTGCTGTAGGTTGTCCAAGTCTCTGGAGCACATAGCAACACAGGGATCAGTGCTGCCTGGTAAACCATGATCTTAGTCTCGAATTTGAGATCTTGATCCTCGAATACGCTCTTCCTCAGTCGGCTGAAAGCTGAGATGGCACATTAGAGGTGATGATGAACCTTGTCTTCTGTCTGCCTTCGCCGAGAGGTGGCTCCCAAGGTATGGAAAATGGTCCACATTTTCCAGGATCTCGCCATTGATCTTGATTGACAGGAGGAGAAGTTACACAATGGGAGCTGGTTGGAAGAGGACCTTCCTTTTCTGAGTGTTTAATGAAAGATCCAATTACTCAAATGATTCAGAGAAGGAGTCGACAATGATCTGGAGATCAGTTTCAGAGTGAATGCACATGCAAGTGTCATATGCATACTGAAGCTCGATGACTGAGGTTAGAGTGATTTTGGTTTTGGATTGAAGACAGTGTAGGTTGAAAAGTTTCCTATTTGTTCTGTTGTAGATTATCTCCATGTCTGCGGGTAGTTTGCTGGAGGTGAGAGGTAGCATTGCAGCGAGGAAAATGGAAAAGTGGGTCGGTGCGATGAGACAGCCTTGATTGATTCCAATCTTGACTGAGATAGGGTCTGTGGTGGTTCCTTTGTTGAGGATCATGGCTTACATGTCATCGTGGAGAAGACAGAGTATGGTGACAAACTTCTGAGGGATGAATGCTCCATAAGCCTTCACAGTTGACAGAGTCAAAGGCTTGAAAATGTTGCTGATTAAGCTACTTAGTCACTACAGAGGCTGAACCAAGAGAATTTTTTTTAACTGTGGTCCTGTCCTTTTGCCATCAGGTGCTAGGCTTATCAACAGCCACCCAAATATAAGATGCATACCAAACATATGAAGATAGATCTTATGAATTTGCTTTACTGTCATACAGCTTCACATGCCAAAAATGTCAAGAAGAAAGGAAAGACTTGCATTTATGTACAGCTTTCTCCACCTCAGATGTCCCAAAGTGATTTCCAGCCAATGAAGTTTTTTTTTGATGTGTAGTCACTGTTATAATGTGTGAAATGGATAGCCAATTTGCCCACAAATGGCAACACTGTAATGTCTAGGCAATCAGTTTTCAGTGATGTTGGTTGGGGGATAATTGTTGGCTCCTGTTCTTCTTAGTAAAGTAGCATGAGATTTTTTACATCCACTTGGGAGTGCAGACGGGGTCTGGGTATAACTTCTCATCTGACATATGGCACCTCTGACAGTGCTGCACTCCCTCAGCACTGCCTAGATTTTTGTGCTCAAGTCTTTGGAGTTTGGAGTGGGACTTGAACATACAACCTCCTAACTCAGAGGTGAGAGTGCTACCAACCGAACTAAAGTTGACAGGTCAAAACAGGCCCAGGATTTCTTTTCCATGTGGAATCCGACTCAGAGAGCTTTCTATCATTTGGAGCATAATCCGCTCTAGCTAGAGAGGATAATTGGAAATCACACTGGCAACATTCCAATTCGACTTTACCAGCTATTGCTTAAAACTCACTAACTACCACATTCTACGATGAATATTGTATCTTGTGCACCATAGGGTATATTTTCGAGTTTTGGATGGAATGTTAACATTGTTATCAGGTGAGGAGAGGTTCCTGTCCTTGTTTGACCACAACAGAGTTTATTTCTTTTAAACAGTGGATATGTTTACCAATTCAGTGTTTAACTCTTTATGTTCTATGATAATAAAAGAGTCAATTGACAGGTTTTCTTGAGTTTAAACAAGAAAGAGGTTAGTTTTATTGTGCTTAAAAACAAAATCCGATTTTTGTAAAGTAATAAACTACACTCCAACTTTCACATACTTCTTCTTTGGCCTCCTTGTCTCGAGAGACAATGGGTAAGTGCCGAGAGGTGGTCAGTAGTTTGTGAAGCAGTGCCCGGAGTGGCTATAAAGGCCAATTTGAGAGTGACAGACTCTTCCACAGGTACTGCAGATAATATTGGTTGTCGGGGCTGTTACACAGTTGGCTCTCTCCTTGCACTTTTTTTCCTGCCAACTGCTAAGTCTCTTCGACTCGCCACTCTTTAGCCTCGCCTTTATGGCTGCCCACCAGCTCTGGCGATCACTGGCAACTGACTCCCACGACTTGTGGTCAATGTCACAGGACTTCATGTCATGTTTGCAGACAGCTTTAAAGCGGAGACATGGACGGCCGATGAGTCTGATACCAGTGATGAGCTCGCTGTACAATGTGTCCTTGGGGATCCTGCCATCTCAAGTGCCGCTGGCTCAGTAGGGTGTATATGCTGGGGTTGTTGGCTGCCTCGAGGACTTCTGCATTGGAGATACAGTCCTGCCGCCTGATGCCAAGGATTCTCCAGAGGCAGCGTATATGGAATGCATTGAGACATCATTCTTGGCTGACATACGTTGTCCAGGCCTCGCTGCCGTAGAGCAAGGTACTGAGGACACAGGCTTGATACACTCGGACTTTTGTGTTCTGTGTCAGTGCGACATTTTTCCACACCCTCTTGGCCAGTCTAGACATAGCAGTGGACACCTTTCCCATGCGCTTGTTGATTTCTGCATTGAGAGACAGATTACTAGTAATAGTTGAGCCTGGGTAGGTGAGCTCTTGAACCACTTCCAGAGTGTGGTCGTCGATATTGATGGATGGAGCATTTCTGACGTCCTGTCCCATGATGTTCATTTTCTTGAGGCTGATGCTTAGGCCAAATTCATTGCAGGCAGCCGCGATCCTGTCAATGAGTCTCTACAGACACTTTTCTGTGTGGAATGTTAAGGCAGCATCGTCAGCAAAGAGGAGTTCCCTGATGAGGTCCTTCCATACTTTGGTCTTCGCTCTAAGACGAGCAAGGTTGAACAACCTGCCATCTGATCTTGTGTGGAGGAAAGATCCTTCTTCTGAAGACTTGAACGCATGTGAGAGCAGCAGGGAGAAGAAGATCCCAAACAGTGTAGGTGCGAGAACACAGCCCTGTTTCACGCCACTCAGGATAGGAAAGGAGTCTGATGAGGGACCGCTATGCTGAATTGTGCCTTTCATATTGTCATGGAATGAGGTGATGATACTTAGTAGCTTTGGTGGACATCCGATCTTTGCTAGTAGTCTGAAGAGACCACGTCTGCTGATGAGGTCAAAAGCTTTGGTGAGATCTATGAAAGCAACGTAAAGGGGCATCTGTTGTTTGCGGCATTTCTCCTGGATCTCTCTGCTCGAAAGCCATACTGTGCCTCAGGGTAGACACGCTCAGCCAGCTTCTGGAGTCTGTTTAAAACGACTCGAGCGAAGACTTTCCCCACTATGCTGAGCAGGGAGATTCCATGGTAGTTGTTGCAGTCACCGCGGTCACCCTTGTTCTTATCGAGGGTAATGATATTGGCATTGCGCATGTCCTGTGGTACTGCTCCCTCATCCCAGCACAGGCAAAGCAGTTCATTGAGTGCTGAGAGTATAGCAGGCTTGGCACTCTTGATTATTTCAGGGGTAATGCCGTCCTTTCCAGAGGCTTTACAATTGGCTAGAGAATCAATGACATCACTGAGTTTCGATTTTGTTGGCTGTTCATCCAGCTCATCCATGACTGGCAGATACTGGACTGCATTGAGGGCGGTATCAGTGAAACATTTTCCCTGAGTACAGTTCTAGGTAGTGTTCCACCCAGCAGTCATTTGCTTGCATTGGTCAGTGATTGTGTCCCCTGATTTAGATTTGAGGGGGGGCGATCTTCTTGATGGTTGGCCCAACAGCTCTCTTTATGCCATAATACATTCCTCTGATGTTTCTGGTGTTGGAGTCCAGCTGAATACGGCTGCATAGGTGTTGCCAGTAGTCATTTGCATAGCGCCTGGCTGTTCTTTGTGCAGTGCTTCTGGCTACTTTAATGCTACGGATGTTAACTTGCTTGGGGCTTTCTTGGAGTTCAACAGTGCAATGCGTTTAGCGGCTATGACAGGTTCCAGCTCTTCAAAGTGAGATTGAAACCAGTCTGCATTCTGCTTCTCACGTTTGCCAAAGGTGGTCATTGCTGAGCCATAGATGGCAACTCTGATATGGGCCCACTTGGTCTCTGCATCCCCTGCAGGAGTGTTTTGAAGGGCTTTTTCAAGTGAATTTAGAAACTTATGTAACAGCATACATAGGCACACATGCACACACACACAAGAATCACACAGAAATAGGTTACAGAGTAGTGAAGAATAGATTGGTTGGATTAGAGTCCGTAGCAAATAAAAAAGAGTATATAGTCTGTGGAGTTTGGTAACTCAGTTGTCTTGCAGCTGAACTCGGTGGTCTAGAGTGGTCAGGCTTGTAGATGTGGCCAACTTGTCAGGGTTCTCTTGGAGACTGATTCAGATGGTTTTCCTCTTGTGGTCTCTATCTGCAGCAATGATAGGCTTGGATGGTTACAGCCAGCAGGCAGGGTTCAAACTTACAAGGTGACCTGGAGAGCGAGAGAGAGAGACCCTACTTGGGTCCTGTACTAGTCAGTCTCAGGTGCTTGTCTGCCTGCAGACAGAAAGCGCAGCTAGTTTCACACAGATCGTGAGTTTGTCACATGATGGCCCAGTGTATTCTCTCTCTTGCAACTTAATTAGATCATGTCTAAGAATTCCAATCTCTCTCAGGGTCCCATTGTTTCAGTGATTACCCTTTGATTGGTCCGTCTCCACCAGTGTTAATGTTCCAAGATTGCCTTTATTGCCTTGTTAATGAAGACAGGGCAGGTAGCCCATTCAAAATTCTCAAGCCATTATTCTGGTTGGAGATTTACCAGACCTATGTCTCCACCTTGGACAGGTTTTCTTGAGTTTAAACAAGAAAGAAGGTTAGTTTTATTGTGCTTAAAAACATGTCGGATATGTTGATGCAAATTGTGGGGGCCATTTTCGTTGCTAGCAGTCATCTTTTATCAGTTCCTTTTTCTCCTGTGTTTTTTAAAGTTTAATTCAGGTTTCCAAGCTATTGATTAAAAAAAAATCATTCAGTGTAGCACATGTTCATGACAACATGCTCTTACCAAGTTCCTGTCTACACTATTTTAATCTGTTAAGCATTCATGATAAAACATTGCTGATCAGAAAATATATCCATGTATAGAAAAAAAGAATTTTCATTTTTGGAGCATCTCTCATATCTTCAGGACGTCCCACATAAATAACTTTGAAGTGCAATCACCATTGTTGTGGAGGTCAATGCAGCAACCAATTTGCACACAGCAAGATCTCACAAACAGTAAACAAGATAATGACCAATTTATCTATTTTTGGTGATGATTGAGGGACAAACACTGGCCAAGGTTTTGGGAAAATTCGCTGCTTGTCCTTTGAACAGTGCCTTAGATTTTTTTTACATATACCTTACCAGGCAGACGGTTTAACATCTCATCCAAAAGGTGACAGCTCTGACAATTAACACTCCCCCAATGAGGCATTGAGGTGTGAGCTTAGATTATGTGCTGGAATGACACTTGAAGCCACAGCTCCTAACTCTGAGTCAAGTGTGATACCACTGAGAAAAACCTACATTTATACAGTGCATGTCAATGTGTTGTAACAACTGCAATAACATTTCAAAGAAGAGAAATGCTGCAGTGGAAATTGAGGTGGTACATTTGCCGATTCTGCTCCCTTCTCATCAGCTTTGCATCTCGCCTCTACTCTGTGCTGCGCCTGCTGACTCATGTGACAATCCATCGCGCTGCCATCTGGAAGAAGCAAAGAGTGTAAATGTCAGCCAAACTTGGGCTTTGAACTTGGGTATCAGAGTCTGTGCACTGAGTTGTTCAAAAGGAGTTGCTCGCAGGCTATGCTGATAGTTAGGGCAAGCAATTTGTTGAACCGAGTGCTTTGCTATCGCTCAGATCCACTCAGAAAGTGACATTTCCGCTGTCTTTGATGCAAAGTTGTGGTGTTTTGAAAGCAGATTTCAATCCCGATGCCAAATGTGGAAATTCACAGGATTTGAGGCACGATTGGCCCTACCTTTCTTTAGAAGAAGAGGGGCAATTATCCCGAGTGTCCTGGCCAATGTTTATCCCTCAACCAAAATCTAAAAACAGATTATCTCGTCAATATCACATTTCTGTTTGTGAGACTTCTGCTGTGCACAAATTGGCTGCAGCGTTTCCTGTATTACAACAGTGAGTACACTTTAAAGTGAAAGGGCATCCTGAGGTTGTGAAAGGTAGTGTATAAATGCAAGTCTTTCTTTCTACAGATAGTTCACCACTGCTATCATTATATTATGGAGACGATGGAAATTAGTCAGGAGAAACCATTAGGAACACTTGGCTAGAAAATTCCTCCTAACAATGAGTTGGTAGGGATGCAGCATGGTGCGAATGAGCCTTGCCTCCAAAGCCTGTCCAGTCGCAAATCACTTTAAGATCTCCATCTCACCCCGTCCTGCCAGCAGATATAACTTGACATGAAACTAAAGCTATGTAAATTCCCAGCTATGTGCAGGCTGAGGTTATTAAGCAGCCAAGGTCACTTAATACATTACGATAGGCTACTTTAAATAAAATCCTTTCAATTACATGCTGCAGTTGAAATTCAGCATAATAAACAATGTAACTTTTTGAATCATTAACTTGGATTATCTAAATTGGCCTGTGTTCACCTTTCAACCAATTTGCAAGACAGCAACATCCTGTTCTCCAGAAGCACAGGAGAAATGTTCTGTTACTGTAAATAGTTACAAGGTGATTGACTGCTCGCAGGTAGTTTAGGAACATAAGAACAGAAGTAGTCCATTTAGCCCCTTGATCATGGCTGATCTGTACCTCAGTTCCATTTACCCACCTTTGTTCCATATTCCCTAGATACCCTTATCTAGCAAGAATCTAACAATTTTAACAACAATCTACAGGATAAGTAGGAGTACAGGTTTTTATTTAAATTCTTGGTGGGCGAAATTCCTTTTTTAGCCAAAATACAGGAGAATCTTTCTAATTAATAAGCCACGAAGAAAGCTGTAACTTCCTGTGATTTCATTAGTGGTTGATAAATAGAAAGTCAGGCGTATGCCAATACTTTTTTCTTGAAAGGAATTTTGGCTCCTTGGCCAGGTCCTATGCTTCCAATAATCCACAACTCATAGTGAATCACTAGGAAATATTTATTAGAAAGTTTACAGCACAGCTGTTTGTACTGCTGCTTCACTCCCCGTTGCCACAGGCTTCAAATTGGTATAAGCATGTTGATATGAAAGAAAGAAAGATTTGCATCTATATAGTGACTTTCACAACCACAGGACATGATAAAGTCCTTTTTAGCCAATAAAGTACTTTTGAAGTGTAGTCACTGTTGTAATGTAGGGAACACGGCAGCCAATTTTCACACAGCAAGCTCCCACAAATAACATTGTGATAATGGTCAGATAATCTGTTTTTATGATTGAGGGATAAATATTGACCTGGAGACTGCTCTTCTTCAAAAGAGTACAGTGGTACTTTTTCCATCCATCTGAGAGGGCAGCACAACCTCAGTTTAACATCTCTTCCAAAAGACATTGGTATAAGTATAGCACAAAAGGACAGCTCAGTCATACTGCACAGATTGTGGCACTCGGGTCTCAATTCTGCATATGGATGACATTTGCTCTCTAGCTCCTTCTAGGATGGCAGCTTGACAAATACTTAAAAATGAGCCAGTAGGTCTGATACAGATTTAACATGTCTGTGAATCTCTGAGGCTGAAAGAGTGGAAACTTAAATTGAGTCCATGTGTTGAGAGTGGATATAATAAATTTGAACCTTAAATATGGCATTTTGTTGATGCAAAAAGGCAAACTTAGGGCAAGCCTTATTTAAAAGTCAATATATTTGAATAGGGTAGGCGGTGGCATAGTGGTATTATCACTGGACTAGTGACCCAGGGTATTTCTCTGGGGACATGGATTCGAATCCCACCACAGCAGAAGGTGGAATTTGAATTCAATTAATAAATTGGGCGGCACAGTGGCGCAGTGGTTAAAACCGCAGCCTCACAGCTCCAGGGACCCGGGTTCGATTCCAGGTACTGCCTGTGTGGAGTTTGCAAGTTCTCCCTGTGTCTGCGTGGGTTTCCTCCGGGTGCTCCGGTTTCCTCCCACATGCCAAAAGACTTGCAGGTTGATAGGTTAATTGGCCATTATAAATTACCCCTAGTATAGGTAGGTGGTAGGGAAATATAGGGGATTTGGTAGGAGATGGGGTAGGAGACAGGTGGGGATGTGGTAGGAATATGGAATTAGTGTAGGATTAGTATAAATGGGTGGTTGATGGTTGGCACAGACTCAGTGGGCCGAAGGGCCTGTTGCAGTGCTGTATCTCTAAATCAAAATCAAATCAAATCTGGAATTAAAAGCTAGTCTAATGATGGCCATGAAACGATTGCCGATTGTTGTAAAAACCCATCTGGTTCACTAATGTCCTTTAGGAAAGGAAATCTGCTGTCCTTACCCTGTCTGGCCTACACGTGACTCCACAGCAATGTGGTTGACTCTGAAATGGCCTAGCAAGCCATTGTATCAAACCGCTACGAAGTCAATAAAAAGGAATGAAACTGGACAGACCACCCGGCATCGACCTCGGCACAGGCAATGGCAAATCCAGCACTGTCGACCCTGCAAAGTCCTCCTTTCTAACATCTCGGGGCTTGTGCCAAAGTTGGAAGAGCTGGCCAACAGACTAGTTAAGCAACAGCCTGACACAGTCATACTCACGGAATCATACCTTACAGACAATGTCCCTGACACTGCCATCACCATCCCCGGGTATGTCCTGTCCCACCGGCAGGACAGACCCACCAGAGGTGGTGGCACAGTGGTATACAGTAGCGAGGGAGTTGCCCTGGGAGTCCTCAACATCGACTCCGGACCCCATGAAGTCTCATGACATCAGGTCAAACACGGGCAAGGTAACCTCCTACTGATTACCACCTACTGCCCTCCCTCAGCTGATGACTCAGTGCTCCCCCATGTTGAACACCACTTGGAGGAAGCACTGAGGGTGGCAAGGGCACAAAATGTACTCTGGGTGAAGGGACTTCAATGTCCATCACCAAGAGTGACCGAGCTGGCCGAGTCCTAAAGGACATAGCTGCTAGACTGGGTCTCGGCAGGTGGTGGAGGAACCAACACGAGGGAAAAACATACTTGACCTCGTCCTCACCAATCTGCCTGCTGCAGATGCTTCTGTCCATGACTGTATTGGTAGGGGTGACCACCGCACAGTCCTTGTGGTGATGAAGTCCTGCCTTCACATTGAGGATACCGTCCATCGTGTTGTGTGGCACTTTCACCGTGCTGAATGGGATAGATTTCGAACAGATCTAGCAATGCAAAACTGGGCATCCATGAGGCGCTGTGGGCCATCAGCAGCAGCAGAATTGTGCTCAACCACAGTCTGTAACCTCATGGCTTGGCATATCCCCCCACTCTACCATTGCCATCAAGCCAGGAGACCAACCCTGGTTCAATAAAGAGTGCAGGAGGAGCAGCACCAGGCATACCTCAAAATGAGGTGTCAACCTGGTGAAGCTACAACACAGGACCATCTGTGTGCCAAACTGCGTAAGCAGCATGCGATAGGCAGAGCTAAGCGATCCCATAACCAACGGATCAGATCTAAGCTCTGCAGTCCTACCACATCCAGCTGTGAATGGTGGTGGACAATTGAGCAACTAACTGGAGGAGGTGGCTCCACAAATATCACCATCCTCAATGATGGGGGAGCCCAGCACATCAGTGAGAAAGATAAGGCTGAAGCATTTGCAACAATCCTCAGCCAGAAGTGCCGAGTTGATGATCCATCTCGGCCTCCTCCTGAAGTCCCCAGCATCACAGATGCCAGACTTCAGCCAATTCGATTCACTTTGCGTGATATCAAGAAACGACTGAAGGTACTGGATACTGCAAAAGCTATGGGCCCTGACAATATTCCGGCAATAGTACTGAAGACCTGTGCTCCAGAACTTGCCGCGCCCCTCGCCAAGCTGTTCCAGTACAGCTACAACACTGGCATCTACCCTGCAATGTGGAAAATTGCCCAGGTATGTCCTGTACACAAAAAGCAGGACAAATCCAACCCGGCCAATTACCGCCCAATCAGCCTACTCTCAATCATCAGTAAAGTGATGGAAGGTGTCATCAACAGTTCCATCAAGCGACACTTGCTTAGCAATAACCTGCTCAGTGACGCTCAGTTTGGGTTCTGCCAGGGCCACTCAGCTCCTGACCTCATTACAGCCTTGGTTCAAACATGGACAAAAGAGCTGAACTCAAGAGGTGAGGTGAGAGTGACTGCCCTTGACATCAAGGCAGCATTTGACCGAGTATGGCATCAAGGAGCCCTAGCAAAACTGAGGTCAATGGGAATCAGGGGGAAGACCCTCCACTGGCTGGAGTCATACCTAGCGCAAAGGAATATGGTTGTGGTTGTTGAAGGTCGATCATCTGAGCTCCAGGACATCACTGCAGGAGTTCCTCAGGGTAGTGTCCTAGGCCCAACCATCTTCAGCTGCTTCATCAATTACCTTCCTTCAATCATAAGGTCAGAAGTGGGGATGTTCGCTGATGATTACACAATTTTCAGCACCATTTGTGACTCCTCAGATACTGAAGAAGTCCGTGTATAAATGCAGCAAGACCTGGACAATATCCAGGCTTGGGCTAAGTGGCAAGTAACATTCGTGCCACACAAGTGCCAGGCAATGACCATCTCCAACAAGAGAGAATCTAACCATCTCCCTTTGACATTCAATGGCTTTACCATCGCTGAATCCCCCACTATCAACATCCAAGGGCTACCATTGACCAGAAACTGAACTGGAGTAGCCATTTAAATACCGTGGCTACAAGAGCAGGTCAGAGACTAGGAATCCGGCGGTGCATAACTCATCTCCTGACTCCCCAAAGCCTGTCCGCCATCTACAAGGCACAAGTCAGGAGTGTGATGGAATACTCTCCATTTGCCTGGATGGGTGCAGCTCCAATAACACTCAAGAAGCTCGACACCATCCAGGACAAAGCAGCCAGCTTGATTGGCACCCCATCTACAAACATTCACTCCCTCCACCACCGACGCACTGTGGCAGCAGTGTGTACCATCTACAAGATGCACAGCAGCAATGCACCAAGGCTCCTCAGACAGCACCTTCCAAACCCGCAACCTCTACCAACTAGAAGGACAAGGGCAGCAAATACATGGGAACACCACCACCTGCAAGTTCCCCTCCAAGTCACACACCATCCTGACTTGGAACTATATCGCCGTTCCTTCACTGTTGCTGGGTCAAAATCCTGGAACTCCCTTCCTAACAGCACTGTTGGTATACCTACCCAAATGGACTGCAGCAGTTCAAGAAGGCAGCTCACCAACACCTTCTCAAAGTCAATTAGGGATGGGCAATAAATGCTGGCCTGGCCAGTGACCTCCACATCCCGTGAATGAATTAAAAAAAGCCTTTTTTCCCAAATATCTGTCAGAATGCTTTACTACAAACCAAGCCACAGGAGACCCAGTAGGTGGTTTCAAAATATTGTAAAATATACTGAAGTGGAGGCGATCCATTACTGATAATTGGATAAATTGTTTTCAGTTCACTATCAATAAACAATTACCAAATGGGTTAAATCAACATCAGAAAATGCAACGATACGTAATCACAGTACTGACATGTGTCCAACCAGCTGAGTCCAGTTCACCAAGTGCAATTAATAAAGTAGTAAAATTACTAACAGCCTGAAAATTGCCTACATAATTTTATTTTACATTAAACATAATTCATGTGCAGTTCTAGTTTATTTTAACAGATGTAAAAAAAAATCAAAGGCCATGCTTAAGGGCACACTCAATTATTTATGGGGACCAGGGGGAACCACAGTCCTAATTAACTAGAATACTCAGGAACTCAGTAAACAATAAAGCAGATTTTAACCCTTTGGCTGTGTACGTCATCTTATCTCAACGTAACCTGGCACCACAAGCAAGGTAAGTGCTTGTCAATCTGAGATTTTTAGAAACAGCAACACTGATCTGCCTGTGCTGGTGGTTTGTTTGATAATGCTCCATTGAAACACTACAGGATCTTTTACTACATTAACAGCACTACATAAATGCATGTTCTTTTTGTTACTCTGGTGGTGTCTATAACTAATCTATTCAATTCTGGCACTCTATTGGCTGCAAGTTTCCCGCCAATCAAAATCAATATTATTTTTTCATATGGAACCCACCTCCAAAATGAATGGAAGCAGAGGAAAAAACATAGAAGGAGTAATTGGTTCACTCTTTCAAAGAGCCCAATGGTTTCTTCCTATACTGTATTATTATATGATTCTATAACGTATTAAAATTTGTTAAAACTACGAAATGGATATGTAGAGCAAATATTATTGATTTAAGGAAAAATCTATGAATGAACTAAAACAAAACAATGGGGAAAAATGCCAACAGGGCAAGTCGATGGATTTTTTTCATAACAGATGTTCATTTTTAACTCAAATTTATACAGCTGAATGTGTGACCAAAAGCTTGATCTGATAGGTAGGTTTTGAGAAGGGTCTTAAAGGAGAGGAAATGAAGAGGTGGTGTGTTTTGGAGAGTGAATTCAAGAGCATAAGGTCTAGATGGTTGAAGATCGCACAAGAGGCCAAAGTGGGAGGAGTGGAGAGTTATGGAGGGAAGCTGTAGGACTGGAGGAGGTGACAGAGATAGAGAAGACCGACACCGTGAGGGAAGTTAAATACAGCAATGACAATTTTAAATTGGAGGCGTTGCAAAACTAGGCAACAATGTAGATCAGCTAGGATAGGAATGATGAGTGAGAACCAGTGTGAGATAGGATACGGGCAGCAACTTTATGGAGAGTGGTAGTTGGGAGGCCAGCCAGGAGATCATTCAAATAGTCTAATCAGGTGGTTGGGGGCGGGGTGGGGGAGGGGCAGGGGGATTAACAGAAGCATGGATGTGGGATTCAGCTGCAGATAAGCTGAGGCAGGGTTGGAGACGGGTCATGTCACGGAAGTGAAAGGAGGTGGTCTTTGTGATGGAGACTTAGCATCAAAAGGATTCTTAAAAAACTTTCAATTCAGTCACGCCTTCAGTGTCTCTTCCTAAATGTCTTCACTTATGTGTCTTCTGCCCCTTTTGTTGTCATTGTCATACTCATTCTATTAAATTCACTGCATTGCCTGAAACAACCATTTTTATCTTGGATTGATTTTATATTTGAAGATGAATGAAAAGCACATATGCTGGGGTAATGAATTCCACAAGATTTCCACAATTATAAAGTAAATAAGCTGTAAAGAAAGAATAGATATAAAGTCTTCAGATCTTCAGATTAGAAAAGTGCCAATTTAATGGTATATAAGCGAGGGAAGAGATTGCCGTGCCTTTGGCGATGATCATTGCGTCCTCACTGTCCACTGGAGTAGTACCAGATGATTGGAGGGTGGCAAATGTTATTCCCTTGTTCAAGAAAGGGAATAGGGATAACCCTGGGAATTACAGACCAGTCAGTCTTACGTCGATAGTGGGCAAATTATTGAAGAGGCTTCTGAGAGACAGGATTTATGATTATTTGGAAAAGCATAGTTTGATTAGAGATAGTCAGCATAGCTTTGTGAGGGGCAGGTCATGCCTCACAAGCCTTATTGTATTCTTTGAGGATGTGACAAAACACATTGATGAAGGAAGAGCAGTAGATGTGGTGTATATGGATTTTAGCAAGGCGTTTGATAAGGTTCCTCATGGTAAGCTCATTCAGAAAGTAAGGAGGCATGGGATACAGGGAAATATGGCTGTCTGGATACAGAATTGGCTGGCCCATAGAAGACAGAGGGTGGTAGTAGATGGAAAGTATTCAGCCTGGAGCTCGGTGACCGGTGGTGTTCCGCAGGGATCTGTTCTGGGACCTCTGCTCTTTGTGATTTTTATAAATGACTTGGATGAGGAAGTGGAAGGCTGGGTTAGCAAGTTTGCCGATGACACGAAGGTTGCTGGAGTTGTGGATAGTGTGGAAGGCTGTTGTAGGTTGCAACGGGACATTGACAGGATGCAGAGCTGGGCTGAGAAGTGGCAGATGGAGTTCAACCTGGAAAAGTGTGAAGTGATTCATTTTGGAAGGTCGAATTTGAATGCAGAATACAGGCTTAAAGACAGGATTCTTGGGGTCCATGTCCATAGATCGCTCAAAGTTGCCACCCAAGTTGATAGGGTTGTTAAGAAGGCGTATGGTGTGTTGGCTTTCATTAACAGGGGGATTGAGTTTAAGAGCCGCGAGGTTATGCTGCAGCTCTATAAAGCCCTGGTTAGACCACATTTGGAATATTGTGTTCAGTTCTGGTCGCCTCATTATAGGAAGGATGTGGAAGCTTTAGAGAGGGTGCAGAGGAGATTTACCAGGATGCTGCCTGGACTGGTGGGCATGTCTTACGAAGAAAGTTTGAGGGTGCTCGGGCTTTTCTCATTGGAACGAAGAAGGATGAAAGGTGACTTGATAGAGGGATACAAGATGATGAGAGGCATAGATAGAGTGGATAGTCAGAGACTTTTTCCCAGGGCGGAAAGGGCTATCACCAGGGGGCATAATTTTAAGGTGATTGGAGGAAGGTTTCGGGGAGATGTCAGAGGTAGGTTCTTTACACAGAGAGTGGTGGGTGCGTGGAATGCGCTGCCAGCGGTGGTAGTAGAAGCAGATACATTAGCGGCATTTAAGCGACTCTTGGATAGGTACATGGATGATAGTAGAATGAAGGGTTATGTCGGTAGTTTGATCTTAGAGTAGGTTAAAGGTTCGGCACAACATCGTGGGCCGAAGGGCCTGTACTGTGCTGTACTGTTCTATGTTCCATGTTCTAAATGATTAAATGTACAGATAAAATTAATATGATTACCAAGCAATTTTTTTATTATTCATTTACAGGATATGGGTGTTGCTGGCAAGGCAAACATTTATTGCCCATCCCTAACTGTCCTTGAGACGGTGGTGGTGTGCTTGAGCTGCTGCAGTCCATGTAGGTACATCCACAGTGCTGTTAGGAAGGGAGTTCAGGATATCGTCCCAGCAATGACGAAGCAATATATTTTCAAGTCAGAATGGTGTGTGACTTGAAGGTTCACTTGGTGTTCCCATGTGTCTGCTGCCCTTATCCTTCTAGGTGGTGGAGGCCACTGTTTGGAAAGTGCTGTCGAAGGAGTCTTGGCAAGTTGCTGCAGTGGATCATGTAGATGGTAAACACTGCTGCCATTGTGAGGTAGTGGTGGAGGGACTGTATGGTTAAGGTGGGATGCTGATCAAGTGGCTTGCTTTGTCCTGGATGGTGTCGAGCTTCTTGAGTGTTGTTGGAGCTGCACCCATCCAGGCAAATGGAGAGTATTCCATCACACTCCTGACTTGTGCCTTGTAGATGGTGGACAGGCTTTGGGGAGTCAGCAAATGGATTACCCGCTCCAGAATTCCCAACCTCTGACTTGCTCTTGTAGCCACAGTATTTAGGTGGCTGGTCCAGTTAAGTTTCTGGTCAATGGTAACCCCTAAGATGTTGATGGTGGGGGTGTCAGCAACAGTAATGACATTAAATGTCAAGGGGAGATTGTTCATAGAAATCGTAGAAAATTTACGACATAGAGGGAATTCGGTCCATCGTTTCCGTGCCAATCAACGAAGAGCTGGATTCTCTCTTGTTAGAGATACAAAGAATAAAGAACAAAGAACAGTACAGCACAGGAACAGGCCATTCGGCCCTCCAAGCCTGCGCCGATCTTGATGCCTGCCTAAACTAAAACCTTCTGCACTTCCGGGGTCCGTATCCCTCTATTCCCATCCTATTCATGTATTTGTCAAGATGCCTCTTAAACGTCTCTATGGTACCTGTTTCCACCACCTCCCCCGACAATAAGTTCCAGGCACTCACCACCCTCTGTGTAAAGAACTTGCCTCGCACATCCCCTCTAAACTTTGCCCCTCGCCCCTGGTCCTTGTCTGGCACTTGTGTGGCACAAATGTTACTTATGGTCCTGGCAGAACCCAAACTGAGCAGTGAGCAGGTTAATGGTGAGTAAGTGCTGCTGGATATCACTGTCAATGACACCTTCCATCCCTTTTCTGATGATTGAGAGTAGACTGATGGGGTGGTAATTGGTTGAATTGGATTTGCTTGCTTTCTATGGATCGGACACACATCGGCAATTTTCCACATTGTCGGGTAGGTGCCAGTGTTGTAGCTGTACTGGAACAGCCTGACTAGGGGACATGTCTAGCTTTGGAACACAAGCCATCACCAATTCAGTCTGGATGTTGTCGGGGTCCTTAGCCTTTGCTGTCTCCAATGTGCTGAGCCGTTCTTTGATATCACATCGATTGCATTGAGTTAACTGAAGACTGGCAACAGTGGTGGTGGGGATCTCAAGAAGAGGCCAAGATGGATCATCCACTCTGTACTCCTGGTTGAAGATGGTTGCAAATGCTTCAGCCTTCTCTTTTGCATTCACATGCTTGACCCTGTCGTCATTGAGGATGAGAATGTTAATAGAACCTCCTCCTCCTCCTGTTAATTGCTTAATTGACCACTACCATTCTCAACTAGATGTGGCAGGGCTGCAGAGATTTGATCTGATCCATTGGTTGTGGAATTGCTTAGTTATGTCTACAGCACACTGCTCCAGGCATAGAAACATAGAAAATAGGAGCAGGATTAGGCCATTTGGCCCTTCGAGCCTGCTCCCCCATTCATTATGACTATGGCTGATCATCCAACTCAGTAGTTTGTTCCAGCTTTCGCCCTATACCCTTTGATCTCTTTAGACCCAAGAGCTATATCTGACTCCTTTTTGAAAACATACAATGTTTTGTCCTCAACTGCTTTCTGTGGTAGCGAATTCCACAGGCTCACTACTCTCTGGGTGAAGAAAATTCTCCTCATCTCGGTCCTGAAAGGTTTACCCCGTATCCTTAGACTATGACCCCTGGTCCTGGACTCCCCCACCAACGGGAACATCCTTCCTGCATCTACCCTGTCAAGTCCTGTCAGAATTTTATAGGTTTCGATGAGATTCCCCCTCACTCTTCTGAACTCCAGTGAATATGATCCTAACCGATTCAATCTCTCCTCATACGTCAGTCCCGCCATCCCAGGAATCAGTCTGGTAAACCTTCGCTGTACTCCCTCTATAGCAAGAACATCCTTGAGGGCGGCACAGTGGCGCAGTGGTTAGCACCGCAGCTTTACAGTTCCAACGACCCGGGTTCAGTTCTGGGTACTGCCTGTGCGGAGTTTGCAAGTTCTCCCTGTGACCGTGTGGGTTTCCACCGGGTGCTCCAGTTTCCTCCCACTGCCAAAGACTTGCAGGTTGATAGGTAAATTGGCCATTGTAAATTGCTCTTAATGTAGGTAGGAGAAAGGTAGGGAATATGGGATTAATGTAGGATTAGTGTAAATGGGTGGTTGATGGTCGGCACAGACTTGGTGGGCCGAAGGGCTTGTTTCAATGCTAAATCTCTCTATAATCTCTAATCCTTCCTCAGATAAGGAGACCAAAACTGCACTCAGTATTCCAGGTGTGGCCTCACCAAGACCCTGTATAATTGCAGCAAGAATTTCCTGCTTCTGTACTCGAATCCTCTCGCTATGAAGGCCGACATATCATTTGCCTTTTTTACTGCCTGTTGCACCTGCATGCTTACCTTCAGCGACTGGTGTATGAGAACACCCAGGTCTCACTGCATATTCCCCTCTCTCAGTTTATAGCCATTCAGATAATAATCTGCCTTCCTGTTTTTGCTACCAAAGTGGATAACCTCACATTTATCCATATTATACTGCATCTGCCATGCATTAGCCCACTCACTCATCTTGTCCAAATCACCCTTAAGCCTCTCTGCATCCTCACAACTTACCCTCCCACCCAGTTTTGTGTCACCTTCTTCTACATGTTCTTCTACACTCCTCATTGAAGCAGGGTTGATCCCCTGGCTTGATAGCAATGGCAGAGTGAAGGAAATGTCAGGCCAGGAGATTTCAGATTGTGGTTGAATACAATTTTGTTGTTACTGATGTCCCACAGTGTCCCATGGATGCCAGGTTTTGAGCTATTGGATCTGTTCTGAAACTGTCTCTTTTAGCCCAGGGGTAATGCCACACAACATGATGGAAGGTGTCATCAGAGTGAAGATAGGACTTCATCTCCACATAAATAAAACTTAAACTTGAAAATAGATATTAGGAAGAAGAAGCTTTTGTCAAAAAGTGATAAACACTTGAAATAATCCACTCGGGTATTCAAAGTAAAGCCTTTAGGTTCAGATGTACCTGGGTGCTATGATGAGAGTTAGAACATGAAAGGGATCAATTTTCTTGGGCCAAATAGCCTTGTCTTCTGTCTGCTTTTATGTTTTTATGTTGCTAAGACTAACTGGTTCCATAGGGATCAGCGACTGTGATAGTGCTCGAGTAAATTTGTGACAGAAAGGTCGTGTTGGATTACAGTGGTATGCATGTGGAAGCTGGGTCTGTGTTTCTTGGTGTCACAGAGAGATATCGGGTATTTTATGAATAGAAGGGGACTGAGGATAGAGCCCTAAGGCACACCAGGAGTTTGTGTCAATATTGATTGTAGCTCCTTAGAGTTTCTGAAAAAAGTGTTGTACCCGTAAACATCTTTCTTTCAGATACTGATTTGAGTCAGCTTTTTCTGCTTTTATTTCATTATATTGAGTCATATGGTTACTATCCTCTTCAATGAAAAGAAAGTCACTTTGTGGTGCTTCAGTATATTCCATCAGCTCTTGCATATTATGAATTTTAATCTTCAAATGCCTTAGCACAGTATTATTCTATTTGCATCAACAAGAATAACATTCATGGTCTCTGATTACTAAAGTAGTCAAAAAGCACCCTGCACCGTGCACTAATAACTATCACATTGTATTTGTGTGCGTTGCAGCTGTAATGAAGAGTGGTTAATACAGTTTACTGTCGCCTCACTGGCCTAATGGTGCCCTGCATCATCATTGTCTTCTACTGCAACCCGTAATCGGAGACTTGCTTTCACATTTTTAAAATGCATGATTTACTTCAATATTGTTTGAGAATCACCAAAATGCACTGAAGATTGTAGTTCTAAATGAATTACATTCAAATGTCATTATCATCATTTCATAAGATCATACTAAGTCATTTTTCCAATTAGGATGCAAATTGGGTTGAAGTTCGAACTCTTCTGCAGTGTATAATGGCCCTTTAACTATGACCAGGTAATAATGGCATTATAATTGGTTAGGACTATAATTACATTCCATATTTAATTCACGTTTCAGCATCTAATCAAGTTGTCTATGTTACTAACAGATATAATACCTCTGCATGATGGCTGAGTTGACCAGCTGTAGTGTTTAAGACTACATTAAACAAGCAGAAGCAATCATGTGTAACTACGTGTGCATCCATGGACCTCTGGCTCTCAAAGCTCTCCACCACTAGGATTTTCTTCACTTTGTGTCTGGATCTGTTGTAGACTAATTGATAGAGATTGATTGCTATGATTAGTCAATAGCTCCAGTAATGATGTATCATGTAACTACCAGCATAGTAGAAGGTGAACTGGATGGACTTTGGGTATTTTCTTCGTGCAATTCCTATCTTACATAAGAGGGAACTAAGCAGGGATGCAATGCTGCCACTTGCTGAACTCTTGGCTGAAGTAGACGAGTCAGCAAGTTAGAGAATGTGCAGCTACGCATCCAGGAATAATCATCTTGTGAAGCTGTCATTCCTCTTGAGTTTCTTCAACACTCTGTTGCACACACATCAATCAGACAAAATATATTTTTTGCAACATTTAATACAAGCAAAATCATGCCTCAGTGCTAGTAAAACCTACCCTGATTATAGCTGTCTGCCCTGAGAATCTGGTCCTCCAAAAGGTATAAAACACCTTTTGTTCCTTTTTTTTTTGGAGGGTACTGGTGTTTTTTTTCATGTTTATTAAAATAATGATTGTCAGCCCTGGGGAATTAAAATTTTCCACTCTTGACGCTCAGCAGCTTAGATTGTCCAATCAGGTGTGTGCATCGGGTGGATGGTGTAAGATTATAGGGTTGCCAAATCTGATTGGACATATTGCTGGAGGTTCACCATCACATGATCTCCTGACAACAACCATCCACACAGTCAAACAACCCTTGCTTCCCATCTCCAATATTTTTGTAACTAATAAACAAAAGTGTTCAAAGAAACCTGAAATGCCAACAGTTTAACTTAATGTGGCTATGATTCTTTGCCTGGGTTTCCAATATCCGGGAGATTCATGTTAATTCCTCCGTACTCTAGGACAATCCTGGAGGTTTGGCAAGGCAGTTGATGTGGAAAATGTACCTTCCAAACTTCAGTGCACTGAGCGAGTGTATATTTTAATTGCCAGCATCATGAACATGAGCTCCCATGTTTAAAACGTAAGTGTTTTAAAAGGTGTGAAACTGGTAAGTGTTGATGTTCAGAGTGACTTGTGGGTACTCGTACAAGGAATGCACAAAGTTAACATGCAGGTACAGCAGGCTATTAGGAAAGCAAATGGCATGTTGGCCTTTATTGCAAGAGGATTGGAGTACAGGGATAAAGAAGTCTTACTAAAATTGTACAGGACTTTGGTGAGACCACACCTGGAATACCATGTGCAGTTTTGGTCTCCACATTTACGAAAGGATATACTTGCACTGGAGGCCGTGCAGCAAAGATTTACTAAATTGGTCCCTGGGATGATGGCGTTGTCCTATGATAAGAGGCTGAGTAAATTGGACCTATATTCTCTGGAGTTGAGAAGAATGAGAGGCAATCTAACTGAGACACACAAGATTCTGAAAGGGCTTGATAGGGTAGAAGCTGAGAGATTGTTGCCACTGGTCAGGGAATCTGGAACACAGGGTCACAGTCTCAGGATAAGGGGTCAAACATTCAGGACTGAGATGGGGAGAAATTACTTCACTCAAAGGGTTGTGAATCTTTGGAATGCTCTATCCCAGAGGGTTGTGGATGCTCCATCACTGAATACAATTAAGGCTAGGATAGATAGATTTTTGGTCTCGTAGGGAATCAAGGGATATCGGGAGTGGGCAGGAAAGTGGAATTGAAGCCCAAGATCAGCCATGACCATATTGAATGGCAGAGCAGGCTCGATGGGCCATATGGTCTACTTCTGCTCCTATTTCTAGTGTTCTTGATTGGGAGATTGTCCATTAGTGTGCAGAAAATCTGGTGCTGCCACAGGTTTTAAAGGGTTGTCATGGTCTACTGGTTTCAATGCAATAGGCTTCTTTGTTGACAGAATATTTGGAAGGAGGTCAGAAGCCAATTTTCTAATCTGGTGATTTAGGGAGCAAGGTGGAAGCAGGGGTTCTCCAAGAAGAATGACGAAGGGAGAATGGGAAGGGGGTAGTGATCACCTTGAATGCTATCTCCACATGTCACCGCACCAGTGGGTAGTCCCAAAATGACTTCACCAGGTGGTATGTACCATTACTTTCCAACTATGTAATGCTCTTACAGTTAGCTTCCTCTCACACTTCTTAAAGTACATTCAGTGTGTACCATGAATGCCAATTATGCAGTGATTTATATTTTGCATTCCAAAGTCTTTACATGAACGTGTTCCTTTTTTCATATTCCAACATACTTTCAACCCAAAGTAACCATCCTCCTTCATTTTGGAGTTATTGCTGCAGTTCAATTCATCCCTCTTCAGTAAAAATGACAGAGGCATGGAAAGAATGCAAAAATTAATTCGAGTGGAACAAAATGAAAGGTAATATTTATAAACACAGGCTGACAAAATGGGTGTTTTTTTCACTGGAACTGGGAAAGCTCAGGAGGGATATAACCATTGTCCAAAATTTAGCAAGTTTTTAAGAGGATGAGTAGTAAAATTGACTGCCAATTTAATAATTCTTGGTCTATTGTTTCATAATTACAAGTAGAAGAACAAAAAGGGAAGTTAGAAGAATTTTATTTACAAAGAAGATTATTGGAATATGTTTTTTTAACCAAATGTAGTTATTGAGGCAGATACTAAGGTCTCATTTAAAAGGGAAGTATTTGAAGAGAATATAAGCATTTGAAGGCCAGAAGGGATAAGAGGTTTTAGATGTTGCAACCAGCCTGACAAACCAGAATTGCATACAGGAACCTAGTGGTTACGATGCTGGACTAGCAACCGAGGTGTCCTGAATTCAAAACGCACTGTCGTTAAATTATGACATTGGATTCAATACACATGGTAATTTAAGAGTTGGTATCAGATAAAGTGACCATGGAAACTGCTGAATTATTGTAAAAATCCAATTGATTCATTAATGTCCTTCAGAGAAGGAAACTTGCCACTCCTACCTGCTCTGGCCGACATGTAATTCCAATCATGCAGTATGTGGTGAACTCTTAATGCTCTCTGGGCATCTAGGGATGGGCAATACTGCCTTTTACACCATGAGGACAAGCAATAAATGGATTTCTTCATGCCTGGAACAATCCTGTGTCCCTAACATTCTCATTCTTATCCTTTTGTTGCAGCAGCTTTTCTGAAGCAGCGATAGTGCGAGCGAGGTGTCAGCTGGGAAGGTGAGTTTCAGTTTAAAATAACTTACCTTTTGTTTCGGCGGACAAGGGGACTGCTGGGTAAGTAAACCTATATATTCGGGGCAGTTGCTAAACCCGAAACACTGCACGTGTAGTGTCTCCCACCCATCCTCCTCCTCTAACCAAAAAAAAAGGACTCTTGTGTGGAGGGTTTGGTAAGGTAAGGTTTTCCTTTTTTTAAAAATCTCTGTTGTCAATTTAGTGCAGAGGGGTTGGAAGCTAGGGCAGTTGTATGCTCCTCTTGCAGGATGTGGGAGGTGAGGGTCACCACTGGTGTCCCTGCTGACTTCACCTGTGAGAAGTGCACCCAACTCCAGCTCCTTGCAGACTGCGTTAGGGAACTGGAGCTGGAGCTGGATGAACTTCGGATCATTCAGGAGGCTGAGGGTGTGATAGCGAGCATTTATAGGGAAGTAGTGACACCTAAGTTACAGGATAAAGGTAGCTGGGTGACCGTCAGGGGAGGGAAAGGGAATAGGCGCACAGTGCAGGGATCCCCTGTGGCCGTTCCCCTCAATAATACGTATACCGTTTTGGATACGGTTGGGGGGGACGACCTACCAGAGGAAAGTCACAGCGGCCAGGTCTCTGGCACTGAGCCTGGCTCAGTGGCTTGGAAGGGAAGGGGGGAGAATAGGAGAGCGATAGTGATAGGAGATTCAATGGTTAGAGGAACAGACAGGAGATTCTTGTGGTCGCGAACGAGACTCCCGGATGGTATGTTGCCTCCCGGGTGCCAGGGTCAGGAATGTCTTGGATCGAGTCCACAGGATTCTTAAGGGGGAGGGGGTGCAGCCAGAGGTCATGGTACATATCGGTACCAATGACATAGCTAGGAAAAGGGATGAGGACCTGAAAAGCGAATATAGGGAGTTAGGTTGGAAGCTGAAAGGCAGGACGAGCAGAGTAGTAATCTTAGGATTGTTACCAGCGCCACGTGCTAGTGAGGCTAGCAACAGGGAGTGAGTGCAGCTGGACAAGTGGTTACAGAACTGGTGTAGGAGGGAGGGATTCAGATATGTGGATCATTGGGATACCTTCTGAGGAAGGTGGGACCTGTACAAGAAGGACGGGTTGCATCTGAACTGGAGGGGCACCAATATCCTGAGCGGGAGGTTTGCTAGAGCTCTTCGGGAGGGTTTAAACTAGTTTGGCAGGGGGATGGGAACCGGAGCCACGGATCAGTGGATGGGGTAGCTGTTGAAGAGGCAGATACCGAGTGCAGAGAGTCTGTGAGGAAGGTTAGACAGTTGACAGGGCAAAGTTGCAGCCAGTATGATGGGTTGAATTGTGTTTATTTTAATGCAAGAAGTGTCAGGAATAAGGGTGATGAACTTAGAGCATGGATCAGTACTTGGAGCTACGATGTTGTGGCCATTACGGAGACTTGGATATCACAGGGGCAGGAATGGATGTTGGATGTTCCGGGGTTTAGATGTTTCAAAAGGAATAGGGAGGGAGGTAAAAGAGGTGCTGGAGTGGCATTGCTAATCAGGGATAGTATCACAGCTGCAGAAAGGGAGGTCGTCGAGGAGGATTTGTCTACTGAGTCATTATGGGTGGAAGTCAGAAACAGGAAAGGAGCAGTCACTTTGTTGGGAGTTTTCTATAGACCCCCCAATAGCAACAGAGACATGGAGGAACAGATTGGGAGGCAGATTTTGGAAAGGTGCAGAAGTAACAGGGTTGTTGTCATGGGTGACTTCAACTTCCCTAATATTGATTGGAACCTCCTTAGTGCAAATAGTTTGGATGGAGCAGTTTTTGTCAGGTGTGTCCAGGAAGGTTTCCTGACTCAATATGTAGACTAGAGGGGAGACTATGTTGGACTTGGTGCTTGGCAACGTACCAGGCCAGGTGGCAGATCTATCGGTGGGAGAGCATTTCGGTGATAGTGATCACAACTCCCTGACCTTTACTATAGTCATGGAGAGGGACAGGAGCAGACGGGATGGGAAAATATTTAATTGGGGGAGGGGGAATTACAATGCTATTAGGCAGGAACTGGGGAGCATAAATTGGGAACAGATGTTCTCAGGGAAATGCACGACAAAAATGTGGAGGTTGTTTAGGGAGCACTTGCTGCGACTGCTGGATAGGTTTGTCCCGATGAGGCAGGGAAGGGATGGTAGGGTGAAGGAACCTTGGATGACAAGAGATGTGGAACATCTAGTCAAGAGGAAGAAGGAAGCTTACTTAAGGTTGAGGAAGCAAGGATCAGACAGGGCTCTAGAGGGTTACAAGGTAACCAGGAAGGAACTGAAGAATGGACTTAGGAGAGCTAGAAGGGGACATGAAAAAATCTTGGCGG
This sequence comes from Heterodontus francisci, assembly GCF_036365525.1. Classification (NCBI taxonomy): domain Eukaryota; kingdom Metazoa; phylum Chordata; class Chondrichthyes; order Heterodontiformes; family Heterodontidae; genus Heterodontus; species Heterodontus francisci. The sequence goes on along the minus strand of NC_090371.1, from coordinate 29,469,119 downwards.
GTAGGATTAAGGAAAACCCCAAGGTGTTCTACACTTATGTGAGGAACAAGAGGATGGCCAGAGTGAGGGTAGGGCCAATCAGGGATAGTGGAGGGAACTTGTGCCTGGAGTTGGAGGAGGTAGGGGAGGTCCTAAATGAATACTTTGCTTCAGTATTCACTAGTGAGAGGGACCTGGTCGTTTGTGAGGACAGCGTGGAACAGGCTGATATGCTCGAACAGGTTGAGGTTAAGAGGGAGGATGTGCTGGAAATTTTGAATCATATGAGGACAGATAAGTCCCCGGGGCCAGACGGGATATACCCAAGGATATTACGGGAAGCGAGGGAAGAGATTGTTGCGCCTTTGGCGATGGTCTTTGCGTCTTCACTGTCCACTGGAGTAGTACCTGATGATTGGAGGGTGGCAAATGTTGATCCCTTGTTCAAGAGAGGGAATAGGGATAACCCTGGGATTTATAGACCAGTCAGTCTTACATCGGTAGTGGGCAAATTATTGGAGAGGATTCTGAGAGACAGGATTTATGATTATTTGGAAAAGCATGGTTTGATTAGAGACAGTCAGCATGGCTTTGTGAGGGGCAGGTCATGCCTCACAAGCCTTATTGAATTCTTTGAAGATGTGACAAAACACATTGATGAAGGAAGAGCAGTGGATGTGGTGTATATGGATTTTAGCAAGGCATTTGATAAGGTTCCCCATGGTAGGCTCATTCAGAAAGTGAGGATGCATGGGATTCAGGGAAAGTTGGCTGTCTGGATACAGAATTGGCTGGCCCATAGAAGTCAGAGGGTGGTAGTAGATGGAAAGTATTCAGCATGGATCTCGGTGACCAGTGGTGTTCCACAAGGATCTGTTCTGGGACCTCTGCTCTTTGTGATTTTTATAAATGACTTGGATGAGGAAGTGGAAGGCTGGGTTAGCAAGTTTGCCGATGACACGAAGGTTGCTGGAGTTGTGGATAGTGTGGAAGGCTGTTGTAGGTTGCAACGGGACATTGACAGGATGCAGAGCTGGGCTGAGAAGTGGCAGATGGAGTTCAACCTGGAAAAGTGTGAAGTGATTCATTTTGGAAGGTCGAATTTGAATGCGGAATACAGGCTTAAAGACAGGATTCTTGGTAGTGTGGAGGACCAGAGGGATCTTTGGGTCCATGTCCATAGATCGCTCAAAGTTGCCACCCAAGTTGATAGGGTTGTTAAGAAGGCGTATGGTGTGGCTTTCATTAACGTTAGCTTTCATTAACAGGGGGATTGAGTTTAAGAGCCGCAAGGTTATGCTGCAGCTCTATAAAGCCCTGGTTCGACCACACGGAATATTGTGTTCAGTTCTGGTCGCCTCATTATAGGAAGGATGTGGAAGCTTTAGAGAGAGTGCAGAGGAGATTTACCAGGATGCCGCCTGGACTGGAGGGCATGTCCTACGAAGAAAGATTGAGGGAGCTAGGGCTTTTCTCATTGGAGCGAAGAAGGTTGAGAGGTGACTTGATAGAGGGGTACAAGATGATGAGAGGCATAGATAGAATGGATAGCCAGAGACTTTTTCCCAGGGTGGAAAGGGCTATCACCAGGGGGCATAATTTTAAGGTGATTGGAGGAAGTTTTCGGGGAGATGCCAGAGGTAGGTTCTTTACACAGAGAGTGGTGGGTGCGTGGAATGCGCTGCCAGCGGTGGTCGTAGAAGCAGGTACGTTAGGGGCATTTAAGCGACTCTTGGATAGGTACATGGATGATAGTAGAATGAAGGGTAGGTAGTTAGTTTGATCTTAGAGTAGGTTAAAGGTTCGGCACAACATCGTGGGCCGAAGGGCCTGTACTGTGCTATACTGTTCTATGTTCTATGTTCTATTCAATCAGATTATTCAGGAGTGGATTCCTCAGAGAATATCTGCACACCCTCCTTGTCTTTTTAAGCTCTAATTAGAACAGATTCCTCAAAGGGAACTAGATAAATAAAAAAACAGATTTATGCCAACACCAGATTAAAGAAAACAAAAAGTAAAATGGAATTTATTCGACAGACAGTTGTCCAACAAGTGCCAGTAGAAGCCCATCAAAACACGGAGATGCTGCAGATGTCCTTGCAGTCCAAGCACTGAGCCTTGCCCACCAGGATCAAATATTAGAAATTTCGGCATGGTTTTGTGACCATTATCTAAATGGTGAGGTCAGAAAATGATACCTTTAGTGCAATACTAACTAATTGGAAAATTGAATGGACATAACTATCAAAAAATTGAGCAGCTGAATTCAAATTTAGACCATGAGGATTGTGTAAAAATTCATTTTTTCTGGACACTGCACACCCCACAATACCACACCACACACAGCACCATAAAAGCACATCAACCTACAACCCACCACAATCTCATTCCTCCACACACCCCATAGTCCACCACAAAACCACATTCCACCACAACATCTCACCACATTCCACAGAAACATTACAAACCCCCAGCACCACATTCTCCACCACTCAACACAGCCCACCACAACAGCACACACTCCACCAAAACCACACAATACACTCCACCACAATGCTACCTGGGTTACTTACATATTCCAATCAGCAAGCTATCACCAGAGTTGGAGCCAAAGTGGTAAATTTGAGTGCTTACTTTAAACAGCATTCCATTATCACCAGAAAAGATAAAATATAGGCCAGAATCACTGTTTGACCTCCCTCCATGAATAATTATAAAGTCATAGAGTCATTTGCAGCACAGGAGGAGGCCATTAAGCCCATCGAGTCCATGCCGGCTCTCCATGGAGTTATGCAGTCAGTCCCACTCCTGGCTCGATCCCCGTAGCCCCGCAAGTCTATTTCTCTCAGGTGACCATCCAACTTTCTCTTGAAGTCATTGATCGTCTCTGCTTCCACCACTCTTGTGGGCTGCGAGTTCCAGGTCATTACCACCTGCAGTGTAAAAAAGTGCTTTCTCATATTCCCCCTGCATCTTTTGCACAAAACTTTCAGTCTGTGTCTCCTAATCCTTGTACCATTTGTTAATGGGAACAGTTTTTCCTTGTCTAACTTCCTGTCATAATCTTGTACGCTACTATTAAATCTCCCCTCAATCTCCTTATATTGTGTATAAAACATATCAGTGCAATATTTATCACTGAAGATCTGAATGTATCAGTGCATGGCTAGATGTTGCATATGGTTATATTAGTGGATGTGGCTGAATATTCTGTTCCTATTCTTCTATCCACTTTTTATAACTGGCTTTTATTTTAAAATCTCGGATGGACGTTCAGTATTCATCCATTATTTATCATCAAAGGAATTTCTAGCTTGATATCATTTACTAAAGAGGTTGTCATCATGAAATTCCACTGTACAAAAGCTTAACACCCTGATCTGAAATTCCCTGTCTTGTTATTTGAATGGAAGCTTTAACCCGCATATGTATAGGGGTAAAATTCCCCCTGGAATTCCCGCATCGGGAAATAGTACATCTCTAGCCCATGCCGGAATTTACTCCCCCAAAAGAGCGGGCTGCTGGTGGTGAAGTGGGAGGCTGGGAGGGCCCTTCCCGACTTGCTCCCACCTAGGCTGCACATTTATGTGGGGCGGCGGTGGCAGAAAATGGCCCGCCCGCCCCGGGCCAATCAAGGCCCTTAAGTGGCCAATTAACTGGCACTTAACTGATGAAATGAGGCTGGCTTCTTACAGGCTGGGGGCGAGGGCCCTGCTGATCAGGCACCCTGTGCCCCACGAAGGGTCGCTCCCAAAGTCTCAACCACCCCCAATGCACAAGACTCCCTCCCGCCCCCCCTAACCAAACCCCTTGCCTCGCCAGGGCCTGACTGATTATCCTGGGCGCGGCCCTAAAAACTTACCTTTTTTCCGGCGCTGTCCTTCATCTTCTTCCGATGGCTGGGTGCAGTCCCAACAGTGGCCACTGCTCCCGGTGGTGCTGCTGGGACCAAGAACTGCTGGCCTGCTGATTGGAGGGGCAGCTCTATCAGACGGGCGTTGCTGCCTCAAGGAGGTGGAAGTACCGCCCATGACCCATTAAGGGCTGGGGGAGTGTAAAATCCGGTCTGGCTCCCCAGGCCCGGCGGAGGCGGGCTCGCCACCGACTTTTCGTCCTGTGGACAGGGGACCCCCCCCGACTCAACGAAAAATTCCGGTGATGGTGTCAGTTGTGCACCATTTGTCATACCTTTGCTCCTGGCAGTTGTCCAGAGCTGATGTAGTGCGATGTTTACCCAATAAACCAAATTTTGTATGAACGTGTGGAACAAATCTCGAGTGGTGTCATTCCGCTGAGCACCAGCCTCTTGTGTACTGTTGAAAGATGTTACTGCACTCAGCCTATGGGGGTGGATTTTAAAAGCTTTTAATTAGTTGAGCATGAAAGGATTCTCTGCAACATCCTCATCCATCTATCTGCCTGTAATTGAGATTGGTAACAGCTGTGATATATTGCCTACGTGGAGAAATTATGTGTAGGAGCAGACTAGAAATGGAGGCTTGGCTGAGCAGAAATACTCATCACGACATGAATATTGAAAATAAAGGAAATGATAAAAGGATGCCGATTGAAAGACTGTGCGGCTTGCATTTGAGGTGACCCATTCCCCTTCCTCAATGAATGCTCTTGAGGTGTTCTTGAAAAAAAGTGCAAACGAGTTGAAGATATAGCTGAGTCAACAACTAATATTGTTCGCTAATTATTTCCAGATCACTGGATTGAGGTTGGTAAGAATTTTCCTGTTCAAACCGAAATGGAAACCAGTGGCAAATAATTGGCATGGAATTTCAATTTCCCTCCCCCTGCCGCCATCCCCGCCCACCCCCCCTTCCCCCCCCCCCCCACACACGCACACCCTCTCCTCACTCTCCAAGATTTTTTTCACCTTGTTTACACTTTGTTTCATTAATCCACGTGATGTGGAGAAATGAACTCAGACTTTTATTTTCAGCTTGAATTAAAGGGTAATTCTTGGCAACAAAATATTTTAAAGCGTGTCTTTCCAAAGCATTTAAAAGGAAGACAGGCTTGCACTTATTTAACGTCATTCACAACATCCTAAAGTGCTTTAGAGCCGAATGAAGTTATTTTGAAGTGCAGTCACTGTTGTAATGTAAAACTCATGGCAGCCAATTTGCACACAGCAAACTTCACAAACAGCAATATGATAACAATCAGATAATCTGTTTTAGTGATGCTGGTTGAGGTTTAAATATTGGCCGGGACATCAGGGAGAACTCTCCTGCTGTTCTTTGAAATAACATCAGGAGATCTTTAATGTCCACCTGATAGGACAGGTGGTTTCATGCCTCATCTGAAAGATGGCACCTCCAACAGTGCAGCACTCCCTCAGTGCTGCATTGAAATGGTAACCTACATTTTGCACTAGGGAGACTGTGGCATGGTGGTAATGTCACTGAACTCGTAATCCAGAGTCCAGACTAATACCCTGGGGACATGGGTTCAAATTCCACGACAGCAGCTGGTGGAATTTAAATTCAATTAATGAATAAAAATCTGGAATTGAAAGCTAGTCTCAGTAATGGTGCAATGAAACAACCATCAATTGTCATAACAACACATCTGGTTCTCTAATGTCCTTCAGGGAAAGAAAATATTCCGTTCTTACCTGGTCTGGCCTACATGTGATTCCAGACCCACAGCAATGTGGTTGACTCTTAACTGCCACTCAGTTGTCAAGGCAGTTAGGGATGGGCAACAAATGCTGGCCGAGCCAGCAACGCCCACATGCCATGAAAGAGTTAACCTAGATTCAAGAGTTATGATTGGGACTATGAATCCATAAGCTTCTCACTCAGAGGTGAGAGAGCTACTTACATGGTTGACAATGTAACTAAGTTGCCACAGATTTTAACTTGCTATTCAATGTAGTTTGAGAATGGGGAAAAACAGTATCGTAAGGCAGAAATACAAAAGCAAAATAGTGTGGCTGCTGGAAATCTGAAATAAAATTAGAAAATACTGGAAATACTCTGCAGGCAACATCTCTGGGGAGAAAAGCAGAGTTAACATTTCAGGTCATCAGAACTTCACGCCATCCCAGTTCTGATGGAGGGTCACAGACCTGAAATATTAACTCTGTTTTTATCTCCACAGATGCTGCCTGACCTGCTGAGTATTTCCAGTATTTTCTGTTTTTATTTCATAATGTAGAAATACTAGGGAAAGCCTCTAGTTTTCTTGCTGCATGCAGGATCTAATAAGCGTATCCTATGCCGACAGGGTCAACCTGCTCACAGTCCCCCGAGGACTGTGGAAACATTAGTTAAGTTTGGAGCTACTGCAACTATTTTGTATTCTGGTACTATCGATTTTGCAATGGTTGATATGATATTTGTGGCACATCAAATTCAAGAAAAGTCCTGCGAAGAGAACGAGGAAATCAACATGGTGTTTGTTGAATTGACCAAGGCCTTCGACACAGTAAACTGTGAAGGCCTGTGGAAGGTACAAATATAGCTGCCATGAAAAGATCATCAGGGACATCTGCTCATTTCATAACAGCATGATGGTCCGTGTGATGCAGAATGGTGCCTTATCAGATGCCTTTCCTGTCACCAATGGCACCAAGCAAGGCTGCATCATGGCTCCTATTCTATTTGCCATCTACTTTTTGGCTATGCTCTTGTATGCACTCAAAGATCTTGACACAGGAGTACACATTCAGTTCAGGACGAATGACAACCTCTTCAATCTGCAAAGGCTCAAGGCTCACACAAAGATCAAAGAACAATCACAAAATGAACTCTCGTTTGCCGATGACTCTGATTTTAAAGCACACACTTCAGGAGACGTCCATCTGCTTGTTGACCACTTTGACCAAGACTTAGAACTCTTCAACCTTATAATATGTCTGAAAAAGACCAAGATCTTGTACCAACCTGCCCCTGGCCACAAACTCCAAGACCCCATAGTCACAATTAACAATACACCCCTCAACTCAGTTCACAAGTTCTGCTATCTTGGGACTATCCTCTCCAACAACAGTACTTTGGATGATGAAATCGCCCATCGCCTGGCAAAAGAAAGCTCAGCATTCAGCAGGCTCACCCATAGGCTTTGGAGAGAGCTTGGAGTCTGTCTCAAAACAAAGATCAAATTACGTAAGTTTTAGAATACTCATGGACAAAGACGAGAGTGGTCCCAAAGGAAGAGTGCTAAATTGGGGGAAGGCCAACTATACCAAAATTCGGCAGGAGCTGGGGAATGTAGATTGGGAGCAGCTGTTTGAAGGTAAATCCACATTTGATATGTGGGAGGCTTTTAAAGAGAGGTTGATTAGCGTGCAGGAGAGACATGTTCCTGTGAAAATGAGGGATAGAAATGGCAAGATTAGGGAACCATGGATGACAGGTGAAATTGTGAGACTAGCTAAGAGGAAAAAGGAAGCATACATAAGGTCTAGGTGGCTGAAGAAAGACGAAGCTTTGAAAGAATATCGGGAATGTAGGACCAATCTGAAACGAGGAATTAAGAGGGCTAAAAGGGGTCATGAAATATCTTTAGCAAACAGGGTTAAGGAAAATCCCAAAGCCTTTTATTCATATATAAGGAGCAAAAGGGTAACTAGAGAAAGGATTGGCCCACTCAAGGACAAAGGAGGAAAGTTATGTGTGGAGTCAGAGAAAATGGGTGAGATTCTAAACGAGTACTTTGCATCGGTATTCACCGAGGAGAGGGACATGACGGATGTTGAGGTTAGGGACAGATGTTTGATTACTCTAGGTCAAGTCGGCATAAGGAGGGAGGAAGTGTTGGGTATTCTAAAAGGCATTAAGGTGGACAAGTCCCCAGGTCCGGATGGGATCTATCCCAGGTTACTGAGGGAAGCGAGAGAGGAAATAGCTGGGGCCTTAACAGATATCTTTGCAGCATCCTTAAACACGGGTGAGGTCCCGGAGGACTGGAGAATTGCTAATGTTGTCCCCTTGTTTAAGAAGGGTAGCAGGGAAAATCCAGGTAATTATAGACCGGTGAGCCTGACGTCAGTGGTAGGGAAGCTGCTGGAGAAGATACTGAGGGATAGGATCTATTCCCATTTGGAAGAAAATGGGCTTATCAGTGATAGGCAACATGGTTTTGTGCAAGGAAGGTCATGTCTTACCAACTTACTCGAATTCTTTGAGGAAGTGACAAAGTTGATTGATGAGGGAAGGGCTGTAGATGTCATATACATGGACTTCAGTAAGGCGTTTGATAAGGTTCCCCATGGCAGGCTGATGGAGAAAGTGAAGTCGCATGGGGTCCAGGGTGTACTAGCTAGATGGATAAAGAACTGGCTGGGCAACAGGAGACAGAGAGTAGCAGTGGAAGGGAGTTTCTCAAAATGGAGACGTGTGACCAGTGGTGTTCCACAGGGATCCGTGCTGGGACCACTGTTGTTTGTGATATACATAAATGATTTGGAGGAAAGTATAGGTGGACTGATTAGCAAGTTTGCAGACGACACTAAGATTGGTGGAGTAGCAGATAGTGAAGGGGACTGTCAGAGAATACAGCAGAATATAGATAGATTGGAGAGTTGGGCAGAGAAATGGCAGATGGAGTTCAATCAGGGCAAATGCGAGGTGATGCATTTTGGAAGATCCAATTCAAGAGTGAACTATACAGTAAATGGAAAAATCCTGGGGAAAATTGTTCCCTGAAGGTGGCAACGCAGGTCAATAGAGTGGTCAAGAAGGCATACGGCATGCTTTCCTTCATCGGACGGGGTATTGAGTACAAGAGTTGGCAGGTCATGTTACAGTTGTATAGGACTTTGGTTCGGCCACATTTGGAATACTGCGTGCAGTTCTGGTCGCCACATTACCAAAAGGATGTAGATGCTTTGGAGAGGGTGCAGAGGAGGTTCACCAGGATGTTGCCTGGTATGGAGGGCGCTAGCTATGAAGAGAGGTTGAGTAGATTAGGATTATTTTCATCAGAAAGACGGAGGTTGAGGGGGGACCTGATTGAGGTGTGCAAAACCATGAGAGGTACAGACAGGGTGGATAGCAGGGGCGGCACAGTGGCGCAGTGGTTAGCACCGCAGCCTCACAGCTCCAGTGACCTGGGTTCAATTCCGGGTACTGCCTGTGTGGAGTTTGCAAGTTCTCCCTGTGTCTGCGTGGGTTTCCTCCGGGTGCTCCGGTTTCCTCCCACATGCCAAAGACTTGCAGGTTGATAGGTAAATTGGCCATTAGAAATTGCCCCTTGTGTAGGTAGGTAGTAGGGAAAATATAGGGACAGGTGGGGATGTGGTAGGAATATGGGATTCGTGTAGGATTAGTATAAGTGGGTGGTTGATGGTCGGCACAGACTCGGTGGGCCGAAGGGCCTGTTTCAGTGCTGTATCTCTAAACTAAACTAAACTAAGCTTTTTCCCAGAGTGGGGGATTCAATTACTAGTGGTCACGAGTTCAAAGTGAGAGGGGAAAAGTTTAGGGGGGATATGCGTGGAAAGTTTTTTACGCAGAGGGTGGTGGGTGCTTGGAACGCGTTGCCAGCGGAGGTGGTAGACGCGGGCACGATAGCGTCTTTTAAGATGTATCTAGACAGATACATGAATGGGCAGGAAGCAAAGAGATACAGACCCTTAGAAAATAGGCGACATTTTTAGATAGAGGATCTGGATCGGCGCAGGCGTGGAGGGCCGAAGGGCCTGTTCCTGTGCTGTAATTTTCTTTGTTCTTTTGTTCTTTGTACCAGGCAGTGGTCCTCATATCACTTCTCTATGGCTGTGAGTCATGGACAACCTATCGGCATCACAAAAAGCAACTAGATGTATTCCACCTTCACTGCTTAAAATCTATCTGCAGCATCAAGTGGCAGGACAAAATTCCTAACACCAAAGTTTTTGAAAGGTGCCACATACCTGGTATCGAGAGCATGCTTATCCGAGCTCAACTTTTCTGGGTCGGCCATGTGTTTCGCATGGAGGATTCCTGCATACCAAAGTTGGTATTCTACAGCCAGCTGAGCGCGGGACCCCGCACCATAGCACATCTCATACTTAGATATGAAAACATTCTGAAAGCCAATTTCAGAGCCTGTAAATTGGCCCCCATTACATGGGGAAAAAACAACCATGAACAGATGCAGATAGAGAAGTCTCTGCCATCAAGCAATCTCAACATTTGAAGAGAAAAGAGTCAGGTCCCTACAGGACAAGCAAACATGTCGTAAACCCAGTGCCTTCACCCTCCACCAGTGACTTCATATATATTTGCAATCGGATCTGCAAAATAAGATTTGGTGTAGCATCACATATGAGATGACACCAACCTAGATGGAGAACAATTAGTTTTCCTTGCTGAACACGGATTCATCTGAAGTGACAGGAAAATTCGTCAACTATCGATTTTGCAATTCCTGAGCATTCTGATTAGACATCGTTTTTTAGCCGTATATAGTTACTATTTATCAGTGAAATACCAATGATAATGAGCAATGCACTACTGGAAAGAAATGTAAAGTAGGTGGATAGTATCAAGGGGTTTATCGCCTGTAATGAGGCAATCATAAATTTTCAAAGCTGATTTTTATATTTTGCATCTATGAATGATAACAATCGGCAGCCAGAGCTCAGTGGTGGCACTCTCACCTCAGAGTCCAAAGGTTCAATTCCCACACCAGAGACATAAGCACATATGCAGACTGGTATTTTTTCCTGCAATATTGAGGCTGTTCTGCACTGTCAGAGGTGCCATTTTTCAGATGAGACATTAAACTAAGGCCCTCGTCTCCCCTTTCAGGTAGATGTAAAAGATTCCATGATACTACTTTGAAGAAGAGTAGGGTATTTCTCCACATTGTGCTGGCCAATATTTAATCCCTCAACCAACATCACTAAAACAGATTATCGGCATTATCTCATTGCTGTTTGTGGGAGTTTGCTGTGCACAAATTGACTGCTGCTTTTACAGCACTGACTACACCACAAAAGTGTTCAATGGGTGAAAATGCGTTTTGGGAGGCTCTAAGATTGTGAAATATACTATATAAATGTAAGTCTTCCTTTTATGGTACTACCTAAATGTATCTGGCACCTTTAACATGAATTGCATTCCACAGAGTACCTAACCATTAAATTCGCTCAAGCAAGAGGTTTTTTGAATGTCTTAAAGCCGAGAATGGTGTTGAAGTAACAAAAATGAAACTGAACAAAACCTGGGGTCTGAGTACATTCGATGGTAAACATGTCCAACAGAGCAGCAAATGACAAAGACCAATAGGAGGATGAACGACATAATCACAATGTAAATATGTCAGAGGAGATAGTGATCAACAACTTGCACTTATATAGTGCCTTTTAATGTCGAAGTATGTCCGAAGGCATTTCACAGAGCATAATCAAAGTAAGCTTTATAGTGCTCTACTCAGGCAGTTACCTTTAATGCTGTGTCTGGCTGCCAAGGAATAAAAGAGACTTCTAAGGCTGGAGGCAGCTTAGAAAGGGTATTAAGAACAAAGAACAAAGAACAGTACAGCACAGGAACAGGCCATTCGGCCCTCCAAGCCTGCGCCGATCTTGATGCCTGTCTAAACTAAAACCTTCTGCACTTCTGGGGACCATATCCCTCTATTCCCATCCTATTCATGTATTTGTCAAGATGCCTCTTAAACGTCGCTTTCGTACCTGCTTCCACCACCTCCCCTGGCAGCAAGTTCCAGGCACTCACCACCCTCTGTGTAAAGAACTTGCCTCGCACATCCCCTCTAAACTTTGCCCCTCTCATCTTAAACCTATGTCCCCTAGTAACTGACTCTTCCACCCTGGGAAAAAGCTTCTGACTAACCACTCTGTCCATGCCACTCATAACTTTGTAAAACTCTATCATGTCGCCCCTCCACCTCCGTCGTTCCAGTGAAAACTTCCCACCTGTATTAGATCTTCCAAAATGCATTATCTCACATTTGTCCAGATTAAACTCCATCTGCCATTTCTCTGCCCAAGTCTCCAACCGATCTATATCCTGCTGCATCCTCTGACAATCCTCATCATTATCCGCAACTCCACCAACCATTGCGTCATCCGCAAACTTACTAATCAGACCAGCTACATTTTCCTCCAAATCATTTATATATAATACAAACAGCAAAGGTCCCAGCACTGATCCCTGCGGAACACCACTAGTCACATCCCTCCATTCAGAAAAGCACCCTTCCACTGCTACCCTCTGTCTTCTATGACCGAGCCAGTTCTGTATCCATCTTGCCAGCTCACCTCTGATCCCGTGTGACTTCACCTTTTGTACCAGTCTGCCATGTGGGACATTGTCAAAGGCTTTACTGAAGTCCATATAGACAACATCCACTGCCCTTCCTTCATCAATCATCTTCGTCACTTCCTCAAAAAACGCGATCAAGTTAGTGAGACACGAACTCCCCGTCACAAAACCATACTGCCTCTCGCTAATAAGTTCATTTGTTTCCAAATGGGAGTAAATCCTGTCCCGAAGAAACCTCTCTAATAATTTCCCTACCACTGACGTAAGGCTCACCGGCCTATAATTTCCTGGATTATCCTTGCTACACTTCTTAAACAAAGGAACAACATTGGCTATTCTCCAGTCCTCTGGGACCTCACCTGTAGCCAATGACGATACAAAGATTTCTGTCAAGGCCCAAGCAATTTCTTCCCTTGCCTCCCTCAGTATTCTGGGGTAGATCCCATCAGGCCCTGGGGATTATCTACCTTAATGCTTTGCAAGACGCCCAACACCTCCTTTTTGATAACAACATGATTCAGACTATCTACACTCCCTTCCCTAGACTCATCATCCACCAAGTCCTTCTCTTTGGTGAATACTGATGCAAAGTACTCATTTAGTACCTCGCCCATTTCCTCTGGCTCCACACATAGATTCCGTCCTCTGTCCTTGAGTGGGCCAACCCTTTCCCTGGTTACCCTCTTGCTCTTTATATACGTATAAAAAGCCTTGGGATTTTCCTTAATCCTGTTTGCCAATGACTTTTCATGATCCCTTTTAGCCCTCCTGACTCCTTGCTTAAGTTCCTTCCTACTTTCTTTATATTCCTCAAGGGCTTTGTCTGTTCCCAGCCTTCTGGCCCTTACGAATGATTCCTTTTTCTTTTTGATTAGGCTCACAATATCCCGCGTTATCCAAGGTTCCCGAAACTTTCCAAACGTATCCTTCTTCCTCACAGGAACATGCCGGTCCTGGATTCTAATCAACTGACGTTTGAAAGACTCCCACATGTCAGATGTTGATTTACCCTCAAACAGCCACCCCAAATCTAAATTCTCCAGTTCCTGCCTAATATTGTTATAATTAGCCTTCCCCCAATTTAGCACCTTCACCCGAAGGTGATAAACTTATCCTTATTCACAAGTACCTTAAAATTTATGGAATTATGGTCACTGCTCCCGAAATGCTCCCCCACTGAAACTTCGACCACCTGGCCGGGCTCATTCCCCAATACCAGGTCCAGTACGGCCCCATCCCTAGTTGGACTATCCACATGTTGTTTCAAGAAGCCCTCCTGGATGCTCCTCACAAATTCTGCCCCATCCAAGCCCCTAGCACTAAGTGAGTCCCAGTCAATTTAGGGGAAGTTAAAATCACCCACCACTACAACCCTGTTACCTTTACATCTTTCCAAAATCTGTCTACATATCTGCTCCTCTACCTCCCGCTGGCTGTTGGGAGTCCTGTAGTAAACCCCCAACATCGTGACTGCACCCTTCCTATTCCTGAGCTCCACCCATATTGCCTCGCTGCATGACCTCTCTGAGGTGTCCTCCCACAGTACAGCTGTGATATTCTCAAGAAGTTGGAAGCACATATGATGTTAAATTGAAGCAAATTCTTTCTCATCCTTAACTTGATACCACATTAGTCGTCTGTTAGTAGAGTGGTGATTGAGGGGTAAAGTTAGATGTTGTTGGCGTACACATAAAAACTGACCCTGCGTACATGAATAGGAACATCGCAACGGGAGTAGGTCATTCAACCCCTCGAGACTGTACCACCATTCAATGAGACCATGGCTGATTTGTATCTTAACTCCATCCACTCAACTTGGCTCCATATCCTTTCATACATTTTCCGAGCAAAAATCTATCCCGGTATTAAAATTATGAATTGAGCTAGTATCTACTGTGTTTTGTGGGAGAAAGTTCTACACTTCCTTGCACCCTTGGGTGAAGAAGAATTGCTTAACTTCTCTCCTGAATGACCTGGCTCTGCTTTTAAGATTATGTCCCATTGTCTTGGACTCCACCACCTCCACTAAGTACCCTATCAAACCTTTCAAAATCCTAAAAACCTAAATCAAATCACCCCTTAACCCCCTACATTCCAGGACATTCAAGCTTAGAGTATTTTCTTCTCATTAGCTAATCCTTGGAGTTCTGGTAACATTCTGGTGACTCTGCAATACAATCCTCCAAGGCCTATATATCTTTTGTAAGGGCGGCACCCAGAACTGTACACAGTACTCTAGATGTGGTCTAACCAGAGCTTTGTATAGCTGTAGCAAAGCTCTCTCCCCTCTATATTCTGGAGTTCCAGTTATAAAGGTTAACTTTCCATTTACTTTTTTTTTGTACCTGACATTTTAATGATCTGTCTACATGAACCCCTAAATCTCTTTGGACCTCCACTGTTCCTAGCTTTTCACCTTTTAAGTAATACTCAGATCTATCCTTTTCTTTGTGCAAACTGGATGACCTCACATACATCTGTTAAAATTCATCTGCCACAGATTCGCCCACTCACTTAATCTATCATGGTCTCTTTCCAATTTTATGCTTCCATCTACTCTACTTACTATGTCATCAATCTTTGTGTCATCGACAAACGTAAATATATTGCTTTCTAGTATGTTCATAGAATCATAGAAATTTACAGCACAGAAGGAGACCATTCGTCCCATTGTGTCTCTGCTGGCAGAAGAAGCGATAGCCAGCCTGTTATCTAAATCATTGATAAATAGAGTGAATAGTTGAGGCCCTAGCACTGATCCTTCTGGGATACCACTAGTTTCTTCCTCTGCCTTCTACCAGCTAACCAATCACCTGGAGTCCCTTATCAAAGATTTTTTAGCAGAGCACTTGGAGAATAGTGCCAGAATCGGACAGAGTCAGCATGGATTTATGAAAGGGAAATCATGCTTGACAAATCTACTAGAATTCTTCGAGGATGTAACTAGTAGAGTTGATAAGGGGGAGCCAGTGGAGGTGGTTTATTTGGACTTTCAGAAGGCTTTTGACAAAGTTCCACATAAGAGATTAGCATGTAAAATTAAAGCGCATGGGCTTGGGAGTAGCAATGGATAGAAAATTGGTTGGCAGACAGGAAACAAAGAGTAGGGATAAATGGGTCTTTTTCTAAATGGCAGGCAGTGACTAGTGGGGTACCGCAGGGATCGGTGCTAGGACCCCAGCTATTCACAATATATATTAATGATTTAGATGAGGGAACTAAATGTAATATCTCCAAATTTGCAGATGACACAAAACTGGCTGGGAGGGTGAGTTGTGAGAAGGATGCAGAGAGGCTTCAGGGTGATTTGGACAAGTTGAGTGAGTGGGCAAATGCATTGCAGATGCAGTATAATGTGGATAAATGTGAGGTTATCCACTTCGGTCGCAAAAACAGGAAGGCAGATTATTATCTGAACGGCTATTAACTGAGAGAGAGGAATATGCAATGAGACCTGGGTGTTCTCATACACCAGTCGCTGAAGGTAAGCATGCAGGTGCAACAGGCGGTAAAAAGGGCAAATGGTATGCTGGCCTCCATAGCGAGAGGATTCGAGTACAGGTGCAGGGATGTCTTGCTGCAATTATATAGGGCCTTGATGAGGCCACACCGAGAATATTGTGTGTAGTTTTGGTCTCCTTATCTGAGGAAGGATGTCCTTGCTATAGAGGGAGTGCAGCGAAGGTTTACCAGATTGATTCCTGGGATGGCGGGACTGACGTATGAGGAGAGATTGAGTCGGTTAGGATTATATTTGCTGAAGTTCAGAAGAGTGAGGGAGAAACCTATAAAATTCTAACAGGACTTGACAAGGTAGATGCAGGAAAGATGTTCCCGATGGTGGGGGAGTGTCGAAGGAACTGTAGTAAAATAATCAGACTTGGCACGGGGAGTACTCGCAACCGACTTTTATTAACTTGTGCACAAGGAGAACAAACACAGTAGAGCTCACATTGAGACTCAGTGCGATGTTCTGAAGAATTTCAGTAAAACAATGGCAATTATACTATTCTGCAACCAATAATCTTACAACAATAGTTCAATCCTTAATTTGCATTCTAAAGCACCAATAATATTACAATTCAGTTTTTGCTCTAAACGAATAAGATACAGTAATTTTCAATCCTTCGTTTACATATCTATCTCACCATTGGCCTTGCAGCTGGTACAGTGCAATAACAGAAAGAGACATTATGCTTCAACAACACTCTTCCTTTCTCATCACCCAGACATGACACATTCCTAAGGAACAGTTAGTGTGAGAAATATACTGACCAGGCAAACTCACACCCCTTGTCCGAGGGTGGCTCACCTCAGGTTCCACAGGAGTCCAGAACCAGGGGTCATAGTCTAAGGATATGGGGTAAACTATTCAGGACTGAGATGAGGAGCAATTTCTTCACCCAGAGAGTGGTGAGCCTGTGGAATTCGTTACCACAGAAAGCAGTTGAGGCCAAAACATTGTATGTTTTCATGAAGGAGTTAGATCTCGCTCTTGGGTTTAAAGATATGGGAGTAAAGCAGGAACAGGTCACTGAGTTGGATGATCAGCCATGGTCTTAATGAATGGAGGAGCAGGCTCGAAGGGCCGAATGGCCTACTCCTGCTCCTATTTTCTGTGTTTCTATGTTTGTAACCAGGTGAATAGTTTACCTTCAATTCCCTGAGCTTTAATTTGAGCTAATAGTCTCTTATGTGGAACCTTATTGGATGCATTCTGAAAGTCGATTTCACTACATCTTTTGACTTTAGCCGCAGGGGCAGAACATAGACAAAGAAAAAAAAGCAAAGAAGAATAGGGCCTGATGATGATGGCCTGGAAGATAGGTTGATAGAAGCCAATGAAAGGGAGATGTTGATGAATTCGAAGAACATTGGTCGCTGAAGGATAAGGTTTTGAGTTGGTAGGGGGTTGGGAGTACAGGAGTTTGATCTCATTCAGAAGATAAATGTGGAATGGACCTTGGAAAAAAATGAAAGGGGAGTTATGAAATGGCATGGGGTGCAAGGGTGGGAAGATTTGGAAGCCAGAAAGTCAGGGAGAGGAGGGAATAAAGGTGATGGAATGATCTCGATCTTTGGAATGGAAAAAGCTATGATTTTCTCATATTTGGAGGTGCAGTGAAGGGGATTGGGGAAGATGATTAGTAATTGAAAAGATTTCTTACCTTTTTAAAGAACCCTCATGAAGTGAGAGAATCTTCACAACCGCAAGTGTGATATTGTTTTAGATGATGAACCAGATGTGGTACTAACAAGCAGGACAGTCATCTGTCACTTTAAGAGATGAGAATTATGCCATGGAAATTATGAGGATGAGAGATAGTGAGGAACTGGGATGAAACAATAGTGCTAAAGGCAGAGTTAAGGAGAAACTGAGTAAGTTGAGAGCAGTATATGTATCAAGATGCACAGAAGACCCAAGGAGAAATTGCAAGTGTGAGACCGCACCTGGAGTATTGCGTGCAGTTCTGGTCACCGCATTATAGGAAGGATGTGGAAGCTTTGGAAAGGGTGCAGAGGAGATTTACTAGGATGTTGCCTGGTATGGAGGGAAGGTCTTACAAGGAAAGGCTGAGGGACTTGAGGTTGTTTTCGTTGGAGAGAAGGAGGAGGAGAGGTGACTTAATAGAGATATATAAGGTAATCAGAGGGTTAGATAGGGTGGATAGTGAGAGTCTTTTTCCTCGGATGGTGATGGCAAACACGAGGGGACATAGCTTTAAGTTGAGGGGTGATAGATATAGGACAGATGTTAGAGGTAGTTTCTTTACTCAGAGAGTAGTAGGGGCGTGGAACGCCCTGCCTGCAACAGTAGTAGACTCGCCAAATTTAAGGGCATTTAAGTGGTCATTGGATAGACATATGGATGAAAATGGAATAGTGTAGGTCAGATGGTTTCACAGGTCGGCGCAACATCGAGGGCTGAAGGGCCTGTACTGCGCTGTAATGTTCTAAAAACTGTTAGAAAGAGTTCAGAGTGGTGGTTTCTCCAGGGGTGGTAGGTGATTATAAAGAAATTGTGGTATAATGGGGAAAATGTGTGCAAGCAGATTTAACTTTATCAATGATAAGAGAGCTGGATAACATAAGAATCTGTTCCACCATTCAATAAAATCGTGGCTGATCTGATTGTGGTGTTAACTCCACTTTCCTGCCTGTTCTCCATAACCCTTTACTTCCTTGTAGCAAAAATCTGTCTAGATCAGCCTTGAATATATTCAATGACCCAGCCTCCACTGCTCTCTGGGAAGAGAATTCCAATGATTAATGACCTTCTGAGAGAAGAAGTTCTTCCTCATCTCTGTCTTAAATGGGAGACCCCTTAATTTGAAACTGTGCCCCTTAGTTATAGATTACCCAACGAGGGGAAACATCCTCTCAGCAACTACCCTTATACATTTCAATAAGATCACCTCTCATGCTTTTAAGCCCCAATGGGTATAGGCCCTTCCTGCTCAAACTTTCCTCATAAGACAACCTCTTAATCCCAGGAATTAGCCTAGGGAAACTTCTCTGAACCATTTCTAATGCAACTATATCCTTTCTTAAGTAAGGAGACCAAAACTGTTCACGGTACTCTAGGTGTGGTCTCACCAATGCCTTGTATAGTTGTAGCAAGATTTCCCTAGTTAATATTACATTCTCCTTGCAATAAAGGCCAACATTCCATTTGCCTTCGTAATTACTAGCAGTACCTGCTTGCTAACTTTTTGTAATCATGTACGAGGGCACCCTCTGTACCATAGCGTTCCGCAGTGCCTCTCCATTAAATTCTTCCCTCCAAAGTGGATAACTTCAAATTTTCCCACGTTATGGGCTGAATTTTACGCCGGGTGAACGGGAGCTGGTCACTGTCATAAAAGTCGCTGGTGTACCCGCTTCCACCTGGCCCAGAAATCTGTCCTGCATTTTATGGGTCCCTGGGCTTTAATTGTTCCGAGGCGGGGCTTCCACCCACTTGAGGGAGGAAGTCCTGCCTCATTGAGCTGCCAGCCAATCATCAGGCTGGCAGCTCTTAGTCCCTGCAGCACCACCAGGAGTGGTGGCCAATTCTGGGACTGCAGCCCAGCCAAGGACATGGAGCCAGGACTGAAGGTAAGTTGGGGTTTGCCTCGCCGTGGGAATTGATCGCCACCCGGTGAGGCAAGGGTGGTCATTTGGGGGGAAGGGGGTATCTTGGGTCCTAGGGGTGGTTGGGGAAGTGGGAGCGGCTCTCAGTCGAGCACTTTGTGCCCATTTGTCAGCCCAACCCCGCCCCCCCTCCCCCCGGTGTGCTGAGAGGCCACCAGGTATCACTGGACAGCGTTTCACGTCTACTGGACTCCCACTTGCCACGGGTAAAATACCCATGGAGGTGGGAAAAGGCTCTTAAATGGCTGTTAAGTGGCCCCTTAAGGGCCTTGATTGGCCTGGGTGGGTGGCCCGTTTCTTGCCCCACTGGCCCACGTAAAGTGGGGCAGAGGCAGGAGCAGGTCGGGTAGGCCTCCTGGAGCCTCCCGCTCAATTTTATGCCACCCCCCCCTGCCACCATCTGGCTTGCTGGGGTGGCATAAAATTCCAGCCTATAACTCCATTGGCCAAATTTTTGCCCACTCACTTAGCCCTTCTGTATCCCTTTGCAGACCCTTGGTGTCCTCCTCACAACATGCTTTCCTACCTTTTTTCATATCGCCCGCAAATGTGGCTGCAGTACATTTGATCCCTTCATCCAAGTCATTAATATAGATTGTAAATACTTGAGGCCCCAGCATTGATCCTAATGGCACTCCACATGTTGCAGTTTGCTAACGTGAAAATGCTCCATTTATCCTGTCTCTCCATTTCCTGTTAGTTAGCCAATCCTCTATCCATGCTAATATATTACCCTCAACACCATGGGCTCTAACCTTGTGTGGTAACCTTTTATGTGACACCTTATAGAATGCCTTTTGGAAATCTAAATACACTACATCTACTGGTTCACCTTTATCTACCCTACTTGTTACATCCTCAAGGAACTCAAATAAATTTGCCAAACACAATTTTCCTTTCACAAAACCATTTGACTCTGCTTGATTGTGTTCTGATTTTCTAAATGTCCTGTTATTACCCCTTTAATAATGGATTCCAGCATTTTTCCAATGACAGATGTTAGGCTAACTGGCCTATAGTTTGCTGCTTTCTGTCTCCTTCCTTTCTTGAATTTATATTTGTGGTTTTCCAATCTCCTGGGACCTTTCCAGAATCTAGGAAATTTTGGAAGATTATAACTAATGCATCCTCTGTGTCTGCAGTCACTTCTTTGAAGACCCTAGGACACAGGCCATTAGGTCCAGGGGACTTGTCAGCCTTTGTCATGACAAGATCTAAAGAATGGCCCTCATTGTGGGTGGGGAGTGTTTGTGGGGAAGGAGGGCATGAGAACAGAAAGGAAACATAGGAAATTTGGATAAAGTTTGAAATCACCAAGGAAATCACACAGTGCAGAGAGATTATGAGGACAGGTTCGAGGAGATTGTGACTCTGAGAGAGGAAACAAGCAAGTATTTGAAGGAATGAAGTAAAGCAACAAGGTCATGAAAGGACTGGCCAATAAGAACCTTGCTACTGCTACGATGACTGTGATGAGTGGCATGATGGTAGGTGGACTTGATGAGGGAAGGAATTAATTTTCCCAAGGCCCAGGATATTGACTGACTCATCTCAAGTGAGATTGTGGATGACAACAACAACAGCAACTAGCATTTATAGAGCACATTTAAAATAGTAAAACATCCTAAGGTGCTTCATAGAAGCAATTTCAGGTAAAAATTTGACACCAAGCTGTATTAGGAGATATTATGACAGGTGACCAAAAGCTTGGTCAAAGATGTAGATCTCAAGTAGCATCTGAGGAGGAGAAGAGGTGAGGTTTAAGAGGGAATTCCAGAGCTTATAAGGCAGGAGAAGTTTTGAAGGGCAACACGGGGTGTAAGGGTAATAGGAGATTGACAGAGAAAGTGGTATCGTGGACCAGTATCTCAAATTTAAAGTACATCATGTGAATTTGAAATGAATAAATTTGGCAATTTGTGGCCAGATTGTTGTAAAAACCCATTAGTGTTGGAACCAGTCATCTCTACCCAGTCTGGCCTACCTGTGAATGCAGTCCCATATTCTGTGGTTGGCTCAGGGCAATTACGAAATTGGCAATAAATGCTGCCAAACCACTATTACACATGTCCCAATAACAAATAAAAAGGGTCAGAAGATACAGAGTTAGGAAGAAGAATCATCCAGTCATAGAATGTTTACAGCACAGAAGGAGACCATTTGGTCTGTCATGTCTTACTGGCTCTCTGCAACAGCAACTCACCTAGTCCCACTCCCCTGTCTTTTCCCCATAGTCCTACATTTTTTTCTCTTCAGATAATTATCCAGTTCTATTTTGATTGAATCTGCCTCCAGCACACTGTCAGGCAGTACATTCCAGATTCTAACCACTCACTGTGTAAAAAAGCTTTTCCTCATGTCGCTGTTGCTGCTTTTGCCAATCGTCTTAAATCAGTGTCATACGAACATACAAATTAGGAGTAAGAGTAGGCCATTCGGCCCCTTCGAGCCTGCTCCACCAATTAATCAGATCATGGCGGATCTGATTGTGGCCTCAACTCCACTTTCCAAACCTACCCCCCGATACCCTTTGACTCCCTTGTTAGTCTACCTCTGTCTTAAAAATATTCAATGACCCTGCCTCCACTGCTCCCTGGGGCAGAGAGCTCCAAAGACGCTGGTTCTCGATCCATCGGCCAATGGGAACAGTTTCTCCCTATCTTCTCTGGCCAGACTCCTCATGATTTTGAACACCTCTATCAAATCTCCTCTTAATCTTCTCTCCTCCAAGGAGAACTGACCCAGCTTCTCCAGCCTATCCACGTAAATGAAATTCCTCATCTCTGGAATCATTCCCATGAATCTTTTCTGCACCCTCTCTAATGCCTTCACATCCTTACGAAAGTGTGGTGCCCAGAGCTGGACACAATACTCTAGTTGAGGCCAAACCAATGTTTTATACAGGTTTATCATAACCTCCTTGTTTTTGTACTCTATGCCCCTTTTTATAAATCTCTTATGCTTTACTAAATGCTTTCTCAACCTGCTCTGCCACCTTCAATGATTTTTGCAGATATACTCCCAGGTCCCTCTGCTCCTGTAGCCCATTTAGAATTGTACCCTTTATTGTATATTGCCTCTCCTCATTCTTCCTACCAAATTGAATCGCTCACACTTCTCTGCATTAAATTACTTCTGCCATTTGTCCGCCCATTCCACCAGCCTGCCTGTGTCCTCTTGAAGTTGATCACTATCCTCCTCACAGTTCACAACACTTCCAAGTTTTATATCAAGATTGGAGAAAAAAAAGTAACATACTGTAGTTGCTGGAACTCTTAAATTAAAGTAGAAAATGTTGGAGAAATACTCAGCATCTGCAGGAGAGAGAAACAGAGTTAACATTTCAGGTTGATGAGGAATTCAGGGTTCTGGCAAAGGGTTATTAATCTGAAGCGTTAACTCTGTTTCTCTCTCCGCAGATGCTGCCAGACCTGCTGAGTATTTCCAGCATTTTCTGTTTCCTCTTCATGTCCTATTGCCTACTTCTTGGTCCTCGTTCATTAATCGGCTTCTTAACCTACTACCCCATATGTCAAAGCATATCCATTCTTCTGCATGTCTTGCTACCACCTGAGGATTAAGGCCCTGATGGATGGCCCAAGGCTCCCATTTATTCTGCTCTTGGGTATTCTGCACTCAGCTGTCAAGGGCAATTAGGGATGGATAGCAAATGCTGGCCTGCCAGCAACGCCCACATCTCATGAAAGAATAAAACAAATCAGCAGGAGGTTTCCTTCCCTGTGTTTGGCCTGATGCCATGAGACTTCATGGGGTCAATGTTGAGGACTCCCAGGGCTACTCCCTCCCGACTGTATACCACTGTGCACCACCTCTGGTGGGTCTGTCCTGCCAGTGGGACAGGACATACCCAGGGATGGTGATAGATACGATTTTGTGACCATGAGTATGTCAGGGTATTGCTTGACTAGTCTGTGTGACAGCTGTCCCAATTTTGGCACGTCCCCAAATGTTAGTGAGGACGACTTTGGAGGTTGTGCTTTTGTTGATGCCAGGTGATCTGTCTGGTTTTATTCTTATTTGACTTTTCTGTAGCAGTCTTATACAACTCAGTGGCTTGCTAGGCTATTTCAGAGGGCAGTTAAGAATCAACCACTTTGCAGTGTGTTTGGAGTCACATGTCGGCCAGACCAGGTAAGGACAGCAGATTTCATCCCTGAAGGACTTTAGTGAATCAGATGGGTTTTTAAAGCCTTTAGCAGCTCTGTGCCTGGAAGGCCCAGCCTTGGACTGCACCACCAGGTGGCAGCAGTCCGGGCTGGCTAGCTGACAGGTGACAGCAAGGGCACTGGCGGAGTATCAGTTGTGGGAGGAAGAATGCTGTTATCCTGAGAGAGGACAGCAGTTTCATGCTTCCCAGTGGCATTACCACTTCCCTTGGGCTGGTGCCTCAGCAATCTTAGTAATATGTTGGAGGACAGATTGCTGGACTACTGAGACACCCTGCAAGCCCTTTTGAACACTGGTATCTGCAGCTATGAAGACAGCAGTGTGAACATGTGTGGCTGCAAGCTGAGCTTGCATGACTTCAGTCTGAGCTTCCACTACAGCACCCAGACATTGGATGGCTTCTTCTTGTGCTGCAATGGCAGCTTAGACATCGACCATCGGAGGCTGCATTATGGAGAGGTCACATGTGTTCTCATGGAGTTGGCCACCACTTCCACAGTGAAGAGGATGGGTTCTAAGATCTGCGCAAAGTCCTGTACGAAGTTGGTGCTGGACTCCCCTGTGCTCCTTGACAATGACTGCAAGCTTTCTACAGGGCTGTCAAAGCATCAAGCATTTAAGTGTGAATACCCATCAGTCTTCTTCTGTAGACCACCCGAACGAAAACCTCATCTGAACTTGTGTGCGACTTCACCCTTCAGTTAGCTGGTAACCGTACTACCCTAGTCCCCTACCCTGGTTGAACACAATTCTGCCTGGTATCTCACAGCATGCAGATCCCGCCTCAAAGCTATCCTCTAAATTATGTGCAGTGTCAGTACCTGAACTGGTGGCTGTGAGTGTGAAAGCAAGTGGCAGTGTGTCATCTTCATCACTGTCTTCCTGCACTTCCATCTCTTTCTCTTCCACCACTGCCTGGCCAGGTTGCAGTTCTTGGACATCTGATCTTTTTTACTCTTTAATGGGATGTGTGGATCGCTGGCAAGGCCAGCTTTTGATGACAATCCCAAATTGCCCTTGAGAAGGTGGTGGTGAGCCACAATGAGAAAGGCACAAGGGTAGCTTTATGGTGCAGGAAGGGAGGGAAAGCTAGAGGTTCATGATTACATCATCTACAGCTTGTAAACTAGAAGAGACTGTAGGATGATGGAGAAGTGGGATGTGAGAAAGGGGATTAGATCCCATCATTGTAGATGGTCTCAGCCCTGCCACTGACCATGGCTTCAGTTATTGGTGCTCCAATGATGTCAAACAACATCTCATCAAGGGTGGGAAGGACTTTCAGCAGTGCCTGCCCAGTTGGTTAGGAGCTGCTGCCTCTGGTTATGCACCACCTGGTCCTGCAAGAGAGAAGGAGGTGTGTAAAGGAGTCTGGTACAATTTCTTTGGGTGATGTTTTCAAAGCCCTCCATGGTCTCGCCCGTCCCTATCTCTGTAATCTTCTCGAGCCCCACAACCCTCCAAGATGTCAGCGCTCTTCTAATACCAACCTCTTGAGCATCCCTGATTTTAATTGCTCCACCATTGGTGGCTGTACTTACAGTTGCCTAAGGCCTAAGCTCCGGAATTCTCTCCCTAAACCTCTCCTCCTCTCTAATATGCTTTCCTCCTTTAAGACACTCCTTAAAACCTATCTCTTTGACCAAGCTTTTGGTCTCTGAACTAGTATCTCTTTTAGTGACTCGGTGTCATACTTTGTTTTATAATGCACCTGTGAAGTGTCTTGGGAGGTTTTATGATGTTAAAGGCAATATGTAAATATACAATCTTGCTCTGGCTATCATGATTGAATAGCTGGCAGTGTGTGGAAGCTGTGAGATGTGGGTGTGAGGCTTGCAGCAGTGCTAAGTTTATGAGAGTCAGCTATGAGTGTAATGTATGAGTCATGAATGATAGAGATTGTTGGTAGCTGAGTGAAGTGGGAGGTGGTGTGGGTGTGGTGAATTGAGCAGTGTGTGAGGCTAGTGGTGTAGCTGGTGGGATAAGGCATTGGAAGATACATTCAGTGACCTTGACCACTCACGTGAGGTCATTAAAATTCTTGTGGCATTGTCATAGAGTCATAGAGTTATACAGCACAGAAACAGGCCCTTCGGCCCATCGTGCCTGTGCCGGCCATCAAGCAGCATACAATTTTAATCCCATTTTCCAGCACCTGTCCCGTATCCTTGTCTGCTATGGCGTTTCAAGTGCTCATCGAAATACTTCTTAAATGTTGAGGGCTCCTGCCTCTACCACCTCCTCAGGCAGTGTATTCCAGATTCCAATCACCCTCTGAGTGAAAAACATTTTCCTCAAATCCCCTCTAAACGTCCTGCACCTTACCTTAAATCTATGCCCCCTGGTTATTGACCCCTCCACTAAGGGAAAAGGTTTCTTCCTGTCTAACATATCAATGCCCCTCATAATTTTGTATACCTCAATCATATCTCCTCTCGGCCTTCTCTGCTCTAAGGAAAACAACCCAAGCCTTTTCAGCCCAGGCAACATCCTGGTAAATCTCCTCTGCACCCTCTCCAGTGCAATCACATCCTTCCTATAGTGTGGTGACCAGAACTGTACACAGTACTCCTGCTGTGGCCTAACTAGCGTTTTATACAGATCCATCATAACCTCCCTGCACTTATATTCTATGCCTCGGCTAATAAAGGCAAGTATCCCATATGCTTTCCTAACCACCTTACCTACCTGTGCTGCTGCCTTCAGTGATCTATGGACCAGTACACCTAGGTCCCTCTGTACATCCGAGGGTCCTACAATCCATTGTATATTCCCTTGCCTTGTTAGTCCTCCCAAAATGCATCACCTCACACTTCTCAGGATTAAATTCCATTTGCCACTGCTCCGCCCATTTTACCAGTCCATCTATATCATCCTGTAATCTAAGGCTTTCCTTCTCACTATTTACGACACCACCAATTTTCGTGTCATCTGCGAACTTACTGATCATACCTCCTATATTCACGTCTAAATCATTAATGAACACTACAAATAGCAAGGGTCCCAGCACCGATCCCTGTGGTACACTAGTGGTCACAGGCTTCCACTCACAAAAACAACCCTCGACCATCACCCTCTGCCTCCTGCCACTAAGCCAATTTTGGATCCAATTTGCCAAATTGCCTTGGATCCCATGGGCTCTTACCTTCTTAACCAATCTCCCATGCAGGACCTTATCAAAAGCCTTACTGAAGTCTATATAGACTACATCAACTGCTTTACCCTCATCTACACATTTCGTCACAGCCTCAAAAAATTCAATCAAGTTAGTCAGACACGATCTCCCCCTGACAAAGCCAAGCTGACGATTCCTGATTAATCCTGGCCTATAATTACCTGGTTTATCCCTGCTACCCTTCTTAAATAATGGTCACACATTAGCTGTCCTCCAATCCTCTGAAACCTCTGTTGTGGCCAGAGAGAATTTGAAAATTTGTGTCAGAGCCCCTGCAATCTCCTCCCTTGCCTCACATAACAGCCTGGGATACATCTCACCTGGACCTGGGGATTTATCCACTTTTAAGCCCGCTAAAACTACTAATACCTCCTCCCTTTCAAGCTAATGTGTTCAAGTATATCACAATCCCCCTCCCTGATCTCTATACCTACATTGTCCTTCTCCATAGTGAACACAGATGAAAAGTAATTATTTAAAAGCTCACCTATGTCCTCCGGCTCCACACACAGAATGCCACTTAGAAAGGGTATTAAGAACAAAGAACAAAGAACAGTACAGCACAGGAACAGGCCATTCGGCCCTCCAAGCCTACGCCGATCTTGATGCCTGCCTAAACTAAAACCTTCTGCACTTCGGGGACTGTATACCTCTATTCCCATCCTATTCATGTATTTGTCAAGATGCCTCTTAAACATCGCTATCGTACCTGCTTCCACCACCTCTGCCGGCAGCAAGTTCCAGGCACTCACCACCCTCTGTGTCAAGAACTTGCCTCGCACATCCCCTCTAAACTTTGCCCCTCTCACCTCAAACCTATGTCCCCTAGTAACTGACTCTTCCACCCTGGGAAAAAGCTTCTGACTATCCGCTCTGTCCATGCCGCTCATAACTTTGTAAACCTCTATCATGTCACCCCTCCACCTCTGTCGTTCCAGTGAAAACAATCCAAGTTTATCCAACCTCTCCTCATAGCTAATGCCCTCCAGACCAGGCAACATCCTGGTAAACCTCTTCTGTACCCTCTCCAAAGCCTCCACGTCCTGCCAATTTTTATATTCTATGCCCCTACCCATAAAGGCAAGCATGCCGTATGCCTTCTTGACTACCTTATCCACCTGCGTTGCCACTTTCAGTGACCTGTGGACCTGTATGCCCAGATCTCTCTGCCTGTCAATACTCCGAAGGGTTCTGCTATTTACTGTATACTTCCCACCTGCATTAGACCTTCCAAAATGCATTACCTCACATTTGTCCGGATTAAACTCCATCTGCCATTTCTCCACCCAAGTCTCCAACCGATCTATATCCTGCTGTATCCTCTGACAATCCTCATCACTATCCGCAACTCCACCAACCTTTGTGTCGTCCGCAAACTTACTAATCAGACCAGCTACATTTTCCTCCAAATCATTTATATATACTACATAGAGCAAAGATCCCAGCACTGATCCCTGCGGAACACCACTAGTCACATCCCTCCATTCAGAAAAGCGCCCTTCTACACATACCCTCTGTCTTCTATGACTGAGTCAGTTCCCTATCCATCTTGCCAGCTCACCTCTGATCCCGTGTGACTTCACCTTTTGTACCAGTCTGCCATGAGGGACCTTGTCA
This sequence comes from Heterodontus francisci, assembly GCF_036365525.1. NCBI lineage: Eukaryota > Metazoa > Chordata > Chondrichthyes > Heterodontiformes > Heterodontidae > Heterodontus > Heterodontus francisci. The sequence goes on along the minus strand of NC_090371.1, from coordinate 29,440,793 downwards.
AAGGCTTTACTGAAGTCCATATAGATAATATCCACTGCCCTTCCTTTATCAATCATCTTTGTCACTTCCTCAAAAAACTCAATCAAATTAGTGAGACACGACCTCCCCTTCACAAAACCATGCTGTCTCTCGCTAATAAGTTTGTTTGTTTCCAAATGGGAGTAAATCCTGTCCCGAAGAATCCTCTCTAATAATTTCCCTACCACTGACTTAAGGCTCACCGGCCTATAATTTCCTTGATTATCCTTGCTACCCTTCTTAAACAAAGGAACAACATCGGCTATTCTCCAGTCCTCTGGGACCTCACCTGTAGCCAATGAGGATGCAAAGATTTCTGTCAAGTCCCCAGCAATTTCTTCCCTTGCCTCCCTCAGTATTCTGGGGTAGATCCCATCAGGCCCTGGGGACTTATCTACCTTAATGCTTTTCAAGACACCCAACACCTCCTCCTTTTTGATAATGAGATGACTGAGACTATCTGCACTCCCTTCCCTAGGCTCATCATCCACCAAGTCCTTCTCTTTGGTGAATACTGATGCAAAGTACTCATTTAGTACCTCGCCCATTTCCTCTGGCTCCCCACTTAGATTCCCTCCTCTGTCCTTGAGTGGGCCAACCCTTTCCCTGGTTACCCTCTTGCTCTTTATATACGTATAAAAAGCCTTGGGATTTTCCTTAATCCTGTTTGCCAATGACTTTTCTTGACCCCTTTTAGCCCTCCTGACTCCTTGCTTAGGTTCTGTCCTACTGTCTTTATATTCCTCAAGGGATTCGACTGTTCCTAGCCTTCCAGCCCTTACGAATGCTTCCTTTTTCTTTTTGATTAGGCTCACAATATCCCGCGTTATCCAAGGTTCCCGAAACTTGCCAAACTTATCCTTCTTCCTCACCGGGACATGCTGGTCCTGGATTCTAATCAACTGACATTTGAAAGACTCCCACATGTCAGATGTTGATGTACCCTCAAACAGCCGCCCCCAATCTAAATTCTTCAGTTCCTGCCTAATATTGTTATAATTAGTCTTCCCCCCAATTTAGCACCTTCACCCGAGGACTACTCTTATCCTTATCCACAAGTACCTTAAAACTTATGGAATTATGGTCACTGTTCCCGAAATGGTCCCCTACTGAAACTTCGACCACCTGGCCGGGCTCATTCCCAATACCAGGTCCAGAATGGCCCCATCCCTAGTTGGACTATCTACATACTGTTTTACGAAGCCCTCCTGGATGCTCCTTACAAATTCTGCCCCATCCAAGCCCCTAGCACTAAGTAAGTCCAGTCAATATAGGGGAAGTTAAAATCACCCATCACTACAACCCTGTTACCTTTACATCTTTCCAAAATCTGTCTACATATCTGCTCCTCTATCTCCCGCTGGCTGTTGGGAGGCCTACAGAAAACCCCCAACATCGTGACTGCACCCTTCCTATTCCTGAGCTCCACCCATATTGCCTCGCTGCACGACCCCTCCGAGGTGTCCTCCCGCAGTACAGCTGTGATATTCTCCTTAACAAGTAATGCAACTCCCCCACCCCTTTTACATCCCCCTCTATCCCGCTTGATGCTTCTAAATCCTGGAACATTTAGCTGCCAATCTTGTCCTTCCCTCAACCAAGTCTCTGTAATAGCAACAACGTCATAGTTCCAAGTACTAATCCAAGCTCTAAGTTCATCTGCCTTACTGTTATACTTCTCGCATTGAAACAAATGCACTTCAGACCACCAGTCCCGCTGTGCTCCACAACATCTCCCTGCCTGCTCTTCCTCTTAGTCTTACTGGCCTTATTTACTAGTTCCCCCTCATTTCTTTCACTTGCTGTCCTACTGCTCTGGTTCCCACCCCCCTGCCACACTGGCCTACTCTTTCCTTGGGTATCCTCTTGCACTTAATATATTTATAAAATGCCTTAGGATTTCCCTTTATCTTGCCCACCAGTGTTTTCTCATGTCCCCTCTTCACTCTTCTAATTACTTTTTTAAGTACCCCCTCTACACTTTCTATACTCCTCTAGTGCCTCCACTGTTTTCAGCACTCTGAATCTGCCATAAGGCTCCTTTTTTTCCCTGATCCAATCCTCTATATCCCTTGAGATCCAGGGTTCCCTGGACTTGTTAGTCCTACCCTTCACCCTAACGGGTAAAAGTTTTAGATTAGATTAGATTAGATTAGATTAGAGATACAGCACTGAAACAGGCCCTTCGGCCCACTGGGTCTGTGCCGCCCATCAACCACCCATTTATACTAATCCTACACTAATTCCATACTCCTACCACATCCCCACCTGTCTATATTTCCCTACCACCTACCTATACTAGGAGCAATTGCTAATGGCCAATTTACCTATCAACCTGCAAGTCTTTGGCTTGTGGGAGGAAACCGGAGCACCCGGAGGAAACCCACGCAGACACAGGGAGAACTTGCAAACTCCACACAGGCAGTACCCAGAATTGAACCCGGGTCGCTGTCGCTGTGAGGCTGCGGTGCTAACCGCTGCGCCACTGTGCCGCCCCTATTGGCTCTGAACTCTCACTATTTCCTCTTTGAATGACTCCCACTGACCTGATGTTGACTTTCCTACAAGTAGCTGTTCCCAGTCCACTTTGGCCAGATCCTGTTTTATCATCTTAAAATCAGCCTTCCCCCAATTCAGTATCTTTATTTTCAGTCCATCTTTGTCCTTTTCCGTAACTACCTTAAATCTTACAGAGTTATGGTCACTATCCCCGAAATTTTCCGCCACTGACATTTCTACCACTTGTCCGGCTTCATTCCCTAGGATTAGATCCAGTACTGCCCTTCTCTTGTAGGACTTTCTACGTACTGGCTCAAAAAGCTCTCCTGTATGCATTTTAAGAATTCCGTCCCCTTTAAGCCTTTTGCACTAAGACTATCCCAGTTGATTTTAGGGAAGTTGAAGTTGTGTCCAGGTCCTTGGGGCTAGTCACCTGGCATTGACTGCCACAGCTGTCAGCTCCCACTGCCTTTGCACAGTTTGTCTGTAGGATCTCCTGACCCCTTGTGGATAAAGCACCTCTTTCCTGCTGTCCACATCCTTCACCAAGCCATCCAGCATCAGAGAATTTTGGAGCGTGATCCATGCCCTGTTTCAGGTTTCTGTCCTTGCCATTGTCGCTGGGTCAAATTCACGGAACTCCCTCCCTCATAGCACTGTAAATGTAGCTACACCATATGGACTGAAATGGTTCAAGAAGGCGGCTCATCAATATCTTCTAAAGGGCAATTAGGGATAGGCAATAAATGCTGGTTTTGTCAGCAATGCTCAAATCCCATGAACAAGTTAAAAAAAAGCACAGCTCTTACTAAAGTCACAGCTAACATGCTATGTAATTGTGACACTTCTCAACCTGTCTGCAGTCTTTGACACAAGTGACCACACCATCTTCCTCCAGCACTTCTCCACTGTCGTCCACTGGGTGGGACTGCCCTCACCTGGTTCCATTCTTATTTGTCTAATTGTAGCCAGAAAATTGCCATCAATGGTGTCTCGTCCTGCTCCCACATCATTACCTCTTGTGTCCCCCAAGGATCTAACCTTGGCCATTCCTATTTCATATCTACATGCTGCTCCTCGGGGACATCATCTGAAAGCACAGCACTAGTTTTCTCATCTATGCTGCTGACACCCAGCTTTATCTCACCACTACCTTTCTTGACTCCTCCACCATCTCTAAATTGTCAGGGTGCTTATCTGGCATCAGTACTAGATGAGCAGAAATTTCCTCCAATTAAATATTGGGAAGACTGAAGCCATTATCTTCAGCCCCTGCTACAAACTCCACTCCATTGCTACTGACTCCATCCTTCTCCCTGGAAACTGTCTGAGGCTGAACCAGACTGTTCATAACCTCTTAAATGACCTCAAGATGAGCCTTCACTCACATATTCACACCATCACTAAGACCGCCTATTTCCACCTCTGTAATATCGCCCAACTCCACCCCTGCCTCAGCTGCTGCTGAAACTCTTACCTTGCCTTTGTTACCTCTAAACTTGACTATTCTAACTCACTCAGGGCCGGCGTCCCATGTTCTACCCTTTGTGAATTTAAGGTCATCCAAACTCTGCTACTTGTATCATAACTCACATAATATCCTGTTCAGCCATCCCTGCTTGTTGTCCTACACCAGCATCTGCTTAAGCAACGCCATGATTTTAAAATTCTCATCCTTGTTTCCAAATCCTTCCATGGCTTCGCCCCTCCCTACCTCTGTAATGTCCGCTAGTCTTACTCCCTCCGGGACATCTACGCACCTCTAATTCTGACCTCTTGAGCATCCTCTATTTTAACCTCCCCACCACCGGTGGCAGTTGCCTCGGCTCCCTCCCTCAACCTCTTTGTCGCTCTACCTTCCTTTCCTCCTTTATGAGACTCCTTAAAACATACCTCTTTGATCAAGCTTTTTGTCACCTACCCTTGTGTCTCCTTACATGGCTTGATGGTGCTATATGAATAGCAGTTGTTGTTCTTGTTATTTAGTCATAATTCAGCACAGTTCTTGCTCACACTCCCTCTAACAGCTCCAGCACCTGCTCCAGCAGGAATTCACCTCCCCTTTAAAAAGTGCAGGCTGGCTTTAAGTGATGCTTGCATTACACAAACCTGGACCCCCTGCTTAGCTACGCAGTCACTCAGCAGCTCGTTTAGCACTGTCTGCACGCATCTATCATGCAAATCAGCTGGCAGCACACACACTACTCAGATCTTGCATGTTCAGGATCCACGTAACATGATGCAAATAAAACTAGTCGAACTACTATTCAATATTTCAGGTAAAGGGAATTTTGTTACAAGTAAATATAACTTCCTCACTGGATTCTATGCTGATGCATTTTAAATTTAAGAATAAAGCACAAAAATATTGAGTTTAAAGTGTAAAGATGTCATCATGCATATTTATGGCATTCTGAAAGCCATAAATCTATATCACTTGAGTATACATTTCACGATTCCTCTTACAGGTGACGATTTTAATTGAATGGACTGCCCACTTATACCAACAAAATTAAGAATTATCCCCAATATGTTTAGTTAAGTGGATAGCTTGGTATTACAATTTAATTCATCTAAAACCTTGCTAATCTTGAATACTTCAATATCATGTCTCTTGGGTCTTCTTTTCTCCACCATATTTGTACCCAGCTTAAATCGCCTCATTACTCAGGTGTCTTCCATAACATATTAATTTATTTGCTCTTTGCTGTACCCTGACCAATGCTAGGATGTCCCCACTGTACTTGAGGTAGAGCTGAATCAATCCAACGCAACAGTTTGTTATCACATCCTTGGAATTTTTTCTCCCCTTTTTTTCTCTTTGCTGCTGCCTCTCTCTGTGTTTCAGTGCAGAACCTACAAATAAACTCAAACTTCTCTATATTCTCTCCTGTGGAATAATATCATCAGACTTACATTCTTACTGTTTATTCCCTGCCCCAGCCCTCATCACTTCTTCACGTTAATGACATCTTAAAGCAGAAGATTTAACAGGAGGTATTCAAAATCATGAATGGGCTTGATGGAGTAAATCAGGAGAAACTGTTTCCAGTGGCTGAAGGGTCAGTAATTAGAGGGCAGAGGTTTAAGGTAATTGGCAAAAGTACCAGGGGTATCTAAGGAGAAACCTTTTTATGCAGGAGTTGTTGTGATCTTGAGTGCACTGTCTGAAAGGGTGGTTGAAGCAGATCCAGTAATAACAATATGAAGTATTTGCAGTGCTATGGGGAAAGGTCAGGGGAATGGGACTAACTGGATAGCTGTTTCAAAGAGCTGGCACAGGCATGATGGGCCGAAAGGTCTACTTCTGTGCCATATGATTCCATGATTTACCATTTGTCTGCCCATCTTGCTGATCTATCAGAATCCCTCTGCATTTGACCCACATTATTTGAAACCCACTAGGCCCCAGTTTGTTAGCATTAGCAGATTTAGAGGATTATATTTCCTGTATCCACTTCCAAACTTATTGACTGCACATTGCAAATAGTAAATGATCTCACACTGATCTCTGGGGCAAGATGTGCAGTGCGGTGGAAACAGAAGTTTCTTCTCCCAAGTGGATGTGAGGCTGCACCTTGATAATTGGACATTCACCAAAGAGAGGAGCCTGCAAATAAAAAGCGACCTCTGCAGAATGACTAATTCTTTCTTCACGGTGTGGGGAATTCATACATTGCCTCATTAGTGGAAAGGACAGCACGACAGCCTGACACCATTATTGCAAGGTCGCAGACTGAAAAGAGTAAATATTTGAGTGGCCCAGGAGAAGAATTCTAATGCCTCCCCAGCCACAGTAGCAGTGATGTCTAGGATGCACTCAATAATAAAACAGGCCCTGCTGTCAGCACCGTTAGAAATGCATTTTAAGTTATAAGTGGGCTGAAATGATTAAAAAGGCTACATAATGGGAGCAATTGTATGTATGATTTGCCCATTACTGCCGGAATTAGGAGAGTGCAGCTGGCATGCTGAAGTTGCCCAGCATGCGGTGTGCTATGTGATTTCAGGCTTGAATGGTGCCTGGTGTTTTCACCTTCTAATCTTCATATGTGATGAGCTCTCAGCTGGGCCTCTATTGTTCAGCATTCCGTAACTAGTGAGGAGTTCAGGGAAAACCAATTTGCAGCTGCTGATTAAAGGAGTGACTTTTTTTCTTTCATGGCTCTTTTATTTCATTCTTGGTTTGTGCTCAGCTCATCACTGCGAGACATAGGGAACGCTGGCACATCATTCCATGGTGCGCCCGGCTGCAGAAGTGAACAGCCAAGGTAGAATCTCTTTATATTGTACTAGCACCTTCCGGCCTTGTATCCATCTTGTATCCCGTGTGTGGCAGTAAAAAGAAGACAAAATGCCAATTCCAAACCTTGGTGTGGGTTCCATCTAAAATTTAATCTTTTCTCTTTTAGCTTCACTCATGATCATGGATCGCTTTGTGATATTGAGAACTCCTCTTCTCATTAGCCTCAATATTTCATAAAATCTAACCATGTGCATTACCTTGTGCATTCCCTCTCTCTCTCTGTGGCAGTAATGACTAAATGTGGACTTGTGTCTTACTTTATCTTTCATCTTGGTTACTTCCTTTAGGCCACCTTGGTTCAGCTGATGGTGCCATCAATTCTTGCTTCAAAGGGTTGTGGTTCAATCCTCATTCCAGGAACGGAGCAAAGAATCTAGTGTTGCATTTCAGCATGACACAGTGGGAGTACTGCATTGTAGGAAGCTTTGTCTTTCAAAGGAAGAAATAAACAGGAGCCCCTGTTTACCTATTTGAAGATGAGTAGCTGAGTTTTCCCTGTGCCCTTGACAATATTCATCCTTCACCGAACATTATCTCATTTGCTATTTGATCTTACCATGTGCAAATTGATTTCAGTGTTTGATGATATATTAGCTACACTTGATAAGTAACTTATTGGCAGTGAAGTGCTTTGGGATAGAAGGCTCTATGTAAATGCAAGTTCTTTCTTAACAAATGACTTTTTTTACCTGCCTTCCTGCTATCTAAATGCTGATGAAGGACTGCATCTGAAATGCTAACCTCTTTTGTATTTTGACTACCTGCTGTGCTTTTCCAGCATTTCCCATATTTAATTCATGTACAACTAGAAATCATCAAACAGTCTAAAGTGTGATCATATTCAAAAAGGGTGACATATTAAACTCAAGCAATTATAGACCTGCTAGTTTTACTTTGGTCCCAACTGAAGTAATGGAATTAATCACCAGATATAAACTGGAAGATTATTGTAAAAAAAAATGAGTACAGGTTAAAAGTCCAGGCTTTATTTTTTAGTATGAAAAAAATACAGAAAATATTGGTTGTGTTTGGTGTACACCTCTCTCAGATGTGGACTCGGCAAAGTCTCCAGAGCCATGTTAATTATTTTTTATTCTTATTCTTATGTGGTGTGATCTAATATATATGATTATGTTTAGCAAGTGAATGAATCTGAATATTAATTCCATATGTGAAACAAAACATTAAGTTGCTTAGAAAAAAGGGGTTATTCGCCTTTGTACAGTTAACAGTGTAGAAAACCGAGGACCTTGGTTCTGTTTTTAATGACCTGCAATTTACTGGATGTTTTGTTTACATTGTACTGATTTTGTTCTATTGATGCTTGAGATGTCTGACTTGAAAAGTGTTACAGGTTTAAAAAGGAGAAAAACATCTCTGTGCAGAATGTTAAAGCGGTGTATCCTTTTTATTTTACTGACACTTGCATTTTACACTCTGTAATAAAATGTCCGCAACATTTCTTTGTGGGAAATTTGGCCTTTTAAAAAACCGGCAGGGACTCAATGGGCCAAATGGCCTCCTTCTATGCTGTAAATGACACTATGACTCTATAACCTGTAGTCAACTGTAGATTGAGAAGGGTGAGATTCTGCCTGACCAGATTCCACAATCTAAGTGGACTGTGATAAGCTTAGGGACATATCATACCAAGGTTTCCAGAGGACATTGGACAAAGTTCCACAAGAAAGGCTATTACCACTTTCATTCACTTTATTTCTCCACCACCAGCCCAGGTATGTCCTGTACCCAAAAAGCATGACAAATCCAACCCGGCCAATTACCACCTCGTCATTCTACTCTCAATCATCAGTAAAGTGAGGGAAGGTTTCGTCAACAGTGCTATCAAGCAGCACTTGCTTAGCAATAACTTGCTCACTGATGCTCAGTTTGGATACTGCCAGTGCCACTCAGCTCCTGGCCTCATTACAACCTTGGTTCAAACATGGACCTGGGAACACTACCACCTACAAGTTCCTCTTCAAGCCACACACCATCCTGACTTGGAATTATATCACCGTTCCTTCACTGTCGCTGGGTCAAAATCCTGGAACTTCCTGCCTAATAGCACTGTGGGTGTACCTACCCAACATGGACTGCAGCAGTTCAAGAAGGAGGCTTACCACCCCCTTTTCAACGGCAATTAGGATTGGGTAATATATGCTGTCCTAGCCATCGATGCCCACATCTGATGAATGAATAAAAAAAAAGTGTGGTGTGTCACAGGGATCAATGCTGGGGTCTCAACTTTTTAGAATTTATATAAATGACTTAGATGAAGGGACCACAAGTATGGTTGCTAAATTTGCTGATGACACAAAGATAGGTAGGAAAGTAAGCTGTAAAGAGCACATAAGGAGGCTACAACAGTTAAGTGAATAGGCAAAGATCTGGCAAATGGAGTGTAATGTGGAAAAATGTGAATTTGTCTATTTTGGCAGGAAGAATAAAAAAGAAGCATATTATCTAAATGGTGAGAGATTGCAGAACTTTGAGATGCAGAGGGATCTGGGTGTCCCAGTGCATGAAGCACAAAAGGTTAGTATGCAGGTTCAGCAAGTAATTAGGAAAGCTAATAGAATGTTATCGTTTACCGCGAGGCGAATTGAATACAAAAGTAGGGAGGTTATACCTCAGTTATACAGGGCATTGATGAGATCACATCTGGAGGACTGTGCACAGTATTGGCCTCCTTATTCTGCTTATTATTCTTACTCCTGCTCCTAAGGCGTATGTTATTATGAATGTTCATACGGTAGCATCGCCTGTTTGGACACTGGAGCCTGTGGCTCTGATGGCCCCCCTGACTCTCAGGAAGCCACTGGCAAAATGCCGGCGGCCCTCAAAATGGCACTTAATTGGGTCTTTAATTACCTTAATTGCCTGCCTGCCTCCAGTCGGTTGGCAGCAGGCCGTTGCTGTTCCTGCCACTGGGAAACTTTCCCGGCAGGAGGATTGCCTAGGGGAGCCATCCCGATGCAGCTCCCCGGCATTTTACTGGCCACGCCCACCATCCGGGGGCTGGTAAAATTCCGCCCTAAGAGTATAAATGGTTCAGAGTTGCAAAGGCCAGATGGCTACAGGTTCAGTGATGCAGATTAACAAGGTCATAAAATTTTTAACGAAGCTCATTTCTAGTGGAATAGAATGGAATTGAAAAGCAGAAAAGTTATGTTAAACTTATATGAAAGCTTGGTTGGATCTCACTTAGAATACTGTGCACATTTCTCGTCTCCATATTATGAAAGGATATAGAGGCACTGGAAAACATGCAAGAAAGATTAACTAGAATGATACCAGAACTGAGAGGTTATAGCTATCAGGACTGAACAGGTGGGGACTCCTTTCTATTGAAAAGAGAAAGCTGAGGAATGATCTAAGAGAGGTCTTTAAAATTATGAAATGGTTTGATAGGGTAGATGTCTAGAAGATGCTTCCTCATGGGGGTATCTAAAACTAGGGATCATTAATATGATAGTTACAATAACTCCAATAAGGATTTGAAGAGAAACAATTTTACCCAAAGAATGGTTAGAATGTGGAACTTGTGAGCACCTTTATAAAGCTCTGGTTGGGCCTAAACAGAATATTGTGTCCAGTTCTGATCAGCACACTTTAGTCAGAATGTGAGGGTCACTGCGAGGATGCAGAGGAGATTTACCAGAATGGTTCCAGGGATGAGGGTGTTTAGTTACAAGGTTTGGTTGGAAAAGCTGTGATCATTCTCTTTGGAACAAAGAAGATTGAGGGGAGATTTGATAAGAGATGTACAGGATTATGACAGGCTTAGATAAGTTAGACAAGAAAAAACTGTTCCTATTAACAAATTGGTACAAGGACTAGGGGACACAGATTGAAGGCAAAAGATGCAGGGGGAATGTGAGGAAGCACTTTTTTACGCAGCAACTGGTAATGACCTGGAACTCGTTGCCTATGAGGGTGTTGGAAGTGGAGACAATCAATGACTTCAAAAGTAAATTGGATGGGCACTTGAAGGAAGTAAACTTTCAGGACTATGGGGATTGAGTGGGGGATTGGGACTGACTGGATTGCTCTGCAGTGAGCCAGCATAGACCCGATGGGCCAAATGGCTTCCTTCTATCCCATAAATGACCATATGACTCTATGACATGCACTCGTTGAGGTGAATAGCATAGATGTATTTAAGGGAAAACTAGATAAGTACATGAATAACAATGAAAATAAAATGTATTTGTATAGCACCTTTAATGTAATAAAACATCCAAAGGTGCTTCAAAGGGGCATTATAAAACAACATTTGACAGTGAGCTACATAAGGCAATATTGGGGCAGATGGCCAAACAGGGGTAAGGTAGAGTGGTGAAGAGGTTGGGGAGGGAATTCTAGGCATGGCTGCCAATGGTGGAATGATTAAAACCGGGGATGCTCAAGAGGCCAGAATAGAAGGATATGCTGATAGGGTTAGATGAAGGGAGGTGTGGAGCATAAACACCTGCGTGGACCAGTTGGGCTGAATGGCCTGTTTCTGTGATGTAGATTCTGTGTAATACTATATAATTTTTCATCTCAACCAGGCTACACTGACCAATATGTGTCTCAAATTATTCATACACCATAACCCAAAATGTTATTGTTTAATCCTGCTGCTGATACAAGCCTAAAGGTAGCAGGCATCACACAGGAAAATCTCTGCATATATCTCACTATCTAATTTATGTATGATATAACATGGCAGATAATACTTAAGGATGGCAGAGAAATAGTACATTTCCCCACTGTGAACAGAAACCATTCATGATAATCCGCATTGACTTACGCAGAAATGCAGAACCTGGATAAGTCTGTCTCCAGACACTAAATTGTCAAAAATTGGAATTTGTGGCCATTCAAATACCTTCTAGTGACTTAGCCTTGAGCTTAGAAATTGAAGAAATTGCAGGAAGATCTGCTGTACCAACCTGACAGACTATAAGATTACATTCTTTTCGATAAAACAGAAGTGACAGTACTCACATAGCTGCCAGCCAGAGATGAATGTTGAAGAGCTCATCTGATTAAACAGGTTACTGGCTTCGTATATACAGTTAGTCACCTGGCCTCCTGGAGAGCAAGGTTCACTGGAGTATCTGACTAATCCCGATATGCAACCCTTAAGTGTGCAGTTTTCTTACAGATTTTATTTTCTTGCAGTTAAATGATATGGACAGCTCCGTTATGCCGAAATAGAAATGCAGCTCACTGATTTACACAGATTAATGAAGGCTTTTAAATGTACAAAGGCATTGAAGCTAATCTGATATCCTGCCAATCAGGTAGGAGTGTAATAATTTTTAGGAGTAGATGTCATCAAGCCCAAAGAAGCTGTTGTTTTATATTCACTGATCAATGCCAGTTAGCCACCTTCTCACCACATCCGTCAATCCCCTTTTCTCTCCGCAAGCACATTAAACTGTTTGCCAGATACCTTTGGTTAAGTGAAAGAACTCTTTCTTCTTTGTTCAAGACCCACTCAAACACATTATCTAGGCCGACACTTCAGTGTAATACTGAGGGAGCGCTGCATTGTTCGAAGTGCAGACATTTTGATAAAATGTTAAATTGAGATGCAGTCTTCCCTCTTTGGTGGATGTAAAAGATCACATACCACTCTTTGAAAAGCAGGGGAGTTCTCCCCGATGTCCTGGCCATCATTTATCTCTCAAACAATATAAATTTTTAAAAATCAAATTAATTGGTCATTAGATTTCTTGGACCTTAAGTCTCCATTTACCAATAAAATTCCTATCTAATTTCTTCCTATCTAACCTATCAATGCCTCTCATAATTTTGTGTACCTCAAACATGTACCCCCTTAGCCTTCTCTGTTCTAAGGAAACCAACCCTAGACTTTTCAGTCTCTCTTCATTGCTGAAATGCTCCAGCCCAGGCAACATCCTGGTGAATCTCCTCTGCACCCTCACCAATGCAATCACATCCTTCCTATAGGATGGTGTGCAGAACTGTACATAGTACTCCAGCTGTGGTCGAACTAGCATTTTATACAGATCCATCATAACCTCCCTGATCTTATATTCTATGCCTTGGCTAATAAAGGCAAGTATCCCATATGCCTTCCGAACCACCTGCGCTGCTGCCTTCAGTGATCTATGGACAAGTACACCTAGGTCCCTCTGACCCTCTGTACTTCCTAGGGTCCTACTACCCACAGTATATTCTCTTGCCTTGTTAGTCCTCCCAAAATGCATCACCTCACACTTCTCAGGATTAAATTCCATTTGCCACTGCTCTGCCCATCTTACCTGCCCATCTATATCGTCCTGTAATCTAAGGCTTTCCTCCTCACTATTTACAACACCACCAATTTTTGTGTCATCTGCGAACTTACTGATCATACCTCCTATTCTTTTCTTTTGGGCCTCCTTATCTCGAGAGACAATGGATACGCGCCTGGAGGTGGTCAGTGGTTTGTGAAGCAGCGCCTGGAGTGGCTATAAAGGCCAATTCTAGAGTGACAGGCTCTTCCACAGGTGCTGCAGAGAAATTTGTTTGTCGGGGCTGTTGCACAGTTGGCTCTCCCCTTGCGCCTCTGTCTTTTTCCTGCCAACTACTAAGTCTCTTCGACTCGCCACATTTTAGCCCTGTCTTTATGGCTGCCCGCCAGCTCTGGCGAACGCTGGCAACTGACTCCCACGACTTGTGATCAATGTCACAGGATTTCATGTCGCGTTTGCAGACGTCTTTAAAGCGGAGATGTGGACGGCCGGTGGGTCTGATACCAATGGCGAGCTCGCTGTACAAAGTGTGTTTGGGGATCCTGCCATCTTCCATGCAGCTCACATGGCCAAGCCAACTCAAGCGCCGCTGACTCAGTAGTGTGTACAAGCTGGGGATGTTGGCCGCCTCGAGGACTTCTGCGTTGGAGATGCGGTCCTGCCACCTGATGCCAAGTATTCTCCGGAGGCAGCGAAGATGGAATGAATTGAGACGTCGCTGTTGGCTGACATACGTTGTCCAGGCCTCTCTGCCATAGAGCAAGGTACTGAGGACACAGGCTTGATACACTCGGACTTTTGTGTTCATTGTCAGTGCGCCATTTTCCCACACTCTCTTGGCCAGTCTGGACATAGCAGTGGAAGCCTTTCCCATGCGCTTGTTGATTTCTGCATCTAGAGACAGGTTACTGGTGATAGCTGAGCCTAGGTAGGTGAACTCTTGAACCACTTCCAGAGCGTGGTCGCCAATATTGATGGATGGAGCATTTCTGACGTCCTGCCCCATGATGTTCGTTTTCTTGAGGCTGATGGTTAGGCCAAATTCATTGCAGGCAGCCGCAAACCTGTCGATGAGACTCTGTAGGCACTCTTCAGTGTGAGATGTTAAAGCAGCATCGTCAGCAAAGAGGAGTTCCCTGATGAGGACTTTCTGTACTTTGGACTTCGCTCTTAGATGGGCAAGGTTGAACAACCTGCCCCCTGATCTTGTGTGGAGGAAAATTCCTTCTTCAGAGGACTTGAACGCATGTGAAAGCAGCAGGGAGAAGAAAATCCCAAAAAGTGTGGCCACTCAGGATAGGAAAGGGCTCTGATGAGGAGCCACCATGTTGAATTGTGCCTTTCATATTGTCATGGAATGAGGTGATGATACTTAGTAGCTTTGGTGGGCATCCGATCTTTTCTAGTAGTCTGAAGAGACCACGTCTGCTGACGAGGTCAAAGGCTTTGGTGAAATCAATTAAAGCAATGTAGAGGTGCATCTGTTGTTCACGGCATTTCTCCTGTATCTGATGAAGGGAGAACAGCATGTCAACGGTCGATCTCTCTGCACAAAAGCCACACTGTGCCTCAGGGTAGACGCACTGGCCGAGCGCGTCTACCCAGAAGCTGACCTCCTATATTCACGTCTAAATCATTAATGTACACTACAAACAGCAAGGGTCCCAGCACCGATCCCTGCGGTACACCATTGGTCACAGGCTTCCACTCGCAAAAACAACACTCGACCATTAGCCTCTGCCTCCTGCCACTAAGCCAATTTTGGATCCAAATTGCCAAATTGCCCTGGATCCCATAGGCTCTTATCTTCTTAACCAACCTCCCATGTGGGACCTTATCAAAAGCCTTACTGAAGTCCATGTAGACTACATCAACTGCTTTACCCTCATCTACACATTTAGTCACCACCTCGAAAAATTCAATCAAGTTAGTTAGACACGATCTCCCCCTGACAAAGCCATGCTGACTATCCCTGATTAATCCCTGCCTCACCAAGTGGAGATTAATCCTGTCCCTCAGAATTTTTTCCAGTAGTTTTCCTACCACTGATGTTAGACTCACTGGCCTGTAATGACCTGGTTTATCCCTGCTACCCTTCTTGAATAAAGGTACCACATTCGCTGTCCTCCAATCCTCTGATACCTCTCCTGTGGCCAGAGAGGATTTGAAAATTTGTGTCAGAGCCTCTGCTATCTCCTCCCTTGCCTCACATAACAGCCTAGGATACATCTCATCTGGGCCTGGGGATTTATCCACTTTTAGGCCTGCTAAAACAGCTAATATTTCCTCCCTTGCAATGCTAATATGTTCAAGTATATCACAATCCCTCTCCCTGATCTCCACACCTACATTGTCCTTCTCCATTGTGAACACAGATGAAAAGTAATCATTTAAAACCTCACCTATGTCCTCCGGCTCCACACACAGATTTCCACTTTGGTCCCTAATGGGCCCTACTCTTTCCCTGGTTATCCTCTGCTCTTCATATACTTAGAAAACGCCTTTGGATTTTCCTTTATTGTGCCCGCCAGTGTTTTCTCATGTCCCCTCTTTGCTCTCCTAATTACTTTTTAAGTATCCCCCTAAACTTTCTATACTCCTCTACTGCCTCTGCTGTTTTCAGTGCTCTGAATCTGCCATAAGCCTCCTTTTTTTTCCTGATCCAATCCTCTATATCTCTTGACATCCAGGGTTCCCAGGACTTGTTGGTCCTACCCTTCACCTTAACGGGTACATGTTGGCCCTGAACTCTCATTATTTCCTCTTTGAATGATTCCCACTGGTCTGATGTAGACTTTCCTGCAATAGCTGTTCCCAAGTCCACTTTGGCCAGATCCTGTTTTGTCATATTGAAATCGGCCTTCCCCCAATTAATTACCTTTATTTCCGGTCTGTCTTTGTCCTCTTCCATAACTACCTTAAATCTTACAGAGTTATGGTCACTATCCCCGAAATGCTCCCCCACTGACACTTCGACCACTTGTCCAGCTTCATTCCCGAGGATTAGTACTGCCCGTTCTCTTGTAGGACGTTCTATGTACTGACACGAAAAGCTCTCCTGTATGCATTTTAAGAATTCTGCCCCCTTTAAACCTTTTGCACTAAGACTATCCCAGTTGATATTGGGGTAGTTGAAATCCCCTACTATTATTACCCTATAATTTTTACACCTGTCTGAGATTTACCTACATATCTGCTCCTCTATCTCTCCCTGACTGTCTGGAGTCCTTTCGTACACTCCCAGCCAAGTGATTGCCCCCATTTTGTTTTTAAGTTCTACCCATATGGCCTCATTTGAGGAACCTTCTAAGATATCACCCCTCCTTACTGCACTGATTGACTCCTTGATCAACAGTGCACTACCACCTCCTCTTTTCCCTCCTCCCTTGTCTCGCCTGTAGATTCTATACCCAGAATATTGAGCTGCCAGTCCTGCCCATCCCTCAACCATGTCTCTGTGATAGCAATATCATAATCCCATGTGCTAATCATTGCCCTCAATTCATCTGCCTTACTAGTAAGACTCCAATGCAATCCAGCCTTGCATTTTTCACTTTTGCTTTAACATATTTGCTCCCCCTTCCAGACTGACTCAGTTCCTCTTTTATATTTGACTGTGCATCACCCCGTCTACTCTGTATCCCATCCCTCTGCCAAATTAGCTTAAACTCCCACCCCCACAACAGCACGAGCAATCCTCCCAGCAAGGATGTTGATCCCATTCCAGTTCAGGTGCAAACTGCCCAACTTGTACAGGTCTCACCTTTGCCAGAAACAGACCCAGTGATCCAGGAAACTAAAGCTCTCCCTCCTGTGCCATCTCCTCAGCCACGCATTCATATGCTCTATCTTCCTATTCCTATACTCACTATCACGTGGCACCGGGAGTAATCACAACCTTTGAGGTTCTGCTTTTTAATCTGCTACCTAGCTCCCTAAATTCTTGTTGCAGGATCTCATTCCTCTTTCTACCTATGTCGTTGGTACTAATGTATACCACGACCTCTGACTGTTCACCCTCTCCCTTCAGAATTTCCTGCAGCCGCTCCGTGACATCCTTGACCCTAGCACCAGGGAGGCAACACACCATCCTGGAGTCACATTTTCGGCCACAGAAAGGTCTATCTGTACCCCTTACGATAGAATCCCTATCACTATAGCTCTTTCACTCCTTTTCCTCCCCTCCTGTGCAGCTGAGCCACCCGTGGTGCCACAGACTTGGCTCTTGCTGCATTCCCCTGAGAATCTATCTCCCTCAACAGTATCCAAAGTGGAAAATCTGTTAGAAATGGAGATGGACCCTGCACTACCTGCCTAGTTCTCCTACTCTGCCTGGCAGTCACCCATTCCCTTTCTGCCTGAGCAGTTTTTACCTGCAGTGTCATCACCATGGCGGGGGGGGGGGGGTGGTGGAGGAGCAGAAAATACCTCTGGGAGAGAGTCGCCATGCACCCCGATGCCGGGAGGGCCCGGCCCGATATTGCCAGCAGTGGCGAGGCCTCGTGGTCGCTCCCCGCTGCTCAATGACGAGAACCGCATTTACATGTTTAAATAAATTAAAATGAACGCATTAATCATACTTACGCCACTACCTTCTGTCCCTCTGCAATCTACCTGCCGCTGGCCAGCACTCCTGTGCCTTCGGATCCCTGTCCAGGAAATGAGGTAGCACATTTGTGGGGAGGGGTGAGGAGGTAAGCTTCTCAGGGAAGGGGGTCAAAGTAACATCACTGGTGTAGGGGATGGTGGGAAGGGTTTTAGTTTAAATTTTATGCACTTGATGGAGTGGAAGGTCAGGTGGACAAGGTAAGTGTTTTGTGGGGGGAGAGGCCAAATAATTAATTTAATTCTTATTGGGGTGTGGGAGAGGGGCAAAATCAATGTATTTAATTTTTTAAATTCATTTTAGATAATTAAATTTAACAGTAGGGCTCAAAGCCCTTGAAAATGGATTCAGCACCTGCACACAGGCAGCTCACGCCATTGCTGGGGAAGGACAGCCCACCCCCTCCATGTGATCGGGTGGGGACGGGGGGCGGGGGGCGGCCCACCCCAGCTATTTAAATGAGCCGTTGCACTTAGGATCGCAGCAGCTCCATGACGTGTGGCACTTGCGGGCGGGCTGCCATTGTTTACGCCTGCGGGAATATAAAATTCAGCCCAAAGTCTACGGTGAGCTACTTGGGTTAGTGATCATGCACGAATTTTGATTCAGGTAAGTGTTATGACTAGGTGAGAAAGGTGTCTAGGGGTCTTTCTCAGCCTTCACCTGGTCTTATAGTAACAGGGTTTAAATTTTAAACACACCGTGTTTTGAGCTCCCCCTTGGTGAATCCTTGTTCAGTGCTTTCCAATTATAAGGCAAAGAAATGAGCACAAACAGGCCTTCTTAGGTTTCAAGAAGAAAAGTGAAATATATTAAAATTTAGAATTAAACTGTAATTCGGTTAACGTCTACGGATACATCCTGTGCCCCACGCTAGCATGCATACGCAATACGCACATGCAAATAGAGACAGAAAAGAGCAGAAGAAAAAATAAAGTGGAGAGGTTTGAGGCAATACCGAAGAGTTTCTTGTTCCTGTACTTCGAACTCACTGTAGTCCTTTTGTAGGTTGTTCTTTCTTGTAGGTAATTCTTGCTTTTCGTTGGGGCCCAGTATTCTTCTTAAACCTTTCTAACTTTAGGAGACTTTTCTCTCTTGGAGTTCCTGTGGCTTTAATGGATTCCAAAGCTGGCGAGAAAGAGATGAGCTGACAGGAGAGAGGTCTTTTCCAGTCTTGGAGCAAACAGCTTTCTGAGTTCAAATTCTCTGTGGCACGTTCAAATTCAAAAAACTCCAACAGCCAGTTAGTCATGTGACTAAACTGGTCTGACCACATCTTCTGTGTAATGGGGAAACAGGGACTGGTTCCTCTGTTCCAACACTGTCTGCTAGTATGCAAAAAAGGTCTTTGCGGCGAGGGGCCTGGCAATTCCTTGTGATAGGCCCTCTTTTCTTCCCAGCAACAATTTTAAGTTTAATGCCATGTGGCAAAATTATCCAGTTCAGTTTCTGGTCAATGGTACCCCCAGGATGTTGATAGTGGGGGATTCAGTGATGGTAATGCTATGTCAAGGTGAGATGTTTAGATTCTCTCTTGTTGGAGATGGTCATTGCCTAGCACTTGTGTGGCGTGAATGTTACTTGCCACTTATCAGCCCAAGCCTGGATATTGTTCAGGTCTTGCTACATTTCTACACGGACTGCTTCAGTCGCTGAGGAGTCGTGAATGGTGCTGAACATTGTGCAATCATCAGCAAACATCCCCACTTCTGACCTTATGATTGAAGGAAGGTCATTGATGAAGCAGCTGAAGATGATTGGGTCCAGGACACTACCCTGAGGAACTGCTGCAGTGATGTCCTGGAGCTAAGATGATTGACTTCCAACAACCACAACATCTTCCTTTGCACTAGTTACAGTGCAGAAACAGACTATTCAGCCCAGCTGCTCTGTGCTGGTGTATGTTTTCTCAAATTAGCTACCTAGTCTAATTCCACTATCCTGGAGTTCCGAAGAAGGGTCGCTGACCCGAAACGTTAACTCTGCTTCTCTTTCCACAGATGCTGCCAGACCTGCTGAGTGATTCCAGCATTTCTTGTTTTTGTTCCACTATCCTGCTGCTCCTCTTACTCCTTAATATTCCTCTCTTTTGAACACCTATCTGATTAATTTTTAAAGAATCCATGGACACTGTTCTAACAGTGCTTTCTGACAGAGATCTCTGCCATCTAACCACCCTCAGTGTAAATACATTTTTCCCCCCCTAAAATACCCTTTATTTTTGTGATTATTTAAAATTTATGCCCTCTCCTTTCCATCTCACCAATCACTTGAGAAAATACTATTTACATTATCATAGCATTTCATAATTTTGAACACCTAAAAACAGCTTACTGCATGATAGTTCGCTATCTAGTCACACAGCACAGAAGGAGGACATTCGGCCCCTCATGCCTGTGCTGGTGCATTGAAAAAGCTATCCAATTAGACCCATTTCCCTGCCCTTTCCACATAGCTCTAAAAATGTTTCTTTCAAGTACCCCACACAGCCCCATTTCAGCTCCTCTGGCTTTCAAGTCAGCCGAGACTCCCACACCAGGCAAGCAGGGGCATACTTCAAATTTAAAAGCCGCTGCCTGGTGATATCATTGCTGTTGTGATGTAATTTTAACATTGAGGACCCCCCCACCATCCCTCCCCCACATTATAAATGCCACAGCTGAACCACAGCGAGAGGTGCCAACCGGGCAGAAGTAAGTTTTGTAGTATTACTTTGGTGAGATTTCCTTGTGGGCCAGAGGGAGCAGCAATACCACCCCCACCTGATGACTGCCCCGCTCCCACAGACCCCAGGAGTCCTTGTGCCTCCACATCCAGGCCTTGCCTCACCTTCTGTGCACTCATTGGCTGCTGAAACTATTGCCCACTGCTAAAGGTTATGCTGAAGACCGTTACTCGGCTCTTCCCTGCCGACTCTGACACCAGTCCTGTCAGACTCAGAAGTGAGGCAGTGCTGAAATATTTAAATTACTCTCAGCTGTTAAAGTGAACCAGGATTCATGCTACCATCTCTGTCGGGTTTGCTGTCCTGCACGCTCCCTTGACCGGCCAGAATGTGCCCCCTACAACCAGTAACCATAGAGGCCAAAGTCCTTTCCAACTGGGAGATAACAATTAACTTCTCAATAACCTCAATAGGCATGCCAGCTGTAATAAAAAGGCTAGCATGCGGCCTACATTAACATCACTGGCCTGTGAGTTGAGGTAATACCCTACCATGGGTTGCCCGCCCTGGACCCAACTGAAGACTGGTGAACAAAGTGACAGGATAAGTAGAACTAAGATTTGAATTTCAGGTGATGAAACACATGTCTAAACTGTGACACTGGAATTAGCCCTAATCCCTACTTGTATTTAGTAAGTACAAGCTGAGGCAAAGCAAAATCGATGATATAGAGCTATCTTGATAATCCCGTGATTCTGGTGTTAGGTTTATTTAATTTTATTGCCATTGCATTCGAACATTATGAACATATAGTTCATCGACTGCCTTGGAGCAGCTGCAGTGTCACACAAGGCAAGTGCACCATTTGCAGAAAGCTTTCTCATCAATCAGTGTTTACAAGATATAATCTTCAAGCATCCTCATTAATTTGGTTTCTTCTGTCTCTTGTTTTGTTGCTGGAAGTAAAATTGACAGAATTCCCAATTTCTTAACGGCTGTCTGTTTTAGTGGAGGATAATGGAAGGTTCACAATGTGTGCTAACAGATACTTACATTTCAGTCTGATTCACTTTAATCTTGGATTGCCATTTTTATTGTAAAGCATTAAACCAAAACGTAACTTTAAATGCAGCTAATTAACACGTGGGAAAATGCTCCCATTTCTTTACAGTTTGGTTGAGGTGAATAACATGGGCACATTTAAGGGGAAGCGGATAAGTACACGAGGGATTAGAAGGACATGTTGATAGGGTTGGATGAAAAAGGAGTCGGTGGAGGCATACGTGGAGCATTGGGCCGAATGACCTGTTTCTGTGCGGTCAATTCTATGTAAGTGTGTACGACAATTATGTTGAATCTCTGCCTCCATTTTTTTTGTTGATTTCAAAATTCTGCCAGAAGTGCAGATGGGCTCTCTTGGAGGAGAGTTTTCCCAGGGCTCTCCTGATCTCCCATTTGCATTCAGTGGAACATCAGTGGGAAACTCCTGAGAAATAGACACCAACAGCCATTTATTCTGTCTCTCCAGAGTGTACAGTGGGAGACCAAGAGAATTACCCACCCCCTCTCCCCCATCCCCATGGGCATTCCAGGTGCTGTGCCCACCCCCGGCCATGTGATTGCAATTGAAAGAGACAGTGCTGGCATCATCCATCATAATTCCCAAAGGTCCCACCTCAAATGCCCCCGAGGTAATGTACATCTGTGTGAAGAACAACTTGCATTTATGTTGCGCCTTTAAAGTAGTAAAATGTCACTAGGTGCTTCAATGGAGCATAAACAGAAAGAATTAATAATGAACCAAAGAAGGAGAGATTACGGCAAGGGCCAAGTACTTCCTCAAAGAGGTAAGTTTTAAGGAGCATCTTAAAGGAGAAGAGAGAACTGGAGCTGCTGAGATTATTGGCTATAATGCTGTGCAACCAACAACAATGGCTGACAATGAGAAAGCGGACATCAAGGTTTCTGGCTGCTGCACTGAATGTCTTGGTGGAAGAGGCTGAAAGGAGGAGAGATGTCCTGTATCCTTAGGTGGGCCGGAGACCCTCTAGACACATGCTTGGAAGGCAGTACCAAGAAATAGCAGAGGAAGTCAATGCTTAAAAATAGAACTCCAAGAACATGGATGCAGTTACAGATGTTCAATGATCTTACACAAATGGTCAAAGTCAGTGAATGCACCTTCCAATGGCATATCCTACCGACTGCACCACTAGCCTCAGTTGCTACTCAATTCATCACAGCCCCCAACACTCACCAGCCTCTATCAATCATGTGGTATCGATTACTCTATTCTCTGATGCAGCCTTCATCACTAATGCCTATTACTAGTGTTAATTGGATCCAAATTGCCAAATTGCACTGGATCCCATAGGCTCTTACCTTCTTAACCAATCTCCCATGTGGGACCTTATCAAAAGCCTTACTGAAGTCCATGTAGACTACATCAACTGCTTTACCCTCATCTACACATCTAGTCACCGCCTCAAAAAATTCAATCAAGTTAGTTAGACACGATCTCCCCCTGACAAAGTCATGCTGACTATCCCTGATTAATCCCTGCCGCTCCAAGTGGAGATTAATCCTGTCCCTCAGAATTTTTTGCAATATTTTCCCGACCACTGATGTTAGACTCACCGGCCTGTAATTACCTGGTTTATCCTTGCTATCCTTCTTGAATAATGATACCACATTCACCGTCCTCCAGTCGTCTGGTACCTCTCCTGTTACCAGAGAGGATTTGAAAATTTGCATCGAAGCCCCTGCTATCTCCTCCCTTGCCTCACATAACAGCCTGGGATACATCTCATCTGGGCCTGGGGATTCATCCACTTTTAAGCCCGCTAACAAAGCTAATACTTCCTCTCTTTCAATGCAAATATGTTCAAGTATATCACAATCCCCCTACAATAATTACATACAATATATGGTAAAAAGTTAAAATTAAAGGCACTATATCTGCATGCATCAATTTTGGACCTCAACTGTTTCCAATCTATATCAATGAGGGGACTGAGTCTAACATACCTAGGTTTTCTGACAATACAAAACTAAATGGGAAAGTAAGTTATGAGGAAGATACAAAAAGGCTACAAAGGGATATAGACAGCTTAAGTGTGTGGGCAGGAATGTAACAAATGGAGCATAGTATGGGGAAGTGTTAAATTATCCACTTTGGTCGGAAGAATGCTGGTAATCAGAAGGATTTTAGGGGTTCTTATATATGAATCGCAGAAAGTTAGCATGCAGGCACAGCAAGCAATTAGAAGGGTAAATGGTATGTTAGCCTTTATTGCAAGTGAATTGAAGTATAAGAATAAGGAAGGCTTGCTGCAATTATACAGGGCTTTGGTGAGACTACACCTGGAGTAGTGTGTACTGTAGGAACCAAGGGGTTAACAAGCTGCTATGTTAATCTGTTGTTACTGTATTGCTTGAATGAAACTTATGGTCTGCTGAGGTTACGTGAGGTGCTATATTTTTAAAAATAGAATGCTATTAAGAAATGATTATGTCAGGGAATAGTTATATTTTGTATGTGTATCAATACATTTATTATATTAGGACTAAGTTGTGTAACTTATGTCTGGAATCATGTTGTTATGTGAAATGTATATTCGCATGCTGTACTGGAAAGATGGTGAAAGACAATGTCTGCTGTAGGACAAAGACAGAAATGGTTTTGAGATTCGTCATGATTTCTGATGACTGCCACTCTCCATTACAATTAAAGAGACTCAGAGTAACAATAACTGATAGACTTACAGGCTTCATGAGGATGGAAATGAAATAAAGATGTTCAGAGGCAATTCATAACTGGAATTTTGATGGGGATATTAAACATTCCCCCATTGTATGGCAATTACTTAGGTTATCAAGCCATTTGTAGAGATCATGTATGGAAGGTGAAGTCATGCCTGACCAATCGAAAGGGTTACTTTGGAATATAAGCTAATATGGCATGAAGAAACCTTCGGAGAGGGATAAAAGAAGGAGGTTGAAAGACATTGGGGTGCGCACAGATTTGAAGAAGACCATGGTAAACCAAACACAGTGGCTCGGGAAGCAAGAACCAAGGATACACTGCACTCTGCTGTATAACTACTGCCATTGGTTAAGTATTACAATTTAAATCCTTGCTGTGCTTAATAAACTCTCTATCTTGATTTAAGAATACCAGGGTCAGTACCTTTTGGGTTCAAGACTGGTCAATGTTCCCCTTCACTCTACACAAAAAAATCTTACAGTAGAGTTATGTCTCCTTACTTAAGGAAGGATGTACTTGCTTTCGAGGGATGCAACGAAAGTTCACTAGATTGATTCCTGGGATGAGATGGCGGTCCTATGAGAAGAAATTGTGTAGATTGGACCTATATTATATGGAATTTAGAAGAATGAGAGGTCATCTCATTGAAAGATATAGAATCCTTAGAAAGCTTATCAAGGTAGATACTGAGAGGCTGTTTCGCCTGACTGGAGACTCTAGAATTAGGGGTCATGGTCCAAAGATAAGAGGTTGGTCATTTAGGACTGAAATGAGGAGACATTTCTACATTCAGATGGTTGTGAATCTTTGGAATTTTCTATCGTAAAGGATATTCAATCGATGAGTCTGTCCAAGACTGAGAAAGCTAGATTTTTGGGAACTATAGGAATAGGATGGGAAAGTGGACTTAATGTAGAAGTTCAGCCATGATCTTGTTGATTGGTGGAGCAGGCAATATGGGGTTAATTGG
The DNA here is from genome assembly GCF_036365525.1 of Heterodontus francisci. Lineage (NCBI taxonomy): Eukaryota > Metazoa > Chordata > Chondrichthyes > Heterodontiformes > Heterodontidae > Heterodontus > Heterodontus francisci. The sequence goes on along the minus strand of NC_090371.1, from coordinate 29,415,709 downwards.
TGGACTCCTGCTCAGCTTTCTTATGAAAGCAACTGGTTGTGCACATGCCTCGAAATCACCAAGCAAGTACTTCAGCACTAGCCTTACCACTCCATGTAGATTTTTGAAACTTTTAACAATTGTGGAATTGCACTGAAAACAAGAATTGCAGTAACAGCCAGAAGAAATAATCCAGCAATTAACCTGTAAATAGTTGATGATCCCATGAAATAATGCTGGTGGGAGACAATTGGTTCTTCATGCTATTGAACAGGTGTTCACCTGTAGGAGGTTAAGAGGTGCTGGTGCTTGGAGCTCCAAAATGGCAGTGCTGGCATCAAATCAGCATTGTACACTGATTGACATAATGATCTGCCAGCTCAGCATACTTCCCCAGTACATTAAGTGCCCTAATGCCTCTACCAGTATTGGCATCTGGTTTGCTTCATGTTAGAAGTGGGCATGTGCACCATGGACATCATTCACGAGAATGGTTCCAGGGATGAGGAACTTCAGTAATGAAGATAGATTGGAGACGTTGGGACTATTTTCCTCAGAGAAGAGAAGGGTGAGAGGTGATTTGATAAAGGTATTCAAAATCATGCGGGGTCTGAACAGAGTAGATAGAGAGAAACTGTTCCCATTCGTGAACGAATCGAGAATGAAAGGGCACAGATATTAAAGTAATTGCTAAAAGAAGGAAAAGTGACATTAGGGAAAACTTTCTCATGCAGCGAGTCATTAAGGTCTGGAATGCACTGCCTGAGACTTTGGTGGAAGCAGGTTCAATTGAAGCATTCAAAAGGGAATTAGACTATTATATGAAAAGGAAGACTGTGTAGGGCTATGGGGAGAAGGCGGGGGAGTGGCACTTGGTGAATTGCTCATTCGGTGAGCTGGTGCAGTAACGATGGGCTGAATGGCCTCCATCTGCGCTATAACAATTCTGTGATTCTGTGCTTCTGTGAAGCCCCCTCAAGATGTCGGTGATTACGCATATTGAAACTGACCATTGGTGCTGGGTTAGCCTCTGTTCAAAACCTCAGTGATCACTACTTTAAAATGGAATCATACTTCCCTGCATCACAAACAAAGGCAAAATGCTAACATTGCTACCATATAAAGAGAAATCAACAGCTGTATAACATTGGTAGACATCAAGGCAGTATGATTAATCCTTTCCTTACAGTTAGATGTTCCTATGAGTCATGCTAAACATGAATAAATAGCTCATGTGCAATTTTTACTCACATTAAACGCCTTACAAAACATTACAACGTGTTTACAGCACAGATACCTGCCACTTGCCCCAACAGATCCATGCCAGAGTTTATGCTCCAGACGAGCCTCCTCCCACCCCATTTCATCTCACCCTATCAACATATCCTTCTATTCCTTTCTCCCTCATGTGTTTATCTAGCTTCCCTCTTAAATGTGTCTATGCTATTTGCTCAACTATACCTTATGGTAATCTGTTCACCATTCTAACCCTTATCTTGCTGAAGAAGATTCTCCTGGATTTCCTATTGAATTTATTAGATACCATTTTATATTTATGGCCCCTAGTTCTGGTCTCACCCACTGGTGGAAACATCTTCTCTATGTCAACCTTATCACAGCCTTTCATAATCTTGAAGACCTCTATCGGGTCACCTCTCAGTCTTCTCTTTTCTAGAGGAAAGAGCCCCAGCCTTTCATTAAGCAGGAGTGCACCTCCATTAAAATACCAGGAAAAGGCATTTGATACAAGCATCTTAACAGCTGGCCTGCCAACAATGCTGACAGTAAAAGTGTTTTATAATAATTTGCCTCTCAGTCTCAATTACCTGCTTACAATATCTTATTTACTTGTTTTATCTCTTGTAAGATATAAATGAATGGTGTAGGTGATAGTGGTAATAAATTCCAATCGTTTCATTACTTCCCTGTTTCTTATTGCTGCACAAGGTTGGCTGCTAGCACTGCTGTGAAAATGACAAAATATTGCCTTCAGATAGGTATCTGTATGTTTTCTGAACTTTCGATGGCTAAACAGTATGTTCCCATGTGTAACACTAGTCATAATATGACAGGAAGGATGCTATAATTCTTCAGAGGATGTGGAAGATAGTAACCAAGACGAAACCAGGGTTCTACTTTACGAAGAAAGGTACATTGATAATTTTTAAAAATGATGCCAGGCAAACAAGGTGCAACATGCATCAAGCCTTCTACACACACACACAAAGCTTTCTGCCTGATAGGCAATCCCTTCTCTTGCTCCAGCTTCCCTGTCTTCACTACAATTATGCTTCTCTCTCTTTCTCTCTTCTATCAATACTACTTGGGCCATTGTACCTCTAAACTTCCTTGTCTTTTTCTTTCTAGGCTCCAAACACATTGGACAGAGGTAGGCCATTCAGTTACTGAAGCCTGTTCCGCCATCCAATTAGATCATAGTCGATGTGCACCTCATTTACCCGCCTTTTTGCCTGTCATGCTCACGTGCTATGCCAAATGCTGATTTTTAATCCATCAGTTGGAAATCTAAATTAAACTTCTAAAAAGAAAGCAGCTAAAATGGCTACTGCAATTTTCATTGAAATACCTCACATTCCAAGGTATCAAGGTAGAGACGAATGTCTGGTTAATCTTCCACCAGAACAATGGCTTGTTAATTGTGAATGAGCTGCCTGCTTTACCTTCATTAACATGACATTCAAAGCCATCTTGGAGCATTAACTTCAAAAGGTAAACACTGAAACAATGGGACCTGAGTGAGAGATTGGAATTCTTAAGACTTGAACTAATTAAGATGCAAAATACACTGGGCAATTATGTGACAGTCTCTCCATCTATGTGAAAACTTGGAGTTTCATCTGGCTACAGCAGACAAGCATCAGAGCTTAACCAATGCAGGATCCAAGTGGGAGTCTCTCTCTCTCTTTCTCTCTCTCTCTCTCTCTCTCTCTCTCCAGGCAATGCTATAAGTCCACATTTCACATTTTTAGTGGTTGGTTGACTGGGCGGTAAGGGTTTTCATCCAAGATTCTTCCCGGACTTCCTTTAACCTGCCTTCTGGATCACTTTTTCCCCTTCTCATCCTAAACTTTTGCTAGCCATGTGCCTGCCTGTCTCCTTTTGTTCTCAGCGGAGCCACTTACAGTTCACCAGCCCTCAGCTGGAGGGTCCTCCTCACACCGGTACAGGACTTAGGGATGCAGGTTTCACTGCACGTTAGGGTTTCCCCTCAACCTGGCACATGTGGCAACTCGTGCAGTACTCCACCACATCTTTGTGAAGTTTTGGCCAGTCAAACTGCTGTCCTGTGCAGGTTTTGGTCTTTCATATATCAGCATGTACAGCTACTGTAGTCTCATGGGCTCTTCTTAATACTTCTCCCGGGTACCTCTGTGGCACCACTAACTGGTGAACTACTGTCCACTCTGGCCCTCAGGTCTGTGACGAGAACTCCATTTCCTCATCAGTACCTCATTCTTTAAATAGTAGCAATCAGGGACTCCCTCTGCTTCACTTTCAGACTGGGCAGCCTGTCCTCACTCTCACAATACTGGGTCAACTCGCTGAGCCTCACCTAGAGAAAATCCTTTTAATTAATTCCCTGTGTCTCATAACTTTCCAAAGAAAATCTCGGCCAGGCAGACCTCATGGTCATCTGCCTGCAATGTCAATGCAGTCTCCTCTCGGGGAGCTGGTTTGATCATGACCTGACCCACTACGCATTCAGGGACTCGGCAGGAGACCTTCACCTGCTACCGCCCTGTCTCTCTGACCTCCTGCGGTCTTTCTTTCACTACTGGGGGTGAGGGAGCGGCTACCATCTTCAGCCCTGCCAGATCATTACCTAGGAGCAGGTCAATCCCGTCCAGAGACACATTAGGGACAATCTCTACAGTCACTGGTCCCAAAACTAGGACGCACTCCAGGTGCACACCTTCTACAGGTGCAGGCATACACTGCCCTCCAATACCATTCACCACCATTTTGGTGTTCACTGCACTCTCTGGGGGAATGGTCAGTCCTTTTCCCAATAAAAGGGATCTGGTTGCCCCTGTATCCCTGAGAATCACTCTAGGCTTGCTTACCCCACTAGAGGGATATGGGGTAACTTTCCCTTCAGATACAAAACCATGATAACCTTCAGGCATCCGATTAACTTTTCCTGCACTGGCCATAGTAAGCTTCCTGGGTCTTACTCATACTGCGGTCAAAGCCACAGCCTGTTCCGTGTTTTCCATCAGGCCCTCATCTTCACTGAGCAGGTGTGCCCTGATTAACTCTACCGATTTCCCCATTAATTTACAGCAGTCAGCTTTTAAATGCCCTGCTTTGTTACAGTGGAAGCACACAGGTCTCCGGGTCTCACTCTTGCTCACAGCACCTTCCTTTTTGGCTGGAGGAGAACCCCCTGTGTCGCTTGCTTTCCTTTCTCTTAGATTTAAAATCATTGAAATAAGATGGAGATGAGGAGAAATGTTTTCACTCAGTGTTGTTGGGATCTAGACTTCTATCACCTTCCCACCCTTTGTCCTTTTCGGATTTGTGGGGGTGATCAGAGAATCTGGGAAAGCAACTTATAGACTAAAGAAAATTCATCGGCCAGAACAGCTGGTTGCTGGGCTCCCTGAACCCACTGCTCCTCGACATGAGTTTTATTGAGAGTGGGAGAGAGTTTTTAAATTCCTCTAACAGGATTACTTCTCTGAGAGTCTCATAACTGAGTTGTATTTTTAAAACCCTCATCCACTGGTCAAGAGCCAGCTGCTTGCTTCTTTCAAAATCTAGATAGGTTTGATTGGCTTGCTTTTTGAGGGTTCTAAACTTTTGGCTTCGGGTACGAATTCATATGCCCCGAGGATAGCATTTTTGGTCAGTTCATAGTTTGATGAACTCTCATTTGGCAACGAGGAATAGATCACATGGGCTTTTCCAGTTAGTTTGCTTTGCAGTAAAAAAGACCAAGTCTCAGCTGGCCATTTTAGCTGCCTTGCCATTCTCGAAGGACACGAAAAACTCTTCCACATCTTCCTCATTGAATTTTGGAATCGATTGGGCGAGTTTTAACAATCTTGTACCCAGCCCTGAATTCTGATCCTACATGTTGGCCATGTTTTCACTAGCGTTACTCTGTCGCTTCCGAGCTAACTCAAGCTGTCTTAACTCTCTTTCTTTGCATTCTTTCTGGAATTTTCTTTATCTCTCTCCTCTCTCGTTCCTTCTCCTGTCTTTGTTTTTCTTCATGTTCCATTTGGAAGACTCTTTCTCTTCCCATTCCTTCAGGAAGGCTTTTTCTTTCTCCCTCTCCTGCCTCTCTCTGTCTCTTTTTCTCTTTCCTCTAATTCAAGTTTCCTCTGTTCCAATTGTATCTTTGCAAACACTACCCGGTCGAATTCTGCTTCTAACCTTGTTTCTGCTTCTCCAGATTCAAGGGAAAAATGGTGGGCCATTAGCCTTAGGAGTTCAGACCTCCTAGTCTTGCCACGTACAGTGATCCCACATTGCTCAGCCGTTTTTCTCAGCTCCTCCATAGACAGTGTTTTTAACTTATCCCAAGTTACTTCGCCTTGGCTTGGAGAGCTACTCACTTCAGTTGCAGACATGTTAGTATTCAATCACACACAACCACAAGAAAACCTATACTGATATGCTCTTTTTGATTGTGAACAATTTGGCTTCCCACTTCAATTTAACTCGTTTGTCTGTGGGTAACAATCCTGACACTAGCACCCAATTTCAGTTACGACCAGGTGAGCAAGGTGTCTCGGGGTCTCTTTCTGTCTTCACCTCGTCTTATTGTAACAGGGTTTAATTCTAAAAACACTGTGTTTTGAGTTGCCCTTTTTGTGAATCCATTTTCCAATTTTAAGGCAAATAACTGAGCACAAACAGGCTTTCTTTGGTTTAAAGCAGAAAGAGGAAATTTATTAAAGCTTAAACTTAAACTCTAATACGGTTCACGCTTACGGATATACGACGCGCTCACACTAGCATGCACACATGATATACGCATGCAAAATAAGGGCAGAAAAGAGCAAAAGAAAAGATAAGTGGAACAGTTTGAGGCAATATCTTGTTACTGTTTCTCGAGCTCGCTGTAGTCCTTGATTGAAGATATAGTCTTGTGTTTCATTGGGGCCCAGTAATCCTCTTAAAACTTTATTCACGTGTCAAACCTTTCTTTCTTTGAGTTTCACGTGTTTTCACAAGATTCAGTTCCATGGAAAGAGATGAAGGCAGGCAGGCAGGAGAGAAGTTCTCAGTCCCAGGAGCAGGCCTTTACTCCATGAGACAAAGCACACAGCTTTGTCTCTCTTCAAAACCTTTGTTGGGAGTTGCAGAAACTCTGCAACAGCCAGTCAGCCATGTGACTAAAACTGGTCTGGCAACTTCTGTGTATTGGAGGAACAGGGATTGGATCTCTGTGTTTCCACATTGTCTCGTACTATGCAAATGTCCTTCCAGCCAGAGATTGCAATTTTTTAAGTTTTAATGTTCATTTGGCGAAATAAAGTGTGCCTCAGTCTTGGGAGGTGGGGTTTGCCTGACACCTTCTTTCAGACTCCCCTTAAAAGCTACCTCTTTCACCAAGCTCTTGGTCATCTGCCCTTGTATCCTTATGAGGCTCAGTGCCAAATTTTGTTTGATGAAGCTCTTGTGAAGCACTTTGGGATGTTTTACTCCATGTAAATATAAGTTGTTACTGTAGTTTCTCTCCTATAGCTCTTCATGCCATCTCTGAGCTCATCTTTACATGTGATGTAATTCCTGCTCCCTTGATCCCATTCCAACAAAACCGTTGACCATCCAACTTCCCTCCCTATATCCCATGCTCCATGACATTGTAAATGGTTCCCTTTCCTCAAATACTGTTCTCCCTCCCTTTCAAAACTGTCATCAGCACACCTCCCACCCTCTAAAAAGCCCATCTTTGAGATGGCTTTCCTTGCAATCTACGCCCCATTTACAACCTTCCTTTCCTCTCCAAAATCCTTGACTGTGTTGTCATCTCCCAAATCCATGCGCATCTTTCCCGGAACTCCATGTTTGAACCTCTCTTATCAAGTCTTTGTCTCTGCGTCTGTACTGAAAGCCCCAATTAAAGTCATAAATGACATCCTCAGTGACTGTTGTGCACTATCTTCCTTGTTCTTGTCAACCTCTCTGCAGCCTTTGACAGGGTTGACCACACCAACTTCTTTCAAATCATTCTCTAAGTGGTTCACTTCAATGGGACTGCTTTCGCTTGGTTTCACTCTTATCTTCCTATCTGATCAAAGCACACTATGTCCTGCATTGGCTTCTCTTCCTGTACCTGCATCATGACCCATGGAGTCCCTCAAGATTTGTCTATGGCTTCCTCTAGTTTCTGCCCCTTGGCGATATCATCTTCAAATGTTCAATCAGCTTCCACATTTATGCTGCTAATGACACCCAGTTCTGCCTCTACCACCTCATTCGACCCCTCCATTGCCTCTCTGTTTTAGACTGCCAATAAAAAGACTGCATGTCCAAATCACGTGTTGGATGAGCCACAATTTCCTCCCATCAAACAAAAGGAAGACCAAAGCTATCGTCTTCAATCCCCTCGCCACCTTTTCCATCACCCTTGATTGAGATTGTTTGCTACTTCAGTGTCTTATTTCAACCGAAATTGAGCTTCTGACTCTATATCCTTTTCATTGCAAAAGTTCCCTACTTCCATTTGCTGCTGAAACTCTTATGCGTGCCTTTGTCATCTCCAAACTTATTGAATACCCTCTTGGATGACCTCCATTCCTCCACCCTCCATACACTTCAGCTAATCTAAAACTCTATAGTTCTTATTCCATCCTTGACCAAGTCCCACACACCTATCACTCTGTTCTATATGTGCCAAACCTCCAATTTAAAATGATCATCCTCATGTTTAAACCTCTTCATGGTTTTGTCCTTCCCCATCTCTAACTTACCCCTCTCGTCCAAACATTTGGGGCTGGATTTTAAGAGTTCCGCGCCGATCTCAATGGCGAGCACAAAAATGGGACGGCAAATAGCCGCCAAAATCTCCCACGCAGCGGCTCATTTAAATGGCCAGGGCAGCCCGCGCAGCCCCCCCCCCCCAATCACATGGAGGCGACGGGCTGTCCATCGCCTGCGTAGGCACTGCTGCCATTTTTAAAGGGCAGTAAGCCTTGCCGGCACATTAAACTTTTTAATGAAGTAACCTCCCCAAAATTAAATAAATGAATTTATAACACCCCTTTCCTAAGTCCCCCAATAGCAATTACAGTAAATATTTGCCCTTCCCCCCACAAAATACTTACCTTTCACATCTGACCTTTACCCCCAGACTGCACAAAGTTTAAAGGTCAACCCTTCCCACTGTCCCCTACGTTTACTTGACTCCGTCTCCCACCCCCGCACTGAAAATCTTACCTCCTCCCCCCTCCCCACCAGTGTGGTACCGTGTTTCCCCAGATGGTGATTTGAAGGCGCGGGAGTGCCAACTGCCACGTGAAGATCACGGCGGGCCCTCAAGATTGCGAGTATGTCTATTTATTTATTGTTTTGAATATTTTAATTATGGTCCCGTCGCCCAATGGCAGGAGGTGGGAGTGCTCATCTAGAGCCATTTTACGAACATACGAGCATAAAAATTAGGGCACTCGGACCTTCGAGCCTGCTCCGCCATTCAATAAGTTCATGCCTGAGCTGATTGCTCCACATTTCCACCTAACCCTGATAACCTTCCACCCCCTTGCTTATCAAGAATCTATCTACCTCTGCCTTAAAAATATTCAAAGACTCTGTTTCCACAGTCTTTTGAGGAAGAGAATTCCAAAGACTCATGACCCTCTCAAAGAAAAAAATTCTCTTCATCTCTGTCTTAAATGGGCAACCCCTTATTTTTAAACAGTGACCCCAATTTCGAGATTCTTCCACAAGAGGAAACATCCTTTCCACATCCGCCCTGTCAAGACCCTTCAGGGTCTTATATCTTTCAATCAAGTCACCTCTCACTCTTCTAAACTCCAGCAGATACAAGTCTAGCCTGTCCAACCTTTCCTCATCAGACAACCCGCCCATTTCAGGTATTAGTCTAGTAAACTTTCTCTGAACTGCTTCCAACGCATTTACATCCTTCCTTAAATAAGGAGACCAATACTGTCCACAGTACCCCAGATGTGGTCTCACCAAAGCCTTGTATAACTGAAGCATAACCTTCCTACTTTTGTATTCAATTCCCCTCATAATAAATGATAACATTCTATTAGCTTTCCTAATTACATTTAAATTACATTTCTATAGTGCCTTTCACAACCTTAGCTGGTTTCCAAAACACTTTACAACCAATGAAGTACATTTTGAAGTGTAGTCAGTGTAGTAATGCAAGAAAATGCTGTATCTAATTTTGTGCACAGCAAGCTCCCACAAATAGCAATGTGATGATGGCCAGATACTCCATTTTAGTGATGTTTTTTGAGGGTTAAATTTTGGCCAGGACGCCAAGGAGAACATATGAGCATACATATGAACATACAAATTAGGGACAGAAATAGGCACTCGGCCACTTGAGCATGCTCTACCATTCAATAAAGTCATGGCTGATCTCTTTGTGTCTCAAATTCCATTCTCCCATCTGTCGCCAATAACCCTTGATTCCCTTGCCTAACAAGAATCTATCGACTTCCACCTTAAAAATATTCAATGACCCCTCCTCCACCACCTTCTGAGACAGAGAGTTCCAAAGTCGCACAACCCTCTGAGAGAAAAAAATTCTCCTCATCTCTGTCCTAAAAGGACAACCCCTAATTTTAAAACAGTGCCCCCTAACTTTGGACTCACCCACAAGAAGAAACATTCTTTCCACATCCGCCTTGTCAAGATCATTCATAGTCTTATATACTTCAATCAAGTCTCCCTTCACTCTTCTAAACTCCAGTGAAAACAAGCCCAGACTGTATAACCTTTCCTCATAAGTCAACCCAGATATCAATCTAATAAACCTCCTCTGAACCGTCTCCAACGCGTTTACATCCTTCCTTAAATAAGGAGACCAAAACTGCACACGGTATTCAAGATGTGGTCTCATCATTGCTCTGTATAACTGAAGCATAACATCCTTACTTTTATTTTCAATTCCTCTCATAATAAAGGGTAGCATTCTTTATTACTTGCTGTACCCGCATATTAACTTTTTGTGACTCATGCACTAGAACACCTAGATCCCTCTACACCTTGGAATTCTGCATTCGTTCTTTGTTTAATTAATACTCAGCTTTTTTATTCTTCCTTCCAAAGTGAACAACTTCACATTTTCTCACATTATACTCCATCTGCCAGAACTCACTCAACATATCTATATCAGTTTGCAACCTCCTTATGTCCTCTTCATAACATACTTTCCTACCTATCTTTGTGACATCTGCAAATTTAGCTACCATGTCATCGCTCCCCTCATCTAAGTCATTGATATAAATTTTAAAATGTTGAGGCCCCAACACAGACCCCTGCGAGATTCCATTTGTCACATCTGCCAATCAGAAAAGGACCCATTTATGCATACTCTCTGTTTTCTTCCAGCCAGCCAATCTTCTATCCATGCTAATATGTTACCCCCTACACCATGAGCTCCTACTTTGCGCAATAACCTTTTATGTGGCACCTTGTCAAATGCCTTCTGGAAATGGAAGTACAGTATGTCAACAGGCTCCCCTTTATCCATGGCATATGTTACTCCTTCAAAGAACTCCAATAAATTGGTTAAACATGATTTCCCTTTCACAAAACCATGCTGACTATTCCCAATTACCTTGAGTTTCTCTAAGTGCCCAGCTATAGCCTCCTTAATGATCGATTCTAACACCTTCCCCATGACCGACGTCAAGCTAGCTGGCCTACAGTTACCTGTTTTCTGCCTCCCCCCACTTTTTGAATAGAGGGGTTATATTAAACTCCCCTGCTCTTCTTCAAATAGTGCCGTGGGATCTTTTATACCACCTGAGAGGGAAGATGACACTGCAATTTAACAACTGAGACTCACAATATCACAGAATTGTTACAGTGCAGAAGGAGGCCCTTCAGCCCATCATGCCTTCACCAGACAATGCTGCACTTCCTTAATATTGCACAGAAATGTTGACCGAGATTAGGTGTTCAAGTCCCTAGAGTGGAGACATGACATTATTAATAAGAAATGAGTGTTTCCACTGACTAAAGCTATCTGCAGACAATTGGAAGTGTTTGTAGAGGGGAAAGGAGATTGACGGATGTGGTGAGAGGCTGGCTAACTGGCATCGATCAACAAAGAAAATAAACAGCCTCTTCAGGCTTGATAACATAGATTTCTACAAATTATAATGCTCCTAGCTGATTGGCAGGTATAATATCACATCTGAAATAAGGAACCTCTGTCAGTGTAGCACTTCCTCAGTACCGAAATTAAGGCCGGAATTTTATGGCTGCCCAACGAGTGGGCTTGTGGCGGGAGCGGGGGACGGAACGTAAATTTGAGTGGGAGGTGGGGAAGGGCCATTCCCGACCCCTTCCTACCTCAGCTGCAATTTTATGCGTGGTGGCAGTGGAGAGAAACTGCTCGCCCAGCCCAGGCCAATCAAGGCTCTTAAGTGGCCAATTAACTGCCACTTAAGGGCCTCCTCCCACTGCTGCGGACATTTTACCCTCAGTGGCTGGACAGCAAAGGCCCCTAGAACCCTGCCTGGTAAAACCCTCTGCCCTACAAAATGCTGCTCCCAATGAACAACACTCCCCCCACCCCCCTAACCGACCCCACCTTGCCTCACCAGGGCCCAGCCAATTGTCTCTGGTGAGGTCCTAAAAACTTACTTGAGTTCCGGGGCTATCCTTCCTCTTGCCTCTGATGGCTGGGTTGCAGTCCCAGCAGTGACGACCGCTCCCGGTGACGCTGATGGGACTAAGAGCTGCCAACTCGCTGATTGACTGGCAGCTCCATTAGGTGGGACTTCTTGCCTCAAGGAGGTGGAAGGCCCGCCCAAGACCAATTAAGGGCCTCGGGAGCAAAAAATCCCCGTGTGATTCCCCAGGCCCTGCAGAGGCGGGCTCTCCCCCGAATTTTCGGCTGTTGGGTGGGGCCTCCCGCCCAATATAAAATTCCAGTCAAAATATTGTACAGATTAAATGGTGGAAAACCACCCCCCATCATATTTTTAAAAATGTATTTATTCATGAAACATGAGTATCGCTGACAAGGCCAGTCCTGTTACTCAAAGTTCCATTTGAAAATTTATGATTGGAGTTTTGACATTTCCCTGCTCTTGTGTAAAACTGCATAGCTGGCCAACTTGGCCAAGCAGAGGACCAAGTACAAACCCCTGCCTTACACCATCAACACTGAAATCTTGATCCACACCTTTGTCGCCTCCAGTCTTGACTTTCCTAATCTTGCTCTATGCCGAATTAATTGATCTCAATTAGGAGTGCTAATGGCATCATTATAATTGCCACAGTTTCCAGGCGAGAGAAACAGACAGTGGAGAGGGCAGAATTGGGAGGAAACAGGCATGGACTTACCTCCTGAATACTATACAATGATTCCTGTTCATTAACAAAATTAACAGAAACAAGATGGGATGATACTGGTGTGTACTATTGATTCACAAACAGTCAGAAGGAGATAGAAGAGCAATTATGGAGGCAAATCTCTGAGAATTGCAAAAACAATAGAGCATTTTGGTGGCAGTGATCATAATTCAGTTTTAACATGATAATGGAAAAGGACAAGGATAGAACAGGAGTTAAAATTCTAAATTGAGGCAAGGCCAATTTTACAAAGCTGAAGAGTGATTTAGTGAAAGTGGGTTGGAAACAGCTACTTGAAGGTAAATCAGTGTCAGAGCAGTGGGAGGCATTCAAAGGGGAAATTCAAGAGGTTCAGAGAAAAATGTTTCCATAAAGATAAAGGGTGGTACGGCCAAATCTACAGTCCCATGGATGTCAAGGAGCTTACAGGGCAAAATAAGGTAGAAAAGGAAAGCTTATTTCCGACACCAAGCACTAAATACAACAGAAAGCCAAGAGGAGTATAGAAAGTGAAGGGGTGAATCAAAAAGGAAATTAGGAAAGCAAAGAGAGGGCACGAAAGAATATTGGCAAGTAAAGTCAAGGTGAACTCAAAGATGTTTTATCAATGCATTAAGAGTAAGAGAATAACGAAGGAAAAGGTAAGGCCCATAAAAGACCAAAAGGTAACCTATGTGTAGGGATGGAAGATGTTGGTTCTTTATGAATATTTTGCATCTATCTTCGCAGAAGAGTGGGACGATTCAGATATTGTAGTTAAGGAAGAGGGGTGTGACGTTTTGAATGTGATAAACATAGGGAGAGAGGAAGTATTAATGGGATTAGCATCCTTGAAAGTGGATAAATAACCAGGGCTGGATCAAATGTACCCCAGGCTGTTAAAAGAAGCCAGGGAGGAAATAGCAGAGGGTCGGTCCATCATTTTCCTGTCCTGTGGTGCCGGAGGATTGGAGAACTGTTAACATTGTACCTTTGTTTAAAGAGGGAGTGAGGGATAGACCAAATAATTACAGTATAATCTCAGTCATGGGAAAATTATTGGAAGCAATTCTGAGAAACAGGATAAACTGTCACTTAGAAGGGCATGGATTAATCAAGGATAGTCAGCATGGATTTGTTAAGGGAAGATCTTGGGCTAAATTTTATCAGTGAGCCGCACTCCGCGGAGGCGCACTGTGAAAGCGGCAGCCTTCCAACACTGAAGTGCCACCACACAGCCCCCGTGATATTACACGTGGGGGCTGATTTAAATGGAGGGGGCGGAGCGGCCACCCCCGATGACATGGAAGGGGCGGACACTGCGTCCCCGGCAATGGCACCTGGCAGCACCGCGCAGGCGCAAACGCCATTTTTAAAGGGCTCCAAGTCCTTCAGGTAAATTATTAAGGAAACTTATTATTTCAAATTAAAAATTAAAACATGCAGGCCCTTTCCCAACCCACAAAATGGTGGGTTTACTGTCTGTTGTGTTTGTAATGTATTTTACTCCCAGCACAAACTTTCCCCTCCCCCCAACCCCTCCACTTTTGCCCTTCAACCCCTTCCCACCTTCCCCACAACCAATAGATATATGTTTCCTCGCTCCGCCACCCCTCCCGCCCTGATAATTTTATTCCCCCCCCCTTCCCACCAGTGTCTCACCTCGGAACTCCATACGCGTTGTGATCGGAGGCTGTAAAATCGGCGTAGGACGGCCGTCGCCAGCAGGTAAGGTCATTTGCATCTCATTAATGTTCATTTAAATATTTAGATGAAGGCCCTGCTGCCAAGTGACAAGGGGGCTGCACCGAGGTCCCCCCGCTGCCGGTAATATGCTGTGCGCCCTTCTCAACACTGGGGGTCAAAGCGGGCCTCTCTCAGCAGATTTTTACGGGCCCCCCTGCCAGGACGGGTTGGTAAAATTCAGCAACTTGTCTGATGAACTTGATTGAATTTTTTGAACAAGTAACAAAGAAGATTGATGAGGGCAGTACAGTTGCTGTGGTCTACATGGATTTTGTCAAGGCTTTTGACAAAGTCCCACATGGCAGACCAGTTAAAAAAAAAAGCCCATGGGATACAGGGGAATGTAGCAAGGTGGATACAAAATTGGCTCAGTATCAGGAAACAAATGTTAATTGCTGACGGGTGTTTTTGTGACTGGAAGGATGTTTCCAGTGATATGCCGCAGGGGTATATATTAACAATTTGGACATAAATGTAGGGGGCATGATCAAAAAGTTTGTACATGACACAAAAATTGGCCATGTGGTTAATAGCGAGGAGGATAGCTGTTGACTGCAGGAAGATATCAATGGACTGGTCAGATGGGCAGAAAAGTCGCAAATGGAATTCAACTTGGAGAAATGTGAGGTGATGCATTTGGGGAAGTCAAACAAGGCCAACAATTAAAAGGAAAGTACTGAGAAGTGTAGAGGAAGTGAGGGACCTTGGAGGGAATGTCCACAGATCCCTGAAGGTAGCTGGACAGTCAATAGGTGGTTAAGAAGACATGTGGAATCCTTTCCTTTATTAGCTGAGGTATAGGATATAAGAGCAGGGAGGTTATGCTGGAACCATATAAATCATTAGTTAGGTCACAACTTGAGTACTGTGTGCAGCTCTGGTCAACTCATGACAGAAAGTATCTCATTGTATTAGAGAGGGTACAGAGGAGATTTACGAGGATGTTGCTAGGATTGGGAAAATGCAGCTATGAGGAAAGATTGGATAGGCTGGGGTTGTTCTCCTTGGAACAGAGAAGGCTGAGGGGAGATTTGATTGAGATGTGCAAAATTATGAGGGGCCTGGCTAGAGTGGAGGTGAAGGGCCTATTTATATCAGCAGAAAGGTCAGTGACTAGAGAGCATAGATTTAAAGTGATTGGTAAAAAGATTCGAGGAGAGGTGAGGAAAAATCTTTTCAACCTGAGGGTGTTGGAGGTCTGGAACTCACTGCCTGAAAGAGTAGTAGAGGCAAAGACCCTCAACTCATTTAAAAGGTACCCGGATGTGCACCTGAAGTGCCGTAACTTGCAGGGCTACGGACCAAATGCTGGAAGGTGGAATTAGGCTGGGCGGCTCGGTTTTCAGCTGGTGCAGACATGATGGGCCAAGTGGCCTCCTTCTGTACTGTAAACATTCGATGATTCTGAGTTCTTCTTCCTGAAATTATGGACAGGCCTGGAGGTGGGGGGTGGGTTGTGGATGTGGCAAAGATAGGCAATGAAGACAACTTTGAGATGTGTTCCAATGGCCTCATGTTTGATGTGATGTCAACACTCATGGACACACCTGAAGGACAGACATACTTGTGGGCAGACAGCAGACGGAGGGTGACTGGAGCCCTGTGCAACTCAACTCCAGCCACTGACCCCCCTCAAGGAAAAGAGGGACGAAGCTTTTGGCAAATGGCAGCTTGCTTTTATAGAGAACCCTAAATGTCATCAAAACAAAAGAAAACCTGAGAGCCACCTACCTTTAACTTGATGGAATTGTGCTTCTGTCGAGCACAAGAGAGAAATTCATACTTAGAAATGATGGTATCGCTATATAAAAAGGATAAACAATAACAGACACTGATTGCTATAACTGTCTATCTAGCCCCATAAAATCTTGCTGGCTGGCAGGGGTGATAAGGAGATAATGAATCTGTGGTCCATTGAACCTGTAGCTCCCATATACAATGTACCATAGACATTGTGATTGTATCAACCGTATTATTTGCATAGACACCGGGCTGTGAGTGGGTCTGCCTGTTGCTGCAGCTGGTGATTTTTAACCTGCATCACCACAAAGAGAATGTGTTTTTAGGTTACTGATTGTCAAATTATTTAGGAAAGCAGCCATAGGGGTACACACCCTCAACCCATCACATCCCCCCCATCACCACCCTTGCCCCACCACCCCCACTTCACCCCCTCAAGTCCCTTAAAGCTCCCTTATCTATCACTGGCAGCCACTGACATTGAGTAGATTGGAAATATATGTAAAAAGGAAATATTTGCAGGTTTTGGGGAAAGACCAGGGGTGTGAGTCTAATTGGTCTCCCTTTGAAAGAGATGGTACAGGCAAGATGGCCTGAATGGACTCCTTCCTAGCTGTATGATTCCAAATGGTGCTGATCATTTGTCATTTCCACTAAATTCAATTACCAAGGCCCCGCTTATAACTCATTAATGCTCATCAGCTTTTGGGTGATCATCAGGGTCGTAGAATTCACTCATCAGTCAGTGGATGTAGGAGGGAGGTCTCCCCCAGTGTTGGAGATGAGCAGAATGATTAGTTCCAGAGGGACGTAGACAAATGCAGGATGATAAGCCCCCAACTCTGGAAAGAATCTCACCTCCTGTGAAGGGAAGAAGCTGACACAAGTGGGTGTGAAGTGGTCCCAGCCTTCGAGAGCGATGTGTGCCCATTCGCTGTTCTCAGTCCTCCATGTCAGGAAGGTCTTAATTCCTGTTAACAGACAATACATCGGCCTAATCACGTCAGAGGCAACACACCCGCTGTAAGCGGTGGAAATTGTACATAGAGCAGAATTTCAATCCTTCTTTAGTCACATCTAAATGGTTCCCTGAAAGCTAATTGGCTAATGGGTGTTTCATTGGTATGAGTTGAGTGTAGGAGGTACAATTACCACAATATTCAGGTCATGTCACAACCAATTTTCTGTGCTCTTTCCACCCTCCTTTTATGAGCTATTAAACTGAAATGCTGCCTTGTGCCAGATAATTAAGTTATGAGGAAAGACTGCAGGAAACTAATATCATAATAAACAACAATATTCCCGTAACTGTCCCCAGAGTGTATCATCCCACCTCACCCTCCTCAGCCTGTTTTGCCGTCAATCACACCATCTTACTCCAACACTGCTGCTCCAGTTCTCCAGCTCTATGGGACTATGCTTGATTGGATAAACAATCATAGTCAGAACACCTCTCCCAATGGCTTCTCTTCCTGCAACATCACCACAGGAGTTGTCCAGAGATTCATCCTTGGTCCCCTATTCAACATTCTGCCTTTGGCAACGTTACCAGCAGCGTGGAGTCGCCTATCACTGATGAACCCTATGTCTCGCTATCGAATACCTCTTTTGACCCCTCAACCATTTCTGTGGTATTAGACTGCTAGTCCAACGTCCAGTCGTGGATGTGCTGTAAATTTCCTCCAGTTAAACACTGACAAGACCAAAGCCATTGAGCTAAGTTTTCAACTCAGCAGCCAGGCATAAAATTGGTATTGGGGATCGGCCAGCTGTCATAACTAGCTCCCTTATATTTTCCAAAGGGAAAGAAAATTTGGGTAGTTTTCATATGGAACTTCCACTTCTCCTGCATAAATTAGGCTAAATCTACAGAGCAGAGCTTCTTCATGCTGTTACTGTTTTTCCTTAGCAAGAATTCTAAACTCTACATAAATGTAAAGTCATAGAGTTATACAGCACAGAAACAGGCCCTTCGGCCCATCATGTCCATGCCAGCCATCAAGCACTTATCTATTCTAATCCCGTTTTCCAGCACTTGGCCCATAGCCTTGTATGCCATGGCATTTCAAGTGCTCATCTAAATACTTCTTAAATGTTGTGAGGATTTCTGCCTCTACCACCTGTTCAGATAGTGTGATTGGAAAACTGTTGGGACTGTACTTTTGGAGCTCTTCGGTGAATTGTCTATCATTGCCTTGGATAATCCCAAAACCTTTGACCCGATCTGACACTGCAGTTTGAATCACCTTACCATTTATGGCCTCACCCGAAACTTGCAAATTGCTCTATTTGATGATTTATTCTTTGACACGGTTTCTTCACACCATCTTTAGTCTCCTACTCTATTTCACCATGCTCCCCTGTTTTAACACTGAATGACAGGGCTGCCTGAAGGGGGCGGTTCCTTTGCAGAAGGATCTCAGGTCAGCAGCAAAAATAGTGACTATATATCTATTTTTTTTTCAGGCAGCTCAGACCCAATATGAAGGTTTCAGCCCCAGTTTGACACAAGCCCACCTCACCAAGTATTAGAATCATGGGGATGCTCTTACCTTAATGCCTTGTTTCCGCCATGAACTTCCACGATTGTGATCCTAATGGTTTCATGACTTGGTTCTGAAACACACCTCAAGCATACTAATAACTCTGGGGTCAGAAGGTCTGAATCAGATGACCCATCTTCACGGCAGGCAGAAGCTCTTACCAGCTGGAGAAATGCCCTGGATGACTAGACCTTTATTTGTGACAGAGAACGTTGGCTTTTGAGTTCCATAAGGATGCTCAGCTGCAGTAAATAAAATCAAATAATATTTCATTCCGACAACTGTGAATATGCCAATGAATCATGGCAACTGTGGTATAGAAAATTATGAAAAAGAATTTGGTAAACAGCTCAACAACAAAACACATTTATTCTGTTTGTATCATGTGCAATATTGGCAAAAGATTGCCTTTTTAAATCAGGCGTACAGTGTACATCAGGTTTAGAGATTTTTGTTTTTTTTCTGGAACTGTAAATGCTTGCCCAACCTGAAACAATTCATCTGATCCTAGATTGGCAGAGTGACATGGTAAACACGGTTAGAGCATGAAGCAGATGCAAAATTTGCTCATTCAAGAGGTTCTGTGTCTTATTATTAAAGGATTACTGAGATGAAGAGTACCGAAACAGAATGTATGCTTTTGGTGTGCAAGAGATTAGAAACTGAAGAACCTTTCTGTGATCCACAATAAAACCCAGGGCTGGAAGGCTGAACGAGTCAGAAATGCAATGCAATGGAGCAGCTCTCATTAAAAAACCTGATTGAACCCAAGATGATCTCTATGGCAGCTGATACAGGGAGCAATATTGTGACACAGGCATTGAAGGAAAGGATCAAGACCAATTTCAATCTTGGGCTTTCTTCTGGACTCTGCCTCAAGACAATCATTGACAGTTACTGTATAACAATGGTGGCAGTACTCAGATTTCACAACAACTGCATTGTGTGGAAAAGGCAACTGTAAGACAGCTGAACAAATATAAATTTGGGGGTACTAATTGGTTACTGAACATAAAGAACGTCAAGTTTTGCTTGGAGGCCTTCATATTTTGTTAGATGCTCTCCCAATAATTGGAAAAGTTAGAGAGCTTTAGGGAAGCAGTGCCAAGAATTGGAAATAGTGGGCTGAATTTTATGAGCGCACCGCAAGTCGTGGGGGCTCATTTAAATGGAGGGGGGCAGAGCGGCCGCCCCCAATGATGTAGAGGGGGCAGCCGCTCCGTCTCAGCCAATGGCGTCTGGCACCACCGCGCAGGCGCCGGCACCATTTTGAAAGGGCTTCAAGCCCTTCAGGTGCATGTAAATTTTTAAAGGTGCTGCCACACTGGAATGCAAAATAAAATTTTATTGAAACTTTCAAACCCCTCTCCCACCCTCACTGAGTCCTCAGTAAGTAAAATAACCTATCCCTACAGAACACCAATTTCAGCACCTTTGACCCTCAACCCCTTCCCATCATCCCCACAACCAGTCAGACCGGTTTTCCCCGCTCCCACCCCGCCCTGAAAATTTCACTCTTCCCCTTCCCCCCCACCCCTACCCCCCGCCAGTGTCACGCCTCGGAACTCCGAATGGAGTTCCGAAGGTGCGGGAGTTCTGGCTGGCGGCATGGAATATCGGCATGCGATGGCCGTCGTTACCAGGTAAGTAATTATTCTTTAATTTTACTGTCCTTTGCATATGAAAATGAGGGCCCCCGCTGCCGAGTGACGTTGGAGGGAGGGGGGGGGGGATGCTGCACTGCAGTAAAATGCAGTGACGCCTTCCCAGCATCGGGGGTCGTAGTGGTCCTGTCCCGGAAGAATTTTCCGGTGCCCCCCTGCCACAACTCCTGATACCAGACGGCTAGTAAAATTCAGCCAAGTGAATGGGTTAGTATTTACCTTAGTCTTTAGATACCCTCGCATCAAGAGAAAGATGAATTTTCTATCAAACTGAATGACAGGTTCCTCTATGCTATCTGTAAACAGGGCAGGTAACAACGAAGCTCTTCAATAAATCAGACTGAAATATTCTCACTGGTATACACAGTGCTGGATTTTACCAGGCCTCTGAAGACAGACTGGAAGGCAGGAGGCCATGTAAAATGGCAGCAGAAGGGGTGGGGATGACACCATCACAGGGGATTCTGAATGGCGGGAACAGCAACGTCGCGACTGCGCGATGACTAAACCAACTAAACTAATTAATCGCCGATTGAGGGACAGTTTCCGCCCCCGCTGGCATTTACCAGGGTCAGGACGGGTTCCCGCTGCAAGGGGAGGCCGCCAGGTAAACTGTAGCAGCCTCCCGGCGAGATCCCGGAAAGAGCCTTCCTTACTGGCCGCTCCATGGTCCATGGAGAGGCCTCACCCACAGAGTCTAAACTAGGAAGTATAAAGTAGGAAGAATATATTGAATGTTAATCCTGTACAGAAAGTGAAGATTAGATAATACAGGTGGGGTGGGGACAGAGATAAGAGACAGATAGAAAAAGTAATTCTTTTTAAATCTCCAAAAATAATTAAGCTCTGAAGGATTGAGACTCCATACTTGTAAAATTACATTTTCAGGGCTAGAGTGGTTGCTTGGCAGTAATTATCACTCAGCAGACCATTAAAAAATCAGTTACTTCTGAATGCACCAACCCTAACTTTTTCTAGTGTATTTCGTGGGTAATTACCCCAAGTCATGCATTATGTGGATTTCAATGTCGAGTCTAAAGGCAAGGTTCTGTTATAACACAGCCTGAGGAGGAACAAGGTAGCTCAGATTACAACTTTCAGATTTCTGCATTTGTGTGCAGTCTGGAAGTTGCTGTCTGATTTACTCCAATAATAATGGTGAACACTGACAACTCACCATTAAAAAAATTTTAAATGAACTGGATTTTGCATTAAGTGGTTTAATGCATGCATTCAAACAGCAGACAGAGATATGTCATAGCAAGGCAGCAAGCATTCATTGGCTAATATCGCCATCAGTGATTGCTAGGCTATAATTACCCAGGTTACGGAGTCCTTTCTTCTGTTGTCTGGGCTGAGATGACTACGACACATATTTCAGCTGAGCGAGAGAACTGTTTCCACTGTTATCCAAACCATTTGCCAAGCAATGCACAATTTGTGGAAGAACAAAGCAGGCTGATTTTAACTGTTCTCCCTCTGCCGAAAATGGTTGGCCATTCATTTTACTCCCTATCTGATATTCATTCCCATTGACTCAAATGGAAATAGTGGGCTGGATTTTGTGGAGAAGGCGGGGACTCTGGCGCAGGGATCCCACCTTGGCCTTTTTGTGCTCCCCCAGAATGATCCGCCAGTGTTTTGAAGACTGTGCATTCCATGCCTGGATCCCTGTCCCTTTAAAGATGAGGGATCCCGTCTCCATGAGCTGCCGGCGAATCACAGGGCTGGCAGCTCAGCAGTATCAGCTGCGCCACTGGGAGCAGTGGCCATTGCTGATACTGCAGAGGTTTTAGATCCAGGCCCAGCGCTGGAGACCCGGACCCCAGGTAACTGAGGCAGGTCACCAGGGACAGTCTGGAAGGCTTCGGCGCGGGAGGGTTGGGAGGGTTCACGTAATGTCCAGGGAGAGTGGGGCCATGGAGTTCTAGGTTTTGCCAGCATGGATCCTCCGTGGGCCACAGATTGTCCACAAAGGAGAGACCCCCCTCCCCCCCAAGCCTGCAGGGATCATTTTACTGGGAAACCTCCCCGCATGGCAGAGGCACCCCCTGCTACTGGTAAAATCCCAGTGGTGGCAGGAAGAGGCCCTTAAGTGGCTGTTAATCGACAGTCCAGTGAGTGGGTTAACATTTACCTCAGTGTTTCACTACCTTGATGCTGCGGCTTGTTGCCCAGTGGGAATACTGTAGTTAAAATTGACTCAAATACACGTTGAGACCAAAGCAAATAAAGTCGAAAACTAATAATCACTCCTTCATCCTTCCCACCAAAATATTGTAGGCGCCAAGATCTGTTTGGAGGGAATAGACATGAATCCACCAAACCTAATTTGACATGATTGATTTTGTTTACAAATGGTTTAGGGCCTCCATTAAAGGAGTATATCGAATTAGGTCACAGATCAGCCATAAACCCACTGAATGGCGAAACAGATTTGAGGGGTTAAATGTGTAAGAAGGAATTATTCCCACCTTATGCAGATCCAAAGGCAGACTGATGAGCACAACTTTGGAGGAAAAAGATTCCCACCAATCCAAGATATGGTGGATAACACTTAATTAGCCAGCATTTGTCTGGTATTGTGAAGACAATATAGATAGTTTTCTTTATGATCCAACCCGTGTGATTGATTCACCTATAAACGCAGCACACACTACTCTCTTTTTCTCGACATAAAAGGAACTTACAATTATAGTAGGTCCATGAAACAGTATCATGCCGATATCTCACCACTAATTCTTCCTGAAAGACAAGAAACAGTCCTTCGAAAAATTTTCATGTGCGGAAAAGTAGCTGGACTTTCATTAAATATTTTAAGGCAATCTCCTGGGACATTCTGTAAGGAAGAGATAAGTAAGGGGAACCTATGGACAAGGATATGAATTATGTATCACTTAATTTTTGATATTTTTGATACTTGTATCTAAAAGCTTTTGCATGGGTTCCATATGAAAGCTTTCTAACTAAATTCCAATCCCCTCACCTATAATTCATGCTCTTCTGCAGGAGCAAAGGAAGTGGAGAGTGATAAATTTGGATAAAATAGTCTCATAACCTCTTGAACCAATTGGAGATTGTTTGGTTGGTTACATGGAATTTCGTTGATCAAATCTGACCCTAGTTAACAACAATTGATCTTCTTCCTAGTTTCCCCATCAGCTTCATCTTCTCCAGATGCTGTTACTCTGAAATAAAATAAAACAAAGCTAAAAAATAAACTAACAATGGCCAGTAATGTTCTAAAGCCTCAAGGAAAACATCTTTCCGCTTAATGTTCAGAGAGATTTTTTTTAATGATACAGGACATCTTTTGAAGTTGTTTTAATGA
Organism: Heterodontus francisci; assembly: GCF_036365525.1. Classification (NCBI taxonomy): domain Eukaryota; kingdom Metazoa; phylum Chordata; class Chondrichthyes; order Heterodontiformes; family Heterodontidae; genus Heterodontus; species Heterodontus francisci. Next base: position 29,392,187 of record NC_090371.1, on the reverse strand, counting down.
ATGTGAAACACATGAAAGATACCCAGCAATATGAAAATTCCAGCAGGGTTTCCACACCAGAGAAGATCATTTAGAGCTGTGAAGACTGCAATTTGGGTATTCATGAGGATGAAGGCAAAGACGAAGTCTGATGATCAAAATAACTGTTTGAGAATGTTACGATCACTGGGAAACACAACATATACAACTGGGCATCGGCTACACAAGTTCACTAATAAGCTGCTAGGGTGTGCAAGGATACTCACTGCTTTAGAGAAGGAAGGGGCAGTCATTCCTTCCTGGGCAGTGTGAGACTAAAGACACATGTATCCTCACCCCTCCCTCCCATTAGATTACCTGTGATTATAATGAAATGCCTTTCTTGTTTCTGCTTTGTCACCACCACCTCTCTTGATCCCTCCACTGTCGCCAAATTGTTAGACAGCCTGTCCGACATCCAGTACAGCATGTGCAGAAATGTCCTCTGATTTAATATTGGGAAGACTGAAGCCATTGTCATTGATCCCCTCTACAAGCTCTGTTCCCTCGTCGCTGACTCCATCCCTCTCCCAGGCTAAACCAGATGCTCCTTAAAACCTACCAAGCTTTTGGACATCTGCCCTAATAGCTCCTTATGTGGCTTGGTGTCAGGCTGTAATGCTCCTGTGACGCACCTTGGGATATTTTATTACTTTAAAGATGCTGTACAAATACGAGAGGAAGGGCAGAGCAAGGGACCGAGATGAAGCGATTTAGTGATCCTGCGACTGGCATAAGTTGGAGCTTGTGGAATAAGCTGCTTTCAGAAGAGTAGTGAGGAAGAAGCATGTGTACTTGAGGTGTATTTGGAGCTTAGGAGACAAAAACAAAAGTGAAGATAGTTCACAAGACAAAGCATGCAAGTTATTATAACAGCAACAACAACAACCTGTATTTATATAGCACCTTTAACATAATAAAATATCTTTCTTTTATTTCTCTCCTACCCTTTAGATTTACTGGGTTAACAAAGTTAACACACACTGTGGGGATCGTTAAGCATCGACATAGCTGTTGAACTCCAGTTGGGCCATATGAAGCTTAACCACATGCTTCGTTAGCTTCCTACATTACAACAGTGACTACACTTCACAAGTACTTCACGGGCTAGAGAAAGCTTTTGGACGTCCGGGGATCATGAAGGATGCTCCAGAAATGCAAATCTTTTCTTCAATTAAGTAATTCGAACCAGTCCCACAATGACAGCCAATATTTATATACCATCTCTAATGTAGAAGGACGGGACTGTAAAACAGGGAGAGAGAGCTTATTTTATTTACTTATTTTTTATTTAGAGACACAGCACTGAAACAGGCCCTTCGGCCCACCGAGTCTGTGCCGACCAACAACCACCCATTTATACTAACCCTACAGTAATCCCATATTCCTTACCACCTACCTACACTGGGGGCAATTTACAATGGCCAATTTACCTATCACCTGCAAGTCTTTGGCTGTGGAAGGAAACCGGAGCACCCGGCGAAAACCCACGCGGTCACAGGGAGAACTTGCAAACTCCGCACAGGCAGTACCCAGAATCGAACCCGGGCCGCAGGAGCTGTGAGGCTGCAGTGCTAACCACTGCGCCACTGTGCCACCCCGCAGTAGGAGGGTGATTGAAGGCTTATGAGAAAAAATGAGTTCTGAAAAGACTTTTACAGGAGAGGCAGAAGGGTCTTGAGAAGGAAAGCAAGTCTTCGGTGGCTGAAAGTTGGGAAATGAATGGTTGGAGGAAAGGAGGGTGGAGGAGGCTGCAGTGGTAGGGTAGAGGTAGGCCATGGATGGGTGTGAAGACAAGGATCTTACAATTGGTTCAGGTATCCTAGATTGGGGAGCGGTGGGGGGGGGGGGTGCGAAAAACACTTTCCAGTGACCCTTTGTGTGTATAGAAAAAAAGGAAAGATAAAATATTTATACTTATATCACACCTTTCATATCCTTAGGTATGCCAAGACATTTAACAGCCAATTAATTGCTTTTGAAGTTTTATTACCATTATTTTGTACTTGGCAGCCAACTTACACACACCAAAGTCCTCCAAACAGCAGAGATATATAACTAGTTGATCCGTTTTGGCGGTGCTGCTGAAGAGATAAATGTCAGGCAGTACACCAGGGAAAGCTCCACTGCTCTTTTTGTCTACAGCCATGGGATCTTTTAAATCTAACTTAACAGCTAAACTTGGAAACTTTGTCAAGGACTTTCGTCAAGTTTATGTACACTACATTTCCCCTATAAACCATGCCTGTTGCCCAATTCTATGAAATCTGTCATGCATTATCTTCCCTTTTGAATTATAACTATTTTCACTTTATCTAGATGTGCTAATTTCATCCTTAATTAAAGACTCAAAAATTTTCTCCACCACAGATGTTGAGCTAACAGGCCTATAATTACTTATTAGCTCTGTCTCCCTTTTTTAAAAAAAAGTACTAGATTGGCCACTCCCCAGTCCTCGGACACACATCCACACGCAATAGAACCCTAAAATATAATTTCTAGGTCCTCTGCAACATCCTCTCACAACTCCTTCAGGATCCAAGGATCATAAGAAATTGAGCAGTCGTAGACCATACAGCCCATCGAGCCTATTCCACCATTTAATAGATCATGGCTGAGCTGTATGCTAACTCCATTTACTCACCTTAGTTCCATAATGCTTAATACCCTTGTCCAACAAAAATCTGGCGGCCTGTTTTGAGATTTTCAATTGATCTAGCCTCGACAGCATTTTGGGTGAAAGAGTTACCTTATCAAATCTTTTAATCGCCTTTTATACCTCAATTAAATCACTGTTTAATCTTCTATATTCAAGGGAATATAAGCCTGGTCGGTGCAACTTAGCCTTATTACTTAACCCTTTCAGCCCTGGTATCATTCTGGTGAATCTGTGCTGCACCAAGGCCAATATATCCTCCCCGAGGTGTAGTGCCCAGAACTGAGTGCAGTATTCCAAATGGGCCTGAACGAGAGTTGTGTACAGCTGTAACATAACTTCCACCCCTTTGTATGCCAGCTGCCCTGACAGAAATGCCATTAGCCTTCTAAATTATTGTTTGTACATGTCCTCTAGCTTTTAGTGATTTATGCACTTGGACCCCTAAATCTCTCTACTCGTCCGCCTTTCTTCGCTTCTCACCATTTAAGACATATTCTGATCTGCCTTCCTTAGGTCCAATGTGGACTACCTCAAACTTTCCCATATTGGAGTCCATCTGCCACTATATTTCCCACTCATTTATCAATGTCCCTTCAGAACTTTCTGTTGATTTATCCATCTTAATAGGTATGTAGGTGTCAAGCATATAAGCATCAGAAAACCTAAAGTACTTAACAGCTATTTCCCCCAATGGTGGATTGAAGTCATCAAAAGACAGCTATTTGAAGGAATTAAAATAACTGTTCTGATTTCTGGACTCAGGTCACAGAAACAATATACAATAAATGGACAGAGTAATATGGAATGGGCCATGAGAAATGGTGTTGGACAGGAACACTGGTAATTTTTTCATTTGAAAGCTGAAAAAAATTGAAAGTTCTGGCAGCTTAAGGCCAATGCTGCCAAATTTAGAGACACAACACTTTAATAGCAGGGAAACACCCAACTTGTTCCACAAAGAGGAAGGCTGCTGGTAGGGGAAGGGGGAAGGAAAATAGGATACATTGATTCAAACAACTGCTTTAGTCCCCAGTCAAAAATGGCTCATTTTTGTAATGGACCTGTCAAGGTCTAGTTTATGCTGTGTTTCACTCCCATTGGGCAATGACGAAATTGCCTGATGTTGCATTCTTCTCTTTAAAGATGTGAGTTATTTATGCGCATCCGCTCCTTTACTTGACAGATAATCGGCGACTGCCAGACTTCTTGAGCCAATCATCACTTATTCTTTCTATCAAGTCCAATTAATGCTAATTACCTTTCTGACTCTTTCAGCTTATATTGATTGTTTCCCCTGACAGGTGATCCATACCTTGATTCATGCTGACTCTCTCCCTGAATAGATTGTCCAGGCTCAACTGACTCTGATTCATTGGATTGACCAAAACACTGATTCCTTTCAGACCATGATTAATGTTCACCTCTCTTAATGGGAGCTGCAGGCCTGAGCAACTGATTCCATTGGCTGACCGACACTGATTCCTTCATTTGATCAGAGGTCCCAGGACAAAATCAACACTGATTCCTTCAACAAGCTAAAAGCTCTTGGTTGTGATCAATGCTGACTCCTTACCTTCATAGACTTTATGCTTGAGAGAAAATTGACCGTTGTATCTCTTTGGACTGCCAGTTGTTATGGAATTGAATGAGGCTAACGCCTGTCTCCATGTTATTGCTTGGGTACAGTGTTAAAGTACAATTTGGAATTATCGAAGTATAATAATTTTATAAAGTATAATTTCTCTATTTTGCTCACTAGAGTTTGCACGTTATGTTTTTTAGCAAATGTTGTTGTTACAATTTGGAAATTTGACAAACTGTGTCATTAAAAGAATCTAAAAAGAGCAAAGCACTGTAGATGCTGGAAATCTGAAATAAAAACAGACAATGCTGGAAATACTCAGCATGTCCGGCAACAATTCTGACAAAGGGCCATCAATGTGAAACATTAGCTGTGTTTCTCCCTCCACAGATGCAGCCAGATAAGCTATAAGCTTTGCTCAAACTTTTCCAGGTGAACTCCGAGACACACACAAGTTATGGGGCATATTTTTCAATTGAGGCTGTTTCTGTATGAGCACCAGGTGCTGAATTATTTTCTTTAATTCCCCAATTTTGGGGTGATTTTAGGGCAGACTGCAGCACAAATTGTGGTAGGGAGCCATTTTACTAGTTACATACAAGCATATGAAAGGATATTAGAGTCATAGAGTTATACAGCACAGAAACAGGCCCTTCAGCACATCGTGTCTGTGCCGGCCAACCAGCACCCAAATATTCTAATCCCATATTCCTGCACTTGGCACATAGCCTCGTATGCTATGGCGTTTCAAGTGCTCATCTAAATACTTCTTAAATGTTGTGAGGGCTCCTGCCTCTACCGTCTCTTCAGGCAGTGCGTTGCAGATTCCAACCACTCGCTGGGTGAAAATTTTTTCCTCAAATCCCCTCTAAACCTCCTACCCCTTACCCTAAAACTATGCCCCCTTGACCCCTCCGCTAAGGGAAAAAAGTTTCTTCTATCTCTCCTATCAATGCCCCTCTTAATCTTGTACACCACAATCATGTCCCCCCTCCTCAGCCTTCTCTACTCTAAGGAAAACAACCCTAGCTTTTTCAGTCTCTCTTCATAGCTGAAATGCTCCAGCCCAGGCAACATCCTGGTGAATTTCCTTTGCACCCTCTCCAGTGCAATCACATCCTTCCTATAGTGTGGTGCCCAGAACTGTACATAGTACTCCAGCTGTGGCCTAACTAGCATTTGACACAGCTCCATCATAACCTCCCTGCTCTTATATTCTATGCCTCGGCTAATAAAGGCAAGTATCCCATATGCCTTCCTAACAACCTTATCTACCTGTGCTGCTGCCTTCAGTGATCTATGGACAAGTACACCAAGGTCCCTCTGACCTTCTGTACTTCCTCGCGTCTTACCATCCATTGTCTATTCCCTTGCCTTGTTAGTCCTCCCAAAATGTATTACTTCACACTTCTCAGGATTAAATTCTATTTGCCACTGCTCCGCCCATCTATATCTCCCTGTAATCTAAGGATTTCCTCCTCACTATTGATAACACCACCAATTTTCATGTCATCTGCGAACTTACTGATCATACCTCCTATATTCACGTCTAGATCATTAATGTACACTACACACGCAAGGTTCCCAGCACCGATCCCTGTGGTACATCACTGGTCACAGGCTTCCACTCGCAAAAACAACCCTCGACCTCTGCCTCCTGCCACTAAGCCAATTTTGGATCCAATTTGCCAAATTGCCTGGATCCCATGGGCTCTTACCTTCTTAACCATTCTCCCATGTGGGACCTTATCCAAAGCCTTACTGAAGTCCATGTAGACTACATCTATTCTTTCCCCTCATCTACACATCTAGTCACCGCCTCGAAAAATTCAATCAAGTAAGTTAGACACGAAATCAATGAGACAGTATTTAGATAAGCACTTGAAACGCCATAGCATACAGGGCTATGGGCCAAGTGCTGGAAAATGGGATTAGAATAGTTAGGCTATTGATGGCTGGCACAGACATGATGGGCCGAAGGGCCTGTTTCTGTGCTGTATAACTCTATGACTCTAATATCCTTTCATAAGTAAGGAGAAGAAAACTGCACACAGTACTCCAGATGTGGTCTCACTAAGGCCCTGTACAGCTGTAGGAAAACATCCCTACTTTATATTCCCCTTGCAATGCAAGATTCCATTTGCCTTCCTATTTTCCAAACAGCTGGGACCTTTGCAGAATCCATGGAATTTTGGAACATCACAATTAATGCATCTACCATCTCAGCAGCCATTTCTTTTAAGACCTTTGGATACAAGCCATCAGGTCCTGGGGACTTGTCAGCCTTTAGCTCTAACAGTTTTCCCAGTACCTTTTCCCCAGTGATTGTGATTGTTTTTAGTTCTTTCCACCCTTTTACCTCTTGTTTTTCAAGTATGTTTGAGATGTTCCCCAATGGCTGCTGCCAATTTCAAAGTGAAGGCAGATGCTGACTACATCTGCCCACATTTGGAAGTGTGGAAATTATAGGCTAATAAAGTTTAAATATCATCTACTGTACTTCCTACCATCTACTAATGGCTTGGCAATGAGAGTCAAGTCACCATTACAGCCCTGATGTCTATGTGTTGCTACGGAAGTTACCAAGTTGCCAGGGGTCTGTTGCTCCCAAGAGAATGTTACAAGTGTTTGGGGATTGCAATGGATATTCAAATCAGCTTGATGCAGGGAAATTTGTTGGTGTCAGAACTGCAGTACGTCGGCATGGAGAGAGACCCTCCTAACGCACTTCTGGCTGAAAGCCCACTATGGAGCAATTCTACTCCGGTCAAGCTATTTGATACACTTTGACACGTGTTATACTTAGTTCTTTAAATGGGTTAATGTCTGTGTTTAAAAAACATTGTAGAGAGGAATTTACTGCAGTGTATGGAAAATTTTCATGGGAACAATGCTGGGGATATGAAAGCATCTGCTGGAGAATTAATCTCTCATTTCTTGGCTATAATGTGTTTGGAAGTCCCAGATCACCAGTCAGGCTCTGATGTTTCACTGTCATTTTTACACAGATGCAGAGGTTAAACCACTTTGTAGCGAGACAGTTGCAAGTAGGATAGCAACACTGCTCAGGCTCAATGGGCCAAATGGCCTCCTCCAGTACTGTATCATTCTACGATTCTGTGAGATCGTGTTCCCTCTGCAGTGGGTCTGTCAGCATCTGAAGAGAAAGGAGTGACAATTTATTTTGGGCGACAGCTGGAGCAAAAGTGGAAATCAATTATTTTACATTCACAGTTTCACTACACCGAGTGCATAAAGGAAATCTTCTCTAAGCTTGGTTGTATTTCAGGTAGAACATTTTTGACAAAAGAGCTCCACTCTTACCTCCAAAATCTGCTCCAAGTCACACACCATCTTGACTTGGATATATCGTACAGTTCCTTCATCATTGTTAGGACTATATGCTGCAATTCCTTAACTAACACCATTGTGGGAATTACAGCAACACACGACTTTGGATGTTCACGGAGATGGTCCATGACCACATGCTTAGCGGATGAGATAGGCAATAAATGTGATCTTGGCAGCATTGCCTACATCCCTAGAACAAGTATGAATAAGTCCGCAAGCCTTTTTTGTCAGGTGTAAATGGACTTGCTGTGTATTTTCAGCTTTTTCTGTTTGTATTTCAGATTGCCAGCATTTAAAGATTTTTATTTTCTCTTTATCTCTGTGACTGAGAATGCAGTTTGCTCACCCTCTATGCTCTTGGTCACTGTACATAGAAATGTGACACTGGAAAGAAACAGCGGGCCTTTGCTGTAAGGTTTGTGAAAAAGCTCAATAATTTGCAGCATTGCTATGGAAACCATTAATAATCTAATTCAAAATGTGATCCCATTAGCGATACTGATCCAAAGAATAACAATTGAAAATCTGATTATAGTAGCTCAAAGAATACATGAAATATGATATTCATTGAGAGTCAGATGAATTTGTGATGGCATGCAATATTGACCTCATTGCAAAGATGTTGGAAATAGATAAAAAGAAAGATAAATGTCAACTGGAAAAAAATCCCCATGTCAACTGTATTACCTATATTACAAATAAAAGATTTTGGAATGATTGTCATGTAAATGTTCTTGTCTGGTATTTGTACAGAACTTATTCAGATTATAAAAAGATGAGGTTTTTATTAGCCCATTGCTTATTATACAGTGATAAATCTTCAGGTCCTTTGTCATGTGATCCTATTCCAGGGTTGGTGCAATCCCTGAATTTGGATTTCTGTAAACTGTAGATAAAAATGGCAGATGTATAAATATTTCTACTGCAGTCCATTTAGCTGTTCATTTAACAGTTAAATCTGAGCAAAAACCAGTGATTTTGTTTTGCCAAAACCTTTTAAATGCTGGAATGGTTAGACTCCTGACATGTGGAGCCTACTCTAAATAGCATTGGCAAGGATGTGGCTGTTTCACATGCTGAGTGTCAAAACAAATATATGTTTGGGGAACATTTTAAGCATGGGACAGGATTTTGTACTTATCTATTATGTCTCGATGATAAATCCTGCATAATACAAGTGAAGAGGAAGTGCTTTGGTTGATTGGAATTGAATGTTTGGATTGGAATTGAGGTTCGGATACATTTGATGAATTGTAATCTAAGACTATGCAAGGGGAATGAAAGGCTGGGAGAGTACCTTTTGATCAAAGCACACTTCTATTTTATGGTGAACTAAATTCTAGCCAAGAACTTGATGCCCTGCAGCCAATGGCTTGCCACAACTCTCTGTCCGTCTGTCCATTTAATTAAACACCATGTGTTCTTCATGAATCCATCAACTTCAAAGTGTTACAGATACATAGTGTATGTCATAGAATGACACAGCACAAAAGAAGCCTATTCTGCCCAAGGCACCCATGCCAGTTTCTTGAATAAGCTATCCAATTAATTTGATTCCCCTGCCTTTTCCCCATAGCTATGCAAATTTTATATTGTAGGTACAACAGCTTGATTGGCTCTAATGCCATACGTAACAAAGGAATAAAGCAGTGTTATTGTCTGCATATATTACTGAACAGCTGGAACGCAGAACAAAAATTGAAAATTGGCAATCTGGTGATAGATTATCAATGAAGAATGTGCAAACATGAACAAGAAAGCTAAAAAGGCTACAAATAAAAGTAAACAATAAAAAGAAGCAAATAAGTAACTATTCAGGAAGGAGAAAAATATTTTTTCGAGTTCTTTTAGTACCTTTGTGTACTATCTGGTATGCTCTGTTAGACAAAACTACTGTAACAAAGGTTTGGGCCCTAAAACTAAAACACAGGTTGCATCTGCTTGCTTCGGCTGTCTATAAACCCAGATGCAAGAGCAAAATATTGTGGATGCTGGAAACCTGAAATAAAAACAGAAAATGCTGGAAATACTCAGCAAGTCTGGCGACAACTGTAGAGAGAGAAACAGAGTCAATGGACAGGATTGTCTCGCGGGCTTCGGGGCCCCTATGATGTCAGCATCAAATGTGGGTTCTGAGCCCACACTTGTCAGGAGCCGGACAGTGGAGTTATTTTCCATGATGCGGCCTCCTTATTGACTTCTATTTTTTAAGTTCTTTCATGGGTGTAGGCATCACTGGCTAGGCCAGCATTTATTGCCCATCCCTAATTGCCCTTGAGAAGGTGGTGGTGAGCTGCCTTCTTAAACCACTGCAACCCTTGATGTGGCACAGTGGTTAGCACTGCAGCCTCATAGCTCCAGTGACCTGGGTTCGGTTCTGGGTACTGCCTGTGCAAAGTTTGCAAGTTCTCCCTGTGACCGTGTGGGTTTCTGCCGGGTGCTCTGGTTTCCTCCCACAGCCAAAGACTTGCAGGTTGATAGGTAAATTGCCCCTAGTGTAGGTAGTCTTTTGATCATCACTATTGACAAAACCCATCGTGCTAATTGAATCAGGGTGCATTACCAGTCTCTACCTACGCAACTGTCTCTCGGAATGCAAATATGCAACCATGTTTTCAGCCGTCCAGTTCTGTGGTCCTTTTAAACACGTTATGTTCAATGTCCAGTAAAAAGTGCAAGTAGTGTTCCATATGATAAAATTAATATATTTTCATTTGGCCGGTGTTATTTCCATCACAGGGAGCTCCTTGATGCCATACTCAGTCAATGTTGCCTTGATGTCAAGGGCAGTCACTCTTACCTCACCTCCTGAGTTCAGCTCTTTTGTCCATGTAATGAGTTAAAGACCTAAGTGGCCCTGGCGGAACCCATGATCAGCGGACCCTTTCACCCACCTCCAGCATTCTCCCTTCACCCGGACCCCTCCCTCTGGCCTGTTACCCACTCGATCTTTTCATTGATAACTGTTGGTGAGACATCAGCTGTCTCAATTTCTCCGCTCCCCTCACTCACTCTAACCTGTCTCCCTCAGAACTTGCTGCATTCCGTTCTCTCAGGTCTAACCCCAACATTGTGATCAAACATGTAGACAAGGGTGGTGCTGTTGTTGTCTGGCATACCGCCCTCTACCTTGCAGAGGCTGAGTGCCAACTCTCAAACACTTCTTCCTACCTCCCCCTGAACCCCATGACCTCAACATCGAACATCAAGCTACTGTCTACAGAACTGTCACTGACCTCATCTCCTCCAGAGATCTTCCCTCTAAAGCTTCCAACCTCATAGTCCCACAACCCCAGACAGTCTGCTTCTATCTCCTTCCCAAAATCCACAAACAGGACTGTCCTGGTAGACCCATCATTTCAGCCCGTTCCTAGCCCACTGAACTTATTTCTTCCTATCTTGAATCTATCTTTTCTCCCCTGGTCCAGTCTCTTCCCACCTACACCATTTTGACAATTTCCAGCTTCCTGGCCCTAACCACCTCCTCTTCACTATGGACGTCCAATCTCTATACCTCCATCCCCCACCAGGATGGTCTAAGGGCTCTCCGCTTCTTCCTTGAACAGAGGCCCAACCAGTCCCCATCCACCACCACCCTCCTTCGCCTGTTCTTACGTTGAACAACTTCTCCTTCAACTCCACTCACGTCCTTCAAATAAAAGGTGTTGCTTTGGATACCCGCATGGGTCCTAGCCTGTCTTTTTGGTATATGTCGAACATTCCTTGGTCCAGTCCTACTCAGGCCCCGTTTCCTAACTCTTTTTCCAGTACATTAATCAAAGAAAGATTTTTAAATTTCCAGTTCTGATGAAAAGTCACAGACCTGAAACATTAACTCTGTTTCTCTCCCAACAGATGCTGAATATTTCCAGGATTTTCTGTTTTTATTTTATTTATCTCATTGTTGTTTATTGAGTCTTGTTGAATGCAAATTGGCTGCCTCTTTTACCCTTCATTCCAACAATGACTCCCCTTCAAAAGTTCTTCTTTGGTTTTGAAGTTCATTGGGACAAACTGAGGCTGTGAGAGGGGCTAGAAAGTTGCAACATTTTTCAATTTTCTTCTAACTGAAATATCAGCGACAAATACTCCAGCACAAAAATAGGTTACACATTCCTATGAGATGCCTTTGTCCATCTCTTTAATATGATGGGATAATTTTCCTCCATGGTCCAGCTGATTATTGGGTGGAATGTAGTCGAAATGGTGGAAAAATAGGGTGATGCAGTGGTTAGCACCGCAGCCTCACAGCTCTACCAACCCAGGTTCAGTTCTGGGTACTGCCTGTGTGGAGTTTGCAAGTTCTCCCTGTGACTGCGTGGGTTTCTGCTGGGTGCTGTGGTTTCCTCCCACAGCCAAAGACTTGCAGGTTGATAGGTAAATTGGCCATTGTAAATTGCCCCTGGTGTAGGTAGGAGATTTGAGGGAAGGTGGGGATGTGGTAGGGAATATGGGATTAATGTAGGATTAGTATAAATGGGTGGTTGATGGTTGGCACAGACTCAGTGGGCTGAAGGGCCTGTTTCAGTGTTGTATGACTCTATGAGGCTCATTGTCCAGATTGGGATTTCTGATGTGAAGTCACCAACTTGAAACTTTAACTCTGTTCCTCTCTCCACAGATGCTACCTGACCTGCTGAGCATTGTCTGCTTTTGTACGGGCTTTCCCTATCTCTGTGGGGACCACACCTCCTTGCTCCTTCCCTGTACCTCATACGCAAGTGGTGTTGGGCGAGCGGGGTTTGGATCCCTGACAGATTTTCTTTCTTTCTGCCTGCATTACCAGCATTTCCTGGAGCCACCTTGGGGAAGTTGTAAGCCCCAAGATATGGTGGTAATGGCCTTGAGAATCCCCCATGGATGGAAAGGTCCTTGTAGCAGCCTCTGCACACTGGACCTTTAGTGCTACAGCTCGTGCAATCTTCGAGACGCCACTGCCCCTTTAAGAACCCATGCCACTTTCCTGGCACTGCAGCCTAGTCAGTGGATTAAGGCCTCACCAGTGACTCACAGCCTGGCTGGTGACTGAAAGACCTGCCAATGATTCAGCAGCTTGTAGGTGACTTAGGGACTCCTCCAGTTCAGTACAGAACCCAAAGGAAAAATTTAAAGTGAAGGCCCAAATATCAGATTATCTCCTTGGGTCAAATATCAGATCCTTGCCAACATCATCACCCTCTATAAAAACAAAGGTGACCGCGGTGACTGCAACAACTACCGTGGAATCTCCCTGCTCAGCATAGTGGGGAAAGTCTTTGCTCGAGTCGCTCTGAACAGGCTCCAGAAGCTGGCCGAGCGCGTCTACCCTGAGGCACAGTGTGGCTTTCGTGCAGAGAGATCGACTATTGACATGCTGTTCTCCCTTCGTCAGATACAGGAGAAATGCCGTGAACAACAGATGCCCCTCTACATTGCTTTCATTGATCTCACCAAAGCCTTTGACCTCGTCAGCAGACGTGGTCTCTTCAGACTACTAGAAAAGATCGGATGTCCACCAAAGCTACTAAGTATCATCACCTCATTCCATGACAATATGAAAGGCACAATTCAACATGGTGGCTCCTCATCAGAGCCCTTTCCTATCCTGAGTGGTGTGAAACAGGGCTGTGTTCTCGCACCCACACTTTTTGGGATTTTCTTCTCCCTGCTGCTTTCACATGCGTTCAAATCCTCTGAAGAAGGAATTTTCCTCCACACAAGATCAGGGGGCAGGTTGTTCAACCTTGCCCGTCTAAGAGCGAAGTCCAAAGTACGGAAAGTCCTCATCAGAGAACTCCTCTTTGCTGACGATGCTGCTTTAACATCTCACACTGAAGAATGCCTGCAGAGTCTCATCGACAGGTTTGCGTCTGCCTGCAATGAATTTGGCCTAACCATCAGCCTCAAGAAAACGAACATCATGGGGCAGGATGTCAGAAATGCTCCATCCATCAATATTGGCGACCACGCTCTGGAAGTGGTTCAAGAGTTCACCTACCTAGGCTCAACTATCACCAGTAACCTGTCTCTAGATGCAGAAATCAACAAGCGCATGGGTAAGGCTTCCACTGCTATGTTCAGACTGGCCAAGAGAGTGTGGGAAAATGGCGCACTGACACGGAACACAAAAGTCCGAGTGTATCAGGCCTGTGTCCTCAGTACCTTGCTCTACGGCAGCGAGGCCTGGACAACGTATGCCAGCCAAGAGCGACGTCTCAATTCATTCCATCTTCGCTGCCTTCGGAGAATACTTGGCATCAGGTGGCAGGACTATATCTCCAACACAGAAGTCCTTGAAGCGGCCAACATCCCCAGCTTATACACACTACTGAGTCAGCGGCGCTTGAGATGGCTTGGCCATGTGAGCCGCATGGAAGATGGCAGGATCCCCAAAGACACATTGTACAGCGAGCTCGCCACTGGTATCAGACCCACCGGCCGTCCATGTCTCCGTTATAAAGACGTCTGCAAACGCGACATGAAATCGTGTGACATTGATCACAAGTCGTGGGAGTCAGTTGCCAGCATTCGCCAGAGCTGGCGGGCAGCCATAAAGACAGGGCTAAATTGTGGCGAGTCGAAGAGACTTAGTAGTTGGCAGGAAAAAAGACAGAGGCGCAAGGGGAGAGCCAACTGTGCAACAGCCCCAACAAACAAATTTCTCTGCAGCACCTGTGGAAGAGCCTGTCACTCCAGAATTGGCCTTTATAGCCACTCCAGGCGCTGCTTCACAAACCACTGACCACCTCCAGGCGCGTATCTATTGTCTCTCGAGATAAGGAGGCCCAAAAGAAAGTATAAATGGGTGGTTGATGGTTGGCACAGACTCAGTGGGCTGAAGGGCCTGTTTCAGTGTTGTATGACTCTATGAGGCTCATTGTCCAGATTGGGATTTCTGATGTGAAGTCACCAACTTGAAACTTTAACTCTGTTCCTCTCTCCACAGATGCTACCTGACCTGCTGAGCATTGTCTGCTTTTGTACGGGCTTTCCCTATCTCTGTGGGGACCACACCTCCTTGCTCCTTCCCTGTACCTCATACGCAAGTGGTGTTGGGCGAGCGGGGTTTGGATCCCTGACAGATTTTCTTTCTTTCTGCCTGCATTACCAGCATTTCCTGGAGCCACCTTGGGGAAGTTGTAAGCCCCAAGATATGGTGGTAATGGCCTTGAGAATCCCCCATGGATGGAAAGGTCCTTGTAGCAGCCTCTGCACACTGGACCTTTAGTGCTACAGCTCGTGCAATCTTCGAGACGCCACTGCCCCTTTAAGAACCCATGCCACTTTCCTGGCACTGCAGCCTAGTCAGTGGATTAAGGCCTCACCAGTGACTCACAGCCTGGCTGGTGACTGAAAGACCTGCCAATGATTCAGCAGCTTGTAGGTGACTTAGGGACTCCTCCAGTTCAGTACAGAACCCAAAGGAAAAATTTAAAGTGAAGGCCCAAATATCAGATTATCTCCTTGGGTCAAATGTTAGCTCATTAGTTAGATATAGCAATGTTGAGAAGATGCAAAAAGGCCAATTTTAATTTGCTTTAAATGGGACCACCTACCTCTACCCAACCCTGGGATCATCTACATTCACCCAATTCTGGGACTATCCACCTCTACCCAACCCTGGGGCCACCAACCTCCACCCAAGGCTCTAACCATTAGCTAGCTCATTGCCGGATCTGGACCGATTTCCCATCCTTCCACATCTGGTGAGATGTAGTGCAATGCCTGCGGCTGGCAGGTGGCATTGAAATGAGGCCTTGTCCTCAAAATAGCTCGGGCCTCATTGGGGCAATATCGGAAGACTGTATTCATTCTTCCCACTCCCACTAACCACCCTTAACCACCTCAAATTAAAATCAGAACTGCTTCAAAAATGCCAAACAGAGGAGATCTTCACAAACCCGTTTCTGATGTTGTAACGTACAATGACCAGCAGAGCAGTTAGCCTATGTTTTCATCTTCTAGATTCCTAAACACTCAGATGAAAGCCCCATGCCAACCACCCCATGAAACTATATTGATATGTATGTACTTCTGCTGATAACTGATGATGTTTTCATGGGAATGTGTGTAGATAAAATTCCAGTGAAAGAAACAGATAATAAGAGGATCTGCCTGGATAGATGAACCAAGATGAGCCAAGAAGTCCTCCCTCATCCCGAACTATTTTATGATTTACAAAAATGTTTAATTCTCATTCTTGTGTTCAAATCCCTCTATGCCCTCATCCCTCCCTATCCTTGTAACCTTCACCAACCCCTACAGCCCTCCGAGAACACGGCGCTCCTCCAATTCTGGTTCTTGTGCATCACCGATTTCTTTCATTCTCCCATGACTGGCGGGGCCTTCAGCTGTCTATGCCCTAAGCTCTGGAATTCTCTTCCGAAACCCCTCCACCTCCCTACCTCTTCCTCCTCCTTAAAACCTACCTCTTTGACCAAGCGTTTGGTCACCTGTCCTAATATCTCTTTATGTGGTACAATGCCAAATTTTGTTTGAAAAATTTGCTGTGAAGTGCCTTTGAATTGAAGATGCTATATTATTGCGAGTTGTTGTTCTGCTTCTGAGAAGTCCCATGTACACGCCACAATTAGTTACTGCTACTTTATGCTTTTTTAAAAATTTAATTGCTGCTAACAGGCAATTTACTACATTTTCTCTCAAAGATGTTGACAGAATGTAACAAGTGTGTGAAGATGACTTTGCCTGAAGGACTGTGTCTTCTACAACTGACAGGATGATGATCACGTGAAGCAATTAGCTTTTCTATTACTCTGTGTTGCCTCTACAGAGTAAATACAACTGGAGGGGAGGCGGTGGCAAAGTGGTATTGTTACTGCACTAGAAACCCAGATATCTAGGGTATTGCTCTGGGGACATGGGTTCAAATCCCACCACAGATCTTACGCACCCCTAGCCAAGCTGTTCCAGGACAGCTACAATACTGGCATTTATTTAGATATACAGCACTGAAACAGGCCCTTCGGCCCACCGTGTCTGTGCCGACAACAACCACCCATTTATACTAATCCTACATTAATCCCATATTCCCTACCACATCCCCACCATTCTCGTACCACCTACCTACACTCGGGGCAATTTACAATGGCCAATTTACCTATCCACCTGCAAGTCTTTGGTTGTGGGAGGAAACCGGAGCACCCAGCAGAAACCCACGCGGTCACAGGGAGAACTTGCAAACTCCGCACAGGCAGTACCCAGAACCAAACCCAGGTCGCTGGAGCTGTGAGGCTGCGGTGCTAACCACTGCGCAAAAGTTAAATTCTAATTGCTCACCACTATAAGTGACTAGAATTAATAACCTGGGAGAGGCAAAGAGTCTCTTCTCATGCTAAATTGGTTCCTTTTTTAAAGCTGAAATTTCGAGTAAACAAAAACTTTCTACCCTGCAATGTGGAAAATTGCCCAGGTATGTCCTGTACACAAAAAGCAGGACAAGCCCAACCTGGCCAATTACTGCCCCATCAATCTACTCTCAATCATCAGTAAAGTGATGGAAGGTGTCATCAACCGTGCTATCAAGCGCACTTTCTTAGCAATAACCTGCTCAGTGATGCTCAGTTTGGGTTCCGCCATGGCCACTCAGCTCCTGACCTCATTACAGCCTTGGTTCAAACATGGGCAAAGGAGCTGAACTCCAGAGGTGAGGTGAGAGTGTCCGCACTTGACATCAAGGCAGCATTTGACTGAGTATGGCATCAAGGAGCCCTAGCAAAACTGAGGTCAATGGGAATCAGGGGGGAAACTTTCTGCTGTTTGGTCAATCATCTCAGTCCCAGGACATCACTGCAGGGTAGTGTCCTAGGCCCAACCATCTTCAGTTGCTTCATCAATGATCTTCCTTCAATCATAAGGTCAGAAGTGGAGATGTTCGCTGATGATTGCACAAAGTTCAGCACCATTCGTGACTCCTCAGGTACTGAAGCAATCCTTGTAGAAATGCAGCAAGACCTGGACAATATCCAGGCTTGGGCTGATAAGTGGCAAGTAACATTCACCCACACAAGTGCTGGGCAATGACCATCTCCAACAAGAGAGAATCTAACCAACTCCCCTTGACATTCAATGGCATTACCATCGCTAAATCCCCCACTATCAATATCCTAGGGGTTACCACTGACCAGAAACTGAACTGGAGTAGCTATATAAATACTGTGGCGACAAGAGCAGGTCAAAGGCTAGGAATCCTGCGACGAGTAACTCACCTCCTGATGCCCCAAAGTGTGTCCACCATCTACAAGGCACAAGTCAGGAGTGTGATGGAATACTCTCCACTTGCCTGGATGGGTGCAGCCTCAACAACACTCAAGAAGCTCGACACCATCCAGGACAAAGCAGCCCACTTGATTGGCACCCCATCTACAAGCATTCACTCCCTCCACCACCAACGCACAGTGGCAGCAGTGTGTACCATCTACAAGATGCACTGCAGCAACGCACCAAGGCTCCTTAGACAGCACCTTCCAAACCGGCGACCTCTACCAACTAGAAGATCAAGGGCAGTAAATGATTGGGAACACCGCCACCTGCAAATTCCCCTCCAAGTCACACACCATCCTGACTTGGAACTATATCACCGTTCCTTCACTGCCGCTGGGTCAAAATCCTGGAACTCCCTTCCCAATAGCACTGTGGGTGTCCCTACCTCACATGGACTGCAGCAGTTCAAGAAGGCAGATCACCACCTTCTCAAGGACAAATAGGGATGGGCAATAAATGCTGGCCTGGCCATCGATGCCCACATCCCATGAATGAATTAAATAAAAACTTTAAACGAAAGCATGAAATCAGTTTCTCTGATATGCCATAACCTTTAATAGGATTTTATTCTTTCCTTTATGACTGTCTCACTATTACAAAACCTATTTAATGTGAGGTCTGTACGCAACTACTTCTTGTACTGCTCCCAGTATCAATTCTATAAAGGGCGGTTATTGTTGACAATTGGAAAACAGGAGAGTGAAGTGATGAGTGACGAATGTAGCATGAAAACCAGAAGCTAATCCCTCGGGTACAGTTAGCATGATAGCAGCAGGAATACAATTCTCATCTTTTCTCAGGCTCTTCAATGAATGGGGCTATCGAGGATAATCCCTAGTCAATTGTGGGTGGTCACAGCCTTGATTCATAGCAGACCCTCCAGCTCTGAGAGTTCCTGGAGCTATAAAGTCAGTAAGATGTCTGGACAAACATGTCAAAATGAATGGCATTTCCATTAAGAAATATTATTTTTGGAAGGATGTGGATTGCTATCAATCATTTAATAATTGGTGGCTTCTCTTAGCAATCTGCTTATTTCAGAAACCATAGGAGATGTATAGAATGCATACCTTCTACCATTACCTACTGTGAAATCAGAATCATTCTTCAAAGGATAAACAGTAGCAGGACAGGTCTATGAGTACCTTATGACGTTGGGAGGAATTCCTGGAGAAGAGTCCAATAAACATAGATTTCACTTCTTTTAATTATTTATTAGCGACAGTACAAGTGAAAAGGGCATGGTCTGTTTACATCAGCAATCAATACCTGAGGAGACACAGGGAACATAGGAAGGAACATGGGAACAGGAGTAGACCACACAGTAGTAGAGGGAGCTGCAGAGATAGTGGATGCACAAGTTATGATTTTCCAAAATTCCCTAATTCTAGAGTGGTCCCAGCAGATTGGAAGTTAGCAAATAAGACTGCTGTTCAAGAAGGGAGGGAGAGAGAACAGGAAGCTAAAGGTTGATGGTTCGTCTGACATCAGTCATCAGGAAAATGCTGGAGCCTATTATTAAGGTCGTCTTAACAATGCAGTTAGAAAATCATATCATGATCAGACAGAGTCAACATGGTTTTACAAAAGGATAATTGTATTTGACAAATACATTAGAGTTTTTTGAGCATGTAACTGGTAGGGTAGATAAAAGAGAGCCAGTAGATGTTGTGTACCTGGATTTCCAAAAGGCATTTTATATGGTCCCGTATAAAAGGTTAATATCAAGATAAAGGCTTATGGAGCTGGGGGTAATATATTCACATGGATGGAAGATTAGTTAACTGACAGGAAGCAGAAAGTAGGGATAAACGGGGCATTTTCAAGTTGGCAGGCTGTGACTAGTGGAGTGCTGTAAGGATCAGTGCCAGGGCCTCAGTTATTTGTCATCTACATTAACAATAGACATGAGTCCAAGAGTAATTTATCCAAGTTTCTTGATGATGAAAAGCTGGGTGGGAATGAAAGCTGAGGAGAACACAAAGAGGGTGCGAAGAAATATAGACAGGTTATGTGAGTGGACAACAAGGTGGCAGAAAGAGTATAATGTGGGGCAGTGTGAGGTAATTCATGTTGGTAGTAAAAATAAAAAAACAAAATATTTTTTAAAAGGCATGAAACTTCTAGGTGTTCAGAGAGACGTACTGACTCATACAAGAAACACAGAAAGTTAGCATGCAGGTACAGCAAGCAATTAGGAGGGCAAATGGCATATTGTCCTGCAAGGGGATTGGAGTAGAAGAACAAGGAAGTCTTGCTACAGTTGTATAGTACCTTGTTGAGACCACATCTAGAGTACTGTGTACAGTTTTGGTCTCCATATCTAAGGAAGGATATACTTGTCTTGGAGGTGGTACAGCAAAGTTTCATTAGCTTGGATCCTGGGATGCGAGGGGTTGTCCTATAATGAGAGGCTGAGTAAATTGGGCTTAAATTCTCTGCTCTTTGCAGTATTACTACTCCAGTTTATGCTGAGATAATTAAAGTACCCCATTATCATTACTCTATGGTTTTTGTACCTCTCTGTAATTTC
Organism: Heterodontus francisci; assembly: GCF_036365525.1. Lineage (NCBI taxonomy): Eukaryota > Metazoa > Chordata > Chondrichthyes > Heterodontiformes > Heterodontidae > Heterodontus > Heterodontus francisci. Next base: position 29,371,784 of record NC_090371.1, on the reverse strand, counting down.
ACTGCAAATTTGCTCCCTATACCTTTCCCACTAGTTGGTATGTCAAAAATTAAATTTACTCATGCCTCCTTCAGTCTCTGACTCTTGCTGTCCTGGATCAGGTATTTGTTTCTTCTTTCATGGGATGTTGGTATCGCTGGTAAGGCCAGCATTTGTTGCCCATCCCTAATTGCTCTTGACAACTGTGTGGCTTACGAGGCTATTTCAGAGGGCAGTTAAGAGTCAATCACATTGCTATGGGCCTGGAGTCACATGTAGGCCAGACCAGGTAAGGGCATCAGATTTCCTTCCCTAAAGGACATTAGTGGACCAGACGGTGCCAGGTATCTTTAGATGACTCAACTGGCCATACTCTAGAGTGGTCATGCTCTATAAAAGCTGAGGCCACGACTGCTTATTTCCACTTCAGTATAATACCAATGCTGGGCTTGTACCTACTATGATGCAGGCCACTAAAATCACAGTGAAAGTCCCACAATAAGAGGAATATCTACTCTGATTTGATATGGTGAGCGCAGAAAACTAATAAAAATTACTCATTAAAAATTTTGAGATGCATTCTTATCTAGTCTGTTGATTTATTTTTGTTTCTGTAAAATCTTACATTTCAATTTAAGACATTTAGCAGTTTTGGTCTGAGCAACATAGGAATTATTAGCCTCAAAGCAAACAAAAATTAAAGGAAAATGTATTGGAAACACTCAAAAGGAGTCATAGACTGGGATTTTACAGGCCTCCCCGAAGCGGGATCGGCGGCTGAGGGGGCATGAAGAATCGTGGTGAGTGGTGGGGCAGGCAGCAGAACAGAGGGCCCATCGCCTCCCCATCGATCAGCGATCTTCCCAGGGGTGTGATAGGCTGACAACGGCGTTCCCAACCAGAGGCAAATTGAGACCCTTAAGTAGCCTATTACAGAGCCTCTTCCAACCGCTACAGGGTTCTTACAAGCGGCGGGACGGGAGGGTGGTGGGCCTCCACCATGTGGGGAGGACACCTTGTAAAATGAGGTGCCCTCCCTGTGGGCATGGTGGGAGGGGGGGTCTTTCCTTTATGGGCAATTTGTGGCCCACAGAGGGGCTCCAGGGGAACCAATTCACCCCTGGACCATGAACATACAATCATAAGAATTAGGAGCAAGAATCGGCCACTTGGCCCCTCGAGCCTGCTCATGGCTAAACTGATTACTCCCTATTTCCACCTGTCCCCGATAACCTTTCACCCCCCTGCTTATCAAGAATCTATCTACCTCTGCTTTAAGAATATTCAAAGACTCTGCTTCCACTGCCTTTTGAGGAAGAGAATTCCAAAGACTCACGACCCTCTGAGAGAAAAAGATTTCTCCTCATCTCTGTCTTAAATGGGCAACCCCTTATTTTTAAAGAGTGATCCCTAGTTCTAGATTCTCCCACAAGGGGAAACGTCCTTTCCACATCCACCCTGTCAAGACTCCTCAGGATCTTATATGTTTCAATCAGTCACCTCTTACTCTTCTAAATTCCAGCAGATACAAGCCTAGCCTGTCCAATCTTTCCTCGTAACACAGCCTGTCCATTCCAGGTATTAGTCTAGTAAACCTTCTCTATACTGCCTCCATCATATTTACAGCCTTCCTTAGATAAGGAGACCTGTACTGTACACAGTACTGCAGATGTGGTCTCGCCAATGCCCTGTATAACTGAAGCATAATCTCTCTACTTTTGTATTCAATTCCCCTCATAATAAACGATAACATTCTATTAGCTTTCCTAATTACGTGTTGTACCTGCATACTAACCTTCTGCGATTCATGCACTAGGACACCCTGATCCCTCTGCATCTCAGAGCTCTGCAATCTCTCACCATTTAGATAATATGCTTCTTTTTTATTCTTCCTGCCAATGTGGACAATTTCACACTTTCCCACATTATACTCCATTTGCCAGGTCTTTGCCCACTCACTTAACCTATCTATATCCCTTTGTAGCCCCTTTATGTCCTCTTCACATATTACTTTCCTACCTCCTACCTATCTTTGTGTCATCAGCAAATTTAGCAACAATACCTTTGGTCCCTTCATCAAAGTCATTTATATAAATTGTAAAAAGTTAAGGCCCCAGCACAGATCCCTGCGGCACACCACTCATTACATCTTGCCAACCAGAAAATGACCCCTTTATGCCTACTCTCTGTTTCCTGTTAGCTAGCCAATCTTCTATCCATGCCAATATGTTACCTCCTACACCATGAGATTTTATTTTCTGTAATAACCTTTGATGTGGCGCCTTATCAAATGCCTTCTGGAAATCTAAGTACAATACATCCACCAGTTCCCCTTTATCCACAGCACATGTAACTCCCTCAAAGAATTCCAATAAATTGGTTAAACATGATTTCCCTCTCACAAAACCATGTTGACTCTGCCTGATTACCTTGAATTTTCCTAAATGCCCTGCTATAACGTCTTTGATAATAGATTCTAACATTTTCCCTCAGACAGACGTTAAGCCTGTACTTTCCTGCTTTCTATCTCCGTCCCTTTTTGAATAAAGGAGTTACATTTGCTATTTTCTAATCTAACTGAACCTTTTACAATTTAGGGAATTTTGGAAAATTAAAACTAATGCATCAACTTTCTCACTAGCCATTTCTTTTAACACCTTCGGATGAAGTCCATCAGGACCCAAGGGCTTGTCAGCCCGCAGCTCCAACAATTTGTTCAGTACCACTTCCCTGGTGATTGTAATTTTCTTGAGTTCCTCCCTCCCTTCTATTTCCTGACTTACAGCTAATACTGGGATGCTACTTGTATACTCAATAGTGAAGACTGATGCAAAATACTTGTTTAATTCATCTGCCATCCCCTTATTATCCATTATTATTTCCCCAGACACGTTTTCTATAGGGTAAACACTCACTCTTTTTAAAATATCTACAGAAACTATTATTATCTGTTTTTATATTTCTAGCTAGCTTTCTTTCATACTCTAATTTTACCTTCCTTATCAATCTTTCAATCATTCTTCATTGTTTTTTATATTCTGTCCAATCTTCTGACCTGCTTTCAATCTTTGCGCAATTATAGGCTTTTACTTTAAGTTTGATACGATCTTTAACTGTTTCAGTTAACCACAGATGGCGGATCCCACCCTTGGAATTTTTCTTTCTCCTTGAAATGCATCTATTCAGTGTATTCGGAAATATCCCCTTAAATATCAGCCACTGCATCTCTATTGACCTATCCCTTAACCTAATTTGCCAGTTCACTTTAGCTAGCTCTGCTTTCATGCCCTCATAATTACCCTTATTTAATTTAAAATATCAGTCTTGGACTGACTCTTCTCTCCCTCAAACTGAATGTAAAATTCAAGTATATTATGATCGCTGCTACTTACGGGTGCCTTAACTATGAGGTCATTAATTAATCCTATCTCGTTGCGCAATACCAGGTCTACTATCGCCTGTTCTCTGGTTGGCTCCAGAATGTACTGTTCCAAGAAATTATCCCCAAAACATTCTATGTACTCCTCATCTAGGGTACCTCTGCCCATCTGATTTTTCCAATCTGTAGATAGATTAAAACCCTTCATAATTATCGCTGTATCTTTCTGACAAGCTGCCATTATTTCTTCCTTTATACCCCGTCCTACAGTGTGGTTACTGTTAGGGAGCATGTACACCAGTCCCACAAGTGACTTCTTGCCTTTATGATTCCTCATCTTTACCCAAACTTCTTCTACATCCTGATTTCCTGAACTTAGATCATCTCTCTCTATTGCGCTAATACCATCATTAATTAACAGAGCTACCCCTCCACCTTTTCCTAGCTTCCTGTCCTTCCAAAATGCCACATATCCTTCAATATTCAGGTCCCAATCTATGTCATCTTGCAGCCATGTCTCTGTAATGACTATCAGATCGTACTTATTTATTTCTATTTGCGCTTGCAGTTCATCTGTTTTGTTTCGATTGCTACATGCATTCAGATACAGAGCCTTTAGTTTTGTCCTTCTATTATTTTTGTAACCTCTAGCCTTATCAGTTGATTTACTCTTATATTTGTATGCTCTGTCCCGTCCTGTCACAGTCTGTTTATCATTTCCCATATTAATGCCTTTCTGTCTTGCCTTGTCTCGACTCCTTGATTTCCTATATCTTCCCAAATTTGATCCCTTGTCCCCACTATTCAGGTTAAAACCCTTTCTACCTCCCTAGTTATGCAGCTCGCTTGAACACCAACCCCAGCATGATTCAGGTATAGACCATCCCAACGATACAGCCACCACTATCTCCAGTACTGGTGCCATAGCCCCACAAACTGGAAGCCACTTTTATCAGAGCTATTTACCTTTGAGGTTCTGTTTCTTAATTTGGTGAATAGTTCCTCATACTGACTGTGCAGAAACTCTTTCCTCGTCCTGCCTATGCTGTTGGTACCTACATGGACCACAACAATTGGATCCTCCCCTTCCCACTGTAAGTTCCATTCCAGCCCTGAGCAGGTGTCCTGAACCCTGGCACTGGGCAGGCAACACAGACTGCAAGACCACCGCCAATTCTACCTTGCTGGGGGCTTCTGGACTGGCCCCAGCGACCTCACCTCACCTACCTCTTCTCCAGGGTTCCAGCACTGGGCGTGGGTCCGAGGCCTCTGCAGTACCAGCAGTGGCCGCCGCTCCCAGTGGAGCTGCTGACACTGCTGAGCTGTGAGCCCTGTGATTGGCTGCAGAAGTGAAATCCCCATCTCTTTAAAGTCTTTAAAGGGACGGGGATTCCATCTCCTGGAACTTTGACAAAAAAAGACCAGAGGAGTGCTCCGGGAGTGGGGCGAGGTGTGGCGGGGAAGGCAGAGGCAGAGTTCCCACCGCCTCCTTGGTCTGGCACCAGGAGCTCCACCTCCAGCACAAAATCCAGCCCACAGAGTCATAACGGCACAGAAGGAGGCCATTTGGCCCATCGAGTCCATATTTGCTCTCTGTCAAGTAATCCAGTCAGTCTCATTCCCCGCTCTATTCCTGTAGCCTTGCAGGTTTATTTCCCTCAAGTGCCCATCCAAATTCCTTTTGAAATCATTAACAACTCCGCTTCCGCTGCCTTCAGTCAGCGAGTTCCAGGTCATTACCATTCGCTGTATAAAAAGTTTCTTCCTCACATCCCCTCCACATCTATTGATCAAATCCTCCAATCTGTGTCCCCAAGTCCTTGTAACATCAACTTTTCTTTGTTTACATTATCTGCATCTGTCTGTTGTGGGATAAGCTTAACAGCGGATCACCTTAAGGAGCTGTGCGTGAATATCACCAGAGGAAGTGATGGTATGTCAATTGACCAGTCAATTGTCGGTGGAGCCCAACATAGGAAGACATGTTTAGCTGTGCTCGTGCAACAGCTGTTTGTATATATGTTGTCAGGCAAACCTCCCACCTGCCAAGACTGAGGCACACATGATTTCGCCACACGAACATTAAAACTTAAAATTGCAAGCCCCTGGCTGGAAGGACATTTGCATAGTACCAGACTGTATTGAAACAAAGGGACCAGTCCCCGCCCCAATACACAGAAGAGACCGGGTTAAACCAGTTGGTCATGTGCCCACCTGCTGGCCAACTAGGGGCGTTTTAAACTGGAAAAACAGAATTTGAACTCAAAGCGCCGTGTGCTCCTGGAACTGAAGCAAGTATTACCTACAATAGGACTATACTATGAGTGAAGCACAGTAACAAGATTGTGCCTCAAACTGTTCCACTTTATCTTTTCTTCTCTTTTCTGTTCCTATCCGCATGCATATATAGCATGTGTATGCTAGCATGGGCCCGTGGTATATCCGTAGGCGTGAACCCTATTAGAGTTTAAGTAAGTTTAATAAATTTCTTTTTTATTCTTTAAACCAAAGAAAGCCTGTTTGTTCTCTTTTCTTTGCCTTATAATTGGAAAGCTGTGAACAAGAATTCACAAAGTGGGAGCTCAAAACACAGTGTGTTTAGAATTAAACCCTGTTACAATAAGACCAGGTGAAGATAGTTACAGACCCCTAGACACCTTTCTCATCTGGTCGTAACAATATGTTCTAGTTAAAGTATAATAAAACGCATGTTTTCTTTTACTATCACTTGGAGTCCTGTGAGTCTTACAATACCAAAGGATCAAGCAATATTGCATGGTGGCAACATTTGGGATATATATTTTCTGAAGACACAAGAAATTATATCATGGCATTGTTTGATTTTTTTTTCTGACGAACACATCAAGAGCAAACAAAGAACAGTAGCCTGCCTACCTGGAGTAACTGAAGATCCGACAGGAGACCCCACAAGACTGCAGTGAGCGAGGCTATAGCCAGAATCCCAGGAGGTGTTGAAACTCTGTGAGTATAACAGGCAACTTACCAGGAGATCGGAGTTTTCACCTATCTGGCAGTGGACCAAAAAAATTTAAAACAGTAGCTAAAACCATTACTGTTTTAGCTTTCCCTTTTTTTTTGCTTTATGGGTGGAGCCTATGCCGAAAATTATGGTAAGAACTCGACAGCACTACTGGAGCTCCAGCACTAAGTAAAAGGCTGGCTGTAGCAGCCCCTGCTACTGTAAGCTCCAGCCCTCCTAAAAAAAACACTGCCCTCTGTTTAAAAAAGCAGCAGATCACAGTCAAAAGAAATGAACCAGCCTGTGTAAACACAGCTGTCTGTTTAAAAACTCCTTATGTAGTCTTTCATTCTTCAAAGGGGCTGTCCTGCAAAGTGAACCTGTCTTAAAAAGGAGGCCTGTGTAAAAGAAAACCTGTGAAAAAGCCTGTCTTTATAAAAAAAAAATCAGGATCATCCAGAAAATGGTTTCAGATATCCAGTATTAGATTGGAGGGCGTTGGACATAGGTCTGAATTTAAGCTGCTTCAACAGCAAATGGATTGTGTTTCCTGGATCAAAAAGTGAGTGAACCAGAGAAACAAGCAATCAAGATTAAGATCACACTGGGCAACGAGGGCCTGCAATGGATCAATATGTCACAAATGTCAGTTGAGGATCAGAAGGACCCGAGCAAGATATGGACATTCCTGGAGCAGCAACTCAAAGTGAAAGTAAATTTCCGAGTACAGAGCTTATGACCAACCGGCAAAGGCAAGATGAGTCCATTGACCAGTTTGTTGCAAGGTGCCAAGCTGAAGTTCAATATTGTGACTTCGCAGATATTGAATTGTCAGAATAGGTTATAGAGCTAGTAATTGTGTCTACTCCACTAGAGGCCTTTCAAAAATACCTGCTAGAAAAGAATAAAGGGCACACCATAGATACACTACTTAATGATGGAAGGAAATTTGAAGACACCATGGCTGGGCGCCAACAGTTATGAGCATTGGGGGTGGCTACAACAATTGTTATGGTAACCAAGACTCAGAAATCTGTTAAACCTTGTGGCAAATGTGGCCTGACTCACCCAGTTCGCAGTTATAGTCATAGTCATAGAGATACAGCACTGAAACAGGCCCTTCGGTATCCAGCATACCAGGACCAGTGCAAAGCTTGTGGCATGCGAGGACATTGGGCAAGGCAGTGCAGAAGGTTGAGCTCAGATACTGCACACAGGAACGGTGGCAGATCACATGCAGAGAAAACGTCTGCAAGACAGGATGGCAAACGCAACAAAACATATTCCAAAACACAACAAAAGCCCAAGCAGGTATATCGGGTTGGCAGAGAGGCTGATTGCCAGAACGACAAGGATGAAGAGTGCACTCAGGTGAACAGTGAGCAAGCATTTTACGTTGCCAATTTGGAGCAACATATCAATGTCATTATGCAATCAGAGCCAGTCACCATGATCGGGATTATATGTCCGCAGTAGAGTGGAAAGCATAAGCTCAGAGTAAAAATCAACTCCGAAGCAAATGCAAATATTCTGCCCAACTGTATAATGAAGAACATGTATCTAAAGAAATAGGTATCTATAGTGTGACACACCACAGCTAGGCTGACTGCCTACAATGATTCTTCAATCAAGTGCATTTGAACTATAATCTTGCAGCGCAGCTATGGGAGCTCCAAATGGCTACTACAAGTATTTTACATGGTAGACACAACTGGACTAGATGTCGCAGGACTTCCAGAATGAGAAGATCGATAAATCATCACAATATATAACGTCAGTAACACACCACAGATGGTACAAAATATCCAGGTTGAGTGTAAAGGGCGACACAAAGGCTGGGAGTCTTGACACAAAGAGGTGATATGACCGGGAGTCTCTCCTCTTTTTCCTAGGGTGGAAGAGTCAGTTACTAGGGGACATAGGTTTAAGGTGAGATGGGCAAAGTTTAGAGGGGATGTGCGAGGCAAGTTCTTTACACAGAGGGTGATGAGTGCCTGGAACTTGATGCCGGAGGAGGTGGTGGAAGCAGATACGATAGCGACGTTTAAGAGGCATCTTGACAAATACATGAATATGATGGGAATAGAGGGATATGGTCCCCGGAAGTGCAGAAGGTTTTAGTTTAGGTAGGCAACAAGATTGGGGCAGGCTTGGAGGGCCGAATGGCCTGTTCCTGTGCTGTACTGTTCTTTGTTCCCTTGCTTCAGTTCATTGTAGCAAGTACTCAGAGGCCCGAGGGAGTTCTGGTGATTGGTGATGTTACCAGTCATCATCTTTCTAAATTTTCCAAACAAGGGAAGAGGTTTACAGTAAGCAGATTTTGTTTTAAATTCTTTTCATGGGATGTGGGAGTCTCCGGCAAGGCAAGCATTTGTTGCCCATCCCTAATTGCCCTAAATAACTGAATGGCTTGCTCAACCATTTCAGAGGGCAGGTAAGGCTCAACTACATTGCTGTGGGTTTGGAGTCACATGTAGGCCAGACCAGGTAACGAAGGCAGATTTCCTTCCCTCAAGGACATTAGTGAACCAGATGAGTTTTTACGACAATTGATGATAGTTTCATGGCACCATCACTGATTCTAGCTTTCAATTTCAGATTTTTTTTATTAATTGAAGTTATGGATTAAATTTAAATTTCACCAGCTGCCGTGGTGGGATTTGAACACATGACCCTAGGGCATAGGTCTGGGCCTCTGGATTCCCAGTTAAGTGACAATACCACTATCCCACCTCCTCCCAGGATGAATAAGCAAACCTCCTTTATGTTTTAGAGAGTGTTAAATTGTAAATAATATTTTAGTTTAATCAATTATAGTTAGTCCAAACCGCAACATAATTTTTATTGTTCATATGTTTTTATCTTTGGAAAAGAAAGGAGGATGCTGTGGAACAACTTTCAGAGTGGACCAGCTTAAGGAGCTGTAAGTGAAGAACACTGGAGGAAGTGATGTTGTGTCACACATGACCAGTCAATTGTGGGTGGAGCCTGGCATAGTAAGATGTGTTTAGATGTGCTCGTACAATAGCTGCATATCTATATCTATATATATATATATATCAACTATCACCAGTAACCTGTCTCTAGATGCAGAAATCAACAAGCGCATGGGAAAGGCTTCCACTGCTATGTCCAGACTGGCCAAGAGAGTGTGGGAAAATGGCGCACTGACACGGAACACAAAAGTCCGAGTGTATCAGGCCTGTGTCCTCAGTACCTTGCTCTACGGCAGCGAGGCCTGGACAACGTATGCCAGCCAAGAGCGACGTCTCAATTCATTCCATCTTCGCTGCCTTCGGAGAATACTTGGCATCAGGTGGCAGGACTATATCTCCAACACAGAAGTCCTTGAAGCGGCCAACACCCCCAGCTTATACACACTACTGAGTCAGCGGCGCTTGAGATGGCTTGGCCATGTGAGCCGCATGGAAGACGGCAGGATCCCCAAAGACACATTGTACAGCGAGCTCGCCACTGGTATCAGACCCACCGGCCGTCCATGTCTCCGCTATAAAGACGTCTGCAAACGCGACATGAAATCGTGTGACATTGATCACAAGTCGTGGGAGTCAGTTGCCAGCATTCGCCAGAGCTGGCGGGCAGCCATAAAGACAGGGCTAAATTGTGGCGAGTCGAAGAGACTTAGTAGTTGGCAGGAAAAAAGACAGAGGCGCAAGGGAAGAGCCAACTGTGCAACAGCCCCGACAAACAAATTTCTCTGCAGCACCTGTGGAAGAGCCTGTCACTCCAGAATTGGCCTTTATAGCCACTCCAGGCGCTGCTTCACAAACCACTGACCACCTCCAGGCGCGTATCCATTGTCTCTCGAGATAAGGAGGCCCAAAAGAATATATATATATATAAATATATATATGTTCTTGTTAAAGTATAATAAAACCCACATTTTCTTTTATTACTACCTGGAGTCCTGCCAGTCTTACAATAGTCCACATGCCAAAGGATCAAGTATTATTACACTGTCATAATCTTGTACACCTCAATACAATCTCCCTTCAAACTCTTTTGCTCCAAGGAGAACAACCACAGATTCTCCGATCTAACCTTGTAGCTAAAATCCCTCAACCCTGGAATCCTTCTGGTAAATCCCCTCTGCACCCTCACATTCTTTCTAAAGTGTGGTGTCCAGAACCAGAAGCAATACTCTATTTGTGGCCTAACCAGACCTTTATAAAGGTTCAGCATAACTTCCCTGCTCTTGTACTCAATGCCTCTATTTATGAAGCCCAAGATCCCATATGTTTTATTAACCACTCTCTCAATACCACCTTCAAAGATCTATGCATATAAATATCCAAATCCCTATGTCCCTGCACATTCATTTGAACTGTGACATTAAGTACAAATTGCCTCTCCCTATCCCTTTTGCCAAAATACATCATCTCATATTTCCCTGTATTAAATTCCATCTGCCACTTGTCTGTCTATTCTACTAGCCTATCTATGTCCGGTTGCAGTCAGTTGGCATCATTCTCACTGTATTCCACTCCTCCAAATTTGGTCTCATTGATAAGTTTTGATATTTTACTCTCTTATTCCTATATCCTCCAGTCAGAAAAACAACCATTATGATGACTCACTATTTTCTGCCCTTAAGCCATTTTTTTTATCCTCCTATTGACCCTCCTATTCCTTGCGCCTCAATTTTGTTAATCAACCCTTTATGTGGCACTTCGTCAAATGCTTTTTTAAAAGTCTGTATAGCCAACATCCACCACATTCCCTTCATTAACTTTCTCTGTTACTTCATCAAAACATTCAATTGGATTAGTTAAGCATGGTCTGTCTTTTACAAATCTGTGCTGGCTCTCCTTAATTATCACAAACCTCTTCAAGAGCCTGTTAATTTTTTGTTTCTAAAACCTTACAGCTGAGTTAAACTGACTGGCATGTAGTTACTAGGAATGTCCTTACACCCTTTCTTGAATATAGGTCTCACATTTACCACTCTCTTGTCCTCTGACACCTGCCCTGTATCCAGGGAAGATTGGAAGATTATGGAAAGCCCTCCCACTGTATCCACTCACACTTCCTTTAGCAATCTGGGATGTAAGCCATCAGGAGTTGATGACTTATCAACTCTAAGCATGGCCAGTCTTTCCAGTACATCCTTACTCTCAATTTTCACCCCATCCATTACCTCTACCATTTCCGTTTCTACTGATATTTTACTAGCATCCTCTTCCTCAGTAAAAAATGATACAAAGTACTCATTAAGTATTGTAGCCTTGCCCTGTGCATTTAAGCCTCTTTGTCCCGAATAGGATCCACCCCATCTCTTACTACCCGCTTACTATATACATGCTGGAATAAGATTTCTGGGTTCCCTTTTATGTTAACTGCCATTTCATTCTCAGATTCTCTCTCTGCCAGTCTTATTTTCTTTTTGGCTTCCCCTATCAACTTACTGTACTTGGCCTAGTTCTCATTTAAAGAATTCATATGACATGCATCTTGTACCCTCTTTTTCAGTTTCATCTCTTTATCTCTCATTATCAACAGAGCCCAGCTCTGTTGATAGTATACTAAATTGTAAGAAATACAAGTAAATTTTGTTTCACCTGGAAGGAATGTTTGGGGCCTTGGATGGTGAGAAGGGAGGAGGTAAAATGGCAGGTGTTGCTTTTCCTGTGCTTGCATGGCAAGGTGCCATGGTAAGGGGGTGAGGTGTTGAGGGTGCTTAAGGAGTGGACCAGGGTGTCCCAGAGGGAACAGTCCCTTTGGAATGCTGAAAGGGGAGTTGAGGGGATGATGTATTTGGTGATGGCATCACTCTGGAGGTGCAGAGGTAGAGGAGGATGGTCTGTTGAATATGGAGGCCGGTGGGGTGGAATGTGGGGACAAGGGAACTCTATCATGGTTCTGGAAGAGGGGGGACGGGGTGAGAGCAGAACTGCAGGACATGGTCGAGGATCCTGTCAACCATGGTGGAGGGTAAACCTTGCTTCAGGAAAAAGGAAGACCAATATAGAGGGTGACATTGTCAGAACAGATGGGAGGAGATAGAGAAACTGAGAATGGAATAGAATTTTTACAGGAAGCAGGGTGGGTGGAAGTTTAGTCAAGGTAGCTTTAGGGAGTCAAGAAGTTTTGTTCCAGTCCTTCTCAGGCCTCCCCCGCCTTCACCTCTTTTGCAGGTACATTGGTGACTGTATCAGTGCCGCTTCTTGCTCTTGCCCTGAACTGGAAAAAAATCATCAATTTTCCAATTTCCACCCTTCTCTCACCTTTGCGTGATACATCTCCAATTCTTCCCTTCCCTTCCTCGACATCTCTGCTTCCATTTCTGGGGATAGATTATCACCAAATATTCATTATAAGCCCATGGACTCCCACAGCTACCTTGGCTACACTTCCTCATGCCCAGCTTCCTAAAAGGACTCCATTTCATTCTCCCAGTTTTTTCATCTCAGATGCATCTGCTCTGATGATGGAACCTTCCACACTAACGCTTCTGATATGTTTTCCTTTTTCCTCAAGCAAGGATCCCTCCCCAACATGGTTGACAGGGACCTCAACTGTGGCCAACCCATTTCCCGCACTTCTGCTCTCACCCCTTCCACTCCCTCCCAGAACCACGATAGGATTCCCCGATCCTCAACTACCACCCCACCAGCCTCCATATTCAATGGTTCATGCTCCAGCATTTCCCCCACCTCCAGCATGATGCCACCACCAAACATCTCTTCCCTGCCTCTCCCCTTTCGGCATTCCGAAAGGACCGTTCCTGGTCCTGGTCCACTCCTTAGTCACTGTCACACTCCTCCCATTCCTATAGCACCTTTCCATGTAAGCGCAGGAGATGCAACACATACCCTTTACCTCTTCTTTCTCATTAAGGCCCCAGACACACCTTTCAGGTGCGACAGCAATTAACGTGTGCTTCTTTCAATCTGGTATATCGTATTCATTGCTCACAAGGCGGTCTGCTCTACACTGGGGAGATTAAATGCTTTGCGGAACACCTCTGTTCAGTCTGCAAGCATCTGGTAGCCTGCCATTGTAATTCTCCACCTGCTCTCACACTGACCTCTCTGTCCTCGGACTACTGCAGTGTTCCAATGAAGCTGAATTCAAGCTTAAGGAACAGCACCTCATCTTTTGATGAGGCACTCTACAGCCTTCCGGACTCAACATTGAGTTCAACAATTTCAGACTATAATCTCTGCCCCTCTTTTTTGTTTCCTTTTCTTTGCCTGTTTCGATCTTACTCATGTTTTTCTCTTGTTTATGCTTTTGGACAGCAGCTGCTCATCATTCTGCCACGCACACCTCCTCTGGATGCATTATTTGTTTCTGTACTAGTCCCATTTGGCCCTGCACCACCATCTCTTTTGTCATTTAACGTCTCCCATCTTCTGCCCTATCAAAGACCTCCCTTTTCCTTACCATTGATTCTTTGCCTAACAACCATCTATCTACCTCTGCCTTCAAAATATTCAATGTCCCCACCTCCACTACCTTCTGAGGTAGAGAGTTCCAAAGTCACACAACACTCTGAGAGAAAAAATTTCTCCTCATCTCTGTCTTAAAAGAGCATCCCCTAATTTTAAAACAGTGCCCCCTAGTTCTGGACTCACCCACAAGAGAAAACATCCTTTCCACATCTACCTTGTCAAGACCGTTCAGGATCTTACATAATTCAATCAAGTCTCCCCTCACTCTTCTAAATTCCAGTGAAAGCAAGCCCAGACTGTCCAACCTTTGCTCATAAGACAACCCGCTCATTCCGGGTATCAATCCAGTAAACCTCCACTGAGCCACCTCCAATGCATTTACATCCATCCTTAAATAAGGAGGCCAAAATTACATACAGTATTTGGGATGTGGTCTCACCAATTCCCTGCATAACTGAAGCATAAGATCCTTACTTTTATTTTCAATTCCTCTCATAATAAAGGATAGCATTCCATTAGCCTTCTTTATTACCTGCTGTACCTGCATACTAACTTTTTGTGATTCATGCACTAGAACACCTAGATCCCTCTGCACATCGGAGGTCTATAGTCGTTCTCCGTTTAGGTAATACTCTGCTTTTTTATTCTTCCTTCCAAAGTGAACAACTTCACATTTTCCCACATTATACTCCATCTGCCAGATTTTTGCCCAGTCACAACTTATATATATCGGTCTACAATCTCCATATGTCCTCTTCATGGCATACTTTCCTACGTATCTTTGTGTCATCTGCAAATTTAGCTACCATGCCATCACTCTCCTCATCTAAGTCATTGATATACATTGTAAAAAGCTGAGGCCCCAGCACAGACCCCTGCGGGACTGCACTCGTCACATCCTGCCAATCAGAAAAGGACCCCTTTATGCATACTCTTTGTTTTCTGCCAGCCAGCCAATCTTCTATCCATGCTAATATGTTACCCCCTACACCATGAGCTCCTACTTTGCGCAATAACCTTTTATGTGGCACCTTGTCAAATGCCTTCTGGAAATGGAAGTACAGTATGTCAACAGGCTCCCCTTTATCCACGGCATATGTTACTCCTTCAAAGAACTCCAATAAATTGATTAAACATGATCTTGATTACCTTGAGTTTTTCTAAGTGCCCAGCTATAGCCTCCTTAATGATCGATTCTAAAACCTTCCCTATGCCAGACATCAAGCTAACTGGCCTTAGTTTTCTGCCTCCCCCACTTCTTGAATAGAGAGAAGTGTGAGATGTTGCATGCTGACAGCTGATCTATCATGAGTGTTAATTATTGTGCTTTAATTTGACATTATGGGTTCTAAACTTACAACATTTGAATTACGAGTCCAGTTTTGTTTGTTTCTCCTGAGACAGTAACCAAAGACTGGCAGAACTTTCATTTCCTGGCTATCCATATACAAACTGGTAGAGTGTGAAATCTAAACTTATGTCTTCCAGTGGAAAGTGTTTTTACACATATTCCTGCACATAGGTTAACAAATAGGCACATAAGTGATTCATTTTTACAGAAGGAATAGGCTGAGGCAATAGCCACAGTCTCAAAGGACCATAGGCATCTCTCTCCATTGGAGAGGCTGTTGGTAATGTATAGCTTGAGGGGCAAGGGGAGAAGGCAGGCCTCCATGAACTACCACAGCTGGTATGGGGATTGAAGCCACACTGTTAGTGTCTTTCTGAATCACACTCTAGCCAACAGCTAACCAACCCCACAGTCTTAATGGCACAGTTCAAAAGAGTGTGCAAGAAATGAGGGACCTGGGGGGTGCACGTGCCTTGATCTTTGAAGGTGGCAGGACATATTGAGAGAGTGGCTAGCAAAGCATATGGGATCTTGGGTTTCCTGGCAGTTGCATGATACAATGACAATGGAGCTGTTCACTAATCATAGCAAACAATCTCTATCAATACCGGGGAGGCAGTGACCTAGTGGTATTGTCACTGGACCAGAGACCCAGGGTATTTCTCTGGGGACATGGGTTCGAATTCCACCACAGCAGAAGATAGAATTTTAATTCAATTAATAAATCTGGAATTAAAAACTAGTCTAATGATGGCCATGAAACCATTGTTGATTGTTGTTAAAAGCCCATCTGGTTCACTAATGTCCTTTAGAGAAGGAAATCTGCTGTCCTGACCTGGTCTGGCCGACATGTGACTCCAGACCCACAGCAATGTGGTTGACTCTTACGTGCCCTCTGAAATGGCTGAGCAAGCCACTAAGTTGTATCTGACCACTATGAAGTCAATAAAAAAGATTGAAACCGGATGGACCACCCGGCATGGATCTAGGCACTGGAAACGGCAACGGCAAACCCAGCCCTGTCAACCCTGCAAAGTCCTCCTTACTGACGTCTGGGGGCTTGTGCCAAAGTTGGGAGAGCTGTCCCATAGACAGGTCAAGCAAAAGCCTAACATAGTCATGCTCATGGAATCATACCTTACAGACAATGTCCTGGACACTGCCATCACCATCCCAGGTGTGGCCTGTCCCAGCGGCAGGACAGATACAGCAGCGGTGATGGCACAGTAGTACACTGTCAGGAGGGAGTTCCCCTGGGAGTCCTCAACATCCACTTTGGACCGCATGAAGTCTCATGGCATTAGGCCAAACATGGGCAAGGTAACCTCCTGCTGATTACCACCTACCGCCCTCCCTCAGCTGATGAGTCAGTACTCCTCCATGTTGAACACCACTTGGAGGAAGCACTGAGGGTGGCAAGGGTGTAGAATAAACTCTAGGTGGGGAACTTCAATGCCAATGAGCAAGAGTGGCTCAGTAGCACCACAACTGATTGAGATGGCCGAGTCCTAAAGAACATAGCTGCCTGACTGGGTATGCAGCAAGTGCTGAGGGAAGAACATACTTGACCTCGGCCTCACCAACCTGCCTGCCGCAAATGCATCTGTCCACGACAGTAGTCGTAGGAGTGAGCACCACACAGACCTTGTGGAGATGAAGTCCTGCCTTCACGTTGAGGACACCCCCCATTATGTTGTGTGGCACTACCACCATGCTAAATGGGATAGATTTTGAACAGATCTAGAATGCAAAGCTGGGCATCCATGAAGTGCTGTGGGCCATCAGCAGCAGCAGAATTGTACTCAACCATAATTTGTAACCTCATGGCCTGGCATATCCCCCACTCTACCATTACCATCAAGCAAGGAGACCAAGCCTGGTTCAATCAGGAGGGCATGCCAGGAGCAGCACCAGGCATACCTCAAAATGAGGTGTCAACCTGGTGAAGCTACAACACAGGACTACTAGCGTGCCAAACTGCGTAAGCAGCATGCGATAGACAGAGCTAAGCGATCCCATAACCAACGAATCAGAAATAAGCTCTACAGTCCTGACAATCCAGCTGTGAATGGTGTTGAACAATTAACAAATAAATGGAGGAGGGGGCTCCACAAATATCCCCATGCTCAATGATGGGGGAAACCAGTACATTAGTGCGAAAGATAAGGCTGAAGCATTTGCATCCAACTTCAGCCAGAAGTGCCAAGTTGATGATCCATCTCGGTCTCCTCCTGAAGTCCCCAGCATCACAGATGTCAGACTTCAGCCAATTTGATTCACTCTGCGGGATATCAAGAAATGACTGAAGACACTGGATACTACAAAGGCTATGGGCCCTGACATTATTCCTGCAATAGTACTGAAGACCTGTGCTCCAGAACTTGCCGCACCCCTACCCAAGCTGTTCCAGTACAGCTACAACACTGGCATCTACCCTGCAATGTGGAAAATTGCCCAGGTATGTCCTGTACACAAAAACCAGGACAAATCCAACCCGGCTAATTTACGCCCCATCAGTCTACTCTCAATCATCAGTAAAGTGCTGGAAGGTGTCATCAACAGTGCCATCAAGCAGCAGTTGCTTAACAATAACCTGCTCAGTTTTGATTCTGCCAGGGCCACTCAGCTCCTGACCTCATTACAGCCTTGGTTCAAACATAGACAAAAGAAGTGAGGTGAGAGTGACTGCCCTTGACATCAAGGCAGCATTTGACCAAGTATGGCATCAATGAGCCCGAGCAAAACTGAAGTCAATGAGAATCAGGGGGAAATCCCTCTGCTGGTTGGAGTCATACCTAGAACAAAGGAAGATGGTTGTTGTTGTTGGAGGTCAATCTGAGCTCCAGGACATCACTGTAGAGGAGTTCCTCAGGGTAGTGTCCTAGGCCGACCATCTTCAGCTACTTCACCAATGACCTTCCTTCAATCATCAGGTCAGAAGTGGGAATGTTCGTTGATGATTGCACAATGTTCAGCACCATTCGCGACTCCTCAGATATTGAAGCAGTCCGTGTAGAAATGCAGCAAGATCTGGACAATATCCAGGCTTGGGCTGATAAATGGCAAGTAATATTCGCGCCACACAAGTACCAGGAAATGACCATCTCCAACAAGAGAGAATCTAAGCATCTCCCCTTGACATTCAATGGCATTACCATCACTGAATCCCCGACTATCAACATCCTAGGGGCTACCATTGACCAGAAACTGAACTGGAGTAGCTACATAAATACCGTGGCTATAAAGACAGGTCAGAGGCTGGGAATTCTGCGATGAGTAACTCACCTCCTGACTGCCTAAAGCCTGTCCACCATCTACAAGGCACAAGTCAGGAGTGTGACAGAATACTCTCCACTTGCCTGGATGGGTGCAGTTCCAACTACACTCAAGAAGCTCTACACCATCCAGGACAAAGCAGCCGCTTGACTGGCACCCCATCCACAAACATTCACTCCCTCCACCACCGATGCATAGTGGCAGCAGTGTGTACCATCTACAAGATGCACTGCAGCAACACACCAAGGCTCCTTAGACAGCACCTTCCAAACCCACATCCTCTAACAACTATAAGGACAAGGGCAGCATATGCATGAGAACACCACCACCTGCAAGTTCCCCTCCAAGACACACTACCTCGACGTGGAACTATATTGCCGTTCCTTCACTGTTGCTGTGTCAAATTCCTGGAGCTCCCATCCAAACAGCACTGTGGGTGTACCTACCTCTCATAGACTGCATCGGTTCAAGAAGGCAGCTCACCACCCCCTTCTCAAGGGCAATTAGGGATGGGCAATAAATACTGGCCTAGCCAGCGATGCCCACATCCCATGAATGAATAAGAAAAAAATTAATCTACAACAGACCCAGACATGACAAGAGGAAAACCCCATATAAAGAGCTTTGGAAGCCATAGGTCCAATGCCACCATTTCCTTCCCGAGCACGCTGCACTTAATATACACCATGTCTCAAATTACTCATATGCTGTATCCCAAAATGTTATTTGGGTAGCAGCGTTCTCTTCTTTTGGTTTAAAGAGATAGTACTGGTATCAAACCTACGGCCTCTACCACCTAGAAGGACAAGGGTAGCAGATGTATGGGAACACTACCATCTGCAAGTTCTCCTCAAAGCCACACACCATCCTAACATGGAACTATATCGCTGCTCCTTCAATGTCGCTGGGACAAAATCCTGGAACTCCCTTTCGAACAGCACTGTGGGTGTACCTGTCCCACATGGACCGCAGCAGTTCAAAGGGAACCTCACCACCACTTTCTCATGGGCAGTTAGGGATGGGTAATAAATGCTGGCCTAGCCAGCAATGCCCACATACCCATAAAAATTAATTTTTAAAAATCTGTCTTTCCCATACCTGTAACTTGTTCTCCTTGATTATAAACATCAAGAAAACTGTGGTCAAGGTGTTGCATCTCCACCCCTGATCACACTAAATAACACCCCACTGGAAGTGGTTAGCAAATTCTACTATCTTGAGTCCACAATGACAGACAATTTGTCCCTTGATGCAGAGCTTGATACATGCATAGAGAAAGCAGCTACCACCTTTGGCTGACAACACTGGCATCAACCCAGCAATGTGGCAAATTGCCCAGGTATCTCCTGTGTACAAAAAGCAGGGCAAACCCACCTGGCCAATTTCAGCCCCATCAGTCTACTCCCAATCATCAGCAAAGTGATGCAAGGGGTCGTCAACAGTGCTTTCAAGAAGCACTTGCTCAGCAATACAGTGCTCAGTTTGGGTTCTGCCAGGGCCACTCAGCTCCTGACCTCAAATCAACCTCTGTCTAAACATGGGGAAAAAAGCTGAACTCCGGAGGTGAGAGTAACTGACCTTGATATCAGGGCATCATTTGATTGAGTGTGGCATTAAGGATCCCTCGCAAAACTGAGGTCAATAAGAATCAGGGGGAAGACTCTCCACTGGTTGGAGTCATACCTAGCACAAAGTAAAATGGTTGTGGTTGTTGAAGGACAATCAACTCAGTTCCAGGACATCACTGCAGAATTTCCTCAGGATAATGTCCTAGGCCCAACCATCTTCAGCTGCTTCATCAATGATCTACCCTCCGTCATATCGTCAGAATTGGGGATGTTCGCTGATGATTGCACAATGAATTCGCGACTCCCTGGATACTGACGCAACACCATGTCCATATGGACATCCAGGCTTGGGTTGATAAGTGGCAAATAACATTCACGCCACACAAGTGCCAGGCAATGACAATCTCAAACAAGATAGAACCTAACCATCTCCGTTTGACATTCAATGGCATTACGATCGCTGAATCCCCCACTATCACCATCCTGGTGGTTACCATTGACTGGAGTAGCCACATAAATTCTGTGGCTACAAGAGCAGATCATGGGCTGGGAATTCTGCAGCAAGTAACTCATCTCTTGTCTGTCCAATGCCTGTTCACCATCTACAAGGCACAAGACGGGAGTGTGATGGAATACACACTGTTATTGGGGAGTTCCAGGATTTTGACCCAGTGACAGTGAAGGAATATTTCCAAGTCAGGATGGTGCGTGGCTTGGAGGGGAACTTGCAGGTGGTGGTGTGGTGGTATTCCCATGCATCTGCTGCTCTTGTCCTTCTCGGTGGTAGAGGATACATGCTTGGAAGGTGCTGTCGAAGGAGCCTTAGTGAGTTGCTGTGCTG
This sequence comes from Heterodontus francisci, assembly GCF_036365525.1. Taxonomy (NCBI): domain Eukaryota; kingdom Metazoa; phylum Chordata; class Chondrichthyes; order Heterodontiformes; family Heterodontidae; genus Heterodontus; species Heterodontus francisci. The sequence goes on along the minus strand of NC_090371.1, from coordinate 29,350,995 downwards.
CATCTTGTAGATGGTACACACTGCTGCCACTGTGCATCAGTGGGGAGTGAGTGAATGTTTGAGGTGCAGATCAAGCAAGCTGCTTTGTCCTGGATGGTGTTGAGCTTCTTGAGTGTTATTGGAGCTGCTCCCATCCAGGCAAGTGGAGAGTATTCCATCACACTCCTAATATGTGCCTTGGAGATGTGGACAGTTTTGGGGAGTCAGGAGGCGAGTTACTCACCACAGAACGCCCAGTCACTGACCTGCTCTTGTAGCCATAGTACCTATATGGCTGATCCAGTTAAGTTTCTGCTTTTTTTACTTATTATTCCAGCAATTTTCCATTTCCCTGGCCCTCTCTCCTGAATTCTTACAGTCCTTTGTCAGGATTATGGTTCCAATAATGCCCTCTAGCACCTTGCACAAGAAGTCTCTGAGGACTTTAGTGAGGCCTGACCAAATTTAGTATGAGAGGCTTAGACGGAGGTAGCATGTTGAGAGAGAAGCAGCTTGCTGCTGAACATAAGAGTCCTTTTTTATTCTCTTTTCTCGCATATGTATTCTACATGTGTATTTGTTTGTGATATACATAAATGATTTGGAGGAAAGTATAGGTGGTCTGATTAGCAACTTTGCAGACGACACTAAGATTGGTGGAGCAGCAGATAGTGAAGGGGACTGTCAGAGAATACAGCAGAATATAGATAGATTGGAGAGTTGGGCAGAGAAATGGTAGATGGAGTTCAATCAGGGCAAATGCGAGGTGATGCATTTTGGAAGATCCAATTCAAGAGTGAACTATACAGTAAATGGAAAAGTCCTGGGGAAAACTGATGTACAGAGAGATTTGGGTGTTCAGGTCCATTGTTCCCTGAAGGTGGCAACGCAAGTCAATAGAGTGGTCAAGAAGGCATACGGCATGCTTTCCTTCATCGGACGGGGTATTGAGTGCAAGAGTTGGCAGGTCATGTTACAGTTGTATAAGACTTTGGTTCGGCCACGTTTGGAATACTGCGTGCAGTTCTGGTCGCCACATTACCAAAAGGATGTAGATGCTTTGGAGAGGGTGCAGAGGAGGTTCACCAGGATGTTGCCTGGTATGGAGGGCGCTAGCTATGAAGAGAGGTTGAGTAGATTAGGATTATTTTCATTAGAAAGACGGAGGTTGAGGGGGGACCTGATTGAGGTATACAAAATCATGAGAGGTATCGACAGGGTGGATAGCAAGAAGCTTTTTCCCAGAGTGGGGGATTCAATTACTAGGGGTCACGAGTTCAAAGTGAGAGGGGAAAAGTTTAGGGGGGATATGCGTGGAAAGTTCTTTACGCAGAGGGTGGTGGGTGCCTGGAACGCGTTGCCAGCGGAGGTGGTAGACGCGGGCACGATAGCGTCTTTTAAGATGTATCCAGACAGATACATGAATGGGCAGGAATCAAATGAGATACAGACCCTTAGAAAATAGGCGACATGTTTAGATAGAGGATCTGGATCGGCGCAGGCTTGGAGGGCCGAAGGGCCTGTTCCTGTGCTGTAATGTTCTTTGTTCTTTGTTCTTTGTTCTTTGTACAGCAGCCTCTAGAGTACATAAAACACAATGCAATTGCAATTTCAAAGCACTACACACGACCGCCATTATTCAGGTGTCAGAATTAGTAACACCGTCTGACTATTTAACTGAAGAGCCTAGCCTCTCCTCAACCTCACCCAATGTCAAGCAGTAGGTCTAGGTGATTTTTGCTCTTCCACCCAGGGATATTGAGGCCAATTGCTGTACCACTCGGAAGGAAAGGTGAACTGGCACTTATTTAGCACCTTAACAAGCTCAGAATTAATTTTGAAATGCTATTTCTGTTATTACGTGAGCAATCAGGGCAGCCAATTTACATACAGCAAGTTAATAAATGATCAGATCATTTGGTTTTGGTGGTGTTTGTCAAAGGAGTTGGCTAACACCATGGGATCTTTTAGTCTACCTGAGCAGGCACACAGGGTTGCATTGTAAGACCCTAGCTGAAAGATGGCAGCTCCAAAGCTGCAACACTACACTGGAGTGTCAGCTGAGATTGTGCGATTGAATCTTGGACTGGGGCTTAAACCCATGATCTTCTACCTCTCAGGCAAAAGCACTGCCACCAAGGCAAGCTGACCCTGCTAAGATCAGCCAATTTAGCATAGAGTGCTGATAAACTTGAAATATTTCTGGTCTGTATTGTTCCGTTATTCGCTGGATAACAACTCAGACAGCCTGAGATGGTTTTATGCTGTCTGACATCCAACGTTCGCGTTGGTGTCAATAACAGTTTTGAAAAAGAATCTCAGAGTACTTTAGATTCATCATTTCATCTCATGCTTCTGATCCTTGTTCATTTTTTTTCTGTCATATTATGACCTCTTCCATGCTGGTTAAACATAGGTCTGGATTTTAAGAGCCTGCTACCGATTTCGACGCGCAAGCTGCACACCAAAGATCCGCCGCAATCTACCACACAGCGACTCATTTAAAGAGCCGGGACAGCCCACCCACGAATCACGTGAAGGGGCAGGCTGTCTGTCGCCAGCAATGGTGTCAGCTGCCTTTGCGCAGACACTGGCACCTTTTTAAAGGACAGCCAGCCCTCCAGTATATTTAAATTTTTAAAGATGCACCCCTCCCAAAATTTATCAAATAAATTTCTAATGCCCTTTTCCCACAGCGCAATAACTATTTGTCTTTCCCCCTCAAAACACTTCACTTTTAAATCTGACCTTCATTCACCAGACTGCACAAAGTTTTTTTTTATTTCCAAAATATACTTTATTCACAAAAATCTGTAAAAAGTACATTACCAAACAGTTTCGAACAGCACCAAGTCAAAAATTACAAACAGTGCAAAGGAGGTCCGTTTGCTTCAATACAATCATGAGTTGCCTCACAACCCTTCCATTTCACATTTGTCGTGCCAGATACATTTTTGCATTTTACAGCGCACAAAATTTTCCCGATACAGTTCGAGGGGTTTTCCATGGATCCAGCCCCTCAGTTCAGCTTGGTGGGGGGACCTTACACAGTGTTCTTTCCCCATTGAGCCCTTGCTGCGGCTGCCCCAAGCTTTAGTGTGTCCCTCAGCACGTAGTCCTGGACCTTGGAATGTGCCAGTCTTCAACATTCGGTCGTGGACAACTCTTTGCGCTGGAAGACCAGCATGTTTCGGGCAGACCAAAGGGCAGCTTTTGCCGAATTGATAGTCCTCCAGCAGTAGTTGATGTTTGTCTCGGTGTGCGTTCCTGGGAACAGCCCGTAGAGCTCCTGTGTTACCGAACTGCTTGGGATGAACCTCGACAAAAACCACTGCATCTCTTTCCACACCTGCTTTGCAAAGACACATTTCAGAAGGAGGTGGGAAACTGTCTCTTCCCCACCACAGCCACCACGGGGGCATTGCACGGAGGGGGCGAGACTTCGGGCGTGCAGGAAGGATCTGACGGGGAGGGCTCTTCTCGCCACCAGCCAAGCTACATCTTGGTGCTTGTTTGAAAGTTCTCGTGATGAGGCATTCCGCCAAATGACTTTGGCGGTCTGCTCGGGGAACCATCCAACAGGATCCACCATCTCCTTTTCCCGTAGGGCCTTGAGGACATTCCGTGGAGACCATTGCCTGATGGATTGGTGGTCAAAGGTGTTTTCCTGCAGAAACTGCTCCACGAAGGATAGGTGGTACGGCACGGTCCAACTGGATGGAGCATTCCGCGGCAATGTGACCAGGCCTATCCTTTGCAACACCGGGTACAGATAGAACCTCAGCACGTAGTGACACTTGGAGTTTGCGTACTGGGGATCTACACACAGCTTGATACAGCCGCACACGAAGGTGGTCATCAGAATGAGGGCGACGGTGGGTACATTTTTCCCGCCCTTATCCAGAGGTTTGAACATCGTGTCCCTCTGGACCCAGTCCCAGACTGCACAAAGTTTAAAGTTCACCCCTTCCCACCATCCCCTACATCTATGACGTTTATTTGACCCCGTCCCCCCACCAGCACTCCTCTCCCCTCCCCACCAGTATCACGCTGGCTTTATCCAGACAGGAAATTGAAGGCGTGGTGTGCCGGCCGCAGCACTGAGGATCACGGCAAGCCCAGAAAATTAAAGGTAAGCTTATTTAAATTTATTCATCCTGTTCATTTAAATATTGTAATTTAGTTCCCGTCACCCAATGGCAGTGGTGGTGGTGGGGGAACCGCCACCTTGCCTTGCCGCAGGCAGGAGGATCGGGTTGGGCTCTCCTGGCATCGATCTCCATAGCAGGCCACTGCATGAACAATCTTCCAGGCACCACCCCACCACCCACCCCCCAACACTCCGCCACGGAGCCCAAAGTCCAACCCATAGACTCCAAGTGTTATCATGGGTTAGTGAACAAAAGCTGTACCATATGTAATTGCCACAATAAGCAGGCTACTGTACAAGCCCAATCCTGTACTGCTGTCTGGTTACCTTTTAGATGCTGAGAGATAAATTAAACAGACACGCATGGGTTTGCAAGAAATGGATTTATATTTGCCACATTCAGCGTATCATCACACAATAGATTGCATATCCGAAGGATGTTTCCATTCCAGTGAAATAACTTGGCATGAAGCCTGTTCTACCTCAGAGCTCATTCATCAATCAGTTCCACCTTCATCATTGGAAAATTTTACAAGCCCATTGCTTTAATTCAAGATCTTCTCTTCTTTAGTGTTGCATATTTTTGTGAATTTTATGCTTACCAAGGTGATGGATGTCAGTGCTGAAATGAGGTACATTTCCATTTCCTTTGTTCCCAGCATTAGCATAAAGCACTGCTATGTTAGGTGTAGCACAGGTTATCTGCAAGGTACAGCTTGCCTTGTGTCGCCTTTCTAATAATGTGCCTGAGCCACTACCCTCTGAGAGGATTGCTTGATTCGAGGACTAAGGGATAGAGTTTGAAGTTAAGGATGTCAAAGTAAAATAGGGAATATGGACAAAATCTATTAGTAAGAGGGCAACAGAATTGTGAAACAGATGTGAAAGCAGGGTGGTGGGATGGCACACCATGGAAGATTTTAAACAAGGACTAAATAAATTACTTTTTGGACATGGAACTATTCACTCTACATCGATGATGAGGAAGCTGATAGGAGACTTTGTGAGGCGTATAAATGGTCTTATCCTGCCCAATACATTACTATGGGCGTAAATGTTCTGGCTGTCTTTGGTTCATTAGCAGTGCTGTAATGAGATAGGAACAATTTTTAGTGAGGAAACTCTTTTTCAGCAATTTGACTTTACTCTTTCATGAACAACAAAACAGAGCATAAATGTACAATCGACTTTAATAAAATATTGTTCAAGCTCAAACCTCCAGTCACTCAACTCTTTTCTAATACCATGCTTCACTACACATATCTTTCCACCACCTATTCCAATGCCACCTGAGGTCCAGAATCATGGGAGATGGTGGCTCCTCACATTGTACGGAGGGGCTATGGGACTGACGTGGGTGTTGTGTCATATTGATGAGCTTCTGAAATGATGTTGTTGTTGGTGAAGTTATGGCAGTGGAGTGGGAACAACTCAGAGGAAAAGGATTCAGAAACTGATACAACATGGTTACTTTTGCTAATGCCACCAAGCTAGAAAGGTCAGCAGAATCAGATGAGGCAGCTCAGAAATGAGAGACCTCGTTGGGCAAAAGATGTGTGTAGACAGAACAATATCAGATGAAATTTAACGCAGACAGGTACTGCACATAGGGAGAAAAAAAATCATGCATGTACTCTGTGAATCACGTTAAAATATCTAAGGATGAAATCAAAAGACCTAGGAGTCTGAACAGACACATTAATGTGAAGCTGCAGTGAATAAAGATATGAATGTTGAAGTAGATTTTTTTAATTCATTCTGGGGCTATCAGTTTCCCTGAAAAGGCCAGCATTTACTGTCCATAACTAGTTGCCCTCGAGAAGCTGCATATCTGTGCATGTGCACACTGCTGTTAGTAGGGTGTTCCAGGATGTTGACCCTGTAACGATGAAAGAACGCTGACATATATGCTCAACGATGCTCAGTTTAGATTCCATTAGGGCCACTCAGCTCCAGATGTCGTTACAGCCTTGGTCCAAACTTGGACTGAAGTGCTGAATTCCAGAGGTGAGGTGAGATCAAGGCAGCATTTGACCAAGTGTGGCATCAAAGAGCCCTAACAATATTGAAGTCAATAGGAATCAGGGGGAAAACTCTCAACTGGTTGGAGTCATGCCTAGCATGGTTGTTGGAGGTCAATCATCTCAGTCCCAGGGCATGACTGCAGGAGTTCCTCAGTGTAGTGCTCTAGGCCTAACCATCTTTAGCTGCTTCATCAATGACCTTCCCTCCAACATAAGCTCAGAAATGTCCACTAATGATTCCATAGTGTTTGATACCATTCAAAACTCCTCATATAATGAAGCAGTCTGTGTCCACATGCAGCAAGATCTGGACCACATTCAGGCTTGGGCTGATAAGTGGCAAGTCACATTCATGCCACACAAGTGCCAGGCAATAGCCATCTCCAATCAGAGAATCTAACCATCTCCCCTTGACATTCAATGGCAAGTTCTCCTCCAAGCCACACACCATTTTGACTTGGAACTATATCGCCATTCCTTCACTGTCGCTGGGTCTACGTCCTGGAGCTCCCTCCCTAACAGCACTGTGGGTGTACCCACACCACATGGACTGTACCGGTTCAAGCAGGCGGCTCACCACTACCTTCTCAAGCGCAATTAGGAATGGGCAATAAATGCTGGTCTTACCAGCAACACTTACAGCGCAAGAACGAATAAAAAAATAAAAAAATATTTCCAGTCAGGATGTTATCTGACGTAGAGAGGAACTTTGAGGTGATGGTGTTCCCATGCACCTGCTGCCCTTGTCCTTCTCGCTGGTGCAGGTCATGGGTTTGGGAGGTATAAACTCAGCAGTAGAGGGTAAATTAAAGAAAGCCACGATCAAACTGTACTGTGTATAGATCTGGTCACCAACGCAATAGTGAGAAAAGGGACTGAAAAGGTAAATCTAGAGAATAACTTTTAAATGCAAGAGTAGTTTAAATTAATAACCGGTAAATTTAGGACTAATATCATGGAATTCTTGAATGTACAAGTGTTTAATGTTGGGAAGAGATTTCCAGGAAGGCAAAAGTCCTTGAATCTTTTAAGAAATGATTGGATGCTGCCAGGTGGGTAGTTTATAATCTCTCTAGATAGATAAATTGTGATGGGCTAAATGGCCTCCCTCATTGATAACTTTCTTGGGATTCCTACATGTTTTCCCGACCCATCTGAAAGGCCAAAAACAAAAAGCACCAAATCAATATTGTTATGACCAAGGTGGGAGGAGTGTACTGTTAATTCAGTCTCACTTCTCCACAGGTCACAAAATATATTTAAATTTTGCCACTTACTGAAACAGTCAATCAGATATTCTATTTTCCCCAAATAAAGCACATCAACCACGTTTCTTTCACAAACAACAAGATTATCTGTTTATTATAAACCAAGTTTTAACCAATAATGAAGTAAAACATACATACAAATTGAAATATTAAAGCCCCTTATTTATCTTAGCCCTCACACACACACACACACACACACAAACAACTGGTTAACCAGGAAAAAATAAAAACGATTGTTATTTTCTAAGAAATAGAGGGAATAAAAAATAAAACCCCTTAGGCTGAAAAGAAGGTATTGGAAAGATGTCCTTTGCATTGGTTAAGAATCCCAAATGCAAATAGGCGGCTGTCACTAGGATCTTCCCAGAACAGTTCCTTCCAGGCAATGTTGAAGATCAGTTTGGGTAGGCTTTCCAAGAGATGTGGCATAGAAAGCTCCAGTCAGGCTTTACAGCAGGAAGCAGCAACCAGATTTTCTTAGGTCTTATAGCAGCAATGTAGCAATAAATGTTTCTTCGAGTACAGGAGGAAATAGTAATCACACTTGATGCAGGAATTCTTTTCAAGAGAGAAAGATATCAGATGTCTTCTCCTAGCCGGCACCCAGCAACTTATTTTTTGTAACAGCTCAAAATAACAACAAAACTGTTCAGAAGCAAGCTGCATGACAACCATAAATCTTGGTCAGTCACTCCTTTGCAAACATTTTTGTCCCAAGTCAAAAGCAAAACCCCTGCTGGGTTATTTAGACATAGGTGCTTTCCAGTCTGTTTATATTTCACTCAGTCCCAAACCTTCTGTTGACTTTCCTTCTTTTAAAAAAAAACAAAGTTCAGCAATCTCCAGATGAATCAATGTCCATAATTCAACCATAAGTTCTTTCAAACATGTTTTACAAAAGAAACAGAAGAAATCTCAGAGCACCTCCACCCTTGGAGAAATGATGCACCATTTTTGAATGCATTTCATTATAATGTATAAAAAAACAGAAGTTGAAAACATTTAAAACCCATTTTTTCACATTCATCATCATTCACTCTTTACCTGTAGTTGATACAATTTTGCTTTGTACCATTTTTGCACTCATATGACTCAAATAAAGTTAAATTTGTGATAAAGCATCTGCGATAACATTACTTTTGCCTGAATTGTTGACAATCTATAAGTGATAGGGCTGCAACAGTAAACTCCATCGGAATATTCTGGCATTCTGGGTTTTAAAATTTTCCACAAATGCTATCACCAAATCATCCAATTACAATATTCCAAACAGAGCCCCCCAGTTATTTCAAGTGTTCCTTCCAAGTGTCACTATAGACCAGCACATCACCAAGGTAAACCATACTGTTAGGAACACTGGTTACACTGGGTTCACTAGTGCTCTGCCACACTTAACAGCTTGTCAATGGAAAATGTGTTTCAAGAACAATAATCTATTTCAGACTGCTGCACAAATGCACATGCATCAAAAGTAGCCATTCCGGTAGTGTAAGCTTTACTCTAATGTACAAGAAACCCAGTGTTTTTCTGTTCCCCTTTTCAATTATTATTACTCCGCTTACAATTGCACTTTATTGGCTTCGGGTTATCCTGGACTGAGCCCCCAATTATAAGGTACGACCGAGGATGGAGGAGTGCACTGTCTTTCTCTAGTTCCACTTCTCCACGGGTCACAACAGAAAGTTACCAATATGGCCAGTTTTATACTTTATCTATTTCAGTTTCAGAATAAAAATCCTGCAACCAGGTTTCTTTAATAAACAACAAAATTATTAATGTATTATAAAACAAGACTAATTCAATAAAGATGCAAAGCTTATTAACACACAGGATTGAAATATGAAAGTATAAATACATTCCCTTATAAATAACCCAACACTTATGAACACACACCAGTTAAAGGAAAAATAAAGAAGCTTTCTCTGCGGAGATCAGCTTTACAAGAAAACAAAACTTTGGCCAAATACTTGTTAATTCTTGAAGAAAAAGGATAAGATGTGGAATTTTCCAGATGGTTCTTTGCTCTGGCGTCCAAGTCCATATAGATGGGTGTCACTAGACATATGCGGTGGCCACTGGGATCTTCCCAGAAGCAGTTCATTCAGGAAATGTCAAGAGGAAGCCTTGCAGAAACTTCTCAGGAGAAATGCTGCATCAGTTTTTCCAGTTCTCATGCTGGATTCTCAGGGTTTCTCAAACAGGTGGAACATAATGAGCTGGTTGCCCCTCTCTCTTAGCAGGTTTACATCCCAACTGCCCGGTCAAACTTTTCAAAAATGAAACCGTATCCTGACCACCATAAACCGAGCCATGCCACTTCTCTGTAAACTACTCCAATAGTCAGCAAGGCTCCTGCTGATTACTTAGCTTAAGACATGTGCACAATTTTTGTGCTCAAGTCCTGGAGTGGGATTTGGACCCACAACTTCTGTCTAGATTGACAGATGAATGTAAATCTTCAGGTCCTCCCCTTGGGCATAGACCTGTTTATCAGGGAGGTAGGAAACCTGCAGGAAACAATTGTCCTTCTTTCACTTTTTTAATACCATATTTTTAAAGCGCTACTTATACATGGCAGCTTTCAGCCCTAACCTCGGCGGAACCTGGGAGAAGGAGCAGAAAATGTCCAATTTACAGTCTGTCTCCAGAGCTGCTGCTGATGTTATGGCAGGAGATGAGGTAGAATCAGCGGAAATTCTCCCCTGTTATCGCTGATCTAGTGTTAATTGTTTATTATTATTGTTAATCTAGTGTAGATGTAGTACAAACTTTGTCTGCGTGATACTTTTAAACGTTACATTTCAAATGTCCTTAATGCCAGTTGTGGTTCAATGGTAGCATTCTTGCTTCTAAGTCTTGAAGGACATGGGTTCAAGACCTCGTCAGCAGAAGTGGTCTCTTCAGACTACCAGAAAAGATTGGATGCCCACCAAAGCTACGCAGTATCATCACCTCATTCCATGACAATATGAAAGGCACAATTCAGCATAGCGGCGCCTCATCAGATCCCTTTCCAATCCTGAGTGGCGTGAAACAGAGCTGTGTTCTCGCACCTTCACTGTTTGGGATCTTCTTCTCCCTGCTGCTCTCACATGCATTCAAGTCCTCAGAAGAAGGAATTTTCCTTCACACAAGATCAGGTGGCAGGTTGTTCAACCTTGCCCGTCTAAAAGTGAAGACCAAAGTACGGAAAGTCCTCATCAGGGAACTCCTCTTTGCTGATGATGCTGCATTAACATCTCACACTGAAGAGTGTCTGCAGAGACTCATCGACAGGTTTGCGGCTGCCTGCAATGAATTTGGCCTAACCATCAGCCTCATGAAAACGAACATCATGGGACAGGACGTCAGAAATGCCCCATCTATCAATATCGGTGACCACACTCTGGAAGTGGTTCAAGAGTTCACCTACCTAGGCTCAACTATCACCAGTAACCTGTCTCTTGATGCAGAATTAAACAAGCACATGGGAAAGGCTTCCTCTGTTATGTCCAGACTGGCCAAGAGAGTGTGGGAAAATGGCACACTGACACAGAACACAAAAGTCCAAGTGTATCAAGCCTCAGTACCTTGCTCTACGGCAGCGAGGCCTGGACAACGTATGTCAGCCAAGAGCGACGTCTCAATTCATTCCATCTTCGCTGCCTCTGGAGAATCCTTGGCATCAGGTGGCAGGACCATATCTCCAATACAGAAGTCCTCGAGGTGGCCAACATCCTCAGCATATACACCCTACTAAGCCAGCGGCGCCTGAGATGGCTTGGCCATGTGAGCTGCATGGAAGATGGCAGGATCCCCAAGGACACATTATACAGTGAGCTCGTTACTGGTACCAGACCCACCGGCCGTCCATGTCTCCGCTTTAAAGACGACGGCAAGCGCGACGTGAAGTCCTGTGACATTAATCACAAGTCGTGGGAGTCAGTTGCCAGCGATCTCCAGAGCTGCCGGGCAACCATAAAGGCGGGGCTAAAGCGTGGCGAGTCGTAGAGACTTAGCAGTTGGCAGGAAAAAAGACAGAAGCGCAAGGAGAGAGCCAACTGTGTAACAGCCCCGACAACCAATTTTATCTGCAGCACCTGTGGAAGAGTCTGTCACTCTAGAATTGGCGTTTATAGCTACTCCAGGTGCTGCTGCACAAACCACTGACTACCTCCAGGCGCTTACCCATTGACTCTCGAGACAAGGAGGCCAAAGAAGAAGAACGGACTTGAGAACATAATCTAGGCTGTTGCTTTGGGGGAGTGCTGCACTCTGACATGCCATCTTTCAAATGAAATGCGAAACCAGGTGTATGTAAAAATCTCATGACATGGCTTTGAGGAAGAACTGGGGGTTCACACTGATGCTCGAGCCAATATTTAGCTCTCAAATAATATCACTGAAAAAGATGATCTGGTTATTATCACATTGTTCTTTGTAGGAGCTTGCTTTGTGCAAATTGGCTGCCATATTTCCCTACAATGCAACAATGACTGCACTTCAAAAGTACTTCATTAGCTGTAAAATGGTTTGGAGTGACCTGAAGTTGTGAAAGGCATTATACATAAGTCTTTGCTTTTCTTTCATGTGATGGACATGCTTTTAGTTAAATGGTTGCTCGAGTTCTGATTGAGGATACCCACTGATAAATTAACTTGTCTTCCCTTACCAATACAAACTTTGCGGGTAGGTGATGGCATAGTGGTATTATGACTGGACTAATAACCCAGAGTATTTCTCTAGGGACATGGGTTCGAATCCCACCACAGCAGAAGGTAAAATTTGAATTTAATTAATAAATCTGGAATTAAAAGCTAGTCTAATGATGGCCATGAAACCATTGTTAATTCTTGAAAAAACCCATCTGGTTCACTAATCCCTTTTAGGGAAGGAAATCTGCTGTCCTCACCTGGTTTGGCCTACATGTGACACCAGACCCACAGAAAAGTGGTTAACTCTTACATGTCTTCTGAAATGGCCTCGTAAGCCACTCAGTTGTATCTAACCGCTACGAAGTCAATAAAAAGGAATGAAACCGGACAGACCACCCGGCATCGACCGAGGCAACGACAACGGCAAACCCAGCCCTGTCGACCCTGCAAATACCTCCTTACTAACATCTGGGGGCTTGTGCCAAAGTTAGGAGAGCTGACCCACAGACTAGTCAAGCAACAGCCTGACACAGTCATACTCACAGAATCATACCTGACAGACAATGTCCCAGACACTGCCATCACCATCCCCGGGTATGTCCTGTCCCACCAGCAGGACAGACCCACCAGAGGTAGTGGTATACAATAGGGAGGGAATTGCCCTGGGAGGCCTCAACATCGACTCCGGACCCCATGAAGTCTCATGGCATCAGGTCAAACATGGGCAAGGTAACCTCCTGCTGATTACCACCTACCGCCCTCCCTCAGCTGATGACTCAGTACTCCTCCATGTTGAACACCACTTGAAGGAAGCACAGGGGGTGGCAAGGTCACAAAATGTACTCTGGGTGGGGGACTTCAATGTCCATCACCAAGAGTGGCTCGGTAGCACCACTACTGACCGAGCTGGCCGAGTCCGAAAGGACATAGCTGCTAGACTGGGTCTGCGGCAGGTGGTGGGGGAACCAACACGAGGGAAAAACATACTTGACCTCGTCCTCACCAATCTGCCTGCTGCAGATGTTTCTGTCCATGACAGTATTGGGAGGAGTGACCACCGCACAGTCCTTGTGGAGATGAAGTTCCGCTTTCACATTGAGGACACCGTCCATCGTGTTGTGTGGCACTATCACCGTGCTAAATGGGATAGATTTCGAACAGATCTAGCAATGCAAAACTGGGCATCCATGAGGCGCTGTGGGCCATCAGCAGCAGCAGAACTGTACTCAACCACAATCTGTAACCTTATGGCCCGGCATATCCCCACTCTACCATTACCATCAAGCCAGGAGACCAACCCTGGTTCAATGAAGAGTGCAGGAGGGCATGCCAGGAGCAGCACCAAGCATACCTCAAAATGAGGTGTCAACCTGGTGAAGCTACAACCCAGGACTACTTGCATGCCAAACTGCATAAGCAGCATGCGATAGACAGAGCTAAGCGATCCCATAACTAATGGATCAGATCTAAGCTCTGCAGTCCTGCCACATCCAGCCGTGAACGGTGGTGGACAATTAAACAACTAACTGGAGAAGGTGGCTCCACAAATGTCCCCATCCTCAATGATGTGGGAGCCCAGCACATCAGTGCGAAAGATAAGGCTGAAGCATTTGCAACAATCTTCAGCCAGAAGTGCCAAGTTGATGATCCATCTCGGCCTCCTCCTGAAGTCCCCAGCATCACAGATGCCAGACTTCAGCCAATTCGATTCACTCCGCGTGATATCAAGAAATGACAGAAGGCACTGGATACTGCAAAAGCTATGGGCCCTGACAATATTCCGGCAATAGTACTAAAGACCTGTGCTCCAGAACTTGCCGCGCCCCTAGCCAAGCTGTTCCAGTACAGCTACAACACTGGCATCTACCCTGCAATGTGGAAAATTGCCCAGGTATGTCCTGCACACAAAAAGCAGGACAAGTCCAACCCGGCCAATTACCGCCCCATTAGCCTCCTCTCAATCATCAGTAAAGTGATGGAAGGTGTCATCAACAGTGCCGTCAAGCGGCACTTGCTTAGCAATAACCTGCTCAGTGATGCTCAGTTTGGGTTCCACCAGGGCCACTCAGCTCCCGGCCTCATTACAGCCTTGGTTCAAACATGGACAAAAGAGCTGAACTCAAGAGGTGCTGTGAGAGTGACTGCCCTTGACATCAAGGCAGCATTTGACTGAGTATGGCATCAAGGATCCCAAGCAAAACTGAGGTCAATGGGAATCAGGGGGAAAACTCTGCTGGTTAGAGTCATACCTAGCGCAAAGGAAGGTGGTTGTGGTTGTTGGAGGTCAATTATCTGAGCTCCAGGACATCAGTGCAGGAGTTCCTCAGGGTAGTGTCCTAGGCCCAACCATCTTCAGCTGCTTCATCAATGACCTTCCTTCAATCATAAGGTCAGAAGTGGGGATGTTCACTGATGAATGCACAATGTTCAGCACCATTCGTGACTCCTCAGATTCTGAAGCAGTCCGTGTAGAAATGCAGCAAGACCTGGACAATATCCAGCCTTGGGCTGATAAGTGGCAAGTAACATTCGCGCCACACAAGTGCCAGGCAATGACCATTTCCAACAAGAGAGAATCTAACCATCTCCCTTTGACATTCAACAGCATTACCATCGCTGAATCCCCCACTATAAACATCCTAGGGGCTACCATTGACCAGAAACTGAACTGGAGTAGCCATATAAATAGCGTGGCTACAAGAGCAGGTCAGAGGCTCGGAACCCTGAGGCGAGTAACTCACCTCCTGACTCCCCAAAGCCTGTCTACCATCTACAAGGTACAAGTCAGGATTGTGATGGAATACTCTCCACTTGCCTGGATGGGTGCAGCTCCAACAACACTCAAGAAACTCGACACCATCCAGGACAAAGCAGACCGCTTGATTGGCACTCCAACTACAAACATTCACTCCCTCCACCACCGACGCACAGTGGCAGCAGTGTGTACCATCTATAAGATGCACTGCAGCATTGCACCAAGGCTCCTTAGACAGCACCTTCCAAACCCACGACCTCTACCAACTAGAAGGACAAGGGCAGCAAATACATGGGAACACCACCACCAAAGGCAAGTTCCCCTCCAAGTCACACACCATCCTAACTTGGAACTATATCGCCGTTCCTTCACTGTCGCTGGGTCAAAGTCCTGGAACTCCCTTCCTAACAGCACTATGGGTCTACCTACTCCAAATGGACTGCAGCGGTTCAAGAAGGCAGCTCACCACCACCTTCTCAAGGGCAATTAGGGATGGGCAATAAATGCTGGCCTGGCCAGTGACGCCTGCATCCCATGAATGAATTTTTAAAAACTGACCTGCAGCATATTTGCTTTCTCTGTTTGGGAGATTTAAAGCTCAACTGATGCATTGATCAGCATCAACAAAGTAAATTCTTTACCTGGGAAGTGCGGATCGATTTTGAAAAGAAAAGAGACCATAGGACCTCTTTGTGGGGGCTTGCTTTGTGCAAATTGGCTGTCACATTTATTTTGGGAAAGGACTGATGCGGGCCCACATGGATGTCTTGTTGACTCCTATTGTGAAGCTGCACCAAAATCCCAGTGACAACCTATGAACCTCGGGCAAGGTACCAATCAGGAAATTGGTCAACAAAAGTTAGTGAACTGCTGCTGCTGTAGAGATGAGGCTGTTGAGTATTGTTTTGTCGCAGTCCGTGAAAAGAAAGACATCCTTCCTCGATTGTTCCCTGGTGCAAATTCATCTGCGTGAGACGCTGTTTAATTGCATAGTATTATGTGTGACAGCGGTAAGTTCTTGGAAGTGATAAATATGGAATTAAATGCTAACAGCTGCACATCAGCTGCACTTATCACTGATGCTCAGTTCGCTCAGTGCAATGTGCATTATTTAATGATGGATATAGCAGAAAATTACACTCGTGTCACTTTATCAGATAATACATCAGAAACCCTTCATTTTAAGCCTGTTAATAACTCTGAAGCGGCCAGCTTATCTTTACTGCAGGAGTGAATCTAAAGGTGTCAATAGTTAGTTTTACCCTTGTCCATCTTGACGATATTTCATGCTGCAAGTTGCAGGAAATACAAGCCGATAAACCCTCAATGAGGGAAAACTGGGCATTTGGGAAATGAGTGAACAGGGCAAGCAACTGCGCATCTCCTTAACCAGTAAGATTGAAGGAAAGTGAAGGATTGAGAAGGAAGGTGAAGTAGAGCGGGCAAATTCAAAGTCAAATCAGGTACAGAAAAAGAAATAAAGAAAGGGAAAAAAAGATTAGATTTAGAGAGAGAGATAGAAATAAAAGAAACAAAGGAAAAGTTAAAAGAAGTTCATTTTAAATTTAAAATTTTAAAATATCCAGCATCAATTAAAACCTGAAGCAGTGAGACTCCACACTTGCAATAGTTTATTTTTGGTGTCAGGAAGGTTCATTGTCAGGAAATAACACTGAGCACATTATTTAAAAAAATCTCTGATAGCTAATCCAGGTTTAATTAAATGAGCACAGGCAATAAATGGCTCCAAAGTTGGCCCCTTGCATCACTTAAGACCATCTCTAACTTTCTGTGGCAAGTTTTTTTTTTATCTACAGAGCAAGTACAGTGACCTCCCATTGCTCAAAATATTTCCAGGGTGAGCCAGACAGTGAGATGTTGTTTTTTCATGAAGTTAACATATCGAAAAGCAACTTTTGGATTTGCGCATATAATCTCACATCTACTCTCGCCTTAAGTTGCTGTGGCATTGCACACAAGTAGCCTCGCTGTTATTGACAGGAAACTATGCGCCAAAATATCTCCCATTAGCTCTTCTAATTGTTCCTCACTGTCACTTGCCCATACATATCAGTGAGCAGGGAGAGGAAGAAATGCTAGATTACAATTCCGTGCGAGAAAATAGATGATGTTCTGGTCTTACTGCAATGTAATAGTCTCCTCTTTACTGGGTTAAAATATTAGCTGTCAGTTATACAGAAACAGAAACAGGACAGAATGAGAAATTACTGTGTTACTTCATGCGGGTGCTGTTGCAAATTATGCAGCATTGCAATATGATCAAAAGTTATATTCATGGAGTAATTAGTAAGTAATAAATATACAACAACTTTTGTTTTGCTGTTTATTACTGTCACACAATAAATTTGGATGTTGACACTGAAATGTATCTCCGACTTTTTCTAATTACAATCCAAGTGAGTCACAGAGCTTGAGGTATTTTAATCCAGGATGAGTGATTAAAATTGTAGGTTTGTAGATATATGAGAGCAGTAACTGGAATGAATGAAAGACTAAGGGGTAACTTGTCTCACGTCTTGATCTGAATCAATTATGCCAATTCAGAACAGGGGAATCAGATTGATCCCAAAATTGCTGACCTGCAATAGGTACTTTGATCTTATTAAAGTACCATTAGAGTGTCAGCTATGGTTCAGTTGGTAGCACTCTTGCCTTTGAGTTTCCAAGGTTCAAGTCCCATTCTGCAACAATCTAGGCTGACACTCAAGTGCAGTACTGACAGAGTGCTGCATTGTTGGATGTGCTGTCTTCTGGATGAGTTGTCAAAACGAGGCCCTGCCTGCCATCTTTGGTGGATGTAGAGGATCCCATAGCTTTATTTCAAAGAACAGCAGGGAAGTTATCCATGATGTACTGGCAATGTTTGTCCCGCAAACAACATCACAAAAAACAGATTATCTGCTCATTGTTAGTGGGAGCTGTCTGCTGCATTTCCTATATTACAACAGTGACTGCACTTCAAATGTATTTCATTGGCTATAAATCGCTTTGAGATGTCCAGTGGTCGTGAAAAGTGCTATATAAATGCAAGTTTTTTTTTTAGATGCCATGATGGGGAGTTAATGTAGGAGAGGGATGTTGTTTGACCAGCCTTCTCCCAAATACTTTGCCAAATGCATACTTATGACAAATAAATGATTACTAATAAATGGATATAAAGGACTTGGGTTACATTCTGTATGAATGCATCACTTATTGGATGTTTTCCTGTGCTGTGTAGAGTGATACAGTTTGCATTGTGCGTTAAAACATTTTGCTTAAATGTGCAGTAGGCATTTCTGTACAAGTTATCTTACTATTAATAGTTGTTTGGTAGCACAGAACTTGAGTATTGTTGAAAATTGAGGCATTTTCATCTAGCACTCATCTGGACAATCCACAAGAATACCAATGTAAGGTGTCATGGAATTGTATTTATTTTTTCCTCTGTTGGAAACAGTGTGCCTTTAACGCTCTGTTAAAAAACAGTGCACCTTTATGACAGAGAGAGAAGCTTTTGGATTTCTGAGGCACAGTGTGCCAGCTGCACTTGTTACCTAGATGACAGCAGGAGAGAAAGAGGTCACATGGTATAACATTTCTACTTAACTGTGTAAAAACCAGCTGAAAACAGTTTTTGAGAGACTCTCCAGCAAAGCGTGCTAATAAAGGGAAGAACTGTCTATTTTTCTCAGCAAAAATTCTGCAAGGAGTTACAGGCCAGGTTAATTGCCTAAGGAGAAAATAAAGCCCTTTTTTTGAAGAGACAGTTTGTATTACTGAAGTAAAGTTTCAAATGAGAGACTGTCAGTTTTGAAATTCAAGTTGACCTATTGCTGCACTCATCGTTGAAGGAGCTGTTTGATGCCTGCTGCAGCCGAAGTGTTTTGAGTGCCTATCAAGAACAGACTATTTCATCAAATCCACGTGGAGACTTCGAGTAGCATTTGATTATTTTCACATTAGAATGCCTCACCCATCAAGAATGTAACCCACAAAAACTTCTTTATTTATTCTTAAGAAACAGCTAATTAAAAAAAAACACCACTTTTAAAACCGGTAAACCGTGATTTTTGAAAGCATGTGTGTGAATAGGGGAGTTAGGTTAAAATAAGAAGTTATAATAAGGTCTATAATAAAAAGTTATAATAATAAGGTCTTTAGACATAGGTTTATCTTAATGGTGTTTAAGATTAATTGTAATAAATAATTAATTTGTTGTTGTCTAAAGATACCTGGTTTGGTCTGTTTTATTCTAGGGGTTACTAGAATTTTTAAATTAGCTGTTTTCTGATTGGGTGGGAAAACTTTAATAATATGCTACGACTTGTGGAATGCTGGGACAGAATTGATGGTGCATTGCTCCCACATCAGTCGTAACAAAGGGAAACAACAAATTTATACTGTATGAGAAGAGAGTGCTGATTGGTTGGCAAGTAGACTCTGATTGGTAGAGGCATTGCCATGGAGAATGCACCAGTTTAGTCAGTCACGATAAACTGGTGCACTCTCCATGGCAATGCCTCTATCAATCAGAGTCTACTTGCCAACCAATCAGCACTCTCTTCTCATTCAGTATGAATCTGTTGTTTTCCTTACATTGGTATTCTTGCGAGTTGTCCTAATGAGTGCAAGACGAAAAGTTTTGGCAAAATTTTCAGCAATATCATTTTATTATTAGTGAGAAAGGAAAGCAAGGAGCCAAAAGCTAACCACCGCCCGTGACCACCACCATCACCCACCCCCCCCACCCCCCACCCCACCCCCCGCCCCCATCAAGTTAAAAGGGTTAAAAGGAAAAGAAAAGACAGCAGTAACACAATGCTTGGATTCTAAATACCTGAAGATTGTAACAAGAAGGAATAACGGAGAGAAGGAGCACCATGTTTCTGAGACATTGGGAAAGAATTAGCTGCCAGCCTCTTACTCGCGAAGAAGAGAACACAAGAAAAATATAAACAAATCCAATAGCCAGGCAGGGAAAGAGAGAAAGACAAAAGAGTCAGAAAAAGTGATTTTTATTTGGTTCATGGGACATGGGCATAGCTGGCTAGGCCTGCATTTATTGCCCATCCTTAATTACCCTTGAGAAGGTGGTGGTGAGATACCTTCTTGAACAGTTGCAGTCCATACCATACAAACTAGGAGCAGAAGGAGGCCATTCAGCCCTACCAGCCTGCTCTGCCGTAGAGAGATACAGCACTAAAACAGGCCTTTCGGCCCACCAAGTCTGTGCTGACCATCAACCACCCATTTATACTAATCCTGCATTAATCTCATATTCCCAACCACATCCCCAACTTCCCTCAACTCTCCTACCTACACTCGGGACAATTTACAATGGCCAATTTACCTATTAACCTGCAAGTTTTAGGCTGTGGGAGGAAACCGGAGCACCCGGCAGAAACCCACACGGTCACAGGGAAAACTTGCAAACTCCACACAGGCAGTACCCAGAACTGAACCCAGGTCACTGGAGCTGTGAGGCGGCAATGCTAACCACTGTGCCACCCTTGAGCACTTTTGTGAAGAATGAATGCCATTTAATTAAATCATGGCTGATCTGTTTCAGTCTCGAATTCCACACTCCCATCTACTCCCGACAATCTTTGATTCCCATGCCTAATAAGAATCTATCTATCTCCACCTTAAAAATATTCAATGACCCCGCCTCCACCTCCTTCTGATGCATGGAATTCCAAAGTCGCACAACCCACTGAGAGAAAAATTTCTCCTCATCTCTGTCCTAAAAGGGCCACACCTAATTTTCAAACAGTACCCCCTAGTTCTGGACTCACCCACAAGTGGAAACGTCCTCTCCACATTCACCCTGTCAAGACCATTCAGGATCTGATACACTTCAATAAAGTCTCCCCTCACTCTTGTAAACTCCAGTGAAAAATAGCCCAATCTGTCCAACCTTTCCTCATAAGGCAACCCATTCATTCCAGGTATCAATCTAGTAAACCTCCTCTGAACCGTCTCCAACGCAGTCACATCCTTCCTTAAATGAGGAGACCAAAACTGCACACAGTATTTGAGATGTGGTCTCACCAGCGCCCTGTATAACTGAAGCATAACATCCTTATATTTATTTTCAATTCCTCTCGTAATAAAGTATGGCATTCCATTAGCTTTCTTTATTACCTTCTGTACCTGCATATTAACCTTTTGTGACTCATGTACTAGAACACCTAGATCCCTCTGCACCTTGGAATCCTGCAGTCATTCCCCATTTAAGAAATACTCTGCTTTTTTAATCTTCCTGCCAAAGTGAACAACTTCACATTTTCCCACATTATACTCCACCTGCCAGATTTTTGCTCACTCATTCAACCCATCTATATCGGTCTGCAACCTCCTTATGGCCTCTTCACGACATACTTTCCTACCTATCTTTGTGTCATCTGCAAAATTAGCTACCATGCCATCGATCCCCTCATCTAAGTCATTGATGTAAATTGTAAAAAGTTGAGGCCCCAACACAGACCCCTGCGGGACTCCACTTGTCACATCCTACCAGTCAGAAAAGGACCCATTTATGCGTCTCTGTTTTCTTCCAGCCAGCCAATCTTCTATCCATGCTAATATGTTACCCCCTACACCATGAGCTCCCACTTTGTGAAATAACCTTTTATGTGGCACCTTGTCAAATACCTTCTGGAAATCCAAGCAACATCAACGGGCTCCCCTTTATCCACAGCGCATGTTACTCCTTCAAAGAACTCCAATAAATTGGTTAAACATGATTTCCCTTTCACAAAACCATGCTGACTATTCCCAATTACCTTGAGTTTTTCTAAGTGCCCAGCTATAGCCGCCTTAATGATTGATTCTAACACCTTCCCCATGACAAATGTCAAGCTATCTGCCTGTTTTCTGCCTCCTCCCCTTTTTGAACAGAAGGGTTACATATGCTACTTTCCAGTCTGTTGGAACCTTTCCAGAATCTAGCGAATTTTGAAAAATTAACACCAATGCATCGTCTACCTCATTTGCCACCTCTTTTATGACCCTCGGATGAAGCCCATCGGGAACTGGGAACTTGTCAGCCCACAACTCTATCTGTTTGCTCAGTACCGCTTCCCTGGTGATTATAATTTCATCAAGTTCGCCTCTTCTTTCTACCCCCTGTTTTACAGCTATTGATCAAATTTTTTTTTATCCTCTATAGTGAAGACAGAAGCAAAATATTTGTTCGTTTCATCCGCCCTTTCCTTATTATCTACTATTAACTCCTCATTCTCACTATGCAGATGGCCAATACTCACTTTACTAACTCTTTTCCTTTATAAATACCTGTACAAACTCTTGCTATCCGTTTATACATTTCTAGCTAGCTTCCTCTAATACTCTAATTTCTTTCTCCTGATTAACCTTTTAGTCATTCTCTGCCATTCTTGATATTCTGACCAATCATCTGACCTGCCACTAATCTTTGCATAATTATATGCATTTTCCTTAAGTTTGATGCTTTCCTTAACTTCTTTAGTTAACCATGGATGGTGGCTCCTACTCTTAGAATTTTTCTTTATAGTACTGAGGATTCTCAAATATCCCCTTAAACGTCTGCCACTGCTTCTCTATTGATCTATCTCCGATCCTAGTAACCCAGTTCACTTCAGCCAGGTCAGCTTTCATTCTCACATAGTTGCCCTTATTTAAGTTTAAAATATTAGTCTTAGATCCACTCCCCTCTCTTTCAAACTGAATGCAAAATTCAAGCATATTGTGGGGTAGGTACATCCACAGTGCTGTTAGGAAGGGAGTTCCAGGATTTTGACCCAGCGACAGTGAATGAACAGCGACATAGTTCCAAGTCAGTGTGGTGTGTGGCTTGGAGGGGAACTTGCGTTCCCATGCATCTGCTGCCCTTATCCTTCTAGATGGTAGAGGTTGTAGGTTTGGAAGGTGCTGTGGAAGGAGTCTTGGTGCACTGCTGCCGTGCATCTTGTAAATGGTACATGCAGCTGCCACTGTGCGTCGGTGGTGAAGGGTGTGAATGTTTGTGGATAGGGTGTCAATCAAGCGGGCTGCTTTGTCCTGGATGGTGTCGAGCTTCTTGAGTGTTGTTGGAGCTGTACCCATCAGGCAAGTGGAGAGTATTCCATCACCCTCTTGACTTGTGCCTTGTAGGTGGAGGACAGGCTTTAGGGAGTCAGGATTCACCATGTGATTCCTAGCCTTTGACCGGCTCTTGTAGGCATGGTGTTTATGTGGCTACACCAGTTAAGTTTTGGTAAATGGCAACCCCAGGCTGTCATTAGTGGTGAATTCAGCAATGGTAATGACATTGAATGTCAAGGGGAGATGGTTAGATTCTCTCTTGTTGGATATGGTCATTGCCAGGCACTTGTGTCGCGTGAATGTTACTTGCCACTTATTAGCTCAAGTCTGGATATTGTCCAGCTCTTGCTGCATTTCTATACGGACTGCTTCAGTATCTGAGGAGTCGTGAATGGTGCTGAACATTGTTCAATCATCAGCAAACATCCCTACTTCTGACCTTATGATTGAAGGAAGGTTATTGATGAAGTACCTGAAGATGGCTAGGCCTAGGACACAACCCTGGGGAGCTCCTGCAGAGATGTCCTGGAGCTGAGATGTTTGACCTCCAACAACCACAGCCTTCTTCCTTTGCACTAGGTATGACTTCAACCAGCAGAGAGTTTTCCCCCCAATTCCCATTGACTCCAGTTTTGCTAGGGCTTCTTGATGCTATACTCGGTCAAATACTGCCTGGATGTCCAGAGCAATCGCTCTCACCTCACCTCTTGAGTTCAGCTCTTTTGTCCATGTTTGAACCAAGGCAGTATTGAGGTCATGAGCTGAGTGGCCCTGGCAGAACCCAAACTGAGCGTCACTGAGCAGGTTATTTCTAAGCACGCTCCGCTTGATAGCACTGTCGACAACACCTTCTGTCACTTTGCTGATGATCGAGAATGGACTGATGGGGAGGTAATTGGCCGGGTTGGACTTGTCCTGCTTTTTGTGTACAGGACATATCTGGGCAACTTTTCACATTGCCAGGTAGATGCCAGTGTTGTAGGTGTACTGGAACAGCTTGGCTAGGGGCACAGCAAGATCTGGAGCACAGGTCTTCAGGACTATTGCCAGAATGTTGCCAGGGCCCATAGCCTTTGCAGTATCCAGTCCTTCAGTCGTTTCTTGATATCACGTGGAGTGAATTAAATTGACTGAAGACTGGCATCTGTGATGCTGGAGACTTCAGGAGGAGGCTGAGATGGATCATCCACTCAGCACTTCCGGCTGTAGATTGTTGCAAATATTTCAGCCTTATCTTTCGCACTGATGTGCTGGGCTCCCCTATCATTGAGGATGGGGATATTTGTGGAGCCACCTCCTCCAGTTAGTTGTTTAATTGTCCGCCACCATTCATGATTAGATGTGGCAGGTCTGCAGAGCTTGGATCTGATCTGTTGATTATGGGATCGCTTAGCTCTGTCTATCGCATGCTGCTTATGCTGTTTGGCATGCAAGTAGTCCTGGGTTGTAGCTTCACCAGGTTGACACCTCGTTTTTAGGTATGCCTGATGCTGCTCCTGGCATGCCCTCCTGCACTCTTCATTGAACCAGGGTTGATTCCTCGGCTTGATGGTAATGGTAGAGTGGGAGATATGCCGGGCCATGAGGTTACAGATTGTCTTTGAGTGCAACTCTGCTGCTGCTGATGGCCCATACCGCCTCATGGGTGCCCAGTTTTGCATTGCTCGATCTGTTCGAAATCTATCCCATTTAGCATGGTGGTAGTGCCACACAACACAATGGAGGGTATCCTCAATGTGAAGGCGGGACTTTGTCTTCACAAGAACTGTGCAGTGGTCACTCCTACCAATACTGTCATGGACAGAACCATCTGCGGCAGGCAAATTTGTGAGGATGAGGACAAGTATGTTTTTTCTTCTTGTTTTCAGCCACAGACCCAGTCTAGCAGCTATGTCCTTTAGGACTCGGTCAGCAGTGGTGCTGCCGAGCCACTCTTGGTAATGGACATTGAAGTCCCCCACCCAGTGTACATTCTACACCCTTGCCACCTCCAGTGCTTCCTCCAAGTGGTGTTAAACATGGAGGAGTACTAATTCATCAGCTGAGGGGTGGGGGGTGGGGCAGTAGGTGGTAATCAGCAGGAGGTTTACTTACCGGATATGCAGAAAGAGATAAAGAAATGATAGAGAGGCCAAAGAGCACAAGGAAGGGAAGAGTTGAATGGATTAATGCCACTGGTGCTCCACTGTGAGAAATTCAGCTCAACATTTTTAGCCTTCCTTATGTTCCTGTCATGAAAGATCATATAGCAAGGATCTGTCCATTGTTGACAGATCTGGGAGAACATGGTTTTCTGCCATTATCATGAACTCAATTCCAGTGCCGGCAGTGAAGACAACTTGAGCTGTATTTTTTTATTTATTGGTGCCTGTTGAAGCATTCTAATGGCACAGAATATTCACTTTGAACAGAAGCAACAAGGCAGCTGCACCAGATGACTACTCTGACAGTGGTCCCTCCAGACAGGGTTGGAGCAAACCAATGCAACATCTACCACTTCTGGCACTGTGGTTGAGATAAGAACCCTCTCTCTTTGCAGCAGTGCTGCTCCTAGTTACTGGACCTTCATTGCTCGGTGAAACATACCATAAGACAATGGCAAGCACCTTACATGCGAACATACGAACATATAAATTAGGAGTCGCCCATTCGGCCCCTCAAGTTTGCTGCACCATTTGATAAGATCATGGCTGATCTGATTGTGGCCTCAGCTCTACTTTCCAGTCTGCCCTCAATACCTTTTGACTATTTTGTCAGTCAAGAATCTATCTAACTCAGCCTTTAATATATTCAATGACCCTGCTTCTGCTGCTTTCCGGGGTAGACAACTCCACAAACTACCCTCTGAGAGAAAAATTTCTCCTCATTTCCATCTTAAGTGGGAGACTACTTATTTTTAAACTGTGTCCCCTAGTTTTAGTCTCTCCCATCAGGGAAAACATCTTCTCAGCATCCACCCTGTCAAGTCCCTTTAGGATCTAATATGCTTCTAGAAGATCACCTCTCATTCTTCTGAACTCCAATGGATACAGGCTCAACCTGTCCAACCTTTCCTCATAAGATAACCCCTTCATCCCCAGAATCAGTTGAGTGAACCTTCTCTGAACAGCTTCTAATGCAATTACATTCTTTCTTAAGGAGACCAAAACTGTATGCAGTACTCCAGACATGGTCTCACCAATGCTCTGTACAACTGTAGCAAGTCTTCCCTACTTTTATATTCTATTCACCTTGCAATAAACGACAATGTTCCATTTGCCTTCCTAATGCTGTACCTTCATACTAACGTTTTGTGAATCATGCACCCAGGACACTCAGATCCCTCTGTGCCAAAGAGTTCTGCAATCTCTCTCCATTTAAATAATATGCTGTTTTTCTATTCTTCCTGCCAAACTGAACAAGTTCCTATTTTCCCACATTATACTACATCTGCCAAATTTGTGCCCACTCACTTGCTTATCTAAATCCCTTTGCAGACCCCTTACATCCTCTTCACAACTTATTTTCCCAGCGATCTTTGTGTCATCAGCAAATTTATCAACCATACATTCTGTCCTTTCATACAAGTCATTGATATGGATTGTAAATAGTTGAGGCCCCAGCAATGATCCCTGTGGGACATTTTACTACATTAAAGGTGCTCTATAAATATAAGTTGTTGTTGTGTACTCATTATTCATTTGTGCAGGTAAGACAGGTAAAGCATCGTATCAAAGTTTGAGTTGGTTCACTTCTTGTTGCCAAATTTATTACTTGATACAATCTCATCAATAAAGCTCCTTGGTGGCTCATTGAGCAAATGTGGGGAGCTGAGCCACACAGATCAGGACTGTTCAAGTTTTGATCCTTGGTTTTTGCTGAATTAAAAGACATTAACCTGGATAGCAGTAAGGATGTTATAATTAAACATGGGACACGTGTACCAGGAAGAGGAAGATGCCAGCCAGGGTTTCTGGTGGTAATTGCCATGCAGTGACACCCAATACAAAGTGCATCCATGTGGCTGACATATGGAGATAGTATTGGGCTCAGCTTTGCTATCTTTCATAGTGTCAGCTGTGGCTCAGTAACAACACTTATGTCCCTGAGTCAGTACGTGGTGGGTTTAAGCCCCACGTCAGGCAGTGAACACAAAACCTCAACAGACATTCCAGTAGAGTACTTAGGGAGTGCTGCACTGTCAGCGATGCTGTCTTTTGGATGAGGACACCTTCCCTCTCAGGTGAACATAAAAGATGCAATGACACTATTTCAAAGAAAATCAGAGGTGTTCACCCTGGTGTCCCGGCCAATGTTTATCTCTTGAGCAATGTCACTAAAAGAAAAAGATGATTTAGTCACTAAGACCTTGCTGTCTGTGGGAGTTCACTGTGTAAAAATTGGCTGCCATGTTTCCCAACATTACAGCAGTGACTCCACTTCAAAATTACTTCAATAGCTGTAGAGTGCTTTGGGACTTCTTGAGCATCTGAAAGGTGCTATACAAATGCAAGTCTTTCTTTCTATTTTTGCCTGAAATAGCCTACTTGTTTCACTATATAGATTCACGTATGAAGATGGTCACCTGGGTGGGGCAATGGACAGCAGCTCTTTCCAATAGAACCATACTCCAAAAAAGGATGGAATAAAATTGTAGGTGGGGAGAGGAGTGGACAAATAATTAACAACGGCTTTAGATGCTGCTGTAAGAAGAGTATCAGCTCGAAATACAAGTGACAACAAACTCACCAATCAGCAGCTAGTTGGCACATATTTATCTATAAGAATGCCTTGCAGTTGCTATGCTTTTGCCCACAGTTCCTTCTCATAGTAACTAAAAGTTAGAGATTACTGTCATTAACATTCCTCTGAATGTGACATTCCTCTGCTTTTTTAACAAAAAATTTCAGTTGAAATGTAGGACAGTTTGAATCAATTACGCCTGATATGTGTCCTGTAGCGTGCAAAGAAAGACAATTGTATGTCTGATACGATTTCTGTTTATTTTAAATGGCTTGATGCCTCTGCTAAACTACAACAGCAGCAATGACAAATTGCATTTGTGCAGCACCTTCACATTGTAAAACATTTGGAGGCATTTCGT
Source organism: Heterodontus francisci (assembly GCF_036365525.1). NCBI lineage: Eukaryota > Metazoa > Chordata > Chondrichthyes > Heterodontiformes > Heterodontidae > Heterodontus > Heterodontus francisci. The sequence continues at coordinate 29,323,035 of NC_090371.1, read as the reverse complement.
AGGTGCTTTATTAAGCAGAATTTGATACCAAGCCACATAAGGAGGTATTAGAACAAATGACCAAAGCTTGGCCAAAGAGATAGTTTTTAATTTTCTGTGTATATTGAAGACTGAGATTGGTAAATTTTTGGACACTAAGGAAATCAAGGGATATAGGGATAGGGCGGGAAGTGGAGTTGAGGTAGAAGATTGGCCATGATCTTTCTGAATGGCCGTGCAGGCTTGAGGGGCTGTAGGCGTACCTCTGTTCCTATTTTTTATGTTCTTATGTTCTTTGAGTTTAGTAAAGGAGGAGAGAGAGATTAGAGAGGCAAATAAAATAAAAGTGTTGGGAGGTAATTTCAGAGCTTAGCACCTAGTCAGCTGAAGACATACTACCAATGGTGGGGCGATGAAAATCGGGGCCGTCATAAGAACGTGTTGAATGCTTGGCCAGTGTTACCGTTGATAGTAACTTTTAGGCTTAAAGGCTTGTTCATGAAGCAGTTGCCTATCCTGATTTATGAACAGTTTAATTGAAAGCTGGAGGAACAAGGCAGAAATTTGACCCCTTGCCTCCTCAACATGAGGCAGTAATGTACTCATTGAGACGTGCAATGAGAGCTGTGAAAATCCCTTCATTTTATAATAGCATTCATATTCCTGTAATTAAAATTGTGATTAAAATTGCAACAAACTGGCAATTTATGTGTTATTAATAATGTAATACCACTTAAAATATAGTGAGTGCTATAATTGCAAATGATGAATTCCATTTATTAATATCAGCAACAGTTAGCAAATGTATTCAAATGATGGTGACAGAGAGAGACTGCACACTCAAATGCCAAGGGGCAGAAATCAATCGTTAGGAAGTTAAGGATAAGATGGGAAGATTGGTAATAGAGTTGTTGGATGAAATAGGACATAAGTAATTTCATTGAATCATAGATACAGCACCGAATGAGGCCATTCAGCCCATCATGCCTGTGCTGGTTCTGGTAGAGCTATCCAATTAATCCTACTCTCCAGTTCTTTCTCCATAGCACTGTAATTTTTTTTCCCCTTCAAGGATTTATCCAATTCTCATTTGAATATTACAATTGAATCTGCTTTCACTATCCTTTCAGGCAGTGCATTCCAGATCACAACAACTCACTGTGTAAAAAGGTTCCTCTTGTCACTTCTGGTTCTTTTGCCAATCACCTTAAATCTGTGTCCTTTGGTTACTGACCCTTCTGCCACTGAAAACAGTTTCCCTTTTTGTCATTTGTCATAAGCCTCTTTTTTCTGTCTCATTTTAACCTTTATACCTTTAGTCAGTCAAAGAATTCTAGCTTTGGATGCCATTCCTTTCCCTCTCATAGGAATGTGTCTACTCTGTACCTGAACCATCTCCTCTTTGAAGGCCTCCCATTCTTCAGTTACTGTTTTGACTACCAGTTTTTGATTCCAATTCACCTGGACCAGATTCCTTTTCAGCTCACTGAAGTTAGCCCTCCTCCAGTTAAGTATTTTTGCCCTTGATTGTAACTTGTTCATTTTCATAACTATTCCAAACCTGATGATTGAGATGCCCTCAGTACTGGGGTGAGGTTTAGCCAAGTTTAGTATAAGGTATGAGGCAAAGACAGAGAGACAAAGACTGCAGCAACTGAACACAAAGGCTTCTCCTTTTATTCTTCTGTCTTAGTTTCACTTTCTCTTTGCTAGCAGCCTCTAGAATACATAATGCAATTGCAATTCCAAAACACTATAACACTAAAATGACTTTGTGACCACTGCTCCACAAATGCTGTCCCACTGAAACATGTTCCACTTGCTCCACTTCAATCCTCGGTCGATGCCGGGTGGTCCGTCCAGTTTCATTCCTTTTTATTGACCATGTAGCAGTTAGGTACAACTGAGTGGCTTGCTAGGCCATTTCAGAGGGCATGCAAGAGTTAACCACATTGCTGTTGCGGGTTTAGTCAGCATCGAGAAAGCACCAAGGTGACCTTGATGCCCCGACGTTACAGGACTACAATTTAAATTGCAGAACAGTTAGATTTAGTCCATTAGTATGTCATTGATCGCGATTCAATGGAGGGCTTGGAATTAAATGGACGACGGGTAGCCCTCACATGTTTTCAGATTCCTGGAGAGGCCTCAGTGCCACAACGGGTAGGCAACCATGACCAGCACTGTATAGGGGAAGAGGGGAAAGTGGAGGCCATTGTCGGCCTAAAGTACTGTGCACTTTGCCTGGGTGAGCTGGGTCTCAGGTGGTCTGCAAGGAGAGGTGCTGAGTCTCGGGTGGGAGTACTGGGTGTGCTGGATCTCGGGTGGTCTGCAGGGGTGACGGGGGAGTGCTTGGGTTTGGGTGGCTGTATCAGGTGGCCAAACTGTTAAGTGAGAGGGATGGGTGCTCATACTCCTGGATAAGAGGGTCGGCTATCAGCAAGTTTGGACACTGAAGGTCATCAGGGAATCTTCTGGGAGAAATAGCAAAGGCACAGCTGCCAAGGCAGGGTTGCCTTTGCAATGACAGCACTCTGCAGGTCACCAGGCCTGATTCTCATACACCCTGTCCTTTTGGACCCTCGTGGTGTGATGCAGCACCTCTGACAGAGAGAGGGTCAGGAGGAGCTCCGCCTGCCCATGAAACACCTTGGAGAGAGCAGCAGCAGCTGGCCATGCCAAGAAGGGCCCACCTGCGCCAGAGAGTGTACTGGACTCGAATCAGCTACCTCCAAATGTCCGAGCAGCTTTGTCAGCAAAGACTACGCCTCTCCAGCAGGGCTGTCACCAACGTATGCGCCCTGCTGCAAGACAAGTTACGACCTATGGGATTTGGTGGTCACCCTATGCCAGTGACTCTGAAGATCACCTTAGCACACAACTTCTATGCATCTGGATCATTCTAAGAATCCACCGAGTACATGTATGGGGTCTCTCAGGCAGCAGCCTACTGCTGCATCAAGGAGGTGACCAATACCCTGTTCAAGAGGGCAGCAATTAGGACCGACACTGACAGTCGGGCAGAGAGGACCATCGGACTGGGGGCCATCACTGGATTCCCCCATGTGCAAGGTGCGATAGATTGGATGTGTGTGGCCATCAATGTTCCAGTGGACCAGCCCTTCATGAATAGGAAGGGCTTTCATTCCATCAATGTTCAACTGGTCTGCGATCACCGAAAGCGTTTCCTGCAGGTGTGTGCCCACTTCCCAGGAAGCAGCCACGACACTGACATACTTTGACAGTCCCAGGTGTCAAAGCTTTTCAAACACCGCCCCCCCGTCTTCAAGGATGGATTCTTGGGGACAAGGGTTATGACTACTGGCACCTGTGAGGATCCCTCATACTGCAGCGGAAGAGAGGTACAAAATTTGCCATGGCTCCACCCGAGTGGCCATCAAGCAGGCTATTGGGCTGCTGAAAATGAGGTTCCAATGTCTTGAGCCCTGCAATATGCCCCAGTGAAGGTCTCATATATTGTTGCAGTCTGCTGTGCTCTGCACAATCTAGCATTGCAGAAGGAGGTAGGCTTTGCAAGGCAAGGACATGATTGAACATCACTCCTCCACTAATGGGGAGGATGTGGAGGAGGGAGTTGAGCAAACAGCACTGGATGTTGAAGCCCTTTCACCAGAGGCCATGCATATTGGGCGACGGGCCGAGGAGGCAAGAGACAATTTCATACTTACCTGCTTCCAACCACCACGGTGGCCTCTCAGAGTAAAATCAATAAAGACTCACCTCAATGCATGCAGTCTGTCTCCTCCTTTCTACTTGTCTTGCATGTCTTATGACCAACTGAACCATGCACAATGTCCCATGGGAAACCCTATTCAAATGAGGGCTGTGCTCACATTGGCATCCACCAAGGGGAAAGGATGGATTCAGCAGCTCACTATGAATGCATGACAGAATAATCACTTTAAACAATGAAATTAATCATGTAGATTATCAGGCCCTGGGGATTTATTAGCCTTCAATCCCATCAATTTCCCTAACCCCATTTCCCTACTAATATTGATTTCATACAGTTCCTCCTTCTCACTAGACCCTATGTTCCCCAACATTTCTGGGAGGTAATTTGTGTCCTCCTTTGTGAAGACTTAACCAAAGTACGTATTTAATTGGTCTGCCATTTCTTTGTTCCTCCTTATAAATTCCCCCGTTTCTGACTGTCAGGGACCCACATTTGTCTTCACTAATCTTTTTCTTTTCACATATCTGCAGAAGCTTTTACAGTCAGTTTTTATGTTCTCTGCAAGCTTACTCTCATACTCTATTTTCCCCTTCTTAATCAATCCATTTGTCCTCCTTTGTTGAATTCTAAACTGCTCCCAATCCTCAGCTTTGCTGCTTGTTCTGGCCATTTTATATTTCTCCTCCTTGGATCTAATACTATCCCTAATTTCTTTTGTAAGCCACGGTTGAACCACCCTTCCTGTTTTATTTTTGCACCAGACAGGAATGAACAATTGTTGTAATTCATCCATGCGCTCTTTAAATGCTAGCCATTGCCTATCCACTGTCAACCCTTGAAGTAATGTAACCCAATCTATCATAGCCAACTCGCGCCTCATACCTTCATCGTTTCCTTTATTTAAATTCAGGACACTAGTCTCAGAATCAACTCTCTCACTTTCAATCTTAATGAAGAATTCTATCATGTTATGGTCGTTCTTCCCCAAGGGACCCTGCACGACAAGATTGTTAACTAATCCTTTCTCATTACACAATACCGTGGCTGGGATGGCCTGTTCTCTGGTTGGTTCCTCAATGTATTGGTCCAAAAAAACCATCATATACACACTCCAGGAATTCCTCCTCTACAGTATTATTACTAATTTGGTTTGCCCAATCTATATGTAGATTAAGATCACCCATAATTACAGTTGCACCCTTATTGCATGCGTCTCTAATTTCTTGTTTAATGCTATCCTCGATATCACCACTGCTATTTGGGGGTCTATATACAACCCCCACCAATGTTTTCTGCCCCTTGGTGCTTCTTAGCTCCACCCATACAGATTCCACATCAGAATTCTCTGAGCTAATATCCTTCCTCACTATTGTATTGATTTCCTCTTTTACTAACAATGCTACTCCACCTCCTCTCTTTTTTGCCTGTCCTTCCTAAATATTAAATAGCCCTGGATGTTCAGTTCCCATCCTTGGTCACCCTGCAGCCATATCTACGGAATTAGCAGCTATATTGTATCCATTTACATCCATTTGTATCTATTTGCGTGGTTAATTCTGAAGCAGAAGAATTGCCCAGTATGAGCTTCGCATTTTACTTCTAACTGATGCTGTATGAATCGCTATCTGTAAAACTCTCATTTTAATGTGAATAAAACCAATTGTTAGAAAAGGTTAAAACCTTAATTGATAGAGATACTTGCTTGTTCACTTAATATAGTTGCTTTATATTTTAAAATTAATTATGCAGTCTGATGTGACACTCTACTGCTTTTGAACACTGAAGTGAGATCTTCTAAAGTGCTGAAAAGCAGTTATCAAATAAGTTCTAATGAAGGGTCACAGATCCGAAACGTTAACTGTGTTTCTCTCTACACTGATGCTGCCAGACCTGCTGAGTCTTTCCAGCACTTTTTGTTCTCATTTCAGAGTTCCAGCATCCACAGTATTTTGCTCTTACCAAATAATGTTTGTTGCTTGCCTCTCCAGGTATATTACTAAAGGTTTACCTGGATCTCAAGGTAAGGATGGACTTACCCTTAAGAGTGTTCTAAGATATGAGAGCCATCATCTACTGTCAGGTTTAGAGCGGCCCAAAGCCTAACATAGGCCTCTCTTCGTATCCCTTTATATCCTCAGTTCACAATTACCTATCAGCCTTTTAACGATTCCACTCCATTTTCTGTCAATGGTCTTTTCAGGCAGTTCACTCCACATTCTCCCATATCTCAGATGACTCTCCTGGGTGAGTCCCAATTCCAGATAAGAGTGTCCACATTCTCAGGTTCCCGTGTGAAGAAACTTCTCCCTTCCATCTAGGTTTTGCTTCAGTCTCTCTCCATCAGCTTTTCTTCCCTTGTTGCTCTACTGTACGTCATCCTTTCCTCGGCCCTGAATACCATGGAGCTCCCTTAGCTGCCTCACACATCCATCCCTTCTTCCTGCAATCTCTATGTTTCAAAAACTCAAAGTTGGTATCATCTATTCACTACTTTTAGATATGATGCACTTTCAGCTCCTGTGATGCTGAGCACAATGGACCTGATCCTCTCAACTAGATTCTGCCTCCCAAAATTAGACAGAACACCATATTTCAATGCAGTTTTAGTGATTTATGTGAATGGTTACAGTCGGATACCTGTGTTACTTAAAAAGAAAGTAGAAGCATCTTCCCCCAAGTAACAGTAAATTTAGTTTTAATTTAAATAAAAGAGTATAAATTGAATACAGCTTATCTCTGAATCAAAGGTGCTAAGTCCTGTACAATGAGCAAAGATATTCAATAGCCTGCACTGCCAGCATGAACTGGCCTTCGGGAGCGATCCCTACATCAGAATATGTCAGCCTGAGGCAGACTCGATATTGGTTCTATTGAGCAGCGACCAATTTGCTTCACCTCCCAGGTAGCTCGCTGGTGAAGCGAATTTTCATTTCAGGCCAAAGCTTTGCTGACATCGGCACTCAGATTGGAAAAAGAGGAGACGATCAGGAGAGGTGGTGGGGGGTGGTTGGGAGATGGACCAAGCTGTGGTGGGGGAGGGTGGGTGAGGTGGTGAGGGAGTTGCTGGCAATGGTCTTCAGATCTGCTGTGGAGCTGAGTGGACAAATGGAGTATACCTGCACCTTCTGGCTCCACATGCTGGTGGGTATATTGCAAGGACCGCCATTTGGACCACACATAGGCTTGGTTATCCTGAACATAACTGGCCCTGTGCTGGCTGTATTCAGGCAGACCAGTTTCAGGTGGGGCCCTAAAACATGTGTTGGGGTCCCTGTTTATATATACAACAGGTTGCTGACTCGCTATCACCCACTTTACACCATTGCGCAAATTCAAAATCTGTCCCCAGTGAGTTTTAAGAAGTAGTATTTTGTATTAAAGCATCTTGAGTTGGCTCAGCATGATAAGACACTATATAATGCAATTATCAGTGTTAGATTATTATTACATTAAGATACAATGCATGCTCAAATGTCATCTGAACACGTTACTCAATGTACTAAAAATAATGCTGAGAGGAAATTCAATCCTTTAATGAGCTTGTTGATGTTGAAGAAAATGTGACATCTGATGCAAAGTACTTCAATCGGAAGTGGATCTGAAGTGGAAACTGCAGTGTGTGATGATGAGAAGTGCTCCTCAATAAATTTAAAAATTTATGCAAAGATGGCCAATGGATTTAGGAAATTACCAAAAAAAAACCCCACCGCTTCAAACACACACCTCTCTCAATGTTTTCGACACTCTTGAAATATGCTAGGTGTACAGTCTGAAGGGCTGGAGGCATAAGCCATTAACATTAATTATTCATTGCTGTCAGACACAGATCCAGATACACGAAAGCTGTAGATTTGTTTAGTTCTCGGCAGCTGTTTAACATTCTGTCACTGAGAGGACTGGAAAAAACATTTACATGTATCGATGGCTTTACTTAGAATGGAGATGGACATGGAATGATAGTTTGAATTTTGGGCCAGCACTGGATAATCTACTGACTGGCTCAGCTTAATCTGCTTCATGTACTTCAGGCCTAGCTGGTTTGTTACATAGAATCATAGGATGGTTATGGCACAGAAGGAAGCCATTCGGCCCATTGTGTCAATGCTGGCTCTCTGCAAGAGCAATTCACCTAGACCCACTCCCCTGCCTTTTCCCTATAGTCCTGCAATTTTCTTTTCTCTTAAGATAATTATACAATTCGCTTTTGGAGGCCTTGATCGAATCTGCCTCCACTACACTTTCAGACAGTTCATTACAAATCCTAACAACTCGCTGTGGAAAAAATTTTCCCTCATTTCGCTGTTGCATCTTTTGCCAATTTTTCTTTCCATTTTATCAGATAAAACTTGACACCGAGCCACATACGGAAATATTAGGACAGGAGGTTGGTCAAAGTGGTAGATTTCAAGGACCGTCTTGAACAAGATTGTAGATTTAGGGAGGGAATTCCAGCATTTAGGGTCCAGGCAGATGAAGGCATGGTAGAGCGAAGGGAGTGGAGGAGGCTGAAATTGGAGGAGTGCAGAGACCTCAGAGGGTTTTTAGGTCTGGAAGAGGTTTCAGAGAGAGGGAGGGGTGAGGAAATGGAAGGGTTTGAAAACAAGGATGAGGCTGTTGTTACAGTCAAAGCACAAGCTAGGACACAAAGCCGGGCCCTTTCGTCTAATATAACTCAGTTAAGTACTCCCTGCACCAACTGGGCCTTTGAGGTCTTTGTTCATTTAAAAGTTTAACAGTTCATTCAAACTCTGTCCATATGAACCACCATTCCTTTTGTCAACATGGTTGCTGTGAAAACTAATATCTGTGTCCAACACCACAGAAACAAAGGCCTCTTTTTTAAGTTTTACGTTGTAGTATTGCCTGAAAACTGCCTGAATTTAGTTCTGTTAAGTAAATTAATCTTACAGCACAGAAGGAGGCCAGAGGATTAGAGGACCGCCAATGTTGTATCGTTGTTTAAATACAGAGGAGGGGATAATCTGAGTAATTATAGGCTAGTTAGCTTAACTTCAGTTGTGGGCAAATCATTGGAATCAATTCTGAGGGACAGTATAAACTTTCATTTCGAAAGGCATAGACTAATCAAGGAAAGTCAGAATGGATTTGCTCAGGGAAGGTCATATCTGACTAACTTGATTGAATTTTTTGAGGAGGTGACAAGTAGGGTTGATGGCAGTGCAGTGGATGTAGTCTACATGGATTTTAGCAAGAATTATGGTAAGGTTCCACATGACAGGCTGGTCAAAAAAGTAAAAGCCCTTGGGATCCAAGAGAGAGTGGCAAATTGGATCTAAAATTGTCTTAGTGGCAGGAAGTAAAGGGTAATGGTGGACAGGCGTTTTCGCGACTGCAAAGCTGTTATCAGTGGGATTCTGCTGGGCTCTGTAGTCGGTCCCTTGCTTTTTGTAGTTTATAGTAATGATTTAGACTCAAATATAGGAGGCATGATAAAGATGGTGCAGATGGTGCAAAAAGTGGCCATGTGGTTGACAGTGAGAAGCAAAGCTTGAGACTGCATGATGATATAGATAGTTCGATCAGTCGGGTAAAAAAGTGGAAAATGGAATTCAATTTGGAGAAGTGTGAGGTCATGCATTTTGGGATGTGCAATGAGGCAAGGAAATACACAATAAATGGGAGGATACTGAGTAGTGTGGAGGAGCAGAAGGACCTTGGGGTGTATGTCCACAGATCCTGAAAGGGAGCTGGACAGGTCGATAAGATGTTTAAGAAGGCGTATGGCATACTTTCCTTTATTATGTGAGGCACAGAATATGAAAGCAGGGTGTTTATACTAGAACTGAATACAACACTAGTTAGACCACTGTTTGAGTACTGCATACAGTTCTGGTCACCATGTTACAGGAAAGGTGTGATTGTACTGGAGAGAGTGCAGTGGAGATTTACGTGGATGTTGTCAGGACTGGAAAATGTAGTTATGAGGAAAGATTGGATTGGCTTGGGTTGTTTTCCTTGGATCAGAGGAGGCTGAGGGCTGACTTAATTGAGGTGTATAAAATTATGAGGGGTCCAGATAGAGTAAATAGGAATGACCTATTTACCTTAGCAGAGGGGTCAAAAACCAGGGGGCTTAAATTTATAGTACTTGGTGGAAGGATTAGAGGGGAGATAAGGAAATAATTTTTTTTACCCAGAGGCTGGTAGGACTTGGAGCTCGCTGCCTGAAAGGGTGGTAGAGGCAGAAACTCTCACCACATTTAAAAAGTACTTGGATGTCTATTTGAAAAGTCATAACCTACAGGGATATGGACCTAGTGCAGGAAGGTGGGCAGAGGCTGGATAGCTCTTTGTCAATGGGCATGGACACAATGGGCTGAATGGCCTCGTTCTGTGTCGCAAATTTTCTATGATTCTATGGTTTTTCTATTATTTGGCCGATCATGGCTGTGCCGGCTCTTTGAATGAGAGATCCCTGCTGCCTCCTGAGTCACAGAAAGCCCCCTCCATTGCTATGTATGAATCTTGTTGGCAGCAGCACAGGCTACCACCTCTTTTGGCTGCAGGCAGACTGGGCATTTGGGCTGGCAGTGTGACTTGTCCAGCGATTAAGGTTTTTGGGCAGTTGTGTATGGGCAAGACAGTGCTGTGCGATCTATTGTACAGTGTAATTACAGCAGCTTTCACAAACCAAGAGTTGAAGCATAATCCAAATTAATTTCAGTTTGAGGTAGCATAAAGCAGCAGTGGAAAACTTTCGATAAAGAACCTAGATCTTAATCCATTATTTCTACAATCTCAGTGAGGATGCAAGCAGGCCAAAGAGCAAATAAATTTGTAGCAAAACAGAAAATGCTGACTGTACTCAGCAGGTCAGGCAGCATCTGTGGAGAGAAAGGCCGATGACCTTTCATCAGAACTTGTAAAGGTTGGAAATGTAATAGGTTTTGAGCAAGTGAACTGGGGAAAGAACAACAAAAGGCAAGGTCTGTGATAGGGTGAAGGGCAGGAGAATCTTCCATCACCTCTCTTGATTCAGTAGTAACATTACTACCTGATAGATATCTCTGTAATCTCTTCCAGCCCTATAATCCTCCCAGATCTTTGTGCTCCTCCAATTGTGGCTTCTTGCACTTCTCCGATTTCCTTTGACCCATCATTGTTGGTTGTGTCCGTAGCTGCCGAGGTCATAAGCTCTGGAGTTCCCTCCCTATGCTTCTCCCCTACCCTACATCTTTATCTTCCTTTGAGACACTGCGAAAAGCCTATGTCTTTGACTGAGATTTTGGCCACCTGTCCTAGCATGTCCTGTGTGGCTCAATGTCAATTGTCATATGTTTACACTCCTGCGAAGCACTTTGAGACTTTTTATTATGTTAAAGGCGCTATATAAATAAAGGTGCATGTTCTTGTTGATAGACATCTCTTTTCTCACTCACAGGTGGAAGGTGTTGCTGACAGTGCTACCGTGGCACTTGCTCAGCATTAACCTGCTCAGAGACGCTCAGTTTGGGTTCTGCCAGGGCCAATCATCAGGGCGGCATTTGACCGAGTGTGGCATCAAGGATCCCTAGCAAAACTGAAGTCAATGGGAATCAGGGGGAAAACTCTTTGCTGGTTGTAGTCATACCTAGCGCAAAGGAAGATGGTTGTGGTTGTTGGAGGTCAATCATCTCAGTCCCAGGACATCACTGCAGGAGTTCCTTAGGGTAGTGGCCTAGGCCCAACCATCTTAAGCTGCTTCATCAATGCCCTTCCCTCCATCATAAGGTCAGAAGTGGGGATGTTCGCTGGTGATTGCACAATGTTTGGTACCATTTGCGACTCCTCAGATACTGAAGCAGTCCGTGTCCAGATGCAGCAAGACCTGGACAACATCCAGGCTTGGGCTGATAAGTGGCAAGTAACATTCACACCACACAAGTGCCAGGCAATGACCATTTCAAACAAGAGAGAATCAAACCATCTCCCCTTGATGTTCAATGGCATTACCATCGCTGAATTCCACCAGTATCAATACTCTGGGGTTACCATTGACCAGAAACTCAACTGGACCAGTCACATGGATACTCTGGCTACAAAAGCAGGTCAGAGGCTGGGAATGCTGTGGCAAGTAACTCATCTCCTGTCTCCCAAAAGCCTGTCCACCATCCACAAGACACAAATCAGGAGTGTGATGGAATACTCTCCACTTGCTTGGATGGGTGCAGCTCCAACAATGTTCAAGAAGTGCGACACAATCCAGGACAAAGCAGCCCGCTTGATTGACACACTATCCACAAACATTCACTCCCTCCACCACCGACGCACAGTGGCAGCCGTGTGTATCATCTACAAGATGCATGGCAGCAGCTCACCAAGGATCCTTCAACAGCACGTTCCAAACCTGCGACCTCTACCACCTGGAAGGACAAGGGCAGCAGCTGCATGGGAACACCACCACCTGCAAGTTCCCCTCCAAAGCACACACCATCCTGACTTGGAACTATATCGCAGTTCCTTCACTGTCGCTGGGTCAAAATCCTGGAACTCACTTCCTAACAGTATTGTGGGTATAACTGCACTCCAAGCAATGCAGTGGTTCTAGACGGCAATGCACCACCACCTTCTAAAGGGCAATTAGGGATGGACAATAAATGCTGGCCTTGCCAATGACACCCACATCCCGTGAACAAATAAAAAATATCCCCATTTCTTCGATCACAATCTTTATCACCTCTCTATTGTATCAATACTTTTACTGCCAATGGTTCTCTGAGCTTTCCTCTCCTACTGTTCCTAAGTTATAAATTTACTTGCTCGTTGTCCTGCTTGCATCCTCACTGAGACTGTAGAAATAATGAAGTAAGATTTAAGTTCTGTAACTAAGATTTTTGTGTGTAAGTCTTAATTTCCCTCTTGCGTGATTTGGTATAAAGAAATTCAACTAAAAGGATCATTTAACTTTGCACTCATCACCAAGATACCAAGGACAGTAAAGTTCGACCTTTGTTAATACATGCCAGAAGGGCATGGTTCTTAAAATTAAATAGACATAAAGACAGGGCTAAATTGTGGCGAGTCGAAGAGACTTAGTAGTTGGCAGGAAAAAAGACAGAGGCGCAAGGGGAGAGCCAACTGTGCAACAGCCCCAACAAACAAATTTCTCTGCAGCACCTGTGGAAGAGCCTGTCACTCCAGAATTGGCCTTTATAGCCACTCCAGGCGCTGCTTCACAAACCACTGACCACCTCCAGGCGCGTATCCATTGTCTCTCGAGATAAGGAGGCCCAAAAGAAAAAAAAAAAGAATATTAGATTAGATATACAGCACTGAAACAGGCCCTTCGGCCCACCGAGTCTGTGCTGAACATCAACCACCCATTTATACTAATCCTACATCCCTACCAAACATCCCCACCTGTCCCTATATTTCCCTACCACCTACCTATACTAGTGACAATTTATAATGGCCAATTTACCTATCAACCTGCAAGTCTTTTGGCTTGTGGGAGGAAACCGGAGCACCTGGAGAAAACCCACGCAGACACAGGGAGAACTTGCAAACTCCACACAAGCAGTACCCGGAATCGAACCCGGGTCCCTGGAGCTGTGAGGCTGCGGTGCTAACCACTGCGCCACTGTGCCACCCATGTACTTTGTTGTGCAGTCATCTGAATTCCACATTGCAGCTGTCGTTCAAACAAAGCAACTTTAAGGTCAATGAAGCCTACACTATTGATACCAAATTTCAATTCAGTATTGATGCAATTAACTCCACATTGTTTTATGCTCATCTAATAATAACATAATTACACTGTGCCAATGTAGTTAAAGACAAGTTGATTGTCAGCTTTATCACCACAAACCAAATATAACTTGGTTTTGTAATTGCAACAATGTGATATCAGGGGCTTTAATTTCATCTGCCAAACTCCTCAGTGCACAATTTAATCCCCTTTATATCCAAGGGAAGGTGCAGGTGATATTTCTATGGTAATATGTGGCTGTCGGGCATCTCCTACATGTCTTGTAATTCATGAATGCTCTTGCAGACTCTGTCAGGAAATGTAAGTTCTTTGAATGAATTCATCTTCAGGAACCAGTCTTTTGGTGCCATCTCACCCATCCAAGTTACAATATGCTATTCAAAATGCCAGCCCTCAGCACAGAGCTTCACCTGACGTATTCTTAAATATTGGGCAAAATTCCATGCCAGGATCACAAACTCATAAAATTGATCTTCAGGTGTAGATTCAGGACTTTCCACCCTCCTCTTTATATGAATGACAGTACAGTCCTTCCAGAATTCCCTCCATTAGGTTAGTCCTTTCTCTACTGTTATTGCACACACCGATAAAAGAGATTGAAGCACCCTCAACCACTCAGAACATATCCACAACATAGGCAAGCAACAAAATATTTCCAATGCAAAGTTTTCACTTGCCGCAAATGCAGGTTAAAAACTGCTGCCGATTCAGCATGTGCACTTCATATTTTAAATATGGACTTCAACTTAGTGGTTCCCTTCAGAGCTGCCTGGGGTCTCAATTAGTTCAACACTCTTCCTGAGCTGACAGTTTCAGGCATTATTGAATGGAATAACAAATGGACAGAGCTCATTTTACTGAAAGTTCCAATTCAATATTAATAGCATATAAATTGGTACTTTGTTACCATCTTTTGTTGAATTCATTCAAAGGGCTTACACTTCTTTACAGAGGTGCCAAGAGCCTTAATTACATGGAAAGCACAAAGGCCTATCGACTATAAAATATTCTATCCATTAATCCAGAATATGACAAAGCAAAACATGACCAGGCATAATACCTTACTTTTATTCCTTTGGACCACATTATTTATTACCCCTTTTCCAGTTTTAGCCCTAGTATTAACTTATGTTCAGTAATGACTATCCTTCAGTGATTATAGAATGGTATAGGGATGAAATAAAGAAGAAAGGACATGCATTTATATAGTACTTGTCATGACCTCAGGATGTGCCTCTTCCATAGAGCCAATACCACTTTCATACTGTTGTATTCATACTGCTCTGCAGAGGTGGTGAACCTCTTGAAGCCCATATCTCCATTCTTTGAAAGTCAGAGGAGTTTCTGCAACTCAGAGCCAAGTTGGCCCATAGCCTGAGCTCCCATCAAAGCTGCTGGAGCTGTGACCAGACGTTTCAGTGCCAAAGGGCTGACTACTCGCTGCACGATCCACTGTATGGTATCAATGTTGTACATGACAACAGCTCACATGTTGGAACTGGACTGCTCCATACTGTCTGACATTGTGCATAAACTCACTGATATTGCACTTAGAAGTTTGTGGTGTATTGCTATCAGTCTGCTCCAGTGGGTTGAGCCCTTGAAGTCTACATCTGTGACTTCTGTGCGTAGGGCTCGTGTGCGAGCTCGACCTCTTGTAAGCTAGTTCCTTGGCCTTCCTATCCTTCTGCCCTTCTTCCTGTGCACTTGCGCAAGGTGCATCTCCAAGTGCAGACCCCTTCTCCCCAACTCTCTAAACTGCAAGGGGTACCAGTCTCTGTGCTGTTGCTTGGTAGGATATGGTTGATGCACCATCTTCTGGAGAACTGCTTTTCCTTTCCCTCTATTCCCAATTGGCCCTCCCCATGTTGTGGCCCTATACTGAAAGAGAGGGACAAGGATTAGTATTTAATGGAAAGAGAGTCAGATGGCTGAAAACCTTAGCGCGATGTATACCCAGCCTCACCAGTCACTAAGCTCCTAATGTGCCCCCTCTCCATAATGTGCATGACTTTCTCTTCTAGTGGAGACAGAATATGGACGGTGGTGGCACTCATCCTGTCCTCATCTGATTCCTTGTATTGTGACAGTGTGTCAGTCGTAGCTGAAGGAGATGTTTTGAGGATGTCCATGTCAGGGTAGAATAGCATGGACAGTGTGTTTTCCTTGTTCTTTCCCAGGACATGGGCGTCGTTGACAAGGTCAGCATTTGTTGCCCATCCCTAATTGCCCTTGAGCTCCAATCCTTGGGATGTACGTACACCAAACAGTGCTGTTAGGAAGGGAGTTCCAGGATTTTGACCCAGAGACAGTGAAGGAATGGCACTATAGTTCCAATTAAATTGGTGTGTGGCTTGGAGGGGAATTTGCAGGTGGTGGTGTTCCTTTTCTTTCCAGGTGGTAGAGGTCACGGGTTTAGAAGGTTCTGTTGAAGGAGCTTGATGTGTTTCAGCAGTGCAATTTGCATATGGTACACATTGCTGCCACTGTTGGTTGGTAGTGGAGGGATTGAATGTTGAAGGTGGTGGATGGGATGCCGATCAAGCGGGCTGCTTTGTCCTGGATGTTGTCGAGTTTCTTGAGTGTTGTTGGAGCTGCACCCATCCAGGCAACTGGAGAGTATTCCATCACACTCCTAACTTGTCCCTTGTGGATGGTGGATAAGCATTGGGTAGTCAGGAAGTGAGTTTCTCACTGCAGAATTCCCAGCCTCTAACTTGCTCTTGTAGACACAGTATTTATATGACTGGTCCAGTTCAGTTTCTGGTTAATGGTAACCTCCAGGATGTTGATAGTGGGGGATTCAGCAATGGTAATACCATTGAATGTCAAGGGGAGATGGTTAGATTCTCTCTTGTTGGAATAGGACTCCCTAATGACCTGGTTTATATTTCCGGTGTTCATGATAGAGACATTGTCCAGTTCCGAACCCCTCAAAGCTTCATGTAAAATACTGAATAACATCAAGAAGGTTTCTGTTGCTTTCCATTGTCATGATAACAGAAGGAAAATAATGCGGCTGCCTTTCAAGAAATGGAAAATTTTATTTCTCATCAACATACATTTTATTCAGCATTTCAGAGCTTCATTTCAAATTGAATAATATTTAATATTCATGAACCGTTGAATGATTTTGACAACACATACGATCTCCGTTCCCTCTCAGTTACTGTTAAGAGTTAGATACACACTGTAAAAGTCACAGTGAATCAGAAAGGTCCAAAAGAATGAACAACACAATAATGCTTCTTTGTATTTTCAACTCAATAAGTGAAAGACTAGATATTTTAGTCACAAGCTCTTTTCACATTTACTGGTGATAGGGACAAGCTGTTAGGTCACTTACACTTCTCAACAATTTCATTTGATTCGAGAGGACAATAGAAAAGTAAGACTTGCATTTATAAAGCTCCTTTCATGACTACTAGATGTCTCAAAGCACTTTACAGCCAATGACGTACTTTTAAAGTGTCGTCGCTGCTGTAATATAGGAAACGTGGCAGCCAATGTGGAGCAGCACAGCAAGCTCCCAAAAAAGTAATACAGTAATGACCAGATAATCTGTTTTTTGTAATATTGATTGAGGGATAAATATCGACCAGGACACCAGGGATAACTCCCCTGCTCTTCTTCAAAATAGTACCATAGGAGGGGGCAGACGGGGCCTCGGTTTAACATCTCATCCAAAAGACAGCACTTCTGGAGTGTCAGCCTTGATTTTTATGCTCAAGTCCTGGAGTGGAACTTAAACCCACAGCTTCCTGACTTAAGGGCAGGAGTGCTACCAACTGAGACACAGCTGATACTACAAATGGTGATGATGATGACAACAACAACATTAGCAACAGCAACTTGCATTGATATCATGCCTTTAATGTTGAAAAATGTCCTAAGGCTCTTCACAGATGTAAAATCAGACTCAAATGAACACTGAGCCAAAATAACTAAAACCTCCATCAAAACATTGGCTTTGAAGGAGGGCACTGAAGGCTGAGAGCGAAATGGAGAGGTGGAGGGGCTTGGAGTAGAAACTACAGAGATGGGGGTCTACAGAGGAAGGCACAGCAGCCAATGATAGGACCAAGTGATGTGGGAGTGGGGGAGGATGCACAAAATGCCAGAGTCAAAGGAATGGAGAGTTTGAGAACTCATAGAGCTGGAGGAGGTGACAGAGATTGGGATGACCACGGCACAAGGATGAAAATTTTAAATTTGAGATGTTGGTGGAAAAGCAAGGACAAGGACGATGGGAGAGCTGGTGAGGATAGGATATGATTATCAGATTTATGGATGAATTGAAGTTGAAGGAGAAAGAAAATTGAAGGCTGGTTAGGAGAGCATTGGAGTAGAGGAAAAAGGCAGGAATGAAGGTTTCAGCAGTAGATGGGCTATGGCAAGGGTGGAAGGAAACAATATTACATAGGTGGAATTAGGCACTTTGTGATGGAAAGCTCAGTTCAGGGTTTGAATAGGACACTGAGATTGCAGTCTGGTTCAACTTGAGACAGTGGACAGGGAGGACGATTGAATGGTGTTGTTCAGACATGCTTACCTGAAGGAAATTGCAGCTCATTCAAGACTGGATCTCGGGCGAGCAAGCTGACAACGCAAAGGCGGTGACGGTGCAGTGAGAGTTGAGAGCCGAGCTGGGTATGGTCAACATTCATGTGAAAGCTGATATTGTTGGAGAGGCTCTGGCTGTGATCAGATGGTAAGACTGGAATCAAGTGAGGGCACTCTCAGTGAGCTGGATGGCAGAGAAAATGCATTAGAAGAGGATAGTATGGTGGACCAGGTCAAAAGCTGCAGGAAGGTCAAGGCCGGAAAATGTATCTCGGTCACAGTCACAGAGGGTGGCATTTGTGATTTGGATTAAAGCTGTTTCAGTGCTGTGGCAATGGTGGAATCCTGATTGCAAAGATTCAAACATGGACTTGCAGGAAAGATGGGCACTGTTTTAGGAAGCAACGGCACACTCAAGCCATTCCAGAGGAAAGGGACATTGGAAGCAGGGTGGTAGTTTGCAAGGACGGAGAGATTGAGAGTGGTTTTCTTTAGGAGAGAGGTTTCGAATGTGGAGGGACAGTGCCTGAGGATAGTGAACTTTTTAACCATTACAGCTAGCATGGGTGGTCAGCAGTTTAGTGGGAGTTGGGTGAATAGAGTACAAAAGCCAGGGAGTTAATCTAAATCTATATAAAACACTAGTTTTGGCCCACCTAGGGTACTGTGTTCAATTCTGGGCACCATAATTCAGGAGGGATGTGAAGATTTTGGAGAATATACAGCAGAAACTTATGAGAATGGTTCTGGGATAAGGGGTCACAGTTAGGTGGATAGACTGGAGAAGCTGGTCTTGTTCTCCTTTGAGCAGAGAAGGCTAAGAGGTGATTTGATAGAGGAGTTTAAAATCATGAAGGGTTTTGATAGAGGAAATAAAGATAAACTGTTTTCGATGGCTGAAGGGTCAGTAACCAAAGGGCACAGATTTAAGGCGATTGACAAAAGAACCAGAGGAAACCTGAGGAAAAATATTTTTTTGCAATGAATGGAATTGGATTTGGAATGCACTGACTAATAGGGTGGTGGAAACAAATTCAATAGCAGCTTTCGAAAGGGAATTGGATAAATATTTGAAGGTGAAAAAATTTACAGGGATATGGGGAAGAGCATATCTAACTGTATTGCTCTTCAAAACAGCCTGCATATAATTTTTTTTATTCTTTCATGAGATGTGGGCATCGCTGGCAAGGCCAGCATTTGTTGCTCATCCCTATTTGCCCTTGATAACTGAGTGGCTTACTAGGCCATTTCAGAGGGCAATTAAGAGTCAACCACATTAATGGGGGTCTGGAGTCACATGTAGGTCAGACCAGGTAAGGACAGCAGATTTCCTTCCCTAAAGGACATTAGTGAACTAGGTGGGTTTTTATGACAGTTGATGATAGTTTCATGGCACCATTACTAAAGTCTAGCTTTCAATTCCAGATTTTTTTCAATTAATTAATTGAATTTAAATTTCAGCAGTTGCCATGGTGGGATTTGAACCTGTGTTCCCAGGGTATTAGCCTAGGCCTCTAGATTAGTGGTTTAATGACATTACCACTATGCCATGGTCTCCCCAAAGGGGACAAATGGCTTCTGTGATATATTTGAATGGCACGAACAGACAAGATGGGCACCAAACATGACCAGTTCAAGGAAGTGTCTATTTACGTCATGACATAATCACATCATTAGCATATGGCGGGCAGCCATAAAGACGGGGCTAAACTGTGGCGAGTCGAAGAGACACAGTAGTTGGCAGGAAAAAAGACAGAGGCGCAAGGGAAGAGCCAACTGTGTAACAGCCCCGACAAACAAATTTCTCTGCAGCACCTGTGGAAGAGCCTGTCACTCTAGAAGGGGCGGCACAGTGGCGCAGTGGTTAGCACCACAGCCTCACAGCTCCAGTGACCTGGGTTCAATTCTGGGTGCTGCCTGTGTGGAGTTTGCAAGTTCTCCCTGTGTCTGCGTGGGTTTCCTCCGGGTGCTCCGGTTTCCTCCCACATGCCAAAGACTTGCAGGTTGATAGGTAAATTCGCCATTAGCAATTGCCCCTAGTATAGGTAGGTGGTAGGGAAATATAGGGACAGGTGGGGATGTGGTAGGAATATGGAATTAGTGTAGGATTAGTATAAATGGGTGGTTGATGGTCGGCACAGACTCGGTGGGCTGAAGGGCCTGTTTCAGTGCTGTATAACTAAACTAAACTTAAACTAAACTAATTGGCCTTTATAGCCACTCCAGGCGCTGCTTCACAAACCACTGACCACCTCCAGGCGCATATCCATTGTCTCTCGAGATAAGGAGGCCAAAGAAGCATATTATACGTTACACTCTTAAAAGAAAAGTGTTTCTCTCTACAATTAACTATATTTACAAATCAAGTTTAATAACAATTTTATGAAGTCTTTCTGATCCCCTTACAGGTTTTGGTATAGAGTCCGATTTTGGACTGAGTTATGAAGAAGGGTCACTGACCTGAAACGTTAACTCTGCTTCTCTCTCCACAGATGCTGCCAGACCTGCTGAATATTTCCAGAATTTCTTGTTTTTATTTCAGATTTTGGACTGCTTGGTTTTGGTTCAGTACTTAGAGAAGATCTTGTTTTTTTCTTAAAAGTTGTTACTTCAGACACTGAGGTCAGAATTGGTTCAAACTCCGACGTGAGCTCATGATCAAGCACATCATACTCATGTTTTGGTTCATCCCTTGCCGGGATTATGTGATCTACATGGACATTTCTCACTTTACCATCAATCTCAACCAAGTATCGTTTGATTCCATACATTTCTGCTCCATTTCCCACATCCCACTTGCGTGACTTATGAGGGGTCTCAAAACATGAACATGCTCACCCTACTTGAAACTGCGTTCTGTTTTGTTTGCGTTGAATTGACATTTCTGACTGAACTGCTTGCGTTTAACTTTAGCAGTCAAGTTAGGTAGGACCAGACTGAAACATATCCTTAACCTTCTCTTCTTCAAAAGCTCAGCAGGCATATATCCTGTACTGGAGTGTGGGCTTGTTCTATACTTCAGCAGAAAATTAGCCAACTGCTGTTTCATACTGAAATTTGAACACCCATGCAGCACTTGTTTCTTGAGTGCATCTTTAACTATCCTAATGGATCTTACAGCTGCTTCATTTGATGCCGGCTGGTAAGGAGGAGTGAGGGTATGTTTGATAGCATTTTGCTTCATGAAATTTTGGAACAGAGCAGATTGAAATTGAAGGCCGTTTTCTGAGACAAGCTCCTCTGGTAGTCCGTGACAAACAAAAATAGACCTTAACTCATCTATTGTCTGTTCAGCATTGGTGTTTTGACCCATGTGCTCAATTTCTATCCACTTCAAGTGGCTATCAATGAATGCTAAGAAATTGTCATTTTCCTTCTTACAAAGGTCTATATGAACTCTTTGAAATGGTTTGATTAGATTAGATTAGAGATACAGCACTGAAACAGGCCCTTCGGCCCACCGAGTCTGTGCCGAACATCAACCACCCATTTATACTAATCCTACACTAATTCCATATTCCTACCAAACATCCCCACCTGTCCCTATATTTCCCTACCACCTACCTATACTAGTGACAATTTATAATGGCCAATTTACCTATCAACCTGCAAGTCTTTTGGCTTGTGGGAGGAAACCGGAGCACGCGGAGAAAACCCACGCAGACACAGGGAGAACTTGCAAACTCCACACAGGCAGTACCCGGAATCGAACCCGGGTCCCTGGAGCTGTGAGGCTGCAGTGCTAACCACTGCGCCACTGTGCCGCCCCGACTATGACCACGATTGGAAAGGAGCTTTAGGTGGTTTATTCCTACAGTTTTGGTAGATGGTACATTTGCCCACCAATAATTCTAGGTCATTGTCCAGACCAGGCCAATAAACAAAGCCTCTTGCTATGGATTTAATACTATTCCTGTGTGTCCAGTATGGAGTTCCACTAGGTACTACCACTCTGTGACCCCACTTAATGCAACCCTGTTATAATGACAACTCATTGTGACGACTGCGAAATGGTTTCAGTTCCTCATCTGCATGCTTGCCAGTTGTGTCCATTCATTGAACATCTATTCATGGACTCTTTAAAACCCTCAGTCTTTCCGAGTTTCAGCTGCAATTTCAATGGCAGTGATTGGAAAGTCATCATCTACTACAATTTGAAGATTGCACCTCCACAGCCTACTTCTGAGTCTTCATGTGGCAAACATGACAGTATCTCAGCAATAGCCTTCTTCTTCGAACTGTGATAGTCAATGGTGTAGTCATACTGTGAGAGAAGTACAGCCCACCACTACATCCATCATCAGTATTTGGACTTTGGTCCCCGAATAGCTGTTACTAACGTGAAGTTTGTACCCAACAAAAGCTGGTGAAACATTTTGATTCCAAATTTTATTTCAAATCCTTCATTTTTTATCTGCGCATAGTTACGTCCACTCTTAGACAGTGTAAGCAACACACATGCTACGAGCTTCGCTTGACCATCATCCGTAACATAACTGATCACTGCTCCAACTCCATAGTTCGAAGCACCTCATGCTAGCTTCAGGTGCAATTTTTATCACAGTGAACGAGTAGTGCATCACTGGCCAAGCTTCTCTTACATGCATCATAAGCAGCTTGTTGTGATTTAGACCATTCCCATTTCACATCTATCTTCCAACTCATGGGGCTGAATTTAGTTCTCCACCCAACATGGGAGGTTGTGGTGGGGGTGGGGGGTGTGACAAATGCCTCCGGCAGAAGCCTGCCATGGGCCTTGATGCCGGAAAGGTCTGGCCCAATATTGCCAGCGGTGGCGAGGCCGCGTGGCGACCTCCTCGCTGCTCGGTGATGGGAGCCAAATCTGCATATTTAAAAATGTAAATGAATGACTAAATGACCTACCCGCTCCCACCATCCGTTCCGGAGCACTCCAACACCTTCGGATCTTCCCGTCCGGGGAAACGAGGCACCACACTGGCGGGGAGTGGGGAGCAGGTAAGTTTTTCAGTGCGGGAGGGGGTGGAGCAGGGTCAAACTAATCTAATTGGTTTCGAGGATGGTGGGAAAGGTTAGAGTTTAAAGTTTATGCACTTGGGGGCAGGGGAAGGTCAGGTGGGCAGGGGATGTGTTTATGGGGGGAGAGGGCAAGTAATGCACTGCATGGTTATTGGGAGGATGGGAGAGGGGGCAAATTAAATGTTTTTAAAATTTTTAGTAACCTACTTCTTTAAATATTGAAATTAAATGGAAGGTCTCGAAGCCCTTTAAAAATGGCGTCAGCCCCTCCACATGATCGGCGGGTGGGCCGTCCCAGCCATTCAAATGAGCCGCTGCATGGAAGATTGCCGCGGCTCCGCGACATGCGGCCAGTGTGGGCGGGCTGCCATTTTTGTCTTCTGCCGCCGACTTTGTTGGCGGGCACAGAAGATTCAGCCCATGTAGTGGAGCTCAAACCATTGCAAGCTCAGGCAGAAATCGGGAGTAGTATTGGATCATGCCTAGAAAGGATCCAAGCTCAGACATACCTTTTGCCTTTGGGGCATTAACTATAGCCTCTATCTTCTCTTTCACAGGTTGTAGGTCCTTTTTCATTGATTTTCAGGCCAAGGTCATAGAGTCATAGAGAGCCACAGGGCCATTTATGGTTTAGAAGGAGGTCATTCGGCCCAATGAGGCCATGCCAGATCACATTCCACCTGCATCTCCTGCCCAAAACCTTAAATCTGTGTCCCCTAATCCTTGTATCATCAGTTAATGGGAACAGTTTTTCCTTGTCTTAACGTATCTAACAACGTGATAATCATGTACACCTCTATCAAATCTCCCCTCAATCTCATTTGCTCCAGGGAGAACACTCCAGCTTTCCCAACCTAACCTTGTAACTAAAATCCTCCATCCCTTGAACTACTCTGGTAAATCTCCTGTGCACCCACTCAAGGACTCTCACATAAATAAAAGCAAAATTCCATGAATGCTGGAAATCTGAAATAAAAACAAGAAACGCTGGAAATACTCAGCAGGTCTGGCAGCACCTGTGGAGAGAGAAGCAGAGTTAACGTTTCAGGTCAGTGACCCTTCTTCAGAACTTCAGAAGGACTTTCACATCCTTCCTAAAGTGTGGTGAACAGAACTGGATGCAATACTCTAGTTGGGCCTAACCGGAGCTTTATAAAGGATCAGTATAACTTTGTTGCTTTTTAGTCTCTGGCTCTATTTATGAAGCCCAAGAGTCCATATGCTTTGCTAACCACTCTCTCAATATGTCCTGCCACCTTCAAAGACCAATGCATTTGCACCCCCAGATCCCTCTGTTCCTGCACTCTTTAGAACTGCACCATTAAGTCTGTATTGCCTCACCCTATTCCTTCTGCCAAAGTGCATCACCTCACACTTGTCTGTATTAAATTCCAACTGCCACTTGTCTGCTGATTCTGCTAGCCTATCTATGTCCAGTTGGGTTGCCCAATCACTGTGGTCAGTTTTCATTAGTGCACCATTTCTCTCTAGCTTCTTTAGCTCCGCTTCACCCTCAGTTTTGAAAGCGTAATAAGGAACTGGCCTAGCCTTGCAATATACTGGTTTTGCGTCAGTGCTAATTTGGATGTGCGCTCTCACACCACTTATACCTTCTTAGCTGTGCTCGAAAATGTTCCTGTAACTATTCAATAGCTGATCAAGCTTCTTGGTCATCTGAACTTTGGAAAACATGCTTCCGGTCTATCTTCAACTTAAGAAGCCAGTCTTTGCCCATTATCGTTGGTTAGTTGACATATCTCGCTACAACAATGGGTAACTTGAGGGACCTGCCCTTATATTGGACATTGTACTCCATTTGTCCACACTTTTCTAACACCACATCAGAATTGGCTGTCAACTAACCTGTGCTCTCAGTTAGAAGTACATTGTTGAATTTGCTCTTGTACATATCTCTGATCATAATGGAGCAATCTACAGCTGTATCGAGTTGCATGTTGATGTATTGTTGATTTACCAACACCTTTGTACAAAAGTCTCTGTCATTTCAGTGATTGCTATTGGCATAAATGCTGTACAACCCTAGCTCCTTTTTGCTAAGCACTCTGGATTCACTTCAAGATTGTGCGTTCCACCCTTGTAATGTCGCTGTTTTCCATTACCACTGGAATGAGTTCCCTTTCTTGTGTTGTCCTTCACTCAGCAAGCAGTTGCAATATGGCCTTTCCTTTGGTAACTAAAACATTTAGCATTTCTGTATTGACATGCCTGCGCCGTGTGGTTGCCCTTGACACTAAGTGGCACACTTCTGACTCGGTCTCTCCACTTTAGGCTTGGCATAAGCCTTCTGACTGTGGACAGAAGCTGTACTTGTCACTAGTACAGGATGAAATTCCCAAGTATTCTTTGATGCCATCTCCACAGAAAGAGCAATCTGACATGTTAGCTCAAATGTAAGATATTGTATGTTTAGTAACTTCGATTGGATTTTGCCCACCAATCAACACACAAATCTGTCCCGTGATGCAAGGTCTAAGAATGTACCAAAGTTATAATGTAGTGACAAATTCTTCAGTGCTACAATGTACTCATCAACTGTTTCACAACTTTTCTGATTTCTGGTCCCAAATTTGTAGATTTCTGCAATGGCCGAGGGTTGAAATGTTCCTCGAACTTGGTGATTGTTTTTCAGAGCACATTTTTTGCCTTAGAATCATAGAAGTATAGAACATTTATGGCACAGAAAGAAGTAATTTGGCCCATCGTGTCTGTGCCAGCAGAAAAACAAAGAACCACCTAGCCTAATCCCATTTTCCAGCATTTTGTCTGGAGCCCTACGGGTTCCAGCACTTCAGGTGCACATCCGGGCACTTTTTAAATGAGAATGAGGTTCACTGCCTCTATTACCCTTTCAAGCAGTGAATCCCAGACCCCTACCACCCTCTTGGTGAAAATATTTTTCCTTATCTCCCCTCTAATCCTTCTACCTTGTTGGGAACAAGAAGATTTGTTAGCGTGCCATGCATTTCCGAACCAATTTCATTCAGCAATATTGCTTTCTTGCGCTCAACATTTGCCTTATTCTGAGTCTTGACCTCTTCACTATTACCTTTGAGTTTAAAAATATTATTAGCTGTGAAAAACATGTCCATTCTTTCAATATACGAACTGAATGGTTCTCGAGGCCTCTCACATGTTCCTAGCCTTTCTATGTATTCCGTGCGTGCAGCCATATTGTCCTGTTTGCAAATTCGCAGTAACTCTGTAAACTCTGAAACAAAAACAAGAAATGCCGGAACCACTCAGCAGGTCTGGCAGCATCTGTGGAAAGAGAAGCAGAGTTAATGTTTCGGGTCAGTGACCCTTCTTCGGAACTGGCAACTATTAGAAATATCAAAGGTTATAAGCAAGTGAGACGGGGATGGGGCAAGAGATAACAAAGGAGAAGGTGTAGATTGGACAAGGCCACATAGCTGACCAAAAAGTCATGGAGCAAAGGCAAACAATATGTTAATGGTGTGTTGAAAGACAAAGCATTAGTACAGATAAGGTGTTAACGAACTGAAGATTGAACAGCAGCAAGTACAAACATGAAAAAAAAACAGTAGGTAAGCAAACTGAACAAACTAAGGTGAAATGAAATAAACAAAAAAAATGTAAAAAAGAAAAAAGAAAAAATAACTAAAAATAAAAGTAAAATGGGGGGCCCGTCATTCTCTGAAATTATTGAACTCAGTGTTCAGTCCGGCAGGCTGTAGTGTGCCTAATCGGTAAATGAGATGCTGTTCCTCGAGCTTGCTTTGATGTTCACTGGAACACTGCAGCAATCCCAGGACAGAGATGTGAGCATGAGAGCAGGGGGGAGTGGTGAAATGGCAAGCAACCGGAAGCTCAGGGTCCTGCTTGTGGACTGAGCGGAGATGTTCCGCAAAGCGGTCACCCAGTCTGCGTTTGGTCTCCCCATTGTAGAGGAGACCACATTGTGTGCAGCGAATACAGTATACTACATTGAAAGAAGTACAAGTAAATCACTGCTTCACCTGAAAGGAGTGTTTGGGGCCTGGGATAGTGAGGAGAGAGGAGGTAAATGGGCAGGTATTACACCTCCTGCGATTGCAGGGGAAGGTGCCATGGGACGGGGACGAGGAGGTGGGGGTAATGGAGGAGTGGACCAGGGTGCCGCGGAGGGAACAATCCCTTCAGAATGCTGACAGGGGAAGGGAGGGGAAGATGCGTTTGGTAGTGGCATCATGCTGGAGGTGGCGGAAATGGCGGAGGATGATCCTTTGGATATGGAGGCTGATGGGGTGGAAAGTGAGGACAAGGGGAACCCTATCAAGGTTCTGGGAGGGAGGGGAAGGGGAGAGGGTAGAGGTGCGGGAAATGGGCCAGACACGGTTGAGGGCCCTCTCAACAACATTGGGGGGGAGTCCTCGGTTGAGGAAAAAGGAGGTCATATCAGAAGCACCGTCATGGAAGGTAGCATCTGTAAACTCTGAGGCTGTCCGTGACCGTGATATCTATAGCTAGTCTAGTCAGTGGTTGAAAATATTCTCTTACCTAAATGAACACTTTGAATCCAATGCAAACCAGGACCCTGTGGCATCCCAGTCAACAGACAAGATATTTGGAGGCTCAGGCTTCGCACAAACCATTCAAAATCTCTGACATCTGAGCAGGTAGGTCATCAAAAGCCAGCTGTTCACTACAGCCTCTGCTGCGATTTGCTGCTTATATTGATGGATTTCATCGCATCTTCGCCATTTTCTGTTACATAAACATTCACTCCCTCCATCACCGACACACATTGGCAACAATATACCATATACAAGATGCACTGCAGCAACTCACCAAGGTTCCTTCGACAGAACCTTCCAAACCCGTGAACTCTACCACCTAGAAGTACAAGGGCAACAGATGAATGGGAACACCATCACCTGTAAGTTACCGTCCAAGCCACACACCATCCTGACTTGGAACTATATCGCAGTTCCTTCACTGTCACTGGGTAGAAATCCTGGAACTCCCTTCCTAATAGCACTATGGGTGTACTTACACAACATGGACTGCAGCGTTTTAAAAAGGCAGCTCACCACCACTTTCTCAAGGGCAAATAGGCGTGGGCAACTAATGTCGGCCTAGCCAGCAACACTTAAATCCCATGAAAGAATAAAATAAAAGAAGCTATGATGGGACTTTGTGCAAAGGCACAGGGAAGGATCGACCGTGTGGTAGATAGCGAGGAGGAAAGCTGTAGGCTGCAGGAAGATATTGATGGTCTGGTCAGATGGGCAGAAAAGTGGCAAATGGAATTCAACCTGGAGAAGTGTGAGATGATGCATTTGGGGAGGTCAAACAAGGCAAAAGAATAAATGATTAATGGGAAAATACTGAGAAATGTAGAGGAAGTAAGGGACCTTGGAACGAATGTCCACAGATCCCTGAAGGTAGCATGACAGGTCGATAAGGTGGTTAAGAAGGCATATGGAATCCTTTCCTTTATTAGCCAAGGTATAGAATATAAATTCAGGGAGATTATGCTGGAACTGTATAACTCATTGGTTAGGCCACAACTTGAGTACTGTGTGCAGTTCTGGTCACCTCATTACAGAAAGGATGTAATTGCACTAGAAGGGGTACAGAGGAGATTTACGAGGATGTTGCCAGGACTGGAAAAATGCAGCTATGAGGAAAGGTTGGATAGGCTGGGGTTGTTCTCCTTGGAACTGAGATGGCTGAGGGGAGATCTGATTGAAATATACAAAATTTGAGGGGCGTGGATAGAGTGGAGGTGAAGGGTCTATTCAACTTAGCAGGGAGGTCAGTGACTAGGGGGCATAGATTTAAAGTATTTGGTCGAAAAATTAGAGGCGAGATGAGGAAAACTTTTTTCATCCAGAGGGTGGTGATGGTCTGGAACTCACTGTCTGAAAGGGTAGTTGAGTCAGAAACCCTCAACTCATTCAAAAGGAGTCTGGATATGCACCTCAAGTGCCGTAATGTGCAGGGCTACAGACCAAATGCTGAAGGTGGGATTAGAATGGATTGATCGTTTTTTGGCCGGCACAGACACGATGGGCCAAGTGGCCTCTTTCTGTGCCATAAACTTTCTATAATTCTATTCTATGAAAGGATAATCAAGAGCAATTTGATCTGAATATGGCCTGCTAATTCTGTCAGTCACAGTGTCCCTTAAGCAAAGTACTAAAACTGTTCTCATTGGTGCTGGCATCTGTGAAGTATACAGCGAGTAGATAGAGTTAAAGAAAAATAGGAATTCATGCACAATAGCTTCAACAAATAATGCATTAGGAGTGCATGGATTTTTTGTGAAAATATTGTACATCTGAAGATCAATATAGAATTTGTCTGGAGAATGTCACATTGATTTGAGTGCATTTCCGTTGCTAATGCAGTAAAGGGTATTATATTATTAATGTGATTTCTATGTTCATTACCACTTCTAGACATTAATTTAGACTGCAACAACTACCGTGGAATCCTCCTGCTCAGCATAGTGGGGAAAGTCTTCGCTCGAGTCATTTTAAACAGACTCCAGAAGCTGGCTGATCGTGTCTACCCTGAGGCACAGTGCGGCTTTCAAGCAGAGAGATCCACCATTGACATGCTGTTCTCCCTTCGCCAGCTACAGGAGAAATGCCGCGAACAACAGATGCCCCTCTACATTGCTTTCATAGATCTCACCAAAGCCTTTGACCTTGTCAGCAGACGTGGTCTCTTCAGACTATTAGCAAAGATCGATGTCCACTAAAGCTACTAAGTATCATCACCTCATTCCATGACAATATGAAAGGCACAATTCAGCATAGCGGTGCCTCATCAGACTCCTTTCCTATCCTGAGTGGTGTGAAACAGGGCTGTGTTCTCGCACCTACACTGTTTGGGATCTTCTTCTCACTGCTGCTCTCACATGCGTTCAAGTCTTCAGAAGAAGGAATTTTCCTCCACACAAGATCAGATAACAGGTTGTTCAACCTTGCCCGTCTTAGAGCGAAGACCAAAGTATGGAAGGTCCTCATCAGGGAACTCCTCTTTGCTGACGATGCTGCATTAGCATTCCACACAGAAGAGTGTCTGCAGAGACTCATCGACAGGATTGCAGTTGCCTGCCATGAATTTGGCCTAACCATCAGCCTCAAGAAAACAAACATCATGGGACAGGACGTCAGAAATGCTCCATCCATCAATATCGGTGACCATGCTCTGGAAGTGGTTCAAGAGTTCACCTACCTAGGCTCAACTATCACCAGTAACCTGTCTCTCGATGCAGAAATCTACAAGTGCATAGGACAGGCATCCGCTGCTATGTCCAGACTGGCTAAGAGGGTGTGGGAAAATGGCGCACTGACACGGAACAAAAAAGTCCGAGTGTATCAAGCCTGTGTCCTCAGTACCTTGCTCTACGGCAGCGAGGCCTGGACAACGTATGTCAGCCAAGAGCAGCGTCTCAACTCATTCCATCTTCGCTGCCTCCGGAGAATCCTTGGCATCAGGTGGCAGGACCGTATCTCCAACACAGAAGTCCTCGAGGCAGCTGACATCCCCAGCATATACACCCTACTGAGTCAGCGGCGCTTGAGATGGCTTGGCCATGTGAACCGCACGGAAGATGGCAGGATCCCCAGGGATGCATTGTACAGCGAGCTCGTCACTGGTATCAGACCCACCAGCCATCCATGTCTCCACTTTAAAGACATCTGCAAACGCGACATGAAGTCCTGTGACATTAACCACAAGTCGTGGGAGTCAGTTGCCAGTGATCGCCAGAGCTGGCGGACAGCCATAAAGGTGGGGCTAAAGAGTGGTGAGTCGAAGAGACTTTGCAGCTGGCAGGAAAAAAGACAGAAGCGCAAGGAGAGAGCCAACTGTGTAACAGCCCCGACAACCAATTCTATCTGCAACGCCTGTGGAAGAGTCTTTCACTCTAGAATTGGTCTTTATAGCCACTCCAGGCGCTGCTCCACAAACCACTAACCTCCTCTAGGCGCTTACCCATTGTCTGTCGAGACAAGGAGGCCAAAGACATCAATTTGGACTGAGTTTATTTCAAAATGAAACAGTGAACATTTCATATAAGCAAATGCCTGAAGCTGCTTAAATACATTGAGTGAAATATTTATTTTTGGTCAGTTCAGAAATCCACTGAACATGCACACACATATACACACATATAAGACACAAACGCAAGTGCAAACACATGCTTACACACATTCACAGTAACGCATACATGTAGAATGCACCAATGCAGCCACACACACACACACACATACATGCACACAGAAAGTTTACACACATTTACTGTAGTACATGCATGTACAAGCACATAGTGCACACACTCACACATGCATACACACACACGTGCACATATCTCTTTGCACATTCAAATATTTTGTAGCTTCCCAAATCCATACGCATATTTCCTAGAATTCCATGTTTGAATCTCTCCAATCATGTTTTTGCCCCTGCCACAGGACCAAAATGGCTCTTATCAAAGTCACAAATGGCATCCTGTGTGACTATGAAGAAGGCAAACTATCCCTCGTCATCCTTCTTGACCTGTCTGCAGCCTTTGACACGGTTGACTATACCATTCCTCCTTCAACACCTCTCCACTGTCATCCAGCCAAGTGGGACTGCTCTCACCTGATTCCATTCTTATCTATCTAACCATAGCCAGATTATCACATGTAATGGCTTCTCTTCCTGCTCCAGCACTGTTACCTCTGGTGTCCCCAAGAATTTATCCTTGGTCTCCCTCCTATGTCTCATCTACATGTCAGCAACTTCATTCGAAAACACAGAATTCACCTTCACATATACACTGACAACACCCAGCTGTCCCTCACCATCACCTCCTGTGACTCCTGCACAGTCTCGAAATTGTGAGACTGCTCATTTGATATCCAGCGCTGGATGAGGAGAAATTTCCTCCAATTAAATATTGGGAAGGCCGAAGCCATTATCTTTGGTCACCAATACAAACTCTGCTCCTAGCCACCAACTCCATCCCCCTCCCTGGAAATTCTCTGAGGCTGAACTGGACTATTCGCGACCTTGATGTCATATTTGACCCCGAGATGAGCTTCCAACCACATGTCTACCTTATCACTAACACCACCTATTTCCACCTCTATAGCATCGCCTGGCTCTGTCCCTGCCTCATCCATGCTTTTGTAACCTCTAGACTTGACTATTCCAATGCACTCCTGGCTGGCCTCTCATTTTCTATCCTCTATGAGCCTGAGGTCATCTAATAATCTGCTGCCCATGTCCTTACCCACACCAAGTCCCATTCATATATCACCCCTGTGCTCGCTGACCTACATTGGCTCCTGTTAGACAACACCTCGATTTTAAAATTCTCATCCTTGTTAATAAATCCTTCCATGGCCTCGCCCCTCCCTATCTCTGTAACCTGATCCATCCCCACAATCCTCTGAGATATTTGCGCTCCTCTAATTCTGGCCTTTCGAGCGTCCTTGATTTTAATTGCACCAAATGAACTTGCAGGGCTACGGGGATTTAGTTGGGGAGTGAAACTGACTGGATTGCTCTACGGAGAGCCGGTATGGACTCAATGGGCAGAATGGCCTCCGCCTATGCCATGAATGGCTCTACGACTCTGTCATCGGTGGTCGCCCCTTCAGCAGCCAAGGCCCTAAGCTCTGGAATTCCCTCCCTAAACTTCTCCATCATTTTCCCTCACTTTCCTCCTTTAAGATGCTCTTTTAAAACCTATCTTTTAGAGCAATATTTCAGTCATTTGGCCTAGCATCTCCTTAGGTGGATTGATGTCAAATTTTGTTACACTGGCTCCCATAAAGATCCTAGGGATATTTTATCACATTCAAGGTGCTATATAAGTACAAGTTGTTGTTATTCAAATAAGGATCTTGACCCCTGTTTGTTGACCCCTCTGTAACATTGGGTTGGTTAGAATTTTTTATGGGTTTTTTTGGATTTATACAAACTGTTGATTTTCAACTTTAACTGCTCTTGTATTTCTCGGATAAGCTTGTTATTTGAGAAAGATATATAGGTCCAATAGTCATATGACCTTCTTGACTAACTGTCACACAGGCGTCCTTCAACCACACTGTGAATGAAGGAACACCATCAGCCATTAGCTTGATACTCAGCTTCGGGCAATCAATAGAAGCCTGCCACTGTCAGTGCTCCTTCTGATCCATTAGTCTCCTGCTACGGAGTGGGGTGCAATGCAGTCAAAGATTGAGCAGGGAAATTTCAGTGTTCCAGCTGTCTCAACATCAAATGATGTGGGCCATCTGCTAGGATCTCCCAAGGGCAGTGTGGAAGTGACTCATCAAACTTACAGAAAAACAAAATGGACCCATTCAGGATTGCCTGGAGTCCTTTGCATAAAGGAGGAGTTCAGTTTAGCAGTGAGAATAATGACTCATGTGCACTTCCCCAGTCATCGGTCCAGTATGTTACTTACAGGGGTCCCCTGCTCCTCTGTCAGTGCACCCTGCCATTTAAGTAGCCAAATAGAAAGCAAATGTTGGAAATCTAGGGTCAATTATCCACTGTGGAGAGAAGAGAGTTGGCATTGAAGGGGACTGTGGTGTAGTGATAATGGTTCTACACCAGTAATCCAGAGGCCTGGATTAACACTCTGGGAGATGAGTTCAAATCCCACCATAGAAGCTCAGTAATGGTGACTAAGAAACCACTGGATTTTAGTAAAAATCCAACAGGTTCACTAATGCCCCTTAGGGAAGGAAATCTGCCATCTTTACCCGGTCTGGCCTACACATTACTCCAGACCCACAGCAGTGTGGCTGACTCTCTACTGCCCTCTGAAATGGCCCAGCCAATCCACTCAGTTATACCAAACTGCTACAGAAAAGCCAGGAAAGAATAAAACCAGATGGACCACCCAGCGTCGACCTAGGCACTGGAAATGGCACACCCTGCACAGTCGAACCTGCAAAGTCCTCCTTACTAAGAGCAAGGGACTTGTGTCAAATTGGGAGAACTGTCCCACAGACTTGTCAAGCAACAGCCTAACATAAAAACATAAGAACTATGAGTAGGAGTAGGCAATTCAGCCCCTTGAACCTGCTCCGCCATTCAATACGATCATGGCTGACCTCATCTCGGCCTCAACTTCACTTTCCTGCCCATTCTCCATAACCCTTCAACCCATTACTAATTAAAAATCTGTCTATCTCCTCCTTAAATTTACTCAATGTCCCGGCATCCACCGTACTCTGGGGGGGGGAGGGGGGTGAATTCCACAGACTCACAACCTTTTGAGTGAAGTAATTTCTCCTCATCTCTGTTTTAAATCTACCCCTTAGCCTAAAACTATGACCTCTCATTCTAGAATAAAATAAAAGCAAAATACTGTGGATGCTGGAAATCTGAAATAAAAACAAGAAATGCTGGAAATACTCAGCAAGTCTGGCAGCATCTGTGGAGAGAGAAGCAGAGTTAATGTTTCAGGTCAGTAACCCTTCTTCAGAACTTCTCGTTCTAGATTGCTCCACCAGAGGAAACATCTATGTCTACTTTGTCAATCCCCTTAATCATCTTATATACCTCAGTTAGATCTCCTCTCATTCTTCTAAACTCTAGAGAGTAAAGGCCTAAACTGCTCAATCTCTCTTCATAGGACAAACCCCTCATCTCTGGAATCAATCTCGTGAACCTCCTCTGAACTGCCTCCAATGCAACTACATCCCTCCTCAAGCAAGGGGACCAAAACTGTATGCAATACTCCACGTGCGGTCTCACTATTGCCTTGTACAGTTGCAGCAACACTTCCCTACTTTTATACTCTATTCCTTTAGCAAAAAATGCCAAAATTCCATTTGCCTTCCTTATTACCTGCTGTACCTGCAAACTAGTTTTCTGTGATTCATGCATCAGGACATCCAGATCCCTCTACACCGAAGCACTCTGAAGTTTCTCTCCATTTAGATAATAATTTGCCTTTCTGTTCTTCCGACCAAAATGGATAACCTCACACTTATCCACATTAAACTTCATCTGCCAAATTTTAGCCCATTCACCTAACCTATCCATATCCATTTGTAAATTTCTTATTTCTTTATTGCAACTTACTATCCCACCTATTTTAGTGTCATCTGCAAATTTGGCTTTAGTACCTTCTATCCCTGCATCCAAGTCATTAATATAGGTTGTAAATAGTTGGGGCCCGAGGACCGGACCCTGTGGCACCCCACTAGTTACAAGTTATATCTTGCCAACCAGAAAAGGATCCATTTATCCCAACTCTCTGTTTTCTGTTGGTTAGCCAATCCTCTATCCAAGCTAATAAATTGCCCCTAACCCATGTGATCTTACCTTGTGTATTAACCTTTTGTACGGCACCCTATCAAATGCCTTCTGGAAGTCCAGATATACTACATCTACAGGATGTCCATTATCCACATGACGTGTTACATCTTCGACGAACTCTAGAAAATTAGTCAAACACGATTTACCCTTCATAAAACCATGCTGACTCTGATGGATTGCGTTTTGACTTTCTAAGTGTCCTGTTATTACTTCCTTAACAACAGATTCTAACAATTTCCCAACGACAGATGTTAAACTAACTGGTCTATAGTTTCCTACTTTCTGCCTCCCTCCCTTTTTGAATAAGGATGTAATATTAGCTTTTTTCCAATGCACTGGAACCTTTCCCACTTACAGGGAATTTTGGAATATTATAACCAATGGATCCAATATCTCCGCTGACAAAGTCGTACTCACCAAATCATACCTTCTAGCCAATGCCCCAGACTCGTCCATTATGTCCCTGGTTTTATCCTGTCCCAATGGCAGGACAGACTCACCAGAGGTGGCAGCATAGTGGTATACAATCAAGAGGGATTTGCCCGGGGAGTCCTCAGCGTTGACTCTGGATGCCATGCTCCAAGTCAAACATGAGCCAGGATTACCACCCACTGCCCTACTTCAGATGATGAATCAGTACTCCCCCATGTTGAACACCATTGGAAGAAGCACAGAACGTACTCTGAGTGGAGGACGTCAATATCCATTACCAAGAGTGGCTCAGTAGCACTATGCGTGACAGATCTGTCAAAGTCCTGAAGGGCATATCTGCTGTACTGGGCTTGTGGCAGGTGGTGAGAGAACCAACAAGAGGGAAACACCTGCTTGACCTCAACCTCTTTAATCTACCTGTTGCAGATGCATCAATCCATGACAGTATTGGTAGGGGATGAAGTGCTGTCTTCACACTGAGGATACTGTCCAGTCATGTTGTGTTACACTGATATAGTGATAAATGGGGTAGATTCAAAACAGATATAGCAGCTCAAAATTGGGGATCCATGAGGCGCTGTGGACCATCATCAGCAGCAGCTGCAGCAGAATTGTATTCAACCACAATCTGTAATCTCATTGTCCAGCATATCCCTCACTCCACGATTACCATCAAGCCAGGGGATCAACACTTGTTCAATCAGGAGTGCAGGACAGCATGCTTCAAAATGAGGTACCAAACTGGTGAAGCTACAACACAGGACTATTTCCATGCTAAAGAGCGAACGCAGCATGCGATTGACAGAGCTAAGCGATCCCACAACCGGCAGATCAAATCAAAGCTCGGCAGTCCTGCCACATCCAGTCATGAATGGTGGTGGACAATTAAACAGGAGGAGGATGCTCCACAAATATCCCCATCCTCAATGATGGGGGAACCAGGGACATCAGTGCAAAAAAGACAACGTTGAAGCATTTGCTACCATCCTCAGCCAGAAGTGCCGAGTGGATGATCCATCTCAGCCTCCTCCTAAGGTTCCCAGAATTACAGATGCCAATTCAATTCACTCAACATGATATCAAGAAATAACTGGATACTGCAAAGACTATAGGCCCTGACAACATCCCGGCAGTAATACTGAAGACTCCAGAACTAGCTGCGTCCCGAGCCAAGCTGATCCAGTACAGCTACAACACTGGCATCTACCTAACAATGTGCAAAATTGCCATGTCCACAAAAAGCAGGACAAATCCAACCCGGCCAATTAACGCCCCTTCAGTTTACTCTCAATCATCAGCAAAGTGATTGAAGGTGTCGTCGACAGTGCTATCAAGCGGCACTTGCACAGCAGTAACCTGTTCGCTGATGCTCAATTTGGGTTCCGCCAGTGTCAATCAGCTCCTGACCTCATTACAGCCTTGGTTCAAACATGGACGAAAGTGCTGAACTCAAGGGATGAGGTGAGAGTAACTGCCCTTGACACCAAGGCAGCATTTGACCGATCGTGGTATCGAGGAACCCGAGCAAAACTGTAGTCAATGGGAATCGTTGTCCCCAGCGGGAAAACTCTCCACTGGTTGGTGTCACTCTTAGCATAAAGGAAGATAGTTGTGGTTGTTGGAGGCCAAAATCTAAGCCCCAGGACATAGCCGCAGCAATTCCTCAGGCTAGTGTCCCAGGCCCAGCCATCTTCAGCTGCTTCATCAATGACCATCCCTCCATCAGAAGGTCAGAAGTGGGGATGTTCGCTGATGATTGTACAGTGTTCAGCACCTTTCGTGACTTATCAGATAGCGAAGCAGCTCTGTCCATGTGCAGCAAGAGCTGGACAACATTCAGACTTGGAATGATAAGTGTCAAGTAACAGTCTCCACACAAGTGCCAGGCAAGATGATCCTCCACAGGAGAGAAGCTACCCACCTCCCTTTGATATTCAACAGCATCGCCATTGCTGAATCCCACGCCATCAACATCCTGGGGGCTATCATTGACCAGCCATTTAACTGGACCAGCCATACAAATACTGCAGCTACAAGAGCAAGTCAGAGACTGAGAATTCTGCAGTGAGTAACTCACTTCCTGATTCCCCAAAGCCTGTCCACCATCGTAAGGAAAGTCCTCATCAGGGAACTCCTCTTTGCTGGTGATGCTGCTTTAACATCTCACACTGAAGATGGCTGCAGAGACTCATCGACAGGATTGCGGCTGTCTGCAACGAACTTGGCCTAATCATCAGCCTCAAGAAAACGAGCATCATGGGACAGGACGTCAGAAATGCTCCATCCATCTATATTGGCGACCACGCTCTCGAAGTGGTTCAAGAGTTCACCTACCTAGGCTCAACTATCACCAGTAACCTGTCTCTCGATGCAGAAATCAACAAGCGCATGGGAAAGGCTTCCACTGCTATGTCCAGACTGGCCAAGAGAGTGTGGGAAAATGGCGCACTGACACGAAACACAAAAGTCTGAGTGTATCAAGCCTTTGTCCTCAGTACTTTGCTCTATGGCAGCGAGGCCTGGACAACGTATGTTAGCCAAGAGTGATGTCTCAATTCATTCCATCTTCGCTGCCACCGGAGAATCCTTGGCATCAGGTGGCAGGACTGTATCTCCAACACAGAAGTCCACGAGGCAGCCAACATCCCCAGCATATACACCCTACTGAGCCAGCGGCGCTTGAGATGGCTTGGCCATGTGAGCCACATGAAAGATGGCAGGATCCCCAAAGACACATTGGACAGCGAGCTCGTCACTGGTATCAGACCCACCGGCCGTCCATGTCTCCGCTTTAAAGACGTCTGCAAACACGACATGAAGTCCTGTGACATTGATCATAAGTCGTGGGAGTCAGTTGCCAGTGATCGCCAGAGCTGCCGGACAGCCATAAAGGCGGGACTAAAGTGTGGCGAGATGAAGAGACTTGGCAGTCGGGAGGAAAAAAGACAGAAGCGCAAGGAGAGAGCCAACTGTGTAACAGCCCCGACAGCCAATTTTATCTGCAGCACCTGTGGAAGAGTCTGTCACTCTAGAACTGGCCTTTATAGCCACTCCAGGCGCGGCTTCACAAACCACTGACCACTTCCAGGCGCTTACCCATTGTCTCTCGAGACAAGGAGGCCAAAAGAGAAGAAGAAGAAGAAGAAGAAGAAGTCCACCATCGACAAGGCGCAAGTCAAGAATGTGATGGAAGACTCTCTACTTGCCTGGATGCAGCTCCAATAACACTCAAGAAGCTCAATACCATCCAAGATAAAGCAGCCCACTTGATTAGCACCCCATCCACCACCTTAAACAATCCCATCCTCCACCACCAACACACAGTGACAACAGTCTGTACCATCTATAAGATATACTGCAGAACTCACCAAGCATCCTTCGACAGCACCTTCCAAACTTGCAACCTCTTCCACCTAGAAGGACAAAGGCAGCAGATGCATGGGAGTAATACCACTTGCAAGTTCTCCTCCAAGCCACACACCATTGTTACGAACAGGTGAGATAGGGGTCTAGGGTTTCCCTCTCAGCCTTTGCCTGGTTTAAACGTAACAGGGTTTAATTTTAAAACCCTGTGTTTTTAGATCCCCTCGGTGAATTGTTGTTTGTTGCTTTCCAATTACAAGGCAAAGAAATCAAATCAGACAGATTCTCTTAGGTTTAAACAAGAAAGATGGAAATTTCTTAATTTTAAACCCTAATTCGGTTAACTCCTACGAATAGCATGCATACGCGATAAACACACACGCAAATAGTGACAGAAAAAGTAGAAAGAATAAAGGGGAAAAGTTTGAGGCAATAGCTGGGTGTATTTACAGTCCTTTGAGTTTGATGTGGAGTCTTTGGTTGCCGATAAGTCTTGCTGTTCGTTGGGGCCCAGTGCACGCTTTAACTTGTTTCAATGTAGGAGTCTTTTCTCTCTTGAGGTTCAAGCAACTTCATTGGGTCCAGAGGTTTGTGAGAAAGTGAGAGACAGCCAGCCAGGAGAAAGGATGTCTTGTTCTAGGATCAGTTACAATCTGCAGTCCTTGTCTTCAAATTGTCCTGTCAGCACAATTCAAAACTCCAACTTGGCCAGCAGGTTAGTCATGTGACCAGCTGGTTTAACCACTCCTGTGTTGTGAATTCTACCATCTTAGCAGACCCAGGAATGTGAGCTTCCTAACACCTTCAGTGTCTGGTGACAAAAATCCATTTGGGTTAATTGGACGAGGGAGTAGTTGGCTTGTCTCCACAAGCACCGTCTCTTAGTATGCAAATGTCCTCCAGCCAAATGTCTGGTGATCTCTTTAAACAAGTCATTTCTTCACTCCAGCAACAGTTTAAAAAATTGCATTTCGTTCCGCTAGCAGGTGGGTTTCTTCATGACACCTCCTCACCCAGCGGAATGAAGTGCTATTTTTTTAAAGAGCATTTCATTAAAAGGGGCTAGAGAGAAGATAAGTAAAGGAAAACATACATGCATCTCTCTCATTCATTCACAAATCCTAACAGTTGTTGCAGCCTGTCTTTTCTTTGTAGCAGCACTGCTTTAAACTGCCCTTTTATGGCATCCCAATAAACATGTGGTTTTGGGGGAAGTTTTTCAATTTGTATGACTGACGAGGATGTCATTGTTCTTGTTGAGGTCTGCAGGCAGCGGGTTAGATTTAATTAGCCCTAGGTTGGAGTTCTGCTCATGGGCAGTGGCAGTGGGCAGAACCACTCTGAACTCTTTCAGTGCTTTGATGAGTCATGCAAGGGCTTTTCACCTGAGGGAATGGTTGGTTCCCTTTTTTCCTGACTGTGGGGGGTGGATTCCTTTCTAATCTTCCCTTTGTCCATTGGGATACTCCTGCTTGCAGGTATTTGTCCAGATTCTACTGCACTTTCCGGTGGCACTTCGACGAAGTGACGTATCACCCTCATGGTTTCTCTGCCCTCTTGAGGACTTTCTTTGTCTCCGCAGGTTCCTGTAAATGCCGTTAGCAACTCTTGTGGGGTGCTTCTGGTGCCTGCATTTATATAGGAGGATGTGGGGTCTACCTTTCAAACATTTAGGTGTTAGCTGACCGACAGTAGGGGTTTTCATCCACGATTCCTCCCAGACTTCCTTTAACCTGCCCTCTTGGTCCCTTTTCTCCTTTTCTATTCTAATCTTTTGCCATCCATGTGCCTGCCGATCCCCTTTTGTTCTCAGCAGGGGTCCCTTACAGTTCACCAACCTTCTGCCACAGGGTCCTCCAAACACTGATACCAAACCTAGGGGTGCAGATTTCACTGAAGGTTGGGGATTTCCCTCGATCTGGCACATGTGGCAACTCCTACAGTACTCCACCATGTCTTTGTGGAATTTTGATCAAACTGCTGTCTTATGTGGGCTTTGGTTTCTCGTATACCAACATGTACAGCCACTGTAGCCTCATGGGCCACTCTTAATATTTATCTCCGGTACTTCTGTGGCACCACTAACTGGTGAACTACTGTCCACTTCTTGCTCTCAGGTCTGTAAGGAGAACTCCACTTCCTCATCAGTACCTTATTCTTTAAATCAGGTACTCTCTCTGTTTCAATTTCAGACTGGGCAGCCTTTTTTTTATTCATTCAAAGAACAGTACAGCACAGAAACAGGCCATTCGGCTCTTCAAGCCTGCGCTGATAAATGGGAAGTGGGCGTCACTGGCAATGTCAGCATTTATTTCCCATCCCTAATTGCCCTTTAGAAGGTGATGGTGAGCTGCCTTCTTGAAGCGCTGCAGTCCATGTGAGGTAGGTAGACCCACAATGCTGTTAGGAAGGGAGTTCCAGGATTTTGACCCAGCAACAGTGAAGGAACAGTGATATAGTTCCAAGTCAGGATGGTGTGTGACTTGGAGGGGAACTTGCAGGTGGTCATGTTCCCATGCATTTGCTGCTCTTGTCCTTCGAGGTGGTAGAGGTCACGGGTTTGGAAGGTGCTGTCTAAGGAGCCTTGGTGCTTTGCTGCAGTGCATCTTGTAGATGGGACACACTGCTGCACTGTGCGTCGGTGGTGGAGGGAGTGAATGTTTGTGGATATTATGCAATCAAGCGGGCTGCTTTGTCCTGGATGGTGTCGAGCTTCTTGAGTGTTGTTGGAGCTGCACCCATCCAGGCAAGTGGAGAGTATTCCATCACACTCCTAACTTGTGTCTTGCAGATGGTGGACAGGCTTTGGGGAGTCAGGAGGTGAGTTACTCACCGCAGGATTCCTAGCCTCTGACCTGCTCTTGTAGCTACGGTATTTATATGGCTACTCCAGTTCAGTTTCTTGTCAATGGTAGCCCCTAGGATGTTGATAGTGGGGGATTCAGCGATGGTAATGCCATTGAATGTCAAGGGGAGATGGTTAGATTCTCTCTTGTTTGAGATGGTCATTGCCTGGCACTTGTGTGGTGCAAATGTTACTTGCCACTTATCAGCCCAAGCCTGGATATTGTCCAGGTCTTGCAGCCTGTGTTAACTCTCTCAATACTGGGTCAGTTCGCTGAGTCTCAGCTAGGGAAGATCCATTTAACTCATTCCCTAGATCGTCTAACTTTCCAAAGAAAGTCTCAGACAGATAGACCTCATGGTTATCTGCTTGCAGTGCCAAATCGGTCTCCTCTGGGGGAGCTGGTTTGATCATGGCCTGATCCACTACATATTCAGGGAAACTGCAGGGGACCGTCTCCTGCCACTGCCCTGTCTCTCTGACCTCCTGTGGTCTCTTTTCCAGTACTGGGGAAGCTACCACCTTCATCTGTGCCAGATTATTGCCTATGAGCAGTCAACCCCATTCACAGACAAACTAGGGACAATCCCTATGGTCACTGGTCCCGAAACTAGGTTGCACTCCAATTGCACCCAGTGTACAGGAACAGGCATACACTGCCCTCCAATATTATTCACCACCTTTTCCCAGTAAAAAGGATCTAGTGGCCCCTGGGTCCCTAAGAATTACTATGGGCTTGCTTGCCTCACTCAAGGGGTATGGGGTTACTCTTCCTTCAGACACAAAACCCTGATAACCTTCAGGAATCCTATTAAATTTTCCTGCACTTGTAGCAGTAGGCTTCCTGGGTCTTACTATTACTGCAGTTAAAGCCACAGCTTGTTCTGCTGTGCTTTCCATCATGGTCACTTCTTCTTCACTGAGCAGGTGTGCCCTGATTAACCCTACCAGGTTTTCCCTTTAGTTTTTAGTGATCAGCTCTTAAGTGCCCTGCTTTATCATAATGGAAGTACACAGGTCTCCGGGTCTCAATCCTACTTAACGCACCTTCCCTTTTGGCTGGAGGAGGGCCCCCTGTGTCTCCTGCTTTTCTTTCCCTCCCAGGACTGCTTGGGCTTCTATCACCTTACCAACTTTTGTCCTTTTTGGATTTGTGGGGGTGACGAGGAAAGGTTTTCCCCTGGGGAACCAACATAAATGAGATCAAACTCAACCACCAGAACTGCAGCCTGCTGGGCTCTATGAACCATCTGTTCCTCTACATATGTCTTTATGGAGAGTGGGAGAGAGTTTTTAAATTCCTCTAGCAAAATTACTTCTCTGAGATTTTCATAGCTGAGCTGCACTTTAAGGGCCCTCGTTATTTTATTATATGCTTATTTCTCTCCAGGTAAGTTTGATAAGCTTGTTTCTTGAGGGTTCTAAACTTTTGGTGATAGGCTTCTGGGACTGACTGATATGCCCCGAGGATAGCATTTTTCATCAGTTTGTAAGTGGATGAATTGTCCTTTGGCAACATGGAATAAACCTCATGGACTTTTCCAGTTAGCTTGCTTTGTAGCAGTACAGACCAAGCCTCAGCTGGCCACTTTAATGCCTTGCCAGTTTTTCAAAAGACACAAAAAAAGCTTCCATGTCTCCCTCATTGAATTTTGAGATCAGTTGGGAAAGTTTTAACAATTCTGTAACCAGCCCTGAATTACGCTCCTCCATATTGGCCATGCTTTCACTGGGGTTACTTTGTTGCCCCCGAGTTAACTCAAACCACCTTAGCTCTCTCTCTTCACATGCCTTCTGAAAGGTTCTTTCTCTTTCTCTCTCCTATCTCTCTCTTTCTCTTTCACTCTCCCTGCCTTCTAATTCAAGTTTCCTCTGGTCCAATACCCTGTTGGAGTCTGCTTCTAACCCTGTTTCTGCTTCTTCAGATTCAAGGTAAAAGTAGTTAGCCACTAGTCTTAGGAGTTCAGACTTTCTAGCCTTGGCACGGACAGTGATCCCACACTGCTCAGCCATTTTCCTCAACTCCTCCATAGACAGTGCTTTTAACTTATCCCAAATTACTTCATCCTGGCTTGGGGAACTGCTGGCTTCAGTTGCAGACATGTTAGTATTCTAGCACACACAACCACAAGAAAACCTCGATTGAAATATTTTCTCTTCTTGATTGGGATCAATTTGGCTTCCACTTCCAATTTCTCGTTTGTCTGTGGGTCAAATCCAGGGCGCTAGCCCCCAGATTTCTGTTACAAACAGGTGAGATAAGGGTCTAGGGGTTCCCTCTCAGCCTTTGCCTGGTTTAAACGTAACAGGGTTTAATTTTAAAACACTGTTTTTTGCTCCTCCTCAGTGAATCCTTGTTCACTGCTTTCCAATTGCAAGGCAAAGAAATCAATCAGACAGGTTTTCTTAGATGTAAACAAGAAAGATAGAAGTTTCTTAATCTTAAATTCTAATTCGGTTAACGCCTACAAATAAATGATGCGACCACACTAGCATGCATACACGATAAACACACACACTGATAGAGACAGAAAAAGTAGAAAGAATAAAGGGGAAAGGTTTGAGACAATATCTGGGATGCAATTACAGTCCTTTGAGTTTGATGTGGAGTCTTTGGTTGCCGGTAAGTCTTGCTGTTCGTTGGGGCCCAGTGCACACTTTAACTTGTTTTGATGTAGGAGTCTTTTCTCTCTTGAGGTTCAAGCAACTTCATTGGGTCCAGAGTTTTGTGAGAAAGTGAGAGACAGCCAGCCAGGAGAGAGACTGTCTTGTTCTAG
This sequence comes from Heterodontus francisci, assembly GCF_036365525.1. Classification (NCBI taxonomy): domain Eukaryota; kingdom Metazoa; phylum Chordata; class Chondrichthyes; order Heterodontiformes; family Heterodontidae; genus Heterodontus; species Heterodontus francisci. The sequence goes on along the minus strand of NC_090371.1, from coordinate 29,278,366 downwards.
GATCAGTTACAATCTGCAGTCTTTGTCCTCAAACTGTCCTGTCAGCACAATTCAAAACTCCAACTTGGCCAGCAGGTTAGTCATGTGACCAGCTGGTTTAACCACTCCTGTGTTGTAGGTTCTACCATCTTAGCATACCCTGGAATGCGAGCTTCCTTACACCTTCAATGTCTGGTGACAAAAATCCATTTGGGTTAATTGGACGAGGGAGTAGTTGGTTTGTCTCCACAAGCACCGTCTCTTAGTATGCAAATGTCCTCCAGCCAAATGTCTGGTGATCTCTTTAAACAAGTCATTTCTTCACTCCAGCAACAGTTTAAAATTAATGTTCGTGTGACAAAATTATTTTGCCTCACTCTTGGCAGGTGGGGGTCTTCATGACACCATCCTGATTTGGAACTATATCGTCGTTTCTTCACTGTGGCTGGGTCAACATCCTGGAACTCCCACCCTAACAGCATTGTGTGTGTACCTACACCACATGGACTGCAGTGGTTCAAGAAGCTGGTTCTGCACCACCTTCTCAAGGGCAATTAGGGATGGGCAATAAATGCTGGCCTTGCCAATGATGCTCACATCCCATGAACGAATAAAAAAAGGTCTGTGCAGTTTTTCTCAGAACTGAAATATAGGAGACATTAACCAGAACGTAAAATCAGATAAATGGGGGAAAAGCTGGAAAAAATGAACAACCACAGAGAGGATGTATCTGCGGAATGAATGCTGGATAATGCAACAGATTATCTCAGCAGCTGCTGAAAATTAAGAGAGAAATGGAAGACGTTTGACGAAGATAGGATTCACTCCTTCCCATCCATCTTTCTCTTGCTTTGGAGTGGGTAAGAATGTCATCATAGATTGAGCAGGAAATAGCTGTGGAAGTGGACAGCCTAATGTAGAGGCATGATAATGAGAAGCGTGGAAACAGACAACCTGAGGTTCATGCTTTGAAAATCCGAAGATGCCGGCAAAATACAGTGGGTTCGCCAGTTCAGAAAAGAGAAAGAACAAGTCAACAGGAAGGGAACAGCCCCTTCTGCCATGTTAGTGGGCGTCTGGAATCATGAAGGTCATGAACTCTTCCTTTCAGCTTGCCCATTCTGCAGGATCAATGTCAGTGGATTCAGTTGGTCCAGAGGTTCTTTGGAATAGTGCCTTCCCTCCGACCATAAGCGCGACAGAAACCTAATATAAAGAAAGACAGAAAATGTGTGTTTCTATTACGCATTTCACAACCTCAGACCCTCCAAAAGTGCTTTTTTGATGTGTAGTCACTGTTTGCAATGTCGGAGATGATGCAGCCAATTTGTGCACAGCAGCATGTCACACACAGCAATGTAATGATAACCAGATAATCAGTATTCAGGTCTTAGTTCAGGGATGAATACTGTCCAGGAGGACAGAGAGAACTCCCCTGTTTTTCTTCAAAACCAAGGCAGAAGGGGCCTTGGTTTAACATCTCATCTGAAGGTCGGCACCTTTGTATGGGCACTGCTCCTCCAGTACCACTCTGAGAGGGTCAGCCTAGATTTTGTGTTCAGGTCGTAAACGGGGCTTCTGGCGAACTTACAGCAGTGGGGCGGGAGCAGTTCCACGGAAATTCTGGGCCATGTGTTTACAGTCTACTCTGTTGATTTGCTTCTCTGTTGAATGGTTGCCAGAAGATCTAACAGCAGGGGGCGTAGGGGGAGAGAATAGCCCACCACTTAACATGTCTGTTACTGTTCAAACTCTTTGGAGAGCATAGCCTTTGTTGTTGATACTGCGTTTTCCCTGACGTTTTAAGACAAATTATTTGAGTAAAGATATCTGTATCACAGTAAGCTCAACTACTTCATGGGGTTTATATTTGAGTACAAATTTGACCCTATTAAGTGCAAGCTGCTGAAATTATGTTTATAGCTGATTCTGTCAATTTGCTGAGTAACATTAAATTAAAAAAACTCACCCAAAGCTGAGAATGTAACAGATTCTGGATTATTATTACTTCATGACCTAGTGTTAGCTTGGCTCACTCAGTAACACTCTCAGTCAGAATAATTACAGTCAGGTAGATTCACATTGATAGTTACAGTCAGAGGTGTTTTTAATTACAATTGTCAAGCAGGCTCATGTTTTCAATTACAACCAGACAGACTCACATTGTTAATTACAGACCAACAAACACATTTTAATTATAGTCAGAAAGATTCATGTGTTTAATGAAATTCAGACTTACTTTGCTAAATACAGCAAGACAGACACATTTTGATGAATGTAGGTGCACACACATTCAATGCTGACACATACAATTAGAACCACGTTATCTCTTGTCGGCCTATCTGCATATATCTATCTCTTCTCATTGCCTGCATTAAAAAAAAACTCATGTTTATGCAGAACCTTTCATTAGCTCCTGGTCAAGCAACATCTTGATTTTAAAATTCTCATCCTTGGGCTGAATTTTCTCAAGAGGCTCTGGGTGCTGTTTCCATTTGTGTGTTAGGCAGCTGAACCACATGTAATCTCGTGGCAGGTGACCAATTAAGGAATGCAAGGCACAGGGGCCATCAAATTAAGGTGTGCATGGCACGGACGCTGTCTTATCTCAAGCCCAAGATGGCAACATGTTGCAGGTGTTGACACCTTATTTTAACAGCTGCCAGTCCTGCATTCATCGCTGCCTGAACAAAGGACTTCTCCTAGTTCCTGCCACCTTGAGTTCTCCTGTTCCTGCTGCCTTGAGTTCTCCTGTTCCTGCTGCCTTGAGTTCTCCTGTTCCTGCCACCTTGAGTTCTCCTATTTGTGCTGCCTTGAATTCTCATGTTCCTGCCACCTTGAGTTCTCCAGTTCTTGCTGCCTTTAGTTCTCCTGTTCCTACCACCTTGAGTTCTCCTATTTGTGCTGCCTTGAGTTCTCCTGTTCCTGCCACCTTGAGTTCTCCTGTTCCTGCCGCCTTGAGTTCTCCTGTTCCTGCTGCCTTGAGTTCTCCTGTTCCTGCCACCTTGAGTTCTCCAGTTCTTGCTGCCTTTAGTTCTCCTGTTCCTGCCACCTTGAGTTCTCCTATTTGTGCTGCCTTGAGTTCTCCTGTTCCTGCCACCTTGAGTTCTCCTGTTCCTGCCGCCTTGAGTTCTCCAGTCCCTGCTGCCTTGAGTTCTCCTAGTTCCTGCCACCTTGAGTTCTCCAGTTCCTGCTGCCTTTAGTTCTCCAGTTCCTGCTGCCTTTAGTTCTCCAGTTCCTGCTGCCCTGAGAAATGCTGCTACTGCGGCTGCTTCCTTCACTGAAGACTCAAAGCAACCAAAGAGCTCACCAGAAGGCAGCACCAACAAAGGTAGAAGGAAGACCTTGGGTGGCCCCTCAGTTCGGTGATGAGTCCATATAGGTTCTCCTCCAGGCTGCAAGGGAAAGACAGGAGGTCCTCTGTCCCAGGGACAAGAGGAGGAGAGGGCACCGTCTGATCAAGCAAGCTCGGCGGAGATTGCAGAGGAGGTCAGCAGCCATGGGATCACCCCCCCAAGCCTAGATCCAGTGCCACAAACATGTCAATGACCTTATTCACTCTGCCAAGGTGAATATTCCATATCTCTTTTCCTTTTGGTAGGTTTGTGGTAACGTAAGAGCGTTTGCTTGGTACTGAGGCAGTAACCACTCAGTCAGTGGCAAGGGGGTGAGGCAGCAGCCTATTTTGTCAGAGGCATGCTTTTCAGTGAGAGGCATCCATCTGTCATTGTCAACCCCCATAAGTTCCTTGGAGGCTGGCTATATGCAGGTGGCATTCATGTGCTCCCATCATGGACCACTGGGCCCCCACCAGCATAGTCTTTTGGGGAAACTAACAGTTTTCCTTTTTGTTCTTGAAGGAAAAGATGGTATGCAACATGAAAGAGAAGGCCAAGACTGGCGGAGGGGTGCCTTTCCTCCACATCCTCACCCTCATGGAGGAGGACACCTTGCTCCTCTATGCAGCCACTTATCCTTAAGAGCAAGCACCCCTTTAAATTTGACCTACTGGTCAGATTTTTGTGCATCTCCAACAAGGCTTTCTCCCAGCAATGCTAGGAGCTTACACTAATTATTTAAATGAGCTGGCCCTGCAAAATTGGACAGTTATCTCAGGACAGCATCGGTTAGCATGGGCTAAGCAGTTGGCCATCCACAGCACAACCGTTGTCAGCCTCATTAAATTGGGCAAGTGAAATGAGGGATAAAACCACAACAAGAAAAGCATCACTGAGACAGGCGGGAAATGAAAATGAAAACGTGTGCTATTCCAACATTGTAAGAAATGAAGGAGTATGCCTTAGAATTGGGAAAAGACACAATTACTGGTACAAACTGGCACTCATCTTCACCTTAATGTTTAATTTATGACCACTTCTCTTCTAGGAATGCACATCTTAAAGAAGCTCTGCTTTGCTTTCGGACGGAGTTCCATTTGTCTCTTTTATCTTGGTCGCCTTCGTTGCTTTCAGTTTCCTTTCTCATCTTTAACAAGGATTCCATTTAAACTCACTTTCACAGCCACATCTCCTTCCTCAGCAACTGTCTTCAGCTCTGACATTTTCACAGGGATAACAATTGAAATTCCACCCTTCATGTTTGGGATGCACCCACGCTGACAGTTATTTCCACGATATTCAGCATTCCTCAAACCATTGCTGTCACCTTCTCCTGAGATCCACGCTCAATGTCATGTGCCACCACACGTATATGCTTAGTCTCTCTCTTCGACAACACAGACTCATTCTATCTCAAAGCTGCTGTCCTGGACCGCAGTTTCATTTCATCCTTTTCCTCAGCCAGCACTTCAAAAAAAACTTTTCTTCTTCTTCTCAAGTGCCAAGGAGCACAAATTTCAACAACTCATGTGTACCAATGTCCCTCAGTATCATTCTTCTCCTTCACTTTCCTCTGATTGCATCCCTCATTCCAATCTCATCTTTTGTCTATCCCCACTGACCGTCCCCTACTGACCTCAAATGATCAGTTCCCAGCAAAGGCCTCAGCTTCATCCCCTTACAGGCCCACCTCAAAGTATTTCGAGCTCCGCATGACACTGAGCTCTTCTTCTGTCACCTTTGACTCCACGTCCATTTCTTTGGCCAGAAGTCTTCTCTCTGAGCTTGAAGCATTCCATTCTGTCAGCTCCAACCCTGATACAACAACGTAAGAAAGAGGAGCAGGAGTAGGCCATTTTGCCCTCGGAGCCTGCTCCGCCAATCAACAAGATCCTGCCTGATCTTCTATCTCTGGTTTTCCTTTAAATCTCTGTTGTCAATTTAGTGCGGAGGGGATGAAAGCTAGGGCAGTTGCATGCTCCTCTTGCAGGATGTGGGAGGTGAGGGTCACCACTGGTGTCCCTGCTGACTTCACCTGTGAGAAGTACACCCAACTCCAGCTCCTCGCAGACCGCATTAGGGAACTGGAGCTGGATGAACTTCGGATCATTCAGGATGCTGAGGGGGTGATAGAGAGCAGTTATAGGGAAGTAGTGACACCTAAGTTACAGGATAAAGGTAGCTGGGTGACCGTCAGGGGAGGGAAAGGGAATAGGCACACAGTGCAGGGATCCCCTGTGGCCGTCCCCCTCAATAATAAGTATACCGTTTTGGATACGGTTGAGGGGGACGACCTACCAGGGGAAAGCCACATTGGCCAGGTCTCTGGCACTGAGCCTGGCCCAGTGGCTCAGAAGGGAAGGGGGGAGAATAGGAGAGCGATAGTGATAGGAGATTCAGTGGTTAGAGGAACAGACAGGAGATTCTGTGGTCGCAAACAAGACTCCCAGATGGTATGTTGCCTCCCGGGTGCCAGGGTCAGGGATGTCTCGGATCGAGTCTACAGGATTCTTAAGGGGGAGGGGGAGCAGCCAGAGGTCGTGGTACATATCGGTACCAATGACATAGCTAGGAAAAGGGATGAGGACCTGAAAAGCGAATATAGGGAGTTCGGTTGGAAGCTGAAAGGCAGGACGAGCAGAGTAGTATTCTCAGGATTGTTACCGGTGCCACGTGCTAGTGAGGCTAGAAACAGGGAACGAGTGCAGCTGAACACGTGGCTACAGAACTGGTGCAGGAGGGAGGGATTCAGATATGTAGATCATTGGGATATCTTCTGGGGAAGGTGGGACCTGTACAAGAAGGACAGGTTGCATCTGAACTGGAGGGGCACCAATATCCTGGGCGTGAGGTTTGCCAGAGCTCTTCGGGAGGGTTTAAACTAGTTTGGCAGGGGGATGGGAACCGGAGCTACGGATCAGTGGATGGGGTAGCTGTTGAACAGGCAGATACCGAGTGCAGAGAGTCTGTGAGGAAGGTTAGACAGTTGACAGGGCAAAGTTGCAGCCAGTATGATGGGTTGAAGTGTGTCTATTTTAACGCAAGACGTGTCAGGAATAAGGGTGATGAACTTAAAGCATGGATCAGTACTTGGAGCTACGATGTTGTGGCCATTACGGAGACGTGGCTATCACAGGGGCAGGAATGGATGTTAGATGTTCCGGGGTTTAGATGTTTCAACAGGAATAGGGAGGGAGGTAAAAGAGGTGGGGGAGTGGCATTGCTAATCAGGGATAGTATCACAGCTGCAGAAAGGGAGGTCGTCGAGGAGGGTTTGTCTACTGAGTCATTATGGGTGAAGTCAGAAACAGGAAAGGAGCAGTCACTTTGTTGGGGGTTTTCTATAGACCCCCCAATAGCAACAGAGACACGGAGGAACAGATTGGGAGGCAGATTTTGGAAAGGTGCAGAGGTAACAGGGTTGTTGTCATGGGTGACTTCAACCTCCCTAATATTGATTGGAACCTCCTTAGTGCAAATAGTTTGGATGGAGCAGTTTTTGTCAGGTGTGTCCAGGAAGGTTTCCTGACTCAATATGTAGATAGGCCGACTAGAGGGGAGACTATGTTGGACTTGGTGCTTGGCAACGAACCAGGCCAGGTGGCAGATCTATCGGTGGGAGAGCATTTCGGTGATAATGATCACAACTCCCTGACCTTTACTATAGTCATGGAGAGGGATAGGAGCAGACGGGATGGGAAAATATTTAATTGGGGGAATGGGGATTACAATGCTATTCAGCAGGAACTGGGGAGCATAAATTGGGAACAGATGTTCTCAGGGAAATGCACGGCAGAAATGTGGAGGTTGTTTCGGGAGCACTTGCTGCGACTGCTGGATAGGTTTGTCCCGATGAGGCAGGGAAGGGATGGTAGGGTGAAGGAACCTTGGATGACAAGAGATGTGGAACAGTTAGTGAAGAGGAAGAAGGAAGCTTACTTAAGGGTGAGGAAGCAAGGATCAGACAGGGCTCTAAAGGGTTACAATGTAGCCAGGAAGGAACTGAACAATGGACTTAGGAGAGCTAGAAGGGGACATGAAAAAGTCTTGGCAGGTAGGATTAAGGAAAATCCCAAGGCATTCTACACTTATGTGAGGAACAAGAGGATGGCCAGAGTGAGGGTAGGGCCGATCAGGGATAGTGGAGGGAACTTGTGCCTGGTGTCGGAGGAGGTAGGGGAGGTCCTAAATGAATACTTTGCTTCAGTATTCACTAGTGAGAGGGACCTGGTCGTTTGTGAGGACAGCGTGGAACAGGTTGAGGTTAAGAGGGAGGATGTGCTGGAAATTTTGAATGATATGAGGACAGATAAGTCCCCGGGGCCAGACGGGATATACCCAAAGATATTACGGGAAGCGAGGGAAGAGATTGCTGTGCCTTTGGCGATGATCTTTGCGTCTTCACTGTCCACTGGAGTAGTGCCGGATGATTGGAGGGTGGCAAATGTTGTTCCCTTGTTCAAGAAAGGGAATAGGGATAACCCTGGGAATTATAGACCAGTCAGTTTTACGTTGGTAGTGGGCAAATTATTGGAGAGGATTCTGAGAGACAGGATTTATGATTATTTGGAAAAGCATGGTTTGATTAGAGACAGTCAGCGTGGCTTTGTAAGGGGCAGGTCATGCCTCACAAGCCTTATTGAATTCTTTGAAGATGTGACAAAACACGTTGATGAAGGAAGAGCAGTGGATGTGGTGTATATGGATTTTAGCAAGGCGTTTGATAAGGTCCCCATGGTAGGCTCATTCAGAAAGTAAGGAGGCATGGGATTCAGGGAAAGTTGGCTGTCTGGATACAAAATTGGCTGGCCCATAGAAGTCAGAGGGTGGTAGTAGATGGAAAGTATTCAGCATGGAGCTCGGTGACCAGTGGTGTTCCACAAGGATCTGTTCTGGGACCTCTGCTCTTTGTGATTTTTATAAATGACTTGGATGAGGAAGTGGAAGGCTGGGTTAGCAAGTTTGCCGATGACATGAAGGTTGCTGGAGTTGTGGATAGTGTGGAAGGTTGTTGTAGGTTGCAACGGGACATTGACAGGATGCAGAGCTGAGCTGAGAAGTGACAGATGGAGTTCAACCTGGAAAAGTGTGAAGTGATTCATTTTGGAAGGTCGAATTTGAATGCGGAATACAGGCTTAAAGACAGGATTCTTGGTAGTGTGGAGGAACAGAGGGATCTTGGGGTCCATGTCCATAGATCGCTCAAAGTTGCCACCCAAGTTGATAGGGTTGTTAAGAAGGCATATGGTGTGTTGGCTTTCATTAACAGGGGGATTGAGTTTAAGAGCCGTGAGGTTATGCTGCAGCTCTATAAGGCCCTGGTTCGACCACATTTGGAATATTGTGTTCAGTTCTGGTCGCCTCATTATAGGAAGGATGTGGAAGCTTTAGAGAGGGTGCAGAGGAGATTTACCAGGATGCTGCCTGAACTGGAGGGCATGTCCTACGAAGAAAGATTGAGGGAGCTGGGGCTTTTCTCATTGGAGCGGATGAGAGGTGACTTGATAGAGGGGTACAAGATGATGAGAGGCATAGATAGAGTGGATAGCCAGAGACTTTTTCCCAGGGTGGAAAGGGCTATCACCAGGGGGCATAATTTTAAAGTGATTGGAGGAAGGTTTCGGGGAGATGTCAGAGGTAGGTTCTTTACACAGAGAGTGGTGGGTGTGTGGAATGCGCTGCCAGCGGTGGTAATAGAAGCAGATACATTAGGGGCATTTAAGCGACTCTTGGATAGGTACATGGATGATAGTAGAATGAAGGGTAGGTAGTTAGTTTGATCTTAGAGTAGGTTAAAGGTTCGGCCTGTACTGTGCTGTACTGTTCTATGTTCTATGTTCTAACTCCACATTCACGCACTACCTTTGTCTCTCGATACCTTTAATATCCAATGATCTATCAATATTTTGAATATACTCAATGACTGAGCATCCACAGCCCTCTGGATTAGAAAGATCCAAAGATTCATAACCCTTTAAGCAAAGAAATTGATCTTCATCTCAGTCCTAAATGGCCAACCCCTTATTCTGAGACTATCACCCTTAGTTGTCACTAAGCCTGCTGACAAAGGTAGCATTGTTGTTGCTTGGCGACTGACCTCTACCGTGCAGAAGCTGAATGCCAATTCTGCGACACCTCCTCCTACCTCCCCACAGGACCATGACCACACCAGGAAAAAATCAAGCCACTGTTCCCAGACCCTTACTGATAGCATCTCCTCTGGAGATTTTGCCTCAAAGGCCTCAAATCCCATAGATCCCAATGCTGAACAGCCTGCTTCTCTCCTTCCCAAGATCCACAAACAGGACTGCTCTAGTGAACCCATCATTTCAGCCCGTTCTTACTCACGGAACTTAATTCTTCCTATCTAGATTTTATTTTTTCTCCCCTTGTCCAGTCCTTTCCCACCTACATCCACAGCTCTTCTGACACCCTCCTCCACTTTAACCGTTTCCAGTTGCTTAGCCCTAACCATGCCTCTTCAACAAGAAATCCCGTCCCTCAATTCCTCCATCTCCCACCAGGATGGTCTCCCACTAAGACGGTCTGTGGACCCTCCGCTTCTCTCATGAACAGAGGCCTAGGCAATCCCCATCCGTCACCACCCACCTCCGTCTGGTTTCACATGTATATTTATATTGTACACTTATATTGAGAAACTTCTCCTTTGACTCGACTCTGTTCCACAAATCCCACGAAAAGACAGGCACAGTTCGAACCCATATGGGTTCCCATAGCACCACCTGTTATTTGATCCAGTCCCTCACATCTTTTTCCAGCATATTAATGACTGGATCAGTGCATGTTTCTGTTCTCACCCCAAACTAGAACATTTCATCATGTTTGCTTATAATTTCCACCCCTCTCTCACCTTCATCTTTGACTATAACCTTGTTTTCCTCAACTTCTATCACAAATGCCTACTATAAGTCCATTGACCCCCACAGTTACCTTGATTACATTTCCTCCCTGCCTGCCTCCTGAAAAGACTCTATTCCATTCTCCCAGTTTTTCCATCTCTGTCGCATCTGTTCCGATGATGCCACCTTCCATACTAGTACTTCCGATATGTCTTCCTTTTTCCTCAAATGAGAATTCCCCTTTACCATGGTTGACAGGACCCTTGACCATGCTAACCCTTCCGTACCCTCCCAAAAGCACAACAGGGTTCCCCTTGTGCTCACCTTCCACCCCACCAGCCTCCACATCCAATGGATCATCTGCCACCATTTCTGCCACCTCTAGCATGATATCACTCCCAAATACATCTTTCTTTCTCCTCCCCTCTCAGCATTCTGAAGGGACTGTTCCCTCCGTGAAATCCTGATCCACTCATCCATCACCCCCAACAGTCGCTCCCCTTCCCACTGCACCTTTCTGTGCAAGTGCAGGAGAGGCAACATCTCCTCCCATTCCACACTCCAGGGTTTCAAAGACTCCACTCAGACATCTTTCAATTTAGTATAGTGTATTTGTTGCTCATGATGCAGTTTTTATACTGGGGAGACCAAACACACATTGGGCGATTGCTTTGCTGAACACTTCCGTTCAGTCCGCAAACGTGACCCTGAGTTTCTGGTTGCTTGCCATTTTAATTCTCCATTCCAGTCTTTGACCTCTCTGTCCTTGGACTCCTATATTGTTCTAATGAAGTTCCACAGAAGCTTGGGGAGCAGCATCGCATCTTTTGATTTCCAGCTTTCTGGACTCAAGATTGAATTCAACAATATCAGGTCATAACCATTACTTCCATTTCTACAGAAAGCAGTCTTTGATAATGAGTCTGCTGTTGCAATGCACATATCCTCTGTTTCTCTGGGGTCCACCACCCCCCCCCCCCCACCCCCTGAGGGGTCTGTAGAGGCTGCAGGTTCTGCAAAGTAGTGAACAAGAGAAAGAGAGAAAACACAAGGTGGGGAAAGAGAAGGAAGTGAAAAACGCAAGCCGCCTGCTTTGTATAAATTTTTGGCAGTTCATGTTAGTCCCCCACAAGTAGCTGACAAGATGTCCACCCCAGAAACCCCCAAATACTCGTCCTTCTTTGTGGTTCTGCGTGCTTCGCTGCCACGGTTTTCAGCAGTGAATCTCACATTTACTTTCGGTGGGAGGGGCAGTGGGAGACCAGCTGCAGCTGTGATGCATTCAATTCGGACTCATGCAGTGAGCAATTGCCATTATAATGCTGCCTGGCCTGCTGAGTATGTCCAGCATTTTCTGTCTATATTAATCTCTTATTGGTTTGTTTCTTGTAATAGTGGAAAAGCTGTCAGTTTGACTTACTTAAATCTTCCACAATGTTGTAATAATGCAAATTCCTTGCATGATTAAATAACAATGAGAAAATGAGCTGGGTTTGCAAAGGTCTGTAAAATATTCCTGAGAATGTCACATTCAAGTGAATACTCTGTAATAGAATTAGAGGTAAGGAGACTCATACATTTAAGGGAAGTTTTTTTTTCCAAATTAAAATAGTAACCTGCTTTGAACATGTTAACCAGCTGTTAATACTGACTTGGCCAATAGGTGTTTGTGTTGGATGTGACCTGTGAACTGATTGCCTGTTAATAATTAAAAGCTGGCATGTACTACAATGTTAGTGGAGTTACACTAATCCTTTATCTCTGGTTTGTCTGGGCTGTCTCATTACCATCTACATCAGTGAAATAGCCCTCAAACTGTTACTGTAAGTAATGCCCTGTTTTCTTCAAAGCATTCTTAAAACACTCTTTGCATGCAGCACTTTCATAGTATGAGTATTATATTATATTATAATTCAGATTGGGGTTTGTGATTACTAATCCATTTGAAAAAGAGTCTTTCAATCAAAAAAGTTTGAGAACCACAGTTTAAAACCAACTTTGGTTTATTTGTCCCATTTCCACTCCTTTTTGCCTTGCACCATCACCTTTTGTTATTTAATCATTCCTGCCTTCCACCCAATCACAGACCTTCCCTTTTGTTCATGCCTCCCCTCACTCCTCCCCGCCCCTTTCCCTGCCACTGAACATGCGAGTAACTCATTACATCGCTAACCTTCTCCACTAATGCTGGAAGGCCCGTCGACCTGAAATGTTAATTCTGTTCCTCTTTCCACAGATTCTGCCAGACACAATGAGTATTTCCAGCATTTTATGTTTTTCTTGCTCTCAGACACTCTGGCTTACTCTGATCTCCAGAAAAAGGAAACCTAAAGAAAGTTAGAGGCCTTTTCTGCACTGCTAACATTTTAGAAACTTTAGAATAATTTATTTATCATTTTATCCAATGTATTGATGGCATAGATTATTGTCACTTCTCAGCAAATAAAATCAATGCAATCTCTTTCTCTTGACTGAATGATTAATGGTATAGATCTGTTCAGCGGAATGTAAGGATTAAACAGGCGACTGACCAATCGATCGTTATGATCAGTTTCCACTGTGCATTGATCATTACAGACACAATCACACTTTCTGTTATAGACACATACATTGTTAATTACAATTGCGGGTGTTAATTGCTAGAACACAAACTGCTAATTGCAGACACACATTGTTAATGATCGATACACGTTGTTAATTGCAGACACATCCACGCTTTATGTTACAGACAGATAGACTGTTAATTACAAGTGAAGATATTCATATCAACATTGTTAATTATGGAGATGCAGTTACACACAAACACATGCATATATTTAGGCACACAGAGACACACATGCACATGAATACACATGCATGCACACACATTCACACACACATATGCACACATACACATGCATGTATATAAACATACATCATTGCACCCTTGTTCAACTACAAGTCAGTCAGGTTAACTTCAGTGGTGGGGAAACTTCTGGAAAGAATAATTCGGGACAAAATTAATAGTCACATGAACAAATGTAAGTTAATTTAAAAAAGCCAGCATGGATTTCTGAAGGGAAAATCATGTTTAACTAACTTCATGGAGTTCTTTTGAGGAGGTAATAGAGAGGGTTGATGAGGGCAATGCTGTTGATGTGGTGTACATGGACTTTCAAAAGGCATTTGATACAGTGCCACACAACAGACTTGGGAGCAAACTTATAGCTCATGGAATAAAAGAGACGGTAGCAACATGAATATAGAATTGGCTGAGCGACAGGAAACAAAGAGTAGTGGTTAATGGATGTTTTTCGGGCTGGAGGAAGGTTTGTAGTGGAGTTCCCCAGGGTTCAAAGTTGGAGCCCTTTTTCCTGATATATATGAATGACCTGGACCTTGGTGTACAGGGCACAATTTCAAAGTTGGCAGATGATACGAAACTTGGAAGCATTGTGAACTGTGAGGAGGACAGTGCAGAACTTCAAAAGGATATAGACAAGTTGGTGGAATGGGCAGATAGGTGGCAGAGGAAGTTCAATGCAGAGAAATGTGAAGTGATTCATTTTGCTTGGAAGAACATAGAGAGACAATATAGAATAAAGGGCACAATTCTAAAGGGAGTGCAGGAGCAGAGGGACCTGGGTGTATATGTGCATAAGTCATTGAAGGTGGCAGGACAGGTTGAAAGAGCGGTTAATAAATCATACAGTATCCTGGGCTTTATTAGTAGAGGAATAGAGTACAAGAGCAAGGAATTTATGTTGAATTTATATAAGACACTAGTTTGGCCTCAGCTGGAGTATTGCATCCAGTTCTGGGTGCCACACTTTAGAAATTATGTGAGGGCATTGGAGAGAGTACAGAAAAGATTCACGAGAATAATTCCAGGCATAAGGAACTTCAGTTATGATGATAGATTGGAGAAGGACTGTTTTCCTTGGAGAAGAGAAGGCTGAGAGGTGATTTGATAGAGGTATTCAAAATCATGAGGGACAGAGTAGACAGAGAGAAACTGTTCCATTTGTGAAAGGATTGAGAACGAGAGGGCACAGATTTAAAGTAAAAGCAAAATAATGCAGATGCTGGAAATCTGAAATAAAAACAAGAAATGCTGGAAGTACTCAGCAGGTCTGGCAGCCTCTGTGGAGAGAGAAGCAGAGTTAACGTTTCAGGTCAGTGACCCTTCATCAGAAATTTAAAGTATTTGGTAAGAGAAGCAAAAGCAACATGAGGAAAAACTTTTTCACGCAGCAAGTGGTGAAGGTCAGAAATGCGCTGCCAGGAGGCAGGTTCAATTGAAGCATTCAAAATGAAATTAGACTGTTATATGAAAAGGAAGAATGTGCAGGGTAATGGAGAGAAGGCAGGGGAATTGCTCTTTTGGAGAGCTGGTGAAGACACAATGGGCCGCCTCCTTCTGCGCTGTAACAATTCTGTGATTCTGTGACATACACATACATATGCGCAAGCACATGCATACACACATGCACAAGTATCAAATGCATCATTTCACAAAAATACAAAGAAAATTAACTTCTCAATTTCACACAGTTTTGACAGTATGTGTCTATTCAAGAGGCTAGGTTTGATGCATTACAACTGTCGCCATTTAAAAGTAATTACTGTCACATTAGTATAACAAACACATTTTCTGATGGAGATAAATCATTGAAAAGTTTATGTTGAAGTGATACGTATTGTTCAATGTTTTCAAATATATTCCTTAGCTGTTGCCAAAAGCTTGGTTACAAATCACCATTTCTTCTTTCGCAACAAATAAACTAGTGTGGGCAAACAGCGAGGGCAGGTTACATATTGCAGCAGATTAGGGTAATGGTCCATGAAACTGCTCATAAAATCCAAAGCCCTGAGTTCAAATCGAAAGCTGGCATAGGTGCTGACAGTCACTTATTGTTTATGACTATTAGATATTAGACAATAAGGTGATGCATATTCTACCACAGTATCTCATCAGATTCCTGCAGAGGGAGAAATTCTGTATAGGAGGTGAATGTGAATAGGTAGATGTTAAATTAAAAGAAAGAACTTAAATTTATTAGTGTGTTTTTTTTTGTTCCTCAGACATTCCAAAAGCACTTCAAAGACAGTGAATTATTTGACTAAGTCCTGAGGTTCTGAAAGGTGCTATATAAATGTAAGTTCTGTAAATGGACCTATTATTTCTTTTCCCTCTTTTTCACCATCCCTCCCTTTTTTAATGGTTCTACTTGTTTGTCCTTTCAGCCGTTCGTTGGAAAGGATGTTTCAATGTGAAATGTGAATTGCCTTTTGTCTGCTGTATATTTGCAGTTTTTGCTATTCTTGGTTGATAACATCCCTTCCAAAATTAGCTGGCCCAGGCTGTAAAGCAGAAGTTCAGATGAGACCTTGTAAAGCAGCACCACAACTCTCTGGATTTGCACTCTCTCTCTCCGCTAATTCAACCTCATCTTTTACTTAGCTTTTGCTTTGCTGCAAATCTATGCAGTAAACATCATGCTCCACACAGCCTGGCACCTCTCTCATTAGCATCCACTATACTTGAAAACAATGATACAACATGCATGCTAATGTCACGCAGGGAAACAGCAGGTCAGAAGGACTCACTAGGCCCTAGAAGTGAGGGGACTTGCAATAAGTTCCAGAATTGCTGCAGTGAAGCAAGGGCAGAGAGTCGGAGGGTGTCTCTATGTAGTTGTAAGTTTCTGTAACTTACTAATCTCGTTCATTAGCTCCTGTCTGTGATTGAATATTAACAGTGAGAGCGTTTGTTTTACAGTGTAGCTTATAGAGAAATCAAAACAGTTGCCTTTCTTCTGATTTCTCCTTGAAATGCAGTGAGTACAAAGCTGTCATCCATGTCCTTTGATACTTGCAGCATTGAAACAGGAAAAAAAAGCTCTTTTTCATTTTAAATTGGATGCCAATGTGCTTTGATACAGCGATATTGTTTATTTTCAATCCATTATCCACTTACAAGCTTTGAGGTGTCCAGTTCCACACACGGCACTTTACTACACTAACATGGGTTAGTTCCAAATGGTTATTCAGTTAGGCTCTTTAAGAAAACAATTTTACCCTTTCTGACTTATTGGGGGCTGAATTGGGGGGGGGGGGGGGCGGCAATGTGTTGTTCAAAGTGATGCAGGCAGTACACAAACTTCATGCTACCTGCTAAGCATAGTGATAGTGACATGCAGTCCAGCACTGAATGCACTGCTCAGTGGCTGCACCTCTCAGCAGGGGGCCAAGTTTATGTGAGGTGAGTACCACTTAAACCTAGTCTGCATTACTTAAAGGCAGCCTTCCGCTCTTAGAGGAGAGATGCATTCTGGCTGTAGCAGAGGCTGGAACTGCTTAGGGATGAGTGAAAGACCAGGTGGAAGTCACAGAACTGGCACAATAGGCCAGAGAGTGTGCCCCAAGGTTGTTGGATGTTGCATTGGAGCCCTTGGTGCAAGAGATGGACAGGAGGAGAGTGGTCCTCTCCCTCAGAGGCCAGGAGGACCTCCAGACAAGTTCTGAAAAGGCACTGGGAGTAGATAACTGTGACGGTCAATGCCAGCTGTGTAGCCTCGAGGATGTGGATGCGGTGCCGAAAGAAGTTTGATGACCTCAC
This sequence comes from Heterodontus francisci, assembly GCF_036365525.1. Classification (NCBI taxonomy): domain Eukaryota; kingdom Metazoa; phylum Chordata; class Chondrichthyes; order Heterodontiformes; family Heterodontidae; genus Heterodontus; species Heterodontus francisci. Next base: position 29,261,588 of record NC_090371.1, on the reverse strand, counting down.
AAGAGTGATCAAGGTCAGTGAATGAATCCTCACATACCATATCCTATCAACTTCTTTAGCTTCACACACTGCTCCTTTCACCACACGCCTTCACTTGCCTATCAACCATCTATGTCAACTAACACTCAAACCTTACATTCATATGCTTCACCTCACCCTCATATACACACATCTCACAGCTTTCCCACAGTATTTGCTATTCAACTGTGGCAGGCACATCACCCAAATGCATTGCACCACACTCACTGACTGACACACGTCCCTCTCTTTTGTAGGACAAGATGACCCATAATAGATGGCAGCAGCAGCTAACCAGCAGAGGAAAGGCACAGCAGAATGCACTCAGCTCCATGGAGGAGACAGTGCTGGGGATAATTGGAGTGGCTATCACTGAGGCTGTAGCCAATGGTGTCACTGAAGCTGTCAAGGACGATGGTATGTACTTATCTAATGCAGCTTCTCAAATATCACTTCAGCTTCATCCTGAAATCTGTTAATCATGTACAAGCTGCAGATGGTATAACCAAGCACCTCTACTTCCCTCACCTCAACCCTGCCCTCATACATTTTTGCTTTCAAACACCTAAGATCTGCCACCTGGCCAACCAGTGGTGCATGAGGCTGAAGGTCTAGAGGGGCAACAGACTGAGAAGGAAGGAACATCATCACTCAATCTGACAGTTGCAACCACAAGCTCAGATACAGCCACTGCGCTAACTTTAGAGGGTAGCATAGAAGTGGGATTTGCACATGATGCTCCAGCAGATTACTAGAATTTCTGATGTGCTGCCCTCATGGAGTGACAGTGGCATCATGCAGCCCAAACCTGCTTCTCTCTTTCAGGATGATTCCTGCTCCCACCACTGCCACCCAGTCAGAACCCTTGCTGTTGCCTATCAGCCATCCAGCCCAAACTGCTGCTGCCCATGCTGCGGTGAGGCATTCAAGGCCCAGAACTGCTTGCGGGTGTCCTCTGAAGCCACCTGCAGTCTCTCCCACTGAAAGTCAGCAGCCTTGCACCAGCTATGCTGCAGCCACTGGAGTAGCACTACGTAGGAGCATTCGACCAGGCAATGGTTGCTTTGTGGTAAGTTGGAGAAGTGTTGAGCAATGGGGATCTGGAGTCTAATGATGCGCTAACAGAAATGCCATCCGGCAAGTTGAAGTGCCAGCTGCCTCATCCCCTCATCTTCCTCCCCCTCCTCCTCCTCCTGAGTTGCTCGTCATACCTGTGGTGACAGGGGCTGCACCCTCACCTAATCCATGAGCAAATTGCCATAATGTAGATAAGATCAAGCATTGGTATGGGAGAAATGGGTTTTGATTCATGGGGCACTGGCATCAGCACTGGGGAAAGAGGGAGCTGTACCACCTGAACAGCGCTGGGACCAGTGTCCAAGAGAATCACATAACTAGGGCTGTAGAGAGGGCTTTAAACTAAATAGTGGCGGGCAGGGTTCACATGAGGGGGGATTTGAAAAGTTAAAGAGAAAGGACAAAGCAATAGTGCAGGGTAGCGATACAGGTAATGATAATCAGAATGTGACAGGAAGGGATAGAGTGTACAAGCATAAGAGTGCACTAGCAAATAAGGTCAAAGTAGGGGAAAAATGGTAAAAAAAGCAGTATTAAAGGCTCTTTATCTGAATGTGTGCAGCATTCAAAACAACATGGATGAATTGATGGCACAAATAGAAGTCAATGGGTATGATATGACAGTCATTGCAGAGATGTGGTTGCAAAGGGACCAAGGCTGGGAACTAAATATTCAAGAGGATTTGACGTTTCAGAAGATTAAGAAGAAAGGAAAAGGAGATGCGTTAGCTCTGTTAATAAAGGATGAGATCAGTACAGCAGTGAGAAATGATCTTGGCTCAGAAGAACAAGATGTGGAATCAGTTTGGGTGGAGTAAGAAATAGCAAAGGAAAGAAGTCACTGGTGGGAGGCTGCTTAACAGAAGCTACACTGTAGGACAGAGTATAAATCAAGAAATAATGGGGTTTGTAAGAAAGGTACTGCAGTATTCATGGGTGATTTTAATCGGCATATCGATTGGCCAAATCAAATTGGCAAAGGTAACCTGGAGGATGAGTTCATAGAGTGTATTCAGGACTGTTTCTTAGAGCATTACATACTGGAACGAACCAGGGAGAAGGCTATTTTAGACCTGGTGATCCTTACTTAAGGAGGGATATATTTGCATTGGAAGCAGTTCAGAGAAAGTTCACGAGGCTGATTCCTGGAATGAAGGGGTTGTCTTATGAGGAAAGGTTAAGAGATTGGGCCTATACTCATTGGAATTTAGAAGAATGAGAGGTGATCTCATTGAAACATATAAGATTCTGAGGGGGTTTGACAGGGTGGATTCTGAGAGCATGTTTCCCCTCATGGGGGAATCTAAAACTAGGGGACAGTTTCAAAATAAGGGGTCTCCCTTTTAAAATGGAGATGAGGAGGAATTTCTTCTCTCAGAGGGTTGTTAATCTTTGGAATTCTCTTCCTCAACAAGAGGCAGAGGCTGGCTCATTGAATATATTCAAGGCTGAGTTAGACAGATTTTTGATCTTCAAGGGAGTCAAGGGTTAAGGGGGGCAGGCGGGAAAGTGGAGTTAAGGGCACAATCATATCTGCCACGATCTTATTGAATGGTGGAATAGGCTCAAGGGGCCAAATAGTCTACTCCTACTGCTATTTCTAATGATCTTATCATCTCATGATCTCATGATGGCTTAATTTGGAGGATGAAACAGACGACCGCGTATCTGGACACTCACTCCAGCGGGTACTGGAGGACTCCCCCCAAGAAGTTCAGACAGCAGAACCATTGCTTCAGTGCATCAGTGGCCTGCTTGATGATGTTCCTCATGCAGCATGGCTCTCACTATATGAGTGCTGGCCACAAGTGGAGCGGAGCTATCAGCCAGGTGTAGAGGAGGTAGCCGTTGTTGCCCAGCAGCCACTGTCTGGTTCGACACAGTAGCTGGTAAATTGCTGGACCAGCAGACTTGGGCAGGATGAACGCATCATGACTGCTGCCAGGATGGCAGGCATTCAAGAGCATGATGTGCTGGGCATAGCCACACACCAACTGTACATTGAGTGACTGTTATCCTTTGTGGCGCAGACACAATGGGCTGAATGGCCTCCTTCTATGCCATAACCTTTCTATGATTCTATGGTGCATCTCAGCATTAAGATGCGGCACCACAAAGCCACATGTGTGCAGTCAATGGTACCCTGCACCATGGGGAAGTCTGCTATCCTGGCAAAGCCACGTGTGGGCGGCTGATGGCTCCCTTCAAAATGGAGATTCCACCTATTCTGGCAAAACCATCTGCAACTACTCCTGCTTCTCTCTGTTTAGAGAGAAGACTATGAGGTCCTCTCTCCTGGCAGGGCCTCTGTCACCTCCCAACTGCAGTGATGGACGGCGAGATGCAAGATGTTTGCTCCTGCCTGGAAATATACACTTGCAAAACAATTCAGGGCCACAGTCAACTTGCCGGCCACTGGCTGTGCCATCATCGCTCTGCACTGAGACTGCAGGCCTAGTTTCAAAAAGTGACTCCCTCCCAGGTGAATTGTAGTCACTGAACACACTGCTCCTGGCTTAGGTGAAGTGCAAGTTGGATGATGATGCCTTTAAATACCACTGGTCAGGGGGTGAGGGTTCCTCTTGCTGCTGAACAAATATTCAGCTTTATGTGTTTTTGTTTATTCTTTCATGGGATGTGGGCATCGCTGGCAAAGCCAGCATTTGTTGCCCATCCCTAGCTGCCCTTGACAACTGAGTGGCTTGCAAGGTCATTTCAGAGAGCAGTTCAGAGTCAACCACATTGCTGTGGGCCCTGAATCACATGTAGGCCAGACCAGGTAAGGATGACAGATTTCATTCCCTAAAGAATATTAGTGAACCAGATGTTTTTTATGATAATTGTTTCATAGTCATTATTACAGAGACTAGCTTTCAATTCCAGATGTATTAATTGAATTTAAATTCTACTAGCTACCGTGGTGGGATCTGAACCCGTGTCCCCCAGAGTACTCGCTTACACCTCTGTATTGCTAGTCCAGTGACATTACCACTACACTAAAGGCCTGCTACCTGAACCAGCCGGGACCCGATGACATGTGTTGGGTTCGGGTCGGGTCGGGCGCGAAATTGGAGGGACTCGGGCCAGGTCGGGCTCGGGTCTGATGTGGATTGGCCAGGTTTGGGTCAGGTTCCTTTTCCCAACCTGAGAAGACCTTTACACTACACCACTACACCACTAAGAGAAGGCATTAATGAGAGTGGTGAGGTCGAAAATAGCTGATCATGACACTAATCAGCTTTAGACGCTGATTGGCTTCACAATTTGCCCACTTTGCATACTTCTGGCTCATGCACATAACACCCGCACTAATGCCCTCAACAAGAGGGCTTTCGGTGTGAGCTTCAGCGAACATGGGCGTGAGCCATGCGTACAGCACTTTTCTCCTGAACCAGCACCAGTAGCTCTGAAACTACCGGTGTGACAGAGCTGAATTTTGCAGCCGTTGATGGCAGTGACAGTGTGTTTCTGGATATTATCGAATAACAGGTGAAATTGTGAGACTAGCTAAGAGGAAAAAGGAAGCATACATAAGGTCTAGGCGGCTGATGAAAGACGAAGCTTTGAAAGAATATCGGGAATGTAGGACCAATCTGAAACGAGGAATTAAGAGGGCTAAAAGGGGTCATGAAATATCTTTAGCAAACAGGGTTAAGGAAAATCCCAAAGCCTTTTATTCATATATAAGGAGAAAGAGGGTAACTAGAGAAAGGATTGGCCCACTAAAGGACAAAGGAGGAATGTTATGCTTGGACTCAGAGAAAATGGGTGAGATTCTAAACGAGTACTTTGCATCGGTATTCACCGAGGAGAGGGACATGACGGATGTTGAGGTTAGGAACAGATGTTTGATTACTCTAGGTCAAGTCGGCATAAGGAGGGAGGAAGTGTTGGGTATTCTAAAGGGCATTAAGGTGGACAAGTCCCCAGGTCCGGATGGGATCTATCCCAGGTTACTGAGGGAAGCGAGAGAGGAAATAGCTGGGGCCTTAACAGATATCTTTGCAGCATCCTTAAACACGGGTGAGGTCCCGGAGGACTGGAGAATTGCTAATGTTGTCCCCTTGTTTAAGAAGGGTAGCAGGGATAATCCAGGTAATTATAGACCGGTGAGCCTGACGTCAGTGGTAGGGAAGCTGCTGGAGAAGATACTGAGGGATAGGATCTATTCCCATTTGGAAGAAAATGGGCTCATCAGTGATAGGCAACATGGTTTTGTGCAGGGAAGGTCATGTCTTACCAACTTAATAGAATTCTTTGAGGAAGTGACAAAGTTGACTGATGAGGGAAGGGCTGTCGATGTCATATACATGGACTTCAGTAAGGCGTTTGATAAGGTTCCCCATGGCAGGCTGATGGAGAAAGTGAAGGCGCTTGGGGTCCAAGGTGTACTAGCTAGATGGATAAAGAACTGGCTGGGCAACAGGAGACAGAGAGTAGCAGTAGAAGGGAGTTTCTCAAAATGGAGACGTGTGACCAGTGGTGTTCCACAGGGATCCGTGCTGGGACCACTGTTGTTTGTGATATACATTAATGATTTGGAGGAAAGTATAGGTGGACTGATTAGCAAGTTTGCAGACGACACTAAGATTGGTGGAGTAGCAGATAGTGAAGGGGACTGTCAGAGAATACAGCAGAATATAGATAGATTGGAGAGTTGGGCAGAGAAATGGCAGATGGAGTTCAATCAGGGCAAATGCGAGGTGATGCATTTTGGAAGATCCAATTCAAGAGTGAACTATACAGTAAATGGAAAAGTCCTGGGGAAAGTTGATGTCCAGAGAGATTTGGGTGTTCAGGTCCACTGTTCCCTGAAGGTGGCAACGCAGGTAAATAGAGTGGTCAAGAAGGCATACGGCATGCTTTCCTTCATCGGACGGGGCATTGAGTACAAGAGTTGGCAGGTCATGTTACAGTTGTATAGGACTTTGGTTCGGCCACATTTGGAATACTGCGTACAGTTCTGGTCGCCACATTATCAAAAGGATGTGGATGCTTTGGAGAGGGTGCAGAGGAGGTTCACCAGGATGTTGCCTGGTATGGAGGGCGCTAGCTATGAAGAGAGGTTGAGTAGATTAGGATTATTTTCATTAGAAAGACGGAGGTTGAGGGGGGACCTGATTGAGGTGTACAAAATCATGAGAGGTATAGACAGGGTGGATAGCAAGAGGCTTTTTCCCAGAGTGGGGGTCTCAATTACTAGAGGACACGAGTTCAAAGTGAAAGGGGAAATGTTTAGGGGGGATATGCGTGGAAAGTTCTTTCCGCAGAGGGTGGTGGGCACCTGGAACGCATTGCCAGCGGAGGTGGTAGATACGGGCACAATGGAGTCTTTTAAGATGTATCTAGACAGATACATGAATGGGCAGGAAGAAAAGAGATACAGAACCTTAGAAAATAGGCGACATGTTTAGAGAGAGGATCTGGATCGGCGCAGGCTTGGAGGGCCGAAGGGCCTGTTCCTGTGCTGTAATTATCTTTGTTATCTTTGACTCTGTAGAGGGTAGATATTCCTGGTTTCCTGCCTGGCCTGGCCTGGCACTCAAAGTCACCACACCAGTTTGGCTCAGAAGCTACCACAATGTCCTCTTCTGGGTCAGATCCTGTGAACAACTGCAACACCATGGAAAACGTAAAATTGGCAGCAGCAATGAAGTCTGATGACTGAAGACAACAATATGGGAAAAGGTGGTGGTGGGGAGGAGAGGTTGGTGGTGATTTAAAATGGAAGAAATTGGGGAAATCATGGTTACAGTATTAAAATATGTAATCTTCAATGCTGCCCCATCCGCAACCTTAAATATGTGCCGCATGGATCGGTGCTGGGCCCTCTGTTGTTTGTCATATCTATTAATGACTTGGATGTGAATGTACGGGGCATGATTAGTAAGTTTGCAGATGACACTAAAATTGGTGGTATAGTGGACAGTGAAGAAGGTTGTCTAAGGTTACAACAGAATATAGATCAACTGGGAAAGTGGGCAAGGGATTGACAAATGGAATTTAACGCAGACAAGCGCGAAGTGATGCATTTTGGGAAGTTAAACCAGGGCAGGACATATACAGTGAATGGCAGGGCTCGAGGGAGTGTATTTGAGTAGAGAGACCTTGGGGTGCAAGTACATAGTTCCCTGAAAGTGGCAGCACAGGTAGACAGGGTGGTGAAGAAGGCGTATGGCATGCTTGCCTTCATCGCCCGAGGCATTGAGTAGAAGAGTTGGGACGTCATGTTACAGTCGTACATAACGTTGGTTAGGCCGCATTTGGAGTACTGTGTGCAGTTCTGGTCGCCACATTACAGGAAAGATGTGATTAAGCCAGAGAGGGTGCAGAAACGATTCACAAGGATGTTGCCTGGTTTGGAGGGCTTGAGTTATAAAGATAGATTGGAGAGGCTGGGTCTGTTTTCCCTGGAGCAAAGGAGGCTGAGAGGGGACATGATAGAGGTATATAAAATTATGAGAGGCATAGATAGGGTAGATAGCAAGAGTCTGTTTCCCATGGTAGGGGTGACTAAAACTAGAGGGTATAGATATAAAGTGAGAGGGAGGAGGTTTGAAGAGGATCAAAGGGATAAATTTTTCACACAAAGAATAGTGGGTATCTGGAATGAGCTGCCTGAGGAGGTGGTGGAGGCAGGAACAGTAGCAACATTTAAGAGGCATCTGGACAGGTACTTGAAAGAGCAAGGCATAGAGGGAAATGGAATTAATGCAGGCAGGTGGGATTAGTATAGATAGGTATTATGGTCGGCATGGATGCGGTGGGCCGAAGGGCCTGTTTCTATGCTGTACGACTCTATGACTCTATGACTCTCTATATTCACTCCTTCTACAAGCCAGGGCTTCTTCGACAGCACTTTCCAAACCCACAGAAGGACAAGGGTAGCATGTACTTGGGAACACCTCCAAGTCACACACCAGCCTGACTTGGAAATATATCACCGTTCCTACAGTGTTGCTGGGTCAAAATCCAGGAACTCCCTAACAGAACTGTGGGAGCACCTTCACCACACTGACTGCAACTGTTCAAGAAGGCAGGTCAGCAACACCTTCTCAAGGGCAATTAGAGATGGGCAATAAATACAGGCCTTGCCAACAAAACCCATCCTGGGAATGAACAAATAAATGTTTTAAAATTATACTCAAAAATCAATGTTAACCTTGGGACAGGTGGCTTTCTGTTAGCTCTACAAAACACATCCCTGGCTGAAACATTGTCCTCATTCAAGATTTTAAAAATCTTGATAATATAAAGAGTATTAGAAAATTTGTAAACCAGTTACAGAGTATCAAAAATCTGCTTGCCAGAGAATGGTTTAGATGTGACTTGCTGCATTAAAGTGCATTGAATAGATCATGAAAATGGTGATTACTTCACAGAATGTGTTCTTTACTGGGTAAGTCAACTCTGAGCAATTTACTTGCCTTTATATGCATTTGCCTCTATCTAATCTATTTATCTCTTTTTAAATGCATAATTAGGAATGTAATATGGCTTTACTTCACCACTGAGAATGATGGATAAAACACAGAAAAACAACAGCTCCTTCATTTATGAATTGATGCAAAAGATTAAAGAAAGACTTGCATTTATATTTTTTTATTCGTTCACGCGATGTGGGCATCGCTGGCAAGGCCAACATTTATTGCCCATCCCTAATTGCCATTGAGAAGGTGGTAGTGACTGCCTGCTGCAGTCCTTGGAGTGTAGGTACACCACAGGGCTGTTAGGAAGGCAGTTCCAGGATTTTGACCCAGTGACAATGAAGGAACGCCGATATATTTTCAAGTCAGGATGGTGTGTGGCTTGGAGGGGAACCTGCAGGGGGTGGTGTTCCCGTGCATCTGCTGCCCTTGTTCTTCTAGGTGGTAACGGTTGCGGATCTGGAAGGTGCTGTCGAAGGAGCCTTGGTGAATTGCTGCAGTTCATCTTGCTGCCAATGTGCGTCGGTGATGAAGGGAATGAATGTATGTGCATGGGGTGCCAATCAAGTGAGTTACTTAGTCCTGAATGGTGCCGAGCTTCTTGAACCTGTTGTTGGACCTGCATCCATCCAGGCAAGTGGAGAGTATTCCATCACACTGCTGACTTGTGCCTTATAGATGGTGGACAGGCTTTGGGGATACAGGAAGTGAGTTACTCGCCACAGAATTCCCAGCTTCTGTCCTGCTCTTGTCGCACACTATTTATGTGGCTGGTCCAGTTCAGTTTCTGGTCAATGGCAAGCCCCAGGATGTTGATAGTGGGGGAATCAGTGACGGCAATGCCATTGAACATCAAGGGGAGATGTTTAGATTCTCTCTTGTTTGGGATGGTCATTGCCTGGCACTTAAGTGTCACAAATTTTACTTGCCACTTATCAGCCCAAGTCTGGTTGTTGTCCAGATCTTGCTGCATCTGGACAGGGGCTGCTTCCATATGTGAGGTGTCGTGAATAGTGCTAAACATTTGCAATCATCAGCGAACATCCCCACTTTTGAGCTTATGATGGAGGGAATGTCATTTATGAACCAGCTGAAAATGGTTGGGCCTAGAACACTCCCCTGAGGAACTCCTGCAGTGATGTCCTGGAACTGAGGTGATTAACCTCCAACAACCACAATCATTTTCCTTTGTGCTCGGTAAGATTCCAACCAGTGGAGAGATTTCCCCCTAATTCTCATTGACTCCAGTTTTGCTTCGGCTCCTTGATGCCATACCTGGTCAAATGCTATCATGCTTTTCATGACCTCAGGACATCCCTAAAGAACTTTACAACCAAGTAAGTACTTTTGAAGTGTAGTCAGTGTTGTAATGTAGGGAAATGTAGCACCCACAACCAGCAATAAAATAAGGATTAATTGGTTGAGGGATTAATGTTGGCCAGGACACCAGGAGAACTTCCCTGCTCTTCTTTGAGTAGTGCCATCTGAGAGATTGGATAACGCCTGGGTTTAACATCTCAACCAAAAGGCAGCACCTCAGACAGTGCAGCACTCCCTCAGTTAGGTTATGTACTCATGTCTGTGGCTCATTCCCTCTGACTCAGAAGGGAGATGTGCGACCTACTGAGCCACAGCTGATACACAAGTTAAATACAAATCTAAAGTAAAAAAAGCCTACAGCAATGCATGATGCAAAGTGTCAACTTCTATTGAGAAGCCCACGTGAAGGACCAGGACTGATAGTGCAAAATGTCAGCAATGTTAGAGGTAAACAAGGTACAATAGTGAACCCAGCTCAGGCAAAGTTAAATTGTAGATTGTAGGGGGAAGCAAAATTAGAGTAATAAGAAAGTCTGCCAGTTAAGATCCTGGCAGTGAGCAGGTTAGAATGGGATCAGTCTTGAGGGTAAATTCAATAATCGCACACTCCCAGCAGGACAGATTTGCTCAAAAGGAGGTGGATCAGAGAATTGATGCTACAGTGTTGTTCCCTTTTAGTGCCACTTAGTGCTGAGAGTGCAAGGCCAGTAGACATCCTATAATTTCAGTGGGCCTGCAGCAAAAATAAAGATTCGCAGGGCACTAGATTTGGAGAGGATATGGATACATACAGAGGTGAAAATGGAAGTAAGGGCCTAGAAAATCACTGGTGCTGAGTTAGTTTCTCAAGACGCTTAAGCACATTCCGTGCTAAAAGTAAAAGGCAGAAAAAGAGGTTTCCAGGGCATTTTCAATTATCGACCTCATGCCTGTTTAATCCACCCCTCATTTTTCAACAATGGTCTGCTCTGAATGCAGCAGGTGTTCAGGATAATCAGGTCGACAAGGGGCCTAACCAGCAGTCCTTAAAAGGACAACTATTGGCGCCTAGCAGAAAGGTAAGTTTGTTCAAAGGGACTTACCTGAATGTGGACCCGGGAGAAGCCCAGTGCACGAGGTCTTCTTCTGGTGCAGAGCAAGCAAAAGATAGAAAGGACGACTCCAAAATACCTTGACAAGAAGCATGAGCGAGAATGCAACCAGAAACAAACAGGCAGAAGACCAGAATTGATTGTCCCAATTTATGATGTCTCTTTGCTCCTCGGAGACATGATGGAAAGTGTGTTTTATGAGAAAAACAGTGTGATGATCAGTCCTAGATCTGAGAAGGATGAATATACAAGAAAGAAAGATCATTTATTACAAAAGGTTTGAATCATTTTTCTTTGATTGCACTTGGCTACAAGGCAACAAGGTTTTTTCTCTAATCCTTGTTTTCCAATCTTGTACTTGAGTTTGCACAATATAACTTACAGAGAGAGTGAATGTCAACAGTTACTACTGTTTCAATAGAGTTGCGACTGATATCTTTAGCTGGACTAATAATACTGGTTTAAAGAACTGAAACTTCACTTGGTGGTTCAAGGGAAGCTAGAAGGTGTTTGCTGACAATAGTGTGTGCTCTGGGATGCCAATTTTATTGATCCTGTACTGCAAGATCCAACTAATCAGTAGTAAAACTGAATCCACCATCTTTAACCTTTACCAAACACTGCTTGCCTTTGCCACCAACTCCATCCCTGAGCACTGTCTCAGATTACGGCAACTTGTTCACAACCATATTGTCTGGTTTGATGCCGAGATGAACTCCTGAATCCTTATCCTCTCCATCACAAAGACAGCCTACTTTCACCTCTGTATCATCACCCACCTCCATCCGTACCTCAACCCATCTTCAGCTGAAACCCTAAATTTCTCCATGGCCTGCCTCTCCCTTGCTCTGTAACCTCCTCCAAGTCTACAACCCCGGGAACTCACTGTTTCTTATTAGTACAACCATCTCCTTGCCATTGGCGTGTGTCTTTAACCTAGGTCCCATTCTCGAGAATTCCTTCCCTAAATCGTATAACTTAATTTTCCTCTTTTAAGACTATTTTTTAAAATCCACCTCTTTAGATAAGCTTTCCAACATCTCTTCCAATCTTTACCTTGTCGTTCAGTCTCAAACCTCTGTGAAGCATCTTGTTTTTTTTTTTACATTGTTACGACCAGGTGAGAAAGGTGTCTAGGGGTCTGTTACTATCTTCACCTGGTCTTATTGTAACAGGGTTTAATTTTAAACACACTGTGTTTTGAGCTCACCCTTTGTGAATGCTTGTTCACAGTTTTCCAATTGTAAGGCAAAGAAATGAGCACAAACAGGCTTTCTTTGGTTTAAAGAAGAAAAGTGAAATTTATTAAACTTACTTAAACTCTAATATGGTTCACGCCTATGGATATATGATGCACCCACACTAGCATACACACATGATACACACATGCAGATAGGGACAGAGAAGAGAAGAAAAGGTAAAGTGGAACAGTTTGAGGTAATATCTTGTTACTGTGCTTCGAGCTTGCTGTAGTTTATTGAAGATATGGTCTTCTGTTTCATTGGGGCCCAGTATCCTTCTTAAACCTTGTTCACATAGCAGACTTTTCTCTCTTTGAGCTTATATGTCTTCAATGGTTTCCGAAGCTGGTGAGAGCGAGATGAGGGCAGAAAGGAGAGGAGGTAATTCTTGCTTCAGTTCCAGGAGCACATGGCGTTCTGAGTTTCAAACATTCTGTTGGAAGTTCAAATTCAAAAAACTCCAACAGTCAGTCATAGAGTCTTACAGTTATACAACACAGGCCCTCCAGCCCACCGAAGTCATGTGACTAACCTGGCCTGAGCACGTCTGTTTGTGTATTCGGCCATCTTAGTAGTTAACCTGGAATGCTTCAATGTCTGGTAATCAAAAGTCCATTGTGGAGTAAATTGGAGCAGGGAATAGCTCCTTTGTCTTTTGAAGTACTTGTCTGTTGATATGCTAATGTATCTCTCCAGTCAAAGTCTCCAATTGTTTTTTAAAGCAAGTTCTTTCTTCACTATCAGCAGTTTAAAAATCAATGTTCATGTGGTGAAATTATGCCTCAGTCTTGGCAGGTGGGGGGTTTGCCTGACAACATGAAAGACTTAATATAAATGCAAAATAAAAGCAAAATACTGCGGATGCTGGAAATCTGAAATAAGAACAAGAATTGCTGGAAATACTCAGCAGGTCTGGCAGCATCTGTGGAGACAGAAGCAGAGTTAACGTTTCAGGTCAGTTACTTTTCATCAGACTGGCAAAGGTTAGAAATGTAATAGGTTTCAAGCAAATAAAGCGGGGGTGGGAGATAAGAGAACAAGAGGGAGGTGTTGCTAGGACGGAGGGTCAGAGAGATTAACTAACAAAGAGGTCATGGGGCAAAGACAAAGAGAGTGTGCTAATGGTGTGGTGAAAGACAAAGCATTAGTGCAGAGAGGGTATTAAATGATAGTATAATGAACAGCCCTAGCCAAAAGCACAAACATGAAAAACCAATGGGCAGAGACATGGTAAAAAAATGATGAAACAAAATAAAATGAAAAATAAAAAAATATAAATAAAAATAAAAATACAAATAAAAATAGTCATGCTCTGAAATTATTGAATTCAATGTTCAGTCTGGCAGGCTGTAGTGTGCCTATTCGGTAAATGAGGTGCTGTTCCTCAAGCTTGCGTTGATGTTCACTGGAACATTGCAGCAATCCCAGGACAGAGATATGGGCATGAGAGCAGGGGTGTGTGCTGAAATGGCAAGCAAACGGAAGCTCGGGGTCATGTTTTCGGACTGAGCGGAGGTGTTCCGCAATGCGGTCACCAAATCTGGTTTGGAATACACTATACTAAATTGAAAGTACAAGTTAATCGCTGCTTCACCTGAAAGGAGTGTTTGGGGCCTTGGATAGTGAGGAGAGAGGAGATAAAAGGGCAGGTATTGCACCTCCTGTGATTGCATGGGAAGGTGCCGTGGGAAGGGGACAAGGTGTCAGGGGTAATGGAGGAGTGGACCAGGGTGTCACGGAGGATATGATCCCTTCAAAATACTGACGGGGAGGGGAGGGGAAGATGCGTTTGGTAGTGGCATCACGCTGGAGGTGGCGGAAATGGTGGAGGATGATCCTTTGGATGTGCAGGCTGGTGGGGTGGAAACTGAGGACAAGGGGAACCCTGTCACGGTTCTGGGAGTGGGGGGAAATGGGGTGAAGGCAGAAGTGCGGGAAATGGGCCGGACACGGTTGAGGGCCCTGTCAGCAACAGTGGGGGGATATGCTTGGTTGAGGAAAAAGGAAGATATATCAGAAGAGCTGTTGTGGAAGGTTGCATCAGAGCAGAAGCATCGGAGATGGAGAAACTGGTAGAATGGAATAGAAACATAGAAACAGAGAAAATAGGAGCAGCAGTAGGCCATTCGGCCCTTCGAGCCTGCTCCACCATTCATTATAATCATGGCTGATCATCCAAATCAGTAACCTGTTCCCACTTTTCCCCCATACCCTTTGATCCCCTTCACCCCAAGAGCTACATCTAACTCCTTCTTGAAAACATACAATGTTTTGGCCTCAACTGCTTTCTGTGGTAATGAATTCCATAGGCTCACCACTCTCTGGGTGAAGAAATTTCTCCTCAACGCGGTCCTGAAAGGTTTACCCCGTATCCTTAGACTATGACCCCTGGTTCTGGACTCACCCACCATCGGGAATATCCTTCCTGCATTTACCATGTCAAGTCCTGTTAGGATTTTATCGGTTTCGCTGAGATCCCCCCTCATTCTTCTGAACTCCAGCGAATATAATCCTAACCGACTCAATCTCTCCTCATATGTCAGTCCCGCCATCCCAGGAATCAGTCTGGTAAACCTTCGCTGCACTCCCTCTATAGCAAGAACATCCTTTCTCAGATAAGGAGACCAAAACTGCACACAATATTCCAGGTCTGGCCTCACCAAGGCCCTGTATAATTGCAGCAAGACATCCCTGCCCCTGTACTTGAATCCTCTCGCTATGAAGGCCAACATACCATTTGCCCTTTTTACCGCCTGTTGCACCTGCATGCTTACCTTCAGCGACTGGTGTACGAGAACACCCAGGTCTTGTTGCATGTTCCCCTCTCTCAGTTTATAGCCATTCAGATAATAATCTGCCTTCCTGATTTTGCTACCAAAGTGGATAATCTCACATTTATCCACATTATACTGCATCTGCCATGCATTTGCCCACTCACTCAACTTGTCCAAATCACCCTGAAGTCTCTCTGCATCCTCCTCACAACTCACCCTCCCACCCAGTTTTATGTCATCTGCAAATTTGGAGATATTACATTTAGTTCCCTCATCTAAATAATTAATATATGTTGTAAATAGCTGGGGTCCTAACACCGATCGTTGCGGTACCCCACTAGTCACTGCCTGCCATTCGGAAAAAGACCCGTTTATTGCTACTCTTTGTTACCTGTCTGCCAACCAATTTTCTGGAGTCCTTAGAGGAAGCAGGGTGTGAAGAAGTCTATTTGAGGTAGCTGTGGGAGTCGGTGGGCTTCTACTGAATGTTAGTGGACAGCCTATCCCCAGAGATGGAGACAGAGAACTTGAGGAAGGGAAGGGAAGTGTTAGAGATGGACCATGTAAAGGTGACAGAAGGGTGGAAATTGGAAGCAAAATTGATGAAGGTTTCCAGTTCATGGCGGGAGCAGGAAACAGCGCCGATACAGTCATCAATGTGCCAGTAAAATAGTTGGGGGGTGG
Organism: Heterodontus francisci; assembly: GCF_036365525.1. Lineage (NCBI taxonomy): Eukaryota > Metazoa > Chordata > Chondrichthyes > Heterodontiformes > Heterodontidae > Heterodontus > Heterodontus francisci. Next base: position 29,245,956 of record NC_090371.1, on the reverse strand, counting down.
GGGCCTGAGTAAGACTAGAACACAGAATGTTCGCCATATCCCACAAAAAGACAGGCATAACGAGGACCCATGCGGGTACCCATAGCAACACCTTTTATTTGAAGGAAGTGAGTGGAGTTGAAGGAGAAGTTGTTCAATGTGAGAACAAGTTCAGCCAGGCGGAGGAGGGTGGTGGTGGATGGGGACCGTTTGGGCCTCCGTTCAAGGAAGAAGTGGCGAGCCCTCCAACCGTCCTGGTGCTGGATGGTGGTATAGAGAGATTGGACGTCCATAGTGCAGAGGAGGTGGTTAGGGCTAGGAAATTAAATTGTCAAAATGACATAGGGCGTCAGAAGAGTCACAGATGTAGGCGAGAAGAGACTGGACCAGAGGAGAAAAGATAGAGTCAAGATAGGAAGAAATAAGTTCAGTGGGGCAGGAACAGGCTGAAGTGATGGGTCTGCCAGGACAGTCCTGTTTGTTAAATTTAGGAAGGAGGTAGAAGTGGGCTCGCGGGTTGCGGGATAATGAGGTTGGAAGCTGTAGAGGGAAGATCTCCAGAGGAGATGAGGTCAGTGACAGTCCTGGAGACAGTGGCTTGATGTTCGGTGGTGGCCAGTGGGAGGTAGGAAGAAGTGTCTGAGAGTTAGCATTCAGTTTCTGCATGGTAGAGGTCAGTCCGCCAAACAAGAACAGCACCACCCTTGTCAGCAGTTGTCTATTTTTTTTTTTATTTTACTTTGTTTCATCGTTTTTTTTTTAACCATGTGCCTGCCCACTGGTTTTTCATGTTTGTGCTTTTAGCTAGGGCTGTTCATTATTCTGTCATTTAAACCCTCTCTGCACTAATGCTTTGTCTTTCAGCACACCATTATCACACTCTCTTTGCCTTTTTCCCATAACCTCCCTGTCAGTTAATCTTTCTGACCCTCTGTCCTATCAACACCTTCCCTTTTGTTCTCTTTTCTCCCACCCCCACTTTAATTGCTTGAAACCGATTACATTTCTAACCTTTGCCAGTTCTGATGAAAGGTTACTGACCTGAAACGTTAACTCTACTTCTCTCTCCACAGATGCTGCCAGACCTGCTGAGTATTTCCAGCACTTTCTATTTTTATTTTGTATAAATGCAACTTGTTTCTGTTATTGATCCTTTCCTTCTGCTCTCCTAATGCTTTTAATTATAAATCCTATTGGAAAAGTTATCCTTGCCGATGCTTTGTGCAACAACCCAAATTCTTCTGAAGACTCCCACCACATAGTGTCTCAGCTGTGGTATACAATATTAGCTTTGGGACAAACTACTGGCATTGTCTATGCCACTTCAGATTTGCTGCCATACTCATTGCAGCAGACTTTACTTGGAAATGCAGGAAAATACAGAGGAAGTAATGGATGCCAAGATTGATCTATTAGCTGGTTAAATATATGCTAGTCGTCGCCGATCTCTCGAAAATCCAAACCATTGGCTCAAATATTGACAGAAAAATCACAGTATGTTAATGACACCCGCTGTTATAAATGTACCAATCAGCCAGCAATTTCAGGTGATTAAGACATACTCACTGAGTTATAAATTGCCATCATTTGCTGGTTGTTTTATGCTGCTCCGCCATTCCTTTCGTGGCACTTCACTAGTTTCACCATGCCATCCCAAAAATGAAATGTTTATTCCTCATCTCTGTTTTCTGTCTATTAACCAACCTCAGTCCATACTTTTACGAATCCTGCGAGCCCTAATCTTGTGTAACAACCTCTTATGTGGCATCTTATTGAATGACTTCTGAAAATCGAAGTATACTATATCCACACCTTTCCCCTTATCTCCTATACTAGTTACAACCTCAAAAAACTCTAATAGATTTGTCAAACACAATTTCCCTTTGATAACACCATGTTGACTCTGTCTAATCATATTTTGATTTTTCAAATGCCCAGTTACCACATCGTTAATAATAGATCATCACATTGTCCCTACTTCTGATGTCAGATTAACTGGGCAATAGCTACCCGTTTTCTCTCTCCCTCCTTTCTTGAACAGTGGTAATAGATTTACTACCTTCCAATCCTCAGAGACTGTTCTAGAATCTCCGGAATTCTGTAAAATCGAAACCAATGAATCGACTATCCCTGAACACCCTGCCCCCTTCAGAGGGGAAAATACAGAAAGAAGGGTATTAGAATGACAGAAAACGGAAGATTAATACATTATTGCTAACCCCAGTGGCTTACACAGTGAAATGCTTCCAATAACTTTAATGTATAGTGATGGGTTAAGTTTACAGCTCATACGAATAAAGAAAGAGGAGGAAGCCATTCAGCCCCTCGGGTCTGTTCCACAATCTAACATCAGCCATGGATCAGTTGGAAGCACTCATGCCTCTCCCCTCTCAGGTGAATGTAAAAGATCCCATGGCACTATTTCAAGGAAGAGCAGGGGAGTTCTCCCTGGTGTCCTGGCCAATATTTATCCCTCAATCAACATTACAAAAACAGATTTCCTGGTCATTTTCACATTGCTGTTTGTGGGAGCTGTGTGTCCTACATTCCAGCACTTCATTTCATTGGCTTTAAATTGCTTTGGGACGTTCTGTGGTTGTGAAAGGTGCTACATAAATGCAAGTCTATTGTTTTTCTTTTAAATTATGGCTGATCTGTACCTCAACTCCATTTACCCCCAGTTTTTTCATATCCTTGATAAATGAAAATGTATATATCTCTGTATTGAAAATTTCAATAGACCCAGAATTTATAGCCTTTTAGAGGACAGAGTTTGAGATTTCCATTAGCCTTTGTGTGAGAAAGTGCTTCTTGATTTCACTCCTAAATGGCATGGCTCTAATTTTAAGATTATGCTCTCTTTCCTCACCAGAGGAAATAGTTTCTTTGTATCATAAAAACCTAGGAGCAAGAGCCAACCATTCAACCCCTTGAACCTGCTGTACCATTCAATTACTTCATGACCGATCTGCATCTTAGCTCCATCATACCAGCTTTGGTTTGGTAACCCTTAATACCCTTGCCTCGCAGAATTATCTACCCAATTGAAGTCCTTTATCATTTTAAATTCTTTGATCACTTCTTCCTTCACCTTTCTAAACTCAAGGGAATAGAAACCATCTCAAACCGTCTCAACATCCGGCAAAAGCACCTCCGAAAGCCCCGCAGCGCCCCTTTTATGGGAGTCCCGCAGAATCAGGTGCCAATTGCGCACTTAACTGGACAGTGGTGGGCCTTCCACAGGATCAAGGACCCTGGTTATGGAAGTCCCGCCCTCTCAGAGCTGCCAGCCAATCAGAGGCTGGCACCTCTTTAACTGAGCAGCGCCACCACGGAGGCAGTGGCTGCTGCTGGTGGAGCACCAACCCGAGGTCTAGGAGTGGCAGTGGAACCAGGCCACAGGTAGGTCAGGGTAGGAGGGGTCTCGCAGGGGAGGGGTGTGTAGGGGGGCCGGCAGAAAGGACATGGGGTGGGTCTCAGTGGGCCCCCCCCTTCAAAATGCCAGGTCTTTCGTTCAGACACTAAGTACCTTTTAACGAGGAACCTACCCCACCATCACCCCAACCACCCCGCCGCAACCCCCCAGAGCTGGCAAGCAACCTGCACGGTTTTTCTTGCCATGCTCCCCATGCGGCGACAGAACCACCCACCACTGGGCTAATTGTGGCAGCTGCGGGAGGATGAGGCCCTTAATTGGGGTTAATTGCCCACTAAAGGGCCTCAATTGGTGATGGGGCAGGAAGGTTATTCCCACCCTGGACTTAATTTCAGCGGAGGCAGAAGGTGGCAGGGACCCCTCGTCACCATCCCACCCGATTACATGCTCTCCCCGCTTCCAAACCCAGCACGGGGAAAGCATAAAATTTCACCCCCCCCACCAAGTTTATACAACCAGTCCTTATAATTTAACCATTTAAACTCTGGTATAATTCTGGTGTATCTGCACTCTATCCCCTCCAAGCCCAAAATATCTTTTCTGAGATGCAATGCCCAAAACTGAACACAATATTCCAGATGGGGTCTGGCCAAGGCTCTGCACAACTAAAACATCACTTTTGTATTCCAACGCCTTTGAGAAAGAAGCCTTCTTGATTGCTTTTTGTACCTGTGGCCTAGGTTTTAGTAATTTGTGTACATGGACACCCTTAACCTTTTGCATGTCCACTGCTCCTAATCTCTCACCATGAAGAAAATCTTCCAATTTATTTTGTTGCACCTGAAAATCTTACTTATAGAATCTGTCCAATCTTGAAAGGCCTGAATCACTCTGCTTGCCTGTTCCCTAATTCATTACCAGCCAGCAAAGTTGATAAGCTCACAACTTAATTTTAATCAGCCGACCCAAAATTATGAAAATCAACTCAATCAAGTCAGAATTGCAAGTTGACCTCTATCTTCAATTAAATTGGATTAAGCTGGATGATATCAGATTGATTCCCAGACTCAAGGGTCAGTAGCCTGATTCAAATTAAACAAGGCAGCCACAACAAATTATTCACGTTAATGATATAAGATTTTATTTAAATATTTAATAATGAAAGAGAAGAAGCCAAATATGCTGATGCAGCCACAATCAAACTAAACCATTTTTCCCTTCTAATGTCCTAAAATAAAATAAGCCCTAAAGCTTTGTATTAAATGCAAAATAAACAATTTCTCCATCCAATAACATATAAGAAAGAAATCAACCATGTAAGTCACAGTAATTTAATAGATTATATCCTCGCACTAGGAAGGAAAATGTTAACTAAACTCAATAATAAGGTACACAAACATAATGATTTAAAATGAAGTGTATTCTAAAGATATAGATCAAATAATTAAATGAAAGCTATCCCACAAGTACCATTTGAGCACACAAGTGCCAGGCAATGACAATCTCCAACAAGGGAGAATCTAACCATCACCCCGTGACATTCAACAACATTACCATCGCTGAATCCCCCACCATCAACATCCTGGGGGTTACCATTGACCAGAAACCTAAATGGACCAACCATATAAATACTGTGGCTAGTAACTCACCTCTTAACTCCCCATAGCCTGTCAAGGCACAAGTCAAAAGTAAAATGGAATACTCCACTTACCTAGGATGAGTGCAGCTTGACACCATCCAGGACAAAGCAGCCCACTTGATTGGCAGCCTATCCACCATGTTAAACATTTACTCCCTCCACCACCATTGCACAATGGCAGCAGTGTGTACCATCTACAAGATGCACTGCAACATTCCTAACCCATGACCTCTACCACCTAAAAGGTAGCAGATGCATGGGAACACCACCACCTACAAGTTTCCCTCTAAGTCACACACTATTCTGACTTGGAATTATATTGCTGTTCCTTCACTGTCACTGGGTCAAAATCCTGGAACTCCCTTTCTAACAGCACTCTGGGTGTACCTACACCACATGGACTATAGCATGTTATATCTCATACCACAGGCATTAAAAAAAAACTAGACTCACGATTTCTGTGTGTGTAGGCTTTATTAATGCAGGCTGCCCGGATCTGTCTGAGTTTCACTTTTGGAACTCGCCCCCTCAGGGTTGACTGACAGCACGGCCCAATCAATCACTGAGCAATCAAACACACCACAGCAGTTCCAAAATGCAGTTCACCACCACCTTCTCAAGGGTGATTAGGGATGGGCAAAAATGCTGGCCTTGGCAGCAAAGCTCACAGCCTATAAGAACATAAAAAAGGGAAAAAAGGTAATATGTCCAAATTTGCTGATGATACAATGCTAGGTGAGATAGTTGTGAGGGGGATGCAAAGGGGCTACAAAGCGATAAGGACCAGTTAGGCGATTGAGCAAGAAGGTGGTAGATGGAGTATAATGTGGGGAAGTGTGAAATTATCCATTAGGAACAACGAAAAAACAGAATATTTTGTTAATGGTGAGAGACTGGGAAATGTTGGTATTCAGAGGGATTTGGAGGTCCTTGTACATTAATTACAGAGAATTAATATGCAACTACAGCAAGCAATTTGGAAAGCAAATGATATGTTAGTCTTTATTGCTAGGGGGTTGGAGTATGACTAAGAAATTATGAAGGGCCTTGATGAAAACACATCTGGAGTATTGTTTGTGTTTGATCTCCTTACCTAAGTAAAGAAATGCTTGCCTTTGAGGGGCTGCAACGATGATTTACCGGATTGATTCCTGGGATGAGAGAATTGTCCGATGAGGAGAGATTGAGTAGAACGGGGCGGCACCGCAGCCTCACAGCTCCAGCGACCCGGGTTCAATTCTGGGTACTGCCTGTGTGGAGCTTGCAAGTTCTCCCTGTGTCTGCGTGGGTTTCCTCCGGGTGCTCCGGTTTCCTCCCACAGCCAAAAGACTTGCAGGTTGGTAGGTAAATTGGCCATTATAAATTGCCCCTAGTATAGGTAGGTGGTAGGGGAATATAGGGACAGGTGGGGATGTGGTAGGAATATGGGATTAGTGTAGGATTAGTATAAATGGGTGGTTGATGGTCGGCACAGGCTCGGTGGGCCGAAGGGCCTGTTTCAGTGCTGTATCTCTGAACTGAACTAAATATTCTCTAGAATTTAGAAGAATGAGAGGTGATCTTGATAAAATGTGTAAAATTTTTAGAAGGCTTGAAAGGATTGAGGGGCTGTTTCCTCTGACTGGAGAGCCTAGAAATAGGGGTCGTAGTCTCAGGATAAGGGGTTTTGAACTGAGATGAGGAACAGTTTCTTCGCTGAGAGGGTTGTGAATCTTTGGAATTCTGTTTCCCAGAGGGCTGTAGATGCTGAGTTTTTGAGTATATTCAAGACTGAGGACTCTTCAGCACTAAGCGATCAAGGAACATGGACATAGACCAAAAAAGCTAGGTTGAGGTAGGAGATAAGTCTTATTAAATACTGGAGCAGGCTCGAGGGGCCATTTGGCCTTCTCCTGCTCCGATTTCTTTTGTTCTTCAACTTGCCTTTTTTCTTTCCTCTGGTTTTCATTTCATGGCGTGCCTGGCTGTGAGATTTACAAGCAGATCCTTCGCTTTCTTTTAGGGTCCTCCTGCCTGTAATGGGACTAAAGGTAGACTGGCAATCGCTATAATGAGAAATTGAAGCAGAAAGTACTGTCAAACATTCAGCAGCTCAGGCAGCATCTGCACAGACAGAAACAGAGATAACAGGCTGAATTTCCCTGGCCCATTGAAGTGCACATAAACCACAAGGTTTCAGAGCCTCTCCAGATATAAGGAGGCAGTGAGCTGGCAGGTGGTCAGTTCTGGCTCCAAACAGCAGACATCATGTGTACTGGCGAGCCTTGGCAGGTAGGGTGGAACAGCATGGGCATTGGCAGAGTAAGTGGGGAGAAGGGGAAAAGTTGGCAGAGCTGGAGGGAGCATACTGCCAGAGTGGCATATCGAAGCTGAAATTTGTATGGCTGGAAGAAGGGGTGAAAGAAGGTCCTGGAGAATGAGTGAATCTACATGCTCATTCATTCAGGTTTTGGCACAAAGAACAAAGAACAGAGCTTTTTTTTATTCGTTTCTGGGATGTGGGCGTCGCTGGCTAGGCCAACCTTTATTGCCCATCCCTTATTGCCCTTGAGAAGGTGGTGGCCTTCTTGAACCACTGCAGTCCATGTGGGGAGCTGCATACCATGATGGAGGATGCGCTGAGCCGCATGGGAAGTGGTAGCCGCCCAGCACCAGTGGCACTAAAGGTCACCGTGGCATTGAATTTCTATGCCTCAGGATCATTCCAGGGAGATAGGTGTAGGATCTCCTAGTCTGTGGCTCATCATTGCATCAAGATGGGGCCCAATACCATGTTCAAGGGGACCCTGGCACATTGAGGTCCTCCTGCACTTCCTCTGTCAACGTGGATGAGGCTCTGACATCACTGACAGAGGGACCGAAGGGCCGCTGCCGGCACCAGGAGCGCCCGTGGGCCAAACAGGAGCCTGCTTTTGCCATTGTTGGTCAGGCCTGCTTCCGCTGCTCTTTATCTCAGGCTTGTTTGCCGCTGGATCGATTCAAAAGAGCACTTTAAATATGGCGTCAGCGCTCCTGGCATCATGACCTCACGCTGCCATCGACACTCGACTGAACGCCCCATCCACCTGCTGGCAGTTAATTAGCTGGCCACTGCAGAATTCCGCTTCCAGCCACTTCCCACCCTGCCCCCCACTCCCACCCAAATGGCAGTGTCTCACCTTTCCAGTCCTGGCGGTGGGATTCTGCGCAGCACCAGAAAATTCAGTCCAACATTTCAGGTCAGTCACCCTTCATCAGGAGTTTCTGATGAAAGGTCATCAAGCTGAAACGTTGACTTTGTTTTTCTCTTTGTATACTTGCTGGCTGCACTGATGAGTGTTTCCAGCATTTTCTGTTTTTAGTTCAGATTTCCAGCACTTGCAGTGTTTTCCCTTTACCTCTGCAAGAAGTCTCTGCAGGGTTATAGAGTCCTTCTTTGCTTTCTGACTAGGCCAATCAGTGTACCATCCCTAAAACCTGGCAGGTACTGAAAAAGAATAAATGTAATCGAGGGTGGAGAAAGGACAAGAGAATGGGACTAAGTGGATGTCTCTTTCGGTGAGCTGACAAAGGTATAACGTGGTGTAAAATCCTATCATTCTTTAATTCTAGCAAAAACAGCAGGGGGAATATTCTCCTGAGACCTTGGAAGGAGGTTGCAGTAATCATCAGGCCCTGGACTACCTACAATCAGTGCCACGCTGGCATCATATGAGTGTGCTGAGGCTTGTCTTGGTTTTTAAGCAGGTTTATTTACAAATACAAAAGAACATCATTTTAACTTGACTGTTCCAACACCTTCCAGAAGTTCTTAACAACTTCTTGAGTAAACAGTAAACATTCCAGTTTAATCATACATGTAGATAAAGGTCTGACCTCAGAATCAGAAGGTTGTGGGTTTGACACCCACTCCAGAGATTTGAGCACTGAGGGAGAGCTACATTGTCAGAGATGCTGACTTTTAGATAAGATGTTAAACTGAGGCCCTATCTGCTCTCTCAGGTGGATGTAAAAGATTTCCCAGCACCTTTTCGAAGAAGAGCAATGGTGTTCTCCCTGGTGTTCTGGTCAATATTTATTCTTAAATCATCATCACCAAAATGCAGGAGTTCCTCTGAGTAGTGTCCTAGACCCAACCATCTTCAGCTGCTTCATCAATGACCTTCCTTCAGTCATAAGGTCAGAAGTGGGGATGTTCACTAATGATTGCACAATGTTCAGCACCATTCGCAACTCCTCAGATACTGAAGCAGTCCGTGTAGGAATGCAGCAAGACCTGGACAATATCCAGGCTTGGGCTGATAAGTGGCAAGTAACATTCATGTCACCCAAGTACCAGGCAATGACCATCTCCAACAAGAGAGAATCTAACCATCTCCCCTTGACATTCAATGGCAGTACGATCTATGAATCCCCCATTATCAACGTCCTAGGGGCTACCATTGACCAGAAACTGAACTGGAGTAGCCATATAAATACCATGGCTACAGGAGCAGGTCAGAGGCTGAGAATCCTGCAGCAAGTAACTCACTTCCTGACTCCCCAAAGCCTGTCCACCATCTACAAGGCACAAGTGAGGAGTGTGATGGAATACTCTCCACTTGCCTGGATGGGTGCAGCTCCAACAATACTCAAGAAGCTCAACATCATCTAGGACAAAGCAGTCCGCTTGCTTGGCACCTCATTGACAAACAGTCATTCCCTCTACCACAAATGCACAGTAGCAGCAGTGTGTACCATCTACAAGATGCACTGTAGCAATGCACCAAGTCTCCTTTGACAGCACCTTCCAAACCCGTGACCTCTACAGGACAGCAGATTTCCTTCCCTAAAGGATATTAGTGAACCAGATGGGTTTTTATAACAATCAATGAGAGTTTCATAGAAGGGCAGGGACAGAAGAACAAGGGCAGCAGATGCACGGGAACAGAACCACCTGCAAATTGCACTCTAAGTGTCACACACCATCCTGACTTGGAACTATATCACCATTCCTTCACTGTCACTGGGTCAAAATCCTGTAACTCTCTTTCCAACAGCACTACCTACCCCACATAGACTGCAGCAGTTCAAGAAGGCGGCTCACCACCACCTTCTCAAGTGCAATTAGGGATGGGCAATAAATGCTGGCCTAGCCAGTGATGTCCACATCCCATGAATGAATAGAAAAACAGCTAATGTAATTTGTACAGTGTTATGACAGTGCTTCTATATTTTTAAGTTTTTTTTTTTAAACTAATATATTTTAGAATTATGGACATTGTTCTATTTGGGAAAACTGAAAAGGATTCCTTGGATTTTTTTTTCCACTGGGGTCATTGAAAGGACATTGAGAGATCTTGTTTGAAAACAACATTTAGTGGAAGCCACCTGTCTTCAGATAAATACCCAGCAGGGGCTTTTTGACTTGGGGAGATGTTTACAGAGAAGTGACAGGTCAAGATTTATAGGAGTCAGGAGGTCTTGAGATATTGTTTTTGGTTTCGCTTTGGAAAGTGTGTTGGGGTGTGAACTGTTTTGAAGGCAGTTGGAGAAAAACAGCCAACAGAACAGCCACCATCAGCTCATCCTCTTCTGTCTCTTTGAGAACTTCCTGAGAATCAAGAATAGGAAATAGAGAAACTGATGCTGCATTTCTCCTGTAAAGCCTGCCAAACTGTCTTCAATGTCACCTGAAAAGAACTGTTCTAGAAAGATCCCAGTAACAGCCGTCTACACGTATTTGGGATGCCAAACCGAAAAGGGCCAACTGACATCTTTCCGTATCTTCTCTTTTTTTTTATTATATTTTTTTATTGTTTTTTTATTTTTATTTTAAATTTTTTAAATTTCTTTTTTGTCTTTTTTTTTTGTAACAGAGCTCTAACGAGAAAATCTCTATTTTTGTTTGGTTAACTGGTGCATGTGTGTGTGCATGTGATGGGTTAAGATAAGAGGGAACTTACATATTTCACTCTGTGTTTTAACGCTTTGCTTCATTACTGGTTATGTCTTGTTTTATAATAAACTTATAACTTTTGTTGTTTATTAAAGAAACCTGGTTGGTGTATTTTATTCTGGGATAAAGAGTAGAGTATATGATTAACTGTATCGGTAACTGGGTAAACATTTAAATATATGTTGTGACCTGTGGAGAAGTGGAACTAGAAAAGACAGCGCACTCCTCTCACATTGGTTGTAACAACTGTACAAAGCAAACTATTCACATATCTTCCTTTAGATGTTACAGTTGCAGAGTGGCTCTGGCTTGTAGTCACATGACTACATCCTGGTACTTAGCTCATTGGCATACTGAGATCTTAAAGGGACATCACTTTTAAGGCGATCATACAACATATGCCACCGTCTCCCCATGACTAAGGTAAGAAGTATCTAGTAGTTGGGATAATTTAATCGAGAATATAGTATTGAGCAAATCATTCAGGGGATGGACTGTTGCTGGAATGAATCAATGTATAGAAGCATTGTTTCATCACACTAGGCTCAATTAGGGTCATCCTCACTTGCTCAATTTAAGCAGTCTTTAATATTTGAACTTTTGATACTTGGTAAGGGGAAAAATAAGGGACAAGCAAGGAAGATGAGTAGAAAGTGCACAAGAAACTGCTTAAAACAACAACTGTATAGTGCCTTTAACATAATAAAACATCCCATGATGTTTCACAGAAGCATTACAAAGCAAAATTTAACACCGTGGCTCATAAGGAGTTATTATGGAAGATAACCAAAAGTCTGGTCAAAGTGGTAAGTCTTAAAGAGCATCTTAAAGGAGGAAAGGGAGGCAGAGAGGTTCCAACGGGGAATTCCAGAGCTTAGGGACTGGGCAGCTGCAGACACAATTGCCATTAGTGAAGTGATGGAAATCAGGGATGCTCAAGAGGTCAGAATTAGAGGAGTGCAGGTACCAATATCCTGGGGGGGAGATTTGCTAGTGCTCTTCGGGGGGGTTTAAACTAATTCAGCAGGGGGATGGGAACCTAAATTGTAGTTCCAGTGTGCAGGATGTTGAGAGTGGTGAGGTCAGGGATAAGGTTATCAGGACACAAGAGGGCACTGGCAAGCAAGAGCTTGGTTTAAAATGTGTCTACTTCAATGCCAGGAGCATCCGGAATAAGGTGGGTGAGCTTGCAGCATGGGTTGGTACCTGGGATCTCGATGTTGTGGCCATTTCAGAGACATGGGTAGAGCAGGGACAGGAATGGATGTTGCGGGTTCCGGGATTTAGATGTTTCACTAAGAACAGAGAAGATGGTAAAAGAGGGGAGAGTGTGGCATTGTTAATCAAGGAAAGTATTACAGCTGCAGAAAGGACGTTTGAGGACTCGTCTACTGAGGTAGTCTGGGCTGAGGTTAGAAACAGGAGAGGAGAGGTCACCCTGTTGGGAGTTTTCTATAGACCTCCAAATAGTTCCAGAGATGTAGAGGAAAGGATAGCAAAGATGATTCTTGACAGGAGCGAGAGTAACAGGGTAGTGGTTATGGGGGACTTTAACTTTCCAAATATTGACTGGAAATACTATAGTTCGAGTACTTTAGATGGGTCTGTTTTTGTCCAGTGTGTGCAGGAGGGTTTTCTGACACAGTATGTAGACAGGCCAACCGGGGCGATGCCACATTGGATTTGGTACTGGGTAATGAACCCGGCCAGGTGTTAGATTTAGAAGTTGGTGAGCACTTTGGTGATAGTGATCACAATTCAGTTAGGTTTACCTTAGCGATGGGCAGGGACAGGCATATACAGCAGGGCAAGAATTATAGCTTGGGGAAAGGAAATTATGATGCGATTAGGCAAGATTTAGGATGCGTAGGATGGGGAAGGAAACTGCAGGGGATGGGCACAATCGAAATGTGCAGCTTATTCAAGGAGCAGCTACTGCGTGTCCTTGATAAGTATGTACCTGTCAGGCAGGGAGGAAGTTGTCGAGCGAGGGAGCCGTGGTTTACTAAAGAAGTTGAAGCGCTTGTCAAAAGGAAGAAGAAGGCTTATGTTAGGATGAGACGTGAAGGCTCAGTTAGGGCGCTTGAGAGTTACAAGCTAGCCAGGAAGGATCTAAAGGGAGAGATAAGAAGAGCAAGGAGAGGACACGAGAAGTCATTGGCGGATAGGATCAAAGAAAACCCTAAGGCTTTCTATAGGTATATCAGGAATAAAAGAATGACTAGAGATAGGTTAGGGCCAATCAAGGATAGTAGTGGGAAGTTGTGTGTGGAATCGGAGGAGATAGGGGAAGTGTTAAATGAATATTTTTCGTCAGTATTTACAGTGGAGAAAGAAAATGTTGTCGAGGAGAATACTGAGATACAGACTACTAGGCTAGATGGGATTGAGGTTCACAAGGAGGAGGTGTTAGCAATTTTGGAAAGTGTGAAAATAGATAAGTCCCCTGGGCCAGATCGGATTTATCCTAGGATTCTCTGGGAAGCCAGGGAGGAGATTGCAGAGCCTTTGTCCTTGATTTTTATGTTGTCATTGTCGACAGGAATAGTGCCGGAAGACTGGAGGATGGCAAATTTTGTCCCCTTGTTCAAGAAGGGGAGTAGAGACAGCCCTGGTAATTATAGACCTGTGAGCCTTACTTCGGTTGTGGGTAAAATGTTGGAAAAGGTTATAAGAGATAGGATTTATAATCATCTTGAAAAGAATAAGTTCATTAGAGATAGTCAGCACGGTTTTGTGAAGGGTAGGTCGTGCCTCACAAACCTGATTGAGTTTTTTGACAAGGTGACCAAACAGGTGGATGAGGGTAAAGCCGTGGATGTGGTCTATATGGATTTCAGTAAGGCGTTTGATAAAGTTCCCCACGGTAGGCTATTGCAGAAAATACAGAAGTATGGGATTGAAGGTGAATTAGTGCTTTGGATCAGTAATTGGCTAGCTGAAAGAAGACAGAGGGTGGTGGTTGATGCTAAATGTTCATCCTGGAGTATAGTTTCTAGTGGTGTACCGCAAGGATCTGTTTTGGGGCCACTGCTGTTTGTCATTTTTATAAATGACCTGGATGAGTGTGTAGAAGGGTGGGTTAGTAAATTTGCGGATGACACGAAGGTCGGTGGAGTTGTGGATAGTGCCGAAGGATGTTGTAGGTTACAGAGGGACATAGATAGGCTGCAGAGCTGGGCTGAGAGATGGCAAATGGAGTTTAATGCGGAAAAGTGTGAGGTGATTCACTTTGGAAGGAGTAACAGGATTGCAGGATACTGGGCTAATGGGAAGATTCTTGGTAGTGTAGATGAACAGAGAGATCTTGGTGTCCAGGTACATAAATCCCTGAAAGTTGCCACCCAGGTTAATAGAGCTGTTAAGAAGGCATATGGTGTGTTAGCTTTTATTAGTAGGGGGATTGCGTTTCGGAGCCACGAGGTCATGCTGCAGCTGTACAGAACTCTGGTGCGGCCGCACCTGGTGTATTGCGTGCAGTTCTGGTCACCGCATTATAGGAAGGATGTGGAAGCTTTGGAAAAGGTGCAGAGGAGATTTACTAGGATGTTGCCTGGTATGGAGGGAAGGTCTTACGAGGAAAGGCTGAGGGACTTGAGGTTGTTTTCGTTAGAGAGAAGGAGGAGAAGAGGTGACTTAATAGAGACATATAAGATAATCAGAGGGTTGGACAGGGTGGATAGTGAGAGCCTTTTTCCTCGGATGGTGATGGCAAACACGAGGGGACATAGCTTTAAGTTGAGGGGTGATAGATATAGGACAGATGTCAGAGGTAGTTTCTTTACTCAGAGAGTAGTAGGGGCGTGGAACGCCCTGCCTGCAACAGTAGTAGACTCGCCAACTTTAAGGGCATTTAAGTGGTCATTGGATAGACATATGGATGAAAATGGAATAGTTTAGGTCAGATGGTTTCACAGGTCGGCGCAACATCGAGGGCCGAAGGGCCTGTACTGCGCTGTAATGTTCTAATTCTAATTCTAATTTAACTAGTCACAGACCTTCATTTCCAGATTTCTTTTTACTGAATTCTATATCTCAAACTACCATAGTGGGATTTGAACTCACGTTCTCTCGATTATTCGTCCAGGCCTCTGGATCACAGATGAATAATCTCGGATTTATTTACCACTATGAGTTTTGTTGAAATTCACTGGATGTTGTGACAAGGAAAAATATGCCAACTCCACACCAGCATCACCCTGAAAACAGCAATTAGATGAATGACTAAAAAATATGTTTTTCTTGGTGTGGTAGCTGCCAAGTGAATAATTTTGACTAAAATTCTAGCCTCTTGCTAGATGCGGCTGGTGTAATTTGTGCATGGAATCTTTAATAGGAGATTAGCCAAGAAAATCTCCCCTTTAATATGTCTTGAACCAGTGGAGCAGAGAAATAGGACTTTGGTTTAAAGCACTGCACTGTTGAGCATGCAGCATACCCCACTGCACAACATGTCAGCCTACATTATTTGCTAATAGTCTCCTATGAGGTTTAAATCCAAAAACTTTTCATGCTGAGGTAAGAGTGCTTCTGCCTTAGCCAGCCTGATACACCATTCTCTAATTCACCAAACACCATTCTCTGACTTACCTCCTGACTTCCCAAAGCCTGTCCAAGGCACAAGTCAAGAGAGTGATGGAATACTCTCCACTTGCCTGGATGGCAGCACTCAAGAAGCTCGACACCATCCAGGACAAAGTAGCCCAGCCAATTGTCACCCCATCCACCGCCTTTAACATTCACTTCCTCCACCACCAGCACACAGTGGCAGCAATGTGTACCATCTACAAGATGCACTGCAGCAACTCCAAGGCTCCTTCGACAGCACCTTCCGAACCAGCGACCTCTACCATCCAGAAGGACAAGGGCAGCAGACGGATGGGAACACCACCACCTGCAAGCTCCCTTCCAAGTCTCACACCATCCTGACTTGGAAATATATCGCCATTCCTTTATCATCATAAGGTCCAAATTATGGGACTCCCTACCTGACAGCACTGAGAGTAACTTCATTGCACAAACTTCAGTGGTTCAAGAAGGTGCCTCATCACCTTCTCAAGGGCAATTAGGGATGGGTAACAAATGTAAGTGACGCCTACATCCTGGCAATGAATAATTTAAAAAAAATTGTAGTGTGCTCTTATTGATTAGAAAATTAATGCATAATATGCAGCATACAAATCAGTCCAATGTGAATAATGCAGTTACATCTAGTTTGACCTTGCTTCAAGCTGATTTGATGGAGCTGCAAACTATTATTAAGCACCAACACCTGCAATACCCTTAAAAGCAAAAATACTTGTAAAATCTAAGCCTGATCTGCGATGAGTTAACTGATCTCATCCAGGGCATTACAATTGGCCTCAGCATCTCTGAACCAGTCAGTGGAAAAAAATCCGTCTGCATCTTAACGGTCCACTAGAAAATATATATGTATAGACATTGGGAGCAATTTTGACTTTTGTGGTAGGCGGCTCACCACCATCTTCTCAAGGGCAGTTAGGGATGGGTAACAATTGCGGGCCTTGCCAGTGATGCTCACATCCAATGAAAGAATTTAAAAAACAGGGTGATAGTGATTCAGCTGCCTGTTGCACATCTATCCTGTCTTTACTTGCGTTGAAGTCAATGTATAACAGGTGGCTGAATCGATAATGCCAGTGCTACCTATTGCCCAAAGTCAAAATTGCCCCAAATGGAGTGAAGGATTGGGCAAATTGGTGATGCCTTCTAGAACATTTAAGTATTCAATATTTTGGCGACTCAAAGCAGGAGCTTAATTTAAAAGAAAGACCCATATTTATATAATGTCTCACACAGCCTCAGGCCATCCCAATGTGCTTTACAGCCAATTAAGTACTTGTGAGTTGTACTTCATTATGAAATTTCGTATGCAGCTTGCATGTAAATGAAAGCTATTGAAGATCGGCCAAGCATTCGGTTCATCGGGCAGAAGCTCTTTCACTCATGCAGACCAGGTACAAAAGGTAACAGGAACAAATGACTACTTGGATGAGTTACTCAGGGGGTCCCTGTAGCTGTAATGTGTGGTTCTGTACGAGCATGGGGAGATAGACCGTACAGGATTGGAAGAGAACATTGCAGTTCATTTAATTGGTTCAAGGCATCTGATTTAGACATGAAAAGACACACCCAGTCAGACTCACAGAATCATACCCTTCAGCTAACGTTCCAGCCTCCTCCATCAATATCCAGTCCAGTCCAGTCCCACCAGCTGCACAGGCTTACCTGAGGTGGTGCACAGTGGTATACAGTCAGGAGGGAGTAGCCCTGGGAGTCCTCAACATTGAGTCCAGACCCCATGGAGTCTCATGGCATCTAGTCAAACAAGGGCAAGAAAACCTCCTGCTTTATTACTCAGAGTGGGAAATTCCGATGTCCCTTACCAGGAGTGGCTCAGCAGCACCATGACTGACTGAGGTGGTCAAGTCCTGAAGGGCATATCTGCCGAACTATAGAACATAGAACATAGAACAGTACAGCACAGTACAGGCCCTTCGGCCCAAGATGTTGTGCCGAACCTTTAACCTACTCTAAGATCAAACTAACTACCTACCCTTCATTCTACTATCATCCATGTACCTATCCAAGAGTCGCTTAAATGCCCCTAATGTATCTGCTTCTACTACTACCGCTGACAGCGCATTCCACGCACCCACCACTCTCTGTGTAAAGAACCTACCTCTGACATCTCCCCGAAACCTTCCTCCAATCACCTTAAAATTATGCCCCCTAGTGATAGCCCTTTCCACCCTGGGAAAAGGTCTCTGGCTATCCACTCTATCTATGCCTCTCATCATCTTGTACCCCTCTATCAAGTCACCTCTCATCCGCTCCAATGAGAAAAGCCCTAGCTCCCTCAATCTTTCTTCGTAGGACATGCCCTCCAGTCCAGGCAGCATCCTGGTAAATCTCCTCTGCACCCTCTCTAAAGCTTGAACATCCTTCCGATAATGAGGCGAACAGAACTGAACACAATATTCCAAGTGTGGTCGAACCAGGGCCTTATAGAGCTGCAGCATAACCTTGCGGCTCTTAAACTCAATCCCCCTGTTAATGAAAGCCAACACACCATACGCCTTCTTAACAACCCTATCAACTTGGGTGGCAACCTTGAGCGATCTATGGACATGGACCCCAAGATCCCTCTGTTCCTCCACACTACCAAGAATCCTGTCTTTAAGCCTGTATTCCGTATTCAAATTCGACCTTCCAAAATGAATCACTTCACACTTTTCCAGGTTGAACTCCATCTGCCACTTCTCAGCCCAGCTCTGCATCCTGTCAATGTCCCGTTGCAACCTACAACAGCCTTCCACACTATCCACAACTCCAGCAACCTTCGTGTCATCGGCAAACTTGCTAACCCAGCCTTCCACTTCCTCATCCAAGTCATTTATAAAAATCACAAAGAGCAGAGGTCCCAGAACAGATCCTTGTGGAACACCACTGGTCACCGAGCTCCATGCTGAATACTTTCCATCTACTACCACCCTCTGACTTCTATGGGCCAGCCAATTCTGTATCCAGACAGCCAACTTTCCCTGTATCCCATGCCTCCTTACTTTCTGAATGAGCCTACCATGGGGAACCTTATCAAACGCCTTGCTAAAATCCATATACACCACATCCACTGCTCTTCCTTCATCAACGTGTTTTGTCACACCTTCAAAGAATTCAATAAGGCTTGTGAGGCATGACCTGCCCCTCACAAAGCCATGCTGACTGTCTCTAATCAAACCATGCTTTTCCAAATAATCATAAATCCTGTCTCTCAGAATCCTCTCCAATAATTTGCCCACTACCGACGTAAGACTGACTGGTCTATAATTCCCAGGGTTATCCCTATTCCCTTTCTTGAACAAGGGAACAACATTTGCCACCCTCCAATCATCCGGCACTACTCCAGTGGACAGTGAAGACGCAAAGATCATCGCCAAAGGCGCAGCAATCTCTTCCCTCGCTTCCCGTAATATCCTTGGGTATATCCCGTCTGGCCCCGGGGACTTATCTGTCCTCATATCATTCAAAATTTCCAGCACATCCTCCCTCTTAACCTCAACTTGTTCGAGCATATCAGCCTGTTCCACGCTGTCCTCACAAACGACCAGGTCCCTCTCACTAGTGAATACTGAAGCAAAGTATTCATTTAGGACCTCCCCTACCTCCTCCGACTCCAGGCACAAGTTCCCTCCACTATCCCTGATCAGCCCTACCCTCACTCTGGCCATCCTCTTGTTCCTCACATAAGTGTAGAACACCTTGGGATTTTCCTTAATCCAACCCGCCAAGACTTTTTCATGTCCCCTTCTAGCTCTCCTAAGTCCATTCTTCAGTTCCTTCCTGGCTACCTTGTAACCCTCTAGAGCCCTGTCTGATCCTTGCTTCCTCAACCTTAATTAAGCTTCCTTCTTCCTCTTGACTAGCTGTTCCACATCTCTTGTCATCCAAGGTTCCTTCACCCTACCATCCCTTCCCTGCCTCATTGGGACAAACCTATCCAGCAGTCGCAGCAAGTGCTCCCTAAACAATCTCCACATTTCTGTCATGCATTTCCCTGAGAACATCTGTTCCCAATTTATGCTCCCCAGTTCCTGCCTAATAGCATTGTAATTCCCCCTCCCCCAATTATATATTTTCCCATCCCGTCTGCTCCTGTCCCTCTCCATGACTATAATAAAGGTCAGGGAGTTGTGATCACTATCACCGAAATGCTCTCCCACCGATAGATCTGCCACCTGGCCTGGTTCGTTGCCAAGCACCAAGTCCAACATAGTCTCCCCTCTAGTCGGCCTATTTACATATTGAGTCAGGAAACCTTCCTGGACACACCTGACAAAAACTGCTCCATCCAAACTATTTGCACTAAGGAGGTTCCAATCAATATTAGGGAAGTTGAAGTCACCCATGACAACAACCCTGTTACTTCTGCCCCTTTCCAAAATCTGCCTCCCAATCTGTTCCTCCATGTCTCTGTTGCTATTGGGGGGTCTACAGAAAACTCCCAACAAAGTGACTGCTTACAGCAGGTGGTAAGAGAACTAAAGTGAGGGAAAAACTTACTTCACCTCATCCTTACCAATCTCCCTGTAGAAGATGCATATGTCCATGACAGTATTGTTCGGAGTGGCCACCACACAGTCCTTGTGGAGATGAAGTTCCATTTTCACGCTGAGGACACCCTCGATCATGCTGTGTGGCACTACTGCTGAGCTAAATGGTATGGATTCAGATCAGATCTAGCAGCTCAAAACTGGACATCCATGAGGTGCTGTGGGCCATTGGCAAAAATAGAATTACGTCCATGAAAATCTGTAATCTCATGGCCTGTCATATCCCACACTCTGCCATTACCATCAAGCCAGAAAACCAACCCGGTTCAATGAGGAGTGTAGGACAGCAAGCCAGGAGCAGCACCAGGCATACCTAAAAATGAGGTAGCAACTTAGTGAAGTTACAATACAGAACTACTTGCATGCTAATCAGCAGAAGCAGCATGCGATAGACAGGGCTAAGTGATCCCACAACCAATGGATCAGATCAAAGGTCTGTAGTTCTGTCAATCCAGTTGTGAATGCTGGTGGGCAATTCAAAACTAATGGGGGGAGGAGGCGTCATGAACTTCCCCATCCTCAATGATGGTGAGGCCCAGCATGTGAGTGCAAAAGACAAGGCTGAAGCGTTTGCAACCAACTTTAGCCAGAAGTGCTGAGCGGATGATCCTCCTCCTGACATCTCCAGCACAAAAGCCAGTTTTAAGCCAATTCAGTTCACTCTACATGATATCAAAATACAAAATACTGGATACAGCAAAGGATATGGGCCATGCCGATATCCTGGCTGTAGTACTGAAAACTTGTGCTCCAACTAGCTGCACACCTCTAGCCAACTATAAAGGCATTTAAGTGGTCATTGGATAGACATATGGATGAAAATGGAATAGTGTAGGTCAGATGGTTTCACAGGTCAGCGCAACATCGAGGGCCGAAGGGCCTGTACTGCGCTGTAATGTTCTAATAATCTAAAAACCTAACCTAGCTGTTCGAATACAGCTACAATACTTGCATCTACCTGGAAATGTGGAAAATTGCCCAGGTATGCCCTGTCCAAAAAAAGCAGGACAAATCCAATCTGGCCAATTACCTCCCCATCAGTCTACTCTTTATCATCAGCAAAGTGACGGAAAGTGTCGTTAACAGCACTATCAAGCAGCACTTAGCAATAACCTGCTCACTGACGCTCAGTTTGAGTTCCATCAGGGCAACCAGCTCCTGACCTCATTACAGCCCTGGTCCAACAATGGACAAAAGAGCTGAATTCCAGAGATGAGGTGAGAGTGACTGTCCTTGCCATTAAGGTGGCATTTGACCCAGTGTGACATCAAGGAATCCTAGCAAAATTGAAGGCAATCGGTATCAGTATAAAAAACACTCCTCTGGTTGGAGTCATACCTGGTACAAAGGAAGATGGTTTTGGTTGTTGGAGGCCAGTCATCTTAGTCCCCGGACATTGCTGCAGGAGTTCCTCAGGGTAGTTTCCTCAGCCAAACCATCTTCAGCTGCTTCATCAATGACCTTCCGTCCATCATAAGTTCAGAAGTGGGAATGTTCGCTGATGATTGAACAGTGTACAGTTCCATTCACAACCTCTCAGATATGAAAGCAGTTTGTGCCTGCATGTAGCAAGGCCTGGACAACATTCAGGCTTGGGCTGATAAGTGGCAAGTAACATTCATGCCACTCATGTGCCAGGGAATTAGCATCTCCAAACAGAGAGAATCCAACCACCTTTCCTTACTCCTTACCATTCAATAGCATTACCATCGTCGAATTCCCCAACTCCTGGGGCAAGGGATCACCATTGACCAGCCACTTAACTGGACCAGCCATATAAATAATGCAGTTACAAGAGCAGGTCAGAGGCTGGGAATTTTGCAGGGAATAGCTCACCTCCTGTCTCCCCGGTGCCTGTCCACCATCTACAAGGCACAAGTCAGGAGTGTGATGAAATACTCTACACTTGCTTGAAAGAGTGCAGCTCCAACAACACTTAAGAAGCTCGACACCATCCAGGACAAAGCAGCCGCTTGATTGGCACCCCATCCACCACCTTAAACATTCACTCTCCCCACCACCGATGCACAGAGGCTGCTGTTTATAGCATCTACAAGATGCACTGCAGCACCTCGCCAAGTTTTCATTGACAGCATTTCCAAAACCTGCGAGCTGTATCACCCAGACGAACAAGGGCAGGAGGCGCATGGGAACACTCGCACCTGCAAGTTCCCCTTCCATTCACACACCATCCTGACTCTATTTCACCATTCTTTCATCGTCACTCAATCAGAATTCTGAACCTCCCTCTTTAACAGCACTGTGGGAGTACCTGCACCATACTAACTGCAGTAGATGGCTCACTACCATCTTCTGAAGCACGATTAGGGATGGGTAACAAATGTTGCCCTGCCATAACACTCATATTTTGTGAATGAATAATATAAAAATTCCAAACTTATTAAATTCCATCAATTATAGGCTTCAGTTGTGTGTTTTGCCAAACAGCTCTTCAGCTTGTTCTTGAATGTGCTGACACTATTTGCCTCCACTAATCTCCCTGGGGAGGCTGTTTCCACGCATTCACTGCTCTGTGTGAAGTCGTCAAACCTAAACTGTCTGTTCGCCTTCCTTCTTAGCAACCACCTATTTAACCTTGTGTCTCCTGGAAACTTCCCACTCTTACTTGGGCTTTACGTCTTTGCAATTTACTCATACCCACTCTGAGCAGGAACTTAATTTAGTATGCAGCGCTCATGTAAATGAAGGGCTATTGATGCCCAGTCATGTATTTGGTTCATTTGCCCTTTCACCCATTCAGACCAGAACTGAATGCAGAAGTCCTGATGAGGTCTAGCCAGAGCTCTGTACAGCTGTAACATCACTTGAAACTTATCTGCTTCCCTCTATTCTGGACTTCTGTGGGTGGATTCTCTGGAAAGCAAAACAGAGCAAACTCTTTTTGTCATGTTTCTTCGAGCAATGCCTCTATAGCCGCACCTGTAAATCTGTGACTTAGATACACCACTGCTCCATTCTGGCAATGTTTTGGACTGAACAGTATCTTCAATGTTTTTGCCAACTGAAAATGTGCTCTCCTTTTGACTGCTGCTGCAAGCCTTGAAATTCCCGCAGCAATGTTAGATCTACTGCTATAACTATGTTGCACAGTAGGTCCACCTTGTATATCCACAATTAGACCAAACAATGGAAAATTTGGATATGTCATATGCATGTATCTCTGGCCTACAGAAAGCCCATGAGGCCAGGTTACTGCCATTTCCAGCGTACCATCATAGGAACAGGAGTAGGCCATTCCAGTCTCTCTAGCCTATTTTTTCATTCAATTAAATCATGGCTGATCTGTATCTGCCTTGGTTTCATAATCTTTAATACCCTTACCTGAGAAGTATTAATCTCAGTTTTGTAATTTTCAGTTGACACCCAGCCTCAACAGCTTTTTAGACACGCAGCAAAAAATCCATTTAGATGGGGTGTCTTCTCTTGGTGCACCTTTGCTGATGGCTGTGAAGGTCAATCCTTGAGAAGCAGATTTGGCCACAAGTGAAGCTGCCAAGTGACGCTGCGAGTTGTTGTTTTTGACATTGGCGCCTGTTGCCAAGCTGCTGTAGCAACTGGTCATCGTGGTAGTGCACACCAGTCCACAGGATGTGTTGCCATTTCCCTCTTTCACCAGCTAGTGACTCCCAGGTACGATAGTCGACATTTAGGGCCTTCGTGTCACGTTTGCAAGCATCCTTGAAGCGGAGTTTTGGGCGCCCACTGGTCGTCTGGCCCCGGCTATTTCACCATGTAGAATGTCTTTGGGTATGCAACCGTCTTCCATCCAGCATATGTGGCCAATCCACCGAAGCCGCCATTGTTTAATTAGTGCCAACACTTGGGAGCTCTGCCTTTGAGAGGACTGCTGTATTTATGATTTTGTTCTGTCAGGATATACCCATAATGTGCTGCAGACAGCAAAGATGGAAATTATTGAGCTTCTTTTCCTGGTAGCTGTAAGTCACCCATGTTTCACAGCCATACAGCAAGGTGCTGAGAACACAGGCCTTATAAACCATCAGTTTGGTCCTTAGGGTCAGATTGGTGTTATCCCATGCGCGTTTTGCGAGGTGGGGTAGTTGCTTTCCCTATGTGCGTATCAAGGGACAAATTGTCTGTCACTGTGGACCCAAGGTAGCAGAATTTCCTAAACACTTCCAGTGGGGTTTTATTTAGTGTGATCGAGGTGGAGATGCAACACCTTGTCTCATGACAACGGTTTTCTTGACGCTTTACATATTTACACAACCCTTTGTGTGAAGGAGTGCATCCTGACATCACCCCTGAACGGCGTAGCTCTAATTTTACGTTTTTCTTCACCACCCACCCGCACCACCCACAACCCCCCCCCCCCCCCACTCTCCCCCGACCCTCACCCTTGTTCTGGACCTCCATCAAAATATCTGCAGTCTTAACTTATGAAGTGATCACGATAAAGCAGATTGTGTGTGGTCTGTGGAGCTTCCTGATCTTAAATGTTCTTTAGATGTTATCCATGGACCTTTATGAAAGAAATGGCTTATACTCATTTCCTTGTCTTGTGTTCTTAAAAGTTTTTTTTCCACTAATGATGAGATAATAGCATGCTGTTTCTTCCCCATTCTCTTTAATCTCTAAAATAATAAGCACAGGGTCATGTAAATAATGTCAACTGAACTGAGCCAGCTTGGGTTAATTCACAGCATAGATGCAATTATCCTCTTCTGATGCTTTGGGATTGGTAGTACATGTCACGTTGTATATAAATGCCGATATTTGTATGCTGAGAGGCAAAGTGATCTATTTAGCATTCATGCTGCTATTTTACCTTCTGTCAACTATGTCCAATTCTACAGTCAGAAGGAAAAAAAGCAAAGAATGGCATAAATCCAAATGCTATATCAGAACAATTCCCAGCGTCCCAGCGTGTAAGGCATGAGTCCAAGTAAATAATCAAACAGTTCTTAGCAGCTACATGCAAAATATCAGTTACAGTATTTATAATGTTTGTCAAGTAACAGATCCACAAAAACACAGAGGACAAAGAGGACAATATCTGTTTGAATACAACCTATACTTACAACAAACCACATGGAGTTCCAAAAGTTAAAAAGATACAGCAATAATGGGTCAGACAATAGTCCCATTTCAACTTACTAAGTATTGGGATATTCAGTGTGCTAAATTTGACACATCAATTGCATCTACAAAATGTTTATTAAATAGCTTGTTATCTCTTAGATTGTCACCAGGTTCAAGGACATTTGTGTCTTCCTGGACCAACCAGTTCTGATTTTTTTCTATTCGTGAAATCAGTATTAATATTACATGACTAAATGTATTCAGGCATCAGGAATAATTGAGGCTGTTCAAATTGAGTTCCTAGTCAATGGTGACCCCAGGATGTTGATGGTGAGGGACTTGGTGATCACAATGCTTTGAATGTCATGGGGAGACGGTTAGATTCTCTTTTATTGAAGCTAGTCATTGCCTGGCGCTTGTGTAGCGCGAATGTCACTTGCCACTTATTACTAAAGCTGGTTACATAAAATTAAAAATTAAAAATTAAAAATTAAAATAAAAAATACAAATAAAAATAATCAGGCCATTCAGCCCAAATGGTCTATGCCAGCATTTACAATCTAGTTTATTTCTGCTTAATATTGACATATATGAAGCAGTTTTTTTGGTCCTCTGCACAAAGTTCTACCTAGCACCTAAAACCATCTCAATCTTAAGCCAACAGCATACAACCGCACACAAATACAAAAGCAAAATACTGCAGATTCTGGAAAGCTGAAATAAAAAAACAAAACGCTGGTAATACTCAGCAGGTCAGGCAGCATCTGTGGAGAGAAAAACAGAGTTAACGTTTCAGGTCTGTGTGACCTTTCACCAGAAATTAGAAATGTAATAGATTTTGAGCAAGTGAGGGGGCAGGGGGAAGAACAAAATGGAAAGTCAGTGATAGGGAGGAGGGCAGGAGAGAGTAAATGGCAAAAGGCTTCATAGTACAAAGCCAAAGGGAGTGGTAATGGGACAAGTAAAGAAACAAAAGATGTGGCTGGATGAGGTATGAATGGCAGAATAGCAACTGCCATAACTCAAAGTAAAAGGATTAAGAAATAAGCAAAGTGGGAGGGGGGGGGAATGAACCAGCACAAAAATACACAAAAAAGAAAAACATGGAAATGGCAGGCAGATTGAAAGCAGAGTATGGCGATTCGAGTTTGGCAAGTGGGGATTTTAAGTGTCATTAGCTTCATAAAAATCTGGTATGCAGTTAGCACTTCACTGAGATTTACCCTCTAGATAAAGTAGGATTAAGAAAGTAAAGTAGCATGAAGAAAGTATGTAATTTCTTCCAATCTTAGGCAGGGATCAACAGGCTCTACTGCAGAGTAGTTGATTAGTTAAGTAGCTGACCAATCTAATCTGGTTGTTGCAGTTTCAGCTTCAAAAAGTATAATTACAGAATTCTGGGTGCAGCCTGCAAATGGCGTGCAGATTGCAAACAGTGTGTGGAGATTTTAAGTGTCATTATCTTTATAAAGATCTGGTCTGCAGTTAGACCTTAACTTGGATTTACCCTCGAGATAAGTATGGTTAAGAAAGTAAAGTAGGGTTAAGAAAGTAAAGTACATTTCTTCCAGTCTTAGGCAGGGATTAACAGGGTCTGGGATGCAGCCTGCAAATGGCATGCTGATTGCAAGCAGAGTGTGTAGATATGAGTTTGGTGAGTGGTGAGTTCGGTGAAGGGGGACGGGGGGAGTACTCTTTTTTTCTACTTTTTTTGCCCTCCAGTATTTGGTTCTTGTTTC
Organism: Heterodontus francisci; assembly: GCF_036365525.1. Lineage (NCBI taxonomy): Eukaryota > Metazoa > Chordata > Chondrichthyes > Heterodontiformes > Heterodontidae > Heterodontus > Heterodontus francisci. Next base: position 29,219,108 of record NC_090371.1, on the reverse strand, counting down.
GGTGCAGTAGAAGGAGCTGGTTGGTGAGTAACTGGCAAGCTTGTCTACTTATAATAAATAGTCTGTAAATTTAAGGTACGGCAGGGCAGCTCGGCCAAGTGGAATGTACAGCTTGTGGCATATGGGAAATCATGGATGCACCATGTGTCCTAGACAAACACATTTGCAGGAAGTGTCACCGGCTGCAGAAGCTTGAGCTCCAGGTTTCGGAACTCGAGCGGTGGCTGGAGTCACTGTTGTGCATCCATGAGGCAGAGAAATACATGGATAGCACGTTTAGAGAGGTGGTCATATCAAAGGTTGGCAGCATGCAGGCAGATAGGGAATAGGTGACCACTAAGCAGTCTAAGAGAACCAGGAAGGTAGTGCAGGAGACTCCTGAGATTATCTCACTTGCTAATCGGTTTTCCATTTTGGCTACTGGTGAGGATGATGGTTCCTCAGAGGAGTGCAGTCGGATCCAAGTTTGTGGTACCACAGGTGGCTCAGCTACACAGGAGGGGAGGAAGAAAAATGGAAGAGCAATAGTGATAGGGTATTCAATAGTTAGGGGAACAGACACCATCCTGACTTGGAACTATATCGCCTTTCCCTCAGTGTCGCTGGGTCAAAATCCTGGAACTCCCACCTACCCCACATGGACTGCAGTGGTTCAAGAAAGCAGCTCACCACCTTCTCAAGGGCAATGAGGGATGGTCATTAAAAAGCTGGCCTAGCCAGCGATGCCCAAATCCCATGATTGAATAAAAAAAGACAGGCGTTTCTGCAGCAGTAAATGTGACTCCAGGATGGTGGGTTGCCTCCCTGGTGCCGGGGTCAAGGATGTCATGGAATGGCTACAGGACATTCTTCTGTGGGTGGGTGAACAGCCAGAGGTCATGGTCCATGTTGGCACCAATGACATAGGTAGGAAAGGGGATGAGGTCCTGAAAGCAGATTTTAGGGAGCTAGGAAGAAGATTAAAAAGCAGGACCTCAAAAGCAGTAGTCTTAGGATTACTCCCAGTTCCATGTGCACTGAGCATAGGAATAGGAGAATTGAACGATTCAACACGTGGCTGGAGAACTGGCTTAGGAGTGGGGCATCAGATTTCTGAGGTATTGGGACCAGTTCTGGAACAGATGGGATTGTACAAGATGGAAGGATTGCATCTTAGCAGGACTGGGACTAATATCCTCGCAGGGAGATTTGTTAGTGCTGTTGGGGGGGCGGGGGGTTTAAACGAGATTGTCAGGGGGATGGGAACCTGAGAGGAAGCTCAGATTGTAGGGAATCAAAACTGGTAACTTGTCAGCAGTGTGGGAACCAGGAGTAAGTATCAGAGAGAAATATCAAGGTGCACAGAATACTGGGAGAGATAGATAGCACTAAAGTAGGGAATAGTAAGTTATTAGGTGGGGTCAGAGTAAGGAAGAAAGTAATAAAGTCTAAATCAGAGCTAACGTACATGTTTGTGAATGTACAGAGTGTGGTTAATAAGATTGGTGAGGTACAGGCACAAATTATCAAGTGGAAATATGATGTTGTGGCTATAACAGACACCTGACTCAAAGGGCAAGACTGGGTATGAAATATTCCTGGATACAAGGTGCTCAGAAAGATAGGAAAGGGAATAAGGGGAAGGGGTGGTGGTATTGACTTGGAAGAGCATTGCAGTGCTGGAGAAAAAGGATGTCCCAGAGGAGCTGAGGACAGAATCAATTTGGCTAGAGCTAAGGAACAAAAAGGTGCAGTTGTATTGCTTGGTGTTATCTATAAGCCACCAGCTAGTGGGAAGGACGTGGAGGAACAAATTTGCAAGGAAATTACAGACAGGCACAAAAAATTATAGGGTAGTTATAATGGGGAACTTTAATTATCCAAACATAGAGTGTGATAATAGTAGTGTAAAGGGCAGTGGGGGGCAAGAGTTCCGAGAGTGTGTTCAGGAAAATTTTCTGCAGCAGTATTTTGCTAGTCGAATAAGAAAGGAGGCACTGCTAGACCTGGTTGTTGAGAACGAGGTGGGCCAAGTGGATCAAATATCAGTAGGAGAGCATGAAGGTGATAGTAATCATTATATAATAAGGTTTAGGCTGATTATGGAAAAGGACAAATAACAATTCAGAGTAAGAATAATTAACTGGGGGAAGGCAAACTTCAATGGGGTAAGAATGGAGCTGGGGCGACTAAATTGGTGTCAAAAGTTGGCTGGAAAACCGATAGTTCAACAATCGGCTACCTTCAAAGAAGAGATAGTTCAGGCTCAGTCAAGGTATGTTCCCTCGAAGGGGCAAGGTAATGCAAACAAATCCAGAGCTCCCTGGATGACAAAAGGGGTAGGGATTAAGATAAAGAAGAAAAAGTGTGCTAATGACAGATGCCAGGTAGAAAATACTGTTGAGAACCAGGCTGAATATGGAAGGTGCAGAGAGGAAGTGAAAAAGCAAATAAGAGAAGCAAAGAGAGAGCGTAAGAAGAGACTGGCAGCTAGCCAGAAATCCCAAAGTTTTCTATAGTCATATAAATAGTAAAAGGGTGGTAAAAGTAAGAGTGGGGCCGATTAGGGACCAACAAGGGGATTTACACATGAAGGCAGAGGGCATAGCTGAGGTATTAAATGAATACTTTGCATCTGTCTTTACCAAGGAAGGAGATGCAGCCCGGGTGTTGGTGAAGGAGGAGGTAATTCAGACACTAGAGGGGTTTAAAATTGATAAAGGTGATGTATTAGATAGGCTGTCTGTACTTAAAGTGGATAAAGCACCAGAAATGGATAAGATGCTTCCAAGGATACTGCGGGAAGTGAGGTTGGAAATCGTAGAGGCACTAGCCATAATTTTTCAATCTTCCTTAGACCCCGGGGTGCCAGAGGACTGGAGAATTGCAAACATTATACCCCTGTTCAGAAATGGGTGTAAAGATAAGCCCAGCAACTACAGACCAGTCAGTTTAACTTCAGTGGTGGGGAAACATCTAGAAAAAATAATTCGGGACAAAATTAATAGTCAGATGGACAAATCCGAGTTAATTAAGGAAAGCCAGCATGAATTTCTTAAAGGAAAATCATATTTAACTAACTTGTTGGAGTTTTTTGAGGAGGTAACAGAGAGGGTTGATGAGGGCAATCCTGTTGATGTGGTGTACATGGACTTTCAAAAGGCATTTGATACAGTGCCACACCACAGACTTGTGGGCAAACTTATAGCTCATGGAATAAAAAGGACGGTAGTAACATGGATCCAAAATTGGCTGAGTGACAGGAAACAAGTGTAGTGGTTAATGGATGTTTTTCGGGCTGGAAGAAGGTTTGTAGTGGAGTTCCCCAGGGGTGAGTGTTGGGACACTTGCTTTTCCTGATATGTATTAATTACCTAGACGTTGGTGTACAGAGCACAATTTCAAAGTTGGCGGATTATGCAAAACTTGGAAGCATTGTGAACTGTAAGGAGGAGAGTATAGAACTTCAAACTTGGTGGAATGGGCAGACAGGTGGCAGAAAAATGTGAAGTGATTCATTTGGTAGGAAGAACATGGAGAGACAATATAAAATAAAGGGTACAGTTCTAAAGGGGGTGCAGGAGCAGAAGGACCTGTGTATATATGTACATAAGTCATTGAAGGTGGCAGGACAGTTTGAGAGAGCGGTTAATAAAGCATGTCGTACCCTGGACTTTATTAAGATGGGAATAGAGTACAAGAGCAAGGAGATTATTTTGAGCTTGTATAAGACACTAATTCGGCCTCAACTGGAGTATTGCGTCCAATTCTGGGTGTCGTATTTTGGAAAGACGTGAGGACATTGGAGAGATTACAGAAAAGATTCATGAGAATGATTCCAGGGATGAGGAACTTCAGTTATGAAGATAGTTTGGAGAAGTTAGGACTGTTTTCCTTGGAGAAGAGAAGGCTGAGAGGTGATTTGAAAGAGGTATTCAAAATCATGATGGGTCTGGACAGAGTAGATCGGGAGAAACTGTCCCCACTCATGAAAGGATCGAGAATGAGAGGGCACAGATTTAAAGTATTTGGTAGGAGAAGCAAAAGTGACAGGAGGAAAAACTTTTTCACACAGCGAGTGGTTAAGGTGTGGAATGCAGTGCCTGAGAACATGGTGGAGGCAGGTTCAATTGAAGAATTCAAAAGGGAATTAGACTGTTATATGAAAAGGAAGAATGTGCAGGGTTACGGGAGAAGGCGGGGGAATGGAACTGGGTGAATTGCTCTTTCAGTGAGCCGGTGCAGACACGATAGGCCGAATGGCCTCCTTCTGCACTGTAACAATTCTATGATTCTGTGATTGAGAGGTTATGCTCTAAAATTATTGAACTCAGTGTTGAGTCCAGAAGGCTGCAAGGTGCCCAGTCAAAAAATGAGGTGCTGTTCCTCGAGCTTGCGTTGAGCTTCACTGGAACAGAAAGATCAGAGAGGGAGCAAGGTGGAGAATTAAAATGACAGGCGACAGGAAGCTCGAAATCACACACATGAGAACTGAATGGAGGTGTTCCGCAAAGCTGCCACCCAGTCTACATTTAGTCTTCCCAGTGTGTCGGGAGACCACGTTGTGAGCAGCAAATACAGTCAGCTAAATCAAAAGATGAATCGCTGTTTCACTTGAAAGGACTGTTTGGAGCTTTAGATGGTGAGAACGGAGGATGTAAAAGGGCAGATGTTGCATCTTCTGTACTTGCATGGAAAGGTGTCATACAATCTCAGTCTCCTGCTCAATTCTGAGATGAGCTTCAAGCTCATGTTCAGTCCATCACTCAGACTGCCTAATCCCACCTCTGAAATATCACCGATCATTATTTCTCCCACACCACCATTCTCATAGAAACCCACATCTATCACTTTTGTCATCTCCGGACTGCACTTTTGCAATGTCTTTCTCACTTGTTTCCCAAGTTTGACCCTCCCATTCATGCCAAACTCTGCTATACAGATACTCAGATCCTATTGGATAATCTCATACAAAATTTCACTCATTGAATATTCCAAATCATGATGACCTCCATTGTTTCATGTCCTTCAGTGAATCAGTTTCAAACTGCTTGCCTTTATCTGTAAAATCCTACATTGTCCCGTTCTTTCCTATCCTTGCAACCTCCTGTCTCCTTGGATCCTTGCTCGTTCTTGGCACTCTTTCAACAGTAATCTGCTGTATATTTCTCCTCTCTTTGTTCTCTGTCATTGATGGCAGAGTCTTCAAGCATCTTGGCATCTTCACAATTTGGAACTCCCTGGGCAGGGTCTTGCATTTTGGGTCAAGACCCCAATGTCGGGGTCAACTGTAGGTCTGGACTCTGCACAGTGTCGGAAACAGTCACCCAACAGGGATTCTGCCTTGATTGGCCAATTATTGACCAGAGGGCGTGCTGGCCAGCCAATTAAGTATGGTGAGCAAGCTCTTGAAGCTGGAGGGCCAATGGGAGGCCCTCCAGCATGAAAAAAGCTGCAGTCTGCCATTGTAGGAAAGGGAGAGAGATGGTTCCTCCATCTTGGGGTGCTGTCTCAGCAACTTAAAAAAAATCTAAAATAAAAATGGCCACAGCTGCCACACAGAGATGTGGCAGATAGGTGGAGGCAAGGTGGACCTCAGAATCTGCCTGCAGTGCTGCACCGCCGCCCCCCAGTCTGCCTCTGGGAGGCTGCCACCTAGACAGCTGCCATGCTCACGACATTGCAGGGACCCACAGGGCAACTGGAAAATTCTAGCTGGCATCTGATAATTGGCCTTAATTGGCCTTTACATGACCTTAAATAGCTACCCACCACTTGCAATGGGTAGCCATTCTGTCCCCGATCCGGCCTTCGGGAAAATGGCTCAGGGGCGTTATGGTGCCGGCAAACCAGCACGCCGGCTAGCATCACGAAGGTACACATCTGCCCGCCTCTGTTCCTACCCCCATACTGGGGCAAAAATCCTACTCCCTGTCCAGCACTTTCTGGTGCTGAAATTCTAGGGACTGGAAAGGGTATAGAGTAAAATTATCACCTGGGGTGTGGGACCCGGATTTGGGGTGGAACGCAGGCCAGCATATTTTCCAGCTGTGTAAAATCCAAGCAAATTACATTCAGGGAGGTTGTCGTTTGGAGTTTAGGGTCTTCTACCCATCACGCTCTCACTCAGCAAAATGTTATATGTGCGGCAGTTCCTCAGCTATGCCAGATATTTCACCTATGTTGTGATTCCTAGGTCCAACCAATGATGTTTTGCTGTTGAAACCATTATAGGAACGCTCTTGCTGATTATTGTTGCTGTTATCTCGAAGTAATAATAAGACATCTTAATAGGACTTAAGATGGTTAGTCCTAATATTAAAACTAATCTTTCAGCCAAACAAAACCCAAAAGAGGTCTATAAATAAGGGACTGCAAATGGGGTGAATGTTGAATCTGTGCAATCTTTCAAGAATAAATTGGATGTGATGTTGAACTGGGGAGCAGGTGGAAGGATCCAGGCTTCATGCTGAGCAGAATGGAAATTAACTCAACTATCTGGAACACACAACCAGAAATTAGACTTCAACTAAAGCAAGGTGAATGAGCTTATGGCCCTCTTATTGTCGTTCCTCTTACACCATTAAAATATTTTATAAAAAAAAATAATACTTGAGGCACGGAGACTCATCTGGCATTGGGTGATAATTTTTATCATCTCATCTATGCAGTAAAACAGAGGATGGGTTGTTGGAAGCATCTGCATTGCCATGGTAACTACAGGTTGCCGGGTTACTAATTCTGATTTTGCAACTCTCAACTGTGGAATGGGATAAGTGAATTTGACGAAGTGCAATGGAGGTTTCCAACAGTTAGTTTGCAAAGCCGTAGGTTCTTCAGAATTTATATAATCTCTTAATGGCCACAGCTAAACCTTATACTGCGGCTGATAGTGGTGTGAAAGTGTTATGAAGCTCAAAGACGAGAAGGTCTGTTTTCATAAAGGCTGCAGTACAGTTAACTCTAAGATGGTTGATACATTCAGGAAATACCTGCCTCTTCTGGGTAACCAGTTTTCAGCTCACACATTGGGCAGGATTTTTATTTGATTGAGAGGGTGCAATCAAGGGCAGATGGTCACTTAAACCCGCCCTGGGGTCAGTGTGTCATTTTCCCAACTCAAAACCAGCACACTCCAAAATTCAAAGGTTGAGACCAGAGCTGGATGAGACAACCTGCTCGAACTGCTTAAACAGCTGACAGCTGATTTAAGGCCCAATTTTAAATTTTCTTTTTAAGGTGCAGGATCCACGCTGCATCACAACCATGACAGGGAGGAGGAGGAGGTAGTGACACAGTGGTTTGCGAGCTGGAATGGCGGAACGGCAACAAGAGGTACCATTGAAAAGGGAAGGCTTAGAGAAGTCCCTCATTCACAAGCAAACCGTTGTGTTCAGTGAGTAAAATTAGCTTTCACATCTCTGCTCTCTTGACAAGGGCAGGGGTCAGCTTTGTGGGTGACAGGGTGGGGCCAGGTGGGTCCTTTTGCTTTCAGATCTCAGGGGTTCATGTTGGGAAGTTCAGGAAGACTCTACATTCCAATGGAAAGGATGGACATAGAGGAAATGGGATCAAGTTACTCCGAGCTTGGTCAGACCAGCGATGAGGAGCAGCATCAATGATGAGCAGCAGTGCCAAAGTTGGGAGAGCTGTGCCACAGACGAGTCAAGCAACAGCCTGACATAGTCATACTCACCGAATCATAACTTACAGACAATGTCCCAGACACTGCAATCACTATCCCTGGGTATGTCCTGTCCCACTGGCAGCACTGACCCAGCAGAGGTGGAGGCACAGTGGTATACAGTAGGGAGGGAGTTGCCCTGGGAGTCCTCAAGATCGACTCCGGACCCCATGAAGTTCCATTGGCATCAGGTCAAACATGGGCAAGGTAACCTCCTACTGATTACCACCTACCACCCTCGCTCAGCTGTTGACTCTGTACTCCACCATGTTGAACACCACTTGGAGGAAGCACTGAGGGTGGCAAGGGCACAAAATGGACTCTGGGTGGGGGACTTCAATGTCCATCACCAAGCGTGGCTCGGTAGCACCACTACTGACCGAGTTGGCTGAGTCCTAAAAGACATAGCTGCTAGACTGTGTCTGCAGCAGGTGGTGGGGGAACCAACACGAGGGAAAAACATACTTGACCTCGTCCTCACCAATCTGCCTGCTGCAGATGCTTCTGTCCATGACTGTATTGGTAGGAGTGACCACCGCACAGTCCTTGAGGAGACGAAGTTCAGCCTTCACATTGAGGATACCGTCCATCGTGTTGTGTGGCACTATCACCATGCTAAATGGGATAGATTTCGAACAGATCTAGCAATGCAAAACTGGGCATCCATGAGGCGCTGTGGGCCATCAACAGCAGCAGAATTGTACTCAACCACAATCTGTAACCTCATGGCCCGGCATATCCCCCACTCTACCATTACCATCAAGCCAGGAGACCAACCCTGGTTCAATGAAGAGTGCAGGAGGGCATGCCAGGAGCAGCACCAGGCATACCTCAAAATGAGGTGTCAACCTGGTGAAGCTACAACACAGGACTATCTGCATGCCAAACTGCATGAGTAGCATGCGATAGACAGAGCTAAGCGATCCCATAACCAACGGATCAGATCTAAGCTCTGCAGTCCTGCCACATCCAGCCATGAATGGTGGTGGACAATTAAACAACTAACTGGAGGAGGTGGCTCCACAAATAACCCCATCCTCAATGATGGGGGAGCCCAGCACAGCAGTGTGAAAGATAAGGCTGACGCATTTACAACAATCTTCAGCTAGAAGTGCCGAGTTGATGACCTATCTCGGCCTCCTCCTGAAGTCCCCAGCATCACAGATGCCAGACTTCAGCCAATTCGATTCACTCCGCGTGATATCAAGAAACGACTGAAGGCACTGAATACTGCAAAAGCTATGGGCCCTGACAATATTCCAGCTATGGTACTGCAGACCTGTGCTCCAGAACTTGCCACGCCCCTAGCCAAGCTGTTCCAGTACAGCTACAACACTGGCATCTACCCTGCAATGTGGAAAATTGCCCAGGTATGTTCTGTACACAAAAAGCAGGACAAATCCAACCCGCCAATTACCGCCCCATCAGCCTGCAATCTATCATCAGTAAAGCGATGGAAGGTGTCATCAACAGTGCCATCAAGCAGCACTTGCGTAGCAATAACCTGCTCAGTGACGCTCAGTTTGGGTTCTACCAGGGCCACTCAGCTCCTGACCTCATTTCAGCCTTGGTTCAAACATGGACAAAAGGGCTGAACTCAAGAGGTGAGGTGAGAGAGACTGCCCTTGACATCAAAGCAGCATTTGACCAAGTATGGCATCAAGGAGCCCGAGCAAAACTGAGGTCAATGGGAATCAGGGGGAAAACCTTCCGCTGGCTGGAGTCATACGTAGCGCAAAGGAAGATGGTTGTGGTTGTTGGAGGTCAATCATCTGAGCTCCAGGGCATCACTGCAGGAGTTCGTCAGGGTAGTGTCCTAGGCCCAACCATCTTCAGCTGCTTCATCAATGACCTTCCTTCAATCATAAGGTCAGAAGTGGGAATGTTCGCGGATGATTGCACATTGTTCAGCACCATTCGTGACTCCACAGATACTGCAGCAATCCGTGTAGAAATGCAGCAAGACCTGGACAATATCCAGGCTTGGGCTGATATGTGGCAAGTAACATTTGTGCCACACAAGTGCCAGGCAATGACCATCTCCAACAAGAGAGATTCTAACCGTCTCCCCTTGACATTCAACAGCATTACCATTGCTGAATCCCCCACTATAAACATCCTCGGGGCTACCATTGACCAGAAACTGAACTGGAGTAGCCATATAAATACTGTGGCTACAAGAGCAGGTCAGAGGCTACGAATCCTGAGGTGAGTAACTCACCTCCTGACTCCCCAAAGCCTGTCCACCATCTACAAGGCACAAGTCAGGAGTGTGATGGAATACTCTCCACTTGCCTGGATGGGTGCAGCTCCAACAAAACTCAAGAAGCTCGACACCATCCAGGACGAAGCAGCCCACTTGATTGGCACCCCATCTATAAACATTCACTCCCTCCACCACCGACGCACAGTGACAGCAGTGTGTACCATCTATAAGATGCACTGCAGCAATGCACAAAGGCTCCTTAGACAGCACCTTCCAAACCCTCGACCTCTACCAACTAGAAGGACAAGGGCAGCAAATACATGGGAACACCACCACCTGCAAGTTCCCCTCCAAGTCACACACCATCCTGACTTGGAACTATATCGCTGTTCCTTCACTGTCGCTGGGTCAAAATCCTGGAACTCCCTTCCTAACAGCACTGTGGGTGTACCTACCTCAAATGGACTGCAGCAGTTCAAGACGTCAGCTCACCACCACCTTCTCAAGGGCAATTAGGGGTGGGCAATAAATGCTGGCCTGGCCAGCGTCGCCCACATCCCATGAATGAATAAAAAAAAAAATCTGCAGGAGCAGAGGCAGAGCCCTGGACAACAGGGGTGCAGGGTTGAGGAACGAGTGGCAGGAAGGCAACTGAGGTGACTCCCTCAGCATAGGGTCCAGCACCAAAGATGAAATTGCCTGGACATGCCGAAGCCTCAGCATTGCAGAACATTGTGCCTGTCCAGGCAGATGGTTGCTGACCAGAGTTCCCTTGTTGAGGGTCATCTGAGTGTTAGCAGCAACCATCGTCATGGCCTTCCTGTGGCTCCAACAGTCACAGTGGCCTTGCACTTTCCTTCAACTGGCTCCTTGCAAGTGGCAGCAGACATTGGTGGCATCTCACAGGCAGTAGCACATAATTGCATTATGAAAGTTTTGGATGCTCTGTTCGTGAGGGCAGGGGATTATATTGAATTGAAGGTGGTTAGCGGCACTCAAGCTCAAAACGCAGTGGGATTTGCTTCCCTCGCTGGATTCCTTCAGATGCAGGGCATCATCGATTGCACCCATGTTGCCCTCAAGGCACTGACTGGCTAGCTGGGGAGATTCCTCAATTGGAAGGGATTCCACTTACTAAACGTGAAACTGCTATGCGACCACAGGGAACATAATGTGAAGGTGTATGCACTTTCCTGGAAGCTGTCATTGCATAGGAACATAGGAGCAGGAGTTGGCCCATCAGCCCATTGAGCCTGCTCTACCATTCAATTAGATCATGGCGGATGATCTACCTCGTCAATACTTTCCCGCTCTTTTATTCTCTGGCATTCGCAGATGCAGCAGCTCTTCATGAAGCCATCGGAGCTCCATGGATGGATGTTTGCAGATAATGCTTATCTCTTGTAGAGATGGCTGATGACTCTGATGCATCACCCTGCCACAGAGACTGAGAGGCACTGAAACCGATGCCACCTGTTGATGAGGCTCAGGTGCCTTGACCGGTCGGGCATTGCCCTCCAGTAAACTCCATCAAGGAATCCAGTAAACTCCATACAGCTCCATCGTATTGCGGTTGTCTGCTGATCCCTCAATTACATGACCCTTGAGAGATGTGCGGAGGGAGAAACACTGGAACAGCACAGCTCCTCGGAGGAGGAGGAAGATGAGGAGGAGGCTAAAGGAGAACTGGAGAATTTTGCAGTGATGCCACCATGGCAGGCTCAGAAGACAGAAATGGTAGCACCACTCCAATGTGAGACTCAATCCACAGGACATTTCAAGAAGAGAGTCTCCTTCATTTCATAGAGTTATACAGCACAGTCATTATCAACATGGTGACCTCTGATGATGGCCACTCCTACGAATACCTCCCTCTGTGGCTTTGGCTGAGGATGAGGTGGAGGCAGACTGCTTGTTATTGCCTTTCTGGGGCTGAGGTGGCCTTGGCAGTTGGCCTCGTCATGGAGGTGCTGGGGGGTGGCATATCCAAAGGCTGCTGCACTGGCATCACTGCAGTGGCAGCCTCCGTTACAGGGCATAACACTAAAGATACATCATCTGTTGGAATGGCCATGGAGGGTGAGCCCCTCATCACCATCTGTCGCCTCCTCAGCCCTTTCACAGTGCCCTGGCGGGGACCACCAGCTGGGATGTATCCACTCCATGCTTCTTTGCACCATTTGTGCCACAATGCTAAAAGCTGCAGCTTGCATTCCGTGCATGTCAGTGTGCTGTTCCTGCATCCACTCTGAGTGATGCTACATATGACTCTCCATTAGGGTGGCCACTCTATTAATGGAGAAGCTCATGAGCTCAAAGCACTGAGTCACTGTGGAGCACATGAGATGAATGGACTCTTCCATTCTCATCCCATGACTCCACAGAGTCTCAGGTAACTCTGATATGTGGCCATACATCTCACGCTAGGTCTCCTTGTAGTGCCGCCTGTTTTGTGACTCCTGAGGCACTGCCTCTCTACCCTGCTGAGGGGGCTATGCCTGTCCTCCATCTTCCAAGGGGGACTGGCCACAGTCAACTCTGCCTCTCCTGTATCCTCCTGCTCTAATGTGATGTGCACTTCACCATGTGCCGCCCTCTCCAATAACGCATAAGGATCCACCAAGATGACAGTATCTGCACTGGTGGAGGGTTCAAAAGAAAGATGTGATGGTGCAGGCTCTGAGATGTCTTCATTCTCTGACTCCTTAAGAACTTGTTGCCTTAATGTGGACTCCTGCCCATCTGTGGCTGGCCCTGTGGGAGACATAAGAGATGGTGATGAGTGATCAGGACAGTCAACAGAATCCTCTGCTGCTTAAAATAATGAGATGACCACTTAGGCATTAACAGCTTGTTGCATGGGGAGCATTGCCTGAACCTGGAGATATTGAGATATTTTCACCCTGACTATGGCGGACCCGCATTTCTCTGTCCCCAGTGTCCCTGTGGCTTGACACTCTGGCCACATCAAGGGCCAGCTTCTGAAAGTGTGTCAGCAATGCGAGCTTTGGCACCCCACCTTCCAAGTGTGCCCTCTCGTTCTTCCTGGCACTCAACTCCCATTTGACCTGCAAGGTGAATAAAGATGCCATTCGGACATTTCATTGCAGCAGCTTTTTCGGGAGCAGAGTGTGAGCGAGTGAGCAGCTGGGAAGCTTTTTTGGGAGCAGAGTGTGAGCGAGTGAGCAGCTGGGAAGGTCAGTTTGAAAGTAAACTTAATTTCCTTTTGTTTTCGGCGGAGGCCAGGGGGCTGCTGGGTAAGTAAAACACTATATATTTGGGCGGTTTAAAATAACTTTCCTTTCATTGCAGCAGCTTTTTCGGGAGCAGAGTGTGAGCGAGTGAGCAGCTGGGAAGGTCAGTTTGAAAGTAAACTTAATTTCCTTTTGTTTTCGGCGGAGGCCAGTGGGCTGCTGGGTAAGTAAAACACTATATATTTGGGCGGTTTCTGAACCCGAGACACCACACTTGTAGTGTCTCCCACCCGCCCTCCTCCTCTAACCAAAAAAAAAGGACTCGGTGGGGTGTTTATAAGGTCAGGCTTTTTCTATTTCTCTGGTTTTATCGTGATTGGTAAAAACTTTTCGTTCCTTTTTCATTTAACTAAGTTAAGCTTAAGATTAAAAATGGCAGGAGATCTCAGACCCGTGTCATGCTCCTCTTGCTCAATGTGGGAGCTCAGGGACATGGCTGATGTCCCTGACTCCTTCACGTGCAGGAAGTGTGCCCAACTGCAGCTCTTGTTAGACCGCATGACGGCTCTCGAGCTGCGGATGGACTCACTTTGGAGCATGCGCGATGCTGAGGAGGTCGTGGATAGCACGTTTAGTGAATTGGTCACACCGCAGATTAGGATTGCTGAGGGAGAAAGGGAATGGGTGACCAAAAGGCAGAGAAAGAGCAGGAAGGCAGCGCAGGAGTCCCCTGCGGTCATCTCCCTCCAAAACAAGTATACCGTTTTGGATACTGTTGAGGGAGATGGCTCACCAGGGGAAGGCAGCAGTAGCCAGGTCCATGGCACCGTGGCTGGCTCTGCTGTTCAGAAGGGCGGAAAAAAGAGTGGAAAGGCTATAGTCATAGGGGATTCGATTGTAAGGGGAGTAGATAGGCGGTTCTGTGGTCGAAAATGAGGCTCCCGAATGGTATGTTGCCTCCCAGGTGCACGGGTCAGGGATGTCTCAGATCGGCTGCAGAACATTCTAAAGGGGGAGGGTGAACAGCCAGTTGTCATTGTGCACATAGGCACCAATGATGTAGGTAAAAAACGGGATGAGGTCCTACAAGCAGAGTTTAGGGAGTTAGGAGCCAGGTTAAAAAGCAGGACCTCAGAGGTAGTAATCTCAGGATTGCTACCAGTGCCACGTGATAGTCAGAGTAAACATGAAAGAATAGTCAGGATGAATGCGTGGCTTGAGAGATGGTGCAGGAAGGAGGGGTTCAGATGTTTGGGACATTGGGACCGGTTCTGGGGGAGGTGGGACTATTACAAATTGGACGGTCTACACCTGGGCCGGACTGGAACCAATGTCCTTGGGGGTGCTTTTGCTAACGCTGTTGGGGAGGGTTTAAACTAATGTGGCAGGGGGATGGGAACCAATTGAGGTCAGTTGACAGTAAGGAGGTAGTAACAAAAGCCTGTAAGGAACTAGATAATGAAGTCAGTGTGACTAAGGGGAAGAGCAGGCAGGGAGCAGATGATGAATATAAAGGGAGTGGTGGTCTGAGGTGCATTTGTTTTAATGCAAGAAGTGTAGTAGGTAAGGCAGATGAACTTAGGGCTTGGATTAGTACCTGGGAGTATGATGTTATTGCTATTACTGAGACTTGGTTGAGGGAAGGGCATGATTGGCAACTAAATATCCCAGGATATCGATGCTTCAGGCGGGATAGAGAGGGAGGTAAAAGGGGTGGAGGAGTTGCATTACTGGTCAAAGAGGATATCACAGCTGTGCTGAAGGAGGGCACTATGGAGGACTCGAGCAGTGAGGCAATATGGACAGAACTCAGAAATAGGAAGGGTGCGGTAACAATGTTGGGGATGTACTACAGGCCTCCGAACAGCGAGCGTGAGATAGAGGTACAAATATGTAAACAGATTATGGAAAGATGCAGGAGCAACAGGGTGGTGGTGATAGGAGATTTTAATTTTCCCAACATTGACTGGGATTCACTTAGTGTTAGAGGTCTAGATGGAGCAGAATTTGTAAGGAGCATCCAGGAGGGTTTTCTAGAGCAGTATGTAAATAGTCCAACTCGGGAAGGGGCCATACTGGACCTGGTGTTGGGGAATGAGCCCGGCCAGGTGGTTGAAGTTTCAGTAGGGGACTACTTTGGGAATAGTGATCACAATTCCGTAAGCTTTAAAATACTCATGGACAAAGACGAGAGTGGTCCTAAAGGAAGAGTGCTAAATTGGGGGAAGGCCAACTATACCAAAATTCGGCAGGAGCTGGGGAATGTAGATTGGGAGCAGCTGTTTGAAGGTAAATCCACATGTGATATGTGGGAGGCTTTTAAAGAGAGGTTGATTAGCGTGCAGGAGAGACATGTTCCTGTGAAAATGAAGGATAGAAATGGCAAGATTCGGGAACCATGGATGACAGGTGAAATTGTGAGACTAGCTAAGAGGAAAAAGGAAGCATACATAAGGTCTAGGCGACTGATGAAAGACGAAGCTTTGAAAGAATATCGGGAATGTAGGACCAATCTGAAACGAGGAATTAAGAGGGCTAAAAGGGGTCATGAAATATCTTTAGCAAACAGGGTTAAAGAAAATCCCAAAGCCTTTTATTCATATATAAGGAGAAAGAGGGTAACTAGAGAAAGGATTGGCCCACGAAAGGACAAAGGAGGAATGTTATGCTTGGACTCAGAGAAAATGGGTGAGATTCTAAACGAGTACTTTGCATCGGTATTCACCGAGGAGAGGGACATGACGGATGTTGAGGTTAGGAACAGATGTTTGATTACACTAGGTCAAGTCGGCATAAGGAGGGAGGAAGTGTTGGGTATTCTAAAGGGCATTAAGGTGGACAAGTCCCCAGGTCCGGATGGGATCTATCCCAGGTTACTGAGGGAAGCGAGAGAGGAAATAGCTGGGGCCTTAACAGATATCTTTGCAGCATCCTTAAACACGGGTGAGGTCCCGGAGGACTGGAGAATTGCTAATGTTGTCCCCTTGTTTAAGAAGGGTAGCAGGGATAATCCAGGTAATTATAGACCGGTGAGCCTGACGTCAGTGGTAGGGAAGCTGCTGGAGAAGATACTGAGGGATAGGATCTATTCCCATTTGGAAGAAAATAGTGATAGGCAACATGGTTTTGTGCAGGGAAGGTCATGTCTTACCAACTTAATAGAATTCTTTGAGGAAGTGACAAAGTTGATTGATGAGGGAAGGGCTGTCGATGTCATATACATGGACTTCAGTAAGGCGTTTGATAAGGTTCCCCATGGCAGGCTGATGGAGAAAGTGAAGGCGCATGGGGTCCAAGGTGTACTAGCTAGATGGATAAAGAACTGGCTGGGCAACAGGAGACAGAGAGTAGCAGTAGAAGGGAGTTTCTCAAAATGGAGACGTGTGACCAGTGGTGTTCCACAGGGATCCATGCTGGGACCACTGTTGTTTGTGATATACATTAATGATTTGGAGGAAAGTATAGGTGGACTGATTAGCAAGTTTGCAGACGACACTAAGATTGGTGGAGTAGCAGATAGTGAAGGGGACTGTCAGAGAATACAGCAGAATATAGATAGATTGGAGAGTTGGGCAGAGAAATGGCAGATGGAGTTCAATCAGGGCAAATGCGAGGTGATGCATTTTGGAAGATCCAATTCAAGAGTGAACTATACAGTAAATGGAAAAGTCCTGGGGAAAATTGATGTCCAGAGAGATTTGGGTGTTCAGGTCCACTGTTCCCTGAAGGTGGCAACGCAGGTAAATAGAGTGGTCAAGAAGGCATACGGCATGCTTTCCTTCATCGGACGGGGTATTGAGTACAAGAGTTGGCAGGTCATGTTACAGTTGTATAGGACTTTGGTTCGGCCACATTTGGAATACTGCGTACAGTTCTGGTTGTCACATTACCAAAAGGATGTGGATGCCTTGGAGAGGGTGCAGAGGAGGTTCACCAGGATGTTGCCTGGTATGGAGGGCGCTAGCTATGAAGAGAGGTTGAGTAGATTAGGATTATTTTCATTAGAAAGACGGAGGTTGAGGGGGGACCTGATTGAGGTGTACAAAATCATGAGAGGTATAGACAGGGTGGATAGCAAGAGGCTTTTTCCCAGAGTGGGGGATTCAATTACTAGAGGACACGAGTTCAAAGTGAAAGGGGAATAGTTTAGGGGGGATATGCATGGAAAGTTCTTTACGCAGAGGGTGGTGGGTGCCTGGAACGCGTTGCCAGCGGAGGTGGTAGATGCGGGCATGATGGCGTCTTTTAAGATGTATCTAGACAGATACATGAATGGGCAGGAAGAAAAGAGATACAGAACCTTAGAAAATAGGCGACATGTTTAGAGAGAGGATCTGGATCGGCGCAGGCTTGGAGGGCCGAAGGGCCTGTTCCTGTGCTGTAATTATCTTTGTTCTTTGTTCTTTGTTCTTTGACAATGTCTCTCTCCCTCCCCACTCGCAGCTTTCCATTCGCATGCACTGCCACAGTCTGCACTCCAGCCTCCAACAGCACGAGGTTTCTGACCTATGCTTATGGGTCATCAATGTTGCTGAGCACTCATCTCTCCCATAGTCAGGAGATCTCTATGCCCTCAGGATGCCTCTCTCTTTTACACTCTGGTGACTCATGACCAGGAGGCATGGTATCTGACTCTATCTTTGGATTCACCTTTCCAGACCTGAGAAGGTCATTGAAACATTTCCTGCGCTGCACCCAGTTCCTCCTCACCACTCCTCTGTTGCTGACCTCGTGAGCCACCTCCAGCCATGTCCTCTTTCTGATCTGCACCTTCTTCTATCCTCTGGACGAATGGCAACTTCAGCAATGGCTGCCGCCCACCCTTTAAACCAGGCCTGCTGCCACCTGTGTCCCACCTCCTTCTAGTGTCCACTGCCGCAAATTGGGCGGCGAAGGTGACACTGGGCCAATCACCTGCTTTCTATATTAAAATCACAACATGTTGTCATGAAGACCCCACCTGCCAAGAACGAGGCATATTAATTTTGTCATATGAACATTAATTTTAAACTGTTACTGGAGTGAAGAAATTACTTGTCTAAAAAGAGATCACCAGACACTTGGCTGGAGGACGTTTGCATACTAAGAGACAGTGCTTAGAGAGACAAAAGAATTGCTCACTGATTCAATTAACAGAGATTGGGCTGGGCAATGGTGATCCACATCTTGTCGGGGTGGGAGACAGCACTACACCCCCTGGGAGCTTTAGAATCCACAAACGCAGGAGTGAATAAGCCAGCCGGTCACATGATTGTCCAGGCTTTTTGAACTAGACAATTTGAAAACAGACTGCAGAGTGTAACTGAATTTGGAACAAGACAGCCTGTCTCCTGGCTGACTCTCTCTTGCTTTCTCACAAACCTCCGGACTCATTGAAGTCACTTAAACCTCAAGAGAGAGAAGTCTCCTATATCGAAACAAGTTAAAGCGTACACTGGGCCCCAACGAACAGCAAGACTTACCAGCAACCA
This sequence comes from Heterodontus francisci, assembly GCF_036365525.1. Taxonomy (NCBI): domain Eukaryota; kingdom Metazoa; phylum Chordata; class Chondrichthyes; order Heterodontiformes; family Heterodontidae; genus Heterodontus; species Heterodontus francisci. Next base: position 29,200,574 of record NC_090371.1, on the reverse strand, counting down.
AATACTCCACATTGAACTCAAAGGACTGTAAATACACCCAGCTGTTGCCTCAAACTTTTCCCCTTTATTCGTTCTACTTCTTCTGTCGCTATCCGCATGTGCATTTATCGCATATGCATGCAAGCGTGGTTGCGTCGCATATTTGTAGCAGTTAACCGAATTAAAGTTCAAGATTAATAAATTTCCACCTTTCTTGTTTAAATCTAAGGAAACCTGTCTGATTTGATTTCTTTGCCTTGCAATAGGAAAACAGTGAACAAGTACTCACAGAGGGGGAGCTGAAAACTCCCTGTTACAATTAAACCAGGCAAAGGCTGAGAGGGAACCTCTAGACCTCTTCTCACCTGGTCATAACAGAAGGGTTCCCTCTTGTCTTTTGCCTGGTTTAACTGTAATAATGTGCTCATTGCCACAGCGGTGCGGGGTTGGGATCCGGAAGTGACTGCGACGTTGGGGATCCGATCTGGGAATGGAAATCCCATCCATTGTGATAATTTAAGATACTATAATGCTACATTAATAAAGTTATTCAAATGTCAGGAAAAGCCTTATTACCATTGTACCCTTGTTCTGAGTGGGTCCTTCAGTCAATTCCATTGAAGTTTGAGGCCAAGGTGGAAAAGGAGGAACAGCAGCAGGGGAAAGGAGCAAACAGAGCTGCAGCCACAGGGAGACAAGATAGAAGAAGGCATGCTTGCCAGAATCTTCACCCTCCCAACACAGACCCGAGACAACTTACTGCAGTTCTCTGAGGAGCAGTAGATAAGGAAGCTGTGCTGTTCTACCTATTCTAACTCTTCAAATTATATCAGCTCAGTTCTACCTATTCTAACTGTATTCTACATTAGTTCTACTTATTCTAGTTCTGTTCTACCAATTCTAAACAAATTGAAAGAATGCTGGAAATCCTCAGCAGTTAATCACTGGAATTTTACTGCATGGTGGATTGATCAGCGGGGTGGCATGGGATGCCACGAATGATAACTGACGTTGCTTATGTCTAAAACCTTAGGATCAAGTGGAGCTGGACTGGATTATGCATCCAGGCCACCCCTTGACATTGAGAAAAAAAGGTGCTATTTTGGTTTAATGTGAATGTTTTATTCATCAGATGTGTGACAAGATGAAAGGCAAGATGAGTGGGAGCCTAATGCTGCAATTATATTACAATGAAGGTGGTGCCAGCAGTCCCAACTAAGGCAGTAATGTTGTTTTATAAAAGAGATTGGACAATTGTTTATCCCAGACTGCCAAACACTGCCACTGGCAAAGGGTCATTAGGATATTAAATGTCCCACCAGAAACAGTGATGGTTGCAGTATTGGTACTAAGCTTTAAAACAGAAGTGGTAATTATTTGAAAACGAAAATTTTAAACGAGTAGGGGGACAGCACATGGAAATAGGACGAAGAGGCTCACTGCTTCAGAAAATAATGATGGGCAGGTTGGCTTCCTCTGTGCTGTAAAATTATAATTATCTCATAAAACACTCAAACGTTCTATCGTTTATATATTTTAAAAAGCTGTAAGCCTCAAAAATGGTTTAGGAGAGGGATTGAAGAGACAAGGGACTAAAATAAAATCATGTTCAATAAATAATCTCTGTTGGCAGTTAGAAAAGAAAACAATCACAAGTCTTGCTAATCACAGGCGTCTTGTGGGCAGTTCATAATAGAAAATTACATTTTCAAATAAGTGTTATTACTCGCCTGAAATGAAGCTTGCCGAATTAATCTCTAGATTGTTTGAAAATCTTTTATTAAAGACAATCCACATCAGATGAGGGAGGCATGTGAATATGCTGCTGTACGCATCATATCTGGAAAATTCTGTAAACTGTACATGGCCCGAACTATCCAGTCAAAGCCCAGGCTTTTGCAACCAGCTGAGGCCTTGAAGTGAAGACTTTAGTGAAGATATTGGAAGGAGCAAAAGATGGTTTAATGGGTCAATTTAATTATACTATTACCAAATATGTAATCTTTTATGAATTTTTTATTTTGTTAAAAATTTTATTTTGGTTTATTAGTTCTCTGGAAAATAATGGACGGGATTTTGCAGAGGGGTTTTGACAGTGAACTGTCAGCGTTCGCTGTCATTACCCTTCTGAAACCGTCCACACTTCAGGATATCGGTCATGCACAGATTAGTGCAGAAATCCTGATGTTGTGGTCTGTCTGCCCCCCAGAGCCTTCAATCACTGAAATCAGCCCCTTTCTTGCTCTCACATCATCAATAGGACCCCCTAAAAAAAATTACACCTTGTTCAATCAGGTGTTAGTGAATTTTTAACAGCGAAGCAAGTAATAAAACTTGATGAACAGAACCGGCCCTGAAAAAATAATGTTCTATTCGTGGAGTGCTGTTGAATGATTAATTAGGAGATTTTTAAACTAAATTTTTAAATGTTTCTTTAAGTAAGCTTCTCAGAATATTTTACCTTCTACCTTCCCAGCCATGTTAATGTCCCAATCTTTAATTTACTCTACGTAAAAATGTCTGAAAGTGATTTTAGTTTACTGCTTTTTGTTTCCTGGTTGGTGTCGGTGAAAATTCTTTAATATGATTGGCTGCTTGAACAGCCAGATGACATCATGACAGCTCCACGCTGGGAATCCCCAGTAAAGATTGCTGCAATCAATTGCAGTTGCATTGCACAGTGATAGAGGTGAAATTCTCGCCAGTGGGATTGCTAGATCTCACAGTGAGGCTTACGCTGAGGTCAGTGCTTCGCCAGAAACTCCGGACCAATGACTTCTGCAAGAAGGGCCTCGAATTAGACTGGGACCTGGTGACACCTGCCTAACAAAGGAGTATCTAATTGGCCTGTGCCACCCCAAACAAGGCAATTAGCCTACAGCAGGGAAGGGTCAGAGATGGGGATTCAAGAACACAAGAAATAGGAGCAGGAGTAGACCATATGGTCTGTCGAGCCTGCTCCGCCATTCAATATGATCGCGTCTGATCTTAGGCTTCAACTCCACTTTCCCACCTGCTCGTCATATATCTTGATTCCCCCTTGAGAGACCAAAAATCTATCTATCCCAGCTTTAAATATATTCAACGATGGAGCATCCACAATCTTCTGGGGTAGAGAATTCCAAAGATTCATAACCCTTTGAGTGAAGTAATTTCTCCTCGTCTCAGTCCTGAATGATCGGTCCCTTATCCTGAGACTGTGTCCCTGTGTTTTAGATTCCCCAACCAGTGGAAACAATCTATCAGCATCTACCCCTTCAGAATCTTGTGTGTTTCAATGTGATCACCTCTCATTCTTCTAAACTCCAGAGAATATAGGCCCAATTTACTTAGCTTCTCATTATAAGACAACCCCCTCATCCCAGGGACCAATCTAGTGAACCTTTGCTCTAGTGCCTCCAATGCAAGTTATTCCTTTATTAAGTATGGAGACCAAAACTGCACACAGTCAGCGACGAGTCCCTCTTTTGGAAATTCCTGCACCTCCAAACCTCAAAGTGACCTGACAGAGACATTTCAAGAAATGTGATTAACATATTTAAGACAACCATAGAGTCATTGAGACATGGCACAGAAGGGCAACATTCAGCCCATGGAGTTCATGCCAGCTCTCTGTAGAGCAATCCAGTCAGTCCTGTTCCCCCGCTCTATTCCAGAGTCCTGCCACTTTATTTCCTTCAAGTGCCCATCCAATTTTCTTTTGAAATTATGGATCGTCTCCACACCCACCACCCTCGTAGGCAGCGAATTCCAGGTCCACTGGTGATGAAACGGTGAACGGAGTTGTTTGAACACATTAAGCAGAGGGTAATTTCCAGGATATAGATTCTTTCTAGGACAAACTTATTTTATCTGAAATTTAATTTATCATATCAATTTTTTAAATTGAGTTTTCTAAAACCACTCTTTGCTGACATAGTGAGTGGGGACAAAATCCAACCACTTACAACGGTCAGTAGCCTGGGTAATTTGGATGTAAGCCAGTTATTCAACTCTGATCACAAAGTCGAAATTAGTGAGCTTTCAACACGTTTAGGGATAAGACAGATGATTCCCCAACTTTGTGAACAAAGTTTTGTCAAAGATTCGTTAATGCTGCGTAAATCAATTCCTTTTGTAAGAAGCTCTGCTAACATATGATTATGAAAGTGATTGAATGCTGTAAGTATATTCATTGATATTCTATGAAACACCAAGACTCCAGCCCTGATGGAAAAACGGGATTGTCATCAATGTATGCAACTAGTTAGGGATCATTGCTGTAATGATGCAGTGTTTTGCTTCTTAGGAGACGGAGAAAAGAAATGGATTTTTCTTTAAATTCATTAATTTTTCCCTGCACCAATATGTGGAGAGACCAGAGAAGATGTAATTGTTCTCTTTAGAGCAGAGAAGGTTCAGCAGAAATTTAATCTGGGTGTTCAAAATTATGAGAGGTTTTGAATGAGTGAAAAGGAAGAAACTGTTTCCCACTGGCAGGAAGGTCAGGAACCAGACAATTCACATTTAAGATGATTAGCAAAAGAACCAGAGGGGTGGTGAGGAGAATTTCTTTTAACACAGCAAGTTATTTTGATTGGAAATCTACTGCCTGAAAGGCTGGTGGAAGCAGATTGAATAGCAACTTTCGCAAAGGAATTGGATAAATACCTAAAAAGGAAACAGGGCTATGGGGAAAGAGCAGGGGAGTGGGACTCTTATAAACACTGGCTCAAGCACAATGGGCCAAGTAGCCTCCTTCTATGCTGTATCATTCTATGATTCTGTAATTCTATGAATCTCTGATTCATACTGAAACACAGTCCCTTCAGTGCCAAGTTGTTCTCCTCCAGTGCATCTTCTATATGGCCTATTATTCATGTGTGAATCCAGACAGTGAAATCTGGCAGGCCATTTGACTACAACATGACAGCAGAGCCCCATCCTGTTCTTTTCCATCATCCATGTAGGCCTCTAAAAAGGTTTACTGGATAGTGATCAGGAACATGAAACCAAGCTATCTCTTTTCTCCTTAACCTTGATGCAGAAGTCAATTATGGAGCCCCAACTCTAGCTCTGGCTGTGACTGGAACCTTCTATCTAGATAGGATAATGCTATAACAGTTAAGGGGTTTATAATATGTAATGAATACAGATGATCCAGCTGTCTATGGCATTTTATAACCCTATCCTGTCGGGACAATAGGAATGTCACCAATGAATCGGCGCAGGCTTGGAGGGCCGAATGGCCTGTTCCTGTGCTGTACTGTTCTTTGTTCTTTGAATGTAATCAGGAAGGGTTCAACAATAGAAAATTACAATGTAGAACTGGCACACTGGAGTTTCACAGCATTTAATGGCCAGGAGAAAATTTGCTTTGCTTGCAATTTTTTAACTGCAGTAATTCACACTCAGGAGACTTAGTTAGCCAAAATTGAGTACATGATTGAACAAATTGTCAATGGTTCATTGGATGGATGTACTCCATTGACCAAATTGCTATTTTTCTCATTCAATACTTTGCAATCTTCAATTAAATCACTGAATTGATTTCAGTTCCTCCAAAGGTCCATTCACAATCCACAAATAGAGGCAAAAAATGTCTGTAAAACCAATCCATTGAAAACTTAACGTGGATATTAAGTTTTTTTTTCACAGTCATTGACATGCAGGAAGTGGGAACCAAGAGCCCATTACAGTTCGTAAAATCAAGCAACTGATTGAAGAATGCAATTCTTCACTGGAACATCACTCTCTGAATTAAATTAAGATGCTTTAAACATTCGTGGCAGAACATTCTTGTTTGATGCAGTGGCAGTAATCTCAGAGGGTAAAAAAAAGCTTCAAAAAAATTTTCATTTTGCTCAAAAACTGACCTAAAGATTCTTGATAAAAGTGCAAATGACCATCTTGCTTTGTAACAAATAAGACAGCAATATTTCAGCAGTGCCTTCAAAAAGACACAGCTTGTTTCCTTCCTTTGTTATAGGCCTAACACTGGTTTTCCTTCAGGAATATGTCATTCTTATTCCAGACAGGCTTTCAGGAGCAATTACTTGTTAGTTAACCCCAAGCTCAGAAAATCATCTCTCCAACTGAAGCAGAGAAAGTAAGGTGAAGGATGAAGACACTACCAAGACTGAAAAGAGAAAAAGGCAAGGCAAGGCAAACCAGGAAGTAAAAAAAGGAAAGACTTGCATATATATATATATAGTGCCTTTCACAACCTCAAAACACTTCAAAGCATGTTGGAGCCAACGAAATACATTTCCTTTTGAAGTGTACACTCTCTGGGCTGAATTTTACTCGGGCACCATGCTCTACAGCAGTGCCCTTTGAACTCGGTCCCCGTGATATTTCGTTTGGGGGCTCATTTAAATAGTGGGGGCCGAGTGCTTGCCCCTGATGATGTGTTGGGGCAGCCTCTGCATCCCCGGCAACGGCGCCGGCACCATTTTTAAAGGGCTGTGAGCCCTTATAATTATTTGAAATTTTTAAATGGGCAGCAGTGTTAAATTTTTAATAAACAATAAGAAATATGTGGATAGTCCTTCCCTAACCCCCCCCTCCCCCCATGGTCATTTCAATGTCCGAAATGACCAACACATTCCTTTTTCCCTACCTGAACTTTACCCCCTAAACTTTTAACATTTGGACTATAACCCCTTCCCACCATCCAATAAAAATTGAATTCTCCGCTCCTCCACTCCTCCCGCCCTGAAATTTTTATTACTCACCCCTCCCCACCAGGTTTTTGCCTCGGAACTCCATGCGGAATTCTGAAGGCAGGCGAAGGCCGAATGGAGTTCTTAAAATCAGCGTGGGATGGCAGGTAAGTTACTGTCAATTTAAATATGCAGATGAAGGGCTTCCTGCCAGGCAATGGGAGGCTGCACCAAGGTCCCCCCACCGCCAGTAATATGTGGCAGGCCCTTCTCGATGTTGTGGGTCAAGGCAGGCCTCTCCCCACAACATGTTACCGGCCTCCGTGACACGACCAGCGGCATTGAGGGGCCGGTAGAATTCAGCCCTCTGTGGTGACATAAGTAAATGTAGCGGCCAATTTTTGCACAGAAGCAGTAACGAGATAATCACCATTTAATTTGTTTTAGTGATGTTGATTGAGGGACAAATATTAGCCAAGAAATTGGAGAGAATTCTGTTGCTCTTCTTTAAAGAGTGCCATGAGCTCTTTTACATCTACCTCACAGGGCAGACAGGGCCTCAGTTTAATTGTTCCATCTAAAAGACAGCACCTCCAACAATGTAGCACTCCCTATGTGGCAGGAGGATCAGCCTGGATTTTACTCTTAGGTATCTACAGTAGGATTTAGAACCCACAATCTGCTGACATAGAGATGAGAGTGTTTCTGACTGAACCACAGCTGACACCTAGTCAAATGTAATGAATAGATGATGCTATTTCATAAGAGTGAGGTAGGAGGAGATGGAGAGACTGCAAACAAAGGAGGAATAAACATAAAGCAAAATGCTGCAGATGCTGAAAAGCTGAAGTAAAGACAGAAAATTATGGAAAGGCCAGTCGAGTTAACATTTCAGATCGTTATCCCTTCATCTGAATTGCTTCTAATGAAAGGTTGTCAACCTGAAACATTGAGCTTATTTTGCACTCACCACAGAGATCATCTGTCCTGATGAGAGTTCCCACCATTTTCTGGATTTGTACAAAGGAAAAGAAAAATGGTCTGTTTGCCACCTAGGATTGTCCTTATTGATGCCTGTGAGAAGTGTCTGGGGTACAACCATAGGAAATCAAAGGCCCAACAGCAGCCCTCATTATAGCCCCACTGAATAACAAAAAGCCCAATATAATGCCAATTTAATATCAAATTATATGTCACCTTGTGCTGTTGAATCATGTTTACTGGGAAGTGTTTTAAAATCACCCAATTAATTATGATAGTTACAGAACTAAATAAAATCAAACTCAAAATTAAGTGCCTTAGTTTTTTTTTTATTCGTTCTCGGAATGTGTCATTGGCAAGGCCAACATTTATTGCCCATCCCTAATTGTTCCAGAGCAGGTGATGGTGAGTCGTCATCATGAACCACTAGTCCATCTGGTGCGGGTATACCAATAATACTGTTAGGGAGGGAGTTCCAGGATTTTGATCCAGTGACAGTGAAGGAACAGCGACATATTTCCAAGTCAGGATGGTGTGTGGCTTGGAGGGGAACTTTCAGGTGATGGTGTTTCCATGCCCCTGCTGCTCTTTTTCTTCTAGGTGGTACGGGTTTGGAAGGTGTCGTTGAAGGACGCTTGGTGGGTTTGTGCAAGGCACCTTTTATATGGTACACACTGCTGCCACTGGAGTGATGGTGATGGACTGAGTGAATGTTTAAGATGCTGGATGGTGTGTTAATCAAGTGGGCTGCGTTGTCATGGATTGTATCAAGCTTCTTGAGTGTTGTTGGAACTGCACTCATCCAGGCAAGTGGAAAGTATTCCATCACACTCCTGACTTGTGTCTTGTAGATGGTGGAGGTGCAATGAGGGGGACAGGGCATGAGTTACTCACTTCAGAATACATTCCAACACACTCCTGGCTGGTCTCCCACATTCTACCCTCCATAAACACGAGGTCATCCAAAAACCTGCTGCCCCTGTCCTTACTCGCACCATTTCCCATTCACTTATCACCCCTGTGCTCACTGACCTTGTTAAGCAACTCTTCAATTTCAAAATTCTTATCCATGTTTTCAAATTCCTCCATAGCCTTGCCCCTTCCTGAGATATCCACTTTCTTCTCAATCTGGCCTCATGAGCACCCCCAATTTTAATTGTTCCATTTCTGGTGGCCGTCCCTTCAGCTCCCAAAGCCCTAAACTCCGTAATTCCTTCCCTAAACTTCTCCACCACTCTTCGTCTCTTTCCTGCTTTAAGACACTCCTTAAAACCTATCTCTTTACCTAATATCACTTTTATCATATTTTGTTTTATATGTGAGGTGCCTTGGGATATTTTATTGTACTAAAGGTACTAAATAAATGCAAATTGTTGTTGAGGTTGTTGGATGCTGCCTTGATATTGAGGGCAGTCACTATCACTTCATCTCTGGAATTCAACTTTAGTGTCCATGCTTGAACCAAGGCTGTAATGAAGTCTGGATCTGTCCCAAATCCTATTGTTTTCCTACTCTCACATAATATTGACAACAGTAATTTCCAGTTTGTGATTTATGGCATAGAACACTTGGAATAGAATGTCTTCCTGGAGAACAGAGTAAATAAATAAATGGTCGAGACCTGTCCCACTGATGATGACACTCCAAGCAATGCCTTTTTTAAAATGTGCTCAAGCAGCATTTCATTCTATATTGAGTTCACTTCAATATTGCTCAGTGCCTGAATGTGAGAAATTGTGGTTCGTTGGGTATTATCAATTCAGCTAAACTATATGAAGAACCAAAAAAACCTTGTGCACTGTGGACGCCAAAGGGAAATAAGGACAAAAGGTGATTGCCTGCTCATTCCATTGGAGCAGTCAGGCTGATGACCCTGAACCATTAAGCTTGAGAGCTTGGAAATTGCTGTGTAAAATAAACTGGTTATTGATAATCTCTGTAGACAAACAAAATATATATAGGGGGACTTATATATAGGGGGACATGGTAGCATAGTGGTAATGTCACTCAACTAGTATTCCAGAGGCTCAGGCTATGCCCTGGGGACATGGGTTCAAATCCCATCACGGCAGCTGGTGGAATTTAAATTCAATGAATTATTAAAAATCTGCAATTGAAAGCTAGTCTCAGTAATGGTGCCATGAAACTACTATCAATTGTCGTGAAAAACCCATCTGTGGTTCACAAATGTCCTTCAGGGAAGTACATCTGCTGTCCTTACCTGGTCCGGCTGACATGTGACCCACAACAATGTGGTTGCTGTCTGAAATGGCCTAGCATGCCACTCAGTTGTCAAGGACAATCAGAGATGGGCAGCAATGCCCACATCCCATCAAAGAATAAAAAGCATTACCTGTTCATATGCAAATAGCATATGCTACAATTTCCAAGAATATTTATAGAAGGGATGTTTTCTTTATTCTTTCATAGGATATGAACTCGCTGACAAGGCCAGCATTTGTTGCCCATCCCTAATTGCCCTTGAGAAGGTGATGGTAAGCCCCCTTCTTGAATCGCTGCACCTACAGTGCTGTTGGGGATGGAGTTCCAGGTTTTTGAAGCAGCAGTAGAAATAATTCCAGATCCGGATGGTGTGTGGCTTGGAGGGGAACTTGCAGGTGTGGTGTTCCCATGCATCTGCTAACCTTGTAGAGTTTGCAGGCTTAGAAGGTGCTGTCAAAGGAGCCTTGGTGAGTTGCTGTATTGCATCTTATAGATGGTACACACTGTTGCCACTATGCTCCAGTGGCGACGGAGTGAATGTTTAAGGTGGTGGATGGGGAGCCGATCAAGTGGGCTACTTTGTCCTGGATGGTGTTGAGCTTCTTGAGTGTTATTGGAACTGCACTCATCCAGGCATGTGGACAGTATTCAGTCAGGAGGTGAGTTACTTGCTGCAGAATTTCCAGCCTCTGATCTGCCCTTGTAGCCATAGTATTTATGTGGCTGATCCAGTTCAGTTTCTGGTCAATGGTAATCCCCAGGATGTTGATAGTGGAGGATTCAGCAATGGTAATGCCATTGAATATCAAGGGGAGATGGTTAGATTCCCCTGTGTTGGAGATAGTTCATCATCGCCCAGCACTTGTGTGGCATGATTGTTACTTGCCAATTATTAGCCCGAGCCTGAATGTTGTCCAGGTCTTGCTGCATCTGGACACGGACTGTTTCAGTATCTGAGGAGTCATGAATGGCACTGAACACTGTGCCATCACCAGCAAACATCTCCACTGTAGGCCATCAGCAGCAGCAGAATTATATTCAACCACAATCTGTAACCTCAAGGCCCAGCATATCCCTCACTCTACCATTACAATCAAGCTAGGATTACAACTTTGGTTCAATAAGGTGTGTAGGAAAGCATGCCAGGAACAGCACCGGGCATAGCTAAAAATGAGGTGCCAACCTGGTGAAGCTAGAACAAAGGACTACATGCATGCTAAACAGCAGAGGCAGGATGCTATAGATAGAGCTAAGTGATTGAACAACCAATGGATCAGATCAAAGCTCTGCAGTTTTGTCACATCCAGTCATGAATGGTGGTAGACAATGAAACAACTAACCAGAGGAGGAGGCTCCACAAGCATCCTCGTCCTTAATGAAGGGGGAGTTCAGCACGTAGTGCAAAAGACAAGGCTGAAACATTTGCAACCATCGTCAGCCAGAAGTTGCGAGTGGATGATCTATCTTGGCCTCCTCCTAAGGTTCCCAACATCACAGATGCCAGTTTTCAGACAATTCAATTCACTCTGCGTGAGATCAAGAAACAGCTAAACGCACATGAATGATACAGCAAAGGCAACATTTCAGCTGTAGTACTGAAGATTTGTGTTCCAAAACTAGCTGTGCCCCCATACAAGCTGTTCCAGTACAGCTACAACACAGGCATCTACCCAACTATGTGGAAAATTGCTGAGGTATGTCCTGTCCATAAAAACCAGGACAAATCCAATCCGGCCAATTACCGCCCTACCAGTCTATTCTCAATCATCCACAAAGTGATGGAAGGTGTCATCGACATTGCAAACAAGCAGTACTTACACAACATTAACCTGCTCACCGATGCTCAGTTTGGGTTCCGCCAGGGCTACTCGCCTCTAGTCCTCATTAAAGCCACGATCCAAATATGGACAAAAGAGCTGAATTCCAGAGTCAGGAGTGTGATGGAATACTCTCCACTTGCAGCTCCAACAATACTCAAGAAGTTCGACACCATTCAGGGCAAAATAGCCCATTTGATTGTCACCCCATCCGCCACCTTAAATACTCACTCCCTCCACTGCCAGCACACTGTGGCAGCAGTGTGGACCATCTATAAGATGCACTACAGCCACATTTCCTTCAACAGCACCTTCTAACCCCACAACCTCTACCACTTAGAAGGACAAGGGCAACAGATGCATGCAAATACCACTACCTGCAAGTTCCCTGCCAAGCTACACACCATCCTGATTTGGAAATATATCGCTGGGTCAAAATCCTGGCATTCCCTTCCTAACGGCACTGTGGGTGTACCTACAGTACATAGACTGCAGCGGTTTAAAAAGGCAGCTCATACCACTTTCTCAAGGGCAATTAGGGATGGGCAACAAATGCTGGCCTTGCCAGAGATGCTCACATCCCATGAACACATAAAAAAAATCTTCTACAGGTCTTCCAATTTCCAGATATTTCAGTCTTCCTGATCTGCATAAAATTAAAACATGGAAACAGACTTCATGAGCCAAGCAGTCAGTGTTGCTGTTTATCCTGTAAAAGCAGTCCTCCCAATTCCTTCTGCCCATTCTGTTCCCATAACCCATTGTTCCCCTTTCCTACAACCACCTCTCTAACCTCTTCTTAAACCTTGAAACTGGGTTCTGCTTCAACTATTAACTCTGGCAGTGCATTCCACAGTCTTCCCAAACTCCATGCAAAAAAAAAAACTTTCTCCTGCTCTCTGTCCTAAATTTCTTGCAGATAATCTTGCATCTGTGCCCCTTTTAATGCGGTTGAAGTCAGATTACCAATGTGGCTCCAGTTATACCGCCGATCTTGCAACATTGTGAAGCAGAGTCACAAAAAAAATGTTGATATCGCGCGGCACAGTGGCGCAGTGGTTAGCACCGCAGCCTCACAGCTCCAGCGACCCGGGTTCAATTCTGGGTACTGCCTGTGTGGAGTTTGCAAGTTCTCCCTGCGTCTGCGTGGGTTTTCTCCGGGTGCTCCGGTTTCCTCCCACAAGCCAAAGGACTTGCAGGTTGGTAGGTAAATTGGCCATTATAAATTGCCCCTAGTATAGGTAGGTGGTAGGAGAATATAGGGACAGGTGGGATGTGGTAGGAATATGGGATTAGTGTAGGATTAGTATAAATGGGTGGTTGATGGTCAGCACAGACTCGGTGGGCCGAAGGGCCTGTTTCGGTGCTGTATCTCTAAACTAAACTATGGAGTTCCTGAAGAGTTCTAGGAAAATCTTGAAGAGAAAGTGAAAGGATATATTTGGAGAATTTCCAAGTTGAAGTGGAAGGAGGCCACAGAGTAAATGATTTCACTGAAGATACTTAGTTCCCTACAATATTTATTTCACATCCAGTCGTGCTTTTTAAGTGTTTTCCTTTTGTGGTGGACTTGTCTGTTGGGCAAATTTAAGAATGTTTCATGTTTACATGCAACACCTCTGGCCACACAGGATGCACACCCATGGAACTGCTTACCAACATCAAGTTCCAAATAGCCTGCACTCCAACTAACAGCTTATAAAGTGGCCCATGATATTTTATAGCAATATAAGATATTGCAATTTCTTGGGTTCATGCAAGGAAAAAGTGATTGGGACAACTGGCAGATCATCCTGAAAATCCAACTGGCTCATTAACATTTTTTTCAGAGAAAGGACCTTGTCCCCTCCACCTTTTCTGGCCTACAAGAGGCTATTGTTTTCACTGTGGTTAACTCTAAATAAATGCCCTCTGAAATGGCCTAATAAATAACCATTTAAGATTAAAGCCTTTCATCCCCTTCTTAAGGCAACTAGCAATGGCAAGTAAATGCAGACAAGTAAATCCTCATTCTCATAACAATTGACAATGAATCTAATTTGCTGATCTAATATTTAAATTGCTAGTCCAGTTTAGTTTGTCTCTCCTGAGACGGTAACCAAAGACTGGCAGAACTTTTATTTTCTGGCTATCCATATACATGCTGGTAGAGAGTGAAATTTTAACTTGGGTCTTCCAGTGGAAAGTGTTGCTATACATATCCCAGTCCGACAGTACACATTCCTATTATCCCGAGTCACACAAGGAACTATGCATTTCAAAATGAAATTACTTACGCTGCAGTATGGCATAGTGTGGTATAGATCGAGTACGTCCTTGATTTGTGCTGAGATGGCTGGTCTCAGTAGGAGTAACATTGGCGATATTACTATTAGTGCCAATATACTGGAACAAGAGAAAGGGAAGGGATTGTGCATGATATTCATTCCTGGTCACCAACCGCTTCCAGTTGGAAAGTTTGTTTATGGGACTAGAATAGCACTGGGCTTAATTATAACTCCTATCATTGAACATGTTGTCTAGTCTTACATCAACAACAACAACCTGCAGAAAAGCGCGCCAAGAAATCGGAAGCCACAGAGAGAGAGAGAGACTGCTGGGTAAGTGAGGTTACATATTTGGTCGGTTGCTTTACCCGAAACACTACTCGGGTAGTGTCTCCCACCCATCCTCCTCCTCTAACTGCTAAAAAAGGTTCTGTCCGTCGGATTGCTAAGCTAACAAGTTTTGACTTTTTTTTTTGGTTTTCAGTAGATTTATTGGGAATTTAGAATAGTGGGAATGAAGGTTAAGGCAGTTGAGTGTTCCTCCTGCAGAATGTGGGAGGTAAGGGTCACCAAGAGTGTCCCTGCTGACTGCATCTGCGGGAAGTGCACCCAACTCCAGCTCCTCGAGAACCGCGTTAGAGAACTGGAGCTGGAGCTGGATGAACTTCAGATCATCCTGGAGGCGGAGGGGATTATTGAGAGGAGTTATAGGGAGGTAGTCACACCTCAGGTAAAAGAAGTAGGGAGATGGGTTACCATCAGGGGAAGGAGAGGGAATCAGCAGGCAGTGCAGGGATCCCCTGTGACCGTTTCCCTCAACAACGGGTATACCGTTTTGGATACTATTGGTGGGGGGGGGACTTACCAGGGGTAAGCAATGGGGTACAGGTCTCTGGCACAGAGTCTGTCCCTGTTGCTCAGAAGGGAAGGGGGAAGAGGAGCAGAGCATTAGTCATTGGGGGCTCCATATTTAAGGGAACAGATAGGAGGTTCTGTGGGAACGAGAGAGACTCACGGTTGGTGTGTTGCCTCCCAGGTGCCAGGGTTCGTGATGTCTCGGATAGTGTTTTTGGGATCCTTAAGGGGGAGGGGGAGAAGCCCCAAGTTGTGGTCCACATAGGCACCAACGACATAGGTAGGAAGAGAGATGGGGATTTAAGGCAGAAATTCAGGGAGCTAGGGTGGAAGCTTAGAGCGAGAACAAACAGAGTTGTTATCTCTGGGTTGTTGCCTGTGCCACGTGCTAGCGAAGCGATGAATAGGGAGAGAGAGGAGTTGAACACATGGCTGCAGGGATGGTGTAGGAAGGAGGGTTTTGGTTTCCTGGATAATTGGGGCTCTTTCTGGGGTAGGTGGGACCTCTACAAACAGGATGGTCTTCACCTGAACCAGAGGGGTACCAATATTCTGGGGGGGAGATTTGCTAGTGCTCTTCGGGGGGGTTTAAACTAATTCAGCAGTGGGATGGGAACCTAAATTGTAGTTCCAGTGTACAGGATGTTGAGAGTAGTGAGGTCAGGGATAAGGGTACAAGGACTCAAGAGGGCACTGGCAAGCAAGAACTTGGTTTAAAGTGTGTCTACTTCAATGCCAGGAGCATCCGGAATAAGGTGGGTGAGCTTGCAGCATGGGTTGGTACCTGGGATCTCGATGTAGTGGCCATTTCGGAGACATGGGTAGAGCAGGGACAGGAATGGATGTTGCAGGTTCCGGGATTTAGATGTTTCAGTAAGAACAGAGAAGATGGTAAAAGAGGGCGGGGTGTGGCATTGTTAATCAAGGAGAGTATTACGGCGGCAGAAAGGACGTTTGAGGACTCGTCGACTGAGGAAGTATGGGCCGAGGTTAGAAACAGGAGAGGAGAGGTCACCCTGTTGGGAGTTTTCTATAGACCTCCGAATAGTTCCAGAGATGTAGAGGAAAGGATAGCGAAGATGATTCTCGACAGGAGCGAGAGTAACAGGGTAGTTGTTATGGGGGACTTTAACTTTCCAAATATTGACTGGAAATACTATAGTTCGAGTACTTTAGATGGGTCAGTTTTTGTCCACTGTGTGCAGGAGGGTTTTCTGACACAGTATGTAGACAGGCCAACCAGGGGCGATGCCACATTGGATTTGGTACTGGGTAATGAACCCGGCCAGGTGTTAGATTTAGATGTAGGTGAGCACTTTGGTGATAGTGATCACAATTCGGTTAGGTTTACCTTAGCGATGGGCAGGGACAGGTATATACTGCAGGGCAAGAATTATAGCTGGGGGAAAGGAAATTATGATGTGATTAGGCAAGATTTAGGATGCGTAGGATGGGGAAGGAAACTGCAGGGGATGGGCACAATCGAAATGTGGAGCTTATTCAAGGAGCAGCTACTGCGTGTCATTGATAAGTATGTACCTGTCAGGCAGGGAGGAAGTTGTCGAGCGAGGGAGCCGTGGTTTACTAAAGAAGTTGAAGCGCTTGTCAAGAGGAAGAAGAAGGCTTATGTTAGGATGAGAAGTGAAGGCTCAGTTAGGGCGCTTGAGAGTTACAAGCTAGCCAGGAAGGATCTAAAGGGAGAGCTAAGAAGAGCGAGGAGAGGGCACGAGAAGTCATTGGCGGATAGGATCAGGGAAAACCCTAAGGCTTTCTATAGGTATATCAGGAATAAAAGAATGACTAGAGTTAGATTAGGGCCAATGAAGGATAGTAGTGGGAAGTTGTGTGTGGAATCAGAGGAGATAGGGGAAGCGTTAAATGAACATTTTTCGTCAGTATTTACATTAGAGAAAGAAAATGTTGTCGAGGAGAATACTGAGATACAGACTACTAGGCAAGATGGGATTGAGGTTCACAAGGAGGAGGTGTTAGCAATTTTGGAAAGTGTGAAAATAGATAAGTCCCCTGGGCCAGATGGGATTTATCCTAGGATTCTCTGGGAAGCCAGGGAGGAGATTGCAGAGCCTTTGTCCTTGATCTTTATGTCGTCATTGTCGACAGGAATAGTGCCGGAAGACTGGAGGATAGCAAATGTTGTCCCCTTGTTCAAGAAGGGGAGTAGAGACAGCCCTGGTAATTATAGACCTGTGAGCCTTACTTCGGTTGTGGGTAAAATGTTGGAAAAGGTTATAAGAGATAGGATTTATAATCATCTTGAAAAGAATAAGTTCATTAGCGATAGTCAGCACGGTTTTGTGAAGGGTAGGTCGTGCCTCACAAACCTTATTGAGTTTTTTGACAAGGTGACCAAACAGGTGGATGAGGGTAAAGCCGTGGATGTGGTCTATATGGATTTCAGTAAGGCGTTTGATAAGGTTCCCCACGGTAGGCTATTGCAGAAAATACAGAAGTATGGGATTGAAGGTGATTTAGTGCTTTGGATCAGAAATTGGCTAGCTGAAAGAAAACAGAGGGTGGTGGTTGATGGCAAATGTTCATCCTGGAGTTTAGTTACTAGTGGTGTACCGCAAGGATCTGTTTTGGGGCCACTGCTGTTTGTCATTTTTATAAATGACCTGGATGAGGGTGTAGAAGGGTGGGTTAGTAAATTTGCGGATGACACGAAGGTCGGTGGAGTTGTGGATAGTGCCGAAGGATGTTGTAGGTTACAGAGGGACATAGATAGGCAGCAGAGCTGGGCTGAGAGATGGCAAATGGAGTTTAATGCGGAAAAGTGTGAGGTGATTCACTTTGGAAGGAGTAACAGGAATACAGAGTACTGGGCTAATGGGAAGATTCTTGGTAGTGTAGATGAGCAGAGAGATCTTGGTGTCCAGGTACATAAATCCCTGAAAGTTGCCACCCAGGTTAATAGGGCTGTTAAGAAGGCATATGGTGTGTTAGCTTTTATTAGTAGGGTGATCGAGTTTCGGAGCCAGGAGGTCATGCTGCAGCTGTACAAAACTCTGGTGCGGCCGCACCTGGAGTATTGCGTGCAGTTCTGGTCACCGCATTATAGGAAGGATGTGGAAGCTTTGGAAAGGGTGCAGAGGAGATTTACTGGGATGTTGCCTGGTATGGAGGGAAGGTCTTACGAGGAAAGGCTGAGGGACTTGAGGTTGTTTTCGTTGGAGAGAATGAGGAGGAGAGGTGACTTAATAGAGACATATAAGATAATCAGAGGGTTAGATAGGGTGGATAGTGAGAGTCTTTTTCCTCGGATGGTGATGGCAAACACGAGGGGACATAGCTTTAAGTTGAGGGGTGATAGATATAGGACAGGTGTCAGAGGTAGTTTCTTTACTCAGAGAGTAGTAGGGGCGTGGAACGCCCTGCCTGCAACAGTAGTAGACTCGCCAACTTTAAGGGCATTTAATTGGTCATTGGATAGACATATGGATGAAAATGGAATAGTTTAGGTCAGATGGTTTCACAGGTCGGCGCAACATCAAGGGCCGAAGGGCCTGTACTGCGTTGTAATGTTCTATGTTCTATGTCTTTCTCAAGACAACATCCAGTTTATTATAAAACAAATTATAAACATTGTCCAAATAGATGCTATTTCCTAATTATTTGGCTGCAATTTGTGATGTAGATCAATCTACTACCAAATAAGGTCAGCAGCAAATTGTTTAAAAGTCAAATCAATACAGTGTAATTTTTAAAAAATGAAGTAGTTTCTTGAATTAGTTGAGATTGAACTGTGCCGCACAACCTCGCAACTCTCTAATTCCACATTCTGCTCATCGCACTATATCAGAGACAAACAGTGATGCAAAGGTAATGGGTTTGAAAGAGAATTCTCTACAGTCAACCTCAAGGTACTCAAGCATTCTGAAAACGTTGGAAAGTACACAGTACTGTTCCTGAATAAATATATGAGTGAATGAATAGACAGTGATACAAAAGATTTTCATCTTCTGTTTTCTATCTGTAGTTTATAGAAATCTTATTCCAAGCACAGTCTTGACCATTAGAAGAAAAGATTACTGCAAACTAGTTATATATTAATCAGTATTCCTTACCACACAAATAGAATGACACATTAACAACTCATTTGCAATGTTTTTAATTCATTTTGGGATGTGGACGTTGCTGGCAAGGCAAACATTTATATCCCATCTCTAGTTGCCCTTGAGAAGGTGAGCTGCCTTCTTGAACAGCTGCAGTCTGTGTGGTGAAGGTGCTCCCTGTTGTCAGGGAGGCAGTTCCAGGATATTGACCTAGTGACGATGGAGGAATGGTGATACGTGTCCAAGTCAGGATGGTATGTGACTTAGAGGTGAATTTGGAGATGGCGGTTTTCCCATGCATCTACTGCCCTTGCCTTGAAATGAAAGATCAGATACAGAAGAATTCCACAATACAGAGAGGGATCATTGCACTTTTTTCTGTGATTGAACAATGCATTCCCAAGCACCTTCCTCATGCCCTTTAATATTTTTTAAAAATGTATTAATTTCCTCATTTCAAAGCTATCATGAATTCTGATAGGGCATTTTATGTCCTAACGACCCTCTGCTGAAAAAAAATTCTCTTTGTTTCGTTTTTGGTTAGCTTTTAAATTTATGCCCTCCAGATACTGGCTGATGGAAATAACTTTTGCCGCTCCATTTACCTCATCAAAACACCTCATCCTTTTGAATGTCTCCATCAGATCACCACTTTCTGGAAGGTTTGTGTGCGGTGGGTGTCGGGACAGGATAGGGTTGGGCTGGAGAGTGTCGCTGTGCATAGCAAATTAGTCTGCCACTGCTTATACTTTTAAAAATGACCAAGTAAGGGAAGTGTATGACCTCTGGTTGCCTGCAGAAGCACCTCACAAGTCAATGTGTTCATGAGAGTAGGGTAGAAAACTGGAAGAAGTAGAGCAGATTTAGGTAGAGAGACCATGTCTGTAACAATTAGGTTTTGATTGAGATTAAACAATTATTCAGAGTTGCACTGAACCTACCTACTCTCATTTCTTCAGCCAAATCGCTGTGTTCACCAACTGCTTTTCATTCACCATCTGCAGCCCTCAGGGTCCATTCCACCATTTCTAATTAACCTGGAGTGATTGTTTATATTTTAACTGATTCTTGTTCATTACAACTAACCATTAGCCTATTATCGTCAGTAGACAATTGGGAGCTTTCTTTTTAATTTTGTTAGTCATTATGTGAGGTAGAGGATCCTTGGCTTGCAATCAATAAGTCAGGAGTCCATAATTGTGCATTCCAGAATTAGCTTCAGTTAGTTAGCGGCTGTTTGCTCTTAATTGCTAAGGTCAGAATCAATCATTTCACACGCTCCCTTGATAGTAACCAAAGGCATTCTATGCGCAAAGAGGTGTTAATTCTTAAAACTACAGAACTGGTCAAGATATTTAATTTTCTTCTTTCCCTTTGTATTTCTTTGGGCGTCTCCTCCTCCCTCTCCTGGACACACTAACTGTTGCTGAGGTACAATTACACAAACACCAGAAACCCTCTGAAACCTTTCCAAAGTTGTCTTTCTTTTATTTGTGAGCCAAGGCAGTGAGTGTTGGCAGGTTGTTCATCCATATAGAAGATCAGAGCTGAAACTAATCCTGTACTCGTCCAGTTTCACAGCCAAGGTACTTTCCAGTTGCGTAGCAATTTGCAGTGAGATCGCTGGTTGATTCTTTCCACTCATTAGCCTGGGATACTTGAGGCCAGTTGTAGACCCTGACTAATTCACCTAATGAGATATACCAATTCAGACCAAGAATCAAACCTTTGGATCTTTTCATCAGAATGGTTATTGACTTGAAATGTTTTATTCACCAAAGATGCTGCCTGACCTGCTGAGCATTTCCGACATTTTATGTTTTTATTTTTGATTTCCAGCATCCACAGTATTTTTCTTTTTGGACCATGTAGTTTGTATGGATCAGTCCCTTAATCCAAAACAAATTCAATATTATTTAACGTTGTCAAATTAAATCACAATAATTAACACTCATGATAGATCGGCTGTCAAAATGCATCACCTCAAACTTCTCCGTATTAAATTCAATCTGCCACTTATTTGCACATTCTGCTGGCTTATCTATGTCCTGCTGCAGTCGATTGGTGTCATCCTCACTGTCTGCCACACCTCCAAGTTTGGTATCATTGGTAAATTTTGAAATTTTGCTCTGTATTCCAATATCCAAGTCATGTAAATATATCAAAAAAGCAGTGGTCCTAGCACTGAACTTTGGGGAACACCACTGTTTACCATCCTCCTGTCTGAAAAACAACCACTTACCACCATTAGCTGACTTCTGTCCTTCAGCCAATTTTTCTTTATTCAAGCTGACACTGACTATTCTATTCCATGAGTCTCAATTTTGTTAACCAGCCTATTATGTGATACTTTGTCAACCACTTTCTTAAAATCCATATAGACAGCATCCATTGCTTTCCCTTCATCAGCCTTCTCTATTACTCCATCAAAAAATCAATTAGATTAGTCAAACACAATCTGCCTTTTACAATTCTCTGCTGGCTCTCCCTAATTTGCTCAAACCTCTCCAAGTGCCTCTATTTTTTTCCCCTGATTATTGTTTCTCAAGCCTTACCACCTCTCATGTTAAACTGACTGGCCTGTGTTAACTTGGGGTGTCCTTACAATATTTGTTGAAGAAGGGTGTCACATTTGCCACTCTCCAATCTTCTGGCACCTTCCCCATATCTAGGGAAGATGTCTTGAATGAATAATAATAAAAAAAATCACCTGGAAGAAACAGACCTGAAAAGCTCCAATACTCATCCAGATAGACTCTGTGCAAAAATAACGCTGTCTATTTGTCCATGTCTTTTCTTATTTATTTTCAGAATGTCCAAGTCAGCATGGTGTGGGTTTTGGAAGAGAGCTTGGAAGTGATGGTGCTTCTGTCCTATTACTGTTCTTGTCTTTCTCAGCCACAGGGCTGTGAAGTGATGTCAAAGAAACCTTGGTGAGCTGCTGCAATTTTCATGACCTAAGCATAATTAAGCAAGCTCCTGACTATGGTTTGTTGTTCCTTGATCTCACTTCAGCAATTCACATAGACCACAAAGGTCAGCACACATGAGGGAGGCCAATAAATGGTACAATTTGAAAGAGGCTGTAGGAGCAGAGGCCTGGGAGCTCACATGCACAAATCTTTGAAGGTAGCAAGAGAAGTTGATTAGTAGACGGGATCCATGGTTTTAAGCTAGTTAGGCCACAGCTGAAGTTTTTTCTTTGTTCATTTATGGGATGTGGGTGTCACTGGCCAGCCCAGCATTTATTGCCCATCCCTAATTGCCCTTGAGAAGGTGGTGGTGAGCTGCCTTCTTGAACCGTTGCAGTCCATGTCGGGTAGGTACACAGTGCTGTTAGGAAGGGTATTGTGTACAGTTCTGGGCACCACGCTATAGGAAGGATGTGATTGCACTGGAGAGAGTGTAGAAAAGATTCACCAGGATGTTGCCTGGGCTGGAGCATTTCAGCTATGAAGAGAGACTGAAAAGGCTAGGGTTATTTTCCTTAGAGCAGAGAAGGCTGAGGGGGGACATGATTGAGGTATACAAAATTATGAGGAGCATTGATAGTATAGATAGGAAGAAACTTTTTCCCTTAGTGGAGGGATCAATAACCAAGGGGCATAGGTTTTAGAGGGGACTTAAGGAAAAATTTTTCACCCAGAGGGTGGTTGGGATCTGGAATGCATTGCCTGATGAGGTGGTAAAGGCAGGAACCCTCACAACATTTAAGAAGTATTTAGATGAGCACTTGAAATGCCATAACATACAAGGCTTCGGGCCAAGTGCTGGAAAATGAGATTAGAATAGTGAGGTGCTTGATGGCCAGCACAGACACGATGGGCCAAAGGGCCTGTTTCTGTGCTGTATAACTCTATGACTCTATAAATAAAAGGTTAGAGTACAAAAGCAAGGAATTATAGCTAATCCTTATCAATCACTGGATAGAATTTAGAATTACATAGAATTTAAAGCACAGAAGCAGCCATTTGGCCCAACCAGTCCATTCATTTATGCTTCACTTGAGCCTCCTCTCATCTTTCCTCCCGTAACTGGCACGAACATGATTGGCCGAATGGCTTCCATCTGTGCCGTAAATTTTCTATGTTTCTAACTCTAACAGCATTAACAGCTATTCCTTTTGCCCTCATGTCTTTAGCTAGCTTCCCCTTAACTGCATCTACACTATTCATCTCGACTACTCGTTGTGGCAGCGAGTTCCGCATTCTAACCACTCACTCGGTAAAGAAGTTTCTTCTGAATTCCCGATTTGGTTTCTTGGTGACTATCGTATATTACAGCCCTCTAGTGGTCAAGAAGGCATATGGGCTACTTTCCTTTATTGTCTGAGGCCGAGAGTATAAGAGCAGGGAGGTTATGCTAGAACTGTATAAAAGACTAGTTAGACCGGAGCTAGAGTACTGTTCTGGTCACTGCATTACAGGAAGGATGTTCAAACTAGAGAGGGTACAGAAGAGATTGACGAAAATGTTGCCAGGAATGGAGAATTTTAGCTATGAGGGAAGACTGGATAGGCTGGGGTTGTTTTCTTTGGAGAAGAAGAGGCTGAGGAGAGATTTAATTGAGGTGTTTAAAATAATGACGGGCCTAGATAGAATGGATAGGAAGGACCAAACAGATTTCTAACAGATTTCCACTTTGGATACTGTTGGGGGAGATCGCTTCTCAGGGGAATGCAGCAAGAGCCAAGTCTGTGGCACCAAGGGAGGCTCAGCTGCTCAGGAGGGGAGGAAAAGGAGTGAGAGAGCTACAGTGCTAGGGGATTCTATTATAAGGGGTACAGATAGGCATTTCTGTGGCTGCAAACATGACTCCAGGATGGTATGTTGCCTCCCTGGTGCTAGGGTCAAGGACGTCACGGAGCAGCTGCAGGACATTCTGAAGGGGGAGGGTGAGCAAACAGAGGTCATGGTACACATTGGTACCAATGACATAGGTAGAAAGAGGGATGAGGCCCTGCAACAAGAATTTAGGAAGCTAGGTAGCAGATTAAAAAGCAGGAGCGCAAAGGTTGTAATCTCTGGATTACTCCCGGTGCCACATGCTAGTGAGTATAGGAATAGGAGGATAGAGCAGATGAATGCATGGCTGAGGAGATGGTGGAGGAGGGAGGGATTTAGTTTCCTGGATCACTGGGTCTGTTTCTGGCAAATGTGGGACCTGTACAAATTGGACAGGTTGCACCTGAACCGGAACGGGACTAACATTCTTGCTGGGAGGTTTGCTAGTGCTGTTGTGGGAGGTTTAAACTAATTTGGCAGGGGGATGGAACAGAGAGTGGAGGTACAGTGGGGGGTAATTCACAGTTAAATATAGAAGAGAAACTGAGTCAGTCTGGAAGACAAAGCAAATATAGACCTGTTAAGGCACAAATGAAAAATGAAAAATGGATTGCATCGATTTTAATAAAAGGAGTCCTACTAGTAAGGCAGATTTAGATTTTTTTTAGATTTAGAGATACAGCACTGAAACAGGCCCTTCGGCCCACCGAGTCTGTGCCGACCATCAGCACCCATTTATACTAATCCTACACTAATCCCATATTCCTACCACATCCCCACCTGTCCCTATATTTCCCTACCACCTACCTATACTAGGGGCAATTTATAATGGCCAATTTACCTAACAACCTGCAAGTCTTTGACATGTGGGAGGAAACCAGAGCACCCGGAGGAAACCCACACAGACACAGGGAGAACTTGCAAACTCCACACAGGCAGTACCCAGTATTGAACCCAGGTCGCTGGAGCTGTGAGGCGGCGGTGCTAACCACTGCGCCACTGTGCCGCCCATGAATGAGAGTGTTGAAGAGCACATGGGATTACGATATTATTGCTATCACACAGACATGGTTGAGGGAGGGGCAGCACTGGCAGCTCAATATTCCAGGGTATAGAATCTTCAGGCGAGACAAGGCAGGGGGTAAAAGAGGAGGTGGCATTGCACTGTTGATCAAGGAGTCAATTACTACAGTAAGGAGGGATGATATCTTAGAAGGTTCCTCAATTGAGGCCATATGGGTAGAACTTAAAAACAAAAAGGGGGCAATCACTTGGCTGGGAGTGTACGACAGGCCTCCAAACAGTTAGGGAGAAATAGAGGAGCAGATATGTAGGCAAATCACTGAGAGGTGTAAAAATAATAGGGTAATAATAGTAGGGGATTTCAACTTCCCTAATATCAACTGGGATAGTCTTAGTGCAAAAGGCTTAAAGGGGGCGGAATTCTTAAAATGCATACAGCAGAGCTTTTTGAGCCAGTACGTTGAAAGTCCTGCAAGAAAAGGGGCAATACTGGATCCAATCCTAGGGAATTTTTATTTTGTATTCATTCATGGGATGTGGGCATCGCTGGCCAGGCCAGCATTTATTTCCCATCCCTAATTACCCTTGAGAAGGTGGTATTGAGCTGCCTTCTTGAACCACTGCAGTCCATGTGGGGTAGGTACACCCACAGTGCTGTTAGGAAGGGAGTTCCAGGATTTTGACCCAGCGGCAGTGAAGGAACGGCGATATAGTTCCGAGTCAGGATGGTGTGTGACTTGGACGGGAACTTGCAGGTGGTGGTGTCCCCATGCATTTGCTGCCCTTGTCCTTCTCGTTGGTAGAGGTCGCGGGTTTGGAAGGTGCTGTCTAAGGAGCCTTGATGCAGTGCATCTTGTAGACTGCTGCCACTGTGCGTCAGTGGTGGAGGGAGTGAATGTTTGTAGATGGGCTGCTTTGTCCTGGATGGTCATAGAGTCATAGAGTCATAGAGTCGTACAGCATAGAAACAGGCCCTTCGGCCCACAGCGTCCATGCCGACCATAATGCCTATCTATACTAATCCCACCTGCCTGCATTAATTCCATATCCCTCTATGCCTTGCTCATTCAAGTACCTATCCAGATGCCTCTTAAATGTTGCTACTGTTCCTGTCTCCACCACCTCCTCTGGCAGCTCATTCCAGATATCCACTATTATTTGTGTGAAAAATTTATCCATTTGATCCCCTTGAAACCTCCTCCCTCTCACTTTAAATCGATGCCCTCTAGTTTTGGTCACCCCTACCATGGAAAACAGACTCTGGCTATCTACCTTATCTATGTCTCTCATAATTTTATATATTTCTATCATGTCCCCTCTCATCCTCCTTCACTCCAGGGAAAACAGACCCAGCCTATCCAATCTATCTTTATAACTCAAGCCCTCCAAACCAGGCAACATCCTTGTGAATCTTTTCTGTACCCTTTCTAGCTTAATCACATTTTTTCTGTAGTGCGGCGACCAGAACTGCACACAGTACTCCAAATGCGGCCTAACCAAAGTTATGTACAACTGTAACATGACGTCCCAACTCCTGTACTCAATGCCTCGGCCGATGAAGGCAAGCATGCCATATGCCTTCTTCACCACCCTGTCTACCTGTGTTGCCACCTTCAGGGAACTATGTACTTGCACCCCAAGATCACTCTGCTCAACAACACTCCCCAGGGCCCTGCCATTCACTGTATATGTCCTGCCCTGGTTTAACGTCCCAAAATGCATCACTTCATCACTTGTCTGCATTAAATTCCATTTGCCACTCCCTTGCACACTTTCCCAGTTGATCTATATCCTGTTGTAACCTTAGACAACCTTCTTCACTGTCCACTATACCACCAATTTTGGTGTCATCTGCAAACTTACTAATCATGCCCCCTACATTCACATCCAAGTCATTAATATATATGACAAACAACAGAGGGCCCAGCACAGATCCCTGAGGCACACCACTGGTCATCGGCCTCCAATCTGAAAAACAACCCTCCACTACCATCCTCTGCCTCCTATCACTAAGCCAATTTTGTATCCAATTTACTAGCTCACCCTGGGGAGTCAGCAGATGAGCTACTCGCCGCAGGATTTCTAGCCTCTGACCTGCTCTTGTAGCCACAGTATTTATATGGCTACTCCAGTTCAGTTTCTGGTCAATGGTAGCCCCTAGGATGTTGATAGTGAGGGATTCAGCAATGGTAATGCCATTGAATGTCAAGGAGAGATGGTTAGATTCTCTCTTGTTGGAGATGGTCATTAACTGGCACTTGTGTGGCGTGAATGTTACTTGCTACTTATCAGCCCAAACCTGGATATTGTCCAAGTCTTGCTGCATTTCTACACGGACTACTTCAGTATCTGAAGAGTCACGAATGGTGCTGAACATTGTGCAAACATCCCCACTTCTGACCTAATGATTGAAGGAAGGTCATTGATGAAGCAGCTGAAGATGGTTGGGCCTAGGACACTACCCTGACGAACTCCTGCAGTGATGTCCTGGAGCTCAGATGACCGACCTCCAACAACCACAACCATCTTCCTTTGCGCTACATATGACTCCAACCAACGGAGGGTTTTCCCCCTGATTCCCATTGTCTTCAGTTTTGCTCGGGCTCCTTGATGCCATACTCAGTCAAATGCTGCCTTGATGTCAAGGGCAGTCACTCTCACCTCACCTCTTGAGTTCAGCTCTTTTGTCCATGTTTGAACCAAGGCTGTGATGAGGTCAGGTGCTGAATGGCCCTGGCGGAAACCAAACTGAGCGTCACTGAGCAGATTATTGCTAAACAAGTGCCGCTTGATGGCACTGTTGATGACACCTTCCATCGCTTTACTGATGATTGAGAGTAGGCTGATGGGGTGGTAATTAGCTGGGTTGGACTTGTCCTGCTTTTTGTGTACAGGACATACCTGGGCAATTTTCCACATTGCCGGGTAGATGCCAGTGTTGTAGCTGTACTGGAACAACTTGGCTAGGTGTGCGGCAAGTTCTGGAGCACAGGTCTTCAGTATTATTGCCGGAATGTTGTCAGGGCCCATTGCCTTTGCAATATCCAGTGCCTTCAGTCGTTTCTTGATATCATGTGGAGTGAATCAAATTGGCTGGTCTGGCATCTGTGATGCTGGGGACTTCAGGAGGAGGCCGAGATGGATCATCAACTCGGCACTTCTGGCTGAAGTTTGTTGCAAATGCTTCAGCCTTATCTTCCACACTGATGTGCTGGGCTCCCCCATCATTGAGGATGGGGATATTTGTGGAGCCACCTTCTCCAGTTAGTTGTTTAATTGTCCACCACCATTCACAACTCGATGTGGCACGACTGCAAAGCTTAGATCTGATCCGTTAGTTATGGGATCGCTTAGCTCTGTCTATCGCATGCTGCTTACGTAGTTTGGCATGTAAGTAGTCCTGGGTTGTAGCTTCACCAGGTTGACGCCTCATTTTGAGGTATGCCTGGTGCTGCTCCGGGCATGCCCTCCTGCACTCTTCATTGAACCAGGGTTGGTCTCCTTGCTTGATGGCAATATTAGAGTGGGGATATGCCGGGCCATGAGGTTACAGATTGTGGTTGAGTACAATTCTGCTGCTGCTGATGGCCCAGAGCGCCTCATGGATGACCAGATTTTAATTGCTAGATCTGTTCGAAATCTATCCCATTTAGCACGGTGATAGTACCACACAACACAATGGACGGTATCCTCAATGTGAAGGCAGGACTTCATCTCCACAAGGACTGTGCGGTGGTCACTCCTACCAATATAGTCATAGACAGAAGCATCTGCGTCAAGCAGATTGGTGAGGACAAGGTCAAGTATGTTTTTCCCTCGTGTTGGTTCCCCCACCACCTGCCGCAGACCCAGTCTAGTAGCTATGTCCTTTAGTACTTGGCCAGTAGTGGTGCTACCGAGCCACTCTTGGTGATGGACATTGAAGTCCCCCACCCAGAGTACATTTGTGCCTTTGCCACCCTCAGTGCTTCTCAACATGGAGAAGTACTGACTCATCAGCTATGGGAGGGCAGTACGTGGTAATCAGTAGGATGTTACCTTGCCCATGTTTGGGCTGCTGCCATGAGACCTCATGGGTTCTGGAGTCGATGTTGAGGATCCCAGGGCAACTTCCTCCCTACTGTCGACCACTGTCCTAGGTCTGTCCTACCGCTGGGACAGGACATACCCAGCAATAGTGATTGCAGTGTCTGTAAGGTATGATTCCATGAGTATGGCTATGTTACACTGTTTCTTGACTAGTCTGTGGGGCAGCTTCCCAACTTTGGCACAAGCCCCCAGATGTTAGTAAGGAAGACTTTGCAGGGTCGACAGAGCTGGGTTTGCCGTTGTCGTTTCCGGTGCCTAGGTTGATGCTGGGTGGTCCATCTGATTTCATTCCTTTTTATTGACTTCGTAGCGAGGCTTGCTAGGCCATTTCAGAGGGTGTGTCAGAGTTAACCACATTGCTGTGGGTCTGCAGTCACATGTAGGCCAGACCAAGTAAGGACAGCAGATTTCCTTCCCTAAAGGACATTCGTGAACCAGATGGGTTTTTACAATAATCGACAATGGTTTCATAGCCATCATCAGACTACATTTTTAATTCCAGATTTATTAATTAATTTCAAATTCCATCTTCTGTTGTGGTGGGATTCGAACGCATGTCTCCAGATCAATACCTTGGATTACTAGCCCAGTGACAATACCACTATGCCACCGCCTCCGGATGAGTGATAGAAGTGTCAATGGGAGAGCATTTTGAGGATAGTGATCATAACTCTGTAAGATTTAAGGTAGTTATGGAAAAGGACAAAGATGGACCAGAAATAAAGGTACTGAATTAGGGGAAGGCCAATTTCAGTATGATAAAACAGGACCTGGCAAAAGTGGACTCGGAGCAGCTACTTGTAAGAAATTCCACATCAGACCAGTGGGAGTCATTCAAAGAGGAAATAGTGAGAGTTCAGAGCCAACATGTATCCATTAAGGTGAAGGGTAGGATCCGAGAGGATTTGATAAGGAAAAAAGGAGGCTTATGACAGATTCAGAGCACTGAAATCAACGGAGGCCCTAGAGGAGTATAGAAAGTGTCGGGGTGTACTTCAAAAAGTAATTAGGAGAGCGGACATGATAATGAAAAATCCTAAGGTGTTTTATCAGTATATTAAGGACAAGAGGATAACCAGGGAAAGAGTAGGGCCCATTAGGGACCAAAGTGGCCATGTGTGTGGAGCCAGAGGATATAGGTCAGGTTTTAAATGATTACTTTTCATCTGTGTTCACTATGGAGAAGGACGATGTAGGTGTAGAAATCAGGGAGGGGGATTTTGATATATTTTAACATATTAGCATTGAAATGGAGGAAGTATTAGCTGTTTTAGTGGGCTTAAAAGTGGATAAATCCCCAGGCCCAGATAAGATGTGTCCCAGGCTGTTATGTGAGGCAAGGGAGGTGAAAGCAGGTGCTCTGACACAAATTTTCAAATCCTCTCTGGCCACAGGAGAGGCACCGAAGATTGGAGGACAGCGAATGTGGCACCGTTATTCAAGAAGGGTAGCAGGGATAAACTAGGTAATTACAGACCGGTGAGTCTAACATCAGTGTTTGGGAAACTGTTAGAAAAAATTCTGAGGGACAGGATTAATTTCCACTTGGAGAGGCAAGGATTAATCAGGGATAGTCAGCATGGATTTGTCAGGGGGAGATTGTGTCTAACTAACTTGGAATTTTTCAAGGCGGTGACTAGAGGTGTAGATGAGAGTAAAGCAGTTGATGTAGTCTACATGGACTTCAGTAAGGCTTTTGATAAGGTCCCGCATGGGAAATTGGTTAAGAAGGTAAGAGCCCATGGGATCCAGGACAATTTGGCAAATTGGATCCAAACGTGGCTTAGTGGCAAGAGGTGATGGTCGAGGGTTGATTTTGCGAGTGGAAGCCTGTGACCAGTGGTGTACCACAGGGATCAGTGCTGGGAACCTTGCTATTTGTAATGTACATTAATGATTTAGACATAGAAACATAGAAAATAGGAGCGGGAGTAGGCCATTTGGCCCTTCGAGCCGGCTCCGCCATTCATTACGATCATGGCTGATCATCCAATTCAGTAGCCTGTTCCGGATTTTGCCCCATACCCTTTGATTCCTTTAGATCCAAGAGCTATCTCTAACTCCTTCTTGAAAACTTTCAATGTTTTGGCCTCAACTGCTTTCTGTGGTAGCGAATTCCGCAGGCTCACCACTCGCTAGCTGAAGACATTTCTCCTCATCTCAATCCTGAAAGGTTTACCCCGTATCCTTAGACTATGACCCCTGGTTCTGGACTCCCCCACCATCGGGAACATCCTTCCTGCATCTACCCTGTCAAATCCTGTTAGAATTTTATCGGTTTCTATGAGATCCCCCCTCTCTCTTCTGAACTCCAGCGAATATAATCCTAACCGACTCAATCTCTCCTCATATGTCTGGAATCAGTCTGGTAAACCTTCACTGCACTCCCTCTACAGCAAGAATATCCTTCCTCAGATAAGGAGACCAAAACTGCACACAATATTCCAGGTCTGGCCTCACCAAGGCCCTGTATAATTGCAGCAAGACATACCTGCTCCTGTACTCAAATCCTTTCGCTATGAAGGCCAATATACCATTTGCCATTTTTACCACCTGTTGCACCTGCATGCTTACCTTCAGAAACTGGTGTACGAGAACACCCAGGTCTCGCTGCCTATTCCCCTCTCTCAGTTTATAGCCATTCAGATAATAATCTGCCTTCCTGTTTTTGCTACCAAAGTGGATAATCTCACATTTATCCACATTATACTGCATCTGCCATGCATTAGCCCACTCACTCAACTTGTCCAAATCACCCTGAAGCCTCTCTGCATCCTCCTCACAACTCACCCTCCCACCCAGTTTTGTGTCATCTGCAAATTTGGAAATATTACATTTAGTTCCCTCATCTAAATCATTAATATATATTGTGAATAGCTGGGGTCCTAGCACTGATCCCTGTGGTATCCCACTAGTCACTGCCTGCCATTCGGAAAAAGACTCATTTATCCCTACCCTTTGTCTCCAGTCCGCCAACCAATTTTCTATCCAAAGCAATACACTACCCCCAATCCCATGCGCTTTAATTTTACATGCTAATCACTTATGTGGGACTTTGTCGAAAGCCTTCTCAAAGTCCAAATAAACCACATCCACTGGCTCCCCCTCATCAACTCTAATAGTTACATCCTCGAAGAATTCTAGTAGATTTGTCAAGCATGATTTCCCTTTCGTTAATCCATGCTGACTGTCCGATTCTACCACTGTTCTCCAAGTGCTCTGCTGTAAAATCTTTGATAATGGACTCTAGAATTTTCCCCACTACCGACGTCAGGCTATAATTCCCTGCTTTCTCTCTACCTCCCTTTTGAAATGTGATCAGTAAGTTCGCAGATGACACGAAAATCGGTAGTGTCGTAAATAGTGAGGAGGAAAGCCTTAGATAACAGGATGATATAGGTGGGCTCATGAGATGGGCAGAGCTGTGGCAACTGGAATTTAATCCTGAGACGTGTGAGGTGATGCATTTTGGGAGGACTAACAGGCAAGGGAATAGACAGTAGATGGTAGGACCCTCGGAAGTACAGAGGGTCAGAGGGACCTTGGTGTAATTGTCTATAGATCACTGAATGCAGCAGCACAGGTAGATAAGGTGGTTAGGAAGGCATTTGGGATACTTGCCTTTATTAGTCGAGGCATAGAATATAAGAGCAGGGAGGTTACGATGGAGCTAGTTAGTCCACAGCTGGAGTACTGTCTACAGTTCTGGGCACCACACTATAGGAAGGATGTGATTGCACTGGAGAGAGTGCAAAGGAGATTCAACAGGATGTTGCCTGGGCTGGAGCATTTCACTGGATGTTGCCTGGGCTGGAGACTGAAAGGGCTAGGGTTGTTTTCCTTAGAGCAGAGAAGGCTGAGGGGGGACATGATTGAGGTGTACAAAATTATGAGGGGCATTGATAGGTTATCCCTTAGCGGAGGGGCGAATAACCAGGGGGCATAGATTTAAGATAAGGGGCAGGAGGTTTAGAGGGGATTTCAGGAAACATTTTTTTCACTCAGAGGGTGGTTGGAATCTACCTGAAGAGGTGGTAGAGGCAGGAACCCTCGCAACATTTAAGAAGTATTTGGATGAGCACTTGAAATGCCATAGCATACAAGGCTATGGGCCAAGTGCTGGAAAATGGGATTAGAATAGTTCGGTGTTGCTGGCCAGCACAAACACGATGGGCCGAAGGGCCTGTTTCTGTGCTGTATAACTCTATGACTCGATGACCTATTTCCCTTTGTAGAAAGATCAATATTCAGTGGGCATAGATTTAAAGCAATTGGTGGAATGATTAGAAGGTACTTGAGGAGCATTTTTTTTTCACCCAGGGGGTGGTGGGGGTCTGGAATTCACTGCCTGAAAGGGTGGTAGAGGCAGAACCCCTCATTGCATTTTTAAAAATTGATATGCACTTGAGGTGCCATAACATACAGAGCTATAGACTAAGAGCTGGAAAGTGAAATTAGAATGGACAGCTGTTTCTCAGCTGGCACAGACACAATAGGCTGAATAGCCTCCTTCTGTGCTTTAAGTCTTGCTATATTTTCTATGCAAACCTTCTTTTGTACCCTCCTCCAGTGCTGCCATTATCCTTTTTCTGATACGGTGACTGGAACAGTGCATCGTACTTCAAGTGCGATCTAACCAAAGTTCGATATAAGTTTCGCAAAACCTTTCTATTTTGCAATTCTATCCCTCTAGAAATAAACCCTAGAGCTTGCTTTGCATTTTTACGGCCTTATTAATCTGCACTACTGCTTTTCGTGATTTGTATTCCTGAATGTCTTTGCTCCTCTACCCCATTTAGATCGGTTTCAGCTGGAGTATTGTGTACCAATTCTGGCCACCGCACTTTAGCAAGGATCTTAAGGCTTGGAGAGGGTGCAGAGTAGGTTTACCAGGATTATACGAGGGATAAAGTACTGCAATTATGCAGAGAGACTAGAGAAGCTGGCATTGTTCTCTTTAGAACAAGGAAGTTTAAGGGAGGATTTAATAGAGGTGTTCAAAATATGAAGGGATTGGCAGGAAATGAGGACTGCGTATAAGGACACATATTTAATATGAGGACACAATTTTAAGATAATTGGTGAAAGATCCAGGGAGGTGAGGAATGAGGAGAATATTTTTATGCACAGAGTTCTTATAGTCTGGAATGTAATGCCTGCAAGGGTGGTGAAAGCATCTACAATAGTAACTTTCAAAAGTGAATGGATATCTACCTGAAAAGAAAAAAAAAATGCATGACTATGGGGAAAGAGCAAGGGACTGGGACTAAATTAGATAGCTCTACCAAAGATGTGCCAAAAAGCAGCAGGGCACTTGTGGACTGAATGGCCTCCATCTATGCTGTGAGATTCTATGATTGCCATTCTATGATTTCATCTGTTTCATCTTACCACCCAAACGTACATCCTCTCCCCTCCCCATCACTGCATCTAACTACCTCTTAAATATACCCAGAGTTATTACCTGCACTACCCTACCCAAGAGGCCAGTCAGGTATGAATCCCTCTGTATGAAGAAGTCAGATTGTTTCCACAGTAGATTAAATGAGTTGTGTAAAGTTTGTAAAGGAGGCAATTGTATAAGGCAAATGAAAGGAACAGGCCCAATGGACTAAGCAGTCTTCACTTTTTCCATGGTTTATCTTCTCCATCACTAGTGAAATAAATCTGATGTCAATTCTGAACCTGCCTTTTTCTAGTTATTACCATTGCCCTGATTCAACTTGAAATAGGACTCAAGATTAACCCTTGCTATACCACCAGTTATTTCACATGAGTTTGTAAAGTTCCTTCTTATGTGCTTCTTTTCAAAGTTGAAGAGGCCACATTTTCTGAACTTTACTCACCACTCAGCCCTCTGACAGTAAGAACTAACTTTGTGGGCCTTCTCTACACTGCCTCTAGGACTTTGGTAGCCAAAACTGTACATAGCACTCAATCGGCACCTGGAAAAAATGAGGAAGAAGAGAACTATAGCCAGCCCCATATGAAAAAGAAAGACTTGCATTTATATAGCGCCATTCATGACTCCATTTCAGCTGTGGCAAGCACATCATTCAAACACAGTGCTACACAATCACTGACATTCTGCCCTTCTCTCATGCAGGATAAGGTGGCACACAATGGAAGGGAGCAGAGCAGAACAATTGGGGGACAAGGACACTTACATTTCCTGAGCCCGATAGGAGAGATAGTTCTCCTCATCATAGGGCCAGCTGCAACAGAGCTCGTGACATCTGGCATCACTGAGAATATTGAGGATGACAGCACGTTCCTGCATTATGCTCCTTCTCAACCCCATCCTGCTATCTGACATGATGAGCAAGCTGCAGATGGGGTCACCATGGACCTCTTGCTTCCCATCACACACCTGCAACCCCCATCACCCCAACCTTCCCCTTTCTGATTTCTGACACTCAAGAACTGCCACCTGCCTGGCCACAGCACACCCAGGATGGGGATAGAGAGGCAGCAACACCACAGCACTGATGAAGAGGCGCTGTCACTCGATCTGACATTCGCAGCCACCAGCTCAGATACTGGCACTGCACGTACCTTAGAGGCTATTATAGAGTTGGGATCTGCATGTGGTGAGTCACCAGGCACAAGTGAGCTACAGCCAGGCTAGGTGTAATGGATGGTTTGTGGGCCAGCTCACTGGAAGGCAAGGTCGCAGATGAGTTTTGCTACAGTGGACTCAGATGAGGACTTTGATCAGACGCTATACAGGCGAATGCAGGGTGCATTGGCTGGCCTGCCAGATAGCCTCCTATCACTATCAAGAAGCACAAAGGACTCTGGCTTCAACTTGGCAGAGGGCACGGTGCATAAGAACATAAGAACATAAGAAATAGGAGTAGGAGTAGGCCATTCAGCCCCTCAAGCTTTCCCAGCCATTCCATAAGATCATGGCTGATCTGTCCCAGGCCTCAACTCCTCTTTTGGGCCTGCTCCGCATAACTGTTGACTCCCCAAGATTTCAAAAATCCATCTACTTCCTCCTTAAATACATTTAGTGACTTAACCTCCACAACTCTCTGAGATAGAGAATTCCAGAGATTCACCACCCTCTGAAAGAAGAAATTCCTTTGTATCTCAGTTTTAAATGTGTGCCCCCTTATTCTGTAACTATGTCCCCTCATTCGAGATTCCCCCACTAGTGGAAACATATTCTCAACATCTACCCTGTCAAGCCCCCTTAGAATCATATATGTTTCAATAAGATCACCTCTCATTCTTCTAAACTCTAATGAATAAAGGCCTAACCTGTTTAGCCTTTCTTGATAAGACAACCCCTTTATCCCAGGAATCAGTCTAGCGAACCTTTTCAGAACTGCCTCCAATGCCAATATATCCTTCCTTTAATACGGGGACCAAAACTGTACGCAGTACTCCAGATGTGGCCTCACCAACACCCTGTAGTTGTTGTAACAACACTTCCCTATTTTTAAACTCTAACCTCCTAGCAATAAAGGCCAAAATTCCATTTGCCTTCCTAATTACTTGCTGCACCTGCATGCTAACTTTTCGTGTTTCATATACAAGAACATCTAGATCCCTCTGTACTGCAGTATTTTGTAGTCTTTCTCCATCTAAATAATAATCTGCCTATGATTCTTCCTACCAATGTGGATGACCTCACACTTTCTCACATTGAACACCATCTGCCAAGTTTTTGCCCACTCACTTAACCTATCTATATCCCTTTGCAGAGCTTTCCCTCCCTGCAGCCTCTGCTCCATCTCCCTGGCATGCTGCTGACCCACAGGCAGTGGCAACCCCATACCTGTTGCAGCCTTTGTATGGACATGCCATCAAATCCTCTCCCCTCCTTGTGAGGATGCAGCAACACTCTCTACCAAATCCAGTAACTCATCATAACACCTCCAAAAACACTCGCACAGTACTTCCAAAGACTTTGCAATAGCAGACCTTATTCTAAATTACCTTACGTGCAAGTTGGTTGCCTAGCCCTTTTTATAAGGATAGTGCTGGGCCCCTCTTGCATTTGAATGCATTTTCTTTGATGAGTGACAAGCGGGTCGAAGTTTGTAAGTAGAGGCTCAAAACAGTATCAACGTCATGACAGCAGCAGTTGTGAGGCTTCCGGCTCGTGCAGGGAATTAACGCACGAGTACTGCTCCCAGCAAGGAATGTCACGCGGGCTGTACCGAAATCAGCTGGAGGCACTAAGCGCCCCACTCAGAAGGCCTCTGGTGGTGCTAGGGATCTGACTTTTGTGCCCAGGATTTCCTATACCCACCTGAAAGTGCAGTTGAGACCTCAAGAAAACATCTCTTATGAAATATATTTGTCGTTGAAAGTTTTGCATATGGCATGCACATCCTTCACATATTAATCTTATCTCCCATATCATACTTTTATAAAGGAATACCTTCATTAAAGTTTTTATCTATTTCATATACCCCTCAATACATGCAACACTCTCTCTTATAACCCTCAAAGCCTCACTACACTCTTTAAAACCAATAGAACATAAAATAATTGACAACTGCAATGCAGTCCACAAGAAAACAATTGATTTTGGCAAGAGAGCAGGAGTGATGTGAAAGACTCTACTATTTATATGAGGAACTGTTATAGGTAATTAGCCTCAGCATGGTGATTCTGATCTCTCCCTCTGTGCTATTTCCAACTCATTCAGTCAGTCAAGCGACTCCCTGATGTGATAAAGTACTTTCACTGACCCAGAGCTAAATGCCAATCATTGTCCCTTCAGCTAATTACCCACAAACCTAGATCAGAGATTAAAGCCTTATCACTGAGTTACCACCATCTTAAGCGTTCTTGCTAATTCAGGGCCTGCACTTATTAGACGCTGATATTACCAGCAGGTTTTTGCAGGAAATGCTGCTTTCGTTAGAACATTGCCGCTAGTAATGGCACAATCTCGTGGCGCAATGAAAATATAATGGAGCTACACCCCAAGACAACAACAATAATAACAACAATTTGCATTTTTATGGCACCCTTAACGTAGTTATCATGCAAGGTACAAACAAGGTTTGACACTGAGGCACATCAGGAAATAGTAGGACGGGTGACCAAAGGATTGGTCAAAGAAGCATGTTTTAAGGGGCACCTTAAAGGAGGAGAGAGAGGCGGAGAGGTTAGTGAGGGAATTGCTGAGCTTAGCATCTAGTCAGCTGAAGGCACAGCGATGAAAATCGGGCATGTGCTAGAGGCCAGAGTTGGAGGAGCACAAAGATCTTAGAGGGTTTTTTGAGTTGGAGAGGGTTGCAGAGATAGCGAGGGATGAGGCCATGGAGGGATTTGAAAACAAGGATGAGAATTTTAAAAATTGAGGCATTGCACAAGCACGTACACTCGTACATGTACACGCACATACATAATATACACTTGTACAAACATAGACACATGTACATCGTGTCCAAAATTTCTTGTGGGACTGTGATGGCAAAGTGGTGATGTAGCTGGAGTAATCACATTTGAAGGGGAAATAGTGACAGAGTGGTAAATATTGCTGGGTTAGTAATCTAGAGGCCCAGGCTAATACCCTGGGGACATGGGTTCAAATCCCACCACTGCAGCAGCTAATGAAACTACAATTCAATTAATTAATTTTAAAAACAATCTGGAATTGAAAGTTAGAAGTAAT
Organism: Heterodontus francisci; assembly: GCF_036365525.1. Classification (NCBI taxonomy): domain Eukaryota; kingdom Metazoa; phylum Chordata; class Chondrichthyes; order Heterodontiformes; family Heterodontidae; genus Heterodontus; species Heterodontus francisci. The sequence continues at coordinate 29,162,199 of NC_090371.1, read as the reverse complement.
GGTGCCAGGGAACTATCGCTGATTTTTGTTAAAAAAAGACATCTGGTCCACTAATGTCCTTTAGGGAAGGAAATCTGCCATCCTTACCTGGTCTGGCCTACATGTAGCTCCAGACCCACAGCAATGTGGTTGACTCTTAAATGCCCTCTGAAATAGTCTTGCAAGCCACTCCGTTGTCAAGGGCAATTAAGGATGGGCAGCAAAGGTTGGTCTTGCCAGTGATGCCCACATCCCCTGAAAGAATAAAAAAAGCTGAAGTTTCATTATTGTTTTTTCAAAGCCAAACATCTCACAAAGTTTTCTTTTAAGCATTGAGAAGCAGGCATTGTAAGTGGACACTTGGTTCGCATTATACTTAATCAGTCCTTTTATGGGGCGTCAGCATAGTTTTCGAGCTTGGATCATCAGTCATGCCCAAGCGATTTAAAAAGCCAGATCGCAATGGCCTCCTGACCCTAGTTGTATCAGTTTAAATGTATTTGCCTCTTTGGAGCTGTGCCCAGCAATCCCTCAACGGAAATGAATGTGGGCGTTTTGACAAGACACAGACAGTGATTCATTTCTTCTAAGCTCCTTTTGTGTGCTAGTGACATATTAAAATACCACCAGCAATACCGCAACAAATCAGATCTCCGGACCGATCCGTATATTTGCACTTCCTCGAGGACTGCAGTGTTAGTTTGCCGTTTAGATTAATCTACAGAGTAACCTCCCCTTTGTTAGTCATCTCCAACAATTTAAAAGGCTCCAGTGGAGATTTTATGAACTCTGAAGCCAGGATTGTAACCAGAGCTCAACTTTCACAGGAGGGTAATATTCCATCAGGTATTTTAGACCAACCTAAAATAAAGAAAGAAGGAACTTGCACTGATAGAAAATCTTTCACAACCTCAGAATCTAGCCTCGACAGATTTTTGGTGGAAGTAGATTAAACCCTTCCATTAGGTGTCACTTGTGGCTCAATGGATTGTACACTTGTCCCTGAGTCAGGAAGTTGTGGGTTTAAATCTCATTCCCAGTTGTAAAGCACTTTGGGACATCCTGAGGTCATGAAAGGTGCTCTATAAATGCAAGTCTCTCTTTCTTTCTATGCTTTGTGTGAGGAAGTGCTTCCGACAATCACCCCTGAACAGCCCGAGCTCTAATTTTAAGGTTACACCACCCCGCTCCACCATCTGCCCTATCAAATCTTTTGATCATGTTAAACACTGAAATTAGATCACCGCTTAGTCTTTTACATTCCAGTCTCGTCTATGGAACCAGTCCTCATGACCGGAGTTGGTTTTGAAGCATTCATATCTCAGAGTTTCATGGTCGAAGTTGAGCAGAATAAAAGAATTTAGGACTCGGGAGACCAGTGGACATCAGGCTAAGATCTCCAAAGCCGCCATGATGCCACCAGCCATTTCAAGAGTGTTAAACTGGAAAACACTCCCTTTATCCACTTCATGCAGTATCACCTCTACTTTGCTAACCATCAAAGAGTGAAGTCTGGAGGCTGCGATTTTTCGTCACTTGCACACAGAGGGCAGGATTTTGTTCTCCCCCCGGCATCGGGTTCCCTGGAGGGGGAGGGCCTGAAGATGGCTCCAGATGAGGCCCACCACGGAGCTCAATGCCGAGAGGGCCCAGCCCAATCCTCCTAGCGGTGGCGAGGTTGGGAAACGGGATCACAATTTAAATATTTAGATAAATAAAACTAATAAATTTAAATGTACTTACATGCGATCTTGAGGGCCCGCCGCAATCTTCGGCGCAGTGGCTGACACTCCCACGCCTTGAGATCCCCGTCCAGGGATCAAAGTGCCACACTGGTGGGGAGTGGGGAGGAGGTAAGTTTGTCAGTGTGGGGGGGGGGGTGGGGGAACGGGGTCAAATACATGTAATGGGTGTAGGAGATGGTGGTAAGGTTGAACCTTAACCCTTGTGCAGTTTGGGAAGGGAAGGTCAGATGTAAAAGGTAAGTGTTTTGTGGGAGGCGGGTAAGGGCAAATAGTGACTGTAATTGTTATTAGGGGGGTAGGAAAGGGATATTAGAAATTTATTTATTTAATTTTGGGGGGTAGGATTTTAAAAATGTAAATTGGGTGGCAGGGCTGGCTACCCTTTAAAAATGGCCCCAGTGCCTGCGCAGAGGCAGTTGAGGCCATTGCCTGGGTTGGACAGCCCGCCCCCTCCACGAGATTGAGGGGGAGGGGTTGGGCCGCCTCAACTATTTAAATGAGCCGCTGCAATTGTCTCTTTGGCATGTGGCCTGCACGGGTGGGCCGCCATTTTTTGAGCTCACCGCTGGGCTCTTAAAATCCAGCCTGAATCTAATTCCGACTTCCACCCCTTATTTTAACCAGGCACATTTGGTGTCCAAAAGGGTCTATGGAAAAATTGAAATATATAGTGCAAGAATTACAGCTTTTTAAAAGGGTAACTTTTTTATTTACTCCCTTATATGTGCCTTGATATTAACAACCCCCCATCGCCCCCACCACCCTCTCATGCTGGGTTAAAAATTTTAGACCAGGGAACGTGTCTTCAACCCACCGTGTGTATACCTGCCACCATTTTTAAGGTGGTGGGTAACCTGCCCTGCCCTTGGAAGTGCAAGACACTTCATTAATATATTTTTATCAAGTTTCCACAGCGCAATTGGAAGCCTGATTCAAATTTAGCAGTTGTTGCAAGGGCCTTCTAGGGTTTGGTAAACCGAGTAGTGAAAGAGAGGCTAGAGCTGCCAACTCAAAGAGGCAAGGAAATCTCCTGCTGATTACCATCTACTGCCCCTCCTCACCCTGCTCAGCTGATGAGTCAGTAATCCTCCAAGTTGAAATGCACTTGGAGGAAGCACTGAGAGTGGCAAGGGCACAGAATGTACTCTGGGTGGGGTACTTCAATGTCCATCACCAAGAGTGGCTCAGTCGCACCACTTCTGACCGGGATGTCTGAGTCCTAAAGGACATGGCTGCTAGGCTGGGTCTGCGGCAGGAGGTGAGAGAACCAACACGAGGGAAAAACATACTTGACCTCATCCTCAACAATCTGCTTGCCGCAGGTGCATCTGTCCAAGACAGTATTGTAGGAGTGACCACCGCACAGTCCATGTGGAGACAAAATCCTGTCTTCACATTGAGGATACCCTCCATCATGTTGCATGGCACTACCACCGTACTAAATGGGATAGATTTCGAACACATCTAGCAATGCAAAACTGGTCATCCATGAGGTGCTGAGCAGCAGCAGCAGCAGAATTGTACGCAACCACAATCTGTAACCTCATGGCCTAGCATATCCCCCACTCTACCATTACCATCAAGCCAGGAGACCAACCCTGGTTCAATGAAGAGTGCAGGAGGGCATGCCCAGGCATCAAAATGAGGAGTCAACCTGGTGAACCTACAACACAGGACTACTTGCATTCCAAACTGCGAAAACAGCATGCTATAGAAAGAGCTAAGCAATCCCATAACTAATGGATCAGATCTAAGATCTGCAGTCTTGCAACATCCAGTCATTAATGGTGGTGGACAATTAAACAACTAACTGGAGGAGGAGGCTCCACAAATATCCCTATCTTCAATGATGGGGAAGCCCAGCACATCAGTGTAAAAGATAAGGCTGAAGCATTTGCAACCATCTTCAGCCAGAAGTGCTGAATGAATAATCCATCTCGGCCTCCTCCTGAAGTCCCCAGCATCACAGATCCCAGTCTTCAACCAATTCGATTCACTCCATGTGATACTAAGGAATGACTGAAGGCACTGGATACTGCAAAGACTATGGGCCCTGACAATATTCCGGCAATAGTACTGAAGACCTGTGCTCCAGAACTTGCCGTGCCCCTAGCCAAGCTGCTGTTCCAGTACGGCTAAAACACTGGCATCGAACCAGCGATGTGGAAAATTACCCAGGTATGTCCTCAAAAAGCAGGACAAGTCCAACCCAGCCAAATACCGCCACATAAGTCTACTCTCAGTCATCAGCAAAGTGATGGAAGGTGTCGTCGACAGTGCTATCAAGCAGCACTTGCTTACAAATAACCTGCTCTATGATGCTCAATTTGGGTTCCGCCAGTGCCACTAAGCTCCTGACCTCATTACAGCTTTGGTTCAAAGATAGACAAAAGAGCTGAACTCAAGAAATGAGGTGACAGTGACTGCCCTTGACATCAAGGCAGAACTGGACTGAGTATGGCATCAAGGAGCCCTAGCAAAACTGGAGTCAATGGGAATCAGGGGGAAAACTCTCCGCTGGTTGGAGTTGTACCTAGTGCTAAGGAAGATGGTTGTGGTTGTTGGAGGTCAATCATCTGAGCTCCAGGTCATCACTGCAGGAGTTCCTCAAGGTAGTGTCCTAGGCCCAACCATCTCCAGCTGCTTCATCAATAACCTTCCTTCAATCATAAGGTCAGAAGTGGGGATGTTCGCTGATGATTGCACAATGTTCAGCACCATTCGTGACTCCTCAGATACTGAAGTTATCCATGTAGAAATGCAGCAAGACCTGGACAATATCCAGGCTTGGGCTGCTAAATGGCAAGTAACATTCACGCCACACAAGTGCTAGGCAACGTGCATCTCCAACAAGACAATCTAACTATCTCCCCTTGACACTCAATGTCATTACTATTGCTGAACCCCCCCTCCCCCACTATCAACATCCTGGGGGCTATCATTGACCAGAAATTGAACTGGAGTAGCCATATAAATACTGTGGCTACAAGAGCAGGTCAGAGGCTAGGAATCTTGCGGGTAGTAACTTACTTTCTGACTCCCCAAAGCCTGTCCAACATCTACAAGGCACAAGTCAGGAGTGTGATGGAATACTCTCCACTTGCCTGGACGGATGCAGCTCCAACAACACTCAAGAAGCTCGACACCATCCAGGACAAAGCTTGATTAGCACCCCATCTACAAACTATCACTCCCTCCACCACCGACACACAGTGGCAGCAATGCTTACCATGTACAAGGTGCACTGCAGCAACTCACCGAGACTCCTTCAACAGCACCTTCCAAACCCGCAACCTCTCCCATTTAAAAGGACAAGGGCAGCAGATGCATGGGAACACCACCACCTGCAGGTTTTCTCCAAGTCACACACCATCCTGACTTGGAACTATATCGCCGTTCCTTCACTGTCACTGGGTCAAAATCCTGGAACTCCCTTCCTGACAGCACTGTGGGTGTACCTACCTCACATGGACTTCAGCGGTACAAGAAGGCAGTTCACCACCACCTTCTCAAGGGCAATTAGGGGTTGGCAATAAATGCTGACCCAGCCGCGATGCTCACATCCCATGAACGAATAAAACAAACTGCCTTTTACAGCGCTCCTAGGCGGCCAGGAGGAGCATGAGTGACCCCTCCCACATCCATGCCCACCTGGCTCCTCAAGGAATCCTTTGACCTCCCCTTAGCCGAATTCGACTCTTTCTCTCATTGTTAACACTCTTTTCACCTCCGCCCCCAACAACCAACCCCGATCTCTAGGTACCTCTCCCCACTCACCCGCTGCTGCGATTCTCCCCAAGGGTCCTCTGATATGGTTTCCTGCTTGTTTTCCCACCCAGCAATCTGTTCATTTGGCCGGCTGCCGGGCCGGAAATGGAAGGGAAAATAAGATAATGAGCTCTTGCTGTTTTGCTTGGCAGGACCTCCATGTTCCCAGTCTTGCCAGGTTATCCCCAACACAATCATACTCCCTTTCCCTACATACCCAATGAGAGGGCCTGTGAGGAGAGATTGAATAAAATGCACCTAAGCTCTCTGGAGATTATAAAGGGAGATGATCTGATTGAAATGGATAAGATTTTTTGAGCGCTTGACAGGCTGTTTCCCCTGGCTGAAGTATCTACATCGCAGAGTGTTTTATTTTGGTAATGGGATGTGAGCATCGCTGGCTAGGCCAGCAATTACCCCAATACCCCAAATTGCCCTTGAACTGTTTGCTAGGCCATTTCAGAGCCAACCACATTGCTGTGGGTCTGGAGTCACATGTAGGCCAGACCCAGGTAAGGACAGTAGATTTCCTTCCCTAAAGGACATTAGTAAACCAGATTTTTTTTTACAACTTTCCTGGTCACCACTGGACTAGCTTTTTAATTCCAGATTTATTAATTGAATTAAAATTCCACCAACTACCACTGTAGTGGGATTTGAACCCATGTTCCCAGTGCATAAGCCTAGGATTGTGGGTTATTAGTTTAGGGATATTACCACTACACCACCACCTTACCCACCTGGCCTTTTTAGAATAAGGGGTCAGTTATTTAGGAATGTGGTGAGGAGAAATATTTTCACTTTGAGAGTTGTGTATCTTTGGAATTCTCTACCACAGAGAGCTTTGAATGCTTAATGTGAGATTGATGGGTTATTGAATATGAAGGGAATCAATGAATCTGGGGATAGTGCGTGAAAGTGAAGTTGAGGTTAAAGATCAGCTATGATCTATTGAATGGCAGAACAGGCTCGAGATGCTGTGTAGCCGACTCCTGCTCCTATTTCTTATGGTCTCAGAGTAGGTCTCAGGTCTGTAGCCCTTTAATTTTTCCAGCAGCCCTGGCTATGGACGATACATCACTCTGGCACAACTTGTCAGTGAGCCAATGTTCTTTACCGCCATGTCAAACCAGATGGTTAATATTTAATCATTCTCTTCATACCTTGTGGAATCAGCAGTTGAAAGGTTTCATCTTAGACACTGCAAACATCCATTTTATTGACAGGTGATCCAAATGGTCATAGCTTGTTAATGACAGCCAAGTGAATCGCGATGCAGCCTACCCTCTGACCTTAACCAACACGGGTGCAGTCTCTGCCTTTCGGTTAAGGGGTCTGTCTTTTCACTTTGTCACTGAATCCCATTGGTTATCAAATACACTTAGTTGTCACAAGGGCATATGCTCTGAAGTGTGAGCTGCAGCTGCATACAGAGAGGGCCAGATGAAAGCCCCCACAGGAATTTTCAGTCATGCCAACATGGCAACTGCTACAGAGAAGTGACAGTTCTATTTTACAGCCAGCTAAGGAAGAGAAATTGCCTTGCAAAGCCACTGAGGTAAGACATCCTAAGTTATTGATCTTTTCTGACTGTTTAAAGTCTTACCACGGAGTTCATTCAAAGTCTTTGTAAGTTTAAGTCTTCTTACCAGTAATCTTTTCTCAAACACAAAGCCTGATTTGTGGCTATGAGTTCATCTGATACAAAAATAAAAATAACCCTCAATGGATAGAAAGGAAACGGAAAGAACCTGGATTTATTTATCACATCCTCAGGACATATCAATGTGCTTCCTAACCACAGAATTATTTGTTCTTATTTGTTCACAGGACATAGGCAGTGATGGCAAAGTCACAATTATAGCCCATCCATCCTTATTTGCCTTGAGAATCTGGTGGGGATTGTGCTCTCATAATGGTGTTAGGAATAAAAGGAAGAAAGAAAGCCGAACATTTATTATAAGGTGAGGGCTGTTGGAAGTAGAATGCTTCTCACCTCAGATACCCTGCCTAGTAGCAACCTCAATTATTCCCAGGTCATTTAAAGAAAGGCATAAAGGGAGGGCATGCATTTGTAAGAGGGCTGGGTTATCATTTCATCTGTAAGATGGCACTTCCGACAGTGCAGCACTCCCTGAGTAGTGCAATGGAACACGAGCCTAGATTATGTGTTCAAGTCTCTGGATTGGGATTTCAAAAATCTTTTGACAGTGACAGTGCTGCCACTGAGCTATGGCTATCATTGTGTTTATGCAACTAACAGGAATGAAATTTTATGAACAGCATCTAATTTACAGATTAGGCACTCTACATCCTGCCAGACTGAACACTGAGTTCAATAATTTCAGAGCATGATGGGCCCCCCTTTTAAGTTTTAGTTATTTTTTTCTTTTTTATTTGTTTATTTTATTTTAGTTTGTTTCATCATTCATTTTTTTTACCATGTACCTGCCCACTGTTTTTTTCACGTTTGTGCTTTGAGCCAGTGCGGTTCATTTTTCTGTCAGTTAACACCCTCTCTGTAATGCTTTGTCTTTCAGCACACCATTAACATACCATTTGCCTTTGTTACATGACCTTCTGGTCAGTTATTCTCTGTGGCCCTGTCCTATCAACACCTTCCCTTTTGTTATCTCTTGCCCCACCCCCGCTTTATTTGCTTAAAACCTATTACACTTCTAATCTTTGTCACTTCTGATGAAAGGTCACTGACCTGAAACATTAACTCTGCTTCTCTCTCCACAGATGCTGCCAGACCTGCTGAGTATTTCCAGCATTTCTTGCTTTTATTTCAGATTTCCAGCATCTGCAGTATTTTGCTTTTATATTATATGTGAAATTTTATGCTATTGGCCCAATGACAGTGAAGGAATGGTGATATCTGTCCTAGTTAGATTAATCTGTGACTTGGAGGGAACTTGGAAGTTTTTGTGTTCCAATGATATTGCTGTTGTCCTTTTTGACGGTCGAGGTTTTGCGGCTGGTAAGTTCTTTTGAAATAACTGTGGTCAACTGTTGTGATGTATCATGAGAACATAAGAAATAGAAGCAGGAGTAAACCATACGGCCCCTCAAGCCTGCTCCACCATTCTTAGTACTTTTTTTTGTAACATTATAATCCTCTTCTTTTAATCTAATGCTATCCTTAATTTCCTAATAAGCCATGGATGGATCTTTCTTGCTGAGCTTTTGTTTTTTAATGGAATATATTTTTGTTAACATTTTGAATCATTTCTTTAAATGTTTCCCACCGTTTATTTAATGCCACAGCTTTTAGTCTATTCACCCAATCAAACTTATCCAACTCGCCCCTCTTTTTTTTATTCATTACTGGGATGTGGGCGTCGCTGGCTAGGCCAGCATTTATTGCCCATCCCTAATTGCCCTTGAGAAGGTGGTGGTGAGCTGCCTTCTTTAACCGCTGCAGTCCATGTGGGATGGGTGCACCTACAATGCTATTAGGAAGGGAGTTCCAAGATTTTGACCCAGCAGCAGTGAAGGAACGGCGATATAGTTCCAAGTCAGGATGGTGTATGGCTTGGCGGGAAACTTGCAGGTGGTGGTATTCCCATGCATATGCTGCCCTTGTCCTTCTAGGTGAAAGAGGTTGCAGGTTTGGAAGGTGCTGTCAAAGGATCCTTGGTGCATTGCTGCAGTGCATCTTGTAGCTACCTATGTAATTGGTTTTATTCAAGTTCAAAATTCTTGTTTGGGACTGGAGTATGTTGCTTTCAAACTTAATATGGAATTCAATTGTATTATGATCACTTTTTCACAGAAGATCTTTTTTGCTATGAGATTACTAATTGACCCTGTCTCATTGCAGAATATTACATCTAAAATAGCTTTATTCCTAGTGGGTTAGTACTGCCGCCTCTGAGGCAGAAGCATCATCCGAGCGTTTGTCATTCCTGACTAAAGTATTCCAATGATCACCTGGCCAAACTCCCATCCTCCACCCTCCATAGACTTCAACTAATCCCAGACCTAGCTACCTATAACATATTCCATATCAATTCCTGCTCACCTATCACCTCTTTTATCTTTGACCTACATTAGCACCCGGTCCTCCAACACCTCAAATTTAAAATGCTCATCCTAGTCTTCAATTCGCTCCATCACCTTGCCCCACCTTATGTCCGTAACATCCTCCAACATTACAAACCTCTGAGAAGTCTACGTTCCTCCAACTTTGACATCTTGAGCATCTTCAACCCACTTTTTCCCAAACATTGCCGGCCGTGCTTTCAGCTGTCCAGGCCCTATGCTCTGGAATTCCCTTTCTAAACCTCTTTGCCTCTCCACCTCCCCCTTCTCCTTTAAAAATATCCTTAAAACATGCCTTTTTGATGAAGCTTTTTATTTATCACCCTTCCTCATATCTCCTTCTTTGGCTCAGCATCCATTTTTGTCTCTACAATTTTGTAAAGCACGTTGGGACAATTTCTACATCAAAGCTGCTATATGACTGCAAGCTGTCACTATTGTTCATCTATGAAAATTTCTGGTCCTGTGCCCTCTCATTTCCTGCCCCTTGGTATCTGAAAGCATTGTTTTGGATTCACCACCTCCATCTATTAAGCACCTTATGTACCCAATGAAGTGCCTCTATTAACCGACCTGCTGTGCCTTTCTATTTTTAACTTGAGGTTTTCAGTATTTGCAGTCTTTACTTTTATCTCTGATGTTCCCATTATGCACCTATTATAATATATTATTTTACCCATTATACTTTAAATGGGCACAAAAAATCTGCTATGCATTCTGCTTAGCCCAAATTACACAGGGACCAGAGAAAAACACTCATAAGCCCTGACACAACTCCAGTCACACTGCTTCTCATAGTCATTGCAGATTTGGAATTTCATATTTTCTGTGAACAATGTCACAGGAGATATCCTATAAATCAAAGGTGATGAAGGACAAGGACCAAATCCATCGAAACATGACATGCTGTTTGATTTGACATCATGTTGGATTTAAGGTGAGGCCTTTATGTGAGCTGTCATATGTGTATAAGACTGAGCAGGGGAATGTGGGCAGATTGTGAGATTAAATGATATGGGTTACAAATCAAAAAGGAGACACCTTTTACTTCAGATTTCAGTGAGATGAGAGATTGTGAACAGCATGCTAGCTGGGAAAAAAGGAAGAATATATATACTGCCAAGGAACACAAATATGGGATGAGAGATGACAGCTTCCAGAGCGGAACAGAGATGGAAAATGGAACTAGTATGGCACTAGTCAGGAAAACGAATGATTCAATTTAGAGTCAAATGAAGGATATGTGACAGCAAAGTTTGAAGAGGTGCAAGACAGCTGTTAGAGATATATTGGGAAACGGAGTGATGAAACGAAAAAGTAAATCAAAAAAGGAATGGAGCGAAATCAGTTAAATATTTTCTAAATGGTTTATCTTTCATAAATACGATGTTATGTCAAGGACCCTTGCATGTGTTTGCCCTCTCCCTCCCCAATTTTCTTCCTTCCTCATGCTGAGCTATAGATCCATGAGTATTAGGCTGTCCTTAGATGATTTGGCAAAGTCACAGCTCTTCATGTGTTAGGTTAGATAGACGAGTCCTGATTGTTTTCAAATGAAATGAGGGCTTGTCCCAGAAAATTCGGCAGGTAGGGTCATTTTCAATCTCTGTGAGTGTAAGGTTTGCAAGTCGCCAACCTGCAGCCTCAATGCCTAAGCATCCAATATGGCAGAAGAGGCAGGATGTGTGCATATTATGTTCCCAAAGTGTGCCGCCTGCCATATTGGGAATGGCAGAAAAAGAGGCATCCAGGGCCCATTGCTGATATAGATATTAGACCAAGGGAATTAAAGGACACCAGTTTCAGACACAGGATAGAATGGAAAAGTGGAGTGGAGGTAGAAGATCAGCCATGACCTTATTGACTGGTGCAGTAGTCTCAAGGTGTCTTTTGGACCACTCCCTTTTTCTGTGTCCTTATGTAGACCCCTATGCACATGCAAAAAGGGGCTCTAATGCCTGTTTGATGCCCCTGTGCAAAATTGAACTGTCCCTGAGCTCAGCTAATGCAAGACTGGCTGCACTTAAGAAAACTAACTCTTCATAAGACCTAATCTGGGGATCATTCAGGTGCCATTGGAAGTCGCCAGCAAAAAGGTAAGTTTTTAAAAACATACTTATCTGGATATGGACCCAGGGAGTGCAGTATTGTCAGCTTTCCTTGTGGGGCTGGAGCAGCATTCCTGCTCCATCTGGTGCTACAGGGAAACTAAATAAAATGTACTATTTTGGACCTCTGCTGGCTCTAATCTTCCTCCCAGCTGTTTTCACCTGGTGGGAAACTCACTGTCACTTCCTTGCCCAGGCGTATGAGTTAAAATAACAGTCAGTTCCTGACGACCTCAACGGGAAACACTATGCATGTGCAAAAACAGACCCTGTTAGCTTTGGATGGGTTTCCTTACTGCCTGTTCAGTTGAGCAGGTTAAATGGGGTGCTGTGAGCTCCAGGCAAGGTAAGTAACTTGAGCACTTTTAACTGACCACCTGCCTGGTTCGTCCCAGGTGGGTAGGGTCAAAATTACTCCGAAGGTCTTAAATGACCAAGTCAATATAGAACAGCAATGCCAGAAATGATGGTTGAGTGTGATTTGGTGGGGGATAGGATATGGGCAGCAGAGTTTTGGAAGACCTGAGGTTTACAGAGGGTACAGGATGGGAGGATGATTAGACCTTTGGAGTTAGTTGAGTTTAGATCTGATAAAGCTATGAATGGGGTTTCCATGGCAGGTGGGCTGAGCTAGGGGTGGAAATGGGTGCTGTTATGGAAGCACAAGTGTGCAGTCTTTGTGATGGAGAGAATATGGGGTTGGAAGCTCAACTTTGGGTCAAACAGAGGTTACAAACAGTTTGATTTGCTTTGAGACCATGTCTGGAGAGGGTGATAGACTTAACTGCAGGAGAAAGGAGTTTCTGGCACAGACTGAGGCCAATGCCTTTTGTCCTCCCAATGTTTAACTGGCGGAAGCTATGAATCATCCAAGACTGGATGTTGTCCACGCAATCTAACAACACAGAGGCAGTGAAGGGGTCGAGAGAGGTGGGAGAGAGATAGAGCTACTTGTCATCAGTGTACATGTGGAAATTGATCCCGTGACTCTGGATGATGCCACCAAGAGGCAACATGTACATGAGGAAGAGAAAAGCATAAATAAAGGATGGATTCCTGAGGGGAAACTATGAGATGGGTAGAGAGGTAATTTATTGGAGATGGATGGGAAAGATCCAAGTGTCAGCCAGAGCCCTTTTCCTCATTCACAAAGAAAAAAAGTTTCATGGAAAGAAATTCAGGAGTTAAATTGAATTGCTGTGGGCTGTAAATAGTTTTACTGATGATTGTAAGCAGGCCAGAGCAATAACAGGATACAACAGTCTAGCAAGAAACTCAACATGTCAGAGGTGCTTTAAAGTAAGAGCTCTCTATTTCATGGTGTCAAGTATGGGACACAGAGGCTTCTGAGATGAACAAGTAAGCTATAGCCAGTCCCAAGGGGGTATTCAATGCAGCAGGAATTATTACCTGTGTCACCTGTTCCTCTTAAACTCCAATATTCTAAGGGGTAGATGATTAAAAGGTTATACTGATCAGGTTAGATGAAGAGGGGTGGGAGGAAGTTCGTTTGGAACATATGCACTGTCTTGGACTAGATGGGCAGAATGGCCTGATTCTGTGCACGATAGCGTCTTTTAAGATGTATCTAGACAGATACATGAATGGGCAGGAAGCAAAGAGATACAGACCCTTAGAAAATAGGCGACAGGTTTAGATAGAGGATCTGGATCGGCGCAGGCTTGGAGGGCCGAAGGGCCTGTTCCTGTGCTGTAATTTTCTTTGTTCTTTGTTCTTTGTGTTGTACATTTTATGTAAATCTATGTAATCTTTACTGTACTGAAAATCTGACTCATATGTGGCAATATTAACATTGGGCATTAGTGTCAACTGCACAATATCGATTCAGCCACCTGTTCTGCATCTCTCCTGGTTTTAATTTCCATTAACATTAAGAAGTTGCTCTTGAAGATTTTGCACTCACTCCCAATTTCAAAATGACACCCACTGAAACTTCTCTTACTCTTTCTCCTATTCTTTCCTTGAATCTCTGTACTATGGGATTCCTTACTTAGTCTTCCATTCCTCTTGCAATTTACTTCTAAAGCTCATGGTTAGCATTGCATTTTGACTTGCCTTGTTTTTTCTTCTACTCTTTCCAACCCTCTCAATCACTACAGCATTTACATATCTGATCATGAGTATTGCAGCAAAAGAGACAGCGACAATGGTGATTTCTGGATGTTTTGAGGGGAATTTTAACTTATTGGCCTGGTTTGGGCCAGGAGGGATGGGAAAGATTTTTTAAATTTCAAAACTGAACCCATCCCACCTCGAACTAGCACATTTCTAGTTTTAAAAGAGGTGGATTGCTCATTTAAATATTGTAATAAGGCTGTCGTCCTCATATTTTATCTCTCCTCCAGATTTAACCCTGGTCGGGTATCTTGTGCTTCAACCTGAATCTGTGCTAAAGGGAGAGGTGGACTGATGTGTGGAAGAGGTAAGCACTCAGTATTGCAAATCCAGCACTGCTGTGAGCCAGGAGAAGCAGAAATGCTCATCTTCCCACCCGAACGAACAAGCTAATCTCCTTCCCACTCCATGATCAGAAACCCCATGCAATCACTGATGTGCTCCATTCTCCACGATTGACCCCACATATGATTGGACTCCTCCCCACCTTGATCACTGTTGCCGCCCCCCCTCACAAACACTGACTTGTCCTCCCAAGATTGGATATCCCCTGTGATTACCAATCCCATTCCATAATCTGAGTCCCCATCTCGGCCTCCATTCTCGTTCCGATGCCTCCCTGTGTTCACCACCACCCACCCCCCCAAACCCTCCAAACCACTCTTTCCCCTCCTCATGATCTCTACCCTGAATAACCTACCTGCTCCAAAGATTACTGCCTCTTCTGTGGCGTTTTCCACTTAACAGAAGTGAAGCCTGTCAATGAGGCTGGCTTCCAGGCAGGGATTCTGATGAAATAAAAACACTACAAACTCCACAGCATTCCCCGATCAGAACACCTGTCACCCTCTCAGAAATCCTACTCCAGTAAAGCTTCCGATGAGGAAGCATAACCAGAAGATTTTTTAGTTTTTTTCTTAGTTTTAGAGATACAGCACTGAAACAGGCCCTTCGGCCCACCGAGTCTGTGCCGACCATCAACCACCCATTTATACTAATCCTACACTAATTCCATATTCCTACCACATCCCCACCTGTCCCTATATTTTCCCTACCACCTACCACTAGGGGCAATTTATAATGGCCAATTTACCTATCAACCTGCAAGTCTTTGGCATGTGGGAGGAAACCGGAGCACCCGGAGGAAACCCACGCAGACACAGGGAGAACTCCACATAGGCAGTACCCGGAATTGAACCCGGGTCGCTGGAGCTGTGAGGCTGCGGTGCTAACCACTGTGCCACTGTGCCGCCCCGTCCTCATCAATACAGCTGTTTCAGATGCTTCTGTCCGTGACAGTATTGGTGGGAGTGACCACCACACAGTCTTTGTGGAGACAAAATCCCATCTTCACGTTGAGGATACCCTCCATCGTGTTGTGTGGCACTTCCATCATGTCAAATGGCATAGATTCAGAACAGATCTGGCAGCTCAAAATTGGGTATCCATAAGGCACTGTGGACCATCAGCAGAAGCAGAATTGACTTCAAACACAATCTGTAACCTCAAGGCCCAGCATATCCCTCACTCTATCATTACTAATAAACCAGAGGACCAACTCTGATTCAATGAAGAAAGCAGGAGAGCATGCCAGGAGCAGCACCAGGCATACATAAAAATGAGGTGTCAACCTGGTGAAGCTACAATCCAGGACTACTGGCATGCTAAACAGTAGAAGCAGCATGCGATAGACTTAGCTAAGTGATCCCAAAATCAACAGATCAGGTCAAAGCTTTGCCGCCCTGACACATCCAGTCAGGAATGGTGGTGGACCATTAAACAACTAATGGGATGAGGAGGAAACTCCACAAATATTCCCAGCCTCAATGATGGGATAGCTCAGTACAACAGTGCAAAAGAAAAGGTTGAAGCATTCACAACCATTTTCAGCCAGAAGTGCCGAGTGGATGATTCATCTCGGCCTCCTCCTGAGGTCCCCAACATCACAGATGCCAGTCTTCAGCCAGTTCAATTCATTCCACGTATTATCAAGAAACAACTGAAGACACTGGCTACTGCAAAGGCTATGGGCCCTGACAATAGTTCGGCAATAGTACCAAAGACTTGTGTTCCAGAAATAGCTGCATCCCTAGCCAAGCTGTTCCAATACAGCTAAAACACTGATGTGTACCTGACAATGTGGAAAATTGCCCAGCTGTGTCCTGTCCACAAAATGCTGGACAAATCCAATCCAGCCAATTATCGCCCCATCAGTCTACTCTCGATCATCAGCAAACTGATGAAAGGCGTTGTCGGCAGTGCTATCAAGTGTCAGTCAAACAGCAATAACCTTCTCACTGATGTTCAGTTTGGGTTTTGTCAGGGCCACTCTGCTTCTGACCTCATTACAGCCTTGGTCCAAGCATGGACAAAAGAGTTGCACTCAAGAGGTGAGGTGAGAGTGATTGCCCTTGATGTCAAGGCAGCATTTACCAAGTGTAGCATCAAAGAGCCCTAGCCAAATTGAAGTCAATGGGAATCAAGGGGAAAACTCTCACTGGTTGGGGTGATATCTAGTACAAAGGAAGATGATTGTGCTTGTTAGAGGCCAATCATCTCAGCTCCAGGACATCACTGCAGGAGTTCCTCAGGGTAGGTAGGTGGTAGGGGAATTGAGGGAAGGTGGGGATGTGGTAGGAAAATGGAATTAATGTAGGATTAGCATAAATGGGTGGTTGATGGTCGGCACAGACTCGGTAGGTCGAAGGGCCTGTTTCAGTGCCTTACCTCTAAATAAGTAAAAAAAATAATAAATAAAAATAAAATAAAGTAGTCCTGAGGTCCAACCATCTTTAGCTGCTTCATCAATGAATTTCCCTGCATCATAATGTCAGATGTGGAGATTTTCGCTGATGATTGTATGATGTTCAGCACCATTCACAACTCCTCAGTTAACTGAAGCAGTCCATGTACATATGCAGCAAGACCTGGACAACATTCAGGCTGGGCTAATAAGTGTCAAGTAACATTCATGCCACGCAAGTGCCAGGCAATAATAATCTCTAACAAGAGAGAATCTAACCATCTTTGACATTCAACAGCATTACCATCGCTGAATCCCCCACTATCAATATCCTGGGGGTTACCATTGACCAGAAACTGAACTAGAGCAGTCACATAAATACTGTGGCTACAAGAGCAGGTCAGAGGCTGGGAATTTTGGAGGCTGGGAATTCTGTGGCATGTAACTCACCTCCTGACTTCCTAAAGCCATCTACAAGGCACAAGTCAGGAGTGTGATGGAGTATTTGCCACTTGCCTGGATGAGTGCAGCTCCAACAATACTAAGGAAGCTCAACACCATCCAGGACAAAGCAGCTCTTGATCCGCACTCATCCACCACCTTCAACATTCACTCCCTTTACCACCAACGCACAGTGACAGCATGTTTACAATATACAAGATGCACTGCAGCAACTCAGCAAGCCTCCTTCTTCAGCACCTTCCACATCTGCAACCTCTTCCACCTAGAAGGACAAGGACAGCAGATGCATGGGAACACCACTTTCTGCAAGTGCCCCTCCAAGCCACACACCATCCTGACTTGGAACTATATCGCCGTTCCTTCACTGTTGCTTGGTCAAAATCCTGGAACTCCCTCCCTAACAGCAGTGTGGGTGGGCCCGCACGAGATGGCCAGCAGTGGTTCAAGAAGGCAGCTCACCACCACCTTCTCAAGGGCAATTAGAGATCGGCAATAAATTCTGACCTTGCGAACGATGCACACAACCTATGAAACAAATTAAAAAACAGATGTGTTGTCCATGGTACTGAAATAGTATTTCAAGCATATTCGAGTTCAAGTGCACAAATGTACCTGTTTTCAAATATCCCACAAGGTTCAGAGAGGTGAAAAGAAATCAATATCTGCTCTGCAGGGCCATCCTGCCATGTAAGAACAATGCCGTTTACTGCACAAGAACTAATTGTTTCGGTCATTTTTCTTTGCGCTCATTGATCTTACAGAAGGAAAAAAATACTGCTGAGAGATGGCCTTACAGGTTGAAAAATGAGAAGAAAGGCCAAGGACTTGTACTTCTTTCACTAGCTCAGGACATTCCAACGCACTTTACAGCCAAAGAGGTACTTTTGAATCGCAATCGCAGTTGCAATGTAGGAAAGGCAGCAGCTAATTTGTGCACAGCAAGCTCCCACACACAGCAATGTGATAATGACCAGATGGTCTGTTTTTTAATAATATCGGTTGAGGGATAAATATTGCCCAGGGCACCAGGGAGAACTCCACTGTTCTTTTTTGAAATAGTGCTGTGGGATCTTTTACATCCATTGGAGAGGGCAGGTAGGACCTCAGTTTAACATCTCATTCAAAGGACATCACTGCATGGACGTGTCAGCCTAGATTATATGCTCAAGTCAGAAGAATGGAACTCAAACCTATGATCTTCTGATGCAGAGATGAGAGTGCTACCCACTTAGCCGCAGCTGAAACTCTCCTTTCTGCTTTATTTGTTTCAAAATGAATGCCTTCTGGGAACAATTGCAATTAAGCTCTTCTCAGGGACAGCAGAATATCTTTGGGCCTTCAGGTAACAAAATCCGGGTGAAACCAACTGGAAGTAAGTTTCAGCTTTTTGAGGTCTGAATTGAAAATAGAATAGCCCTGCAATTGGACTGTGGGAGTACAAGCAGGGAATTGTAGACATTTACAGGACAGTAGGTAGATTTTCATGCCAACATTGCTGTGTTGACTGCCTGAAAGAGAAAACCACTTTGTCCCAATTCCCTGCCCTTTCCCAATACACTTTAAAAATTATTCTTTTTTCAATATTTACCCACTTCCCTTTGAAAAACTATGAAGCTTTCACCACTGTTCATAGGAACATAAGAGCAGGAGTAGGCCAGTCAGCCCGTCGAGCCTGCTCTGCCATTTAGTTAGATCATGGCTAATCAGCTACCTCAACGACACTTTCCCATACTATCCCCATATCCATTGATGTCATTAGTATCCAGATATCTATCGATTTATTTCTTGAACATGCTCAGTGATCGAGCTTCCACAGGGTCCCTGTGAGGCATTCCATATTCCATCAACTATCTGCTTATAAATATTTTCCTAGCCATTCTTTGTTCTTTTGGTAGCAATCAATTTATGCCCTCCAGTTACAAACTCACCAAACTGGGGATATAGATCCCCCCCACCCCACCCTACCCCACCAATTTATTGTCGAAAAGTCCTTCATAATTTTGAGCACCTCTATCAAATCATCTTTAAACTTTCTCTACTCTCCCACAAAGGGCTCCGGGGGTGGTTTTCAACCTGTTTCTCATCCGAAAAACAGACGGCCGAGAAAAAACAATTGGCAAGGGGCACCTCAGCCACCCCATGGTTGCTCAAGGTTCACCTGATGCATTGGGGAAGCAGACTGCCTACCAGATCAGGATCCTACTCCAATCGTAAGACCCACTGGCAATTGTCGGGAGCAAATGCGCAAAGTGTGCCCTCCTCTTGACCCCACAAGGACACTGAGGCCTGCTGCTGGTCTATACTCGATTCTCTCCATGATCATACAATCATAAAATCATATGGAATAGAAGCAGTCATTCAGCCCATTGTGCCTGTGCTGGCTCTTTGAAAGAGCTATCTAATTTAGTTACACACCGCTGCTTTTTCCCCCATTACCCTGAATATTAGTCCTCGTCAAGTACATGCCCAATTACCTTCTGAGAGTTTCCATGGAATCTGTTTCCACCTTTCTTTCAGGTAGTGTGTTCAGATCCTTACAGCCTTCTGTGTGAACAAATTCTCCTCATTTCCCCTCTAGTTCTTTTGCCAATTATTTTAAATCTATGACTATTTGTTACCAACCCTCTTGCCAAAGGAAAGTTTCTCCCTATTTGCGCCATGAAACCCCTCATAATTTTGAGTACCTCTATTAAGTCCCTCCTTAACCTTCTCTACTCTAGGGAAAACAATCCCAGCTTCTCTATTGTCTCCACATAACTGAAGTTCTTCATCCTTGGTATCATCCTAGAGTCATAATGGCATGGAAGGAGGCCATTCAGCCCATCAAGTCCATGCCAGCCCTCTGTAAAGCAATCAAATCAGTCCTATTCTCCCACTCTATTCCCATAGCCCTGCTGGGTTATTTCACTCAAGTTCCCATCAAATTTCCTTTTGAAATCATCTCTCGCCTTTGCTTCCACCACCCTCGGAGGCAACGAGTTCCAGGTCATTACCCTTGCTGTGTAAAATGTTCTTCCTCGCATCCCCCCTGCATTTCAGCTATGAAGAGAGACTGAAAAGGCTAGGATTGTTTTCCTTAGAACAGAGGAGGATGAGGGGGGGACATGATTGAGGTATACAAAATTATGAGGGGCATTGATAGGTTAGATAGGAGGAGACTTTTTCCCTTAGTGGAGGGGTCAATAACCAGGGGGCATAGATTTAAGGTAAGGGGCAGGAGGTTCAGAGGGGATTTGAGGAAAAATGTTTTCACCCAGAGGGTGGTTGGAATCTGGAATACACTGCCTTAAGTGGTGGTAGAGGCAGGAACCCTCACAACATTTAAGAAATATTTAGATGAGCGCTTGAAACGCCATAGCATACAAGGCTACGGGCCAAGTGCTAGAAAATGGGACCAGAATAGTTAGGTGCTTGATGGCAGACACAGACACGATGGGCTGAAGGGCCTGTTTCTGTGCTGTATAACTCTATGCCTCTAAAATTTTAAATTTGTGTTCCATAGTCTTTGCACCATCAGCTAATGGGAACAGCTTTTCTTTGTCTACCTTATCTAAACCTGGCATAATCTTGTACACCTCTATGAAATCGCCCCTCAATCTCCTTTGCTCCTAGAAGAACAATCCCAATTTCTCCAACCTAACCTTTTGGCTAAAATCCTTCATCCATGGAACCATTCTGCTAAATCTCCTTTGCACCCTCTCACATCATTCCTAAAGTGTGTTGACCAGAACTGGATGCAATTCTCTAGTTGTGGCCTAACCAGAGTTTTATAAATGTTCAGTATAACGTCCCTGCTTTTGTACTCAATACCTCGATTTAGGAAGCCTATGATCCCATATGCTTTGCTAACTAATCTTTCAATATGTCCTGCAATCAAGACCATCTGATCAGTTTCCTTTGTTGCATTGTCTCTTCCACTAGCCCACCCGGCCAAATTTCCTCTAATGCTCCCCATTTCCCTAGCACTGAACTCTCATCTTTCTCTAGCTTCTCTTCTATCTCCCCTCATGCCCTCTCTGAGCTCATCTTGTCAATGAGACCCACCTCCTGCTCTCTCGACCATATTCCTACTAAATTGCAGACCACCCAAAATCCCTCCTGGTCCCCACGTTAACTATTATTGTTAACAGTTGTCACTCTTCAGGTGCAAACTCCAACCTCCCTTTCCTCTCCAAAGTCTTTGAATGTGTTGGCGCCTCCCAAATCCATTTCATCATTCCTGGAGCTCCATGTTTGAATCCCTCCAGTCAGTTTTCTGCCCTGCCGCACTAACAAAACACCCCTTATCAAAGTTACAAGTGACATCCTATGTCACTGTGACAAAGGTAGACTTCCCTCCCCATCCTTCTCGACCTGCCTGCAGCCTCTGACATGGCTGTCCACACCACCTCTCCACTGTCATCCGGCTGGGTGGGACTGCTCTCACCTGGTTCCATTCTTATCTTTCATAGCCAGAATATCACTTGCAATGGAATCTCTTCCTGCTCCCACACTGTTCCCTCTAGTGTCCGCCAAGGATCTATCCTTCGCCCCACAATCTGCCCTCGGTAACATCATCTGAAAGCACGGCATTAATTTTTACATGTATGCTGACAACACTGAGCTCTACCTCATCCCCACCTCTCTCAGATCCTCCACTGTTGCTAAATTATCAGACTGCTTATCTGACATCTAGTACTGGATAAGCAGAAATTTTCTCCAACAAATATTTGAAAGACTGCGACTGTTGTTTTCAGTCTCCACTACAAACTCCGTTCTCTAGCTATTGATTCCATCCCTCTCCCTGGCAACAATCTGAGATTAAACCAGTCTGTTTGCAACCTTGGTGTCACATTTGACCTTGAGATGAGCTTCTGACCTCATTCATGCCATCATTAAAACCATCTATATCCACCTCCATAATATAATGCAACTTATTCTACTGCTGAAACCTTCATTATGCTTCCATTGGCCGGAATTTTACACCACCCCAGCGAGCTGGATGGTGGTAGGGGGTGGGGTGGGGGTGGGTGGTGGCATAAAATGGAGAAGAGGCTCCGGGAGGCCTTCCCGACCCACTCCCGCCTCCGCCCCACATTATGTACAGCGTGGGGGGTGCGGAAAATGGGCCGCCCACCCCAGGCAATCAAGGCCCTTAAGTTGCCAATTAGAGGACACTTAAGGGCCTCTGTCCGCCTACACGAGGATTTTACACATGGCAGGTGGGTGTCCTGGAGCTGGGAAAGGCCGCCCAATGAAAATAGACGGCTTCTCAGCACCCCGGGTGCCCAATTGAGGGCCGTCCCTGCTTCCCCAACAACCCCCAGGATCCAAGACGCCCCACTTCCCCCCAAACAATGACCCTGGCTCACGGGGCCCGACCGATTCATGCTGGGCTGCAGTCCCAGCAGTGGCCACCGCACCCGGTGGCGCTGCTGGGACTAAGAGCTGCCGGCCTGATGATTGACCGGCAGCTCAATGAGGCGGGACTTCCTCCCTCAAGCGGGTGGAACTCCCGCCTCGGAACAATTAAAGCCCCGGTACCCGTAAAATACAGGAGAGATTCCCAGGCTAGGCGACTTTTGCATTGGTGGCCAGCACTCATATCTGCCTGACATAAAATTCAGCCCTTATCTCTGGTCTTGATTTTTTATTTAATTCTTTCATAGAATGTGGGTGTCATTGCCAAGACCAGAATTTGATGCCCATCCCTAATTGCTTTTGACAATTGAGTGACTTGCTAGGCCATTTCAGAGGGCAGTTAAGAATCAACCATATTGCTGTGGGCCCAGAGTCACATGGAGGCCAGACCAGGTGAGGACAGCAGATTCCCTTCCCTAAAGGGCATTATTGAACCAGGTGGGTTTTTAACAACAATGAATAACAGCTTCAAGGCACCATTACCAGACTTTTATTAATTAATTGAATTTAAATTCCACCAGTTGTCATGGTGGGATCTGAACCCATGCTCCCAGAGCATTTGTTTAGGCCTCTAGATTATTAGCTTAGCGACATTACCACTACACCACGACCTCCTCCTGCTATTCCCCCTACTGGCTGGTCTCCCGCATTCTGCTCTATGTAAACTTAAAGTCATCCAAAACTCTACTGCCTGTATCTTCACTCGCACCAAGTCCCGGTCCGCTAACACCCCTGTGCTCACTGACCTAAATTGACTCCCGGTCAAGCAATGTCTTGATTTCAAAATTCTCATCATTGTTTTCAAATCCCTCCATGGCCTGGCTCCTCCTTATCTCTGTAACCTCCTCCAACCCCACAACCCTCCAAGATATCTGCACTCCTCTAATTCCGGCCTCTTGAGAATCCACGATTTTAATCACTCCACCATTGGTGGTCACGATTTCAGTTGCCGATGTCCTAAGCTCCAGAATACCGTCTCTACACCTCTCTGCCTCTCTACCTCACTTTCCTCCTTTAAGGCATTCCTTAAAGTCTACCTCTTTGACCAAGCTTTTGGTCATCTGACCTAATATCTGCTTACGTGGCTCGGTGTCATATTTTGTTTTATAATGCTCCTTTGAGGCACCTTGGGACATTTTATTATGTTAAAGGTATTATATAAATATAATTCTTGTTGTTACTGTTGCCACCTTCAAGGATCTTTGCACATTAATCCCAAGGTCCCTCTGTCACTGCGCACTCTTTAGAACTGTGCCATTAAGTCTATATTACCTCTCTGTATCCCTTCAACAAAATACATCACCTCACACATCTCTGTATTAAATTATTGTCTGTGCATTCTGCTAGCCTATCTAAGTCCTGTTGCAGGCAGTTGATATCCTCGCTGTTCGCCACACCTTCAAGTTTGGTAGCATCAACAAATTTTGAAATTTTACTCTGTATTACAATATCCAACTCATCTATACATATCAAAAAAAGCAGTAGACCTAGCACTGAACCTTGGGGAATACCCTGCCTGCCATCCTCCAGTCTGAAAATCAACCAGTTATCACAACTCGCTGTTTTCTGTCCTTAAACTAATTTTTTATCCAAGCTGAGACTGACCTCCTATTCCATGAGCCTCACAGCTATTAGCCAGCCTTTTATGTGGTGTTTTGTCAATGCTTTCTTAAAATACATATAGAAAACATCCATTGCTTTCCGTTCATTAACCTTTTCTGTTACTTCATTAAAAAATGCAATGAGATTGGTCAAGCATGATCCATCTTTTACAAATCCATACAGATTAATGAACTCAAACCTCCCCAAGTCCCTGTTGATTTTGTTCCTGATTATTGTTTCTAAAAGCTGAGCACCACCTTACTGGCCTATAGTTATCAGGAATGTCCTTACACACTTTCTTGAATAAGGGTGTCACATTTTCCACTCTCCAATCCTGACATCTCCCTCTTATCTAGGGAATATTGGAAGATTATGGCAAGACCTTCAACTCCCACATCCCTCAGCAACCTGTCATGCAAGCCAGATAGACCAAGTGACTTATCCACTTTAAGCATAGCCAGCCTTTCCAGTACATCCTCCCTATCAATTTTCATCCGACCCATTACCTGTATTACCTGTCCCATTTTCACTTCTACCAATATTGTATCAACTACCTCTTCCTTAATAAACACTGACACAAAGTACTTATGAATTATTTTAGCCTTGCCCTGCACCTCTAAGCAAATTTCACCCCTTTTCTTCCTTTTTTAATTTGTTAATGTAATGTGACCATCGCTGGCAAGGCCAGCATTTGTTGCCCATCCCTAATTGCCCTTGGGAAGGTGGTGGTGAGCTGCCTTCTTGAATTGCTGCAGTTCTTGGGGTGTAGGTACACCCACAGTGTTGTTAGGGAGGGAGCTCCAGGATTTTGACCCAGCAACAGTGAAGGAACGGCAATATAGTTCCAAGTTAGAATGGTCTGTGGCTTGGAGGGGAACTTGTGGATTTTCCATGCGTCTGCTGCCTTTGTCCTTCTTAGTGGTAGAGGTCGCGGGCTTAGGAGGTTCTGTCGAAGGAGGTGTGATGAGTTGCTGCAATGTATCTTGTAGGTGGTATACATTGTTGCCACTATGTGCTGGTGGTGGAGTGACTGAATGTTGAAGATGGTGTTTGGGGTGCCGAACAAGTTTCTGTTGGAGCTGCATTGATCCAGACAAGAGGAGATTATTCCATCGCACTCCTGACTTGTGCCTTGTAGATGGTAGACAGGCTTTGGGGAGTCAGGAGGTGAGTTATTCACCACAGAATTTCCAGCCTCTGATCTGCTCTTATAGCCACAGTATTTATATGGTTGGTCCAGTTAAGATTCTGGTCAATGGTAACCCCCAAAGATGTTGATGGTGGGGGATTCAGCGATGGTAATGCCATCCGAATAGGTCCCACCCTACCTGTTACTACGCACCTACTACTTAAATGTGGGTAGCAGATTTTTGGGTTCCTTTTTTGTTAACTACCATTCTATTCTTATATTCTCTACTGATAAATCTCCTCCCTACCCTAGCTAAAATGTTGACATCCTTCCTAGAATTGTGCACAATACTTCATCTGGGGTCTAACCAGTGATTTGTTAAGGTTTTAGCATGACTTCCTTGCTCTTGTATTTCATACCCCTATTTACAACGCCAAGAGGTCACTCCATAGTCGCCTCACAGCGACCAAATCAACACGGAAGGCAGCAGTTACGGGTTATAAGTCCAGCTCAATTGGCGTAGAGATTGGCCAACAACCAATTTTATCTGCAGCACCTGTGGAAGAGTCTGTCACTCTTGAATTGGCCTTTATAGCCACTCCAGGCGCTGCTGCACAAACCACTGACCACCTCCAGGCGCTTACCCATTGTCTCTGGAGACAAGGAGACCAAAGAAGAAGAAGAAGTTTCCCATATGTTTATTAACCCTCTAATCAACTTGCCCTGCCACCTTCAAAGATTTATGGTTGTTTAGTGCAGTGACCTGCTATGTCAGTGAGTTTTCAAGAGGCATTGCTGAGGTCACATGTGAACACGGGTGTAAACACTAGCCCCCATCTTTTGAATCAGTGCCATTTTCATAATTTAGTTATGTGCTTTAACAATGCCCTTTAAAGTCAATGTTACCTATGTCTGTCACTCAGTTCCATGTTTCCCAAGGACCTAATGTAAATGAGATGTGGCATCTGAATGGCAACGTTCTCGTAAGATATCTTCATAATGCAGTAACAAAACCTTTTGTGGCAGTAAAATTTTCTTTCTCTATAGCTTAGCATGACTCTCTTTTCATAATTATGTTATTCATCCCTGCCTAATTATCATTTGCTGTCAAGATGTAGAAATAAATATTTATGAAAAGTAAATTAAAAATGAAACCAGCAAGGTCACTGTTGTTTAGGAAGAACCTTCAAAGTCCTGCCTTCCATCAGCATGATTAGTTTCAAGTCAACACAGCTTTGCCTGGCTGAGAAGAGTCGCACAGCTCAAGACACCGCAAGGGCAGAAGCCCCAGCAATTCATTTAGATGCTCCACTTCTTCATGGCACAGCAGACTACCAATTCCTTTAGAGTAAAGAGCTCTTTTGATTGAGATGATTTTGCTTCCATTTCCTGACCACAGAATTTAGTTTGAAAAATAGACATGACAGCTCTAGTGATGGGAACAATTTCTCATTGTGTGTCCTGTCCCAGTATTAAGCAAGACACTTAGACTCTGGTCCAAACTCTCTCATGGTGTGTCTCCTGGCTTTGCCTGTTGTGCGCACTGTACTTCAAGACATTTTAGGTTAGGCCCCAATGCAGCCTGCCTGCCATTTTTTGGAAGGGGGCAGGGTAGGGTGGGGGATGTGTGTGGTGGGGATGGCTGGATTTCTGAGCCTTTGCCACAATGAAGATTCGGATTAATGTAAAATCTATCAATGTTATGCAGTAAATGACTCTGACTCATTCCTTTGCCCTACTTCCAGTTCTCTCCCCTTCTCCTCAGAAAGCATGTTCTGCTTGGGGTATGGCACCAGAGGCAAGGGTAATTAGAATCAGATTAGCAAGAAAGCAATAACTTGCATTTATATAGCGCTTTTCACAACCTTAGGTCATGCCAACATACTTTACAGTTAATGAACCATAAACACTCTTGTAACGTAGGAAGCGCAACAGCTAATTTGGATATCACTTGTCGTCCTGTGAGTCTTACAATAGTTCACATACCAAAGGAACAAGTAATATGATATATAAAAGCAAAATACTGCGGATGCTGGAAATCTGAAACAAAAACAAGAAATGCTGGATTCACTCAGCAGGTCTGGCAGCATCTGTGGAAAGAGAAGCAGAGTTAACGTTTCGGGTCAGTGACCCTTCTTCGGAAGTAATATGATATGGTGGCAATGACTGGGATATATTTTTTCTGAAGACTACCAAATAGTACATTGTGCAACATTTAATTTTTTTTCTGAAGAACACACCAAGAGAGGAAAAAGAACCAATTGCTTACCTGGAGTGGCTGAAGATTCAGGCAGAGAGCCAGCTCAGGACTCTGGGAGGTGTTGAAACTCTGAGTACAGTTGGCAGTTTGTCGGGAAATTGGACCTTTCAACTAATCTGGCAGAGTGTCAAAATATTTGAAAAGAAGTAATACAGCCATAACTGCTTTAGCTTTCATATTTTTGCTTCATAAGCAGGAAGACTCGACAATGGGGCGGCACAGTGGCGCAGTGGTTAGCACCGCAGCTTCACAGCTCCAGCGACCCGGGTTCGATTCTGGGTACTGCCTGTGCTGAGTTTGCAAGTTCTCCCTGTGTCTGCGTGGGTTTTCCCCGGGTGCTCCGGTTTCCTCCCACAGCCAAAAACTTGCAGGTGATAGGTAAATTGGCCGTTGTAAATTGCCCCGAGTGTAGGTAGGTGATAGGGAATATGGGATTACTGTAGGGTTAGTTTAAATGGGTGGTTGTTGGTCGGCACAGACTCGGTGGGCCGAAGGGCCTGTTTCAGTGCTGTATCTCTAAATAAATAAAAATAAAATAAATAAATAAATAATGTCACTGGAGGTCCAGCACAAAGTAAAGGCTGGCTGTGGAAACTGGTGGTACTGCAAGCTGCAGCCCTCTGCCCAAAAAAACTGCTCTGAGTTGAAAAAAATATTGAATAAGCTGTATAAACAAAGAACTGCTCTTGGTTTAAAAAATAAGCTGTGTAAACAAATAGTAGCTCCTTTCCTCTCACCCTTAAAAGGGGTAGGCCTGAAAAAAATGAACCTGTGTAAAAAGGGAAACAGAAAGCTGTACCTGTGAAAAAAAAACCTGTCAAAAGTCCTATATTTATAAAACAGCAGGATCATCCAGAAAATGTCTTTCAGCTATACAGTTACGGGCTGTAAGGTGTCGGACATGGCATCTGAATTTAAATTGTTTTGACAATGGATAGAATTGTGTTTCCTGGATCAAGAAGTGAGTGAACCGGAGAAGCAAGCTATCAAAATCAAGATTGCACTGTACAACGAGGGCCTGCAATGGATCAACACATCAGGATTGTCAGCTGAGGATCAGAAAACTCCTAGCAAGATATGGACATTCCTGGAGGAGCAACTCAAGGTGAAGGCAAATTTTTGATTTCATAGGTTTGAACTTACGACCTACCAGCAAAGGCAAGGTGAGTCCATTGAACAGTTGTTGCGAGGTGCTGAGCAAAAGTTCAAGATTGTGAATTTGCAGATATTGAATTGTCCGAATGGGTTATAGAGCTAGAAATCACGCCTGTCCCACGAGATGCCTTTCAAAAAGACCTGCTAGAAAAGCAGAAAGGGCACACCATAGACATACTACACAATGATGGAAGTAAATTTGAAGCCATTATGGCTGGGTGCCAACAGTTAAAAGCGTTGGGGGTTGGCTACGACAATTAGTATGTTAACCAAGGCTCAGATGCCCTCTAAGCCTTGTGGCAAATGTGGCCTGACTCACCCATTTTGCAGTTGTCCAGCGTACTAGGACCAGAGCAAAGCTTGTGGCATGCAAGGACATCGGCCAAGACAGTGCAGAAGGCTGAGCTCAGATACTGCACACAGGAATGGTGGCAGATCACATGCAGAGAGAACATCTCAAGACAGGATGGCAAAAGCAACAAAAGGTATACCAACACACAACAAAAGCCCAAGCAGCTACATCAGGTTTTCAGACAGACAGATTGTCAGGAGGACACGGATGCAGAATGCCCTCGTGCGAACAACGAGCAAGCATTTCTCTTGCTTCAGCATATCAATGCTATTACGCAATCTGAGGCATTAGCCATGATCAGGATTATATGTCTGCAGAAGAGTGGCAAGAATAAGCTGCCATAAGCAATTGACATTGGAGCAAGTGCAAATATTCTGCCCATCTGCATACCGAAGGATAAGTACTTAAAGAAATGGGAATCCATGGTACAACCCACCACTCTGCCTACAATGGTTCCCCAATCACATGCATTGGAATGATCATCTTTCAGTGCAGCTATGGGAGCTTCAAATGCCTCCCATAAATGTTTTATATTGTAGATAGAACCTTCTTCTAGTAGGTCAAGATCTAGCAATCATCACAATACATGGGGTCAGCACCACATCGAAAGGTACAGAAGGTTGCAACATGGAGTGCATTGAGTTGGTTAGAGACCTGAAGCTACTTTACCAAGACAGGTCTGATGTAATTACCGATTTCAAGGGTGAGGCCATATTGCATGTGAGGGAGGATGCAGTTCCTACTATTGATGTGCCAAAGAAGTGCAGCGTGTACATTCAAGAGAAGCTTAAAGTGAAGCTGGATGAGATGCAGCACAACAGAGTCATCCACTGTGTGTACCAGCATTCCGATTGGTGCAGCTCCATTTTCTGTGTGATGAAGAAAAACGGCAAACTCAGGATTAGTTTAGACCCACGATGACTGAGTTTAGCCCGCAAGAGATGCCCGCAAATAAATCCTGACTTTTCAAAGCTCAACACGGAGTATGGCTACTGGTCTGTCCACTTAGCCAAGAAGTCCCAGCTACTCAACTTTTAGAACACCATTCGGGAGATACTGCTTCAGACGGTTACCGTTTGGTCTGTGCATCAGCCAGGACATTTTCCAACAATACATGGACAGGATAACGGAAAATGTCCTGGGCTGTATCTGTTTAGTGACGATATTGCAGTGTGGGGCGGATCAAGGCAGAGTATGACCAAAACTTGAATTTTCTAATGTTGACTGCTCATTGTGAGGGCCTTGTGTTCAATAGCAAGAGGTGCTAGGTCAACGTAGGGCACATCAACTTCTTTTGATCGATATATTCCACCACAGGAATACACCCAGATCCAGATAAGATTGAAGAAGTCAGAGCCATGCCAACTCCTCAGGATCAGGAAGACCTACAATGGTGTTTAGGGCTGTTCAACGTTTTGGCCCCTTACATCACGATGGGCCGAGGGGCCTGTTTCTGTGCTGTATAACTCTATGACTCTGTGACTTTATCCCCAATTTCACTGAACAAGCAGCACCATGTAGGGAACTGCTGCTTAAAGATACCCCTTAATTGTGGCAGGAAGACCACCAGTAGGTGTTTGAGACCTTAAAGTTAGCTCTGTCAAGTCAAGACAGTGTGTTACAGTATTATGACCCGCAAAGAGAACCACGCTCGAGGTCGACACATCCCAGACGGGATTAGGTGCCTGGATCATGCAGGAAGGGAAGCAAAATGCCTTTGCATCAAAGAATTTGTCACAAGCACAATCCAATTACTCTAATATTGAACATGAAACCTTAGTTCTGGTTTTTGGTATCACTCGGTTTCACATCTACTTGTTCGTGAAACATTTTACCATTGAGATTGACCACAAGCCACTTGAAACAATTTGGTACAAATCACTCGCGCGTGCTCCGTTGCGGTTGCGGAGACTTTTGGTGAAGGTCCAGGGCTATGATTGTGAAGTCCAATATAAACTGCACAGCAATGGTCACATCAGACACCCTGAGCAGGCTGCCTAACCTGAATAAAGATGCAGATGTCTCGTTAAATTTGCATGTCCACAGTGTGGATACTGAGATTGAAGATGTCCTGAATATTGACCTCATGAGTTTTGGACCCCACAAATGTGAGCAACTAAGAGACGAGACGGCACATCACGCTACCCTATTGCTATAAAAACAAAATACTGTGGATACTGGAAATCTGAGATAAAATCAGAAAGTGCTGGAAATACTCAACAGGTCAGGCAGCATCTGTGGAGAGAGAAACAGAGTTAATGTTTCAGGTCTGTGACCTTTGACCTGGAGTTCTGATGAAAAGTCACAGGCCTGAAACATTAACTCTGTTCCCTACCCTATCGTTGTTGTGGAAGGTGATTGTGGAAGGATGACCTGACACCATACAGGAAGTAACCAAATGTCTACTCTGTTTCTGGCTGTATCGAGATGAGCCTGGGATATCACAGGGGGTGATTTTCAAAGGCAAACAAGTCCTGATACCTGAAGCTCTGCGTTCTGATATTCTAACCCAACTGCACCAAGGGCATTTAGGAATAGAACGCACTAGACTCCTTTCCAGAGAGACTGTGGCCAGGAAACAACAGTGCTGTTGAGACGGTGGTGAAATCCTGTGAGGCATATCAAAGTTGTCAGCCAAATTAACAGAAAGAACCCTCAATTCCACATGAAACACCTTCACATCCCTGGGAAAAGATTGGCACAGATTTATTTCACGTTCAAGGTGATGATTTCCTCCCTGTCACGAATTACTTCACCAAGTTTCCAATCATTAGGCAGCTACGAGATACATCAAGTACGGTCAGTGCTCTGTTCAGCCTATTTGGTGTGCTGGAAGAAATTATCTCCAATAATGGGCCACAATATGCAGGAAGACTATTCCAAGACATGTGTGCCAGGTGGGGAGTTGATCATGTGACATTGTTGCCACATAATCCAAAGTCCAACAGCATGGCTGAAAACATGGTGCGCACCATTAAATCACTAATTTTAAACTGTAGGCAGCTGGGACAAGGTCTCAAAGTTGCAATGCTGCATCTCCGAGCTACTCCATTGGACATGGTCTTACTGTCGCTTGCAGAGTTGATGTTTAGAAGGCAGGTATAAACTACCCTGCCCAGTCATCATCACTCTTAAGTTTTCCACAGTAAAGGATATACTTCTGTCTACATAAGAGACGATGAAGGCATCGTATGTCAGGCAAGCAGGACCAGAATTGGCTCAATCGCGAGTAGGACAGAAGGCCAAAGTCCTCAATCATGCATTGGGAACTCAGTATCCTGCAGAGGTTGCTAGGATATGCGACCAGCCCAGATCATACCAGGTCCAGACACCCAATGGCCTGATTCTCAGATGGAACCAAAATCAACTCCGAGATCTGTACAACAACACTACATGTGACAACCCTGTGACATCATGGACACGTTCAAAGATAAAGTATGAAGATGAATATACAGAGGCTATGAGCACAGAGGAAGAATATGCTAATCAGAGTTCCGAGTCACCGGAGACTCAAAGGAGTCGTCAAGACGAGCTCAGCTCTGGGAAGAGGTTTATGATAACAAGATCCAGATGAATAAGCAAACCTCCTTTACATTTTAGAGAGTGTTAAACTTGTTTACTTGTAAATAACATCTTGTTTTAATCATGCACAGTTAGTCTGAATCGCAACATCATTCTATATTGTACATATTCTTTCATCTTTGGAAAAAAGAGGAATGTTGTGGAACAACCTTAAGAGGACACCTTAAGAAGCTGTAAGTGAAGATCACCGGAGGAAGTGATGTCACGTACATATGACCAGGGAGTTGAGGGTGTGGCCCAAAATAGTGAGATGTGTATTGGTTTGGCTCCTGCAGTAGCTATATATATGTTCTAGTTAAGTTATAATAAAAACACAAATTTTCTTTGGATCTTATTTGTAGTCCTGTGAGTCTTACAATAGTTCACATACCAACTGAACAAGTAATATTACATTACTCACTACAGCATTCCCAGCCACATACCTGCTCTTGTAGCCTTTGTATTTATCTGGCTATTCCAGTTAAGTTTCTAGTTAATGGCAACCCCCAGGTTGTTGAAGAATACAAGAGGGGGGTGATGTGGTGGAAGCAATATTCAGAACTTCATACAGGCAGCAGTTTGAGCTTCATACATGACTTACATGAGCAGAAAAAAACCTCTGTAAGTGATAGATTCTAAGCTGCCATTTTAATAAAGAAATACCAAAAGTTTATTGCAAGTCTGCCCATATGTCCTCAGCCTTGCCCCTCCCTATCTCTCCTGCTCCAATTCTGGCCTCTTCCGCATTTCCAATTTTAATCGCCCCATCATTGGCGGCAGTGCCTTCAGTGGCCGAGACTCTAAGCTCTCTAATTCACTCCCTGAACCTCTACTCTCTACCTCTCTCTCCGCCTTTGACAATCCTACCTGTTTCACCAAGAATTCAGTCACCTGCCCTAATATCTCCTTAATTGGCTCAGTGGCAAGGTTTGTTTGATAATGCTCCTGTGAAGCAGTTCAGGACATTTTATTGCATTTAAAGATTCTACATAAATGAAAATTTTTGTTAGAGCGTATAGAACATTAGAAATAGGAGCAGCAGTAGGCCATTCGGCCCCTCGAGCCTGCTCCGCCATTCAATAAGATTGTGGCTGATGTGATTGTGACCTTGACTCCACTTTCCTGCCTGTCCCCATAACCCTTTACTACCTTGTAGATCAAAAATCTGTCTAGCTCAGCCTTGGGGTGAAGAATTCCAAAGATTAGTGACTCTGAGAAGAAATTCCTCCTCATTTCTGTCTTAAATGTTGTTATCTGTAATGAACTGGAGGAAAATTCCTTCTTGTTGTTATAATACCCCAATTACAGGAATAAAACAGATTGTTAGAGAAGCCAATGATCTCATTAAGACCCCAGTGGCATTTTAGCAGTTTATAGAGCACATGGTGGGCACTGCACTCTGTAAAACCATGGTGGGCACTGTACTCTGTAAAACCTGGCGGGGAAGAAAATGAAACCCACTGAGGTTAAGTCAAAAATTTACATAGTAGGGCCTATAGGAAGTGGAATTCCCTAGACCTCCAGTAATCTGGACCTCTGCCATCTCTCCCACTTGAGAAACAGTCCCGTTCCCCCACCCACGACCCTCCCCACTCGACATAACTTGCTGCCAGCGAGTGACTGCTGGGTTGTAGGATTTTAACCTGACCAAACACAGCCAGCTGGCTCTTTCCTCCTGTCTCGGGAAGACAGCTGGCTGCCAGGATGCAAATGATACCCCGTGATAATGCCAGATGGATTTCATACTCCACCCGCCCAAGCCCATATTAAAATCCACCCCCCACCACCCCATGCCCCCCGCCCCTCCCCCCAACCCCGTCCAAGCCCTTCTGCTTAAAAGGCCTGAACAGAACACTTAAACAATGCAAAACTGTGACTGCTGGAAATATGAAATAGATACAGAAAATGCTGGCAATACTCAGCAAATTAGGCTGCATCTGTGGAGAGAGAAACAGAGTTAACGTTTGTCACGGTTCTATTGTTGATATTTAACAGCTCCTCTAGACCCAACTTTTGTTTCTTTGCTTGTCCCATTACCATCCTTTTTGCCCTATTCATCTCTTTTGTCTTTTCATCTCTACTGATTTCCATCCTATCACAGACCTTCCCTTTTGTTCTGTCCTCCCCTCCTTCCTTTCCATGTTTGTATTTGCTTGATGAAATGTCATCGACCTGATTTGTTAATTCTGTTTCTCTCTCCACAGACGCTGCCTGACCTGCTGAGTATTTCCAGCATTTTCTGTTTAAAATTAAACAATTCAATTGTCAGCCTGATTCTCACAGATGTAGGTTCTTCAGGCTGTTGTAATCAATACAAAGCCATAACTTGCCTCTCAACAGAAGTAAGTTCACGAAAATATTGAAGTTTAATTGGAGGTGGGAATGTTTAGAAAATGCAATTAATTTTTGACAGAACACATAAATTAATTTGACTGTGCTCCATAATAGATAATATGTATGCCCCCTCCAATTCATTAAAGTGTTACTCAATTTTCCAGATTACTGAAAACAAAATTGAGATTTATTATGACACTCCAGTTTCAGGCGAGTGCAAGAAAAAAATTGTCCCATTTTTCTTCTCCCCTCTACATGTCCATTTTGAATCCACAAATAAGCAGGGAAATAGCCTAAGAGATTAACAAAAGTTTTAGCAGTCAAGGCAGTGATCCCTCTAAATATGACAGAAACAGGATACCATTACTGTAGGAAGCCACATTCCCCTGGTCTCAACTTTGACCCTCATAATGAAAGGATGGCATTGTGAGCTGAGGGCCTCAAAGCCAATAGCGGTGTATGCAGGCATACCCCTACTATGCACCCAGAAAAGAGGCATTAAAGAGAAATTTATGTCCAATACCATGAGAGAGGCATTTAAATTTGATCACAATGAGGCAGACTGTCCTTCCTCTCCCTGACTCCAGAGTTGTGAGTCTGTGGAACTCTCTTCGAGACAAAAAACTGCGCCAACATTTAAAATTAGTTTCGATAGGTGGATGAAAGTAAAGGTAATGTAGGAATATGAAGCAAGGTGGGTAAACATGATCAAGCCTATTTGCTCATGTGGAGAAGAAATGCCAACATGGGCTGGTTGGGCTGAATGGCCTGTTACCACATTACCATTTCTATGTGTTTCCAATTTGATCAGTGCGCCTTTGAAAGTCACCTGAATGCATGTTGAGCTTTAGCTCAGTTCCGCAGGGTGGTCTTGAACTGGGTGTGAATATGGCCTGTGTATGGCCTGCCACCAGAGATTGTGAGAGGGTAGTTGTGCAGTAGTGCAAGACTAAAATGACTGTGCCAGTGCAAATTCCCACCAGAATCTGGGTCTTCTGGCTGCAGTCCAAAAAAAGCCTGAAGAAAAATTAACAAAACCTGCTACATTTTCAACGTAATGGACTCTTTGTACTGAGGTGAGAGCCTCTATGGATTTAATAATTTTAGCCAGTGATGTAGTTCAGTAGAATATTTCCCTCTAGGTGGATCGCACTATAAAAAAAAATCACTTTATTAAAAATGACTTTGTGTCACAATTCAGTACAATCATTTATATTATAGTTCAATTAATCCACTGAGGGAAATTTCTGTGTAAATACCTCTTGTGGTACAGAGCCAATGAAGCAAAAAATATTCATCTATCTTCACAGGTTTCTAAAGACCTGGATCACGCCTTCTCAAATCTTTCCTTGAATGTAGAGCCACCTCCATAAGTCCCACATTCCACATTCCCCATTCCTCTGCTTTAATTGTCTGCCTTTCTCATTTGGCTCTTTGTGCTCCAGGGGTATCTGAGGACACCATTAATAATGGCAATAATAATCAATATTAATGAGGACATCATTAAGAAGTATAATAAAGCATTAATTAATAATGAAACCTACAGCATTAATAATGATGATACTCATGAATAAATCATTCTGTGGCCATCATTAATAACGATTATTTTATAATATCGATGTATATCAATATCATTATATAAGATCAATAATAATAATGAGGGCAACATTAATACTAATAATGAATAATTATTAATAATAGGAGCAGCATTAATTCTCATAATGATTCATTAATAGTAATAATTACTAATTAGCAATAACTACAGCAGAATCAATTATGATAATAATTCATTTATAATAATGTGGGGCGGCACAGTGATACAGTAGGGTGGCACAGTGGCGCAGTGGTTAGCACCGCAGCCTCACAGCACGAGTAACCCGGGTTCAGTTCTGGGTACTGCCTGTGCACAGTTTGCAAGTTCTACCTGTGACTGTGTGGGTTTCTGCCAGGTGCTCCAGTTTCCTCCCACAGCCAAACACTTGCAGGTTGATAGGTAAATTGGCCATTCTAAATTGCCCCGAGTGTAGGTAGGTGGTAGGAGAATGGTGGGGATGTGGTAGGGAATATGGGATTAGTATAAATGGGTAATAAAAACAAGAAATGCTGGAAATACTCAGCAGATCTGGCAGCAGTTGTGGAAAGAGAAGCAGAGTTAACGTTTCGGGTCAGTGACCCTTCTTCGGAACTGAGTGGTTGGGTATAAATGGGTGGTTGCTGTTCAGCACAGACTCAGTGAACCGATGGGCCTGTTACAGTGCTGTATCTCTAAATAAAATAAATGTGGACAGTGTTAATTTTAATCAGCAACTATTAACAATTAGGGCAGCATTGATGATAATTAATTAGTTCTAGGGGCAGAGTTAATAATGGCAATTATTAATGATTAATAATAATGGCAATGTTAAGCATGATAATACTTCATTCATGAATTACAAGAAAGCCCCCAGCGAGTTAACATCCATAGCACTTAAAGCAGCCGGAAGCACTGCACAAAGAACAGCCGGGTGCTGCGCAAATGACTACTGGCAACACCTATGCAGTCATATTCAGCTGGCCTCAGACACTGGAAACATCAGAGGAATGTATGATTGCATTAAGAGAGCTTTTGGGCCAACCATCAAGAAGATCGCCCCCCCTCAAACCTAAATCAGGGGACACAATCACTGACCAACGCAAGCAAATGGACCGCTGGGTGAAGCACTACCTAGAACTGTACTCCAGACAAAATGTTGTCACTGAGACCACCCTCAATGCAGCCCAGTCTCTGCCAGTCATGGATGAGCTGGACGTACAGCCAACAAAATCGTAACTCAGTGATGCCACTGATACTCTAGCCAGCGGAAAAGCCCCTGGGAAGGATGGCATTACCCGTGAAATAATCAAGAGTGCCAAGCCTGCTGTACTTTCAGCACTCGACAAACTGCTTTGCCTGTGCTGGGACAAGGGAGCAGTACAACAGGACATGCGCGATGCCAATATCATCACCCTCTATAAGAACAAGGGTGACCGCGGTGACTGCAACAACTACCATGGAATCTCCCTACTCAGCATAGTGGGGAAAGTCTTCACTCGAATCGTTTTAAACAGACTCCAGAAACTGGCTGTGCGTGTCTACCCTGAGGCACAGTATGGCTTTCGAGCAGAGAGATCCACCATTGACATGCTGTTCTCCCTTCACCAGCTACAGGAGACATGCCGCGAATAACAGATGCCCCTCTAAGTTGCTTTCATTAATCTCACCAAAGCCTTTGACCTCGTCAGCAGACGTGGTCTCTTCAGACTACTAGAAAAGATCGGATGTCCACCAAAGCTACTAAGTATCATCAACTTATTCCATGACAATATGAAAGGCACAATTCAGCATAACGGCGCCTCATCAGACCCCTTTCTGATCCTGAGTGGCATGAAACAGGGCTGTGTTCTAGCACCTAAACTGTTTAGGATCTTCTGCTCCCTGATGCTCTCCCATGCGTTCAAGTCTTCAGAAGAAGGAATTTTCCTCCACACAAGATCAGGTGGCAGGTTGTTCAACCTTGCCCATCTAAGAGCGAAGACCAAAGTATGGAAAGTCCTCATCAAGGAACTCCTCTTTGCTGACGATGCTGCATTAACATCTCACACTGAAGAGTGTCTGCAGAGACTCATCGACAGGATTGCGGCTGCCTGCAATGAATTTGGCTGAACTATCAGCCTCAAGAAAATGAACATCATGGGACAGGACATCAGAAATGCTCCATCCATTAATATCAGCGACCATGCTCTGGAAGTGGTTCAAGAGTTCACCTACCTAGGCTCAACTATCACCAGTAACCTGTCTCTCAATGCAGGAATCAACAAGCGCATGGGAAAGGCTTCCAATGCTATGTCCAGACTGGCCAAGAAAGTGTGGGAAAATGGTGCACTGACACGGAACACAAAAGTCCGAGCGTATCAAGCCTGTGTCCTTAGTACCTTGCTCTACGGCAGCAAGGTCTGGACAACGTATGTCAGCCAAGAGCGACGTCTCAATTCATTCCATCTTCACTGCCTCTGGAGAATCCTTGGCATCAGGTGGCCGGACCGTATCTCCAACACAGAAGTCCTTGAGGTGGCCAACATTCCCAGCATATACACACTACTGAGCCAGCGGCTTTTGAGGTGGCTTGGCCATGTGAGCCGCATGGAAGATGGCAGGAGCCCCAAGAACACATTGTACAGCGAGATCGTCACTGGTATCAGACCCACCGGCCGTCCATGTCTCCGCTTTAAAGACGTCTGCAAACGCGACATGAAATCCTGTGACATTGATTACAAATCGTGGGAGTCAGTTACCAGTGATCACCAGAGCTGGCGGGCAGCCATAAAGGCGGGGCTAAAGTGTGGCGAGTCGAAGAGACTTAGCAGCTGGCAGGTAAAAAGACAGAAGCACAAGGAGAGAGCCAACTGTGTAACAACCCCAACA
Organism: Heterodontus francisci; assembly: GCF_036365525.1. Classification (NCBI taxonomy): domain Eukaryota; kingdom Metazoa; phylum Chordata; class Chondrichthyes; order Heterodontiformes; family Heterodontidae; genus Heterodontus; species Heterodontus francisci. The sequence continues at coordinate 29,122,977 of NC_090371.1, read as the reverse complement.
ACCAATTTTATCTGCAGCACCTTTGGAAGAGTCTGTCACTCTAGAATTGGCCTTTATAGCCACTCCAGGCGCTGCTTCACAAACCACTGACCACCTCCAGGCGCTTACCCATTGTCTCTCGAGATAAGGAGGCCAAAGAAAGAAAGAAGAAGAAAGAAGACTTCATTCATTAATAATAATGAGGACAGCATTTTCCACATCTTTCAAGATAGAGATAGTAACCTCCAGAGTATCACAAATTCCCTCATTTTTTCCTGAAGGTAAGAACATAGAAATAGGAGTAAGTCATTTAATCCCTCGAGCCCATTCCGCCATGGATTGAAAAAATGGTTGGTCTGTGACCTAACTTTGCTTTTGCCTCATGTCCTTTAATACCTGTCGTTAACAAAAATCTATCAATCTCAGAATTAAAATTAACAATTAATTAATTGCCATTTGCAGAAGAGAGTTCCAACCATTTGTGTGTAATTTCACTCCTGAAAGATCTGGCTCTAATTTTCAGCCGACAGCCCCTTGTCCTAGACTCCCCAAACAGCAGAAGTAGTTCTCTCTATCTACCCTATTTATTCCATTTATTAGCTTGAAAACTTTGATCAAATCACCCACTATTCTTCTAAATGCTGGATATACAACCCTATCTTGTGTAATAACTCTTTGTAATTTAATCCTTGGAGTCCAGGTATCAACGGGGTATCAATGTGGTTGACTCTTACATAATTGCATAATGCTCAGCACCATTCGCGATTCCTCAGATAATGAAGCAGCCCAAGCAAGACCTGGATAACATCCAGGCTTGGGCTGATAAGTGGCAAGTGGCAAATGTTCAGCACCATTCACGACTCCTCAAATACTGAAGCATTCCGTGTCGAAATGCAGCAAGACCTGGACACTATCCAGGCTTGGGCTGATAAGTGGCAAGTAACATTTGCGCCACACAAGTGCCAGGCAATGACCATCTCCAACAAGAGAGAATTTAACCATCTCCCCTTGACATTCAATGGCATTACCATCACTGAATCCCCCACTATCAACATCCTAGGGGCTACCATTAACCAGAAACTGAACTGGAGTAGCCATATAAATACCATGGCTACAAAAGCAGGTCAGAGGCTAGGAATCCTGCGGCGAGTAACTCACCTCCTGACTCCCCAAAGCCTGTCCACCATCTACAAGGCACAAGTCAGGAGTGTGATGGAATATACTCCACTTGCCTGGATGGGTGCAGCTCCAACAACACTCAAGAAGCTCGACACCATTCAGGACAAAGCAGCCCACTTCATTGGCACACCATCCACAAACATTCACTTCCTCCACCACCGACGCACAGTGGCAGCAGTGTGTACCATCTATAAGATGCACTGCAGCAATGCACCAAGGCTCCTTGGACAGCACCTTCCAAACCCGCGAACTCTACCACCTCGAATGACAAACGCAGCAGATTCATGGGAACATCACCATCTGCAAGTTCCCCTCCAAGTCACACACCATCCTGACTTGGAACTATATCGCCGTTCCTTCACTGTCGCTGGGTCAAAATCCTGGAACTCCCTTCCTAACAGCACTGTGTGTGTACCTACCTCACATGGACTGCAGCGGTTCAAGAAGGCAGCTCACCACCATCTTCTCAAGGGCAATTAGGGATGGCCAATAAATGCTGGCATAGCCAGTGACGCCCACTTCCCATGAATGAATTAAAAAAAAAGTAACATTCACGCCACACAAATGCCATCTCAAACAAGAGAGAATCCAACCATCTCCCCTTGATGTTCAATGGCATTACCATTGCTGAATCCCCCACTTTCAGCATCCTGGAGGTTGCTATTGACCAGAAACTAACTGGACCAGCCACATAACTACTCTGGTCATAAGAGCAGATCAGAGGCTGGGAATTCAGTGGTGAGTAACTCACCTCCTGACTCCCCAAAGCCTGTCCACCATCTACAAGCATAAATCAAGAGTGTCATGGAATACTCTCCACTTGCCTTGATAGGTGCAGCCCCACACGACTCAAGAAGCTTGACACCATCCAGGACAAAGCAGCCCACTTGATTGGCATCCAATCCAACAGCTTCAACATTCAACCCCTTCACCAGTGACGCACAGTGGTAGCAGTATGTATCATGCCATGAACGTGTTATGCCAAATGATGATTTTTTTAATTCATCAGTTGGAAACCTGAATTAAACTTTAAAAGGAAAGCAGGAGACAAAAAACTGATATAAGGATCACTGCTAGCAGCCAAAATGGTCACCATAATTGGCATCTAAATACCTATTGAGCTGGAGACGTAGGTCTGATAAATCTCCAACCAGAACAAAGTCTTGAGAACTTTGAATGAACTACCTGCCTTGCTTTCATTAACAAGACATTCAAAACAATCTTGAAACATTAACACTGTTGCAGTCGGGCCATTCACTGAAACAATGGGAACTGAGAGAGATAGGAATTTTTAGAATTCTGTTCCGAAGAAGGGTCACTGACCCGAAACGTTAACTCTGCTTCTCTTTCCACAGATGCTGCCAGACCTGCTGAGTGAATCCAGCATTTCTTGTTTTTGTTTCAGATTTCCAGCATCCGCAGTATTTTGCTTTTATTATATAGGAATTCTTAGACCTGATCTAATTAAAATGCAAAAGAGAGAATACACTGGGCAATGTGACAGACTCTCCATCTGTGTGAAAACCTGCAGTCCCTTCTCTCCACAGCGAACAAGCACCTGAGTTTGACCAGTGCAGTACCCAAGTGAGGGCTAGCTCCTTCTCACTCTGCAGGCGACCTGGCAAGTTTGAACCCTGCCTGCTGGCAGCAAAACATCCATGTCTATAATTTTTTCAGACAGAGATCCCGGGGAGAAAACCATCTGCATCACTGTCTCCAAGAGAAACTTAAACCAGTTGGCAACATTTACCAGTCAGGACCTTCAGGACCATGAATTCTGCCAGAAGACAACTGAATTACCAGACTCCACAGACTATATATTCTTTTTTTATTGTTCTGGACTCTAATCCAACCAAGCTATTCTTCTCTGCTACGTAACCTAGTTGTGTGTGTATGTGTGTGTGAGAGAAAGTTGGATCATAGTTTATTATTTTACTTAGATCGGGTTTTGGTTTTATGTACAATAAATTGATCTCTTTCTTATTTAAACTCAAGAAAACCTGTCCAATTGGTTCTTTTATGATCATGGCTTAAAAAGGGTTAAACGCTCACTGAATTTGTAAGCACATATACTGTTTAAAAGAAATAAATGCTGTTTCAGTCAAACAAGGAGAGAGACAAGAGGGGAGCCCCTGCTCACCTGATCATAACAACCATCTACAAGATACGTTACAACTCACAAAGGCGCCTTCGACAGCACCTTCCAAACCCGTGAACTCTACCACCTAGAAGGACAAAGGCAGCAGATGCATGGCCCTCCAAGCCACACACCATGCTGACTTGGAATTATATCACCATTCCTTCATTATCACTGGGCCAAAATCCTGGAACTCCCTTCCTAATAGCACTGCTGGCATACCTATCCCCAAAGACTGGGATGTGAGCATCACTGGCTAGGCCACCATTTATTGTCCATTCAAAATCACAGAATCACAGAATTGTTAGAGTGCAGAAGGAGGCCATTTGGCCCATCGTGTTCGCATAGGCTCTCTGAAAGAGCAATTCCCTCAATTCCATTCCCTTCTCCCCATAACCCTGCACATTCTTCCTTTTCATTTAACTGTCTTATGCCCTTTTGAATGCTTCAATTGAACCTGCCTCCGCCACATTGTCAGGCAGTGCATTCCAGACCTCAACCACTCGCATGTCCCTATTGCTTTTCTTCCCAAATAGTTTAAATCTGTGCCCTCTCGTTCTCAATCCTTTCAATCCTTTCTCCATCTACTCTGTCCAGACCCCTCATAATTTTTATTACATCTAGCAAATCACCTCTTAGCCTTCTCTTTTCCAAGGAAAACAGTCCTAACTTCTCCAATCTATCTTCACAACTGAAGTTCCTCATCCCTGGATCCATTCTCGTGAATCTTTTCTGTACTTTCTCCAATGCCCTCACATCTTTCCTAAAGTGCGGCACCCAGAACTGGTTGCAATACTCCAGCTGAGGCCAAACTAATGTCTTATACAACTTCCTTGCTCTTGTACTCTATGCCCCTATTGATAAAGCCTAGGATACTGTATGCTTTATTGACCACTCTCTCAACCTGCCCTGCCACCTTCAATGATTTATGCACATATACTCCCAGGTCCCTCTGCTCCTGCACCCCTTTGAGAATTGTCACCTTTATGTTATATTGTCTCTCTATGTTCTTCCTACCAAAATGAATCACTTCATATTTCTCTGCATTGAACTTCATCTGCGACCTGTCCACCCATTCCACCAACCTGTCTATGTCCATTTGAAGTTCTATCCTATCCTCCTCACAGTTCACAATGCTTCCACTCGGCACCTGCATGACTGACCTATCACAATCACACAATCGCCTATCCCAATTACAATTATAATAATGGAGGCGTGGGGCCTGGCCAATCAGGTGTCAGGTTGGGATTTGAAACACCAAATGTGACTTCGGATGCCTTTGGAGCAGATGCAGGCGCCATATTTAAAGCCCTGCCAGCACTGCCTTCATTGCTGCCTTTGAGTCATTTGTGTTTGCTGCTGAAACTGGTGTACAGTGACTCTTGGACACACCACCTCTCTGTCAAGTAAACAGCAGGATAGCTCAGGCAAGATGCCAGGTGGTCCATGGTTTAGTGATGCCTCCCTGGAGGATCCAAGCAAGCCTGGACGGAGATTACCGAGGAGGTAACCCCCCGCCCCCCACTCCCCCGCAGACATGGGTACAGTGGCGCAAGAGGGTCAATGACCTCCTTTATACTGCCAAGGTGAGTGTTCCATAACTCTACCCTTTTGGGGGATGCATGTGACTGCACGGGAGGGTGCGCAACATGGGGAGGGAAGCACCACAGAGGCACTGACAAACACAAGAACACAAGAAATAGGAGCAGAAGTAGTTCATATGGCCCATCAAGCCTGCTCCGTCATTTAATACGATCATGGCTGATCTTGGGCTTCAATTCCACTTTCCTGCCTGCTCTCCATATCGCTTGATTCCCTGCAAGACCAAAAATCTATCCCAGCCATTAATGTATTCAATGATGGAGCATCCGCAACCCTCTGGGATAGAGAATTCCAAAGATTCACAACCCTTTAAGTGAAGTAATTTCTCCTCATCTCAGTCCTGAATGAGTGACCCCTTATCCTGAGACTGTGTCCCCGTATTCTAGATTCCCCGACCAGTGGGAACAATTTTTTTTTATTCTTTCATAGGATGTGGGTGTCCCTGGCTAGGCCAGCATTTATTGCCCATCCCTAATTGCCCTTGAGAAGGTGGTGGTGGGCTGCCATCTTGAAATCGTGCAGTCCATGTGAGGTAGGTACACCCACAGTGCTATTAGGAAGGGAGTTCCAGGATTTTGACCCAGTGATAGTGAAGGAATGGCTATATAGTTCCAAGTCAGGGTGGTGTGTAACTTGGAGGGAACTTGTAGGTGGTGGTGTTCCCATGTATTTGCTGCCCTTGTCCTTCTCGTTGGCAGAGGTCGCGGGTTTGGAAGATGCTGTCTAAGGAGCCTTGGTGGGTTGCTGCAGTGCATCTTGTAGATGGTACACACTGCGCCGGTGGTGGTGGGAGTGAATGTTTGTGGATGGTGTGCCAATCAAGTGGGCTGCTTTGTCCTGGATGGTATCGAACTTCTTGAGTATTGTTGGAGCTGCCCCCGTCCAGGCAAGTGGAGAGTATTCCATCACACTCCTGACTGGTGCCTTGTAGATGGTGGACAGGCTTTGGGGAGTCAGGAGGTGAGTTACTCACCACAGGATTCCTAGCCTCTGACCTGCTCTTGTAGCCACGGTATTTATATAGCTACTCCAATTCAGTTTCTGGTCAATGGTAGCCCCTCTCTCAGCTTCTACCCTATCAAGCCCTTTCAGAATCCTGTATGTCTCAATTAGATCGCCTCTTACTCGTGTCAACCCAAGAGAATATAGCCCCAATTTACTCAGCCTTTCATCATAGGACAACCCCTTCATCCCAGGGACCAATCGAGTAAATCTTCATTGCACTGCCTCCAGTGCGAGTATATCCTTTTCAATGTGGAGACCAAAACTGTACATAATATTCCAGGTGTGGTCTCACCAAAATCCTGTACAATTTTAGTAAGATTTCTTTATTCCTGTACTCCAATCCCCTTGCAATAAAGGCCAACAATCCATTTGCCTTCCTAATAGCCTGCTGCATCTGCATGTTAACTTTGTGCATTCCTTATACGAGTACCCACAAGTCTCTCTGAACATCAACACTTACCAGTTTCGCACCTTTTAAAAAATATTCTGCTTTTCTATTTTTATGACCAGTGGCGCAGTGGTTAGCACCGCAGCCTCGCAGCGACCCGGGTTCAATTCCGGGTACTGCCTGTGTGGAGTTTGCAAGTTCTCGCTGTGTCTGCGTGGGTTTTCTCCAGGTGCTCCGGTTTCCTCCCACAAGCCAAAAGACTTGCTGGTTGATAGGTTAATTGGCCTTTATAAATTGCCCCTAGTATAGGGAGGTGGTAGGGAAATATAGGGACAGGTGAGGATGTGGTAGGAATATGGAATTAGGATTAGTATAAATGGGTGGTTGATGGTCGGCATAGATTCGGTGGGCCTGTTTCAGTGCTGTATCACTGAACTAAACTAAAGCAAAGTGAACAACTTCACAGTTCCCTACATTATACTCCATTTGCCATCTTGTTGCCCATTTACTTAACCTGTTTAGATCTCTTTTCAGCCTCTCTACACCCTGCCCGCAGATTACCTTTCCACCGAGCTTTGTATCATCAGCAAACTTAGATACATTACTCTCTGTCTCTTCATCCAAGTCATTAATTTGGCTGCGTTTGCTGACAACACAGCCACTAGGTGGCGCTGCACTGGCAGTTGGGGGGAATGGCCGGAGAGAACAGGCAGGGGGAATGGCCAGAAAGAGGGGGCGAAGGGGCAGGAGGAGGGCGCACCCGCCGCCACCAAGGTCTTTGGCTGCTCCCTCCCCGCTTCTCACCCTCCGCTCCCCCCACCCCCCGCTTTCCCTCCACACCCCGCTGTCTCCCGCACACCCTGCTCTCTCCCGCACTCCCCGCTCTCTCCCCCACTCCCTGCTTCTCCGCTTGCTGTCTATCCCGCGTTCTGCGATGACGTCATCTGGGCATGCGTGTACCAGTCCTGACAATTTACGTGATGACGTCATCCGCGCATGCGCCAACCAGTCCTGGCAATGCGGAATGCAGCGCATGCGCAGAGAGCAGGAGCCCGTTTGCACATGTGCGCAGGTTGGCGCAGTTGGATGGTGTCCCTGCTGGCTGCGTTGTCAAGAATCACTTTGCATTAATATAGAGTGTAAATAGCTGAGGCCCCAGCATTGATCCTTGCAGCACCCCACTATTCACTGCCTGCCAACTTGAAAATGCCCCATTTATGCTCACCCTCTGCTTCCTGTCTGTTAACCAATCCTCTATCCAAGCTATTACCCCCAACACTATGAGCCCTTATCTTGCCTATTAATCTTTTATGTGACACTTTATCGAATGCCTTTTGAAAATCCAGGTATACTACAACTAGTGGTTCCCCTTTATCTACCCTGCTAGTTATATCCTCAAAAAACTCTAATAAATTTTATTAAACAGGATCTCCCTTTAGTAAAACCATGCTGACTTGTTCTAATCATACTGTGCTTTTCCAAGTGCAATGTTAAGACTTCCTTAATAATAGTTTCCAGCATCTTCCCAATGACTGATGTCAGGCTAACTGGCCTGTTCCCTGTTTTCTCTCTAGTTCCTTTATTGAAAAGCAGCGTAACATTTGCCAACTTCCAATCTGACGGGACCATTCCTGAATCTAAGGAATTCTGGAAAATCATAGCCAGCACATCCAGTATCTCTGCAGCTATCTCTTTTAGAATCCTAGGATGTAGGCCATCTGGTCCTGGCGACTTGTCAGATTTTAGTCCCTCAAGTTTCTCTAATACTTTTTCTTGACTGATATCAATATCCTGGACACCCCACCTCTCTGTCAAGTAAACAGCAGGATGGCTCAGGCAAGACACCAGGTGGCCCATGGTTTAGTGATGCCTCCCTGGAGGTTGGTGGAGTTGCGGATAATGATGAGGATTGTCAGAGGATACAGCAGGATGTAGATCGGTTGGAGACTTGGGCAGAGAAATGGCAGATGGAGTTTAATCCAGACAAATGTGAGGTAATGCATTTTGGAAGGTCTAATGCAGGTGGGAGATATACAGTAAATGGCAGAACCCTTAGGAGTATTGACAGGCAGAGAGATCTGGGCGTACAGGTCCACAGGTCACGGATTGTGGCAACGTGGGTGGATAAGGTAGTCAAGAATGCATACGGCATGCTTGCCTTCATCGGTCGGGGCATAGAGTATAAAAATTGGCAAGTCATGTTGCAGCTGTATAGAACCTTAGTTAGGCCACACTTAGAATATTGCGTGCAATTCTGGTCGCTACACTACCAGAAGGACGTGGAGGCTTTGGAGAGGGTACAGAGGAGGTTTACCAGGATGTTCCTGGTCTGGAGGGCATTAGCAATGAGGAGAGGTTGGAAAAACTCGGATTGTTTTCACTGGAACGACGGGGGTGGAGGGGCGACATGATAGAGGTTTACAAAGTTATGAGCGGCATGGACAGAGTGGATAGTCAGAAGCTTTTTCCCAGGTGGAAGAGCCAGTTACTAGGGGACATAGGTTTAAGGTGCGAGGGGCAAAGTTTAGAGGGGATGTGCGAGGCAAGTTTTTTACACAGAGGGTGGTGAGTGCCTGGAACTTACTGCCAGGGGAGGAGATGGTGGATGCAGATACGATAGCGACGTTTAAGAGACATCTTGACAAATATATGAATAGGAAAGGAATAGAGGGATATGGGCCCCGGAAGTGCAGAAGGTGTTAGTTTAGGCAAGCATCAAGATCGGCACAGGCTTGGAGGGCCGAATGGCCTGTTCCTGTGCTGTACTGTTCTTTGTTCTTTGTTCCACTTAAGAGAGTGAAGATTTGTCTTCTATCGACATCCTGCACACTTCTGGAGATCATCATAACGCATGGATAAGATCCGCACATGTTTGAGTTCTCTCATGTGGGTCAGCGTTCGCAGGAGACTCAGTCCATAGGGGTACGGCAGTCAACCTTTGAGGATTAAAAGTCAGAGGATGCACCATCCCATGATTCTCCTGCACCTTCCAGCAGTGCAATTACTTTCACCTCAGTGGATTTCCACTCAGCTGTAGAATCAGGGGCACAAGCTGGTGAGAACACCGCAGAAGCACTTGGGCAGCTGGCTGAGGCTGAGATAGTCAAGTCCTCTGACAGTCAGAGGACTATGGATGGCCAGGCCCATCCTGAGCCCCAGGCTGATGACGACACTCTGATGTCAACAGCACAGGACATGCTGGAATTGTGGAGAGAGATAAGGGAACGTCTGACGGAGCTGCAAAAGGCAATGCTTATCTTTGAGCGGACAATGGCAGTATCCATCCATGCTATGAATGCTGCCATGTCTCAGGAATTTGAGTGCATGGCTTCCTCCATCGAGAGGTTGGGGACCCTCATGGAGAGCCAGATCCCACAAATGTGCGCAGACCTGTACACCATCGCCTTGGAAATGAGGTCAACATGGCCGTGGCCAGGCAAGAGAAGGACAAGATTTCTCCAACTCTTCACCCTTCTCTTGTCAGTAGGGAGGTTCAAGTGAGCCTTGAAAGGGAGGAGGAGAGGTTGACCTCTACATCTTGGGGCTCCCCTTAGGGTCTGGGAGTGTGAACAGCGGCTCCTCAGCCCCTCTGCCAGGGAGCCCAGCTCCAGTAGCACTAACGCCTGAGGAGATTCCTGCACCAATGCAGGAAACCCTCAGGCAGCCAGGGCCCTCCAGACCTCAGGCAGCCAGAGTACGGTCGCTGAAGTCATCCCAGGCCAAGGACAGCGTGATCAGCAGCCTGCCTCCAGACCAGCTGCTAGCACAGGGGGTCACTCTGCATAGAATCACTCGAAAACATTCTCAAAAAATACACCTAGGCACATTGGTGTTTTTATGGGCACTTACAATTTGCCATTTGTTTTCTGCTATAAAGATTATTCACTTTTGATGTTGACATTCACTGTGGAAAATGCTTATTCCTTCATGCCTTAAATATGAGGTGCTGACTTCACCCTTCTCCTGTCGTGGGCTGCCCATCTAGACTCAGCCCTCCTTTGTTAAGCACCTCTGATATGCCAGAGGCAACAGACTGAATGCTTTAAGATAACTTTTTATTGCTTTCACTCTGAGAGGCAAGCATGGTGGCTGGAAACGGGTCAGTATGAGACAGTCTCTTGCCTCCTGGCCCTCCCTCTGTCAATGGCTTCATGCCTTGAGGGTCCACAAAGACAGGATGTATGGGACCCATGCCAGGTGATCAGTAGGCCTTCCAAAGCACTGGCCTTGCAGAGGCAAAGTTGCCCTGACATCTTTGCCTTTGCAACTCCTCTCAGCTTACGCACTGCTGGTCCTCAGTGCCCACCCTCACTGACAGCCAACCCTCTCACCTGATAGTAAGGCATTCGACCCTTTCGCCCAGCTGTATGGACACCCGTATCGTTGGCCCACCACAATCACGCGGCGGGTCAGGATTTGAGATGCCGAATGCAGCATCGGATGACTTTTTGGGGATTGCATGTGACTACACGGGAGGATGGGGAGGGAAGCACCACAAAGGCACTGACAAAAGGGTTGAGGCACCAACACATCCTGCCAGATGCATGGCAGCCTCTCGGCCACAAGCCACTTTCTTTCACAGCTCACCCCCATTACCTTCCCTGAGAGCTGACGTGCAGATGAGCCATATAGAAAAATTCCCACAGAGGAGGAGGTGATGCCACTAGCACAGCTGACCTGTAACTCTTCCTGTAAAGTATGACTATCTCCCTCTTTCCACTTGCAGAACAAGAGGGCCCATAATAACAGGGAGACTTCACCTACTGACAGAGGAATTACTGACATGTGGCCTCTCTCGGCAGATGAGATTGAAGCACTGGAATTGGCGGGACCCAGGAAGGATGCTCATTCGCATTTGGTGAGATTGGAGTCACCATGTAAGAGAGGATTGTCGTCTATTGACATCCAGCACACTTCTCGAGATCATCATAACGCATGGATAAGATCTGCACATGTTTGTGTTCTCTCATGCAGGTCGGCGTTCGCAGGAAACTCAGTCCATAGGGGGACAGTAGTCAACCTCTGAGGATAAAAAGTCAGAGGATACACCATCCCATGACTCTCCTGAACCTTCTAGCAGTGCAAATACTTTCACCTCAGTGGATTTCCACTCGGCTATAGAATCAGGGTCACAAGCTGGTGAGAGCACTGCTGAAGCGCCTGAGCAGTTGGCTGAGGCTCAGACAGCCAATCACCCAATACCAAGCCTACTCAGTTCTGCCAACCAAGACTAAGCCAACCCAGTCCTGCCACCCAAGACCAAGCCCATTGCGGGCTGACAATGCCTTCCACTCCCCCTACTTCCCCTTTCCAATACTGTTCATGGATGTCTTCCCATTGCAGCACTGAGGCCTCACCTTGGAGCCTCCAGGTTTCAGTGCCAGGGTTTCGATGGCATTTGAGGGCCGCCCATTGTCAACTTAATTCCAAACCCCACCACTGAATCACAATCATTTGTATTCAAATGTATTTAATCTAATTGTTCAGCTATTCAATTGGCACTCACGTTATGTCGGAGCAATGAAGCTGCCTTGGTGCTTTCCCGCCACTGACTAAATCCGGAATCACAAGATCAGATTTCTGCGTAGACGTGTCCATCTCTATTCTCCAGCTCCCCACACTTCCATTCCTGCTGCAAAAGACCTCACTAAATTCCGCCCATTATATGCATGTTGCACATATGTATGTGGATTGATTGCCCACTGGAGTCATCAGGCTTGTGGTCAGTGGAGAGCCCATGTTGCCTAGTAGCCTCTGGTTTGTTGTTGTGCCTGAAATACAGCTGGCATAGTAGACTGTCTAGGCATTGATGAGCATGATACATTGCATATGGTCACACACCAACTGGACATTGAGGAAGTGGAATCCCTTTTGGATGAAATTCATCTCAGAGTTGACATGTGGCACCCTCAAAGCAATGTGCATGCAGTCAATGGAACTCTGCACCATGGAGGAAGCCTGCAATCCTCACGAAGCTAGGTCCTCGCTCCACCTGTTGCTCTTTGGCAAGGGTGAATGAAATGTAGTCAGCTCCCTTTGAGTTTTTAATGTCAGCGACCTCCCTTACACAATAGTGGATGGTAAACTGTGCGAAATGTCGCAAATAGTGAGGAAGGATATTAGCTCCGATGATGTTGAATCTGTATGGGTAGAGTTGAGAAACACTGAAGGGCAAAAAACATTAGTGGGGGTTGTATATAGACCCCCAAACTGTAGTGGTGATGTTGGGAATGGCATTAAACAGGAAATTAGAGAAGCAGGCGATAAAGGAACATCTGTAATTATGGGTGACTTTAATCTGCATACAGATTGGGCAAATCAAATTCGTCACAATACCGTAGAGGAGGAATTCATGGAGTGTATATGGGATGGTTTTCTGGACCAATGCATTGAGGAACCAATTAGAGAACAGGCCATTCTCAACCGGGTATTGTGTAATGAGAGAGGAATAATTGACAATCTAGTTGTGCGAGACCCCTTGGGGATGAGCGACCATAATAGAATAGAATTCTTCATCAAGATGGAGACTGACGTTGTTGTTTCTGAGAATAGGGTCTTGAATCTTAATGAAGGAAACTACGAAGGTATGAGGTGCAAGTTGACAATGATGGATTGGGAAACGTTACTTAAAGGGATGACAGTGGATAGGCAATGGCAACCATTCAAAGAGCACATGGATGAACTGCAACAATTGTTTATTCCTGTCTGGTGCAAAAGTAAAACGAGAAAGGTAGCCAAAACATAGCTTACAAGGGAAGTTAGAGATAGCATTAGATTCAAGGAAGAGGCATACAAATTCGCCAGAAAAAACAACAGACCTGAGGATTGGGAGCAGTTTAGAATTCAGCAAAGGAGAACCAAGGGATTGATTAAGAAGGGGAAAATAGGGTACGAGAGCAAGCTCACGGGGAACATAAAAACTGGCTGTAAAGGTTTCTATAGGTATGTGAAGAGAAAAAGAATGGTGAAGACAAATGTAGGTCCCTTACAGTCAGAAACAGGGGAATTTATTATGGGGAACAAAGAACTGGCTGACCAACTAAATGCATACTTTGGTTCTGTCTTCACAAAGGAGGACATAAATATCATACCAGGAATATTGGGGAACACAGGGTTTAGTGAGAAGGAGCAACTGAGGGACATCAGTATTTGTAGAGAAATGGTGCTGGGGAAATTGATGGGATTGAAGGCCAATAAATCCCCAGCGCCTGATGGTATGCATCCCAGAGTACTAGAGGTAGTGGCCCTAGAAATAGTGGATGCATTGGTGGTCATCTTTCAAGATTCTATAGACTCTGGAACATTTACTACAGATTGGACGTTAGCTAATGTAACCCCACTATTTAAAAAGGGAAGTAGAGAGAAAGCAGGGAATTATAGACCAGTCAGCCTGACGTCAGTAGTGGGGAAAATTCTAGAGTCCATTGTCAAAGATTTTATAGCAGAGCATTTAGAGAAGAGTGGTAGAATCGGGCAGAGTCAGCATGGATTTACGACAGGTAAATCATGCTTGACAAATCTACTAGAATTCTTCGAGGATGTAACTAGTAGAGTTGATGAGGGGGAGCCAGTGGATGTGGTTTATTTGGACTTTCAGAAGGCTTTCGTCAGTCTTTTTCCGAATGGCAGGCAGTGACTAGTGGGGAATCGTAAGGATCGGTGCTAGGACCCCAGCTATTCACAATATATATTAATGATTTAGATGAGAGAACTAAATGCAATATCTCCAAATTTGCAGATGACACAAAACTGGGTGGGAGGGTGAGTTGTGAGGAGGATGCAGAGAGGCTTCAGGGTGATTTGGACAAGTTGAGTGAGTGGGCAAATGCATGGCAGATGCAGTATAATGTGGATAAATGTGAGGTTATCTACTTTGGTAGCAAAAACAGGAAGGCAGATTATTATCTGGATGGCTATAAACTGAGAGAGGGGAATATGCAACGAGACCTGGGTGTTCTCGTACACAAGTCGCTGAAGGTGCAACAGGCAGTAAAAAGGGCAAATGGTATGTTGGCCTTCATAGTGAGAGGATTCGAGTACAGGAGCAGGGATGTCTTGCTCCAATTATACAGGGCCTTGGCGAGGCCACACCTGAAATATTGTGTGCAGGTTTGGTCTCCTTGTATGAGGAAGAATGCTCTTGCTATAGAGGGAGTGCAGCGAAGGTTTACCAGACTAATACCTGGGATGGCGGGACTGACGTATGAGGGGAGATTGAGTCCGTTAGGATTATATTCGCTGGAGTTCAGAAGAGTGAGGGGAGATCTCATAGAAACCTATACAATTTGAACAGGACTTGACAGGGTAGATGCAGGAAGGATGCTCCCGATGGTGGGGGAGTCCAGAACTAGGGGTCATAGTCTAAGGATACGGGGTAAACCTTTCAGGACTGAGATGAGGAGAAATTACTTCACCCAGAGAGTGGTGAGCCTGTGGAATTCGCTACCGCAGAAAGCAATTGAGGCCAAAACATTGTATGTTTTCAAGAAGGAGTTAAATATAGCTCTTGGGGCGAAAGGGATCAAAGGGTATGGGGCAAAGTGGGAACAGGTTACAGAGGTGGATGATCAGCAATGATCATAATGAATGTTGGAGCAACATCCATGGGCCAAGTGGCCTACTCCTGCTCCTATTTTCTGTGTTTCTCTGTATCTCCAGCCTGGAAGGAGCCTGATGCATAAAAGTTCATGTCCACGGTCAGCTTCACAGCCACTGGCAATGTGGACTGTGCCCTGCTCTGAGGCTGCATATGTGGCTGCATCAGGTGGCAGATTTCAGTGAGGATATCCCCATTGAGGTGGAGACTTCTGACACATTGGGCTGGATTTTAAGAGCCCGCCGCGCTCAGAAATGGCGGCCCGCCCACGCACGCCGTACGCCAAAGAGCTGCCACGAGTTCAAGTGCAGCGGCTCATTTAAATAGCCGGGGGTGGCCCCCACAATCTTGTGGAAGGGGTGGGCTGTCTGTCCCTCGCAATGGCGTCAGTTGCCTGTGTGCAGGCACTAGCGCCATTTTTAAAGGGCACCCAGCCCTCCCGATATATGTAAATTTTAAAAGAAATATCACCCAAAATGTAATCAATAAATTTCTTATGTCTCTTTCCCACCCTCCATTAACAATTACAATAACGAATTGCCCTTTCTGCCCAAAAACTTATTTTTTAAACGTGACCTTTGCCCCGCAGACTGCACAAAGTTTGAACTTCAACTCTTCCCACCATCCTCTACACCCATTACGTGTATCTGACCCCGTTCCCCCCTCCGCACTGAAAATGTTACCTCCTCCCCCTCCCCACCAGTGTCAGTTTCCCTCCTGCTGCATGTTCAGCCATACGTGATCAAGAGAGGGCGCTAGCAGGAACATTGAACGGCAAAATGGCAGCACTGGCATCAAATCAGTTTGTGTCATGATCTGCATACATCTGACGGACACACTGTGCACACGCACTAATGCCCTCACCAAAATAGAGTTTGCCGCAACTCGCAACAGGTTTGTGTGCATGCAAGCACCACACTCACCACTTTGGAGCTCGAATGCCACCCACAGTGCCCATAAAACATGTGCTGCACATCCATGTTTTGTGGCACATAAATTCTGGTCCACTGTAATTTTACTGGGTCAGGCAAGTAATTGAAATGTTGGATCTAAATTTTAAAATTAAGTGGAAAAAAAAGTAATGCATAGAGTACAAATTGGTTCTGCTGATAAAATCATTAAAAATATGATACAGAATAAAACCATTAGGCTTCTTGCAGCTTCACATCAGCACTATTTACTCTAAACCTTTTTTCCTCATGCACTTTAATATTTGTCTTGTTCACTGTTTATTTAATTCTTTCCTAAATGGTGTAATTAATTGGGCTTCTACAGCCATTTGTGATAGTGTGTTCTATGTTCTAGTAACCCTTTACATCAAAACAAATTCTTCCACTCTCTCCTTGCAATGGGTTTTCACAATCCTATTATTTCTAATCACGATGCAATCTTCACCAGGTACAAAACTCAGATCCCCTGAAAGAATAAAAAAAATGCCAGTTTTTAAATTAAAAATGAAAATTTAGCAATGTGTCAAAACATACGAACATACGAATTAGGAGCAGGAGTAGGCTACTTGGCCCCTCGAGCCTGCTTCACCATTCAATCTGATTGTAACCACGACTCCACATTCCCCCCTACCCCTGATAACCTTTCACTTCTTTGCTTATCAAGAATCTATCTACATCCGCCTTAAAAATAGTCAAAGACTCTGCTTCCACTGCCTTTTGAGGAAGAGAGTTCCAAAGACTCACGACCCTCTGAGAGAAAAAATTTCTCCTCATCTCTGTCTTAAATGGGTGACCCCTTATTGTTAAACAGTGACCCCTGGTTCGAGATTCTCCCACAAGGGGAAACATCCTTTTCACATCCACCCTGTCAAGACCCCTCAGTATCTTATATGTTTCAATCAAGCCACCTCTTACTCTTCTAAATTCCAGCAGATACAAGCCTAGCCTATCCAACCTTTCCTCATAAGACAACCTGCCCATTCCAGTTAAGTCTAGTAAATCTTCTCTGAACTGCTTCCAATGCATTTACATCCTTCTTTAAATAAGGAGACCAGTACTGTACACAGTACTCCAGATGTGGTCTCACCAATGCCCTGTATAACTATTTTTGTATTCAATTCCTCTCACAATAAACGATAACATTCTATCAGCTTTTCTAATTACTTGCTGTACCTGCATATTAACCTTTTGCGATTCATACACAAGGACATCCAGATCCCTCTGCATCTCAGAGCTCTGCAATCTCTCACCATTTAGATAATATGCTTCTTTTTTAATCTTCTTGCCAAAATGGACAATTTCACATTTTTCCACAACATACTCCATTTGCCAGATCTTTGCCCACTCACTTAATTTATCTGCATCTGTCCTCTTCGCAAGTTATTTTCCTACCTATCTTTGTGTCATCAACAAATTTAGCAACCATACCTTTGGTCCTTTCATCCAAGTCATTTATGTAAACTGTAAATAGTTGAGGCCCCAGCACTGTCTTTAATGTTGTACTGGTAGTGACCAGTAGCAATTTGATAGAGGTGTTAAAAATCATCAGGGGTCTGAAGAGAGTAGATAGAGAGAAACTGTTCCCATCGGAGGAAGGGTCACAAACAATGGACACAGATTTAAGATGATTGGCAAAAGAACCTAAGGTGACATAAGGAAAAAATTCTTTATGTAGCATGTGTTTATGATTGGGAATACACTGCTTGAAAGAGTGCTGGAGGCAGATTTACTCAAGACTCAAGGGAATTGGATAAGCACCTGAAGGGAAAAAAATTACAGGGGGGCTACAAGGAAAGGGGAGGGGAGTGGCACTCAACAAATTGCTTTTGCAGAGAGCCAGCACAGGCTGGACGGGTCAAATGGCCTCCTTCTGTGCTGCAGCTGTTCTATGATTCTATCACCTTTTCGGCCCAGCACCAGGAGCCCTGCCTTACCACAAAATCCAGCCTGCCTGCGTAATGTGGGCAGCCTGTCAAACATATTGAAATGAGGCAGAGGAGTTAAAATCACGTCAGGTCTGATGCTGGCAATGTGATGGGGACTTTCCTCCTCCGTCCCAATTATCACCCAGAATCAAAATCAGTGTTTCATAAAGATACATGTACTTTCTTTGTAAAGATACAAACGGCAGTTTGGCCTGGGTTCTCCTCCTCCCACAAAAGGAGAGTCAGTAAAGGACTTCTGCTTACTCCCCTGACATTACTGTGACCCTCGCAGTTTCCTGGGTCATTACCTAAGGAGAGTTGCACCTCCCAAATCCACAACTTCTACCACCTAGAAGAACAAGGGCAGCAGATGCAGGGGAACACCATCATCTGCAAGAACCCCTCCAAGTCACACACCATCTTGACTTAGAACTATATCGCCATTCCTTCATTGTTGCTGGGTCAAAATCCTGGAACTCCCTCCCTAACAGCAATATGGGTGTACCTACATTACATGGACTGTAGCGGTTCAAGAAGGCAGCTCACCACTACCTTCTCAAGGGCACCTGGAGCTGGGCAATAAATGCTGGCCTTGCCAGCAAAATCCACATCCTGAGAATGAATTACAAATAAAGGAAAAGCACCAAGAGTGAGTCCATTGCTGTCAAGGAGAAAAGAGCAGTAATATTGCAGGAGACTTTTGCACCAACAGAAGAAGAGGGGACAGATTTAATAGGAGGAAAGAAGCAATCCGCAGAGGTGAACTCTGTGGCGAGGCCTAAAGGACGGTTGTTGGGCCAGAAGAGAAGAAGGAATGTCGACTTTTCCTCCAAAAGGGGGTTCAGGGCAAGGGTAGGCCTGCTAGAGAAACAAATTTTCAGATTTCCACACCCTCTGTGCTTACATTACCAATGCAAAGGAGAACAATTTCAAGCTCTAAATTAGTACATGAGCATTTGCAGTGAATATAAATATAATTGGATTTTCAGAAGGGTTTCAATATCAGAAGATAAAAGCTTGTGAAATTAATGGAAAATTAACCAACTGAATTGAAAAGCGGCTTGGGAATAGAAAGCAGATGGAGATAATAAATGGGAAAGTCTCTGTTTGGAAGCAGTAACTAATAGTTTTTGCAGAGGTCTGTTCTGGGTCATTTACAGCTTACAGCAATCGAGGGGGACAAATTTGTACTTTTTTTTTCTTTCATTTTGTGTTATCAAAGGCAAAGTATATCTGTGTTGAGTAATGGAACACTATTACAGATTTGGCACCAAGGATAAAGACCAAATCAAGCCTAGGCCTATTAGAAAGCTACAAATTTTCAGCCTCAAGAAACAGTGAAGGTTCTATGTGTCAGACCTTTGGTGGGGGCAGAAGTGAACCTCAACAACAACTGGATGGCATGTGTTTAACATCTTCACGCCGGGAACAGAGGTGGATACCACATATATTAAAGCATTTAAAAGGGAAGTAGTAGAAAAAGAAAAAAATAAAAGAATACAGGGAAAGAGCAGGTAAATGGAACTAAGTCGGTAGCTCTTCCAGAGAGTTGGCAAGGCCACGATGTAAAGCCTGGCTTAGGTATAAAATTAAAACACGACCCGACAACAGCCAACCCGAACCCAACCTGGACCTGAATCCTTTAATTTTTTTAACTGCTCAACCCGACCCAAAAAAAAACATATTTTTGAAGCAGAAAAAGATCATAGACTAAAACAAAAACAAAACGAAACAAAACAGCACAGTCCAGCCCGACCCGACCCAAGCCCGAATGCTGGACGCCGAATACTGCATGCCCTACTGACAATCTTAAATTGGTTGTCAGTGTAATTCTTAGCACTCTGTGGATTATTTAGCAAATATTGTCCAAACACAGAATCACACCTAAAGTTGGAGAGTGTGTTTTGAGTTTTGCAAGCACGGGCTTGTTGGGTATGGCTTGTACCTTGCCCATTGCGAACAACAGGAGGGACATGTTGTTTGATACGATCCTCCAGTCTTTGGGACATATGGCCTATAGACCTAGCATCACACTAGCATTGAAATTCATATATCACATTGCTCATTTGTGTGATAGGCAGGACGTCTTTTTGTCTTGACGGCAGCATCCTATTAGTGGCGAACACCACACGTGTTGCTGCTGCATAGTAGCAGCATGAAAAAGCTAGCTTTACCTGTTGCTCAAATTTTTGGGATACACTACCCTTCCAGGGTAACTTGAGGTAGACTGGGCACTTTTCAGGGCCGAAAAGACAGCCTTAGGCCTGTTCGTAAGTTTGCGCAATATACAGCGAGAAATATCTAATCAGGGTAGCCATTGTCACGCAGAATGTCTTTGATTCACCCTATTTCGGCATTAAGCTTGCATGGTGAGCAAATGGCTTGGGCCCTATTCATGAGGTTGCCGATAAGGACAATCTTCTACCGCGTGGAACTGTAAGAATCCCAATGCGTGTATTGACCAGTGAAGGTAAGCTTGCGGTAGACCGCGGTAGAGAACCCCTTAACAGATTTCTCAACTAGTATGTCAAGGAAAGGGAGCTCATTTGACTGCTCCATTTTCGGCTCTGAAAAGTGCAGAGGGGCAGGGTAGTGTTGTAGGGTATTCCCAAGCGCAGAGGCACCTGCCGTAAATATCATAATGTTTAAATATTATTTGAGTAACCAGTAACATATAATATTAGTGAACAGTGAGGAGGTTGCAAAGCACCATGGGGCTCAGTTAACTTGACCACATTCCACAGGAGCTGAGTAATCCAATCTCAAACAAAAGGCTAATTAAAATGAAAAGCAGACGCCCTTGTGGAATGCTGACAAAGGTGCTAGTCTGTAACGAGGTGAAGATAAGGGGGTATGGTAAACATCATGAGCAATCCCCTATCTGTGTATGGGCCGGTCATGCAGCCCCTTTATGCCTAGTAACCGCTTCTATTGGCTCTAATAATCAATGTATATAATCGATAATCGTTGTGATTGGACCATGTCCGGCCGGGATGGGCTGAGTAACTGTTTGAAAATGTATAAGTATGGATGATTTTCCTTTGTTCAGTGGAGAGGCATCTGGACAGCCCAGTGACCTGCTCCCCGCCGGCGTAACTAAATAAGCTGTTTGACATTGGAGCAGACCTGAGTGTCAAGTGATTCTTCTGGATTCATTCCCGCTAACAATAGCACAGTGACTAAATTGCTAGACTAATAAACTGAAGACCCAAATTCACATCTCAATTTAGTAGCTAGTACACTTCACTTAAATAAATCTGGAAAATAAAGGCTAGTTCCAGTACTGGTGACCATGAAACTGCTGTTTTTTTTGTAAAAACCCATCTTGTTCACTAATCTGTTGTCCTTACTGGTCTGGTCTATATGTGACTCTAGGACAATGTGGTTGACTCTTAACTGCCCTCTGAAATGGCCTAGGAAACCACTCAGTTGTATTCTTGGAGGTGGCTCACCACCAACTTTTTAAGAGAAATGAGGGATGGAAAATAAATGCTGGCCTTGCCATATCCCCTGACTGAATAGAAACATGTCTAGTTTCCCTTTTAATGCATCTATGCTATTTGCCTCATCTACTGTGGCAGCGAGGGACCCTCTGTTTATTTGTACAGTCTCACTTCACAACTCCCCTTTTGGGGGATGGGGGGTCAATTTCTTTCAGTATTCTTTTGTAATGCATAATGTAAGTTGGCATGAAGACCCCCACCAGCCAAGAATGAGGGATATTAATTTTGTCATATGAACATTAATTTTAAACTGTTGCTGGAGTTAAGAAATGACTTGTTTAAAGAGATCACCAGACATTTGGCTGGAAGACATTTGCATACTAAGAGACAGTGCTTGTGTAGACAAAGCAACTACTCCCTGGTCCAATTAACCCAAATGGATTTTGATCACCAGACATTGAAGGTGTAAGAGCACAGCATTCCAGGATGTCTGCCAAGGTGGAGAATCCACAAACTGCAGGAGCAGTTGTTCCCAAATAATGGGTTAGTCACATGACTAACCTGCTGGCCAACTTGGAGTTTTGAATTGTGCTCACAGGACAGTTTGAAGACAAAGACTGCAGATTCCAACTGAACCTGGATGAAGACAGCCTTTCTCCCAGCTGACTCTCTCTCACTTTCTCACAAACCTCCAGACCCACTGAAGTCACCTACATCGAAACAAGTTATAGCATGCACTGGGCCCCAATGAACAGCAAGACTTACCGGCAACCAAAGACTACACATTGAACTCAAAGGACTGTAAATTCATTCAGCTATTGCCTCAAACTTTTCCCTTTTAGTCTTTCTACTTTTTCTGTCTCTATCGCGTATGCATGCCAGCGTGGTCGCATCGCATGTTCGTAGTCATTAACTGAATTCAGCCCATCGAGCCTGCTCCATCATTCAGTTAGATCATGGCTGATCATCTACCTCAACACCATTTTCCAGTGCTATCCCCATATCCCTTGATGTCATTAGTATCCAGAAATTTATTGATTTCTATCTTGAACATGGTCAATGATTGAGCTTCCACAACCCTCTGGGGTAGAGAATTCCACAGATCCACCACCCTCTGAGTAAATAAATGTCTCCTCATTTCAGTTTTAAATGGCCTATCCCTTATTCTGAGACTATATTCTGAGACAACTTAATAGAATTCTTTGAGGAAGTGACAAAGTTGATTGATGATGGAAGGGCTGTAGATGTCGTGATCATGGACTTCAGTAAGGCATTTGATAAGGTTCCCCATGGTAGGCTGATGGAGAAAGTGAAGGCGCATGGGGTCCAAGGTGTACTAGCTAGATGGATAAAGAACTGGCTGGGCAACAGGAGACAGAGAGTAGCAGTGGAAGGGAGTTTCTCAAAATGGACACGTGTGACCAGTGGTGTTCCACAGGGATCCGTGCTGGGACCACTGTTGTTTGTGATATACATAAATGATTTGGAGGAAAGTATAGGTGGTCTGATTAGCAAGTTTGCAGACGACACTAAGATTGGTGGAGTAGCAGATACTGAAGGGGACTGTCAGAGAATACAGCAGAATATAGATAGACCGGAGAGTTGGGCAGAGAAATGGCAGATGGAGTTCAATCAGGGCAAATGCGAGGTGATGCATTTTGGAAGATCCAATTCAAGAGTGAACTATACAGTAAATGGAAAAGTCCTGGGGAAAATTGATGTACAGAGAGATTTGGGTGTTCAGGTCCATTGTTCCCTGAAGGTGGCAACGCAGGTCAATAGAGTGGTCAAGAAGGCATACGGCATGCTTTCCTTCATCGGACAGGGTATTGAGTACAAGAGTTGGCAGGTCATGTTACAGTTGTATAGGACTTTGGTTCGGCCACATTTGGAATACTGCGTGCAGTTCTGGTCGCCGCATTACCAAAAGGATGTGGATGCTTTGGAGAGGGTGCAGAGGAGGTTCACCAGGATGTTGCCTGGTATGGAGGGCGCTAGCTATGAAGAGAGGTTGAGTAGATTAGGATTATTTTCATTAGAAAGACGGAGGTTGAGGGGGGACCTGATTGAGGTGTACAAAATCATGAGAGGTATAGACAGGGTGGATAGCAAGAAGCTTTTTCCCAGAGTGGGGGATTCAATTACAAGGGGATACGAGTTCAAAGTGAAAGGGGAAAAGTTTAGGGGGGATATGCGTGGAAAGTTCTTTACGCAGAGGGTGGTGGGTGCCTGGAACGCATTGCCAGTGGAGGTGGTAGACACGGGCACGATAGCGTCTTTTAAGATGTATCTAGACAGATACATGAATGGGCAGGAAGTAAAGAGATACAGACCCTTCGAAAATAGGCGACAGGTTTAGATAGAGGATTTGGATCGGCGCAGGCTTGGAGGGCCGAAGGGCCTGTTCCTGTGCTGTAATTTTCTTTGTTCTTTGTTTTTGTTCTTTGTATGTCTCTGGTGCTGGACTCACCAGCCAGGGGAAACATCTTAACTACATCCACCCTGTGATGCCCTGTAAGAACTTTGTAAGTTTCAATGAGATCCCCTCTCATTCTTCTAGAAAATACAGGCCCAGTTTCCTCAATCTCTCCGCATAAGACAATCCTGCCATCCCAGGGATTAGTCTGGTGAACCTCCATTGCACTCCCTCTGTGTGTATCCTTCCTTAGATGAGGAGATCAAAACTGTACACAATGCCCCAGGTGTGGTCTCACCAAGGCTCTATACAATTGCAGCAAGACTTCTTTACTCCTGTACTCAAAACCCCTTGCAATGAAGTCCAACAGACCATTTGCCTTCCTAATTGCTTGCTGCACCTGCATGCTAGCTTTTAGTGACTCATGAACAAGGACACCCAGGTCCCTTTGGACATCAACACTTCCCAACCTCTCACTGTTTAAGAAATATTCTGCATTTCTGTTTTTTTCTACCAAAGTGGATAACTTCATAATTATTCACATTATTTCCATCTACCACGTTCTTTCCCCTTGAAGCCTCCTTCCACATTTTAGCTGCTTTTTGTATTGTAAAGATTTTCAAAGACCTCCCTGAGCTTTTGCACTTTGTGTTTCTCTGATGAAGGGCTGTGTACAAAACATTGTGTACAAAGCATGCTTGTAACAGCTCAATGTGAACAAATCAGAGTAAAAACAAAATGACACCGTTCCTTTCACAATGGCCTGCCTGTCAATCTCGGCCCAATTCCACAGATTGTAAATTAACTAAAATACGCAAAAGTTGAAAACACACCAATGACCCCTATTTTTTGTTCAAAAGTTGCATATCGCGACATTGCAAGATCCCGGACAGAATGCAAATGATTGGGTAATTTCCCCATCAGTCACACTGGAGACCACGTTGCTGTAAGTGATTGGGATTGATTTTATGCTCATAATTTGTATTATGTAACTATCCCCTGTTCATTGCACTTTGCTGGAGAAAGAATCAATTTGTATCATGTAACTATATTACACTCTGCATTTTGTTGGAGAAAGAATCAATTTGTATTATGTAACTATTCACTATCCATTGCATTTTGCTGGAGAAAGAATCAATTTCTATTTACCACTTACTGCATTTTGTTCAAGAAATAGTCCTGCTATTCCCCTTGGAAGACTCGGGAGACTGCTGTAGTTTCAGTTAGCTGTTCAGAGACTTTCAAGTCCGCTTCCAACTCTTTGCCTGACACATTGGTGTCAATATTTATTCCTTTTTTAAACCCTTTTCTTTCTTGCTGTCTAAAGATTCCTTTGACGGAATTTAAATTTTCCACCACCCACCTTTCAAGGCTGGACTTTACTAGCTCGCCGCTGAGATCGGCCGCCATAGTGGAGCTGCTGCAATATTCAGCACAGCAGCTCACTAACATCGTCACGATGCGCCGCCCCTCCCCCTCCCCCTCCCCCAAATGACGTGGAGGGGGCGGGATTTCCAGCGCCGTGATCGGTGTCGGGTCAGGTGAGTATCAGGTGCTGGGGCACTATTTAAAGGGCAGCCAGTCCTGCATTAATGTTAAATGCTGGCACGCTTCATTCACACAGTAAAAATGACACACATGTTAGTGAAGAACATTTAGTGATTTAATTTTTTTACAGTGTATTGTCACCTGTGCAGACCCATTTGTGTCATGGTGTTTTTCTAAAACATTAGCAGGTGCTTCTTCGCAGTACCACCTCTGCACTAGCAACCTGAATGGAGGAAGGTTGCTGATCAGATTGCCCTTTGGCTGTGGATGACGTTGGCGCACGTCTTCTGTGTGCACGAGGCCAATCGTATCAATCGTGTCTCTTCCCATTGCATCACTGGCCTTTCAGAACTGCCAATGCATGGAATAACATCATTGCCATGACAGCATTACTCATGTGCATCTTCATGGATGCAGTAACATGGACAATGGCTGTCAGTAATGGCGGAAACAAAGATGTTGCAAATGTGGACTGCTGCACAATAGGTGAACGAGGGTGCTGTGTGGCTTGCAGAGCACATGGTTGTCTTTATGGCATGGAGAACCATTGATCAATAAGGCGTTGCCATGCATCCCTTGCTCGTTGCTCTCCCTGCATGTGGCGCCTGGGTGCCCTCTGCCCTTCCATGCGTCTTTCCTGCTGTAAGTCCTCTGCGTCCTCATCATCCAAGAATGAGTCCTGCTCACGTCTCTCCTCATGCAGTAAGGCCTCCCTCTCCATTGAGTGCACAGTTGTTCAGAGCACAGCAAACAGCAACTATATGAGCTACCCTTTCCTATTCGTAATCCTATCCAGGGAGCAGAAGCGCATTTTCAGCATCCCAATCGCCTGCTCAATGGTGGCTCTCGCAGTGCCATGGCTGGCGTTGTATCTCTCCTCGGCATCAGTGGTGGGGTTTTCTCACTGGAGTCAGGAGCTTTGTCTGAAAGGCGTAGCCCTTGTCTCCAAGAAGCTAACCCTCCATCTGAGCCAGTTCAGTGTGTAGCAGCACCAGTTGGAACTGGCGCAGGATGAAGGCATCATGGCAGCTGCCTGGAAAGCAGGCACAGATTTGCACGAAGTGTTTCCGGCCATCACATACTAGCTCTACATTGAGCGAGTGGAAGCCCTTCTGGTTTTCATATGCAGTTGGTTGACCAGAGGGAGCCTTGAGGGCCATATGGGTACAGTCTATGACCCCTTGCACCTGAGGGAATCCCACGATGGAGCCAAAGCTGGGCTTGGTTCTCTGGGCCTGGCTCCCAAGGTCCATAATGAAGCAAACATAGTCACCGGCCCTCCAGTAGAGGACATCGGTGACCTCCCTGATACAGTGGTGCACTGCTGGCTGTGTGACCCCACATAGGTTGCCAGTGGGGCCCTGAAATGATGCAGAGGTGTAAAAGTTAAGAGCCACTGTCACTTTGAGGACGACAGGCATAGGATGCCCACCGAAGCCCATCAGCTGCAGTTCATCATTCAGCAGGGCACAGAGATGTGTCACTGCCTCTCTCGACATCCACACTCGCCTCTGACACTGCCGCTCAGACACCTTTAGATATGTCACGCGGGACCTGTAGATGTGCGGCGATCTGTATTGATGAGTTCACCTTGGGGCCTGCTGTTGCTCACAACCAGGGGCTTCGACGTGGGCTGCACCTGCCTGTTGGCGGCAGATCAATGAATATAAGGTGTACCATCCCCATCTCCAAACAAACTAGGTTCATGCACTTTTTTGAAGGTGTCTAACAGGGCAAAGAATGATGTTGATTGGTACAACAGGTGCTTTCAGGCATCAACTATGTGGTGAGCAGTCCATTGCCCATCTTAGCTTCCAGTAAGAGTGGCACAAAATGACCATATTCAGATTGTAGCAGTTGCATCGATTGGCCCACCAGCCATAGTACCTTTAAACACCTACCGTTTATGGTGCCCTCTCCAAACACATGGTTCCTGGAGTGCCATTGTTCCTTCACTCACACAAACATTCAATGGCACAGAGTGCCCTTCTTTACAGAGGGATGGTATGCAGTAGCTCCCTTCATGCTTGCTGCGTTGTGCCCCGGTGATAACATCCCCCTCCCACCTCCCTTCATGACTGGAGAGTTGTGTCCCCAGTAATACCATCCCTCTCCCACTTGGCTACACCTATGCAGAGTTGTGCCCCCAGTAGTGCCATCCCTCTCCCACCTCCCTTCACACGTCTGCAGAGTTGAGACCCATCTTGCAAGACTTACTTTCACAGGCTCCAAGCACTGCAACCTCAGTCCCGTTGGCTTTTATTAGCCGGGAATGGGACGACATGTGAGGGACGTCCGTTCACCGGAATATGCGGAACTGTTGGCTAAGAAGCAGCAGGATGCATAATGAGGCAAGGTAAGTAGTGCTTTGAATATTTAAATTGGGCTCCTGCAGCCAAGCTGCAGGGTAGTGGGGGGGGGGGGGGGGGTGGCCCAAGGTCTTGCCGCCACCGGTAATATAGGGTGGGGCCTTCCCAGCGTCGGGTGCATGGTGGGCCTCTCCCGGAGGAGTTTTGTGGCCCCCCACCACCCACCACGATCCCCAATGTCGGGGGGCCAGTAAAATTCAGCCCTACATCTCAGCAACATCACCAGCTAACTATGGACGAGTGAGAAGACAGACTAAAGAATAACTGATAATGCACTGTTTGCAGGTCTGTCTATCTTCTATAATGAAGGAGAGGTGAATATTCAAGGATACTTGACATTTCAGAAGGACAGGAAGCTAGGAAAAGGTGGTGGGGTAGCTCTGTTAATTAAGGATGACATTAGGACAATACTGACCTCGGTTCTAAAGATCAAGATGTAGAATCAGTTTGGGTAGAGATAAGAAATAGCAAAGGTAAGAAGTCACTAATGAGAATAGTTTATATGCCCCCTAACAGTAACTACACTATAAGATGGGTCTACAGGAAGAAATAGAAGGGCTTGTAAGAAAGGCACAGCAATAATTTTAATCTAAACATCGACTGGACGAATCAGAATGGCAAAGGTAGCCTGGAAGATAAGTTCATAGAGTGAGTATTTCCAGCACTTTCTATTGTTATTCTAGAACTGTCTATGTGCAAAGAGGCAGGATTAATTAATGACTTCAAAGTAAAGGAGCCTCTAAGTAGCAGTTCTCATAGCATGATTAAATCCTGCATTCAGTTTGAGGGAGAGAAGAATGGGTTTGAGACTAGCATTTTAAATTTAAATAAAGGCAATTGCATGGATATGAAGATTAAGCTGGCGAAAGTGAACTGGGAAATTAGGTTAAGGGGTAGGTCAGAAGCATTGCAGTGGGAGAAATCTAAGGAGATATTTCATAACACTCAGCAAAGATACATTCCAGTGAGAAAGAAAGACTTGAGGAAAAGGATGCACCATCCGTGGCTAATTAAGGAAGTTAAAGATAGCATTAAATTGAAAGAAAAAGCGTACAATTCTATGAAGATTAGTGGTAGGTTAGAAGATTGGACAGAATTTAAAAACCAGCAAAGAATGATTATAAAAATAATAAGGAGGCAGAATTTAGAGTATGATAGAAAACAAGCTAGAAACATAAAAACAGATGGGAAGAGTTTCTACACATATTTAAAAAGGAAAAGGGTAACAAAGTGAGAGTGGGTCCTCTAGAGAGTGAGTCTGGCGAATTAATATTGGGAAATAAGGAAATGGTGGAAGCATTTAAGAGATAATTTGTGACTGACTTCACTGTAGTAGACATAAATAACAACCCAGAAATACGTGTAAATCAAGAGGTGAAAGGGAGGGAGGAACTTAAAACAATTACCATCACCAGGGAAAGGGTACTGAGAAAAGTATTAGAACTAAAGGCTGACAAATCCCCAGGACCTGCTGAACTTCATCCTAGGGTTTTAAAAGAAATGGCTGCAGAGATAGTAGATGCATTGGTTGTAATTTACCATAATTCTCTAGATTCTGGAAAGGTTCCATCAGATTAGAAAATAGTGAATATAACTCCTCTATTCAAGAAAGGAGGGAGACAGAAAGCTGAAAACTACAGGCCAATTAGCCTAACTTCTGTCATCGGGAAAATGCTAGAATCCATCATTAAGGAGCTAATAGCAGGACATTTAGAAAATCATAATACAATCAGGCAGATTCAACATGGTTTTGTGAAAGGGAAATTGTGTTTGACTTGTTTATTAGAGTCCTTTGAGGAAGTAACAAGCAAGGTGGATAAAAGTGAACCTGTAGATGTGGTGCACTTGGATTTCCAAAAGGCATTTAATAAGGTACCACATCAAAGGTTACTACACAAAATAAGAGCTCATGATGGCATATTAGCATGGATAGAGGATTGGTTGGCTAAAGGAAGCAGAGAGTAGGGATAAATGGGTCATTTTCAAATTGTCAAGTTGTGACTAGTGGAGTGCCACAGAGATCAGTGCTGGGGCCTCAACAATTTACAATCTATATAAATGACTTGGTTGAGGGACCTAATGTATGGTTGCTAAGTTTGCTGATGACACAAGGACAGGCCAGAGAGTATGTTGTGAGGAGGACAGAAGGAGTCTGCAAAGGGATATAGATAGGTTAAGTGAGTGGGCAAAAATTTGGCAGATGGAGTGCAATGTGGGAAAATGTGAACTTGTCTACTTCGGCAGCAAGAATAGAAAAGCAGTTTATTATTTAAATGGAAACAGATTGCAGAACTCTACAGTACAGAGGGAGCTTGGTGTCCTGGTACATGACTCACAAAAAGTTAGTATGCAAGAACAGCAAATGATTAGGAAGGCACATTAGGAGTATTGCCATTGATTGCAAGGGGAATGGAATATAAAAGTAAGGAAGTTTTGCTACAGTTTTGCCACATCTGGAGTACTGTGCACAGTTTTGGTCTCCTTACTTAAGAAAGGATATAATTGCATTAGGAGCTGTTCAGAGAAGCTTCACTCAACTGCTTTCTGGGATGAAGGGGTTATCTTATTGAGGAAAGGTTGGACAGGTTGAACCTTTGTCCATTGGAGTTCAGAAGAATGAGAGGTAGTCTTATTGACATATATAAGACTTTGAGGGGTACTTGACAGGGTGGATGCTGAGAGGATGTTTCCCCTTATGAGAGAGACTAGAACGAGGGAACACAGTTTAAAAATACAGGATCACCCATTTAAAACGGAGATGGAGAATTTTTTTCTCTCAGAGGATCGTTAGTCTGTGGCATTCTCTTCTCCAGAGAGCAGTGGAGGCAGGGTCATTGAATATATTCAAAGCTGAGTTAGATAGATTCTTGATTGACAAGGGAGTCAAAGGGTATTGTGGGTAGACAGAAAAGTAGAATTGAGGCCACAATCAGAACAGCCATGATCTTATCAAATGGCGGAGCAGGTTTGAGGAGCTGAATGGCCTACTCCTAATTGGTATGTTCATATATAGCTGGGGAAGAATCTGTCCCTTTTATTACTCCACATGGTGGTAGTATGCACCCGACACAAGGCCACATTTGAGTGAAATGATTGATACCCAGCTCTTTTGTGCGGCGTCACTGCTGTCACTTTAGGAAGATTATTTTCTCTGAGAACAGAACGTTCAGAGCAGAAAAGCAGAGCTGCTGCCCCACAAATTGCATGCCTGAACGCCAAACTCTCAGCAATTTATCACTATTCTGGGCTGTTTGACATATTGTTGTTGACTAACACCTTAAAAAGAAAGTCTTGCATTTACATAACACTATTCACAGCCACAGGACGTCCCAAAGCACTTGACAGTCAATGATCTACTTTTGAAGTATAGTCCTTTTCCTTTTGGGCCTCCTTATCTCGAGAGACAATGGATATGCGCCTGGAGGTGGTCAGTGGTTTGTGAAGCAGCGCCTGGAGTGGCTATAAAGGCCAATTCTGGAGTGACAGGCTCTTCCACAGGTGCTGCAGAGAAATTTGTTTGTCGGGGCTGTTGCACAGTTGGCTCTCCCCTTGCGCCTCTGTCTTTTTTCCTGCCAACTACTAAGTCTCTTCGACTCGCCACAATTTAGCCCTGTCTTTATGGCTGCCCGCCAGCTCTGGCGAAAGCTGGCAACTGACTCCCACGACTTGTGATCAATGTCACACGATTTCATGTCGCGTTTGCAGACGTCTTTATAGCGGAGACATGGACGGCCGGTGGGTCTGATACCAGTGGCGAGCTCGCTGTGTAATGTGTCTTTGGGGATCCTGCCATCTTCCATGCGGCTCACATGGCCAAGCCATCTCAAGCACCGCTGACTCAGTAGTGTGTATAAGCTGGGGGTGTTGGCCGCTTCAAGGACTTCTGTGTTGGAGATATAGTCCTGCCACCTGATGCCAAGTATTCTCCGAAGGCAGCGAAGATGGAATGAATTGAGACGTCGCTCTTGGCTGGCATACGTTGTCACTATCGCAATTATAGAATCATTGGACTTTACAGCACAGAAGGAGGCCATTAGGCCCATTGTATCCACACCGGCTGAAAAGGAGCCATCAAGATTAATCCCACTTTCCGTAGCCTTGAAGGTTACAGGCCCTCAGGTGCACACCTAAGTATTTTTTAAAAGTTATGAGTGTTTCTGCCTCTACCACCCTTTCAGGCAGTGAGTTTCCGATCCCCACCACCCTCTTGGTGAAAACAATTTTCCCTTGAATCCCCTCTAGACCTCCTACCTCTTACCCTAAATCTATGGTCCCTGATTATGAACACCTCAACCAAGAGGAATAGGGCCTTCCTGTCCATTATATCTAGAAATGCATAATTTTATGCATTTCAATTAGTTCACCCCTCAGCCTCCTTTGTTCCAAAGAACACAACCCTAATATATCCAATTTTTCCTCATAGCTGAAATCATCCAGACAAGGCAACTTCCTAGTAAATCTCCTTTACATCCTCTCTAGTGCAATTGCATCTTTCCTATAGTGCGGTGACCAGAACTATATGCAGTCCTCAAGCTATGGCCCAGTCAGTATTTTATACAGTTCCAGTATAACCTCCCAGCTCTTATATTCTATGCCTTGGCTAATAAAGGCAAGTATCCCGTATGCCTTCTTGACCACCTCATAGAACATAGAACATAGAAAAATACAGCACAGAACAGGCCCTTCGGCCCACGATGTTGTGCCGATCCTTTGTCCTCTGTCAAGGACAATTTAATCTATACCCCATCATTCTCCTTTATCCATATACCTATCTAAAAGCCGTTTGAAAGTCCCTAAAGTTTCTGACTCAACAACTTCCCCAGGCAAGGCATTCCATGCCCCGACCACTCTCTGGGTAAAGAACCTTCCCCTGACATCCCCCTTATATCTCCCACCCTTCACCTTAAATTTATGACCCCTTGTAACGCTTTGCTCCACCTGGGGAAAAAGTTTCTGACTGTCTACCCTATCTATTCCCCTGATCATCTTATAAACCTCTATCATGTCACCCCTCATCCTTCTCCGTTCTAATGAGAAGAGGCCTAGAATGTTCAGCCTTTCCTCGTAAGACTTATTCTCCATTCCAGGCAACATCCTGGTAAATCTCCTCTGCACCCTCTCCAAGGCTTCCACATCCTTCCTAAAATGAGGCGACCAGAACTGCACACAGTACTCCAAATGAGGCCTTACCAAGGTCCTGTACAGCTGCATCATCACCTCACGGCTCTTAAATTCAATCCCTCTGCTAATGAACGCTAACACCCCATATGCCTTCTTCACAGCCCTATCCACTTGAGTTGCAACTTTCAACGATCTATGCACATAGACCCCAAGGTCTCTCTGCTCCTCCACATGCCCAAGAACCCTACCGTTAACCCAGTATTTTGCATTCGTGTTTGTCCTTCCAAAATGGACGACCTCACACTTTTCAGGGTTAAACTCCATCTGCCACTTTTCAGCCCAGCACTGCAACCTATCCAAGTCCCTTTGCAGACGACAATAGCCCTCCTCGGTATCCACAACTCCACCAACCTTTGTATCATCTGCAAATTTACTGACCCACCCTTCGACTTCCTCATCCAAGTCGTTAATAAAAATCACAAACAGGAGAGGACCCAGAACTGATCCCTGTGGCACGCCACTGGTAACTGGGCTCCAAGCTGAGTATTTACCATCTAAGACCACTCTCTGCCTTCTATCAGTTAGCCAATTCTTAATCCAACTGGCCACATTCCCCACTATCCCATGCCTCCTGACTTTCTCCATAAGTCTACCATGGGGGACCTTATCAAATGCCTTACTAAAATCCATGTACACCACATCCACTGGTTTACCCTCATCCACTTGCTTGGTCACCTGCTCAAAGAATTCAATCAGGCTTGTGAGGCAAGACCTACCCCTCACAAAACCGTGCTGACTGTCCCGAATCAAGCAGTGTCTTTCCAGATGCTCAGAAATCCTATCCCTCAGCACCTTTTCCATCAACTTGCCTACCACCGAAGTAAGACTAACTGGCCTGTAATTCCCAGGGTTGTTCCTATTCCCTTTCTTGAACAGGGGCACAACATTTGCCACCCTCCAATCACCTGGTACCACCCCCGTCAACAGAGAAGATGAAAAGATCATTGCCAGCGGCTCTGCAATTTCATCCCTTGCTTCCCATAACATCCTTGGATATACCCCGTCAGGCCCGGGAGACTTGTCTATCTTCAAGTTATTCAAAAACCCCAACACATCTTCCCTCCTAACGAGCACTTCCTCGAGCTTACCAGTCTGTTTCACACCGTCCTCTTCAGTAATACACCCCTTCTCATTCGTAAATACCGAAGAGAAGTACTCATTCAAAACCTCACTTATCTCTTCCGGCTCAACACACAGACTCCCGCTATTGTCCTTGACCGGACCTACGGTCCCCCTAGTCATCCTCATATTTCTGACATACGCGTAAAAGGCCTTGGGGTTTTCTTTTATCCTACCCGCCAAGCATTTTTCATGCCCTCTCTTAGCTCTCCTAATCCCTTTCTTCAGATCCTTCCTGGCCATCTTGTATCCCTCCAGAGCTATGCCTGTGCCCTTTTTCCTCAACCTTATATACGCATCCTTCTTCTTCCTAACAAGACTCTCAACCTCTCTTGTCAACCACGGTTCCCTCACATGACCATCCCTTCCCTGTCTGACAGGGACATGCTTATCAATGGCCCCTACTATCTGCTCCTTAAAAAAGTTCCACATTTCGACCGTGCCCTTCCCTGCCAGCATATGCTCCCAACTTATGCTCCTCAGTTCCTGCCTGACAGCATCATATCTACCCTTCCCCCAATTGTAAACCTTGCCCTGTTGCACATACCTATCCCTCTCCATTACCACAGTGAATGCTACAGAATTGTGATCACTATCTCCAAAGTGCTCGCCCACCAACAGCTCTATCACTTGCCCTGGTTCATTACCTAGTACCAAATCCAATATTGCCTCCCCTCTGGTCGGGCAGTCTACATACTGAGTCAGAAAAGCTTCCTGGACATACTGCACAAACACTACCCCATCCAAACTATTCGATCTAAAGAGTTGCCAATCAATATTTGGGAAGTTGAAATCCCCCATAATTACTACCCTGTGACTTCTGCTCCTTTCCAAAATCTGTTTCCCAATCTGCTCTTCCACCTCCCTGCTGCTATTGGGGGGCCGATAGAAAACTCCCATCAAGGTGACTGCTCCTTTCCTGTTCCTGACCTCAACCCACAGTGCCTCAGTCGGCAGATCCTCCTCGAAAATTCTTTCAGCAGTTGTTACACTATTTCTAACTAACAATGCCACCCCCCCACCTCTTTTACCACCATTCCTAATCTTATGAAAACATCTATAACCAGGTACCTCCAAGAACCATTCCTCCCCCTCACCTATCCACGTTTCAGTGATGGCCACAACATCGTAGTCCCAAGTGCCCATCCACGCCTTCAATTCACTCACCTTATTCCTGATGCTTCTTGCGTTGAAGTATACGCACTTTAACCCTTCTCCGTGCCCATCTGTCCTCTGCGACAGTGCTACCTTCCCCAATACCTCACTACACTCTTTGTCTTTCTGAGTGGACCCACTGGTCCCTGGACTACAAGTCCGGTTCCCATCCCCCTCCCAAACTAGTTTAAACCCTCCCGAACAGTACTAGCAAACCTCCCTCCCAGGATATTGGTGCCCCTCTGGTTCAGATGCAGCCCGTCCTGTTTGAACAGGTCCCATCTTCCCCAGAATGCAGTCCAATTATCCAAGAACTGGAAGCCCTCTCTCCTACACCATTCCTGCAGCCACGTGTTCAGCTGTGCTCTCTCCCTATTCCTAGCCTCACTATCACGTGGCGCCGGCAACAAACCAGAGATAACAACTCTGTCCGTCCGAGCTTTCAGCTTCCAGCCTAACTCCCTAAACTCACTTCTAACATCTGTGCCACCCTTCCTTCCTACGTCGTTGGTGCCAATGTGCACCACGACCTCTGGCTGCTCCCCCTCCCCTTTAAGGATCCTGAAGACGCGATCACAAACATCACGGACCCTGGCACCAGGTAGGCAACAAACCATCCGTGCGTCTCGCTTGCGCCCACAGAACCGCCTGTCGGTACTCCTCACCATCGAGTCCCCGATGACTAGTGCTCTCCCATTCTCCCTCCTTCCCTTCTGAGCCACAGTGCAGGACCCCGTGCCAGAGGCCCGTTCACTGCAGCCTGCCCCCGATAGGCCGTCCCCCCCAACAGTATCTAAAACTGTATACTTGTTGCTGAGGGGAACGACCACAGGAGATCCCTGCACTGACCTCTTCCCACCTCTAACTGTTACCCAGCTGCCTTTGTTTTGTGGAGTAACGACATCCCTGTAGCTTCTATCTATCACCCCCTCAGCTTCCCGAATGATCCTCAGTTCATCCAGCTCCAGCTCCAGTTCCCTAACACGGTCTGATAGGAGCTGGAGACGGATGCACTTCCAGCAGGTGAAGTCGGCAGGGTCACCGGAGGTTCCCCTCACCTCGAACATACTGCAGGAGGAGCACTGCACTCCCCTGGCTGCCATTTCTTTTACTCAATTACCCCTCATCTGCCTGTCCAGCCACCTCCAGGGATCTGTGGACATGCACTCCAAGTTCCCTCTGTTCCTCTACACCTCTCAGTATCCTACCATTTATTGTGTATTCCCTTTCCTTGTTAGCCTTCCCCATATGCATTACCTCACACTTCTCCAGATTGAACTCCATTTGCCACTGTTCTGCCCACCTGACTAGTCCATTGGTATCTTCCTGCAGTCTACAGCTTTCTTCTTCATTATCAACCACACAGCCAATTTTTGTTTCATGTGCAAACTTCTTTATCATACCCCCTACATTCAAGTCAAAATCATTGATATAAACTATAAAAAACAAGGGAACTAATACTCAGCCCTGTGGAACCCCACTGGAAGCAGCCTTCCAGTCACAAAAACATCCATCAACCATTATCCTTGCTTTCTGCCTCTGAGCCAATTTTGTATCCAACTTGTCATTTTGCCTTAGATTCCATGGGCTTTTACTTTTGTGGCCAGTCCGCCATGGGACCTTGTCAAAAGCCTTGCTAAAATCCATATCGACTACATCAAATGCACTACCCTCATCAACCATCCTTGTCACCTCCTCAAAAAATTCAATTAGGTTAGTCAGACACAACTTTCTCAGAGGAAATAATGTAGGAAATGCAGCAGCCAATTTTTGCTCAGCAAGATCCCACAAACAGCAATGTGATATTGACCAGAAAATCTGTTTTTGTGTTGTTAATTGAGGGCTAAATATTGGTGTGGACACCAGGGAGAATGTCCCGGCTCTTCTACAAAATAATGTTATGGAATCTTTTTATGTCCTCCTAAGAAATCACAGGCCCTCTATTTAACATGTCAGTGAAGTGTCAGCTTTGATATCTGTCTTGGAATGAGATTTGAACCAGAAACCTTCTTCCTCTGAAGTGAGAATGCTACAAACTAAGCCATATCTGACACTCAAGCCTTGATGCAGCTTCTTGAAAAGAAGGAATTAACCCTAGAACTTGCACAGTCTGCTGCTTTACCCCATACAGTTATCACTAATGGCTGCTAATAGAAAAGAAATCTGACAGCCCATTCGTGGGATGTGAGCATCGCTGGCAAGGCTAGCATTTATTGCCCACCACTAATTGTCCATGACAAGGTGGTGGTGAGCTGCCTTCTTGAACTGCTGCAGTCCTTGGGGTGTAGGTACACCCGCAGTGCAGCAGCAGGGAGAGTGAATGCACCACCGAGTGGGCATCGCCCCGCCCCGCCCCCCACCGAGCCCCCCCAACACCTGTTTAGACCCCATTTTTAGCATGTACGACAATGAACGAGAGCCCCAGGGACGGCCCACCACCCTCGCCGGCCCGGGCTCTCCTTTTAGACACATACGTCACCGGAATATGCCTGAGGTATTGCAACATGAAGGGCTATGACGTATGTGCGTGGTTGAAAGTTGGGGAGACCGAGGTCTGTGGTGCCTCTTGCCTCAAACAATTCTGTCAGGTGCACCTGGCAAGACTTCGGAATGGACGCCGGCCGCCCCGGCCATGTCGAGGCTGTGGAGTGGGCACACAAGCAGATATCTGCCTATGTGTGCCATGTGGTGGGGGGCGGTTGGCCAAAAAGCTTAGAAGGCCCCCTGATGTTCACATTCGCTTGGCCTATCGCAACGTCTTTGATGAGCTTGAAGCTCGCAGTGCGACTGCGAGAATGCGTAGAAGCCGCCTTATTGCTCGACTGCCCCGCTTTGTAGGGCTAGAATAAGAATAGATTCGATTTTTTCAGGAAACAGCCGGCGCTTTGACGCGGTCTAAAACCCCCAATTAGAGACAGCCCGCTCTAGGTGTATACCCATCCGACAACATGTCCACTATGGACGACCTGATCGAAGAGATTCTTGCAGAGTTGCCAGACCCCGCCCCAGAAGGACAGCAGTTTATTGACCTGGATGACCGGGTTCCTCCCCCAGTACGGCTCCCAGCTGACGAGTGGGTTGAAATCTTGAACGACGCCAAAGACGAGTTTGAAGTCGACGGCGCTGCCGCGGTCTTCTCTACGTGGAGGGTGGAAGCAGAGGATCCGCTTGACGTCGGCGATATTGAGATCGCTGATGGTATGCAGGCCAGAGCCGGCCGACTGGCCCTGGACGCCTGCATGATGGACGCGAGGGCAGCACAGCTCCTCACAACCCTCCCAGAGGGCGAGTTCATCCTGAAGCTCAAGTTTCTGCGTGAGCGGAACGACGGTGACTGGGTTGTCGAAGACAAGTTTGACCCCGTTCGTGCTGAGAGGAAAAAAGGGCAGGGTATTATTGATATCTCTCGGGACACAAAGCCTGGTGTTCTGACTGGGATCGATAGTGTGTTCTATCAGAACGCCTACCCGGTCACCGCGGTTGTGTATGGGCTCTACCCACTCAGAGCCCCAGACCCTGCCAACTTGGTCCCACTAAGAGATGGCGACCTCAACTGTGTAGCCCAGAGAGTTGTGGAGCACTTTGAAGGTGTCCTGAGGGGCCAGGGGCTAACGCCCACACGGCGCCAGAAAATACAGGAGTGGGAGGAGAGAGTTCATGAAACTGGCGCCACGGTTGGCGATGTGGCCGAACTGGAAAAGGTCCTCAAAAGGGCTATCATCCTGCGGGACATTGCCGGCGAGGACATATATAACAGCGGCAAGTACCAGTTTGGTGGCAACGGTGTCAGAGGTAAAGTAGAACTTATTTGCCACAACGGGCACGCCTGGTCTAAAGACCTCCACTTTCCCCAAAGCAGAGAGGTTTACATCTACGAAGGCGATGTTTGGCAGGCCATCCGGGAAGCTACCCAAGATGAGCCAAAAGCGGTCTGGTTGCTGGGCGGCCAAGATAGAAGTCTCACGGTCGACCAGTTTGTGCTCCCGGACGGTCGCACTTATAGGCGGCAGGAGGCCCACGAGAGGCTTCTCAAGGTCTCTGAGGACCTGGGTGATGAGTCGCTTGCCGAGAAAGCCTTCGGAGAGAACCACGCGGCCAGCATCATGGCCAAGAAAAAGAACGGCTGGAAGCCGACCCCGGCCAACCTTCTTGATGACATCCAGAAGGCTTGTGTGGAGCATGGCCACGGCGGGCTCTGGAACTCGATGGACTACGACACCCGAGACATAGTCAGCATCGATATGAAGGCCTGTTACCCAGCCTCCTTTCAGGGAAAAGGTGAAGCCAAGTCCTATTTCGAGCGTTTCGGACATCCAACCCACCGCATGGCCCGTGTAGCCATTAACGGCGCCCTTCCCAAAGACATAGGCGTTGGTTTCGCCGAGGTCCAGGAATGGGAATTTGGCAACTGCCACCCGGTCATCCCCGCGTGGTTTGGAAAGCATTTCGCAGAACACGGCTGGGCTCCAACACCCTTGCTTGCTTTCCTGACAGAGTCTGGCCTTCTAACCACTCTCAAAGTTCGTGAAGCTATCGTCGCCTTTGAGAAACAAACCGAGGTTTGGCTCCCGGAAGACCGCAACCTAGGGTGTAGCATCATCGGCAAATTTACGCAAGGCAGCAAGGCCGACGGAAAAAGATTGACCCGACGGCTGGTGACCGACGAAGGAGAGCTCGACTACCTAGTCAGAGACACCCGCCAAAGCGGCACCCTGGTTGGAGCACCGATGAGATGTTCCTTGGGCCACATCCTCACGTACTACGACGGCTCACAGCCTCAATACGCCCATCTGCGGGCGAGTATGCTGGCCTATGCCCACATCAACCTCCTCTCTATGCTTTCGAGGTTTAAAGCTGAGGAGGCTGTTCGGGTGGCTACCGATAGCATTTACGTCCAAAAAACTGCGCTCTACAAACTCGAAGGGGTCGGGGCATACGTGGTCCCTGAGGCCTGTGGCTGCAGCGAGGAGTGTTGTGTCACTTGCCTGTTGGGGGAAACGTATCTTCCACCAGTTGCTCCGGCCCAGTGGCGTGACAAGAGCGAACGGCTGTACATGCCCATGAAACACGCGGCGTACTTCGCCAAACCCAAGTATGTGAGCCAAATCAAAGACATGCCCGGCTCTGTTGCACCATGCTACGATGATCCACTGACCCGACTCCGCCTGTCCTACCTGAATGGCGGCGGCGGTAGTGGCAAAACTACAAGAACTATTGAGCTGTTCCGCTCCAGAGACCCACTCGTCTTTACACCGACTCACCGTCTGGCCAAAGAGATGCGGGCCAGAGGGGTCAAGGCCCAGACCTACCACAGCTTCTTTCGTTGGAGCGGTCAAACGGAGTGGAGCCCAGAAAGAATGGGTCAGACGTACATTCCCCGCGTCATCATCTGGGACGAGGTCTGCACCGTGCCCCTGCCCGTTCTGGAGACCTTCCTCGACTGGCTCGAACACAGGGGTGTCCAAGTCATTTGCTGCGGTGACCAGGGTCAACCACCGCCGATTGCTGGTGAGATGCCACACGACTGGCTGCAACAGAAGGCTGACTACTACGAGGAGGTCGAGGTCGACCACCGAGCAAAAGACCCGGCCCTCAAGGCCCTCAAAAAGGCTATCCGCCTCCAGCCTGATAAAGTCCAGTGTCGAGAGATGCGAAAGGCACTGCCGGGCTGCTTGGGCTGGGGTCGGTTCGTTGACGTTTGGAA
The DNA here is from genome assembly GCF_036365525.1 of Heterodontus francisci. NCBI lineage: Eukaryota > Metazoa > Chordata > Chondrichthyes > Heterodontiformes > Heterodontidae > Heterodontus > Heterodontus francisci. Next base: position 29,082,281 of record NC_090371.1, on the reverse strand, counting down.
GCCAGGCGACCTTATCCTGGCCTCGAGACAGAAAGTTCGCGACCGAGCACAGGAGCTGCTATTCCAGCGCCACAAGGACCACTTTCAAGACACCCTTGTGCCCCTCCTGTACCACCCCAAGGACAGTCGGAAGCAAAACATACAAGTCACCATCCCAGGCACCAACCGCAGAGAAGAGCTGGTTTTAAACGAAGTCGTGGATGTCAGTATAGAGGCAGCGGAAGCGGCCATCCAGTCTGTTGACTGGCGCCTCGGTTACGCCCTTACGGTCCACTCAAGCCAGGGCCTTACCATTCACGGCCCCCAAAAAGTCTGGATCATCGACGACTATCTCCAGTGGTCAAACCTTGCCTACCTTGCCGTGTCCCGGGTGGAGTACATGCACCAGCTCGAACGGGTAGTCTGTCCCTTGGAGGAGGGTTCCGAGGTCAGGCCCCTAACCGAACAGCAGCTCCGCAAGGCTATCGCAAAGAAGCTCGTGGCCTACAAGCGCCAGGACCAAGCCAAGGGGCTCAGGTTTAACCTGAAGGTCGATCACATCCTGCATTTCAAGGAGGCCCAAAATAACCGCTGTGCCGCCTGCAACATTGAGCTCCTCTGGGCTTACCAGCTCAAGGATACCCAGCAGTTCAGTGTCGACCGGTTAGACAACACCAGAGGCCACGTCCGTGACAACATAAGGTTGACCTGTCTCGAGTGTAACAGAAACAGAGGGGCAGCAGCTCTCAACGTCTGAGGACCCCATCCGGCGGTAGTTGAGTGTCGGGGGGTACTACCAGAAGTTCTTCTCTGACAAAGCCACGCGGCGGGCCGTCAAGCAGGTAGTACAGCACAGGCTCTTCAGGCTTGGTCACCGAGCGTCCGAGCTGGTGAACCGTCAACGACCATATGGGATCGGTCGCACGGCGACGGCCACCCTCCAGCTCGCCGGGTTGGTAAAGATAGCGAACGCTAACCCCAGAAGGGAGCTTTTGCTCCAGAATACCGACAGGACGGGCTGCAGGAGCAGAGGGCTTTTGTGCAACCCGCTGTGCTTTTATGGCCTCAGAAGGCCGCTTGCCGGTCAGCCGGGTCACTTCTCCATTAAAGGCCGCAACAACGGCGGGCAGCCGGGCTACCCACTCGGACGACCGCACACCAGAAGGAAGCCGCATCTCTTGGGCGTACTGGTGCCCGAAGAGCCGCTCGGCCAAGGTCCGGTTGAATCGCTCCACAATCCCCTGATCCCGGTGGCTGTCCACGCGGCCGCGCCTGCCCTCGGCATTGTGTTTTGCGAGCAGCTGATTGACCGCGCCCATAAACTCACGCCCAGGGTCTACCTGGAGCAGCTTGGGCCACCTCAGAGGTCCCCGTCTGTAGATGCGGCCCAGGGCATCAGCAACCTCTTTCGCCTCTTTTGTGGCAAGGGGCTCAGCGGCCTTGAACCGGCTGGCGACGTCGACTACGGTGAGGGCGTACTTGTATGTGTGCTTGCCCTTATGATCGTGGGGTAGAAACAGCAGGTCAGCCTGGTGGACCTCGTTTGGCATATCAATATCAAATTTCGGTCGCGGAATGTGCCGTGGGCCCGGCAAATAGATCTGCCAGATCGCCTGCTTCTTTAGCCATGTCCGGGCCACATCTTCAGAAACCTTAGCAGCAGAAGCCAGTCTCTTGATTGCTGCGAGTCCTTTCCAGTAGCCGCGGGGGCTGTAGTATGTGTTAGACAGCTTGCTGTCGGTCATGAGGGAGGCTTGCGAGATATTCCAGCAGCCCAATCAACCTCCAACAGGCAGAAGCCACAGGTTCGGGCAACTTTCCGGCGGCTGCGCGCAAGTTGGTCGGTCCCCAAGAGCACCATTGCCGCGAAATGCCTCGCCGCTGCTTCGTCACGCCGCCACAGTTCAAGTGACCTCTGTGCGATATCGATCATTGTATGGGCCAGAGGTCCGGGGATTTTGTGCCTTCTGACAATTGTCCCCACCGCAAACATCGCGCTGTAAAGCTCTTCGGAAAGGCCCATGTCGCTTTGCAACTCGATAACCGGCTCGCAAAAAGCGCCGAAAATTAAAACCCACCTCACTACTAACGTTGCGTCTGCCATTACGGCGAGGAGCTCAGCTGAGTCCGGCGCAGTTTTTTCGGATTACTCGGCGAGTTTGTCTGCCACTAAACCTGTCGCAGCCATCCCCACGATGACGAAGGCAATTTCGCGGTCTTTTTGGTCCTCGCTGGGCGTGTAGAAGTCTGAGAGCTGGGGCTCTGGCCCGAAGGGGTCCAGTTTGTGCCCGGTGACTTGGGAGTACTCGCGAATTGCGGCGTCGACATCGTGGAATGTTTGGACTGCGTGGCTCTGCCGGCGGAGCTCTTCATCAACCCAGTCGAGGCGTTTTGTCGGCCTCTGAGACCATTCGGTTTGGGCAGCCTGTAGCTGCTCGACTGCTTTATCGTGTCGCTTGCGCTCCTCGTCAATGCCAGCGCCCCTAAGTGTGGAGAAGAAGTCATTCGCCCCCGAGAACGCAGGGGCGTTGATGAGGGCGCCCCCGACTAGCATTGCAACACTAGCCATTTGACAACAGGGCGCGTCTACTTCAATATGTCTGCAGGGATGATGCCCTGCTTGATAAGCATGTCTTTGGTCGCCATGGCAAGAGCGACGTCTACAACTACCATGCCCACGTCACGAGGCGTAAAGTCGAGCTTTGGAGGCCCCCCCCCCCCCCCCCAACTACCATCTTACCCAATTTGGAATATCCAATAGCTAGGCCAGAGACGACCGCGCCGTGATACAGTGCATTAGCTAGCATTTTGCCGTCGGTTGCTGGGGATGACATATTTGTTTATTCCATCATAAAGGGATCTGGGGAAACCTTTAAATGCTTAGTACCAGGGAGGTCACGCTTAAGCGCCGGGACCGGCGAGTGATTTTTTGCCTGCTGTCCCGCCGGGGCGGCTGACGGCTGCGAATTTGCGCGCGAGCGCTGAAACAAGACTATGCCTGTAAGACCAGCCACTCCTATGATCCATAGGGCCCAGTTTTGTTGCGAAGCATCAGGACCATTCGACCCCGCAGCTGTTTCAGCGACCAGAGGCGCATCAGAAGAATGTTCACGGAGTTGAGGGATGCTGTAGAAACGGCTGAACTTCGCAACGATTCCTCGGTTGTGCGCTGCTCTTCAAGCAGTCGTTCTTGTTTAGCTTTCCGTGCGGCCGCGCCGGCGCGCCCGGCTGCTACCTTGAGGTCCTTTTCTCTCCCGCCTTTAGTCGGTTCCGGAGTTGGGTCCGTCACCCTTTCCACCTGCATATGTTCCGGTGGTTGGTTCACCTGTTGGTTCTCCGCCGTCGACATCAAAGTCACTGTCTGATATTGTCCGGGGACATTGATGTCCAAATTGACAGTACTTTACCGTAGTTAGCGGTCAGCGGCGCTAGAAACATACCGTAGCGGTGGTAGAGCTCGCAGGTAGCACTACTAAGTGCATGTCCAACAAACGGGTCGGCCTCGAGGTCACGCACAAGCGCCGGTCGGTTTTCGGGTGGGATTGGAAGAAACGTACTCACCCACCCCGAGTAAAGCTGCAGGGCCGTCTGCCCTAGCGTCTTTGTCATGCCTGCACCTAGTCTTGCCTCGTAGCGGGCGTATAGCTTCTCAACCTCATCATCGTTCAACGAGTCAACTTGGTCTACAGTCAAAACTTTTCCAAGATAATGTTTGGCCTGGCCTCCTGCTGCTAGCGCGGCGAGCCTTTCGCGGCCCTTGCTTTTTTGTGCGAGATTCGAAGCTTCAGAAACTGAAACTGCCTGTCCTAGCTCCAAAGGAGGAGCTGCGGCTATGTCAACGTCCAACAGTTCGTCGATTAGCTCATCCATCTGCTTTTTGCGAGTCACTTGTTTCGCGATATGGGCCACCCGCTTCCGAGCTCTAATATACTCGTTGACACCCCACGCGACAACGCCAAAAGTAACCAACTGCAACAACAGGCAGCTAATAATCAAAAGTTCTTGCCACATTCTTTCACGATGCGACTTTATAAGCGGCCGGCTGATCAGTTTTTAACAGAAGCTTGGCGTACTTTGTTTGGGCAAGCTGCTGCCGCACCAAAGGTCGCCTTTCTGCGGGGACAATATCGTTCTCGCGCAGGCATTCGTCGAAGGAGTCGCGGTCCTTGCAATGGAACAAAGTCGCCCAGCGGGTCTGCTCACGAAGGTCCTTTAGGACCGAGTTATACTTTTGCGTCAGGACCCAGACCGACTGCATAGCATGGCGGCCGCTGAAGGCGAGCTCCGAGAGCATGTCCTTTTTCTTTGTCATGGCCTTTGCGGCGCTGCAGTCGTCAATGATGCACAGCGTTGGCTCGCCTTGAAACGTCTGGTAGAAGGCCCGCAGATAATCATTGAGTCGCTCGCCGGGGTCCACGACTTAAATTTCTGGGTCCGCCCACACCCAGGAGCACTCCTGATATGACCGATTATACCGTATGGTGGGACACAGGATAACAATGTGCCGAAATAAGCCGCGATAGGGACCTTCAAGCAACTCAAGGACAAATATTGTTTTGCCACAGCCAGTTTGACCGCAGATGATTGCAGCGTGGGGGTCCTTAGGGAGGAAACTAATAAGAGTGCTGAGACGAAGCGCCCATCTTCGATGTTTAGCTGCGCGTCCATTACGACATAGAGGTAGATGTTCAATGCGCCGGCGGCCTCGGCCTGTTTTGTGATCTGTATTGTAACCCCTTCGCTGGCGTTTTCGATGCGACGGCCACTGCCGTGGAGCTGGTCGTCGTCGGTTGACCGCAGGTCGAGGGCAAGAACGTACTTTGACGTTAAGAACTCTCCCAGCGACACATCGCCCAGCGCCAGATCTTTTGAGACTATGGCCACCCCGGGATGGCGTTGGCTACCGGCCGCGAAGAACTTCTTTGCCTCGTCCCACTGCTGGTAGGCGCGCAGGCCTTGAGAGTATAGCTGGTTGGGAACACCTTCGATTGTTACTTCGACTTTGGTAATCTTGGGATTGTAGAAAGCCTCTGGCTCCCGAGAGAAGGCCGCGCCACCGACCGCCGGGTCCTCGAATAGCATCAAGATGCCCTTCATGCTGCGCGCAGGGACGTTGAGGTTAATGTTCCACAACGTATCACTTTTGTCGCGGTTAATTTTGCGGTGGCGGAGCACCCGGTCGTACAGGATTGCGAGACGACCAGCATACTGGTTGCGAATCACCCTGGCCAGCTCGGGGTGGGTGACCATGTCGTACTCCAGGCTGATGTTTTCGATCCTGTAGCTGGTGTTGGCGTCGCCTGTAGCTCGGACCTCACGGCTGTAGTCGTTGAAAGTGAGCTCGTACTCGAGCCTGTCCCCCAGGGCACTTTGGTAGAAAGGCATATGGCTCTCTAGCAGCTCGAAGTCGAGGGGGATGTAGTAGCGGTTGCTGTAGGCACCCGCTATAGCGTTGTCCACATCGTTATTTGTGGCATTCCCGGCACCGACCCGCAACCGGGTCACGTTTCTCTGTGCCGAGGTGTCGATTCCCTGATAAACGGCGTTTTCTCTCTCTTGGGCGGTCTTCCAAAGATCTTGGTAGCAGTGGTAGACGGTCTTCTTCACAACTGCACGGCCGAGATTCTGGACTCCCGTTCGGTTGGCGTCGGTGGAAATCAAGGAGACTGTGAAAGCAAGCCTCGCGGTCCCTGGAACTATGGCGTCGTAGGCCCCGAGGTTAGGGAAACGGACCAGAAGGGTTTGGTTTTCATCGATAGTACTAGGGTTGTTGGTTATGACCACACTTTCACGCCCTTGATCCCGAGGGGGTCTCGGAGGCGCCGATAAGGGTTCAACTTTCGGCCGTATTGACTTAATGCCATTGCGTAAGTATTAAACTTCGAGCGGCCATTATTCAATACCAGCAGCATGGCCGACTTTGAATTTGACAACCAGACGATGTGGCGCAAATGGACGACGGTGAAGCCCCCGTTATTGACCCAACCGACGACGTGTTGCCGTCGTCGTCCGTGGGACAAGGACTGGATACACAGGGGGCCACATCGAACAGTGGCTCATTGCAACAAGAGCTCCTCCAGATGGCGGTAAATGACTGGTACAAGGCCATGGCTGACCGGGGGCTTACCCCCGCCCTCGGTCGAGGCACGACAAAATTTGAGCTGGTCGGCGGGCGGCTACGGCTGAAGGCCGACCCCAACACCGATCTCGTGAACTCCAGGACAGGAAAACCTCTTTCGCTCACCACCATAGGTAGCAAAGTCGGTGGGGGAAATATAATCCGAGAAGAGCTAGGGTTCTCGGATTGGACCCGCGCGTTTGCCGGCTCAGGCCGCCTCGGCCCTCCAGACTGCTAATGCAGAGCTGGGAGAGGCAGCTGCTGCCGTAGATACTGTCGAGCTTCAGGACCTGGGGCGAACCGCAAAAGAGGCCTCAGACGCCGTCCACAAAATGGAGACTACATTCACCGACGTCGAGGTTGATGAACTCCTCGGAACAGCAGACGACCCCCCGTTTAACCTCCGAGGCCTGGACCGAGCCCTGCAGACTATCCAAGGCGAGCTTACCAACAACCTCGCCAAACTCACAGAACTGGATGAGCACATTGCCCTGGAGAAACGCAAGCTGGATGAAACCAACAATTCCGAAGGAGCGGTCCATGAGTTTACTAGACGCCGCATCGCCGAGCGTCTGCGCGACCTGCAGGGGGAAAGAGACGCCCGCCTGGAGGCTGCTTCGGCGAATAGGGAGGCCCTCCGCTCTCAAATCAACCGCATGCGAGAGACCATCACTCGCGTCCTACATAAGGACACTACGCTGGCCGAGCGTATTCGCACGCTCTTCCGTGAGCAAGGCATCATCATAGCGTCCATTCTTACGGCGGCCGGGATGGCAATCTCGACCTTGGTCCTTGCTCTGACTGGCGGTGGCGGGACGCCACCTCCCCCCCCCCACCCCCCCCCCCAGTGCCGTCTGACAAGGGCGGACTAAAAGAGTGGGTAAAAAAAACACCTACAGAACCTCGGGCGTGTCTTGGCCAAACTTGCTGGTAAGGCGGCTGCTGTCCTCCCGGGGGTTGTTGGCTCTATCGTTTCATGGCTCCTAAACATGTTAGGAAAGGTCGCGTCTTGGGCGGCTCAAGATCTTTGAGCTTTTGTAATCGCGGTCGGGGGGTTAGTTCTCGTGGCAGCTCGCGAGTGGTTATCTAATAAGCCAAAGCAAGCCTAGGCTAACCGCAACTGCGCCCACAATTAGGGCTGTTTTTTCGTCCGCGTGTTTTAACCCTTGGGGCGCGACGTGTCAGCTACCCGCATTTCGTGCCGGGGTGTGCTTGCGCCAGTTCCGGGGTTCTGGGGCTTGACCAGGCCGATTTCGCCGGTGTCTGTGGATACGTCGGGTGGGGCCTTGACCACGTTAAGACCCCCGTTGAGACCCAAATTCTGGTCGGCCGTGGCGATAACAATCTCATTGTTGTAGCCCGCCACACGACCGACGCCGAGTAGCATGTCGCTCGGGGCCATGTACAGGCCAATTCCGAAGACATAGTTGACCTCAGACCCAGCGTGCCGCAGGACATCCTGGTAACGGCCGATCGCCGAAGGGAGGTCTACTGGGGAGGAGATGGCGTCCTCAACATTTACCACAAACTGCTTCTGCGCCTCGAAAGCAGTGCCCGAGCCAAGGATACTTGTGCGTGTCTGGGCTTGCGCGCCGAGGATTGCCCAGACGTATGTCCTGATGCTGTCGTTCAGCCGCTCAACCCCTGGTCGGGTGAACCCCTCCGATTTGTCAAGGACAAATGTCTTCCAGGCCTCGTCTGCGTTCGGGGCATCTTGCTTCAAGTAGTCCACGTGGAGGACGCTGTTCGTAGTCTTTTGTGTGAATGACATCCGTCTCGGGTCGTACTGTCCCACAGAATGATAGGTATCGTTGGTCCAGTGGTTGTAGGCCTGACCTAAACCGTCGCTTGGGCCCTGGCATGCCAGGTGGTATGGATGGGGATGTCAAATTCCTGACAAATTCTCTCATATGCCCGGCGATCATACGGGTTGTCGGCGACGCTCCACGCCCGGTCCTGGGGTAATGGTACCTGTAGCTCCCCCAAAATCCTCCTCGTCTGATAGTATAAGTGGAAACGATACTAAGACCGCAGCATTGGATCGGCGGCAGTCAAGTGGTCTTTCAGCGAAACACCACACCCTGTGGTGGCACACCATACAGCAAAGTTGAGCTGATTCTGCCAGAACTGCATCGGGTTGGAATTCCAGGTCTGGATAAGCTTGTCTGAGGATATGTACGGTAAGCGGTACTTCTCGAACACAACAGGGTACTTAGCTTCAAACCACGCACTATCGGCCAATTGCACCTGGGTGTGGGCCTGGGTGAGTGATTGCACCGCCGGCGCGGCGGTCGTGTTTTGCAAACCTGGTCGGTATGACGCATTTCTATTGAAGCTGAACGCCTTGTGATCCATAATTGTAATATGTTTCACACACTGTCAAATGTTCAAAGCGGGGAGGCGATAAGCCTCCACCAATACATTGACAACCGCAGGGGCGACTTGCGGGTTGGTCTTCGGTCTATAACCTACACGGTGGGGTGGTATAACATTGAGGTGGGAGAGTTGTTCTCGTGGAAGAATGGCAACGACCCCATAAACACCGTGGATATACCCCACGGCCTGTACGGCTTTACCCAACCGAAAAATATTATTGACGGTTCTCAAGCGCAGATGGTGGTAAGTGAGACGAACGGGCTAATCACATTAACCGTTGCAAATAGGTGAGAAGTTCTCCTATCTGACGGGCTTCTTTCCCTACTCGGGTTGGATGATGGCGTTGGTGGGGTGTGGCTCGACGCCGGCTCATATGCGGGGCACCGCCCAGTAAACTTTGCGACAAGAAAGGAGCTAAAAATTCACCTTGAGCAGATCAACACTTCGAGCAACTATGCGGGCGGGGCCCCGTCTACACTTCTGACAACGGTTGGGATCGGATGCCACTCATTTGGTGATGTTGGCACGGTTCGAAGGGAGCACCCTGAATTTAAGCGCCTCCGGGATGGTACCGTCGATGAATTGAAAGTGGTGGTGAGAGACGACACAGGAAACAAATTAGACAACCGCCACCTTCCGATATCTGTGACCCTCGAGATTATTACTGTGTAAACATGAGCATTTACGGCCCCGACGGGTGTGAGAATAGGGAGGACACAGACCTGACTGAATATGCAAAAAAAACATATGTGGACACTCAGGGCGGCCTGCGGGTGTTAAAGTTTGGTGACACAATGACCGGCCCTCTTACAATAGACTCTTCAGCTGCGCCTGGAAGAGAGGCACTGACGGCCAACACAGGCGCGGACACGATTGTACTGGAAACTCGCGGCGTGTCAGTACAAACTGGGAACGTAGCCGTTGGAACCACCGCGGGCGGTCCCGACGTTGACATCCTTCAGACCTCAACCGTTCCAGAGGGCGGCATTCACATCAGAAATGCGACAAATACGGCGCACTTTCAGCTTGGCTGGAACGGCGGCGGAAACTTGGAACTGCGTTATGTTGACAATGGTGGACAATCGTCAATGGTTGGCGAATTTAGCCCAGGTCCTTCAGCTAGGCTGACCAACCTCACAGATCCCGCAAGTGCCCAAGATGCGGCCACAAAAAACTATGTAGACGCCGCCCTCGACCATGTGAAACGTTTCAAGGCTGTCCTGCTAGCATCGACGGACCGAAGCTTTCCGTCGATTGACCAGTGGTCAAAGCTCGACTTTGTTGAACTGTCTAGCATACCCGTTGAGGTTGGAGACTTTCTAGACATCCAGGCACACCTCGGAGCCGAATACGCCACCTACAACGACATCGGCGACAAGATTCGGGTTGTTGTGGAGGTCGACTGCGACCGGCTGCCTGAAACCGGGTTGGTCTACAGCATGGCCGGCGGGGACAACTTTGCCGAAACGGCCTACTGTGCTCTCTTTGAACCCGTAGAAGTCGCGACGTCGGGTATTGCGAAGGTCTACCTCGAAGCGCAAGTGAAAGTCACGGCCCCGAGGACACACCTGGCAGCTACACGGCGGCTAAAAAACTCCGTTAATACTTAGCACACCCGACCTAATTGAACTTGACCAGCAAGCGGACATAGTACCCCCATTAGCAGTTTTTGCCACCCAGAACCCACACACCGATTACGAGAGATATAAAGTTGTACATAACGCAATTAAAGTTACCCATACTTGGGATGATTAGATAATGAAGCAAGCAACCGCACCACCCGCATGTGCCAATTCACCACTCTACCCAGAGCTGCCTCTCTCTGAGAGGGACACCCGGCCGGACCAGTCTTACCGGCTTCAGAAGATCTCACAACTAAAAAAGCGCCTTGAGGATGAGCGGGATAAGCGGGCAGGGTGGTACAAAAAATACCGCCGCGGAGTTAACACTCTTGATGGTGTTGACACGGCATTGCTCACGGCCGGTATGGGGATGGGCGTTGGAGGCGTGGGACTTCTAGCCACTAAAATAAAAGCAAAATACTGCGGATGCTGGAAATCTGAAACAAAAACAAGAAATGCTGGATTCACTCAGCAGGTCTGGCAGCATCTGTGGAAAGAGAAGCAGAGTTAACGTTTCGGATCAGTGACCCTTCTTCGGAACTCTAGCCACCAACATCGCGGCCCCCATTGTCTTGGGCCTTGAAATCGCGGCCTTGGCCTGCGGTGTCCTGGGGGTGGCTGGGAAATTTATCGGCCGGCGCCTCGAGGTCAAGGCCAAAAAACACGACCAGATCAGGGTGTTGGCCGAGAGCAAGCTGAACACAGTTGCGGACCACGTCTCAACTGCACTTATGGACGGTAGTATCTCTGATGAGGAGTTCCGCCTGATTGTTGCTGAAATCAACAAGGACGATCAGATGAAAGCTGAGATCCGTGCTGGAGCACGGAAGGCTCACGCCGCCATCGCGCCCCCGGCACTGGACGAGGAGACAAAAAAACTCGCTGATCCAGCTTCATAAAAAAACTGTCAGATACACCGTAAAGTGTAACAAAAACAAGAAATGCTGAATTCACTCAGCAGGTCTGGCAGCATCTGTGGAAAGAGAAGCAGAGTTAACGTTTCGGGTCAGTGACCCTTCTTCGGAACTGACAAATATTAGAAAAGTCACAGATTATAAACAAGTGAGGTGGGGGTTGGGCAAGAGATAACAAAGGAGAAGGTGCAGATTGAAATAGAAAACAATGAAGGTGAACAAGGTAAAAGAGACAAACGAAAATATTCTAATATTTGTCAGTTCCGAAGAAGGGTCACTGACCCGAAACGTTAACTCTGCTTCTCTTTCCACAGATGCTGCCAGACCTGCTGAGTGAATCCAGCATTTCTTGTTTTTGTTTCAGATTTCCAGCATCCGCAGTATTTTGCTTTTATTTTAGTGTTTAATTCACTGCCACTTCTCTTCCAGGAATGCCTACCTTGAAGAAGTTCTGCTCTTCTCTCCGACGGGATTTTTGTTTGTCTCGTTTACCTTGTTCACCTTCATTGCTTTCTATTTCAATCTGCACCTTCTCCTTTGTTATCTCTTGCCCAACCCCCACCTCACTTGTTTATAATCTGTGACTTTTCTAATATTTGTCAGTTCCGAAGAAGGGTCACTGACCCGAAACGTTAACTCTGCTTCTCTTTCCACAGATGCTGCCAGACCTGCTGAGTGAATCCAGCATTTCTTGTTTTTGTTTCAGATTTCCAGCATCCGCAGTATTTTGCTTTTATTACCGTAAAGTTTAGCCGCGTTTGCATTGTGGCCGGGCCACAGGAGGTGTCAGACGTGCCGTTTGTTCGGAGAACAGGCCCAACGTATCAACGTGACCCGCCTCAGTACACCCCCTTAACCCCTATTCCTGCGGAATAGAAACGTGCCAACTTTTTGTGTTTGTCCCCTTTCAGCCACCATACTGCTGTGTTGTGTTTACATTACCGCCTCGGCCGTGTGATAGCGTTCACTTCCTGTCCCACGTTGAGAAATTACAACACATCCTGGAGTTTTTACACAATCTTGCATCAGCCTTCTCGAAAGTTCAGGCTTGTATAATATAGCACAATCATACCAGGATGTAGCCCATTAGGAGCTTGTATTCCGACGACTAAGGTAGGTGCTTGGTTTTAGTGGTCGTTATGTCAAGGCAATCAAATATTGGGAGTCCTGTACAATCTCCCATTGATATAGACACCCCGGATAGTAGCATTTTGGGTGTAGATTTGACGGATAATGAGACACAGTACGCATATCCATGGGACGAACAACAACGACAGCTGATTCAAGCTTACAGAGAATATCACTATGAAATGATGTTTTTTATTGAAGACCTTGACAAGGAAGGACCTGCGGGCAAGTTTATTCCAAAGAAACCAAAGGCAGATTTAAAATCGCTTCTAGAGAACCAAAAGGGGTCAAAATTACTTTCAGGGCAAGATCTTCACAAATATTTGATTCAGAAAATTGCAACAACGGATCCAGTCAACTGCCCTAAAGTGTCTGAGGTGGGTCACTTTACAAACCTGGAAAGCATTTTGAATAATCTGAAATCAGGCTATGATTTGTTAAAAAAACAAAATTCAGTCTCTCTCTCTGCCTCCTTTGATTATGGAGAATGGCTTAACGTGGCATTTGAACTACACAGCATCGAAAAACTGGCCGGCAAAGTATCGGGTACATGGAAAGAATGGCTTGAGGAAAATGTCGGTATTCAAGACTCTTATGCCAGAAAACTGCGTGAAATCGCGAGACTGCTAGGTAAATATGCCCGTTTCAGGACACTAGGTCTTTCTTTTTCGGAAGTTTATCGGCGTAGAAAACAAATAAAGGGTATGCTGATAACAGACAGCAGTGTGGCGCAGTACTGGCAGCAGACCAACTCGTGACATGTCAGTGTACTGTGACTCATAGTCTGCCGTTCCTACATGAACGCCAGTCAGCAGAGTTATGAAAACAAATACCACTCAACCATGAGTGCTGCTTTTTTGGTATGATTACCAATAGTTCCTTGTGTGCAGAGCACAGTGCATTTTTCAGTCCACGATTGGATTGAGGGTTGAGTTTTGCTCACTGACTGTTGTTTGTCACTCTGTGCCTACAGAATGACCACTAATTACAAGCACCCACTTTACTTGTTGGTATACATGCTCCGCCATGTGGGCTGATGTGTGAGGACGTTCCCGTCGTAGCCTGCGTCAGTAGCTTGCAACCTCTGGCTGCGAGTGAAGCCAACACTCACACAAGTGTTCCTGTATGAACGCCGTTGCTATGGTGAATGAGTCATATTATTTACCTTGGATTCTGCGTTCTTGCAGGAACACATACTTTGAGAGCCCGGGCCGGCGAGGGTGGTGGGCCGTTCCTGGGGCTCTCGTTCATTGTCGTACATGCTAAAAATGGGGTCTAAACAGGTGTTGGGGGGCTCGGTGGGGGGCGGGGCGATGCCCACTCGGTGGTGCATTCACTCTCCCTGCTGCTAGTGCTGTTAGAAAGGGAGCTCCAGGATTTTGACCCAGTGACAGTGAAGGAATGGCGATATAGTTCGAAGTCAGAATGGTGTATGGCTTGGAGGGGAACTTGCAGGTGGTGATGTTCCCATGCATCTGCTACCCTTAGCCTTCTAGGTGGTAGAGGTCACAGGTTTGGAAGGTGCTGTTGAAAGGAGCCTTGGTGAGTTGCTGTAGTGCATCTTGTAGATGGTACACCCTGCTGCCACTGTGCATCGCTGGTGGAGAGTGAATGTTGAAGGTGGTGGATGGGGTGCCAATCTAGCAGGCTGCTTTGCCCTGGATGGTGACGAGCTTCTTTAATGTTGTTCGAGCTACACTCATCCAGGCATGTGGAGAGTATTCCACCATTGGGGAGACAAGAGGTGAGTTACCCACCACAGAATTCCTAGCCTCTGACCTGCTCTAGTAGCCACAGTAGTTATGTGGCTGGTCAGTTCAGTTTCTGATCAACGGTAACCCCCAGGATGTTGATAGTGGGGGATTCAGTGATCATAATGCTATTGAACATCAAGGGGAGATGATTAGATTCTCTCTTGTCGGAGATGGTCATTGCCTGGCACTCGTGTGGCACAAATGTTACTTGCCATTTATCAGCCCAAGCCTGGATATTGTCCAGGTCATTCTGCAACTAGACATGGGCTGATCAGTATCTCAGGAGTCATGAATGGTGCTGAACATGTTTGCTGATGATTGCACAATCTCCACTTCTGAACTTATGATGGAGGGAAGATCATTGATGAAGCAGCTGAAGATGGTTGGGCCCAGGACACTACCCTGAGGAACACCTGCAGTGATGTCTTGGAACTAAGATGATTGACCTCCAACAACCACAGCCATCTTCCTTTGTGCTGATATGACTCCAACCAGCAAAGAATTTCCCCCCGATTTTGACTCGAGTTTTACCAGGGCTCCTTGATGCCACACTCGGCGAAATGCTGCCTTGATGTCAAGGGCAGTCACTCTCACCTCACTTCTGGAGTTCAGCTCTTTTGTCCATGTTTGGACCAAGACTGAAATGAGGTCAGGACCTCGTAGCCCTGGTGGAACACAAACTGAACGTCAGTGAGCAGGTTCTTGCTGAGCAAGTGCCACTTGATAGCACTGTCAACGACCCCTTCCATAATTTTGCTGTTGATTGAGAGTAGACTGATAGGGTGGTAATTGGCCAGGTTGGATTTTTCTTGCTTTTTGCGTACAAGGCATACCTGGGCAATTTTCCACATTTCCTGTTAGATGCCAATGTTGTAGCTGTACTGGAAAAGCCTGGCTAGGGGCACGGCTAGCTCTGGAGCACCTCTTCAGTCCCATTGCCAATATGTTGTCAGGGTCCATTGCCTTTGCAATATCCAGTGCCTTCAGTCATTTCTTGATATTACGTGGAGTGAATCGGATTGGCTGAAGACTGGCATCTGTGATGTTGGGGAACTTCGGAGGAGGCCGAGATGGATCATCCACTCGATAAGAATGCTTCAGCCTTTTCTTTTGCACTGATGTGCTGGGCTTCCCCATCGCTGAGGTTGGGGATATTTGTGGAGCCTCCTCCTTCTGTTAGTTGTTTAATTGTCCACCACCATTCACGACTGGATGTGGCAGGATTGCAGAGCCTAGATCTGATCCGTTGGTTGTGGGATCACTTAGCCCTGTCTATTGCATGGTGATTCCGCTGTTTGGCATGCAACTAGACCCGGGTTGTAGCTTCACCAGGTTGACACTGCAGTTTTAGGTATGTCTAGTTCTCCTCCTGGCATGCCCTCCTGCACACTTCATTGAACCAGGGTTGGTTCCCCCGGCTTGTTGGTTATGGTGGAGTGGGTGATATGCCAGGCCATGAGGTTACAGATTGTGGTTGAGTACAATTCTGATGCTACTGATGGCCCACAGCGCCTCATGTATGCCCAGTTTGAGTTGCTTGATCTATTCAAAATCTATCCCATTTAGCATGGTGATAGTGCACACAACACGACGGACGGTATCCTTAGTGTGAAGACGGGACTTCGTCTCCACAAGGACTGTGCGGTGGTCACTCCTACCAATACTGTCATCAACAGATGCATCTGCGACAGATAGAATGGTGAGAATGAGGTCAAGTAGGTTTTTCCCTCTTGTTGGTTCCCTCACCACCTGCCGCAGACCCAGTCTAGCAGTTACGTCCTTTAGAACAAAGCCAGTAGTGGTGCTACCAAGCCACTTTTGGTGATGGACATTTAAGTCCTCCATCCAGAGTACATTCTGTGCCCTTGTTACCCTTAATGCTTCCTCCAAGTGATGTTCAACATGGAGGAGTACTGATTCATCAGCAGAGGGGGGCGGTAGGTGGTAATCAGCAGGAGGTTTCCTTGCCCATGTTTGACCTGATAACATAAGACTCCATGGGGTCCAGAGTCAATGTTGAGGACTCCCAGGGCAACTGCCTCCCAATTGTATACCACTGTACCACCACCTCTGGTGGGTCTGGCCTGTCAATGGGGCAGGGCATACCCAGGGATGGTGATGGTGGTGTCTGGGGTATGAGGTATGAGGTATGAGGTATGATTCCATGAGTATGTCTGTGCCAGACTGCTGCTTGGCTAGTCTGTGGGACAGCTCTCCCAATTTTGGCACACGCTCCCAGATGTTAGTCGGAGGACTTTGCAGGGTCAATAGGACCATTGTCGTTTCCAGTGCCTAGGTCAATGCCAGGTTGTTGGTCTGGTTTCATTCCTTTTCTTAGAACTCGTAGCTGTTTTGAAATAACTAAGCGGCTTGCTAGGCCATTTCAGAGGGCTCTTAAGTGTCAATCACATTGCTGTGGGTCTGGAGCCACATGTAGGCCAGACCAGGTAAGGACAGCAGATTTCCTTCCCTAAAGGACATTAGTGAACCAGATGGGTTTTTACAACAATCGACAATGGTTTGGTGGTTGCCATTAGACTAGTTTTTAATTCCAGATTTATTACTAGAATTCAAACTTCACCATCTGCTGTGGTGGGATTCGCATTCCTGTCCCCAGATCATTAGCCTAGGCCTCTGGATTTACTAGTCCAGTGGCAATACCACTACACATCGTGATGGTATGTTTTAAAGTATCTTTAATTTTATTTTAATAAAAAGATAAAATGCTGGAACCTCAGCCGGTCAGGCGGCATCTGTAGAGAGAGAAATAGAGTTAATTGGGGAATTGTAACTGGGTTTGGGTCGTGTGGCGGGTTATAGTTTTAAAAATCAGAATCACAACCAACATTCCCTCTAAGCTGCTTGGGTGCGTGGCCTTACAGCAATCGGGAATGTACCAGGTACGAAACAATCAACATGCCTTTTAAGATGACTGCATGTGCATTCATGTATCACTCTTAAAGGGACAGCACAGTGCAACAAGCTGTTCACGCACAGCAAACAGAAGTGATCCCGACTCAAACACCCCTCCAAATCCAGGCTTTAACTGGAGCCAGATTGGTACTTTAAAGATGATAATGGGGCTGCAAGCCTCTGATTTCCCCCCCCTATCCCCCCAACCAGGCCTTCAACACCACCTCCCCCTCAGACCTCTGATTCCCTTCCCAAGCCTCCAATTCCTCCTCTCCCCTGGTTCTGAAATCCACCCCCTCCCCATACTGCTGTTCAACCTCCCCTCCATATCTCCGAACTTCCTTCTATGCCTCCCGCACCTTCCAAGCCTCTGAACCCACCACCCCCAGGCCTTCGATTCCCTTCCCCCCACAACATCAAGCCTCCGCACCCAACACCGCCCCCTCAACACAGTCTCTGATCTACACCCTCACGTCCCCTATTCAGGCCCCCATAATGCCCCCAATACCCCTGCCATGCCCCCTCCCACCCCCGTCGAGGCCTCCTTGTCGCCTGCCAGAATCAACATCTCCCCCATTCCACCACCCTCACCGATCCCCTTGGATTGAATCACATAGAAGTATCTCAAAATGCAGAAAATAAAAAAACTAAACAAGAAACAATTATCATTTGATGCAATGAACTGGGAAGCACTGGAACTGTGAGGGGAAACTCTCCGCTTTTGTTCTATAGGATTAGCTGCCTGTGAGATGGCCTGCCAACCTTTTACATTGACCTCAATTTTGCATTCAAGAAGGTACAAGATTTCAGTGGTGATTCTGAACTACTAATTGAAGCTGCAGAGAGCATGGGGCAGGGGATCATGATGGAGTTCTTTCTCCAACCCACATTCCCTGAAAGTGTAGATCCCATTGTACAGGACCATATGGAATTAGTCGTACTGGCAAAGCTTGTCAGTTGATAGGCAATCCTGCTCTCACCTTTAGCCTAGAACCTCTCTTTCTGCATTGCAATATTTTTTTCCCTAATTAACTGAACCAACTCTATGTTCTCTTCAGAGGAGAGAGGTTCAAGGGGAGATTTAATAAAGTTGTTCAAAATTATGAAGGATTTTGATCAAATAGATTAGGAGAAACTGTTTCCAGTCACAAACGTACAATAACCAGAGGACACAGATTTAAGGTACTTAGCAAAAGAACAGAAGGGAGATGAGGAGAATTGTTTTACACAGTGAGTTGTTATGATCTGCAATGCACTGCCTGAAAGGGTGATGGAAGCAGGCTCAATCATAAATTTCAAAGGGCAATTGGATAAATACTTGAAAAGGAAACATTTTCAGGGCTACAGGGTAAGAGCAGAAGAGTGGGATGAATTGGATAGCGCTATCAAAGAGCCAGCACAGGTATGTTGGGCTGAATGATCCCCTCTGGCTATATGTTTCTATAGTTCTTGCAACTAATTTTACTGAACCTCCTTGTCTTGCTCCTATGAAACTTCAACTTACACTGCATGCTATGCAAGTCTTCAACATATTTGCCTTGAACTTTCAAGCTGGCTCCTCACTTAGTTAAAATAAAGGCTAATCACACTATTATACTTACCTTCGGGGAGCGGAGAGCAGTCGGACCTGTGTGGGAATGCCTAGAACCGGGAGCGGATAAATTCAGCACGAGGTTCGGGACCTTCACTTAACTTCCGGGAACGGAGAGCAGTCCAGGTGCACCAGAGTTTTGAAAAAAGACGTCGACAGTGATATTACAGGAAAGCTGCAAGGTGATTGGTTGGTGAGTAATTGCTGTTAGGGAATAACTCTAAATAGCTGGGTAAGTAACTAAAAGTAAAGGGAAATGACTACAGTTTTTAAAAAATATAGTAGGTAGTCTTTTTTCAGGGAATCAAGGTCCCTAATGTATATAATCTAATTTTTGGGTAATTTAAGGGGATAAATTAAGGATAAGTCATGGCAGGGCAGATTGGCAAAGTGGAGTGCTCCTCCTGTGCAATGTGGGAAGTCAGGGACACTTCCAGTGTCCAGGACGCACACGTGTGCAGGAAATGTCTCCAGCTGCAGCGACTCGAAAACCGGGTTTGGATCTGGAGTGGCGGCTGGAGACACTGAGGGGCATCTAAAAGGCTGAGATCATCATGGATAGCACATACAGGGAGGTAGTCACACCGCTGGTAAAGACTGCTCAGGCAGAAAGGGAATGCGTGACCCCCAGGCAGAGTAGAAGAATTAAGCAGGTAGTGCAGGAGTCCCCTGAGTCCATCTCCCTATCTAACAGATTTTCCACTTTGGATACTGTTGGGGGAGATAGCTTCTCAGGGGCCAAGTCTGTGGTATCGCAGGTGGCTCAGCTGCACAGGAGGGGAGGAAAAGGAGTGCGAGAGCTATAGTGATAGGGGATTCTATCGTAAGCGGTACAGATAAGTGTTTCTGTGGCCGCAAATGTGACTCCAGGATGGTATGTTGCCTCCCTGGTGCTAGGGTCAAGGATGTCACGGAATGGCTGCAGGATATTCTGAAGGGAAAGGGTGAGCAGTAAGAGGTCATGGTACACATTGGTACCAACGACATAGGTAGAAAGAGGGACGAGGTCCTGCAACAAGAATTTAGGGAGCTAGATAGCAGATGAAAAAGCAAGACCTCAAAGGTTGTAATCTCTGGATTACTCCCGGTGCCACGTGTGCGTGAGTATAGGAATAGGAGGATAGAGCAGATGAATGCAGGGCTGAAGAGATGATGCAGGAGGGAGCACATTAGTTTCCTGGATCACTGGGTCTGTTTCTGACAAAGGTGGGACCTGTACAATTTGGACGTGTTGCATCTGAACCGGAACGGGACCAACATCCTTGCTGGGCGGTTTGCAAGTGCTGTTGGAAGGGTGGGGGTTAAACTAATTTGACAGAGGGATGGGATACAGAGTGGAGGTACAGTAGGGGGTGATGCACAGTCAAACATAGAAGAGAAACTGAGTCAGTCTGGAAGGCAGAGCAAATATAGACCTGTTAAGGCACAAGTGAAAAGTGCAAGGGTGGATTGCATCTATTTTAATGCAAGGAGTCTTACTAGTAAGGCAGATCAATTGGGGGTGTTGATTAGAACATGGGATTATGATATTATTGCTATCACAGAGACATGGTTGAGGGACGGGCAGGACTGGCAGCTCAATATTCCAGGGTATAGAATCTTCAGGCGTGGCAGGGGAGGGGATAAAAGAGGAGGTGACATTGCACTGTTGATAAAGGAGTCAATTACTGCAGTAAGGAGGGATGATATCTGAGAACGTTCCTCAAATGAGGCCATATGGGCAGAACTTAAAAACAAAAAGGGGTAATCACTGGGCTGGGAGTGTACACAAGCCTCCAAACAGTCAGGGAGAGATAGAGCAGCAGATATGGAGGCAAATCTTTGAGAGGTGTAAAGATAATAGGGTAATAATAGCAGGGGATTTCAACTTCCCTAATATCAACTGGGATAGTCTCAGTGCAAAAGGCTTAAAGGGGGCGGAATTCTTAAAATGCATAGAGGAGAACTTTTTGGGCCAGCACGTAGAAAGTCCTAGAAGAGAAGGAGCAGTACTGGATCTAATCCTAGAGAATGAAGCTGGAAAAGTGGTAGAAGTGTCAGTGGGGGAGCATTTCAGGGATAGTGACCATAACGCTGTAAGATTTAAGGTAGTTATGGAAAAGGACAAAGACGGACCGGAAATAAAGTTACTGAATTGGGGGAAGGCCGATTTCAATTTGATAAAATAGGATCTGGCCAAAGTGGACTCGGAGCAGCTACTTGTAGGAAAGTCTACATCAGACCAGTGGGAGTCATTCAAAGAGGAAATAATGAGGGTTCAGATCCAACATGTACCCATTAAGGTGAAGGGTAGGACCAACAAGTCCAGGGGTCCTGGATGTCAAGGGATATAGAGGATTGGATCAGGAAAAAAAAGAAGTTTATGACAGGTTCAGAGCGCTGAAAATGCGGAGGCACTAGAGGAATATAGAAAGTGTAGAAATTACTTAAAAAAGTAATTAGGAGAGCGAAGAGGGGACATGAAAAAACACTGTCGGGCAAGATAAAGGAAAATGCTAAGATGTTTTATAAGTATATTAAGGGCAAGAGGATAACCAGGGAAAGAGTAGAGCCCATTAGGGACCAATGTGGCAATCTGTGTGTGGAACCGAAGGACATAGGTGAGATTTTGAATGATTACTTTTCATCTGTGTTCACTATGGAGAAGGACAATGTAGATGTAGAGATCGGTGAGGGGGATTGTGATATACTTGAACATACTAGCATTGAAAGGGAGGAGGTATTAGCTGTTTTAGCAGGCATAAAATTGGATAAATCCCCAGGCCCAGATGAGATGTATCCCAGGCTGCTATGTGAGGCAAGAGAGGAGATTGCAGGGGCTCTAACACAAATTTTCAAATCCTCTCTGGCCATAGGAGAGTACCAGAGGACTGGAGGATAGCAAATGTGGTACCATTATTCAAGAAGGGTAGCAAGGATAAACCAGGTAATTACAGGCCGGTGAGTCTAACATTAGTGGTTCGGAAACTATTGCAAAAATTCTGAGGGACAGGATTAATCTCCACTTGGAGAGGCAGGGATTAATCAGGGATAGTCAGCATGGCTTTGTCAGGGAGAGATCGTATTTAACTGACGTGATTGAATTTTTCGAGGAGGTGACTAGATGTGTAGATGAGGGTAAAGCAATTGATGTAGTCTACATGGACTTCAGTAAGGCTTTTGATAAGGTTTCGCATGGGAGATTGGTTAAGAAGGTAAGAGCCCATGGGATCCAGAGTAATTTGGCAAATTGGATCCAAAATTGGCTTAGTGGCAGGAGGCAGAGGATAATGGTTGAGGGTTGTTTTTGCGAGTAGAAGCCTGTGACCAGTGGTGTACCACAGGGATCGGTGCTGGGACCCTTGCTGTTTACAGGAGGTATGATCAGTAAGTTCGCAGATGACATGAAAATTGGCGGTGTCGTAAGTAGTGAGGAGGAAAGCCCCAGATTACAGGATGATAGAGATGGGCAGGTAAGATGGCGGAGCAGTGGCAAATTAAATTTAATCCTGAGAAGTACAAGGTGTTGCATTTTGGGAGGATTAAAGGCAAAGGAATACACAATGGATGGTAGGACCCTAGGAAGTATGGAAGGTCAGAGGGACATTGGTGTACTTGTCCATAGATTACTGAAGGCAGCAGCACAGGTAGATAAGATGGTTAGGAAGGCATATGGGATACTTGCCTTTATAAGCCAAGGTATAGAATATAAGAGCAGGGAGGTTATGATGGAGCTGTATAAAATGCTAGTTAGGCCACAGCTGGAGTACTGTGTACAGTTCTGGTTGCCACACTATCGGAAGGATGTGATTGCACTGGAGAGGGTGCAGAGGAGATTCACCAGGATGTTGCCTGGGCTGGAGCATTTCAGCTATGAAGAGAGACTGAAAAGGCTCGGGTTGTTTTCCTTAGAGCAGGGAAGGCTGAGCGGGGACATGATTGAGGTGTACAAAACTATGAGGGGCATTGATAGGTGATATAGGAAGAAACTTTTTCCCTTGGCGGTTGTGTCAATAACCAGTGGACATAGATTGAAGATAAGGGCAGGAAGTTTAGAGGGGATTTGAGGGAAAAAATGTTTACGCAGAGGGTGGTTGGAATCTAGAACGCACTGCCTAAAGAGGTGGTAGAGGCAGGAACCCTCACAATATTTAAGAAGTATTTTGATGAGCACTTGAAACGCCATAGCATACAAGGCTACGGGCCAAGTGCTGGAAAATGGGATTAGAATAGGTAGGTGCTTGATGGCCGGCACAGACATGATGCGCCGAAGGGCCTGTTTCTGTGTTGTATAACTTTATGACTCTAATCTCTATTGTTCATAAAATCTCAAATGGTTGAATCTCCTATTTCTTTTTGCTTTACCTCCTCTAAATTATAAGTTTTAAGAACTGAAGCTTCACATCCCCTAACGCCTACTTCTTCATTGATTCCACCTTCTCTCCAACTCATATCCACCTTGAACTTTGAGCCTGGCTCTTAACTAGATTTTTCCATTGAAAAGAATCTTGCAGTGTTGGGATAAATTCAAGGTTTGTGCAATATTTGCTTAACACACAATTAAAGAAATGTTTTTTTCCTGGATCACAGTGCACAAATAAAACAGTACTGCTTATTGCAGGTGGAGTTCACAGAATCATTCCTCTTGAGCGTTGCACAAGTACAAATAAGCTTTGCACCACACAAGAGTCTGATGGTTTCATGAAACCAAGGTTTTTGCAGGTTGAATAATCGCAAGTTGTTTCCACTAATTAACAACTCAAACATAAAAGAGAAGTTTGATTAAATTTTTGACATGACGGTTAATAGAATAGGAATGCTTTATTGCAACTGGCCATCAAGGGTAGGACAACAAAGGAAATCGGAGAAACATTTGGAAAGGAGCAATGATGAATGGGGAAAGAAACGAGAGGGTAAGTTTTACACTGCAAGCACCAGTGTAGAGCATCTTCCAACAGCAGGGCATATTAGAAAATGACGTGGGCCTTTGGAGGAGCAGTTTCATAGGGACCACAGACTGGGAAATTACATGCCTGAAGAACACGTCTGACTCCATATTTACCCTGCAGTACATATATATGTAATTATCATGAAGTATGCTTCAATGTGCTTAGCCTGACTTAGATATCTATTTCTGAATTTACAGAGTGCATATCTGTCTCTATTTCATGCTAAAGTAGAGAACCGCCTCTGTACATATTTTGAAGTACATATCTGTCCATATACTTATTCTGAAGAACACTTCTATCTTTGCATTTACCTTGAAGGACACATCTATCTCAAAATTTACTCTGAAGTGCACACCCTTCTCCTTAATTACCCCAACACTAAAGGACCAATAAAGGTGTCAAGGACATTATTGCTTGTGTTTACCCTATTACTAACATTATTTTTTGGAAGGTACGTTTTTTTAATTAAATGATGCCAAGGTGAGTCAGATTGAGCCTTTGATCAAGTAGGTGAATCTTTCATTCATGCGCAGTGAGTCAAGCAGGCTGCATTGAATGTGAACCAGTGGACAAAATAGCTCAAAGCCTGATGTGACATGTGTAATGAGTTCTTTATGCTGTCTTGTGCAACATAAATGAGATGCATGGGGTCCAGTTTGTTGAAGAATTCTAACAGGTTGATTAACAGCTAAACTCGTCTGTACAATACAGACCAAACTATATACAGAACCGTCATCTGGGTGTTAGGTTACAGAGTGACGCTGACTTGAGGTCGCATGACTACATTCTGGTACTTGGCTCATTAATGAGATCTTAAAGGGACATCATTCTTAAGGTGAACATAAAACACACCCTTTCTTTCCAAAGTTGTCTCAAATGCTACAAGTCAAAACACAGAACATTAGATACATCAAAATAAAAGCAAAATACTGCGGATGCTGGAAATCTGAAATAAAAACAAGAAATGCTGTAACCACTCAGCAGGTCTGGCAGCATCTGTGGAATGAGAAGCAGAGTTAACGTTTCGGGTCAGTGACCCTTCTTCGGAACTGAAGAAGGGTCACTGACCCGAAACGTTAACTCTGCTTCTCATTCCACAGATGCTGCCAGACCTGCTGAGTGGTTCCAGCATTTCTTGTTTTTATTTTATATTAGATACATCAAGATTAGTTATATGGGGTAGAGATTACAAAATTTACAGGTACAAGGATAGGGATTATTAAATTTACAAGAGCAGGGGCTTAAAAGTCCATATCTCATTTTGGTGGTTTGACAACTCTTGCTCGGGGAATTTGCGTTTCATCTGTTACTGTTTTTTCTCAAGTTTCTCCCTGTCTGCATTCAGTTTCCATTGCTCTGCCTTCAGCCTGCTAATATACTTTTTTTTAAAATGTATTTTATTTATTTAGAGATACAGCACTGAAACAGGCCCTTCGGCCCACCGAGTCTGTGCCGACCATCAACCACCCATTTATACGAATTCTACACTAATCCCATATTCCTACCACATCCCCCCCTGTCCCTGCATTCCCCTACCACCTACCTATACTAGGGGCAATTTATAATGGCCAATTTACCTATCAACCTGCAAGTCTTTGGCTGTGGGAGGAAACCGGAGCACCCAGCGAAAACCCACGCAGACACAGGGAGCACTTGCAAACTCCACACAGTACTCTGTTGCTTTTCTCAAGATGACCACTTTTGAGGTTCTGTTCGTTCCTGAAAGTTCCGGCACCTCATCTCGAATAGCCAAAAGACAATGCTTCAACTCAAGGACTTGTTGGGGGAGGAGTACTTGGCCTCATGGAGGTACATGCTCATTCTGGCTCATTTTGGTGCTGACGGTTCTCTAGAGAGCAGAGGTGAGGACGTGACATATTTGTGCTGCTGAGGGTTTCCAGACCGCACCGTTTGATGTTGGCCAGAGTCTGCGAGCGGGTTCCAGTCCCTGGAGATTTCCCCTTGACAATGCTCCCCACTGCCAGCCTTTGCTTCTCAGTGTTCTCAGTGGTTACAGCATCAATCCCTTCTTCTAAGTCACTGGAGTGTGAAGAAACACTGCCTGTTGACATAGAGCTTTCACCATCTGAATTTGAATCTTCATTCTCTTGGTGTGGCATCTCTGATAAGAGTCTGATACTCTCCAAATCATAACCACTGAGATCCTGGAAGGACTGTGACTCAATGTGGGTATCCTTGGTCTCTTCTGCTGTAATGGGTACCTTGGTGACCTCATGGATAGTTGAGGTCCTTACATGCTGGCAGTCCTGCCACTGCTGGCTCCACTTGTGTCTACCAGGTAAAATATTGCCATAGCTGCATTGCATTGTTAGTGTGCCACTACAAGGGATGGGTGACCCACTGCATGCAGATAACTTTGCAACTGTCAGTTGTGTCATTGATTTCCAATGGGTAAACTACATATCCTTCAGCGTTTGGACTGGTAGGATATTTGCACTAGCTCCAGTGTCACTCTTAACCCTGAGTGTGTGTTTGCCAACTTTCTTTGGGCATGTGATGTTAATGGTAACAAAAGCTTCCAGTTGTTTGACTTCATCAACATGATGTGTCAGGTTCACAATGCGGAATGTCTCTTCATCTTCTGGCTGAGAATTGCTCCACTCTCTTGTCACAGTTCTGTTTCACTGTGGACTTTGTGTATCAGCTTATGTTTGCACAGGTCTCTGGCGCTGTCTTTGCTGCTGTTGCCCTGTTTGCTTGTGTCCTACTGTGACTTTTGGCTGTGTCTTTGGAGCCAGATGTCTTGCATAGGCAGGTCCAGTATCCTTTTGCACTGCACACCTTGCACAGGTCTTGAAATGCAGGACAACTTTGCGGTGAGTGGGACAAAGCACACTTACCATACCACTTGCTTGTTTTTTGTGAACTGGTTTTGGTGCCGATACTGTTGGTTGCATCTAATGCTTTCAGATGCTGTTGTCCAACAACAATGGCTTCATATTTCCTGCCAGCTTCTAGCTGTGTATCAATGCTGTGGCCTTTCTTTTTCCTCACGAGGTATTTTGAAATGCTTCAATGGGAGTTGAGACAATCAGCAGCTCCATTCGATGCTTTGACAGCTCAGTTTCTGAAGAAGCGCATTCGTTGCCCTTACTACAGCATCCATTGGTCTATTGATTCCTGTGGCTGTTGCCTGTAGGCCATCAATTCCAAGCGGTGAATTCTAAAATTCACTCTTAATTGGAACAGATCTTCTAGCATTTTCCATATCTTTGCAGGGTCTTTCTGGTCCACTTCAGATAAGCCAGAGGTGTTGATTCTGTGTAATACCTCATTTTCAACTGCTATCAGTATTTTTGGTTCTACAATCACTTAGTTTGTGAAGAATAACTGCATTCTCTGTTTGAAAAGTTTGAATTCGGATAGGTTATCAATGGCCTTCCAGCTCATGCTGGGAAGTTGGTATCCATCTTTCTGCTGTTGTTTTGTTTTCTGCTCTTTATTTAACTTTGTTCACCTCTGTGTGTATGTCTGCAGCCTGTATTTATTATGACTTTTCTATTTGTGGTTTCAAACTGGTTTTAAGACTTGTTCTATTCATTCTGCACTGTTTCCCCTTTAAAAAACTCTGTTATTTAGACTAGCTGCTTGGATAGACAGTAACAGGTGTTTGATAGTTTTCTCTATTTATCTTGCTTGCAGCACATAAGTTTGTATGTTTACACAGCTGTTCAATAGACAGTTCAACTGCTTTTTTTTGCTAGAATTTGTTTACGTTCTTCACGCTCGAGTGTCTTATTTTTTTTTTAGCTATGGCTACGTGAATGGAGACTCTGCAGTGTTTGGGGGTTTCCTGCGCTTTTGCCTCATATAATGGCGCTGACCTCGATCAGCAGAGGAAAGGAATCGTGTTTTCCTCAGTTATTTTCTCCCTCCCACTGAGCCTTTTAAAAAAAAATCAAGTTTTTAAGCACTTCATAGCTTTTTTTGTTAAACGGGGATTCCTCGACGGAGGACACAATGACTCACCCGATCGCAAGAACTTATTTACATCTGTTTGTCTGAGCTCTCTCTTCTACAGCTGAAAGTAAGTTATTTTTTCTTTCCACTGGGCAAGTATTTCTGTTGAACTTTCTCTCTTTTGGCTGTAGGAAGGGTCATTTTCACTGCTGTTTTACCCATGGTCTTCAACTTCGACTTTGTCTTTTCACCACAGCTGCCACCATATATGAGATCTTTATGTTGCCATATGTACAGAGCAAACTTCACCTGGCTGTTTAGTTGCGGAGGGACTCTGGCTTGTAGTTATATGACTAAAGCCTGGAACTTGGCTCATTAGCATACAGTGATCTTAAAGGGGCATCACTTTTAAGACGATCATACAACAACATGTTAGTCCACGAATAAACCCAAATGATATCTGTATGCGTGCTGACAGGTTATCATATTTTGTCGGATCATTTTCACGGTATCCATTTCAGTAATGCTGTTACTAGTTTCATGGGTATTAGAAGAAGTGAAGGGCTTTGGAGGAGTGAGCTCATGTTGACAGTGTGGTATTCATTTCGTTGTCATCTTAAGAGAGGTATGTCTGGGTGTATCACCAGCCTGAATTGGAGAAAGTCATGCACTTATGTGCTACATAACCAAGCGGAGAAAAGCTCTCAGGCTGACACATTTAAGAGCACATTCAATAAAAAGAAGACAAAGCTAGTTTCAAATTGTGCATTTTATATAACACCTAAAAGAAGTAGGTGCATTTAGATCGTAGCAATCACATTTCATGGAAACAATTCCAAATGGCACAATTCATTTCTTTTGATGGCAGTTACTGCTGTTATGTAAGCAAACACAGCAGACAATGCAACATCCCACAAAGCAGTGTGATGATTCACCAGGTAAATTGTTTTAGTGGCAAATGAGAGATGTCATGACATGGGACGAAATCCATGACCTTCATTCAGAGGATTTTTGAAGTCCCTCTGAACCTCTGATGCAGGCAGAAGGACCTCAGTCTAATGTTTCATTAAAGGATACCACCTCTGATACCACCTAGCCTTCCATCAACACTGCTTTAGAATGTGCTGGGATTATGAGCTGAAACCCCAAATATGGATTTCCAATCCATAACCTTCGGATTCAGGGGACAGAGTGCTACCAACTATGCCAAGCTTAAAGGTAACAGGAAATACTCTATGATTAGCACATAAGAATGTAAGAAATAGGATCAGGAGTAGGCCATACGGCTCCTCAAGCCTGCTCTACCTTTCAATAAGGTTGTGGCTAATCTTTCACCTCACTTCCACTTGCCCATCCAATTCCCATATATCTTGATTCCCCGAGAGTCCAAAAATCTATTGATCTCAGCCTTGAATATACTCATCGATTAGGCAACCTCAACTCTCTGCGGTAGAGAATTCCAAGGATTCATAACTCTCTGAGTGAAGAAATTGTTCCCCATTTCAGACTTAAAAGGCCTTACACTAAGACTGTGCCTCTGTGTTCTAGACTGTCCAGCCAGGGAAAACGACCTTTTGGCATCTATCTTTCAAGCCCTCACGAAATATAAGGCTGGAATTTTCCGCCACCCCAGCGAGCCAGACGGGGAGGTTGATTGATCGGGAGGCTCCGGGAGGCCTTCCCGACCCACTCCCACCTCCGCCCCACTTTATGTGGGCCGAGGGGACAGGAAACGGGCTGCCCGCCCCAGGCAAATCTAGGCCCTTAAGTGGCCACTTAACGGCCACTTAAGGGCCTTCAACCACCTCCACGGGGATTTTACCCATGGCAAGCGGGCATCTGGTAAACGTGAAAGGCCACCCAGCAAAACCTGGCGACCTCTGAGTGCATCGTAGGGGGGCCCGGACAAACGAGCGCAGCGTTCCCGATTGAGGGCCATCCCCGTTTCCCCAACCACCCCCAGGACCCGGGACACACCCCCTTCCCCCCAAACGACCATCATTGCCTCGCTGGGGTGCGAACGATCAGCCCGGCGAGGAAACCTTAACTTACCTGGACTCCTGGCTCCATGTCCTTGACTGAGCTGCAGTCCCAGCAGTGGCCACCACTCCCGGTGGCGCTGCTGGGACTAAGAGCTGTCCGCCCAATGATTGCCGGCAGCTCAATGAGGCGGGACATCCTCCCTCAAGCAGATGGAAGTCCCGCCTCGGAACTGTTAAAGCACAGGGATCGGTAAAATGGGGGTCAGATCCCCGGGCCGGGCAGAAGCGGGTTCGCCACCGACTTTTATGTCAGTGGCCAGCTCCTCTGCCTGACGTAAAATCCAGCCCTAAGTTTCAATAAGATCACCTCTCATTCTTTTAACGTCCATTCTATTCAACCTCTTTGTTCCCAGCAGTCTATGTACTGAAAATTCATTTAACAAACTTGTTTAGATGATTTTCTTTTGTCATAATAGTTATTTGCGAAGGTGAGGTGTGATAATGCTGGGAAATGCAACAGTTTCTATTTTGGGCACCATTGATGACGATACTAGCAACAACAGCAACTTATATTTATGTAGTGCCTTTACTGTTTGAAATAACATCCCAAGGTGTTTCACAGAAGCACAAGGAGAAAATAAACGCCAAGCCGAAGAAGGAGCTTTTCAGAGGGATGACCAAAAACTGGGTTGAAGAAGCAGGTTTTAAGGATTGTCTCAAAGGAGGAGAGAGGAAACGAGGCTTAGGGAGGGAATTCCAGTGCATGGATCGAAGAGCCTAAGGCATTGACATCAATAATGGGGAAAAGGATGCAAGGGATGCACAAGAGGCCGGCGTCAGATAGAGTACTTCCAGGCTCTTTAAAAAAGATACGAATTAGTCCTACTCACCTGTTCTTTCACAATAGCCTTGCAATTTCTCCCCTTCGAGTATATATCCAATTCCCTTTTGAAAGTTATCGCCACCCTTTCAGCCAGTGAATTCTAGATCATAACAACTTGGTGCGGAAAGAATTCTCTTCATCTCCTCTCCTGTTCTTTGTCCAATTACATTAAATTTTTATCCTCTGGTTACACTGGAAACAGTTTGACTTTAGTGACTATCAAAACCCCTCATAATTTTAAACAATTCTATTAAATCTCCCCTTACTACCATTCTAATAAATCTCCTCTGCATCCTTCCTATCATGTGGTGTCCAGAATTGTACACAATATACCAACTGAGGTCTAACCAGTGATTTAGAAAGGTTTATCTTGCTTACTTTTGTATATTATACCTTACTTGGAAAGCCAAGGATCCCATATGCATTTTTTTTCAACCTATACCACTACTTGCAAAGGTTGTGTGGGTAAATCCCCAGGTGTCTCTGTTCTTGCACTCACTTTTAAATTGCAGCATTTATTTTATATTGCCTTTCCTAATTCCTCCTTTGAAATTTGTAGTGATAGGCTCCAGGCACAGGGCAGTACAATTTATAAAGCAAAATATATAATGGCTGTACACACAACAGAGAGATGTGGGAAAAGGCAGCTGTTTTCTTTGGAACACCAGGAAGATTCAAATGCCAGACCACAGGGCTAGGATCCAAACATTGCTGAGTACACAAGTTTTACTGGCATTGAAACAAAAACTGAAATTGGAAACGAGGAAAAGCTTTACAAGCAAAACATCACATGACCTGGAAGTGCTATCTTGGTTTCTGGCCTCTTGTTACTTTGCCATACATTGGCCGAGAAATTTGATGATGCTGGTCTATTTTTCAGATCCAAAATGGGTACCTTAGCATGCAACACGTCCTGGGTACTCAGTACAAGCCAGAAGTGCAACATCTAGAGTTTTCAGCACATGACCTCCCATCTCCAGCTGACCCGCCCAGTCAATCTTTATTCTCATCTGCAACATTTTGATAAGTAATAAACAGAAGTGTTCAAAGATGATGATAAAAAACACACTACTTTTAATGTCCCTATAATTTCTGTTGCTGCAGTGTCCTGGAGATTAATTTTTACTTACAGAAAAGGCTATAGGCCATGACAACATCCCTGCTGTAGTAATGAAGACTTGTGCTCCAGAAGCAACCGCACCTCAAGCTAAGCTGTCCCAGGACAGCTACAATACTGGCATCTACCCGACAGAGTGGAAAAATGCGCAGGTATTTCCTGTCTACAAAAAGCAGGACAAATCCAATTCAGCCAATTACTGCCCCATCAGTCTATTCTCGATCATCAACAAAGTGATGCAAGATATCATCAACAGTGCTATCATGCAGCACTTACTCAGCTTTAGCCTTCTCACTGATGCTCAGTTTGGGTTCTGCCAGGACTACTCGGCTCCTAACCTTGGTCCAAACATGGACAAAAGAGCTGAATTTCAGAAGTGAGGTGAAAGTGACTGTCCTTGACATCAAGGCAGCATTTGACCAAGTATGGCATCAAGGAGCCCTAGCAAAACTGAAGTCAATGGGAATCAGGGGAAAATGCTTCACTGGTTGGAGTCATACCTAGCACAAAGGAAGAAAGTTGTGGTTGTTGGAGGCCAGTCATCTCAGCTCCAGGACATTATTGCAGGAGTTCCTCAGGGTAGTTACCTAGGCCAAACCATCTTCAGCTGCTTCATCAATGACCTTCCCTCCATTATAAGGTCAGAATTGGGGAACTTCACTGATAATTGTACAGTGTTCAGTACCATTTGCAATTCCTCAGATAATGAAGCAGTCTGTGCCCGTAGGAAGCAAAACCTGGACAATATTTAGGCTTGGGCTGATAAGTGGCAAGGAACATTCACACCACAAAAGTGCCAGGTTAGATTCTCTCCAACAATAGAGAATTTAACCACTTCGTCTTGACACTCAATAGCATTACCATTGCTAAATTCCACACCATCAACATCCTGGGGGTTATCATTGACCCAAAACGTAACTAGACCAGCCATATAAATACTGTGGCTACAAGAACAGATCTGAGGCTGGGAGTTCTGCAGTGAGTAACTCACCTTATGACTCCTCAAAGCCTGTCCACCATCTACAACGCACAAGTCCGGAGTGTGATGCAATACTGTCCACTTGCCTGGATGAGGGCAGCTCCAATACCACTTAAGAAGTTCAATGTCATCGAGGACAAAGCAGCCCACTCGCTTGGCACTCCATCCACCATCTTAAACATTCACTCCTTCCAGCAAGAGTGAGCAGTGGCAGCAGTGTGTAGCATCGACAAGATGCCCTGCAGCGACTTGCCACTACATGGACTGCAGTGGTTCAAGAAGGTGGCTCACCAACACCTTCTCAAGGTGAATTAGGGATGGGTAACAGATGCTGACCTTGCCAGTGATGCCCATATCCCATGAATAAATATAAAAAGAATCTTGGTACTCCAGGACAATACCGGATGGTTGACAACCCTAAATTAGTTTGCTCCATGGGGTCCAGGGTACATGTCAGAAATATTTAAACAGTGATTAAAATACAAGTTGGGGACCTACACTTGTTGATATTGGTCCATCCCAGCACTGGATTTGCCACATGATAAACTCATCAAGCAGCATACAGCACTAACAGTCATGAAGAACCCTTCAGCAGTGCTGTTTAAAAGGCATCTCCACTACTCACAGATTAGTTGCTGGTAACCATTTGGATGTTTCTTTTTGCCTGAGACGAAAATTATGTGACATGAGTGGTGGCCTATTCTGTCATACGGCCTCGGCCGTGGCGTTGTGCATCAGTGACCTGCATTTTGGAGCAGTCTGTGAACAACCTGAAGGACCCTTGCGCATCACCAGTGTTGCGCGGACCACACTTTGAGAACCACTGGCCTAGATAACCTGCTCCAGTCCTGGAGTAAGGCCTCAATACACAACCTTCTGAATTAGAGATGCGCGTGGGTACATTTTCCCTCCCCCACTCCACAAGATGGAGCATTCCACTGCATCTAGTGGAATGCTCCCGATAACTTTGAAATTCGATGGAGGCTTCAGCTTTAGAATTGCTACTCTCTCAGACAGCAGTTCATCACCATCATGTTATAGCCAGTGGGCCAAAAGGTTCAAATGATGATGATGCAGTTTGGTCCAACAAATGTAGCCCACAAGGTAAAGGTTTGAAGAAGAGTATACAATTCCCACAATTTGTTTTGTTAGCAGTTGCACTCTTAATCATGGAAGCATTACTGAGAATGACTACAAGATACATGTTTACCCAGAGAGTAGTTAGAATGTGGAACTCGCTACCATATGGAGCCGTTGAGGCAAATAGCATGGAGACATTTAGGGGAGGAGCATAAACACCAGCATGGACCTGTTGGGCTGAATAGCCTGTTTCTGTAATGTGCTTCGCGCAGCAATTACCATTAGTTTATTTATCAGTGATGTAGCTTGATGCAGAAGTCCAATTTAAATATCTAAGCCATTTCTATAATACTCCAAGTACACTTCAGATCAGTAACAGCTTGAATGTAATTAATTCAAAAATGGTCAAAAACAACATTTAAATTTAGCTTTATTTATTTAAAAAATTGACTTGAAAAAAGATGACATTTATACAGTACCTTATCACAAATTTCAGAAGTGTCTCAAAACATGTTGTGCGCAGTGAATGATAGTGACTTTTGTGTAGGAGGACACATGGTAGCTAATTTGTGCACAGAAAGATACCACAAATGCCAATGAAGGGAATGCCCTCTTAATTTTGGTTGATGAAGGAATGCTGCTTAACGCCTCTTCCAAAAGTAGCATGGGACCTCAACATCCAGCAAGAACAGATAGATGGAGCCACAGCTTTAGCATCTTATCAAGTTAGCGGCATTTCCGCCAGTGCAGCACTCCCTCAACAGTGCGCTAGAGCTAGTATGAATTGTAGAGCTGTATAAAACACTAGTTAGGCTACAGCTGGAGTACTGTGTACAGTTCTGGTCACCACACTAAAGGAAGGATGTGATTGCACTGGAGAGGGTGCAGAGGAGATTCACCAGGATGTTGCCTGGTCTGAAGCATTTCAGCTGTGAAGAGAGACTGGATAGGCTAGGGTTGTTTTCCTTAGAGCAGAGGAGGCTGAGGGGGGACATGATTGAGGTATACAAAATTATGAGTGGCATAGATAGAATAGATAAGAAGAAACTTTTTTCTTTAGTGGAGGTGTCAATAACCAGGAAACATTGATTTAAGGTTTGGGGCAGGAGGTTTAGAGGGTATTTGAGGAAAAATTTTACACCCAATGGATGGTTGGAATCTGGAACACACTGTCTGAAGAGGTGGTAGAGGCAGGTACCCTCACAACATTTAAGAAATATTTAGATGAGCACTTGAAATGCCATAGCATACAAGGCTACGGGCCAAGTACTGGAAAATGGGATGAGAATAGATATGTGTTTGATGCACCGCATGAACACGATGGGCCAAAGGGCCTGTTTCTGTGCTGTATAACTCTATGACATCAGCCGCAGAGGCAAGAGTCAACCGAGCCAATCTGACAAACGTGTCGGGTGTACACCATTCAGTGGAGTGGGTCTAGAAGGCTTTTGATAAGGTCCCACATAAGAGGTTAGTGTGCAAAATTAAAATGCTTGGGATTGGAGGTAATATACTGGCATGGTTTGAGAACTGGTTGACAGACAGGAAACAGAGAACAGGAATAAACAGGTCTTTTTCCAGGTGGCAGGCAGTGACTAGTAGGGTACCACAGGCATCAGTGCTTGGGCCCCAGCTATTCACAATATATATTAATGACTTGTGTGAGGAAACTAAATGTAACATTTCCATGTTTGCAGACGACACAAAGCTGGAGGGGGGGGGGGGGGGGGTGGAATATGAGCTGTGAAGAGGATGCAAAGAGGCTCCAATGTGATTTGGACAAGTTGGGTGAGTGGGAAAATGCATGGCAGTTGCTGTATAACATGGATAAATGTGAGGTTATCCACTTTGGTTGTAAAAACAGAAAGGCAGATTATTATCTGAAAGGTGATAGATTGGGAAAGGGAGAGGTGCAACCAGATCGGGGTGTCCTCGTACATCAGTCACTGAAAACAAGCATTCAGGTGCAGCAAGCAGTTAGGAAGGCGAACAGTATGTTGGCCTACATTGCAAGAGGATTTGAGTACAGGAGCAAGGATGTCTTACTGCAGTTATACAGGGCCTTGGTGAGACCACATCTGTAGTATTTTGTGCAGTTTTGCTCTCCTTATCTGAGGAAGCATGTTCTTGCCATGGAGGGAGTGCAAAGAAGATTTACTAGGCTGATTCCTGGGATGGCAGGATTGATGTATGAAGAGAGATTGGGTCGACTAGGCCTATATTCACTAGAGTTTAGAAGAATGAGAGGGAATCTCATAGAAACCTAAAAAATTCTAACAGGACTAGACAAGCTAGATGCAGGGAGGATGTTCGCGATGGCTGGGGAGTCCAGAACCAGGGGTCACAGTCTGAGGATACGGGTATGCCATTGAGAACCAAGATGAGGAGAAACTTCTTCACTCAGAGGGTGGTGAACCTGTGGCATTCTCTACCGCAGAAGGCAGTGGAGGCCAAGTCAATAAATATATTAAAGAAGGAGATAGATATATTTCTTAATGCCAAAGGGATCAAGGGATATGGGGAGAAAGCAGGAACAGGTGTTACGACCAACCGCTCCAGTCAAAGCCCGCAATCAAAATATACGGTTCTGATTGTGGTGGGAAAAATGCACTGATAATTCAATCCCGTCGCTCCACAGATCGCCTAACATATCATTGAAAACTTTCCAAATTAAAGAAAGCCCCAGCCAAATTGTACCATCTATTAACCCCCGAATGAGGCTAACCAAACCAGGCGTCTTTAAATCAACAAATTAACTCTTTAATGAGAAGAACTAAATTCTTAAACACTATGAAGATATAAACAACATTTAAAATAGAAAAAAATAGAGTCCTTGCAAATTTACAGTCCAATGTTGCTTGAAGTTTTTTTTTTATTCTTTCAAGGGATGTGGGCATCGCCGGCCAGGCCAGCATTTATTACCCTTGAACTGAGTGGCTTGCTAGGCCATTTCAGAGGGCATGTAAGAGTCAACCACATTGCTGTGGATCTGGAGTCACATGTAGGCCAAACCAGGTAAGGACAGCAGATTTCCTTCCCTAACGGACATTAGTGAACCAGATGGGTTTTTACAACAATCGACAATGGTTTCATGGCCATCATTAGACTAGCTTTTAAATTCCAGATTTATTAATTAAATTCAAATTCCACCTTCTGCTGTGGTGGGATTCAAACCCATGTTCCCAGAGCAATACCTGGGTCTCTGGGTTACTAGTCCAGTAACAATACCAGTACGCCACCGCCTCCCCTAAGTCCTCACAGAATGTTGCTTGAAGTCCTCACAGTTGTCCAATGCGGGAAAAAGGTTCTTCCACAGTAGAACAGTCCATAGTCCAGCTTCAGCAGTAGGCGATGCTTTCCCTCTCTAGCGAATTTCAACAATTAACGACTTGCAAACACTTTCAATGGAATCAAGCTGACTTTAGAGTTTTTGAGGGATAACGGATTGTCACAGTCTAACTTCCCTTTCTTCAATTTAAATTACCACTGATCTCTGTTTTGGCCTGACTTTTTTTTAGAATTTTGAGAGATAATAATTAAACAGCCTAAAATGCTATTCCTTCAGTTTAAATGGTTGAGAACTCTTTTTCAGGTGTGCTAAACACCACAGAAGTCTGTGTCATCTGTCTGTATATTTTGTTAGAACAAACTGTCACCAACTAAAAGCCAGTTCAACATTGAATTGTAACAAATGTAGCCAGGGGTAGACAATGGCGTAATGGTATTATCACTGGACTAGTAACCCAAAAACCCAGACTATTTCTCTGGGGACATGGGTTCGAATCCCACCACAGCAGAGCGTGGAATTTGAATTTAATTAATAAATCTGGAATTAAAAACTAGCCGAATGGCTATGAAACCATTGTCGATTGTTATAAAATCCCATCTGGTTCACTAATGTCCTTTAAGGATGGAAATCTGCTGTCTTTACCTGGTCTGGCCTACATGTGATTCCAGATATGCCCTCTGAAATGGCCAGTTGTACCTAACTGCTATAAAGTCAATAAAAAGGAATGAAACCGGACGGATCACCCGGCATCGGCCTAGGCACCAGAAACGACAACGGCAAATCCAGCCCTGTCGACCCTGCAAATTCCTCCTCACTAACATCTGGGGGATTATGCCAAAGTTGGTAGAGCTGTTGCACAGACTAGTCAAGCAACAGCATGACAAAGCCATACTCACGGAATCATACCTTACAGACAATGTCCCAGATACTGCCATCACCATCCCCGGTTATGTTCTGTCCCACTGGCAGGACAGACCCAGCAGAGGTGGTGGCACAGTGGTATACAGTAGGAAGGGAGTTGCCCTGGGAGTCCTCAACATCGAATCCGGACCCCATGATGTCTCATGGCATCAGGTCAAACATGGACAAGGGAACCTCCTGCTGATTTACCACCTACCGCCCTCCCTCAGCTGATGACTCAGTACTCCTCCATGTTGAACACTACTTGGAGAAAGCACCGAGGGTAACAAGGGCACAAAATGAACTCTGGGTGGGGGACTTCAATGTCCATCACCAAGAGTGGCTCAGTAGCACCACTACTGACCGAACTGGCCGAGTACTAAAGGACATAACTGCTAGACTGGGTCTACGGCAGGTGGTGGGGGAACCAACACCAGGGAAAAACAGACTTGACCTCAACCTCACCAATCTGCCTGACGCAGATGCTTCTGTCCATGACTGTGTTGGTAAGAGTGACCACTGCACAGTCCTTGTGGAGACGAAGTCCCGCCTTCACATTGAGGATACTGTCCATCGTGTTGTGTGGCACTATCACCGTGCTAAATGGGATAGATTTCGAACAGATCTAGCAATACAAGACTGGGCATCCATGAGGCGCTGTGGGCCATCAGCAGCAGCAGAATTGTACTCACATCCCATGAATAAAACCACAATCTGTAACATCATGACCCGGCATATCCCCCACTCTACCATTACCATCCAGACTGGTTCAATGAAGAGTGCCAGGAGCAGCACCAGGCATACCTCAAAATTGGGTGTCAACTTGGTGAAGCTACAAGATATGACTATCTGCATGCTAAACTGCGTAAGCAGCATGCGATAGACAGAGCTAAGCGATTCCATAACCAACGGATCAGATCTAAGCTGTGTAGTCCTGCCATGAATGGTGGTGGACAATTAAACAACTAACTGGAGGAGGTGGCTCCACAAATATCCCCATCCTCAATGATGGGGGAGCCCAGCACATTAGTGCGAAAGATAAGGCTGAAGCATCTGCAGCAATCTTCAGCCAGAAGTGCCGAGTTGATGATCCATCTCGGCCTCCTCCTGAAGTCCCCAGCATCACAGATGCCAGACTTCAGCCAATTCGATTCACTTCGCGTGATATCAAGGAACGACTGAAGGCACTGGATACCGCAAAAGCTATGGGCCCTGACAATATTCTGGCAATAGTACTGAAGACCTGTGCTCCAGAACCCTCCAGTACAGCTACAACACAATGCAATCTATCCTGCAATGTGGAAAATTGCCCAGGTATGTCCTGTACACAAAAAGCAGGACAAGTCCAACCCGGCCAATTACCGCCCCATCAGCCTACTCTCAATCATCAGTAAAGTGATGGAAGGTGTCATCAACAGTGCCATCAAGCGGCACTTGCTTAGTAATAACCTGCTCAGTGACGTTCAGTTTGGGTTCCGCCAGGGCCACTCAGATCCTGACTTCATTACAGCCTTGTTTCAAACATGGACAGAAGGGCTGAACTCAAGTGGTGAGGTGAGAGTGACTGCCCTTGACATCAAGGCAGCATTTGACCGAATATGGCATCAAGGAGCCCGAGCAAAACTGAGATCAATGGGAATCGGGGGAAAACCCTCCGCTGGCTGAAGTCATATCTAGCGCAAAGGAAGATGGTTGTGGTTGTTGGAGGTCAATCATCTGAGCTCCAGGACATCTCTGCAGGAGTTCCTCAGGTCCTAGGCCCAACCATCTTCAGCTGCTTCATCAATGACCTTCCTTCAATCATAAGGTCAGAAGTGGGGATGTTTGCTGATGATTGCACAATGTTCAGCACCATTCGTGACTCCTCAGATACTGAAGCATTCCCTGTAGAATTCAGCAAGACCTGGACAATATCCAGGCTTGGGCTGATAAGTGGCAAGTAACATTCGTGCCACACTAGTGCCAGGCAATGACCATCTCCAACAAGAGAGAATCTAACCATCTCCCCTTGACATTCAACGGCATTACCATCGCTGAATCCTCCACTATCAACATCCGAGGGGCTACCACTGACCAGAAACTGAACTGGAGTAGCCATATAAATACAGTGGCTACAAGAGCAGGTCAGAGGCTGGGAATTCTGCAGCGAGTAGCCCACCTCCTGACTTTCCAATGCCTGTCCACCATCTACAAGGCACAAGTCAGGAGTGTGATGGAATACTCTCCACTTGCCTGGATGGGTGCAGCTCCAACAATACTCAAGAAGTTCGATACCATCCAGGACAAAGCAGCCTGCTTGATTGGCACACCATCCACAAACATTCACTCCCACCACCACCGGCACAGTGTGTACCATCTACAAGATGCACTGCAGCAATGCACCAAGGCTCCTTCGACAGCACCTTCCAAACCCGCGACCTCTACCAACTAGAAGGACAAGGGCAGCAAATACATGGGAACACCGCCACCTGCAAGTTCCTCTCCAAGTCACATACCATAATGACTTGGAACTGTATCGCCATTCCTTCACTGTCGTTGGGTCAAAATCCTGGAACTCCCTTCCTAACAGCACTGTGGGTGCACCTACCCCAAATGGACTGCATTGGTTCAAGAAGTCAGCACACCACCACCTTCTCAAGGGCAATTAGGGATGGGCAATAAATGCTGGCCTGGTCAGTGACGCCCACATCCCATGAATGAAAAAAAAGGCAATCAACATTCTTTCTGCTTAATGAAGGAGGGAAGTCTGACCCATTCTCTTCTACCCAGCACTAGTTAAAATTAAGATATTGGGTGTAAGTTAGGACAAATAATTATTTCACCCAAATGGTAATGGGAGGAAGTAAATTTTAACCAGAAGCTGGTGTTGAGCAAACAGGGGTGGGCAAGTGCCAAACCCCTCCTTCCTTCTCCTCCTCCCCTTCCACTCCTGTTCCCCTCCCCCGATGTCATCAATTGGAGGTCCATATCTATTTAAACTCCTGATCCTCAGTTGCATCTCTCCAGCCCGTGTAGTGGGCAGAGAGAGGTAGCTGTCCAGTTGGCTAAAATTGTATGGCCCAGAGGCGATCACTTGCTGAAGGATAAACAGCATGGCTTTCCACAGGTTCTCATGGGCGAAAACGTTGACGGGAGTCTGGGGAAACACCGCCTGAGACCTTCCTGGAAATGCACAACTGCTGCTCCTGGATCCACAAAGGAAAGCTTAGCATCTACCTCTTGCAGCCTCTTCAGGGGTTACCCTGAGGCAATGGCCACAATAGGCATCCCATTGAGACCATGGTTCTAAGGCCATCAAGGTCCTATTAATGTGATAGGATGTTGATTTCCCTACAGAAACAGTTGAGTCAGAGGGATTTGACCACCAAATCTAGGCTGACGCTTCCAGTGCAGTACTTTTATTTTATTCTTTCATGGGATGTGGGTATCACTGGCAAGGCCCACATTTATTACGCATCCCTAATTGCCTTTGAGGAGGTAGTGATGTGCCGCCTTTTTGAACCACTGCAGTCCATTTGGTGCGGGTACACTCACAGTGCTGTTGGGGTAAGAGTTCCAGGATTTTGACCCAGTGACAGTGAAGGAATGTCAATGTAGTTCCAAGTCAGGATGGTGTGTGACTGGGAGAGGACATTGCAGGTGGTCGTGTTCCCATGCATCTGCTGTCCTTGGCCTTCGAGATGGAAGAGGTTGCAGGTTTGCAATTTGCTGTTGAAGGGGCCTTTGTGCATTGCTGCAGTGCATCTTGTATATGGTACACACTGCTGCCACTGTGCATCGGTGGTGGAGGGAGTGAATGTTGAAGGTGGTGAATGGGGTGTCAATCAAGCGGGTTGCTTTGTCCTGGATGGTGTCAAGCTTCTTGAGTGTTGTTGGAGCTGAACCCATCCAGGCAAGTGGAGAGTATTCCATCACATTCCTGACTGGTGCCTTGTAGATGGTGGGCAGACACTGGGGAGACAGGAGATGAGTTACTCACCACAGAATTCCCAGCCTCTGACCTGCTCTTGCAGCCACAGCATTTATGTGGCTGGTCTATTTAAGTTTCTGGTCAATGGCACCCCCTAGGCTGTTGATGGTGGGAGATTCAGTGATGGTAATACTGTCAATGGGGGATGGTTAGACTCTCTATTGTTAGAGATGGTCATTGCCTGGCACTTGTGTGGCACAAATGTTAGTTGTCACTTATCAATCCAAGCCTAAATGTTGCCCAGGTCTTGCTGCATGCAGGCACAGAGTGCTTCAGTATCTGAGGAGTTGTAAATATTACTGACCACTGTGCAATCATGAGTGAACATCCCCACTTCTGACCTTATGTTAGAGGGAAGGACATTGATGGAGCAGTTGAAGATGGTTTGGCCTAGGACCCTACCCTAAAGAACTCCGATGTCCAAGGGATGAGATAATTGGCCTCCAATAACCACAACCATCTTCTATTGTGTTTGGTGTGATTCCAACCAATGGACAGCTTTCACCTGATTCCCATTGACTTCAATTTTGCTAGGCCTCTTTGGGACATCCTGAGCAATGTTCCCTGTAAACTGCGCAGCCGCAAACCAAAAGTTCCTGCACAGGCAGGCACAAGGCAGCCCCTTTAAGTTACCGTGTGTGCACCACCGTGCAAAACAATTTAAAGGGCCTGCACATTTAAATTGCCCACGCACTACAAAAAAAAAGGTACGTTGGTCCTGAGGTTGTGAAATGTGCTGAATAACTGCAAGTTCTTCTTTCTTGCTTTTGTTAATTGACTCACTCAGCACTCCCTTGCACCTCCAACCCTGGCCTCACCTCAGTGGAATAATTACCAAGCAAGGTCATTGAAACAGACAGTCGGGATCTTTACTCACAAATAGTGCATCACAGGATATTTCAGGTGGACATTCTATGCTTTTCATCCCAT
The DNA here is from genome assembly GCF_036365525.1 of Heterodontus francisci. Taxonomy (NCBI): domain Eukaryota; kingdom Metazoa; phylum Chordata; class Chondrichthyes; order Heterodontiformes; family Heterodontidae; genus Heterodontus; species Heterodontus francisci. The sequence continues at coordinate 29,039,907 of NC_090371.1, read as the reverse complement.
TAAAATGAGTAAACAGATGATTTCCTCTGAGGCACTTGCTGGCTATTCACAAGCAGTACAAGTTGTTGAAAAAGCCACTTACTGCACTTCTGGAAAGAGAAAGGACTGAAGGATTCAACAAGGAGATTGGGTAGATGGGGAGGTTTGACCTATGAAGAAAGGAATAGGCCTAAAGGCCAATTCCTAATTATATTCTGACCCTGAATTTTCCCAGGATTGTCACAAACTCCTTCAGTAACCTCTGTTGGAGATCAGCTGAAACCCTGCAGAGATGGTGCAAATGGTTGTTCTTTCTGTTTTTTAGATTGTTTCTCCAGGTGCTCCATCAATTGTATGTGCTGGTAAGGGTATTGAGGGATGTGAAGCAAAAGTGAGTAAATTGAGTTAAAATACAGATCAGCCATGAGGTAACTGAATGACATAACAAGCTCAAAGGGTTAAATTGCCTACTCCTGTTTCTTATCTTTGTAATCTCCTGCTGAAGCTTTGTGAGAGATTAGGACAGCCCTCCATTGAATATCAGAGGCCTTATGTTCTCTCGGTCTTAGTCAACTTTTTGAACGGAATGTAGAAGCCCTCCCCTCCCAATACCCAGGCCAGTATGACGCACATAGCAGAATACAAAGCAGATTGCACACAATGAGGAGAGATTATGGTAATACGTTGCTGAAGGTTACCTCCAATTATTTGTGCGTAAATAAATCTCTGCTTATGAGTCACAAAGTTACGTGCGGCTGTGTGGAATAGAAAATGCCCGTGGGTTCTCTTCATTCATCTAATGTGTGCACTTTCCTCTCTAATGAGGCAGAAAAGCAATGGCTACATGGCCAGAAAGGTTAAATAAACCTAGACTGATTACATCCATGCGATCTTTATGAATTGGGTTCCAATGTCAAGATGATGTAGAAAAGCTGGTGAAACGGCAATAAGCAATAACCCTGAAAATACAATTCGAAAAAAAAAAATCAAGTACAGGGAATAAATAGAAATAAAACAAACCAGAGTCGTAGTTTTCACATCTGTAACCAAGATGCCTGATACCTTCAAATTCACATCAGGCAGAATTGGGAAAAATTTAAACACATACAAATTTAAAGAGAAAACTCCAAGCAGCACCTAAACATTGGAGCAGACATATGCTCATCTGGTGGTTATAGTGTTGGACAAGCAAGGAGAGGTCACATGTTCAATTCCCTCCAGGGAAAGTTGTGCAATTGAATTCAATAAATCTGATATGTCAGACCTATACGTGACTCCAGCCCCACACTATGTGGTCGAATCTTAATGCCTTATTGGCAACTAGGAGATGAGCAATAAATATTGCCAGCTAGTGCTGTCTCCACAAGGTCAAATAAACTTCCCTGTATCAATGACTATTTTTTAACGGATATTTGGTAAAACAAGACAGTTTCTAAAGGATGTTATTTTCTTTCTGATAGGGCCGTTAAAGTCGTCTGTGCTATTTGCCTCAACTCATGTGATTGAGGCAACTAGCTTAGATACAATTAAGGGGAAACTAGTGAGTGCATGAGAGAAGAAGGAATCAAAGGTTATGCTGATAGGGTGAGATAGATGGGTGGGAAGAAGCTTGTATGGAGCATAAATACTGGCTTTGACCAGTTGGATCCGTTTCTGTGCTGTAACTTCTATGTAACTTTATGTAACATCATGGTGCGTAGAGCTGAAATTCATCCAGCCCACTCAGTCCAGAGCCCAGGCACAATTATTCTACCATGGACTCTTCCAGCATGACCTTTTAATGCTCTGGTTTAAAGAAAACTTAGTTTCTTCCCCTTCTTATGCAGATGCTACTCTCTCTATATCTCAACATTCCCCTTCTCAACAGATATCTTAATAGTTATCTCTTTGCTGTGGGAGATCCAGCTACAACTGTGGTGTATGAATAACAGCAGGCATAAACTGGGGTTACACTTCCTAAATGTTCTCTGAAAAGAGTATAAATTCAATAGAAGAATCCAATCTAACAACAAAGCAAGCAATGGGAACATGCAGCAGAAGCTCTGAGTGACTGACTCACTCCAATTCAGTGGTAGATGCTCTTTCAGATAGGCTAAAATTTGAAAATACCACGTCAATCATGCCTGAAGACCACACTGCTGTAAGTGACTGCTATTGAGTTTACACACATAATTTTGTATCCTGTAACTGTCCTTCACTCATTGTATTTTGCCTCACTCTACTATTGGATTGACTGTACAAACTGCTTGAACGTCAGAGCAGTCAGTAGTAATATTGGCCAGTTATTGTTTTTGATGAGCTCTGCTGTTTAAGGTTGTACCTCAAACAATCTGCAACTATCAATAACGTTTCTCCTCAAATTCATGGCATCATTCCTGCCTCAACTTTCAACAAATGCATTTATCTAGCAATATAGGAATGGGCTCTCCCTGTAATTTTTCAAATAATGAATTATCCATTGTTCAGTGAATAGTGAGGCTATGCTGCTTACATAATGTGCTAAGGTGTTCACTGGCTGCCATATTGTGCAGCAGATAACTCATTGTCATTTTAATCATGTGAACTGAAATTATGTGAGAGTAGCTTGACAAAGTCCTAAAGCCATGTCAAAACTGCTAACTGCAATATTACTGATTAAAAGTGCACAAAGGGTTAATACAGCAGCTGTAATTAAGCAGTTCCTAATAGGTCTAGGCTTCCAGCTGCATACCTTATCCTATGGTGATCGCTTCTAATTACCATTCATTAATTTAAATCTCCTCTGTAGTGCAACATGAAGTTGAGTTAATTTACAACTGATGCAAAGCTACTGTCTTCAATGCCTCCCTATCTGAGGCAATTTATTGCAAACAGAAACACTGGTGCCTGGGTCCAGGTTTTCTGAACAGAAAGTGCCACGAACACTAACTTCTTAGACTTCCAAATGCTTTCAGGGCATCTATCAGCTGCAGCCAGAGTTAACAACATCCATTGACTGATAGCAGCTCCAATATTGCCATGAGGGTTTCATAATAGAATTGGGATTATGCCAATTCAATTTGATGCATCCACACAAGAAATCAGAATTGAACACGTCCCTGAATGCAAAATGTTTCTAAGTACTTAATTGCTAGTCATTTCAAGTCACAGGTCTGGCTTATACCTGTCCGGAGGTAATTTTTCCATATTGCATAAATCAACTGATTGTACCAAGCATTCCAGTTAATATTAATAAAATTATTGGGTTTGTTGATGGTATCACCTGGTAGCACAAAAGTAGCAATTTAAATAGACTCATTGAGACCACAACACCATTTTGTTAGCCATGGCAGTTCTACCTTTTAATTATCAATTACTCATCATATCCCATAATATCCTGATTTTCCAAGTAAAATATTCATTCTTTTTAAAGTGCAAAGAGTAATTCCATGAGTGCAAAATTGGAATTTTTATTTGGGTGCTATGAGTGCCCTTAGACCTCCAAAATGGCATCTGTGGCCATTAAGCACAATTTTGGGGCGAGTCACGCCAGATGCCATATTGGTGAAGGAGTTACTGCGCGTGCAGTGAACGGCTGCCAGAAGTATGCCATACAGACAGATCATGATGTCAATGCTGAATTGGTGCCAGCGGTGCCATTTTGGAGCTTAACCCACCAGCTAATGCAGCCTCTTAACCTCACACAGCTGAACACATATTAAGCAGCAGGAAGAACCCCCACCAGTGTTATTTAAAAGGAATCATCAACTACTTACGGGTTGGTTGCTGATTGATTTCTTCTGGATATGTCTTCAATTCTATGAGTGTTTGGTGCTTTGTATTGTTGTTTCAATTCGCACAAGTCTACAGGGCAAGTGCTGAAGTACTTTTTTGCTGGCTTCAAGGCCTTTGCACAAATTAGTTGCTCCCAGACATGGTTGCACTGGTAGCAATTTCCTTTGGAATACAGCATGACTGAAAGAATGAACAGAGCAGGGCAAACTGCTGGAAGAGGCAGAAGGAGGAGGGGGAGATGGGCTGTCAGCAGGAGGCCATATCCACCAAGGGTGTGCAAGAACCAAGTCTCCTACCTGAAACTCAGTGAGGAACAATGTGTGTGATGTCCGTGCCTCAATAAGGATGTCCTCACTGAAATCTGCTGCAACTTCAACCTCAGAGCAGGACAAGGCCTTACTGATGAAAGGTCACCAAGCTGAAACAACAAAGGTTCACTAGATTGGTTCCTGGGATGAGAGGGTTGTCCCACAATAAGAGGCTGAGTAAATTGGAGTTTAGAAGAATGAGAGGTGATCTCATTGAAACACATAAGTTTCTGAAGGGGCTTGACAGGGTAGACACTGAGAGGTTGTTTCTCTGACTAGGGAATCTAGAATATGGGGGCACAGTTTCAGGACAAGGTGACAATCATTTAGGACTGAGATGAGGAGAAATTTCTTCACCCAAAGGGCTGTGAATCTTTGGAAATATCTACCCCAGATGGTTGCACAGTCTCCATCTTTGAGTATATTCAAGACTGAGATCAACAGATTTTTTATCGCTGAGGGGATCAAGGGATATGGAGAGTGGGCAGGAAGGTGGGATTGAGGTTGAAGATCAGCCATAATCATATTGAAAGGCAGAGCAGGCTTAAGGGGCCAAATGGTCTACTCCAGCTCCATGTTCTTACGTTCTTCTGTTTATTCCGATTTGCTCTCCACAGATGCTGCCAGACCTGCTGAGTATTTCCAGCATTTTCTGTTTTAATTTCAAACAGGTGTGTCTTATCAGCACTCACTTTGCACCTGTTTTCACCCTTTCACCACTTGTCCCAGACGACAATCAGCAAATGTCCCTTTAATCCCAACTCTTATTTCCTCTGACCTAATTTTCTATACATGCCATGAAATGGCTTCCAATCCAACACATCTTAATTTTAGCTAAATACAACTTTTCCTATGATGAGCTGTGCCAATATCTTCATGCACAAATGAATTAGACTACCAATATATTCCTCCTAAACGTGTTCTGAGAAACCTATTGGGAAAACCTTGTGTAATGGCTGAAACTCACATCCATGCCTCTATTCTATCTAGGATTGACTATTCAAATGTTGTCCTGACCAGCCTCCCACCTTCACCCTTCATAAATTTCTACTCATCCAAAACTCTGCTGCCCATATCCTAACTTTCACCAAATTCCAATCATCTATTGCTGACCGGCGCTTTTCCCTGATCTAACAACGCCCTGATATTAAAATTATCATCCTTGCCTTGAAATCCCTTCATGGCCTCACCCCTCCCTGTCTCTGTAATCTCCTCCTGCGCTATGACCTTCCAAAACTCCACACTCCATTAATTCTGACCTCTTGTGCATCCCCGATTATAATCATTTCACCACTGGCAGCCGTGCCTACAGCTGTCTAGGCCCTAAGCTCTGGAATATCATCTCTAAAACTTTCTGCCCCTCTATCACTCTTTCCTCCATTAAGAAGCTCCTTAAAACTTATGGGTGTGAAATACGTGCTCCTAGGGGTGCATGGTATGCCACCAACCACTTCCAGTGCAGCCTGATTAGCGATAGTCAGCATGGCTTTGTGCGTGGGAAATCATGTCTCACGAATTTGATTGAGTTTTTCGAGGAGGTGATCAAGAGGATTGACGAGGGCAGGGCGATGGACATTGTCTACATGGACTTCAGCAAGGCCTTTGACAAGGTCCCGCATGGTAGGCTGGTCCAGAAGATTCGAACACATGGGATCCAGGGTGAGCTAGCAAATTGGATACAAAATTGGCTTGGTGATAGGAGGCAGAGGGTGGTAGTGGAGGGTTGTTTTTCAGATTAGAGGCCGGTGACCAGTGGTGTACCGCAGGGATCGGTGCTGGGCCCTCTGTTGTTTGTCATATATATTAATGACTTGGATGTGAATGTAGGGGGCATGATTAGTAAGTTTGCAGATGACACCAAAATTGGTGGTATAGTGGACAGTGAAGAAGGTTGTCTAAGGTTACAACAGGATATAGATCAACTAGGAAAGTGGGCAAGGGATTGGCAAATGGAATTTAGCACAGCCAAGTGCGAAATGATGCATTTTGGGAATTTAAACCAGGGCAGGACATATAAAGTGAATGGCAGTATTTGAGCAGAGAGACCTTGGGGTGCAAGTACATAGTTCCCTGAAAGTGGCAACATAGGTAGACAGGGTGGTGAAGAAGGCGTATGGCATGCTTGCCTTCATGGGCCGAGGCATTGAGGTGGGACGTCATGTTACAGTTGTACATAACGTTGGTTAGGCCGCATTTGGAGTACTGTGTGCAGTTCTGGTCGCCACACTACAGGAAAGATGCGATTAAGCTAGAGAAGGTGCAGAAAAGATTCACAAGGATGTTGCCTGGTTTGGAGGGCTTGAGTTATAAAGAGAGATTGGATAGGCTGGGTCTGTTTTCCCTGGAGCAAAGGAGGCTGAGAGGGGACATGATAGAGGTATACAAAATTATGAGAGGCATAGATAGGGTAGATAGCCCGAGTCTGTTTCCCATGGTAGGGGTGACTAAAACTAGAGGGCATAGATTTAAGGTGAGAGGGAGGATGTTTAAAGGGGATCAAAGGGGTAAATTTTTCACACAAAGAATTGTGGGTATCTGGAATGAGCTGCCTGAGGAGGTGGTAGAGGCAGGAACAGTAGCAACATTTAAGAGGCATCTGGACAGGTACTTGAATGATTAAGGCATAGTGGGATATGGAATTAATGCAGGTAGGTGGGATTAGTATAGATAGACATTATGGTCGGCATGGAAGCGGTAGACCAAAGGGCCTGTTTCTATGCTGTACAACTTGATGACTCTATGACTCTATATGCCTCCTTCTTTGTTCTGACCAGACCCTCAATATCCCTTTTTTCACCCAGAGGGTGGTTGGAATCTGGAACACACTGCCTGAAGAGGTGGTAGAGCCAGGAACCCTCACAACATTTACAAAGTATTTCGATGAGCACTTGAAACGCCATAGCATACAAGGCTATGGGCCAAGTGCTGGCAAATGGGATTAAAATAGTAAGGTGCTTGATGGCCGGCACAAACACGATTGGCCGAAGGGCCTGTTTCTGTGCTGTATAACTCTATGCCTCTATGACACACACCATTTAGATTTTTTAAAAAGTTTTCTCTGCAGCCATTCACTTTACAAAAAAACAAAAAAATTATTTGGCCAAATACTTGTCAATTCTTGAAGGAGAAAGAGAAGATATGGAATTATAACAGTTGTCCCTTTATTCTGGCATCCCAAATGCTTGTAGACTGCTGTCACTGGGATCTTTCTGGAGCAGTTCTTTTCAGGCAGCATTGAGAATTAATCTGGCAGGCTTTCCTGGAGAAATTCAGCATCAGGGGTTTCAACTATCACTCTGGATTTTCAGGGTTGTTTTTCAATGAGGTGGAAGGTGGAGAAAGATGATCTGGGTGTTTCTTTTAGCAGGCTACAAACCCAACTGACATTCAAAACCGTCCACACCCCATCCAGAAAGTCAAAACCTCCTGACCACCATAAATCTTGACATGTCACTTCTCTGTAAACATCTCCCCCAAGTTGCCAAGGCTTCTGTTGTTTATTTAGCTTCAGGCATGTGACACCCAGGAAAGGATTGTTTTCAAACAAAACCTCGTGTCTTAAAGTCCGTCCTTTGACCTTTAAATCAAACACATCCATGGAATCTCTTCAGTCTTAAATGAATCCATCTCTTCAATTCTAATACATGAGTCCACAAAATTTTTTAAAAAATGGAAGCACTTTCATAACATGCCCCATTGAAGTCCTCATCTTCAGCCCCTTTGTAGCAGAACTCATCTGTGACCTTGCCCTCTGGTCAGTTGGCAAACAAACCATCCACTACCACTTGTGCCCAGTCACTCACTGCTGATCCCAACTCTAAACTAATCTCTAAAATACATGCAGCACCAGCATCTGAGCTGATGGCTGTGAGTGTCAGATTAAGTGACAGGCTCTCTTCATCAGTGCTGAGGTGTTGCTCTCTCCTCCTCCTGGGTGTGATGTGACCAGGCAGGTGGCAGATCTTGGGTGTCTGAAATCAGAAGATCAGAAAGGAAGATTAGTGTGAGGGAAGAAGGATGGGGTGTAGAGCAAGAGATCCATGGCCAGACCATCTGTAACATGTTCATCATGTCAGATAGCAGGATGAGGGTGTGCTGAGTAAAAAGGGGTATAAGGCAGGTATATGCTGTCATCCTCAATGTTCTCAGCGATGTCAGGTGCCAGGAGCTCTGTCACAGCTGGCACCATGACGCAGTGAGTTATCTCTCCATTGGGTTCAGCAGATGCAGGAATCCTTGTCCGCCAATGGCTCTGCTCTGCTCCCTTCTATTGTGTGCCTTGTCCTGCAAGAGAGAGGGTAGAATGTCAATGATTGTGTGGCACTGTGGTTGGGTGATGTGCCTGCCATAGCTGCAAAGCTGGAGGCATGTGAAGGCAGTGAGAGATGGGTGTGAGGTTTGCAGCATTGATAGGTGTGTGAGGGTGAGGTTGACTGTCTGGATATGAGGCGTGAGTCCTAAGTGCCAGGGAGTGCTGTTGGGTGGGTGATGGGGGTGTGGTGCACTGAGCAGGGTGAGAGAGCAGTGGGTAGGAGATGTCATTAGAAGATACATTCACTGACTTTGACCAGCCACATGACACCATTAGGTTTCTTGTGACATTGCTCTTGTGGCACTACTGTCAGGTCCTCAGGACCAGGCACTCAGAATTGATGTCCCTGACCACCTGCTCCCAATCCCTTCTCAGGGTTGCTCTTGAGGGCCTCCTGGCTCCCTGCGGAACCATGGTATCTCTCGTCCTGCCCACCTCACCACTAGGACCTCTAGTGTCGCTTCTGTGACCCAGGAACCCTCTCTCTGCCCTGGTGTTCCATTTTCCTTGTTTAGAATTGCAGCAATAGAATTCAGCAATGGACTCCTGTAATTCAGTGCAGCTTCCCTTTAAGAGGGACAGAATGCCTTTAAGAACAGTAGCCTAGTTGCACCATGTGCAGATGCAGCCTACTCTGCAATCTGATAAATGAGATGGCAGCATAAAATTTGCATTATTATTTGTTATTCCACATTAAACCTGTAGTTAAGATAAATCCATTTAAACTAGCACAGTGCTTTTTGAAGTTAAAAACATGCTTTTATGGGTGATGGCAAGTGATAAATGGTGTGTCAGCTAGGCTCTATCACTGTCACTGCTTCTGAATTAGAAGAGTCAAACCCACTCCAAGTACTTCAGCTCACACTCCAGCACAGTCCCGATAAATGCTGCATTGCCGTCCTTTGATTGAGATATTGAAGCATTGGCCAATCTGCTCAGTCTGCTAGTTCAAAGATCAGACTGCAACATTGAAAAGAAGACCAAGGAATTCTCCTTTGGTCCTGGCCAAATTCCCAAAATCACCTAAATTAACCGGCCACTATTGCGTGTGAGATCTTGCTGCCCACTAAAAAAAAGCTGCCTCCATTTCTTATCCTAATATGTGATGTGCTAATCAGGTGCCAAAAAGACATAAAAGGGCCAATTTTAATGCTGGACAGGTAGACATCAGGTGATCAGGGAGAGGTACAATCACACTCTGATTCTGGCCATTTTAATGGTCTGGTTTTATTTCCATTGACAGCCAAATTCATTGACAAGAACATTGTGCAGATTGTAAAATAGGCTGCTGTTTAGCCTGTTTTAGGCTACCACTAAGGTCAAATGTCACACCCTTGGAACCTTGTAGTAGCTGAGCTTCCTTAGTTAATTGCTCAATCGACTGTAAGTGATGCAATTTAGGTTCACTATTTACACAGAGTTACAGCACAGAAACAGGCCATTCACCAACTGGTGATTATGCTCCACATGAACTTCCCCCGACCCCACCTCACCTAACTCTATCGCATAACCTTCCAATCCTTTCTCCCTCATATGCTTATCTAGCTTCCCCTTGAATAGCTTTATGCTATTCACCTCAATACTCAATGTGGTAGCAAGTTCCACATTCTAACCACTCTCTGGGTAAAAATTTTCTCCTGAATTCCCAATTGGATTTACTTGTGTTCAACTCTCAGGTTTCGGTTCCCTTGGGGTCTACTGTCGTTGCAACTTTAAACTAATGTTTAACTTTGAAAGACAAATTAAAAGGAGTGATTTTTCTTTGACTGCAAATGGATTTTGATCATGAAGTTGTTTTTGACCTTCAATGTAAATTAGTATAATGGACAATTTTCATCTAGATTCATTCATTAGCTGATTATGTTGGATCATTAGTCATTCACCATAATCTAAAACTAAAATATTTCAATAACCTCAGATATGTTGGATACTTTGCTATATGCTGATCACATCTCCAGCTCTACTAAAATTTGCCTGTTATATATCTGATTTAAATATGTCAGCATAAGAACTTTTTTAGTCTAAAGCCTTGAAATTATGCTGTATAACAATTAACATATTTCTTTGCCTATTATCTTAATGGTATTTTATGTAATACCTTCAATAAATAGCAAAGGAGTTTCATATCACTATTATGTGTTCTGTTGCTAATCTTTAGACAGAGTAATTTCCAGAACAAGACTATATTAAGTTTTTAAATTTGTGGTCAGAAATGTTCCTGTCTCTTAACTGTAGGGAAGGTTTGTCTTTTCAGCATAGTGAGAAATTTAAAGTAAACGTTGTAAAATTGAGCTCCTGAGAGGGAGATTTATTCTGAGGACAGCTATTGGGAATTAAGGCCTAAGATCAATGTGCCCCGTAGGATTTTTCATTCATTAAGAGCAAATTTGTCAAATCTACCCTTCTAATCCTGACTACATGTATTTTAGACACTTCAGTTTAAATCGGCAGCTGCAAAAGTCAGAGGATATAAAATCTGTGTGGAAAGCTGTGTTTTCTCTACTTACTGGGTTGAGGATTTCTTAGTGAAGACATGAATTGTATAGTATCTGGGCTGAAGCAGCCCTAATGCAGAATTGCATCCATCGAGACCTGGGCTGATGATTCCCCAGTGAAGAATTGCACCCAATTTAATACATTTCAAAGAAATGTTTCCTTTGCATCAATTTACATTAGTTTCAAACTCAGCATCAAAATGTTTGAATAGTGTTTTTAAAAGGTAAATGTCTCCTTTAAAATAGTATACAGAAGAGCTCATTGTGTACTCATCGGATAATCACAACATTTGAGTTTATGTGAATTACATCATCTCAGGGTAGAACTGTGGCTACAAGAGCAGGTCAGAGGCTGGGAATTCTGCAGCGAGTAGCCCACCTCCTGACTTTCCAATGCCTGTCCACCATCTACAAGGCACAAGTCAAGAGTGTGATGGAATACTCTCCACTTGCCTGGATGGGTGCAGCTCCAAGAACACTCAGCAAGCCCAACACCATCTAGGACAAAGCAGCCTGCTTGATCAGCACCCCATCCACCACCTTGAACATCAGTCCCTTTACAACCGACACACAGTGGCAACAGTGTGTACCATATTTGTGGCTCCACAAATATTCCCATCCTCAATGATGGGGGAGCCCAGCACATCAGTGCGAAAGACAAGGCTGAAGCATTTGCAACAATCTTCAGCCAGAAGTGCCGAGTTGATGATCTATCTCGGCCTCCTCCTGAAGTCCCCAGCATCACAGATGCCAGACTTCAGCCAATTCAATTCACTCCACATGCTATCAAGAAACGACTGAAGGCACTGCATACTGCAAAGGCTATCGACCCTGACAATATTCCGGCAATAGTACTGAAGACCTGTGCTCCAGAATTTGCCGCGCCCCTAGCCAAGCTGTTCCAGCTACAACACTGACATCTGCCCGGCAATGTGGAAAATTGCCCAGATCTGTCCTGTACACAAAAAGCAGGACAAGTCCAACCCGGCCAGTTACAGTCCCATCAGTCTACTCTCAAACATCAGTAAAGTCATGGAAGGTGTCATCGACAGAGCTATCAAGTGGCACTTGCTTAGCAATAACCTGCTCAGTGACACTTAGTTTGGGTTTCGCCAGGGCCACTCAGCTACTGACCTCATTACAGCCTTGGTTCAAACTTGGACAGAAGAGCTGAACTCAAGAGGTGAGGTGCGAGTTACTGCCCTTGACATCAAGGCATCATTTAACCGAGTACGGCATCAAGGAGCCCTCGCAAAACTGAAGTCAATGGGAATCAGGGGGAAAACTCTCCGCTGTTTGGAGTCATACCTAGCACAAAGGAAGATGGTTGTGGTTGTTGGCGGTCAATCATCTCAGCTCCAGGACAGCACTGCAGGAGTTCCTCATGGTAGTGTCCTAGGACCAACCATCTTCAGCTGTGACCTTCATTCAGTGACCTTCCTTCACTCATAAGGTCAGAAGTGGGGATGTTCGCTGATGATTGCACAATGTTCAGCACCATTCACGACTCCTCAGATACTGAAGCAGCCCATGTCCATATGCAGCAAGACCTGGACAATATCCAGACTTGGGCTGATAAGTGGCAAGTAACATTCGTGCCACACTAGTGCCAGGCAATGACCATCTCCAACAAGAGGGAATCCAACCATCTCCCCTTGACATTCAATGGCATTACGATTGCTGAATCCCCTACTATCAACATCCTAGGGATTACCATTGACCAGAAACTGAACTGGAGTAGCCACATAAGTACCGTGGATACAAGAGCAGGTCAGAGCATGGAATCCTGCGGCAAGTAACTCACATCCTGACTCCCCAAAGCCGGAGTGTGATGGAATACTCTCCACTTGCCTAGATAGGTGCAGCTCCAATAACACTCAAGAAGCTTGACACCATCCAGGACAAAGCAGCCAGCTTGACTGGCACCCCATCCACACACTATCACTCCCTCCACCACCAACACACAGTGGCAGCAGTATGTGCCATGTACAGGATGCACTGCAGCAGCAACACACCAAGGCTCCTTAGACAGCACCTTCCAAACCCGTGACCTCTACCAACTAGAAGGACAAGCGCAGCAAATGCATGGGACCACCACCACCTGCAAGTTCCCCTCCAAGTAACACACCATCCTGACTTGGAACTATATCGCCGTTCCTTCACTGTCGCTGTGTCAGAATTCTGGAACTCCCTTCCTAACGGCACAGTGGGTGGCCCGACCTCACATGGACTGCAGCGGTTCAAGAAGGCAGCTCACCACCACCTTCTCAAGGGCAATTAGGGATGGGCAATAAATGCTGACCTAGCCAGCGATGCCCACATCCCATGAATGAATGAAAAAAATATAAGATGCACTGCAGCAACTCACCAAGGTAACTTGGCAGCATCTTCCAAACCCGCGACCTCTTCCACTTAGAAGGTCAAGGGCATCAGCTGCATGGGAACACCACCATCTTCTGTTTCCCTTCCAAGCCACACACCATCCTGATTTGGAAATGTATCTCCATTCCTTCACTTCACTGGAACTCCGTCCATTACAGCACTGATGGACTGCAGCGGTTCAGGAAGGCAGCTCACCACCATCTTCTCAAGGGCAATTAAGGATGTGCAACAAATGCTGGCCTTGCCAGCGATGCCCACATCCCATGAAACAAATAAAAAAAAAACTCCTGATCATCAAAGTTGTGAAAACCAAGCATGCTCATGGTACATTCCCATTTAGACAAGGCTTATGAACACAGAGGTGTAATCTCCGAAAATGGAGACCGAGTCTAAGAAAACTTTAGAAAGGGTAACCAAAGGCTTGGTAAAGGAGGGTCTTTGAGAAGGAGTGAGGTGGAGAGGCAGAAGGGGAAATTTCAACGTGTTTGTCTTTGTAGCTGAAGACAGCCAATGGTGGGGCAAAAGGAATGAGTACACCAGAGGCCAGAGTCAGTAGAATGACAAGTTGGAGTGGATGGTGATCACAGGATTGGAGAAGATTACAGGGATAGTGAGGGGTCAAACACAAGTCATTGATTTAAACACAAGGATCAGAATTTAAAATTTAAGGCATTACGAACTGGAAGTCCATGCAGCAAGCACAGGAATGATGGATGAACAGAATTTGGTGTAGAAATCAGGTAGTAGAGTTTTGGATGAGCTCCAGTTTACATAGCATGGAGGATCAGAGATCAGCCAGGACAGCACTGGAGCAATTGATGGTGAGAATGACATTCATGAGGGTTTCAACAGCCAATGGCTGAGGCAGGAGCAATGGTTGACAATGTTATAGAGTTGTAATAGTGAGGATATGAGGCCAGATAGGACAACAAAACTGTCCTAACAAACAAAAAAAAATGTGCGAATTGTCTGACACCCAGAGGCTGGGAATTCTGTGCAAGTAACTCACCTCCTGACTCCCAAAGGCCTGTCCACAAGGCAGGAGTGTGATGGATGACTCTCCACTTACAGCTCCAACAAAATGGTCAGGAAGCTCGACACCAACCAGGACAATAATATAAAAGTAAAATACTGCGGATGCTGAAAATTTGAAATAAAAACAGAAAGTGCTGGAAAAACTCAGCTGGTCTGGCAGCATCTGTGGAGAGAGAAGCAGAGTTAACGTTTCAGGTCAGTAACCCTTCTTCAAAACTGGCAGATTTAAGAAATGTAAAAGATTTTAAGCAAGTAAAGCGGGAGCGGGGAAGAGATAACAAAAGAGAAGGTATTGATAGGACAAGGTCACAAAATAGCTGATCAGAAGGTCATGGAGCAAAGGCAAACAATATGTTAATGGTGGGCTGAAAGACAAAGCATTAGTACATATAGGGTGTTAATAGACTGAAAACTGAACAGCCACAAGCACAAACATGAAAAAAAAAGTGGGTAGGCACAGTAGAAACAAACTGAACAAACTAAAATAAAAGAGACACATAAAATAAAAGGTAAAAGAAAAAAGAAAAAATAGCTAAAGACAAAAGTAAAATGGAGGGCCCAGCATGCTCTGAAATTATTGAACTCAATGTTCAGTCTGGCACGCTGTAACATGCCGAATGAGATGCTGTTCCTCAAGCTTGATTTGATGTTCACTGGAACACTGCAGCAATCCCAGGACAGAGATGTGAGCATGAGAGCAGGGGAGTGTTGAAATGGCAAGCAACCGGAAGCTCAGGGTCCTGCTTGCGGACTGAGCGGAGGTGTTCTGCAAAGCGGTCACCCAATCTCCATTTGGTCTCCCCAATGTAGAGGAGACCACATTGTGAGCAGCGAATACAGTATACTAAATTGAAAGGAGTACAAGTAAATCGTTGCATCACCTGAAAGGAGTGTTTGGGACTTGGAGAGTGAGGAGAGAGGAGGTAAATGGGCAGGTATTACACCTCCTGTGCTTGCAGGGGAAGGTGCCGTGGGAAGGGAACAAGGTGGTGGTAGTAATGTAGGAGTGGACCAGGGTGTCGCAGAGGGAATGATCCCTTTGGACTGCTGGGGAAGGGAGGGGAAGATGCGTTTGGTAGTGGCATCATGCTGGAGGTGGCGGAAATGGCGGAGGATGATCCTTTGGATATGGAGGCTGATGGGGTGGAAAGTGAGGAAAAGGGGAACCCTGTCGCGGTTCTGGGAGGGAGGGGAAGGGGTGAGGGTAGAGGTGCAGGAAATGAGCTGGACACGGCTGAGGGCCCTGTCAACCACATTGGGGGGGAATCCTCGGAAGAGGAAAAAGGAAGACATATTAGAAGCGCTGTCATGGAAGGTAGCATCATCAGAGCAGATGCGTTGGAGACGGAGAAACTGGGAGAATCGTCAATGTACCGTAAAAACAGTTGGGGGAGGGGGCCTGAGTAGGACTGGAACAAGGAATATTCGACATATCCCACAAAAAGACAGGCATAACTGGGGCCCATGCGGGTACCAATAGCAACATCTTTTACTTGAAGGAAGTGAGTGGAGTTGAAGGAGAAGTTGTTCAATGTGAGAACAAGTTCAGCCAGGCGGAGGAGGGTGGCGGTGGATGGGGACTGGTTGGGCCTCTGTTCCAGGAAGAAGCTGAGAGCCCCCAGACCGTCCTGGTGGGGGATGGAGGTGTAGAGAGATTGGACGTCCATAGTGAAGAGGAGGCAGTTGGGGCCAGGAAACTGGAAATTGTCAAAATGACATAGGGCATTAGAAGAGTCACGGATGTAGGTAGGAAGAGACTGGACCAGAGGAGAAACAATAGAGTCAAGATAGGAAGAAATAAGTTCAGTGGGGCAGGAGCAGTCTGACACAATGCGTCTGCCGGGATAGTCCTGTTTGTGGATTTTGGGAAGGAGGTAGAAGCAGGCTGTCCGGGGTTCGGGACTATGAGTTTGGAAGATATAGAGGGAAGATCTCCAGAGGAGATGAGGTCAGTGACAGTCCTGTGGACAGTAGCTTGATATTCAGTGGTGGGGTCAGGGTCCAGGGGGAAGTAGGAAGAAGTGTCTGAGAGTTGGCGCTGAGCCTCTACAAGGTAGAGGTCGCTATGCCAGACAACAATAGCACCACCCTTGTCTGCAGGTTTGATGACAATGTCGGGCTTAGACAAAGCAGCCTGCTTGATCGGCACCCCATTCACCACCTTAAGCACGCACTCCCTCAACCACCGGCGCACAGCGGCAGCAGTGTGTACCATATACATAATGCACTGCAGCAACTCACCAAGGTACCTTCCAAATCTGTGGAATGAAGCAGCTTCTTCCACATTGCTATTGGGGAAATCATGAACCTCAATGGGGCACAATGCCCAAAGTATTTACCAAAATCACCACTGCCTTACTCTCACTTGTCTGCATAAGCAGCAATGAATGAATAGATATTCTGTGTCACTGCTGATTTCCCAATTAACCTGCTGTGATTGAGTGTACTCACTTAGCAATCTGTTCACTTGCTGACAACAGAGAGGCTCACTGCTGCAGGAGAGCTTCCATTCTGTTAACATGCAGGTGGGATGTGTCAAGCATATTGAGACGGATGTTTTTGTCACCTTCATGACAGCAAGCTAATTTGCTAATCCAGGGCTAGTCTGAATGTTTGTGCTGGAACTGACTGCCACATAAGAGTTTTTCTTCAGATATAGTGGCCTTCTCGCTATGCTAGATGAAAACAGTTATGTTAGATGTTTGATTACTCATGTTACACGATTTATCCTTACTTTGAGACACCAACTCATTACTAAAATGCTTCTTCACTAAGAATGCTGCTGCAGCTGTTGTATATATCAGCCATTTTTGTATCTATATAATATTCTATTATCACACCTATTCTACATGTCAGTCATTGGAATACATTTAAAACTCATTTTAATCTCCCATTCATAAGAATCAAAGATCATAGAATCACAGAAAGAGGCCATTAGACCCATCATAGCTGTGCCAGTTCTTTGAAGATCTACTCAATTAGTGCCACTCCCCTACCCAGTTCTCATAGTCTGCAAATTTCTCCTCTTCAAATATTTATCCAATTTGCTGCACAAAAAAGACCAAGGTCCATATAGTTCACCTTCGATGATGTTGGCAGTCAGATGACACAATCATCATAGAGTTGTTAAATAACCATAGCAATCATTCTCTTATCAGTTAGGCAACAACAGACCCAAGATAAAAAGAGGAAAACACCAGTGGTGAAGAACTTTGAGAACCATTGGTGCAATTTCACATCTTTCCTTCTATGCACACTACACTTAGAACATGTTACGTCTCAAATTACTTATATTCTGTATCCCAAAATGTTATTCTCTGAAAGAACTCCGTTATCATTTTAGCATGTGACGAGTAGAATGGTAGGAGATGAACCAGATGGACCTTGGTGCTTTTTGCTTACCAATTCCTATCTTCTAATGAACATGAGATTTAAATGAATTTTAGTTCTTCTTTCATTGGTTCATAGATGTGGGCGTGGCTGGCAAGGCCAGAAATAATTGCCCATCTCTAATTGCACTTGAGAAGGAGGTGGTGAGCCTCCTTCTTGAACCGCTGCAGTCCATGTAGTGTAGGTACATCGACAGTGCTGTTAAGGAGTGAATCGAATTGGCTGAAGACTGGCATCTGTGATGCTGGGGACCTCAGGAGGAAGCCAAGATGGATCATCAACTGAGCACTTCTGGCTGAAGATTGTTGCAAACTGATGTGCTGCACTTGCTCAATCATTGAGGATGGGGATGTTTGTGGAGCTTTCTCCTCCTGTTAGTTGTTTAATTGTTCACCATCATTCATGACTGGATGTGGCAGGACTGCAGAGCTTTGATTTGATTCTTTGATTGGGATTGCTCCTGCTGTTTAGCATGCATGTAGTCCTGTTTTTTAGATTCATTAGACTGCACTTTATTTCAGATATGTATGTTTCTGCTCCTGGCATGGTCTCCTACACTCCTTGTTGAACCAGAGTTGGTTGCCTGGCTTGATGGGAATGGTAGAGTGAAGGATATGCTGGGCCATGAGGTTACAGATTGGGGCTGGATACAATGTTCCTGCTGATGATGGTCCACAGCACCTCATGGATGCTCAGTTTTGAGCTGCCGGATCTGTTCTGAATCTGTCCCATTCAGCACAGTGATTGTGCCACACAACATGATGGATAATGGTCTCAGTGTGAAAATGGACTTCTTCTCCACAAGGACTGTACAGTGGGTCAGTCCTTCAAATACTGTCACGGACAGATGCATCTGAGACAAGTAGATTAGTGAGGATGACGTCCTGTAGGTTTTCCCTATTTTTTGTTCTCTGACCATCTTACGCAGGGCTATTCTGGCATCTATGTCCTTCAGGACTTGATCAGTAGTGATGCTTCTGAGTCAGTCTGGGCGGTGGGAATTAGAGTCTCCCACACAGCGTATATTTTGAGCCCTTGCTGTCCTCAGTGCTTCTTCCAAGTAGTGTTCAACATGGAGGAATACTAATTCATCAGCTGAGGGAGGGTGTTAGGTTGTAATTGTTTTATGATTGCCTTTAAGAGTAATATCCTTTTAAGATCTTAATATGCTAATGAGCTAAGTGCCAGAACATAGTCAAGTGACTCAGAACCAGAGTCACTCTGCAACTATAAGACCTAGCGGCAGCTTCTGTAAATATTTAGCTCTGTACTGTATATAAAAGTTCAGCTGTAGTAAATCTGTTTGAGACCTTCAACAATAATATAAAAGCAAAATACTGCGGATGCTGGAAATCTGAAATAAAAACAAGAAATGCTGGAACCACTCAGCAGGTCTGGCAGCATCTGTGGAAAGAGAAGCAGAGTTAACGTTTCGGGTCAGTGACCCTTCTTCGGAACTGACAAATATTAGAAATGTCACAGGCTATAAGCAAGTGAGGTGGGGGTGGGGCAAGAGATAACAAAGGAGAAGGTGTAGATTGGACAAAGCCACATAGCTGACCAAAAGGTCATGGAGCAAAGGCAAACAATATGTTAATGGTGTGTTGAAAGACAAAGCATTAGTACAGATAAGGTGTTAACTGATTGAATATTGAACAGCAGCAAGTACAAACATGAAAAAAAAGTGGGTAAGCAAATTGAACAAACTAAGATGAAATGAAATAAATGCAAAAAAAAAAGATTGTAAAAAATGTAAAAAAGAAAAAAAGAAAAAATAACTAAAAATGAAAGTAAAATGGGGGGCTGTCATGCTATGAAATTATTGAACTCAATGTTCAGTCCAGCAGGCTGTAGTGTGCCTAATCGGTAGATGAGATGCTGTTCCTCAAGCTTGCGTTGATGTTCACTGGAACACTGCAGCAATCCCAGGACAGAGATGTGAGCATAAGAGCAGGGGGGGGGAGTGTTGAAATGGCAAGCAACCGGAAGCTCAGGGTCCTGCTTGCGGACTGAGCGGAGGTGTTCCGCAAAGCGGTCACCAGTCTGCGCTTGGTCTCCCCAATATAGAGGAGACCACATTGTGAGCAGCGAATACAGTATACTACATTGAAAGAAGTACAGGTAAATCGCTGCTTCACCTGAAAGGAGTGTTTAGGGCCTGGGATAGTGAGGAGAGAGGAGGCAAATGGGCAGGTATTACACCTCCTGCGATTGCAGGGCACGGTGCCATGGGACGGGGACGAGGTGGTGGGGGTAATGGAGGAGTGGACCAGGGTGTCGCGGAGGGAACGATCCCTTCAGAATGCTGACAGGGGAAGGGAGGGGAAGATGCGTTTGGTAGTGGCATCATGCTGGAGGTGGCGGAAATGGCGGAGGATGATCCTATGGATATGGAGGCTGATGGGGTGGAAAGTGAGGACAAGGGGAACCCTGTCACGGTTCTGGGAGGGAGGGGAAGAGGTAAGGGCAGAGGTGTGGGAAATGGGCCGGACACGGTTGAGAGCCCTGTCAACAACAGTGGGGAGAATCCTCGGTTGAGGAAAAAGGAGGTCATATCAGAAGCACTGTCATGGAAGGTAGCATTATCAGAGCAGATGCGTCGAAGACGGAGAAACTGGGAGAATGGAATGGAGTCCTTACAGGAGGTAGAGTGTGAAGAAGTGTAGTCGAGGTAGCTGTGGGAGTCGGTGGGCTTATAATGGATATTAGTAGACAACCTATCCCCAGAGATGGAGACAGAGAAGTCAAGGAAGGGAAGGGAAGTGTCAGAGATGGACCATGTAAAGGTGAGAGAAGGGTGGAAATTGGAAGCAAAGTAGATAAAGTTTTCCAGTTCGGGGCGGGAGCAGGAAACGGCACCGATATAGTCATGACCGCTTTGCGGAACACCTCCGCTCAGTCCGCAAGCAGGACCCTGAGCTTCCGGTTGCTTGCCATTTCAACACTCCCCCCTGCTCTCATGCTCACATCTCTGCCCTGGGATTGCTGCAGTGTTCCAGTGATCATCAACGCAAGCTCGAGGAACAGCATCTCATCTACCGATTAGGCACACTACAGCCTGCTGGACTGAACATTGAGTTCAATAATTTCAGAGCATGACAGCCCCCCATTTTACTTTCATTTTTAGTTATTTTTTCTTTTTTTCTTTTTTACATTTTTTACAATCTTTTTTTTTTGCATTTATTTTATTTCATCTTAGTTTGTTCAGTTTACTTACCCACTGTTTTTTTTTTATGTTTCCACTTGCTGCTGTTCAATATTCAATCCGTTAACACCTTATCTGTACTAATGCTTTGTCTTTCAACACACCATTGACATATTGTTTGCTTTTGCTCCATGACCTTTTGGTCAGCTATGTGGCCTTGTCCAATCTACACTTTCTCCTTTGTTATCTCTTGCCCCACCCCCACCTCACTTGCTTATAACCTGTGACACTTCTAATATTTGTCAGATCCGAAAAAGGGTCGCTGACCCGAAACGTTAACTCTGCTTCTCTTTCCACAGATGCTGCCAGACCTGCTGAGTGAGACCTTCGACAACCTGGACTCCACGCATCTTATTTATGTTGCATCAGACAACATAAAAGAAATCATATTCTGGTGGCAATTCATTGCAGTAATCAGCAGGAGATCTCCTTGCCAAAGCTTGACTTGATGTCATGAGACTTCATGGGGTCCAGAGTCAATGTTGAGGACTCCCAGGGCAACTCCCTCCTGACTGTACACCACTGTGCTGCTACCTCTAGGAGTCTGTCCTGCCGGTGGTTCAGGACATACCTAGGGATGGTGATGGAGGAGTCTGGAACATTGGCTGTAAGATATTATTATGACCAGGTGAGAAAGATGTCTAGGGGTCCCTTTCAGTCCTCACTTTGTCTTACATTAACAGAATTTAATTTTAAACATACTGTGTTTTGAGCTCCCACTTGGTAAATCTTTGTTCACCGCATTCCAATTATAAGGCAAAGAAATTAGCGCAACAGGCTTTCTTAGATTTAAAGAAGAAAAGTGAAATTTATTAAAGATTAAACTTAATCTCTAATTTGGTTAACACCTACAGATACACGCTGCGCCCTATGTTAGCATGCATACGTGATACGCACAAGCAAATAGAGACAGAAAAGAGCAGAAGAAAAAAATAAAGTGGAGCGGTTTGAGGCAATATCTGAAGAGTTTCTTGTTACTGTGCTTCAAGCTCACTGTAGAGTCCTTTTGTAGCTAATTCTTGCTTTCCATTGGGGCCCAGTATTTTTCTTAAACATTGTTCACTGTAGGAGACTTTTCTCTCTTGGGGTTCATGTGTCTTCAATGGATTCCAAAGCCAGTGAGAAAGAGATGGGAGCAAACAGGAGAGAGATATTCTCTCCTGTTTGCTCCCATCTCTTTCTCACTGGCTTTGGAATCCATTGAAGACACATGAACCCCAAAAGAGAAAAGTCTCCTACAGTGAACAATGAGATATTCTCTCTCCAGGAGCTAGGAGCTTTCTCGGTTCAAATTCTCTGCGGCCAATTTAAAACACTCAGTTCAAAACTCTGCAACAGCTGTTAGTCATGTGATTAAACTGGTCTGACCACGTCTTCTGTATATTGGGAGCAGGAACTGATCTGCAAGTATGCAAAAAATAACTTTCTGGCTCAGGGCCTGGCAATTCCTTTTAACAGGCCTGCTTTTCTTCCCAGCAACAATTTGAAGTTTAATGTCCTTGTGGCAAAATTAATGTGCCTCAAACTTGGCAGGTGGGGTCTGCATGGCAGTATGGTTTGGTGAGTATGACTGTGCTAGGTTGTTGCTTGACTAGTCTTTGGGACAGTTCTCCCAATTTTGGCACAAGTCCTCAGATGTTAGTGAGCAAGACTTTGCATGGTCCTATGTTCCTCTGGTGTATCTTTGTCATTTCTGGTGCCTAGGTCGATGCCAGGTGGCTTGTTCAGTTTTATTCCTATTTTGTAGTGGTTTGATACAACTGAGCGGCTTGCTAGGCCATTTCTGAGGGCAGTTTAGAGTCAACCACATTGCTGTGGACTTGGAGTTACAGACCAGGTAAGGACGGCAGATTTCTTTCTCTAAAGGTCATCTAAAGTGCTATAAAGATGTGCTATAAAGTCGATTTAGCTCATGTGATGCTGCCACAAGTTCAGTTACTGTCTACTCTGTCATGAATGAAGTATATTCATTTTGTCATATGAACATTGATTTTAAATTGTTGCTGGAGTGAAGAGATGACTTGTTTAAAGACATCAGCAGTGGCTGGAAAACATTTACATACTAAGAGACAGTGCCTGGAGACAATAGAGAACTGCTCCCTGATCCAATTAACCTAAATGGATTTTGATCATCAGACATTAAATGTGTAAGAAAGCCAGAATTCCACGGTGTCTGCTAAGATGGAGAATCCACAACCGCAGGAGTTTGTTAAAACAGCTAGTCACATGACTAACCTGCTGGCCCAGGATTTGTTTGAACTGCTCACTGGACAGTTTCGGTCAGATTGCAACTGAACTTGGAAGAAGAGAGCCTCTCTCCTGGCTCTCACTCTCTCTCTCTCTCATGAAACTTCAGATTCACTGAAATCACGTAAACCTCAAGAGAAAGAAGACTCCTACATCGAAACAAGTTTTAAAGCGTGCACTTGGCCCCAATGAAACGGTAAGACTTACTGGCAATCAAAGATACTACATCGGACTCAAAGGAACGTAAATAAATCCCAGCTATTGCCTCAAACTTTTCCCCTTTATTCTTTCTACTTTTTCTGTCTCTATCTGCGTATGTGTTTATCGCATATGCATGCTAGCATGGTCGCATCGCATATTCATAGTCGTTGACCGAAATAGAGTTTAAGATTAATAAACTTCCACCTTTCTTGTTTAAATCTAAGAAAACCTGTCTGCTTGATTTCTTTGCCTTACAATTGGAGAGCAGTTAACAAGGATTTACTGAGGTGGAGCTAACAACATGGTGTTTTAAAAATTAAACCCTGTTACGGTCGAACCAGGCAAAGGCTGAGAGAAAACCCCCAGACCCCTTTCTCACCTGGTTGTAACAACTCGTAAAACATTTCAAAAGATTTTAAAGATTACAGAGAAGCTGTTGGGGTGTTGCTAATAGACAGAATTTGAATGAATCAGTACTAACTGCTTCCTCTGTCTCCCTATTGAACTGATAGATGCATCTCTCCCAGGCAGCCTCCCAACATGCACTCTTCATAAACTTGAGTGGATCCAAACTCAGTTGCCTCTATTCTAACTCTTATCAAGGGGGGAATTTTCCCAGGCAAGGGGAGGTGAGTTTGGGTGCATGTAGTGAGTTAAATCCCCTAAAAGTGATGTTAGTACAGGATCCTAACATCATCCTGCTCGCTTCTGAGTTTCAGCAGGGCGGGATTGTAAGGCAAGTGGGAACCTCCTTGGATCTGTCAAAAAAACAATTACGATACTTACAAAGCAAAGCCAGTATTGTTTTAACCTTCAGTTCTGGATTTCCAAGACACGGCACCTGTTCCCAACCTGTCAGCAACTCACAAGGACCACTGAGGTGAGTGAACAGTGGGAAGAGTTTCTTCAGTGAAACTGGCAGGCTGGGAAGGCTTTGATCAGTGAAACTGAAGAACTTCAGTCGAGGCCATTGAGAGGCTGTTGTTCAAAACACTTTTTCTCAGAGAGTGCTTTCAGTGTTTGACAGGTGATTACCACTTCCTGGAAGGCATTTTATCTGTCTAACATTTTACTCACCACCAGCTGCACTTCCCTGCTACCAGCCTTCGCCATGACACGGGAACAGTCTATACAGCTCCACCTTCCATCCTGGTGAAGATACGAGCAGAAGCAGCACCAATGCCATCAGCACCAGCAGCAACAGGAGCACCAGCAGCTTTCTCCTCCACAGGGCACTGGGGCTGGACACTGAGATCCAACTGGAAGAAGGTGAGGCCCCCAACACAGGGTCTACAAGCAGAGGATCAGCTCTCTGGACATGTCTGAGCAACAGTGCCTCAGGAGACTCAAGTTCTCATGGTAGGTTGCTGCAGCTTCCTGGAACAAGGTCTCATTCCTAGTGCAGCAGCTGGGCATGCATTGCCAATGGCCGATAAGGTGCCTGTCACTGGAGGGCCACCTCTGCCGTCAACGCAGGATTCCGCCTCTCGCCAATTTGTGTGCTTTCTTCTCCTGCTAGGAGAGAAAGCAGAGGTGTGAGTTTTTGTAATGTCTTGTGTGGAGAGATGAGTGTGAGGCAAGAGGGCAATAGGATGAGGGTGAGTGTGAATATTGGCTGCTTAGATGGGGATATGAAGTGCCCAGAGCAAGGAATGAATGAAGTTGCGACGTGCGTTGTCCTGAGGAGTGCTATGCGGGAGAATGCTGGGAAAGTCAGAGTGTGCAGCTTTGCAACTGAAATTACAAACATACGAATTAGGAGCAGAAGTAGGCCATTCGGCCCCTCGGGCCTGCACTGCCATTCAATAAGATCATGGCTGATCTGCTTGTGTCTCGATTGCACACTCCCGTCTACCCCCGATAATCTTTGATTCCCTTGCCGAACAGGAATCTATCTACCTCCTCCTTAAAAATCTTCAATGCCCCTGCCTCCACCACCTTCTGTGGCAGAGAGTTCCAAAGTGTCACAACCTTCTGAGAGAAAAAGTTTCTCCTCATCTCTATCCCAAACGAGCAACCCGCTAATTTTAAAACTGTGCCCCCTAGTTCTGGACTCACCCACAAGAGGAAACATCCTCGCCACATCCACTTTGTCAAGACCGTTCAGGATCTTATAAACTTCAATCAGGTCTCCCTTCACTCTTCTAAACTCCAGTGAAAACAAGCCCAGTCTGGCCAACCTTTCCTCATAAGACAACTCGCTCATTCCAGGTATCAATCTAGTAAACCTCCTCTGAATCGCCTCAAACGCATTTGCATCCTTCCTTCCTTATTGCTGTGCCACTCATTTTTTCCGTGCTCCTGAGGTTCTGGATCCTCTTGGTGCAGCGTCTCTAGGATGGAGGGATCACACTCCTTCTTCTGACCTCCTTGGGTCACTTCCATCCACACCTGCTTGGTTAGAGAGGTTGGTTTCATCCTCCCATCCTTGGGGGAGCTCACCTCACTGCAGTCCCTCAGATCTACTCACCTGACCTCCAAGTAAGAGTGAAGACAAGCTTCCCCAGGTCTCCTCTGCAATCCTGTGGGTGCTACAGCCACAAACATCCAAGTGCTTATGAGCCTTGTAACCTATGTCATAGTCCCTTTAATTAGAAATCCTACCTTTGACAGAATGGACACATTATCCTGCTCGCTTTCCCTGATTGATTGGGGAACCCAGAGACAGGAAGGTAATTCTGTGGCTCAGTGAAAGAGTCTCAGCAAAGCCCACTCCTTTACCATTCAGATTCTCATCCCACACAATGCCCTGCAGTTCTGGCAGGGACTAAGTCCAGACAATTCTGCCCGCGTCCTGTTCACCAATCACCCCCTGTGCTCGCTGACCTACATTGACTTCTGGTCTGACAACAGCTCAGTTTTAAAGTTCTGAACCTTGTTTCCCTTCATGGCCTCCCCCCTCCCTCTCTCTGTAACCCTTCCAGTGCCATAATCTTCCTCATGTGAAGAAGCTTTAAATGAGAAGCATAATTTATTGACTATTGACTTACTTTCTCGCCACCATATTGAAAACTGATTTAGTGACATACCTAGCATTGTTTTTGCTTTAATAAGTAGTCAATCTCTGCCTGCATACTTGATGTAGCAATGCAAAGTATTCTGGATAGATATCCATCTTTCAGGAGAGACCTTGATCTCTCTCCCCGTGCTCTGTGTGGCTTGTTCCCTCAACACCTCCCACTCCAGGACTAGAAGACACAGGTTGAAGATTTTGTGCCAAAGATGCAGGGGAAATATGAGGAAGCACTTTTTTATGCAGCGGCTGATAATGACCTGGAACTCACTGCCCACAAGGGTGGTGGAAGCTGAAACGATCAATGACTTCAAGAGGAAGTTGGATGGCCACCTGAGAGAAATAGACTTGCAGGGCTACAGGGATTGAGCCAGGGAGTGGGACTGACTCCATAGCTCTGTGGAGAGCTGACATGGGCTCGATGGGCAGAATGGCCTCATTCTGTGCCATAAGTAAATGACTCTTTGACTCTCTCCCTCCCCTAACTGTCACTATCTCTTTCCCCCTCTCTGTCTGTCTCTCTGTCTCCCTCTCCCCCCTGTCTCCTTCTCCCCCTCCGTCCCTCGGCGACCACCCTCTCTCTGTAACTCTCCCCCCACTCTCGCTCCATCCCCGTGTCTCCAGTGTTCCCTGCTGCCCACTGAGTGCTCCCTACTCCGTGCTCCCTACTCCCTGCAGTGTTCCACGCTCTCTCTGTCCCTCCTGTTCCCTCTGTCTCCCCCTCTCTCTGTTCCCCCTTTCTCTCTGTCTCTCTCTCTCATCACTCCCCCTTTTGCTCTCTCTCTGTCCCTTTTTTCTCCCTCTCTCTCTCTCTGTCCCTCCTCTCTCTCTCCCTCTTTCTCGCTCTCTTTCTTCCCCCCCTCTCCCTGTTCCCCCCTCGTCCTCTGTCTCTCCCCTTCTTTCTCTCTCACACAATTGCAGAGAGTGTAACGCTCAGCAGATAATTGGTCAGTTCAGTTTTAAAAACATTGCGCTGTCAGTTTCACAGGTGACAGCTGCTGACATCAGGATCAGCCGTTTCAGAACCGACTCAGGGTTTTCTGGCGGACATTTTGAAAAACAAAGTAAGAACCCGCTACATGCGTGACACAATGTATGTATATTTCAGTTAATGTTTGAGTCCGCACAGTATGCTGTGTGATCATTTACACCAGGGTTGTCCAACATATGTCCCGCAGACCAGGATCCAGCCTGCCAATCATTTCCATCCGGCCCACAGATGTAAACTGTTCCCAGACTTGGGGTTTTCCAGCGGGTTCTTACCGACTCAGGGTTTTCTGGTGGACATTTTGAAAAACAAAGTAAGAACCCTCTGGAAAACCCCAAGTCTGTTGTGAAACAGCTGTTCCTAATGTCAGCACCTGTCACCTGTGAAACTGACAACGCAGTGTTTTTAAAAATGGCCTCCCATAAGAAGAAGACAAAGGGAAATTTCTAATCTCCAGTCACGGTGAGGATGAGGAACAGCTCCAGGAACAGTTTACATCTGTGGGCCGGATGGAAATGCTTGGCAAGCCGGATCCTGGTCTGCGGGCCAAATATACATACATTGTGTCATGCATGTGCAAGGAAAGTAACATAAATGATAAACATTAGCTCACGTGATATTTCGACAAATTCATTACTCTCTACTCCCAAAACAGCTCAAAGGACTTTAGTGAGTGTATAAAAGCAATCCGAGTGTTGCAAATAAGGCAGTGTTATACTATAAGAAGTGAAACTTTGCCTCTAAGACATGGTTATTAGCTGCAAACAAATGTCTGAGTGCATTAAAGAAGATTAGGATCTGCGTAAAGCCTCTGAAAAGAAATCTTTGCTTCCCCCGGGGGGTTTTAAGCATGTTCATGATGGAGAAGAATGCATTAATCATTTTTTCTTTTGCATTTTCTCAGTCAGCTGAGTTCTAGCATTTGCCCCAAGCCACGATTTTCAACAAGAGAGGAGCTCGTTCAAGAATAGATATTTTTGGAAATAACACAAGGAGAAGCTGTTGATGGTAAATCACAGCTTGCCTCACGCAGTTGGCGATATTCCCTTTGTGATTTTAGGCCTTGTATGAGATTACTAATTGGTTCTACAAATAACATCAAGCATAGTCTGAGTGCAGTAATTGAGGTTCTGTTTAAAATGAAAGTTAAAGTAAGTAAGTGCAATGATGAGGCTTACAGTTAAACTGTCAGCTCTGCTCAGCAAGTTTATTTTTAAATCAAACATCTTGTAGTGTAAAGTTTCAGGGTTACGACCTTGACATCTACAGGCCATGTACCACATACATGCCCCAGTTTGATGCTCCAGTTGTGGCTGGTGACAGAGCTCAGTAACAATCTTCATGCTGAAGCATAGGCTCCTCACACATTGCTCCTCAGGTGTGAAGTTGAAGATGAGAAGTGCTCACTGAAGACCCATTGCAGGTACAGTCTCCTGTACCGTTTCTTCTTCTCCCTCCTGTCTCGTTTGCTGTTCCCCACTCCCCCACGCCCCCATCCTGTCCTTCAGCCCCCAAAGGTGGATCTACCAGACTTCTAATGACTGGAATAAACAACTGGCAAAGCTGGCAAAAGCAGTCCAGCACCAACATGAGGTGGTTCCTACAAGTCAGGATTCACTACTGGGGAATGGGAAAAATAGCCATTAAATGACGCAGAAGTTAACCAGAGGGAAAAACAGCTACTTACCTGAATACAGGGGATGAGTCCTTTAAATAGCGTTCCTGCAGGGTCCTTTCTGAATGTTAACGCCCATGATTTTCAGGCCCCATTCATCAAACTCTACGCCTTTCAATGCAGCACCATCAAATTTCCAACCCTTGAAATCTCAGGCATCCCTATCAAGTGTTCAAAGGAGCAGCAATACCGCCTCCTTAAACCTTGACCTCATAAAAACCAGAGGATCGCTCCAGGGGTTAGAAAAATGCAGAGGCGGGGTTCTCCACATTTTTTCGGCCTGGAGCTGGGAGCTCCACCTCCTGCATAAAATCCAGCCCAATATGTGGGAACATGTCTATATTTTTTCAGCGTGCTTGTGAGTGTGTGTTTTGGAAATTTAAAAAGGGAACTTTCATATTTCAAACTCTGTGTTAATGCTTTGCTTCGTTACTGGACAAGTCTTGTTTGATAATAAACTGATAATTTTGTTGTTTATTAAAGAAACTGGTTGGTGTATTTTGTTCAGGGATAAAGAGTAGAGTATATGATATACTGAATAAGTAACTGGGTAAACATTTTTTAAATATATGGGAGATACTGTTCCCTAACAACAGAAAGGGGGGGGGAAGCCTGCTCTTCAGACAAAGATGACATGGTAGGCAAATTCTGAGAAAACTGAGTTTCTGACTTCCAGAAAAAATAATTGGGGACAAAATCAATAGTCAGATGGACAAATGTGCATTAATTAAGGGAAGGCTGCATGGATTTCTTAAAAGAAAATCATGTTTAACTAACTTGCTGGAGTTTTTTGAGGAGGTAACGATCCAAATATGCAGTATATGATTGACTGAATTGGTAACTGGGTAAACATTTTGAAAATATATATAATTGGCCGTCAATAAGCCACTTAAGGGCCTCAATTGGCCTCTGGCAAAGCTGACATTGGCCTATCCTGCCCCCCGAAGATTCAGTCTGGCATTGGGTTCCATGGAGGCCGCTGCCGCTCCGATTCTCCAGCCCCCCTCGCCACAAAACCGGCCATCGGACTGGGAACAAAATCCAGCCCATTTACTTCCACATTTGGTGAAGGACTCTGAAACTCTGGAAAATCAACACTTACGCCCCTTTTTCCTGGATTTCCACCAAAATTACACCAACATGCAGAAGGACTCCTGTAGGATGTTACCCAGTCACCCCACCCACCGAGATCATACCGCCTCCTCAGTTATCTTTTGTTCCTGAAACCAAGTCCAATCCTGCAATTTCATGTGCAGACATGCTGGTAACAGTGGGGGTGATCCGACAGCACGTCAGAAACACAGAAATATGTTAAGTACGACTGTCAGCGGCTTTTTAACTCAGCCACCTCGTTATCATTTTCCTTCTGTATCTTCCATCCAGTCAACGGCAGTGGGTGTGTTGTCGACTCATATGACACAACTTCAACTCCATTAGGTAAAGACAATCCAAATATGCAAGTTGGAGGAGCTGGAGGTGACTGTCAGAGAACTGGAAGCATTGCAATGGAGTCAAGAGACTGTGCCTCCCTGGATGTGCTGCTGCAGCCAATGAGGAGCTGGTGGGAGATACTGTTCCCGAACAACAGAAGGGAAAAGCCTGCTCTTCAGACAAAGATGTCATGGTAGGCAGTTTCTGAGAAAACTGAGTTTCTGACTTCTAGAAAAAATAATTTGGGACAAAATCAATAGTCAAATGGACAAATGCGAGTTAAATAAGGGAAGCCAGCATGGATTTCTTAAAGGAAAGTCATGTTTAACTAACTTGCTAGAGTTTTTTGAGGAGGTAACAGAGAGGGTTGATGAGGGCAATGCTGTTGATGTGCTGTGCATGGACTTTCAAAAGGCATTTGATACAGTGCCACACAACAGACTTGTGAGCAAATTTGTAGCTCATGGAATAAAAGGGACAGTAGCAACATGGATCCGAAATTGGCTGAGTGACAGGAAACAAAGATTAATGGATG
Source organism: Heterodontus francisci (assembly GCF_036365525.1). Classification (NCBI taxonomy): domain Eukaryota; kingdom Metazoa; phylum Chordata; class Chondrichthyes; order Heterodontiformes; family Heterodontidae; genus Heterodontus; species Heterodontus francisci. The sequence continues at coordinate 29,008,958 of NC_090371.1, read as the reverse complement.
TTTTTCGTGCAGGAGGAAGGTTTGTAGTTGTGTTCCCCAAGGATCAGTGTTGGGACCCTTGCTTTTCCTGATATATATTTATGACCTAGACCTTGGTGTACAGGGCACAATTTCAAAGTTTGTAGATGATACGAAACTTGGAACAATTGTGAACTGTGTGGAGGATAGTGTAGAACTTCAAAAGGACATAGACAAGTTGGTGGGATGGGCAGACTGGTGGCAGATGAAGTTCAATGCAGAGAAATGTGAGGTGATTCATTTTGGTAAGAAGAACATGGAGAGACAATATAAAATAAAGGGCACAATTATCAAGGGGGTGCAGGAGCAGAGGGCCCTAGGTGTATATATGCATAAGTCATTAAAGGTAACAGGACAGGTTGAGAGAACAGTTAATAAAGCATACAGTATCCTGGGCTTTATTAATAGAGGCATAGAGTACAAGAGCAAGAAAATTATGTTGAACTTGTATAAGACACTAGTTCGGCCTCAGCTGGAGTATTGCGTCCAATTCTGGGTGCATCACTTTAAGAAAGACGTGTGGGCATTGGAGAGAGTACAGAAGAGATTCACGAGAATAGTTCCAGGGATGAGGAATTTCAGTTATGAAGATAGATTGGAGAAGTTAGGACTATTTTCCTTGGAGAAGAAAAGGCTGAGAGGTGATTTGATAGAAGTATTCAAAATCATGAGGGGTCTGGACAGAGTAGATGGAGAGAAACTGTTCCCACTCATGAAAGGATCGAGAATGAGAGGGCACAGATTTAAAGTATTTGGTAAGAGAAGCAAAAATGACACGAGGAAAAGCTTTTTCACACTCCTTAAGGTGTGGAATGTGCTGCCTGAGAACATGGTGGAGGCAGATTCAATCGAAGTATTCAAAAGGGAAATAGACAGTTATATGAAAAGGAAAAATGTGCAGGGTTATGGAGAGAAGGCAGGGGAATGGGACTGAGGGAATTGGTCTTTCAGAGAGCCAGTGCGGACACGATGGGCCGAACGGCCTACTTCTGCGCTGTAACAGTTCTGTGATTCTGTGAAGTCAACAGCAAGAGCATGCTTCCACATTCCTTCATTCAATGCAGAAACTGATTTAATGACCTAAGCAGGGAAGGAAACTTGAGTACAATGTCACATTCGCTTACATCCTGCTGTTGCCATCTCCCCATCCGCTGACTTTGTCTTTGCAAGCCTACTCCAGCACATCACTCCTCTCACTCAGACACATTGCAGGTGTACCCATCCTTCTCTTTGTATCCACTTCCTCACATCCCCATCTATTCAGCCACCATTCTCACTCACCCTCATCCAAATGCCTCTCCCTCCTAGTCAGTCACCCTCACTGCGAACAGTGGAAGGGACATGTTGTTTGATACGATCCGCCAGTCTTTGGGACTATATACCTAGCATCAAACTGGCATTGAAATTTATATATCACATTACTCATTTGTGTGATAGGCAGCATGTCTTTTTGGCTTGACGGCAGCATCCTGTTAATGGCGAACACCACACGTGTTGCTGCTGCATTGTAGCAGTGTGAAACAGCTAACTTCACCTATTGCTCAAATTTTTGGGATACATTATCCTTCCAGGTAATTTGAGGTAGACTGGGCACATGTCTCTCCCGCTGTTCGCAACAGGCAAGGTACAGGCCATACCCAACCAGCCCGTCCTTGCAAAACCAAAACACAGTATCCAGCATTAGATGAGATTCTGCGATTGGACGACATTTGCCAAATAATCCTCAGTGTGCTAAGAATTACGCTGACAACCAATTTAATATTGTCAGTTGGGCTCGCAGTGTGACACATTTACGTGTGCTGGAAGCTACATATATTAATACACAGGGCCCTGTTCTTTGCAGACAGAATGAACATGTACACACATTGTACCAGTTTCATCTAAACAAAATAAGTGAAAGCCATTTGCTGGTTTATTCCTCAGGGCAATGCCTTGACCAATCAGAGTCAAGCTTCCTGGTTTAAACTTTAAACAAAGCTTGGCAGTTAACTGTCAGTCACCATAAACTGGTACATTCTCCATGGCAACATCTCTACCAATCAGAGTCCACTTGCCAACCAATCAGCACTCTCTTCTCATACAGTATAAATGTGTTGCTTTCCCTTACATTAGTGTTCTTGCGAATTGTCCTGATGAATGAAAGATAGGAAGCTTCAACAAAATGTCTCTATTTTCAGCAATACTCAAGTTCTGTACTACAAAATGACTAAATGTAAAAAAGGTAGAGAAATCCTGAGAGAAAATGAATTCACCACAGAAAACAACTACAGGAAACCTTCAGGTTTCTGTGTGAATGGGCATGCCACAATTGAAATATATGTTGGGTTCTCCACACAAGTTAAACATGCTAGAACAATTATAGAATCATAGAAAGTTTACGGCACAGAAAGAGGCCACTTGGCCCATTATTGAAGTGTTTGTTTCAGTGATACTGTTCACATGCAGCGACAGAGACAACTGTAGATTGAACATGAGATTTAACCCGTTGATGGATCAATGAGTAAATGCACTGCTCCTTGTGGTACCCAGACTCATTGCTGATCTGTGCTCGGTTGGCTGTCAACTAAGAAGGTAACTAACATAGTTGGATCGATATCATTTCTTTTGCTGGAGTTAGTATGGGTTTTCAGTGGCAATGTCTACAGGCACTTAAGCAGAGCTAGTGAAGTGACCCCACCAGCTTGCTGCCCTAGTGCTGTTGTATACATCTATTCACAAAACCTACGGCTTATGAGATATAAAAGAGTAGACACCTGTGAGGTCTTGGATCTCCACTCATGCTTTCTGTTACTGTTTTCCAAGCAATTTGAAGATTTTTCGGACAGCATTTAAATGTGGAACCTCCAAAGACTAGCAGCACTAGGAGCACTCTTTTTGGCTGTTTTGGGGCTGGGTTTTTTTTATTCTGGGCCAGCATTTATTGCCCATCCATAATTGCCCTTGAGAATGTGGTGGTGAGCTAACTTCTTGAACCGCTGCAGTCCCTGTGGTGTAGGGACATCCACTGTGCTATTAGGAAGGGAGTTCCAGGATTTTGACCCAGCGACAGTGAAGGAACGGTGATATAGTTTCAAGTCAGAATGGTGTGTGACTTGGAGGGGAACTTGCAGGTGGTGGTGTTCCCATGCATCTGCTGCCCTTGTCCTTCTAGGTGGTAGAGGTTGCAGGTTTGGAAGGTGCTGTCTAAGGAGCCTTGGTGAGTTGCCTTCTCCCTAATCAACATAAGCTTGCAGCACTATGTGAACGAATTTCTCCCCCCTAAAAGTATCCAGAGTAGTCAAGATTAACATTTAAATGAGGAGAGGTTGGAAAAGTTAGGACTGTTCTCCTTGGAACAGAGAAGGTTAAGAGGTGACCTAATAGAGGTTTTCCAGAGATTTTGATAGCGTAGACAGAGAAAAACTATTCCCTCCGGCGAGTGGGTTAGAACTACAGGTCATAGATTCAAAATCATTATCAAAAGATCTGGAGGGGAGATGAAAAATTTCTTCACTCAGAGAGTTGTCAGCATCTGGAACACTCATGTTGAAAGGTGGTGAAAGCTAATTCCATAAGTAATTTTACAAGGGAGTTGGACAGGTCCTTGAGGATGAGGAACCTACAAGGTTGCAGACAAAAAGTAGGGATGAGGGACTAAGCATGATTGCTTTTCAAAGAGCCAGCATTGACACAACAGTCTGAGTGACCTCGTTCTGTGCTGTAAGTTTCTATGATTCTATGAAATGGATCTCATGATAGGTTAGATGAGCTATGAAATAACAAATAGAAACTGATGTGGAAATTGTAAGGCAATATATTTCACTAACATTTTGCATTATAAAGAAGTTGGGGAAGCTTACAACTATGCTCAGCCTTCAGTTTATTTTTTTATTTCTAAAGAAGAGAGAAAGAGTTTGTATTTATATTGCATTGCTCAAGACCTAAGGATCTCCCATCTTTTGAATCCGACCATTCACAAACTCACCATGCTATTTGACTCTGAACTTAGATTCTGACCCCATATCTCTCCATCACCAAGACTGCCTACTACCATCTCTGTAATATCGCCCACCTCTTCCCCTGCCTTAGCTCATCTGCTGCTGAAACCCACATCCATGATTTTATTACCTCCGGGTTCAACTATTCAAATGCTTTCACACCTGTCTCCCATCTTCCACCCATTGAAACTTTATTTCATCCTAAAACTCTGCTGCCGGTTTCCTGACTCTCAACAAGTCTGTTTAATCATCACCCCTGTGATCACTAAAATACACTGGCTCCCAATCTAGCAATGCCTCAAATTAAACATTTCTCAGCCTTGTGTTCAAATCCCTCCTTGATCTTACCCCTCTGTATCTCTGTAACCTCCTCCAGCACTGCAGCCCTCTGCTCTCTAAAAACTCTTTATTCCACCAATTCTAACCAATTAGGTATCCCCCATTTCCTTCGCCCCTCCATTAGTAGCTGTGCCTTTAGTTGCCTAGGCCCTGGACTCTGGAATTCCTTCCCTAAATCTCTATGCTTCTCTACCTCTGTCTCCTCCTTTGAGACATTCCTTAAAACCTATCTTTTTGACTAAGCTTTTGGTCATATGCCCTAAAATATCCTGAAGTGGTTTGGTGTCAAATTTTGTCTGATAGTAATACTGCGAAATGCCTAGGAATGTTTTAATACCTTGAGAGGTGCTATATAATGCACATTGTTGTTGTAGTTGTAGTCACTGTTGTAACATAGTAATGTTGTAATGTCTTTTTTACGTGGTAATTAATTATCACTGATTATATTTATTAAACGTGAACAAGGCTAATCAAGTATTGCGATGTATCTCAAAGGTGTTATTCTAAATCCTTTGTTAAGGTCACATTTGTAATTCTGATTAAGACCACGTTTGTAGCACTGTTTGTATTTCTAAAAGCTTTACCTTCAAAAGAACTTTGATGCTCTTCGAGAGGGTTAAGAAAATTGACAGGGATGATTCCAGGACTTGAATCAAATCAAGTTGTCAGGCTAGGCAGGGAGAATTCAACTTGACAAACACAATTGACAAAGAACATGATCCAAGTCTTTCAAATACTTGAACGCATGGATAATGTTGATGTAAATGATCAAAAACTAGAGGATTTAAATACAAAATTCATAAATCTCAAACAAAGTCTGGGATTATAGGATTAGAGGAATTCTACCCTTCTCCCCAGAAGAACATAAATCTGAATAAATTCACCTCAAAGTCCATTAATGTTATTCTTTTCTTTTGGGCCTCCTTATCTCGAGAGACAATGGATACGCGCCTGGAGGTGGTCAGTGGTTTGTGAAGCAGCGCCTGGAGTGGCTATAAAGGCCAATTCTGGAGTGACAGGCTCTTCCACAGGTGCTGCAGAGAAATTTGTTTGTTGGGGCTGTTGCACAGTTGGCTCTCCCCTTGCGCCTCTGTATTTTTTCCTGCCAACTACTAAGTCTCTTCGACTCGCCACAATTTAGCCCTGTCTTTATGGCTGCCCGCCAGCTCTGGCGAATGCTGGCAACTGACTCCCACGACTTGTGATCAATGTCACACGATTTCATGTCGCGTTTGCAGACGTCTTTATAACGGAGACATGGACGGCCGGTGGGTCTGATACCAGTGGCGAGCTCGCTGTACAATGTGTCTTTGGGGATCCTGCCATCTTCCATGCGGCTCACATGGTCAAGCCATCTCAAGCGCCGCTGACTCAGTAGTGTGTATAAGCTGGGGGTGTTGGCCGCTTCAAGGACTTCTGTGTTGGAGATATAGTCCTGCCACCTGATGCCAAGTATTCTCCGAAGGCAGCGAAGATGGAATGAATTGAGACGTCGCTCTTGGCTGGCATACGTTGTCCAGGCCTCACTGCCGTAGAGCAAGGTACTGAGGACACAGGCCTGATACACTCGGACTTTTGTGTTCCGTGTCAGTGCGCCATTTTCCCACACTCTCTTGGCCAGTCTGGACATAGCAGTGGAAGCCTTACCCATGCGCTTGTTGATTTCTGCATCTAGAGACAGGTTACTGGTGATAGTTGAGCCTAGGTAGGTGAACTCTTGAACCACTTCCAGAGCGTGGTCGCCAATATTGATGGATGGAGCATTTCTGACATCCTGCCCCATGATGTTCGTTTTCTTGAGGCTGATGGTTAGGCCAAATTCATTGCAGGCAGACGCAAACCTGTCGATGAGACTCTGCAGGCATTCTTCAGTGTGAGATGTTAAAGCAGCATCGTCAGCAAAGAGGAGTTCTCTGATGAGGACTTTCCGTACTTTGGACTTCGCTCTTAGACGGGCAAGGTTGAACAACCTGCCCCCTGATCTTGTGTGGAGGAAAATTCCTTCTTCAGAGGATTTGAACGCATGTGAAAGCAGCAGGGAGAAGAAAATCCCAAAAAGTGTGGGTGCGAGAACACAGCCCTGTTTCACACCACTCAGGATAGGAAAGGGCTCTGATGAGGAGCCACCATGTTGAATTGTGCCTTTCATATTGTCATGGAATGAGGTGATGATACTTAGTAGCTTTGGTGGACATCCGATCTTTTCTAGTAGTCTGAAGAGACCACGTCTGCTGACGAGGTCAAAGGCTTTGGTGAGATCAATGAAAGCAATGTAGAGGGGCATCTGTTGTTCACGGCATTTCTCCTGTATCTGACGAAGGGAGAACAGCATGTCAATAGTCGATCTCTCTGCACGAAAGCCACACTGTGCCTCAGGGTAGACGCGCTCGGCCAGCTTCTGGAGCCTGTTCAGAGCGACTCGAGCAAAGACTTTCCCCACTATGCTGAGCAGGGAGATTCCACGGTAGTTGTTGCAGTCACCGCGGTCACCTTTGTTTTTATAGAGGGTGATGATGTTGGCATCGCGCATGTCCTGGGGTACTGCTCCCTCGTCCCAGCACAGGCATAGCAGTTCATGTAGTGCTGAGAGTATAGCAGGCTTGGCACTCTTGATTATTTCAGGGGTAATGCTGTCCTTCCCAGGGGCTTTTCCGCTGGCTAGGGAATCAATGGCATCACTGAGTTCCGATTTGGTTGGCTGTATGTCCAGCTCATCCATGACTGGTAGAGGCTGGGCTGCATTGAGGGCAGTCTCAGTGACAGCATTCTCCCTGGAGTACAGTTCTAGGTAGTGCTCAACCCAGCGGTCCATCTGTTTGCGTTGGTCAGTGATTATGTCCCCCGATTTAGATTTGAGGGGGGTGATCTTCTTGATGGTTGGCCCAAGAGCTCTCTTCATGCCATCATACATTCCTCTGATGTTTCCGGTGTCTGAGGCCAGCTGAATATGACTGCATAGGTGTTGCCAGTAGTCGTTTGCGCAACGCCTAGCTGTTCTTTGTGCAGTACTTCTGGCTGCTTTAAGTGCTGCGGATGTTAAATCGCTGGGGGCTTTCTTGTAGTTCAAAAGTGCAATGCGCTTAGCGGCTATGACAGGTTCCAGCTCTTCATTATGAGATTGAAACCAGTCTGCATTTCTCTTCGCACTTTTGCCGTAGGTGGTCAAAGCTGACTCATAGATGGCGTCTCTGATGTGGGCCCACTTGGTCTCAGCATCCCCTGTGAGAGTGTTTTGAAGGGCTGTTACAAGTGAATTTAGAAATTTTTGTAACAGCTGTGGGTGAGAAATTCTGCTCGTGTTGATGCGCGGGTGGCCCTTCTGCTTGGAATGATGCAACTTCTTTGGTCTGAGTCTAACCTTGCTGCACACCAGGGAGTGGTCGGTGTCGCAGTCCGCACTGTGGAAGCTGCGTGTGATTTGAACACTGTTTAAGGCGGCTCGCCTTGTGACAATGAGGTCTAGCTGGTGCCAACGACGTGATCTTGGGTGCCTCCATGAAACCTGGTGACAGGGTTTAGTGTGAAAGAACGAGTTGGTGATGCAGAGGTTATGATAGGTACACAACTCAAGCAGTCTCTGCCCGTTCTCATTCATCCTTCCAACGCCATAGCGCCCAAGGCAGGAGGGCCATGAGTCATGGTCGGCCCCAACCCTGGCATTAAAGTCCCCCAGCAGGAATAGGTGTTCGGTGTTGGGGATGCTGCTAATGATGTTATGGAGTTGTTCATAGAACTGGTCTTTAGCTTCAGGTGCGGAGCAGAGTGTTGGAGCATAGATGCTGAGTAGGTGTACTGGACCAGAGGTGGTGAGCAGTCGGATGGACAGTATGCGTTCCGAGCCATTTGAGGGAGGCTCTATCATGCTGAGCAAGGAGTTTCTGATGGCGAAGCCCACTCTATGCTGTCTTGGTTCTTCAGGATCCCTGCCCTGCCAGAAGAAGGTGTAGTCTTGCTCTGCTAGAGAGCCACTCGCCGGGAGGCGAGTCTCCTGAAGTGCTGCAATGTCCACATTGAATCTACTGAGCTCGTTGTTAATGATGGCGGTCTTCCGAGAATCGTTGATTTGTGTAAGGTCTTCCGACAGGCCAGGACACATAGTTCTGACGTTCCAGCTTGCAAAGCGAAGGGCTGGTACCTTCTTTCCTTTTTTCATGTTGTTTGGTGCGGTGTATCAGTCCACCTTTCAGGCAATGACCCTAAGCTCCAAGCACCCATTGAAGCAGGCAGACTGTGGCGGGACAGAACCTTATTGACCGGGGGCTGCCCGGTTTGAGGCGGGCGGTAGCTGTCCAGTGAGGTGCAATGACCTCTCCCACCGACAAAGGCAACCCGTGGCGCCCAGTTTCTACGCCAATTTATCTGGACTTATAACCCGTAACTGCTGCCTTCCGTGTTGTTTTAGTCGCTGTGAGGCAACTATGGAGTGACCTCTCCATGGCGCATGCCTGGGCAAATTTATGGGGGTTGAGAGTTGCCCAGTCGTCAAAACCCCCCTCTCGGCCTTTCTGGTGGGGTCCAAAGGAGTGCAGGACACGACGTTTGGCACCAGTATGGCTGCAGGAACTGCCGGAAACATGCCAAAGGTGACACATGACCGCCTACGGGGTTCCGCTCCGGATTTTCTGTTAGGGTTTACTCCCTTAAGCCTTGGTCTCTCCCGAGACGCCCACAAGGCAGTGGGGTTGTTGGGGCCCCTACACAGGTGTAGGATGGTGCCGGTGGGAGGAGGGGATGCAAGGGGGAGGGGTAGAGGGAGGGGGTGGGGGGGGGGGGTGCAGGGGAAGGGGGTGCGGGGTGAAGATGGTGCGAGGGGGGGGCGGGCTGGGACGGGGTTGTGAGGGGGTGAGCTGAGAGGGTGGAGCAGGGAAGGGGACGGGGGTGGGGGGGGTGGAAGGGGGGTAAAGGGGGGGGGGAGGGGGGGTGGAATCTGGTGCAGGTAATAAGCCATTTCCTCAGTGCCCACCATCGACGTCCGGAAAGCTCATCCACGTCCTTCGGGAGGTGAAGCATCATTTGGCAGACTTAGAGGTGATTACATTTGCTAAGGGTTTTTTTTTTGCAGTGGTTTAAATAAAGGCATGCAGCATTGCCGACAGTGCGCTGCAGATGCTCTCCGAGCCATCTCCCGCGGGCGCTTTGAAGTTGCGGCCGGGGGGGCCGTTCGTGGATGTTTTGGGTGTTCGGGGCACCTTTTCACAGGACTTCTCTCGGGTCCCGCAGCTCCTTCTTCACCTCAATGGACTTACCGCATGCCGTGGCTGCAGACACTCTGGACTGTGAAGACAGCAGGATCGGAGATTGAAGTATCGGCAGCTGTTCTCGTCAGTTTCATCCGGATCAATTTCATTGAGAAAACAAAGAGCAGGTGTGGCTGGGGGAGGGCAGTGGGCCCAGGTAACATACACTAAACTAACTGTTAACTTTTAGATAGGGCTAAAATGAACTGATTTAAAGAGCCAGGGGAATTTAAACAGTTTAAGAGGGCAGATTGGGGGAGAATACGTTAGGGATGGGAGCAGATGGCCATGGATAGAGTTGAACAGCAAGGGAGCTTCCAAGGGAGCTTCCAGCCCAGGAGCCATCTTGAACAACACCATGTTTTTTATTATAACTCATTTAAAGAAGATGCTCGGTGAGTTATGAAAGGAATTGAATATTACTGGATTAAGATAATTATTAAAATGAACAGTAACAGTTCAGTCCCATGGAGCAATGAGAGTCCCAACTATTTCATTCAAATGGTCAAAGTTAAATCAGATAAAACATAATGTTGACACCTAATAGTTTGCAATTATTAGACAGCAAACTCTTGGATTTTAACACCTTATGGAACTTAAATAATTCGTAGAGAGTCTGTGAGTGTAAATTGTGCATGAAATGTTAATAAAAGAGGATGGTTTATCTTACTCCATTGATTACGTTCCTACTTTAATAAAACAGTAGTTAGTTTGGGGTCCTGGTCCTTTAACCTTGCATGTGAACCTTTGCCATAGCCAAAACAAATTCAGAATCACGTATGCATCTGCAGTCCAATCCAGCCTTCACTTATTCTCCTTGCTATCAAAATATTCCATGAATATATTGTTGCATATGAAACTTCTGCAGAGCTGTATTCTCAGGACTGTACTGTGCAGTTGAGGACAAGCAACTTAATATTATGTTCTGATGAAAGGTCACAGACCTGAAACATTAACTCTGTTTCTCTCTCCACAGATGCTGCCAGATCTGCTGTGTATTTCCAGCATCTGCAGTATTTTGCTTTTACTTCTACTTCATTAATATTATATTTGTAGCTTGAGTGGAAAAAAACTTTGGCAATAAACGCACAGATTCTGTAATTAAGTTTCGGGATTGGGACTTGAACCCACACCCTTCCAACGTAGAAGCAGTCGTGCAGCCAACTGAGCCATGGCTGACAGCTCAGATAAAATAAAGCACATAAGGGATAATGTTGTAAATTTGCACTGCTAGTGCAAAGCTAGTCAACAACTAGAAGCAGGAATCATGAATGTCATGTGAAATGCTCATGCAAATTTTTAATGCATTCATCATTGTCTACCATCTGCAGGATGTTCTGCAGCAACTCGCCAAGACTACTTCAAAAGCACCTTCCAAACCCACTACCTCCACCATCTATAAGGAAAAGGGCAGCAGGCATATGGAAACTCCATAACCTGCAAGTTTTCCTCTAAGTCACACACCATTTTGACTTGGAACTAGAAGATACCTCCAACACTGCAGCATTCCCTTAGCACTGGAGTGTCAGCCTAGATTACTTGAATTAATAACCTTCTGACTCAGAAGCAAGAAAACTACCAATAAACCAAAGCATGAGAAAAGGCAATGTGAAGCTTCTAATTGCCATCCCCCATCTTTCACCAAAAGCAAGCCAAAGTAATTGCTTCCTTGGTCATCTTGAGCATCTTACAGGAGAGAGAGGCAGGGAGGTTTAGTGAAAGAATTCCAGAGCTTAGTTAGCTGAAGACATGGCTGTTAATGGTGTGGTGAAGGAAATCAAGGAGGAACACAGAGTTCTCAGAGGTTTATAGAACTGGAGGGCGTTACAGAGATAGGGAGGGCCAAGGCTGTGGAGGGATTTGAATATTAGCAAAGGAAATATATTTTTTTGTATATTGAGGATGCAATGACAAAAAAAAACCTTCTAAACTTGCTTTAGCTTTGTTAATTTTATACATGTGCAGTCCAGTTGAGCACTCACAGCCCGTAATCACAGCTTGGTTATCCAGTAAAAGCAAGGATTATGTTCCACCTCCTTTTTAATAGAACTCAGCTTGATCCTGTGAGCCTAATAACTTCATAAGTCAAAATTCTCTTTGTTTTCCCTTCTCTGACCCTCAATATAACTTTAAAGATAGGGTGCCTAAAATTGACACACTCTATATTAACCGCTGTCTCGCTATGATCTGTTGGAGATTACAATCACTTATCTTGATCTCTAGTCAAATGCCTGTGAGCTATATCTCAGCACATGCCAAGATCTCACCCCTTGTACTTGTGTGGTGCATTTTGAAGAATATTTACTCCATCAATAGCAGTTATATTATTCTAATAACGTGCCTCTTTAAAAATAAAAGTTCTAATCAAAGACATTTTCTCCCTTTAGCTTTAACCAAGCAATTTCACATTGCTGAGTTCTCATCAGTGCAATGAACCAGTCGAGAACAAACAAAAAGAAATAATTTTGAACCAACAGCCACTGATATGGAGCCTGCCGATTACTGAGCAACAAAAAGTGCAACCATTTATATTGAGGTCGCGCTCTACCTTCACTTAGAGTGTCATTTGGTAAAAGGTCTCTGAGGTTCGATATTACAGCAGTGCTGTAATGATTTATAATTACGACTCTTAGCTTTTATTGTGCTTGAATCTGACAAGCATGTTCAGAACCTTTGAGGCTTTGTCTGTCAAACTGAACGTTAATTAATTCTCACTTGAAGCAATTCTTTTACCTTCTGTCTGGGTTGAAATTGATTTTATTTTAAATGGGTAGCATCTTTGTAGAAAAAACTTCTCACGGACTTCTTGTTCTGTTTGTTTATAAAGCACAAGGTCGTGATGTGGATCAAATGATTACACTGCAAAAATATTCGTCATCCTCATCACTTGCAGGTGACTTCATGACATAAAGGAAGAACTTGTAATTATATACCATCTTTCACAACCTCAGGACTTCCCAAAGCACTTTACATCCAAGATGTATTTCTGAAGTGTACTCACTGTTGTAATGTAGGAAACAAAGCAGTCAATTTGCACAAAGCAAGCTCCTACAAACAGCAAGGGAGTATTGACCACTTAAACAGTTTTTAGGTATTGGATGAGGGATAAATAGTTGCCACAAGACAGAGAAGAATTTCTCTAGTGTTCTTCGAAATAGGTGTCCTGGGATCTTTTACATCCACTTGAGAATGCAGATGGGGCCACACACCAGCCTGACTTGGAACTATATCGCCGCCGTTCCTTCACAGTCGCCGAGTCAACCATCCTGGAACTCCCTCCCTAGCAGCACTGTTGGTGTACCTACACCCCATGGACAGCAGTGGTTCAAAAAGGCAGCTCACCACCAACTTCTCAAGGGCAATTAGGGATGGGCAATAAATGCTGGCCTAGCCAGCAATGCCCACATCCCACGAACGAATAAAAAAAAGTTGACATCTCCAACAGTGCAGCACTCCATTGGCATTGCACTGAAGTGTCAACCTAGACTTTGTTCACAAGCCTCTGGAGTGGGCCTTGAATGCACAATACTTTAATGTAGAAATGAGAGTGCTGCTAACTAAGCTGTAGCTGACACAAGTCACCACTTTTGCTCAGATTCCTTAATCTTCCTTAGCAGAAGTTCACCATTTTTCTTTTAAAACTTGCTTCATGTCATTCATAAGCACAGTTAAATGAATTTACCTATTACTGAAATTAAATTTTTATTTTTCAGCTGCATTTCTCAAAACTGGCAGAATTTACTTCTTTCAACAAGGTGTAACTTTTTCAAGGATTTTTACAGCAAGGCTAACAGTATGTGCAAGGGAGGAAGTTATTGTCAATTCAATTGATTTCCCATTGATTGCAGTCTGGTAGTGTTGCAACATCCTCTGGAGAACTGACAGAAATTTCAGGATTTCTGTGTTATTCTGTGCATGTGCAGACTCCAGAAGTTGCTGTCGGTTACAGCAATGAGAGACGGTGAATGCTATCACCACAAATGACGGTGAATGCTACCACTGCAAATTGGGGCCATTATCAAATTTTCCAGTGACACTAAACTGTGATAAAATAACTAGTACAAGAAAAAGAGAAATAATTAGAAAGACTTGCATTTATGTCGTGGCACGTCTGGTGTCTTGGAAACCTCACCAAGTGCTTGACGGGCAATAAGTGAATTTGTCATGACTTTTGTAATTGGGCAAACAACTTTTCAAGTAATTCATTAAAACACTGGAACTGTTTGTGAGACATGTGATAAATGGTTCGATATAGCTTTCAGAGCAAAGCAGTCAGTTGGTAGTTGAATATCCTCAAGTGTTTGGGTGCAAATCATGCCATTATCCGCAAAACACATGTCGCGGTTGGTTATCTGTATCATCCATTGAATACATCTGCAGAGGAATGAAGAGGCTACATTGGCTCTACTACTGACTCGGTTGGGATGTAGGAGACTGCAGTATAGAATCATACAGAAGGAGACCATTTGGCCCATTGTGCCTGTAGCGGCTCTTTGAAAGACCTATCTAATTTGTCCCACTCGCTTGTTCTTTCCCTATAGTACTGCAGATCTTTTCCCATTGCTACCACAAAGAATTTTTGAGTTTGAGTTTTATGACCCTTGTGCTTAGATAAGGATTGAAGGCAATGAAATGCTTGTCATCTTTGTGGTTTGGGAGGTATCAAAGAAAGATAATAAATCCCATCTTTCTTTCATTTAACGCCTCAGGAGATGAGCAAACCAGTCAAGCCCTTCATGAAAAGGCCAGGAGCAACTCAACAAAGCTAGAATACCATATTAAGTAGGATACAGAAGAAACTAAGAAGCACACTGGTGTCCTAAAATACTTGTTTGATTCTTCAACGTGCATCACATTCAAGATCAGAGACTCTGGTGAGAAACAAAAACACCTGAGAGTATTGCTCAAACAATTAGCCTTTGATAAACAAAGAATGCTGTACATAAAAGAACCAGAGCTCAGTGTACTGTCAGGGAAGCCCCACATCTGCTAAGAATGAGGAAAATTAATTTTTCCATATGAACATTGATTTTAAACTGCTGATGGTAAAGAAAGAACTTGCTTTAAAAAACAATTGGAGACTTTGACTGGAGAGATACATTAGCATATCAACAGACAAGTACTTCAAAGGACAAAGGAGCTATTCCCTGCTCCAATTTAATCCACAATTGTATTTTGATTACCGGCCGTTGAAGCATTCCAGGTTAACTACTAAGGTAGTGGCCAAATACACAAACAGACATAGTCGGGCAAGTTTGGTCACTTGACTGACTGTTGGAGTTTTTGAATTTGAGCTTCCAACAGAATTTTGAACTCAGATAGCTGTTTTCTCCTGGACTGAGGTCACCTCTCTCCTGTCTGCTCTCATCTTGCTCTCACCAGCTTTGGAAAACATTGAAGACATTATTTTAAATTTTTTTATCGATTCATGGGATGTGGGCATTGCTGGCTAGGCCAGCATTTATTGCCCATCCCTAATTGCCCTTGAGAATGTGGTGGTGAGCTGCCTTCTTTAACTGCTGCAGTCCCTGTGGGGTAGGTACACCCACAGTGCTGTTAGGAAGGGAGTTCCAGGAATTTGACCCAGCGACAGTGAAAGAACGGCGACATAGTTCCAAGTCAGAATGGTGTGTGACTTGGAAGGGAACTTTCAGGTGGTGGTGTTCCCATGCATTTGCTAATCTTGTCCCTCTAGTTGGTAGAGGTCATGGGTTTGGAAGGTGCTGTCAAAGGAACCTTGGTGCATTGCTGCAGTGCATCTTGTAGATGGTACACACTGCTGCCACTGTGCGCCAGTGGTGGAGGGAGTGAATGTTTAAGGTGGTGGATGGGGTACCAATCAAGCAGGCTGCTTTGTCCTGGATGGTGTTGAGCTTCTTGAGTGTTGTTGGAGCTGCATCCATCCAGGCAAGTGGAGAGTATTCCATCACACTCCTGACTTGTGCCTTGTAGATGGTGGAAAGGCTTTGGGGAGTCACGAGGTGGGTTACTCGACACAGGATTCCTAGCCTCTAATCTGCTCTTGTAGCCACAGTATTTATATGGCTACTCCAGTTCAGTTTCTGGTCAATGGCAGCCCCTAGGATGTTGATAGTGGAGGATTCAGCGATGGTAATGCCGTTGAATGTCAAGGGGAGATGGTTAGATTCTCTCTTGTTGGAGATGGTCATTGCCTGGCACTTGTGTGGCACAAATGTTACTTGCCATTTATCAGTCCAAGCCTGGATATTGTCCAAGTCTTGCTGCATTTCTACACGGACTGCTTCAGTATCTGAGGAGTTGCGAATTGTGCTGAACATTGTGCAATCATCAGCGAACATCCCCACTTCTGACCTTATGATTGAAGGAAGGTCATTGATGAAGCATCAGAAGATGGTTGGGCCTAGGACACTACCCTGAGGAACTCCTGCAGTGATGTCCTGGAACTGAGATGATTGACCTCCAACAACCACAACCATCTTCCTTTGTGCTAGGTATGAATCCCAAGAGAGAAAAGTCTCCTACAGTGAACAAGGTTTAAGAAGAATACTGGGCCCCAATGAAAAGTAAGAGTTGTCTACAATCAAGGATTCTAGGGCGAGCTGGAAACAGTAACAAGAAACCCCCTTTTAGAGACTGCTTCAAACCTCTCCATTTTATTTTTCTTCTGCTCTTTTCCATCCTTATTTGCATGTGAGTATCACGTATGCATGCTAGCATGGGTGCACCGTATGTCCGTAGGCGTTAACCGTATTGGAGTTTATGTTTAAGGTTTAATAAATTTCACTTTTCTTCTATAAACCTAAAGATAACCTGGTGTGTTCAGTTATTTGCCTTATAATTGGAAAGCTGTGAACAAGGACAGAGAACATAGAACATAGAACATTACAGCGCAGTACAGGCCCTTCAGCCCTCGATGTTGCGCCGACCTGTGAAACCATCTGACCTACACTATTCCATTTTCATCCCTATGTCTATCCAATGACCACTTAAATGCCCTTAAAGTTGGCGAGCCTACTACTGTTGCAGCAAGGGCGTTCCACGCCCCTACTACTCTCTGTGTAAAGAAACTACCTCTGACATCTGTCCTATATCTATCGCCCCTCAACTTAAAGCTATGTCCCCTCGTGTTTGCCATCACCATCCGAGGAAAAAGGCTCTCACTATCCACCCTGTCCAACCCTCTGATTATGTTATATGTCTCTATTAAGTCACCTCTTCTCCTCCTTCTCTCTAACGAAAACAACCTCAAGTCCCTCAGCCTTTCCTCGTAAGACCTTCCCTCCATACCAGGCAACATCCTAGTAAATCTCCTCTGCACCTTTTCCAAAGCTTCCACATCCTTCCTATAATGCGGTGACCAGAACTGCACGCAATACTCCAGGTGCGGCCGCACCAGAGTTCTGTACAGCTGCAGCATGACCTCGTGGCTCCTAAACTCGATACCCCTACTAATAAAAGCTAACACACCATATGCCTTCTTAACAGCTCTATTAACCTGGGTGGCAACTTTCAGGGATTTATGTACCTGGACACCAAGATCTCTCTGCTCATCTACACTACCAAGAATCTTCCCATTAGCCCAGTATTCTGCAATCCTGTTACTCCTTCCGAAGTGAATCACCTCACACTTTTCCGCATTAAACTCCATTTGCCATCTCTCAGCCCAGCTCTGCAGCCTATCTATGTCCCTCTGTAACCTACAACATCCTTTGGCACTATCCACAACTCCACCGACCTTCGTGTCATCCGCAAATTTACTAACCCACCCTTCTACACCCTCATCCAGGTCATTTATAAAAATGACAAACAGCAGTGGCCCCAAAACAGATCCTTGCGGTACACCACTAGAAACTATACTCCAGGATGAACATTTACCATCAACCACCACCCTCTGTCTTCTTTCAGCTAGCCAATTTCTGATCCAAAGCACTAATTCACCTTCAATCCCATACTTCTGTATTTTCTGCAATAGCCTACCGTGGGGAACTTTATCAAACGCCTTACTGAAATCCATATGGACCACATCCACGGCTTTACCCTCATCCACCTGTTTGGTCACCTTGTCAAACAACTCAATAAGGTTTGTGAGGCACGACCTACCCTTCACAAAACCGTGCTGACTTTCTCTTATTAACTTATTCTTTTCAAGATGATTATAAATCCGATCTCTTATAACCTTTTCCAACATTTTACCCACAACCGAAGTAAGGCTCACAGGTCTATAATTACCAGGGCTGTCTCTACTCCCCTTCTTGAACAAGGGGACAACATTTGCTATCCTCCAGTCTTCCGGCACTATTCCTGTTGACAATGACGGCATAAAAATCAAGGACAAAGGCTCTGCAATCTCCTTCCTGGCTTCCCAGAGAATCCTAGGATAAATCCCATCTGGCCCAGGGGACTTATCTATTTTCACACTTTCCAAAATTGATAACACCTCCTCCTTGTGAACCTCAATCCCATCTTGCCTAGTAGCCTGAATCTCAGTATTCTCCTCAACAACATTTTCTTTCTCCACTGTAAATACTGACGAAAAATATTCATTTAACACTTCCCCTATCTCCTCCGATTCCACACACAACTTCCCACTACTATCCTTGATTGGCCCTAACCTATCTCTAGTCATTCTTTTATTCCTGATATACCTATAGAAAGCCTTAGGGTTTTCTTTGATCCTATCCGCCAATGACTTCTCGTGTCCTCTCCTTGCTCTTCTTATCTCTCCCTTTAGATCCTTCCTGGCTAGCTTGTAACTCTCAAGCGCCCTAACTGAGCCTTCACGCCTCATCCTAACATAAGCCTTCTTCTTCCTCTTGACAAGCTCTTCAACTTCTTTAGTAAACCACGGCTCCCTCGCTCGACAACTTCCTCCCTGCCTGACAGGTACATACTTATCAAGGGCACGCAGTAGCTGCTCCTTGAATAAGCTCCACATTTCGATTGTGCCCATGCCCTGCAGTTTCCTTCCCCATCCTACGCATCCTAAATCTTGCCTAATCGCATCATAATTTCCTTTCCCCCAGCTATAATTCTTGCCCTGCTGTATATGCCTGTCCCTGCCCATCGCTAAGGTAAACCTAACCGAATTGTGATCACTATCACCAAAGTGCTCACCAACTTCTAAATCTAACACCTGGCCGGGTATATTACCCAGTACCAAATCCAATGTGGCATCGCCCCTGGTTGGCCTGTCTACATACTGTGTCAGAAAACCCTCCTGCACACACTGGACAAAAACAGACCCATCTAAAGTACTCGAACTATAGTATTTCCAGTCAATATTTGGAAAGTTAAAGTCCCCCATAACCACTACCCTGTTCCTCTCGCTCCTGTCAAGAATCATCTTTGCTATCCTTTCCTCTACATCTCTGGAACTATTTGGAGGTCTATAGAAAACTCCCAACAGGGTGACCTCTCCTCTCCTGTTTCTAACCTCAGCCCAGACTACCTCAGTAGACGAGTCCTCAAACGTCCTTTCTGCAGCTGTAATACTTTCCTTGATTAACAATGCCACACCCCCCCCCCCCCCCCCTCTTTTACCATCTTCTCTGTTCTTAGTGAAACATCTAAATCCCGGAACCCGCAAATCCATTCCTGTCCCTGCTCTACCCATGTCTCTGAAATGGCCACAACATCGAGATCCCAGGTACCAACCCATGCTGCAAGCTCACCCACCTTATTCCGGATGCTCCTGGCGTTGAAGTAGACACATTTTAAACCAAGCTCTTGCTTGCCAGTGCCCTCTTGTGTCCTTATAACCTTATCCCTGACCTCACTACTCTCAACATCCTGCACACTGGAACTACAATTTAGGTTCCCATCCCCCTGCTGAATTAGTTTAAACCCCCCCGAAGAGCACTAGCAAATCTCTCCCCCAGGATATTGGTACCCCTCTGGTTCAGGTGAAGACCATCCTGTTTGTAGAGGTCCCACCTACCCCAGAAAGAGCCCCAATTATCCAGGAAACCAAAACCCTCCCTCCTACACCATCCCTGCAGCCACGTGTTCAACTCCTCTCTCTCCCTATTCCTCGCTTCGCTGGCACGTGGCACGGGCAACAACCCAGAGATAACAACTCTGTTTGTTCTCGCTCTAAGCTTCCACCCTAGCTCCCTGAATTTCTGCCTTAAATCCCCATCTGTCTTCCTACCTATGTCGTTGGTGCCTATGTGTACCACGACTTGGGGCTGCTCCCCCTCCCCCTTGAGGATCCCAAAAACACGATCCGAGACATCACGTACCCTGGCACCTGGGAGGCAACACACCAACCGTGAGTCTCTCTCGTTCCCACAAAACCTCCTATCTGTTCCCCTAACTATGGAGTCCCCAATGACTAATGCTCTGCTCCTCTTACCCCTTCCCTTCTGAGCAACAGGGACAGACTCTGCGCCAGGAGTCACAGAGGGGAGTTCAAAACACTGTGTTTAAAATTAAACCCTGTTACAAATAAGACCATGTGAAAAGCGTAAAAGACCCCTAGACACCTTTCTCACCTGGTCGTAATGGTACATGCTTAGAATTGTATCATGCCTTTACATATGTAAAGGTGAAGAACAATGACTCGGAGAAATGTATGTTTATTCCTGCCGTGACATCATCTAAATTTTGGCCAGCAAATAATGCCAAAAAGCAGGACTTTAATCTGTTTTAACTGCGGTCAAGTTGCAAAATTACAAATAAAAACAGAAAGTGCAGGAAATACTTAGCATGTCAGACCGCATCTGTGGAGTGAGAAGTGGAGTTAACGTCTCAGATCTGTGACCTTTCATCACCAGTTCTGATGAAACGTCACAGATCTGAAACGCTAACTGTGCTTTTGTCTCCATAGATGCTGTTAGACCTGCTGAGTACTTCCAGAAATTTCTGTTTTTATTTCCGATTTCCAGCATCTACATTATTTTGCTTTTATTTTAGTGCAAAATTACAATGTCCCCCACAAACTCTCCTTAAATAAATACTGGGTTAAGGAGAGCAGCTAATTCAGCATAGTAAACAATTCAATACTTCGAACTTATTGTTACCCAAAATACATCCAAATTTTTGAATGTAATAATCTATGTTAAAAGTATTCTTGTGTTGACTCTGAGATTCTGAGATGCAAATGGAAAAAGATTACATAAACATATCAATAATGTAAAGCTTTATTATGTTTAAATGTATCATGATGGTGCAATGCTGTGTGAATCTGCCATAGTATCCTGTCAGGAGAGAGTGCAAATCCAATTAATCCCAGACATGCAGACGGGAGGAGGATTTTATCACAAACATACACAATGCAAGCAGATGATTTTGAATTTGTAAAAGACACAGGCAGCAACTTTCATTCGACTGACCTCCAGAGGTCATTTGGAGAAGCCCAGCTTTTCCCACCTAACATTGTCGGCAACCGGTCTCGGTCAATTTGTCACTGAGACCGCATCTGAATTTGTTTGGCGAGGTATGAGCGTTGACTCAGATCTGATGCGTGAGAAATTCAGCAGCTCCTCTGCAGAGCCAAGCCACAAGGCAAGACAAAAGGGGACAGGAGAGAATCCAAGGGTGAGGCCATAAAAGGACCAGCAGTGATGTTTCATGGTTTTCCCACAGAAGTCATAGAGTGATACAGCACTGAAACAGGCCCTTCAGCCCACCAAGTCTATGCTGACCAACAACCACCCATTTAAACTAATCCCACATTAATCCCACATTCCCTACCACATGCCCACCATTCTCCTACCACCTACCTACACTAGGGGAAATTTACAATGGCCAATTTACTTATCAACCTGCAAGTCTTTGGCTGTGGAAGGAAACCAGAACACCCAGCAGAAACCCACGTAGCCACAGGGAGAACTTGCAAACTCCACACAGGCAGTACCCAGAACCAAACCCAGGTTGCTGGAGCTGTGAGGCTGCGGTGCTAACCACTGCGCGACTGTGCCACCCTCAAAGTCTGGAAACATACTGGTTTCAAGTGCCCTGCAGTGGTCCCTTTAATGACCACTGGTTAGGTCACTCTAAGAACTTAAGACCATAAGAAATAAGAGGTGGAGTGAACCATACAGCCCCTCGAATCTGCTCCTCCATTACATATGATCTTGGACCTCAATTCCACTTTCCTGCCTGATCCCCATACCCCTGGATCTCCTCTACAATCCAAAAATCTAGCACCAATTAAATTTGCATCAGGGTCATAGGGCCTCAATTTACATGGCTAACTGAGGTGCCCATTTGAAACAGACAGGCACTCTGGCCACCTATTTCTAAGAGTGTCTGAAAATAGCCAGCTGGATTGAGAGCAGGAATAGGTCTGTAAGTTCAGGACTACAATTTTACAAGTACTATCTCCCAATCCCAAAGTGAACATTTGTCTTCTGGTGTCACAAATTAAATCTTTCTGGAGAAACCTTCCTCTGAGTTTATTGGTGTCAATTGGTCCTTAAACATTTTAATTTACATCGAATTACATTGAATATACAGCACAGAAACAGGCCATTCAGCCCAACCAGTTCACGTCAACGTTTCAGAGACTGGCCATTCAGTTCAAGCTAGCATTTAGGCTCCACTCGAGCCTCCTCTCATCTTCCTAATCTAACTCTCCCAGCATAATCATCTATTCCTTTCTCCTCGTATTCTTATCTAGCTTCACCTTAAATGCATCTATACTGTTCGCCTCGATTACTCCATGCGATAGTGAGTTTCGCTTTCTTTTCTGAATTCCCTATTGAAATACTTGGTGATTATCTCATATTGGTGGCCTCTAGTTTTGCTCATCCTCACAAGTGGAAACACTGTCTCTGCCAAAATCTTTCATAATTTTAAAGGTCTCCATTAGGTCACCCATCAGCCTTTTCTTTTCTGATATCATCTATGTAAGTCCTTTATGCATCATCTCCAATGCCTCTATATCCTATTTATAATTGTTTTTTATTTGTCCTTGGGCTGTGAGTGCCATTGGCAAGGCCAATATTTGTTGCCCATCCCTAATTGCCCTTGAGAAGGTGGTGGTGATCTGCCTTCTTGACCCACTGCAATCCATTTGGGATTGGAACACCCACAATGTTGTTACGGAGGGACTTTCAGGATTTTGACCCAGCTACAGTGAAGAAACTGTGATATAGTTCCAAGTCAGGATGGTGTGCGGCTTGGAAGGGGACTTACAGGTGGTGGTGCTCCCATGTGTCTGCTGCACTTGTCCTTCTAGGAGGTAGGGGTCGCAGGCTTGGATGGTGCTGTCGAAGGAGCCTTGGTGAGTTGCTGCTGTCCATCATGTACTCAGTACACACTGCTGTCACCGTGCGTCAGTAGTGGAGGGAGTGAATGTTTAAGTGGTGAATGGGGGGCTGTTTTCTCTCAGATGGTGTTGAGCTTCTTGAGTGTTGTTGGAGCTGCAATCATCCAGGCAAGTGGACAGTATTTATATGGCTGGTCCAGATCAGTTTCTGGTCAATGGTAACCCCCCAGGTTTTTGATGATGGGTGATTCAGATGGTAATGATGCTGAAAGTCAAGGGGAGCTGGTTAGATTCCCTCTTGTTGTAAATGGTTGGTCATTGCCTGACACTTGTGTGGCGTGAAAGTTACTTGCCATTTATCAGCACAAGCTTTAATGTTTTCGGTCTTACTGCTTGAGGGCACGGACTGCTTCAGTATCTGAGGAGCTTGAATGGTACTGCATACTGTACAATCATCAGTAAACATCCCCATGTCTGACTTTATGATGGAGGGAAGGTCACTGATGAAGCAGCTGAAGATGGTTGGGCCTAGGACACTACCCTGAGGAACTCCTGCAGTGATGTCCTGGGGCTGAATAGATTGACATTCAACAACCACATCCATCTTCCTTTGTGCTAGGTTTGACTCCAACCAGTGGAGAATGTTCCCCCTGATTCCCATTGACTCCAGTTTTGCCAAGGCTCCTTGACGCCACACTCGGACAACCGGTGCCTTGATGTCAAGGGCAGTCACTCTCGCCTCACCTCTTGAGTTCAGCGCTTTAGTAAATGTTTGGACCAAGGCTGTAATGAGGTCTGGAGCTGAGTGGCCCTGGTGGAACCCAAACTGAGCATCAGTGCACAGGTTGTTATTGAGTAAGTGCCGTTTGACAGCACTGTCGACGACACCTTCCAGAACTTTGCTGATGATATAGCAACCAGAACTGTACACAGTGCTCCAGGTGGGGTCTGACCTAGGTTCAATACAAGTTTAGCATAACTTCTCTACTTTTCAATTGTATCCCTCTAGAAATAAACCCTAGTGCCTGGTTTGTTTTTTTCATGGCCTTATTAAGCTGTGTCGCTACTTTAAGGGATTTGTTTATTTGTACTCCCAGACCCCTATGCTCCTCTACCCCATTTAGATTCTTATTTTCCAAGTAATATGTGATCTCTTTATTTTTCTGACCAAATGTAATACCTCACATTTACCTCTGTTGAAATTCATTTGCCATTCATTTGATTGAGTCTGCCTTATATCTACTTGCATGATTGCAGATCTGATTTGCACCATATGCACATGTATTTCTTCAATCTTTCCAGAGGCAGACCAAACTAACACTGGATGTAATGAGGCTTGTTTTGGATTGTATATTCCTATATATTTCTATATTCCCCAATAAAGTGAAAACCATAAATCAGTAATGATTAGATTCACTTCGTGCAATCGGAAAAATTGGCTTCAGCCAATGAGATGCAAATAATGAATATGCTATATTACCCCATTATATGGTGGCTTAACAACAACAGCTTGCATTTTATATAGTGCCTTTAACAGAGTATAACATCTCAAAGTACTTCACAAAATTTGACACCGAACCATATAAAGAGATATTAGGACAGGTGACCAACATTTTTGGTCTAAGAGGCAGGTTTTAAGGAGTGTCTGGAAAAAGGAAAGAGGGAGGGAGGCAGAGAGGCTGAGGGAGGGAATTCCTCAGCTTAGGTGCAAGGCAACTGAAGTTATGGCCATCAATGGTGAGGTGAAAGAAATTGGGGATGAGTAAGAGGTCAGAATTGGAGGAATGCAGAGATCTAGAAGGATTATAGGGCTGCAGGAGGTAACAGAATAAGTCCTGAAAGCTAGGGTAGAACCACCCCTCACTGAATTTTCCTGTATTTTCAACCTTGTCATAGCACATTGCCTGATATATCCCAATAACATTTCTTTTTCTGTTGCTCTTTTAAGAGCTTGCCTGTGTCAGATTTTAAACAAAACTGAAGACAACCCCAACAGTGAAATCCATCAGCCTAACTTTGCAATGATCCCCGCTGAGCTCAAATGAGTAGGACTGTTACAGCCACAATGAGTGTGAATGTCAAATTATATTTTATTGCCTTCAGAATGCTGGTTCAGGTGCTGTGTCTGACACATAATACACACCTGTCCTGTGAATTTATCTCCTTGGGAACAACATTTAGCTCAAAAGTGTCATTTTTAATATGATAGTATACCAAAGCTGTCTCATTCAAGGATTTACACTGTAGTATGTCCTAGCTTTGACTAGAATACAATTTTACACAGGATTGTAGGCTTGAAAAACCCTCATTTAAAAAAGTGGTGGAAGATTGAAAAGAAAAAGAGAGGCCGGGAGTTGAGCAGCACAAAAGGGGAGTCCCTGGAGGGGAGCAGCACAAAAGGAGAGGCCCGGGAGGGGTAGAGTACAAAAGGAGAGTCCCTGGAGGGGAACAGCACAAAAGGAGAGGCCCGGGAGTTGAGCAGCACAAAAGGAGGCCCAGGAGGGGAGCAGCACAAAAGGAGAGGCTCGGGAGGGGTAGAGTACAAAAGGATACTCCCTGGAGGGCTACAGTACAAATGGAGAGGCCCGGGTAGGGTACAGTACAAATGGAGAGGCCCGAGAGGGGTACAGTACAATTGGAGAGGCCCGGGAGGGGTACAGTAAAAAAGGAGCGGCTTGGGATTAGAACAGTACAAAAGGAGAGACCAGGCTATGAGTCTGAACCAAATTGAAGGGAAAAAAATCATTAACTGATGTCCGGCGCAGACACGATGAGCTGAATGGTCTCCTTCTGTGCTGTATTTTTTCTATGGTTCTATGGTTCACAGCACAAGGAGTCACATGGGCTGAGTATGGTGGAAAAATGTTAATTTTAAGTTAAATTAATCAACCATAAAGTAATACTAGGGTCAGGATCCTGTGGAGGTGGCGGGGCTCCCAGTGCCTCGGCCTTTTCAAACCATTCTCCCCCCTCTCCCCTGGCGTGATCATCTGTTGTTCTGGAGGCGAAGCTTTCAGCGCCATGATTTCCATCCCTTTAAAGACGGGGATTCCGCCTCCAAGAGCTACCGGCCAATCACAGGGCCGGCAGCTTAGCAGTATCGGCAGCACCACTGGAAGCGGTGGACACTGCCAGTACTGCAGAGGCCTTAGACTCAGGCCTAGCGCTGGATCCCCAGATCTCAGGTAAGTGATGCGGGGTCTCTGGAGCCACTGTAGGAGGTCTCGCAAGGATGGGTGGGGGTTGGGCATGAAGTCCAGGAGGTGGAGGTTTTTCCGGCAGGTTCCTCCATCGGCCACAGATTGCCTACAGAGAAGGGACCCCCCCCCCCACCCACAAGCCTGCAGGGGGTGTGCCTCATTTTACAAGGTAGTCTCCCCATGTGGCGAAGGGACCCCCACACCACTTCTGGCTAGATCCCAGCAGCGATGGGAAGAGGCCCTTATCTGACCATAAATAGACCCCGTAAGGGCCTCAATTGGCTTCTACGTGGGAGAACTGTCATTGGCCTATCCCATCCCCGACAAAATCACTTGGCGATGGGGTGGCGACGGGCCCTCCGCCCCCACAACCTGTTGTGATTCTGTGGGCCCCCTGCCTCCGACCCCATCTCAGGAGTCCCCATATAATCCAGCCCTAGATCAATTAATTAGTACAAAAACTGAAGTCAATTGATAATTTATCATATAATTACAATGTGTTCAATTAAGTAAGTTAAAATTAAATAACAAGCAATAACAACATTAAAATACCAGAAGCGGCAGCAGCGGTGAGAGCGGGAAGAGGCGAGAGGAGCCAGGATATAAAGAGCGGAGAGCTGAGGCCCAAGACCAGAAGCCGCCGCCGCGGGAGCGGGAATAAGCAAGAGGAGCCGGGATATAAAAGAGCCGAGACTCGAGACCAGAAGCGACGGCGGTGAGAGTGCTCTGTTCTGTTCTGTTCTGTTCAGTGGACCTGCTTGACCAAGAAAATCGAAGTGTGACGTCACAGGAGAACTGGTAAGTGATTGGTGGGTATTTCTTTCGTGTCTCTTTTTTGTTTTGGCCAAGTGATTGAAATCAGGAGACGTCATTTCAGTTTAAGAGTATACTTAAATAATTCCTTTTTTAAAAAATACTGAGATCCAAATTAATTAATTAAATTGAATAGAGATGGCTGGGCAGGCAATGTGTTGCAGCTGTAGCATGTGAGAGCTGGGGGACGCCGGTCCAATCCATGGTGACCACATCTGCAGCAAGTGTTGGCTGCTCGAGGAACTTCGGCTCAGAGCTGAAGAGCTGGAGTCCGAACTGCGGACACTGTGACACATCAGGGAGAGGGAGAGTTACCTGGACACTGTGTTTCAGGAGACAGTCACACCCCTTAGATTAATTACATCTAATTTGGACCGTGGTCAGGGATAGGAGGGTGTGACTGCGAGTGAGGCAGGTATGGGGATCCAGAATTTAGCTTTGGAGAAGCCTCAGCCAGTGCCTTTATCCAGTAGGTACAAGGTTCTTGCTCCCAGTGTGGACGAGGGTACAGGCTGCAGGGAGGTTGAGTGAACTGACCACAGCGCCGTGGTTCAGAGTGCCATTCAAGTGGAGGGAGAGAAGAGAAATGTAGTTGTAATATGGGATAGCATAGTTAGGGTAATAGATACAGTTCTCTACAGCAAAGATAGAGAGTTACAAAGGCTGTGTTGCCTACCTGGTGCCAAGGTTAAGGACATCTCTTCTGGGCTAGGGAGGAACTTGGAGTCGGAGGGAAAGGATCCAGTTGTCGTGGTACACTTAGGTACCAACGACATAGGTAGGACTAGGAAAGAGGTTCTGCTGAGGGACTATGAGCAGCTCGGGGCTAAATTAAAAAGCAGAGCCACAAAGGTAATAATCTCCGGATTACTACCTGAGCTACGTGCAAATCGGCATAGGGTAAGTAAGATTAGAGAGGTAAATGTGTGGGCTCAAAGATTGATGTGGGAGAAATGGGTTCTGATTCATGGGACACTGGCACCAGTACTGGGGAAAGAGAGAGTTGTTCCGTTGGGATGGGCTTCACTTGAACCATGCTGGGACCAGTGTCCTGGCGAATCATATAACTAGAGTTGTAGATAAGGCTGAATATGATTTGATAGCTATCACAGAGACGTGGTTGCAGAATGGCCAGGACTGGAAACTCAATGTTCAAGGATATTCGATGTTCCAGAAGAATAGGCAGAAAGTAAAAGGAAGTGGGGTAGCTTTGTTATTAAAGGAAGGGATCAGAACAGTTGTGAGTAATGATATAGGTGTAATAGATCGTGATGTAGAATCAGTTTGGGTGGAAATAAGAAATAGCAAGGGAAAGAAATCACAGGTGGGAGTGGTCTATCGGCCCCAGAAGGGTTGCCTCTCTGAAGGACAAAATATTAATCAGGATATAATGGAGGCATGTAAGAAGGGCACTGCAATTATAATGGATGATTTTAATCTGCATATAGATTGGACAAATCAAATTGGCAAGGGTAGCATGGAAGACGAATTTGTAGAGCGCATCAGGGATTGTTTCTTCGAACAATACATTGAAGAACCTACCCGGGAACAGGCTATTTTAGATTTGGTATTGTGTAATGAGGTAGGATTAATAAGAGATCTCGTAGTTAAGGATCCTCTAGGGGAAGCGATCATAACATGGTACAATTTCAAATTCAGTTTGAGGGTGAGCAACTCGGGTCTCAAACCAGTGTCTTCAACTTAAACAAGGGCAATTACAGAGGTATGAAGAAAGAGTTGTCTAAAGCAGGCTGGGAAAATAGACTACAGGAAAAGTCATGAGAGGAGCAGTGGCAGACCTTTAAGCAGATACTTCATAACACTCAGCAAACATTTATTCCGGTCAGAAGGAAGGACTCGATGAAAATGATGAACCATCCGTGTATAACAAAGGAAGTTAAGGAGTGTATCAAATCAGAAACAAAGGCATACAAAGCAGCAAAAGCTAGTGGTAGACCAGAGGATTGGGAATTTTTTAGAAACCAGCAGCAGATGACTAAAAAACTAAAAGAGGGAGAAAATTGATTATGAGAGTAAATTGGCAAGAAATATAAAAACAAACAGTAAGAGCTTCTACGGGTATATAAAAAGGGGAGAGAGTAGCTAAAGTAAGTGTGGGACCATTAGAGGATGAGACTGGGGAATTAATAACAGGGAGCAGGGAAATGGCAGATAGTTTAAACCAATATTTTGCATCGGTCTTCATGGTGGAGAACACTAAACATCCCAACAATAATAGATGAACAAGGTGTAAATGGGAGGGAGAAACTTGTAACAATCTCTATAACGAGTGAAAAGATGCTGGACAAAGTGATGGGACTAAAGGCAGACAAGTCGCCAGGACCTGATGGCCTGCATCCAAGGGTTTGAAACGAAGTGGCCGCAGAGATAGTGGAGACATTGGTTATAACATACCAAAACTCACCGGATTCTGGTAGAGTACCAGTGGATTGGAAAACCACTAATGAGACGCCCCTATTCAAGAAAGGAGAGAGACAGAAAGCAGGAAACTATAGACCAGTTAGTTTAACATCTGTCATTGGGAAAATGCTAGAGTTCATTATTAGGGACGAAATAGCGGGACATTTAGAAAGGCATAATGCAATCAAACAGAGTCAACTTGGTTTTATGAAAAGGAAATCATGTTTGACAAATTTGTTAGAGTTCTTTGAGGATATAACAAGCAGAGTGGATAAAGGGGAACCGGTAGATGTAGTGTATTTGGATTTTCAGAAGGGCGTTCGATAAGGTGCCACATAAAAGGTTATTGCACAAAATAAGAGCTCAGGGTATTGGGGGTAATGTGTTGGCATACATTGAGGATTGGCTAACACACAGAAGGCAGAGAGTCGGGATCAATGGGTCTTTTTCAGGTTGGAAAGCTGTAACTACTAGGGTGCCACAAGGATCGGTCCTAGGGTCTCAACTATTTACTATCTATATTAATGACTTGGAGGAAGGGACAGAGTGTAGTTTATCCAAATTTGCTGATGATACAAAAATAGGTGGGAAGGCATGTTGTGATGAGGACACAAAGAATCTGCAAAGGGATATAGATAGGTTAAGTGAGTGGGCAAAAACTTGGCAGATGGAGTTCTATGTGGGCAAGTGTGAGGTCATCCACTTTGGTCGTAAGAATAAAAAGGCAGATTATTATTTAGATGGAGAAAGACTACAAATTAGTGCAGTACAGAGGGATTTGGGTGTTTTTGTAGATGAAATACAAAAGGTTAGCATGCAGGTGCAGCAAATAATTTGGAAGGCAAATGGAATTTTGGCCTTTATTGCTAGGGGGTAGAGTTTAAAAATAGGGAAGTCTTGTTACAACTGTACAGGGTGTTGGTGAGGCCACCTGGAGTACTGCGTACAGTTTTGGTCCCCGTATTTAAGGAAGGATATAGCAGCATTGGAGGCAGATCAGAAAAGATTCACTAGGCTGATTCCTGGGATGAAGGAGTTGTCAAGAGGTTATCAAGAATGGCTAAACAGGTTAGGCCTTTATTCATTGGAGTTTAGAAGAATGAGGGGTGATCTTATTGAAACATAAGATTTTAAGGGGACTTGACAGGGTAGGTGTTGAGAATATGTTTCCACTGGTGGGGAAATCTCAAACTAGGGGACACAGTTACAGAATAAGGGATCACACATTTAAAACTGAGATGCAAAGGAATTTCTTCTCACAGAGGGTGGTGAATCTCTGGAATTCTCTACTCAGAGTTGTGGAGGCTAAGTCACTAAATGTATTTAAGGAGGAGGTAGATAGATTTTTGAAATCTCGGGGAGTTGAGGGGTATGTGGAGCAGGTCCTAAAGAGGATTTGAGGCCTGGGACAGATCAACCATGATCTTATTGAATGGTGGGGCAGGCTTGAGGGGCTGAATGGCCTACTCCTGCTCCTATTTCTTATGTTCTTATGTTCTAAAGGATTCCAAATTTTTCAGTAAATTGAAATCTGAGAAACATAGATACTAAGAGTTAAGGAAAAACATTTACATTACCCTCCCTTTAAAATGAAGTGACATCAGGACAAGGGAAGCAGCTGATAGGTGAGTAGCTGGTCAAGGCAGTTAATAGTTTAATAAATAGAGGCATGGCAGGGCACCTCAGTCCCATGGAGTGCACATCCTGTGCCATATGGGAATTCCTGGGATATTAGAACCAGTCCTGGGGGAGGTGGGACCTGTACTGGCCAGACGGGTTGCGCCTCAAAAGCATTGGGACCAATCCTCTTGCAGGATGATTTGCTAGTACTATTCAGGAGGGTATAAACAAACCTGGCAGGAAAATAAGAACTAGGATATAATATTGGAAAGGGAAAATAAGGTTTTTAAAGGATTTGGAGAGATAGAGGGATAGCACTAGAATAAGAAATAGTAAAGGTTTATGTGGGGTCAGAGTAAGAGGGAATGCAGCAAGGTTCCTCAAATACTGAACAGTCCATGCCTACAGCCAGCAAGACCCAGTCCAAGTGGCCTCTTTCTGTGCCTTAAACTTTCTATGATTCTGAGAGTCTTCAATAGGCATATAAATAGTAAAAGGGTAATAAAAGAAGGAATGGGCCAATTAGGAACCAAAACATGAATCTATGCATGGAGATAGAGGGCATGGTTGAGCTACTAAATGAGTACTTTGCACCTGTTTTTACCAAGGAAAAAAATGCTGCCCAAGTCATAGTGAAGAAATAGGAGGTAATTGAGACACTGGAAAGGCTAAAAAATAATAAAGAGTAAGTATTAGAAAGACTGTCTGTACTTAAATTGATAAGTCAACAGGACCAGATGGCATGCATCCAAGGATACTGATGGAGGTAAGGGTGGAAATTGTGCAGATACTGGGTATAATTTCCAATCCTCCTTAGATACAAGGGTGGTGTCAGAGGATTGGAGAATTGCAAATGTTACACCCTTGTTCAAAAAGGGTGTGAGTATATACCCAGCAACTACAGGCCAGTCAGTTTAACCTCAGTGGTAGGAAAGCTTTTAGAAATGGTAATCCAGGACAAAATTAACAGTCACTTGGACAAATGTTGATTTATTAAGGAAAGCCAGCATGGATTTGTTAAAGGCAAATGTATTTAATAAACTTGCTTGAGTTTTTTTGATGAGGTAACAGAGGGCTGATGCGGGTAATGCGATTGATGTGCATATGGACTTCCAAATGGCATTTGACAAAGCACCACATAACAAGCTTGTCAGTAAAGTTAAAGCCCATGGAATAAATGGGACAGTGGCAGCATGGATACAAAATTGGTGGACTGATAGGAAACAGAGAGTAGTAGTGACCGGTTGTTTTTTCAGACTGGAGGAAGGTATACAGTGGAGTTCTCAGGGGTCAGTGCTTGGACCACTGCTTTTCTTGATCAATGTTTATGACCTACAATTCAGTGTGTAAGGCACAATTTCTAAATTTGCAGGTGACACAAAACTTGGAAGTATTGCGAACTGTAAGGAGGATAGTGATAGATTTCAAGAGGATGTAGACAGGCTGGTGAAATGGGCAGATTAAATTTAATGCAGAGAAGTGTGCAATGATACATTATGGTTGTAAGAATGAGGAGAAGCAATATAAAATAAAAGATGCTGTTCTAAAGGGAGTGCAGAGCAGAGAGACCAGTGAGTATATGTGCATAAATCATTGAAGGTGGCAGGGTCAGTTGAGAAAGTGGTGAATAAGACATAAAGGATCCTGGGCTTTATAAACAGAGGCATACAGTACAAAAGCAAGGAAGTTATGGTGAACCTTTATAAAACATTAATTCAGCCTCAACTGGAATATTGTGTCCAATTCTGGGCATTACGCTTTAGTTAGGATGAGAAAGCATTAGAGAGAGTGCAAAATGATTTATGAGAATGGTTCCAGGGATGCGGAACCTCAGTTACATGGATAGATTGGAGAAGCTGGGGCTGTTCTGCTTAGAGAAGGGAAGGTTGAGAGGGGATTTGATAGAGGTGTTCAAAATCATGAGGGGTCGGGACAGTGTAGAAAGGAAGAAACTATTCCCATAGGCCAAAGGGTCAAGAACCAGAGGGAACTGATTTAAGGTGAATGACAAAAGAACCAAAGGTGGCATGAGGAAAAACTTTTTCTCGCAGTGTGTGGTTAGGATCTGGAATGCACTGCCTGAGAGTGAGGTGGAGGCAGAATCAATTGTGGTTTTCAAAAGGGAATTGAATGAATATCTGAAGAGAAAGCATTTGCAGGGCTACTGGGAAAGGGCTGGGCAGTGGGACAGGCTGAGTTGCTCTTGCAGAGAGCTGGCACAGACACAACAGGCTGAATGGACTCCTGTGTTGTAACCATTCAATGATTCTATGAAATATGTAGAAAAATGGGAGGTACATGGATGACTAGAACTATAGGAGGGTGGAAAACAGGGAATAAAAAATAATATTAAATAAATCCCCAGCAAAAGCTGATGGCTTGTAATTTACCATTCTAATTTTAGAACGTACTGCTAATTATAGAAGGACTATCTTACCATAACCAGATGGATTCAATGGATCCTGAACATGTCAACCAAAAGAAACGTTTCATTGTCACAGAATTTACAGCACAGAAACAGGCCATTTGGCCCAACAAGTACCAGTTTTTATGTTCCACATAAGCCCCCTCCCACCCTACTTCCTTTAACCACTTCAACATATCATTCTATTTCTTTCTCTCTCATATATGTATCTGGCTTCCCCTGAAATGCATCTACACTAGTCACTTCAACTAATCCTTGTGGTAGTGAGTTCCACAGTCTGACCATTCTCTGGATGAAACTGATTCTCCTGGATTCCCTATTGAATTCAATCGTGACTATCTTATATTTATAGCTCTCAGTCCTGGTCTCCCCACAAGTGGAAAAACCTTCCCTACGTCTATGTCATCAAAGCTGTTCATGACCTTAAAGACCTCGATCAGGTCACCCCTCAGTCTTTTCTTTTCAAGAAAACAGAACCCCAGCATGTTCAATGTCGAATTAATTGAAGAGCAGTGAATTATGTAGACATTGTTCACAAAAAAAAGTTTCCGTATAGATGTTTACCTGAACCACAGATCGATGTTTACCTGAACCTGAGGTTGTCAGGGCCTCAGTTTAATTCCTGCTCTTTGAGGCAGCAATTCCATTTGTAAAGAAAGAAAGGAACATAGGAACATAGGAAGATAGGAACAGGAGTAGGCCATTCAGCCCCTCGAGCCTGTCCCGCCAATGAGATCATTCAATGAGATCATGGCTGATCTGCAGCCTAACTCTGTACACCTGCCTTTGGCCCATATCCCTTAATATCTTTGCTTAACAAAAATCTATCTATCTCAGATTTAAGATTAATAACTGTTCTTGCTTCAACTGCTGTTTGTGGGAGAGAGTTCCAAACTTCTACCACCCTTTGCATGAAGAAGTGGGGACACAAGTTTAAGGTGAGGGGCAGGAGGTTTAAGGGGGATTTGAGGAAGAACTTTTTTACCCAGAGGGTGGTGACGGTCTGGAATGCACTGCCTGGGAGGGTGGTAGAGGCGGGTTGCCTCACATCCTTTAAAAAGTACCTGGATGAGCATTTGGCACGTCATAACATTCAAGGTTATGGGCCAAGTGCTGGCAAATGGGATTAGGTAGACAGGTCAGGTGTCTTTAATGCATAGGTGCAGACTCGATGGGCCGAAGGGCCTCTTCTGCACTGTATTATTCTGTGATTCTGTGAAGTGCTTCCTAACATCTCTCCTGAACGGTCTGGTCCTAATTTTTAGACTATGCCCCCTAGTTTTAGAATCTCCAACCAGTGGAAATAGTTTATCTTTATCTAGCCTGTCTTTTCCTGTTAATATCTTGAAGACTTCGATCAGATCACCCCTTAACCTTCTAAATTCTAGCGAAAACAGGCCTAATTTGTGTAATCTCTCCTTGTAACTTAACCCCTGTAGTCCAGATATCATTCTTGTAAACCTACGTTGCACTCCCTCCAAGGCCAATATATCCTTCCTAAGGTGTGGTGCCCAGAACTGCTCACAGTACTCCAAGTGGGGTCTAACCAGGGTTTTGTACAGCTGCAGCATAACCTCTGTATCTTTATACTCCAATCCTATAGATATAAAGGCTAGCATTCCATTAGCCTTTTTGATTATTTTCTGCACTTGCTCGTAGCATTTTAAAGATTTATGCACCTGAACTCCCAAGTCTCTTTGGACATCCACTGCACTTAACCTCTTCCCATTTAGAAAGTAGCCTGCTCTATCCTTTTTTGGTCCAAAATGGATAATCTCACACTTGCCCGCCTTGAAATCTATCTGCCACAGTTTTACCCACTCACCTAGTCTGTCAATATCTCTTTGCAATTTTATGCTATCATCTAGACTGTCTACAATGCCGCCTAACTTTGTATCATCAGCAAATTTGGATATATGCCTTACTATGCCATCATCCAAGTCGTTAATGAATAATGTGAATAACTGAGGCCCCAACACAGATCCCTGCAGGACACCACTAGTTTCATCCTGCCAATCGGAGTACTTACCCATTATCCCCACTCCCTGTCGCCTACCACTCAAACAACTTTCTAACCATGTTAATAATTTGCCCTCAACTCCATGGGCTTCTACCTTAGTTAACAGTCTCTTATGTGGGACTTTATCAAATGCCTTCTGGAAGTCCATATAAATAACAACCATAGACATTCCCCTGTCCACTACCTTAGTCACCTCTTCAAAAAATTCTATGAGATTTGTCAGGCATGACCCTCCCGTCATGAATCCATGCCCCTGATTAACTGAAATTTTTCTAGGTGTTCAGTCACCCTATCCTTGATTATAGACTCCAGCAACTTGCCCACCACAGATGTCAGGCTAACTGGTCTGTAATTTCCTTGGTTCCCCCTTTCACCCTTCTTAAAAAGTGGAGTGATATGTGCAACTTTCCAATCCAGAGGGACCACTCCTGAATCTAGGAAACTCTGAAAGACTATAGTTAGGGCATCTACAATGTGCTCCCTTTAACACCCTTGCATGAAAACCTTCAGGTCCTAGGGATTTCTCAGTCTTTAGTTCCATTAATTTCCTTGTTACTGATGTTTTACTTACGTTAATTGTATTAAGTCCCTGTCCCCTATCGGCTATTAATTTTTTCGAGACTTCAGGCAAGTTATCCTCCTTTTCAACTGTAAATACTGAGGCAAAGTAATTGTTCAACTTGCATTTATATAGCACCTTTCACAGCCATCAGCTATTCCAAAGCATTTCACAGGCAATGAAGTACTTTTTAAAGTATAGTCATTGTTGTAATATAGGAAACACGACAGTCAAATTGCACACAGCAAACTCGCACTGTCATGTCTCGTACCCCAAGCATGAAGAAACTAGAGTCACGATTTATTCAAGATAGCTACCCACCTCAGGAATGACTGACAGAATTGTGAGCAGTCTTACAAACACAGCACTGAGCAATCAAATACAACACCCACCAACAGCAATGTAATAATGACCAGGTCATCTGTTCTTGTGATGTTGATTGAGGCATAAATATTGGCCAGGACACCGGGTAAACTCACCTGCTGTTCTTCAAAATAATACCATGGGACTTTTTACGTCCACTTGAGAGGGGAGATGGGACCTCAGTTTTGCATTTTATCTGAAAGGCAGCACCTCTTGACAGTGCAGCACTCCCTCGCTACTGCACTGTAGTGCTGATTTTGTGCTCAAGTCCTGGAGTGGATCTTGAGCCTTCTGACTTATGCAAGCATGCTACCAACTAAGCCACTGCTGTTAAAATATGTCTACAATGATTTTGAAAAAGTACGCTGCTTCAAGTGTGAGACAGGGAAAGAAAAAGAACTTGCATTTATTGAGCACCTAAGGATGTCCCAAAACACTTTACAGACAATTAGGTACTTTTGAAGTGTAGTGTCTGTTGTAATATAAGGAAACATGGCAGCCAATTTGTGCACAGTAAGAGAGTGGGTGTATTCCAATGCTGTGTCAGGTCTCCAGACTAACTGATGTTGCAGAACAATTTGTTCTGCAATGTAATTTCTGATGTCTTGTGTGATCTACAGTTTGTGCCTGAAATTGGTTAAAACAATGTTATGGCATTGTCATAGGGATGAGTACTGTGTCGCTTCAGCACAGGGACATGTTATTCCAGATATAAAAGCCGTTTATCTTTCAGCTTTTTAATGTAAACCACATTATAGAATTGAGAAATGCTCTTGCTTTTCTGTATGATTGCTCAGGTCCAGGTGGTTGGGACGTGCTGTGATTAATAGGGCTTTTTTTGCTCCTAACCCAATACCACCCCCACCCCTGGCTCCCCTCCCCCCACCAACCATCCCACCCAATGACTGCACTGTTAGCAGTTGAATTTAATTGTCACACATTGAGGAGTGAAGCTCTCCTAATGGCTATTTGAAAGAAAGATGGAACATAGGAGCAGCAGTCGGCCATTTAACCCCTTGAGCCTGTTCCACCATTCAATGAGATCATGACTGATCTGCGACCAAACTCCTTTGCCCCATATCCCTTAATACCTCTGGTTAACAAATATCTGTCAATATCAGTTCTAAAATTAACAACTGATCAAGCATCAATGGCCATTTGCAGAAGCGAGTTCCAAACTTCTACATGGAGAAGTGTTTCCTAATTTCACTCCTGAAAGGTCTGACTCTAATTTTTTTAGACCAAGGCCCCAAATCTTAGACTCCCCAATCAGTGGAAATCATTTCTCCCACCTATTCCCCTTAATATCTTGAAAAGTTCAATCAAGTTAATGCTTAACTTTCCAAATAACAGGACTCCAACCCGAAGAAAAGAAAATGAAAGTCTTGCATTTATGTACTGCCTTTCATGACCTCAGTACATCTCAAAGTGCTTTATAGCCAGTTAAGTACATTTGAAGAATAATTACTGATGCAACATGGAAATTTGAGCAAGTGGAGCATCATTTACAGTGCTGGACCTATTATGTCTCCTGGTTGTTTTCTGGTTCCAATATATTAGAAACAAAGTGATTCCTGACAATGCAGCCGGCCACTGACGTCATCAGGCTGCGCCAAGGTGCGCACATGTGCAGACGGTCTCCTGCTCTCTGCGCGTGCGCTGCGTTCCGACTTGCCGCGATTGGTTAGCGCATGCGCCGATGACGTCTTCGTGTGTCATGTGCATCTTCGGGTAACGCGCCTGGTCGGCCTCTCTCCGGCCGCTCCACTCCCCCCCACTCACTGCTCTCTCCGGCCGCTCTGCTCCCCCCCTCGCTGCTCTGTCCGGCCACGGCCCCACCCCCTGTCCCCGCTCCCGCTCCACTCCCCCCCCCCCCCACCGGCCCGCTCTGCTCCCCTGTCCCCCCCACCCCTGCGTCCCTGGCCTACTCTGCTCCATCCCCCCAACCCCGGCCCCAGCCTGCTCGCTTATTGGCTCTCTCCCTCCCACCATTGTGTGTTGCAATGTGTTTAGGTTGTGTTGCCTTCGTGTGATTATTTGAGCAGCACCATCTTTAGTCCTGGCAGCTGCTGACGTCAGACTGTGATGTTTTAGTGGCACAGGCAGCATTTGTGCATGTGCCACTGTAGCGCCACCTAGTGATAGCGTTGTCAGCAAACGCAGCCTATTAGAAATAATCACACTTTAGACTTGGAAAGACTAGAGTCTTTGTTTATTCCATTCAGTTTCCATGCTCCCTGGTATATGATTGTCCCAGGCTGGTGTCCTGTTACACGTCCTGTTTCCAGTGCAACTGTGAATGTGGCCCCCATGGAATACTTACGCATAACAATTAGTTCCTGGATAATTTGTTCCCAGCACTTTACAGATGGTGTAAAAATATATAACATCCCTCTTTCTTTAAAAACATAATGTCCCGATATCAATATAAAACTTTTTCTAAACTAAAGAAGATTATCAACCGACCTTTTGGAAATAATCGGACCCCTTTTTTACTGTCTCTTATAGTGTGTATTCTTTTCTAAAAATATTATTCACGGTATCGCTTAGGTGGTAAGATGCTCTGCCTCCATGTTGTAGATTTGGCATTTGTTGCTCTCAATGGCGAGTTGGCACGCTGCAGAGGTGATGTTGTGCTTGTTGCTCCAGGTGTTGTGCTTGCTGTTGTTAGTGTTATGTCACTTGCTGGTGATGTTGCTAATGTTGTCTCATTGGATAGTGATATTTCCGATGTTATTGATGGACCTTTCTGTTTTTCCAGCTCAAGTGTAGGTCGAATATGGATTCTATTCCTTCTCATTTGGTTACCGGCTTTAGTCTCAATGATCTTTCTGGGCTCCAGGTTTTCATGTTTGGATCCTGTACATGTACAGTTTGTACTTTCAACAGCTCAGGTAGGGATTTAACATACTTGTTGTAGTGTGGCTGTCCTCTTACCTGTGTTTCAGTGAGGCAGAAAAGGAAAGCTTATGTCTGACACCAAGAACTCAATAGTACAGAAAGCCGAGAGGAGTATAGAAAGTGGAGGGGTGAAATCAAAAAGGAAATTAGGAAAGCTAAGAGAGGGCATGAAAGAATATTGGCAAGCAAAATCAAGGTGAACCCAAAGATGTTTTATCAATACAATCCCATGAATGAAGAAAAAAAATAAGGAGGAAGAGGATAACTAAGGAAAGAGTAGGGCCCATAAAAGACCAAAAACATAACCAATGTGTAAGGGTGGAAGATGGTGGTATGATCCTTTGCATCTGTCTTCACAAAAGAGGGCAATGCTGCAAATATTGTCGTCAAGGAAGAGGGGTGTGAGGCATTGGATGTGATAAACATAGAGAGGGAGCAAGTATTAATGGGATTAGCATCTTTGAAAGTGGATAAATCATGAGGGCAAGATGAAATGTACCACAGGCTGTTTAAAGAAGCCAGAGAAGAAATAGTGGAAGATCTTTCCATCATTTTCCAGTACTCACTGGATGCAGGTATGGTGCCGGAGGATTGAAGGACTGCTAACATTGTAACTCTGTTTAAAAAGGGAGTGAGGGATAGACCAAATATTTACAGGCCAGTCAATCTAACCTCAGTAGTGGGCAGATTATTGGATTCAATTCTGATTCAATTCTCAATTCAATGTCACTTAGAAGGGCACAGATTAATCAAGGTTGGAGCATGAATTTGTTAAGGGAAGATCTTGTCTGGCTAACTTGATTGATATTTTTGAAGAAGTAATGAGGAAGATAGATGAGGGTAGTGCAGTTGATGTGGTCTACATGGATTTTAGCAAGGCTTTTGACAAAGTCCCACAAGGCAGACTGGTTAAAAAATAAAATCCCATGGGAGCCAGGGAAATGTAGCAAAGTGGATACAAAATTGGCTCAGTGACAGGAAACAAAGTGTAATTGTTGACGGGTGTTTTTGCGACTGGAGGGCTGTTTCCAGTGGCATTCTCACGGCTCAGTACCGGTGGTACTACTTTTTGTGGTATATATTAATGATTTGGATATAAATTTGGGGGACATGACAAGAAGTTTGCAAATGACACAAAAATTGGCCAAATGGCTGATAGCGAGGAGGATAGCTGTAGACTGCAGGAAGATATCGATGGACTGATCAGATGGGCAGAAAAGTGGCAAATGGAATTCAACCCAGAGAAGTGTGTGGTGATGCATTTGGGGAGATCAAACAAGGCAGAGGAATACACAATTAATGGGAGAATACTGAGAAGTGTAGAGGAAGTGAGGGACCTTGGGGTGAGTGTCCACAGATCCCTGAAGGTAGCAGGACAGGTCGCTAGGTAGTTAATAAGGCATATGGAATCCTTTCCTTTATTAGCCGAGGTATAGAATACAAGAGCAGGGACATTATGCTGGAACTGTATAACTCATTGGTTAGGACACAACTTGAGTACCGTGTGCAGTACTGGTCACCTTATTACAGAAATGATGTAATTGCACTAGAGAGGGTACAGAACAGAGTTACAAGGATGTTGCTGGGACTGGAAAAATGCAGCTATGAGGAAAGATTGGATAGGCTGGGGTTATTCTCCTTGGAACAGAGAAGGCTGAGGGGAGATTTGATTGAAATGTACAAAATTGTGAGGGGCCTGGATACAGTGGATGTGAAGGGCCTATTCACTTTAGCAGAGAGGTCAGTGACAAGGGGGCATAGATTTAAAGTGATTGGTAGAAAGATTAGAAGGAAGATGAAGAAAGATTTATTTCACCCAGAGGGTGGTGGAGGTCTGAAATTCACTACCTGAAAGGGTAGTTGATGCAGAGACCCTCAACTCATTTAAAAAGGCGTCTGGAAATGAACCTCAAGTGCCATAAACTACAGGGAAAACTGCAGACCAAATGCTGGAAAGTGGGATTAGCCGACGCAGACATGATGAGTCAAGTGGCCTCTTTCTGTGCCGTTAAATTTCTATGATTTCCATGTTTCTATGAGTTGTTGTCTCACTTCCTCCTGGTCACTTGGAGTATGTAATTTGCTTGGCAGAGTAGTCTTATATTTTCTTCCATTCAACAGCTCTGCAGGTGATTTCATGTCAGCCTTGAGAGGTGTGGATCAGAGTGACAATAAGGCAAGGTTTGGGTCGTCCTTCTTCTCTTGGCATTTCAAAAGGGTTCTTTTGACCATCTGGATGTGTCTTTTCGTAAACCCTTGTCCCTGTGGGTAGTGTGGTAATGATGTGATGGTGTTGAACCCATACTGGTCAGCAAATTCCTTAAATTCTCTGGATGTGAATTGTGTGTCATTGTCACATATTAATCTTTCAGGAATCCTTTGCTCAGTGAACAGAACTCGTACTGCTTAGATGATTGTTGTGGCTCTCAAGTCGTTTACCTTCCAGATAAAAGGAACTTTGAGTAGTAGTCTGTGACTATGAGATACCATTCTTGATTATCTGTGAATAAATTGGCTCCTACAATATGCAATGGTCTGGGTCGTACTTCAGTAGCTATCATCTCTTCTTTTTGTTGTGTGTTTCTGTACTTCTGGCATATACTGTATGTAGACATCATATTTTTGATGTCTTTGTACTTGCATATTCAGTACACAGCTCATCTGCTGTGAGCTTACATTTCTCCATTCCCAAGTGGCCTTCATGTATCTTTTAGAGAAGTTCTTCCTGCATTGTTTTGGGTATGATTATTCTGGATCTGGTCAACGGAACACCATCTTCTAGTGAGATATTATCTCTGATAGACCAGTACTGCTGTATTGCTAGCTGTGTTTCTTGTACACTATCCGACCATCCCTGGATCCCTTGCTGAGACAGCGTCTGTAACTCCTCATCTTTGCTGGTCTCATCTTTAATTTGACTCAGTTTCAGTGGTGTTACATTCACTAGGTGATCAATATTAATACCTAGATTTCTATCTCATGTTTCTCCTGTGGCGATAGCCGAGATAGGGTATCTGCCTGCACCATTTCTCTTCCTGGCTTGTATTTCAGAGTGAAATTATAACTCTGAAGCCTCAAGACTAATCTCTGCAGTCTTGCTGGTGGTTTACATAGACTTTTCTTGTAGATCTGCTCCAGTGGACGATGAACTTTTTCCCATAGAGATATGTATGGAACTTCTCACATCCATACACAACTGCCAAAGGCTTTCTTTCTTCATTGGCATATCTTGTCTTAGTTGATGTTAGAGCTTTGGATGCAAATGCTATTGGCTTTCCCTCTTATACCAGGGCTGCTCCCAGTCCTTTTGTGGGAGCATCTACTTGCAGAGTGACAGATTACTTTCTGAAATAGTATCACAGATTTGTCTCCTTGCATAATACATTTCTGAGTTTGTTGAAACCCCTGTCGTGTGGCACTGACCACTGGTACTCTACATCTTCTTTCATCAGCTCCCGCAGGTTTGCTAAGTGCTCCACATGTGTGGAATAAAGGAGCTCATGTATTGGATTAAACCAAGGAAACTTCTCAACTCTCTCTTATTTCTTGGGGCTTCCATCCCAGAGATAGCCATGATTCTTTCAGGACTCGGCTTGATTCCGTCAGGTGTGAACACCATTCTGAAGGGCTGGCATTCTGTCGCTTTCGCAAAGCATTTGTCTGCATTTAGCTTGATCCCTGCCTTCCTGGTTCTCTCCATGGCTTCAAGTAGATGGTTGTCATGATCTTTTCCATCTACACCCTAGATCTGGATATTGTCACAAAAGTTGTCTGTGTGCCTTTAAGACTGAGAAAAAAGATTTCTCTGAGAACAGTGAATGCTGAACTGGGTGGGGCAATGGCAAGGCAATCTGTTTTTCCAAGCCACTCAGCAGGGAGAAATGACTGTCACATGACTGGCTGCCGGGGAGTTTTTAGTTTCTCTTTTACAAGAAAAAAACAGTTTTGGGCTGGAAACTGTTTTGGAACCCAGAGAAAGAGACCTCTCACTGATAGAAAGTAAAAGACCAGTT
The DNA here is from genome assembly GCF_036365525.1 of Heterodontus francisci. NCBI lineage: Eukaryota > Metazoa > Chordata > Chondrichthyes > Heterodontiformes > Heterodontidae > Heterodontus > Heterodontus francisci. The sequence goes on along the minus strand of NC_090371.1, from coordinate 28,965,857 downwards.
GCTGCTGGAAACCTAAGGTTTCCAGGAAAAGAACTCTCTCTGAGTGGAATGCTTGTCTCTTTTATAAAAAAAAGGAATCTTACATTTAAGGTGTGATTTTGACCTGCCTGAAGAGAGGGGAGAAGACCCCTGGAGAGAGAAAAGACCCAGAGAAAGAGAATCACTGTTTTGGAGAAAGACTCATTTCCTTATAGGAAGCCTTGCATTGTTAAGGGTGGAAAGATCCCTGTTGTCTCCAGTCTCTGGAAACTCTCTGCATCAAAAGTGAGGTCTGTTGCCTTTTTTTGGATGTTTGAAAAATACTGAAACCTCAGGAAAGTTTCTGCTGTTGGACTGCTACTTAGTAATCCAAGTAGACCTGTTTCTGCAACCTTTTACTGGGAGATCTATGTGATGCCCACTGCAGACTAATTGCTTTGACTGCCTACCCACCACAGACCGTACATTAATTTCACCTGGAGACTTTGAGTGGCATCTGACTATTCGACTCTGGGACACCTCACTGAACCGTAAATAACCCATCAGGACTTACAATCAGTTATTCTATTATTCCTAAGAAACAGCTCTAATTTAAAACATCATTTTAAAACCAGTTAACCATTGGGTTTTGAATGTATGTGTGCATGAGGGTTAGGAAGAATAAGAAGTTATAAAATCTGTTCATACATAGAGGTTTATCTCATCGTTTGAAATTGGTTTATTAATAAATAGTTAATTTGTTGTTGTTTAAAGAAACTTGGTTTGGTGTGTTTTATTCTGGGGAATAAATATGGTGTTTAATTTGACTAATTTTCCAGTAGGTGGGAAACTTTACTAATATGCTGTGACCTGTGGAGTAGTGGGACTGAATTAACAGTGCATTACTCCTGCCTTGGTCATAACAATATCATCTGTTATGCTGTCGGCTCCTTTGCATCCCCTGTGTGTCTCATCTACTTTCTGTTGGAACACATCCTGGCTCACTTTAAGGTTAAAAGGTAGATACAGGAATTAGTACAAAGGGTGTGTTGAATGTTGTCAATAGTGAACATTCTGCATCTTATTTCACACTCCAGTATCCATTTCTGGCACCAAGCTTGCTGAAAACTTTTTCCCCTGCCGTTGCTGGTGTGATCTCTTCCAGCGTTGGGATAGGGTAGTGATCCCTCTTTATTAAGATCTTTGGGATATAGGCAAATTCTTAGCTGTTTATTTAGCTTCTCTCTCACCTCAATAGAATTTACCCAATCTGTAGACTCTGTGACTCTGGCGATCACCTTCTTTTCTTCCATTTCTTGGAGCTCTCTTTCAAGCTTTCCTTTTAGTTCTATTAGTACTTTTGTGGGGAATGAATCACTGTTTTTTTTCCGCTGGGTCAATAGTGATGTGATACTCAAAATCTTCGAAGCATCCAACCATCTCATCAAAACACTTTGGGTACATATGTACCTGATCTTCTTTGTTTCTTATCGGAGGGCGCTTTTCAATGGGTGTACTATCGTCAACCCTCAGTGCCACCTCATTCACCTCATGGTTTATTGAGATAATCTGCAGCTCTTCACAACTGCTCAACTCCAGGATAGCAAGACCATCTGTTTCAGTGACATAGAACATACAGTTAACATCTTTTCCTTTCTGTGTCCCTCTGATTTGGGTTGTTCCTAGATGTCGAATCTCAGTTCCCCCTGTATGCTGTTAGTATGGCATTGTTTGGTTTCAGAGCACCTTCCCTTGGATAACCATTTTCTTGCAAATTTTCAGGAAAGATCTTCTGGTGTAGTCTGACTGGGATGATGTTACTCTGAGTTCCAGTATCAATCCTCACCTTCAGATTTATCATTGTGGGCTTATTTCTCACCCTCTTCCTGATCTGAATGGACGTGTGAATTCCTTTTCTCTGGGAATTGTTGCATCCAGACATTTCATGCAATTGTGTGGTTCATGTTCTCAAACCTATCGTCATCTTCCAGGGTATGGATGTTTTGGTTTCTTTTATTACACCTTCGCCCTGTTACTCTGACTCTGGTGACTCATCGACCACCTTCTTCCCCTGTTCTGCACATCTTTTACCAGTGATTGGCCTTTCCGCAAACTGCAGATTGATCCATATGCAGGACATTTCCTTCTGTCTGTGAATTCACATGGTGGTCCACAGCTCCTGCACGTCTTTCTCTCTGTTTGGTGTACTTTATTTTGTTGTTGTTTCACTGCATCAATCCTTTCTCTTGGCTTAACTGAAGGCTAGCTGTTTGGGTAGTAAGTGTCTTCATCTGTCTGCTCATGGCTTCATGCGCTCTGGCAGTGTCTACAGCCTCTGATATTGTGAGCTTGACCTTTCCAATTAGAGCTTTCTGTATTTCAGGATGTGCAAAACCCCAAATGAGCTGATCTATCAGCCATTCATCTGTGTCTTTAAGTTTACATTTTCTGGCTGCATATTTCAATCTTGTTACAAAATTGTCAATAGGCTCATCTAGTTCCTGTCTGAGGTCTTGAAATTCATATCGGTATATCCGATGATTTGATTTTAGCTGGAGATGGGTGCTGAATCTTTCAAAAATTTTGTCTGGGTTTCTGCTGTGCTCTTCACTTAGCTCCCAGCTGTTAAATAAATTTAATCATTTATCTCCTGCTCACAGAAGGATATAGCTGACCCTCTCCTCTTAGCGTGTGCCTTTTAGGAAATTACTGAATGCCAATCTGCACTTTTGTTTAAACTTCTCAAATGTCTCTATAGCATCATCAGCTTCCCAATTCATAATGGGCTGTAGCTGTGCATTCATTCCGCTCCTGGATGACATTTCCTTTTCTGGTTTTTGCACGATTCACTCAGTTTTTCTTTCTCTCTTTCTGGCCTTAAGTTGGGTCAATTTTCCATTCTAACTCAGCAGTAAATTTGTTTAACATGTTTTAGGTTTACTCACAGACACTCGCTGCCATGATGTTGGGCTACATTTTAACAGCTCGCCACCATTCTCCGAACGGCGCACATGCGAGATGTGCACCGCGGAACTGTTGTGATAATTTGCACGTTGGCTCATTAACATGGAGGGGGCGGACCGCCCACCCCCAATGGTGTAGAGGGGGCAGGTGCTTCGTCCCCAGCAACGGCGTCCAGTTCCACCACACAGGCGCTGGCGCCATTTTTAAAGGACTTCAAGCCCTTATCGGCAATTTGAATATTTAAACCAACATGGAGGGAACAGTTAAAGATATAACTTTAATAATAGATCGAAGCCCCTCTCCCACCCCACAAACACCATTTAATGTCCTTGCCACACAGAAAAAAAATTTCTTCCCATCACCAACTTTCCCCCCGCCAAACTTTGTTATCTTTGCCCTTCAACCTCTTCCCACCATCCCCTCAGCTAATAGAAGAAGTTTTCCCTGCTTCCTCCCGCTTCCCACCAGTGCTATGCCTTGGATCTACAAATGGAGATCTAAAGGCACAGGACTTCTAGCCAATGGCCGAAATATCAGTGTGGGATGGCCATCACTGCAAGTTAAGTCATTATTCTGCAATTATAATTTATATGTTACAAAGAACAAAAGAACAAAGAAAATTACAGCACAGGAACAGGCCCTTCGGCCCTCCAAGCCTACGCCGATCCAAATCCTCTATCTAAACCTGTCGCCTATTTTCTAAGGGTCTGTATCTCTTTGCTTCCTGCCCATTCATGTATCTGTCTAGATACATCTTAAAAGAGGCTATCGTGCCCGCGTCTACCACCTCCGCTGGTAATGCGTTCCATGCACCCACCACCCTCTGCGTAAAGAACTTTCCACGCATATCCCCCCTAAACTTTTCCCCTTTCACTTTGAACTCGTGTCCCCTTGTAATTGAATCCCCCACTCTGGGAAAAAGCTTCTTGCTATCCACCCTGTCTATACCTCTCATGATTTTGTACACCTCAATCAGGTCCCCCCTCAACCGCCGTCTTTCTAATGAAAATAATCCTAATCTACTCAACCTCTCTTCATAGCTAGCGCCCTCCATACCAGGCAACATCCTGGTGAACCTCCTCTGCACCCTCTCCAAAGCATCCACATCCTTTTGGTAATGTGGCGACCAGAACTGCACGCAGTATTCCAAATGTGGCCGAACCAAAGTCCTATACAACTGTAACATGACCTGCCAACTCTTGTACTCAATACCCCGTCCGATGAAGGAAAGCATGCCGTATGCCTTCTTGACCACTCTATTTACCTGCGTTGCCACCTTCAGGGAACAATGGACCTGAACACCCAAATCTCTCTGTACATCAATTTTCCCCAGGACTTTTCCATTTACTGTATAGTTCACTCTTGAATTGGATCTTCCAAAATGCATCACCTCACATTTGCCCTGATTGAACTCCATCTGCCATTTCTCTGCCCAACTCTCCAATCTATCTATATTCTGCTGTATTCTCTGACAGTCCCCTTCACTATCTGCTACTCCACCAATCTTAGTGTCGTCTGCAAACTTGCTAATCAGACCACCTATACTTTCTTCCAAATCATTTATGTATATCACAAACAACAGTGGTCCCAGCACGGATCCCTGTGGAACACCACTGGTCACACGTCTCCATTTTGAGAAACTCCCTTCCACTACTACTCTCTGTCTCCTGTTGCCCAGCCAGTTCTTTATCCATCTAGCTAGTACACGTTGGACCCCATGCGCCTTCACTTTCTCCATCAGCCTACCATGGGGAACCTTATCAAACGCCTTACTGAAGTCCATGTATATGACATCTACAGCCCTTCCCTCATCAATCTACTTTGTCACTTCCTCAAAGAATTCTATTAAGTTGGTAAGACATGACCTTCCCTGCACAAAACCATGTTGCCTATCACTGATAAGCCCATTTTCTTCCAGATGGGAATAGATCCTATCCCTCAGTATCTTCTCCAGCAGCTTCCCTTGCCACTGACGTCAGGCTCACTGGTCTATAATTACCTGGATTTTCCCTGCTACCCTTCTTAAACAAGGGGACAACATTAGCAATTTTCCAGTCCTCCGGGACCTCACCCGTGTTTAAGTATTTTTTTTGCCGAGCGGCGGGGGGAGGCCATCCCAAGTATTCGCCACCGCTGGTAATATGGGGCGGGGCCCATACACTTATCTAGGAACTAATTATTATGTGTTAATTAGTTCCTAGCACTTTATAGATGGTATAACAATATATAACAGGACCACCCTTATTAACAAGGTCACATTGATGTGATGTGTCCCAGGCTAGCAGTGCTGACCTCAATGCTACTAAATACAATGGGGCAATATAAAACGGGGGTTCCTGCTTCTGATTCCTAATAGCACTGTGGGTGTACTTACCCCACATGGACTGCAGCTGTTCAAGAAGGCAGCTCACCACCACCTTCTTATGGGCAATTAGGAATGGGCAATAAATGCTGGTCTAGCCCATCCCATGAAATGAATAAATTAAAAAAAAATACTCCTATGGTTGCAAGATGGGGTTGCAACAGGATCAGGCTCAACTGCCTGTGATTGGAAAGCTGATCGACACTTCACTCTCTGGACACATGCCTGTTTGGGTAAAGTACCAGAGGGCTGGCAGCATCTATAAAACTCAAGACCACAGTAGGACTTGTTTGTGGGGGGTAGAACTTCAACAGGGGGCTACCTGCCCAGTCCGATAAAAGCAAAATCTTAATGGGACTGATTCCAGTTTCTGCATCTCTACTGGAGTTGAATTTTACCCCAACATCTCCAGAAGAATTGTTTTATTTGCAAAAAGACTCTCTCAAGAATAGGAATAATCAGGAACTTGTCAAAATGATTCTTATGAAGGTGCTATAAATTTTTAAAATTTGAGATAAATAATAAATCCTGTGAATTATCACTCATCCAGACAGAATAAACATCTTAATCATCTAATCCTTGTAAACTGAGCTATTTATTACACATAATAAATTCTAATGGTCTTTAAAAACATCGTCTTCAGATAAAATATGACTACAAGTGTGGCTCTTAGGGTTCTGATGCAATTTAAAGGTTTGTTTTCATCTAATAAAACACACATTTGCATGCACCACAAGCTGCAGAGCACAGTTCCTACCAGAATGATTAGACCTGTCTGGAACTTCAAAGGTCTCTGGACTGGATACTTGCACTTGAAGCTTTTAAAAGAAGTTTGCTCTGTTGTTTAATGTTTGGCTATCAGTTTCAGTGCTCTGCTCCAAACTAAACAATGGCTAGAAAACTTATGATCCAATGATCATCATTGTACCATAGAAATATAATGGTTATAAAGGTTGCCTGGTACCTTACAGATATATAAGAGCCAAAGGAGGGAAAGGAAGGTTGGGGTGAAGCGGTGTCATATGATAATAGATTCATACAGCATACAAAGAGGCCATTTGGCCCATTGTGCCTGTGCTGGCTGTTTGGTAGAGCTATCCAATGAGTCCAACTCCCCTTTTCTTTCTCCATAGTCCTGGGACTTTTTCTTTTTCCAATATTTATCCAATTCCCTTTTGACAGTTGCTATTGAATGTCATTCCATCCTACTCTCTGTCAGTGCATTCCAACTTGCTGCATAAGAAAATTCTCCTCACCTCCCCTCTGCATTTTTTAACCATACACCTTTTTTAACCATTGTTCCCTTAGAAGCAGAGACAGGAGAAATTATCATGGGGAATGAAGAAATGGAAGAGATGTTGAACAAATATTTTGTGTCTGCCTTTACAATGGAAGACACAAGTTGCATACCAGAAATAAAGGGTAACTTAGGGACTAAAATCCATTGAACCTGATGGCCTGCATCCTAGGATTTTAAAAAAAGATAGCTGTAGAGATAATGAAAGTGCTGGCTATGATTTTTAAAAATTTTCCTGAATTCTGGAACGGTCCTAGAAGATTGGAAGTTAGCAAATGTAACACCGCTTTTCAAGAAAGGAGGGAGAGAAAAAACAGAGAACTACAGACCAGTTAGCCTGACATCAGTCATCAGAAAAGTGCTGGGATCTATTATTAAGAAAGTCTTAACAATGCATTTAGAAAAGCATAGCGTGATCAGGCAAAGCGAACATGATTTTATGAAAGGAAAATTGTGTTTGACAGATTTATTGGAGTTTTTTGAGGATGTAACTAGTAGGGTAGATAAAAAGGAACCAGTAGATGTAGTATACCTGGATTTCCAAAAGGCATTTGATAAGGTGACACACAAAAGTTTAATAAGCAGGATAAGGACTCATGGAGTTGGGGGTAATGTGGATAAAGGATTGGCTCGTGGACAGGAAGCAAAAAGTAAGCATAATTGGGGCATTTTCAAGTTGGCAGACTGTGACTAGTGGAGTGCCTCAAGGATCAGTGCTGGGGCCTCAGCTATTTACAATCAAGATTAATGACTTAGATGAAGAGACAAAGAGTAATGTATCTAAGTTTGCTGATGATACAAAGATATGTGGAAATGCAAGCTGTGAGGAGGGCAAAGAGAGGCTGCAAAGAGATATTGAGAGGTTATGTGAGTGGGCAACAAGGTGGCAGTATTATGTGGGAAAGTGTGAGATTATTCAATTTGGTCCTAATAGAAGAGCACAACATTTTTTAAAATGTGTGAAACTTTTAAATGTTGATGTGGAAAGAGACTTATGTGCTTGTAGAAGGAACAAAGAAAGTTGGCATGCAGGTACAGCAAGCAATTAGGGAGGTAAATGGCATGTTGACCTTTATTAATAGGGGATTGGAGTACAAGAATAAAGAAGTCTTACTACGATTGTATAGGGCTTTGTTGAGACCACATCTAGAATACTGTATATCTAAGGAAGGATATATTTGCATTGGAGGCAGTACAGTGGAGGTTCACTAGATTGGACGCTGGGGTGAGAGGGTTGTCATATGATGAGAGGCTGAGTAAATTGGGCCTATATTCTCTGGAGTTTTGAAGAATGAGAGGTGATCTCATTGAAACTTACAAGATTCTGAAGGGGCTGGATAGGGTAGACACTGAGAGGTTGTTTCCGCTGGCTGGAGAATCTAAAACAAGGGGCACAGTCTCAGAGTAAGGGGACGATCATTTAGGACTGAGATGGAGAGACATTTCTTCAATCAAAGGATTGTGCATCTTTGGAATTCTCCACCCCAGAGGGTAGTGGATACTCAATCAGTGAATATATTTAAGACTGGGATAGACAGATGTTTGGTCTCTCAGGGAGTCAAGGGACTTGGGGAGCAGGCAGGGGAGTGGAGTTGAAGCCCAGGATCAACTATGATCATACCGAATAAAACAGCAGGCTCGACATGCCGTATGGCTATTATTCCTCTCCTATTTCTTATATTCTTATGGTTTAATTCTTATCTATATAATGTAACCACTGTATCACTTGCAATGGCTTCTCTTGCTGCTCCTGCACCTTTATCTCTGGTGTCCCCCAAATTTCTATCCTGGCCCCCTCCTATTTCTCATTTACACGCTGCCGCTTGGCAACATAATCCGAAAGCTTGGTATTAGTATTCAAATGTATGCTGCTGACACTCAGCTCTACTTAATGACCATCTTGCCCAACTCCTCTACTGTTACTAAATTATCAGACTACTTATCTGACATCCAGAACTTAATAAGCAGAAATTTCCTGCAACTAAATATTGGGAAGACTGAAGCCATTGTTTTCTGTCCCCACTCTAAACTCCCGTCCCTAGCTACCTAATATTTACACCTCCATAACATCGCCCAACTTTGCCACTGCCTCAGCTCATCTGCTGCTGAAACACTCATCCATGCCCTTCTTACCTTTAGACTTGACTATTCTAATGCACGCCTAGCTGTCTACCCTCTGTAAACTCTGCTGCCCATGTCCTTACTCAAGTCCTATTCCCCTATCACCCCTATATCGGCTCCCAGTCCAGCAATATCTTGATTTTAAAATTCTCATCCTTGTTTTCAATTCCCTATTGCCCCACCCTATCTCTGTAATCTCCTTCAACTCAACAACCTTCCAAGGTTTCTATGGTCATCTAATTCTAACAACTTGAGCATCCCCAATTTTAATCGGTCCACTATTGCCTTCAGCTGCATAGGCCCTGAGCTCTGGAATTCCCTCCCTACACCTCTCCACCTCTCAACCTTTCTTTCTTCCTTTAAAATGCTCCTTAAAACCTACCTGTTTGAACATCTGCCCTGATATTGCCTTATGTGACTAGATATCTAATGTTGCTTTATGACGCCCTTTGAAAGTACCTTGGAACCTTTATTACGTTAAATATAAATTGTTGTTGTTGCTTATTCCCCTTAGGTCTTGCAAAAAAAGGCTAAGTGGAAGATCACAATGGGAGAAATATTGATATGGTCAGCATGTTGTTTTTCAACTCAAGATTCTGCTTTGAAGGAACTCTGGATGCGAGCTTGACAGTAGACATTCACTGGAAACATGGGGCACTTATCCAACTGAATGTGATCGAATGTGACAAAAGTGGTTAAAAATCAATTTTGGAAAATTCCAATGTAATAGTGGAACAGATGCCAGTGTGAATCAGTGACATCTGGTGCGTTGTATTAGGCAGGGGAGTTGACTGGGGAAAGGAAAAAGTCTGCTTCTCTCAGATTAATAATAACAATAATTAAAGTAGATTTTTGTCAGAATTTCTTTTGCTCATATTTAGTGCCATACGTTATTTCATTAATTTACTGCCAATCACCTGAACCAACTCTACTCCAGAGGCCATTGATCTCAGGTATTAAATACATTACACTAATCGACATGATGTGACTGGGCTCGTAAATCTTGTAAGTCATGGCAACCGGTGTAACACAAAATGTCATGTTTACTTAGTGGGATGGCAGAGTAATGCGAGGCTCCCTTGATAGCACTGCTGCTATATGCACCTGATGGTGTGGTAGTGCAACATGCAGATCAAGGACGTTGCAAGTTCTGTTTGCTGTCTATGCTGCTTTAGCTGAAGTCAGAATAGCAAGGGGAGAGAGAAAAAAAAATCACTCAGCGTTCCAGCTCCTGATGTTTATGCCAGTGAGCCTGTTTGACTATGTATATCTGAGGATGGCTGTGGTGCTCACCAAGCTTCAACATCCTACTATCACGCACTGACTAGACTTGCACATGAAGGATGACCACACTGTTGAGGTTTGGCTTATTCCAGCATCTATGGAACTTTATTCTATTCTGAGTCTCCAGTTTCCAGACAGAAGTAGAGAACATTGTTGGGAAAAGCAGAATCCAATCATAATGGCGGTTATATTGCATCTTCAACATCAAAAAATGTTTCTAGGCATTTCACAGAGTGGTAGAGAAAAACGAGATTTCAAGACAAAGAAGGAAAAATTAGGAATGATCAAACGATCCATCAATGAAGTGGATTTTAAGAAAGGTCTTAAAGAAGTAGTCGTTTAGTAGTACAGAACTTGAGTCTTGGTGAAAATAGAGACATGTTGTCAAAGCTTTTCGTCTTGGACTCATCAGGACAATTCTCAAGAATAACCAATGTAAGGGAAAACAACAACTTATACTGTATGAGAAGAGAGCGCTGACTGGTTGGCAAGTGGACTCTGATTGGTAAAGGTGTTGCCATGGAGAATGCACCAGTTTACGGTGACTGACAGTTAACTGCCAAGCTTTGTTTGAAATTCAAACCAGGCAGTTTGGCTCTGATTGGTCAAGGTTTTGCCCTGAGGAATGAACCAGCGAATGAATGTCACTTATTTTGTTTAGCTGAAACGGGCGCAATGTTTGCACATGTTCTTTCTGTCTGCAAAGAACAGGGCTCTGTGTATTAATATTCGTAGCTTCCAGTACGTGCAACTGCGCCACACTGCGAGCCCGACTGACAATCTTAAATTTGTTGTCAGCGTAATTCTTTGCATGCTTTGGATTATTTAGCAAGTGTTGAAGTTTGGCTTATTCCAGCATCTATGGAACCATATTCAATCGCGGAATCACACCTAATCTTGGACACTGTGTTTTGAGTTTTGCAAGCAAGGGCTGATTGAGTACAGCCTGTACCTTGCCCATTGCAAGCATCAGAAAGGATGTGTTTTTTGATATGATCTGCCAGTATTTGTGATGTACGACCTATATACCTAACATCTCACTGGCATTGAAATTCATATATCACATTACTCATTTGTGTGATAGGCAGGACATTTGTTTGGCTTGACGGCAGCATCCTGCTGGTGGCGAATACCACACTTGTTGCTACTGCATAGTAGCAGCACTTTTCTGGGCCGAAAAAGACCGCCTTAGGCCCATTCATAAGTTTGTGTGATATACAGTGAGAAATAACCTGTTCAGGGTAGCCATTATCACGCAGGATGTCTTTGATTCGCCCTATCTCGGCATCAAGCTTGCATGGCCCTGAAAAGTGCCCAGTCTACCTCAAATTACCCTTGAAGGGTAATATATCCCAAAAATTTGAGCAACAGGTAAAGCTATTGTGCAGTAGCAACACGTGTGGTGTTTGCCACTAGCAGGATGCTGCCATCAAGCCAAAAAGACTTACCTATCACACAAATGAGTAATGTGCTATATGAATTTCAATGCCAGTGTGATGCTTGGTATATAGGCCGTACGTCACAAAGACTGGTGGATCGTATCAAACAACATATCCCTTCCACTGCTCGTAATGGACAAGATATACAGGCCTTACCCAGCCAGCCCTTGCTTTCAAAACTCAAAACGCTGTGAACAACATTAGATGTGATTCTGCGACTGGACAACATTTGCTAAATAATCCGCAGCTAAGAATCACGCTGACAACCAATTTAGGATTGTCAGTCAGGCTCGCGGTGTGGCGCATTTGCACATACTGGAAGCTACGACTATTAATACACAGGGCTCTGTTCTTGCAGACAGAAAGAACATGTAGAAACATTGCACCTGTTTTGGCTGAACAAAATATGTGACAGCCATTTACTGGTTCATTCCTCAGGGCAATGCCAGAGTCAAACTGCCTGGTTTAAGTTTCAAACAAAGCTTGGCAGTTAACTGTCAGTCACCTTAAATTGGTGTACTCTCCATGGCAACGCCTTTACCAATCAGAGTCCACTTGCCAACCAGTCAGCGCTGTCTTCTCATACAGTATAAGTTGTTGTTTTCCCTTACATTGGTTGTTCTTGCGAATTGTCCTGATGAGTGCAAGACAAAAAGTTTCGACAACGTGCCTCTATTTGCAGCAATGTTAAAGAAGTGGAGTGAGGAGAGTGAGGTAGTGAGTTGGAGGGCTTCAGGTACTGAACTCCAGAGTGTGGACTGATGTTCAATAAAAGGAGGAAGAATGAAGACTCAGAGCGGGTTGTGGGGCTGGAGAAAATTACAGAGATAGGGAGGGGTGAGCCCACACAGGAATTTAGATAGAGGATAAGAATTTTAAATTTGAGACACTGGGGATCTAGAAGCCAATGTAGGTGAGTGAGGATGGTGAGACGATGGGCGAGCAGGACTTGGTACGAGCGGCAGAGTAGCCAGCGTGGATTTTCAAAGGGACATCATGCCAGAACAATTTAATACAATTGTTACAGGAATGATGGGCCAAATAGCCTCCTTCTGTGCTGAATCATTATATAATTCTAGGAATGTAGGAACATTGGGAACAGGATTCAGACTCTCTTGCTATTCTGTCATTAAGTAGTTGATCTGTATCTTAAATCCATCTACCCACCTTGGTTCTCTAACTGTGCTGTTAGGATAGTGAAATATTTAAGCCACAGACAAGAGCAGTTGATGACAGTGAGACAAACTCTTATTAATTTCCCAGCCGTGTTAAAATGAAGATTGAATAGGTGGTTGAGCACGAATTAAGTGTTCACATGTTATGCACTGATACGGATCCCAAACTGCAGCAGACTTAAATCGGTTGCTGTCCTCCATTATTTATCAAAATTCAGTCAAATTAATTCAGCTACCAGAACCTAGATGATTCCTCTGGGAAAGTTTGTCTATACATTTTCACTGATGATGCGGCATTAATCTTTCTTTTGTTTTTTATTTGCCTTTTCTCTCCTCCATAACTCTAACCCTTGTTGGGAAAATGTTCAGTGGACACCAAAGGGTGCAGAAATCTGTCCTGGGTCATGGCACAGAATGGGTGATATTGCATAGGTCACCTGATATACATCCCAACCAAAGTTCATTTTCTTTGACATCGTCCGTCTTGCGATGCTGTAACCAAGCCGAATTTCTACCCAACATCTTCCCTGACCTTCAGGCCTGCCCCTGTTGCCTTGACTATTCACCATATGTGAGCCTGAGCAGACACTGCTGGAGGCCTACAGCTATGTCCATTCCGTTCCTCATGCATAGACACAGATTAATTGATCGGGCAGAATTGTGGCAGATAGATTTCAATGCAAATAAATGTGAGGTCATCCATTTCAAACCGAAAAAAGGATAGATCTAAGTATTACTTAAATGGTGAAAAGCTAGGAACAGTGGGATTCTAAAGAGGTTCAGGGATCCATGTAGGTAGATCAAAAAAAGGAGTAGTCAGGTACAAAGATAAATAAAAAAAAAAGCTAATGAAATGTTAGCCCTTATAACTAGAAGACTAGAAAATAAAGTGGAGTAAGATTTGTTACAGATGTACAAGACCCTGGTTAAACAACATTTAGAACATGCTATAGCCTGCCGGACTAAACGTTGAGTTCGATAATTTCAGAGCATGACGGGCCCCCCTTTTTATTTTTATTTTTAGTTATTTTTTTCTTTTTTCTTTTTATTTGTTTATTTTTTATTTCTTTATTTTATTTTAGTTTGTTTAGTTTGTTTCTACTGTGCCTACTCACTGTTGTTTTTCATGTTTGTGCTTGGGGCCAAGACTGTTCATTTTTCTGTCAATTAACACCCTCTCAGTACTAACGCTTTGTCTTTCGGAACACTATTAACATACTGTTTGCCTTTGCTCCATTACCTTATGATCGGTTATTCTCGGTGACCTTATCCTATCAACACCTCTTTTGTTATCTCTTGCCCCTCCCCCACTTTACTTGCTTAAAACCTTTTACATTTCTAATATTTGCCAGTTCTGATGAAGGGTCATTAACCCGAAATGTTAACTCTGCTTCTCTCTCCACAGATGCTGCTAGACCTGCTTGAGTATTTCCAGCATTTCTTGTTTTTATTTTAGAGTATTCTGCACTGTTCAGGGCACTGCATCCTGGAAAGGATATATTGGCCTTAGAAGGAGTGCAATGCAGATTGTCCAGAATGTTAGCAGCGCTCCAAGGGTTAGATTATAAGGAGTGACAACATAAACTAGGCTAGTATTCCTTAAAATGTAGAAGGTGTCCCTCAGGGATCTATCTTTGGCCTTCTCCTATTTCTAATCTACATGCTGCTCCTTGGCAACATCACATGTATGCTGACGACACCCAGCTATACTTCACCACACCGTCTCTCAATTCCTCTGTTGCTAAATTATCAGACTGCCTAACAGACATCCAGTACTGGATGAGCAGAAATTTTATTCGGTTAAATACTGGGAAGACTGAAACCATTGTTTTCAGTTACTGCTCCCAACTCCATTCCCAAGCTACTGACTCCATCCCTCTCCCTGAGACTAAACCAGTATGTTCACAACCTTGGTGTCACATTTGATCCCAAGATGAGCTTTCAACCTCATATTCGCTCCATCACTAAGATCACCTATTTCCACCTCCAAAACATCGCCCAACTTTGCCCCTGTCTCAGCTCATCTGCTGCTGAAACCCTCAATCATGCTTTCGGTACCTCAAGACTTGATTATTCCAACACACTCCTGCCTAGTCTCCCACATGCATAAACTTGATGTCATCCAAAACAAGGCAGGACGTCAGAAATGCTCCATCCATCAATATCGGCGACCATGCTCTGGAAGTGGTTCAAGAGTTCACCTACCTAGGCTCAACTATCACCAGTAACCTGCCTCTTGATGCAGAAATCAACAAGTGCATGGAAAAGGCTTCCACTGCTATGTCCAGACTGGCCAGGAGAGTGTGGGAAAATGGTGCACTGACATGGAACACAAAAGTCCGAGTGTTTCAAGCCTGTGTCCTCAGTACCTTGCTTTACGGAAGCAAGGCCTGGACAACGTAAGTCAGCCAAGAGCGACGTCTCCGTTCATTCCATCTTCGCTGCCTCCAGAGAATCCTTGGCATCGGGTGGCCGGACCATGTCTCCAACGCAGAAGTCCTCGAGGTAGCCAACATCCCCAGCATATACAACCTACTGAGTCAGCGGCGCTTGAGATGGCTTCGCCATGTGAGCCACCTGGAAGATGGCAGGATCCCCAAGGATGCATTGTACAGCGAGCTCGTCACTGGTATCAGACCCACCAGCTGTCCATGTCTCCGCTTTAAAGACGTCTGCAAATACAACATGAAGTCCTGTAACATTGACCACAAGTCGTGGGAGTCAGTTGCCACTGATCGCCAGAGCTGGCGGACAGCCATAAAGGTGGGGCTAAAGAGTGTAAAGTCGAAGAGATTTAGCAGTTGGCAGGAAAAAAGACAGAAGTGCAAGGGGAGAGCCAACTGTGTAACAGACCCGACAACCAATTTTATCTGCAGCACCTGTGGAAGAGTCTGTCACTCTCGAATTGGCCTTTATAGCCACTCCAGGCGCTGCTTCACAAACCACTGACCACCTCTAGGCGCTTATCCATTGTCTCTGGAGACAAGGAGGCCAAAGAAGAAGAAGAAGATCTCATCCAAAACTCCACTGTCTGTGCCTTAACTCACACTAAGTCCCGTTCACCTATCACCCCTGTGCTTACTGGTCTACATTGGCTCCCGGTCAAATAGCATTTTGATTTCAAAATTCTCATTCTTATTTTCATCTCCCTCGATGGCCTTGCCCCTCCCTATCTCTGTAATCTCACCCAGCCCCACAACTCTTGGAGATATCTGCATTCCTTTAATTCTGGCCTATTGAGCATCGCTGATTTTAATCGTTCCATCACTGATGGCCGCACCTTCAGTTGCCTAGGCCCTAAGCTCTGGAGTACCCTCCCTACATCTTTCCGCCTCTCCGCCTTGCTTTCCTCCTTTTCGACACTTCTTAAAACCTGCCTCTTCGACCAAGATTTTGGTCTGAATGTCCTGATGACCTAATGTCTCCTTTTGTGGCTCGGTGTCATATTTTATTGCATAGTGTTCCTGTGAAGTGCCTTGGGATGTTTTGTTATGTTAAAGGTGCTATATAGATAGAAGTTGTTGTTGTTGTTGTTGTTAAGGGATGATCTGATTGAGGTTTTCAATATTTAGCATTTTGAAAGGAACTTATAGGATCAATAGAGAGAAACATTTTTCCTGTTGGGGATTCGAGGGCACATAACCATAAAATCAGGAGAGAAGTTAGGAAACACTTCTTCATGCAAAGGATGATAGAAGTGTGGAACTCTCTCCCACAAAAGCAATAGATCGTAGCTCAATTCATAATTTTAAATCTGAAATAGATAATTTTTGCTAGACAAGAGTATAAGAGGATTTGAAGCCAAGGCAAGTGGGTGGAGTTAAAATACAGGTCAGTATATATATATATATATATATATATATATATGCTGAGGAAGCAGTTATAGTTCGATGTCGAGGTTAACAATCCATTCAATGGCTTCAGCCGTGACCATACAACCATACGAATTAGGAGCAGAAGTAGACCATTCGGCCCCTCAAGCCTGCTCGGCCATTCAATAAGATCATGGCTGATCTGTTTCTGACTCGAATTCCACACTCCCATCTACCCCCAATAACCTTTGATTCCCTTGCATAACAAGAATCAATCTAACTCCGCCTTAAAAATATTCAATGACTCTGCCTCCACCACCTTCTGAGGCAGAGAATTCCAAAGAAGCACAAACCTCTGAGAGAAAAAAATTTCTCCTCATCTCTGTCCTAAAAGGGCGACCCCTAATTTTAAAACAGTGCCCTCTAGTTCTGGACTCACCCACAAGAGGAAACAAGTGTGAATGGTTGTAATGCCACCAGGAATGGATCTCTCAGGGAAAGAGTTCAATATCTGAGTGATGGTCTGACTTGAATGGCCAAAGTCACAATTTGAGCTGGTCCTCATGTTCTACTTGTGAAGCAAGTGGTCACAACGTCCCTGGCTGTCCTCAAGCAGTTGAGAGTTATCCAGATTTTCTGTGGGAAGTTGAAACCTGGGACTTCACCACTTGGGTCAGTTACGAGGTTGCTGTTGGTGATGTTAGCAGACAACCAGGAGGTGGGCCATCGAGAGATGGAGCTGTCATCGGTTTGTAGGGTGTGGAGTGTGTTCGAGTAGGCACTATGAGATTTAAGGTGAGTGTGTGGGCTTTGTTTTGAGGTCCTGTTAATAATGGGAGTGCTTTGTTAGTTGTCAGCCGATGGTGTTCTTTGAGGAGAATGTTTGCCCTGCAGACATCACAGGTCAGCATGGTCCCATTGAATGACATAACAGGATTGAAGGGCTGAATGGCCTACTGCTATTCCTAGAACACACAGGCACAAGGTATCCAGCAGGAGTTAATACATTCTGATCCAGTATAGGATCTGACTAGTTTCGTCCTCCCCTACCAAGATGTGTTGAAGCCAAGAAAAGTTTTTCTTAGTGCAGAGTTTAAAGATTAACACTGGTTTGGGAACTCTGTGGTCATCATACTATCTTTTCCCATAACACATTCTTTCACACATAAACTTGGCTTGTATTCTCCTGAATATAGGAGATTGAGAGGTGATCTAATCAAGCTGTTTAAAATGTTAAAAGGACTCGACAGGGGTAGATGCAAAGAAATTATTTCCTCTGGTGGGGGAATTGAGTAAATGGGGACATAATCTTAAAATTAGAGCTAGGCCACTCAGGAGCAAAATCAGGAAGCACCTTTCTACGCTCAAAGGACATTAGAAATTTGATACCCTCTTCCCAAAAGGCTGTGGATTCTGAGACTTTCAAGACTGAGATAGGGAGTTTTTTGTTCGGTAAGGGCATAAAGGCATAAGGAGCAATGGCTGAAAAATGAAGTTAAGGTATAGCTCAGTCATGATGTAATTGAATTGCGGAGCTATCCCGAGAGGTTCAATGGCCTAGGGCTAATCTTAACCCCAAATCTGTGAAACTCCTCACCTCCCTCAATCTTTCTTTCCTTCTGCAATCTAAAAAGTTTTAAAATGCAAATTTGATGTTTCTTAAATATGTTTACATAAACTTTGCTGCTACCTTTAGTAACGTCCAACATTACGAGAAGTGTTCTTCACCTAGGATTCACAAAGTAAAGAAGGCAAATTAAGGAAGTAAATAGCAATAGTTAAACACCAGTCTTTCACTTCTTCAATCAGCCCAGGATAGAGGGATGCATTCCTCCATTATCTAATTTGGATACTTTCAATTGGGTCTTAGTGAGATGGGGGTTTGTAATACAAAATTGCCCTTTATTTGGCAATAATTTGCAATGTTGATCAACAGGCCTAAGAATGTCTGATACAGGAAATGGAAAAAATTCCATGCTGCTCTAAGAAGGAGTTTTTTTTTGCTGAATTTGGATTGAAGGCATATTGCTATGACAGCTCAGCAGGGGCTTAATTCTATATCTAACCTGACCTGGGAGTATTTGATTCAAGCCAACTGAGATTACTTGATTCCCTCTGTTTTGATGAACATAAATAAATAATTAAAAAGACAAAGAGGACTTGCCCAATTCTCCACACTCCAAACACACCAAATCAAAGAAAGTGCATCTTCACTATAGGAGAGCTTTAAGGCTCGACCATGCATACTGACTGTAATCTTTTAAATACCTCATTACACTCCCTTATTTCCTATGCATTAAAGTAATTTAATTTAATTTATGCCATTGCATTTACATAGACTGTTCAGTCAAGCGTGTTGGTCTGTATTCCAGACATTCAGTAGCTGAATAAAGGACATTGTGCAAGTCCATCAGCCAGATCTTGCTAACATCTTCCAAATGGCCACAGCAGCAAGGTGGGGATTCCAGAAAGTCCTACATAAAGTCATTGACAGCACACCCAATCATTCCATGTTTGAGGCAATTGATCTTTACCTGCAACGGCATGAAAGGTTAAAACCAGGGAGGCTAGAGATGAACATCCGTCAGTACATGGACACTGTCTATGTTTGAATCTTGCTTTTGTTACCTGGATTTCTCTAGCGGTCTTTCACAACCTTAGAATGTCCCAAAGTGCTTTACAGCCAATGAAATACTTTTGAAGGGTAGTCACTGTTATAATCTAAGATTACAATACTTAGTGCGCCATCTGCAGGTTCCTCTAGATTTCTTACAGAAATTAACCAAAATGGAAAGCCTTGAGCTAAGATAATGGCTCGGTGGGTTAAATCCTACTTTAACCAGAGGTAGATATGCCATGGATGGCAGGATCCCCAAAGACACATTGT
Source organism: Heterodontus francisci (assembly GCF_036365525.1). Lineage (NCBI taxonomy): Eukaryota > Metazoa > Chordata > Chondrichthyes > Heterodontiformes > Heterodontidae > Heterodontus > Heterodontus francisci. Next base: position 28,946,558 of record NC_090371.1, on the reverse strand, counting down.
ACAGCGAGCTCGCCACTGGTATCAGACCCACCGGCCGTCCATGTCTCCGCTTTAAAGACGTCTGCAAACGCGACATGATGTCCTGTGACATTGATCACAAGTCGTGGGAGTCAGTTGCCAGCATTCGCCAGAGCTGGCGGGCAGCCATAAAGGCGGGGCTAAAACGTGGCGAATCGAAGAGACTTAGCAGTTGGCAGGAAAAAAGACAGAGGCGCAAGGAGAGAGCCAACTGTGTAACAGCCCCGACAAACAAATTTTTCTGCAGCACCTGTGGAAGAGCCTGTCACTCTAGAATTGGCCTTTATAGCCACTCCAGGCGCTGCTCCACACACCACTGACCACCTCCAGGCGCTTACCCATTGTCTCTCGAGACAAGGAGGCCAAAGAACAGATATGCCATGTCTTACACCATGCCTTGAATATGAGGAAGAACTTTTTTATGCAGCAGATGGTAATGACCTGGAACTCACTGTCCACAATGGTGGTGGAAGTGGAGACAATCAATGACTTCCAAAGGAATTTGGATGGCCACTTGAAGAAAATAGACTTGCAGGGCGACAGGGATCAATCGGGGAAGTGGTTCTGACTGAATAGCTCTGTGGAGAGCCAGCATGGACTTGATGGCCTGAATGGCCTCCTTCTAGCAACACATGAACATAAGACATAGGAACATTGGACTTAGGGAGCAGGAGTAGGCCATTCAGCCCTTCGATCCTGCTCTGTCATTCCATAAGACCATGGCTGATCTAGTTGTGGTCTCAACTCCACTTCTCTCTCTGCTCCCCATAACCCTTGCCATAAATGACTCTAACTGACTCTATGACCTTAACAAGCACATTCTCCAAGGCAATCTGTTGTCTGCAGTCAGGCCAAGCGACATTGGACAGGTGAAAGGCAAATTATTTGGTCATTATCTGTTTGTAGGAGCTTGCTGCGTGCCAATGAGCAGCCATGTTTCCTACCTTACAACCGGTAATTATACTTCATAAATACTTAATTGGCTGTAAAATGCTTTGGGATATCCTGACGTTGTGAAAGGCGTTACCTAAATGCAAGTCGAAGTCTAAATGCAGTAATTTGCTTTTATATCTTTTTTTCTCTTCTAGCTTCTATCTGGTAGAATGAATCCCTTGTTTTGAGCAATGGATGTTATAAAGGTCATGGAGCAAGCCTCGGTCCAAAAGGTCAACTCCATGTTGATCTGACTTTGTATATCCCCAGGTGACATGGCCTCGTCAAACCTGTAAATACCTTGCTTCTGCAAGGTAAACCAAAGCTGAAACTAATGGGCCAAATCTTTCAGATCCTGGCTCGCATGGACTCTCATGCGATTGCAGTGATTGCACCTGAACCGGAATGGGACAAGCATCCTTACTGGGAGGTTTGCTAGTGCTATTGGGGGGGTTTAAACTAATTTGGCAGGGTGATGGGATACAGAGTGGAGGTACAGTAGTGGGTAATATAGAACAGAAAGTGAGTCTGTCTGGAAGGCAGAGCAAATATAGACCTGTTAAGGCACAAGTGAAAAATGCAAGGCTGGATTGCATCTATTTCAATGCAAGGAGTCTTACTAGTAAGGCAGATGAATTGAGGGTGTTGATTAGCACATGGGATTATGATATTATTGCTATCACAGAGACATGGTTGAGGGAGGGACAAGACTGGCAGCTCAATATTCCAGGGTATAGAATCTTCAGGCGTGACAGGGGAGGGGATAAAAGAGGAGGTGGCATTGCACTGTTGATCAAAGAGTCAATTACTGCAGTAAGGAGGGATGATCTCTTAGAAGGTTCCTCAAATGAGGCCATTTGGGTAGAACTTAAAAACAAAAAGGGGGCAATCACTTGGCTGGGTGTGTACTACAGGCCTCCAAACAGTCAGGAAGAAATAGAGGAGCAGATGTGCAGGCAAATCTCAGAGAGGTGTAAAAATAATGGAGTAATAATAGTAGGGGATTTCAACTTCCCCAATATTAACTGGAATAGTCTGAGTGCAAAAGGCTTAAAGGGGGCAGAATTCTTAAAATGCATACAGGAGAGCTTTTTGAGCCAGTACGTAGAAAGTCCTACAAGAGAATGGGCAGTACTGGACCTAATCCTAGGAAATGAAGCCGGACAAATGGTAGAAGTGTCAGTGGGGGAGCATTTCAGGGATAGTGACCATAACTCTGTAAGATTTAAGGTAGTTATGGAAAAGGACAAAGATGGACCAGAAATAAAGGTACTGAATTGGGGGAAGGCCGATTTCAATATGATAAAACAGAATCTGGCCAAAGTGGACTGGGAGCAGCTACTTGTAGGAAAGCCTGCATCACATCAGTGGGAGTTATTCAAAGTGGAAATTGTGAGAATTCAGAGCCAACATGTACCCGTTAAGGTGATGGGTAGGACAAACAGGTCCAGGGAACCCTGGATGTCTAGGAATATAGAGCATTGGATCAGGAAAAAAAAGGAAGCTTACGTCAGATCCCAAGCGCTGAAAACAGCGGAAGCACTAGAGAGTATAGAAAGTGTAGGGTGGCACTTAAAAAAGTAATTAGAAGAGCGAAGAGGGGACATGAAAAAGCACTGGCAGGCAAGATAAAGGAAAATCCTAAGACGTTTTATAAGTATATTACAGGTAAGAGGATAACCAGGGAAAGAGTAGGACCCATTAGGGTTCTGAAGAAGGGTCACTGACCCGAAACGTTAACTCTGCTTCTCTTTTCACAGATGCTGCCAGACCTGCTGAGTGGTTCCAGCATTTCTTGTTTTTATTTCAGATTTCCAGCATCCGCAGTATTTTGCTTTTATATAAAGAGTAGGACCCATTAGGGACCAACGTGGCAATCTTTGTGTGAAGCCAGAGGATATAGATGAGGTTTTAAATGATTACTTTTCATCGGTGTTCACTATGGAGAAGGACGATGTAGGTGTAGAGATCAGGGAGGGGGATTGTGATACACTTGAACGAATTAGCATTGAAAGGGAGGAAGTATTAGCTGTTTTAGCGGGCTTAAAAGTAGATAAATCCTCAGGCCCAGATGAGATGTATCCCAGGCTGTTATGTGAGGCAAGGGAGGAGATAGCAGGGGCTTTGACACAAATTTTCAAATCCTCTCTGGCCACAGGAGAGGTACCAGAGGACTGGAGGACAGTGAATGTGGTACCATTATTCAAGAAAGGTAGCAGGGATAAACCAGGTAATTATAGGCCGGTGTGTCTAACATCAGTGGTTGGGAAAATATTGGAAAAAATTCTGAGGGACAGGATTAATCTCCAGTTGGAGAGGCAGGGATTAATCAGGGGTAGTCAGATGGCTTTGTCAGGGGGAGATTGAGTCGAACTAACTTGATTGAATTTTTCGAGGCGGTGACTTGATGTGGGTAAAGTAGTAGATGTAGTATACATGGATTTCAGTAAGGCTTTTGATAAGGTCCCACATGGGAGATTGGTTAAGAAGGTAAGAGCCCATGGGATCCAAGGCAATTTGGCAAATTGGATCTAAAATTGGCTTCGTGGCAGGAGGCAGAGGGTAATGGTCGAGGTGTGTTTTTGCGATTGGAAGCCTGTGACCAATGGTGTACCACAGGGATCGGTGCTGCGACCCTTGTTGTTTGTTGTGTACAATAATGATTTAGACGTGAATATAGGAGGTATAGGGGTAGCACAGTGGCACAATGGTTAGCACCGCAGCCTCACAGCTCCAGTGACCTGTGTTCAGTTCTGGATACTGCCTGTGTGGAGTTTGCAAGTTCTCCCTGTGACCATGTGGGTTTCCATCGGGTGCTCCGGTTTCCTCCCACAGCCAAAGACTTGCAGGTTGTTAGGTAAATTGGCCATTGTAAATTGCCCCTAGTGTAGGTAATGGTAGGAGAATTGAGGGAAGGTGGGGATGTAGTAGGGAATATGGGATTAATGTAGGATTAGTATAAATGGATGGTTGGCACAGACTTGGTGGGCGGAAGGGCCTGTTTCAGTGCTGTGTCACTCTATGACTATGTATGATCAGTAAGTTCACAGATGACATGAAAATTGGTGGTGTTGTAGATAGTGAGGAGGAAATCCTTAGATTACAGGGAGATATAGATGGGCTGGTAAGACAGACGGAGCAGTGGTATGGAATTTAATCCTGAAAAGTGTGAGGTAATGCATTTTGGGAGGACTAACAAGGCAAGGGAATATACAATGGATGGTAGGACCCTAGGAAGTACAGAAGGTCAGAGGGACCTTGTCCATAGATCACTGTCCATATGTACTTGTCCATAGATCACTGAAGGCAGCAGCACAGGTAGATAAGGTGATCAGGAAGGCATATGGGATACTTGCCTTTATTAGCCAAGGCATAGAATATAAGAGCAGGGAGGTTTTGATGGATCTGTATAAAATGCTAGTTAGGCCACAGCTGGAGTACTGTGTACAGTTCTGGTCACCACACAATATAGGAAGGATGTGATTGCACTAGTGAGGGTGCAGAGGAGATTCACCAGGATGTTGCCTGGGCTGGAGCATTTCAGCTATGACGGGAGACTGAAAGGGCTAGAAATGTTTTCCTTAGAGCAGAGAAGGCTGAAGGGGGACATGGTTGAGGTGTACAAGATTATGAGGGGTAATCATAGGTTAGATAGGAGGAAACTTTTTCCCTTAGTGGAGGGGTTAAGAACAAGGGGGCATAGATTTAGGGTAAGGGGTAGGAGGTTTAGGAGGGATTTCAGGAAACATTTTTTCACCCAACGGGTGGTTGGAATCTGGAACGCACAGCCTGAAGAGGTGGTGGAGGCAGGAACCCTCACAACATTTAAGAAGTATTTAGATGAGCACTTGAAACACCATAGCATACAAGGCTATGGGCCAAGTGCAGGAATATGGGATTAGAATAGTTGAGTGCTGGATGGCCGGCACAGACATGATGGGCCGAAGGGCCTGTTTCTGTGCTGTATAACTCTATGACTCTATGATCTTAGCCACAATAAGAAATCCTAGCATTTTGGCCCATCTCTGAAAATCCTTCTGCTGAACACAAAACATTTCTCAGCTGCTAAATGCTCTGTCTCCCAATCTATTTCATAAGATTACTGTTAATAAGTGTGTGTGTGTTTTTTAAATGAAAGCTCTACTCTCTTTTTCCTGTCCTCTATGATGTATGCGACTACTGACCAACATTGACAATGAATTAGTTAGTTGCCAAGCAACTGCTAAGCAACACAACAACTTCATCACACAGCAGTCCATAGTCATCTAAATGGTATGTCCGCACACAATATCGGTGTTACTTTGTCTGCCTTGAAAAAGTATTATTTAAATGCACTCAAAATATGATGCAAATAATATGCCTGATAGAACTTAAAGGTTTACAAGAATAACAGGTAACCAGAGAACACAGCTTGGATGGCTCACTATGCCTTTAAACTCATGGGTAACCAATGATGGATGATGGTTTGTATTTCAGTAAACCCTCTAGGCCTGTCAGTTTACCCAAAAATTTGATTTAATTCAGCTTGTGCTGAGCTCAGGTGTAGCTCGACAGACAGCGATAGGTCAAATTTTGTGGTCGTTATGATAGAAAAACTGTCAGCATTTGCCCCTTAAGCTAACAGCCACTTATGGAGTCCATACAGGTACTGCTAAACACAAAAATCCAGAAGTTGCTGTCAGTGATTCTATGCTTCTCCATCAGGTGCACATTTTAAGTCCCTGCAGACTGCAAACAATTAGAAATCACTGAAATTATGAAAACTTGCCTTTTTATATTAGTATCACTGTAATAACCCTTGAAAAAGTTACACCTTATTGAATAAGGAGTACATGTTTTTAATGGTATACTAGGTTCATAATAACTTCTGAAAAACCTCTCTGGCCCTGGAAAATTAATTTTATATTTGTGGAATGTCAAATTTCTCCATTATGATAAAAAGAAATTCATATATTTTAAATTTTGTTGTAAAGTTTTAACGGTATTTCAGCTTCTACCTTAATCCCATGTGCATGTCTGCATCATTTATTTCACATTCTGTATCCTTCACTTTTAATTTAAATTTTAAACTGTGCATTTAATTTATTGGTTTGCTGTCTGTGATTGGCTGCTTACCCTGCTTGATGATGTCATTGTTGTTGGATGCCCGGGGATCCTCTTGACCCGGCACCAGATAAAAACGACCATCAGGAAAGGGGAAATCCACATTATAGAGATTGCTCAATCAGTCTTTGTTAGCAACTTTCTCCAAGGTCCGCGACGAGCTCAGTCGCTTTGCTGCTGACCGTGAAATCCAGGCCATTAAAAGAATGAAGTTGCATTCATATAGCACATTTCACAACCTCAGGCCATCATTTACAGCCAATGAAGTTCTTTTACAGTGTAGTCACTGTTGGAAAATAGGGAAACACAGGAGCGAACTTTTACATGTCAAGGTCCCACAACCAGCAATGAAATAAATGACCAAATAATGTTTTGTTACTGATGCTGGTTGAAGGATAAATATTGGTCAGAGAATGAGGGAAACTCCCTTCATCTTCTTTGAAATAGTGCCACGGGATACCCAGGGCCTTGGTTTGTATCACATCTGAAAGGTGGTACTCCTACAGCTCAGCGCTCCCTCACTACTATACTGAAGTGTTACAATGACTCAAAAATAGGCCCAACGAATTTGGCAGTGGGACCAATGCCTCAAAGACTGGGAGCAGTCCATCATACTATGGAATTGCTATGCCATGCTTCTGTTTTACATCCACAATGTGGATGCAATGCATGCCAATCTCTGCCCAGCTGCTTGTTTAGCTTGAATAGGCTTTGTTTGAAATAAGATTCATTTGGCACGCCACCTTTGTATTTTTGTATTTCAGTAACCACATCAATATCAACACGCACAAAAATGAATCAAAATGCACAGGAGACATAACTGAACACTTTGTTAAATAAACTGCTTTGAAATCTATTACATAACTTTTATTTTCTATATTTAGTAAAATGACTCAGACTGATGCAAGCTCTAAGTTTTCCAAAAGAAAAAGCACCAAAAATCTTACAAATCTTAACATTGCACTTCATGGTTCCAAAAATACATTGTTTACAGTCTACTTTTACACAAAAGTGGGCATCTTTAAATAAGCTTGTACTTTATTTTCTAAAAATTCTGTTGAGCACGAGCAAAGGCACTCAACCGCAGGAGTTCCAATTTTTACCAGGTAACCGTGTGGGCAAATGTCATGTGATCAAATTTCACATGGTGAAACCTCCAGGAAGTCGTCCAACCAGAGTTGGCAACCCTAGGCTAAAGTGTGACTACTGAGCCAAGGATGACACCACCTCGAAAACAGACATTTGATTAAGAGACATCTAAGGTTCCCCCCATTATTTCTAAGATGGTATTGGGGGTCATTTTAACTTTGGGCAATGGCATACAAACATACGAACATAAAAACTAAGAGCAGGAGATGGTCACTCGACCCCTTGAGCCTGCTCCGCCATTCAACAAGTTCATGTCTGAAATGAGTGATATTGAATTAGCCATGCATTATACATCTTGCATTTTCCACTATCGCCCAAAGTTAAAATGCCTCCACTAAATTGAGGGTGCCACAAACCTTATGGTGCTTCACTCAGTTGGCCATTCTTCATGTATAAGCCTAGATAATGACTGCCAGTGAGTTATTCAACTCAAGAGGGAAGCACTACTGAACCTGATTGCACACTCCGTTGACTTTCACACTTGCGCGCTTTCTATCAGGATTCAATGAGGATCAATCAGGAGCAGGAGCCCTGGCTGTTTTCGCTTTATTGCTCCCTGGCTGAAGAATGATCGAGCCAAAGCACAGACCACGGCTTGAACCTGGAACCTTTCTGGTCTGTACAGCTCAGTGCAACAGAAATAGTGTATTTGCCCACTACCCAGGGAAGCTGTTCATGCGTTTAATCCAATCTGGTCTTGTAGGACTGAGTGACTTGGGTTGGATTTGTGTTTTCCAGTAGATAAGAGAGCTCATGCCTGTGGTTTCTGTTATTGGGTTTAGATTTGGCATTCAGATTCTAATTTATTTTCATAAATACCTGAAGCCATGACCTCTAAAAAGCCAAACACTCATATCATTGGTACAAGCCCAGAATCACTAAAGAGGAGAAACTAAGTAGGGAGTTAAATCACTCATCATCCTGACAGTTAAATGGAAGGATCGATTAATCGATCCAGTCTGCAGTTATAATCTACCACAATTTGTTGTCTGCAGTTCTTTTTTCTCTTAAATATGGGGCAGATAGGTCATTTTTATTCCAGCATATTGTTTTTTCTGTTTTATTGAGAGAATAAAAGCATTCCATTTTCTCACAAGAGATTGCAGCTGAAGGGGGAAAGCATCTGACAATGTTGCTTTGAACTTGGTTGCCAGGCAGTACACTATGTCATTCTGGGACAACGTGCACTGATTTCTTCCTTTCAGCTTGGGGAGGGTGGGTGGTGGGAGTGGAGGGGGCATCGGAACATTATCCTCAGGTGGAATGTGCTTGCGTGTGGCTATCAAGTAACCCGTAGAGCCAGGATTGATTGTGATAGCTTCCATAGTCAAATATTGTGCTGGCATTTGCATTTTAAACACTATGAATGGCTGCTTCTGTGAGGTGGCGCAGTGGTTAGCACCGCAGCCTCACAGCTCCAGCGACCCGGGTTCGATTCTGGGTACTGCCTGTGCGGAGTTGCAAGTTCTCCCTGTGTCTGCGTGGGTTTTCGCCGGGTGCTCCGGTTTCCTCCCACATCCAAAGACTTGCAGGTGATAGGTAAATTGGCCATTGTAAATTGTCCCTAGTGTAGGTAGGTGATAGGGAATATGGGATTACTGTAGGGTTAGTATAAATGGGTGGTTGTTGGTCGGCACAGACTCGGTGGGCCGAAGGGCCTGTTTCAGTGCTGTATCTCTAAATAAAATAAATATTGAGAATCTCCCATTCCCGTGTGAAACTGTATCGACAATTATAACTTGCATTCACATATATTGCATCCACCAGTCAGACAGACTGGTGGTACAGAGGTGGTGGCACAGTCATATACATTTGGGAGGAAGTGGCCCTGGGAGTCCTCAAAATTGACTTCAGACCATGTGAAATCTCATGGCATCCGGACAAACATGGTCAAGGAAACCTCCTGCTGATTACCACTTCCTGCCCTCCATCGGCTGTTGAATCAGTACCGCTCCATGTTGAACATCACTTGGAAAAAGCACTGAGGGTAACAAGGGCACAGAAAGGGTGCAGAGGAGATTTACTAGGATGTTGCCTGGTATGGAGGGAAGGTCTTACGAGGAAACGCTGAGGGACTTGAGGTTGTTTTCATTGGAGAGAAGGAGGAGGAGAGGTGACTTAATAGAGACATATATGATAATCAGAGGGTTAGATAGGGTGGATAGTGAGAGTCGTTTTCCTCGGATGGTGATGGCAAACACGAGGGGACATAGCTTTAAGTTGAGGGGTGATAGATATAGGACAGATGTCAGAGGTAGTTTCTTTACTCAGAGAGTAGTAGGGGCGTGGAACGCCCTGCCTGCAGCAGTAGTAGACTCGCCAACTTTAAGGGCATTTAAGTGGTCATTGGATAGACATATGGATGAAAATGGAATAGTGTAGGTCAGATGGTTTCACAGGTCGGCGCAACATCGAGGGCCGAAGGGCCTGTACTGCGCTGTAATATTCTAATTCTAATTCTAAATGTTCTCGGGGTGGGAGACTTCAATGTCCATCACCAAGAGTGTCTCGGTAGCACCACTACTGACCAAGCTAGCCAAGTCCTGGAGGACATAGCTGCCAGGCTGGGTTTGCAGCAGGTGGTAAGACAACCAACACGAGGGAAAAAACTACTTGACCTCATCCTCACCAATCTACCTATCACAGATGCATCTGTCCATGACAATATTGGTAAGAGTGACCACCGCACAGTTTTTGTGGAGACGAAGTCCCATCTTTACACCACAAATACCCTCCATCATGTAGTGTGTCATTTCTCCCATGTGAAGTGCAATAGATTCAGAACAGGTCTAGCCGCTCAAAACTGAGCATCCATGAAGCACTCTGGGCCATCGGCAGCAGCAGAATTGTATTCAACGACAGTATGTAAACTCATGGTCTGGCATATCCCTCGCTCTATCATTACTATCAAGCCAAGGGATCAACCCTTGGTTCAATGAGGAGTGCAGGAGGGCATGTCAGAAGCAGCACCAGGCATGATTAAAAATGAGGTGCCAACCCAGTGAAGCTACAACATACATGCTAAATACCAGAAGCAGCATGAGATAAACAGAGTAAAGTGATTCGACAACCAATGGATCAGATCAAAGCTCTACAGACCTGACAAATCCACACACCATCCTGACTTGGAACTATATCGCCGTTCCTTCACTGCCGTTGGGTCAAAATCCTGGAACTCCCTTCCTAACAGCACTGTGGGTGTACCTACCCCAAATGGACTGCAGCGGTTCAAGAAGGCAGCTCACCACCACCTCTCAAGGGCAATTAGGGATGGGCAATAAATGCTGGCCTGGCCAGTGATGCCCAAATCCCATGAATGAATAAAAAAAAAATCATAAATAATGTTGGACAATTAAACAACTAACTGGAGGGGGAGGCTCAACAAACATAAATGATGGGGAGACCAGCACATCAGTGCAAGAGACAAGGCTGAAACATTCACAACCATCTTCAGTCAGAAGTGCTGAGTGGATGATCCATTTCGGCCTCCTCCTGAGGTCCCGACAATCACAGACTCCATGTGATATCAAGAAACAGCTGAATGCACTGGATGCAGCAAAGGCTATGGGCCCTGTCAACTTCCCAGTTGTAGTTAGTACTCGACACTTGTGCTCCAGAACTAGCTGCGCCCTTAGCCAAGCTCTTCCAGTGACAGCCAGAACACTGACATCTACCCGGCAATATGGAAAATTGCCCAGGTATGTCCTATCCTCAAAAAGACAATTACCATCCCATCAGTCTACTCTCAATCATCAGCAAAGTGAAGGAAGGGGTTGTTGACAGGGCTAACAAGCAGCACTTGCTCAGCAACAACCTGCTCATCAATGCTCAGGTGAGTTCCAATAGGGCCACTCAGCTCCTATCATCATTACAACCTTGGTCCAAACATGGATAAAAGAGCTGAACTCCAGAGGTGAGGTGAGAGTGACTGCCCTTGACATCAAGGCAGCATTTGACCAAGTATGGCATCCAGGAGCCCTAGCAAAACTGGAGTCAATGGGAATCAGGGGGAAAACTCTCTACTGGTCATACCTAACGTAAAAGAAGATGGTTGTGGTTGTTGGAGGCCGATCATATCAGACCCAGGACATCACTGCAGGAGTTCCTCAGGGTAGTGTCCTAGGCTGAACCATCTTCAGCTGCTTTATCAATGAACTTCCCTTCATCACAAGGTCAGAAGTGGGAATGTTTGCTGATGATTGCAAAATGTTCAGCACCATTTGTGACTCCTTAAATACTGAAGCAGTCCCTGTCCAATTGCAGCAACAGCTGGACAACATTCAGGCTTGGGCTGATAAATGACAAGTAACATTCTCGCCACACAAGTGTCAGGCAATGGCCATCTCCAACAAGAGAGAATCTGACCATCTCCCCTTGACGTTCAACAGCATTACCATTGGTGAATCCCCCACCATCAACATTCTAGGGGTTATGATGTATCAGAAACTTAACTGGACCCCAGCGACCTAAATAGTGTGGTGACAAGAGCAGATCAGAAGCTGAGAATTCTGTGGTGAGTAATTCACCTCCTGCCTGTTCACCATCTATAAGACACGAGTCAGGAGTGTTATGGAATACTGTCTACTTGCCTGGATGAGTGCAGCTCCAACAACACTCAACAAGTTCAACACCATCCAAGAGGTGAGGTGAGAGTGATTGCCCTTGACATCAAGGCAGCAGTTGTCCGAGTATGGCATCAAGGAGCCCTAGCAAAACTGGAGTCAATGGGAATCGGGGGAAAATGCTCCACTGTTTGAAGTCATAACCAGCACAAGGAAGATGGTTGTGGTTGTTGGAGATCAATCATCTCAGTCCCAGGATATCACTGCAGGAGTTCTTCAGGGTAGTGTGCTTGGCTCAACCATCTTCAGCTGCTTCATCAATGACCTTCCCTACGTCATAAGCTCAGAAGCGGGAATGTTTGCTGATGATTGCATAATGTTCAGCAACATTCACGACTCCTCAGATACTGAAGCAGTCCCTGGCCATATGCAGCAAGACTTGGACAGCATCCAGGCTTGGGCTGTTAAATGGCAAACGTTCGCACCACACAAGTGCCAGGCAATGACCATCTCCAACAAGAGAGAATCTAAACATCTCCCCTTGACATTCAGTGGCATTACCATCGCTGAATCCCCCACTATCAACATCTTGGGGGTCATCATTGACCAGAAACTGAACTGGACCAGCTACATAAATGCCATGGCTACAAAAGCAGGTCAGAGGCTGGGAATTCTGTGGTAAATAACTCATCTCCTGACTCCCCAATGACCATCCACCATCTACAAGGCACAGGTCAGGAGTGTGATGGAATACTCTCCACTTGCCTGGATGGGTGCAGCTCCAACAACACCCAAGAAGCTCGACACCATCCAGGACAAAGCAGCCCGCTTGATTGGCACCCCATCCACCACTTTCAACATTCACTTTCTTCACCATCGATGCACAGTGGCAGCAGTGTGTACCATCTACAAGATGCACTGCAACAACTCACCAAGGCTCCTTCAACAGCACCTTCCAAACCCGTGACCTCTGCCACCTTGAAGGGCAAGGGCAGCAGATGCATGGGAACACCACCACCTGCAGGTTCCCTCCAAGTCACACACCATCCGGACTGGGAACTATATCACCATTCCTTCACTGCCGCTGAGTCAAAAACCTGAAACTCTCTTCCTAACAGCACTGTGGGTATACCTACACCACATGGACTGGAACGATTCAAGAAGGCGGCTCACCACCATCTTCTCAAGGGCAATTAGAGATGGGGAATAAATGCTGACCTAGCCAGGGGCACTCATAGCCCAGGAATGAATTTAAAAATTGCCTTTAATATAGTAAGATTATGGTCTAAGGCACTTCACACACTATCTGTGTCTTTCAGAAATGTGGGGAGAAAATTTGAAGGAGAATCCACCTTTTAACTTTTGGATTAATTTCCCCTCCTTTCCTCGCTGAAACTTCTTCTTATCATGCACTCTCCTTAGGATGGACACTTGGGTGAATCTGTTCCAGAGGCTCCCCAATGTGTCCTCTGAATTAGCTGCTCCTTGCTTCACTGGTATCTGGAATCCAGATGAACATTTAAAAAAATACCCAATATGATAAGATTAAGATACAAACTAAAGAACCAGCAAGACACCTTCATTTCTTCTGCAAATCAATTCTGCAAATACTCAACAGATCTGGCAATATCTGTGGAGTGAGAAACAAAGTTAATGTTTCAGGTCGATGATCTTTCATCTGAACTGGGGAAAGTTAGAACTGTAATAGGTTTTAAGGAAGTGAAATATGGGAGGATGGAAAAAGAACAAAAGGAAAGGTCTCTGATAGGGCAGAAGATGAGAGGCATTAAATGATAAGAACATTGCTGGTGTAGAGACAAAGGGAAGGATAATGGGACAAGAAAAGAAACAAGAGATGTGTCTGGAAGAGCTGTGACTGGCAGAATGGTGAAAAGCTGCCACCTAAAAGCAAAACAAGAGTAAAATACAAACCTGCAAGGAAAAAGGAAACAAAATGGGGACAGAGATTACAGACTAAAAGTGTTGAACTCAATGGGCAGACAAGTGGCAGATGGAGTTTAATACAGAGATGTTAGAGGTGATGCACTTTGGTAAAAGGGATAGGGAGAGGCAATTTATACTTAATGGCATAGTTCTCGAGTGCACAGTGACACAGGGTCCTGGGGGGTTTATGTGCATAGATCGTTTGAGATCATAGACAGATTGAGAGAGTAGTTAGCAAAGCTCGTGGGATCTTGGGCTTCATAAATAGAGGCATTGAGTACAAAAGCAGGGATGTTATGCTGAAACAGTATAAAGCTCCTGTTAAGCCACAACTAGAGCATTGCATCCAGTTCTGGTCACCACACTTTAGGAAGGTTGTGAAGGCCCTTGAGAGGGTGCAGAGGAAATTTACTGGAATGGTTCCAGGGATGGGGGATTTGAGTTGCAAGGTTAAGTTGGAGAAACTGAGGTTGTTCTTCTTGGAGCTAAGGAGATTGAGGGAAGATCTGATAAAGATGTACAAGATTGTGATAGCTTTAGATAAGATAGACAAAGAAAAGCTGTTCCCATTAACTGATGGTCCAAGGACTAGGGGACACAGATTGTAGGTTTTGGGGAAAAGATGCAGGGGGATTATGAGGAAGACCATTTTTTGCTCAGCGAGTGGTAATGACCTGGAACTCGCTGCCTACGAGGGCAGTGGAAGCAGAGACAATGGCCGGAGTTTTACCCTAGGCGGACAAGAGCCAGCCACCGACTGAAAAGTCGTTGACAAACCTGCTTCCGCCTCGCCTGGGGATCCGACCGGTATTATGAGGGTCCTCGGGCTTCAATTGGCGTGAGGCGGGACTTCCACCCGCTTGAGTAGGAATTCCCATCTAATAGAGGTTCCAGCCAATCAGCAGGCCGGCAGCTCTTAGTCCCAGCAGCTCTACCAGGAGCAGTGGCCACTGCTGGGACTGCACCCAGCATGCAGAGAAGATGCCTGTGAAGGAAGGTAAGTTTTGGTTGCCTTGCCAGGGGTAATCGGTTGGGCCCTGGCGAGGCAAGGGTGGTCATTTGGCAGGAAGATGGGGGGTGCGTGTTGGGTCGTGGGGTGGTTGGGGTAGTGGACCGGTCCTCAATCATGCACAGGGTGCCCGACCATGAAGAACACACCGGGACGCTGAGAAGCAGCTTGGTTTGGTTAGGCGGCTTCTCCCGGCTCCAGGACGCCATCTTGCAACACGTAAAATCCACGTGGAGGCGGGCGAAGGCCCTTAAGTGGCTACATAAGGGCCTTGATTGGCCTGGGGCAGGCGGGCGAGCCGTTTTTCACCGCCGCCACCCTGCGTAAAGTGGCAAGGAAGTCGGGAGTGGGTAGGGAAGGTTTCCCGCCACCACCCCACTCATCAGGGTGGCATAAAATTCCGGCCAATGTATGATTTCAAAAGGAAATTGGATGGGAACTTGAGGAAAATAAAGTTGCAGCACTACGGGGTTAGAGCAGGAGAATGGGTCTGACTGGATTGTTCTATGGGGACTCGATGAGCCCAATGACCCCCTTTCCTTGCAGTAATGACTCGATGAATCTTTGACTATGAGTTTGGAAGGTTATAAAATGCCTAATTGAAAGATGAGGTGCTGTTCCTTCAGCTTCTTTGGAATACTGCAGTAGGCCAAGGACAAAGAGGTCAGCATGAGGGCAAGGTGGAGAATTAGAATGACAGGCGCTTAGAAGCTCGGGGCAGGTGCTGTATCTCATGCGCTTGCTTAGAAATGTGCCATGAGAAGGAGAGGGTGTGTTGGGGTGATTGAGGAGTGAATCAGGGTGTCGCAGAGGGAACTGTTCCTTCAGAATGCTGAAAGAGAGGAGTGCTTGCTAATGGCATCACACTGGAGGTGGCAGGAATGGCAAAGGATGATCTGTTGAATACGGGGCTGGTGTGGTGGAAAGTGAGGGCAAGGGGAACCCTAACATGGTTCCGGAAGGGAGGGCAAGGGGTAACAGCAGAAAAGCGGAATGGTCAACGGCCCTGTCAACCACGGTGGAAGGGAATACTCAGTTGAGGAAAAGGAAGACATATCAAAAGTGCTGGTATGCAAGGTTGCATCATCAGAACAGATGTGACAGAGAAGGAGAAACTGGGAGAATGGAATGGAGTCCTTCCAGGAAGCAGGGTGTGAGGAAGTGTAGTAAAGGAAGCTGTGGGAGTCAGTGGGCTTATAGTGAATATTCATTGTTAAACTATGTCCAGAAATGGAGACAGAGAAGTTGAGGAAGGGAAAGGAAGAGTCAGAGATGGACCATGTGAAGGTGAGAGAAGAGTGGGAATTGGAAGCAAAGTTGATGACATTTTCCAGTTCAGGGTGAGAGCAAGAAATAGCACCGATACAGTCATCAGTGTACTGGCAAAAAAGGTGAGGGAGGTGTCTGTCTAGGACTGGAACAAGAATTTTCCACATATCCCACAAAAGGAAAGCTAAGCTAGGACCCATGCAATTACTCACAGTAACACCTTTTATTTGGCGGAAGTCATTGGGGATGAGAGAGAATTGTTCAATGTGAGAACATGTTCAGCCATGTGGAGGAGGGTGTTAGTGGATGGAGAGTGGTTGGGCCTCTGTTCTGACTTCTTCTTACAGTACTCTGACAAAGAATGAAACTACAGTCTTACAATTTGTGCAGATCAGCCACAATCGAATTCAATGCCAGGACAGGCTGAAGGGGCTCAGTGGCATAATCTTTGCTCCTAAATTCCATTAGAATTGGCCTCGAACAAATGCAGAAAATTTGCTTCAATCGTTCAAATTCCCTAGGTGCTGAATAAGCATCTAAAGTGTATGTATTTACTTGCAATATCCTAAAATACCCTTTGCCAACTGGCTGAGATCCAGTTCTGTTGTTGACCTTTCAAAATTGATTTAAACAACCAGAATACATGCGTTTGCCAACTTGTGTAGTGACTTCAGTTGAAAATCTCTTTGCAAATAGTGGATTACTGCCTTTGAGGCCCAATGTTTAAGGTAGGAGTTAGATTGCTTGAAGGGCAAGGGTGCAACAGGATATAGGGAAACAGCAGCAAAATTGGATTAGATCAGTTAACTTCAGTGCAACAAGTAATAATCGGCACAGGTACAATGGGCCAAATTGCCTCCTTTCTAGACAGATTTGTTTTTGATTCTGCTCTTGAGATGCCAAGTACTGTCATTTCATTGCTATAGCTCTCTCTAATGTGATGTGTAACTTTGACAGCTTCTATTAAAGAAAGCATGTCACGACGAAATTACTGTTTCGCGTTATTGACTGGTGTCGCAATTGTTGATTAAGTTGTACAAATTAAATTATAAATGAAAGCTGCTTTCCCATCCTCCCAAATAATTGCATCATTCTGCTCAAGAATACCTGGCCTTGAGAACTGAGAATCATTTTGGGTTGAATTAGTTTGTACCCATTTGAAAGGAATTTTGTTTAAAATTTGCATTCTTACTGAGCACATCTGGTGCTGAGTAAGGCACACTGGGAACTGCTCTCCAGTTATTAATACCATAAATTGAAGGAAGGAAACTAGCACAGATTTAACCATCATGACCCTAGACCATTATTGCTGGAACAGTTTTTTTTTCCTCTGGAATATCACAAAAACAGATTATCTGGTCATTATCATTATCTTATTGCTGCATATGGGATCTTGCTGTTTACAAATTGGTTGCTGCATTTCCTACATTACAACAGTGACTGCGCTTCAAAACAAATTCATTGGTATAAAAATCAAACTTTCTTTCCTTCTATTTAACTCAATGACTAGACACTAAGTGAAGTTTTACCCACACTTTAAAACTGGAAGCCTGTTGTAAGTCTTTCGTCTATTTTAAGATAGTCAGGCTTTGCTCAGCATACTAAAGGCATGAAAATCAAAAGTATGTGCCATTGCTTTTGAGAGAGCATCTTAATTGATTCACATCACTTCATGAAACCATCAAACAGCAGGTGTCCATCCAATTTCTTGTCCGATTTCATATTTCGCTGTAATTTTGACTCCTATTTTATACTGATAGATTTCTTATTCATATTCAATAGAAAATCTCTTTTCCCCTCTGTGCTCGATGCCTGCTTTGATCTGAGTGGCACTTGATGTCTATGGTTATGAAGATGTTTCATTCTTGTGTAGGACACGCCACACGAATCTTTTAACAAATGGTTGTTTCTAAATGAATTTGTACGCTCCTGCTTTTACCTTTTTTTCTTTTTTCTCCTTACTTCCTCTTTTATACCCCGATTTGCCAAATAGTTTGCCCTTTTTTTCTCCTCTGTATCTTCCTCCTTTCTTCTGCTAAAGCCCCTCCCTATCTCTGTAATCTCCTGCAGCCCTACCCACTGCAATCTCGCCACTCCTTCAATTATGGCCTCTTGAGCAATCCCAAATTTAATAGTGACACCACTTGTTTACAAGACTGATTCCTAGGATGGCAGGACTGAGGAGAGATTGAGTCAGTTAGGATTATATTCACTGGAGTTCAGAAGAGTGAGTGGGGTTCTCATAGAAATCTATAAAATTCTAACAGGGTAGATGCAGGAAGGATGTTCCCGATGGTGGGGGAGTCCAGAACTAGGGGTCATAGTCTAAGGATATGGGGTAAACCTTTCAGGACTGAGATGAGGAGAAATTTCTTCACCCAGAGAGTGGTGAGCCTGTGCAATTCGCTACCGCAGAAAGAAGTTGAGGCCTAAACATTGTATGTTTTCAAGAAGGAGTTAGATATAGCTCTTGGACCTAAAGGGATCAAAGGGTATGGGGCGAAAGTGGGAACAGGTTACTGAGTTGGATGATCAGCCATGATCAGAATGAATGGCAGAGCAGGCTCGAAGGGCCGAATGGCCTACAACTGCTCCTATTTTCTATGTTTCTATGTGGTTCTGTCTTCAGCTGTCTAGGTCCTAAACTCTGGAATTCCCTCCCTAAACCTCACCCCCTCTATCTCTCTTTCCTCCTTGGAGACACTCCTTAAAAACTAACTCTTTGACCAAGCTTTATATCTCCTTATGTGGCTCAGTGTAAAGTTTTTGTTCGCTTACGCTCCTGTGAAGCACCTTATGATGTTTTACGGTGTTAAAGGTGCTACATAAATGCATATTGTAGTTCTTGAATTCTGCTGGACTGTTGTTTCACAGATTCTGATTGTTATTAGTCATAAAAAACAAAAAATGCTGGAAATTCTCAGAAGTCTGACAGCTTCTGTGGAGAGAGAAACAGAGTTAACATTTCAGGTCAGTGACCTTTTATCAGAGCAGTTCTGACGAAAGGTCACAGACCTGAAACATGAACTCTATTTCTCTCTCCACAGATGCTGCCAGACCAGCTGAATATTTCCAGCATTTTCTGTTTTTATTTCAGATTTTCAACATCCGCAGTATTTTACTGTTGCTCTGGTTGCTATTGTGTGCACCTGAGTGATTGAGACAGTTAGTATTGTCAAGCTGTTTGAATGCAGAAGCCATCATGTCTGAGCCTAATTATATCTCCACCCGAGAGCCAAACAGGCACACATTCCAGCTGGAGTTGCTGGATAGGGATCAAAAGCCAAAAACCTCCTGGCCCAGGGAAAGCTATGCACTGCCATTCCATTTGAAAGGACTTTCCTGATCTATGTGGCTCAGTTCCACTCCAGGCACTTTACCAACTGAGCCACAGGGAGACTTCCAAGCATCATTTGTTGCTCAAGAGGGTTGGTAGATGTGCCTACCAAGCTTGTTTGTCTGTCTCCTTTATGGTATGAAGCTAGGAGATGCAAGACTGGGGATTCAGGAAGACATCATTTTTGGTGCCATGGAGAGCTGGTAGATTAAGATGCTATGCCACCGAATAAAAAGTACCTTTTACAAAGCCGCAAATTGTTAAACAGATTGATGGAAAATCAAACAGGGCACATGACCATTATTGTTAGGTTTAAGAAATGGCATGGAACTTCTCAGTGCTGCTCCCATTTCTCTGTTTATGAGCAGGATGGCTCTGAGTAAATTCCAGACTAATGCCTTTTTATTAGTCCCCTTTCCTCGGGTTTGCTCCAAGATAAAAAGGTGGCAAAGGTGCCTTGTACCTAGAGTGCATTTCACTTAGAATCTCAGAATAATACAGCACAGAAGGATGCCCTTTAGCCCGTCCTGCATGTACCAGCTCTTTGAAAGAGCTATCCAATTAGTCCCACTCCACTGCACTTTCTCCATAGCCCAGCCCCTTTGACAAAATTTATCCAATTCTCTTTTGAAAGTTACAATTGCATCTCCTCCCACCACCTTTCAGGCAGCGCATTCCAGATGACAACTGTACATGGTGTAAATCTTTTTTTCCCCATGCCACCTCTGGTTCGTTTGCCAAGAAGTGAACCTGTGTAATGTACAAAATGTAAACTAAATTCTCTTCCTTAGCTTGCAGATGGAGACATAACCCTGATTAGCCTCCAAATCTCCAGTGACACAGCTACTTTATCACTTGTGAGTACGAGGATGTAACTTACTCCCAAATATCTTATGCCACTCTTAAACCAGTCACTAGAAGGTGTGTGTGAACAGCCTTGGCGTATCTCATCTCTGTGGAGAAGAGTTTAACAAATGCTGGCTACTAGCTACAAACAGAGACAAAATCTTAACTGACAGATGTGGAAAATTGAAATACAAATCTGTGACATTGCAGATGAAGACTCCCAGTAAAGTGGAGCTGTGAGCATTCTGGCTGTTGTTAAACCTTGCTGTGGTTGAGGCAGAACCAGACTGTTCACATACTTGGTGTCATATTTGACACCCCCCCCCCCCCAGATGAGCTACTGCAAATATCCATGGCATTGCTAAGACCGTCCATTTCCTCCTCCATAACATCACCTTACTCCACCCTGCCTCAGCTCATCTGCAGCTGAAACTTTCGTCCATGCTTTTGTTACCTCCAAACTTGGCTATTCCAATGTATTCCTGGCTGGTCTTCCACGTTCTACCTCCATAAACTTGAGGTCATCCAAAACTCTGTTGCTTGTGTCCTAACTCATACCAAGTCCCATTCATCCATCATCCCCATGCTCACTGATCTACATTGGCTGCCAGTTAAGCAATGCCTTGATGTTAAAGTTCTAATCCTTGTTTTCAAATCCCTCCATGGCCTCACCCCCTCCCGAACACTGTAACCTCCTTCAGCCCCACAACCCTCCAAGTTCTCTGTGTTCCTCCAAGTCTAGCTTCTTGAGCATTCCAGCTTTTAATCAGTCAATCATTGATGGCTATACCTTCAGCTGCCTAGCCCTAAGTTCTAGAATTCCCTTCCTAAACCTCTCTGCCTCTTTTAATACGCTCCTTAAAGCCTACCTCTTTGATCAAGCTTTTGGTCTTCATAGCTCTTTATGTGGCTTGGTGCCAAATTTTGTTTGAGAATGCTCCTGTGAAGTGCCTTGGGATGTTTTACTATGTTAAAGGTGCTACATAAATGGAAGTTGTTGTTGTTGTTGTGATCCCAATTACGACACTCACTGTTCACTTTTCATGTTCATGTGCTGTGCAATTCACCTTAATAGCCATAACATTAAGTAAGTTTCTTTTTTTTTTCAACTCGCACTTATTTTGTTCAACATATTTCTGCAGAGAATCAGCTTAGTTCTACAATCCTGAGGCAGTTCATGAATTATTTTTTCACTCTTTGATAGACTCTGTTAATATTTTCACTAAAAAAACAACTTTGAAAGAAGTCTTTTCACATAGTGGCACCCTTCCCCAATCAGGCATATACTGAAGCAACGTGTTAGAGCCAGAACAGATAAGGCATTGCAAAACTTCAATAAAAGCTTCCCAACTTTCCATATTACTGTGAGGATTTGGTGATAATTGTTCGAATATGAGATAGAAATTCCCCAACAAACAGTGGGAAAAACAAACTGAATATTTTATTGTGCTTAGACATCCAACCGTCAAATGTCGATAACATTCTCTGAAGTAGGCTAACAATGGGTGTTTCAACAACAGCAATAAATTGCATTGATATGGCACCTTTAATGTAGTTAAGAACATCCCAAGGCACTTCACAGGAGTGTTATCAGACCAAATCGAACACTGAACCACATAAGGAGATACTTAGGACACGTTACCAAAAGATTGGCCAAACAGGCAGGTTTTAGGGAGCGTCTTAAAGGAGGAGAGAACAATAGAGAAGAGGCGAAACTTAGGGAGGGAATTCCACAGTTTAGGATCTGGTCCGCTGAAGGCATGGATATTAATGGTTGTGATGAAAATTTGGGATGTGCAAGGTGCCAAAATTGGAGGAGCATGAAATCCTCTCTCTGCATCACAACTCTGTGCTGTCAAATAGAAGCAAAATTTTGCAGATGCTGGAAATCTGAAATAAAAACAGGAAGTGCTGGAAATACTCAGCAGGTCAGGCAGCATCTTTTTTTTAATTAATTCATTTTCATGGGTTGTGGGCATCACTGGCCAGGCCAGCATTTATTGCCCATCCCTAATTTCCCATGAGATGTTGGTGGTGAGCTGCAGTCCATATGGAGTAGGTACACCCACAGTGCTGTTCGGAAGGGAGTTCCAGTATTTGACCCAGTGACAGTGAAGGAGCGGCAATATAGTTCCAAGTCAGGATGGTGTGTGACTTGGAGGGGAACTTGCAGGTGGTGATGTTCCTGCAAATCTGCTGCCCTTGTCCTTCTAGGTGGTAGAGGTTGCAGGTTTGGAAGGCGCTGCCTGAGTAGTCTTGGAGCATTGCTGCAGTACATCTTCAGGTCTGTGACCTTTCATCAGAACTGGCCAGTTCGATGCTGCCAAATCCTGGCCATGTCACAGTGTTCTGTGCAGTTCACTTTGATGACTGTGGGATTCTACCATTCTTGGCAGTCCCCATTGATAACAATTTAGCAAGACTTAGAGACCAAAGCTGTCAGAAAGACAGTAGTCACAAACATATTTCCAGAGGTCAAGATCACAGCAACAACAACAACTTGTATTTATATAGTGCCTTTAACATAGTAAAACATCCCAAAAAGCTTGGTCAAAGAGGTAAGTTTTAAGGAGCATCTTAACAGAGGTAAAGAGGTGGAGAGGTTGAGAGAGGGGATTGCAGAGCTTATGGCCTAGTCAACTGAAGGTGTGGCCACCCCGGTGGACTGATTAAAATCAGGGATGCTTAAGATCCCCGGAGGACCGTTCCTGGTCAATGCCTGGAACTCTTTATCAGCAGGTCATACGAGGAAAGATTTAAATTTAGCTAAATCCATAACCTCCTCCAGTCCTGCAATGCTCCAAGATCTCTGGGCCCATAGCTCACCAGTTGTTTTTAAATCTGACCCAGGCCTCAAAATGGCTGTGACCTCTTTGTGTCCAGATGGCCTGCACATTATGCTGATCAACTGCCCAAAATTAGCTGTGGCACAAAACAGACAGTCGCATGAAGCAAGATTGGCCATTTATTATGCACCCATCTAAATTTCCTAATGGGTGGCTGGTTCCCTACTGACAGTCGTTTTCATGTCCCATCGAAGGTGACCATCACCACGAGAAAATCTCCCCCATGGTCCCAATTTTTTCTACATTAAATGTAGCACTGTCCCAATTTATCAGTTGCCTTCTTTCCCTTTGATTCTTTCCTCTCTTCCTTCCTTCTCTCCTCTGTCTCTCTCCCTCCTCCATCAATGTTTTATTTCTTCACTGTGGTATGTCAACTTTGGTAATGACAAAGCAGGCAGTTATGGATCAGCCACCTGTTAGGTGTCAGCCTTGGCTCAGTGTTATCAGTCTTGCCTCAATCCAGAAGGTCATGGGTTCAAGCCCACTACAGAGATTTGAGCATGTAATCTAAGCTGAAATTGAAAGTTACCCCCATATCTCTTTTTTTCATAGCAGTAGCCTTTAATCATTCTCCAAAGTCTGTGTGAAACTGCTGTGTACAGAGCGGTTCACCTATGTTAAGAAGCGTGGGTGGCATCTGCCACTTACATACCACATGTATGTGGTATGTCTAGACAGATACATGAATGGGCAGGAAGCAAAGAGATACAGACCCTTAGAAAATAGGCGACATGTTTAGGTAGGGGATCTGGATCGGCGCAGGCTTGGAGGGCAGAAGGGTCTGTTCCTGTGCTGTAATTTTCTTTGTTCTTTGTTCTTTTGTTCACATTTACAGTAACATTGACAGAATATACTGCTCCTCCTAACCTGCAAAATTAAAATGCTCATCCTCATGTTCAAATCCCTTCATAACCTCAGCTCTCTCTCTCTCTATATAAATTCCTCCAGCCCTAGAACTCTTCAAAATCTCTGCATTCCTCCAATTCCAATCTCTTGTGCATCCACCCCATTATTGGCAGCCATACCTTCAGCTGTCTAAGCTATAAGCTCTAGAATGCCCTCCCTAAACTCAGACTCTGCATCTCTCTTCTTTTAAGACACTCCTTAAACCTACCTTTTTCACCAAGCTTTTAGTCAGCAGTTCTAATGTCTCCTAAACATGTGTGGATGAACTCCATTTGTCTGCTACTTAAAAGAGGCATCGACCATTTATTTAGAAAGGGATTATGCCACATGTTAAGATATGGGAAAGAGGCATTTCACTTCACATGTTAATGTGTCATTACTAACTCTACACAGTGCCATTTCAACCGCCAGATTTACAGTGGTATTTGCTGCTGCAGAGTCTTTAAAGGTATTTATGAAAAAGATATAGAATGTTAATACTGTGGTTTACTCAGAAATTTCTGTGCCGCAGACTATCATTTGATGGAGAAATTCTACATTTGGAATTGCTTTTGGTTGTCAAAAGAACGCTTACTTTTGTTTCCAGCACATTGTGGATATAGTAATTGTCCACTAGAGGAGCTGACATTATACTGTCATTGATTTATTGTTAAATGACTCTCCAAAGTTCTGAATTTGCATAATTTTGAAAAGCTGGTCAGTGTTAATTGTATATTAATTGTGTTTAATTGTATAGAGGCAGTGGGCATTAACTGGGGATTAATTTGTGCTCCGAAATTGGAACAGACTGAAACTGTGGTGGATTGAGTTAGGATGTGCCTATTTGGAATGTGTATCACTGTAAATAAATGCTTATGAAAGTGTGTAAAAATTGGCTCCAGTTCAGTTCTATCCTTCACTACCTGGCTTTCTGGAGTATTATATGGTAGCAGAGGATGGTTGTCCAAAAGTGAAGTTGAGTAACTAAGAAAAGATTTTCAGACAGAAACTTAAAATCCTAGTGGTCATTGTGGAAAATGGGAGAAAGCAAGTGTAAATTGTTGGGAGATGATTACCCTCCGATATTCTTGGAGTCTGAACCATATGACCAGTGAAAGAATGAAGTGGATATGTAGACATGGATTGCATCCCGATCAAAGAGAAAACAAGGTATGGCCTTGGTGTTGTCACTTCCTACAAGAAGTAAAATCAGAAGTAAAGTATATTGTGAGTTGGATGCCTGTTAGGTGGATCATGATGAAGTGTTGGACCTTCTATTAGAATTCTTGGATGAAATCTACAAGACAGATAATCTGTTAAATGTTTATGAGGCATGGTCAGAATTTGATATATTTTGGCAAACAGATGGTCATCCCATGGAAGAATATATCATAGACTTTAACAGATTGTATAACATATTGATGAAATACAATTTGGGATCAGTATAAGCATTACTGAATAGTGCTAAGGTGTCTCTTTCGACAGGCTCCTGGTTTTAACAGCTGTTTTCTTCTTGGAGAAGGAGACCCTGTTGGATCAGATGTCTGCTGCCTTAAAAAAAAATTCCTGGGGAAACAGTCATTTCCCTCAGCCTTCATGGAAGAACTGAAACATTCCACGGTGACACAAATAGAAGACTCAATGATTGCCAGAGTTGGAAATAGGCTAGATACCAGACACAGACATCAATGCAAGAGAGGCAAAGTGAGGTTAAAAGCACCTTTTAGCAGATCTGACTATTACAGCAGAAGACAAAATTGGAAGAAAGGTAATGAGAGAATAAATCCCAGGAATGCTCAAGGAACAGTCAATAGATGCCTCAGGTGTGATTTGAAGTATCATTCTGCAGTGAACTGCCCAAAACAAAGAGGCAGGATCCTCGAAATGACATGCGATGAAGAGAATTCTGAAGAAGAGGATGAAGCGAGTGATGCATCCGAACAACTTCTACTAATCACAAGGGATTTTGGCCCTGTGATGAATGTATTAGTCATGGACTTCTTTAACTGTGCATTATGGATCGAGTTTGTACTTCAACAGTTTGTGGAACAGATTGGTGAAAATTTACCTTGATTCACTAAGTAGTGACGATTAAGGCAAGGTTAAGGAATATAAAAGTACTACTTGCTTTAGGTATGGCAATGACAACACATTGAGGGCACTAAAGAGAGTTGTAATTCCATATAATATAGCTGGAGTAAGCCATTTTATAAGTACTAATATAGTCTGTATTGAGAAACGTATGCTGTTGAATAAACCTTCCATGAAAAAGGCACAAATGAAATTTCATATGGAATATGATAGACAATTATTTTCGGAAAGTCAGTGTATCTGCTGTTTACCCTGTCAGGACATTATTGCATCCCCTTCACATAACCTGATGTTTCTCATCAGAGTGTTAGACAAGTATGAATGGAATCAGGTGATAAAAATCAGAAAATAAAGCAAATTGTCTTAAAGTTACATACACAATTTTCTCAACCTATTTGTCATTCACAAATACTGCTAAAATATGCAGATTTAATTGATGACGAGGCGAATAGAAAAGCTTAGTGAGAAGTGTGAAATTTATAAAAAGTATTGAATGATACCACCACACCCTATTGTAAGCATTCTATTGTCCTTGACTTTAATGAGGTAGTTGCCATACACCCAAAGGTATGGGACAAAAAGATAAATATTTTCATCCTATATTTTATAGACCTGGTGACCAGATTTAGTCTTTCTACAGTAATTCATAGTAAGGGCAAAAGTGTGATTATCTTGGAGAAATGGATGGGAACTGAGCTTGGGACACCAAAGAAGTATATGACTGATAATGGAGGGGAATTTACCAATGATGAGCTTAGAGACATGTGTGAAAACATGAACATTATGCTCATGAATAACTCAACTGAAATTCCTTTCATCAATGGACTCTGTGTAAGGAATGATCTGGTGATCGATGAAATGCTACATAAAAATATAGTTGAACAACCAGACTGCAAATTGACAACTGCCATGGCATGTGCGGTTTATGCAAAGAGTTCACTCCAAATGTTTGGAGGATATAATCCCTATCAATTAGTCTATGGGTGAAATCCCAAATTGTCTTCTGTTCCTTTTGGTAATTTTCCTGCTGTCGAGGATACCAGAATTAGTTCAATTTTTCTGTACATTTGAATGCTTTACATGCAGGGAGAGGGGCTTTTATTAAGGCTAAGGTCTCAGAAAATTCAGAGACAACCAAGGCATCATATAAGACCATGTGAAACAGATTTTAATTCAGGCGATTTGGTGTATTTTAAAAGAGAGGGTTACAGAAATCAGAAAGGTAAGGTAATAGATAGTGATGGTAAGACAGTACTCATCAAACATGTTAGTAAATCTATTATGGTTCATTCCTCACGACCGATTGGAATTAATTAATTAATTGATCCAGCAATAATACTGAAGACTTGCGCTCCAGAACTAGCTATGCCCCAGTCAAACTGTTCCAGTACAGCTACAACACTGGCATCTACCCGCAATGTAAAAATTGCCCAAGTATGTCCTGTACACAAAAAGCAGGACAAATCCGACCCAGCCATTTACGGCCCTATCAGTCTATTCCCGATCATCAGCAAAGTGATGGAAGGGGTCATTGACAGTGCTATCAAGCGGCACTTGCTCAGCAACAATCTGTTCACTGACTCTCAATTTGGGTTCCACCAAGACCATTCAGCTCCTGACCTTATTACAGCCTTGGTCTAAACATGGACAAAAGTGCTGAACTCCAGAGGTGAAGTGAAAGTGACGGCCCTTGACATCAAGGCAGCATTTGACCAAGTATGACATCAAGGAGCCCTGGCAAAACTGGAGTCAATAGGAATCGGGGGAAAACTCACCACTGCTTGGAGCAAAGGAAGATAGTTGTGGTTGCTGGAGGTCAATCATCTCAATCCCAGAATATAACTGCAGGAGTTCCTCAGCGTACTGTTTTAAGCCCAACCATCTTCAACTGCTTCATCAATGACCTTCTCTCTATCATAAGGTCAAAATTAGGGATATTTGTTGATGTTTACACAATGTTCAGCAGCATTCATGACTCCTTAGTTAATGAAGCAGTCCCTGTCCATATGCAGCAAGACCTGGACAACGTCCAAGTATGATAGGTGGCAAGTAATGTTCACGCCACACAACTGCCAGGCAATGACCATCTCAAACAAGAGAGAATCTAACCATCTCCCCTTAACATTCAATGGCGTTAACATCAATGA
The DNA here is from genome assembly GCF_036365525.1 of Heterodontus francisci. NCBI lineage: Eukaryota > Metazoa > Chordata > Chondrichthyes > Heterodontiformes > Heterodontidae > Heterodontus > Heterodontus francisci. Next base: position 28,918,419 of record NC_090371.1, on the reverse strand, counting down.
GTCCCCAACTATGAACATCCTGGGTGTCATCATTGACCAGAAACTGAACTGGACCAGCCAAATAAATTTTGTGGCTACAAGAGCAGGTCAGAGGCTGGGAATTATGCAGCGAGTAACTCATCCCCAGACTCCCCAATGCCTGTCCACCATCTACAAGGCACAAGACAGGATTGTGGTGGAATACTTCCCATTTGCCTGGATGGGTTCAGCTCCAGCAACACTCAAGAGGCTCGACACCATCCAGGACAAAGCAGCCTGCTTGATTGGCACCCCATCCATCACTTTCAACATTCACTCCCTCCACCCGCGACTTCTACCACCGAGAAGGACAAGGGCAGTAAATGCATGGGAATGCCATCACCTGAAAGTTCCCCTCCAAGCCACACACCATCCTGACTTGGAACTATATCGCCGTTCCTTCACTGTTACTGGGTCAAAATCCTGGAACTCCCTTCCTAACAGCACTGTGGGTGTACCTACACCCCAAGGACTGCAGCAGTTCATGAAGGCAGCTCACCACCACCTTCCCAAGGGCAATTAGGGACGGGAAATCATGCTGGTGATGCCCACATCCCCTGAATGAGTAAAAATAAATTAGAAAATATTGGACTCTAAGCAGCTGATAGAAATAAACGAGGCACCTTGTATTACAAATGTTCATGTATTTTGTGATGAAGGTTCTGAGGAACAGAATGTGGTAGATCAAGGGCTGGATATTGATAATGTGAATGATCATGACACACGTAACAGAGCTAGTGCATTCACAGTCCAATTGTTCAGGACTGGGTACTCGAGTGACATATATATATTTTTTAAATTCATTCACGGGATGTGGGCGTCACTGGCCAGGCCAGCATTTATTGCCCATCCCTAATTGCCCTTGAGAAGGTGGTGGTGAGCTGCCTTCTTGGACCGCTGCAGTCCATGTGGGGTAGGTACACCCACAATGCTGTTAGGAAGGGAGTTCCTGGATTTTGACCCAGCGACAGTGAAGGAACGGCGATATAGTTCCAAGTCAGGATGGTGTGTGACTTGGAGGGGAACTTGCAGGTGGTGGTGTTCCCATGTATTTGCTGCCCTTGTCCATCTAGTTGGTAGAGGTCGCGGGTTTGGAAGGTGCTGTCGAAGGAGCCTTGGTGCATTGCTGCAGTGCATCTTGTAGATGGTACACACTGCTGCCACTGTGCGTCGGTGGTGGAGGGAGTGAATGTTTGTAGATGGGGTGCCAATCAAGCGGGCCGCTTTGTCCTGGATGGTGTCGAGCTTCTTGAGTGTTGTTGGAGCTGCACCCATCCAGGCAAGTGAAGAGTATTCCATCACATTCCTTGACTTGTGCCTTGTAGATGGTGGACAGGCTTTGGGGAGTCAGGAGGTGAGTTACTCGCTTCAGGATTCCTACCTCTGACCTGCTCTTGTAGCCATGGTATTTATATGGCTACTCCAGTTCAGTTTTCGGTCAGTGGTAGCCCCTAGGATGTTGATAGTGGGGGATTCAGCGATGGTAATGCCGTTGAATGTCAAGGGGAGATGGTTAGATAGGGTCTAGTGAATGGAGGAACATACACTTTATGTGATGTGTAGGAAAAGCTGCTGAGAAGTTTAAATATTGGTTGAATGTTCAGGATGATGGTCAAGAAGGGAAGTCCATGGACTGGCAGAATGGGGTGAATGAGTGGAAACTAAGGAAGTATAGTGCAGGTATTGATAGTGAGTCCAGAATAATCATGTACTGGAGAAAGAACCAAGTGCATTGGTAGAGATTCACAGTCGTGGTCCAATCGACATAAAAGTGGAAATAAAGGTCATAGTCCCAAAGGACCATAGGCATCTCTCCCCATCTCCTCACAGTTGGTGATGTATAGCTTGAGGATCACCACTCCTCAAGCGTGGGGCAAGGCAAGGAGGCAGGCCTCCATAAACTACTACAGCCGGTACCCATGCTGTTGACATTTCTCTGCATCATATGCTAGATGTCTAGCCAACTGAGCTTACAGACATACAAATATACGAATTAGGAGCAGGTGTAGGCCACTCGGCCCCTTGAGCCTGCTCCATCATTCAATAAGTTCATGGTTGAACTGATTACTCCACATATTCACCTACCCCCGATAACCTTCCACCCCCTTGCTTATCAAGAATCTATCTACCTCTGTCTTAAAAATATTCAAAGACTCTGCTTCCACCACCTTTTGAGAAAGAGAACTCCAAAGACTCATGATCCACTGAGAGAAAAAATTTCTCCTCATCTCTGTCTTAAATGGGTGACTCCTTTTTTTAAACAGTGACCCCTAGTCCTAGATTCTCCCACAAAGGGAAACATTCTTTCCACATCCACGCTGTCAAGACCCCTCAGGATCGTTCAATCAAGTCGTCTCTTACTCTTCTAAATTTCAACAGATACAAACCTAGCCTGTCCAATCTTTCCTCGTAAGTTAGCCCGCCCATTCCAGGTATTAGTCGAGTAAACCTTCTCTGTACTGCCTCCAGTGCATTTACATTCTTCCTTAGATAAGGAGACCAGTACTGTACACAGTACTCCAGACTAAAAATCAGTTTAAAGAAAACTGAAACCAAGCATTGTCATCGACGGAACTGAGCTGAATGCCATCAAACAATTTACTTATTTGGGGAGCATCATATCGTTTGATGCCACCATAGACAAGGAAGTTTGGTTGCACTGGAGTGCTGACTTGGGTTGCATTAGAGTGCTAAAGTGGAAGTTTTGTGACTGAGGAAGTTCGGTGAGGAAGGAGCGAGGAGCTCCTTTCATTTCCTCCCTGTCCTCAGAGGGAGGGGAGCAGAGAGTTTCCAAAGAGCACAGCTGACTGGTGAGTAAGTCCTGGTGGGTATTTTTCAAACTGGATTGAATTGTAAATCATTGTTTTAGCAAGACTTAGTTGTTTTTTTAAAATTATAATAGTCTTCTAAAGTTTTAAATTTAAAGGGTTTAGTCATGGTAGGAGAGCTTAAAGCCTTGCTTTGCTCCTCTTGCTACATGTGGGAATCCGGGAACATTTCCAGTCCCCGGGACTAGCATGTGTGCAGGAAGTGTGTCCAGCTGCAGCTCCTGGAAGCTCGGGTTTCAGAGCTGGAACGGCGGCTGGAAACACTGTGGCGCATCTGCGAGTCTGAGAGCATTGTGGATAGCATGTATAGAGAGGTGGTCACACTGCACCTGAAGGGACTTGAGGAAGGAAGGGAATGGGTGACCACCAGGAAGTCCAAAAGAAACAGGCAGGTAGTTCAGGAGTCCCCTGGGGTCCTGCTTCCAAATCGGTATTCCATTTTGGAGGCTGATGAGGCTGGTTCCTCCAGGGAGTGCAGACAGAGGAGAGTGATGAGGCAGAGGTCATGGTACATGTTGGTACCAATGACATAGGTAGAAAGAGGGATGAGGTCTTGCATCAAGAATTCAGGGAGTTAGGCAGTAAACTAAAAAGCAGGACCTCTCGGGTTGTAATTTCTGGATTACTCCCAGTGCCACATGCTAGCGAGTATAGAAATAGGAGAATAGCACATATGAATGTGTGGCTTAAGAGTTGGTGCAGGAGGGAGGGTTTTAGATTCCTGGACCACTGGGACCGTTTCGGGGGAAGGTGGGACCTGTACAAGTGGGACGGTCTACATCTGAACCAGAGGGGGACTAACATCCTAGCTGGCGGGTTTGCTAGTGCTGTTGGGAAGAGTTTAAACTTATTTGGCAAGGGGAGGGGATGCAGACTCCTAGCAGGATAGGGACACAGCTAAACACAGGAAAGCAAACAAGTCAGAGGGAATACAGCAGAAGTAAGTTTCATGGGAGTAAGACCAGGATGGAAGGCCTCTACTTTAATGCCAGGAGTATTGCAGGTAAAACGGATGAGTTAAGGGCAAGGATTGACACGTGGAATTGTGATATAGTAGCCATCACGGAGACATGGTTGAGGGAGGGGCAGGATTGACAGCTCAATATCCCAGGATATAGAATCTTCAGGCAAGACAGAGGAGGGGGTAAAAGAGGAGGGAGCATTGCAATATTAGTTAAGGTGTCAGTTACTGCAGTAAGGAGAGATGATATCTCGGTGGGGGCATCAAATGAAGCTTTATGGGTAGAGTTTAGGAATAAAAAAGGGACAGCCACATTGCTAGATGTTTATTATAGACCTCCAGATAGTCAGCGGGAAACTGAGGAGCAAATATGTGCTCAATTTGCAGAGGTGTGTAAAAATAATAGGGTAATTATATGAGGCGATTTCAACTTTCCCAACATTAATTGGGATAGTCATCGTGTTAAGGGCTTAGATGGAGTGGAGTTCTTAAAATGTATACAGGAGAACTTTTTAGCTCAATATGTAGAGGATCCAACAAGGGAGAGTGCAGTGCTGGACCTAATTCTGGGGAATGAAGCCGGACAGGTGGTTGATGTCTTGGTAAGGGAGCATTTTGGTGATAGCAACCACAACATGGTACAATTTAAGCTTGTTATGGAGAAAGAAATAGACAAGTTGCAAAAAAAGATTTTAGATTGGGGAGAGCGAATTTTAGTAAAATAAGGCAGGATCTGGCCAAGGTAGACTGGAAAGAGTTACTTGTCGGGAAATCTACAGAAGAGCAGTGGGGGGCATTCAAAAAGGAAATGGGGAGGGTACAGGCCCAACATGTTCCCTCTAGGGTAATAGGTAGGAGCAACAAGCCCAGAGAACCATGGTTAACCAGAAACATTCAGGGTACAATGAGAAGGAAAAGAGAGGCTTTAGCAAATACAAAGAGAGCAAATCAACGGAAGCATTAGTGGAGTACAGAAAGTGTAGGATGGAACTTAAGAAAGCAATTAGGAGAGCAAAGAGGGGATATGAGAAAGCTCTGGCTGGTAAAAGTAGGGAAAATCCCAAGATATTCTATAAGTATATCAATGGGAAGAGGATAACCAGGGAAAGAGTAGGACCCATTAGGGACCAATGGGGAAATTTGTGGGTGGAGCCAGAGGACATTGGTAGGGTGTTGAATGAATACTTCACATCCGTCTTCACCCAAGAGAATGAGGATGTAGATATGGAACTTAGAGAGAGAGACTGTGAGGTTCTTGAGCAAATTGTCATAGGGAGTGACAAGGTATTGGAGGTTTTGGAAGGCTTAAAAGTGGACAAATCTCCCGATCCGGACGATTTGTGTCCCAGGATGCTGTGGGAGGCAAGGGTGAAGATTGCAGGAGCTTTGACTCTAATTTTTAATTCCTTTCTGGCCACGGGGGAGGTGCCAGAGGACTGGAGAACAGCTAATGTAGTCCCACTATTTAAGAAAGGTTGTAGAGATAAGTCTGGGAACTACAGACCAGTGAGTCTCACGTCAGTGGTAGGGAATCTATTGGAGAAAATTCTGAAGGAGAGAATCTATCTCCACTTGGAGAGGCAAAATTTGATTAGGAATAGTCAGCATGGCTTTGTCAGAGGGAGGTCATGCCTAACAAATTTGATTGAATTTTTTGAGCATGTGACCAGGTGTGTAGATGAGGGTAGTGCAGTTGATGTAGTTTACATGGATTTCAGCAAAGCTTTTGACAAGGTTCCACATGGGAGACTTATCAAGAAAGCAAATGCACATGGGATACAAGGGCGGCACAGTGGCGCAGTGGTTAGCACCGCAGCCTCACAGCTCCAGCGAACCGGGTTCAATTCTGGGTACTGCCTGTGTGGAGTTTGCAAGTTCTCCTTGTGTCTGCGTGGGTTTCCTCCGGGTGCTCCGGTTTCCTCCCACATGCCAAAGACTTGCGGGTTGATAGGTAAATTGGCCATTATAAATTGCCCCTAGTATAGGTAGGTGGTAGGGAAATATAGGGACAGGTGGGGATGTGGTAGGAATATGGAATTAGTATAGGATTAGTATAAATGGGTGGTTGATGGTCGGCACAGACTCGGTGGGCCGAAGGGCCTGTTTCAGTGCTGTATCTCTAAACTAAACTAAACAAGGTATCTTGATAAGGTGGATTCAAAATTGGCTTAGCTGTAGGAGACAGAAAGTGATGACGGACGGCTGTTTTAGTGACTGGAAGCCAGTGTCCAGTGGCATACCACAGGGATCTGTGCTGGGTCCCCTATTGTTTGTCATTTATATAAACGACATAGATGACTATGTGGGGGGTAGGATCAGTAAGTTTGCGGACGACACAAAGATTGGCCGTGTGGTTAACAGTGAGGTGGAGTGTCATAGGTTACAGGAAGATATAGACGGGATGGTCAAATGGGCAGAAAAGTGGCAAATGGAATTTGACGCTGAAAAGTGTGAGGTGATTCACTTTGGAAGGAGTAACGTGACACGGAAGTATTCAATGAATGGCCTGACACTGGGAAGTTCTGAGGAACAAAGGGACCTTGGCGTGTTTGTCCATAGATCTCTGAAGGCAGAAGGGCAGGTTAATAAGGTGGTGAAAAAGGCATATGGGACACTTGTCTTTATCAATCAAGGCATAGATTACAAAAGCAGGGAGGTCATGTTGGAGTTGTACAGAACTTTGATAAGGGCACAGCTGGAGTACTGTGTGCAATTCTGGTCACCACATTATAGGAAGGATGTGATTGCATTGGAGGGGGTGCAGAGGCGATTCACCAGGATGTTGCCTGGGATGGAACATTTAAGCTATGAAGAGAGGTTGGATAGGCTTGGCTCAGCAGGTCTGGCAGCATCTGTGGAAAGAGAAGCAGAGTTAACGTTTCGGGTCAGTGACCCTTCTTTGGAACTGACAAATATTAGAAAAGTCACAGATTATAAGCAAGTGAGGTGGGGGTGGGGCAAGAGATAACAAAGGAGAAGGTGCAGATTGGACCAGGCCACATAGCTGACCAAAAGGTCACGGAGCAAAGGCAAACAATATGTTAATGTTTGGCACACTACAGCCTGCCGGACTGAACATTGAGTTCAATAATTTCAGAGCATGACAGCCCCCCATTTTACTTTCATTTTTAGTTATTTTTTCTTCCTTTTTTTTTACATTCTTTTTTACATTTTTTACTATCTTTTTTTGCATTTATTTCATTTCATCTTAGTTTGTTCAGTTTAACATTAACACCTGATCGAGGTGTACAAGATTCTGAGGGGCATGGACAGGGTGGATAGGGAGCAGCTGTTCCTCTTAGCTGAAGGGTCAGTTACGAGGGGTCACAAGTTTAAGGTGAGGGCCGGGAGGTTTAAGGGGGATTTGAGGAAGAATTATTTTACCCAGAGGGTGGTGACGGTCACGAATGCCCTGCCTGGGAGGGTGGTAGAGGCAGGTTGCCTCACATCCTTTAAAAAGTAACTGGATGAGCACTTGGCACGTCATAACATTCAAGACTATGGGCCAAGTGTTGGCAAATGGGATTAGGTAGACAGGTCAGGTGTCTTTAACGCATCGGTACAGACTCGATGTGCCGAAGGGTCTCTTCTGCACTGTATTATTCTGTGATTCTGTGACTAGGCTCTCAAAAGCAAACAGTACATTCGGCAGACTCTACAAATGAGTGTGAAGCAACCACAGCCTCAGAGCACAGACCAAGCTCAAAGTGTACAAAGCCCTAGTCCTCACCACCCTTCTGTACGGCGTCGAGTCATGGGTCCTATACCGAGGTCATGTATGCCTTCTGGAATGTTTTCATCAGTGCTGTCTCCGCAGCATCCTCAAGATCTGCTGGCAGGACCATATTTCAAACATTGAAGTCCTGGAAACAGCCAACATCACCAGCATTGAGGTCATCCTCCTGCAAAGCCAACTGCGTTGGGCGGGTCACATTGCCCGGATGAACGACAGTCACCTGCCGAAGATTATGTAGTATGGAGAGCTGACCATAGGTAAAAGTAACAGAGGGACCCCATGCAAACGTTTCAATACTCCCTGAAGAAGTCCCTCTCTGTGTGCCACATCAACCATCGCCAGTGGGAAACGCAGGCCATAAATCGTGATCCTGGAGATGCTCCATCAGGAGGGCTAGAGACACCTTTGAGACAGAGCGAAGAACTAGCATGAAAGAGAAAGGAGGAGAAGGATAGATCCAATTGCCCCCAGCAGCAACTACACCTTCACATACCCACTGTGGGAGAATCTGCCGGTCACGGATCGGCCTGACTAGCCACCAATGGGCCTGCAACCAATGACTACAACCTTCCCAAAATCTTTGTCTGCAAAAAAAATGCCAAGAAAACTCCAGATATGGTCTCACCAATACCCTGTATAGCTGAAGCATAACCTCCCTACTTATGTATTCAGTTCCCCTCATGATAAACGATAACATTCTATTAGCTTTCCTAATTACGTGTTGTACCTGCATACTAACCTTTTGCAATTCATGCACTAGGACACCCAGATCCCTCTGCATCACAGAGCTCTGCAATCTCTCACCATTTAAATAATATACTTCTTTTTATTCTTCCTGCCAAAGTGGACAATTTCACATTTTCCAACATTATACTCCATTTGCCAGTTCTTTGCCCACTCAGTTAACCTATCTTTATCCCTTTGTAGCCCCCTTATGTCCTGTTCACAAGTTACTTTCCTACCTACCTTTGTGTCATCAGCAAATTTAGCAACCCTACCTTTGGTCCCTTCATCTAAATCATTTATATAAATTGTAAAACGTTGAGGCCCCAGCACAGATCCCTATAGCACATCACTTGTTACATCTTGCCAACCAGAAGATGACCCATTTATGCCTACTCTCTGTCTCCTGTTCGCTAGCCAATCTTCTATCCATGCCAATATGTTACCCCCCATACCATGAGCTTTTATTTTCTGCAATAACCTTTGATGTGGCACCTTATCAAATGCCTTCTGGAAATCTAAGTGCAATACATCAGTTCCCCTTTATCCACAGCACATGTAACTCCCTCAAAGAACTCCAATTAATTGGTTAAACATGATTTCCCTTTCACAAAACCATGTTGACTCTGCCTGATTACCTTGAATTTTTCCAAATGCACTGCTAAAACATCTTTAATAATAGCTTCTAACATTTTCCCTAAGACAGATGTTAAGCTAACTGGCCTGTATTTTCCTGCTTTCAGTCTCCCTTTTTGAATAAAGGAGTTAGATTCGCTATTTTCCAATCTAACGGAATCTTCCCTGAATCTAGAGAATTTTGGAAAATTAAAACTAACGCTAGCTTGAATATATTAGTCTTAGCCACTGAAATAAAGACCACAGAACTGTCACATACAGAACTAGAAGTAGAAGTCCTCATGGTCATAAATTTGAGGATAAAATTATAAAAGATTCAAATCAAAGAGAGTTAGATATTTGGAAAGAGTTTGGAGTTTATTCTGAGGCACTAGATAAGGTTCAACAAGCTTTGTCATATAGATGGATTTGTATGAAAAAGTCCTTGCATATGGGACTTAAAAGGCTAAAGCTAGAGTAGCAGCTACAAGTTTTGAAGAGCGACTAGGTGATACAGAAGTTAGAGTGAACTCTATCAAAGCTGTAAAAGTAATCTTAAAAATCTTTTCAGCTCTTTTGGTCATATATTCATAGGAGTGTAGATCAATTGACATAAGAGCCTAATTTCTGCAGGGTGATACTTTTCAGAGAGAAGTGTTTCTGAAACCACCGACAGAGGCAGCCGGTGCAGAAGGGAAACTATGGAAACTAAACAAATGTTAAATGCCTGAATGATGCTTCCAGGGTCTGATATTTTTGCTGAGATCTGTTTTGCTGAAAATAGGTTGTGTCCAACTAAAAGCAGTTCCCTCAAAGTTTAATTGGGATCATAAAGGAAAACTTTTGGGCATCTTCATGATGCATGTTGATGGGGTGGTACACTGGAATTTGAGAAATCTGTTATTAATAAGATCAAAGTAGAATTTAAAATTGGTAGTCAGGCTTGTGGGGCTTTTATATATTGGTTTAGATAACAAGAAAACTAGGTCTGGACTAACTTTAAAGTAACAATCCTATTTACAGAGAGTTACTCCCATCCTGGTTAATTGTACCAGGCCGTCACAGAAAAATGATGCTGTATCAAAAGACAAGACAGAGCAATTGTGAAGCTTGATTAGACAGTTGAAGTGGTTATGTACTCAGACTAGTTTTGATGTGTTGGAGTTAAATACGATGAAATACCCTAAAACTGTGAATGTTTTAAGGGAAAATAAAACATTAGGAAAATTAACTCTGGAGGAATGCATACTTAGGTTCCCATCCTTAGGTGACCCAAAGAATATGAAGCTAATCATTTTTAGTGATGCTTTACATGCTAATCTTCCCAACGGATGTTCTCGTACAGATGGTTTCATACTATTTCGTATGGGTGAGAATGGGAAATGTTGTCCTTTAGCTTGGGAAGCTAAGAAAATAAAAAGAGTTGTTAAAAGTACTCTGGCTGCTGAAACACTGGCTCTTGTGGTGGCAGTGAATATGGGATTCTTTTTGTCAAATATTGTAAGTGAGATTCTGTACAATGGGCATACTAAAGATCGTATATCCATTGAATGTTATGAACGTTATGTAGGGCGGCACAGTGGCGCTGTGGCTTGCACCGCAGCCTCACAGCGCCAGTGACCCTGGTTTGGTTCTGGGTACTGCCTGTGTGGAGTTTGCAAGTTCTCCCTGTGACTGCATGGGTTTCCTCTGGGTGCTCTGGTTTCCTCCCACATGCCAAAGACTTGTGGGTTGATAGGTAAATTGGCCATTGTAAAAATTGCCCCGAGTATAGGTAGGTGGTAGGAGAATTGAGGGAAGGTGGGGATGTGAGAGGGAAATGGGATTAATGTAGGATTGGTATAAATGGATGGTTGATGGTCAGTGTGGACCCGAAGGGCCTGTTTCAGTGCTGTATCCCTCTATGACTCTAAATGTAGAGGTGCAGTCTGCAAAAAGTGTGATTGGGAAAAGGTTATGAATTGACCTTGCTGGCTTGAAACAAATGCTAGAGAGAAAATAAAATGGGTGGATGCAACCCATCAACTGTTGGATTGCTGTAGAAAAAGAAATGCATGTACAAAGACGTTGTTAGGGGTCCTAAAGGAGGGGTGTGTTGTATTGTAATGCTTTGTATAGAATTTGCAAGACTGATTTAATTTATTTTGAAATTTTAGTTATACATATAAGGTCTTTTTTTTAAAGAGAGAAGGAAATCTGTGAATATTAATTGTGTTCAACTGTATGCAGCTGATGGGCATTTACTAGGGATTCACTTGTGCTCCTATCAATAGGAACAGACTGAAACTGTGGTGGGTTGGGCTAGAAGTGCATGTTTGTTCTGTGTATATCTGTAAATGAATGCTTATAAAAGTGCATAAAGATTGGCTCCAGTTCTATTCTTCACCACCTGGCATTCTGGAGTATAACAGTCAGGACATGGTGGGTGATTGCAGAAGATTTTCTTTCTGTGGCCAAGATGGTGTCTGAAATGTCTGTTTCGCCTGTGCTTAGCGCAAGATGCTATAAGAACATAAGAACGTTAGAAATAGGAGCAGGAGTAGGCCATTCAGCCCCTCAAGCCTGCCCCACCATTCAATAAGATCATGGCTAATCTGTCCCAGGCCTCAGCTCCTCTGTCGGGCCTGCTCCGCATAATCCTTGACTCCCCAAAATTTCAAAACTCTATCTACCTCCTCCTGAAATGCATTCAGTGGCCTAGCCTCCACAACTCTCTGAGGTAGAGAATTCCAGAGATTCACCACCCTCTGAGAGAAGAAATTCCTTCGCATCTCAGTTTTAAATGTGTGATCCCTTATTCTGTAGCAAAGGAGATGAAGCTTGTGCTTGGAACGGCTGCCGAGAGGAACCTTAAACTACTGATTACGAACTAATTTGCCTTCTAGTGCTCATTAACAAGGCTGCAAAGTATTTTGGTGGCTTGTGCTTAACCTAACGTCCTCTCCTAACAATGATCATCTGATTGGAAGTAATTTTGTGCCCTGATGAAAGATCATTGGCCTGAAACATTAACTCGAGGTTGAATTTTATCTGAAGCTGAGAAGTCCCGTTGCCAGGAATAAAAGCAGGAACCGACTCCCGGGCCAGTGGGCAGCGGGACCTGGGGTGGCAATTTTCTGCTGGCGGCCGGACTGCAGTCCAATTGAGGACGGCAGCCCGCCTCCCAGAGCTGCCCGCTCAAGCGAAGGGTTGGCAGCGCTGTACTAGCCGTGGCCATTGCTGAGGCTGCAGAAAGAGAAAGAGGGCACCTCGATCCTGAGGTACCTTTGAAGTGGAGGTAAGTTGCTTTTAGCAATCCGGGGCCAGGCAGCCAGGCCCTGGTGATTCGGTTGGAGGGAGAGTCATATTACAGTGGCAGTGCCTTAGCCATGGGTGTGGCTATTGCTGCCAATGGTCCCTCTGTGGGCTATGGAGCTGCCACTTAGGAGGGCCATCCCATAAACCTGCTGGGAGGCTGCCAGGGTTTACCTGACGGTCTACCCACACCACGGCAACATGCTGGCAGGGGCAAAAAGTGGCCCTCAATTTTGATAATTAAATGGCTCAATTGGCCGCACAGTGGGGTAGCCGCAACACTGATACTCCTCAAGCTGGTTATATGCCATGGCGGCAGGAAGAAGTCGGGCTCCCCTATTACCAGCCCTCTCATCTCCCAGCCCATTACCCATAGGGCTGGGAAAATTCAGCCCTCTGTTTCTCTTTCCACAGATACCACCAGACCTGCTGAGTATTTCCAGCATTTTCTGTTCTTATTTCAGATTGCCCACATCAGCAATATTTTATTATTATACAATCAAGGTTTGATTACAAGAGGAGTACAATATTTGACACTTCACTTATTGAATGCATGAGAGATTTGTAACAGGCTTCTTTTTCACAGGAATGTATAATTTTGCATTCAAATTGGATACCATAAACCACAGTCGTAAATATTTAATGAATATAATTCAGTATATGAATAAAATATTTATGTGAGGAAGGGTATAAACCTTTAGTCATTATTAAAAATACAAAAAAAGCCTTACATCTATACGCACGAAACTGAGCTTTCCTTGCGAGTCAAAGTACAAATATAAACCTGGATATTATCCTGCATTCTGAGAGCACATTGTATGGCCAGAGAAAGGGTTGTTGTTACCTATTTGGAGAATTTTTAGACAGACTCAGTTTAGGGTGAAGGATCTTGGACTTTTCAATATCAGTTTTAAGGATTTATTTCCTATTAAAGGAGTAGAGTTTAGCTAAAATAACTAACAGAACAAAGGAACTATTAAACTATGTTCTACAGCATGCTGGGAAGGTTGGCCACACTGGAAGGGTTGAATTTTTAAGGTACTGTTTGAGATAGGAACTGAGGGGGGAGGAGACATAAAATAGTGATGGAACACTTCCTGTCCGACGTCGTGATGTCTCTTCCGAATTTTGCTGTCAGCGGCCGACATGGAAGGCAATTAAGTTACTTAAGAGTCAAATAGACAGCAATTTTATTTTCCGTTTTGGATTTATCTGATGGCATATGGGAATCATGGGGCTTCAAGACTTCGCCTGGTGAAAGGACGCGGGAAGGAGATTGGAGCTCAGTGCTGGCTTCACTGCAAAGCCATCGTGTGAGACAGCGTTGCTTGGCAGCGAGGGTGGGGGAGGAGCATCGGGAAGCGTGCACTGTGGGGGAGCCATATCAGGGTGCCATTGGGGCAGTGCCACATCATCAGAATTCACAAGTGAAGGAAGGGTGGGTAGACGCCCGTTTGCCTTGAAGGCTTTGCAGTCAGGAAGAGGCAATCTCTCAAGGGCCTCATTCACTATGGTTCACTAATGTCCTTTATGGAAGGAAATTTGCCATCTTTACCTGGTCTGACCTACATGTGACTCCAGACCCACAGCAATGTGGTTGACTCTTAACTGCTCTCTGAAATGGCCTAGCAAGCTACTCAGTTGTCAAGAGTAATTAGGGATGGACAACAAATGCTGGCCTTACCGGTGATGCCCACATGCCATAAAAGAATTGAAAAAGAAAACTATCTAGAAGGTTTAAGATAAGATAGTTGCTGGACCTTGGAAGTCTGCGAGAAGCTTTTGTAAACATCCTATGCTGTTGTTATCAACTTGTTTTAAACCATGAAACATACGAACAGCATTTTTTTTGCCAGCAGGAATGGTTTAAAACCAGCCATTTTCTTAAGATCAAAGATACAGTCCATATGGAAACAGACTAGAAGAATACCATGCAGGATGTTGATGGAGAATTAACCTCTCAGTCTCTCAAAGCAGGAAAATTGACCATTCTGAGTTTCCAATTGAACATTGACCTAAGGTTGTATGAATCTGGATTTGCAAACCTTATTGTATAATAACGTTAATAAAACCAATTGCGAGAAAAGTTCAAAGCAATATTCCCACAAAGGTGTGTGCGTGCAAAGCTGTGGAGCATTCGTGAAGGTACCGTATAGGCCACTCACAAGCTGTTCGCTTTAAGGTACTGTGCGTGCACGGCCGCTAAAGGAACTGTGCGTTGAATTAAAGAGGCCTTGCACAACAAACAAAATTTAGAGAGTTCCTTTGTTTAAAGCCTTGGTTGGTTTTACTTCTGATTACCCTGAATAGTAAAGTGAAAAACAATAAATCAACAAGGGATAGCCCAACTCTAAAATCTCTTCGAAATGTTACACTGCTTTGGCCAGAGCAAAGAGTTTGAGCTGGGAGACAAACATTACAATACACTCGAGGAGTCTTATCTTTGCTTTCACTGAAAATGTAATAAAAATTAAACAGTAATGTGGGAAGTATTAATAAAAATTAATAAACCTGCCATACACAAGAACTCATATTCAATTTGGTGTGCTATTTGTTCGCAACAAGAATTCTGGAAGACTACAAACCTGCACCACGGATGAATTCGACACACAAACACTTGAAGGTTAATTAAAAGTTAAACAAGACAACCTCCTTAAAGCCAACAATGACATGACAAAGGATGCTTTGCCGCAGAAGACCAACACCTTACAATCAGGTGAGTTCAACCTTCCAGATGTCTCCCTGCTTCCTGTCCCAAACTCACATTATAATGGGTTTGCTTTTAATTACAATGTCCTAACTGATATTTATCCTTCAAGCAACATCATTAAAACAGATTAGCTGGTAATTATCATATTGCTGTTGTGGGAGCTTGCTGTGTACAAATTGGTTGCCACATTTCCGACATTACAGCTGTGACAAACTTGACAAGTACTTCATTGTCTTCAATGTCTTTTGGGACATCCTGAAGGCATGAAAGATGTCATAAAATGCAAGTTCTTTCTTTCAAGACTTGTCCGAACCAAATAACCATAAGAAGAATTGACTCTTAATGCAGTATTGTACATGTGCATTAGAGCAATCTGAAGTATCTAATAGATAGGCAAAGAAATTACAGCATCAAATGTGTCTGCATTTTTCCATTTACTTTAATTAATGTATAGCTCAATGAGTTTATCCAGTGAGTAAATGAAACATACAGACCAGAAGGGCCCTGGTTGCAATGCTCTGGTCTTTTGAAATCAAAGTTTCAGGAGCTGGGATCCCCATCCCTTTAAAGACAGAAATCCCGCCTCCAAGAGCTGCCGGCCAATCAGAGGGTGGGCAGTTCAGCAGTAGCCCCACTGGGACCCAGGCCCAGAGCTGGAACTCCGGACCAGAAGTAGACGAGGCAGGCTCACCGGGGCCAGTGTGGAAGGCCCAGGCGAGGGGTGTGGGGTGTGGCCGTGCAGTCCAGGGGGAGGGGGGGGGGGTGGGGTCCCTGGAGGTAAAGTTGTTCCCAGTGGGGGTCCTCCATGAGCCACAAATTGCCCATTAAGGAGGGACCGCTCCCCCACAAGCCCGCAGGAAGTGGGCCTTGTGTAGCAAGGCGTCCTCCCCGTATGGCGGAGGCATCCCTCACTGCTGGTATGATCCCAGTGGGAAGAGGCCCTTAACTGGTCATTAATAGGCCACTGAAGGCAGAAAGGCCGTCGTCAGCATATCCCGCCCTGGGGAAGATCACTTGGCGATGGAGAGGCAATGAGCCCTCCGCACCCCCGTCCCCGTGCCCTCCCCCCACCACCCATTGTGATACTCCATGCCCACCCCCACCCCCGCCTCCAACCCATCTCAAGAGGCCACACAAAATCCCAGCCCTAACCTACACTAGAGAACTAATATCAGCTGGGATGGCAGTAAGATGACTATGATTTGACATCAATGCTCATGGTCACTGAGAGGAAAACCAACCAGTGTGTCAGTTTGAGATCCAGTGAGCTCTGCTAGAAATGCATAGGACTGGAGATAGCATGAGCATGGCATCAGGCTTAACGGTGATGACCCATCTGGTAAATAGCCTGCCAAAGTGCATATCAATGTTCAAACCTGAATTGTCACTATTTGGTTGACCAGAACCCCAGTAAGGTATCAACACTTCCAGCAGAGAAGACGAGGGGTGAAATTGTTTAGTTTTTGTTCTAAAAGGTTTCTCTGTAGCCTGTAATGTTGAGTTTACAGTTATGTCCTTTGCTCAATATTTCTCCAAATTCCAGCTGCCAACTCCCTTCATAATTTTTAAAAATTAACTAACCAAGGTTCTGGGTATTTCAGCAATAGCTGACCGTCAGGCAAACCTTTTTGAAAGTTGATAAGACTGAGTCCTGTTTGGCATTGACGGGTGCTGAGTGTTAAAGTTAGCAGCTGAAAAAAAGCCGATTTGCAATAATCACGCTGCATTTTGGGAAGAGGACAATTTACTCTGGAGGCAGCCTTATCTCCCGAATGACAGAAAGAATGTAATAACCAATCAGTGTTCATAAGAGGCTTGCAGGACATCACGCCAGCCAGAGAAACTAGAACAGCATTGTGCGACAACATTAAAAGGCTGTATTTTCTCTGTGAGATCCAAATTGGAAATGAGGCCTGAAATAATGCTTCCTTAACAGGCTTAGTGCCTGAGCTATCTGTGCTGAGCTATTTGCTCCTTAGCTGTTGACATCTTTGTATTCTCCATTATGCAGAAGATTGGATGAGCTCACCAGATTTTCGATGGCATCCTGTTTTATTCAATGTTAGCCGATCTCCTGTGGCATTGCTCACAGTAATTCATAAGCTCAAGGATCAGAAAGGCCACGCAACCCATCTTAATCCATCCATCCAGAAAAATCCTAAAGTCCTCCCATGTAGTACATAATTGATTCTTAAAACATTTCAAGATTTCTACCTGCATTGCTCTATCTTCCTCTGAAGCCAAAATACCTAAATTTACCTATTTGTTCATGGGATTTGGGAGTCACAGTCAAGACCAGCAGTTATTGCCCATCTCCAATTGTCCTTAAGAAGGTGGTGGTGAGCTGCCTTCTTGAACCACATCAGTCCTTGGGATGTAGGGACACCAACAGTGCTGTTAGGAAGGGAGTTCCAGGATTTTGACCCGGCGACTATGAAGGAACGATGATATATTTCCAAGTCAGGATGGTGTGTGGCTTGGAGGGGAATTTGCAGGTGGTGATGTTCCCATGCACCTGCTGCCCTTGTCCTTCTAGGTGGTAGAGGTCACAAGTTTGGAAGGTGTTGTTGAAGGAGCCTTGGTGGGTTGCTGCAGTGCATCTTGTAGATGGTACACACTGCTGCCACTGTGCGTCGGTGGTGGAGGGAGTGAATGTTGAAGGTAGTGAGTGGGGTGCCAATCAAGTGGGCTGCTTTGTCCTGGATGGTGTCGAACTTCTTGTGTGTTGTTGGAGTTGCACCCATCCAGGCAAGTGGAGAGTATTCCATCACGCTCCTGACTTGTGCCTTGTAGATGGTGGACAGACTTTGGGGAGACAGGAGGCAAGTTACGAGTCACAGGATTCCTAGCCTCTGACCTGTTCTTGTAGCCATGGTATTTATATGTCTACTCCAGTTCAGTTTCTGGTCAATGGTAACCCCCAGGATGTTGATAGTGAGGGATTCAGCAGTTATATTGCCATTCAATGTCAAAGGGAGTTGAGCAAATTCTCTCTGTTGGAGATGGTTGATCTTCGCCTGGCACTTGCGTGGCACAAATGTTACTCGCCACTTATTAGCCCAAGCCTGAATGTTGTCCAGTTCTTGCTGCATCTGGACACAGACTGTTTCAGTACCTGAGGAGTCGCGACTGGTGCTGAACATTGTGCCATTATCAGCAAAAATCCCCACTTTTGACCTTTGACAATGTAGTTCAAAATTTTATAAGTTTTGTTGAGTGCTGGTTGTTCACATTTAGAATAGAGCCTCCTAAAACTCCTGCGTCTCTTTCAGGTTCATCCTTAGTCCTATGGTAAACTGTTTTGTGATGACAGGAGAGGTCGACCATACAATGTAGTGTATTATTCTGCTGCTAATGTGAGCCACTTTAAGACTATGAACTGTTTTCATTACTTTATAATAGATAGGTGGGCAACTCATTGAGAACCAAAATATTCCACACACATTACTTCCAACAACAGTATTATAAAACAGTTCCACAGGCAGCTACTAAATTCCTATACCTCACCCATGTGATCTTTATTTCAACACAGAAAATGCTGGAAATACTCAGATTAGGCACAATCTGTGGAGAGAGAAACAGTTAACATTTCAATTCAATGACAGTTTGTCAGAACTGGGTAAACATTCCAATGAAAGGATATCGACCTGAAACGTTAACTCAATTTCCCTCTCCACAGATGCTGCCAGACCTGCTGAGTATTTCCAGCATTTTCTGCTTATTTTTTCAGATTTCCAGCATCCACAGTATCTTGCCTTTGACCTTTCTGTCTATGGGTGTCTCGACACTAATTGCCAGCAGGCTAACTGACAGTGAACTTCATCAGACTCAAGCCCAATTCTGTCCTCACCCAACATCCAATCACACGCACTTCCAGCTGAGATACTGTGGAGTGTTCAGCAACAGAAAGTCAGTCGGAAGCTCTCCCTTTCCTATTACCTTCCCAGATAACCCAGCACATAATTCAATTAGAACCTAGGATCTTGCTAGTTTGTATAGTCAGAGAAAATAAAACTAAGTAACCCTGTCAGCACAGGCCCAATGACCTCCTTCTGTGTTATAAAATTCTATGATTCTGTGAACAGCAACAGCAATTTTCATTTATATGGGTTACTATTACCAATGGTGATAGCCAAGGCCAAAAGCCTGATTTTTTAAATAAATCTATGTTTCCTATTGTTTCTGTGCCTAATGATACCAAAACATCGGAACATAGGAATGTATTCAATTAGATCATGGCTGATCTGTACCTTGAGTTACTAAGGTTATAGCACAGAGGTCTGCAACCTGTGGCTCCAGAGTTGCATGCAGCTCATTAAGGACTCATGCAGCTCCCAACCTTGATCAATCGAACCCATTTTGATGGTAATTAAATGGTTTGTTTCATTTTTTTAATAACTTTTATTGACATTGAACTTGTGAGAAAGTATCATTCAATTAACACCATTTTCGTAAGAAAAACTTTTAAATGTTGTTGAAATTGTATTATATTGTTTACGGTCAAGTGAGGATGGGTGGATGGGTTTTCCCCTTTTCCCTCTCCTTGTTTGACCACACCTGGTTAAATTCTTTCTTAAAGTGAATGTATTGGCCAATTTAGTAGGTGTTTGATTATTTACTTACTATGATCACAACAAGAACCAATCGGACAGGTTTTCTTGAGTTAACAAAGAAGGAAGTTAACTTTATTGTACCTCAACTGAACTAAAAAAAAATGCACCAACTTTCACTCTCACATACACACTAGAGCTTTACCCACACTCAAATAGGTTACAGCATGGGGAAAAGTAGATTGGTTTAGTTAGAGTTCATTCAAAAAGGTATACAGTCTGTGAATAAAAGCAAAATACTGCGGATGCTGGAAATCTGAAATAAAAACAAGAAATGCTGGAGATACTCAGCAGGTCTGGCAGCATCTGTGAAAAGAGAAGCAGAGTTAATGTTTCGGGTCAGTGACCCTTCTTCGGAACAGTCTGTGAAGTTTGGTGCTTCAGCTGGCTTCTAGCTGAATTCAGTGGTCCTGAGGATTTTACTTTGAAGAGGCAGATGACTGTTTCAGTGAGACTTGTGGAAATAGCGAAGTGGAAGATTTCCCCCAATGGGGTTTCTGATTGTAGACAGAGTAGCAGTGGTGGTCAGTCAACAACAGGATTTGAAAGCTTTCAAGATGGAATGGAGAGAGAGAGGGACCCCTGCTCATGTCAGAGTCCAGTTGCTTCTCCTCTGCTGCAGAGAAAACAGCAGCTTAAAACCACAGAAGGGGGGGCTTGTCACATGATAGTCACTTAGTGATTCAAAACATAGCGGTTAGCAGTATTTCTTTTTGCTGAGAGAACAGGTAGTTCCTTTAAGCGTCCTGGGTCTTGGTTCTTGCTGGGAAATGCAGACATTTTGTCTCCCTCCTCATAAGCATTGCAGTGTAGGATACAGTGTTACAAATTAAGTGATCATCTTAAGCTGAAAGGATGAATTTGCTGGCAGCTTGTCTTTTTAAAAAATGTTCTTTATAAATTTCTTCAAAAAAATATATAAAGTCAGATCTCTAGTCAGTGGACCAAGGAAAATTATCAATCAACAAAACACATTGGTGTTACAAAACTATACTGGAGTTTGTTTATCATTATAATTGGCTTTTGAGTAACAGATTGCAGCTGTTAAGATAATTGCATTTTTGACTAAATTTTTAAAAATGGCCCTGTTTTCGTAGCAACGGCATAATTCAGAACTCAAGCCTGATTCCTTCTGCCTCTCCTCTCCACCCCTAATCCAATGCTGATCTTGAGAAAAGATGGCAACCTTATCAATAACCAAACTAAAAATAGGCTGGAACATCTGTAAATTTTCAACTGTAAGCAAGTAACTTTCCTGGTTTCTATGCAAGTTTGAAGTTGTGCCCTTTGCATAATCTGATGTCTAGGAAGAAGAATGTTGTGAGCAGGGACTGATGAATAGACAGTGAGAGCCCTCCCAGCTTTACTTCCCTAGCTGATGGACTCTATATGGTGCCAGTGATGTACCCAGCTTTTTCTATAAGTGCAATAGGTCTAGATTTCACTAATTAGAATCATAGAATCATAGAAAGTTTAAGGCACAGAAAAAGGCCACATGGCCCATTGTGTCTGTGCCAGCCAAAAATCGATCCACCCATTCTAATCCCACCTTCCAGCATTTCTTTTTTAATTCAGTCATGGGATGTGGGCATCACTGGCTATGCCAGCATTTATTGCCCATCCCTAATTGTCCTTGAGAAGGTGGTGGTGAGCTGCCTTCTTGAACTGCTGCAGTCCATGTGGGGTAGGTACACCCACAGTGCTATTAGGAAGGGAGTTCCAGGATTTTGACCCAGCGACAGTGAAGGAATGATGTTATAGTTCCAAGTCAGGATGGTGTGTGATTTGATCTGTAGCCCTGCAGATTACGGGACTGGAGTGCATATCCAGGCTCCTTTTGAATGAGTTGAGTGAGTTGAATGAGTTACGTCCATATCGTTAAAAATACCACCAAAAGCAGAGGAATCAGTACCCAGTACTATTGGCCATGGATATTTTGTTTTATTCCAAATATGAGCAACTTTTCAGGAAGATATTGTTTTTCTGCTTGTGGCAATGGTTATCCTTATTTGATTTGATTTTAACTCCCTTCACTCAGTGAGGATGGAATGTTCAAGGTGTTAAGATCAGTCAGGTCTACCCTCCAGTCTGAGATTGCTCTGTTCCCACCTGGTGTCAGGTTATCATCACTTTGAAGTCGGTCAAGGCTCCCACTGCAGGCAAGCATGGGCCTCAGTTAAATTTTTTAATGCGCAGCCTGATGTGGTTTTTCAGGATAGCTCAAGGAGGAATAGCAGGAGTAAATCTTTGGGCCGCTCTAGCCCAGCCCTCCCTCTCCCAACTCACACCAGCATCTATTTGTTAACCCCCCACAACCCACATCCCCAATACTTAGCTTATGCCAGGGTCATTCTCTTAGATCCCTGGCTGTGGTCAGTTCCCATCTCAATTCCCAGCTCCCATTGACATTGTGATTCTCGCTGGTTTCAAGTCGACCACCAACCACAGAGATTCAAATGTGGCCTTTAAGTTGAAACCAGCCATGCCTGGCTTCCTTCCGAACTGCTGTGTGGGCTTCCATGTCAGGCCTCCCACGTACCATACCTGCCACTCCCTTTACATCAGAGCCATTTTATCTGCTTCTATCTCTCCGCAATTTGATTACTTTCTGTTCTAATTGAAAGCGTAGTGTCATGAAGACCCCACCTGCCACGAACGAGGCATATTAATTTTGTCATATGAACATTAATGTTAAACTGTTGCTGGAATGAAGAAATGACTTGTTTAAAGAGATCAGCAGTGGCTAGAAAAACATTTCCATACTAAAAGACAGTGCCTGCACTGCGTGCAGTTCTGGTCACCACATTACCAAAAGAATGTAGATGCTTTGGAGAGGGTGCAGAGGAGGTTCACCAGGATGTTGCCTGGTATGGAGGGCGCTATCTATGAAGAGAGGTTGAGTAGATTAGGATTATTTTCATTAGAAAGACGAAGGTTGAGGGGGGACCTGATTGAGGTGTACAAAATCATGAGAGGTATAGACAGGTTGGATAGCAAGAAGCTTTTTCCCAGAGTGGGGGATTCAATTACTAGGGGTCACGAGTTCAAAGTGAAAGGGGAAAAGTTTAGGGGAGATATGCGTGGAAAGTTCTTTATGCAGAGGGTGGTGGGTGCCTGGAACGCGTTGCCAGTGGAGGTGGTAGACGCGGGCACGATAGCGTCTTTTAAGATGTATCTAGACAGATACATGAATGGGTAGGAAGTAAAGAGATACAGACCCTTAGAAAATAGGCATCATGTTTAGATAGAGGATCTGGATCGGCGCAGACTTGGAGGGCCGAAGGGCCTGTTCCTGTGCTGTAATTTTCTTTGTTCTTTGTTCTTTGTAATAGGACTGTACCATGATCCAATTAACCCAAATGGATTTTAATCACCAGACATTGAATGCGTTAGAAAGCCAGCATTCCAGGATGTCTGGTAAGATGGAGAATCCACAATTGCAGGAGCTTAAAAAATACTTAGTCACATGACTAACCTGCTGGCCAACTTGGAGGTTTGAATTGTGCTCACAGGATAGTTTGAAGACAGAGACTGCTGTGAAGACACAAGAGAAAGAAGGGCTCTTTCCCTGGCTCTCTCCCTCTCATGGATCTCCAGATCCACTGAAGTCACTTAAACCTCAAGAGGGAAAAGGCTCCTACATCAAAACAAGTTTTAAAGTATGAACTGAGCCCCAATGAAATGACAAGACTTACCTCCAATCAAAAAACTCTACATCGAACTCAAAGGACAGTAATTGAATCCCAGTTATTGCCTCAAACATTTCCCCTTTATTCTTTCTACTTTTCTATCTCTATTTGCGTGTGTGTTTATCACGTATGCATGCTAGCGTGCTCGCGTTGCGTATTCATAGTCGTTAACTAACTTAGAGTTTAAGGTTAATAAACTGCCACCTTTCTTGTTTAAATCTAAGAAAACATGTCTGGTTGATTTCTTTGCCTTACAATTGGAGAGCAGTGAACAAGGATTCACTGACAGGGGAGCGAAAAACGCTGTATTTTTAAAATTAAATGCTGTTATGGTTAAACCAGACATAGGCTGAGAGGGAACCCCTAGACCCCTTTCTCACCTGGTCGTAACAATAGGATATTGTGCCCAGATTCCTTGGGCTGGAATTTAAGGAGCCCTCGATGTCAGGATCCTTGGTGAGGGGGTGGGGGGAGGGGGGTCCTGAAGATGGCCCTGGAAGAGGCCCACCAAGCACCTCGATGCCAGCAGGACCTAGCCCGATCCTCCCGGCAGTGGCAGTGCACCATGGCAGCCTCCCATGGCGACAGGACCACAATTTGAATAGTCAAATCAATTAACGTAATTAATATAAATATACTCATGTTTCCTCTTGATGGCCCACCACGATCTTTGGCCCGGTGGGCGGCATTCCCGCGTCTTCGAATCCCCATCTGGAGAAACGAAGCACAACACTGGTAGGGAGGGGGGCAGAGGTAGGTTTCAGTGTGGGGAGGGGGAATGGGGTCAAATTAACATCATGGGTGTAGGGGATGGTGGTTATAGTTTAAAGTTTGTGCAGTTTGGCAGGAAGGTCGATTGATAAAGGTAAGTGTTTTGGGGAGGAAAGGGCATATAATTAATTTAATTGATAGTTTGGGAGGTGGGAGAGGGACAAAAGAAATGTATTTTTTTTTAATTCAATCTATCTTTAAAAATTTAAATAAGCCAGTCGGGCTAAAAGCTCCTTAAAATAGGACGTCAGGGTCTGAACACAGGTAGTTGGCGCCATTGTTGGGGATGGAGAGCCTGCCTCCTCCGCGTGAAGGGGGTGGGGGTGCAGGTGCGGCCTGTCCCGGCTATTTAAATGAGCTGATCTGCTTGAAATAGCGTCAGCTCTTTGGCGTGCGGCCCATATGGGCGGGCCGCCATTTTTGAAGCTTGCCACCGAGATTGGCGGTGAGCTTTTTTTCTTCTGGTCTTTTCTGTCTCTATTTGCATGTGCGTATCACCTATGCATGCGAGCAGGGTGCGGCGTGTATCCATAGGTATTAACCGAATTAGAGTTTAAGTTTTAATAAATTTCATTTTTCTTCTTTAAACCTAAGAAAGCCTGTTTGTGATCATTTAATTGGAAAGTGGTGAACAAGGATTCACCAAGGGGGAGCTCAAAACACAATGTGTTTAAAAACAAAACCCTGTTACATTAAGACCGTGAAGGCTGAGCAAGACCCCTAGACACCTTTCTCACCTGGTCATAACAATCACACAAAGTCAAAATCTACCCCGGTGTGAGTAAAGAATTTGCTTTGAACATGTTTGGTGATTCTTTGTAATGAGATTGAATGAAAAATAGAGAAGCACTTTATAAGATTTAAAAAACGTCATTTCAGGCAACAGCTCAGCTGTTGCTAACACAACTCTGCCTACAGTGCTCTGACGGGAACAGTCTGCCAGAAGCCAGTGGGCTAACTGAAATATTATCAGATGCTAATTTCAAAGGAAATGTCTCCAAATCACATAGTCATATGAGACATTGACACCTGCTGAGGTAAAAGACCATCTACAAAGGCTCGTATGCAATCACTTCCAGGAAGTCTTTCGCTATTCTCTTTGGAGCCAAACCAGGCCATCACCAACCCCTCCACCACCTCCTCCCCCACCTCAGCCCCAAAGTTATATTGAAACTTTTGCATTACTGGGAAGCGATTTTCTGCGCTTCACAGCGACGGAAAAGTGTCAGTATAATTATATGTTTCGTGGTTCAGTGGGTATGCAATGGAGCAAAGATTCATAATACATTCATCATTATCACGGTGCTTCTAAAGCCTTCGGTGTGATTGCAGATGTTGTCTGACAGGAAGCTGAAGATAAATTTGCCTGAGAAATAATTTAATTTTGTTTCCTTCTTTCCAAATCATTTGGTGTGCAACACCTCTGGTCATAGATCTGCCATTATTAACATAATGCTGTGGCATTATACAAGCTAAGAAATCAGACACTACACAATGAAGTGGAAAATAATTGTAATCACAATCTGCTCATAAAGGAAGATACTAACAAAAGCATGTTTGTCACATATCAATTTACAAAGCGTTTTTTTTTAAGCTCGTAAAAATGCTAAACAGAAGAACACATCAGACTGGTAACACCTCCCTCTATGCTACAATAACATTACATCATTCATATTGCTATGAGGAAGCTTTATCATCAGTTCAGCTCTAGTCCTCATCTTTTTCTGTTCCCCTCCCTTCCTGAGGTCACACAATCTTGCTGGGATACAGATCCATTGCTGTCAGCAGCTTATCGTTACCATAGATTCATAAGGGATGATTTTAATTCAATGCCCATGATGGGGCTGGGGAAAGTGACAGGAGGGTCGAGAAATACTTGGGGCTGTATTTTCATTCTGGAAGCAGGAAAGAGGAAGCAGGTCTGGTTTTGGGTCTTAAACCTGCCTCCTGTGTGAAGCTGATTCAGATTGCAGTTTTCAAATGGCGAAGCCCTTAGTTGGTATAGAGAGAGGTTTCCTGTCCTCTTAGAGCCAGTGGAATTGAAAATGGCAGTGGGTCAGATCAAGTGTGGGGTTCATGTAGACTCCCAGAGCAGCCATCACTGTGGGGGAGATTGGCCTTCCAAAGCACCAGAGAGAAGTGAGATTTCACAAGGGAGCTGGCGGGCTGGCATTAGGGGCAGGGCAGACCAACGCTTCATCGATGCCCATCTGGATCTAATGCTGGAGGCCCTGAGGGAGAGGTCCTCTTCCCAGAGGATGGCAGGAGGAGGCCACGTCATCATGTAGCGGGGTACCTCTCTGTCCAGTGTGTTACAAGTGCTTCCTTTTTTTGGAAAATTTTGAAGATTTGTGCTTTAACACTGAAAAGGAGTCCATGGATTTTTTTTTTTATAAGGTTCACTGAGAGGTCTGGACTGTAAACAGTTACTGGAAGGCACCGGTTTTCAATTATTTACCCAGCAGGTGTTGTTTTTGACTTGGGGAAGATGTTTACAGAGAAGTGACAGGTCAAGATTTATAGGGGTCAGGAGCTTTGACACCTGACAGTGGCTTTTGATTTCGCTTTGGACAGTGAGTTGGGATATGGACAATGGTTTGAAAAGAAAGTTGGAGAAAACTTACTAAGAGGGCAACACCCAGCTCAACCTGTTCCAGCTCTTTTGAAAAATCATGCCAGTTTTCTATCTCTTGAGAAGTGGAGAAGCAAATATAAGAAACTGCCTGAAGCCCCTGCTCGCTGCATTTTCCCTGGAAGGTCTTCCCAAACCAATCTTCAACGTCGCCTGTGAAGAACTGTTTTAGGACGATCCCAGTGACAGTTGTCTATACGAATTTGAGACGACAAACCAAAAAGGATTTCTGATATCTTTTCATATCTCCTCTTTTTAAATCAAGAATCAGCAAGTATTTTGGCCAACGTATTCTTTTTTACCACCCTTCTCTCACCTTCACATGGTCCATCTCCGACACTTCCCTTCCCTTCCTCGACTTCTCTGTCTCTGTCTCTGGGGATAGGTTGTCTACTTTCTTCTTTTTCTTCTTTCTTTGGCCTCCTTGTCTCAAGAGATAGTGGGTAAGCACCTAGAGGTGGTCAGTGGTTTGTGAAGCAGCGCCTGGAGTGGCTATAAAGGCCAATTCTAGAGTGACAGACTCTTCCACAGGTGCTGCAGATAAAATTGGCTGTCGGGAATGTTACACAGTTGGCTCTCTCCTTGCGCTTCTGTCTTTTTTCCTGCCAACTGCTAAGTCTCTTCAACTCGCCACTTTTTAGCCCCGCATTTATGGCTGTCCGCCAGCTCTGGCGTTCACTGGTAATTGACTCCCACGACTTGTGGTTAATGTCACAGGACTTCATGTCGCGTTTGCAGATGTCTTTAAAGCGGAGACATGGATGGCCAGTGGGTCTGATACCAGTGACGAGCTCGCTGTACAATGTGTCTTTGGGGATCCTGCCATTTTCCATGCGGTTCACATGGCCAAGCCATCTCAAGTGCCGCTGGCTCAGTAGGGTGTATATGCTGGGGATGTTGGCCGTCTTGAGGACTACTGCGTTGGAGATATGGTCCTGCCACCTGATGCCAAGGATTCTCTGGAGGCAGCAAAGATGGAATGAGTTGAGACGTCGCTCTTGGCTGACATATGTTGTCCAGGCCTCGCTGCCGTAGAGCAAGGTACTGAGGACACAGGCTTGATACACTCGGACTTTTGTGTTCCATGTCAGTGTGCCATTTTCCCACACCCTCTTAGCCAGTCTGGACATAGCAGCGGACACCTTTCCCATGCGCCTGTTGACTTCTGCATCGAGAAACAGGTTACTGGTGATAGTTGAGCCTAGGTAGGTGAACTCTTGAACCACTTCCAGAGCGTGGTCGCTGATATTGATGGATGGAGCATTTCTGGTGTCCTGTCCTATGATGTTCATTTTCTTGAGGCTGATGGTTAGGCCAAATTCGTCATTGCCCCTGAAATAATCAAGAGTGCCAAGCCTGCTATACTGTCAGCACTCCATGAACTGCTTTGCCTGTACTGGGATGAGGGAGCAGTACCACTGGTACTATGCCAATATCATCACCCTCTATAAGAACAAGGGTGATTGCTGTGACTGCAACAACTACCATGGAATCTCCCTGCTCAACATAGTGGGGAAAGTCTTCGCTCGAGTTGTTTTAAACAGACTCCAGAAGCTGGCTGAGCATGTCTACCCTGAGGCACAGTGTGGCTTTCTAGCAGAGAGATCCACCATTGACATGCTGTTCTCCCTTCGCCAGCTACAGGAGAAATGCCGCAAATAACAGATGCACCTCTACATTGCTCTCATGGATCTCACCAAAGCCTTTGATCTTGTCAGCAGACATGGTCTCTTCAGACTACTAGCAAAGATCGGATGTCCACCAAAGCTGCTACGTTTGACATTATGAAAGGTACAATTCAGCATAGCGGTGCCTCATCAGACCCCTTTCCTATCCTGAGTGGTGTGAAACAGGGCTGTGTTCTCGCACCTACACTGTTTGGGATCTTCTTCTCCCTGTTGCTCTCACGTGCGTTCAAGTCTTCCGAAGAAGGAATTTTCCTCCACATAAGATCAGATGGCAGGTTGTTCAACCTTGCCCATCTTAGAGCGAAGACCAAAGTATGGAAGGTCCTCCAGGGAACTCCTCTTTGCTGACAATGCTGTATTAACATCCCACACAGAAAAGTGTCTGCAGAGACTCATCGACAGGATTGCAGCTGCCTGCAACGAGTTTGGTTGTCTACGAATATTCATTATATGCCCACCGACTCCCACAGCTACCTCGACTACACTTCTTCACACCCTGCCTCCCGTAAGGACTCCATTCCATTCTCCCAGTTTCTCCAGCTCCAAAGCATCTTCTCTGATGACAGGGTTCCCCTTGACTTCACTTTCCACCACACCAGCCTCCACATCCAAAAGATCATCCTCCGCCAGTTCCACCACATCCAGCGTGATGCCACTACCAAACGCATCTTCACCTCCCTTCCCTGTCAGCATTCCAAAGGGATCGCTCCCTCCGCGACACCCTCATCCACTCCTCCATTACCGCCACCACCTCGTTCCTTCCCACAGTACCTTCCCCTGCAATCGCAGGAGGTGTAATACCTGCCCATTTATCTCCTCTCTCCTCACTATCCAAGGCCCAAAACACTCCTTTTAGGTGAAGCAGCAATTTACTTGTACTTCTTTCAATGTAGTACACTGTATTCGCTGCTCACAATGTGGTCTCCTCTACATTGGGGAGACCAAACGCAGACTGGGTGACCGCTTTGCGGAACACCTCCACCCAATCGGTAAGCATGACCCCAAGCTTCTGGTTGCTTGCCATTTCAACACCGCCACACCACCCCCACCCCCAACCCCTCCCACAATACGCACTCACGCTCACATCTCTTCCTGGGATTGCTGCAGTGTTCCAGCGTACATCAGCGCAAGCTTAAGGAACAGCATCTCATTTATCGAATAGGCATGCTACAGCCTGCCGGACTGAACACTGAATTCAATCATTTCGGAGCATGACAGGCCCCCCGCCTTTTTATGTTTAGTTATTTTTTCTTTTTTATTTGGTTATTTTATTTTAGTTTTTTTTGGTGTGTTTAGTTTGTTTCTACTGTGTCTACCTACTGTTTCTCTTTTTTTAAATGTTTTTTAATGTTTGTGCTTGGAGTGCTTTGTGCTTTACAGTCTATTCACACCCTGTCTGTACTAATGCTTTGTCTTTCAGCATGTTCATGTTCCATGACCTTCTGGTCAGTTATTCTCTGTGACCTTGTCCTATCAACACTTTCTCCTTTGTTATCTCTTGCCCCAAACCCATCCCCCCGCCCTCACCCCCCACTTTCCTTGCTTACAATCTTTTACATTTCTAATATTTGTCAGTTCTGAAGAAGGGTCACTGACCTAAAACATTAACTCTGCTTCTCTCTCCACAGATGCTGCCAGACCTGCTGAGTATTTCCAGCATTTCTTGTTTTTATTTCAAATTTTCAGCATCTGCAGTATTTTGCTTTTATTATTTTTTTGTGTTTTTGTACCAGAGCTCTAAAGAGTAAATCTCATTATTTTTTTCGGTTAACCGTTGTTTGTATATGTGTGTGTGTGAGTCTGTGTGTGTGTGAGGGACTAAGGTAAAAGGGAACTTTTATATTTCGATGTGTGTGTCTTTCTCCATTACTGGTTAAGACTTGCCTTATAATAAACTGATAATTTTGTTGTTTATTTCCGAGGGCGGCACAGTGGCGCAGTGGTTAGCACCGCAGCCTCACAGCTCCAGGGACCCGGGTTCAATTCTGGGTACTGCCTGTGTGGAGTTTGCAAGTTCTCCCTGTGTCTGCGTGGGTTTTCTCCGGGTGCTCCGGTTTCCTCCCACAAGCCAAAAGACTTGCAGGTTGATAGGTAAATTGGCCATTATAAATTGTCACTAGTATAGGTAGGTGGTAGGGAAATATAGGGACAGGTGGGGATGTTTGGTAGAAATATGGGATTAGTGTAGGATTAGTATAAATGGGTGGTTGATGTTCGGCACAGACTCGGTGGGCCGAAGGGCCTGTTTCAGTGCTGTATCTCTAAAAAAAAAAGAAACCTGGTTGATGTGTTTTATTCTGGGATAAAAATAGATTCTATGATTGACCGTATCGGTAAATGAGAAAAAGTTTAAATATTTGTTGTGACCTGTGAGAAGTTAAACTAGAATAAACAGTGCACTCCGCCCACCTCAGTCGTAACAAGTGTTCTCCCCATTCCCTCTCTCTTCTTCCTCCTATGTAACCTCCTGCTCATCCCCTGCTGAGCTGGCTCCTTCTACAGCCTCACAGTCGTCAAGGTCTCCACCTTGCTGGAGGGCCATATTATGGAGAGTGCAGCAGACCACCACAATGACCGAGACCATTGCAGGAGGGCATTGCAGGATGCCACCTGACCAGCCAAGGCACTGGAATCACTTCTGCATAAACCTAATGACCTGCTCAATGATTGGCCTGTGAACAGGTAGCATTGTTTTTTTTTATTCATTCCTAGGATGTGGGCGTCGCTGGCTAGGCCAGCATTTATTAGCCATCCCTAATTGCCACTGAGAAGGTGGTATGAGCTGCCTTCTTGAACCGCTGCAGTCCTTGTGGGGTAGGTACACCAACAGTGCTGTTAGGAAGGGAGTTCCAGAATTTTGATCCAGTGACAGTGAAGGAACGGCAATATATTTCCAAGTCAGGATGGTGTGTGACTTGAAGGGGAACTTGCAGGTGGTGGTGTTCCCATGCATCTGCTGCCTTTGTCCTTCTAGGCGGTAGAGGTCGCAGGTTTGGAAGGTGCTGTCTAAGGAGCTTTGGTGCATTGCTGCAGTGCATCTTGTAGATGGTACACATTACTGTCAGTGGTGAAGGGAGTGAATGTTGGTGGATGGTGTTCCAATCAAACGGGCTGCTTTGTCTTGGATGGTGTCGAGCTTCTTGAGTGTTGTTGGAGCTGCACTCATCCGGGCAAGTGGAGAGTATTCCATCACACTCCTGACTTGTGCCTTGTAGATGGTGGACAGGCTTTGGGGAATTAGGAGGTGAGTTACTCATCACAGGATTCGTAGCCTCTGACCTGCTCTTAAAGCCATTGTATTTACATGGCTACTTCAGTTCCATTTCTGGTCAATGGTTAGCCCCAGGATGTTGATAGTGGGGAATTCAGCAATTGTAATGCCATTGAATGTCAAGGGAGATGGTTAGATTCTCTCTTGTTAGAGATGGCCATTGCCTGGCACTTGTGTGGCGCAAATGTTACTTGCCACTTATCAGCCCAAGCCTGGATATTGTCCAGGTCTTTCTGCATTTCTACACAGACTGCTTCAGTATCTGAAGTGTCTGCGAATGGTGCTGAACATTGTGCAATCATCAGCGAACATCCCCACTTCTGACCTTTCACCTCTGTGCCCTGTCTAGGTATCCCTTAGAGGGGTCAGTAGCTATCTCTTCAAGGTCCTCTTGCAGTCTCCCCCCCAACCCACCGACCCCACTGTGCTCCTCTGGCCTCCTGCTGTCCAGAAGGTTTCATCTGCACAGCTCATCCTGGCTGCTCTGTCCAATGTCAAAGTAGCCTGTTACCGTCTGAGCTCCCTCAGCTCGGCTTTGTGCATTCACTAGGCCTTCCCGTGCCAACCCCAGCTGCCTAAGTGATGTCAGTGGCCTCATGCCACTCTCTGGTTTCCTGCCACTTACCAATGAGAAATGCAACTCTTCCGGCTGCAGCAACAGCTACACTGAGGCACATCTGAAGCAGCTGAGCTTTATTTGCTGCCTCTGCTTTATTTCAATCAGCCCTTCCCATAGCCCTCATGGTTCTCCATGCTGTTCATGTCTTCACAACCCTGTCCTACTCCACCATGGCATCTTCCCCATTCCCAGCCTTCAAAAATTGTGAACTGATACTGACAAGCCTGTTAATGAGCACTTTAATGAGCTCAACAGGGTCTTGGAGGTGTGCACCCGACCCATTCCATTGCTGCCAACATCCCTTTAAAAATGGATTCAAGTTGTGGAGGCGGGGCAGTCCAAGTGTCAACCTCCAAGACCGCTCGCCTCCAATCCCTGACTCAGCAGGCTTTGAAAACCTGGCCCTTGATGTTCAAAGAGACTTGGGCTCCAGGTACACAGATCATTAAAATGTCATGAGCAGGCACATAAAACAATGAAAAAGGCGAATGGAATGCTAGCCTTTATATTTAGAGGACTAGAATACAAGGGGGTAGAATTCATGCTTCAGGTATACAAAGCCCTGGTTGGAGCACATGTGCAGTACTCTGAGCATATCTGGGCATCACACCACAGGAAGGATATATTGGCCTTGGAGGGAGTTTAATGTAGATCTGTTAGAATGATCCTAGACTCCCAGCATTAAATTACATAGAGCGATTACACAAATTAGGGTTATATTCTGCAGAATTTAGAAGGTTAAGGGGTGATTTGATTGACGTTTTCAAGGTATTAAGGGGAACAGATTGTGTAGATGGAAACTATTTTTGCTGGCGGGAGTCTAGGACTAGGGGATCTAGGCTAACAATTAGAGGCAGACTTTTCAGGCGTGCAGTTAGGAAACACTTTCACACACAAAGGGTGGTAGAAGTTTGGAACTCTCTTCCGCACACAGCAATTGATGCTCGATAAATTATTAAATTTAAATGAGATTGCTAGACTTTTGTTAACCAAAGATATAAAGGGATAAAGGGCAAAGGTGGGGAGCAGATCAGCCATGATCTCATTGAATGACAGAACTGGCTCAAGGGAATAAATGGCCTACTCCCGTTCCTATGTTTCTATGTTCTTATGAGGGTTGAGGGGATTAAAAATGTGTCTGCAAGCTCCATGCACCCTTTTTACACCATTCCCATCCCCCAATTCAATTTTAACTCACCAATTTCTGGCAAGGTGTTCGGTGTTCAGCTTCAGGAAGGCAGAGGTCAAGTTTGCCCTCCGATGATGTCAACATCATTTCCACCCTCACAGGATTTGAACTCTAAATCAGAGGTTCCTGCCCCAAGTCTCGGACCCACCTAAAGGGATTGGTGACTGACAGCTCCTGAAGCAATATAATATGGGGATTGCAGCTGCAACTCATTGCATCTTTTGCGGTCTGGTTTACGAGGAAAATAATCAGTTTTCAGATTGTTACTTCGAGACTTTTATTGCTCTACAACATTTTGATTTTAAAGCTGTCACCCTTGTATTCAAATCAATCCATGGCCCTGCCCCCTCCCTATCTCTGGAACCTCCTACTGTCCTACAACTCCCAGAGATCTCTACATTCCTCCAATTCTGGTCTCTTGAATATCCCAGACTTCCTATGCCCCACCATTGGTGGCATTACCTTTAGCTGCCGAGACCCTAACTCTGGAATTCTTTTTCCAAACCTCTCCATCTCTTGACCTCACTTTCCTCCTGCAAGACGCTCCTTAAAAGCTACCTCTTTGACCAAGCTTTTGGTCACCTGTCTTAATAGCGCTGGTGTGATGTTGTCAAATTTTATTTGACAACACTCTTCTGAAGTGCCTTGACTCATTTTTATTACCTTAAATGTGCTATATAAATGCAAGTTGTTGCTGTTTTTGTGACCCTTTAGTCAGCTTTCTCTAATTACTATGGAATACATTCTTGCTCCCTTGTTCTGGAGAAAGACTTGGAGGTAGGCGAGATACAGCAGCGGCGGCGGTGACATTAAAAACCACCACCACTAGCACTTGGGCCTCTCAGTAAAGAGCAGCTGAGGGGATGGATAGGTTTAACAACTTTGGTTGAATATATTCCTGGAGGTTTCATCACATGACCTGCCCCCATGCTCCTGCCATTGGTTGCTCAACATGTCTGTCCTCACAGCGCATCCCCTTTAGAGGCCAATTGAAAAGTGGAAAAACTCTTAATTGCCTAGTTGTATGAATGACTTTTTCTCCTCCATCTCCAATATAGTTAGAACTAATAAAAAGAAGTGATCCACAGTGGTGCAGTGGTTAGCACCACAGCCTCACAGCTCCAGCGACCTGGGTTCAGTTCTGGGTACTGCCTGTGCAGAGGTTGCAAGTTCTCCCTGTGTCTGTGTGGGTTTCCTCTGGGTGCTCTGGTTTCCTCCCACCTCCAAAGATTTGCAGGTTGATAGGTAAATTGGCCATTGTAAATTGCCCCTAGTGTAGGTAGGTGGTAGGAGAATGGTAGGGATGTGGTAGAGAATATGGGGTTAATGTCTTCTTTTCTTTGGCCTCCTTATCTTGAGAGACAATGGGTAAGCGCCTGGAGGTGGTCAGTGGTTTGTGAAGCAACGCCTGGAGTGGCTATAAAGGCCAATTCTAGAGTGACAGACTCTTCCACAGGTGCTGCAGAGAAATTTGTTTGTCGGGGCTGTTACACAGTTGGCTCTCCCCTTGCGCCTCTGTCTTTTTTCCTGCCAACTACTAAGTCTCTTCGACTCGCCACACTTTAGCCCCGTCTTTATGGCTGCCCGCCAGCTCTGGCGAACGCTGGCAACTGACTCCCACGACTTGTGATCAATGTCACAGGTCTTCATGTCGCATTTGCAGACGTCTTTAAAGCGGAGACATGGACGGCCGGTGGGTCTGATACCAGTGGCGAGCTCACTGTACAATGTGTCTTTGGGGATCCTGCCATCTTCCATGCGGCTCACATGGCCAAGCCATCTCAAGCGCTGCTGACTCAGTAGTGTGTATAAGCTGGGGATGTTGGCCGCCTCGAGGACTTCTGTGTTGGAGATACGGTCCTGCCACCTGATGCCAAGTATTCTCCGGAGGCAGCGAAGATGGAATGAATTGAGATGTCGCTCTTGGCTGACATACGTTATCCAGGCCTCGCTGCCATACAGCAAGGTACTGAGGACACAGGCCTGATACACTCGGACTTTTGTGTTCTGTGTCAGTGCGCTATTTTCCCACACTCTCTTGGCCAGTCTGGACATAGCAGTGGAAGCCTTTCCCACGCGCTTGTTGATTTCTGCATCTAGAGACAGGTTACTGGTGATAGTTGAGCCTCGGTAGGTGAACTCTTGAAACACTTCCAGAGCGTGGTCGCCAATATTGATGGATGGAGCATTTCTGACGTCCTGCCCCATGATGTTCGTTTTCTTGAGGCTGATGGTTAGGCCAAATTCATTGCAGGCAGCCGCAAACCTGGGTTAATGTAGGATTAGTATAAATGGGTGGTTGTTGGTCGGCACAGACTTGGTGGGCTGAAGGGCCTGTTTCAGTGCTGTATCTCTAAAAATAAAAAAAAAACATATTCTTTTTTAATGCTGCTGTGATTTTCTCCAGTATTTCTTGCAGCAATGTCTTAGAGATCCTGGAACGTTGGCAGTCCTACGTGTGGGTGTGGCAGCCAGGAGAGCATACCTAGCACAATGGGTCTTCAGGTCAAGAGGCATCATCTTGGACCTATCTGGAGCAATGCAGGAGGAGGCTGTCACAGGCCTCTGCTGCCCCCTTGCAACAGTATCTGTAGCCTACTGGACCAGGTTCTATCAGCAGCCTGTTGCAGTACAAACAGCCTCAGTCTAAGGCAGGCGACTAGATTATCCCCCTTTATGGAGAAAAAGAAAGGAATCAGAGATTATCAGTAGTTCTGATCAGCAATGTCACTGAGACGTGAGCTTCAGCACCTCAGTATGTTGCAGTGGTTTCTAATTAAATTAAGCACAGCTCAACCAGCAGGGACTCAAGCAGAAAATGATTGCACTCATGAATACTTCATGAGGCTGCATCCACATGAGGTGCTCAGATGAGCTGTTGCTTCCTTAGTAAGTAGTTTGGGTCTACATTAACTAAACTGGTGGATGACTATCTGTGCTGTTAGCATTGGTCAAATAATCACTCACTCCCTGTTTCTTGCGCAAAATCAACTGGCGCCTGAATTGAATTGAGTGAAGTTGAGCTCTTGCAATCAGGCAAACGTTTTAAATATTCAGACATTAAAATAACTTTCCCATAAAATATTCAGGTAAAGACAACACATGATCCATGTGATCTCCTAGACTGGTTTCGGTCGCCTGAGGGGGTCAGGCAGAAATATTCCAAGCGTTTTTTTTCTGTATTGGCCCTTGGTTTTTTCCTTACTCCCTGGAGATTACATGGCTGCAGTGGGGAAGGTGGGCAGTAGACAAACTATCTAGCAATAATACTCCAGTCATCATAGGTGTGGCGCAGGCTTGATGGCTCAGCTAGTCTTCCCCCTGCCCATCACTTTTGTCTGTACGTAAAGGAAGTCGATGTATCTGTCCATAGGTTTAGAAGGTAGCTGCACTGGGTTTCAGTGGGAAGGCGTGCTCCCCAGACCACAGGTTCTCAGGTTTTATCTCTGATCTGTACTCAGTTACCTGAGTTCCTGGTCTTGATTGCTATTCAACAACCCTTGCTGGAAGTTGTGTGCAAGATCAGTGCCTAAAGAACTGTACCCTAGAACTCTGCAGAAAAAAAATATATGAACATGGCACAGTAAATTTTTGAGGCTTTAGAAGGAGAAAGTAGGCAAGAATAGATTGAAATGCAAATTATACAATTTAAAAGTCCCTTGATTAATGCCACCAAAAATCTTTTTCGGCCAATCAATCATTTGCTGTTGCTATGCTAATTCCATGTTTGCTCACTGTGACTATACTTCAAAGGTAATCCAATGGTTGTAAAGCACTTTTGGACATCCTGATAACATAAGACATGTTGCTTTCTTTAGAACTTTGTGGACTGAGCATTGGGACTTCATATAGTCCAGAGAAGGAACATTGCAGTAGCCATGCATCAATTCGTAGATCACGTGTGATAATCAAACCCACGTGGACCAATAGAACTCAGTACTGTAATTGGCATTTCTCTGTAATACTCTTCTCACTTAACTCTCTACCTCAAACACTCATGCATAGATGCACATACACCATGGTACCACTGCCATTCATCCTCTACAGTTTCCCTTGTTCAGTCACACAGATGAAGGGGGAAGCACCCTCCCGAAGATGCCCTGTCACTCACCAAGGCTTCTTCGGCAGTACCTCCCAAACCCACAGCCTCCACTGCCTAGAAGGACATGTGTCAGAGCCAATGTTGCAAGCTTTCATTTTAATAGAGAAGTTGCTAGATTTGGCTGCCAAGTGTCTCGCCCACAAGATGACCCATCTACCCACCTCATCTAGCTTTCAGTGTGAAGTGTGCTTAGGATTGAGCTCTCCTATAATTCGAAGGGGGGAGAGACTTTACCATCATCTGTTAATGACTTTCTCCAGGGACCCAGCCATCGGGTTTTAAAGTCTTTCTCCTAGGAACGGCAGTCAGATAACAGGAATATATATTGGAATTAATAAGCAAAGTGAATTTATTTAAGTGTGAAAATTGAATTCTTTAATGCAGTGAAGCAGAAGCACAAGAAAAATATTAAGTGAAAGAAGGTGAAAGTGTCCTTGTTTAACTGTTCAATAAGGCATAAGAGATATTAAAATCTGAATCATCTTGGCCTAATAATGCATATAGGTTCTCCACACCACACTGATAATAGGTATAACCGTGATCTATTTTCCTAATCAATGTGGACATATCACCTCCAATACAATTAAATGCAGGGCACGTTCTCACACTTAAGGCCATCAAGGAGTGCAGGGACACATTCCAAAGAATTCTTTTGCTTAGGTGGGAAAATGACTAACCATTTTCCTTTTGTCTCCTCTCAGGTCACTGCTCAAGAATGAATCAATCATTTCATTGAATCATAGATACGATACAGCACAGAAAGAGGCCATTCAGCCCATTGTGGCTACGCTGGCTCTTTGATAGATTATCCCCACTCCCCGGCCCTTTCCCCATAGCTCTGCAAATTGTTCCTTGTTAAGAATCTATCCAATTCTATGCTAAAAGTTAATAATCTGATTATCATTAATAACGTAATAATAGAGTTAGTATTGAATTCCGAGCAGCGATTTCAGTCACAGATGAGTGAGTGAAATAGGTGCCACACACATCGCAGCTCTGCACAAAGAATCTTTGTTGATCTTTTTGCAGCAATAGAAATCACAGCCAGATGCATCTCTGCTGCATTTTCTTTGATGTCATTCTGAAATAAATGGCTCTTCTCCCTCACCGAATAAAAGGAAAAGGTTTGCCCAATATTTTTCCTTAAAGCCTGTGCTCCAGTAATTACCTTAAATATGCACATAAACACAGCATCAGTCTGAGGTTAGTCAAACAGCCTTCAGGAGAAGAAAAGAGCCTTTAAGATAAAGGGAAATTATTTGTTGCTGCACAATTCAATGTGTATTCAACAATTCGCATTTATATTGCACTTTTATAGCAGGTATACATAAACGATCCCATGCACTATTTTGAAGAAGAGCAGGGGAGTTCTCCCCGGTGTCCTGTCCAATATTATACCTCAATCAACATTGCTAAAACAGATTATCTGGTCATTACCACATTGCTGTTTGTGGCGACTATATTTCCTACATTATAGCAATAACAGTGGGCTGAATTTTACCATAGTGATAAGGGTCCTGGCGGCAGGCCAGAAAGTGGTGCGAGGTCCCGCCTTGACACTCTGTCAGACCACCGTTGCGATTTTACGGTGGCAGGCAATTCACTGTCTGCCGTTGGGTACGTTGTCCCTTTAAGGGATGAACTCCTGCCTGCAAGAGCTGCCAGCCAATCAGAAGGCCAGTAGCTCAGCAGTACCAGCAATGCCACTGGGAGCAGTGATGACTGCTAGTACTGCAAGAGGTCCTGCAGCATCGAGGAGAGAGAAGACCCTGGGACAGCTGAGAGGGGTTGGGGTCACCAGGGCAGGCCCTGGCAATGGGGTAGGGTGTTGTTGGTGAGGGTGGAGTCTTTCATCAGAGGGACCGCCAGGGGCCCTGGATTACCCCTAAAGGAGGTACCCCATCAACCCCACTAGGAGGACCTGGCAGTGTCTCCCAGCAACAGCAAGCCC
Source organism: Heterodontus francisci (assembly GCF_036365525.1). NCBI lineage: Eukaryota > Metazoa > Chordata > Chondrichthyes > Heterodontiformes > Heterodontidae > Heterodontus > Heterodontus francisci. The sequence continues at coordinate 28,879,012 of NC_090371.1, read as the reverse complement.
CTCCATCTTCTGTAAAATTAAGGTAGAGGTGGGAAGAGGCCTTTAAGTGGCCAATGAATGGCCACTTAAGGGCCTCAATGGTGCTCAGTCTTCCCACCCCGGACTAAACTGGAAGGCATCGAGAAGGCGACTGGCACTCCGCCCCTTGCATTCCTGTGCAATTTTATGCATCCCCGGCACCTCCAAACCTGTCCCATGGGGGCCCATAAAATTCAGTCCTACATTTCAAAAATACCTGATTGGCTTTACAGACAAACATACGAATTAAGAGCAGAAGTAGGCCATTCTGCCCCTCGAGCCTGCTCTGCCATTCAATAAGATCATGGCTGATCTATTTGTGTTTCGAATTCCGCACTCCCATCTATTCCCAATAACATTTGATTCCCTTACCTAACAAGAATCAATCTACCTCAGCCTTAAAAATATTCAATGACCCTGCCTCCACCACCTTCTGAGGTAGAGAGATCCAAGTCCCACAAACCTCTGAGAGAAAAAATTTCTCCTCGTCCCTGTCCTAAAAGGGTGACCCCTAATTTTAAAACAGTGGTCCCTAGTTCTGGACTCACCCACAAGAGGAAACATCCTTTCCACATCCACCTTGTCAAGACCGTTCAGGATCTTATATACTTCAATCAAGTCTCCCCTCACTCTTCTAAAGTCCAGTGAAAACAAGCCCAGTCTGTCCAACCTTTCCACACAAGACAACCCGCTCATTCTAGGTATCAATCTAGTAAACCTCCTCTGTACCGCCTCCAATGCATTTACAAGCTGTAAAGCACTTAAGTATGTCCTGTAATCGCGAAGGGTGCTATTTAAGTACAAGTCTCTTTAAAACCTCTCAAAGTGCTTCTCAGGAGTCTAAATCAGCCAAAAATTAACAACAAGCCAAGGAAGAAGACATTAGAGTGGATCACCAAAAGCTTTATCAAAGGAGCATCATAAAGAAGGAGAGAAACATGGAGAGGCAGAGAAGTTGAGGGAGGGAATTCCAGAGTTTAGGGCCTCGATGTTTGAAGGCATGGCTGCTAATGATGGAGCAATGGAAGTGGAGGATGCAGAAGTAGCCAAAGCTGAAAGAACAGAGCTCTCAGAGGGTTGATGAGCTTGCGCCTTCATATTCGCACCATCACTAAGACAGCCTGTTTCCACTGCCATAGCATCGCCTAGCTTTGCCTCTGTCTCAGTCCATCTGCTGGTGAAATCCTTATTCATGCCTTCATTACCTCTTGACTTGATTATTCCAATGCACATCTAGCTGGTCTCCCACATTCTACCCTCCGTAAACTTGAGGTCATCCAAAACTCTGCTGCCCATGTCTTAACCCATTTCTCGAACACCCCTGTGCTCGCTGGCCTACATAGGCTCCCGGTCAAGCAACGTCTTGATCATTCTCACCCTTGTTTTCAAATCCCTACATGGCCTCGCCCCTCCTTATCTCTATAATCTCCTCTAGCCCCACAGCCCTCCAAGATAACTATGCTCCTCCAATTCTAGCCTCTTGAGCATCTCTGATTTTAATTGCTCTACCATTGCTGGCTGCGCCTTCAGTTGCCTAGGCCCTAAGCTCTGGAAATCCCTCCCTACATTGCTCCACCTATCTACCACACTTCCCTCCTTTAAGGCACTCCTTAAAACCTATCTATTTGACCAAGCACATTTGGAGGCAGGGAGGGCATTTAATCGGGTGGGATGGTAGAGGGTGGAGACCTTCCTGCCTCCACCCCGATTGTCCATAGCGGGAAGGCCCATGGACAGCCTTCCCGTCCCACTGCCAATTGAGGCCCTTAAGGGGCAATTAATGCCCAATTAAGGGCCTCTTCCCACCATCACTGGCATTAACCCAGCAACAGGCTGGCCTGTTGCCATGGAGGGAGCACAAGATGCAAACCCATGCAGGGTTGCTTATGGTCTCGTGCAGGGGGAGGGTTTCTTCGGTCAAAGGTACTCAGTGCCTGATCAAGGGAGCCTGCATTGGGAAAAGGGAGAGCATGCTGAGACCCACCGCCTGCCCTTGCTGCTGACCACCCCCCCAATATCACCTCCCCGGTGACCTCCCACCCCGTAAGACACCTCCCACCATCACTTACCTCTGGCCTAGGCTCTATGATCCTGGGCCTCTGGTGAGTGTTATTCCAGTGCAGCCACCACCTTCCCGGTGGTGCTGCAGGCCTCTGATTGGCCAGCAGCTCTGAGCAGGAGGAACTTCCTGCCCCGGGGTCCTGATCCTGGGAATGTCCCGGCAAAGGCCTCTCAAGTGCCCAATTAGCTCGTCATAGGACAGGCCTTGCCCAAAGGAGGCAATGCAGGTCTCTCATCAGCTCTCCAGCCAGCGGCGAGACTCCCCATCACCTCCAAATGTTCCCCCTTTTGTAGCTCAGTGTCACATTTATTTTTGTTTTATAATGCTCCTGTGAAGGCCTTGGGACATTCTATTATGTTAAAGACACTATATAAATCCAAGTTTTTGTTGTTGTAGTAGCACTGGAGGATATATCATAAATATTGCATACATATTTATACATTAAATGTGTTTTTGTTATAAAAAATTGATTTCCATTTTCTTAAGCATCAGGTTACTTGGAAACGCTTTGTACTGAATTGATTTATAGAGGAAATCTTATCATTGTAATGTTCTGCACTATAATAGAGCAATTGTTTTCACACTTTTTTATCTCTGTGAAAGCCCCTAAAGATAATAGCACATTCTCAGGGAGCCTTTGCAAGTACTGATGCACTCCAAGGAAGGCTCTGTAAATATTAGCACACTCATAGGGAACCTCTTTAAGTGCTGATACAATGCCAGGAACTCCCTGCAGATATTGGCACACTCCCAGCCACTCCCTGAAAGTACATACATATTACCAAGGACCCCTGTAAATACTGACATACTGCTATGGTCTCCCGACAAATGACATCCTGCTACGGACCCCCTATAAATATAACACATTGCGAGGGGCCTGCTGCGAATATTAATACACTCCTGGGGAACTAACAGAATCATTCAAGCATTCCTGGGAACCCTTTGCCAATATTCAATACACCCAAGTATTATCTGTACAATAACCTGGTAAACAGCATTCTGGATTCAGAATGGAATGATGCTGCCTAGGTGGGTACTGCAGACTAACGTTTACTCAAGTGGGTGCAAGCTCAAATCCCACCATGTTCATTTGAGAACTTTGAATTCAGTTTAAACAAAAAGGCCTGAGCTAAAGTGATGCTCAGTTTTCTTCTCTTACCTTATGCAGGTCCTTGTGAACACATCTGACTCTCTCGACTTGTTGGTCACTGTTTGAAGTGGGTTTTTTTTTTAAATGTACAAACAAAGATGGAGTGGGCTGGGGGGAGGTGGGGTATGAACACCTTTCCAAAAAAAGAGACATTTGCCCAACATTTTAAATTGAGCAACTATGCATATTTTCTCCAAATAAACAAGATCCCCTATAAGCCACATCTGCATTGAAACGTAGCGTCTGATATTTTTTGTGGTTCATGTTTTCTATTTGTGTTTGACTGTTCACTATCATCCCACTTGAATTTTACTCAAACTCCACTGTGCACATTATTGTGCCGCAGTTTGATGCCAGTAGCATGAATAATGGAACATGCATAACAACAATATTTTACCAATACATTTGGAAATCAGTGCTACATGTTAAAAAAAATTACTAAGTCAGGCAAGTTGCATCGTGGCAGTGCAGTTGATTAACAGTGCAATTCATCTATTTGTCTGTCAGTGATATGAATTAATGTCACGGACTTGTATCCTTCTGGCATAACACTGAATTCATGCTTCGTATTATAATAATTAAAGTTGAAGTGTTCTTTTTTCCAACTGAGCACCGAGACAACTGCACAAGTTTAAAGTCTGTAAACCACTAATCTGGCTAATTAGATGCACTCGAAAATTAATTTGTTCATTTAAAATTTGGGGAGCAAAGGCCTCACCTCATACTACCCTGCACCAGATGGTTGCCAGTTAGCATTGAAAGGAATTGGTGAATTCAATGTAAATAAAAACAAGAAATGCTGGAACCACTCAGCAGGTCTGGCAGCATCTGTGGAAAGAGAAGCAGAGTTAACGTTTCGGGTCAGTGACCCTTCTTCCGAAGAAAGCCCGTTTGCCCGTTTTGCACTGCACAGTATTCATAGAATTTCACCCCCAATGTGTCCAGCCAGTGCAAGGCCAGGAGAATGTAGATCTACAACAATTAAAATACATTTCCAACATTAAGGCAGTGACTTCACTTCAAAGGTGGAATTTTATGCTCTCCCATGTGGCAGGTTTGGAGGCAGGGAGAGCATAAATCGACCCCCCCACCACTGCCCCTGCCACCATCCTACCTCGGCCCAAATTTAGAAAAGAGCCTTCCCGCCCCACCACTAATTGTGGCCCTTCACTGGGTAATTAACCCCTAATTAAGGGCCTCTTCTTGCTGCAGCCACAATTACCAACGCGGCGGGTGGCCCTGTCACTGCACAGGAAGCACGGCACGAGAAACTGCGCAGGCTTCTTCCTGGCTGCAGGGGAGCAGGGATGGTCCCTCGTTCAAAGGCACTTACTGCCTGAGCGAGGGGCCTGTCATCGGGAAGGGGGAAACCCACCCCACTGCCCTTGCTGCCAACCCCTCTCCACCACAACCCCCACCCTGCGAGACCCCTCCCACCCTGACCTACCTTGACCCTGCTTCCAGTGCCGCCCCTTGGTGTCTGGTCACTGCAGCTACAGCTGCAGCCACAACCTCTGCAGTGGTGCTGCAGCTGCCAGCCTCTGATTGGCCAGCAGCTCTGCAAGACCGGGACTTCTGGTGACAGGGTCCTAAATCATGCAGAAGGGCCACCGCTATCCAGTTAAGTGCCTCATTGGCACAAAATTCAGTGGGCCTTCCAGACAAGAGCCGACACAGGGATCTCGCCGTCAGTTTCTCCTGACATTGAGACCCTCACCGCCAGCACAAAATTCCACCCCAAAAGTCCTTCATTGTCTGTGGGATAACCTGAGGTTCATGCAAGAAATGCAAGGTTTTTTTTCTTTTTACAAGTCAGATGAGGTTGTACTCAGGCCAGATGCAACTTGAGTTCTGTGTCCGGCTCCAGTCAATGAGAAAGAAGTGAGATGTTTTGAACAGCGGTAGCAGTGAGAGTGCGAGCCAGGGGGCAGCTGGGAAGGTAAGTTTCAGTATAAAGTACTTACCTAGCGATTCGGCAGCTTCGGCAGGGTGGGAAAAAAAACTGAAAAAGTGACGTCACAGGAAAGCTGTGACCTGATTGGCTGGTAGGGAATCTATACCGAATTTGAAAATAAAACTGATGAAAATTGATTAAAACACTAATTAACTAATTAATAAGTAGAGTAACTAAACCAGAGGGAGGAGATTACTGTATTTAGACAGCATTTAATATTTATTGTAGAAATCTAGCACTAGGGACCACATAGTGAAGTGTATCATAATTTAGTAAGGATTTAATAAGTATTTATTTATTTTATATCAATTAACTAATTAGTGATAGAAATGACAGTTAGAGGGGTGAAGTGCTTCACTTGTGAGATGTGTGCAGTCCGTGACGCTTCCAGCATTCCGGGCGACTACATCTGCAGGAAGTGTACCCAGTTGCAGCTCCTCACAGACCGCATGGATCGGTTGGAGCGGCAACTGGATGCACTTAGGAGCATGCAGGTGGCGGAAAGCGTCATAGACAGGAGTTTTAGAGAAGTGGTTACACCCAAAGTGCAGGCAGATAGATGGGTGAACGCTAGAAGGGGCAGGCAGTCAGTGCAGGAATTCCCTGTGGCTATCCCCCTCTCTAACAAGTATACCGTTTTGGATACTGTTGGGGGACGAATGGCCGATCAGGGGAAAACAGCAGCAGCCAGAGCAGTGGCACCACGGCTGGCACTGTTGTTCAGCAGGGAGGGACAAAGCGCAGAAGAGCAATAATTATAGGGGACTCTATAGTCAGGGGCACAGATAGGTGCTTCTGTGGACGTGAAAGAGACTCCAGGAAGGTATGTTGCCTCCCTGGTGCCAGGGTCAAGGATGTCTCTGAACGGACAGAGGGCATTCTGAAGGGGGAGGGTGAATAGCCAGAGGTTGTGGTACACATCGGTACCAATGACATAGGCAGGAAGAGTGATGAGGTCCTGCAGGGGGAGTTCAGGGAGTTAGGTAGTAAGGTAAAAAACAGGACCTCTAGGGTTGCAATCTCTGGATTACTCCCTGTGCCATGTGCCAGTGAGGCTAGAAATAGGAAGATAGTGCAACTAAACACGTGGCTGAGCAGCTGGTGTAGAAGGGAGGGTTTCAGATATCTGGACCATTGGACTCTCTTCAGGGATAGATGGGACCTGTACAAGAAGGATGGGTTGCATCTAAACTGGAAGGGCACTAATATCCTGGCTGCAAGGTTTGCTACCGTCACTCGGGAGGGTTTAAACTAGTGTGGCGGGGGGTGGGAACCAGAGCAGTAGGACAGCTAGTGAAGTTAATGAGGAGGACATAGTAAAAAAGGCCAGTAGGACTAAGAGGAAGAGCAGGCAGGGAGATGTTGCTGAGCACAGCGGGACTGGTGGTCTGAAGTGCATTTGTTTCAATGCGAGAAGTATAACAGGTAAGGCAGATGAACTTAGAGCTTGGATTAGTACTTGGAAATATGATGTTGTTGCTATTACAGAGACTTGGTTGAGGGAAGGGCAGGATTGGCAGCTAAATGTTCCAGGCTTTAGAAGCTTCAGGCGGGATAGAGGGGGATGTAAAAGGGGTGGGGGATTTGCATTACTGGTTAAGGAGAATATCACAGCTGTACTGCGGGAGGACACCTCAGAGGGGTCATGCAGCGAGCAAATATGGGTGGAGCTCAGAAATAGGAAGGGTGCAGTCACGATGTTGGGGGTTTACTACAGGCCTCCCAACAGCCAGCGGGAGGTAGAGGAGCAGATATGTAGACAGATTTTGGTAAGATGTAAAGGTCACAGGGTTGTAGTGGTAGGTGATTTTAACTTCCCCAATATTGACTGGGACTCACTTAGTGCTAGGGGCTTGGATGGGGCAGAATTTGTGAGGAGCATCCAGGAGGGCTTCTTGAAACAATATGTAGATAGTCCAACTAGGGATGGGGCCATTCTGGACCTGGTATTGGGGAATGAGCCCGGCCAGGTGGTCGAAGTTTCAGTGGGGGAGCATTTCGGGAGCAGTGACCATAATTCCATAAGTTTTAAGCTACTTGTGGATAAGGATAAGAGTAATCCTCGGGTGAAGGTGCTAAATTGGGGGAAGGCTAATTATAACAATATTAGGTAGGAACTGAAGAATTTAGATTGGGGGCGGCTGTTTGAGGGTAAATCAACATCTGACATGTGGGAGTCTTTCAAACGTCAGCTGATTAGAATCCAGGACCAGCATGTTCCTGTGAGGAAGAAAGATAAGTTTGGCAAGTTTCGGGAAGCTTGGATAACACAGGATATTGTGAGCCTAGTCAAAAAGAAAAAGGAAGCATTTGTAAGGGCTGGAAGGCTAGGAACAGATGAAGCACTTGAGGAATATAAAGACAGTAGGAAGGAACTTAAGCAAGGAGTTCGGAGGGCTAAAAGGAGTCATGAAAAGTCATTGGCAAACAGGATTAAGGAAAATCTCAAGGCTTTTTCTACATATATAAAGAGCAAGGGGGTAACCAGGGAAAGGGTTGGCCCACTCAAGGACAGAGATGGGAATCTATGCGTGGAGCCAGAGGAAATGGGCGAGGTGCTAAATGAGTATTTTGCATCAGTATTCACCAAGGAGAAGGACTTGGTGGATGATGAGCCCAGGGAAGGGAGTGCAGATAGTCTCAGTCATCTCATTATCAAAAAGGAGGAGGTGTTGGGTGTCTTGCAAAGCATTAAGGTAGATAAGTCCCCAGGGCCTGATGGGATCTACCCCAGAATACTGAGGGAGGCAAGGGAAGAAATTGCTGGGGCCTTGACAGAAATCTTTGCATCCTCATTGGCTACAGCTGAGGTCCCAGAGGACTGGAGAATAGCCAATGTTATTCCTTTGTTTAAGAAGGGTGGCAAGGATAATCCAGGAAATTATAGGCCGGTGAGCCTTACGTCAGTAGTAGGGAAACTATTAGAGATGATTCTTCGGGACAGGATTTACTCCCATTTGGAAACAAACGAACTTATTAGCGAGAGACAGCATGGTTTTGTGAAGGGGAGGTCGTGTCTCACTAATTTGATTGAGTTTTTTGAGGAAGTGACGAAGATGATTGATGAGGGAAGGGCGGTGGATGTTGTCTATATGGACTTTAGTAAAGCCTTTGACAAGGTCCCGCATGGCAGACTGGTGCAAAAGGTGAAGTCACACGGGATCAGAGGTGAGCTGGCAAGATGGATACAGAACTGGCTCGGTCACAGAAGACAGAGGGTAACAGTGGATGGGTGTTTTTCTGAATGGAGGGATGTGACTTGTGGTGTTCCGCAGGGTTCAGTGCTGGGACCTTTGCTGTTTGTAGTATATATAAATGATTTGGAGGAAAATGTAGCTGGTCTGATTAGTAAGTTTGCAGACGACACAAAGGTTGGTGGAGTTGCAGATAATGATGAGGATTGTCAGAGGATACAGCAGGATATAGATCGGTTGGAGACTTGGGCAGAGAAATGGCAGATGGAGTTTAATCCGGACAAATGTGAGGTAATGCATTTTGGAAGGTATAATGCAGGTGGGAGGTATATCGTCAATGGCAGAACCCTTAGGAGTATTGACAGGCAGAGACATCTGGGCGTACAGGTCCACAGGTCACTGAAAGTGACAACGCAGGTGGATAAGGTAGTCAAGAAGGCATTCGGCATGCTTGCCTTCATCGGTCGGGGCATAGAGTATAAAAATTGGCAAGTACAGAACCTTAGTTAGGCCACACTTAGAATATTGCATGCAATTCTGGTCGCCACACTACCAGAAGGACGTGGAGGCTTTGGAGAGGGTACAGAGGAGGTTTACCAGGATGTTGCCTGGTCTGGAGGGCATTAGCTATGAGGAGAGGTTGGAAAAACTCTGATTGTTTTCACTGGAACGACGGAGGTGGAGGGGCGACATGATAGAGGTTTACAAAGTTATGAGCGGCATGGACAGAATGGATAGTCAGAAGCTTTTTCCCAGGGTGGAAGAGTCAATTACTCGGGGACATAGGTTTAAGGTGAGAGGGGCAAAGTTTAGAGGGGATGTGCAAGGCAAGTTTTTTACACAGAGGGTGGTGAGTGCCTGGAACTTGCTGCCAGGGGAGGTGGTGGAAGCAGATACGATAGCGACGTTTAAGAGACATCTTGACAAATATATGAATAGGAAGGGAATAGAGGGATATGGGCCCCGGATGTGCAGAAGGTGTTGGTTTCGGCAGGCATCAAGATCGGCGCGGGCTTGGAGGGCCGAATGGCCTGTTCCTGTGCTGTACTGTTCTTTGTTGTCAAGAAGAGCCATGAGGCCGATCCTTAGTATCAACACCTAAGCTATAAGAAAAGATTGGAGAAAGATGGGCTCTTCAGCCTTAAAAGTAGGCATTTGGGAAGTGATTTTGTAGATGTACATTAGATAGAAAATGGTTAGGAAAATATTAATCCAGAATACTTCTTTAATTAAATTGTGCCAGTAGGACAAAGAGACACAATTCAAGCCAATTAAAAGGTAACTTCAGAACAAGATCATAAAGTAGTGATCAACACATGGAACAGACTTCTAAGCAATGTCATAGAGGCAAAATAATTATATGCTGGATTGGGGAGATTATAGGATTTTTTGGGATGGATGACTTAAATGGGCCTAATAGTATTCCTCGTTCTTATGTAGCTTGCAATCTTGTGAACTGAAACATTGCTTATGAGTCCAATCCTGTTCCCTACTAAACCATAAACCAACCTGTTTCTGGCAACAGATATCTACCATGAGCCAGCATCATGTACTGAATGACCACCTGATGCATCACAATGAAAGTCATCAAGTCTCTACTCTCCTTCCTTTGTTGTTGTATCTGTATTGATGTAACTGCTGCTTTATCCATCCATCATCTTGGTATGGAGAAATACATCAAGAGATGCAGGAGCCCTTGGCCCCGATGACACTGTTCTGCTCTCTTCTGTTGTGTTCCACCTTGTCCTGCATGAGAGAGGGTAGAATGTCAGTGATTGTGTGGCACTGTGCTTGGTGATGTGCCTGCCACAGCTGAATAGCTGTAGGTATTTGGAGGCAGTGAGAGGTGGGTATGAGGGTGGCAGCATTGAAAGGTGTGTGAGGATGTGAAGTATCTGGATGTTCAGCATGAGTCCTGAGTGTCAGGGAGTGCTGCTGGATAAGCGATGAGGGTGTGGTGCATTGAGCAATGTGAGAGCTGGTAGGTAGGAGATGTCGTGTGAAGATGCATTCACTGACGTTGGGATCATGAGACCTTTTGTAGCATGGCTGCCAGGTCCTTGGGTTCAGAATCCGGAAGGTGACCTTCCTGGCCATCTGCTCGCACTCTCCTTCTGAGGGTGATCCTTGAGCATCTTCTAGCCCACTGTGAACCCATGGCGTTTCTTCACCTGTCCACCTGCAGTGCTAATACATCCAGCACCCCATCCATTACTATGGTGTTCATTTGTAATAATTCACATTGCAGCAATATTTTTGTGCAGCTTCCCTTTAAGATACAGCCTGCCTTTAGGAAGAGAAGGATTGCTGTACCTCTTGGTCTGCGAACAACGCTGCCAGACCTTCCTGCTGTGCGCAGGGCAACAGACAGGTTTCAGGAGAAGACAATGTGGGAGCTGCTCAGGCCAATGCTACAATCATTCAGATGCAGTGCATACACAAAGTTTGCCTGTTGCCCACTGCATCTGAATGGGCACAGGCAAGTCACGAATCATGGCCCCCACATCCAAAACACTGGCTAACCAAATTCTATCCCTCTGAGTTTAGAAGCAGATGAATGGCCAGGCAAGTAGACCAATTAGCTAGGTTGTCTGAAGAAATTCTAATGTTAAAAAAGTGGCCATGCCAGAAAGGGTTAATAGTCTATAACTATGTAAATGGCCTGTTTGACTTAAGAGATTCAAAAGTTATTCACAAACTTGAGATCCATGTAATAAAGACAATAAAGAATATATTTCATTGTCTACTGACTTCATATTTTTAAATTGCATTGCTAATGTAAATATATGATACATCATTAATCATCATCCCAGGGATTCAAATCCACCTGGTTTGACCAGTGAACTTTGAGAGTATAATGAGTAATGACTGCTCAGATTCCAGTTACAATTAATATTAGTTCAACTGAAATAAATCCTAAAAGCTTTTAGGAGATACAATTGCGAAGGAAGAATCTAAATGAACTCTTTAGATATTCAAATATCATTCACGTTTGGCCAAAACACTTAAAGCTAATCAATCATTTCCAGATCAATATACCATTGAATTCTTCACAAAGGGTTTGTAATGAAACTGAATTAGAAGCAAAATCTGGAAATGCATAAGGAATCGGTTGAAGGAAAGAAAGCAGGAACTTGTTTGACAAAGAGATGTCAAGAGTGCAAGAGGGATGAGAAGACACAAAAGATGCAAAAAGGATGTGAGGAAGAACTTTTTGACACAGCCAGTGGTAATGACCTGGAACTCAGTGTCTACTCGGGTGGTGGAAGTGGAGATGACGAATGGTTTCAAAAGGAAATTGGATGCACACTTCAGGGAAATAAACTTGCAGGGCTATGGGAATAGAATGGGATAACGGGACTGACTGGATTGCTCTACAGAAAGCCGGCAAGGACTCGATGGGCCGAGTGCCGTAAATGACTCTAGGGAATGTACTGAGTAATTGACCCCAGGGATTGGTGCTGGAGCACCACCTCTGCACATGCTCATTAGCACTCCAGTTCCATGCATGCAAAGTGCTCAAACTCCATTTTATATTCTCAGTCTATTTCTTAAATGAGTTTAGAACCACGGCCTTGGTCAGTTACATGCGAACATACGAATTAGGAGCAGGAGTAGACCACTCGGCCCCTTGAGCCTGCTCCACGATTCAATAAGATCATGGCTGATCTGATTATAACCTCAACTCCACAGTCCCCCCTACCTCCGATAAACTTTCACCCCCTTGCTTATCGAGAATGTATCTACCTCTGCCTTAAAAATATTTAAAGAGTCTGCTTCCACTGCCTTTTGAGGGAGAGAGTTCCAAAGACTCACGACCCTCTGAGAGAAAAGTTTCTCCTTATCTCTGTCATAAATGGACGACCCCTTATGTTTCAATAGTGAGCCCCAGTTCTAGATTATCCCACAGGAGGAAACATCCTTTCCACATCCATATTATCAAGACCCCTGAGGATCTTAACTGTTTTAGTCAAGTTGCCCCTTACTCTTCTAAACTCCAGTGGTTACAAGCCTAACCTGTCCAACCTTTCCTCATAAGACAACCCACCCATTCCAGATATTAGTATGGTAACCCTTCTCTTAACTGCTTCCAACGCATTTACATCCTTCCTTAAATAAGGAGACCAATCCTGTACATAGTAATCTAGATGTGGTCTCACCAATTCCCTGTATAACTGAAGCATAACCTCCCTACTTTTATATTTAATTCCCCTCGCAATAAACGATGTGTTTGGATAGGTAAGGAGGGAGGCAGGAATGGTTGGGTGGGAAGGGATAGATGCTGAAATGGTTGGATGAAATGGTGATTTAATTTGGTGCTTTTATGTATCTTGTTTTTTTCTGTTTATCACAGTTTTCCTTTAGTTACTGGTGTGTAAATTCTAGACAGAACTTTGTGTTAACTTCTGCAGGCTTTTTTGCTGATATTTTATTGAAATCAAAGAGAAGATGCATTTTCTGTGGAAAGTGTGTTCTGCACAAAAGAACTTTGCATCCTAAGCACTTTCCACAGTTATATACAGAAATGCTAGGATCAGTAAAAAATCTGTTATTGGACAAAATACTTTAGAAGGGATTAATTTGTAATGTAAATTGTTCCCCCATGGTCTGCAAAGATGAATGTTTTCAAAATATCGACTGCCATGATAAGTTATTCCAGGTTAGGAACCGTAAAGCATTTTGTTGGGGCCGACAAATGGCGAAGGTAATTGATGAAGGAGTGCATGTTTTCGGCTGGGTACAATAATGGGGCTGTCAATGAACAGAACACCAATGTTGAGACTGTCTTTGACTAGAAGAAGAAATTGCATTTACATAGTGCCTTTCACATTCTCAATGCAGCCTAAAGCTCTTCACAGCCAGTGTATTGTTTCTGATATGTAGTCACCGTAGTTGCATAAGTAAACATTTTGCACGCAGCTCAGTCAAATAAACAGTAGTGAAGTAGTGACTAGTTAATCTGTTTGGGTGGTGACAGGGAACAGGGAGGAGAACTGCTTCTAATAATGTCATGGGGTCTTTTGCATCCACCTGAACAGGCAGGTGGGGTTTGGGCTTAACTTTTCATCTGAAAGGTGACAACCTTTGAAGTGCTGAGGCGTCAACATAGATTATGTGCTGAAATCTCTGGAATGATGTTTGAACACAGAATCTTCTGACTCAGAGATGAGCGTCCAGCCACTGAGCCAAGGTGACACAAGGTGCTTTGATGAGATTATCCCGCTGGGTATATGGTTGGATTTCATCAACCAGGTATGTGGTTGGTTGCCTTTGGCTAGATAGATGATGGACAACGTTCAGCTGGATATGTGGCAGGACTGTCTTTAGCTGGATATGCAGTGGGGTTGTCTTTTACTGGGTATGTAATGGGACTGCATTGAACTGAGCAGGTGGTGTAGCTGTCGCCAGATGGCTATCCTTATGTCAATTTGAAATTGGCAACCTTCCTGGTCTTGCATGTTGAACCTGGCAGGGCAGTGCAATTGGAAAGCCAAATCACGAGTCCTGACTAGTGCTGTCATTTTTTTTTTAATGCCTTCAGATGCTGGGATCCATGTGCGAAACAGGAAGCACCTCAACCCAATTTGATATGAGAGCCAGGTGAAAACATATTTGTGATACCACTCAAGCAGCACTTTTCAACTTGGACTTTCTGACTTGGAGGCTCAGCATAACAGGTACCTAAAGGATATGTTGTGACTCCAGAAGGTGAAGACAGACAGGCAAATAGAATCAAAAACAGTGTTTTATGGGAAGCGTATTTTAGACAAAAATGCATCCCCTCAGAGTGCTCATCCTGCTTTACCATGTTTATGTGGAGTGGTGTTGCTATCACAACAAAGTTAATGCATTCTTGTAAAAGCAAGGAAAGAATCTAAGTATTGTTTCTGATATGAGCACAGACATAACAAAAAGCAAAAAGAAACCCTGAATTAACTTTAAGATTGGCTCATAAAGCTTATCTATATAGAATGTACAGCACAGTAACAGGCCCAACTGGTCTATGCCAGTGTTCACGCTACACACAAGCCTCTTACCAACCCGCTTCATCTAACCCTTTCAACGTAACCTTCTATTCCTGTCTCACTTCTGCACTTATCTAGATTCCCTGTAAATTCATCCACTTGCCTCAACGACTCCATGTGGCAGCAAGCTCCAGAGTTTAAACATTCTCTGGGTAAAGAAGTATCTCTGAAATTCCCGATTAGATTTATTAGTGACTACCTGATAGTTATGGTCCTTACTTGCTCACCACCTCCACCACCACCCCCCTCCCCACCCCCCACCCACTAACAAGAGTCTAGTTACCTTACAGCTCTGATGACTGGAAATACAAAGTTACTTCAGCTATCATTATTCTTTTATTCTTCTTCAGTAGTTCTGATGAAAGGTCACTGACCTGAAACATTAACTCTACTTCTCTCTCCACAGATGCTGCCAGACCTGCTGAGTATTTCCGGCATTTCTTGTTTTTATTTCCGATTTCCAGCATCCGTAGTATTTTGCTTTTATATCATTATTCTTTTGACTTGTTTCATTCCCTGCTTTCCTGTTGTAGTGTTTTGGAATTGCAATTGCATTGTGCATTGTGTACTCTAGAGGCTGCTCTAGAACACATATGCTAGCAAAGAGAAAGCGAAAATAAGAATAAAGGGAGAATACTTTGTGTTCAGCTGCTACAGTCTTTGTCTCTCTGTCTTTGCCTCATGTCTTATATTATACTTGGCTAAACCTCACTCCAGTCCCAAGGACAACACACCTGTTACATCTCGATGGATATTTTTTCACTGTCCTCTTCACTTAGCTAAATCCCTATACGCATATCATTATTTGAAACAAACTAGTGCCCGCATTAAAATAACTGCACAGAGAGACTGAGTGGGAATGTGTTATGTTCATATGCGACCAGAGGTTGCGGTGAAAAATATTAGATGATTTTTTTTTGTGACTTGTTGCAGTCCTTCTTTGCCATACCATCTCCCTCCCTTTACATCAGTAGATAGTTTAGTCCTTTTTTTCTAAAAAAAATTAGAAATGAATTTTGTGCCCGCCACAGTAAGGAAGATTAGCATTCATGTAGTCAGTCCACAATCAGGTCAACGAGTGCACCTGTGACAAAGCTCGAGATAGAGCTGATCTCCTTGCTGTGATTTCCCTCAAGGAGGTTGTTCATGGCTTTCTCAGTTCTTGCTCACTATCTTATTTAAACTGGAGACCGAGGCACAACGCCTGGGAGGTTCTGGAGAAAGCTTTCCCAGTCACTAAACAAAAAACAAGTTTGGAATTAAAGCCCTAGATGAGAAACTGGACAGCTCCCTGCCAGACTGCTTCGATCTTAAAAGGAGGCAGGTAGGCACACACATGACCTTCTGAGCTTCCCCCAAAAAATTTCTTGAAATGTGCCCTCATTGCTGAACTGCAGTGGCTCCTGACTGGAACATAAAACTCTATAAAAACATTGTATTCTAGAGTGAGCTTCTTCGCCTGCCAGGATTTTGGTCTGGTCATTTGCCAGGGCAGAGAGTCCCAGCAATTCAGGCTGAGCCACTCAAGCCTACCAGACCAGGCACACCCAGAAACTTCACACTTTCATAATCCCCTACCCAGAACTGTTCAAAGCTATGTAGTTTTGATGTAACAGTGCAAACCAAGGCCATCTCTCAGTGCTCACCCCTTCCCTTAACCGAGTTGCTATCAAAAGAGTCGGGAGCAGTTCAGGCACGCCGGAGTTTTGAAAAAAAAAGTCAACAGTGACATCACAGGAAAGCGACAAGGTGATTGGTTGGTGAGTAACAGCTGTGAGGGAATAACTCGAAAAAGCTGTGTTCGTAACGAAAGTAAAGAGAAAGGTCCACAGTTCTTTTTGATATAGTAGGTAGTGTTTTTTGGGGGGGAACCAAGATACCTGGTGTAAATAAACAAATTTTTGGGTAATTTAAGGGAGTAAAAACAGAGTGAAAAAACCAAAGAATTACATCACAGGAAAATTGTAAAATCATTGGTTGGCAAGTAACTGCTAATTTGAATTACCGATTCTAAGTTGATTTCAGATTAAAGGTGAATAGGAGAAATATTTGACAGATTAAAATCTAAAGACCAGTCGGAAATTTAAAAAACAAATTAAAATCTAATTAAATAAAATAGAGATGCAGGGCCAGGCGATGTGTTGTACCTGCATGATGTGGGAGCTGGTGGACCCCATTCTGGTTCCTGGTGAACACATCTGTAGCAAGTGTTCGTTGCTCGAGGAACTCCGGCTCAGAGTTGATGAGCTGGAGTCTGAGCTTCGGACACTGCGATACATCAGGGAGGGGGAGAGTTACCCGGACGCTGTGTTACAGAAGGCAGTCACAGCCCATAGATCAACTGTTTTTTTTTATTCATTCACGGGATGTGGGCGTCGCTGGCCAGGCCAGCATTTATTGCCCAAACCTAATTGCCCTTGAGAAGGTGGTGGTGAGCTGCCTTCTTGAACCGCTGCAGTCCATGTGGGGTAGGTATACCCACAGTGCTGTTAGGAAGGGAGTTCCAGGATTTTGACCCAGCGACAGTGAAGGAACGGCGATATAGTTCCAAGTCAGGGTGGTGTGTGACTTGGAGGGGAACTTGCAGCTGGTGGTGTTCCCATGTATTTGCTGCCCTTGTCCTTCTAGTTGGTAGAGGTCGCGGGTTTGGAAGGTGCTGTCGAAGGAGCCTTGGTGCATTGCTGCAGTGCATCTTGGAGATGGTACACACTGCTGCCACTGTGCGTCGGTGGTGGAGGGAGTGAATGTTAGCAGATGGGGTGCCAATCAAGCGGGCCGCTTTGTCCTGGATGATGTCGAGCTTCTTGAGTGTTGTCGGAGCTGCACCCATCCAGGCAAGTGGAGAGTATTCCATCACACTCCTGACTTGTGCCTTGTAGATTGTGGACAGGCTTTGGGGAGTCAGGAGGTGAGTTACTCGCCTCAGGATTCCTAGCCTCTGACCTGCTCTTATAGCCACGGTATTTATATGGCTACTCCAGTTCAGTTTTCGGTCAATGGTAGCCCCTAGGATGTTGATAGTGGGGGATTCGGTGATGGTAATGCCGTTGAATGCTAAGGGGAGATGGTTAGATTCTCTTTTGTTGGAGATGATCATTGCCTGGCACTTGTGTGGCGCGAATGTTACTTGCCACTTATCAGCCCAAGCCTGGATATTGTCCAGGTCTTGCTGCATTTCTAGACAGACTGCTTCAGTATCTGAGGAGTTGTGAATGGTGCTGAACATTGTGCAATCATCAGCGAACATCCCCACTTCTGACCTTATGATTGAAGGAAGGTCATTGATGAAGCAGCTGAAGATGGTTGGGCCTAGGGCACTACCCTGAGGAACTCCTGCAGTGATGTCCTGGAGCTCAGATGATTGACCTCCAACAACCACAACCATTTTCCTTTGCGCTAGATATGACTCCAGCCAGCGGAGGGTTTTCCCCCTGATTCCCATTGACCTCAGTTTTGCTAGGGCTCCTTGATGCCATACTCGGTCAAATGCTGCCTTGATGTCAAGGGCAGTCACTCTCACCTCACCTCTTGAGTTCAGCTCTTTTGTCCATGTTTGAACCAAGACTGTAATGAGGTCAGGAGCTGAGTGGCCCTGGCGGAACTCAAACTGAGCATCACTGAGCAGGTTGTTGCTAAGCAAGTGCCGCTTGATGGCACTGTTGATGACATCTTCCATCAGTTTACTGATGATTGAGAGTAGGCTAATGGGGCGGTAGTTGGCCGGGTTGGATTTGTCCTGCTTTTTTTTGTGTACAGGACATACCTGGGCAATTTTCCACATTGCAGGGTAGATGCCAGTGTTGTAGCTGTACTGGAACAGCTTGGCTAGGGGCGCGACAAGTTCTGGAGCACAGGTCTTCAGTACTATTGCCGGAATATTGTCAGGGCCCATAGCTTTTGCCTTCAGTTGTTTCTTGATATCACGTGGAGTGAATCGAATTGGCTGAAGGTTGACATCTGTGATGCTGGGGACTTCAGGAGGAGGCCAAGATGGATCATCAACTCGGCACTTCTGGCTGAAGATTGTTGCAAATGCTTCAGCCTTATCTTTCGCACTGATGTGCTGGGCTCCCCCATCATTGAGGATGGGGATATTTGTGGAGCCACCTCCTCCAGTTAGTTGTTTAATTGTCCACCACCATTCACAACTGGATTTGGCAGGACTGCAGAGCTTAGATCTGATCCGTTGGTTATGGGATCGCTTAGCTCTGTCTATTGCATGCTGCTTACGCAGTTTGGCATGCAAGTAGTCCTGGGTTGTAGCTTCACCAGGTTGACACCTCATTTTGAGGTATGCCTGGTGATGCTCCTGGCATGCCCTCCTGCACTCTTCATTGAACCAGGGTTGGTCTCCTGGCTTGATGGTAATGGTAGAATGGGGGATATGCCGGGCCATGAGGTTACAGATTGTGGTTGAGTACAATTCTGCTGCTGCTGATTGCCCACAGCGCCTCATGGATGCCCAGTTTTGCATTGCTAGATCCGTTCGAAATCTATCCCATTCAGCATGGTGATAGTACCACACAACACGATGGACAGTATCCTCAATCTGAAGGCGGGACTTCGTCTCCACAACAACTGTGCGGTGGTCACTCCTACCAATACTGTCATGGACAGATGCATCCGCAGCAGGCAGATTGGTGAGGACAAGGTCGAGTATGTTCTTCCGTCTTGTTGGTTCCCCCACCACCTGCCGCAGACCCAGTGTCGCAGCCCTGTCCTTTCGGACTCGGCCAGCTCGGTCAGTAGTGGTGCTACCGAGCCACTCATGGTGATGGACATTGAAGTCCCCCACCCAGAGTACATTTTGTGCCCTTGCCACCCTCAGTGCTTCCTCCAAGTGGTGTTCAACATGGAGGAGTACTGAGTCATCAGCTGAGGGAGGGCGGCAGGTGGTAATCAGTAGGAGGTTACCTTGCCCATATTTAACCTGATGCCATGAGACTTCATGAGGTCCGGAGTCGATGTTGAGGACTCCCAGGGCAACTCCCTCCCTACTGTATACCACTGTGCCACCACCTCTGCTGGGTCTGTCTTGCCGGTGGGACAGGACGTACCCGGGGATGGTAATGGCAGTGTCTGGGACATTGTCTGTTAGGTATGATTCCGTGAGTATGACTATGTCAGGCTGTTGCTTGACTGGTCTGTGGGACAGCTCTCCCAACTTTGGCACAAGCCCCCAGATGTTAGTAAGGAGGACTATGCAGGGTCGACAGGGCTGGGTTTGCCGTTGTCGTTTCCGGTGCCTAGGTCGATGCCGGGTGGTCCGTCCGGTTTCATTCCTTTTTATAGACTTCGTAGCAGTTCGGTACAACTGAGTGGCTTGCTAGGCCATTTCAGAGGGCATGTAAGAGTTAACCACATTGCTGTGGGTCTGGAGTCACATGTAGGCCAGACCAGGTAAGGACAGCAGATTTCCTTCCCTAAAGGACATTAGCGAACCAGATGGGTTTTTACAACAATTGACAATGGTTTCATGGCCATCATTGGACTAGTTTTTAATTCCAGATTTTTATTAAGTTCAAATTTCACCTTCTGCTGTGGTGGGATTCGAACCCATGTCCCCAGAGAAATACCCTGGGTCTCTGGGTTACTAGTCCAGTGATAATACCACTACGCCACCGCCTACCCTACCGTGAATTCATCCAGTGGTCAGGGACAGGAGGGTGTGACTATGAGTGTAGCAGGTAGAGGGATCCAGGAGGTAGTGCTGCAGGAGCTTCAGCCATTTATGGGTGGCGCAGTGGTTAGCACCGCAGCCTCACAGCTCCGGGGACCCGGGTTTGATTCTGGGTACTGCCTATGCGGAATTTGCAAGTTCTCCCTGTGTCTGCGTGGGTTTTCGCCGGGTGCTCCGGTTTCCTCCCACATCCAAAGACTTGCAGGTGGTAGGTAAATTAGCCGTTGTAAATTGCCCCTAGTGTAGGGAGGTGATAGGGAATATGGGATTACTGTAGGATTAGTTTAAATGAGTGGCTGTTGGTCGGCACAGACTCGGTGGGCCGAAGGGTCTGTTTCAGTGCTGTATCCCTAAATAAAATAAATAAATAAAATTGTCCTTGTCCAGCATGTTCGAGATTCTTGGTCCCTGTGTGGACGAGAACAGAGGCTGTCAGGAGGATGAGCAAACTGACCACAGCACCATGGTACAGGGAGCCATTCAAGTGGGGGGAGAAAAGAGAAATGTAGCCATAATCGGGGTTAGTATAGTTAGGGGCATAAACACTGTTCTCTGTGGCCTGGATCGAGAGTCCCAAAGGCTCTACTGCCTACCTGGTGCCAGGGTTCAGGATATCTCATCTGGGCTGCAGAGGAACTTGGAGTGGGAGGGGAAAGATCTGGTTGTCGTGGTCCACGTAGGTACCAACGATATAGGTAGAATGAGTTAGAGGTTCTGCTGAGGGAATATGAGCAGCTAGGGGCTAAATTAAAAAGCAGAACCAAAAAGGTAATAATCTCCAGATTACTACCTGAGCCACGAGCAAATTGGCAAAGGGTCAATAAGATTAAAGAGGTAAATGCGTGGCTCAAAGATTGGGGTGGGAGAAATGGGTTCGAATTCGTGGGACATTGGCGCCGGTACTGGGGCAGGAGGGAGCTGTTCCGGTGGGATGGGTTCCACCTGAATCATGCTGGGACCAGAGTCTTGGCGATTCGTATAACTAGGGCTGTAGATAGGGCTTTAAACTAAATAGTGGGGGGGAGGGTTCAGTTGCATGGAAAAACAGGAAGTTAAAGGAGAAGGTAGGAGCGCAGGTTAGTGGTGAGGCTGATTGTTACCAAACTGCAAGAAGTATACTGGTTAAACCAGAAGAGAGAAATAATATACAGGCGAATAAAGCATCAGTGCTGAGGGACAGGTTCGGGGTATAGCGCAAATAAGAGTTCTATATACAAATGCACAGAATGTAAGGAATAAACTAGATGAACTGCACACGCAAATTCAAATGGAAAATTATGATGTGATGGCCATCGCCGAGACGTGGCTGCAGGATGGTCGGGACTGGGAACTAAATATACCTGGTTATAAAGTTTACAGGAGGGACAGGGAAAGTGGCAGAGGGGGTGGAGTAGCCTTACTGATTAGAAATAAGATCACCTCATTGGTGAGAGAGGATATAATGAGGGGAAAGCATCCAGTGGAGACCTTAAGGGTGGAATTGAGGAACAGAAAAGGATCTAGAACTGTAATGGGTGTTGTGGAGAGACCCCCTGGTAGCAGTTCTGAGGTGTTAGATTGTATCAATGCACAAATTAGGCAAGTGTGTAACAAAGGCAGTGTAGTATTAATGGGAGATTTTAACTTACACATAGATTGGGAGAGGCAGACTAGCACCTGCCAGAAAGGCAGTGAATTTCTGGAATGTGTCTGGGATAGTTTTCGACAGCAATATGTCCGAGATGTAACAAGGGGACAGGCAATATTAGATTTAGTTATGAGTAATGAGCCAAATTTAAATAGTAGCCTAACTGTGCGTGAACATTTATCAAATAGCGATCACAACATGATCGAATTCAAGATAGCGTTTGAAAGTGAAAAGCATGAATCAGCAATTAAAATTTTAGATTTGGGTAAGGCTGACTTTACCAGGATGAGACAGAGATTATCCACGATAAACTGGGTAGATCTGTTAATGGGTCAAACGACTGAAGAACAGTGGAGAATATTTAAAGAAACATTTAATGAAATACAGAGCGAGTATATACCCGAGAGGAAAAAGCTCCACTTCACAGAAAAAACAGTCATGGACAACTAAAGAGGTTAGGGATAGCATAAAACAAAATGAAATGGCTTACAAAAATGCAAAACGCAGCACAGATCCGGCCGAATGGGATCAATAAAAAGACCAGCAAAGGGTCACAAAGCAGCTTATAAGAGCTACTAAAAGAGATTATGAAAGGAAACTTGCAAGGGACATCAAAATCAATCAGAAGAAATGTTATAGTTACATAAAGGGAAAGCGGGTGGTCAAGAGCAATGTAGGCCCATTAAAAGCTAAAACTGGAGATATTGTCAATGATAATGGGGAAATGGCAGACATGTTGAACAATTACTTTGCCTCAGTATTTACAGTTGAAAAGGAGGATAACTTGCCTGAAGTCCCGAAAAAATTAATAGCCGATAGGGGACAGGGACTTAATACAATTAACCTAAGTAAATCATCTGTAACAAGGAAATTAATGGAACTAAAGAGTAAGAAATCCCCAGGACGTGATGGTTTCCATCAAGGGGGTTAAAGGAATTAGGGAAGCACATTGTAGATGCCCTAACTATAGTCTTTCAGAGTTTCCTAGATTCAGGAATGGTCCCTCTGGATTTGAAAGTTGCACATATCACTCCACTTTTTAAGAAGGGTGAAAGGGGGAACCAAGGAAATTACAGACCAGTTAGCCTGACATCTGTGGTGGGCAAGTTGCTGGAGTCTATAGAGTGACTGAAAACCTAGAAAAAATTCAGTTAATCAGGGACAGCCAGCATGGATTCATGACGGGAAGGTCATGCCTGACAAATCTCATTGAATCTTCTGAAGAAGTGACTAAGGTAGTGGACAGTCTATGGATGTTATTTATATGGACTTCCAGAAGACATTTGATAAAGTCCCATATAAGAGACTTTTAACTAAGGTAGAAGCCCATGGAGTTGAGGGCAAATTATTGACATGGTTAGAAAGTTGGTTGAGTGGTAGGCGACAGAGAGTGGGGATAATGGGTAAGTACTCTGATTGGCAGGATGTGACTAGTGGTGTCCCGCAGGGATCTGTGTTGGGACCTCAATTATTCACATTATTCATTAATGACTTGGATGATGGCATAATAGGTCATATATCCAAATTTGCTGATGATACAAAGTTAGGCGGCATTGTAGACAGTCTAGATGATAGCATAAAATTGCAAAGAGATATTGACAAACTAGGTGAGTGGGCAAAACTGTTGCAGATGGATTTCAATGCAGCCAAGTGTGAGGTTGTCCATTTTGGACCAAAAAGGGATAGAGCAGGGTACTTTCTAAATGGTAAGAGATTAAGTACAGAGGATGTCCAAAGAGACTTGGGGGTTCAGGTGTGTAGATCTTTAAAATGCCACGAGCAAGTGCAGAAAATAATCAAAAAGGCTAATGGAATGCTAGCCTTTATATCTAGAGGATTGGAGTATAAAGATACAGAGGTTATGCTGCAACTGTACAAAACCCTGGTTAGACCCCACTTGGAGTATTGTGAGCAGTTCTGGGCACCACACCGTAGGAAGGATATATTGGCCTTGGAGGGAGTGCAAAGTAGGTTTACAAGAATGAGACCTGGACTACAGGGGTTAAGTTACGAGGAGAGATTACACAAATTAGGTCCGTTTTCACTAGAATTTAGAAGGTTAAGGGGTGATCTGATTGAAGTCTTCGAGATATTAACAGGAAAAGACAGGCTAGATAAAGATAAACTATTTCCACTGGTTGGAGATTCTAAAACTAGGGGGCATAGTCTAAAAATTAGGACCAGACGGTTCAGGAGAGATGTTAGGAAGCACTTCTTCACGCAAACAGCAGTTGAAGCTCGAACTGTTATTAATTTTAAATCTGAGATAGATAGATTTTTGTTAAGCAAAGATATAAAGGGATATGGGCCAATGGTAGGTATATGGAGTTAGGCCGCAGATCAGCCATGATCTCATTGAATGGCGGGACAGGCTCAAGGGGTTGAATGGCCTACTCCTGTTCCTATCTTCCTATGTTCCTATGAGTCAAACAAAGAAGACCACAACCATAAAAGGAGTTTCCTGCCAATGGAAAATTCCAAAGATCAAGATTAGTCCGTTTTCTTTTTGCCTGTTCATTGTTCTCAAGTTTGCCCCAGTGTGACCTTTATTCTTTTTTTAAATTTTAATCTCCCTGACTAGAATTCAAGTAACGGTGAAAATTTAACCAAAACATACAGACGCCAATGTAGGGTTCCTGCTGACCTCCAGGCAATGCTGGTACTGGTTTAGGAGATACATATGGAGACAATTTCTGGCCTTATTGTTCAAAGGGATTACTTGTACAGGAATGTTTGTCAGTGAGGGCTTCAAACCGAGAATTCTCATTTGAAAAACATAACAGTACCAAGCCACTGGACTATACACGTCCACTCAGCGTTAATATAGGGCGGCACAGTGGCGCAGTGGTTAGCACCGCAGCCTCACAGCTCCAGGGACCCGGGTTCGATTCCGGGTACTGCCTGTGTGGAGTTTGCAAGTTCTCCCTGTGTCTGCGTGGGTTTTCTCCGGGTGCTCCGGTTTCCTCCCACAAGCCAAAAGACTTGCAGGTTGACAGGTAAATTGGCCATTATAAATTGTCACCAGTATAGGTAGGTGGTAGGGAAATATAGGGACAGGTGGGGATGTTTGTTGGGAATATGGGATTCGTGTAGGATTAGTATAAATGGGTGGTTGATGTTCGGCACAGACTCGGTGGGCCGAAGGGCCTGTTTCAGTGCTGTATCTCTAATCTAATCTAATCTATAGGAAAATAATTTCAACAATTTGGTTTTTTTTTCGGCATCACTGCAAGTCCATGCTCAATTTGTTCATTAATTAAGCCTTAGTTCACTCTTGATGCATACAGAAATTGGATTCTCCACTTTCTAATCCAGTCACATCCAATACCACTATAAATGATTAGACACTCTATGATTATTTTGGTTTAATAGCTTTGATCTTTTGACCTTCCATTTGGAATGCTGGCTACGGACCATGTCATTAAAATGTAGCAACTCTGCCCAATCTGCGCAGAGCAGTCAGCACAGTCGGTCCCCCAAAGTATAATTTCAAAAGTATACCTAGTGTGTCTTGATCTCATTGCTGGGTGGGGGGGGAGGTGGTTGCAGGGAACAAGAACAACCTGTAGAATTATATATCCAGAGAGTGAAGGAGCTAGGAAGGAAAGTTCAGAGGTGCAGTGACCAATGGTGCGTTAACAAAGTAGAAAGGGATAAGAAAGGGTGCAAAGAAGAGAATCTAGCGGTGAGATAGGAATCACTTTTCGGGCAACACATTTCTTCCTGTCTGAGAAAAGCCTCTCTGAGTTATGGGACAAGCATTCATTGGGCGTTACAGACTGATCAAAGCTATTGAGGGGATTAGCAGTGTTTGACATCAATGAGCAAATGACAAGGCTGCCTTAGCAAAGGAGGAGACGTAGGCATTCATTCCACTGGAGGTTAGAGAAGAGCATGGAGGCAACAATGTCAATAAATGCGGATAAGTCTATGGGTTGAGCTATCAAAGGTAAGAGATCGTTGCTATTGGTTAGATTTGCAGGAGATATGAAGGAACTGGCTTGCCTCTGGTTGTTAATGTGAACAAAAGTAGTGTGGATCTAAAGCAGGTTTTTTATTCACACTGACATTTTCATGCACATTAAAAAGCAAAGGAAAATGTGCATGTATGTCTTTAAAAAATCAAAAGAAATAAGATTTTCGTTGCATATTGAAGGGCAATGAATAATGTGATTCAATCCTTGCAGTATCAGAGGACCTGAGGTTGTGAACACTGAGAATGAAGGAAGTTGATGCATATGGATTGGAATCATCAGAAAAGGAAATGATTGGAGAGGCCACTGATATGGAAAAACAGCATAGTAGGAGTGAAGTAGAACCTGGGAGTTAATGGAAAAAGAGCTTGCGGATCAACCATTAACAAGGATATAGGGATTAGGAGGCAACTGGATAGCCATGAAAATAGCTTTGTGTTACGGGCAAGCGAGGAGGGGTCGAAGGGCTTCTCTTTTTTTTTCCCTCTCCTTGTTTGACCACAACAGTTTAATTCTTTATAAAAGTTGAGATACTGGCCAATTCAGCAAGTGTTTGATTGCTTACTTGCTATGATCATAACAAGAACAAATCAGACAGGTTTTCTTCAGTTAACAAAACCAAAACTAAACTCATAAAAATAATAAACTAGGTGCCAACTTCTACTCACACACACACACACACACACTGGAGGTTTACACACTACAGGGTGGGGAATGGCAGATTGGTTGAGTAAAAGTCCATAGAAAAAAAAAGGGTATACAATCTGTGGCGTTTGGTGATTTGCTGGCTTCTAGCTGAATTTGTTGGTCCTGAGGCTTTTAGTTTGAAGAGGTAGATGACTGGTTTGGTGGGTCTCTTGGAATCAGCGATGCATTTCCTCCAACGGGGTTTCTGATTGTAGCTGGAGTATGCAAAGGTGGTCAGTCAACAGGCAGGATTTGAAAGCTTTCAAGCTGGAATATAGAAAGAGAGAGAGAGAGAGAGACCCCCATTTGGTTCTGTATGTGTTAGAGTCCAGAAACATAGAAACATAGAAAATAGGAGCAGGACTAGGCCATTTCGCCTTTCAAGCCTGCTCCGCCATTCATTATAATCATGGCTGATCATCCAACTCAGTAACCTGTTCCCGCTTTCGCCCCATACGCTTTGATCCCTTTCGCCCCAAGAGCTATATCTAACTCCTTCTTGAAAACATACAATGTTTTGGCCTCAGCTGCTTTCTGTGGTAGTGAATTCCACAGGCTCACCACTCTCTGGGTGAAGAAATTTCTCCTCATCTCAGTCCTGAAAGGTTTACCCCATATCCTTAGACTATGACCCCTGGTTCTTGCCACCCCACCATCGGGAGCATCCTTCCTGCATCTACCCTGTAAAATCCAGTTAGAATTTTATAGGTTTCTATGAGATCCCCCCTCATTCTTCTCAACTCCAGCGAATATAATCCTAACCGACTCAATCTCTCCTCATACGTCAGTCCTGCCATCCCAGGAATCAGTCTGGCAAACCTTTGCTGCACTTTTTCCATAGCAAGAACATCCTTCCTCAGATAAGGAGACCAAAACTGCTCACAATATTCCAGGTGTGGCCTCACCAAGGCTCTGTATAATTGCAGCAAGACATCCCTGATCCTGTACTCGAATCCTCTCACTATGAAGGCCAACATACCATTTGCCTTTTTTACCGCCTGTTGCACCTGCATGCTTACCTTCAGCGACTGGTGTACGAGAACACCCAGGTCTTGTTGCATATTCCCCTCTCTCAGTTTATAGCCATTCAGATAATAATCTGCCTTTATGTTTTTGCTACCAAAGTTGCTACCTCACATTTATCCACATTATACTGCATCTACCATGCATTAGCCCTCTCACTCAACTTTTCCAAACCACCCTGAAGCCTCTCTACATCCTCCTCACAACTCACCCTCCCACCCAGTTTTGTGTTATCTGCAAATTTGGAGATATTACATTTACTTCCCTCATCTAAATCATTAATATATATTGTGAATAGCTAGGGTCCCAGCACCGATCCCTGCAGTACCCTGCTAGTCACTGCCTGCCATTCGGAAAAAGACCCTTTATCCCTACTCTTTGTTTCCTGTCCGCCAACCAATTTTCCATCCTTCGCAATATCCAGTTGCCAATCCCATGCGCTTTAATTTTACACGCTAATCTCTTATGTGGGACTTTGCCGAAAGCCTTCTGAAAGTCCAAATAAACCACATCCACTGGATCCCCCTCATCAACTCTACTAGTTACATATTCGAAGAATTCTAGTAGATTTGTCAAGCATGATTTCCCTTTCGTAAATCCATGCTGACTCTGCCCAATTCTACCACTGTTCTCGAAGTTGTCTGCTATAAAATCTTTGATAATGGACTCGAGAATTTTCCCCACTACCAACATCAGGCTGACTGGTCTTTCTCTCTATCTCCTTTTTTAAATAGTGGGGTTACATTCGCTTCCCTCCAATCTGTAGGAACTGTTCCAGAGTCTATAGAATCTTGAAAGATGACCACCAATGCATCCACTATTTCTAGGGCCACCTCCCTAAGTACTCTGGGATGCATACCATCAGGCCCTGGGGATTTTTCGGCCTTCAATCCCATCAATTTCTCCAACACCATTTCTCTACTAATACGGATTTCCTTCAGTTCCTCTCTCTCACTAAGCCCTGTGTTCCCCAACATTTCTGGTATGATATTTGTGTCCTCCTTTGTGAAGACAGAACCAAAGTCTGCATTTAGTTGGTCAGCCATTTCTTTGTTCCCCATAATAAATTCCCCTGTTTCTGACTGTAAGGGACCTACATTTGTCTTCACCAAACTTTTTCTCTTCACATACCTGTAGAAACTTTTACAGTCAGTTTTTATGTTCCCTGCAAGCTTGCTCTCGTACTCTATTTTTCCCTTCTTAATCAATCCCTTGGTCCTCCTTTGCTGAATTCTAAACTGTTCCCAATCCTCAGGTCTGTTGTTTTTTCTGGCAAATTTATATGCTATCTCTAATGCTATCTCTAATTTCCCTTATAAGCCATGGTTTGGCTACCTTTCCCGTTTTACTTTTGCGCCAGACAGGGATAAACAATTGTGGTAGTTCATCCATGCGCTCTTTAAATGTTTGCCATTGCCTATCCACCGTTATCCCTTTTAGTAACGTTTCCCAATCCGTCATAGCCAACTCGCGCCTCATACCTTCGTAGCTTCCTTTACTAAGATTCAGGACCCTAGTCTCAGAATCAACTACGTCACTCTCCATCTTGATGAAGAATTCTATCATATTATGGTCGCTCATCCAAAAGGGGCCTCGCACCACTAGATTGTGAGTTCTTCCTCTCTCTTTACACAATACCCAGTCTAGGATGGCCTGTTCTCTAGTTGGTTCCTCCAGAAAACCATCCCGTATTCACTCCAAGAATTCCTCCTCTACGGTATTGTGACTAATTTGATTTGTCCAAACTATGTGCAGATTAAAGTCACCAATAATTACAGATGTTCCTTTATCGCATGCATCTCTAATTTCCGATTTAATGCCATTCCCTACATCACCACCACAGTTTGGGGGTCTATATACAACCTCCACGAACATTTTTTGCCCCTTAGTGTTTCTCAGCTCTACCCATACAGATTCCACATCGTCAGAGCTACTATTTTTCCTCACTATTGTGTTAATTTCCTCTTTAGCCAGCAATGCGACAAAACCGCCTTTTGCTTTTTGTCTGTCCTTCCTAAATACTGATGTTCATTTCCCATCCTTGGTCACCTTGCAGCCATATCTCCGTAATCCCAACTATATCATACCCGTTTACATCTATTTGCATGATTAATTCATCCACTTTATTGCGAATGCTCCGCACATTAATGCATAAAACCTTAAAGCTTGTCTTTTTAACATTACTTGTCCCCTTCCCACTATTTTTCACTGTGGCCTTGTTTGATTCTGGCCCTGGAATTCTCTGCCTATCATTGTTCTTATTCCCCTTACTGTCTTTTGTTCTTGTCTTTGATCCCCCTCCTCTGACTCCTTGCAAAGGTTCCCATCTCCCTGCCATTTTAGTTTAAACCCTCCCCAACCACTCTAGCAAATACTCCCCTAGGACATCAGTACCAGTCCTGCCCAGGTGTAACCCATCCAGTTTGTATTGGTCCCACCTCCCCCAGAACCGGTACCAATGTCCCAGGAATCTAAAACCCTCCCCCTCACACCATCTCTTAAGCCACATATTCATCCGATATATCCTGCTATTTCTACTCTGACGAGCACGTGGCACTGGTAGTAATCCTGAGATCACTACCTTTGAGGTCCAACTTTTCAACTTACTTCCTAGCTCCCTAAATTCTGCTTTTAGGACCTCATCCTTTATTTTACCTATGTCGTTTGTACCAATGTGTACCACAACCACTGGCTGTTCACCCTCCCCCTTCAGAATGTCCTGTAACCGCTCTGAGACATCCTTGACCCTAGCACCAGGCAGGCAACAGACCATCCTTGAATCTCTTTTGCAGCCACAGAAACGCCTATCTATTCCCCTTACAATTGAATCCCCTATAACTATTGCATTCCCACACTTTTTACTCCTCCCCTGTGCAGCAGAGCCAACTGTGGTGCAACAAATTGGGCTGTTGCTGCTTTCCCCTGAGAGGCCATTCCCCCCAACAGTATCCAAAGCAGTTTATCTGTTTTGCAGGGGAATAGCCACAGGAGATTCCTGAACTGCCTACCTAGTCCTCTTGCTCTGCCTGGTGGTCACCCATTCCCTTCCTTCAGATCTCCAGTCAGTGAATTAAAGAAAATTATCATTCAACAAAGCCAGTTGGCGTGACACTTTGGCAAAAGGTCATATGTTGGTAATTTGTTTAGAAGGGTATGATGCTAGATCCATGAAAAGATTTGCAGATGTCCATGGCCCTGACAGCTATTTCACCAGAGTGTTCAAGCAGTTTCCCACAGGTAAATACCACAGATAATGCAGTAGATCTTCACGTGGTCGCTTCCATTAGGCATGAGATGGGTAGAACGTGCTCTCCAGCTGCCCAATGGAAGTGGTATGAAGCCAGAAGCAAGATTTATGGTCATACTCCATTATCATTCTGACGACGAGCTGCGTTGACGTTTGGAGCAGTTCACCAGGCAGAATAGGTGTTCAAAATGTACCAGCTCCAGTTCAGATGATTTAAGGGGAGATATGATCTCGAGGGATGGTCACAAAAATCCTCCTGACCCTACAAAGATAATTTACAAACCTTTCACCCCATTATTATTAACGACCCACAGTGGTGCCTTTAAGAAAGTGGGTGCAATGAGTTCACCACCTGCTTTGAAAGGAATCTGGTTAGGCCATTCAAGCCAAGTACCAATTGGGTAGATCTTCGTGTGATCGCTTTGATAATTCAGAATTCCAACAGGGTCTCAATTACGTTATCGAAGCCCGATTTGTAAAAACTAATCCCTGCATCCCCATTTTTAATTGATCCACCATTGGCAATCATGCCTCCAGCTGCCAAGGCCCTAAATTCTGGAATTCCCTCCCTAAACTGCCTCTCTACCTTTCTTCCCTCCTTTAAATATGCGGCTTAAAACTGACCTCTTTGAGAAGGCTTTTGGTCATCTGACCTCATATCTCCTTATGTCAAATTCTGTTTGATAATTGCTCCTGTGAAACACCTTAGGACATTTTACAACACAACTTGTTATATGAAGCCTTCCGCTTGTTTCCAATGGTCACCAGGGTCGCCCATTGCAAGGTCCCAAACTAAATGACAGAAACCCAGGTCTCAGTAGGACTGATGCAGTAAATGACTCACCCTGCTCCTGCTCAATAGCGGGATGAAAAATGGCCACCAACCAGCCTTGACAAAAACCAAAGTATTAACCTGAACTTTCAAGCCGACAGATGATGTGAGAGTTAGCAGCAATTGCAATAACTTTAAAAAGTACCAAGAGTGCAGTAGTCTGAAGGGTGGGAGGGATAACTGAGCTTAGGGTTAGGGTGGGCACAAACCAATTATTAAGTGGAAGGAAAAGTGGACTGTAGTAGGAGAGATGGAAGAGATAGAAAAGGTCAGGGGTAAATTTGGAAGCACACTTTTGGAGGGTGATGGAAAGAATACTATCATAACTAAAGGCTTGGAGACTAAGAACAGAAGATCCAATAGATCTGCTGGGAATAACACTTGATGTTGGCTGTAATGGGTCAGTAACCAAAAGTCACACATTTAACATAATTGGCAAAAGAACTAGAGGGGAAGCAAGGAGAATTTGGAATGACTTACCCGAAGGAGTGGTAGAAGCAGATTCCGTAGGAACTTTCAAAAGACAATTGGACATGCTCTTGAATGAGACTAACTTGCAGAGTTATGGGGAAAAAAGGTGGTTGTGGGACCAAATTGGACAGATCTTTTAAAGCGACAGCAGAAACAGGGCAGGTCGAATGGCCTCCTTCTGTGTTGTAAGATTTTATAATTCTAGAATAGTTGAATGGAATGTTGCAATGTTGGGAGGGTCTTTATCAACAATAGCAACAGCACCTTTAATGGAATAAAATGTGCCAAGGCACTTCACAGGGGCTTAATCAGACTGAAAAATTGAGACTGAAGGCTGGATTTTCCCTGCGGGCTTTTGAACCCCACCATCAAATGTGGGTCAGAAGCTTGCACTGGGCTAATTTTTATGCTTGCAGTGGGGGTCCCGCAATGGGCTGGAAAGTTGGGGGGCGACCCCCACCTCCGCCATTTGAAGGATGACCCAGCTGTATTTCACAGGGGGTCAGGCAATTAATTAGTTGGCATCCCTTTAAAAGATGGCCGCCCACCCCCGGGGGCTGTCTGCCAATCAGAAAACCAGCAGCTCAGCAGTGCCACCGGGAGCGGTGGTCACTGCTGGGACTGTACCTGGAAGAAAAGGCCGCCATCGAGGGATGCTGACCTCCCAACCAGCAAAGTGGGGTCTGGGGGTGCCAGGGCCAATCAGGCAGGCCCAAGCAAAGGGTGGGGGGTGTTGCTGCAGGGACGGTTATTGCCACCGAGTGGGGCCCTCCAATGACCAAAGAGTGCCTGAATTGGAGGGCTTCCCTCCCTGCCCCCACGTTCATAGGGAGGCCACCAGGGCTCATCAGGCAGTCTCCACATACAGTATGGGCTCACCCACCGCTGATAAAATGCCAGCAATGCTGGGAAGAGGCCCTTAATTGGCCACTTAAGTGGCACAATTGGCCTCTGGGTGGGAGCGCCATCTTCCACCTTCCCTGCCATGGTAAAATGTCATGGCAGCGGGAAGACAATAGGCACTCCATCCTCCTGCCTTCCTTCGGCATTTTACAGGCCCCCTGCCTCCCAGCCCATACCCAGAGGGCTGGTAAAATCCAGCCTCCAATGTGATTTTTCCTGGAGCAGCAAATTAATGGCCAGAGGGTGGGCTTGCTGTCCATTTAAGCATGGTGGGTGGGCTCTCAAAGCTGGAGGGCCGATCAGCTTGAAAGCAGCAGCAGGATGCGTGAGACAGTAAGTGAGGGAGAGTGTGTTTTAAAATGGAGGCACCCTCCAACTTCTTTGAAGTTTAAATAAAAAATGGCCTTTGCAGCCAGGCCACCACTGTGAGGGGGGGGGGGAGCCCCTCCACTGGGCAGCCTGTGGCTGTTGGTGACCCCAGGCAGGCAGGGAGGGCCTGGAGAGCCTGGTCTGCCGCAAGAAAGCCATCTCGAGGTAGCTAAACAGTGCTCCCACCACCTCCGGGAAACCTTTTGGTTAAATAGATACATTTTAAGGAGCATTTTAAAGGAGGAGAAAGAGGCACAAAGGTTTAGGGGGGTAATTCCATGCCAAGGTCCTCAACTGATGGCATGGGCATCAAGGTTACACTGAAGGAAGTCAGGGATATGCAGAAGCCCAGAATTGGAAGATCACAGGCATTAAAGTTGTGGAGAAAGATCAGGTTTCTTTTAAAGTTAATGGAGAGTTAGTGGTTATATAACTGGGGGAGATGAGGATTCACAAATTATGAGAGACAGCTTCGGCAAAGAATATAGAGCAGCATCCAGAAGAGCAGAGAGACAGCAGTTGGCACTTGAGTTGAGATTTTTAGACCACGCCAGAGCCAGGAATGGATTGGGGAGGAGAATGACAGCAGGGCTTCATGCCCACATGTGGCAGGTAGCCAGTTCAGCTTCTTAAGGGCCACTTAAGGCAAATTGAAGGAAGCTGACTGGGATTTTCCAGTTGACATTGAGCCTCCCAGAGGTGGTGGGGGGACTGTCTATCTGCCTCGAGATGGCCTCTCTGTGACAGACTAGGAGACCAGCTCGGCAGGCAGGCTTAGAGGCCCTCCTTTCCTGCCTGGGTGCAGCAGCAGCCACAAGCTGCCCAGTGGAGGGCCTCCACCCTCATAGTGGTGGCTCTGCAAAGGTCATTTTTTATTTAAAGTTGGAGAGAGGGTGCCTCTATATTGAAGTGTCCTCTCTCTCATTGACCTGCCATGGCATCCTTCAGCTGCTTTCAAGCTGGAAGGCCTCTGATTGACCCTCCAGCTTCGAGAGCCCACCTGCCATCATTATTTGGACAGTGAGCGCGCCCTCTGGTTATTACTTGGCCACTCCTGAGAAAATCACATTCAATGACTGCATTTGAGCCTGACAGCAAGGTTCAGACGCCCGCTGGGAAAATCCTGCCCTTGGTTTCAATAGAGTTGAGTTTAGCAGCAACAATATGGGATTTACTGAAGGTCTAATAGAGATTACTGAGCCCAAGAGTATAATGAGGGCAATTCACCTTAGTAGAGATAATAAAGAACACATGGTACTTGAGCTATCTTGTCACTTGCAATGTGTGCATTAATTCAGGTCTGTCACACTATCAGGTTTACTAACTGCACACAACCACTCTTCCTAATAATGGGCTGAATTTTTACCAGCCCTTTGGGGATGCACTGGGAGGTGGGAAGGTTGGCAAGATGGCGTGGGAATGCCACGTTGGGTGGAGTGTAATCATCTTCCCTCCACTGTGCCATCGTGCCAGTGGCAGAAAAGGTGCCAGATGGCCCGCCCATCAGAACCCAATTGAGCCACTTAAGTGTCTAATTAGGGGCAGCTTCTAGCCTCCACTGGCATTTTACCAGCTGCTGGGTGACCCCCCCGCCATGTGAGGAGACAGCCAGGTGAACCCTGGCGTCCTCCCAGTGGATTCTGGGGGAGAGGCTCCTTTTTGTTTAGTTTAGTTTAGAGATACAGCACTGAAACAGGCCCTTCGGCCCACCGAGTCTGTGCCGACCATCAACCACACATTTATATTAATCCTACACTAATCCCATATTCCTACCACATCCCCACCTGTCCCGATATTTCCCTACCACCTACCTATACTAGGGGCAATTTATAATGGCCAATTTACCTACCGACCTGCAAGTCTTTTGGCTTGTGGGAGGAAACCGGGGCGGCACAGTGGCGCAGTGGTTAGCACTTCAGCCTCACAGCTCCAGCGACCCGGGTTCAATACTGGGTACTGCCTGTGTGGAGTTTGCAAGTTCTCCCTGTGTCTGCGCGGGTTTCCTCCGGGTGCTCCGGTTTCCTCCCACATGCCAAAGACTTGCAGGTTGATAGGTAAATTGGCCATTATAAATTGCCCCTAGTATAGGTAGGTGGTAGGGAAATACAGGGACAGGTGGAGATGTGGTAGGAATATGGGATTAGTGTAGGATTAGTATAAATGGGTGGTTGATGGTCGGCACAGACTCGGTGGGCCGAAGGGCCTGTTTCAGTGCTGTATCTCTAAACTAAACTAAACACCCAGAGAAAGCCCACGCAGACACAGGGAGAACTTGCAAACTCCACACAGGCAGTACCCAGAATTGAACCCGGGTTGCTGGAGCTGTGAGGCTGCGGTGCTAACCACTGCGCCACTGTGCCGCCACTTAATTGGCTGCCACCAACAAAATGCGGCCCCAGGTCCCATTGCCCGCTGAAGTGGAATTACCACCTGCCGCTTTTGGCCCTGGCGACCGGACCCCTGCTGCCTAAGTTAAATCCAGACCAATGCTGTTAGTGTTTACAGTTTAAATAGAAAATGTTAAATGAGACAGAAAAGGAAACTTTTAAACATTTAAACCAAACGTTTTCAGCTGTTACATCATGTTGCAGTAATGAGAAGAAAATTTTGTTGAAATAAATGATTTTTGGTACTACAACCCAAATGGCTTCGGTTTAAATGCTGCTGCAGTTTTTTTTCCTTTAGGTTGAGAATGTATAGATGAAATGCAATGGGGGAGAAATGTCAGTCTTCACTCAGTTTATCAAATAGAACCCTGAATTGGCAGTGGTGGAATTTGTGGAGAAAAGAATAATGGGCTGTCTTATTTAGCCTTCGTCTCTAGGATGCCTACCCTTTCTCAAATGAATTAATGAACCTTATTGAACAACTTAATTAAAAAGGGGAGATGGTGGTGTAGTGGTAATGTTACTGAACTAGTAATCCAAAGGTCAGGCTAATGCTTTAGAGACACAGTTTCAAATCCCACCACAACAGCTGGTGTAATTTAAATTCTATTAATTAATAAATTCAAGTGTTAATAAAAAAATCTGGAATTAAAAGCCAGTCTCAATAATGGTGCCATGAAACTTTCATCATTCGTCATAAACACCCATCTTATTCACTGATGCTCTTAAGGGAAGGAAATAGGCTGTCCTTACCTGGTCTGGCCTCCATGTGACTCCAGACCCACAGCAATGTGGTTGCCTCTTAACTGGTGTAGCAAGCCACTCAGTTGTCAAGGGCAATTAGGAATGGGCAATAAATGCTGGCCTTGCTAGTGATGCCCACATCCCTTGAAAGATGGGAAACTCAAACACAATCACACAGACCTGGGCACTATTTCAAAGTTTTTTTTTAGATTAGAGATACAGCACTGAAACAGGCCCTTCGGCCCACCGAGTCTGTGCCGACCATCAACCACCCATTTATACTAATCCTACACTAATCCCATATTCCTACCAAACTACCCCACCTGTCCCTATATTTCCCTACCACCTACCTATACTAGTGACAATTTATAATGGCCAATTTACCTACCAACCTGCAAGTCTTTTGGCTTGTGGGAGGAAACCGGAGCACCCGGAGAAAACCCACGCAGACACAGGGAGAACTTGCAAACTCCACACAGGCAGTACCCAGAATCGAACCCGGGTCTCTGGAGCTGTGAGGCTGCAGTGCTAACCACTGCGCCACTGTGACCCGAGGTTAGAACTGTAGTTTGCAGGTAACAATTGATAGAAGTGCATGGAGAGAGGAGCTTATTGCCCTGCAGTATTGGATACAAATAGGGGTTGCCAACTTTCCAAGATTGCCCTGGAGTCCCCAGGAATTAAAGATTTATCCACTGGACAATGCTGTGAGCAACCCAGGGAGAAAAATCATAGGGACATTAAAACAGCCTCTGTTTTTTTCATCCTCTTTGAACACTTTCGTTATAAAAATAGTGAGAATCAGAGAAACGGTGTTTTGATGGGCAGTTAAGAATCAGCCAATCGGTGTTCCAATTGGCATAGGTAGGCGGGACACTATGAGGTTGGAAGTGTTAGGTGACCAATGGTGAGATGTGTCAGGCTGGAACAGTTGAAGATACAAATTGATGTGAAGAAACCTTCAAGAATACATGTGACCAAAGCTGTCAACTCTAGGTGCAGTGTTCATCATAGTGAAGGAAGAGAGGGATGTGAGTGAGTGCAAAGAGTCTAGGAGATCTATAGTTCTTCCAACAAGCTACACCTGACAGATTCTGACCATAATGGAGGAGGTATGCCTGAGGAGGCTTGTTTTGCTACGCTCACCAACATTTCAACCTCAGCCAGCAGAAGCAGAGATAGCAAAATCTTTTCTAAATTGCTGGCTTTTTCCAAGGTGCAAAGCGTCTTTGACTGTATTCCTTGCAATGAGAAGCTTTTGTAATGTTGTCTGATACAACATAAAATGAGATGCTTGGAGTCCATGTTGTTGAAGATCTCAAAATAGGTTTATTAAACAGCTAACACGTATATACAGTACACTGCTAACTATTATAGGACTTGTCTGTGTTACAGTAGCATGTGAGACTGGCATGTAGTCACATGACTGCATCCTGGCACTTGGCTCATTAGCATACTAAGATCTTCAAGGTACATTACTCTTAAAGGCAATCACACAACTTTCCGACAGCTATTCGCGAACATGCTGACATACTAATTCAGATGACCGGTTGGTCTGTCAACATGAAAAAATAGGAAATAGGACTAGGAGTAGACCATACAGCATTTCAAGCCTGCTCCGCCTTTCAATATGATCATGGCTGATCTTCTACTTCAACTCCACTTTCCTGCCCGCCCTCCGGTCCCCATCCAGCCTATATCCACTGGATATTATAGGAATGCATAGTGATAATACAGCACAATGGTCTGAATTTTCTCATTGCTACTGTTTTAAGGGCCGTATCAATGTGTTTAAAATAATGGTATAAAGTAAAACAAGTCAGAAAATCTAGATTAAAGATTCCTGTACTGCTGGGGCTGGAGGTAGTCTCTGTGAAAGGCAGCTGGCCAGAGATGAACAATGGAGAGGGTCAAATATTTTGGAGCCTTTACGGATTACCTTTAGGCGTCTGGAGCATTCATACAACTCTTGCTCAAGTGGTTAACTGGATGACTGATAGATCGTACAATCCCTGTGGATGGAGAGGACTTGATGGCCAACTGACCTTTTCTTGTTCCTTAATTTCCTACATTCTTAGAAAAAAATTACATTCATATGAACAAAAAAAGAGATAACAACCAATCAGTCTGATTTCTTTTTGGTTTTGGTCGAGGGATGAATGTTGGCCAGGATGTGAGGCGAACTCCATTGCTTTTCTTCAAATAGTGCTTTGGAATTTTCATGTCCAGCTGAACAGAAAGACGGGCCTGGGGACTTCATTTGAAATGCGGCTGCTCTGACAGTGCAGCACTTCCTCAGCATGCCACGGAAAGGTCAGCCGAGGTTTCATGCTCAAATCCTAGAATGAGTCTTCGGATATCCTGACTCTCTGACTCAAGATACAAGAGTGCAACCATCGGGCTAAGTTGACACTTGATCAACCCGGCTGGTGCACTTATTATCACAGCAAATAGGATCTTAATAATATTTGAGTCATATATTGATTATTTTGCTGAACAAAACCTTTCTATGTAAAATTCAGTACTTGAAGGGTTACAGGTCTGAACTCGACATTTTGCACCAGACCGTGAATGATTCCCTTCAATTCCCATATCTCAAAATGGATGCATCGACAAGCTCATCTTGATATAAATGTCACGTTACTGTATACTGCTATTCAGTCCTTTCTTCAGAGATTTCAAGCTCAAACTCTGGCTCCTGGCATAATTTTGGTTGACATTTAAAATACAAGCAGCTAAACCAAGACCTTTGTTAGTGAGATCAGAAATAGTTTGCGTAACAAAAAGAACGAAAGGGAAGATAAAATATCCATTGAGGTTAATGCAGTGATCCTGAAAATACAGCTACATAATTACAGTGCTGTGACATTAGTCTGCAGAGGCAAATTCCTATTCCAGTCAGAAAGGGGATAGCTCTTAGTAAAAAAGGAAGCTCTGCATAATCAATAAAAGAGGAAGTGTACATTCAAAATCAATGTTTGCTAATCAGAGAGGATGTTGCTGTCCAGTTGAGATAAAGCAGGCACATTAGGAGACACACGGCAGATGTTTCTCGATCTGCACTGTTTTGAGTTGCTGCTTCATTCTCCTGACAGCTTGTAAGCACCACAAAGGGCAACATTTGCATCTGTCAAGAAAAGCAACATGCACATTGATCCTCAGCGAGTAATGCATATTCCCAGAGGTCATCCAGGGCCTATGCTTATACTTCACTTCAAAAGCTACCAAATGCTTTCTGTTAAATTAGGCGCTAAACTCTGATCCTCGTATCTCATTGTTCAAACATAGAATAAGTTTAATGGGCTTACAAATATACTCCTGGAACCATGCGGCTTTATATGTGGGGTAGGAAGCTGCGTCACGAATTGGAAGGTGCTTCAGAAGCACAGAAGGGTTTGGCAGTAACCTCCCTCATTGCAGACCCCAATGCAAATGATTGGCTGATAACTCAATTCCGGCCATGTTTCGCAGCAATTAGTGGCTCTGTGAGAGAGATCTCAGGCATGGAGGTGATGGTTTTGGCTGCACCATCTCTCATAGTTACCGGGGCGAGGAGGTACCCCATTCCGAGGTGTGGAACAACCAGCTTCCATGTGCTCAGAGAGAGACAGCAGAAAGTCACGAGTGAGGCATTCAGATATCACATAGGTGTCCTTGTATATGAAACACAGAAAGTTAACATAAAGGTGTTTGTAAAGTAAACAAAAGAAAAGTCTGACTGTAATTATATAGGGCTTCGGTGAGACCACACCTGGAGTGCTGTGGTGATCTCAATGGAATGACGATGGATAGGCAATGGCAAACATTTAAAGAGCTCATGGATGAACTGCAACAATTGTTTATCCCTGCCTGGCGCAAAAGTAAAATGGGAAAGGTAGCCAAACCATGGCTTACATGGGAAATTAGAGATAGCATTAGATCCAAGGAAGAGGCATATAAATATGCCAGAAAAAACAACAGACCTGAGGGTTGGGAGTAGTCTAGAATTCAGCAAAGGAGGACCAAGGGATTGATTACAAAGGGGAAAATAGAGTACGAGAGCAAGCTTGCAGGGAACATAAAAACTGATTGTAAAAGTTTCTACAGGTATGTGAAGAGAAAAAGATTGGTGAAGACAAATGTAGGTCCCTTACAGTCAGAAACAGGGGAATTTATTATGGGGAACAAAGAAATGGCTGACCAACTAAATGCATACTTTGGTTCTGTCTTCACAAAGGAGGACACAAATATTACCAGAAATGTTGGGAACACAGGGCTTAGTGAGAGAGAGGAACTGAAGGAAATCAGTATTAGTAGAGAAATGGAGTTGGAGAAATTGATGGGATTGAAGGACAATAAATCCCCAGGGCCTGATGGTATGCATCCCAGAGTACTTAAGGAGGTGGCCCTAGAAATAATGGATGCATTGGTGGTCATCTTCCACAGATTCTACAGACTCTGGAACAGTTCCTACAGATTGGAGGGAAGCGAATGTAACCCCACTATTTAAAAAAGGAGATAGAGAGAAAGCAGGGAATTATAAACCAGTCACCCTGACGTCGGTAGTGGGGAAAATTCTAGAGTCCATTAGCAAAGATTTTATAGCAGAGCACTGAGAGAACAGTGGTAGAATCGGGCAGAGTCAGCATGGATTTACGAAAGGGAAATCATGCTTGACAAATCTACGAGAATTCTTCAAGTATTTAACGAGTAGAGTTGGTTGAGGGAAGGACAGGATTGGCAGCGAAATGTTCCAGGATTTAAAAACTTCAGGCGGGATAGAGGGTGATGTAAAAAGGGTGGAGGAGTTGCATTACTGGTTAAGGAGAATATCACAGCTGTACTGCGGGAGGACACCTCGGAGGGGTCATGCAGCGAGGCAATATGGATGGAGCTCAGGAATAGGAAGGGTGCAGTCACGATGTTGGGAGTTTTCTACAGGTCTCCCAACAGCCAGCGGGAGGTAGAGGAGCAGATATGTAGACAATATTAGGCAGAAACTGAAGAATTTAGATTGGGGGCAGCTGTTTGAGGGTAAATCAACATCTGACATGTGGGAGTCTTTCAAACGTCAGTTGATTAGAATCCAGGACCGGCATGTTCCTGTGAGGAAGAAGGATAAGTTTGGCAAGTTTCGGGAACCTTGGATAACGCGGGATATTGTGAGCCTAGTCAAAAAGAAAAAGGAAGCATTTGTAAGGGCTGGAAGGCGAGGAACAGACCAATCCCTTGAGGAATATAAAGACAGTGGGAAGGAACTTAAGCAAGGAGTCAGGAGGGCTAAAAGGGGTCATGAAAAGTCATTGGCAAACAGGATTAAGGATAATCCCAAGGCTTTTTATACATATATAAAGAGCAAGAGGGTAACTAGGGAAAGGGTTGGCCCGCTCAAGGACAGAAAAGGGAATCTGTGTGGAGCCAGAGGAAATGGGCGAGGTACTAATTGAGAACTTTTCATCAGTATTCACCAAAGAGAAAGACTTGGTGGATGATGAGCCTAGGGAAGGGAGTGTAGATAGCCTCAGTCATGTCGTTATCAAAAAGGAGGAGGTGTTGGGCGTCTTGCAAAGCATTAAGGTAGATAAGTCCCCAGGGCCTGATGGGATCTACCCCAGAATACTGAGGGAGGCAAGGGAAGAAATTGCTGGGGTCTTGACAGAAATCTTTGCATCCTTATTGGCTACAGGTGAGGTCCCAGAGGACTGGAGAATAGCCAATGTTGTTCCTTTGTTTAAGAAGGGTAGCAAGGATAATCCAGGAAACTATAGGCCGGTGAGCCTTACAGAAGTGGTAGGGTAATTATTAAAGAGGATTCTTCGGGTC
This sequence comes from Heterodontus francisci, assembly GCF_036365525.1. Classification (NCBI taxonomy): domain Eukaryota; kingdom Metazoa; phylum Chordata; class Chondrichthyes; order Heterodontiformes; family Heterodontidae; genus Heterodontus; species Heterodontus francisci. The sequence continues at coordinate 28,836,862 of NC_090371.1, read as the reverse complement.
AGGATTTACTCCCATTTGGAAATAAACAAACTTATTAGCGAGAGACAGCATGGTTTTGTGAAGGGGAGGTCGTGTCTCACTAATTTGATTGAGTTTTTTGAGGAAGTGACAAAGATGATTGATGAAGGAAGGGTAGTGGATGTTATCTATATGGACTTCAGTAAAGCCTTTGACAAGGTCCCTCATGGCAGACTGGTACAAAAGGTGAAGTCACACGGGATCAGAGGTGAGTTGGCAAGATGGATACAGAACTGGCTCTGTCATAGAAGACAGAGGGTAGCAGTGGAAGGGTGTTTTTCTGAATGGAGGGATGTGACTAGTGGTGTTCCGCAGGGATCAGTGCTGGGACCTTTGCTGTTTGTAGTATATATAAATGATTTGGAGGAAAATGTAGCTGGTCTGATCAGTAAGTTTGTGGACGACACAAAGGTTGGTGGAGCTACGGATAGTGATGGGGATTGTCAGAGGAAACAGCAGGATATAGATCGGTTGGAGACTTGGGCGGAGAAATGGCAGATGGAGTTTAACCCGGATAAATGTGAGGGAATGCATTTTGGAAGATCTAATGCAGGTGGGAAGTATACAGTAAATGGTAGAACCCTTAGGAGTATTGACAGGCAGAGAGATCTGAGCGTACAGGTCCACAGGTCACTGAGAGTGGCAACGCAGGTGGATAAGGTAGTCAAGAAGGGATACGGCATGCTTGCCTTCATCGGTCGGGAAATTGAGTTTAAAAATTGGCAAGTCATGCTGCAGCTGTACAGAACTTTAGTTAGGCCACACTTAGAATATTGCGTGCAATTCTGGTCGCCACACTACCAGAAGGACATGGAGGCTTTAGAGAGGGTACAGAAGAGGTTTACCAGGATGTTGCCTGGTCTGGAGGGCATTAGCTATGAGGAGAGGTTGGATAAAACTCGGATTGTTTTCACTGGAATGACAGAGGTGGAGGGGCGACAAGATAGAGATTTTCAAAGTTATGAGTGGCATGGACAGAGTGGATAGTCAGAAGCTTTTTCCCAGGGTGGAAGAGTCAGTTACTAGGGGACATAGGTTTAAGGTGAGAGGGGCAAAGTTTAGAGGGGATGTGCGAGGCAAGTTCTTTACACAGAGGGTGGTGAGTGCCTGGAACTTGCTGCTGGGGGAGGTGGTGGAAGCAGGTATGATAGCGACTTTTAAGAGGCATCTTGACAAATACATGAATAGGATGGCAATAGAGGGATATGGTCCCCGGAAGTGCAGAAGGTTGGTTTAGGCAGGCATCAAGATCGGCGCAGGCTTGGAGGGCTGAATGGCCTGTTCCTGTGCTGTACTGTTCTTTGTTCTTTGATGAGGGGGATATGGTTTATTTGGACTTTCAGAAGTCTTTCGACAAAGTCCCACATAACAGATTAGCGTGTAAAATTAAAGCGTGTGGGATTGGGGGTAGTGTATTGCGATGGACAGAAAATTGGTTGGCAGACAGGAAACAAAGAGTAGGGATAAAAGGGTCTTTTTCCCAATGGCAGGCAGTGACTAGTGGGGTACCACAGGGATAGGTGCTAGGACCCCAGCTATTCACAATATATATCAATGATTTAGATGAAGGAACGAAATGTAATATTTCCAAATTTGCAGATGACACAAAACTGGGTAAGAGGGTGAGTTGTGAGAAGGATGCAGAGAGGCTTCAGGGTAATTTGGACAAGTTGAGTGAGTGGGCTAATGCATGGTAGATGCAGTATAATGCGGATAAATGTGAGGTTATCCACTTTGGTAGCAAAAACAGGAAGGCAGATTATTATCTGAACAGCTATAAACTGAGAGAGGGGAATATGCAACGAGACCTGGGTATTCTCGTACACCAGTTGCTGAAGGTAAGCATGCAGGTGCAACAGGTGGTAAAAAAGGCAAATGGTATGTTGGCCTTCATAGCGAGAGGATTCGAATACAGGAGCAGGGATGTCTTGCTGCAATTATACAGGGCCTTGGTGAGGCCACACCTGGAATATTGTGTGCAGTTTTGGTCTCCTTATCTGAGGAAGGATGTTCTTGCTATAGAGAGATTGCAGTGAAGGTTTTCCAGACTGATGCCTGGGATGGCGGGACTGAGGTATGAGGAGAGATTTAGTTGGTTAGGATTATATTCGCTGGAGTTCAGAAGAGTGAGGGGGGATCTCATAGAAGCCAATAAAATTCAAACAGGACTTGACAGGGTAGATGCAGGAAGGATGTTCCTGATGGTGGGAGAGTCCAGAACCAGGGGTCATAGTCTAAGGATACGGGGTAAACCTTTCGGGACTGAGATGAGGAGAAATTTCTTCACCCAGAGAGTGGTGAGCCTGTGGAATTTGCTACCACAGTAAGTAGTTGAGGCCAAAACATTGTATGTTTTCAAGAAGGAGTTAGATATAGCTCTTGGGTCTAAAGGGATCAAAGCATATGGGGCAAAAGCGGGGGCAGGTTACTGAGCTGGATGATCAGCCATGATCATAATGAATGGCGGAGCAGACGCGAAGGGCCGAATGGCCTACTCCTGCTCCTATTTTCTATGTTTCTATATTTCTATGTCTAAAATTCTTAGACACATAGATGGACTAGATGCTATGAGGCTTCTTCTCCTGTTTGGAGAGTCTCGACCTAGGGGGTCCTCGTCTCACAATAAGGGGTCGGCCATGTAGGACTGAGATGAGAAAAAATGTCTTCACTCAGAGGGTTCTGAATCTTTCGGATTTTATACCCAGAGGACTGTGGATGTTCAGTCAATGAGTATATTCAAGACCGAGATCAATAGATTTTTCGAAGCAAGAGGAATCAAGGGATTTGGGAATAGGGCAGGAAAGTAGAGTTGAGGTGGAAAATGCAGCCAATTTTATACAAAGGCAGAACTGACTCGTGGGCCATATGGCTGATTCCTGTTCCTATTCCTTATGTTCTTGTGTTCTTAGATCACAGTGGAGCAGATCAGTGACCGATATTAAGATTCAGCCTCCAATCAGGCCATGGTATATAAGGACAGGCAATGTTGAGTATAGAAGATTGAGGGGTGATCTCAATCAAGGTATTTAAAATGTTGAAAGGATTCAATAGGTAGATATGGAGAAACTATTTCCTCTTGTGAGGGAAGTGAAGAACAAGAGGTCTTAACCTGAAAAAGATACCAGGCCAATGAGGAGCCTAATCAGGAAGCACATTCTCACTCAAAGAGTAGTCAAAATCCCTAACTCTTCCCCCCAAGTTTGTGGATGCTGGAGGACAGTTGGAGCTTTGAAGACCAAGATTGTTAGATTTTTATTAGATAAGTATAGCAAAGGATATGGAGCAAAGGCGGGTATATGGAGTTCAGATGCAGACTGTCCATGATCTAATTAAATGGCGGAACAGCCTCAAGGAGCTGGCCACTACAGCATGGCTACCCAACCCGAACTTGACAGGACCCGATGACATGTGTCGGGTTCGGGTCGTGTTGGGTCTCTTTTCCGGGTCTAAAATTCGGGCTCGGGTTGGGTCGGGCTGGACGTGGACAAAGATCAGGACTAACAGAAATCAGAGGTGAGAAGAGTAGGGGAGGTGGGGAAAGGTGGGGAAAGAAACAGCTACAAGTTCTGACATGAAGCACCCAAGTGAAATTAACCCGATCCCTTAAACTCTGAAATCTATCAAGTCTGGGAGAAACTGCCAAGCCCAGAGAAGATACCAGTAACTGCAGTAAGTACAGAAACATCAACTAAGCTCTTGCTTTAATCTATACTTGGCCCAAGGATTTAAAATTATCTGGAATTAGGGAGATTAAACTTCCCAACCTGAGTTAATGACATTAGGGCGGCGCAGTGGCACAGTGGTTAGCACCGCAGCCTCGCAGCTCCAGGGACCCGGGTTCGATTCTGGGTACTGCCTGTGTTGAGTTTGCAAGTTCTCCCTGTGTCTGCGTGGGTTTTCTCCGGGTGCTCCAGTTTCCTCCCACAAGCCAAAAGACTTGCAGGTTGATAGGTAAATTGGCCATTATAAATTGTCACTCGTATAGGTAGGTGGTAGGGAAAGATAGGGACAGGTGGGGATGTTTGGTAGGAATATGGGATTAGTGTAGGATTAGTATAAATGAGTGGTTGATGTTCAGCACAGACTCGGTGGGCCGAAGGGCCTGTTTCAGTGCTGTATCTCTAATTTAATCTAAAGAACTTGATACAGTTCAGAAGCTTGTTTGTTACATTGCATGATTTCCTGAAGTGGATACTTTTTTTTTCTCGCGAGTGCTTAGGGTCGCGGTGTCTTCCCCTGTTTGAAATCAGTGTTTGTTGTTTTGTTTTTAAACTTGATGATGTTAATTGAACACGGGGACATCAACAACTGGAACCTGTATTTGATCACTGATCAAATGATCTGGCTACCTGACCAAACCCAAATATATGTGTCAGGGTCGTGTCGGGCATTTAAAAAAATTAAAGGACTCGGGCTCAGGTCGGGTTCGGGTTGGCTGTTGTCGGGTTGGGCCCGGGTCGGGTTTTAATTTTATGCCCGAGCCAGGCTTTACTGGCCACCTTAATTCCTATTCCTAAATTCTTAATTTGTTTTAAAGGCACTGGCAGTCTATTGGCTACATGCCTTTAGGCAAGTGACAGGTGAAGCCCCTCAGGCAAACCAGCATCCACAGCAGATATAAAACAGCACAGCACATTAAACACACATAGTACCCCTTTATTATGACCTTCATTAAACAATGAGGTCCCTTTGGTCTGTGGTGATGGCTTTCTTTCAAAGTCTTTCATTTCCACACAACTGGCAGCAGTAATGAAAGGTTGGTTAAAAAGAAAAATAGAAATTAAAGGAACATTCCAAGAAATATAAGACGGGGGGAGGGCCTCGAGGAAATCAGAGGCTGGTAAGCTAACTGCTTTCTATAGTGACTGCAACACTTGCATTAACTCCTTGTTATCCTTTACCTTTTCCTGTGCAATGGCTTTTTGCTGACCCTTTATCCTGGGTACATTGAAAGGCACTCCCAGTGTTCCAACCAGCGTTATTGTTTCAGCATGTCTGATGGATCTTCATTTTGGGAGAAGAAATAGTTTTAACAGCAACAACAATTTGCATTTAAACAGCACCTTTAGCAGAGTAAAACATTCCAAGGTGCTTCACAGGAACATCAACACTGAGCAACATAAGGAGCCTTCAGGACAGGTAACAATCCTCTCCTTGCTGATACATCCTGTAGTATAATTCCACACAAATTAGATTCTCTCCTTAATCACATAGATCTCAGCCCTGGCTCAATGGGTCGCACTCCTGCCGCTGAGCCACGAGTGAAAATTGAGCATAAATTCTAGGCTGGCACTCCAATGCGCTACTGAGGGAGTGCTGTAATGTCAGAGGTACCATCATTCAGATGAAAGCTTAGCCCCAGGCCCTGCCTGCCCTTGTGGTGGACATATATTGGGCAATAAATGCTGGCCTTGCCAGCAATGCTCACATCCTAAGAACAAATAACAGAAAGATGTCATGGCATTATTTTGAAGAAGAGCAGGGAAGTCCTCCCCAGTGTGCAGACCAATATTTATCCCTCAAACAACATCACGAAAAACAGATTATTGATCATGATTACATTCACCTCAGTGTGCACAAATTGGCTGTTTGTTTCCCACACAACAACAGCGACTGTACTTCATTGGCTGTAAAGTGTTTTGAGATGTCCTGAGGTTGTGAAAGGTGCTACACAAATGCAAGTCAGTTCTTGCTTTCTATCATCCAAATGGCCATGCCGGACAGTGAACAGCACAGGCTATTCATTTATTTGAGACAGATATAGCTGAGCTTGATCCTATCCTCATTCAACATGCACACACACATACACTCTTCCTGAAAGATCCAACAAATACAATTGGAAATCCGAACGCTGGTTAATTTTGCCCTCCCTATTGGATAGACATGTGGCATATGATATCATAGCTATTACAGAAACATAGCTTGAGGTGGGTCAGGAATGGCAGCTCAACTTTCCTGGTTACAGGGTTTTCAGACGTGATGGGGGTGGTGTAAGAAAGGAGGGGGAGTGGCAATTTTGGTCAAAGAAACAATTACAGCTGTGACAAGGGATGATATGTTGGAAGGTTCATCAAATTAGGCCATATGGATCAAGCTAAGGAACAAAAAAAGGGGCAATCACACTGCTGGGAATATACGATAGACCACCAAACAGTCAGAGGCAGATAGAAGAGCAGATATGGAGGCAAATCTCTGTGAAGTGCAAGATCAATAAGGCAGTAATAGTAGGGGATTTTAACTACCCCAATATTAACTGGTAGAAAAGCAAAATACTGCGGATGCTGGAAATCTGAAATAAAAACAAGAAATGCTGGAACCACTCAGCAGGTCTGGCAGCATCTGTGGAAACAGAAGCAGAGTTAACGTTTCGGGTCAGTGACCCGAAACGTTAACTCTGCTTCTCTTTCCACAGATGCTGCCAGACCTGCTGAGTGGTTCCAGCATTTCTTGTTTTTATTTCCAATATTAACTGGAATAGTTTTAGTGTGAAAAGAACTGAGAAAGCAGAATTCTTAAGGTGCGTTCAGGAGAACTTTTTTGGCCACCATATAGCAAGTCCAACAAGAGAGGGTTTTTCTTTATTCATTCATGGGATGTGGGCGTCAGGCCAGCATTTATTGCCCATCCCTAATTGCCCTTGAGAAGGTGGTGGTGAGCTGCCTGCTTGAACCGCTGCTTTCCATGTGAGGTAGGTACACCCACAGTGCTGTTAGAAAGGGAGTTCCAGGATTTTGACCCAGCGACAGTGAAGGAACGGCAATATAGTTCCAAGTCAGGATGGTGTGTGACTTGGATGAGAACTTGCAGGTGGTGATGTTCCCATGCATCTGCTGCTCTTGTCCTTCGAGGTGGTAGAGGTTGCGGGTTTGGAAGGTGCTTTCAAAGGAGTCTTGGTGCGTTGCTGCAGTGCATCTTGTAGATGGTACACACTGCTGCCACTGTGCGTTGGTGGTGGAGGGAGTGAATGTTTGTGTATGGTGTGCCAATCAAGCGGGCTGCTTTGTTCTGAATGGTGTCGAGCTTCTTGTGTGTTGTTGGAGCTGCACCCATCCAGGCAAGTAGAGAGTATTCCATCACACTCCTGACTGGTAGATTGTGGACAGGCTTTGTGGAGTCAGGAGGTGAGTTACTCGCCACAGGATTCCTAGCCTCTGACCTGCTCTTATAGCCACGATATTTATATGGCTACTCCAGTTCAGTTTCTGGTCAATGGTAGCCCCGAGGATGTTGATAGTGGGGGATTCAGCGATGGTAATGCCGTTGAATGTCAAGGGGAGATGGTTAGATTTTCTCTTGTTGGAGACGGTCACTGCCTGGCACTTGTGTGGCGCGAATGTTACTTGCCACTAATCAGCCCAAGCCTGGATATTGTCCGGGTCTTCCTGCATTTCTACACGAACTGCTTCAGTATTTGAGGGGTCAAGAATGGTGCTGAACATTGTGCAATCATCAGCAAACATCCCCTCTTCTGACCTTATGATTGAAGGAAGGTAATTCATGAAGTAACTGAAGATGGTTGGGCCGAGGACACTACCCTGACGAACTCATGCAGTGATGTCCCGGAGCTCAGGTGATTGACCTCCAACAACCACAACCATCTTCCTTTGTGCTAGGTATGACTCCAACCAGCAGATAGTTTTCCCCCTGATTCCCATTGACTCCAGTTTTGCTAGGGCTCCTTGATGCCATACTCGGTCTAATGCTGCCTTGATGTCAAGGGCAGTCGCTCTCACCTTACCTCTTGAGTTCAGCCTTTTTGTCCATGTTTGAACCAAGGCTGTAATGAAGTCAGTAGCTGAGTGGCCCTGGCGGAACCCAAACTGAGTGTCACAGAGCATGTTATTGCTAAGCAAATGCTGCTTGATGGCACTGTTGATGACATCTTCCATTACTTTACTGATAATTGAGAGCAGGCTGATGGGGCGGTAATTGGTCGGGTTGGACTTGTCCTGCTTTTTGTGCACAGGACATACCTGGGCAATTTTCCACATTGCGGGTAGATGCCAGTGTTATAGCTATACTGAAACAGCTTGGCTCGGGGTACGGCAGGTTCTGGAGCACAGGTCTTCAGTATTAGTGCCGGAATATTGTCAGGACCCATAGCCTTTGCAGTATCCAGTGCCTTCAGTCGTTTCTTGATATCACGCAGAGTGAATCGAATTGGCTGAAGTCTGATATCTGTAATGCTGGGGACTTCAGGAGGGAGCCGAGATGGATCATCAACTCGGCACTTCTAACTGAAGATTGTTGCAAATGCTTCTGCCTTATCTTTCGCACTGATGTGCTGGGCTCCCCCATCATTGAGGATGGGGATATTTGTGGAGCCACCTCCTCCAGTTAGTTGTTTAATTGTCCACCACCATTCACGGCTGGATGTGGCAGGACTGCAGAGCTTAGATCTGATCCGTTGGTTATGGGATCGCTTAGCTCTGTCTATTGCATGCTGCTTATGCAGTTTAGCATGCAAGTAGTCCTGGGTTGTAGCTTCATCAGATTGACACTTCATTTTGAGGTATGCCTGGTGCTGCTCCTGGCATGCCCTCCTGTACTCTTCATTGAACCAGGGTTGGTCTCCTGGCTTGATGGTAATGGTGGAGTAGGGGATATGCCGGGCCTTGAGGTTACAGATTGTGTTTGAGTATAATTCTGCTGCTGCTGATGGCCCACAGCGCCTCATGGATGCCCAGTTTTGCATTGCTAGATCTGTTCGAAATCTATCCCATTTAGCACGGTGATAGTGCCACACAACACGATGGACGGTATCCTCAATGTGGAGGCGGGACTTCGTCTCCACAAGGACTGTGCGGTGGTCACTCCTACCAATACTGTCATGGACAGAAGCATCTGCAGCAGGCAGATTGGTGAGGACAAGGTCAAGTCTGTTTTTCCCTCACCACCTGCCGCAGACCCAGTCTAGCAGTTATGTCCTTTAGTACTCGGCCAGTAGTGGTGCTACCGAGCTACTCTTGGTGATGGACATTGAAGTTCCCCACCCAGAGTGCATTTTGTGCCCTTGCTACCCTCAGTGCTTCCTTCAAGTGGTGTTCAACATGGAGGAGTACTGACTCATCAGCTGAGGGAGGGCAGTAGGTGGTAATCAGTAGGAGGTTGCCCATGTTTGACCTGATGCCATGAGACTTCATGGAGTCCAGAGTCAATGTTGAGGACTCCCAGGGCAACTCCCTCCCTACTGTAGACCATTGTCCCGCCACCTCTGCTGGGTCTGTCCTGCCAGTGGGACTGGACATACCCAGAGATAGTGATTGCAGTGTCTGGGACATTGTCTGTTAGGTATGATTCCGTGAGTATGACTATGTCAGGCTGTTGCTTGACTAGTCTGTGGGACAGCTGTCCCAACTTTGGCACATGCCCCCAGATGTTGGGAAGGAGGACTTTGCAGGGTCGACAGGGCTGGGTTTGCCGTTGTCGTTTCCAGTGCCTAGGTCGATGCCGGGTGGTCCGTCCGGTTTCATTCCTTTTTATAGACTTCGTAGCGGTTAGGTACAACTGAGTGGCTTGCTAGGCCATTTCAGAGGGCATGTAAGAGTTAACCACATTGCTGTGGGTCTGGAATCACATGTAGGCCAGACCAGGTGAGGACAGCAGACCTCCTTCCCTAAAGGACATTAGTGAACCAGATGGGTTTTTACAACAGTCGACAATAGTTTCACGGCCATTAAACTAGCTTTTAATTCCAGATTTATTAATTAAATTCAAATTCCACCTTCTGCTGTGGTGGGATTCGAACCCATGTCTCCAGATCAATACCCTGGGTCTCTGGGTTATTCGTCCAGTGATAATACCACTACGCCACTACCTCCCCTGTTTTAGACTTAGTTTTAGGAAATGAAGATGGGCAGGTGGAAGGGATGGCAGTGGGAGAACATTTTGGTGGTCGTGATCATAATTCAGTCAGTTGTCACATAATTATGGAAAAGGACAGATATAGAACAGGCGTTAGAGTTCTCAATTGGGGCAAGGCCAATTTTGCTAAACTGAGGAGTGATTTAACGAAAATGGACCGGAAACAGCTTCTTGAAGTCAATCAGTGTCAGAGCAATTGGAGGCATTCAAAGGGGAGATTCAAGGAGTTCAGGGGAAACGTGCTCCTACAAAGAAAAAGAGTAGGACGGCCAAATCTAGAGCCCAATGAATGTCAAGGAGCTTACCGGGTAAGATAATGCAGCTTATATCTGACACTGAGATCTCAAAACTACAGAAAGCCGAGAGGAGTGTAAAGAGTGGAGGGGTGAAATCAAAAAGGAAATTAGGAAAGTTAAGAGAGGGCATGAAAGAATATTGGCGAGGAAAATCAAGGTGAACACAAAGTTGTTTTCTCAATACATTAAGAGTAAGAGGATAACTAAGGAAAGAATAGGGCCCATAAAAGACCAAAAAGGTAACCTATGTGTAGGGACTGAAGACGTTGGTGTTGTTCTTAAGGAATACTTTGCATCTGTCTTCACAAAAGAGGGGAACGACGCAGATATTGTAGTTAAGGAGGAGGAGTGTGAAGTATTGGATGTGATAAACAGGGAGAGAGGGACTATTAATGGGGTTAGCATCCTTGAAAGTTGATAAATCATCAGAGCCGGATGAAATGTTCCCCAGGCTGTTAAAAGAAGCAAGAGAGGAAATAGCGGAAGGTCTGATCATCATTTTCCAGTCCTTACTGGATACAGGTGTGGTGCCGGAGCATTGGAGAACTGTTAACATGTACCTCTGTTTAAAAAGAAAGCAAGTGATAGACCGAATAATTACAGGCCACTCAGTCTAACCTCAGTAGTGGTCAAATTATTGAATCAATTCTGAGAGACAGGATAAACTGTCACTTAGAAAGGCATAGGTTAATCAAGGAGTGTCAGTATGGATTTGCTTCGGGGAGATCTTGTCTGACGAACTTGATTGAATTTTTTGAAGAAGTACCAAAGAAGATAGATGAGGGTCGTGCAGTTACTGTGATCTACATGGATTTTAGCAAGGCTTTTGATAAGATCCCACATGGCAGACTGGTTAAAAAAATAAAATCCCATGGGATCCAGGGAAATGTAGCAAGGTGGATACAAATTGGCTCAGTGGCAGGAAACAAAGGATAATTGTTGATGGGGGTTTTAGCAATTGGAGGGCTGTTTCCAGTGGGGTTCTGCAGGGCTCAGTGCTGGGTCCCCTGCTTTTTGTGGTGTACATTAACGATTTGGATGTGAATGTAGGGGGCATGATCAAGAGGTTTGCAAATGACACAAAGATTGGCCATGTGGTAGATAGCAAGGAGGATAGCTGTCAGCTGCAGAAATATATTGATGATCTGGTCAGATGGGCAGAAAAGTGGCAAATGGAATTCAACCTGGAGGAGTGTGAGGTGATGCATTTGGGGACATAAGACAAGGAAAAGGAACACACCATTAATGGGAAAATACTGAGAAGTGTAGAAGAAGTGAGGGAACTTGAAGTGAATGTCCACAGATCCCTGAAGGTAGCAGGACAAGTTGATAAGGTGGTTAAGAAGGCATATGGAATCCACTATTCGTCATGGTATAGAATATAAGAGCAGGGAGATTATGCTGGAACTGTATAAATCATTGGTTAGGCCACAATTTGAGTACTGTGTGTAGTTCTGATCATCTCAATACAGAAAGGATGTAATTGCACTAAAGAGGGTACAGAGGAGATTTGCAAGGATGTTGCTGGGACTGGAAAAATGCAGCTATGAGGAAAGAGTGGATAGGCTGGGGCTGTTCTCTTTGGAACAGAGAAGGCTGAGGGGAGATCTGACTGGAATGTACAACATTTTGAGGGGCCTGGATAGAGTGGAGGTGAAGGGCCTATTTACCTTAGCAGAGAGGTCAATGACTAGGGGGCATAGATTCAAAGTGATTGGTAGAAAGATTAGAGGGGAAATGAGGAAAAATTTTTTCACCCAGAGGGTCGGGGGGGTCTGGAACTCACTGCCTGAGAGGGTAGTTGAGGCAGAAACCCCCAACTCATTCAAAAGGAGTCTGGATATGCACCTCAAGTGCCGTAATCTGTGGGGCTACCGACCAAATTCTGGAAGGTGGGATTAGAATGGGTGGATCGTTTTTCAGCAGGCACAGACACAATGGACCAAATGGCCTCTTTCTGTGCCTTAAACGTTCTATGATTCTATGGAGATGTGCTGAGGGTAACAGCACAATCAATGGATCATATTTTGGATCATATTAATCTGTATGGCTCAGTTCACCCATAAGAACATAAGAAGTAGGAGCTGGAGAAGACCATTCGGTCCTTCAAGCCTGCTCCGCCAATCAATAAGATCATGGATGATTTTCTACCTCAGTTGCACCTTCCTTCACTATCTCCACATCCCTAGATTCCCTTAGTATCCAAAAATCGATCAATCTTTGATTTAAATATACTCAACGACTGGGCATCAACAGCTCTCTGGGGTAGGCAATTCCATTGATTCGTAACCCTCTGAGTGAAGAAATTTCTCTTCATCTCAGTTCTTTATTCTAAGGGACTCTCATCTCTCGTGGAAAATAGAAACAGGAGTAGGTCATTCGGCTCCTGTTGCATTATTCAATTAAAAAATAGCTGATCTGTACCATAACACCACATTCATTTGTGGAAAAGAAGGTCCAGATTCAGAAACAATTACAATTATAAGAAAATGAATAGATAATGCAATGCCATTCTGTTTCATTCTGCATGAGATGGCACCATGAATAACAAGAATGTTGTTTCAGAGGCATGAGGGGAATTTAAACAGGCAACGGGAGGAGGGTTTGGGTGTGGATAGGGAGCTAAATCCTTAAAAATGGCATCAAGTTGGGATCCTGACATTATCACACCCACTTCCGTTTTTCACCGATGAAGGCTTGAAGACGAGCGAAGAACTCCCTTGGAGCTGTCGGCAAGGTAATTAGATTATGCAAACAGGCATTTAAGTGTCTCCTTAACCCTGAATTATGGATTTAACAACCAGGAAACGGACATTTCCTGAGCTGTCAGCAACTCGCCATGATCAACAAAGCTAGTGCACAGCAGGGAATGCTTCTTCAGTGAAACATTGGCAACGGGAAACGTGATGCCACTCACTGTTCCCACCCTCCTGATGTCCTTGATGCTCTGTCTCCTGTTTGGAGGGACCACACTTCTGCTGCAGACTTTCTTAACCGCTTCCATGTGTTGTATAATGTACATAAGCTGTTGCTGGGTAGATTGTATACAGACTTTAAGCATCATCACAGGATGTGATGTCATGAGTCTGTACCTCATGCTGCTCAGTGTTCAAGTAGATACCTTAGTGAGAAGCCCCCTGTAAATAAATTCCTGTTACTTTGACCCAAAATCTACTATCCTCGTTTAATACTAATAGCACACTGACAAGATACTACATTGTGATAGCAGTAAAAATGACTTCTGCAGCATAAGAAAACAGAAGAGATTGAAAACATTGAGGAGACATGGAAAAATTGATACCTTTACCAGAGAGCTTCAAGCGAGCAGCGGGGCTCGACTAGGCTGAAGCGTGGCTGAGATGGATTTGAAGATTCGACTTTCTGTGTCGGGTTTAATGGCAGAAACGGACAGATAACAGGTCAGTATTTTGTTTTACACCATTGGAGACAGTGCAGACGACATTCTGACTACCCTGGGCAACGATAAAAAAGAAGTCCCTTATGGTGAAGTGATGAAAGCATTGGAGGGATACTTTCAGATCAGAAAGAATGTAAGCGTGGAAAGGGCTAAGTTTCAGCCAAAATGTTGGTGAAAGTATTGACTCTTTTATTAATGATCTGTATAAAATAGCTGAGGATTGCAATAACGGGAGTCTGTGAGAGGAACTGATTCAGGACAGAATAGCATTATAGATGAAGTGCTGTCAGGCCAGCTTCAGTCAAAAGGGGATTTGACTTTGAAAAAAGCCATTTTATTGAGCAGGCAGGCAGAAGTACGAAAGCGTAATCAACGACAAGCTCAGGGGGAGTCCAGCCTCAAATTCCTGTTCCAGATTCGAAAAGATGGATGACACAGGCTGGTGTACCATTGCCTTTCGTTTGCTGTCAGAGACAGAACAAAGGTGCACAGTGATTGAAAATGAAGCATTTAGCAGCAACTCGGACATGCAAAAAATTTTCAGTCTACTTACTGGGCCTCCAGGTCAAGATCGAAACTGACCACAAGCCACTAGTAACGTTGCTTTATTCCAAAGAGTTAGCAAAATTACCCCCAAAGGTATAGAGATTTTGACTACAACTTATGAGATATGACACAACAACTGAATATGTCCCAGGGAAGCATCAGGTGACAGCTGACACATTATTAAGAGCATCAAATGATCTACTTGAACTGGGAGATGTCTCATTCCTGGAGGAAGTGGAAGTCTTTGCTTTAGCTATAACTGAAGATTTGCCAGCAACTGCTCAAAGGTCACACCCAATTAGAAATCTACAGAAAGAGGACAAAGTCTGCGAAGAGGTAAGACCATTTTTGCCAAGGAGGTTGACCAGAATGTACGCCAAATAACCCAATCCTGAGAAAGTATTATAAGCAACAAAGCCATCTTACTATTGTCGATGAATTACTACTCTATGATGAAAGACTGGTTATTACAAGGTCTTTAAGATTAGACGTCCTAGAGAAACTACACCAAGGACACTTAGGAATCACCAAGTGTAGAGCAAGAGCGAGAAACTCGGTATGGTGGCTGGGGGTTTCCAAGGAGATGGAAGAGATGATTTCCAACTGTATTACATGTGCTACTACCAGACAGGACACTAGAAAACCACTGATGTTGTCTTCATTTCCGTCCAGGTCATGGGAGCGCATGGGAATGGACCTGTTTGAATACAAAGGGAAGATTTTCCTCAATTGTCGCTGATTATTATTCTAGATGGGTTGAAGTCAAACCAATACCTGGCCAGAATTCTGAAGCAGTAACCAAATCACTGAAAGAGATTTTTGTCACACGTGGCATTCCAGACCTAGTAATCTCTAATAATGGTCCACAATTCACAAACAAAGCCTTCCAGCATTTTGCAGAAACATATGGGTCTGCCCATCATGCAAGTTCACTGAGGTATCCCCAGGGCAATGAAGAAGCAGAGAGAGATGTTTGAACCAAGAAAATGCTACAGAAAAAGAATGAGGATTTTCAGCTAGCACTATTAAACTACCAATCAACACAACTCCAAAACGGGCTAACTCCATGTGTTGCTAATGGGTAGGAGGTTGAGGACACAACTTACCCACACTCCCAAGCACCCTTCAGCCACAAATCGGTGCAGAGGACCAGGAAAGGGTGAAGGTGAGAGAAAAAAAAGAAAGGTCATCCCAAATGGTGAATCATAATAGACATTACAGAGCAAAAATCAACCAGACCTAAGACCTGGAGATTTGGTTTGGATTAAAGGTCAGGGTCGATATGGGGAAGTGATGAAGAAATCTCTATATCCTCGGTGCTACCTAGTCCAGACAGCCAAGGGATGCATAAGGAGAAATAGAAGATCTTTGGTACTGGCATCTCCGAAAAAACAATTGATGAAAATTCAAAAGAATCAGCTACCAGAAAGAGCTGATGAACCAGTGACACAACCGACAACATATAACCCAGACAACAGTGAAGACATAGAACATGAGTCATCTGATAGTTCCACTAACACACAGGAAAGTGAGGAAGAAGAACTGGAAGAACCAATACCCCAAAGATGTGGAAAGAAGAACATGCTATGGCAGAGTCGTGAGAACCCCACAGCATTACAGACCTGATGAATGAAGACAGAGACTTGGGGGGAGCCTTAGTGAGAAGACCCCTGTAAATAAATTCCTGTTACTTTGACCCAAAGTCTACTATCCACATTCAATACTAAGAGCACACTGACATAGTACACCATGCACGCCTGCTTTGTTGGAGAGGCTGTTCTCTTCCTCTCATCATGGGAAATATCGCCTCACTTCAGCCCTTCAGTTCCCTCAGCAGGACCTCCAAGTAAGAGTGAGACACCTGGGGAGCATCCTTCCCAGGCCTCCTTTTCATCCCTGTGGATGCTGCAGACTGGAAAAATTCCTGTCTGGTTCAGCCTTTCTCACCCATGCTATGGTCACTTTAATTAGTACTTCCTTTGACAGATTCGGTGTATTATCGCCCCGCCTGCCCTCTCTGGGGAACCTGGAAATGGGATGCTAATGCAAAGCCTGCTCCTTCACCACTCAGGTTCTTGCTCCACTACAGGTTCCTCCATTTCAGCAGGGACAAAGTCTTGAATATTCTGCCCATTGTTTCAGTGTAAGAGTAGCTCCATGTTGCATGTGGCCCATAAAGCTGTCAAGCAGAGTGTACTTGCTTTGTGGACCACGGTCGGTTTGCCCATTCAGTCATCCCTCGCAACAGATCAACAATGTCAGCTAGTCACAGATGGAAAAAGATCCATCAAGTGGGTAGGTAGTATCATAGAGAATGTGCTGAGATAACATTTAACAGTCTGAATCCACAGTACTTAATTTTGCCATGCTTCTATAATTTTGTTGGAACCAGATAAGTTTATTTATTTATTATGGCAGTTGAAATTGCGCTATCATATGGTCTACTTTTTGATGGAATTGACAATCCAGTTTGTGTCTCTCAATTTACCTGGAAATGAAGTTACATATAACATTCTTAACAACACTGACTTACAAAAAGAAATGCTAACATTGAATGATACTGCACCATTCAGCCCCGAGTGCCTCTTTGAAAGCGATCATCAATTAGTCCCAGTTCCCTGCTCCTTCCCTGCATATATGTCCTTTTCAAGTATTTATCCAACGTCCTTTTGCAACTTATTATTGAATCTGCTTCCACCTCCCTTCCAGGTTTAAGAAAAATTCTTCTCATTTCCCCTCAGGTTTATAAACCAAGTATCGTAACTCCATATTCTTTGGTTCCAACGAAACAATTTCTCCTTATTCCCTCTGTCAAAACCCTTCAAAATTCTGAACATTGCTATTAAATCTCCCCTACCCTTCTCTGCTCTAAGGAGAACAATCCCAATGTCTCTCATCACTCTACATAACTGAAGTCTCTTATCCCTAGTATTATTCCTTGTCAATCTTTTCTGCATCCTCTCCAAGAATATCTCGCTTCAATATAACATATCTGAATCTTGGCAGTTGTCATCATTTTATGGATTTGTAAACCTGGGTCCTATAATGAGTTGGTAACATCAAGCACCTATCACATAGCCTATAATGCACCGGAGCAGGTCTTTATGTTGTCCCGTTCCTGTGATGACAGTCACAGCTTCATCCAGTTATGGCTGCTGAGAGGGTTTACACAGTAAGTTCCCACAAACATCAATGAGATGGATGGTCATTTATTCTGACTTGTTAGCCAAGGCTTTGTGGAGCATACCCTGGATTTGTGGAGCATATCCATAGCGCCATTTGATATTTAATGTTCACTTGGATCACTGGATCACTGGGATTCAATTTAATGGCTTTTCCTGAGGTTAACACCTCTTCCCTTTCAAAGCAGCACCTTGTCAGTACTGCAATGGATATCATCTTGAATTATAGAGATGATTTCACAAATTAATGTCCTGAACTTTTCCAGCCATGAGTATGTATCAAGAATGAGAACATGTGTTGCCCATATCTTTCTGTCCATTCAGATTCTGTCCAAGAACGCAACTTCCTAAAACTGCCACTAATGGGTTCAAGTATCTAGTATGGATCAGAAGGCCAAGGATGAGAGTACAAACAATTGAGCCAACATAGCACCTCATTTTCTGAATCTACAGTCCTAGTGGTGAATCTGACCACTGTCAGTGCATATTGAATATTTGGACACACCTGGATTCCTGAAATAAAAGCAGAACATGCTGGAAATACTCAGCAGATCTGGCAGCGTCTATGGAGAGAGAACAAAGAACAAAGAAAATTACAGCACAGGAACAGGCCCTTCGGCCCTCCAAGCCTACGCCGATCCAAATCCTCTATCTAAACCTGTCGCCTATTTTCTAAGGGTCTGTATCTCTTTACTTCCTGCCCATTCATGTATCTGTCGAGATACATCTTAAAAGACGCTATGGTGCCCGCGTCTACCACCTCCGCTGGCAATGCGTTCCATGCACCCACCACCCTCTGCGTAAAGAACTTTCCACGCATATCCCCCCTAAACTTTTCCCCTTTCACTTTGAACTCGTGTCCCCTTGTAATTGAATCCCCCACTCTGGGAAAAAGCTTCTTGCTATCCACCCTGTCTATACCTCTCATGATTTTGTACACCTCAATCAGGTCCCCCCTCAACCTCCGTCTTTCTAATGAAAATAATCCTAATCTACTCAACCTCTCTTCATAGCTAGCGCCCTCCATACCAGGCAACATCCTGGTGAACCTCCTCTGCACCCTCTCCAAAGCATCCACAACCTTTTGGTAATGTGGCGACCAGAACTGCACGCAGTATTCCAAATGTGGCCGAACCAAAGTCCTATACAACTGTAACATGACCTGCCAACTCTTGTACTCAATACCCCGTCCGATGAAGGAAAGCATGCCGTATGCCTTCTTGACCACTCTATTGACCTGCGTTGCCACCTTCAGGGAACAATGGACCTGAACACCCAAATCTCTCTGTACATCAATTTTCCCCAGGACTTTTCCATTTACTGTATAGTTCACTCTTGAATTGGATCTTCCAAAATGCATCACCTCGCATTTGCCCTGATTGAACTCCATCTGCCATCTGAAACAGAGTTCCAGTTCTGACAGAAGATCATTGAACTGAAACGTTAACTGTTTCTCTCTCTGCAGATGCTACCAGACCTGCTGAGTATTTCCAGCATTTTCTGTGTTGAAGTAAAAGTCACTTGGGTGAGATATAGAAATTCAACAGATGCCTGTTGAAAACAGGAACTGTTTTATGATACTATTCTTGGAAATATTTTGGATCTCACATAATTATATGAACTATCCATCTATTATAATGTAATGAAAACAGTTCATAGCCTTAAAGTGGTTCACATTAGGAGTAAAATAATACACTATGCATTATATGGTTGAGCTCTCCTGTCATCATAAGGCAGCTTATTGTATGGCGAAGAGTGAAGCTAAAAGAGACCCAGGAGTCTTCATTGACGCTATGGATGGAATTTTACGTCCCCCCAACAATCAGGCTGCAGTGGTGAGAAATGGCCCATCCGCCCTAGACCAATCAAGGCCCCAAAGTGGCAATTAACTGCCACTTAAAGGCCTCCTCCCACCTCCGCAGGTATTTTACCCTCAGCAGGGGGACAGCAAAGGCCCCAAGAACACCGTCAGGTAAAACCAGGTGGCTTTCTTGAGGCCTGGGGGGGTGCCCCACTGAAGGCCACCCCCAAAGCCCCAACCGCCCCCACCGCACAACACTCACCCACCCATGCACACCCAACTCACCCCCTTGCCTCACCGGGGCCCGGTAGATTGTCCCCAGCGAGACCCCAAAAACTTACCTGAGTTCCAGGGCTATCCTTCACCTTGCTTGCAATGGCTGGGAGTAGTCCCAGCAGTGGCCAGCACTCCCAGTGGTGCTGCTGGGATTAAGAGCTGCTTGCCCGCTGATTGGCCAGCAGCTCTATTACGCGGGACTTCCTGCCTCAAGGAAGTGGAAGTCCCGCCCAAGGTCAATTAAGGACTTGGGGAGCGGAAAGTCCTAACCTGGCTCCCCAGGCACGGCGGAGGTGGCTCACCACTGACTTTATCAGCCTGTGGGCAGGGCCTCCTGCCCAATATTAAAATCCAGCTGTCATAAATGTGGTCAACCAATACTCACAAAGCATTTAAAACATTGAACTACATAGTCAAAATAATAGAATACGATCAGTGGAGCTCGTGAACAAACAGAATTAGCATTTCACCAGAGCACTGAATCCCTGATATGTGCTCCTGATCACTGTGTCTCCAGGCCAGGAGCACTATGCTCTAAGATGAATAGCGCTGTTATTTGATTTTTTTCAAAATTAGTTATCTAAAAGTTAGGAATTTTTGGGACTTTGCAATAATTAGTATCTTTGAGGAGTTTGATCACTGGGGAGGCTGTATTTAAATGGCAAAGTGTTTTTTTGTATTACAGGTTTAAACATATTTAAATACATTTATAACTGAGCAGATTACTAATTAGCCCTCTTAGGGAATCTCACCAAGTAATGGAATGCATTCTTGACAGTTCAGGCCCAATTTACAATTATTAGAACAGAGGCAGTGACAATATGAAAAACAGTCATGGAGTATTTAATTTTGGGGAGAAATAATAGAAATGGGGTAAGAAAAGTTTTAGTTTACATCAGTAGCAGAACCAAGCTATCCTAGGTGTATGGATCAGAAAAAAATAAAGACTTGTATTCATCTAGCACTCTTCATGACCACAGGATGGGCCAAAGCACTTTACAGTGAATGAAACACATTTGAAGTGTCGTCACTGCTGTAATGTAGAAAATGTGGCAGTCAATCTGCATATAACAGGATTTCACAAAGAGAAATGAGATAATAACCAGATAATCTGTTCTATTGATGTTGGTTGAGGGATAAATATTTGACAGGACAGAGAGCTATAATTCTTGATCGACTTTATCCTGACTCAAAAGATCTACCTCGGCATCAAACACAGACAAGGAACCTTTCTTATATCATTTTACCACTGACAAATCTCTACATACACTTCCTAAGTCAATCCCAACTAATTATTTTACGTACATTGCACCTGTTCCAGCAAAACAAAATAAGTGACAGCCATTCACTGGTTCATTTCTCAGGGCAATGCCTTGACCAATCAGAGCAAAGTTGCCTGGTTTGAATTTCAAATAAAGCTTGGTAGTTAACTGTCAGTCCCCATAAACTGGTGCATTCTCCTTGGCAATGCCTCTACCAATGAGAGTCTACTTGCCAACCAATCAGCATTCCCTTCTCCTACAGTATAAATTTGTTGTTTCCCTTACATTGGTATTCTTGTGAATTGTCCTGATGAGTGCAAGACGAAAAGCTTCGACAAAATGTCTCTATTTTCAGCAATACTAATAATTTTGAATTTAGGGCACGAATAGCTAGTAAACCCCAAGTTGTCCTGCAAGTTATAGTGAGAGGCATCTTGTATTTCTCTCATGAACTGACAGAAACCACAGTCCCGGAATTCTCATGGACTTTAATATGATATAACCCCAGTAGATCTACCCAAGGGAGAACAAAAATTTGAACATAGAGAAGATACACCAGCTTTACACTGCAATCAAGTTCAGCCTTAAATTCTGCTGGAAGTGAGTAAAGCTGTAAGAAGCAGCCATGATAAAACACTTTCGAAGTGAATTTTAGCTGGAGATCTCCTGCCAACCTATTCTAGTTTCAGTGAAAGAGCTCGGGAAACGCAGCCTAAGTGTCGGTTACACCATTTTATTTTTCCCAGGGCTCTCCCAGCAAAGTAATGATAGATAGGCAAAAATACCCACAAAGATTCATCCCCTTTAATCACATCTCTTAAAAGCATATTCTTTTACCAATAGTGCATGGGACCTTAATCCTACATTTGCTGATAGCACCATCAGCACTCCTTTTTTTCTTTGTCTTTTGGGCCTCCTTATCTCGAGAGACAATGGATACGCGCCTGGAGGTGGTCAGTGGTTTGTGAAGCAGCGCCTGGAGTGGCTATAAAGGCCAATTCTGGAGTGACAGGCTCTTCCACAGGTGCTGCAGAGAAATTTGTTTGTTGGGGCTGTTGCACAGTTGGCTCTCCCCTTGCGCCTCTGTCTTTTTTCCTGCCAACTACTAAGTCTCTTCGACTCGCCACAATTTAGCCCTGTCTTTATGGCTGCCCGCCAGCTCTGGCGAATGCTGGCAACTGACTCCCACGACTTGTGATCAATGTCACACGATTTCATGTCGCGTTTGCAGACGTCTTTATAACGGAGACATGGACGGCCGGTGGGTCTGATACCAGTGGCGAGCTCGCTGTACAATGTGTCTTTGGGGATCCTGCCATCTTCCATGCGGCTCACATGGCCAAGCCATCTCAAGCGCCGCTGACTCAGTAGTGTGTATAAGCTGGGGATGTTGGCCGCTTCAAGGACTTCTGTGTTGGAGATATAGTCCTGCCACCTGATGCCAAGTATTCTCCGAAGGCAGCGAAGATGGAATGAATTGAGACGTCGCTCTTGGCTGGCATACGTTGTCCAGGCCTCGCTGCCGTAGAGCAAGGTACTGAGGACACAGGCCTGATACACTCGGACTTTTGTGTTCCGTGTCAGTGCGCCATTTTCCCACACTCTCTTGGCCAGTCTGAACATAGCAGTGGAAGCCTTACCCATGCGCTTGTTGATTTCTGCATCTAGAGACAGGTTACTGGTGATAGTTGAGCCTAGGTAGGTGAACTCTTGAACCACTTCCAGAGCGTGGTCGCCAATATTGATGGATGGAGCATTTCTGACATCCTGCCCCATGATGTTCGTTTTCTTGAGGCTGATGGTTAGGCCAAATTCATTGCAGGCAGACGCAAACCTGTCGATGAGACTCTGCAGGCATTCTTCAGTGTGAGATGTTAAAGCAGCATCGTCAGCAAAGAGGAGTTCTCTGATGAGGACTTTCCGTACTTTGGACTTCGCTCTTAGACGGGCAAGGTTGAACAACCTGCCCCCTGATCTTGTGTGGAGGAAAATTCCTTCTTCAGAGGATTTGAACGCATGTGAAAGCATGTGACTGAAACAACACGGAAGGCAGCAGTTACGGGTTATAAGTCCAGATAAATTGGCGTAGAAACTGGGCGCCACGGGTTGCCTTTGTCGGTGGGAGAGGTCATTGCACCTCACTGGACAGCTACTGCCCGCCTCAAACCGGGCAGCCCCCGGTCAATAAGGTTCTGTCCCGCCACAGTCTGCCTGCTTCAATGGGTGCTTGGAGCTCAGGGTCATTGCCCGAAAGGTGGACTGATACACCGCACCAAACAACATGAAAAAAGGAAAGAAGGTACCAGCCCTTCGCTTTGCAAGCTGGAACGTCAGAACTATGTGTCCTGGCCTGTCGGAAGACCTTACACAAATCAACGATTCTCGGAAGACCGCCATCATTAACAACGAGCTCAGTAGACTCAATGTGGACATTGCAGCACTTCAGGAGACTCGCCTCCCCGCGAGTGGCTCTCTAGCAGAGCAAGACTACACCTTCTTCTGGCAGGGCAGGGATCCTGAAGAACCAAGACAGCATGGAGTGGGCTTCGCCATCAGAAACTCCTTGCTCAGCATGATAGAGCCTCCCTCAAATGGCTCGGAACGCATACTGTCCATCCGACTGCTCACCACCTCTGGTCCAGTACACCTACTCAGCATCTATGCTCCAACACTCTGTTCCGCACCTGAAGCTAAAGACCAGTTCTATGAACAACTCCATAACCATCAGCACTAAGACTCCCTTAACTCGACACTACACTTGATCATGAGGTTAAGTCCTAGAGTCAGGCTTAAACGCACAACCTGCTATTACTGAGGTACTAGTGCTGCCAACTGCACCAAGCTAACACTGCATGGTCAGCTAATAAACGATTTCAATAGGTACTGCAGCTTACCAAAGTAATTTAAGGTCCCAGCAGGTCATATGCTTATTTGGTCTCTGAAGGCTGTCTCTGATGAGACTGCACATCCTAACAATCTTCTGTGTTTTCTGGAAGACAAAATTTTAATTGGGCTATTCACGAGGGAATGGCTTATTATCTCCATTTCTTCCCAGCCCATCAGCTAATCCTGTAACAGTGATGGTGCAATAGGCAGGCATAAATTTAAAAGATTACATTTCAATATGTGATAGAGCCTGTTGGGGCTGCAGCATGCTTTGCAATGGAGTGCTGTGATTTAGATGCATGCCAAGAATGTCATTAGAGAGTTCCTAATCTCAGCCATGCCTCCATGGATTTACACAGAGCAGAGGTCAGAACACTAAGTTCTCCTTAGAGCAGAGAAGGTTAAGGGGAGATTTACTAGTGATGTTCCTTTATATAGGGTTTGGATAGAGAGATAGGGAGAAACTATTTCCATTAGCAGGACGATCAATAACCGAAGGACACTGATTAAAGATGATTGGCAAAAGAACCAGGATGGAAAATGAGGAGAAATTTTTTATGCAGCGAGTTGTTTTGCTGTGGAATGCACTGCCTGAAAGTTTGGGGGAAAGCAGATTCAATGGTAACTTTCAAAATGGAATTAGATACATACTACAAAAGGAAAAATTTGTAGAGCTATGGGGAAAGAGCAAGGCATTGGGACTAATTGGATTGCTCTTTCAAAGAGCCAGCACAGGCATGATGGGTTAAATGGCCTCCTTCTTCCATCTAAGATTCTATGAAAAGACAGAGGATAAATTGGGTAGGCATCCAGTGAAACATGCGCTACAGAATAGAATTGGCAGAGGACTGGCAATAGGCTTCAGTCTGCCTTTATTGTTAGGAAAAGTGCATTACATAGGGAGCAATGAAAAGTGGAACATAACCATGAGAAGTAAAACTAACAGACGTGAAAGGCTATGGCCTTGAAATTATGCAATGCAAATGGGAAATAGCATTCAAAATAGAGGAAATACCATCATCCATTATCTCAACAAAGGCAATAACCCATTTATTTCCATTTACATGCTAAAATTTATAATAATTTCAGGGTCTGTAAGTATACGCATCAATGGGGCCATCCATTTCATGCTACTGTGGAGCTTGTAATTGCTTTTACCATTGGCTGCAATACAAATTATATGTGAAGAAAATTTAGACCCGTAACCAAAATATCTCCTCCCAATCCACAAGTCAAGAGAACATTACAGTAGAAATTCTCCTCATTGAAAGTAAGCTCTGTTCTAGCCCGCTGCCATCAAAAATGCCTTGTCATAACAAATAGCCAGAAAATATAATAATTAATTTCAATAATAAAGATAAACATTCTTTTGAAATGTTACTTTTCTTTTCAGGTTCTTCTCTGAAGACGTGCCATGGGTTCGTAAGGTTCCTTCATATCCCTGTAGCAGAGATCCAGCCTGTCATTCAAGTGCACTCCTAGATGGACAGGCTCAGTGTGAGTTTGCTTTCTCCAGATTCTTTGGGAGGCAATTTTAACCCACCCTATCTGTGGCACAATGCTTGTTTTGTGCACGAACCAATGTTATATTCTATTGAAGTAAATGAGGACTAACATTGGGCAGAATGTAGAGTTATAGAGTCATAGAGTTATACAGCACAGAAACAGGCCCTTCAGCCCATCGTGTCTGTGCTGGCCATCAAGCACCTATCTATTCTAATCCCATTTTCCAGCACTTGGCCCGTAGCCTTGTATGCTATGGTGTTTCAAGTGCTCATCTAAATACTTCTTAAAAGTTGTGAGGGTTCCTGCCTCTATCACACCTTCAGGTAGTGAGTCCAAGATTACAACCACCCTCTGGGTGAAAACATTTTTCCTCAAATCCCCTCTAAACCTCCTGCCTCTTACCTTAAATCTTTGGCCCCTGGTTGTTGACCCCTCCACTAAGCGCAAAAGTTTCTTCCTAGCTACCCTATCAATGCCCTCATAATTTTGTATAACTCAATCAGGTCCCCCCTCAGCCTTCTCTGCTCTAAGGAAAACAATCCTATCCGATCCAGTCTCTCTTCATAGCACAAATGCTCCAGCCCAGACAACATTCTGCTGAATCTCCTCTGCACCCTCTCCAGGGCAATCACATCCTTCCTATAGTGCGGTGCCCAGAACTGTACACAGTACTCCAGTTGTGGCCTAGCTAGCATTTCAGACAGCTCCATCATAACCTCCCTGCTCTTATATTCTATGCCTTGGCTAATAAAGGCAAGTATCCCATTTGCCTTCCTAACCACCTTATCTACCTTTGCTGATGCCTTCGGTGATCTATGGACAAGTACATCAAGGTCCCTTTGATCCTCTGTACTTCCCAGGGTCCATTCATTGTACATTCCCTTACCTTGTTAGTCCTCCCAAAATGCATTACCTCACACTTCTCAGGATTAAATTCCATTTGCCACTGCTCCGCCCATCTTACCAGCCCATCTATATCGTCCTGTAATCTTTCCTCCTCACTACTTACGACACCACCAATTTTCATGTAATCTGCGAACTTACTGATCATGCCTCCCATATTCGCATCTAAATCATTAATGTACGCTACAAACAGCAAGCGTCCCAGCACCGATTCCTGTGGTACCACTGGTCACAGGCTTCCACTCACAAAAACAACCCCCAACTATCACTCTCTACCTCCTGCCACTCAGCCAGTTTTGGATCCAATTTGCCAAATTGCCCTGGATCCCATGAACAAAGAACAAAGAACAGTACAGCACAGGAACAGGCCATTCAGGCCATTTAAAATCTTTTTCTTTTTGCGAGGTGCAGCTTTGACACAACAAGGTGCGGAGCGAACTTACAGCTGAGCGGTCAATTTCAGTAAGTTACAAGTTAATCCCCTTTTGTTTCGGAGGATCAGGGGACTGCTGGGTAAGGGAAAACTAGTTATTTGGGCAGTGGCAGTACCCGAGACACTACACGTGTAGTGTCTCCCACCCACCCTCCTCCTCTAACCAAAAAAAAAGGACTCTGGTGTGTTGATAAGGTAAGCTTTTTATTTAAAAAGTTCAGTCCGTCGGATTGCTAAGCGAGCAAGTTTCGACTTTTTTTTTTTCGTTTGGTTTTTCAGTAGATTTGTTGGGAATCTAGAATAGTGGGAATGGAGGTAAAGGCAGTTGTATGTTCCTCCTGCAGAATGTGGGAGGTAGGGGTCGCCAAGAGTGTCCCTGCTGACTGCATCTGCGGGAAGTGCACCCAACTCCAGCTCCTCGCAGACCGCGTTAGGGAACTGGAGCTGGAGCTGGATGAACTTCGGATCATTCGGGAGGCGGAGGGGATTATTGACAGGAGTTATAGGGAGGCAGTCACACCTCAGGTAAAAGAAGTAGGTAGATGGGTTACCGTCAGGGGAAGGAGAGGGAACCAGCAGGCAGTGCAGGGATCCCCTGTGGCTGTTTCCCTCAACAACAGGTATACCGTTTTGGATACTGTTAGGGGGGGACGACTTACCAGGGGTAAGCAATGGGGTACAGGTCTCTGGCACAGAGTCTGTCCTGTTGCGCAGAAGGGAAAGGGGAAGAGGAGCAGAGCATTAGTCATTGGGGACTCCATAGTTAGGGGAACAGATAGGAGGTTCTGTGGGAACGAGAGAGACTCACGGTTGGTGTGTTGCCTCCCAGGTGCCAGGGTACGTGATGTCTCTGATCGTGTTTTTGGGATCCTTAAGGGGGAGGGGGAGCACCCCCAAGTCGTGGTCCACATAGGCACCAACGACATAGGTAGGAAGAGAGATGGGGATTTAAGGCAGAAATTCAGGGAGCTAGGGTGGAAGCTTAGAGCGAGAACAACCAGAGTTGTTATCTCTGGGTTGTTGCCTGTGCCACGTGCTAGCGAAGAGAGGAATAGGGAGAGAGAGGAGTTGAACACGTGGCTGCAGGGATGGTGTAGGAGGGAGGGTTTTGGTTTCCTGGATAATTGGGGCTCTTTTTGGGGTAGGTGGGACCTCCACAAACAGGATGGTCTTCACCTGAACCAGAGGGGTACCAATATCCTGGGGGGGAGATTTGTTAGTGCTCTTCGGGGGGGTTTAAACTAAATCAGCAGGGGAATGGGAACCTAAATTGTAGTTCCAGTGCACAGGCTGTTGAGAGTAGTGAGGTAGGGGATAAGGTTACAGGGACGCAAGAGGGCACTGGCAAGCAAGAACTTGGTTTAAAGTGTGTCTACTTCAACGCCAGGAGCATCCAGAATAAGGTGGGTGAGCTTGCAGCATGGGTTGGTACCTGGGATCCTGATGTTGTGGCCATTTCAGAGACATGGGTAGAGCAGGGGCAGGAATGGATGTTGCAGGTTCCGGGATTTAGATGTTTCAGTAAGAACAGAGAAGAGGGTAAATGAGGGGGGTGTGTGGCATTGTTAATCAAGGAAAGTATTACAGCGGCAGAAAGGACGTTTGAGGACTCGTCTACTGAGGTAGTCTGGGCCGAGGTTAGAAACAGGAGAGGAGAGGTCACCCTGTTGGGAGTTTTCTATAGACCTCCGAATAGTTCCAGAGATGTAGAGGAAAGGATAGCGAAGATGATTCTCGACAGGAGCGAGAGTAACAGGGTAGTGGTTATGGGGGACTTTAACTTTCCAAATATTGACTGGAAATACTATAGTTCGAGTACTTTAGATGGGTCTGTTTTTGTCCAGTGTGTGCAGGAGGGTTTTCTGACACAGTATGTGGACAGGCCAACCAGGGGCGATGCCACATTGTATTTGGTACTGGGTAATGAACCCGGCCAGGTGTTCGATTTAGATGTAGGTGAGCACTTTGGCGATAGTGATCACAATTCGGTTAGGTTTACCTTAGCGATGGGCAGGGACAGGTATATACTGCAGGGCAAGAATTATAGCTGGGGGAAAGGAAATTATGACGCGATTAGGCAAGATTTAGGATGCGTAGGATGGGGAAGGAAACTGCAGGGGATGGGCACAAACGAAATGTGGAGCTTATTCAAGGAGCAGCTAATGCGTGTCCTTGATAAGTATGTACCTGTCAGGCAGGGAGGAAGTTGTCGAGCGAGGGAGCCGTGGTTTACTCAAGAAGTTGAAGCGCTTGTCAAGAGGAAGAGGGCGGCTTATGTTAGGATGAGACGTGAAGGCTCAGTTACGGCGCTTGAGAGTTACAAGCTAGCCAGGAAGGATCTAAAGGGAGGGCGAAGAAGAGCAAGGAGAGGACACGAGAAGTCATTGGCGGATAGGATCAAAGAAAACCCTAAGGCTTTCTATAAGTATATCAGGAATAAAAGAATGATAAGAGTTAGAACAGGGCCAATCAAGGATAGTAGTGGGAAGTTGTGTGCGGAATCAGAGGAGATAGGGGAAGTGTTAAATGAATATTTTTCGTCAGTATTTACAGTAGAGAAAGAAAATGTTGCTGAGGAGATTACTGAGATACAGCCTACTAGGCTAGATGGGATTGAGATTCACAAGGAGGAGGTGTTAGCAATTTTGGAAAGAGTGAAAATAGATAAGTTCCCTGGGCCAGAGGGGATTTATCCTAGGATTCTCTGGGAAGCCAGGGAGGAGATTGCAGAGCCGTTGTTGTTGATCTTTATGTCGTCATTGTCGACAGGAGTAGTGCCGGAGGACTGGAGGATAGCAAATGTTGTCCCCTTGTTCAAGAAGGGGAGTAGAGACAGCCCTGGTAATTATAGACCTGTGAGCCTTACTTCGGTTGTGGGTAAAATGTTGGAAAAGGTTATAAGAGATAGGATTTATAATCATCTTGAAAAGAATAAGTTCATTTGCGATAGTCAGCACGGTTTTGTGAAAGGTAGGTCGTGCCTCACAAACCTTATTGAGTTTTTCGAGAAGGTGACCAAACAGGTGGATGAGGGTAAAGCCGTGGATGTGGTGTATATGGATTTTAGTAAGGCGTTTGATAAGGTTCCCCATGGTAGGCTATTGCAGAAAATACGGAAGTATGGGGTTGAAGGTGATTTAGAGCTTTGGATCAGAAATTGGCTAGCTGAAAGAAGACAGAGGGTGGTGGTTGATGGCAAATGTTCATCCTGGAGTTTAGTTACTAGTGGTGTACCGCAAGGTTCTGTTTTGGGGCCACTGCTGTTTGTCATTTTTATAAAGGACCTGGATGAGGGTGTAGAAGGGTGGGTTAGTAAATTTGCGGATGACACGAAGGTCGGTGGAGTTGTGGATAGTGTCGAAGGGTGTTGTAGGGTACAGAGGGACATAGATAGGCTGCAGAGCTGGGCTGAGAGATGGCAAATGGAGTTTAATGCGGAGATGTGTGAGGTGATTCACTTTGGAAGGAGTAACAGCAATGCAGAGTACTGGGCTAATGGGAAGATTCTTGGTAGTGTAGATGAGCAGAGAGATCTTGGTGTCCAGGTACATAAATCCCTGAAAGTTGCTACCCAGGTTAATAGGGCTGTTAAGAAGGCATATGGTGTGTTAGCTTTTATTAGTATGGGGATCGAGTTTCGGAGCCACGAGGTCATGATGCAGCTGGACAAAACTCTGGTGAGGCCGCACCTTGAGTATTGCGTGCAGTTCTGGTCACCGCATTATAGGAAGGATGTGGAAGCTTTGGAAAGGGTGCAGAGGAGATTTACTAGGATGTTGCCTGGTATGGAAGGAAGGTCTTACGAGGAAAGGCTGAGGGACTTGGGGTTGTTTTCGTTAGAGAGAAGGAGGAGGAGAGGTGACTTAATAGAGACATACAAGATAATCAGAGGGTTAGATAGGGTGGATAGTGAGTAGTCTTTTTCCTCGGATGATGATGGCAAACACGAGGGGACATAGCTTTAGGTTGAGGGGTGAAAGATATAGGACAGATGTCAGAGGTAGTTTCTTTACGCAGAGAGTAGTAGGGGCGTGGAATGCCCTGCCTGCAACAGTAGTAGACTCGCCAACTTTAAGGGCATTTAAGTGGTCATTGGATAGACATATGGATGAAAATGGAATAGTGTAGGTCAGATGGTCGGCGCAACATCGAGGGCCGAAGGGCCTGTACTGCGCTGTAATGTTCTACAAAATTCTAATTCGGCCCTCCAAGCCTGCGCCGATCTTGACGCCTGCCTAAACTAAAACCTTCTGCACTTCCGGGGTCCGTATCCCACTATTCCCATCCTATTCATGTATTTGTCAAGATGCCTCTTAAACATCTCTATGGTACCTGCTTCCACCACCTCCCCTGGCAACAAGTTCCAGGCACTCACCACCCTCTGTGTAAAGAACTTGCCTCGCACATCCCCTCTAAACTTTGCCCCTCGCACCTTAAACCTATGTCCCCTAGTAACTGACTCTTCCACCCTGGGAAAAAGCTTCTGACTATCCACTCTGTCCATGCCGCTTATAACTTTGTAAACCTCTATCATGTCGCCCCTCCACCTCCGTCGTTCCAGTGAAAACAATCCGAGTCTATCCAACCTCTCCTCATAGCTAATGCCCTCCAGACCAGGCAACATCCTGGTAAACCTCTTCTGTACCCTCTCCAAAGACTCCACGTCCTTCTGGTAGTGTGGCGACCAGAATTGCACACATTATTCTAAGTGTGGCCTAACTAAAGTTCTGTACAGCTGCAGCATGCCTTGCCAATATTTATACTCTATTCCCCGACCGATGAAGGCAAGCATGCCGTATGCCTTCTTGATTACCTTATCCACCTGCGTTGCCACTTTCAGTGACCTGTGGACCTGTACGCCCAGATCTCTCTGCCTGTCAATACTCCTCAGGGTTCTGCCATTTACTGTATACTTCCCACCTGCATTAGACCTTCCAAAATGCATTCCCTCACATTTGTCCAGATTAAACTCTATCTGCCATTTCTCCGCCCAAGTCTCCAACCGATCTATATCCTGCTGTATCCTCTGACAATCCTCATCACTGTCCGCAACTCCACCAACCTTTGTGTCGTCCGCAAACTTACTAATCAGACCAGCTACATTTTTCTCCAAATCATTTATATATACTACAAACAGCAAAGGTCCCAGCACAGATCCCTGCGGAACACCACTAGTCACATCCCTCCATTCAGAAAAGCACCCTTCCACTGCTACCCTCTGTCTTCTGTGACCGAGCCAGTTCTGTATCCATCTTGCCAGCTCCCCTCTGATCCCGTGTGACTTCACCTTTTGTACCAGTCTGCCATGAGGGACCTTGTCAACGGCTTTAATGAAGTCCTTATAGATGACATCCACTGCCCTTCCTTCATCTTCGTCACTTCCTCAAAAAACTCAATCAAATTAGTGAGATACGACCTCACCTTCACAAAACCATGCTGTCTCTCGCTAATAAGTCCATTTGTTTCCAAATGGGAGTAAATCCTGTCCCGTGGGCTCTTACCTTCTTAACCAATCTCCCTTGTCGGACCTTATCAAAAGCCTTATTGAAGTCCATGTAGATTACATCAACTGCCTTACCCCCATCTACACATCGAGTCACCTCCTCGAAAAATTCAATCAAGTTTGTTAGACACGATCTCCCCCTAACAAAGCCATGCTGACCATCCCTGATTAATCCCTGCCTCTCCAACTGGAGATTAATCCTGTCCCTCAGAATTTTTTCCAATAGTTTCCCAACCACTGATGTTAGACTCACTCGCCTGTAATTGCCTGTTTTATCCCTGCTACCCTTCTTGAATACACATTCGCTGTCCTCCAGTCCTCTGGTACCTCTCCTGTGGCCAGAGAGGATTTGAAAATTTGTGTCAGAGCCCCTGCTATCTCCTCCCTTGCCTCACATAACAGCCTGGGATACATCTCATCTGGGTCTGGGGATTTATCCACATTTAAGCACGCGAAAGCAGCTAATTTCTCCTCCCTTTCAATGCTAATTTGTTCAAGTATATCGCCAACCCCCATTGTGTCTACATCTACATCGTCCTTCTCCATAGTGAACACCGATGAAAAGTAATCATTTAAAACCTCACCTATGTCCTCCGGCTCTCCACACAGATTGCCACTTTGGTCCCTAATGGGCCCTACTCTTTCCCTGGTTATCTTGCCCTTAATATACCGATAAAATGCCGTGAGAGTTTCCTTTATCTTGCCCACCAGATTTTTTTCATGTCCCCTCTTCATTCTCCTACTTACTTTTTTAAGTACCCCCTACACTTTAAATATTCCTCTCGGACCTCTGCTGTTTTCAGTGCTTTGAATCTGCCATAAGCCTCCTTTTTTTCCCTTATCCAATCCTTTATATCCCTTGACATCCTGGGTTCCTTGGACTTGTTGGTCCTACCCTTCACCTTTACAGGAACATGTTGGCCCAGAACTCTCACTCTTTCCTTTTTGAATGACTCCCACTGATCTGATGTAGACTTCCTTACAAGTAGCTGCTCCCAGTCCACCTTGACCAGATCCTGTTTTATCATATTGAAATCGGCATTCCCCCAATTCAGTACTTTTATTTTTGGTCCCTCGCTGTCATTTTCCATAACTACCTTAAATCTTTAGAGTTATGGTCACTATCCCTGAAATGCTCCTCCATTGACACTTCTACCACTTGTCCAGCTTCATTCCCGAGGATTAGGTCCAGTACCACCCGTTCTCTTGTAGGACCTTCTACATGCTGGCTCAAAAAGCTCTCCTGGATGCACTTTAAGAATTCTGCCCCCTTTAAACCTTTTGCACTAAGACTATCCCAGTTGATACTGGGGAAGTTGAAATCCCCTCCTATTATTACCCTATTATTTTCACACCTCTCTGAGATTTGTCTACATATCTGCTTCTCTATCTCTCCCTGACTGTTTGGAGGCCTATAGTACACTCACAGCCAAGTGATTGCCCCCTTTTTATTTTTAGGTTCTACCCATATGGCCTCATTTGAGGAACTTTCTAAGGTATCATCCCTCCTTACTGCAGTAATTGACTCCTTGATCAACAGTGCAATGCCACCTCCTCTTTTACACCCTCCCCTGTCACCTGAAGATTCTATACCATGGAATATTGAGCTGCCAGTCCTGCCCTTCCCTCAACCATGTCTCTGTGTTAACAATAATATCATATTCCCATGTGTAAATCAATGCCCTCAATTCATCTGCCTTACTAGTAAGACTGC
Source organism: Heterodontus francisci (assembly GCF_036365525.1). Lineage (NCBI taxonomy): Eukaryota > Metazoa > Chordata > Chondrichthyes > Heterodontiformes > Heterodontidae > Heterodontus > Heterodontus francisci. The sequence goes on along the minus strand of NC_090371.1, from coordinate 28,803,254 downwards.
TTGCGTTAAAATAGATGCAATCCAGCCTTGCATTATTCACTTGTGCTTTAACAGGTCTATATTTGCTTTGTCTTCCAGACTGACTCAGTTTCTATTTTTTAATTTATTTTTAGATACAGCACTGAGACAGGCCCTTCGGCCCACCGAGTCTGTGCCGACCAAGAACCACCCATTTATACTAACCCTACAGTAATTCCCTATCACCTACCTACACGAGGGGCAATTTACAATTGCCAATTTACCTGTCACCTGCAAGTCTTTGGCGGTGGGATGAAACCGGAGCACCCGGCGAAAACCCACTCAGCCACACAGAGAACTTGCAAACTCCGCACAGGCAGTACCCCAGAATTGAACCCGGGTCCCTGGAGCTGTGAGGCTACAGTGCTAACCACTGCGCCACTGTGCCGCCCACTATTCTCTTCTATTTTTGACTGTGAATTGCCCCCTACTGTACCTCCACTCTCCATTCCCCTACCAAATTAGGTTAAACCCCGCCCCCCCCCCTCAACAGCACGTGCAAACCTCCCAGCAAGGATGTTAGTCCCGTTCCAGTTCAGGTGCAACCCATCCAACTTGTACAGGTCCCACCTTTGCCACAACCAGACCCAGTGATCCAGGAAGCTAAAGCCCTCCCTCCTGCACCGTCTCTTCAGCCAGGCATTCATCTGCTCTGTCCTCCTATCCCTATACTCACAAGCATGTGGCATAGGGAGTAATCCAGAGATTACAACCTTTGAGGTCCTGCTTTTTAATCTGCTTCCTAGCTCCCTAAATTCTTGCTGAAGGACCTCATCCCTCTTTCTACCTATGTCGTTGGTATCAATGTGTACCATGACCTCTGACTGTTCATTCTCCCCCTTCCGTATGTCCTGCAGCCGCTCCGTAACATCCTTGGCCTAGCCCCAGGAAGGCAATATACCATCCTGGATTCATGTTTGCAGCTACAGAAATACCTATCTGTACCCCTTACAATAGAATCCCCTATCACTATAGCCCTGCCACTCTTCTTCCTCCCCTCCTGTGCAGCTGAGCCACCATGGTGCCATGAACATGGCTCTTGCTGTTTTCCCCTGAGCCATCTCCCCCAACAATATCCAGAGCTGTATCTCTGTTTGAGAGGGGGATGGCCACAGGGGACTCCTGCGCTACCTGTCTTTCTCTACTCTGCCAGGTGGTCACCCATTTCCTTCCTGCCTTTGCAGCATTTGCCTGTGGTGTGACCACCTCACTAAACGTGCTATCCGCGACGATCTCAGCATCGCGGATGCTCCACAGTGAATCCACCTGCAGCTCCAGCTCTGTAATGCGGGTAGCCAGTAGCTGCAGATGGATACACTTCCTGCATACACGGTCGTCAGAGACACTGGAAGCGTCCCTGATTTCCCACACAGTGTAGGACGAGCATATCACAGGGCTGAGCTCTCCTTCTATGACTTACCTTTAGATTCTTAGTTACTCCCTTTAATTAAAAACTACTAATTACTCTAGGGGCCTTGTTCTACTCCAAACACTACTCATTACAATCTAAAGTCCTTAATAAATTGCACTAATTAAAAAAAGCACACTTTAGCGGTACAAACCTTATCACTTATACAGTAGGTTTTGAGTTTTTTCTTTCAAAAAAGAACTTCCCTTTATTATTACTTTAAGCTATTTACAGGCACTCACAGCTGTTACTTACCCAACCAACCACCTTACAGCTTTGCTGTGATGTCACTGTTGACTTTTTTTCAAAACTCCAACGCACCTCGACTGCTCTCCACTCCCGGAAGGTAAGTGTCTAGGCCGCGATCCTCGTGCTCTATTTATCCACTTCTCTCGCTTGGCGTTCTCCCCTCAGGTCCGCTCCTCTCTGCTCTGCTCCTGGAAGGTAAACCCGTCCTTTTATCTGATCAAATGGGATTGCTGCCCAGAGAGTCAGGTTAAAAACTACCCGCTCCAAATGGTCTGGTTTTTTATTTTCCCCACATTTAGGGAGGGAGAGGTTTTTAGTGTTCTATGCTCTGCAGTCAACTATGAAATCGAGCAAAACAAAAATGTGGTGTTGGAGGGAGGACAGAGATTTTATGCACATTTTGTTAAAATGTTAGCATTTGTTGTCTGTTTTGATATCTAGAAATAGGAAAATTGAGTGAATGAACATGTGGCTGGCAAAATGGTGTAGGAAGGAGGGCTTTAGATTCCTGGGACATTGGGACTGGTTCTGGGGCAGGTGGAACCTGTACAAGATGGACAGGTTACACCTTAACAGGACCAGGACTAATATCCTTTCAGGGAGATTTGCTAGTGATGTTGGGGAGAGTTTAAACTAGTTTGTCAGGGGGTTGGGAACCCACAAGGGCATTCAGATAGGAGGAAAACAAAGCTGGTTATAGGAAGTAGAAAAGCTGTGAATGAAAGTGGAAAGCAGCAGAAACAAAAGCTCGAACCAACTTGGGTCAAAATACAGAATAGTGTTAAAAAGGCAGAATTAAAGGCACTCTATCTGAATGCACATAGCATTCACAACAAGGTAGGTGAGCTGATGGTGCAAGTAGAAGTAAACGGATATCATTTAATTGCCATTACATAAATGTGGCTGCAGAGTGACCAAGACTGGAAAATAAATATTAAAGGATATTCAACATTTAGGAAGGACAGACAAAAAGGAAAAGGGGCATTAGTGACAGAGGATCTTCGATTCGAAGAACAGGATGCAGAATCTGTTTGGGTGGAGCTAAGAAACAGCAAGGAGCAATAATTATTGGTAGGAGTGGTTTACAGGCTGTTAAACAGCGGTGATAATGTAGGTTTTGAGTTTTTTCTTTCAAAAAAGAACTTCCCTTTATTATTACTTTAAGCTATTTACAGGCACTCACAGCTGTTACTTACCCAACCAACCACCTTACAGCTTTGCTGTGATGTCACTGTTGACTTTTTTTCAAAACTCCAACGCACCTCGACTGCTCTCCACTCCCGGAAGGTAAGTGTCTAGGCCGCGATCCTCGTGCTCTATTTATCCACTTCTCTCGCTTGGCGTTCTCCCCTCAGGTCCGCTCCTCTCTGCTCTGCTCCTGGAAGGTAAACCCGTCCTTTTATCTGATCAAATGGGATTGCTGCCCAGAGAGTCAGGTTAAAAACTACCCGCTCCAAATGGTCTGGTTTTTTATTTTCCCCACATTTAGGGAGGGAGAGGTTTTTAGTGTTCTATGCTCTGCAGTCAACTATGAAATCGAGCAAAACAAAAATGTGGTGTTGGAGGGAGGACAGAGATTTTATGCACATTTTGTTAAAATGTTAGCATTTGTTGTCTGTTTTGATATCTAGAAATAGGAAAATTGAGTGAATGAACATGTGGCTGGCAAAATGGTGTAGGAAGGAGGGCTTTAGATTCCTGGGACATTGGGACTGGTTCTGGGGCAGGTGGAACCTGTACAAGATGGACAGGTTACACCTTAACAGGACCAGGACTAATATCCTTTCAGGGAGATTTGCTAGTGATGTTGGGGAGAGTTTAAACTAGTTTGTCAGGGGGTTGGGAACCCACAAGGGCATTCAGATAGGAGGAAAACAAAGCTGGTTATAGGAAGTAGAAAAGCTGTGAATGAAAGTGGAAAGCAGCAGAAACAAAAGCTCGAACCAACTTGGGTCAAAATACAGAATAGTGTTAAAAAGGCAGAATTAAAGGCACTCTATCTGAATGCACATAGCATTCACAACAAGGTAGGTGAGCTGATGGTGCAAGTAGAAGTAAACGGATATCATTTAATTGCCATTACATAAATGTGGCTGCAGAGTGACCAAGACTGGAAAATAAATATTAAAGGATATTCAACATTTAGGAAGGACAGACAAAAAGGAAAAGGGGCATTAGTGACAGAGGATCTTCGATTCGAAGAACAGGATGCAGAATCTGTTTGGGTGGAGCTAAGAAACAGCAAGGAGCAATAATTATTGGTAGGAGTGGTTTACAGGCTGTTAAACAGCGGTGATAATGTAGGTTTTGAGTTTTTTCTTTCAAAAAAGAACTTCCCTTTATTATTACTTTAAGCTATTTACAGGCACTCACAGCTGTTACTTACCCAACCAACCACCTTACAGCTTTGCTGTGATGTCACTGTTGACCTTTTTTCAAAACTCCAACGCACCTCGACTGCTCTCCACTCCCGGAAGGTAAGTGTCTAGGCCGCGATCCTCGTGCTCTATTTATCCACTTCTCTCGCTTGGCGTTCTCCCCTCAGGTCCGCTCCTCTCTGCTCTGCTCCTGGAAGGTAAACCCGTCCTTTTATCTGATCAAATGGGATTGCTGCCCAGAGAGTCAGGTTAAAAACTACCCGCTCCAAATGGTCTGGTTTTTTATTTTCCCCACATTTAGGGAGGGAGAGGTTTTTAGTGTTCTATGCTCTGCAGTCAACTATGAAATCGAGCAAAACAAAAATGTGGTGTTGGAGGGAGGACAGAGATTTTATGCACATTTTGTTAAAATGTTAGCATTTGTTGTCTGTTTTGATATCTAGAAATAGGAAAATTGAGTGAATGAACATGTGGCTGGCAAAATGGTGTAGGAAGGAGGGCTTTAGATTCCTGGGACATTGGGACTGGTTCTGGGGCAGGTGGAACCTGTACAAGATGGACAGGTTACACCTTAACAGGACCAGGACTAATATCCTTTCAGGGAGATTTGCTAGTGATGTTGGGGAGAGTTTAAACTAGTTTGTCAGGGGGTTGGGAACCCACAAGGGCATTCAGATAGGAGGAAAACAAAGCTGGTTATAGGAAGTAGAAAAGCTGTGAATGAAAGTGGAAAGCAGCAGAAACAAAAGCTCGAACCAACTTGGGTCAAAATACAGAATAGTGTTAAAAAGGCAGAATTAAAGGCACTCTATCTGAATGCACATAGCATTCACAACAAGGTAGGTGAGCTGATGGTGCAAGTAGAAGTAAACGGATATCATTTAATTGCCATTACATAAATGTGGCTGCAGAGTGACCAAGACTGGAAAATAAATATTAAAGGATATTCAACATTTAGGAAGGACAGACAAAAAGGAAAAGGGGCATTAGTGACAGAGGATCTTCGATTCAAAGAACAGGATGCAGAATCTGTTTGGGTGGAGCTAAGAAACAGCAAGGAGCAATAATTATTGGTAGGAGTGGTTTACAGGCTGTTAAACAGCGGTGATAATGTAGGGCATGGTATAAATCAGGAAATTAGAAGTGCATGTAATAAGTACAATGCCCTAATAATGGGTGACTTCAATTTACATACAAACTAGGTAAATCTAATGAGCACCAATGCTGTGGAAGAATAATTCCTGGAATGTGTCCGAGATGGTTTTCAGGAGCAATATGTTGAGGAACCAACTAGGGAACAGGTTATTTTGGATCTCTCATTATGCAATGAGAAAGGGCTAATTAATAATCTGGTGGTAAAAGAACCTTCAGGGAAAAGTGACCATAGTATGATAGAATTTTCCATTAAGTTTGAAAAAGATGTAGTTCAATCTGAAACTAGGATCTTAACTCTAAACAAGGGCAATTATTAAGGCATGAGGAGCAAGTTGGTCATGCTGGATTGGAAAAATGCATTAAAAGGTTTGACGGTAGATAGACAATGGCTAGTATTTAAAGAATTAATGCATGGTTTTCAAAAACATACATTCCTTTATGTGAGGTAATTCCAAATGTGAGGTAATGCATACAAATGTGAAGTAATGCATTTTGGAAGGTCTAATGCAGGTGGGAGGTATACAGTGAATGGCAGAACCCTGAGGAGTATTGACAGGCAGAGAGATCTGGACGTACAGGTCCACAGGTCACTGAAAGTGGCAACGCAGGTGGATAAGGTAATCAAGAAGGCATACGGCATGCTTGCCTTCATCGGTCGGGGAATAGAGTATAAATATTGGCAAGGCATGTTGCAGCTGTACAGAACCTTAGTTAGGCCACACTTAGAATATTGCGTGCAATTCTGGTCGCCACACTACCAGAAGGACGTGGAGGCTTTGGAGAAGGTACAGAGGAGGTTTACCAGGATGTTGCCTGGTTTGGAGGGCATTAGCTATGAGGAGAGGTTGGAAAAACTCGGATTGTTTTCACTGGAACGACGGAGGTGGAGGGGCGACATGATAGAGGTTTACAAAGTTATGAGCGGCATGGACAGAGTGGATAGTCAGAAGCTTTTTCCCAGGGTGGAAGAGTCAGTTACTAGGGGACATAGGTTTAAGGTGCGAGGGGCAAAGTTTAGAGGGGATGTGCGAGGCAAGTTTTTTACACAGAGGGTGGTGAGTGCCTGGAACTTGCTGCTAGGGGAGGTGGTGGAAGTAGATACGATAGCGACGTTTAAGAGACATCTTGACAAATATATGAATAGGAAGGGAATAGAGGGATATGGGCCCCGGAAGTGCAGAAGGTGTTAGTTTCGGCAGGCATCAAGATCGGCGCAGGCTTGGAGGGCCGAATGGCCTGTTCTTGTGCTGTACTGTTCTTTCTTTCTTTCTTCTTTGTTCTTTAAGGCAAAAGAACCCAATAAGGAAAGCAAGTCAGCCATGGCTAACAAAGGAAGTTAATGATATTAATTAGATCAAAGGGGAAGGCTTATAAAGTTGCCAAAAAAAAGACGTAAGCTTGAGGATTGGGAAATTTTAGAATCCAGCAAAGGAGGAGCAAGAAATTGATAAAGAACAAGAGAATAGAATATGAAGGTAAACAAGCAAGAAATATAAATACAGATTGTAAAAGCTTCTATAGGTATGTAAAAAGTAAAAAAAAATAGCAAAGACAAATGTGGGTCCATTACAGGCAGAGACAGGAGAATTTTTAATGGGAAATAGAGAAATGACAGAGAAGCTAAAATAATGACATTGTGTCTGTCTTCACGGAGGAAGATGCAAGAAGTCTCCCTAAAATAACTGAGATTCAAGGGTCTACAGAGAATGAGTGGGAATAGTAAAAAAATAGTATTGGAGAAATTAATGGTACTGAAAGTTGACAAATCCCTGGGACCCAATGATCTTCACCCTAGATGGCTATAGAGATATTGGATGCGTTGGTGATCATCTTTCAAAATTCTATAAATTCTGCAATGGTGCCTGCAAATTGGATGGTTGCAAATGTAACCCCATTGTTTAAGAAAGGAGGGAGAGAGAAAACAGGAACTACAGACCAGTTAGCCTGACTTCAGTTGCAGGGAAAATAATAGAATCTATTATAAAGGATGTCATTACTGGACACTTAGAAAATAATGGCCTGATTGGGCAAAATCAACCTGGATTTATGAAGAGGAAATATATTTGACTAACTTGTAGAGTTTTTTGAGGATGTTACTAGCAGAGCGGATAAGGGGGAATCAGTGGATGTGGTGTATTTGGACTTTCAGAAGGCTTTTGATAAAGTCCCACATAGGAGCTTACTAAGCAAAATTGAAGTGCATGGGATTGGAGGTAATATACTAGCATGGATTGAGTAACAGGCAGAAAACAGAAAGTAGGAATAAATGGATCATTCTCAGGTTGACAGGCTGTGACCAGTGGGGTACCGTAAGAATCAGTGCTTGCACCCCATTTTTTCACAATCTATATCAATGATTTGGATGTGGGGACCAATTGTAATATTTCCAAGTTTGCGGATGACACTAAACTTGATGGGAATGTGAGTTGTGAGGAGGATGCAAAGAGACTTCAAAGGGATTTGGACAGACTGAATGAGTGGGCGAGAAAATGGCAGATGGAATATAAATTGGATATGTGTGAGGTATTCTACTTTGGTAGGAGGAACGGAGGTGCAGAGTATTTCTTAAATGGTGAGAGATTGGAAAGTTGATGTCCAAAAGGACCTTGGGTCCTTGTTCATTCGTCACTGAAAGCTAGTATGCAGGGTGCAGCAAGCAATTAGGAAGGCAAACGGTATGTTAGCCTTTATCGCAAGAGGATTTGAGTACAGGAGTAAAGAAGTCTTGCATCAGTTGCATAGAGCAGGGTTGTCCAACCTTTTTGAGCCGAGGGCCACATTGCAAATTTTGCTCAGCCTGGGGAGGCGGGAGGGTGGTGGTGAAGAAATTTCGGAAGATAAAGGCATTAAAAATGTTTTCTTACTAATAAAAACAACAAATGTGCGTTTTTGTGAAGAAGCTTTCAATGAGAAGACTAATTTATTGACTTACTTTCTCATCACTATATTGAAAACTAATTTAGTGACATACCTCGCACTGGTTTTGCTTGCATAAATAGTCAATCTCTGCCCGTACACTTGATGTAGCGATGCAGAGTATTATGGATAGATATCCATCTATCAGGAGTGATCTTGATATCTTGCTCTATCTCTGTCTCTCTCTCTCCATGTGTTCCCCCCTCTCTGTGTTGTTCTCCCCCTCCCTGTATTCTCCCTCCATCCTCCCCTCTCTCTGTCCCCACTCTGTCCCCCCCTCTGTTCCCCCCTCTCTCCCCCTCTCTCTGCTTCCCCCTCTCTCTGTTTCCCCCTCTCTCTGTCCCTCTCTCTCCCTGTCCCCCTCTCTCTGTTTCCCCCTCTCTTTGTCCCCACTCTCTCTCTTTGTTCCTCCTTATCTCTGTTTTCTCCCCACTCTCTTTCTCTCACCCCTCTCTCTCTCTCACCCCTCTCTCTCTCACCCCTCTCTCTCCCTCTTCCCTTCTCTCTGTTCCCTCTCTCTGTGTTTCCCCTGTCCCCCCCATCTCTCTCTCTCTCTCTCTGTCCCTCTCTCTGACAGTTGCACTAAGGGGGAGCGCTCAGTACAGCAGCTTTGTACTCGGTCAGTTTGTTTAAAAACTTTGCGCTGAGTTTCACAGCTCAGCTGCTGAAGCAGGGATGCGCTTCCAACGTCGGACAGATTCGGGCTTTTTAAAAAAAGTTGGAAAATCCTGAATCTGTCAAAGTTGGGAAGCGAGTTCCTGCTTCAGCAGCTTAGCCGTGAAACTGACAGTGCAATGTTTTTATAAAGGCCGCTCTGCAAGAAGAAGACAATGGGAAAATTTCCCATGTTCAGTTACGGAGCCCTGGCAAGGATGAGGAACAGCCCTGGGTACAGTTTACACCCGCCGGCCAGTTGGAAACATTTGGCGGGCCGGATCCTGGCTTGTTGGCAGTATGTTGGACAACCCTGGTATAGAGCATTAGTGTGGCTGCACCTGGAATATTGTGTGCAGTTCTTGTCTCCTTTCCTGAGGAAGGATATACTTGCCATAGAGGGAGTGCAACGGAGGTTCACCAGGCTGATTATTGAGATGGTGAGATTGTCCTATGAGAAGAGATTGAGAAGACTGGGCCTGTATTCTCTGGAGTTTAGAAAAATGAGAGGCAATCTCATAGAAACTTATAAAATTTGTAAAGGGATAGACGGGGTAGATGCAGAAAGGATATTTCCCCTGGCTGTGGGGTCTAGAACCAGGGGACACAATCTCAGAATAAAGGGCAAGCCATTTAGGACTGAGATGAAGAGAAATATCTTCACTCAGAGGGTGGTGAATCTTTGGAATTCTCTGCCCCTACAGGATGGTGGAAGCTCAGTCACTGAGTAAGTTCAAGACAGAGATCGATAGATTTCTAGTTGCTAATGACATCAAGGGATATGGGGATAGTGTGGGAATATGGCATTGAGGTAGACAATCAGCCATGATCTAGAATGGCAGAGCAGGCTTGAAGGGTTGAATGGCATACTCCTGCCCCTATGTTCATGTCTTTATGTCTATGAACTCTCTTGATTATAGAGTACAAAGCAAAGCTAAAATTATTAATCATTATAGCATGATTACTGCCTATATCTTTACATGTGTCAGTAATATAGCCATAGCTAATATTTCTGGCATGAATTTTCTCGCAGCTGCATCTTCTTCATTGCTGTACCTTTGCCAGAGGTTCATCGGAAACCCCATTTATGTTGAACCTCAAGTGAAGTTACAACAGTGGAGCAGGAGCTGTTCTGAGGAAATATATGGTGGAGAGTAAGTACTGTTGACAAACGCTTTGTAAAGGGTGTCCTTCCATAAGCATTGGGCTCCTTGTTAACAAGTCGGCCTGAGATGCCCAAAAAATGGGACCCATGATTTTAATAACGGGGCCAACTGCTATACCAATTGTGTGTAGGCCATTCCACCACTAAATTGGTATTCTTTGCAGCCATTTTAGGCCTGAAAAACTGGTGCAATGTGTATGAATTTCTATCCCCATGTCTTTTGCATGTGCCTTCCCATGTGCTTCTCCAATCTTTTCCAAGATGAACTAAATTAGTTGGGTGAGTGCATTGGGTGCTTTATTTCATAGTAAGGTGTGCATACAGAACAACAGTTATGAATAGATTCACTCAGTTCAATTAGTATAACTCTTCTCTATGTAATGACACAAAGTAAAGAAGCTGCCACACTTCCCCACATCAGCTGATTGTGTTATTTAACACAATCATGAGGTCTTCTAACCTTCTCCAGAATTTCTGACCTATTCACCTCAGTGAAGGTCATCAAAGCTTTCCCTTTATCAAATCTGATTGTATTTACAGCCTTCTTGTTTCAAAAAGGGTTTGTTCCCCAAACTCTTGTTAGCGATGGCTCAGTTGGTAGGACATTGCCTCTAAGTCAAATCCCACTCCAGAGAGTTGATATCTAGACTGATAATCCAGTGCAGTCCTGAGGGAGCACAGCTCTGTTGGAGGCGCCATCTTTCAGATCAAACATTAAACTGATGCTCCATCTGCCCTCTCAGGAATTAATAGATCCCATGGCAGTATTTCAAAGAAGAGCAGCGGAGTTATCCCCAGTGACCTGGCCAATATTTATCTCTCAATCAACATCACTAAAACAGATTACCTGGTTATTATCCCATTGCTTTTTGTGGTGTCTTTCTGTGCACAAATTGTCTGCTGCATTTCCAACATTGCAATAGCACTTCATTAGCTGTAAAGCACTTTGGGATATCATGAGGTCATGAAAGGTGCTATGTAAATGTAAGCCTTGCTTTCTATCTGATACTTATTTGTTCACAGTCAAGCAAAATAAACCAGAGACTTGGCAATACAGTGGGTCTGCAGTGCTGTGCCATTATCCAAACAAGTTTACATGTTCCCTATTATAATAAAAGCAAAATACTGCAGATGCTGGAAATCTGAAATAACAACAAGAAATGCTGGAAATACACAGCAGGTCTGGCAGCATCTGTGGAGAGAGAAACAGAGTTAACGTTTCAGGTCAGTGACCTTCCATCAGAACATGTTCCTTATTGTTTAGTCTCTGGTGATAAAACCTCATTTAGAATGGTAATCGTCTTTCATGCAGGTACCTTTTTAACTTGTAGCAAACTGCTTTCAAAACCTAACATTAAAAGCGGCCTTTTCCAAAACTTTGCTATGGAGAGATGGTGAAAAAGTCATGAAACCATGGTGTGGTTGATTCTAAAGGCCCTTGGGGGCAATTAGAGATGGGCATCCTATGTAGTCTTGTACACAACCCCCTCCATTTTATTTACTGATGCTAGTGTAGCTTTAATCACAGAATCACAGAATTGTTACAGCACAGGAGGAGGCCATTCAGCCCGTCATGTCTGTGCTGGGTCTCCGAAAGAGCAATTTACCTAGTGCCATTCCTCCACCTTCTCCCCATAGTGTTATGAAAATGCTTCCATTTTTTAATATTTTTTGAGGACTTGTGTTTTCGAGATGTGGAGATGGATTCATTTTTTGACCGAAGGGATTTCATGCATGTGTTTTTTTTTAAACGGTCACTGGAAGGACTGTTTAAAAACATTTACTGGATGTCACATGTCTTCAGCTAAGTAAACAACAGGTGCCTTCTGACCATGGGAGTTGTTTACAAGAAAAGTGACATGTCAAGATTTATGGTGCTCAAGAGTGAGTTTCATCTTTGAATACTGTTTTGAGTCAGTTGGGTTTGTAGCTGCTGAAAGAAACACACAGCTCATCTTTTGTCCACCTCTCTGAGAAACCATGAAAAATCTATTGTGTGATAGCTAAAACCCCTGATGCCGCATTTCTCCTGAGAAGCTCCTGGAAAGCCTGCCAGATTAATTCTCGATGCCGCCTGAAGAGAACTGATTCTGAAAAGATCCCAGTGACCCGTCTACATGTACTCAGATGCCAGACTGTATGCCATCTGGAACATAACATATCTTATCCTTTTTCTTCAAACATTAACAAGTACTTTGGCCAAAGCATCTTTATTTTTCCTTTAACTGGTGTGTGCGTGTACGTGTGTGTTGGGTATTTAGAAGGGAATATATATATTTACTGTCATATTTCAAACTGTGTATTAAAGCTTTGCATCTTCTTGTGCCTAATCTGCACTTACTCTAAAGAATTCACAACAGCAGACTGGTGAAATTTACCTCAAACATTTTAATTCACACATTAAATCATCAAGTACATGCACTCACAACTTGCACCATCAAGACACGAGGTGATCAGTCTCAGACTTGCAGCTGCCCTTTGTTCTCTGAGTCCCAAACTCAGGGTGCTTCTTGTGAGTGTTGGTCCCAGGTTCTGGTGCTGTCTGAAGTTTCAGTCAGGGGTTAAATTTTGTTTTCAAGACTCACCCCTCCTACTTGCTCTTAGGGGTTTGCAGAATGACAATTCCTTATTTGGTTCAGTAAGGGCCTTGTCAGCACTTCTCATTTCTTATACTGCCTCATTGTCTAACCATTGGTCTAATCATATCTTGTGTCCATAGCAACTCCTTATTTGGTCCGTGCAAGGACATTGAGTCTGCTAGCACTGTGGCTAATCTCATCCTGTTTCATCCAGTTTTTCTCGGACTGTCTGCAATTTCTCTGGGCCATCTGCATGCAGTACCCCTTTTACCCAACCCCACGGTTCCGACAATTGTTGTGTAACTGGCCCTGCAGTCTCAACTAAGTTCTGTCTGTTTCTACTGGTTCCAAATCTTTATTGACTAAGTCTTGTTTTATAATATATCAATACTTTTGTTGTTTATTAAAGAAACCTGATTGGTGGATTTTATTCTGAAACTAAAATAGATAACTGGGTAAAACATTTAAATATATGTTGTGACCTGTGGAGAAGTGGAACTAGAGAAAGATGGTGCACTCCTCCCGCCTTGGTCATAACAGTAGCCCTGTACATTCTTCTTTTTCAGATAACAATTCAATTCTCTCTTGAATGTCTCAATTGAACCCACCTCCACCACACTCTCAGGCAGTGCATTCCAGATCCTAACCACTCGCTGAAAAGCTTTTCCTCGTGTTGCCATTGCTCTTTTTGCCAATTACCTTAAATCTATACCCTCTTGTTCTCAATCCCTCCACCAATGGGAATCCATGAACTATAAATCACAACAGGTGATTGGGATATTGAAAGAGACAGATATTCCTTTCTCTTATAAACTGACTAATTTGGTTCATACAGAAGTGGGTGTGGTACCACATCATTCAGATCCTCTTGACTTGGTGATTGCCTCTATGCAGTGGGCCAATGCTCACTTATCTTACATCAGGTAATGTCTTGCTTTCAAAACCCAACTCTAAAAGTCATTCTTTGACTAAAATGTAGTGTTTGAAAGGGAGAAACTCGAAACAGCTACAAAGATTCTGGATTTAGGTAAGACTGACTTCAATGCAATGAGACAAAGACAGTCCACAGTAAACCGGGAAAATCAATTAATGTAAAACAACAGAGAATGAGATTAGTGGGAGGTGTTCAAAAAAGAATTTGTGATACAGAACCAGTTTATAGCCGTAAGGGCCACGAGCACTACTTGCCAAAATAAAAACAGCCATGGATGACTAAAGAGGTAAGGGACAACATAAAACTAAAAGAAAACATACAAAAATGTATAAATAAAGCACAGATCCTGGCAACTGGGAGAGATCCTTGGAACAACAAATAGGGCTAAATTTTATAAGCCTGCTGCCGAAATTGGCAGTGGGCGAAAAAAATGGCGCAGGCAGACCCACCGCGATTTCAAGCACAGTGGCTTATTTAAATAGCTGGGGCGGGCCCCTCGTGGAGGGGGGTGGGCTGCCTGTGCACAGGCGCTGACACCATTTTTAAAGGGATGTTATCCCTCCCGACATATTTAAATATTTAAAGAAAGATTTAAATAAATTAAAAACATCTCTTTTGCCTCTCTCCCACACCCCAACAACAATTAAATTCATTCCTTGCCCTTTCCCCCAAAAACACTTAGCTTTACCATCTGACCTTCTCACCACCAAACTGCACAAACTGTCAATTTCAACCCTGCCACCATCCCCTACATCCATGACACTAATTTGACTCTGTTTCCACCCCCCCCCACACTGATAAACTTGCCTCCCCCCGCAAACCCCCCCCCACCACAAGTGTTCTGCCTCATTTCCTCAGACGGGGATCCGAAGGCGTGGCAATGCCGGCCACCGGGATGAAGATAGCGGTGGGACGTCAGGGGGAGACGTGAGATTCATTCAGGCAATTATTTTAATTTATTTAAATATTTAAATTGCGGTCCCATTGCCGAGCAGCAGGGGCAGGGCGGGTGGTGGGGGCGGGGGTCACCACGCAGCCTCACCACTGCCGGCAATATCAGGTCGGGCCCTGCCAGCATTGAGATCCGTGGTGGGCCTCATCTGGGGTCATCTTCAGGCACCCCCTGCCACGGATCCTGATATCGAGGACTCCTTAAAGTCCAGCCCATAGTGACAAAACAGATGGTAAAGTTACAAAAAAGGAGTATGAAAAGAAACTTGCAAGTTTAGTTTAGAGATACAGCACTGAAACAGGCCCTTCGGCCCACTGAGTCTGTGCCGACCATCAACCACCCATTTATACTAATCCTACACTAATCCCATATTCCTACCACATCCCCACCTGTCCCTATATTTCCCTACCACCTACCTATACTAGGGGCAATTTATAATGGCCAATTTACCTACCAACCTGCAAGTCTTTTGGCTTGTGGGAGGAAACCGGAGCACCCGGAGGAAACCCACGCAGTCACAGGGAGAACTTGCGAACTCCACACAGGCAGTACCCAGAATTGAACCCGGGTCACTGGAGCTGTGAGGCTGCAGTGCTAACCATTGTGCCACTGTGCCGCCCCAGTGATATCAAAATCACGCAAAAATAATTTACAACTATATTCGGAAAAAGATGGTCAGGAAAAATGTGGGCTCCTGGAAACCTGATAACACTGATGTTGTCAATGAAAATAAGGAAATGCTGGACATGCTAAATAATTACTTTGTGTCAGTATTTATGGTAGAAAAAGATAGCATGCTCGTCATCCCAAGCAAACTAACATTGAAACAGGGACAGGGACTCACAAAATTAATATAAACAAATTAACAGTAATGAAGTAAAGGTACTAAAGAGTGACAAATCCCTAGGACCAGATGGTTTCCATGCGAGTGTTTTAAAGGAAGTGGTTGAGAAAATGGAAGATGCTTAACTATAATCTTCCGAAGTTCTCTCGATTCAGGAACTGTTCCTTTAGATTGGAAAATTGCAAATGCTGAAGTCACTCCAACATTTAGGAAAGTTGAGAGAAGGAAACCAGGGAATTAAAGACCAGTTAGTCTAACATCTGTTGTTGGGAAATTACTAGCGTCTGTAATTAAGGCTGGAGTGACCGAACACCTTGAAAATGTTCAGCTGATCAAGAAGGGTCAGCATGGATTTGTAAAGAGTAAGCTATGACTGATTGAATTTGTTGAAGCGATGTCTAAAGGAGTGGACAGGGAAATGTATATAATTGTTATTTATGTGGTCTTTCATAACCATTTAATAAAATCACTCATAAGAGACTGTTAGCTAAAGTTGAAGATGATGGAACCGAAGGCAAATTATGGACCTGGTTAGGAAATTTGCTGAGCAGCAGGAGACAGAGAGTTGGGATAATGGGCAGGTACTTCAGTTGGCAGAATGTGACTAGTGGTGTCCAATAAGGATCAGTGTTGGGGCCTGAACTATTCACGGTATTTATTAATACTTAAATGATAGGATAGAAAGCCACATATCCAAGTTTGCCAATGACACACGATTGACAGCATTCTAAGCAATGTAGATGAATATAGAAAATTACAAAGAGATATTAATAAATTAAGCAAGTGGGAAAAACTGTGGCAAATGGATTTCAAAGTCACGAAATGTGTGGTCATCCACTTTGGACCTAAAAAGGATAGAACTGGGTACTAGGAATAATGGAGATCCAAAGAGACCTAGGGATCCATGTACATAGATCAGTAAAGCAACACAGATATTTACAGGAAATAATCAAAAAGGCTATTGGAATGCTGGATTTTATAACTAGAGGATTCAAATACAAAGGGTTAGAAGTTATGCTACAGCTATACAAAGCCCTGGTTAGAGTAGGCCTGCAAGCAGTTCTGGGCACCGCACCTTAGGAAGGATATATTGGACTTGGAGGGAGTGCAGTGTAGATTTACCAGAATGATACCTGGACTCCAAGGTCTAAATTATGAGGAAAGATACACAATCCATTTCCTGGAATTTAGAGGGTTAATGGGAGATTTAATTGAAGTTTTCAAGATATTTTGCTCTCGACTCCTCCACTGTCACTAAATTATCAGACTTCTTCTCTGACATCCAGTACTGGATGAGCAAAAACTTGCTCCAATTAAAAATTGGGAAGACTGAAGGCATTCTGTTCCCTAGCTACAAACTCTAACCCTCTCCCTGGCAACTGTCTGAGGCTGAACCAGATTGTTTGCCATCTTGGTGTCATATTTAACTCTGAGATGGTCTTCCGACTACATATCCGAGCCATTACTGAGACGGTCTATTTCCATCTCTGTAACATTACCCGCTTTGCCCCTGCCTCAGATCATCTGCCACTGAATCTCCTCATCCAGGCCCTTTATTTTACCTCAAGACTTGACTGTTCCAATGCACGCCTGGCTGGCCTCCCACATTCTACCATCTGTAAATTGAGGTCATTCAAAACATTGTTGCCCATGTCCTCACTCACAACAAGGGCCATTCACCCCTCACTCACGTGTTCACTGACCTACACTGGCTCCTGGTTAAGCAATACCTCGATTTTAAAATTCTCATCCTTGTTTTCAAATTCCTCCAGAGCCTTGCCCCTCCCTGCCTCTGTAATCGACTTGAGCCCCACGACCCTCTGAGATATCTGTGCTCATTTAATGCTGGCCTCTTGATTATCCCTGATTTTAACTACTTCACCATACCTTCACCAGCCTTGGCCCTAAACTCTGGAATTCTCTCTCTAAAGGGCGAATTTAACAGACCCCCTGACATAGGGGTCACGGCGGGGAGAGGGGAGGCTGGAAAATGGCTCTGGTAGAGTCCCACCGCAGACCTCGACACCACGAAGGCATGTCCCGATATTGCCGGCAGCGGCAAGGCCTCATGGTGCCCCCCCGAACCCTCCTGCCGCTCGGCGACGGCAGCCAAATTTATATATTTAAATAAACTAATAAATTACCTTCTTGCTTCCTCTGTCCTGGGGCAATATTGGTGCTGGTGGCTGGCACTCCCATGCCTTGGGATCCCTGTAAAATAGGGCAGGGCCTTCCTGGCATCGAGGCCCATGGTGGGCCTTTACTGGAAGTATTATCCAGGTCCCACCCGCCCCCCCCCGCCCCCGCCATGACCCCCGACGTCGGGGGCTGGTAAAATCCAACCCACTATTTCTGCTGGTTTGGGAATCTAGGACTAGGGGGCAATGTCTAAAAATTAGAGCCCGGTATTTCAGGAGTGAAATAGAAAACACTTCTACATGCGAAAGGGGGCAGAAGTTTGGAACTCTCTTCCACCAATGGCAATTGATGCTTGATCAATTGTTAATTTTAACTCTGAGATTGATAGATTTTTGTTAACCAAAGACATTGAGGGATATGCAGAAGTTCGGTTGCAGATCAGCCATAATCTCATTGAATGGCGGAACAGGTTCAAGGGGCTAAAATAGAAGCAAAATACCGTGGATGCTGGAAATCTGAAATAAAAACAGAACGTGCAGGAAATACTCAACAGGTCTGGCAGCATCTGTGGAGAGAGAAGCTGTTTCTTTCTCCACAGATACTGCCAGAGCTGCCGAGTATTTCCAGCACTTTCTGTTTTTATTTTAGGTTCAAGGGGCTAACTGGCCAACTCCCGTTCCTAAATTCCTATGTTTCCACATCTGTAGAAATGTGCTCAGCAAAATCTGTTTCTCCGCATCATGACTAAGACAGTGAGCACAACTGCACAGAAGCAAAGACCATTTCATCATTTTTATAGTGTCTGAATGAATCTTGTTTTAAAGGTAGCTTCGGTCCATAAATGATTCGTAAACCATTATAGAAATGGTAATGTGATCATCTGTTAGCTGATTTTATGTGGAACTGTGTAACCTTGTGACTAAAGCCATAAACCGACCTCCAGTGAAATTAATAGCTTTCATGGGCACCTGCATTGCCAATTTCTCTCTTAGCCATAACATTCATCTTCTTCTCCTCGTCTCATTTCCTGCCTTGCTTTGCCGATTTAGATTTCCTACTGTTTCACATTTGACTTCTGTTGACATATGTTTGACATTTTTTTTTATCTCGCCACTTCAACAGTTTCTAAGTTCTCCTGTGCCGGCTGTGAGCTCCTCCTCATGCATTATCATAAGGGAAATGTCTTCCCTTTACTTAAGCTTCACATCCAGCGGTAAGAAATTTACATCTCCAAAGAACTGAGGATTAGTTTCACCTGCCATGTCGTATAAACATCACATTGTTCTCACTGTTCAGTGCTTCTTGCCACAGAATTATGCCAAATTGCTGGGATAAACTGTTTCATTGTGATATTGTCGAGCTTCATCTGGAACAGCTACTTACCAACAACAAATTAAAATAATTAAATGCACGCAGTTGAAAGCAGGAAAGTGCACAATGTGTAAAAGCAATTTGATGCTTTTAGCAGTTAAGTCCATCATTACATGTTGTGCAACTCAGTACTGAATTCAATGATTTGGTAAATATAATGAATGGTTAACTGCAATATGACAGCTAAAGAGAAATAAGCGCTGGTCCATAGCCACGGAGGTGGAGGAAATTTTGTTTGGGTCTTCAAGGTTTCTGTAACTGAAATCTGGCAGTTTTTTCTGAGTCATCGAGCAGAATTAATCCTACAAATGAATGGGTGAATATCGAGTTAAGAGCAGGATTGTGACTTACAAGGGTAAGTACTGACAGAGATAATAAACTGACCAGAAACGTAACTGAACAAGCCACATAAATACAAGAGCAGGTCAGAGGCTGGGAATTTTGCAGCGAGTCACTCACGTCCTGTCTCCCCAAAGCCTGTCCACTATCTGCAAGGCACAAGTCAGGACTGTGATGGAATACTCTCCACTTGCCTGGATGGGTGCAGCTCCAACAACACTCAAGAAGCTCAACACCATCCAAGAGAAAGCAGCCCACATGATCGGTACCCCATTCGCCACCTTAGATATTCACTCGCAGTATCACCAAGGCACAGTGACAGCAGTGTCTACCATCTACAAGATGCACTGCAGCAACTAGCCAAGCCTCCTTCAACAGCACCTTCCAAAGCCGCGACCTCCACCACTTAGAAAGACAAGGGCAAGAGACGCATGGAAACACCACCACCTGCAAGTTCCCCTCCAAGCCACACACCAACCTGACTTGGAACTATGTCACCCTTCGTTCACTGTCACTGGGTCAAAGATCTGGAACTCCCTTCCTAACATCACTGTGGGTGTACCTATCTCACATGGACTGCAGTGGTTCAAAAGACAGCTCACCTTCTCGCGGGCAATTAGGGATGGATAACAAACGTTGGCCTTGCCGGCAACGCTCACATCCCATGAAAGAATAAAGAAAAATGGCTCTTGTGCTGTTGGAGCTACGATAATATAACAGCAAAGGAAGACAACAATTTAGGTTGTGTAATTCAGGATATGAGGTACAATAGACAACTTGGTGGTGACTTTCTGATTCAGTACTCCTGAAGGAGTGAAATGCAGCAGCCCAGGAAACTTTGACCTTGGAGGGGCTGCAGTACATATTAATCAGAAGGATATTGGGGCTTAGGGAGTTAAATTAAGAGAACAGCTTTCATATACTTAGGATATGCAACACAGAAACAGGCCATTTGGCCCAACCAGTCCATGCTCCACTCGAGTCTCCTTCCATCTTTCCTCATTTAAATCTATCATCGTCGCCCTCTATTCCCTTCTCTGTCATATGCTTTTCTAGCTTCCCCTTAAATGCATCTATACCATTTGCTTCAACCACTTCCTGTGGTAGTGAGTTCCACATTCTCACCATTCTTTGGGTAAAGAAGTTTCTTCTGAATTCCCTGTTGGATTTCTTGTTGACTATCTTATATTGTTGTCCTCTAGTAATGCTCTTCCTCACAAGTGGAAACATTCTCTCTGTATCCACTCTATCAAAACCTTTCATAATTTTAAAGCCTTGTATTAGGCCTCACATTTATCTGTGTTGAACTTCATTTGCCAATTATTTGCCATTCTGCAAGCTTATTATTGTCCTCCTGTAAATTGTTGCAGTCCTCCTCAGTATTGACTGTGTCCCCACCGAATTTGGTGCTTTCCACAAATTTAGAAGCTGAGTTTTTGATTCCAAAGTCCAAGTCATTTATTTAAATTATGAACGGCAGTGGTCCCAGCACTGATCTTTGTAAAATACCACTTCCCACTTTATGCCACTCTGAATAATTACCCTTCATTTCCACTCTCTGCTTTCCATCTTGAAGCCAGCTAGCAATCCATTCTATCGCTTGTCCCCTGACACCACATTTTCTACCCTATTCATTTGCCTATTATGGGGCAGCTTATTTAAGAGTCATAGAGTTACACAGCACAGAAACAGGCCCTTCGGCCCATTGTGTCTGTTCCAGCCATCAAGCACCTATCTATTCTAATCCCACTTTCCAGTACTTGGCCTGTAGCCTTGTATGCTATGGCATTGCAAGTGCTCATCTAAATACTTCTTAAATGTTGTGAGGCTTCCTGCCTCTGCAACCTCTTCAGGCAGTGTGAAATTTTTTTTCCTCAAATCCCCCCTAAACTTCTTGCCCCTTACCCTAAATCTATGCCTCCTGGTTTTTGACACCTCCAATAAGGGAAAAAGTTTCTTCCCATCTAACCTATCAATGCCCCTCATAATTTTATATACCTCAATCAGGTCCCCCCTCAGCCTTCTCTGCTCTAAGGAAAACAACCCAGCCTTTTCAGTCTCTCTTCATAGCTGAAATGCTCCAGCCCAGGCAACATCCTGGTGAATCTCCTCTGCACCCTCTCCAGTGCAATCACATCCTTCCTATAATGTGGCAACCAGAACTGTACACAGTACTCCAGCTGTGGCCTAACTAGTGTTTTATACAGCTCAATCATAACCTCCCTGCTCGTATATCCTATGCCTCAGCTAATAAAGGCAAGTATCCCATATGCCTTCATAACCACCTAATCTACCTATGCTGATATCTACAGTGATCTATGGACAAGTACACCAAGGTCCCTCTGAACCTCTGTACTTCCGAGGGTCCTACCATCCATTGTATATTCCCTTGCCTTGTTAGTCCTCCCAAAATGCATCACCTCACACTTCTCAGGATTAAATTCCATTTGTCACTGCTCCGCCCATCTTACCAGTCCATCTATATTGTCCTGTAATCTAAGGCTTTCCTCCTCTCTATTTACGACACCACCAATTTTCGTGTCATCTGCAAACTTACTGATCATACCTCCCATATTCATGTCTAAATCATTAAGGTGCATGACAAACAGCAAGGGTCCCAGCACCGATCCCTGTGGTACACCACTGGTCACAGGCTTCCAATCACAAAAACAACCTTTGACCATTACCCTCTGCCTCCTGCCACTAAGCCAATTTTGGATCCAATTTGCCAAATTGCCCTGGATCCCATGGGCTCTTACCTTCTTAACCAATCTCCAATGCGGGACCTTATCAAAAGCCTGACTGAAATCCATGTAGACTACATTAACTGCTTTACCCTCATCTACACATCTAGACACCGCCTCGAAAAATTCAATCAAGTTCGACACGATCCCCCCCCTGACAAAGCCATGCTGACTATCCCTGATTAATCCCTGCCTCTCCAAGTGGAGATTAATCCTGTCCCTCAGAATTTTTTCCAATAGTTTCCCAACCACTGATGGTAGACTCACCGGCCTGTAATTACCTGGTTTATCCCTGCTACACGTCTTGAATAATGGTACCACATTCGCTGTCCTCCAATCCCCTGGTACCTCTCCTGTGGTCAGAGAAGATTTGACAATTTTGTCAGAGCCCCTGCTATCTCCTCCCTTGCCTCACATAACAGCCTGGGATACATCTCATCTGGGCCTGGGGATTTATCCACTTTTAAGCCCGCTAATACAGCTAATACTTCCTCCCTTTCAATGTTAATATGTTCAAGTATATCACAATCCCCCTCCCTGATCTCTACACCTGCATCATCATTCTCCATAGTGAACACAGATGAAAAGTAATCATTTAAAACCTCACCTATGTCCTCCGGCTCCACACACAGATTGCCACTTTGGTCTCTAATGGGCCTTACTCTTTCCCTGGTTATCCTCTTGCCCTTAATATACTTATAAAATGCCTCAGGATTTTCCTTTATCTTTCCCGCCAGTGCTTTTTCATGTTTTCGCTCTCCTAAGGCCTTTTGAAAATCCAGATAAATTACATCTGTTACATTACCATTGTCCACTCTTTGTTACCTCTTCAAAAAATTCAATAAGGTTGGTAAAGCAAGATTTTTCCTTTTGAAATCCATCCCAGCCTTCCCATTTTTATTGTAAAATATTTTACGTTTTTGTGTTACATCTCGTTATTATTAAATTTCATAGTTCCTCTTTGCTTTCCTAATTTTTTTTATATCTCTCCTAATCTCTTCATAATCTCTGGATTACTCCCAGTGCCATGTGCTCGCGAGAGTAGAAATAGGAAGAGAGGGAGGATCAATGCATGGTTTGAGGCATGGGCAGGAGGGAGGGCTTCAGATTCTTGGGACATTGGTACCAGTTCTGGGGCAGGAGGCATCAATTCAAAAGGAACGGGTGGCAACTCAACAGGACTGGGACCAATGTGCTTGTGGGGTGGTCAAGTAGTATGATTAGACTAAATTGGCTGGGAGACGGGCACAGGAGGCTGTGACTGCAAGTCAGGCAGGTAAGGGATGGAGAAGGTAGGAGTGGAAGAGTCTCAGCCCTTGCAATTGAGCAACAAGTTTGAGGTTCTTGCAGCTTGTATGGATAAAAACAAGGGCTGTAGTGTGGTTGAGCATACTGACCATGGCACCATGGTATATGAAGCCGTTCAAGTGGGGGAAGCAAAAAGGAAAGTAATGGTAGTAGGAGACAGTATAGTGAGGGGATTGACACTGTTCTCTGCAGCAAAAAGCAAGAGTCCAGAAGGCTGTGTTACCTGCCCCGTGCCAGGTTCGGGACATCTGCTCAGGGCTGGAGAGGAACTTATAGTGGGAGGGGCAAGATCCAGTCATCGAAGTCCATGTAAGTACCAATGACATAGGCAGGACAAGGAGGGAGGTTCTGCATTGTCAGTATGAGGAGCTAGACACCAAATTAAGAAGCAGAACCTTAAAGATAATAATCTCTGGATTATTATCTGAGCCATATGCAAATTGGAGTAGGGTAAATAAGATTAGATAAATGAATGCATGGCTCAAAGATTGGTTTGGGAGAAGTAGGTTCTGATTTGTGAGGCACTGGCACCTGTACTGAGAAAAGTGAGAGCTGTACCGTTGGAACTGTCTAAACCTGAACCATGCTGGAACCTGTGTTCTCGTGAGTCGCATAACTAGGGGAGTAGAGAGGGGGTGCAAACAATCAAATTTGGGAAGGTGTGATAAATCAAAGAGTAGGGACAAGGCAAGAGAGAAAGGTATTAATATGGAAAAAGATAAACAGACCGTGACAGGAAGGGACTGTGATTACAAATCTAAGAGTAAATCAACAGATAAGGCCAGAGGTTACAAAAATATGAAAAGACAAAACTAAAGGTTCTGTACCTGAATGCACATAGCATTCAAAACAAAACAGATGAACTGATAGTGCAAATAGAAATAAATAAGTACGATCTGATAGCCATTATAGTGACATGGCTGCAGGATGGCATAGATTGGGACCTGAATATTGAAGGGTACATGACATTTAGGAAGGTCAGGACGTTAGGAAAAGGTGGAGGGGTGGCTCTGTTAATTAATGATGGTATTAACACAATCATGAGGGATGACCTAAATTCAGGAAACCATGATGTAGAAGAAGTTTGGATCGAGATGAGAAATGATAAAGGCAAGAAGTCACTTGTCGAAGTGGTGTACAGGCCCCCTAATAGTAACCACATGGGGCATAAAGCAAGAAGGTATGGCCATAATCATGGGGGATTTTAATCTATAGATTGGAAAAATCAGATGGGAAAAGATAGCCTAGATGAGGAATTCATAGAATATTTTTAGGATCGTTTCTTAGAATTGCATGTTCTGGAGCCAAACAAAGAGCAAGCTATACTAGACCTGGTACTGTGAAATGAGATAGGATTAATTAATGACCTCATAGTGAAGGCATTCCTAGGCAGCAGCGATCATAATATGATCGAACATTACATTTAGTTTGAGGGAGAGTGGGTCTAAGACTAGTATTTTAAACTTAAATAAGGGCAATTATGAAGGCATGAAAGCAGAGCTAGCAAACGTGAACTGGCAAAGTAGGTTAAGGGATAATCAATAGAGATGCAGTGGCAGACATTTAAGGCAATATTTCTGAATACACAAAATAGATATATTCCAACAAGAAAGAAAAATTCCAAGGGGAGGACCCACCATCCGTAGTTAACTAAAAAAGTTAAAGATAGTATCAAACTTAAAGAAAAAGCATATAATTACGCAAAGATGGGTGGCAGGTCAAAAGATTGAACAGAATGTAAAAAGCAGCAAAGAATGACCAAAAGATTAATAAGAAGGATTTGAGTACAGGAGTAGTGAAGTCTTGCTTTAATTGTACAGAACCTTAGTTAGACCGCACCTGGAGTACTGTGTGCAGTTTTGGTCCCCTTACCATAGGAAAGATATTATTGCCATAGAGAGAGTGCAACAAAAGTTCACCTGACTTGTTCCTGGGATGGCGGGACTGTCCTATGAAGAGCTATTAGGGAAACTGGGCATGTGATCTCTAGAGTTTCGGAGAATGAGAGGTGATATCATTGAAACCTATAAAATACTTAAAGGGATAGATAGGGTTGATGCAGTTAAGATGTTTCTCCTGGTTGGGGAGTCTAGAACCTGGAGACACAATTTCAAAAAAAGGGGGAAGCTACTTAGGACTGAGATGAGGAAAAATTTCTTTACTCAGAGGGTTGTGAATCTTTGGAATTCTCTACCCCAGAGGGCTGTGGAAGCTCAGACATTGAGTATGTTGAAAGCAGAGATTGACAGATTTCTAAATACCAATGACATAAAGGGATATGGGGATCGTGTGGGAAAAAGGCATTGACGTGGATAATTAGCCATAATCGCACCAAGGTTACTCAGGCAGCACCTTCCAAACCTGTTATCTCTATCACATAGAAAGACAAGGGTAGCAAGTTCCCCTCCAAGCAATAGACAATGCTGACTTGGAATTACATCGCTGTTCCTTCACTGTCACTGGGTCAAAATCCTGCAACTCCCTTCCTAATATCACTGTGGGTGTACCTACCCCACATGGACTGCAGCAGTTCAAGAAGGCAGCTCACCACCACCTTCTCGTGGGCAATTAGGGATGGGCAATAAATGCTGGCCTGGCCAGCGACGCCCACATTGCATGAAACGAATAAAAAGATCGTATTGAATGGCAGAGCAGGCTCGATGGGCTAAATGGCATACTCCTGCTCCTATGTTCCTATGTCCCTATGAGGGAAAAATTAGAGTATGAGAGAAAGCTGTCAAGAAATATAAAGACAGATAGTAAGAATTACTATAGATTTTTTTTTTAAAGTTAACAAAGTGAGCGTTGGTCCTGTAGAAAGTGAGTCTAGAGAATTAATAGGGAAAATAAGGAGATGGCAAGTGAATTGAACAGGGATTTTGCATGATCTTCACTATAGGGGATACAAGTAACATCCTAGAAATAGCTGTAAATCAGAAAATGGAAAGGCGGGAGGAACTCAAGAAAATTACAATCACCAGGGAAGTTGTAATTGTTGGAGCTGCGGGCTGACAGGTCCTCGGGTCCTGATGGACTTCATCCTAGGGCCTTCAAAGAAGTGGCTAGTGAGATAATTGATGCATTGGTTTTGATTTTCCAAAATTCCTTAGATTTGGAAAAGGTTCCATTAGATTGGAAAATAGCGAATATAACTCCTTTATTCAAAAGGAGGAGACAGAAAGCAGGAAACTATAGGCCAGTTAGCTTAACATCTGTCACAGAGAAAATGTTAGAAACTATTAGTAAAGACATTATAACAGGGCATTTAGAAAAATTCAAAGTAATCAGGCAGAGTCAACATGGTTTTGTGAAAGGGAAATCATGTGCAACCAATTTATTGGAGTTCTTTAAAGAAGTAACATGTGCTGTGGATAGAGGGAAGCCAGTGGATATACTGCACTTAGATTTCCAAAGGCATTTTATAAGGTACCACATCAAAGGTTATTGCGGAAAATAAAAGCTCATGGTGTACAGGGTAATATTTTGGCATGGATGGAAGATAGACTCGCTAACAGAAAACAAAGAGTAGACATAAATGGGTCATTTTTGGTTGGCAAGATGTGCCATAGGGATCAGTGCTGGGGCCTCAACTTTTTACAGTTTATATAAATGACTTAGATGAAGGGACTGAAGGTATGAATGCTAAATTTGCTGATGACACAAAGATAGGTAGGAAGGTAAGTTGTGAAGAAGACATAAAGAAGAGGGATATGGGCCCCGGAAGTGCAGAAGGTGTTAGCTTCGGCAGGCATCAAGATCGGCGCAGGCTTGGAGGGCCGAATGGCCTGTTCCTGTGCTGTACTGTTCTTTGTTCTTTGTTCTAAAGAGACTACAAAGGAATATAGATAGGTTAAGTGAGTGGGCAAAGATCTAGCAAATGGTGTATAATGTGGGAAAATGTGAGATTGTCCATTTTGGCATGAAGAATGAAAAAGAAGCATATTATCTAAATGCTGAGAAATTACAGAGCTCATGAGATGCAAAGGGATCTGGGTGTCCTAGTGCATGAATCGCAAAAGGTTAGTATGCAGGTTCAGCAAGTAATTGGGAAAGCTAATAGAATGTTATCATTTATTGCAGGGAGAATTGAATACAAAAATAGGGAGGGTATGCTTCAGCGTACAGGGCATTGGTGAGACCACATCTGGAATATTGTGTACAGTATTAGCCTCCATATTTAAAGAAGGATATAAATGCATTGGAAGAAGTTCAGAGAAGGTTTACTAAACTAATACCTGGAATGGGCGGGTTTTTTTATGAGGAAAGGTTGGACAGTCTCGACTTGTATCCGCTGGAGTTTAGAAGAGTAAGAGGTGAGTTGATTGATACATATAAGATTCTGAGGGGTCTTGACAGGGTGAATGTGGAAATGATGTTTCCTCTTGTGGGAGATTCTAGAACTAGGGGTGACTGTTTAAAAATAAGGGGTTGCCGATTTAAGACAGAGATGAGGAGAAATTTTTCTCAGATGGTTGTGAGTCTTTGGAATTCTCTTCCTCAAAAGGTGGTGGCAGCAGAGTCTTTGAATATTTTTAATGCAGATGTAGATAAGTCCTTGATAAGCAAAGGGGTGAAAGGTTGTTGGGGGTAGACAGGAATGTGGAGTTGAGGTTACAATCAGATCAGCCATGATATTATTGAATGGCGGAGCATCTTGAGGGGCCGAGTGGCCTACACTTGCTCCTAATTTGTATGTTCATATGTAGCATATAGAAATAGAAATAGAAAAGTGGAATAAGATGCATAAAGGAGTGAGAGTGTTGGATAGTATTAGAGAAGGGAGTAGTACTATATCAGATAGCAGCAGACTAAGAAGGACTACGAGGAATACAAAGACAGGTTTACAATGCATGCATGTAAATGCATTAAGTGTAGTGAATAAGGTTGGTGAG
The DNA here is from genome assembly GCF_036365525.1 of Heterodontus francisci. Classification (NCBI taxonomy): domain Eukaryota; kingdom Metazoa; phylum Chordata; class Chondrichthyes; order Heterodontiformes; family Heterodontidae; genus Heterodontus; species Heterodontus francisci. The sequence continues at coordinate 28,775,209 of NC_090371.1, read as the reverse complement.
TGACAAGCACAAATAGCCATGTGAGAATATGATGCATTGGCAATAACGGTAACGTGGCTGAGGACTGGGTGCTTAATTTTTAAGGCTACAAAGTGCTCAGAAAAGATAGAGAAGGAAAAAAGGGAGTGGGTGGCAGTACTGATTAGGGAAGAAATGATAGTGTTGGAAAGAGGATGTCCTTGAAGGGACAAAGACAGAATCCATTTGGTTAGAGTTGAGAAGCAAAAAAGGATGATGACGCTACTGCGGGTATTCTATAGGCCTCTAAATAGTGAGAGACAGAGCAAGATAGAGGGAAAAAATCTGCAGGAAAATCACAGAGATGTGCAAGAATTATAGAGTGGTGATACGGGATGGGGAGGGGGTCACAATTTACCGAAATATCGATTAACAGCTAAAGCGGTAAGGAGGGTAAGGAATTTCTGAAATATGTTCAGGAAAAATTCAGTTTGTTCTCAGCCCAACTAGGAAGGAGGCTTTGCTGAATCTTGTGCTGGGAAATAAGGTGGGCCAAGTGAAGCAAGTGTCTGTGGGGGGACACTTGGGTAAGAGTGATCATCATATCATAAGATTCAGATTAGTATTGGAGAAAAGCAAGGAAGAATCTAAATTAGAACTTTTAATTTGCAAGCAGGCTAACTTCACAGAGATGAAAGGGGATCTAACCAGGGTAAAATGGAACCAAATATTGATAGACAAAACTGTAACAGAACATTGATCTTTAAAGAGTCGATGTTTCAGGTAAAGACTTAGGAAGGGCACCCAACGTCTTCGACCAACATGTAAATAGTAAGCAGGTAGTAAGAGGCAGGGTGGGTCCTATTAGGGACAAATAAGGTGATGTACGCTTCGAGGTGATGCAAGGCTAGAATACTCAATGAGTATTTTGTATCAGTGTTGCAAACTAAGGAAGAGCATACTGACAAAATATCAGTTGAAGTGAAGATGGTAGCAGTAATTGATGGGATGAAAATTGATAGGAAGAATGTACTGGAAAGGCTGGTTATGCTTAGAGTGGATAGGTTGCCAGATCCGGATGGCTTACATCCCTGGTTGCCAAATGGAGTGGAAGTGGAGATAGTGGAAGGGCTTGCCATAATCTGCCAATCTTCCTTAGAGACAAGGGAGGTGCCAAAGGATTGGAGAGTGGCAAAAGTGACACCTCATTCAAGAAAGGGTGTAAAGACATTTCTAGTTACTACAGGCAGATCAGTTTAAGATCAGTGGTGGGTAAAGTTTAGATATAATAAACGGAAAAAAATCAACAGGCACTAAGATAGGTTTGAGTTTATTAAGCATAGCCAGCATGGATTTGTAAAATCAAGATCGTGTTTGACTAATCTAATTGAATTTTTTGATGAAGTAACACAGAAGGTTGATGAAGGGAAAGCAATGGATGTTTTCTATATGTATTTTAAGAAAACATTTGACAAAGTACCACATAAAAGGCTGATTAACAAAGCTGAGGCTCATGGAAAAGGAGGGTCAGTATCAGCTTGGATAAAAATTGGCATAAGGACGGAAAACAGTGAGTCGTGGTAAATGGTTTCTTTGAAGACTGGAGGATGGTAGATAGTGATGTTCCCCAAGGTTCAGTGCTAGGACCTCTGCTGTTTTGATACCTATAAATGATTTGGATATTGGAATACAAAGTAGAATCTCAAAATTTTCTGATGATATCTAACTTGGAGTTGTGGCACAGTTAAGAGAATACTAAATGACTACAACAGGACGGAGATAGGCTAGCAGAATGGGCAGACAAGTGGCAGATGGAAATTAATAAAGAGAAATGTGAAAACAAAAGGACCAAAGAACAGTACAGCACAGGAACAGGCCATTCGGCCCTCCAAGCCTGCGCTGATCTTGATGCCTGTCTAAACTAAAACTTTCTGCACTTCCAGGGTCCGTATCCCTCTATTCCCATCCTATTCATGTATTTGTCAAGATGCCTCTTAAACGTTTTGATCGTACCTGCTTCCACCACCTCCCCCAGCAGCAAGTACCAGGCACTCACCACCCTCTGTGTAAAGAACTTGCCTCGCACATCCCCTCTAAACTTTGCCCCTTGCACCTTAAACCTATGTCCCTTAGTAACTGACTCTTCCACCTAGGGAAAAAGCTCCTGACTATCCACTCTGTCCATGCCACTTATAACTTTGTAAACCTCTATCAGGTCACCGCTCCACCTCTGTCGTTCCAGTGAAAGCAATCCGAGTTTATCCAACCTCTCCTCATAGCTAATACCCTCCAGACCAGGCAACATCCTGGTAAACCTCTTCTGAGGTGATGCATTATGGCATAAGGGCTAGTGAAAGGCAATATATACTTAATGGCATAGTTCTAAAGAGTGTCCGGGGACAGAGGGACCTGTGGGTGCATGTCCATAGATCTTGAAAGGTGGCAGGACATATTGAGAGGGTAGTTAGAAAAGCATATGAGATCTTGGGCTTAATAAATAGAGGTATTGACTACAAAAGCAGGGAAGTTATGCTGAACCTTTATAAAGCTCTGATTAGGCCACAACTAGAGTATTGCATCCAGTTCTGGTCACTGCATTTTAGGAAGGATGTGACGGTTCTTGAGATGGTGCAGAGGAGATTTATCAGAATGGTTCCAGGGTTGAGGGATTTTAGCAACAAGGTTAGGTTGGAGAAGCTGGGGTTATTTTCGTTAGAATAAAAGAGTTTGAGGGGAGATCTGATAGATGTGTACAAGATTATGACAGGTTTGGATAAGACAAAGAAAAGCTGTTCCCATTGACTGATGGTACAAGGATGAACATTTAATGCTTTGGGCAAGAGATGCAGGGGTGTGTGAGAAAGAGTAGTTTTACACAGTGAATGGTAATGACCTGGAACTCATTGCCTATGAGGGTGGTAGAAGCGGAGACAATGAATGATTTCAAAAGGAAATTGGATAGGCACTTGAGGGAAATAAACATGCCTGGCTACAGGGACAGAGTTGGGGAATGGGACTGGTTGTATTGCTCTACAGAGAGCGAGCATGGACTCGATCTGCTGAATAGTCTCCTTCTGTGCCGTAATGTCTCTGTTACTCTATGACTCTATTCTCTCTTATCATGCACTCCTCTGCTGTCTATGCACCTAATGCTTTAATGACCAGAATTTTACCAGCCCCTTGGTGACAGGCTGGGAGGCAGTAAAGCTGGCAAAGTACCACAGGATGACACTGGTGGTGCTCCTGATGTCTTCCCCCCGCCTTGTTGCTAGTAGTCGGAAAGCTGGCAGATGTGCCAGCATCTGGGAGCCCAATTGAATCACAAGTGCCAATTAAGGGTCTCTTTCCTCCTCCCTGGGCATTTTGCCTGCATCAGCATGGGGGGAGCCTTCCTTTTTGCCACTCCATGGCCAACGGAGGGCCCCCTATGCCAATGATCACCCCCATGGCAACGGCGCCGCCTGCCCTCCCAACCCCCACCACCCCCACTCTGACCACTGGAGCCTGATGCCCGGTGGTGCTGCTGAGGCTGCTCAGCTGCCAGCCCTCTGATTGGGTGGGAAAGTGGAGTTGAAGCAGTCGATCTATCATGAGGGGTGTCCAAAACCAATGGTCATAGTCTAAGGATACGGGGTAAACCTTTCAGGACTGAGATCAGGAGAAATTTCTTCATCCAGAGAGTGGTGAGCCTGTGGAATTCGCTACCACAGAAAGCAATTGAGGCCAAAACATTGTATGTTTTCAAAAAGGAGTTAGATATAGCTCTTGGGTCTAAAGGGTATGGGCCGAAAGCCGGAACAGGTTACTGAGTTGAATGATCAGCCATGATCATAATGAATGGCAGAGCAGGCTTGAAGGGCCGAATGGCCTACTCCTGCTCCTATTTTCTGTGTTTTTATGCCTATGATCGTATTGAATGGAGGAGCAGGCTCAAGGGGACTATGGTCTACCCCTGCTGCTATTTCTTATGTTCTTATGTCTTTCATGTACAAGGATACCCAAGTCGATCTAAACATAACATTTACCAGTTCTCACCATTTAAAAAATATTCTGCTTTTGTATACTTCCTTCCAAAATGAATCATTTCACACTTCCCAACATTATATTTCATGTGCCATGTACTTAACCAATCACTTAACCTGTTTATATCCCTTGGCAGCCTCTTTGCATCCTTCTCTCAGCTTACATTCCCACCTAACTTTGTATCGCCAAGCTTGGATGTATTACACTCAGCTCCCATTATCTATTTCATTGATTTTGATTGTAAATAGCTGAGGCCTAAGCACTGGTCCTTGTGGCAACCAGCTAGTTACAGCCTGCCAACCTTTTTACGGTCAAGTGAGGAGGGGTTGGAGGGTTTCCCTCTTTTCCTTCTCCTTGTTTGGCCACAACAGGTTTAATTCTTTCTTAAAGTGAATGTACTGGCCAATTCAGTAGGTGTTTGCTTACTTACTTGCTATGATCATAACAAGAGCCAATCGGACAGGTTTTCTCGAGTTAACAAAGAAAGAGGTTAACTTTATTGAACCAAAACCGGACTAATAAAATAATAAACTATGCCAACTTTCATTCTCATACATACTAGAGGTTTATACACACACAAATAGGTTGCAGAGTGGGGAAAAGTAGATTGGTTGAGTTAGAGTCCATAGAAGAAAAGGTATACAGTCTGTGGAGATTGGTGATTTGGCTGGCTTCTAGCTGAATTCAGTTGTCCTGAGACTTTTAGTTTGAAGAGGTAGATGACTGGCTTGGTAGGTCGCGGAGTCAGTGATGCGGATGATTTCCTCCAACAGGGTTTCTGATTGAAGCTGGGGTATGCACAAGTGATTAGTCAACAAGAAAGATTTGAAAGCTTTCAAGCTGGAATGGAGAAAAAAAGAGAGGGACCTTCACTTAGTGTCTGCTCATGTCAGAGTCCAGTTGTTTTTCCTTTGCTCCTGTTATGACCAAGGCAGGAGGAGTATATTGTCTTCTGTACCCTCTCCAAAGCCTCCACGTCCTTCTGGTAGTGTGGCGACCAGAATTGCACGCAATATTCGAAGTGTGACTTAACTAAAGTTCTGTACAGCTGCAGCATGACTTGCCAATTTTTATACTCTATGCCCCAACCAATGAAGGCAAGCATGCCGTATGCCTTCTTGATTACCTTATCCACCTGCGTTGCCACTTTCAGTGACCTGTGGACCTGTACGCCCAGATCTCTCTGCCTGTCAATACTCCTAACGGTTCTGCCATTTACCGTATACTTCTGTAATACTGTAAATGCTTCTGCCTTATCTTTCGCACTGATGTGCTGGGCTCCCCCATCATTGAGGATGGGGATATTTGTGGAGCCACCTCCTCCAGTTAGTTGTTTAATTGTCCACTACCATTCACGACTGGATGTTGCAGGACTGCAGAGCTTATATCTGATCTGTTGGTTATGGGATCGCTTAGCTCTGTCTATTGCATGCTGCTTATGCAGTTTGGCATGCAAGTAGTCCTCTGTTGTAGCTTCACCAGGTTGACACCTCATTTTGAGATATGCTTGGTGCTGCTCCTGGCATGCCCTCCTGCACTCTTCATTGAACCAGGGTTGGTCTCCTGGCTTGATGGTAATGGTAGAATGGGGAATATGCCGGGCCATGAGGTTACAGATTGTGGTTGAGTACAATTCTGCTGCTGCTGATGGCCCACAGCGCCTCATGGATGCCCAGTTTTGCATTGCTATATCTGTTCGAAACCTATCCCAGTTATCACTGTGATTGTGCCACACAACACGATGGACGGTATCCTCAATGTGAAAGCGGGACTTTGTCTCCACAAGGACTGTGCGGTGGTGACTCCTACCAATACAGTCATGGACAGAAGCATCTGCGGCAGGCAGATTGGTGAGGACAAGGTCAAGTATGTTTTCCCCTCGTGTTGGTTCCCCCACCACCTGCCGCAGACCTAGTCTAGCAGCTATGTCCTTTATTACTCGGCCAGCTCGTTCAGTAGTGGTGCTACCGAGCCACTCTTGGTGATGGACATTGAAGTCCCCCACCCAGAGTACATTTTGTGCCCTTGCCACCCTCAGTGCTTCCTCCAAATGGTGTTCAACATGGAGGAGTACTGAGTCATCAGCTGAGGGAGGGTGCTATGTGGTAATCTGTAGGAGGTTACCTTGCCCATGTTTGACCTGATGCCATGAGGCTTCATGGGGTCCGGAGTCAATGTTGAGGACTCCCAGGGCAACTCCCTCACTACTGTAGACCACTGTCCCACCACCTCTGCTGGTGGGACAGGACATACCCAGGGATAGTGATTGCAGTGTCTGGGACATTGTCTGTAAGGTATGATTCCGTGAGTATGACTATGTCAAGCTGTTGCTTGACTGGTCTTTGGGATAGCTCTCCCAACTTTGACTCAAGCCCCCCGATGTTAGTAAGGAGGATTTTGCAGGGTCGACAGGGCTGTGTTTTCCGTTGTCGATTCCGGTGCCTAGGTTGTCCGGTTTCATTCCTTTTCATTGACTTCGTAGCGATTAGGTACAACTGAGTGGCTTGCTAGGCCATTTCAGAGGGCATGTAAGAGTTAACTACATTGCTGTGGGTCTGGAGTCACATGTAGGCCAGACCAGGTTAGGAGAGCAGATTTCCTTCTCTAAAGGACATTAGTGAACCATTTGGGTTTTTACAACAATCGACAATGGTTTCATGGCCATCATTAGACTAGCTTTTAATTCCAGATTTATTAATTAAATTCAAATTCTACCTTCTGCTGTGGTGGTATTCGAACCCATGTCTCCAGATCAATACCCTGGGTCGCTGGGTTACTCGTCCAGTGATAATACCACTGCGGCACCGCCTCCCCTTGCTTGCAAGTTCAAAGTCACTCACACGTGGCCACCCTGCAGTCTATGACATGTCCTTCAGTCTGATCACACCTGATCATTCTGTTTTCACCAACAGGTGAAACACAGCAGCGGCCAGGCAGCGTCTCCAGGGCTCATTCATCCACCTCTGAGGAGGAGACGGGGACCTCAGAGGGTGCAATGTGACATCCTCTCCCCGCACTAAACACCAGCTCAGAAACAGCCATGTCGGTTGGGCTGTTAGCGTCCTCAGATTTGTGGTCACAACCTGGTTCTAACACTGCACAAGTGCCAGACCAACTGCCAGAGGCTGTACCAGCTAATGCCTCTGACACTCGGAGGACTGTGGGAGGCCAGGTTAGTGCTGCGCCCCATGCTGATGATGAGCCTCTGCGGATATCCATTTGGCGGGACATGCTGCAGGGGCAGCGTTAAGTGCATGGAGATTTGGCGGAGTTACCAGAGACGATGTATGCTCTGGCTTGGACTTTGGAGATCTCCCTCCAGCCATGAGTACGGCACAGTCCCTGTCCTCTGTCCATCTGACTTCCTCCATTAACAGATTGGTGGCTGCAGTGGAGGGCCCAATCCTGCAGGGCCTGCAAACCCTCAGAGACAGTGAGCTCCGTGGAGCAGTGCCTCAGCGAGCTGTTGACAAGGCTTCTGCAACATCCAGCAGCTGTTCATCCCTCTGAGGTCAGTAGGGAGGCCCAACTGAGCCTCGCTGTAGGAGACTTTTCTCTCTTGGGGTTCATATGTCTTCAGTGGAGTCAGAGGCTTATGAGAAAGAGATGGGAGCAGACAGGAGAGATTTTCTCAGTCCAGGAGCAAACAGACAGGCTGAGTTCAAACTGTTTGAACAATTCAGAAAAACCCAGGTTGCCAAGCAGGTTAGTCATGTGACTAACTGGTCTGACCATGTCTTGGCTTGTATCACCTTAGCAGTCTCTCGAATGCTCCTCTTACACACAATACCTGGTGATCAAGGTCCATTGTGGGTTGAATGTGTTAGGGAATGGTCCTTTTTCCTTCCAATCACCGTCTGTTAATATGCAAATGTCTTTTCCAGCCACGGCTGATCTGTTTAACAAGTCCTTTCTTCACTCCAGTAACAGTTTAAAATCAATGTTCACAACAAAATTAATGTGCCTCATTCTTGGCAGGTGGGGGCCCAGCATGACACGTCCATACCCAGCGGAATGAATGCGATTTGAGAAAAGGCACATTTCATTAAAAGGGTTGAGAGAAAAAATAAGAAAATATAAGCTACAGCAAAAAGAACCATGCATTTCTTCCATTCATTCACAAATCCTAAAACTTATTAAAACTGTTCCTTTTTTGGCATCATAATAAACATGTGGTTCTTTTTTGGGGAAGTTTCTCTTCCGTTTGCCCATTTCCATGGCTGCCTAGGGTCTTTGTTCCTGCTGAGTTAATTTTTTTCTCAGAAGAGTAAGTAGTGGGCGGGTCTATCCTGAACTCTCTTCAGTGCTTTGCTGAGTCATGCAAAGGCTTTTGACTTTGGGGAATGGGTGGTTCTCTTTGGTTCTGACTATGGGGGAGAATTCTTTGCTAATCTCTCCTTTGTCCCAGAGAATGCTCCTCCCTGCCGGATTTGTGCAGACTCTACTGCACTCCCCTGTGGCACTTCAACTAGGTGAGGCATCATCCTCATGGGTTCTCTGCCACCAAGAGGTCTTTCTTTGTCTCTGCAGGTTCCTGTAAATGCTGTTCGTAACTCTGGTGGGATGCTTCTCGCATCTGCATTTAAATAGGAGGATGTTGGGTTTATCTTTTCATATTTATTGATGGTGGCTGACCGGACAGTAAGTATTTTCATCCGTGATTCCTCCCGGACTTTCTTTAACCTGCCCTCTTGGTCACTTTTTCCCCTTCCCTGTCTAAACTTTTGCCAGCCTTGTGCCTGCCTGTCCCCTTTGTTCTCGGCGGGGGTCCCTTACAGTTCACCAGCCTCTGCTGGAGGGTCCTCCTAACACCGATACAGGATTTAGGGATGCAGGTTTCACTGTAGGTTGGTGTTTCCCCTCAAACTGCCTCACTTTCAGATTGGGCAGCCTGTGCTAACCCTCGCAATACTGGGTCAGCTCGCTGAGCCTCACCTAGGGAAAATCCATTTAATTCATTGCTTGGGTCTCCTAACTTTCCAAAGAAAGTCTCAGACAGACAGACCTGGTCATCTGCCTGCAGTGCTAATTCAGGCTCCTCTGGGGGAGCTGGTTTGATCATGGCCTGATTCATTATACATTTAGGGAAACTGCAGGGGTCTGTCTCCTGGCACTGCCCTGTCTCTCTGACCTCCTGAGATCTTTCTTTCACCATTGGGGGGGTTACCACCTTCACCCCCGCCAGATCATTACCTAGGAGCAGGTCAACCCCATCCACAGGCAAACTAGGGACAATCCCTATGGTCACCGGTCCCGAAAATAGGTCGCACTCCAGGTGCACTCTGTGTACAGGTACAGGCATACGCTGCCCTCCAATACCATTTACCACCATTCTTGTGTCCACTGCACCATCTAGGGTAAAGGTCAAGCCTTTTCCCAGTAAAAGGGATCCAGTGGCCCCTGTGTCCCTGAGAATTACTATGGGCTTGCTTGCCTCACTCGAGGGGTATGGGGTTACGTTCCCTTCAAATACAAAAGCCTGATAACCTTCAAGAATCCTATTAAATTTTCCTGCACTTGCAGCCGTAAGCTTCCTGGGTTTCACTCTTACTGCAGTTAAAGCCACAGCTTGTTCTGCTGTGCTTTGCATTAGGTCCCCATCTTCACTGAGCGGGTGTTCCCTGATTAACCCAATCTGTTTTCCCTTTTGTTTCCAGCAGTCAGCTTTCAAATGCTCTGCTTTATTACAATGGAAGCACATAGGTCTCCAGGTCTCACTCTTACTGCTCACAGCGCTTTCCTTTTTGGCTAGAGGCAGGCCCCCTGTGTCTCCTGCTTTTCTTTCTCTCCCAGGATACTTGGGCTCCTATCACCTTCCCACCCTTTGTCCTTTTCAGATTTGTGAGGGTGACTAGGAAAGGTTCTCCCCTGGGAGACCGACTTATAAATTAAAGCAAACCTATTGGCCAGAATGGCTGCTTGCTGGGCTCTCTGAACCCACTACTACTCCACATGGGTCTTTATGGAGAATGGGAGAGAGTGTTTCATTTCCTCTAACTGAATTATTTCTCTGAGATTCTCATAACTGAGCTGTACTTTAAGAGCCCTCAGCCACGAGTCAAAAGCCAGCTGCTTACTTCTTTGAAACTCCAGATAAGTTTGATTAACTTGCTTCTTGAGGGTTCAAAACCTTTGGCGATAGACTTCGGGTACTAACTCATATGCCCCGAGGATAGCATTTTTGGTCGGTTCATAATTTGATGAACTCTCATCTGGCAATAGGGAATAAACCTCATGGGCTTTTGCAGTTAGCTTGTTTTGTACTAAAAGAGGCCAGGTCTCAGCTGGCCATTTTAGCTGCCTTGCCAGTTTCTCAAAGGACACAAAAAATGCTTCTACATCCTCCTTATTGAATTTTGGAATTAGTTGAGCTAGTTTTAACTATTTTGTACCCAGCCCTGAATTACGCTCCTTCATATTGGCCATGCTTTCACTGGGGTTACTCTGTCACCCCCTAGTTAACTCAAGCCACTTCAGCTCTCCTTCTTCACATTCCTTCTGGAATATTCTTCCTCTCTCCCTCTCCTGCCTTTCATTTTCTTCATGTTCCTTCTGGAATGTTCTCTCTTTCTCCCTCTCCTGCCTCTCTCTCTCTCTTTCTCTTTCTCTTTCTTCTAATTCAAGTTTCTTCTGTTCCAATTGTATCTTTGCTAACAATACCCTGTTAGAGTCTGCTTCTAACACTGTTTCTGCTTCATCAGTTTCAAGGCAAAAATGGTTGACCACTAGCCAGAGCAGTTCAGACTTCCTAGCCTTGCCACGTACAGTGATCCCACACTGCTCAGCCATTTTTCTCAGTTCCTCCACAGACAGTGCTTTTTACTTATCCCAAGTTACTTCACCCTGGTTTGGGGAGCAACTAGCTTCAGTTGCAGACATGTTAGTATTCAATCACACACAACCACAAGAAAACCTGTATTGAAATCTTGCTCTTTTTTGATTGGGAACAATTTGGCTTCCCACTTCCAAATTTTCTCATCTGTTTGTGGGTCAATTCTGGATGCTAGCCCCCAAATTTCTGTTACAACTAGGTGAGAAAGGTGTCTAGGGGTCCCTCTCAGGCGTCACCTGGTCTTACTGTAACAGGGTTTAATTTTAAACACACTGTGTTTTTAGCTCCCCCTTGGTGAATTCTTCTTCACCACTTTCCAATTGTAAGGCAATGAAACCAGCACAAACAGGCTTTCTTAGGTTTAAAAAAGAAAGTTGAAATTTATTAAACTTGAACTTAAACTCTAAATCGGTTGACGCCTATGGATACAGATGCACCCACGCTAGCATGCATACGTGATACACATATGCAAATAGAGTCAGAAAAAAGCAGAGGAAAAATAAAGTGGAAAAGTTTGAGGCAATATCTGAAGAGTTTTGTTATGGTTCTTCAAGCTCACTGCAGAGTCCTTGATTGTAGGTAGATCTTGCCTTTTGTTCTTTTTAAACCTTGTTCACTGTCGGAGACTTTTCTCTCTTGGGGTTCATGCGTCTTCAGTGGATTCAGAGGCTTGTGAGAAAGAGATGGGAGCAGACAGGAGAGATCTTCTCAGTCCAGGAGCAAACAGATACTCTGACTTCAAACTGTTTGTACAATTCAGAAAAATCTAGGTTGCCAAGCAGGTTAGTCATGTGACTAACTGGTCTGATCATGTCTTGGATTGTATCACCTTAACAGTCTCTCGAATGCTCCACTTATACACAGTACCTGGTGATCAAGGTCCATTGTGGGTTAAATGTGTCAGGGAATGGTCCTTTGTCCTTCCAATCACCATCTGTTAATATGCAAATGTATTTTCCAGCCACGGCTGATCTGTTTAACAAGTCTTTTCTTCACTCCAGTAACAGTTTAAAATCAATATTCATGACAAACTTAATGTGCCTCATTCTTGGCAGGTGGGGACCTAGCATGACAATTGGTGTAAATCGGACTACGATAGGTGCCTCGCTCTCACCTGCTGTCCAACCTACATAAGATGGGGATTGGGTGTTATGACTGCGGGGACCCGGCCTGACGTTATCACCCGTCATTTTTCAGCTCCGCCACCTTAGAGGATGACCGATTTCAGCAGGTACAATTCCAGCCAATATCCCAAAAGCAAAACCTCCTGGCCACCTTAAATTTTGATACGCCACTTCTCTGTAAACATCTCCCTCAAGTCACCAAGGTGTCTGTTGTTTATTGAGCTTAAGGCAAATGACAGCCAGTAAAGATGTGTTTTTAAACATGACCTCTCAATGACCTTTATAGAAAAACACATCCATGGAATCTTTTCAGTTTTCCTAAATGAACAAATGTCCATAATTCTAAAATACGAGTCTTTAAAAAATATTTTTTTAAAATCGACGCACTTTCATAACACCTCCATTCTTGCAGGAATGAAACACCATTTGTAAATGTGTTTCAATACAAAGTGTGGAAGAAAAACAGAAGATGATAAATATTAAAACACATTTACACACTCATTATCATTCACTCTTTACCTGTAACTAATACAGTTCTGCTTTGTATCATCTTTGCACTCAGATAACTCAAAGCAAAGTTAAATTCTAGTCAAAGCATCGTTAAATTCTAGTCAAAGCATCAGCAACTGCATTGTATTTCCATGCAATGTGGATAATCTTTAAGTAATAAGGTTGCAATCATAAATTATTGCAAAGTCTGGCATTCTGGTTTTTGAAATTTTCCACAAAGGCTTTCTTTTTTATTCATTCAGGAGATGTGGGCATCGCTGACTAGGCCAACATTTATTCCCCATCTCTATTTTCCCTTGAGAAGCTGGTGGTGAGCTGCCTTCTTGAACTGCTGCAGTCCTTGGGGTGTAGATACACCAACAGTGCTGTTCAGAAGAGAGTTCCTGGATTTTGACCCAGCGACAGTGAAGGAACAGTGATATAGTTCCAAGTCAGGATGGTGTTGGCTTGGAGGAGAACTTTCAGATGGTGGTCAAAAAGTAATTTGTCAGGCTTTTCAGGTGCTTCTCAGGAGAAATGCGGCATCAGGGGTTTTAGCTCTCACACTGGATTCGCAGGGTTTTTCAAAGAGGTAGCGAAAGAGAAGCTGGGTGTTTTTCAGCAGGCTACAAACCCAACTGCTTTTAACATAGTCCACACCCCAACTAAACCAAAACAATATACCAAAAGCGAAATCTCCTGACCACCATAAATCTTGACATGTCACTTCTCTGTAAACATCTCTCCCAAGTCACCAAGCTTTCTGCTGTTTATTGAACTTAAGGCATGTGACATCCAGTAAAGTTTTTTTTTTCAAACAAGATCTCTCAGTGACTCTTGTAAAAAAAATACATCAATGGAATCTTATTGGTTTTCCCAAATGAATCAAAGTCCATAATTCTAAAATAAGAGTCCTCAAAAAATATTTTAAATAAAGCACTTTCATAACACTAAAGAGAAAACAACATCTTAAAACCACAGATGGGGAGGGGCTTGCCACATGATTCTAATATAGCAGTTACTCAAAGAAAAAGTTCCTTTAAACTTCCTGGGTTTTGGTTCTTGCTGGGAAGGGCACAGACATTTCATCTCCCTCAACACAGTCTTTTGTAATGTAGGATGCAGTGTGACAAACTAGGTGATCATCTTAAGCTGAACGGATGACTTTGCTGGCAGCTTGTCTTTTTAAAAATGTCTATTAAAAAAGATATAAATTCAGATCTCCAGTCAGTGGACCAAAGAAAATTATCATTCAACAAAACACATTGGCGTAACAACCCAAAATTGTCCCATTTATTCTTCATCTGTTTTCTGTCTATTAATCAATCCTCAATCCATGCTAATATATTATCCGCAATCCCGTAGGCCTTAATTTTGTGTGGTAAGAACTTGTGTGGCACCTTATCAAGTGCTTTTTGAAAATCCAAATGCACAGGTTTTTCCCTTATCCACTCTGCTGGTTACATCCTCAAAAATCTCTAATACATTTGTCAAATACAATTTCCCTTTATAAATAAAAGCAGAAAGTGCTGGAAATACTCAGCAGATCTGGCTGTATCTGTGGAGAGAGAAGCAGAGTTAACATTTCAGGTCGATGACCTTTCATCAGAACTGTAAAGGTCCGTGGTAGGTCCTGAGGTTACAAAAGGTGCTATATAAATGCAGGGTCTTTCCTTCTTCCAAATAAGGACAGAACCTAGAATCTTCCTGATCTGGATGGCTCAGTCCCATCCTGGGCTGCGTACTTGGAAACTGGATCTGTGGGCAAGCCAAACTATATCTTATACATGATTTATAAGTACACTGATCCATAACACACATCTTTATATATCTGTACGTCACACTGAAAATATATATTTGCTTTACCACACAATAGCGCAGAGAATAAACCATTTAAACATAATGCAAAAATGACAACCTGACAGAGAATCTTATCTGTCAAAGTTAAAATTGCATATGTATCTGTTACACCATTCATCACACAGCCACATTCAACGATTTTATTTCCAGAATGGCAACAGTGCAGTTGCCTTTTTTTCTATTATTATTATTCTGTATCTCCAAGTGACACCTTGGCTCAATTGGTAATCAGCAGAAGGATGAGCGTTGAAGTCTGAATCCAGAACTTGAACTCATGATCTACGCTGGCACGCCAGTATGATGCAGAGGTTTTGCCGTGTTGATGGAGGTGGCATCCTGTTGATAAAATGTTCAGCCAGGGGCCCGACTGCCCATTATGGTAGAGGGAAAAAGTCCCCACAGTACTATTAGAAGAAGAGCAGGGAATTCTTCCAGTGACAACTCTTCAACCAACTTTCATGTTAACACAAAGCAATTTCAGCTGGGGTTTAAGGTGAAGGTGGAGATGTAATTCAACTCACACACATAAAAAGTGCAGTTTCCTCCTGTGGCATATTTAGCTTGCTGTAGGTGAAGCTGGCATTCAGCAGCCAAATGAGAGTTGTGATTAGTGAGGAAACTATAAGGTGATGTTTGTCTTGGGAACACTGCCTAATCTAAGTTCTTTGTCCTGAGATACCACTGGGAATATATGATCTGTAGATGTTGTGGGCTGGTGTGGGGGCGATGGGAATGGTTGCAGCAAACACAATCTGGACAGTCCGTCCCTAACACTGTGGCACAGGATGGCAAAGTCACTTCTCTGCCAACTGACAGTGTCCACAAGCAGTAGGTAAATGGATAAAGCCGACATGTGCTGCCATGTCAGCACAGTAATATTAATTGCTGTTTCATTACTCATGGTGCACCATCTGCTCACCGCACAGGTGAAGGGAGTACGAGTCCAAAAGAGACAGCAGACGAGAAATAGCCTCCTATTTATCATCCTACTTAGCGCCTCTTTGAGGGCTAGGTGGCGATATCAAACAAGACATGCACGATGAAGGCCTGAGCATAAACAGTGGCAGAGTATAATGAAGGAGTGTTCAGAAGAAAAACCTTGCATTTATATAGTCCTTCAACATCCTTATAATGTTCCAGAGTTAAAGTGTCAGGTCAGTGACCCTTCTTCAGAACTCCTGAAGAAAGGTCACTGACCTGAAATGTTAACTCTGCTTCTCTCTCCACAGATGCTGCCAGACCTGCTGAGTATTTCCAGCATTTCTTGTTTTTATTTCAGATTTCCAGCATCCGCAGTATTTTGCTTTTATCTTATAAGGTTCCAAACTGCTTCATGGCCAACAAAGTACTTTTATGATGCTGTTATGTTGTAGGCAAACACAGCAGCCAATTGGCAGAGCAAGATGTCACAAACAGCAATGAAATGAATATCAGTTGATCTGTTTCGGTGCCATTGATTAGCAGACAAAGTCCCCACCAGTTAAAGTGTCAATGTTTAAAATGAGCAGTCACTTATGTTGACCAAAAAGTGGGAACCATTAATCATTTGCATTAACACCAATTTTAAAGTTGCCAGTTATAGCATCTTAAGTGCTCGGTATGTTTTGGGCAGATAACAGCTGTTTCTAGCGTGAAGTACACACAAATGAAAACTGCCCCTCCTGGCCCACAAGAAAACGTGAAAAATAAATTTACACCTTACCTTCTTGCCCAGGATCTGGTTTCCGACAAGCTTTGACCTGATGGGAGTTGACACAGGATATTGTTCCCAATCCGGCTTCTGCTTGAAATTGCAGATTGAGTCCTGATGACATCATCGGACCCAATTTGCACGTTTAAAGTCTCACCCCGCTGATGGTGTCCTTCCTGCCTTCTCAAAAGAGCAGGCTAATATGGGGACACAGCGGGAAGGAGGCAGGATCACTGGAGGTAACTCACACCCATTATTTCAACTGCTCCCATGTCTAGTTTCCCCCAATGGAGGCAGCTAACAACAACAACTTGCTTTTACATAGCATGTTTAACATAGCAAAATATCCCAAGGCACTTTACAGGAGTAATTATCAGACAGAAGTTTGACACCAAGCCACTTTAGGGGATGTTAGGACGTAACCAAAACTTGGTCGAAGAGATTAGTTTAAGGAGTGTCTCCAAGGAGGAGAGAGAGTTGGAGGGAATTCCAGAGCTGAGGGTCTGGGAGCTGAAGGCACGGCTGTCAACAGTGGTTCAAAGAAAATAGGCAATGCTCAAAGAACAAAGAACAAAGAACAAAGAACAAAGAAAATTACAGCACAGGAACAGGCCCTTCGGCCCTCCAAGCCTGCACCGATCCAGATCCTCTATCTAAACCTGTCGCCTATTTTCTAAGGGTCTGTATCTCTTTGCTTCCTGCCCATTCTAGATACATCTTAAAAGACACTATCGTGCCCGCGTCTACCACCTCCGCTGGCAACGCGTTCCAGGCACCCACCACCCTCTGCGTAAAGAACTTTCTACGCATATCCCCCCTAAACTTTTCCCTTCTCACTTTGAACTCATGACCCCTAGTAATTGAATCCCCCACTCTGGGAAAAAGCTTCTTGCTATCCACCCTGTCTATACCTCTCATGATTTTGTACACCTCAATTAGGTCCCCCCTCAACCTCCGTCTTTCTAATGAAAATAATCCTAATCTACTCAACCTCTCTTCATAGCTAGCGCCCTCCATACCAGGCAACATCCTGGTGAACCTCCTCTGCACCCTCTCCAAAGCATCTACATCCTTTTGGTAATGTGGCGACCAGAACTGCACGCAGTATTCCAAATGTGGCCGAACCAAAGTCTTATACAACTGTAACATGACCTGCCAACCCTTGTACTCAATACCCCGTCCGATGAAGGAAAGTATGCCGTATGCCTTCTTGACCACTCTATTGACCTGCGTTGCCACCTTCAGGGAACAATGGACCTGAACACCCAAATCTCTCTGTACATCAATTTTCCCCAGGACTTTTCCATTCAAGAGACCATAACTGGAGCAGTACAGAGATCTTTGGAGGGCGAAGGGCTAGAGGAAATTACAGAGATAGGGAGGGGTAAGGCCATAGTGGGATTTGAAAACGAGGATGAGAATTTTAAAATCAAGGTGTTGCAGGACTGGGAGCCAATGAAAGTGATGGGAGAATGAGATTTGGTGTGATTTAGGATACCATTCCATGTTTTTATATCCTGATAGATGCACTGATGTACTAAGTAACAGCTCAGATGTTAAATCCCAACTGATGCCTGAAAGCTACAAGAGGTATCAAAAGTGCCGATGCATTTGTTACCTTCACTAGCCCCGAGAGTGTGGTAAACAAAGACTTGCATTTATGTGGCAACTTTCACAGCCTCCAGGCATCCAAAAGTGTTTTACAGCCTACGAGGCCACAGTTGTAATATAGGAACTGTGTGCCAATTTATGCAAAGAAGAATCCTAAAAACAGCAATGTGATAATGGCCAGATAATGTTTTTGTTATGCTGGTTGAGGGATAAATATTGGCTAGGACACTGGGGTGAAACCCGTGCTCTCCTTCAAAAATAGTGCCATGGAATCTTTTACATCGACCTGAAAGGGCAGTTTTAACATCTCATCTGAAAGGCAACAACTCCAACAGTCCTGGCCTCACCCATGCAGATCGTGGGTAGTTTCTATGTTAGATTCTATGGAATCTGTCTCTGTCCTTGGTCTTCTAGGATGATGCAAGACAATATACTCAGCAGCTATTATAATAATTCAGCTTGGCTAATCGGTAGACTCTGACTACTGAATTTGGAGATTAGGGGTTTAGGAACATTGTTTAGTGCAGTACTGAGCTTGGATATAAAAGATCCTGCAGTATTATTCCAAGAAGAGCACAGAATGTTGTCCCAGCCAACACCAAGAAAACAGAATATTTCATTCAACACAAAAACAAGAAATGCTGGATTCACTCAGCAGGTCTGGCAGCATCTGTGGAAAGAGAAGCAGAGTTAACGTTTCGGGTCAGTGACCCTTCTTCGGAATATTTCATTGTTGTTTAAGAGACATTGCTGCGGGTAAATTTGTATTGACAGTGACTATGCCTCAGAAATAAAGTGCTTTGGAATGTCATGAGGACATGAAAGGCACTATCTAAATTCAAGTTCTTCCTTTCTTTCATTTTGCAGCCGTTCTCTTCCAGCTAAGCTATGGAGCTTGGTGCATTGCATTGACTCAATCCAGTTGGCACATTTCATAGAATTACATGGAATGTACAGCACAGAAACAGGCCATTTGGCCCAACTAGTCTATGCTAGTGTGTATGCTCCACATGAGCCTCCTCCCACTCCACTTCATCTAATGCTATCAGGATAAGCTTCGATTCCTTTCCCCTTCACGTACTTAGCTAGGTTCCCCTGAAATACATCTCTGTTATTCGCCAGTTCCATGTTCTCACCACTCTCTGGGTAAAGGAATACCTGCTGAATTCTTTGTTGGATTTATTAGTGACTATCTTACTTTTATGGCCCCTTGTTTTGGACTCATCACAGTGGAAGTATCTTCCCTATCTCAGCCCTATTGAACTGATTCACAATTATAAAGGTCTTAATTAGGTCTCAGCCTTCTTTTTTTGAGGCCTCAGCAAGCACTTAATTTTCTGAACAAGCAATGGGTGCAGTTTTAGCAATGACAGCAATAACTGTTTGAGTGGGGTAGAAAATAAAACACAGAGGCTGCTCACCGTTTTCTCACAGGATCCCAGGGGTTTTAGCCACACAGAGCGGTGGAAAATATAGCCACCAAAATATATCAGTCAGCATTACTGTGACTTCAAATCACCAGAGATTAACAGCCAGCAGAAACTCATATCTGAGTTTGCAATTAAGATATTTCTCTGCATGCAAATATGCCGTCGCATGCGAGTGATACAACAGCTGTTGGATTATTGTGCCAAAATCTGATTTTAACTGTGAAATAGGTCACAGTCTTGGAACAGCTGAGTTTGCAGATAGCCATCCAGGTATAGTGTAATTGTAGCATTGTATCAGCCTGAGAGTGTGGTGGAGGCAGATTCAATCTTGGTTTTCAAAAGGGAATTGGATAAGCAGCTGAAGAGAAAAAGATTGCAGGGCTACGGGGAAAGGGTGGGGGAGTGGGACTAGCTGAATTGCTCGTGCAGAGAGCTGGCATGGACACGACAGGCAGAAAGGCCTCCTTCTGTGCTGTAACTATTCTAATTCTACAGCTGGAATTTTACGTTGGGGAGCCACGCAGGGATTTTTCACTCCCCAGTCCCTTAATTGGCCTTGGGCAGGATGTCCCCTCCTTGAGGCAGGAAGTCCCGCCTAATAGATCTTCCGGCCAATCAGCGGGCCGATAGCTCTTAGTCCCAGCAGCGCCACAGGGAGCGGTGGCCACTGCTGGGACTACACCCAGCCATCGCAAGCTAGGTGAAGGACAGTCCCAGAAGGTCTTTGCCGTCTGCCCGCTGTGGATAAAATACCAGCAGCGGCAGGAGGAGGCCCTTAAGTGGCAATTAGCCACTTTAAGGGCTTTGATTAGCCTGGGGTGGGCAGGCCGTTTCTCGCCGCTGCCGCCCTACGAAAAATTGCCGTGGGGCAGGAAGGCATCACGAATGACCCCCCCCCACCTCCCACTCAATTTACGGCCCCTCCCACCACCACCAGCTCACTCGTTGGGGGGGGGCCATAAAATTCCAGTCGATGATCCTAAGTTGCATCCAAGCTTGTGACTGTGTAGAAACCGTATACATGAGGGACAAAGGAGCGTGGGGAAGAGGTAACACGAATAGTCAGAATGTCATGTGTTATT
The DNA here is from genome assembly GCF_036365525.1 of Heterodontus francisci. Taxonomy (NCBI): domain Eukaryota; kingdom Metazoa; phylum Chordata; class Chondrichthyes; order Heterodontiformes; family Heterodontidae; genus Heterodontus; species Heterodontus francisci. The sequence goes on along the minus strand of NC_090371.1, from coordinate 28,755,110 downwards.
ATAGGCACCGGTATAGACCAGTCAAGATGAATGGCTTGATTCTGTGCTTTAGCTTCTATGTAATTCTATGGAAGGTCAACTTTCATATATTATTTTACAATACCTTACACAGTGTCAGCCGTGAGCCAGTTGGAAGCACTCTAGCCTCTGAATCAGAAGGCTGCAATTTCAAAAGGGAGTACTGCACTGTTAGAGGTACTATCTTTCAAAGAAGATGGCACTCTCATGGATATAATGGATCCCAAAGGACTAATTGTGAAGAAGAGCAGGGGAGTTCTCCTCAGTGTCCTGGCCAATGTTTAACCTGATGGTGGCGGAGAATGGGTAATAGCGATTGGTCACCATTATACACCCTGCCTGATTGACTTCAGTGGAAGGAAACATTGGGTTTGGTGTACAAAAGGTGACCAATCACCTGCCTTCAGTTTACAGTTAAAATCATCGATCTCAGAAATGGTACAAGGAATAGAAGTTACTGCCAGCGATTTTTATCATAGGAAACTTTATCATGCTCATGCAAAGTTCTTCTCTATACTATTCTATCTGAGTTGTGTTCAGACAAAATAAACCATGAAATTGTTAGAGAGGGGAATTTAATTTGAACTTGTTCAATCATGGTATAGGGCCATTAAATCAGCAAAGTATACAATTAGATATAAGCCTGTTCAGTCTTAGTATATCGCCACTAAATTGTCAGAGTTGCAGGTTTGATATGTTCGGTCTTGGTATGATAATGTCCTTGGTCAGAATCTTTATCCTCAAAAGGTCAAGCCATTGTTCTGCATTTGCAATAGTGTAGTCACACCAACCCTTGCTTATTTCAATATCTTCTCTTCCCCCACTTCTTATTTTGACGTACATTTCCAAAGCATCACCTCAGTGCATCGGCCGGATGGCAATTTAACACCAGTGCCAGCAAGTTATTCGGCTGTAAGCAGCATTTCAGCTGGGTCCAATTCTGTACTCACTATAAACATTTTTGACACTGACAATAACCCAAGCTTCCCATTGCCAGCTGAGGGGGACTAAGGCCAGTGTAACCCATTGAAAAACAGCAAACGTAGCACAGAACAGAGACACTTGGGCCAGAAATTTCATTGGGCCTGCCCACCGGCCGCAAAGTTGGCGGCAAGCCGACCTCCACCAGGCCTGAGAAGCCAGGCCAGAATTTTTCACTCCCCAGGCCCTTAATTGGTCTTAGAAGTCCTGCCTAATGGGGCTGCTGACCAATCAGCGGACAGGCAGTTAGTTCATAGTGGGGAGTGTTGGCCACTACTGGGACTGCACCCAGCCATCACAAACAAGGTTAAAGATGGCCCCAAAAGACAGGTAAGTTTTTGGTGCCTTGCCACAGACAATCAGCCGGGCCCTGACAAAGCAAGAGAGGTCGGATGGGGGTGGTGGGGCAGTGTTGAATGTTGGAGCTTCGGGGGTGGCCCTTTGTGGGGAAAAGGGTGCCCGATCAGGAGGGCCCCCCCAGCCCAAAAGAAGGCCACCTGGTTTTATTAGGTGCTGTTCTTGAGGCATTTGCTGTCTGGCCACCGAGGGTAAAATACCCACGGCAGCGGAAGGAGGCCCTCAAGTATCCATTAATTGGTCACTTAAGGTCCTTGATTAACCTGGGGCGGGTGAGGTCGGGAACAGCCACCCCCTCCTCCCACTCAATTTTACCCCACCCCCCACCACCATCAGCCCGCTCATTTGGGGACCGTAAAATTCCGACCCTGTTTCGTATCTTTACTCATTAGGACATCCAGGCAAGATTCATTAAAAATCTTTCCACTCTGTTCAAAGAATGGCTCGAAGAAAGCATATAGTTTGGAAATTCTTAGTTGCCCATACCCTACCTCGCACAAAGTCCCATTAACCCATCAATCTCTGGATATTACCTGAACCACAAGTAAATTGGCATATGGTAAATACGATTGGAGAGTTAAACATATGGCTCAAAGATTGGTTTGGGAGAAATGGGTTTTGATTCGTGGGGCATTGGCACCAGTACTGGGGAAAGTGAGAGCTGTACCGTTCGGATAGTCCTGGGACCAATATTCCTGTGGGTTGTATAACCAGGGTGGTAGAGAGGGATTTAAACGAAAAAGTGGGGACAAGGGATCAGGATTGACAAGACGTGATAAATTAAGTAGAAAAGACAAGGCAAGAAAGCAAGGTAACAATAAGGGAAATGATGATCAGAGTGTGGCAGGAAGGGACAGAGTGTACAAACTTAAGAGTGCACTAACAGATAAGACTAAAGATTACAAAAATAGTAAAAAGACAGAAATATGGGCTCTGTATCTGAATTCACGTAGCGTTTGTAACAAAGCAGATGAATTGACAACATAAATAGTAATAAATACTGATGATCTGATAGCCATTACAGAGACATGGCTGCAAGATGACAAAGACTGGAATTTGAATATTCAAGGGTACATGACATTTAGGAAGGTCAGGAAGCTAGGAAAAGGTGGAGGGGTAGCTCTGTTGATTAAAGATGACATTGCTACAATAGAGAGAAATTACCTTATTTCTGGAGTTCAAAATGCTTAATCAGTTTGGGTAGAGATGAGAATTCGTAAAAGTAAGTAATTACAGACAAGGATGGTGCTGTTGTTGGCTGGCGTACCGACCTCTACTTTGCAGAGGCTGAGCACCAACTCTCAAACACGGGGGGAGGCGGTGACGTAGTGGTATTGTCACTGGACTAGTAACCTAGAGACCAGGGTATTGCTCTGGGGTAATGGGTTCAAATCCCACCACAGCAGAAGGTGGAGTTTGAATTCAATTCATAAACCTGGAATTTAAAAAAAAAGCTAGTCTAATGACGTCCATGAAACCATTGTCGATTGTTGTAAAAACCCATCTGGTTCACTAATGTCCTTTAGGGGAGGAAATCTGCTGTCCTTACCTGGTCTGGCCTACATGTGACTCCAGACCCACAGCAATGTGGTTGACTCTTACATGCCCTCAAAATGGCCGAGCAAACCACTCAGTTGTATCTAACCGCTACGAAGTCAATAAAAAGGAATGAAACCGGACGGACCACACAGCACCAACGAAGCACTGGAAACGTCAACGGCAAACCCAGCCCTGTCGACCCTGCAAAGTCCTCATTACTAACATCTGGGGGCTTGTGCCAAAGTTGGTAGAGCTGTTCCACAGACTAGTCAAGCAACAGCCTGACATAGCCATACTCACAAAATCATACCTGACAGACAATGTCCCAGACACTGCAATCACCATCCCCGGGTATGTCCTGTCCCACCGGCAGGACAGACCCACCAGAGGTGGCAGCACAGTGGTATACAGTAGGGAGTGGGCGTCCTTAACATCGACTCTGGACCCCATGAAGTCTCATGGCATCAGATCAAACATGGACAAGGAAACCTCCTGCTGATTACCACCTACCGCCCTCCCTCAGCTGATGAGTCAGTACTCCTCCATGTTGAACACCACTTGGAGGAAGCTCTGACGGTGGCAAGGGCACAGAATGTAGTCTGGGTGGGGGACTACAAGGACATATCTGCTAGACTGGGTATGCAGCAGGTGGTGAGGGAACCAACAAGAGGGGAAAACATACTTGACATCATCCTCACCAATCTGCCTGCTGCAGATGCATCTGTCCATGACAGTATTGGTAGGAGTGAACACCGCACAGTCCTTGTGGAGCCAAAGTCCCGCCTCCACATTGAGGATACCCTCCATTGTGTTGTGTGGCACTACCACTGTGGCTAAATGGGATAGATTTCGAACAGATCGAGCAATGCAAAACTGGGCATCCATGAGGCACTGTGGACCATCAGCAGCAGCAGAACTGTACTCAATCTGTAACCTCATGGCCCGGCATATCTCCCACTCTACCATTACCATCAAGCCAGAATACCAACCCTGGTTCAATGAAGAGTGCAGGAGGGCATGCCAGGAGCAGCATCAGGCATACTTCAAAATAGGTGTCAACCTGGTGAAGCTACAACACAGGACTATCTGCGTGCCAAAATGCGTAAACAGCATGTGATAGACAGAGCTAAGTGATCCCATGACCAATGGATCAGATCTACGCTCTGCAGTCCTGCCACATCCAGCCGTGAATGGTTGTGGACAATTAAACAACTAACTGGAGGAGGTGGCTCCACAAATATCCACATCCTCAGTGATGGGGGAGCTCAGCACATCAGTGCGAAAGATTAAGCTGAAGCATTTGCAACAATCTTCAGCCGGAAGTGCTGAGTTGATGATGCATTTCGGCCCCCTCCTGAAGTCCCCAGCATCACAGATGCCAGACTTCAGCCAATTCAATTCACTCTGTGTGATATCAAGAAACGACTGAAGGAACTGAATACTGCAAAGGCTATGGGTCCTGTCAATATTCCGGCAATAGTACCGAAGACTTGTGCTCCAGAACTTGCCCCGCACCTAGCCAAGCTGTTCCAGTACAGCTACAACACTGGCTTCTACCCTGCAATGTGGAAAATTGCCCAGGTATGTCCTGTACACAAAAAGCAGGACAAGTCCAACCCAGCCAATTACCGCCCCATCAGCCGACTTTCAATCATCAGTCAAGTGATGGAAGGTGTCATCAACAGTGCTGTCTAGCGGCACTTATTAACAATAACCTGCTCAGTGACGCTCAGTTTGGGTTCCCCCCGGGCCACTCAGCTCTTGACCTCACTACAGCCTTGATTCAAACATGGACAAAAGAGCTGAACTCAAGAGGTGAGGTGACAGTGACTCCCCCTGACATCAAGGCAGCATTTGACCGAGTATGGCATCAAGGAGCCCCAGCAAAACTAAGGTCAATGGGAATCAGGGGGAAAACCCTCCGCTGGCTGGAGTCATACTTAGAGCAAAGGAAGATGGTTGTGGTTGTTGGAGGTCAATCATCACTGCAGGAGTTCCTCGGGGTAGTGTCCTAGGCCCAACCATTTTCAGCTGCTTCATCAATGACCTACCTTCAATCATAAGGTCAGAAGTGGGGATGTTCGTTGCTGATTGCACAATGTTCAGCACCATTCATGACTCCTTAGATACTGAAGCAGTCCGTGTAGAAATGCAGCAAGACCTGGACAATATCCAGGCTCGGGATGATAAGTGGCAAGTAACATTTGCGCCACACAATTGCCAGGCAATGCCTATCTCCAACAAGAGAGAATCTAACCATCTCCCCTTGACATTCAATGGCATTACCATTGCTGAATCCCCCACTATCAACATCCTAGGGGCTACCATTGACCAGAAACTGAACTGGAGTAACCATATAAATACCATGGCTACAAGAGCAGGTCAGAGGCTAGGAATCCTGCGGTGAGTAACTCACCTCCTCACTCCCCAAAGCCTGTCCACCATCTACAAGGCACAAGTCAGGAGTGCGATGGAATACTCCCCACTTGCCTGGATGGGTGCAGCTCCAACAACACTCTCACGAAGCTCGACACCATCCAGGACAAAGCAGCCCGCTTGATTGGCACCTCATCCACAAACATTCACTCCCTCCACCACCAGCGCACAGTGGTATCAGTGTGTACCATCTACAAGATGCACTGCAGCAAAGCACCAAAGCTCCTGAGATAGCACCTTCCAAACCCGCGACCTCTACCAATGAGAAGGACAAGGGCAGCAAATGCATGGGAACACCACCACCTTCAAGTTCCCCTCCAAGTCACACACCATCCTGACTTGGAACTATATCGCCATTCCTTCACTGTTGCTGGGTCAAAATCCTGGAACTCCCTTCCTAACAGCACTGTGGGTGTCCCCACCTCACATGGACTGCAGTGGTTCAAGAAAGCAGCTCACCACCACCGTCTTAAGGGCAATTAGGGATGGACAATAAATGCCAGCCTGGCCAGCGATGCCCACATCCCATGAATGAAAAAAAACTTCTTCTTACCTCCCCCAGACCATGACGCCACCACCGAACATCAAGCTACTGTCAACCAGACTGACACTGACTTCTCCTCCTCCGGAGATCTTCCATCTACAGCTTCTAACATCATAATCCCACAACCTGGGACAGCCACTTCTACTTCCTTCCTAAAATGCACAAACAGGACTGTCAGACCCATTGTTTCAGCCTGTTCCTGCCCCTGAACTTATTTCTTCCTGTCGTGAGTCTATCTTTTCTCCCCTGATCCAATGTCATCCCACCTACATATGTGACTCTTCTGACGCCCGACGTCATTTTGACAATTTCCAGTTTTCTGGCCCTAACCTCCTCCTCTTCACTATGGATGTCCAATCTCTCTACACCTCCATCCCCCACCAGGACGGTTTGAGGGCTCTCTGCTTCTTCCTTGAACAGAGGATAGAGGATCTGGATCGGCGCAGGCTTGGAGGGCCGAAGGGCCTGTTCCTGTGCTGTAATTTTCTTTGTTCTTTTTCTTTAGAGGCCCAACCAGTCTCTATCTACCACCACCCTTCTCTGCCTGGCTGAATGTGTTCTTACATCGAACAACCTCTCCTTCAACTCCACTCACTTCTTTGAAATAAAGGTGTTGCTATGGGTACCCGCATGGGTCCTAGTTATGACTGCCTTTTTTGGGGTATGTTGAACATTCCTTGTTCCAGTCCTACTCAGGCCCCCTCCCCCAACTCTTTTTCCAGTACATTGATGACTCTATCGGTACCGTTTCCTGATCTCGCCCCGAACTGAAAACTTTATCAACTTTGCTTCCAATTTCCACCCTTCTCTCAGTTTTACATGGTCCATCTCCAACACTTCCCTTCACTTCCTCGACTTCTCTGTCTCCATCATTGGGGATAGGCTGTCCACTACTATTCTTTATAAGCCCACTGACTCTCACAGCTACCACGAATATGCTTCCTCACACCCTGCCTCCTCTAAGGATTCCATTTCATTCTCCCAGCTTTTCCATCTCTGATGTATCTGTGCTGATGATGCAACCTTCCACAACAGCGCCTCTGATATGTCTTCCTTTATCCTCAACCAAGGATTCCCCCCCTCTGTGGTTGACATGGCCCTCAGCCATGTCCGGCCCATATCCCGCACTTCTGCCCTCACCCCTTCACCTCCCACCCAGAACCGCGACAGGATTACCCTTGTCCTCACTTCTCACCCCACCAGCCTACACATCCAAAGGCTCATCCTCTGCCATTTCTGCCACCTCCAGTGTGATGCCACCACCAAATGCTTCTTCCCTTCCCCTCCCCTGTCAGCTTTCTGAAGGGATCATTCCCTCCATGACACCCTGTTCCAGTCCTGCATTACCCCCAACACCTCGTCCCCTTCCCACGACACCTTCCCTTGCAATAGCAGGAGGTGTAATACCTGCCCTGTTACCTCCTCTCTCCTCACTATCCAAGGCCCAAACACTCCTTTCAGGTGAAGCAGCTATTTACTTGTACCTCTTTCAATTTAGTATACTGTATTCACTGCTCACAATGTGGTTTCCTCTACAATGGGGAGACCAAATGCAGATTAGGTGACCACTTTGTGGAACACCTTCGCTCAGTCCAAAAACAGGACACCGAGCATCCGGTTGCTTGCCATTTCAACCCACTCCCTGCTGTTATGCCCACACCTCGGTCCTGGGCCTGCTGCAGTGTTCCAATGAACATCAATGGAAGCTCGAGTACAGCATCTTTTTTTCGATTAGGCATGTTACAGCCTACTGGACTGAACATTGAGTTCAATAGTTTCAGAGCATGACTAGCCCTTATTTTTATTTTATTTTAGTTTGTTCCTTTTTTTTACCATGTGCCTGCCTACTGTTTTTTCATGTTTGTGCTTTTGGCTAGGGCTGCTCATTATTCAGTCATTAACACTCCCTCTGCACTAACGCTTTGTCTTTCATCACACCATTAGTGCACTCTCTTTGCCTTTCTCCCATGACGTTGTCAGTTAATCTCTCTGGCCCTCTGTCCTGTCATACACCTTCCCTTTTGATCTCTTCCCCCACCCCCACTTTACTTGTTTACAGCGTATTACATTTTTAACCTTTGCCAGTTCTGATGAAAGGGCACTGACATGAAACATTAACTTTGCTTCTCTCTCTCCACAGATGCTGCCAGATCTGCTAAATTTTTCCAGCACTCTCTGTTATTATTTCAGATTTCCAGCATCTGCAATATTTTGCTTTTATTTAAGGTAAAAAGTAAGTTGTGGGATTGGTTTAAAGACCCCCTAACAGTAACCATGCTGTAGGTTAGGGTATAGGGGATGAAATAATGGGGGCTTGTGAGAAAGGTATGAAAATAATCATCGATTAATATGAATAATATAGATTGATGAATCAGGTTGGCAAAGGTAACCTGGAAGATAAGCTGTTGGGGATGGTTTAAACGAGCTTGGCAGGGGGATGGGAACCTGAGCGCAGTCTTAGATAGGACAATTTCAGGGCAGGGAACAGGAGGCAGAAAATTAGCGAATAACTCTGAAAGACAGAAGAAGCAAAGGTTAAAAAGTGTACAGCACAGGAATTTGACTGTGTTAAAGGGTATTTATTTAAATGCAAGTATAGTAAATAAAGCGGATGAACTGATGGCACAGATAGACACATGGAAAAATGATATAGTTGCTATCATGGAAACTTGGCTTAAGGAGGGGCAAGAATGGCAACTCAACATCCTTGGATATAGAGTTTTCTGGCAGGATAGAGAGGGGGATAAAAAAGAAGAGGGTGTTGCATTATTAGTTAAAAAATCAATAACAGCTTTAAGGAGGGATGATATTCTAAATGAATCATCAAATGAGGCCATCTGGGTGGAGCTCAGAAATAAAAAAGGGGCAGCCACACTACTAGGAGCGTACTATAGACCCCCAAATAGTGAAAGGGAGGTAGAAGAACAAATATGTAGGCAAATACCTGAGTGCAAAAACTATAGGGCAATAATAGTTGGGGATTTCAACTACCTCAATATCAATTGGGATACAAACAGTATGAAGGGCACAGACAAAATACTTGAACTGCATTCAAGAGAACTTTTATAGCCAGCACGTAACAAGTCCAATGAGAGGGGGCGGAATTCTAGGTTTAGTCTCCAATAAAGAAGTTGGGAAAGCGAAGCAAGTATTTTGGAGATAGTGACCATAGAGTCATAGAGTTATACAGCACAGAAACAGGCCCTTCGGCCCATCATGTCTGTGCCGGCCATCAAGCACCTAACTATTCTAATCCCATTTTCCAGCCTTGGCCCATAGCCTTGTAGACTATGGCATTTTAAGTGCTCATCTAAATACTTCTTAAATGTTGTGAGGGTTCCTGCCTCTACCACCCCTTCAGGCAGTGCGTTCCAGATTCCAACCACCCTCTGGGAGAAAACATTTTTCCTCAAATCCTATCCAAAGCTCCTACCCCTTACCTTAAATCTATGCCCCCTGGTTATTAACCCCTCCACTAAGGGAAAAGTTGCTTCCTATCTAACCTATCAATGTCCCTCATAATTTTTTATTTCAGATTGCCCTTCAGCCTTTTCTGCTCTAAGGAAAACAACCCTAGCCTATCCATTCTCTCTTCACAGCTGAAATGCTCCAGCCCAGGCAACATCCTGGTGAATCTCCTCTGCACCCTCTCCAGTGCAATCACATCCTTCCAATAGTGTGGTGCCCAGAACTGTACACAGTACTCCAGTTGTGGCCTAACTAGCATTTTATACGGGTCACTGACCTGAAACGTTAACTCTACTTCTCTCTCCACAGATGCTGCCAGTCCTGCTGTGTATTTCCAGCATTTCTTGTTTTTATTATAGCGTTTTATACAGCTCCATCGTAACCTCCCTGCTCTTATATTCTATGCCTCAGCTAATAAAGGCAACTATTCCATATGCCTTCCTAACCACCTTTTCCACCTGTGCTGCTGCCTTCAGTGATCTATGGGCAAGTACGCCAAGCTCCCTCTGACCCTCTCTACTTCCTCGGCTCTCACCATCCATTGTATATTCCCTTGCCTTGTTAGTCCTCCCAAAATGCATCACCTCATACTTCTCAGGATTAAATTCCATTGGCCATTGCTCCGCCCATCTTACCAGCCCATCTATATCATCCTGTATGTTAAGGCTTTCCTCCTCACTATTTACGACACCACCAATTTTCATGTCATCTGCAAACCTATCGATCATACCTCCTATATTCCCATCAAAATCATTAATGTACACTACAAACAGCAAGGGTCCCAGCACCGATCCCTGCAGTACACCACTGGTCACATGCTTCCACTCGCAAAAACAAACCTGGACCATTACCCTCTGCCTCCTGCCACTAAGCCAATTTTGGATCCGATTTGTCAAATTGCCCTGGAATCATGGGCTCTTACCTTCTTAACCAATCTCCCATGCGGGACCTTATCAAAAGCCTTACTGAAGTCCATGTAGACTGCTTTACCCTCATCTACACATCTAGCCACCGCCTCGAAAAATTCAATCAAGTTAGTTAGACATGACCTCCCCCTGACAAAGCCATGGTGACTATCCCTGATTAATCCCTGCCTCTTCAAGTGGAAATTAATCCAGTCCCTCAGAATTTTTTCCCATAGTTTCCCCACCATTGATGTTAGACTCATCGGCCTGTAATTACCTGGTTTATCCCTGCTACCCTTCTTGAATAATGGTACCACATTCGCTGTCCTCCAGTCCTCTAGTACCACTACTGTGGCCAGAGAGGATTTGAAAATTTGTGTCAGAGCCAATGCTACCTTCTCCCCTGCCTCACATAACAGCCTGGGATACATCTCATCTGGGCCTGGGGATTTATTCACTTTTAAGCCCGCTAAAACAGAAAGTACCTCCTCCCTTTTAATGCTAATTTGTTCAAGTATATCACAATCCCCTTCCCTGATCTCTACACCTACATCGTCCTTCTCCATAGTGAACACAGATGAAAAGTAATCATTTAAAACCTCACCTATATCCTCCGGCTCCACACACAGATTGCCACTTTGGTCCCTAATGGGCCCTACTCTTTCCCTGGTTATCCTCTTGCCCTTAATGTACTTATAAAATGCCCGCCAGTGTTTTTTCATGTCCCCTCTTCACTCTACTAATTACCTTTTTAAGTACCCCCCCCCTACACTTTCGATACTCCTCTATTGCCTCCGTTGTTTTCAACACTCTGAATCTGCCATGAGCCTCCTTTTTTTTCCTTATCCAATCCTCTATATCCCTTGTCATGCAGGGTTCCCTGGACTTGTTGGTCCTACCATTCTTCTTTACAGGGACATGTTGGCTCTGAACTCTCACTATTTCCTCTTTGAATGATTCTGATGTAGACTTTCCTACAAGTAGCCACTCCCAGTCCACTTTGGCCAGATCCTGTTTTATCGTATTGAAATCGGCCTTCCCCCAGTTCAGTACCTTTATTTCTGGTCCATCTTTGTCCTTTTCCATAACTACCTTAAATCTTACAGAGTTATGGCCACTATCCCCGAAATGCTCCTCCACTGACACGTCAACAACTTGTCCGGCTTCATTCCCTAGGATTAGGTCCAGTACCGCCCCTTCTCTTGTAGGATATTCTACGTGCTGGCTCAAAAATCACTCCTGTATGCATTTTAAGAATTCCGCCCCATTTAAGCCTTTTGCACTAAAACTACCCTAGTTACTATTGGGGAAGTTGATATCCCCTCCTATTATTACCCTATTATTTTTACACCTCTCTGAGATTTGCCTCGATATCTGCTCCTCTATCTCTCCCTGACTGTTTGGAGGTCTTTAATACACTCCCAGCCAAGTGATTGTCACTTTTTGTTTCTAAGTTCTCCCCATATGGCCTCATTTGAGGAACCTTCTAAGATATCATCACTCCTCACTGCAGTAATTGACTCCTTGATCAACAGTGCAATGCCACCTCCTCTCTTACCCCCTCCGCTGTCATGCCTGTAGATTCTATACCCTGGAATATTGAGCTGCCAGTCCTGCCCCTCCCTCAACCATGTCTCTGTGACAGCAATAATATCGTAATCCCATGTGCTAATCAACGCCCTCAATTCACCTGCCTTACTAGTAAGACTCCTTGCATTAAAATAGATGGAATACAGCCTTGCATTTTTCACTTGTGCCTTAACAGGTCTATATTTGCTCTGCCTTCCAGACTGACGCAGTTTCTGTTCTATATTTGACTGTGCATCACCCCCGACTGTACCTCCACTCTATATCCCATTTCCCTGCCAAATTAGTTTAAAGCACCCCCAACAGCACTAGCAAACCTCCCATGAAGGATGTTGGTCCCATTCTGGTTCAGGTGCAGCCCGCCCAACTTGTACAGGTCCCACCTTCGCCAGAAACAGACCCAGTGATCCAGGAATCTAAAGCCCTCCCTCCAATACCATCTCATCTGCCACGAATTCATCTGCTCTATCCTCCTATTCCTATACTCACTAGCATGTGGTACTGGGAATAATCCAGAGAATACAACCTTTGAGGTCCTGCTTTTTAATCTGCTACCTAACTCCCTAAATTCTTGTTGCAGGACCTCATCCCTCTTTCTACCTATGTCGTTGGTACCAATGTGTACCACGACCTCTGACTGTTCACCCTCCTCCTTCAGAATGTCCTGCAGCTGCTCCGTGACTTCCTTGACCCTAGCACCAGGGAGGCAACATACCATCCTGGAGTCACGTTTGCGGCGACAGAAATGCCTATCTATACCGCTTACGATAGAATCCCCTATCACTATAGCTCTCCCACTCCTTTGCTGCCCCACCTGTGCAGTTGAGCCACTCATGGTGCCACAGACTTGTCTGTTGCTGCATTCCCCTGAGAAGTGATCTCCCCCAACAATATCCAAAGCGGAATATCTGTTAGAGAGGGAGATGGACCTAAGGGACTCCTGCACTACCTGCCTAGTTCTTCCACTCTGCCTGGCGGTCACCCATTCCCTTTCTGCCTGAGCAGTCTTTACCTGCGATGTGATGACCTCCCTGTACGTGTTATCCATGATGATCCCAACCTCGCGGATGCTCCACAGTGTCTCCAACCGCCGCTCCAGATCCGAAACGCAGATATTGAGTAGCTGCAGCTGGAGACACCTCCTGCACATGTGTTCACCCTGGACACTGGAAGTGTCCCTGACTACCCACATTGCACAGGAGGAACACTCCATATTGCCAAGCTGCCCTGCCATGACTTACCCTTAATTTATCCCCTTAAATTACCCAAAAATTAGATTATTTTACAGTAGATACCTTGATTCCCTAAAAAAAACTACCTACTATATTAAAAAAAGCTCTAGACCTTTCTCTTTACTTTTCGTTACTTACCCAGCTATTTGGAGTTATTACCTAACAGCAATTACTCACCAACCAATCACCTTGCAGCTTTCCTGTGATGTCACTGTTGACCATAATGCAGTAAGTTTTAGCACAATCGTGGAAAAGGACAAAGATAAAACAGGAGTAAAAGTTCTAAATTGGGGGAAGGCAAATTTTAAGAAACTGAGAGGTGACCTGGCAAAAGTGGACTGGATACAGCTACTTGAAGGAAAATCAGTGGCAAACCAGTAGAAGGTATCAAAAGCCAGATACTCATGGCATGTCCCCACAAAGATAAAGGGTGGTACTGTCAAATCTAGAGCCCCCTGGTTATCTAGAAGCTTACAAGGTAAGTTAAAGCAGAAAAAGAAAGCTTATGACAATCACAAAAATCTTAATACTTTAGAAAGCCTAAAGGAATATAGAAAGTGAAGTAAAAAAGGAAATTAGAAAAGCAAAGAGAGGACATGAAAAATTATCGGCAGGTAAAATCAAGGAAAACCCAAAGATGATTTATCAGTACATTAAGAGCAAGAGGATAACTAAGGAAAGGGTAGGGCCTATCAGAGATGTACAAGGGAACATATGCTTGGATGCAGAAGATGTGGCCAGGGTTCTTCATGAGTTTTTTGTCTCTGGCTTCACAAAGGAGAGGGTTGATGTAGACATTGTAGTTAAAGAGGAGCAGTGTCAAATATTAGATATGATAAGCATAATGAGAAAGGAAGTACTAGAGGGTCTGACATCCTTGAAAGTGAATAAATCACCAGGGCCAGATGGATTGTTAATGGAAGCCAAAGAGGAAATAACGGATGCGCTGAGGATCATCTTCAAAACCTCACTAGATACAGGAGAGGTACCAGACGATTGGAGGTCTGCGAACGTTGTACCATTGTTTAAAAAGGGTGCAAGGGATAGGCCAATTAATTATAGGCCGGTCAGTCTGACCTCGGTGGTGGGTAAATTGTTAGAATCTATTCTGAGGAACAGGATAAACTGCCACTTAGAAAGACATGGACTAATCAGGGATAGTCAGCATGGATTTGTTAAGGGAAGGTCACGCCTTACTAACTTAATTGAGTTTTTTGAGGAAGTAACATGAAGGATTGATGAGGCTATTTTAGTAAGGCATTTGACAAGATCCCACATGACAGACTGATCAGTAAAATGAAAACCCATGGGATACAGGGGAATGTGGCAGGTTGGATCCAGAATTGGCTCAGGGCCAGGAAACGAAGGGTAGTAGTCGACGGATGTTTTTGTGAATGGAAAGCTGTTTCCAGTGGCGTTCCACAGGGCTCAGTGTTGGGTCCCTTCCTGTTTGCGGTATATATTGATGAATTGGACTTAAATGTGGGAGGCATGATTGGGAAATTTGCTGATGACACAAAAATTGGCCATGTAGTTGATAGTGAAGAGGATAGCCATAGACTCCAGAAAAATATCAATGGTTTGATTAGACGGAAAAGTGGCAAATGGAATTCAATCCAGATAAGTGTGAGGTAATGCATTTGTGGAGGGCAAATAAATCGAAGGAATGCACAATAAAAGGGAGGATATTGAGAGGGGTAGAAGAAGTGAGAGACCTTGGAGTGCATGTCCACAGGTCCCTGAAGGTGGCAGGACAGGCGGATAGTGTGGTGAAGAAGGCATATGGAATACTTTCCTTTATTGGCCGACATATAGAATTCAAAAGCAGGATGTAATGCTGGAACTGTATAAAACGCTGGTTAGGCCACAGTTAGTGGAGTATTGCGTACAGTTCTGGTCACCACATTACAGAAAGGACATAATTGCTCTGGAGAGAGTACAGAGGAGATTTACAAGAATGTTGCCAGTGCTTGAAAATTGCAGCTATGAGGAAGGATTGGCTAGGCTAGGGTTGTTTTTCTTAGAACAGAGGAGGCTGAGGGCTGACTTAATTGAGGTGTACAAAATTATGAGGGGCCTAGATAGAGTAGACAGGAAGGACCTCTCTCCCCTAGCAGAGAGGTCAATTACCAGGGGGCACAGATTTAAGGTGATTGGTAGAAGGATTAGAGGGGATATGAGGAAAAACTTTTTCACCCAGAGGGTGGTGTGTGCCTGGAATTCACTGCCAGGAATGGTGGTGGAGGCAGAAATCCTCAATTCTTTTAAAAGGTACCTGGAAATGCACCTGAAGTGCTGTAACCGGCAAGGCTATGGACCAGGTGCTGGAAGGTGGGATTAGATTGGGTGGCTTGTTTTTTTGGCTGGCGCGAACATGATGGGCTGAATGGCCTCCTTCTGTGCCATAATTTTTCTATGGTTCTAAAGTTCTATAAGGCCATGAAGCAGAGCTGGCTAAAGCAAATTGGGAAATTAGATTCAGGGTTTGGTTAGTAGAGATGCAGTGGAAACGTTTAAGGAGATATTTCAGAATACTTAGAAAAGATAGATTCCGGGGAGGAAGAAAGAGTCTAATGGAAGGATGCTTCTGTGGCTAACTAAGGACGTTAAAGATAATATCAAATTAAAAGAAAAAACAAATAATTCTGCAAAGATGAGTGGCAGGTCAGAAGATTGCACAGAATATAAAGAACAGCAATAGGTTAATAAGGAGGAAGAAATTAGAGTACAAGAGAAAGCTAGCTAGAGATATATAAACAGATAGTAAGAGTTTCTACAGGTATTTAAAAAGGAAAAGAGTAAGTAAAGTGAGTGTTGGTCCTCTAGAAAGTGAGTCTGGGGAAGTAATAATGGAAAATAAGTAGATGGCAGATGAATTGAACAGATATTTTGCATTTGTCTTCACTGTAGAGGATACAATTAACATCCCAGAAATAATTGTGGATCAGGAGGTGAAAGGAAGGAAGGAACTTAAAACAATTACCATCACCAGGGAAAGGGTGCTGAAAAAATTATTAGAACTAAAAGCTGACAAGTCCCCAGGACCTCATGGACTTCATCCTGGGGTCTTAAAAGAAGTGGCTGCTGAGATAGTAGATGCATTGGTTTTACTTTTCCAAAATTCCCTAGATTCTGGAAAGGTCCCATGAGATTAGAAAATAGTAAATGTGACTCCTCTATTCAAGAAAGGAGTGAGACAGAAAGCAGGAAACTACATACCAGTTCACTCACCTCTGTCACAGGGAAAATGCTTGAAGCTTTTATTAAGGAGGTTATAGTGGGGAAAATCTCACTGTAATCAGGCAGAGTCAACATGGTTTTATGAAAGGGAAATCATGTTTGACTAATTTATTAGAGTTATTGGAGGAAGCAACAAACATCATGGATAAAGGGGAACCTGTGGATGTGCTATACCTAGATTTCCAGAAGCATTTGACAAGGTGCCACATCAAAGGTTACTAAGCAAAATAAGAACTCACGGCAATGGGGTACCATATTAGCCTGGATAGAGGATTGGTTAGCTAACAAGAAACAAAGAATGGGTTATTTTCAGGTTGGCAAGATGTGACGAATGCCGTGCCACAGGGATCAGTACTGGGACCTCAACTATTTACAATTTATATCAATGACTTGGATGAAGGGACTGAATGTATGGTTGCTAAATTTGCTGATGACACAAAGATAGGTAGGGAAGTAAGTTGTGAAGAGAACATAAGGAGTCTGCAAAGGGATATAGGTGAGTTAAGCGAGTGGGCAAAAATTGGCAAATGGAGTATAATGTGGGAAAATATGAACTTATCCACTTTGGCAGGAAGAATAGTAAAGCAGCATATTATTTAAATGGAGAGAGATGGCAGAACTCTGAGGTACAGAGGGATTTGGGTGTCCTGATACATGAATCACAAAAGTTTGTTATGCTGATACAGCAAGTGATTAGGAAGGCAAATGAAATGTTGTCATTTATTGCAAGGGGAATTGAATATAAAGTAGGTATGTTTTGCTGCAGTTGTATGGGGTATTGGGGAGACCACATCTGGAGTACTATGTACAGCACATCTTTCAAACCTGTGTCTCTACCACCTAGAAGGACAAGGGCTGCAGATGCATGGGAACACCACCACCCACAAGTTTCCCTCCAAGCCACACACCATCCTGACTTGGAACTATATAGCCGTTCCTTCACTGTCGCTGGGTCAAAATCCTGGAATTCCCTTCCTAACAGCACTGTGGGTATATCAACACCCTAAGGATTGCAGCAGTTCAAGAAGGCAGCTCACCACCACCTTCTCAAGGGCAATTAGGGATTGGCAATGAATGCTGGCTTAGCCAGTGACATCCACATCCCATAAATGAATTTAAAAAAGCATTTTAGACTCCTTATTTAAGAAAGTATATAAATGCATTAGAGGCAGTTCAGAGAAGGTTTACTCAACTGAGACCTGGGAGGTGATGTGGGAAATAAAAGGTTACCAGAGTTCATAGTGTTAAATTGTTTTTCTCTCTCTGGATGTGTTATCAGTGTGCATGGGACAAATGTGATTATACAAGGGACACAAGCATAATTATAGGAAAAAGTCACCAATGTGATCAAGTAAGTGGACACAAATGTGATTATAGGAAAAAGACACCAATGTGATCAAACAAGGAGGAAGTGCCTCCTGAAACTGCTGTATAAATAATCTGCTATAACTGAAAAATGTCAACAGACTTCTGCTCGTTGAAGGCACTTCCCTGCATGATGCTTGAAATAAAGACTTTCTGACTTCGGCTTACTCCAGACTCCCAGTGCTTTTGTCCCACAACAAATCGTATGAAGAAAGGTTGGACAGGTTGGATCTGTATCCACTGGAGTTTAGAATGAGAGGTGATCTTATTGAAACATATAAGATCCTGAGGGGACTTGACAGGGTGGATGCTGAAAGGATGTTGCCCTTGTGGGAGAGGCTAGAACTAGAGGAGACAGTTTAAAAATAAAGGGTCGCCTATTTAAGACAGAGATGAGGAGAAATTTTTTCTCTCAGAGGGTTGTGAGTCTTTGGAACTCTCTTCCCCAGAGAGCGGTGGAGGCGAGGTCATTGAATATTTTGAAGGCAGAGGTTGATAATTCTTGACTAACAAGAGAATCAAAGGGTATCGGGCATAGGCGGGAAAGTGGAGTTGAGGCCAAAATCAGATCAGCCATGATCTTATTAAATGGTGGAGCAGACTCGAAGGGGCTGAATGGCCTACTCCTGCTCCTAATTCATATGTTCGTATCACTCCAGTGCTCAATTACCTAGACTGGCCTCCAGTCTAGCAGTGCCTCGATTTTAAAATTCTCATCATGTTTAAACTCCTCCTTGGCCTCGCCACTCCCTATCTCTATAATTTCCTCCAGTCCTGTGACCTTCAGAGATCTGTGCATTCCCCCTAACTCTGGCCTTTTGTGCATCGTCAATTTAAATCACTTCACTATTGGTTGCCGTACCATTAGCTGCTGAGGTCCTAAGCTCTTGAATTCCCTCCCTAAACATCTCCACCTCTCTATTTTTCATTTCTCCTTTAGGATACTCCTTAAAACGGACCTCTTTGATCAAGTTTTGGTCACCTATCTGAAGATCTCCTTGTACTGTGAAGCACATTGAGATGTTTTACTAGGTTAAAGACACTATATAAATACAAGTTGTTGTTGTACATGAAAAGACAAGTCGAGCCTGTCTCTCAATGGAGACAAGTCCTCCCTGTCAGCTCATCTGGTTATCAGTTTTACAGACAATATGCAGTGCATGAGTAGGGAGGCAGCACTTTGTAGGAAATCAGACACCAAGGTTAGATTTAATGCACTTTAAATTTATATTTTAATGGCTGTTTTCTCTATTTCTGTACAGGGCACTGGTAAAGGATGACTTTAAAATGAATTGTTTAACAAATTTGAAATTGAAATTAAATTAATTTGCTGCATGATAGTGTTAATGGTGCCAGGGGATAGCTGCAGCTCAGAGTGCCCTCGCCGGTGTGGAAAGTGATGGCATCTGAATAGAGCTTGCAGAGCAGGGCTGCTGCATGAATTAGCCCTCTGGAATGCTTATTTGTGAAGCAACATCTCTCCTGCAATAATAGTATATTCCCTCTGAACTGCTACAACGCCGACTTATTATTCCACAATTCTCACACCTCGAACGCTGCACCAATCAAAGGGCAAAAATCCTTCGGGAGGGGTGGGGAGGGGTGAGTAGAATCTCCATATTTAAAGGTTTGTCATTTGGCAGTAAGGAACTCTTATACCCTTATAACCCACATTATAACTGCTTATTAGAAGAACATCATTATGCCAGTTTTCTGATCTCAGTGACTAGAAGATGTTGGCCTTTGAATATAGGAACCTGAGATATAGGAGCAGGTTTATCCCATATGGCATTTAATACGATCATGGCCGATCTTCTACCTCAACTCCACTTTCCCATCCTATCCCCATATACCTTGATTCCCTTATTGCCCAAAAAATCTAGCCTGGATTTACACAAACCCCGCGTCATCCCTTCCGTGGGAGGCATACCGAATCATATGTCAATTAGGCACTTAACTGGACAATTCCAGACCTTCCACAGATCAAGGACCCCGGAGACAGGAGTCCCACCCTCTGAGAGCTGCCGGCCAATCAGAGGCCAGCAGCTCTTTAATTAACCAGCACCACCGCAGGGGCAGTGGCTGATGCTGGTGGAGCACCCATCCAAGACCTAGAAGCGGCACTGCACCCAGGGTGGGAAGGGCATCGCTGAGTGGGGGTCGGGGGGGGAGGGGGTGTAGGGCGGGGTCAGCAACAAGTGCAGGGAGTGGTGCTCAGGGCCTCCCCCCTTTACTGATGCCTCATTCAAGCACTGTGCTTTAATAAGGGACCCCAATCCACCCAACCCATGCCGGAGCCAGCAAGCAACATGCATGTTTTTTTTTCCGTGCTCCCTATGTGGCAGCAGGGCCACCTGCCACTCGGCTAATTGTGGTGGCAAGATGAGGCCCTGAATTGGGCATTAATTGGCAGCGGGGCATGAAGACCGTTCACAGGACTTAATTTTGGCGGAGGCGGGAAGATGGCCTGGCAGCTGTGGTCACAAATAATTTTAATAATTTCCTATATCTTCTGAGGGTTCCTCCACCATGAGGCACCATCGTGTTCTCGTGCCTGTCACAGCAGCGCCACCTCTCCAGGTGGGGTTACCAATAGGACATTGCTGCAGGCCCTACCATTGGGCCAGCCGGGGACCTGTTCTGCCTGCTGTCCTTAACTGGCAGCCTCGAGTAAGATTGTGCAGCTGGGTGGTCAGACATCAACAGGGAGCTTGGGGTCCGCTTTTGGTCCAACCCATAGAAATTCTTCCAAGGCAGCAAGATTCCGCCCTACATACAAGAGTTAAATTCATGTCAAGCGTAAAGTTAGCTTACCATGAAATTGCAGTGAGTCTGTTGTTAAAGAATGGCTGCAAGCAGATGGCTTATTCTCCAAGGTTTGAGCATTGCTGCTATTTTTGTTTTAAACTATGCCCACGGTACTCTTTATATAAATGGAAAGAAACAAAAAGCAAATGTGTTTCTGGATCGGCTGTGTCACTTATTGCTTCGTTGCAGATCACTCATATTTAAATGAGATACAAATTATGTAAATAGGATAATAGTGTGTCACTCATAACACAGGAAGGACATTGCTTAGAACTGGGGAAAGTTTCACTGCTGGGTGATCTTCAAAGCATCCTGACTTGGAACTACATTGCAGTTCCATCACTGTCGCTGGGCCAAAATCCTGGAAGTCCCTTCCTAACAACACAGTAGGTGGTACCTGCACCACATGGACTGCAACGGTTCAAGAAGACAGCTTACCTTCTCAAGGGCAATTAGGGATGGGCAATAAATGCTGGCCTAGCCAACAATGCACACATTCCATGAATGGACAGAAAAGGAGCAGTGTGTTATAAATATATTAATAGAGGACAGTTAACAAGGTTCAGTCAAGGCTCCATACCAATATTGGAGCGTCACAGTATTTTGACTTTTCACAGTTGAACCTGGCTTCCAATTGAGGTAAGATGCAAAGGTCACGGCCTCTATTTTCATAGGGGTGTGAGGGGATGGGGAAGGGGAAAGCGAAGGCTCTTGTGGAGCACAGTTATGGTCGATGAGCGTGTCAAGTCAAGGCCTCATTTAAATAAATTTCTGCGGAGTCCTGCCCGACACACAATCAAATTGATTATCTGGCTGGTGGGTGGGAGTAGGCTCCTGGCTCACAAGAAACCCTGAAATAATGCTTTTAAAATTACCTCCTGGGCCTTTTCTGACCCAGGACTGTGCTCTGACCTGCTGGGGGAGCTGATACTGTCTCCTGCTCAGGCCTTCAACTAAAACTGAAGATTGGGCCCTAATGATCTCCTTGTGACCTGATCTACATATTTAAAACTTCCTTCCTGTGGTGTCCTGCTCATCCACTCAAAAGAGGAGATGACAGGGATCAGAGGAGTAAATGACTGACATTATTTAAATGCCCCTCACCCACTTGGTTTCCAGCAAACACAGTCGCTTAAAACTGGGGCTATGAGACCATAATCAATAACATGCTCGTAAGATGCTTAGACACGGAACACAAAAGTCCGAGTGTATCAAGCCTGTGTCCTCAGTACCTTGATCTATGGCAGCGAGGCCTGGACAACGTATGTCAGCCAAGAGCGACGCCTCAATTCATTCCATCTTCGCTGCCTCCGGACAATACTTGGCATCAGGTCGCAGGACCGTATCTCCAACACAGAAGTCCTCGAGGCGGCCAACATCCCCAGCTTATACACACTACTGAGTCAGCGGCGCTTGAGATGGCTTGGCCATGAGAGCCACATGGAAGATGGCAGGATCCCCAAAGACACATTGTACAGCGAGCTCGCCACTGGTATCAGACCCACCGGCCGTCCATGTCTCCGCTTTAAAGACGTCTGCAAATGCGACATGAAGTCCTGTGACATTGATCACAAGTCGTGGGAGTCAGTTGCCAGCGTTCGCCAGAGCTGGCGGGCAGCCATAAAGGCGGGGCTAAAGTGTGGCGAGTCGAAGAGACTTAGCAGTTGGCAGGAAAAAAGACAAAAGCGCAAGGGAAGAGCCAACTGTGTAACAGCCCCGACAAACAAATTTTTCTGCAGCACCTGTGGAAGAGCCTGTCACTCTAGAATTGGCCTTTATAGCCACTCCAGGCGCTGCTCCACACACCACTGACCACCTCCAGGCGCTTACCCATTGTCTCTCGAGATAAGGAGGCCAAAGAAAGATGCTTAGAGGTGCAGGGCAAGGCTAGAGTATTTGGTGAGTACTTTGCATTGATGTTTACTCAGGAAGAGAATGCTGACAAAATATTGGTAGAAGAGGAGATGGTAGAGGTGATGCATGCGTGAAAATCAATGGATAAGATGTCCTGAAAAATGTGGCTATGCTTCCAATGGATAGGTCTCCTGGTCCGGATGGCCTGGATCCCAAGTTGCTAAGGGAAGTTGGAAGTAGATGTGGAGATAGTAGAAGTGCATGACATAATCTTCCGAACTTCTCTAGGTTCAGGAGAGGCATCAGACGATTGAAAAGTGGCAAATATGACGCCCGTGTTCTAGAAAGAGTGTGAGGACTTTCCTAGTAACTACAGGCCGGTCAGTTCGACATCAGTGTTGGGTAAGGTTTTAGAAACAATAAACAAAGAAAACATTAACAGGCACTTGGAGAGGTTTGAGTAAATTAAGGAGAGCCAGCACGGATTTGTAAAAGGCAGGTCATGTACGTCTAATCTAATTGATTTTTTTGATGAAGTAACAGAGAAGGTTGATGAAGGGATTGCAGTGGATGTTATATATAAAGATTTTAGGAAACTTGTGGTTGAGGTTTGAGAAAGCTATTCAACCCAGGGTGGCATCGATGGTTGAGGTAAAAGGAGAAGTGTTTTTTACATTAGCCAGTTGTCAGGCTGTTTCTTTCACAGATAAACAAGCCAATGGACTGTGATGAAAAACAACACTTTCAGGCTATGTTTTTGGCCGAGAGGTCCAAAGGTTGTAAAATAGGGCTGAAATCAACAAACAGCCAAACTTCCAAGCTGTGTTTTGCTTTTATGCAAAGTTAGAAGCTTTATGTTTCAGTAAGTCTGATAAGAAATAAAATTGGTCGGAACTAAAATGTCTGTTTCAGGGGATTATAAAACAGGCCTACAGAACAAAGAACAAAGAACAAAGAAAATTACAGCACAGCAACAGGCCCTTCGGCCCTCCAAGCCTACGCCGATCCAGATCCTCTATCGAAACCTGTCGCCTATTTTCTAAGGGTCTGTATCTCTTTGCTTCCTGCCCATTCATGTATCTGTCTAGATACATCTTAAAAGACGCTATCGTGCCCGCGTCTACCACCTCCGCTGGCAACGCGTTCCAGGCACCCACCACCCTCTGCGTAAAGAACTTTCCACGCATATCCCCCCTAAACTTTTCCCCTCTCACTTTGAACTCATGTCCCCTTGTAATTGAATCCCCCACTCTGGGAAAAAGCTTCTTGCTATCCACCCTGTCTATACCTCTCATGATTTTGTACACCTCAATCAGGTCCCCCCTCAACCTCCATCTTTCTAATGAAAATAATCATAATCTACTCAACCTCTCTTCATAGCTAGCGCCCTCCATACCAGGCAACATCCTGGTGAACCTCCTCTGCACCCTCTCCAAAGCATCCACATCCTTTTGGTAATGTGGCGAGCAGAACTGCACGCAGTATTCCAAATGTGGCCGAACCAAAGTCCTATACAACTGTAACATGACCTGCCAACTCTTGTACTCAATACCCCGTCCGATGACGGAAAGCATGCCGTATGCCTTCTTGACCACTCTATTGACCTGCGTTGCCACCTTCAGGGAACAATGGACCTGAACACCAAAATCTCTCTGTACATCTATTTTCCCCAGGACTTTTCCATTTACTATATAGTTCACTCTTGAATTGGATCTTCCAAAATGCATCACCTCGCATTTGCCCTGATTGAATTCCATCTGCCATTTCTCTGCCCAACTCTCCAATCTATCTGTACTCTGCTGTATTCTCTGACAGTCCCCTTCACTATCTGCTACTCCACCAATCTTAGTGTCATCTGCAAACTTGCTAATCAGACCACCTATACTTTCCTCCAAACCATTTATGTATATCACAAACAACAGTGGTCCCAGCACGGATCCCTGTGGAACACCACTGGTTACACGTCTCCATTTTGAGAAACTCCCTTCCACTGCTAATCTCTGTCTCCTGTTGCCCAGCCAGTTCTTTATCCATCTAGCTAGTACACCTTGGACCCCATGCGCCTTCACTTTCTCCATCAGCCTACCATGGGGAACCTTATCAAACGCCTTACTGAAGTCCATGTATATGACATCTACAGCCCCCTCATCAATCAACTTTGTCACTTCCTCAAAGAATTCTATTAAGTTGGTAAGACATGACCTTCCCTGCACAAAACCATGTTGCCTATCACTGATAAGCCCATTTTATTCCAAATGGGAATAGTTCTTATCCCTCAGTATCTTCTCCAGCAGCTTCCCTACCACTGACGTCAGGCTCACCGGTCTATAATTACCTGGATTATCCCTGCTACCCTTCTTAAACAAGGGGACAACATTAGCAATTCTCCAGTCCTCCGAGACCTCACCCGTGTTTAAGGATGATGCAAGGATATCTGTTAAGGCCCCAGCTATTTCCTCTCTCGCTTCCCTCAGTAACCTGGGATAGATCCCATCCGGACCTGGGGACTTGTCCACCTAAATGCCTTTTAGAATACCCAACACTTCCTCCCTCCTTATGCCGAATTGACCTAGAGTAATCAAACATCTGTCCCTAACCTCAACATCCATCATGTCCCTCTCCTCGGTGAATACCAATGCAAAGTACTCGTTTAGAATCTCACCCATTTTCTCTGACTCCACGCATAACTTTCCTCCTTTGTCCTTGAGTGGGCCAATCCTTTCTCTAGTTACCCTCTTGCTACTTATATATGAATAAAAGGCTTTGGGATTTTCCTTAACCCTGTTTGCTAAAGATATTTCATGAACCCTTTTAGCCCTCTTAATTCCTCGTTTCAGATTGGTCCTACGTTCCCGATATTCTTCCAAAGCTTCGTCTTTCTTCAGCCTCCTAGACCTTATGTATGCTTCCTTTTTCCTCTTAGCTAGTCTCACAATTTCACCTGTCATCCATGGTTCCCTAATCTTGCCATTTCTATCCTTCATTTTCACAGGAACATGTCTCTCCTGCACGCTAATCAACCTCTCTTTAAAAGCCTCCCACATATCACATGTGGATTTACCTTCAAACAGCTGCTCCCAATCTACATTCCCCAGCTCCTTCCGAATTTTGGTATAGTTGGCCTTCCCCCAATTTAGCACTCTCCCTTTAAGACCACTCTCGTCTTTGTCCATGAGTATTCTAAAACTTACGGAATTGTGATCACTATTCCCAAAGTAGTCCCCTACTGAAACTTCAACCACCTAGCCGGGCTCATTCCCCAACACCAGGTCCAATATGGCCCCTTCCCAATTTGGACTATTTCCATACTGCTCTAGAAAACCCTCCTGGATGCTCCTTACAAATTCTGCTCCACCTAGACCTCTAACACTAAGTGAATCCCAGTCAATGTTGGGAAAATTAAAATCTCCTATCACCACCACCCTGTTGCTCCTACATCTTTCCATAATCTGTTTACATATTTGTACCTCTATCTCACGCTCGCTGTTGGGAGGCCTGTCGTACAGCCCCAACATTGTTCCCGCAACCTTCCTATTTCTGAGTTCTGCCCATATTGTCTCACAGCTCGAGTCCTCCATAGTGCCTTCCTTCAGCACAGCTGTGATATCCTCTTTGACTAGTAATGCAACTCTTCACCCCCTTTTACCTCCCTCTCTATCCCGCCTGAAGCATCGGTATCCTGGGATATTTAGTTGCCAATCATGCCCTTCCCTCAACCAAGTCTCAGTAATAGCAATAACATCATACTCCCAGGTACTAATCCAAGCCCTAAGTTCATCTGCCTTACCTACTACACTTCTTGCATTAAAACAAATGCACCTCAGACCACCAGTCCCTTTGCTTTCATCATCTGCTCCCTGCCTACTCTTTCCCTTAGTCACGCTGACTTCATTATCTAGTTCCTTACAGGCTTTAGTTACTACATCCTTACTGTCCACTGACCTCATATAGTTCCCATCCCCCTGCCACATTAGTTTAAACCCTCCCCAACAGCGTTAGCAAAAGCACCCCCAAGGACATTGGTTCCAGTCCGGCCCAGGTGTAGACCGTCCAATTTGTGATAGTCCCACCTCCCCCAGAACCGGTCCCAATGTCCCAAAAATCTGAACCCCTCCCTCCTGCACCATCTCTCAAGCCACGCATTCATCCTGACTATTCTTTCATTTCTACTCTATCACGTGGCACTGGTAGCAATCCTGAGATTACTACCTCTGAGGTCCTACTTTTTAACTTGGCTCCTAACTCCCTAAATTCTGCTTGTTGGATCTCATCCCGTTTTTTACCTCTATCATTGGTGCCTATGTGCACAACGACAACTGGCTGTTCACCCTCCCCTTTCAGAATGTTCTGCAGCCGATCTGAGACATCCCTGACCCGTGCACCTCGGAGGCAACATACCATTCGGGAGTCTCGTTTTCGACCACAGAACCGCCTATCTACTCCCCTTACAATCAAATCCCCTATGACTATAGCCCTTCCACTCTTTTCCCCGCTCTTCTGAACAGCAGAGCCAGCCACGGTGCCATGAACCTGGCTACTGCTGCCTTCCCCTGGTGAGCCATCTCCCTCAACAGTATCCAAAACGGTATACCTGTTGTGGAGGGAGATGACCGCAGGGGACACCTGCGCTGCCTTCCTGCTCTTTCTCTGCCTTTCTCTGCAGAGATTTAGGCTGCAATTTTACTTTTGTTGGACGGGAGCTGTCCACCATCTGAAAAACCGGTGGCGATCCCGCCTCTGCCTGGCCTTGAGATCCCAACATCATTTTACAGTCCCCAGTCTCTTAGTTGGTCTGAGGCGGGACTTCGACATCATTAAGGCTGGTGGAGGCCCTTAATGGCCATTATTTGGCCACTTAAGGGCCTTGATTGGCGTAAAATGACGGCGGAGGCGGGTTGGGAAGGACCCCCCAAGCCTCCCGCTCCATTTTACGCCCCCCACAACCCCTCCCCCCCGCATAAACACAGCCTTAAGGATTAGTGGCATAAGGTTTACTTGGAAGCTGAAAGAAAACTGACACAAGTTGACATTGCAAATGCAAAGAGGTTCAGCTACGTGTGTTTTTCTGTGCTTCCTAGTATCAGATAAACTTGTTTTTTAAATTCACCAAGCAACAACTTGTCAGAAGTCAGTAATTTGAGGGACGCTGATTGTTTAATCATCTTGGTGATCCTGGAATGTATGTGACCAGGAAAAGAAGCTGCTGTTGTGTCTACTGCTCATGATCTAAAGACATCGACAATATCCAAGAGTGATGCAAAATTATTGAAGGAAATTTAAAACAGATGTACAGCATCAGGGTGGACTCCAATATCGTGGTTTGAACAAAGAATTAGATGCCCCATTGAACAATTGTAGCTGAAGGTGGATTTTGATAGGACAGGTCGAAGCTGTCAACAGAACATCCTGCCTACCTTGGAAAGAAGAGTATAAAAATCATTGTAAGAAATAATTTGACACTGCAGCCAAGCAACTTGGTGAGTTGCTAACGAATATGCTCAACAGGAAGTGACCATTCACCAGGTGATCGCACGTATCACTCCTTATAACATATTTGTGACTAATAGGTGTATTGTAAAGACATAAGTGTTTAATTTTGCCTTTATGTGTTGTCTCATTTTTTCTCTAAGTCTTGTAACCGAACAATAGAGTGACCTGTCAAGCAGTAGAAGGCAACGTCTTCCAGGCTTGGTGGTGGGGAGGGGGGGAGGGGATACTGGGAGAAGCATGGGACACTCCTCCTCCTCCGGTCCACAAGAAGTTCTGACAAAGACACATACCTTGTGGAGCCAACAGCTCCTTCCTTCCTTTCATTGATGGATTTCCTGACCCCAGGAGATTTTAAATGGGGCTACCAATTGCACTGTTGGAACCCGATTTAAATATGTTAGTTACGTGTCGCCCTTCTAAACTCTGTTCCCTAGCTACCAACTCCATCCCTCTCCCTGGCAACAGTCTGAGACTAAGCCAGATTGTTCACAACCTTGGTATCATATTTGACCCTGAAATAAGCTTCCGACCACATATTCACGCCATCATGAAGACCGCCTATTTCCGCCTCCGTAACATCACCCGACTTCACCCCTTTCTCAGCCTATCTGCTGCTGAAATCCTCATTCAAGTCTTTGTTACCTCTAGACATGACTATTCCAATGTACTCCTGGCAGGTCTCCCACATTCTCCCCTCCGTAACCTTGAGATTATCCGAAATTCTGCTGCCCTTGTCTTAACTCATACCAAGTTCCATTTCCCTATCAACCCTGTTTGCGGAGATCGGACTGTTTGACTTTGATATTAAATAATCCACGATGGGTGCAGTGGGGCGGGGGTTAAAGTGTTAAATACGAAGAATGTCTGCCCTACATGCTGCCTTTTTTACAGCAACAGCTTTCAGGGTGTCCTCCTTTTCCAATCGTGAGCACGACAACAGCTAAACCACATTGGCTCTTGGTCAAGCAATGCCTTGATTTTAAAAATCTCTTCCTTGTTTCAAATTGCTCCATGGCCTTGCCCCTCCATATCTCTGTAATCTCCTCCAGCCCCACAACCCTCTGAGATATGTGCACTGATCTAATTCTGGCCTCTTGAGCATCCCTGACTTTAACTCCTCCACCATTGGTAGCCACGCCTTCAGTGTCTATGCCTTAAGCTTGGAATTCCCTCCCTAAACCTCTCCACCTCGCTTTCCTCCTTTAAGACACTCCTTAAAACCTACATCTTTAAGCAAGCTTTTGGTCATCTGACATAATGGGCTGAATTTTACGCCGCCCCAGCGGGTCGGATAATGGCATGGGGGCAGCGTAACATTGAGCAGGAGGCTCTGGGAGGCCTACCCGCCCCGCTCCCACCTCCGGTGAACTTTACGGCGGTCAGGTGGGGGGGAGGAAACCGCCCTCCCGCCCGAGGCCAATCAAAGCCCTAAAGTGGCCACTTAACAGTCACTTAAGGGCCCTCGCCCACCTCCACGAGTGTTTTACCCGTGGCAGGCGGGCGTGCTGAGGGCATGAAAGGCCACCCAGCGAAAGCTGCCGGCCTTTCCGCGCCCCGGGAGGGGGGGGCCATGGCAGTCGGGCACAGGGTGCCCGATTGAGGGCTGCCCCTGTCTCCCAACCCACCCCTGGGACCCAAGACATCTCCTTCCCCCAAAACGACCACCCTAGCCTCACCAGGGCATGACCGATCCCCCTGGTGAGGCATGCCCAGCCTACCCACTCTCTCGAGTCCATGGCGTCGTCTGGGCTGCAATCCCAGCAGTGGCCACCGCTCCCGGTGGCGCTGCTGGGACTAAGAGCTGCCGGCCCGCTGATTGGCCGGCAGCTCGCTGAGGTGGGACCTCCTCTTTCAAATGGGTGGAAGTCCCGCCTCGGGACAATTAAAGCCTAGGGACCCGTAAAATATGGGACGGATCCCCGGGCGAGGCGGAAGCGGGTTTGCCACCGACTTTTGTGTCGATGGCGAATTCCCGTCTGCCTAAGGTAAAATCCAGCCCAATATCTCCTTATGTGGCTCGGTATCATATTTTATTTTATAATGCTCCTGTGAAATGCTTTGGGACATTATTACATTAAAGTTGCTACATAAATATATGTTGTTGTTGTTCTGGCTGTTGTCGTTCTCGCGATTGGAAAAGGAGGACACCCTGAAAGCTGCTGCTGTAAAAAAGGCAGCATGTAGGGCAGACATTCCTCGTATTTAACACTTTAATACCCGCCCCACTGCACCCATCGCGGATTGGTTATTATCAAAGTCAAACAGTCCGATTTCCGCAAACCTAAGATCTGTGCAATACAATCACGTTGGGCAGATGGAATTTTGGTTTGTTCACCTTATATCAACTGAAAAGTGGCGTCTCCTAACCCTATGTCATAAATGCAAAAGGAGGTGGGACAAAGCAGGACCTATATTCACATTATTAACAAAATTATTCCAGTTACCTTAATTATACTCAAGACTCACTCCTTATTTACTCTGTGCAACTTAAATTATTGATTCCCTGCTCTGGGTGATAAACTGAGAAGTGCCAATTGTTGTGTGACAATCTCAGGTTATGCACCCAGGGAGAGTTCACTCAATTTCCTTAACTAGCTGTCTGTGGTGGCCAACACAGAAAACCAGTACTTCCAATTCAATCATTTGATCAGACACTCAGTCCATAAACTCAGGTCTGGTTACAATAATTGCTCTAATTCAGTTCAGGCTCAAAATTGGAGGGAGTCAATGTTTTGAAATAGCATATATGTATATATGTGTCTTTAAAGTTAGATAGCAGATGCTTAGAAATACTCAATGGGTTATAGTTATAGAAAGAAAGAAATACTTGCATTTATACAGCACCTTTCATGACCTCAGGCCCTTGCAAAGCATTTTACAGCCGCTGAAGTCACTATTACAAGGTAGGAAATGCAGCAGCCAATTTGCACACTGCAAAGTCCTGCAAACAGCAATGTGCTAATGGCCACATAATCTGTTTTCAGTTTGTTCTTGTGACTCGGGCACATCGGTAAGGTCAGAAGTTAAGTCCTGTTCTCTTCAAGTGCCACTTAACTCATCTATTCCCTCTTTATCGAATCATTCCATTGACCATATCAGGTCTTGTGCTTAACTTTTTCAGCTGACTGTGGAGCTCAGGTCATTGATATGGGAATAAAACCAGAGCTGCTGCAAAGGCCCCATGCATCTTTACTTTTTCAAGGTTAAAGACTGAGTTCATTCATTTCCTTTGTCTCGTATTTTCTATTACCGCCTCTGCTGCTACATTCTTAACCTTGCTCTGGCTGTTTTTTTCTCAAAACAGGTTTAATGGTGGCTTTATGTCAGCAATTGTCTGCTAGTCTACGTGACAGGCTGCACATACTAACTTAGACTAACTTCACTTGCCCGTTAGCCATTTTCTCATTGTTTATTACTAAACTTATCAAAACTTTCCTGTGATGTAGAATTAACAGCACAGAAACAGGCCATTCAATCCCACTGGTCTATGCCTTTGACAGAAAAAAGGAAACTGGGAGATAGGTAGAATGATTTTTTTTTTGTTTTATTCATTCTTCGGACATGAGCGTCACTGGCAAGGCCAATATATTTTATTGCCTGTCCCAGTTCTCTTGAGATTGCAGTGATGGTGGGCCTTCTTCTTGAACCACTGCAGTCTGTTTGATGTATGGTGCTCCCACAATTATTAGCATGTCCTTTCAAGTGGTTTGATACAATTTGATATTTCAGGGGGCAACTTTAAGAGTCAACCACTCTGATATGGGACTGGAGACACGTATAGATCAGACTGGGCTTTCCTTCCCTAAAGGACATTAGTGAGCCAGTTGAGATGTTAGCCCATATACTGGCAGCTTCAGTCATTTTTTACTGGTACAAAATGCAGATTGTGTTTTTTTTAAGTGCATAATCACATTGCAAAACCAAGAAATTGGTTCCGACCCTTGTGCTGTACGCGGTGTTCTATACGAAAATTGACTGCATCTGATTTCTGACAGTTTCTAATTAGAAAAGATTACCCACTCTTAAGCAGCTTAACACTCCTAAATCAGCAGGAATGCTGATTATACTCCAATAACAGCTAATTAAAGGGTTTTATGGAAAACATCTTAGTGACATCTCATTCAGAAAGGCTAAACTAGAACACTGAATTAGTTCTACTTCTCTGATCCAGTTATCATGGTGCGGGATACCAAATTAAATACACCTTTAAAAACAAGGAAGGGAAAAATTCAATCCGTATTCTCACCACTCTGTCAAATGGAAGGTTATGATGATAGGGGAAGATGACATAGAGATTGAGAAGAGGCTCCTCTGGAGCATAAACACCTGTACAGACTATTTGGGCTGAATGCCTGTTTCCAGGCTGTAAATATTGGCCTGGAATTTGCGCTGATAATGATGGCGAAACTGACAGTTATTACTCCACTGAAACTGACAGCAACTGCTGTGCTGAAATTTTATGCCCTCCGGCCCCTCCTCCCACCTGTAATGAGTTCCCCAGGTTGTCTTTTACAACACAAATGAGATGTGTGGAGTTCAATTCACTGAAGATCTCTAACAGGTTTATTAACAGCTAAACTATTATGTACAGTATAGAGCAAACTATTTACAGAACCTTCGTCTGGGTGTTACAGTTGCAGAGTGACACTGACTTGAAGTCACATGACTACATCCTGGTACTTAGCTCAGTAGCATACTGAGGTCTTAAGGAGACATCACTGTTAAGGCGATCGTACAACACCTCCCACCCCGGAGCAGGTTGGCAGGTGGCAGGTGGGAGGTGGGGGTGTGGTGTCAGGCGACCCACTCACCTTTGGGCAATTGAAGCCCTTTATTGGTTAATTAATGGCAACTTAAGGGCCTCTTCCTGCTGCCGCCACTGGTATTTTAACAGCAGTGGGCTGGGTGCTCACAACATGTGGTGAGGCTGCCAGGCATACCCTGGTGGCCTGCTTGCAGGCTCGGGGTGGGGGTGGGGGGATCCCTACTGCTCATGCACCCTGTTCCCCACGAGGACTCTCCCCAGCAGAAAGGTTCGCCCCATCTTGATTACCACCCTCCAGCCTCCTGATGGCCAGCCTCCTCCACCTTGCTAGGCTCTGCCTGAGTGGCTGCTACAAGCCTGAACCACTTACCTGAATTCTGGACCTCCATCGCTGGCTGGGTCCAGGGCCAGGAGCACTAGCAGTAGGGATCCACCACCCCCATCCCCAGCCACTGCTGGGAATGATGAGCTGATTGGCCAGCTGCTCTTGGAGGCAGGGCATACTGCCTCATTAGGACAGGCCATGACCTCAGGCAACTAATTGTCTGAGTCTTGCAAAATTGCGTTGTGGCTCCCAGGTTGGCAGAGATGGGCTTGTGCGCCTCCTCCTGCTTCTCCCAGGGGCAGCTTGTGTGTGCCGTCAGCAACTGACCAGGTAGCGGTGGGAAGCAAATTGAACTTGTTAATGAGGCAATTCCCAGCCATTTTCCCAGAACAATGGCCTTTTAACCAGAGGCACACAGAATCCATGCAGTGTCTGGATCCCATCAGCTCAGCGGAGGTGACAGCACAGTGGGAAGTCGCTGAGTTCAGAAACTGCCATGTACTCAGTACTATAAAGGGAGAAAGCAGCAAGGCTGAGGTCAGCCATAGGCAAAGGCTTGCCATTAGCTCAATGAGACTGCTGTTGCTAATAGTGTTGGGGGACAAAGAAATTGCTGAAGCTTCCTGCACCATAATCTGCCAACTCAACGGGGCTACAGACTCTTGTGCATTGGAGACTCCACGGAGACATGGGTTCCCCCTATTCTGAGGTTGGATGGATCACTGAGGAGGAACAGTGGTCACAACCCTCTGCACCCTTTTGAAAGAGAACCTGAGGGCAGAAAGAGCAGGTGGACATCCATTGCCTATAATGGTCAAGGCGACCGTGGCAATGAAATTCTTTGCATCTGAATCATTGTAGGCAGTGGCTGCTGGCATCTGCAGGATCTCGTGTTCAGCCACCCATGGACAACATCCAGTGTGAAACAAATGCTGCCAGTCAGGCTCAGAGCTTTGTTTCCATGGCAGGAATCTTTCAATATGCAGCTGGTATGTAACCATTGCAAAACAATCCTGCAAGTGTCTTCAATGTTCCAGGGTAGCTGGCATGACTGCTTCATACTGAGACAGTTGCAAGTGCCTTGACTCTTCAGGCCACCAGACAGCCTCCACGGATGGCTCCTGGGTGACAAGGGGTATCCCACTGAAGATGTGGCTAATGACACCAGTGCGGAGCCCCACACAGAGGCACACAAGAGATACAACTGTAGCCATTTGTCCACCAGGGAGATCATTGTGCAGGCCATTGGCTTGCTGAAAATGCATTTCTGGTGCCTTGACCATTCTGGGCACAGTCTCCAAAACAGTCCTTCAAGGGTCTCACGTATAGTGAGGTGTGCTGCGCTCTGCACAATTTGGCGCTACAGAGGGGAGTGGAATTGGCGCTGGAGGATGGCAATGACTGCTCAGCATCCTCAGAGGAGGAGGAGGAAACTGATGACCAGCTGGTTGAGCATGCCCATCCAGAGGTCCCTCTGATGCTTGTGCCCATTGACCTACTTACCAGGGAAGACTGTGACCCCTCATCCAGTCAAGATTCACCTGAGTGGGGAGCTGCCTACATTGCCATCCTGTGTCTGGAGTAGATGTGACAGCAGGCTGCTCCTTTCTCTGCTCCATGAATGAGATGCCTGTGGTCCACGTTCTCTGGGTCACAATGCCCATGAGGTCCCCGCCATAGACTGTCCCACCTGCATCTCTGTGGGGGGCAGCCCTGGTCATGGGAGAAGGAAACAGCTTTTCTGCCTCTGCCAGAGGGCAGAGGGACCGAGGGAGTGGATGCAGACTTGGGGGGTGGGGGGGGTGGGGGGGGTGGCGTGGGGTGCCTTGAGGAGAGTCCCCATTGCCATCATCCCTTGCTCCCTCTGCCCTTTCAAGGCCCACATGCAGGTACTTGCTAACAAAGAGAGGGAGAGCACCTAGCTGCTTCTTCATGGATTTCTGAGCCTTCCCTGCAACCGAGAAATCCAATCTGCTAAAAGATGCTGACATTGTGGGGAGGTCATTGTGCTGGTCCTGCATCCAGTCATTCACCTTCTGCATATGACTCTTCAACTGGCAGGACAGACCCACCAGAGGTGGTGGCACAGTGGTATACAGTCGGGAGGGAGTTGCCCTGGGACTCCTCAACATTGACTCCAGACCCCATTAAATCTCATCGTATCAGGTCAAACATGGGCAAGGA
Source organism: Heterodontus francisci (assembly GCF_036365525.1). Lineage (NCBI taxonomy): Eukaryota > Metazoa > Chordata > Chondrichthyes > Heterodontiformes > Heterodontidae > Heterodontus > Heterodontus francisci. The sequence goes on along the minus strand of NC_090371.1, from coordinate 28,720,012 downwards.
AGTCTGCTGCTGATTACCACCTACCACACCCGCCCACACCCCACCTCTGCTGATAAATCAGTGCTTCTCCATGTTGAACACCACTTGAGGAAACACTAAGGGTGGAAATGACACAAAATGTACTCTGAGAGGAGGACTTCGGTAGCACCACGACTGACTAAGCTGGCACAGTCCTAAAGGACATAGCTGCTAGACTGAGTCTGTGACAGGTGGTGAGACAACTAACAAGAGGGAAAAATACACTTGACCTCGTCCTCACCAATCTGCCTGCTGCAGATGCATCTGTCAATGACAGAATGGTAGGAGTGACCATCGCACAGTCCTTGTGGAGACAAAGTCCCGTCTTCACATTGAGGATACCCTTCATCGTATTGTGTGGCATTACCACTGTACTAAATGGGATAGATTTCAAACAGATCTAGCAATACAAAACTGGGCATCCATGAGGCACTGTGAACCATCAGTAGCAGCAGAAATGTACTGAACCACAATCTGTAACCTCATGGTCTGGCATATCCCCCACTCTACCATTACCATCAAGCCGGGGATCAACCCTGGTTCAATGATGAGTGCAGGAGGGCATGCCAGGAGCAGCACCAGGCGTACTTCAAAATGAGGTGTCAACCTGGTGAAGCTACAACCCAGATCTACTTGCGTGCCAAACAGCGTTAGCAGGATGGGATAGACAGAGCTAAGCGATCCCACAACCAACGGATCAGATCTAAGCTCTGAAGTCTGACCACATCCAGTCGTGAATGGTCGTGAACAATTAAACAACTAACTGGAGGAGGTGGCTCCACAAATATCCCCATTCTCAATGATGGGGGAGCCCAGCACATCAATGCAAAAGATAAGGCTGAAGCATTTGCAACAATCTTTAGCCAGAAGTGCCGAGTGGATGATCCATCTCGGCCTTCTCCTGAAGACCGCAGCATCACAGATGCCAGTCTTCAGCCAATTCAATTCATGCCATGTGCTATCAAGAAACAACTGAAGGCTCAGGATACTGCAAAGGCGATGGGCTTTGACAACATTCCGACAATAGTACTGAAGACCTGTGCTCCAGAACTTGCCGAGCCTCTAGCCAGGCTGTTCCTGTACAGCTACAACATTGGCATCTACCCGGCATTGTGAAAATTGTCCAGGTATGTCCTGTACACAAAAAGCAGGACAAGTCCAACTTGGCCATCTACTGCCCCATCAGTCTACTCTTGATCATCAGTAAAGTAGGTGTCGTCGAAGTACTATCAAGCGGCACTTGCTTATCAATAACCTGTTCAGTGATGCTCATTTTGGATTCCGCCAGGGCCACACAGCTCCTGACCTCATTACAGCCTTGGTTCAAACATGGACAAAAGAGCTGAACTCAAGAGGTGAAGTGAGAGTGACTGTCCTTGACATCAAGGCAGTATTTGACTGAGTATGGCATCAAGGAGCCCTAACAAAACTGCACTGATCTCAGGCCACAATGTGGGTGGGAGACCAGTGGAAGCCATGGAGAAATGGTTTTCATTTGTCTCCCAATGAGGTTATAAAAGGAGGGTTTTGCTATTCTGCAGAATTCCCTGGCCAATGTTTCATTTCATTTCAGTGACTGGGAGATGTTCCCTTAACATATAGTGGCTGTCAATGTATTCATTCAGTAGCCAGTTGGAGCCGGACTGTGTAGACCAGTGGGAGTAGGATTCTTCCCCATCTCCTGCTGTGACCTTGGTGGAAGCTTGTTGGAAAAGTGGTGTAAATGGCTATCCATGCCATTTCTCCAGGGTTTCCACCAAAGTCACAATGAGAGACTGGAAGAATATTGTGGTAAGTCAACCTCCATAAGTCAACAAGGTGAAAATTGTGATTCCATCTCCACTTCCACTTCAAATGTACTTCATTAGCTGCAAAATGCTGCGAGGTCACAAGAGTGCTGATATAAATGCAAATTTTTTCACTCTTTACAATGAATCTGAGAAGAAACTCTGCTGCTGTCTGCACTGGAACATTTTCAGTATTTGTCCAATGTACTGCTTTCAATCTAGCATGATATATGCTGCAAAATCTCCACATCTACCTCCTGTCCTGAATAAATGAAATTTATGCTGTCCCTTCTCTCCAATATAATCTCTTCCTATCTCAGTTTTCATGTCTCTGCACCATTTACTCTCAATAGCTGAGAGGTCCCATTCACAAAACCATATTACCTTGTGTTATTGCCTTTTTCTCCTCACTATCGAGGTTAGAATTGCATTCTTTCGAATGGAATGTACCATTAATGTGGTTCACACATGGCCCTAGGAAAGAGGGGCAAATCTTTGCAGAAACTATTAGTTAGAGCCAAACACACAATAGAGGTGTAAAGCTTTGTTCCTGATGGGAAATGGAACTGTATATTGTCAAAAGAAATCATAAATTGAAAGTTGTGACAACATTTTAATATATCTGTGATAAGTTGAAGCTATTTTCTTCTCTATCACTTGGCTGATTTATACGATTTTTTTCTTGATAGTTATGACAAACACTGAGTTTATTTGCATTTAAATATAGTGCCTTTATTGGAGAAATTTACTTGCTAGCAACTTCTGAAAGAAGAACATCAATTACGCCTGGGAAAAGAAAAGGTTCCTTTTCAGTAGCAGTATCCATTAAAAGCATTTCTTGGCATCTTTCTGCATAATTGCTACTTTCAATTTGATCACCTTAAAATTTTAGTAGGATACCAATTTGGTAAGCTGGAAGATCATTGGCTCATAGAATCTCTTAAAGCACAGGCCTTTCCGGCACATATGCGATGGGCTGAAAGGCCTCCTTTTAGAGTCATAGAGTTATACAGCACAGCAACAGGCCCTTCGTCACACCATCTCCGGCCCAGCCATCAAGCACCTATCTATTCTAATCCCATTTTCCAGCACTTGGCCTGTAGTCTTGTATGCTATGGCGTTTCAAGTGCTCATTTAAATACCTCTTAAATGTTCTGAGGGTTCCTGCCTCTACCGCCCCTTCAGGCAGTGTGTTCCAGATTCCAACCACCCTCTGGGGGAAAAAATATTTCCTCAAATCTCCTCTTAACCTCCTGCCCTTACCTTAAATCTATGCCCCCTGGTTATTGACACCTCCACTAAGGGAAAAAGTTTTTTCCTATCTACCCTATCTATGCGCCTCATAACTTTGTATACCTCAACCAGGTCCCCCCTCAGCCTTCTCTGATCTAAGGAAAACAACCCTAGCCTATCCAGTCTCTCTTCATAACTGAAATGCTCCAGCCCAGGCAACATCCTGGAGAATGTCCTCTTCACCCTCTCCAGTGCAATCACACCCTTCCTGTAGTGTGGTGCCCTGAAATGTACACAGTACTCCAGCTGTGGTCTAACTAGCGTTTTATACAGCTCCATCAGAACCTCCCTGCTCTTATATTCTATGCCTCGACTAATAAAGGAAAGTATCCCATATGCCTTCCTAACCATCGGATCCACCTGTGCTGCTGCCTTCAGTGATCTATGGACAAGTACACCAAGGTCCCTCTGACCCTCTGTACTTTCTAGGGTCCTACCATCCATTGTATATTCCCTTGCCTTGTTAGTCCTCCCAAAATGCATCACCTCACACTTCTCAGGATTAAATTCCATTTGTCACTGCTCTGCCCATCTTACCAGTCCATCTATATCGTCCTGTAATCTAAGGCTTTCCTCCTCACTATTTACGACACCATCAATTTTCGTGTCATCCACGAACTTACTGATCATACCTCCTATATTCATGTCTAAATCATTAATGTACACTACAAACACCACTGGTCACAGGCTTCCAATCGCAAAAACAACCCTCGATCATCACCCTCTGCCTCCTGCCACTAAGCCAATTTTGGATCCAATTTGCCAAATTGCCCTGGATCCCATGGGCTTTTACCTTCTTGACCAATCTCCCATGCGGGACCTTATCAAAAGCCTTACTGAAGTCCATGTAGACTACATCAACTGCCTTACCCTCATCTACACATCTAGTCACTGCCTCGAAAACTTCAATCAAATTTGTTAGACATGATCTCCCCCTGACAAAGCCATGCTGACCATCCCTGATTAATCCCTGCCTCACCAAGTGGAGATTAATCCTGTCCCTCAGACTTTTTCCAATAGTTTCCCTACACCTGATGTTAGATACACCGGCCTGTAATTACTGGTTTATCGCTACTACACTTCTTGAATAATGGTACCACATTCGCTGTCCTCCAGTCCCCTGGCACTTCTCCTGTGGCCAGAGAGAATTTGAAAATTTGCGTCAGAGCCCCTGCAATCTCCTCCCTTGCCTCACATAAGAGCCTGGGATACAGCTCATCTGGGCCTGGAGAGTTATCCACTTTTAAGCCCGCTAAAACCGTTAATACCTCCTCCCTTTCAATGCTGATATGTTCAAGTATATCAGAATCCCCTCCCTGATCTCCACACCTACATCGTCCTTCTTCTCTTTCACAGATGAACTGTAATCATTTAAAACCTCACCTACATCCTCCGGCTCCACACACAGATTGCCACTTTGGTCCTTAATGGGTCCTACTTTTTCCCTGGTTATCCACTTGCCCTTAATATACTTATAAAAGGCCTTGGGATTTTCCTTTATCTTGCCTGTCAGTGTTTTTTCATGTCTCCCTCTTGGCTCTCCTTATTACTTTTTTAAGTACCCCCTTACACTTTCTATACTCCTCTAGGGCCTCTGCTGTTTTCAGCCCTCTGAATCTGCCATAAGCCTCTTTTTTTTCCTTATCCAATTCTCTATATCCCTTGACATTCAGGGTTCCCTGGACTTAATAGTCCTACCCCTCACCTTTACAGGAACATGCTGGCTCGGAACTCTCACTATTTCCTGTTTGAATGACTCCCACTGGTCTGATGTAGACTTTTCTACAAGTAGCTGCTCCCATTACACTTTGGTCAGATCCTGTTTTATCATCTTAAAATCGGCCTTCCCCCAATTCAGTACCTTTATTTTCGGCCCATCTTTGTCCTTTTCCATAACTACCTTAAATCTTACAGAGTTATGGTCACTATACCCGAAATGCTCCCCCACTGACACTTCTACCACTTGTCTGGCTTCATTCCCTAAGATTAGGTCCAGTACCACCCCTTCTCTTGTAGGACTTTCTACATGCTGGCTCAAAAATCTCTCCTGGATGCACTTTAAGAATTCTGCCCCTTTTACGCCTTTTGCACTGAGACTATCCCAGTTAATATAGGGGATGTTGAAATCCCCTACTATTATTACCCTATTATTTTTACAACTCTCTGAGATTTCCCTATGTATCTTCTCCTCTATCTCTCCCTGATTGTTTGGTTGCCCCCTTTTTGTTTTTATGTTCTACCCATATGGCCTCATTTGAGGAACATTCCAAGATATCATTGCTCCTTACAGCAGTAATTGACTCCTTCAATAGTGCAATGCCACGTCCTCTTTTACGAGCCCCCGCCGCCTTCCCCTTCTCCCCCCCCCTCCACATCACGCCTGATGATTCTATACCCTGGAATATTAAGCTGCCAGTCCTGCCCCCTCCTCAACATTTAAGAAGTATATAGATGATCACTTGAAATGCCATAGCATTCAAGGCTGGAAAATGGAATTAAAATAGGTGCTTGATGGCCAGCAAGCACAGACACGATGGGCCGAAGGGCCTGTTTCTGTGCTGTATAACTCTATGACTCTATGACACTCTATGTCTCTGTGATAGCAATAACATCATATTCCCATGTGTTAATCAATGCCCTGAAATCATCTGCCTTACTTGTAAGACTCCTTGTGTTAAAATAGATGCAATCCAGCCTTGCATTATTCACTTGTGCCTTAACAGGTTTATATTTGCTCTGCCTTCCAGACTGACTTAGTTTCGCTTCTATGTTTGGCTCTGCATCACCCACTACTGTACCTCCACCCTGTATCCCATCCCCCTGTCAAATTAGTTGAAACCACCCCCAACCCCCCGCACCCCCCAACTGCACTAGCAAACCTCCCTGCAAGGATGTTGGTCCCGTTCTGGTTCAGGTGCAACCCGTCCATCTTGTACAGGTCCCACCTTCACTAGAAACAGACCCAGTGATCCAGGAAACTAAAGCCCTCCCTCATGCACCATCTCTTCAGCCACGCATTCATCTGCTCTATCCTCCTATTCCTATACTCATAGCATTTGGCACCGGGAGTAATCCTTTTGTGCCATAAATTTCTCTAATTCATTGAGAAGGACACCATTTGGCTCATCATGCCTGTGCCAGCTCTTTGAGAGAGTTATCCAATTAGTCCCACTCCCCTTGTGAAAGATGTCTTGAATGTTACTGAAAGTAGCTGGTGTACTTCCAGAAAATACCAGAAACCCTTTGCAGGTCAATCACCACATGTAAAGAGAACGGACAAGTTCGTATACAACACTTCGGATGCTGCTTTTGAGAGAAGCATTGTCTAATGACCAGAGGTTAAGTGGCTTGTCCTGGAATTTTATGCTTGCCTTTATGACGGTCAACAATCATTTTTTTAATTTGTTCATGGGATGTCAGCGTCGCTGGCTAGGCCAGCATTTACTGCCCATCCCTAATTGCTCTTGAGAAGGTAGTGGTGAGCTGCCTTCTTGAACCGCTGCAGTCCTTGGGATGTAGGTACACCCACAGTGCTGTCAGGAAGGGAGTTCCCAGATTTTGGCCCAGTGACAGTGAAGGAATGGTGATATAGTTCCAAGTCAGTGTGATTTGGAGGGGAGCTTGCAGGTGGTGGTGTTCCCATGCATCTGCTACCTTTGTTCTTCTAACTGGTAGAGGTCATGGGTTTGAAAGGTGCTGTCGAAGGAGCCTTGGTGAGTTGCTGCAATGCATCTTTTAGATGGTAATAATCTAATCTTGTGATTTTAACCTACATGTAGACTGGAAAAATCAGATGGGCCTAGATGAGGAGTACATAGAATGATTCCAGGATAATTGCTTAGAACAGTACTTTCTGGAGCCAACCAGAGAGCATGCTATACTAGACCTGGTATTATGCAATGGGATAGGATTAATTAATGACCTCATAGGGTGCAGAGGAGATTTACTAGGATGTTGCCTGGTATGGAGGGAAGGTCCTACGAGGAAAGGCTGAGGGACTTGAGGTTGTTTTCGTTGGAGAGAAGGTGGAGGAGAGGTGACTTAATAGAGACATATAAGATAATCAGAGGGTTAGATAGGGTGGATAGTGAGAGTCTTTTTCCTCGGATGGTGATGGCAAACATGAGGAGACATAGCTTTAAGTTGAGGGGTGATAGATAGAGGACAGATGTCAGAGGTAGTTTCTTTACTCAGAGAGTAGTAGGGGCGTGCAACGCCCTGCCTGCAACAGTAGTAGACTCGCCAACTTTAAGGGCATTTAAGTGGTCATTGGATAGACATATGGATGAAAATGGAATAGTGTAGGTCAGATGGTTTCACAGGTCGGCACAACATCGAGGGCCGAAGGGCCTGTACTGCGCTGTAATGTTCTATCTATTTATGTCTATAGTTAAGGCGCCCCTGGGTAGTAGCAATCATAATATGATTGAATTTATATTCAGTTTGAGGAAGAGAAGAATGGGTCCAAGACTAGTATTTTAAACTTAAATAAGGGCAATTATGAGGGCATGAAAGCAGAGCTAGCTAAAGTGAACTGGCAAATTAGGTTAACGGATCAATCAATATGGATGCAGAGGCAGACATTTAAGGGGATATTTCAGAATACACAGAATAGATACATTCCAACGAGAAAGAAAAATTACAAGAGGAGGACCCACCATCTGTGGTTAACGAAAAAGTTAAAGATGGTATCAAACTTAAAGAAAAAGCACATAATTGCGCAAAGATGGGTGGCAGGTCAGAAGATTGGACAGAATATAAAAGACAGCAAAGAATGACTAAAAGATTGGTAAGCAAGGAAAAATTAGAGTACGAGGGAAAGCTAGCTGGACATATAAAAAAAGACTTTTGATAGATATTTAAAAAAGAAAAGAGTTAACAAAATAAGTGTTGGTCCTGTAGAAAGTGAGTCTGGGGAATTCTTCTTTTCTTTTGGGCCTCCTTATCTCGAGAGACAATGGGTAAGCGCCTGGAGGTGGTCAGTGGTTTGTGAAGCAGCGCCTGGAGTGGCTATAAAGGCCAATTCTGGAGTGACAGGCTCTTCCACAGGTGCTGCAGAGAAATTTGTTTGTCGGGGCTGTTGCACAGTTGGCTCTCCCCTTGCGCCTCTGTCTTTTTTCCTGCCAACTACTAAGTCTCTTCGACTCGCCACAATTTAGCCCTGTCTTTATGGCTGCCCGCCAGCTCTGGCGAATGCTGGCAACTGACTCCCACGACTTGTGATCAATGTCACACGATTTCATGTTGCGTTTGCAGACGTCTTTATAGCGGAGACATGGACGGCCGGTGGGTCTGATACCAGTGGCGAGCTCGCTGTACAATGTGTCTTTGGGGATCCTGCCATCTTCCATGCGGCTCACATGGCCAAGCCATCTCAAGCGCCGCTGACTCAGTAGTGTGTATAAGCTGGGGGTGTTGGCCGCTTCAAGGACTTCTGTGTTGGAGATATAGTCCTGCCACCTGATGCCAAGTATTCTCCGAAGGCAGCGAAGATGGAATGAATTGAGACGTCGCTCTTGGCTGGCATACGTTGTCCAGGCCTCGCTGCCGTAGAGCAAGGTACTGAGGACACAGGCCTGATACACTCGGACTTTTGTGTTCCGTGTCAGTGCGCCATTTTCCCACACTCTCTTGGCCAGTCTGGACATAGTAGTGGAAGCCTTACCCATGCGCTTGTTGATTTCTGCATCTAGAGACAGGTTACTGGTGATAGTTGAGCCTAGGTAGGTGAACTCTTGAACCACTTCCAGAGCGTGGTCGCCAATATTGATGGATGGAGCATTTCTGACGTCCTGCCCCATGATGTTCGTTTTCTTGAGGCTGATGGTTAGGCCAAATTCATTGCAGGCAGCCGCAAACCTGTCGATGAGACTCTGCAGGCACTCTTCAGTGTGAGATGTTAAAGCAGCATCGTCAGCAAAGAGGAGTTCTCTGATGAGGACTTTCCGTACTTTGGACTTCGCTCTTAGACGGGCAAGGTTGAACAACCTGCCCCCTGATCTTGTGTGGAGGAAAATTAATAATGGATAATAAGGAGATGTCAGATGAATTGAACAGGTATTTTGCATTGGTCTTCACTACAGAGGATACAAGTAACATCCCAGAATTAGCTGTAAGTCAGGAAATGGAAGGGAGAGAGGAACTCAAGAAAATTAGAATCACCAGGGAAGTAGTACTGAAAAAGTTGTTGGAGCTGCTGGTTGACAAGCCCCTGGGTCCTGATGGACTTCATCCCAGGTTCTTAATAGAAGTGGCTAGTAAGATACTTGATGCGTTGGTCTTAATTTTCAACATTCCCTAGATTCTGAGAAGGTTCCATTAGATTGGAAAATAACAAATGTAACTCCTTTATTCAAAAAGGGAGGGATATAGAAAGTAGGAAACTACAGGCCAGTTAGCTTAGCATCTGTCTGAGGGAAAATGTTGGAAGCTATTATTAAAGACTTATAGCAGGGCACTTACAACAATTCAAGGTAATCAGGCAGAGTCAACATGGTATTGTCAAAGGGAAATCATGTTTAAAAAATTGATTGGAGTTCTTTGAGGGAGTTACACGTACTGTGGATGAAAGTGAACCGGTGGATGTATTGTACTTTGATTTCCAGAATGCATTTGATAAGATGCTATATCAAAGGTTATTGCAAAAAAAAAGCTCATGGTGTAGGGGGTAACATATTGGCATGGATAGAGGATTGGTTAGCTAACAGGAAACAGAGAGTAGGCATAAATGGGTCATTTTCTGGTTGGTAAGATGTAATGAGTGTATGCCATAGGGATCTGTGCTGGGGCCTCAACATTTTACAATTTATATAAATGACTTGGATGAAGGGACTGAATGTATGGTTGCTAAATTTGCTGATGACACAAAGATAGGTAGAAAAGTAAGTTGTGAAGAGGACGGAAGGAGGCTACAAAGGGATATAGATAGGTTAAGTGAGTGGGCAAAGATCTGGCAAATGGAATATAATGTGGAAAAATGTGAAATTGTCCATTTTGGCAGGAAGAATAAAAAAAGCATATTATCTGAATGGTGAGAGATTGCAGATCTCTGAGATGCCAAGGAATCTGGGTGTCCTAGTGCATGAATTGCAAAAAGTTAGTATGCAGGTACAGCACATAGTGAGGAAAGCTAATAGAATGTTATTGTTTATTGTGGATATGTGGCGGCACATGGCACTGAGTGTGGATCTCAGGATGTGGTGAGAACAGCGGTCCAAGGAATGTTGTATTTATTTTTTTATTTATTTCTATTTAGAGATACAGCACTGAAACAGGCCCTTCGGCCCACCAAGTCTGTGCCGACCAACAACCACCCATTTATACTAACCCTACAGTAATCCCATATTCCCTACCACCTACCTACACTTGGGGCAATTTATAATGGCCAATTTACCTATCACCGACAAGTCTTTGGATGTGGGAGGAAACCAGAGCACCCAGCGAAAACCCACACAGACACAGGGAGAACTTGCAAACTCCACACAGGCAGTACCCAGAATCGAACCCGGGTCCCTGGAGCTGTGAGGTTGCAGTGCTAACCACTGAGCCACTGTGCCACCCATACAGGGAGACCTGTAATCCTGGGTGGTTTCAAAACATGAAGCACAAAATTTCAGTTGGAATACACTTGGAATAAGTCGGAGCCAGAGACAGTTGCTGAGGAAGGAGATGTGGCTGTGAAAACGAGTTTTGGTAGACACTTTATCAAACACCAGGAGGGAAATAGAAGAAAGGGAAATGAAGGTGAACAAGGTAAAAGAGACAAACGAAAATCCTGTTGGACAGAAGAGCAGAACTCCTTCAAGGTAGGCATTCCCGGAAGAGAAGTGGCAGTGAATTAAACACTAAAATAAAAGCAAAATACTGCAGATGCTGGAGATCTGAAAAAACAACAAAAATTGCTGAAAATACTCAGCAGGTCTGGCAGCATCTGTGGAGAGAGAAGCAGGGTTAACGTTTCAGGTCAGTGGCCTTTCATCAGTACTGGCAAAGGTTAGAAATGTAATAGGTTTTAAGCAAGTAAAGCGGGGGTGGGGCAAGAGATACCAAAAGGGAAGGCATTGATAGGACAGAGGATCACAGAGAATAACTGACCAGAAGGTCATGGAGCAAAGGCAAAGGGTGTGTTTATGGTGTGGTGAAAGATAAAGCGTTAGTGCAGAGAGGTGTTCGATGACAGAATAATGAACAGCCCTGAACGAATATGAAAAAAACCAGTGAGCAGGCTTATAGTAAAAAGATGAATGACGAAACAAACTAAAATAAAATTAAAATAAAAAATAAAACTTATTAAAACTAAAAATCATGCTCTGAAATTATTGAACTCAATGTTCAGTCCGGCAGGCTGTAGTATGCCTAATCGGTAAATGAGATGCTGTTCCTCAAGCTTGCGTTGATGTTCACTGGAACACTGCAGCAATCCCAGGACAGAGATGTGAGCATGAGAGCAGGGGAGTGTGTTGCAATGGCAAGCGACAGGAAGCTGGGGGTCATGTTTTCGGACTGAGCGAAGGTGTTCCGCAAAGCGGTCACCTAATCTGCGTTTGGTCTCCCCAATGTAGAGGAGACCACATTGTGAGCACCGAATACAGCGTACTAAATTGAAAGAAGTACAAGTAAATAACTGCTTCACCTAAAAGGAGTGTTTGGGGCCTTGGATAGTGAGGAGAGAGAAGCTAAAAGGATAGGTATTACACCTCCTGCGATTGTGTGGGAAGGTGCCGTGGGAAGCGGATGAGGTGTCGGGTGTAATGGAGGAGTGGACCAGAGTGCCGCGGAGTGAACAATCTCTTCGGAATGCTGACAGGGGAGAGGAGGGTAAGATGTGTTTGATAGTGGCATCACGCTGGACGTGGCGGAAATGGAGGAGGATGATCCTTTGGATGTGGAGGCTGGTGCAGTGGGAAGTGACGACAAGGGGAACCCTGTTGCGGTTCTGGGAGGGCGGGGCAGGGGTGAGGGCAGAGATGCAGGAAATGGGCCAGACACGGTTGAGGGCCCTGTCAGCCCCAGTGGGGGCAGAATCCTCGGTTGAGGAAAAGGGAAGACATATCTGAAGCGCTGTTGTGAAGGTTTGCATCATCAGAGCAGATGCATTGAAGACGTAGAAGCTTGTAGAATGGAATGGAGTCCTTACAGGAGGCAGGGTTTGAAGAAGTGTAGTCGAGGTAGCTGTGGGAGTCATCTTCCCCTCCAGCATTGCCCAAATCCAGGAAACAAATGTAAAGCCACCACCTACTAAATTCATGTAGAAATCTCCTGGACCACCTAAAGGTGTGTAGCTGCCATGAATACCCGTTAGTGGGAAAATGCTTATCTGAAAAGGAGGGGCCGAATAATGGAAGAGGGGAGTGGCTGGGTAATCCAAATCGGCAGCTGTAAAGAAAGTGGAGTCTATTTCTGAGTTTCAGAGATGGAGTCTTTAAAAATTCCAGTGAAGTACAACTCGTTTCACAACATTTTTACGTACATCTTAAAATGTAATTTTCAGGTCCAGCAGCTCCCATTGTGGGACATCATTTTGTGGATTAATATGCCGTGATGTGATCCTCCATGACTGCCCTAAGCTCTGTTTGCAGAGTGTGGCAATGATTACCTGTAATTGAGGAATCCCCCAAGGCAGAAGCAATAAACATCTTGAGATACAATTATGTTCAAGATAAATAAGAGGACAAGGTGCCGTTATGAATTATTAATATTTTCAGCCCAAAATATCTCTTTCAGTATAGACAAACTTTAAATTCCTCTTGCTTTGTACTTACTTTTGCTGTTTTAAAAAACTCATAGTTCCTGAGGGCAGCAATGACTCTCTCACTGGTTAATGACATTAATGGTTTCTGTCTGATCATAAGGTTTTGTTCGGAGGAGACACTATATCAAAGCACCGTCCGCCCTCTTGGGTGAAAGCAAAAGATCCCACTATACTATTTCAAAGAAGAGCAGAAGAGTTCTCCCCTGTATCCTGGCCAATATTAATGCCTTAACTAACATCTCTGAAAAACAGATTATCTCATTGTTTGTGGGGGCTTGCTGTGCGCAGATTGACTGCCACTTTTTTTTTACATTACAACAGTGACTTCAGTTGAAAAGTCTTTCTTTCCTTTTATCTATTCAGTCATAATGTATAAAAGAGCCCACTTTCTAGGGTGTCTATCCCATCACCAGCTATGCAGCAAGGGTGGGACCTTCGGTTAACTCTGGACTTGAGCCCTGTCCTAAATCCTTCTCATAATCAGTACAGGTGCTGGAAAATTGAAGCAGCCAGCTGCCAATCCAGTGTGGGAAGCATCAAGAGGTCCAGTGGGCTAAAAGACTATTTTATTTTGTGCAGGAAATCCAAATCAGATATTATTAGTGAATGGATTCCCACTGGAATCTATTATCTTTCCATTCATTATTTTTGGGACTTTTTTTAAGCCCAGTATACCATCTACACCTGCTGTCAGAAAGTGTGGATTCCATTAGGTCTAATAATAAGGACAAGCTGGCCAGAACAGTTGTGCTATCATAAAATCTTATTGTACAGAAGGAGGCCATTCAGTCCACCATGCCTGTGCTGGCTCTTTCAAAGAGCTCTCCAATTAACAAGAAAGACTTGCATTTATATTGCACAGTTCACTGCCTTGGGACATATCAAAGTGCAATGAAGTACTTTTGAAGTTTTTTTTTATTCCTTCATGGGATGTGGGCATCACTGGCTAAGCCAGCATTTATTGCCCATCTCTAATTGCCCTCGAGATGGTGATGGTGAGCTGCCTTCTTGAACTATGAGAGTCCATGTGGGGTAGATACACCTACAGTGCTGTTAGGAAGGAAGTTCCAGGATTTTGACCCAACGACAGTGAAGGAATGGTGATATACTTCCAAGTCAGGATGGTGTGTGACGTGAAGGGGAGAGTGCAGATGGTGGTGTTCCCATGCATCCGTTGCCCTTGTCCTTCTAGGTGGTAATCACTGTTGTAATGGAAGAAATGCAGCGGCCAATTTGCACACAGCCAGTTGTCGTGGTGGGATTCAAACCCTAGCCCCCAGGGCATTAGCCAAAGCCTCTAGATTGCTAGGTCAGTGACATTACCACTATGCCACAATCTCCCTTAGTACTGCACTAGTATGTCAGCCTGGATTTTTATATGCAGGTCTCTGGAGTGAGACTTGAATCCACAACATTCAGTCACAGAGGAAAGAGTGTTACCAGCTGAGCCACAGCCAACACCATTAAGTACCACTCACCAACTCATACCCCAGAGCCCTGCAATTGTTTCCCAGGAATTCTCCCAAATATGGTTCCGAAGAAGGCCGCGGACACGTGTGGAGGGTGGGAAGATGAAAGACTTGCTTATCTATCCCACAATTGGAATTTACAGCATATCATTAATGGGACAGAAACTCGCCAGCCTGGGTTTGACCCCAAATTCCTGTTCTCCCATGGGTGATGTGCCCGAGTTGCAGCCTCAACGTTTCCAGGAATTCCACACTTAAGGAATTTGAAAGCCAGCTGCAATTAAAATGGGTATTTCCAGCCTGGATCAATACAAATGTTACAGAAATGGTTCAGACTTTTTGCAGCGGCGACAGGGAGAGCGAGGTGGCAGCTGGGTAAATAAGTCCTATATATTTGGGCAGCAGCTGAACCCGAGACACTACACCTGTAGGGTTTCCCACCCGCCCACCTCCTCTAACTAAAAAAAAAGGACTCGGTGGTGTGCAGATAAGGTAAGGCTTTTTCTATTTCTTTTTTTTTCTTGTGATTGGTAAAAACTTTGCGTTCCTTCTTCATTTATCTAAGTTAAGACAAAGTTAAATTTAAGATTAAAAATGGCAGGAGATCTCAGACCCGTGTTATGCTCCTCTTGCTCAATGTGGGAGCTCAGGGACACGGCTGATGTCCCTGACTCCTTCACGTGCTGGAAGTGTGTCCAACTGCAGCTCTTGTTAGACCGCATGACGGCTCTGGAGCTGCAGATGGACTCACTTTGGAGCATCCGTGATGCTGAGGAGGTCGTGGATAGCATGTTTAGCGAATTGGTCACACCCCAGATTAGGATTGCTGAGGGAGAAAGGAAATGGGTGACCAAAAGGCAGAGAAAGAGCAGGAAGGCAGCGCAGGTGTCCCCTGCGGTCATCTCCCTCCAAAACAGGTATACCGTTTTGGATACTGTTGAGGGAGATGGCTCACCAGGGGAAGGCAGCAGTAGCCAGGTTCATGGCACCGTGGCTGGCTCTGCTGTTCAGAAGGGCGGGAAAAAGAGTGGAAGGGCTATAGTCATAGGGGATTCGATTGTAAGGGGAGTAGATAGGCGGTTCTGTGGTCGAAAACGAGACTCCCGAATGGGATGTTGCCTCCCAGGTGCACGGGTCAGGGATGTCTCAGATCGGCTGCAGAACATTCTGAAGGGGGAGGGTGAACAGCCAGTTGTCGTTGTGCACATAGGCACCAATGATATAGGTAAAAAACGGGATGAGGTCCTACAAGCAGAATTTAGGGAGTTAGGAGCCAAGTTAAAAAGTAGGACCTCAGAGGTAGTAATCTCAGGATTGCTACCAGTGCCACGTGCTAGTCAGAGTAGAAATGAAAGAATAGTCAGGATGAATGCGTGGCTTGAGAGATGGTGCAGGAGGGAGGGGTTCAGATTTTTGGGACATTGGGACCGGTTCTGGGGGAGGTGGGAGTATTACAAATTAGACGGTCAACACCTGGGCCGGACTGGAACCAATGTCCTTGGGGGTGCTTTTGCTAACGCTGTTGGGGAGGGTTTAAACTAATGTGGCAGGGGGATGGGAACCAAATGAGGAGGTCAGTGGACAGTAAGGAGGTAGTAACTAAAGCCTGTAAGGAACTAGATAATGAAGTCAGCGTGACTAAGGGGAAGAGTAGGCAGGGAGCAGATGATGAACACAAAGGGACTGGTGGTCTGAGGTGCATTTGTTTTAATGCAAGAAGTGTAGTAGGTAAGGCAGATGAACTTAGGGCTTGGATTAGTACCTGGGAGTATGATGTTATTGCTATTACTGAGACTTGGTTAAGGGAAGGGCATGATTGGCAACTAAATATCCCAGGATATCGATGCTTCAGGCGGGATAGAGAGGGAGGTAAAAGGGGTGGAGGAGTTGCATTACTGGTCAAAGAGGATATCACAGCTGTGCTGAAGGAAGGCACTATGGAGGACTCGAGCAGTGAGGCAATATGGGCAGAACTCAGAAATAGGAAGGGTGCGGTAACAATGTTGGGGCTGTACTACAGGCCTCCCAACAGCGAGCGTGAGATAGAGGTACAAATATGTAAACAGATTATGGAAAGATGTAGGAGCAACAGGGTGGTGGTGACAGGAGATTTTAATTTTCCCAACATTGACTGGGATTCACTTAGTGTTAGAGGTCTAGATGGAGCAGAATTTGTAAGGAGCATCCAGGAGGGTTTTCTAGAGCAGTATGTAAATAGTCCAACTCGGGAAGGGGCCATATTGGACCTGGTGTTAGGGAATGAGCCCGGCCAGGTGGTTGAAGTTTCAGTAGGGGACTACTTTGGGAATAGTGATCACAATTCCGTAAGTTTTAGAATACTCATGGACAAAGATGAGAGTGGTCCGAAAGGAAGAGTGCTAAATTGGGGGAAGGCCAACTATACCAAAATTTGGCAGGAGCTGGGGAATGTAGATTGGGAGCAGCTGTTTGAAGATAAATCCACATTTGATATGTGGGAGGCTTTTAAAGAGAGGTTGATTAATGTGCAGGAGAGACATGTTCCTGTGAAAATGAGGGATAGAAATGGCAAGATTAGGGAACCATGGATGACAGGTGAAATTGTGAAACTAGCTAAGAGGAAAAAGGAAGCATACATAAGGTCTAGGCGGCTGAAGAAAGACGAAGCTTTGGAAGAATATCGGGAATGTAGGACCAATCTGAAACGAGGAATTAAGAGGACTAAAAGGGTTCAGGAAATATCTTTAGCAAACAGGGTTAAGGAAAATCCCAAAGCCTTTTATTCATATATAAGGAGCAAGAGGGTAACTAGAGAAAGGATTGGCCCACTCAAGGACAAAGGAGGAAAATTATGCGTGGAGTCAGAGAAAATGGGTGAGATTTTAAACGAGTACTTTGCATCGGTATTCACCGAGGAGAGGGACATGACGGATGTTGAGGTTAGGGATAGATGTTTGATTACTCTCGGTCAAGTCGGCATAAGGAGGGAGGAAGTGTTGGGTATTCTAAAAGGCATTAAGGTGGACAAGTCCCCAGGTCCGGATGGGATTTATCCCAGGTTCCTAAGGGAAGCGAGAGAGGAAATAGCTGGGGCCTTAACAGATATCTTTGCAGCATCCTTAAACACGGGTGAGGTCCCGGAGGCCTGGAGAATTGCTAATATTGTCCCCTTGTTTAAGAAGGGTAGCTGGGATAATCCAGGTAATTATAGACCGGTGAGCCTGACGTCAGTTGTAGGGAAGCTGCTAGGGAAGATACTGAGGGATAGGATCTATTTCCATTTGGAAGAAAATGGGCTTATCAGTGATAGGCAACATGGTTTTGTGCAGGGAAGGTCATGTCTTACCAACTTAATAGAATTCTTTGAGGAAGTGACAAAGTTGATTGATGAGGGAAGGGCTGTAGATGTCATATACATGGACTTCAGTAAGGCGTTTGATAAGGTTCCCCATGGTATGTTGATGGAGAAAGTGAAGTCGCATGGGGTCCAGGGTGTACTAGCTAGATGGATAAAGAACTGGCTGGGCAACAGGAGACAGAGAGTAGCAGTGGAAGGGAGTTTCTCAAAATGGAGACGTGTGACCAGTGGTGTTCCACAGGGATCCGTGCTGGGATCACTGCTGTTTGTGATATACATAAATGATTTGGAGGAAAGTATAGGTGGTCTGATTAGCAAGTTTGCAGACGACACTAAGATTGGTGGAGTAGCAGATAGTGAAGGGGACTGTCAGAGAATACAGAAGAATATAGATAGATTGGAGAGTTGGGCAGAGAAATGGCAGACGGAGTTCAATCCAGGCAAATGCGAGGTGATGCATTTTGGAAGATCCAATTCAAGAGTGAACTATACAATAAATGGAAAAGTCCTGGGGAAAATTGATGTACAGAGAGATTTGGGTGTTCAGGTCCATTGTTCCCTGAAGGTGGCAATGCAGGTCAATAGAGTGGTCAAGAAGGCATACGGCATGCTTTCCTTCATCGGATGGGGTATTGAGTACAAGAGTTGGCAGGTCATGTTACAGTTGTATAAGACTTTGGTTCGGCCACATTTGGAATACTGCGTGCAGTTCTGGTCGCCACATTACCAAAAGGATGTAGATGCTTTGGAGAGGGTGCAGAGGAGGTTCACCAGGATGTTGCCTGGTATGGAGGGCGCTAGCTATGAAGAGAGGTTGAGTAGATTAGGATTATTTTCATTAGAAAGACGAAGGTTGAGGGGGGCTCTGATTGAGGTGTACAAAATCATGAGAGGTATTGACAGGGTGGATAGCAAGAAGCTTTTTCCCAGAGTGGGGGATTCAATTACTAGGGGTCACGAGTTCAAAGTGAGAGGGGAAAAGGTTAGGGGGGATATGCATGGAAAGTTCTTTATGCAGAGGGTGGTGGGTGCCTGGAACGCGTTACCAGTGGAGGTGGTAGACGCGGGCACGATAGCGTCTTTTAAGATGTATCCAAACAGATACATGAATGGGCAGGAAGCAAAGAGATACAGACCCTTTGAAAATAGGCGACATGTTTAGATAGAGGATCTGGATCGGCGTAGGCTTGGAGGGCCGAAGGGCCTGTTCCTGTGCTGTAATTGTCTTTGTTCTTTGTTCTTTGACTGGTTGTCAAACCATAGTATGAGGAGCAGGGCCAAACCAAATTTAAACAAACACTTGAGTTCCGAAGAAGGGTCACTGACCCGAAACGTTAACTCTGCTTCTCTTTCCACAGATGCTGCCAGACCTGCTGAGTGGTTCCAGCATTTCTTGTTTTTATTTCAGATTCCCAGCATCCGCAGTATTTTGCTTTTATTAAACAAATACTTACTGTGTGAATGGTATTGGTGTGGTAATAACTAGCTGCTTTATTTCCAGACCTTGTGTCACATTCTGTTGAAGAATAACAAAATAATACAATAGAGACCTGGGAGTATAATTGTATAAAATATACTTACTCCATTATAGTGTTCAGTTAAAGATATACAGGTACCATAAACATCAATAGACTCATTAGAATATCATAAAGTATTTGGCCCATCAAGCCCATTCCTTATATGGCCATGTGCAATATGGCCTATCATAAATTCCACTCTGTTCACTTACGCACTGAAAGACCTCCCAATTTAAAAATGCAATCGTGCTCCGCTTATAGGAACATTGGAACAGGAGTAGGCCATTCAGCCCCTCAAACCTGTTCTGCCATTCAATTCGATCATGGCTGGTCTATATCCTATCTCCATCCACCTTCCTTGGCTCCATAACCCTTAATATCATTGGCTAGCAAAAAATTTATCAATGTCAGATTTAAAATTATTAGTTGAGATAGCATCTACTGTTTTTTTTTTGTGGGAGAGTGTTCCACACTTCTACCACTCTGTGTGGAGTAGTGTTTTCTAACTTCTCTCCTAAATGGTCTGGGTCTGACTTTAAAGTTATGCCTCCTACCAACATTTCTCTCTATCTACCCTATCAAGTCTTTTCAAAATCCTAAAAGCTCTTTCACCCCTTATAACTCTATATTCCAGGGAATACAAGCCTAGTTTATATAATCTCTTCTCTATTCCGTCCAAGCTCAATATATCTTTTCGAAGGTGTGATGCCCAGAACTGTAGACAATACTTCAAGATGCAGTCTCAAGGGCAATTAGGGATGGGCCACAAATGTTAGCGACTCTCACATCCAATGAACGAATGAAAAAAAGGGATTTGTATATCTGTGGCAAAACTTCCTCCCCTTTATATTCTAACCCTCTGGATATAAAGGTTAAAATTCTATTAGTTTTTTTTGATTATTTTTGTACCTGACTGTACATTGTAGAGATCTGTATACATGGACCCCTAAATCTCTTTGGATCTTCTCCATTGCTTGCTTTTCACCTGTTTAAAAATACTTGGACCTCTCCTTTATCAGTTCAAAATGGATGACCTCACTTACCTGTGTTGAAATCCATTTGCCACAGTTTTGCCTGCTCACTTAATCTAGCAATGTCTCTTTGTAACTTTCTCCTCCATGCTCAAATGCCTTCTGTACGTCCATATAAATTACATACCTCGACATTCCCTTCCCTACTACTCTGGTTATGTCCTTTAAAAAATTCGGTTAGGTTCATTAAACGTGAGCTACCATTTACAAATCTATTTTGACTCTCTCTAATCAGCTCAAGTTTCTCTGTCACTTTGACTTAAATATAGATTCCAATAACTCCTCACAACAAATGTTAGACTGACAGGTGTATCATTTCCTGGTTTCTCTCTCTCACCTTCATAGATAATACTCATCCACTATTTGAGGTCAACAGTCATTAGGGCCAATAGTATCCTATAGATATTTGATCAACACAGTTTATATTTATCCCGATAACAACCAGGATCGTTCACAATCTACTAAACTTTAAAAGAGATGCCGTAGCATCAATCATTTCTGCAGGGGAGAGGAGTTGTTAAACATATTCACCACTGTACTCTCTAACAAGGGAAAATAAATGATCTGACCATTTCACTCCAGTTTTAGTTCTGGCAGTCCAAGTCAAGCAGTGCCCTTACATCTCCACCCTGCCAATTATTTAAAGGCCTGTGTTACATCTATGTTCATTGAACCCAGCTCAGTTCTACAAACCTCTTCTAACAAAGAGCTCAGAATTCCACAACCATCCCTCTCACTGTCTCCTGAACCTTCCGCTATGCACCTTCAAAGATAGTTGAAATGTTGTTTGTTGTCTTTGCAAAGGCCTTTTTTTTGTTGGTGCAGCTTATTATCTGGTACCTCTTACTCAACTGGTCCTGACTCCATCTATATCAACTGGAATGACAGACATAGTGGCTTGTCTCAGCTTGCCTGTCACTCTTGTGAAGGAAATTGGAAAGCCGCTGGGACAGGACTGTACTGTTCCAATTTTGCCCGTACGGCCACATTGAAAACTTGCAGCTCTTCACTCAAAGTTGCTTTGGAGCACTAAACTATATTTATCCATCTTTTACACAATAATAGATTTGAACCAGCAGACTTGTTAGGTATCAGCTGTAATTATTAACTGCTCCACACACTGCTGAAGGACCTTTCGATATGGGCGGTTAATACCAGCTTTCAAGGAAAACCAAAAGAAAGCACTGGAAACCTTGGATTTGTTCAGCCTGGCCCAAATCAGAGGCATACTGGGAAGTTTGACCGAACTCAAAGATATCAAGGGCATTATCATTATTGATTCAGGCTGTTGAAGAAAGAAAGTGCAAGCTGTGCCATACTTTCACAGGGCAAGGTTAAGGATAAAGCAAACCAGAACAGTCTTTGTCAAGCCATGGGAAAGAGAGAGAAAAGGGGAAAACCACCAGTAAGCTAGTTTTTGCAGCAACAAAAGAAGGTAAAAGAAGGGTTATTTTGCAGTGATTTCGAGAAGACAGGAGCAGAACAGTTCAAGGAAGATGTCAACAGAGAATTAACCCTTCAGACTCCTGACAAAGAAGAACTAATCATTTTGACTTCAGAATAGGATAAGGTTGCAAGCATCTTTCCCTGTAAGACTGTTGTGTCCTCACATGAATAAAACCAATTGGTTAGAACTGTTTTTCAGTTTCATTTGATTCTGACCTCTCATACCCGAAAGAGTAATGTCATAAAAATAAAATAGCTCTGCCAATGTCAAAACTGCAAAGTCCAAATCTAGCCACACACCTGTACTACCTGGCAGGGTCATTGATCAGCAGCAGGGACTGGCCAATGTTCCCTTGCCTTGTCTAAGGGGTATCGGGACTCTCTCTTGCACCCTCGATGTGATATGCTTTATTATTTATTCTGCTGCAGATGGTGCTGATGAGCATTGCCCATCCTTAATTGCAGGTGGTGCTGGTGAGCCACCTACAACTGAATAGCTTGCTAGGCCACTTCAGAGAACAATTAAGAGTCAATCACATTGCCATGTGTCTGGAGTCACATGTAGTCCACACTGGGTAAGGATGGCAGGTTTCCTTTCCTGTATGGCATTAGGAAAATCTGGTAGCTTTATAATTATTATTAATGAGACTATTGCTTTATTCCCCATTTATTAAATAAAATTTCTACAGCTACAATGATGGAATTTGAACTCATCTCTAGAAAAGTAACCCTGACCTTGGGATTAGCTAATCCAGTATCATTTTGAAGGGGGACATTTAAACATTATAAGTTTTATGCTGCTAAGAATCAGTAGATTAACTATAGGATTGATAATTGCTGACATTAACAGCAATTAACCAAAATAACTCCAGACAACTGTTGACCACAAGGGAGACATCTGGGAGGAATAACGGGAACAAAAAGTAGACACGACTGCTTCGAGGGTCAGGGACGCAAAAATAGATGAGGAAAACATATTGTTGAGAAAGGCACCAAGTGGAACGGTCACTGCTATATTAGCAAAATATGGGTAAACTGTCAAAAAGCTATATTAGTAATATGGGCAGAGCCTAAGTGTATGTGCTTTAGCTATGATTGGAGAAGTTGAAAGAAATGCATTGTAATCAATGTAACTCGAAGGATAAATAGCGCATGAATCTTTGTATCGGTGGAGAGGTCTCCTGGCTTGACCAGTAAAGATTGTCTCCCCACCGGTGTAGAAATAAAGACTGCTTGGCGATTGAACCATAGTAACTGAGGTATCGAGTGATCATTTCAGTCATTCCACCTAACAATTTCCACTGTGCTACCATTTTCCCCTAAACTAACATAGCATGGACTAGGATTGAGTTTAAGACTATGTGGTTTGTTGAATTTAATACCACAGCATGGTTCACCCACTGGAGCATCAGGGAAGCTCAGCTGCACACTTTGGGCTGGATTTCACCCGAGGCGGACAGGAATTCACCACCGACGCAAAAGTCAGTGGCGAACCTGCTTCCGCCTAGCCCAGGGATCAGTCCCGTATTTTACCGATCCCCGGGCTTTAATTGTCCTGGGGCAGGACTTCCACCCACTTGTGGGAAGAGGTCCCACCTCAGTGAACTGCTGGCCAATCAGCGGACTGGCGACTCTTAGTCCCAGCAGCGCCACCAGGAGCGGTGGCCACTGCTGGGACTACAGCCCAGCCAACGCCATGGATCCTAGAAATTGGGTAAGTTGGACATGCCTCACCAGGGGGATCGGGCGTGCCCTGGTGAGGCAAGGGTGGTCATTTGCGGGGACGGGGCGTCTTGGGTCCCGGGGGTGGGTTGGGAGGCAGGGGCAGCCTTCAATTGGGCACCCTGTGCCCGACTGCTATGGCCCCCCTCCCCCCCCCGGGGCGCGGAAAGGCCAGCAGCTTTCGCTGGGCGGCCTTTCACACCCCCAACATGCCCATTTGCCACGGGTAAAATACCCGTGGTGGCGGGTGAGGGCCCTTAAGTGGCTGTTAAGTGGCCACTTAAGGGCCTTGATTGGCCTCGGGCGGGCGGGCCATTTCCTCCCTCGCCCAACCACCGTGAAGTTCATCGAAGGCAGGAGCGGGGCGGGTAGGCCTCCCGGAGCCTCCCGCTCAATTTTATGCTGCCCCCACACCATCATCCGACCCGCTGGGGCGGCGTAAAATTCAGCCCAACTTTTAATCTGTAGACCATACTAATATGGTAGAATGCAACAGACATGGGATCTATCAAAGCAACAGTTGCCTTTGTTTGCATTTATCAGCAGGAAAGACTGAAACAGCAACAAGTGCAAGACAATATAATTGGATGAAAGGCACTGAATGATGTCCAACTCACCTTGGTGCGTACACTGAATGAAAAGACAGCCCATGAATAAGAATGCATTATTGACTGCTGTTGGGTAAAGCTGACTAAGGAAGTGTTCCACAAGGACTTGAGTTATGAGAAGGTCAATGAACTGCCTCTGAAGTCTATCGAAACTATTGTCACTCAATAAACCTGTTTATTACATAGACATTCCCCTCCCAGGATAATAAAACCGCCAATGCCTCTCTGTGACAATCATTAATGACCTGTCAAACTTTGCCCATTAACATTGACATAAGGGAAGGCAGATCTATATTTAAATTATAGAGTCGACAACTCACATGTTTAATTTCAGAAAGGCAATCTATCGCGATGCATAATAAAAAGCCTAGGCTTATTACGGCAGTTATCAGCAGAGCAATTTGAATTAATTATTCAAAGCACTAGTCAACCAATTTCAAATCCTCTTTTTTAAAAAAAAAATTCCTAAATTATAACGAGGCCTATTAAAAGATTAATATAGGCTACGATTATTTCCCAGCTATAGAGTTTTAAAGAAATCTTTGGAAATGGGCCCTGGCTTGAATGGAGACCACAGCTTGAAAATAACTAAAGTCCTAAGCAAAAGAATGGATAATGAATTTGGAAGTTGTTTCAGTGTCCACTGTGTTATGAGGAAAATGAGTTTGCCATTTTCTAGGCTCATTACTGGGGCAAATATTCAGACTATTGGTAATTTTGAGGTCGACTTAAAGTCGGATGGTAGTTTGCAGTCTGTTAAATGTTAGGTAGATGAATGCCTCACATTTAAAATTATCATCCTTCTACTCAGCTTCCTCAATGGCCTCACCCCTCTGTAACCTCCTCAAGCCCTACAACCCTCCAAGAACCCTGTGCTCGTCCAATTCTGACATCTTGTGCATCCCTGATTTCCTCCCCAATGGGAAGTTATGCCTTCAGCTATCTTGGTTCTAAGCTCTGGAATTCCCTCCCTAAACCTCTCCACCTCTCCACCTTTCTCCCTTCCTTTAAGACCCTTCTTAAAACCTATCTCTTTCACCCAGCTTGTAGACACCTGTTCGAACAGCTCCTTTTGTGGCTTGCATCAAATTTTGTCTGATAACGCTCCTGTGATGTGCCTTGGGGCATTTTACTATATTAAAGGTGGTATATATAAACGCGAGTAGTTGTTGGAGTAATATAAAAAAATCCCTTCATAAATCTTATCTAAGTTTTTTTATTCATTCATGAGATGGGAGCATTGCAGGCAAGGGCAGCATTTGTTGCTCATCCCTAATTGCCCTTGAGAAATTGGAGATGAGGCACTTTCCTGAACTGCTCCAGTCCATCTGGTACAGGTACACCCACAGTGCTGTTAGGAAATTAAGAAGGTAGTTCCAAGTTTTTAATCCAGTGACGGTGAAGGAACAGTAATATAGTTCCAAGTCAGGATGGTGTGCGGCTTGGAGGGGAATTCGCAGGTGGTGGTGTTTCCAGACATCTGCTGCCCTTGTCCTTCTAGATGGTAGAGGTCATGGGTTTTAGAAATTACTGTCAAAGGATCCTGGGGGAGTTGCTGCAGTGCATCTTGTAGATGGTACACACTGCTGCCACTGTGCGTCCGTGGTAGAGGGAGTGAATGTTGAAGGTGGCAGCAGATGGGGTGACGATTAAATGGCCGCTTTGGCCTGGATGGCGTCAATCTTCTGGAGTGTTGTTGGAGCTGTACTCATCGAGTCAAGTGGAGAGTATTCCATCACCTTGTCGAAAGTGGACAGGTTTTGGGGAGTCAGGAGATGAGTTACTCCCTCCAGAATCTAGCTTCTGATCTGCTCCTGTAATCACAGTATTTATATGGCTGGTCCAGTTAAGTTTCCAGTCAATGGTTATACCTAGGATGCTGAAACATGCATGAAACCTTATTAAAGCTACTACTACTCTGAGTCTGCCGCCGGTACCAAGTATCTCTCTACTTCCTTCATGGGCTCTTGGTCTGGAACATTGGAACATGTTGAATCAGAGCATAATCGAGGTTGCCTATGCCTAAAGAGACTGACAGCAGGACTACGGGAAATTGTTTCGCCAAGCTCATTAGTACAGAACCGGTGAGCTGCAGGCATGGTCCTAGAGGCTGCGTGCAGGTCACAACTGGTTGTACAAGACCGCCTGACACGAAGCCAGAAGCTAGGTTAGGGGGAGCCTATCAGGGGGAGCAGCAACCCAAAGTTGTGATGTTGAGCCAAGAGGCGCCAGATTTAGAAAAGTATATTTTTTTACATGCCTTTTTGGTGTCACTTTCCAGGAATCCCTCTAAAGGCTGCTGGTTGCCTTCTGTGCATCTGTGAAAACTGACCACAGTTTCAGAAAGGGACCTGAATTGGCCTTAGGCCTCCTATTTGTTTAGGCAATGGGCAGTTTCAGCTCAGATGACTACACAGCACCCTAACCTATATGGCCTGCAGAGCACTTCCAGCATGGGCTGAGCAAGCACACATGTTGGGACCTTCGGCACCCATTTTCCATCTGAAAAACAGCTGCTGATCACTTGATTTTCTCAGCTCTTATCGCTGTATAATAGCTCAAGTCTGTTGACTACTGCTGCCATAATCTGAGAAGGCTCCTCGAGCCGGGCGGCACAGTGGCGCAGTGGTTAGCACAGTAGCCTCACAGCTCCAGCGACCCGGGTTCAATTCTGGGTACTGCCTGTGTGGAGTTTGCAAGTTCTCCCTGTGTCTGCGTGGGTTTTCTCCGGGTGCTCCGGTTTCCTCCCACAGCCAAAAGACTTGCAGGTTGATAGGTTAATTGGCCATTATAAATTACCCCGAGTATAGGTAGGTGGTAGGGAAATATAGGGACAGGTGGGGATGTGGTAGGAATATGGGATTAATGTAGGATTAGTATAAATGGATGGTTAATGGTCGGCACAGACTCGGTGGGCCGAAGGGCCTGTTTCAGTGCTGTATCTCTAAATTAAAAAAAAAATCTCTCTCATACTGCTCTCACAGGACTTTATTGTCTTTCTGTATTTCATTAGTATTATGGTCATTTGAACTTGCCTAGACCTTTCCAGCTCTCTGCCTCCTTTTAAGACATTCCTTAAAACCTACCTCTTTAACCAAGCTTTTGGTCATCTGCCTAATATCTCCTTATGTGGCTAGTGTCAGGTTTTGTTTAATTAGGCTCCAATGAAATGGCTTGAAACGTTTTCTGCATTGAAGATGCTATATAGACAATATATAAAGCTGCTTCCTCCATGATACTCCTAATCTCCCATATGCCATCCTATACACTCTTCTTCCTTGTAAAATTGCTGTCTTGTAATCAAGACATTTCACCTTTGCTTACATTAACCCAATCTTTGTCAGAAACTCAAACCATCAAATTCACTATATCCTTCAGTTTTGCTTATTTCCTATTATCTATAAACTTAAAATCGAAGCTCACCTTCACTTAATTGCTACTTTGTGATTTAGTTCATCTGCTGTTATGTTGATTTAAACCACAGTGATTCCTGCACTATGGCCTTTGGCTTTTTACCTGGTTTCTCAGTTTTAAAAATACTTAGCTGACATTTAGGTGGATCCAATTGTGTTAGGCAGAGCAGCTATATTCTGGAGATCGAGAGAAGTGAAAAGAGAGAGAGAAAGACATTTCTAGAACCTGTTGAATGCAACCATGCTGCACAACCAATAGTTTAATTTGCATGAGTCAGAAGTACTGAGAACAATTTGAAGAGCACTGCCTGCACATGTTTACAGGATTTGATGAATTTGCAGAGAGGAAATTGTGCTGGAGAAGAGCTAGCATGGGAGATGATTTTGAATTATAAAGCCATTCAGTTTTAGACTGTCGGAGAAACTAAAGTGTGTGGTAGGATCCCTGACAGGACTGTTTGTATGAACATGACTGACTGAGTCACAGCAGATTCATGTGAAAGCTGATTCTGCAACAAAACCGACTGCACTGCTATTTATATACCGACACCTGTGCAGATTTTCCATTTGTTGCCCGCAGTGAAGATGCAAACCTGAAGATAGAAGGACAGTTAAGCAGAAAATCTACACCTGCTGCCATCATGATGAAGCAGCCTTCGCTGCTGCCAATCTGGTTAACTAGGTGTCTGTTGAATGTCAAAACTAGCCTTATCCTAAACCGATTTGATTACTGAAATGAAGGGTGAGTTTGTTGTGATGATTAAATGCACGGAAATATTTGCATTCGGCGACGACACATTTCAATCCAAATTTCCAACTGCCCTCAAGCAGTTGCCAAAAACAAAAACAAAAAGTCTGACAAACATATAGAATCCTACAGCAAAGAAGATGGCCATTGGGCCTATATTGAAAGAGCTATCCGTTCAGTCCCACTCGCCTGCCCTTTCCCCATATGCCCGCCAATTTTTCCGAGTGTTGCAGACTGGCACATTCCAAGGTCCAGCACTATGTGCTGTGGGACGCATTAAATCTTGGGGCAGTCACCGTAAAGTCTGAATGGGGAAAGGACACTGTGTAAGGTCCTCCCGCCATAGTATACCGAGGGGTTGGAACCCGTGTAAAACCCCTTGGGTTGTATTTGTTGTGTGATTGCCTTTAAGAGTGATGTCCCTTGAAGATCTTAGTATGCTAATGAACCAAGTACCAGGACACAGTCATGTGACAGTCATGGGGGATTCAGCGATGGTAATGCCATTGAATGTCAAGGGGAGATGGTTAGATTCTCTCTTGTTGGAGATGGTCATTGCCTGACACTTGTGTGCCAGTTATCAGCCCAAGCCTGGATATTTTCCAGGTCTTGCTGCATTTCTACATGGACTGCTTCGGTATCTGAGAAATCGTGAGTGGTGCTGAACATTGTGCAATCATCAGCAAACATCCTCACTTCTGACCTTATGATTGAAAGAAGGTCATTGATGAAGCAGCTGAAGATGGTTGGGCCTAGGACACTACCCTGAGGAACTCCTGCAGTGATGTCCTGGAGCTGAGATTATTGACCTCCAACAACCACAGCCATCTTCCTTTGCACTAGGTATAACTCCAACTGTAACACCAAGAGGCAAGTCCTGTAACTAGGTAGCTCTACACTATATATACTTGTTACCTATTTAACAAACCTGTTTGTGATCTTCAACTACCTGAACTCCACACATCTCATTTATGTTGCATCAGACATCATAAAAAGCTTCTCATTACATGGTGGCAGCTGTGGTGAGAGGACAGAATCTAAGACTGAAGACAACAGGAAAACAGCTTTAAAAACTACCTTCAGCTAAAAGAAAGTTAAAAGAACTACTGGCTCAAACAGGGAAAGAAGAAAATACTTACCCCAAGTTGTAGAAGACAGAGCGCTGAATGACAGGCTGCAAATCAATCACTGTGATCGGGAGAGTCATTGTGCCATCGGTACAGGAATCCCCATTGTAAAAAAAAGAGAAGCCTTGAAGTCCTTAAAAGATTGATTTCTTATTCTCTCAAAGGCTCCCTGGGAGAGTACAAAATACGAGGAAGATCCAATCCCTTTCTTAGGCTGATCAAGTCGGCACCATTACAGGAGGTGCCCAACAGCAAAAAGCATGGGAATCCTCCTTTGACGCTGCTTGCAGCTGAAGCTATAAAAAAAATACCCCATTAAATTACTCAAGTGTGAAGAGCTTTTATTCACTCAGCCTGAGTTTAAAAATACTCATAAACACTCAAGCTTTAAGAATTGCCTCTTGAACGGCTGTATAAACAAACCCTAGTTTAAAAAAAGCACTTGATCTGCCGATTGAGGTGTAAAAAGAACAGGCTTAGTGCTGAAAGCAAGATAAATGCACAGCACTGCAAAACACTTGCTTCTGTCAATCAAAGCAGCTAGTTTAGAGGACAGGCAGTTTTTTTAAATGAAAGAGAGTCCAGAGTAACAGAACCAGGTCTTAAAGCAAATTCTTAAAATATGTTTTAAAGCAGAAGAACAGGAGAAAGATGGATAATAATTAACCCAGCATGAACTGGAAGGCCTTGGATCCTATCTGAGTTCAAACAGTTCCAACAGAGTCTGCAATTATGCTTTACAGACCAAGAAATTGTAGAATGTAAAAATAATGATAGCAATTCGAAATGAGGGATTGCACAGAATCAATACCTCAGGATTATCTGTCAAGGACCAGAAAGATCCCGCGAAGATATGGAAAGTGCTGGAAAATCAGCTCAGATTCAGAGTGAATTTTTGAATTCACCGCTTTGAATTGATGTCCTGCAGGCAACAGCCACAGGAATCAATAGGCCAGTTTGTCAGTAGATGCCGTAGTAAGGGCAATGAATATGACTTCTCAGAAACTGAGCTGTCAAACCGAATAATGGAGTTGGTGATTGTATCAACACCAAATGAAGCATTTCAGAAGGACCTCTTGGGGAAAAAGAAAGGTCACAGCATTGATGCACTACTGGAAGATGGTGGGAAGTACGAAGCAATTGTAGCTCGACAACAGCAACTGCAAGCGCTAGTTGTAGCCAACAGTGTCAGCACCATAACCAGGTCAAGAAGAGCAAACAAGCTGTGTGGGAAGTGCGGTCCATCCCATTCACAGCGAAATTGGCCTGCATTTCGAGACCTGTGCAAGGCGTGTGGTGCAAAAGGACACTGAACCCACTTATGCAGGAATTCTGGCTCCAAAGACACAGCCAGAAGTCACAGTTGGAAGCAAACCAACAGACAACAGGGCAACAGCAGCTAAGAAGATGCCAGAGACCTGCATAAATGCAAGCCGATACACAAAGTCCACAGCGAAGCAGACCTGAGACAAGAATCAGAGAGAAGTAGTTCTCAGTCACAAGACGAACAGGCATTCTGCATTGTGAGCCCGACACATCACATTGATGAAGTCCAACAACTGGAAGCTTTCACCACTATTAACATCATGTGCCCAAAGAAAGCTGGCAAACATACACTCAGGGTCAAGACTGACACCAGAGCTAATGCAAGTATCCTACCAGTCCGAATCCTCAAAGATATGTACCAGAGTCATTGGAAATCAATGACACAACCGTCAACTGCAAAGTTATCTGCATATAATGGGTCATCCATCCCATGCAGTGGCACATTAACAAGCTATGGCAAGTCAGTATGGAAACCACAAATGTTCTACCTAGTAGATACGAGCAGACCAGCAGTGGCGGGACTACCAGTGTGTAAGGACTTCAACATCATAACCATCCATGACAGCATTGCCAAGACAAAATCTCCAAGGACCAGAACGCGCTCGCTGACTCTGGCCAGCATCAAAGAGTGCAGTCTGGAAACCCAGCAACAGAACAACTATGCCACAACTTCACTTCTGCTATCTAAAGAACCGACAGCACCACAACAAGCCAGAATTGACAGGTACTTCATGAGACCAAGTACTCTATCCCCAACAAGTCCTCAACCTGGAGCCTCAAGCCTTCAGACGTGGAGGATGAGGAGAGGAGGACGCGCAATGTCCTGAAGAGGCAGAGGAGGAATGAGTTGAAGAATTGTCTGTTTACTCTTCGAGATGAGGTGCCAGAACTTTCCAAGAATGACGTCACCAAAAGTGGTCATCATGAGAAAAGCAACAATGTTATCAGGCCGAAAGCACAGCAACAGAAACTGAATGCAGAGAGGGAGAAATGTCAGAAAGAACAACAACAGATGAGACACAAATTCCCCGAGCAACAGTTGTCAAACCACCGAGAGGATATTTGGACTTTTGAGTCTCTATATCTGTAGACTTAACACTCTCTATCCATGTATAAATAATTTTGATGTTGTATTACTTTTAGTATACGAGACTTATCTTTGGAAAGAAGGGGGATGTTGTGTGGTTGCCTTTAAGAGTGAAGTCCCTTTAAGATCTTAGTATGCTAATGAGTCAAGTACCAGGATGCAGTCATATGACTGACTACCAGTGTCACTCGGTAACTGTAACACCAAGAGGCAAGTCCTAGATATAGGTAGCTCTGCACTGTATATATTTGTCAGCTGCTTAATAAACCTGTTTGAGATCTTCAAATACCTGAACTCCAGGCATCTCATTTATGTTGCATCAGACAACATAAAAAGCTTCTCATTACAGTATGCGCCAGAGAATGCTTTTTGGTAAGTCGGCAAATCTACAGTGTAAATATAAACTGAATTGGCAAGTGCAGTGAGTCACCTCATGTACTGTATTGAAAGAAACTGATCTGTATTGCACTTTATGAAACGTCCAATTTGAAATTTTTTATAATGTATCTTTTTTTTACAAATGTTATCAATAAAGTATATTTTTGAGAAAAAAAATACCTGTGTTCTTGTTTGCCAGATTGCAGATATTAACATCCTAACTGAAGAGTTTTTAAATTGGCTTTAAAGAAGCACCATCCTCAGATTTGCAGTAAGCCACATTGCCAGCAGTAACTGATGTGTCAAGCTGCCAGATACCAAAGACCACTGCTCATAAAGGAGACCTATCCGATCCCACTGATTGGAATCCACTGCTAGGTGAGTCCTGCCATCACAACAAAGTTCACTCAGCCACCTGCTGGGAGTGACCGCTCCTTCTCAGACACTCATTCAGAGATCCTTCTGCTGACCTTTTCCTCAGGTATTTCCCCCCGCCTCTCCAAAAACCCTACCCACTAACTTTGCTCCGAACCTTTCCACACATGTCTTGGGTCTCTCAGGCCAGGGATCCCCCAGAGATCGCTGACCACTGGCACCTCAGAAGCCCTCCTCTGAGCATCAGTGGCCTTCCACCTCCCAATGCCACTGGGGGAGCATCTCAGAAAAGTAGTAGAAAGGACATGAGTGAAAGGCGCGATGGGCTGACACTCATGTGATTTTTTAAAATTCCTTTTCATAGGATGTGGGCATCGCTAGCTGGCCAGCATTTGTTTCCCATCCCGAATTGCCCTTGAGAAGGTAGTGGTGAGCTTCCTTCTTGTGCAATTCATGTGGTGTAGGTACACCCACAGTGCTGTTAGGAAGGCAGTTCCAGGATTTTGCCCTAGTGTACAATGAAGGAATAGTGATATAGTTCCAAGTCAGGATGGTGTGTGGCTGGGAGGGGAACTTGCATGGTGGTGTTCCCATGCATTTGCTGCCCTTGTCCTTCCAGGTGGTAGAGGTTGCAGATTTATAGAACATTACAGCGCAGTACAGGCCCTTCGGCCCTCGATGTTGCGCCGACCTGTGAAACCATCTGACCTACACTATTCCATTTTCATCCATATGTCTATCCAATGTCCACTTAAATGCCCTTAAAGTTGGCGAGTCTACTACTGTTGCAGGCAGGGCGTTCCACGCCCCTACTACTCTCTGAGTAAAGAAACTACCTCTGACATCTGTCCTATATCTATCACCCCTCAACTTAAAGCTATGTCCCCTCGTGTTTGCCATCACCATCCGAGGAAAAAGACTCTCACTATCCACCCTATCTAACCCTCTGATTATCTTATATGTCTCTATTAAGTCACCTCTCCTCCTCCTTCTCTCTAACGAAAACAACCTCAAGTCCCTCAGCCTTTCCTCGTAAGACCTTCCCTCCACACCAGGCAACATCCTGGTAAATCTCCTCTGCACCCTTTCCAAAGCTTCCACATCCTTCCTATAATGCGGTGACCAGAACTGCACGCAATACTCCAGGTGCGGCCGCACCAGAGTTTTGTACAGCTGCAGCATGACCTCGTGGCTCCGAAACTCGATCCCCCTACTAATAAAAGCTAACACACCATATGCCTTCTTAACAGCCCTATTAACCTGGGTGGCAACTTTCAGGGATTTATGCACCTGGACACCAAGATCTCTCTGTTCATCTACACTACCAAGAATCTTCCCATTAGCCCAGTACTCTGCATTCCTGTTACTCCTTCCAAAGTGAATCACCTCACACTTTTCCGCATTAAACTCCATTTGCCATCTCTCAGCCCAGCTCTGCAGCCTATCTATGTCCCTCTGTAACCTGCAACATCCTTCGGCACTATCCACAACTCCACCGACCTTCGTGTCATCCGCAAATTTACTAACCCACCCTTCTACACCCTCATCCAGGTCATTTATAAAAATGACAAACAGCAGTGGCCCCAAAACAGATCCTTGCGGTACACCACTAGTAACTAAACTCCAGGATGAACATTTGCCATCAACCACCACCCTCTGTCTTCTTTCAGCTAGCCAATTTCTGATCCAAAGCACTAAATCACCTTCAATCCCATACTTCCGTATTTTCTGCAATAGCCTACCGTGGGGAACCTTATCAAACGCCTTACTGAAATCCATATACACCACATCCACGGCTTTACCCTCATCCACCTGTTTGGTCACCTTCTCAAAAAACTCAATAAGGTTTGTGAGGCACGACCTACCCTTCACAAAACCGTGCTGACTATCGCTAATGAACTTATTCTTTTCAAGATGATTATAAATCCTATCTCTTATAACCTTTTCCAACATTTTACCCACAACCGAAGTAAGGCTCACAGGTCTATAATTACCAGAGCTGTCTCTACTCCCCTTCTTGAACAAGGGGACAACATTTGCTATCCTCCAGTCTGGAAGGTGATGTCGAAGGAGGTGTGGAGAGTTGCTGCAGTGCATCTTGTAGATGGTACACATTGCTGCCACTGTGCTTGGTGCTGGAGGGAGTGAATATTGAAGGTCCCAAAAGAGCGGGCTGCTTTGTCCTGGATGGTGGACAGGCTTTGGGGAGTCAGGAGGTGAGTTATTCACTGCAGAATTCCCAACCTCTGACCTGCTCTTGTAGCCACAGTACTTATGTGGCTGCTCTAGTTCAATTTCTGGTCAATGGTAAGCCCCAGCAGCTGAAGATAGTTGGGCCTAGGACACTAACCTGAGGAACTCCTGCAGTGATGTCCTGGAGCTGAGCTGAGATGATTGTCCAACAACCAGAACCATCTTCATTTGCACTAGGTATGACTCCAACCAGTGGAGAGTTTTCCCCCTGATTCCCGATTGACATCAATTTGCTACAGCTCCCTGATGCCACACTCGGTCAAATGCTGCCCTGATAACCAGGGCAATCACTCTCACCTCACGTCTGGAGTTCAGCTCTTTTGTCCATGTTTGGACCAAGGCTGTAATGAGCTCAGGAGCTGAGAGGCCCTGGCAGAACCCAAACTGAGCATCAGTGAGCATGTTGTTGCTGTTTAAGTAGCACTTGATAGCTCCGTCGACGACACCTTCCATCACTTTGCTGATGAACGACAGTAGACTGATGGGGCAGTAATTGGCCAGATTGCATTTGCCCATTTACAGAGGGGCATACCTGGGCAATATTCCACATTGTCAGGTTGATGCCAGTTTTAGCTATGCTGGAACAGTTTAGCTAGGGGCTTGGCTAGTTTTGGAGCACAAGTCTTAGGTACTACAGCTGGCTTGTTGTCAGGACCCATAGCCTTTGCAGTTTCTAGTGCCTTCAGTCATTTTGTCCATGGGAACATCACCACCTGCAAGCTCCCGTCCAAATCACACACCATCCTGACTTGAAACTACATCGCCGTTCCTTCACTGTCGCTGGGTCAAAATCCTGGAACTCCCTTCCTAACAGCACTGTGGGTGTACCTACCCCACATGGACTGCAGCGGTTCAAGAAGGCAGCTCACCACCACCTTCTCAAGGGCAATTAGGGATGGGCAATAAATGCTGGCATAGCCAATGATGCCCACTTCCCATGAATGAATAATAAAAAAAATTCTTTATATCATGTGGAGTAAAGACTGACATCTGTGATGCTGGGACCTCAGGAGGAGGCCAAGATGGATCATTCACTCGACACTTCAGGCTGAAGATTGTGGCAAATGCTTCAGCCTTTTCTTTCACACTGATGTGCTCGGCTCTGCCATCATTGAGGATGGGGATATTTGTGGACCCTCCTCCTCCAGTTAGTTGTTTAATTGTCCACCACCATTCACGACTGGATGTGGCAAGACTGCAGAGCTTTGATCATTTATTACTCCATAGACATTTGTCACACTATTTGCAATTGTGATCCTGTCTGTGGAATGTTTCTGTAGCAGATGCTGTTGTGACGTAGGAAATGTGGCAGCTAATTTGCTCACAGCAAGCTCCCACAAATAGTAAAGTGATAATGGCCTGATAATCTGTGTTTAGTGATGTTGGTTGATGGATAAATGTTTTTTTTTATTCATTCATGGGATGTGGGCATCGCTGGCCAGGCCAGCATTTATTGCCCACCCCTAAGTGCCCTAACTGGGTGGCTTGCTAGGCCATTTCAGAGGGCATGTAAGAGTCAACCACATTACTGTGGGTCTGGAGTCACATGTCGGCCAGACCAGGTTAAGGACAGCAGATTTCCTTCCCTAAAGGACATTAGTGAACCAGATGGGTTTTTACAACAATCGACAATGGTTTCATGGCCCTTATTAGACTAGCTTTTTAATTCCAGAATTATTAATTGAATTGAAATTTCACCTTCTGCTGTGGTGGGATTTGAACCCATGTCCCCAGAGCAATACCCTGGGTTTCTGGGTTATTAGTCCAGTGACAATACCACTACGCCACCGCCTCCCCCTGTGGATTGAGGGGAGAACTCTCCTCCTCTTTGAAATACTGCATTGGGATCTTTTATGCCCATACGCAAAGTCAGGTGGTGTGTAATTGATGATAGTCTGCAGGACTCAAAATGGTAGGTGGAGGGGCATGGGAATCAGGTAAGTAAAGCAATAAATGCTGGCAGAAAGCTCTGGCTGCAGGACCTTGCTGTAATCTACCCTCTTCAGTTCCTTCCTTGCGATCTTCAGGATCCTCCTTATCAGGTGGCGGAAGGTCTTCATCCCCTGCATGCTCCATTTTCTGTCCCCATTGCAAAGGGTACATCACATCACCAAAATCAGGACACAGGGTGTTGCCATTGACTACAGACCAGCTGAATGTTATGGGACAGAAATCATTTCATGGTCCTAGCTCATTACCCATTGTTTAATGGAAAACTATAAGACTCCGAACAGATTCTAATGATCTGAGCACTTGCAGGTGAGCATGGGGTAATAGATTGTGTCTGGCCTGTACAACCCAGTACAACTGAATGGATCCGGCAGTGCGCATTCCCTTCAGTTATTCCAGCTGAGACTCCAGTGCTGTACTGAGGGGCAGCTGCACTGTTGGAGGTGCCGTCTTTCAGATGAAACATTAAACCTGAGGCCCATCTGTCTTCCCAGGTGAACATAGAAGATCCTGTGGTACTATTTTGAATAATGGGGGAATTCTCCCCAGCGTCATGGCCAATTTTTATCCCTCAACCAATGTGACTAAAAACAGAATGAGTTCACGTCTTGAGTTTGTAAAAGGCACTATATAAATACAAGTTCTTTATGAAGTACTAAATATGGCAACGGTCTCCCCGGCTTATGCTTTATTGCTCTTTTTGTGAGGTAGTTGGGCCTGCATTCCCTACATACACTGCACTTTAATTTAGTTACAGTAAATGTATCTTTCCTCAATGCAATTCAGCCAACTTCACATCTGAATTACATAACTCAGCTTGCATCAACATGCAACTGAAATGTATTTTCTGTGAATTATAACTGTCCTTTACCTACCTATTTCTCAGTGAAAAGTCACAAACCAGTAGCCCTGCCTATGAGGTACACAATAGTGGCGACTTCAATAATTGATATAAAACTGCTGTGCTTGTGTTTTACAGACCCCTATCGCACTTGTATCACACTTCTCTTTCCACTTTTTTAAGGGAGGGTAACCTGCTTATTTTAAATGGGGTCAACCTCCGTTACAACAGGGTACAAGGAAATTTGATGCAAACTTGTTAAGCCATCAGCCAAGAATATTACTCAAAAACAAGTTCAATACTTTGCCTTTGAAATGCTTTCAAATCTGTGCCAGAATCCATTCTCCCTTCAGGGGTAAATATAAATGTAAATAGCAAGACATATTCAAATAAAAGTATTCATTGACTAGTTTAATAATTGATGACTTTCTTCCTGCAAATGACTGATAGTAAGTGCAAAAACCAAATAACGGAGCAAAATGACTGAAATCATTCAGTTTCCCGTGTATATGAGGGAGAGACATGTCTGTCAAACTCAGCCCATTGCAATCTCATGTGGACAATCCTAGATGAGCATTTGACAGATTGAACCCTGGTTTTAAAATAGAATGCCTCTGGTATACAAACAGTCAGATTCGTTCAAACTGAAGAAGTAATTACATCAATCTATGCCATGGAGGGTATTTTCATTTTGTTTTGAAAACCGTTTCTCTTCAAAGTTTCTAAATGAGGCAGCCTAGCTGAGATCTGATACACTTCGACTGCAGGCGAAGCTATCTTATTAAGTATTTCAAAATGTATTAGTAGTCAAATGTGAATTAGCTTTATTTGCACCTTTTCTAGCTCTCATTATCAAGAGTTTTGCTTCCAGCTTATTTCCGTGAAACTGCGAGAATTGAGACTAAACTAGTATTTAAATAGGGAGCGATAGTCAAAAGATTCACACAGGGTTGTGGTCCTGACAAATGTGACAGCTAATTAGCTCTAATAAGGTTGGGATTTATTTAATTTCTTGTTTTCATTTATGGTGAGGACATATTTTTCCCTGGTAGTGATCATCACAGTACTTCTCTTCACAAGGTAGTTTGAGATATTTGGCCCTTTCTTCGAGATAAACAAATCCATTGGTTATGCCTCAGCTGAAGTATTGTGTCCAGTTCTGGGCACCACACTTTAGGATAAGTGCAGAGGAGATTTGGTACCAGAGAACAGGGGCTTCATTTAAAGAAACTGGGATTCTTCTCTTGACAGCAGAGAAGGTTAAGAGGAGATTTAACAGAAATGTTCAAAATTATAAGAAGTTTTGATAGAGTGAGAGTGTTGATGAACAGAGAATGCGGATTCTACTAGCATAAGAACTGGGGCAGATGAGGAGACATGCCTTTATGCAGTGAGTTATTATGATCTGGAATGCACTGCCTGAAAGGATTGTGGTATCAACTTTCAAAAAAGAAGTGGATACTGTCATATTTATGTGCGTGCTTGAGTATTAGAGATTAT
Source organism: Heterodontus francisci (assembly GCF_036365525.1). NCBI lineage: Eukaryota > Metazoa > Chordata > Chondrichthyes > Heterodontiformes > Heterodontidae > Heterodontus > Heterodontus francisci. Next base: position 28,681,035 of record NC_090371.1, on the reverse strand, counting down.
ACTGTACTTGGAAGAGAAACTGAAAGTAACTTTGTGCTTTGGGAAAAACACCTGACCTAGGGATTGCTGTAAGGTCAGATAGGCATATGCTGCAGCAGTGAACAGAAGTCTTTATGAAAGCTTGTTAAATCTTTGTTAAAGTTAAATCTGTGACTTCAAGAGTGATTCCTTCAGCCTGAGATGTGACATATACATACTTGAAAAGGAAAAGTTTGCAAGGCAATGGGAGAACAGCAAGGCAGTGGAACTAATTGGATAATTCTTTCAGAGAGTCCAACACCGGCACAATGGGCCAATTGGCTGTTCTGTAAGATTCTACAATTTTAAGCTCATCCTGTTTGAGCTTTTAAAGTGCTTCTGAACTGCTGGAACAGGGGCAGCAGCTTTATTTAACATCTCACCTCCACCTCTGACAAAGCAGCATTCCCTCTGGATTTCACTGGAGTTTTAGCCTAGGTTATGCACTCCAGTCCTGGAATGGGGCTGGAACCCACAGTGACAAATAATGCATGGTAACATTAGTGGAACTCCTATAGCATTGTGCTTGATGACTTACAGGATACAATGGACTGAGGCAGTGTGAAAGGAATGGAAAAGTCAAGCCAGTTTTGAATTAAGTTGAGGGGAGGGCAAGGCAATTCCAGAATATGGTCCATAAAGGATCTGAAATCAAGTGGGTTGTTTACTGTGGGGCGAGGAAGAGCATTAATTCTCCTCCTGGCACTACAAACATCATTAAAAATAATCCTGCCTGCCCCATTTTGGTGGGGTCTTCAGTGGTCCCTTTAAGGGCCACTGCTTTGGTCACTCTACATCCAGTAGCACTACAGGGATTACGCACTGCTCCCTAATGGTACTTGTATCCCAGGTCCCACTGAGATGTCAGAGGGCCCCAGTTTGCATCATAAAATGGGGCTTCTGCCGGAAACCTTTGATCAACAATCAAAATGCAGTGAGCAGAATCATAGCAGAAGTAGACAGCAGGTTTTACTCAGTGCTACTGAGTGCTGCTGCCTCACTCACACCCAAAAGTAAGGATGAAAATCAGCCCAATGATATATTAAAACAAGAGTGGGTAGTTCCTCTGTAACTGGCTTGCTTCTTCTATTAAAACTAAGGGTGTCTAAGAAATTTGCGTCTGTCTAAATGTGAGTGCTGAGGTGTGATTGTTGCATCTCAGACCTTTGATTGGAGATAGACAGGTAGATCTAGAGGGAGGCACTTGATTCCTACAAGGAACAATAGGGTAAATTCTACACACATTGAGAGCTATGCTTGATGGGGGGGGGTGGTGTATCATGGATGTGCAGTACAAAAACAGAGAAAGACTTGCATTTATATAGTGCCTTTCACGACCTCAGGAAATCCCTAAGCACTTTACGGCAACATGCCCCAACAACACACAACTCTCGGCCAATATCACAAAAACAGATTACCAGATCATTATCACATTGCTGTTTGTGGAATCCTGCTGTGCACAAATGGGCTGTGCTTATCCTACATTACAATTGTGACGGCACTTCGAAAGTACTTCATTCACTGTAAAATATGTTGGGATGTCCTGGACCGTAAAAGGCGCTATATAATTGCATAATAATAAAAGCAAAATACTGCAGATGCTGGAAATCTGAAATCAAACCAAAAAGTTATGGAAGTACTCAACATCTGTGGAGAGAGAACCAAAGTTAACGTTTCACGTCAGTGACCTTTCATCAGAACTGGTAAAGGTTTGAAATTTAATAGGTTTTAAGCAAATACAGTGGGGGTGGGGCAAAGGAAAACAAATGGGAAGGTGTTGATAGGACAGAGGGTCACAGAGAATAACTGACAAGGAGGTCATGGGGAAAAGGCAAAGACAAAGAGTTTGTTAATGGTGTGGTGAGAGACAAAGTGTTAGTGCAGAGAGGGTGTTAAATGACAGAAGAATGAAAGCCAAAGGCACAAGCAAGAACATGAAAAAAAAAGTGAGCAGGCACATAGTAAAAAAAGTATAATGATGAAACAAACTAAAATAACTTGAAATAAAAATAAAAAAATACAAAGTAAAACTAAAAAAGGGGGGGCAGTCATGCTCTGAAATTATTGAACTCAATGTTCAGTCCGGCTGCAGTGTGCCTAATTGGTAAATGAGATGCTGTTCCTCGAGCTTGCGTTGATGTTCGCTGGAACACTGCAGCAATCCCAGGACAGAGATGTGGGCATGAGAGCAGGGGGGGGGGGTTGTTGAAATGGCAAGCGACAGGAAGCTTGGGGTCATGTTTTCGGACTGAGTGGAGGTGTTCTGCAAAACGGTCACCTAATCTGCATTTCCCCAATGTAGAGGAGACCCCATTGTAAGCAGCAAATACACTGTACTAAATTGAAAGAAGTACAAGTCAATCACTGCTTCACCTGAAAGGAGTGTTTTGGGCCTTAGATAGTGAGGAGAGAGGAGGTAAAAGGACAGGTATTACACCTCCTGCGATTGCTAGGGAAGGTGCCGTGAGAAGGGGAAAAGGCATCGGGGGTAATGGAGGAGTGGACCAGGATGTCGGGGAGAGAACAATCCTTTCGGAATGCTGACAGGGGAGGGGAGGGAAAGATGTGTTTGGTAGTGGCATTACTCTGGACGTGGCAGAAATGGTGGAGGATGATCTTTTGGATATGGAGGCTGATGGGGTGGAAAGTGAGGACAAGGAGCACCCTGTCACGGTTCTGGGAGGGAGGGGAAGGGGTGAGGGTAGAGGTGTGGGAAATGGGCCGGACATGGTTGAGGGCCCTGTCAACCACAGTGGAGAGGAATCCTTAGTTAAGGAAAAAGGAAGACATATTGTGCCCCTTCCCATGGCACCTACCCTAGCAATCGCAGGAGGTGTAATACTTTCCCTTTTACCTCCTCTCTCCTCACTATCCTAGACCTCAAACACTCCTTTCAGGTGAAGCAGTGATTTACTTGTACTTCTTTCAATTTAATGTACTGTATTCACTGCTCACAATGCGGTCTCCTCTACATTGGGAAGACCAAATGCAGATTAGGTTATTGCTTTGTGGAACACCTCCGCTCAGTCTGGAAACATGACCCCGATCTTCATTGCTTGCCATTTCAACACCACACCCCCCCAACCCCCATCCCCCCTGCTCTGATGCCCACATATCTGCCCTGGGATTGCTGCAGTTTTCCAATGAACATTAACGCTAGCTCAAGGAACAGCACCTCATATACCAATTAGGCACACTACAGTCTGCCGGACTGAACATTGAGTTCAATCATTTCAAAGCATGAGTGCCCCACCCCCCCCCCCCCCTTTGTTAGTTTTACTTTGTATTTTTTATTTTTATTTCATGTTATTTTAGTTTGTTTCATCATTACACTTTTTTACCATGTGCCTGCCCATTGTTTTTGTTTTATGTTTTTGCTTGTGGCTTGGGTTCTGTCATTTAACACTCTCTATGTACTAATGCTTTATCTTTTATCATATCATTAACACACTCTTAGTCTTTACCTTTGCCCATGACCTCTTTGTCAGTTATTCTCTGTGACCCTCTGTCCTACAGGCCTGCTTTTGGTCGGGAAAAAGAACCTGACCCGAACCCAACCGAACCACAGCGGACCCGAGCCTGACCCGGCCCGAGTCCCTCCGATTTTGCCCCAAGCCCGACCCGACCCAAACCTGCCACTGTTCAGCCCGACCCGACCATTCGTTTACTTATCTCCCTGACACCGAACCTACAAGAAGCTGCAGCACTTGCGCGAGACGTCATAATGACGTCACTCGCTCACTGCGCAGTCAGTTTCATCCCAGACTCCCAGCTCAGGTAAGTTTTTTTATTTTTAATACTTACCAGCAGAGCACTTATCGTGTGTGTCTGGCCCGACCCGACCCGAGCCCGAAAGCCAGCCCCGGAAGATGGGCCCAACCCGACCCGAACCCGACACATGTCTTGGGCTCCCGTCGGGTTCGGGTCAGGTAGCAGGCCTCTACTCTGTCCTATCAACACCTTCCCATTTGTTCTCTTTTTCTCCACCCCCACTTTATTTGCTTAAAACCTATTACATTTCTAACCTTTGCCAGTTCTGATGGAAGGTCACTAACCTGAAACGTTAACTTTGATCCTCTCTCCACAGATGCTGCCAAACTTGCTGAGTATTTCCAGCACTTTTTGGCGATATAATTGCAAGTCCTTTCTTACTTTAAAATTGTGAGCGCCTTGGACCTTGAAACAGTATTGTACAAGATCAGAGTGTGAATACTACAAGGGGTGACACTCGGAGCACGTGCTGGTGATGGAATTCATTGGCTTATCATAATTTACAATGGAAAACCTCCACCAGCATGCACTCAGGTAATTGCATATAAAAATCTCAAGTCCGCTGTGGAACCAGAAGCAGTTCACCATTTCAACTGATACCACTAATCAGCTAAACCTGTTGAAGAAATAGTAATCATAAACCAAACATTCAAGGAAGAAAGAGAGCAAGAGCTTATCATATCCTCAGGACATCCTAAAGCTCTTCACAGCCAATGAAGTACAACCCTATTGTTTTATGGGTAGGGGCAGCAGCTAACATCTGCTCACCCCAAGGTCACATAAACAGCAAAACAAGATAAATGGCCAGTTAATCTGTTTTGATGATGTTAGGTGAGCAATAAAGGTTTGCCAGAACAATGGGAAATCTTCCTGTTCTTCTTGAAGTAGCATTATAGGGTCAAATTTACACCACGGAGGTGAGAAACAGGAATCGGGTCTGTTATGAATGCTGGACTTCGTATCATGATTATGTTTGAAAAACTGTGATTTTTATTGCAGTGTAAGATGGAGACAGAGGAAACATTTGACTTCACACCATGTCTTCTTAAAGACAAGACAGGAATTTTGGTTGCCAAGACAACAAGGAGCCCAGATCAAAGAACCTTTTGAAAAGAAGAGAATGCAAGGTTATAATAACGGACGGACAGTTGATTTCGCTTTCCCAGACTCTCAGATCAACAACGGGGAGTCAGTATTTCTGAAATTGCAAATGCAAATTGCAATTGCTAACACCTGGGAATAAAGGAAGGCCCAGGTGGTTCAGCTGTGGCCAGACATGTGGGCTCTGCATACTGGATAAAAACAAAAACAAAAACAAAAAAAATCAGAATGTCTTCTGATTCTGGATAAATTCTACAGACTTTGAGAAATCTGCAGGCTGTAAGGAAGGCCAGAAGACAGCGACCAGCGGTGGCAGCCTCAGGAGAGAGAGAGAGAGGGAACACTTACCCTCAGAACACTGCAGCAAAAGGCTGAGAAGACTTGAACCTGATTTGGAATTGAGGTTTGCAGAGAAAGAAAAAACCAACAGGATCACCAGAAATCACCTTATTCACAGCAGCCCAGGTCAAAAATACTCAGAAGAAGTGAGCAAAGAGAACATTGACTTTGAGAAGGTCTGGAAGATACAACCCATTAGAACTAGGAGGAATTTAGGACTTTTAGTTGCAAAGATTTCACTTCAAGGAGGACTGTGTAGCGTATAAGTGTGGTCTGAGGTTGTCAAGTGATTTAATAAGTGAAGAAAATATCTCTCTCTGTAATTTGGAGTATTAGCTACTTACAAAGTACTGTTTAGTTAATGGTGATTTTTAGTTTAGTTGTTTTAGTAAAAGTCTTAAAATGTGAAATCTTGTGTACTTTTTTAAATTTGTCTGGGGAGTTCATATCTTGTGTTTTTTTTTATTCATTCACGAGATGTGGACGTCGCTGGCCAGGCCAGCATTTATTGCCCATCCCTAATTGCCCTTGAGAAGGTGGTGGTGAGCTGCCTTCTTGAACCGCTGCAGTCCATGTGGGGTAGGTACACCCACAGTGCTGTTAGGAAGGGAGTTCCAGGATTTTGACCCAGCGACAGTGAAGGAACATATAGTTCCAAGTCAGGGTGGTGTGCGACTTGGAGGGGAACTTGCAGGTGGCGGTGTTCCCATGTATTTGCTGCCCTTGTCCTTCTAGTTGGTAGAGGTCGCTGGTTTGGAAGGTGCTGTCAAAGGAGCCTTGGTGCATTGCTGCAGTGCATCTTGTAGATGGTACACACTGCTGCCACTGTGCATCGGTGGTGGAGGGAGTGAATGTTTGTAGATGGGGTGCCAATCAAGCGGGCTGCTTTGTCCTGGATGGTGTCGAGCTTCTTGAGTGTTGTCGGAGCTGCACCCATCCAGGCAAGTGGAGAGTATTCCATCACACTCCTAACTTGTGCCTTGTAGATTGTGGACAGGCTTTGAGGAGTCAGGAGGTGAGTTACTCGCCTCAGGATTCCTAGCCTCTGACCTGCTCTTGTAGCCACGGTATTTATATGGCTACTCCAGTTCAGTTTTCGGTCAATGATAGCCCCTAGGATGTTGATAGTGGGGGATTCAGCGATGGTAATGCCGTTGAATGTCAAGGGGAGATGGTTAGATTCTCTTTTGTTGGAGATGGTCATTGCCTGGCACTTGTGTGTCACGAATGTTACTTGCCACTTATCAGCCCAAGCCTGGATATTGTCCAGGTCTTGCTGCATTTCTACACGGACTGCTTCAGTATCTGAGGAGTTGCGAATGGTGCTGAACATTGTGCAATCATCAGCGAACATCCCCACTTCTGACCTTATGATTGAAGGAAGGTCATTGATGAAGCAGCTGAAGATGTTTGGGCCTAGGACACTACCCTGAGGTACTCCTGCAGTGATGTCCTGGAGCTCAGATGATTGACATCCAACAACCACAACCATCTTCCTTTGCGCTAGATATGACTCCAGCCAGCGGAGGGTTTTCCCCCTGATTCCCATTGACCTCAGTTTTGCTAGGGCTCCTTGATGCCATACTCGGTCAAATGCTGCCTTGATGTCAAGTGTAGTCACTCTCACCTCACCTCTTGAGTTCAGCTCTTTTGTTCATGTTTGAACCAAGGCTGTAATGAGGTCAGGAGCTGAGTGGCCCTGGCGGAACCCAAACTGATCATCACTGAGCAGGTTGTTGCTAAGCAAGTGCCGCTTGATGGCACTGTTGATGACACCTTCCATCACTTTACTGATGATTGAGAGTAGGCTAATGGGGCGGTTTAACACTAACGCTCTCACTGAGGTTGTAACAGATCAGAAACCCATCATGGGTGGTGGGGTGGGGGGGGGGGGAACTGATGAGAGTTGTTAGAGTTAGAGTAGCTATTCCAGTACAGCTACAACACTGGCATCTACCCTGCAATGTGGAAAATTGCTTAGTTATGTCCTGTGCAGAAAAAGCAGGACAAGTCCAATACGGCCAATTACCACCCCATCAGTCTACTCCCTAACATCAGCAAAGTGATGGAAGGGGTCGTCAACAGTGCTATCAAGCAGCACTTGCTCAGCAATAACCTGCTCACTGACGCTCAGTTTGGGTTCCGTCAGGGCCAATCAGCTTCTGACCTCATTATAGCCTTGGTCCAAACATGAACAAAAGAGCTGAGCTCAAGATGTGAGGCAAGAGTGACAGCCCTTGACATCAAGGAAGCATTTGACCAAGTTTGGCAAAACTGGAGTCAACGGGAATCAGGGGAAAATTCTTCACTGGTTGGAGTTGTACCTAACAAAAAGGAAGATGGTTGTGGTTATTGGAGGTCAATCATCACAGTCCCAGGACATTACTGCAGGAGTTCCTCCTAGACCCAACCATCTTCAGCTGCTTCATCAATGACCTTCACTCCATCATAAGGTCAGAAGTGGGGATGTTCACTGATGATTGCACAATGTTCGTGATTGGTCAGATACTGAAGCAGCACATGTCCATATGCAGCAAGACCAGGACAATATCCAGGCTTGGGCTGATAAGTGGCAAGTAACATTCGTGCCACACAAGCACCAGGCAATTACCATCACAAACAAGGGAGAATGTAACTATCTCCCCTTGATGTTCAATGGCATTACCATCGCTGAATCCCACACTATCAACATCCTGGGTGTCACCATTGACCAGAAACTGAACTGGGCCAGCCACAAAAATGTTTTGCATACAAGAGCAGGTCAGAGGCTGGGAATTTTTCAGTGAGTAACTCACTTCCTGACTCTCCAATGCCTGTCCACCATCTACAAGGCTCAAGTCAGGAGTGTGATGGAAGACTCTCCACTTGCCTGGATGGGTGCAGCTCCAACAACACTCAAGAAGCTCGACACCATCCAGGACAAAGCAGCCCGCTTGATTCACACCCCATCCACCACCTTCAGCAATCACTCCCTCCACCAGAGATGTACAGTGGCAGCACTGTGTACATCTACAAGATGCACTGCAGCAATGCACCAAGGATCTTTAGACAGCACCTTCCAAACCCGCAACCGCCTCCAGGGCAGCAAATGCATGGAAGCACCACAACCTGCAAGTTCCCTCCAAGTCACCATCCTGACTTGGAACTATATCGCCGTTCCTTCACTGTCGCCGGATCAAAATCCTGGAACTCCCTTCCTAACAGCACTGTGGGTGCACCTACCTCACATGGACTGCAGCGGTTCAAGAAGGCAGCTCACCACCACCTTCTCAAGGGCAATTAGGGATGGGCAATAAATGCTGGCCTAGATAGAGATGCCTGTATCCCCCAAACAAATAAAATAAAAGTTCAGGTTTTCATATGGGGAAGCCCTTAATTGGCATTGAGATGGGTTTCCTAGCCCTTTGAACAACTGGGGGTGGGAATGGAGGCAGGTCAGGTAAAGAGTGGGACTCATTTAGACTCCCGCGGTAACCATCACTGAGACTGCTGGTTGTCAAAAGGATAGTACATATGGTTATGCCAAAGTCATCCACTGCATCAGATGGAAGCGAGATGTCACAAGGGAGCCAAAGGCCTGGTACCTGGGGCAGGGCAACCCCTCACTTTAACCATGCCAACCTGGATGTAATGTTGGAGGCCACGAGGGAGCGGATGGAGGTCCTTTTCCTGGAGAGTAGCAAGAGTAGGCCACCTTGTCATGCAGCAGGGGTACCTCTCTCTCTGGGTCATCTCCTTCTGTCTCCCCTTCTTCTACTTCCTAAGCCTGCTCCTCCCCTGATGAGATGTCTCCTTCCAGGGCCTCATCATCCTCAAGCCCACACCTCTTTGGAAGGCCATGTAATGGAGAGTGCAGCAGACCACCACAATGACCGAGAGCCTTGCAGGAAGGTATTGGAGGGTGCCACCTAATGGGCCCAGGCACAGGAATCGCATCTTTAGAAGCCCCATGGCCTGCTCAGTAGTTGTCCTACTGAACAGGTGGAATTGCTTGTAGCACCTCTGTACCTCTGTCTGGGGCTCCTGTAGAGTGGTCAATAGCCATCTCTTCAAAGATTAGCTCTTGTCCGTGAGGATCCATCCACATAAATTGGGAGTTGGAGTGAAGATCTGAGGCAGCCTGGACTGGCAGAGGATGAAGGAGTCATAGCCGCTTGCCAGGAAAGCAAGGCACACATAGAGGAAGCTTCTTCTGGTCATAGTCATTGAAGGAGTGTTAGCCCTTCCTGTTGATGGATCTCACTGGCTAGTCACTGTGTGCCTTGATGGCCACATGGGTGCAATCGATGGTGTCCTGCACCTGGAGGAATCCAATGATGGAGACAAAACCCAATGCTCTCTTTCCCTGTGAGGCCTTGTCTGTCATGAAATGAATGTGCTGTCCAGCTCTGGCAAAGAGGGTATCAATGACCTGCAAGATGCAGTGGCGTGTACCCATTTTGGAGATGCCACGAAGCTTGGAAGAAGCCAGAAGCAAAGAAGTTCAAGCATGCAGTTACTTTGATGGCCATTGGTAGCACATTGCAATCAGTGCTGTGAGGTGCAATGTCTTTGGTGATATGGGCATAGATGTCTATGACCACCTGCCTAGAGTGTGTCATTCTCCTGTGGCACTGGTTCTCGGCCACCTCCATGTAGCTCCATCTGTGGCGGAACATCCTGTGTTGAGGCTATGGCCTCCATTGCCTTCCTGCCACTCTTTTCTCTCTCGTGCCCTCCTGATGCCCAGGATTCTGCTCTTCCTGCGGAGGGTGTTACCGCTCATTGCCACTGGTTCCAAACTCTGACAGTTGTACCCTCATTAACAGCTGCAGCCTTCCTTCTGGGCAGGTGGCAACCCAATTGTTCTTGCTAGTCTTGCCCTGTTCTTCTGCCCCGGCAATACCAGATGGCATGATGGTCCCATTCAATCTCCAAGTGCTGAGTTCCCGCTCTCCCTGCCACCTACACAGCACTAAGGGCACCTCCTTACCAAATTCCAAGTCCCACTTTGTGCTGCTGACCCACTTATGGAGCCAGGGTGGTGCCCTCAGGCACCCTTGACTGGCTCCCCACTCTGTACCCACCTCCCTTCAGTTGATTAGAAGTTGACAGTTCCTGAAAACTGCGCACCCCTTTAAATATTTCACCCTCCTGCTCCAACAAGTTCTTAACAAACTTTTCAACTAATTTGATTGGCCTCAATGGGGAAGAGATCAGGTTCTTTTTGCCCCTCCCACCACCCTGATTATCATGGTAGGCACTGGGAACGGTGTCCTGTAACTGACACACCAGCAGACATCCGTATTTTTGGGGCCCTGCCCCCGCCTCCATTCCTGACTTTAGAGGGCGGAAAATTCAGCCCATAGGATCTTTTATCTCCACCTGAACAGTAAGACAGGACTTCAGTTTAATATCTCATCCAAATTATGGCATTGGCAACAGCGCAGCACTCCATCAGAGGGAGAATTCATTACATGCCAGTGTAGATTAGCTCATGTTCAGTCTTAGATTTCTGGCAAGGCTCCCCTCTTGACCTTCCTCTTATTTGACCGCGACAGGGTTTATTCTTTTTTAAACAATGGATGTGTTTACCACTTCAGTGAGTGTTATGCCTTTTACCCTTTGTTATGATCATAAAAGAACCAATCCAACAGGTTTTCTTGAGTTTAAACAAAAAAATGAGTTTATTATACTTAAAAATCTAAATCCAATCTAAATAAAATAACAAAATTATGCTACACATTCACTCACACGCTCACACGAGAATCACACGCACACAAATAGATTACAGAGTGATGAGGGGTAGATTTATGGTTGAAATCGAGCCCAGAATTAATAAAAATCAATACACATTCTGTAGGGTTGGGTGATTCTGTTGTCTTCTGGCTGAAGTTGTGTTCTTGAACTCTTTGGCTTGTAGAAGTACACTTTGTGTCTGGCTCATCTTGTTCAGCATTTTGTTGGAGGCAGAATTGTAGGTAACTTTCTTCCCCTGGTAGATCGGCAGCTAAGCTTCGCACACCCACCAGGCCTTCTGGATAGAGAGGCAGAGAGAGAGAGAAAGAGAGACAGCCCTCCTGACTTCTGCCTGTCTGAGTCACTGGCTTGTCTCAGTGCATTCTCTGGTGCCTTCTAACGAGATTCAAGTTTAGGAATTTTCATCTCTCTCATTTGCCCTGTCAATGTTAATGTCCCAGGATGGCTTTGCATGTCTTGCTAATGAAAGCAGTCTTGGGTAGTTGAATCAAGCCATTGTTTTGGGTACAGGCTCATCAGACATGTGTCTCCGCATTGACGCCTTAGAATGTGGAAGGTATTCAAATGTAAATTGTGGTGGCCATCTTGGCTGCCAGCTTTTTAAAAAGTTAACTATAGGATTCCAGCTCCTTTTGTTTCATTAAAAGTTTAATGTAGGTTTCCAATCGATGACTTAAAAAATCTTCCTTTGGCATAGCAGGTATTCTTGACAATAATCAAAACCATACTTAGTTAGTATAAGACTTACTGCATGTACTTATATTTCATTTCTCCTGTTGTAAGTTCACCCTAATAAGAATTGAATAGATTCCACATGAGAGGAAACATCTCTCCTCTGGAGTGTAATATGAAGGATAGATCTTCCAGAATGTTCTGGTCTGATATATGTGACGACCATCTGGAGATCAATGTAACTTGTGAACAAGACCATGTTTGCAAAAACAAAATACTATGGATTCTGGAAATCTGAAATGAAAACAGAAAATGCTGGAAATACTCAACAAGTCTGGCAGCATCTGTGGAGACAGAAGCAGAGTTAACATTTCAGGTCAATGAGCTTTCATCAGAACGATGTTTACAGTCTGAGTCCTTTTGCAAAAAAATATATCACCACATTGGAAAGGGACGCTATTGTCACAGCGAAATGCTTTGTCATTACATCCATCTACTAGCAGAGATACTTTAATGAATGAAATGTGATGGCAATTGAGCTTGCACTGAAAATAAAATAAAATACTTTGTTAAAAATACGTAATGATGGGAATTGGATGGTGCAGTGTGTTATGACGATCAAAAGCAAGATGCATTTATATAGCGCCTTTCACAAATCTCGGGACACCTCAAAGCACTTTACAGCCAATGAAGTACTTTTGAAGCATAATCACTGTTGTAACGTAGGAAACACAATGGCCAATCTGTACACAGCAAGGTCCCACAAACAGCAATGTGATAAAAACCTGTTTTGGTGATGTCAGTTGAGAGATACATATTGGCCAGGACATTGGGGAGAGCTCTCATGCTCTTCAAATAGTGCCATGGGATCTTTTACATCCACCTATTTTACATCCACCTGGGAGGGCAGATGGGGCCTCAGTTTAATGTTTCGTCCAAAAGACACCACCCCCGACAGCACAGCAATCCCTCAGTACAGCATTGAAGCACCAACTGGGATTTTGTACTTGAGCCTCTGGAGTGGGACTTCCTCTGGGTAGGCAACTTCAATCCAGCTCAAACAGCAACAGAAGCAACAACTTCCACTTCTGATGCACCATTAATTTAGAAAAATGTTCAGAAATTAGTCTGATGGAATGAAAATCTTCTCCTGTAATCAGTTTGGCAAACTCGACCCAGTTTTTAATGGCACAAATTGCCACGGTCACTCAGAAAGGATGGTTAGTTTTGGAAATTTCACAGTAAATATAACTCTGACGTTGAATTTTAAGGTTTTGGGACAGAGGTAGAGGTGAACTTTATTCTTCAATTAATGATACTCCACCAGTCTCAGAAGTTCTTCATGTTGACCTTGTGCTGGGTTAATATGAATAACAATAAGGGCACTGCAGATCCCACAGGTTAGCGAGGGCATGAAGTCCATTGACTAACACCTACTGATGAGTGTGTGCATGTCACTGGTGGAAGGTGAGAACAAGGTCTATGGTGCTCTCCATGAATGAGTCCTGGGGCTGACAACAACATCTGGAATGAAGTATAGACAATAGACAGTTAGGGGATTGAATAAATCCCAGCAGGAACACCCAAATGAAGAGCTGGGGCAGTGGTGGGGGGGTGAGGGGGAGCAGGAGGTGGGTGGTTGTAAGAGAAAGCCTGGTGACAATAAAGTCACTTTACTCTGAGTGAAACATTACTGGGAACGGCCAATAAACCTGGTGCATGGCTTCTCTGTGATCCAACATACCGCAGGCCAAAACTGGCTGCCTGTGAGGAATTAAATATGAGACTTTTCTCATTATTTAGACAGAATACTAACACTTTCATAGCATAGCTGACAGCAAAAACATCTGATACCATATCATAATTACAACTTCTATTTTGATTTTGATGCTGTCAGATACCCATTTGTCTCGAGGCTTCATGATCTGAGGGATTTGTTTTGCTAAATGAAACAATGAGTGTTTTTAGGTCAAACTGGAGTTGGCTTGTGGTTGGTCATTCAAAAAAGATTGTGTCCCAGTGGCATTATTGTCAAGCTGCCAACTTCATACAACTACGTTCATAGGTTTTCAGTAAGATTGGAGTCCTAATACTTGTCTTCAAGAGGCAAGCTGGCTATTGCCAACCAATTGCCAACTGCTGTTACAATGTGGGCTGTAAGTGCTACAACTGGAGTGTGTGATAGAGATTGGGAGTTAAATCAGACAACGATTAGTCCAACAATGTAGCAACTACAGCAATCTCACCACTAGGCAAAGGAAGACATATAGCAGCATAGAAACAGGAGTAGTCCATTCAGTCCCTCGAGCCTGTTCCACCATTCAATTAGGGGTGTGTGTAAAAGAACCCATGGCACTATTTTGAAAAACCTCAGGGGAGTTCTCCTGGTCAGTATTTATACCTCAATCAAACATAACTAGGACAAATCGTTTGGTCATTATCACATTGCTGTTTGTGGGAACTTGCTGTGTGAAAATTGGCTGCTGTGTTTCCTAAATTAAAACAGTTCTGGAGTTCAAAAATATTTCATTGGCTGCAAAGCACTCTGGGACATCCTGACGTTGTGAAAGGTGCTATGTAAAAGCAAGTCCTTTCTCTCTTTCTTTCCCCCACATCCCTTCCGTTCGGTACATACCGCTCATCAACCAACTTAAACATTCACTCCCTCCACCACCATCCACCATGCACAGTGGCAGCAGTGTGTACCATTTACAAGAAGTACTGCAGCAACTCACCATGCCTCCTTCAACAGCACCTTCCAAACCTGCAACCTCTACCACCTAGAAGGACAAGGGCAGCAGACATGTGGGAATACCATCATCTGCAAGTTCTCCTCCAAGCCACACGCCATCCTGACTTGGAAATACATTGCCGTTCTTTCACTGTCACTGGGTCAAAATCCTGGAGCTGCCTTCCTAACAGCACGGTGGCTGTACCTACACCACATGGAATGCAGCAGTTCAGGAAGGCAGTTCACCACCACCTGCTCAAGGGCAATTAGGAATGGGCAACACATGCTGGCCTTGCAAGCGATGCCCACATCCCATGAAATGAATAAAAAATAAAAAAATATTCCAAAGGTCATGAAAGGCACTACATAAATGCAAGTCTTTCTTTCATGGCAGTTTACCCGAGTCAGCTTCCTCGATTTGCAAGGGTTGAAAGGGTCCTGTGTACGTGTGTTAATGTAACACAAATATATTGCAAAAACGTCATCTGTACAAAAGGTGTCTGCATCAAATTAGGTTTATTGCAAATTGGACCCTGCAGGTGGGATATCGGGATGGAGGAAATCACTTCCAGGAAAACAGCTCTAGCTGTCTCTTTCAATTTGTTCACTGAGCTGTACAAAATAACAGGCAGTTTGAAGCAACAGTAACAGTATTTTACTTCAGTGCGTCACTGCTTCCTTCAGAGGCACATACAGGTTTGGGAGTATTTATTGTAAGATAAACCCAGTAAAATAAGTGGCAAGCAGTAAAGGCTGCAATGCAGTCAGGTTATATTGTTCCTTTGTAAAAGGAAATATAAATACTGGTTCGTTCAGAAGAAAATCTTTATCAATGCATGATTATTAAATCTGGATATTTGGGTGAAGGGTCAAAGTGTAGAGTGCAAGAGGCCACCATAAATAAAAGAGAAAAGCTAAGATTTCCATTTATGTAGGACTTTATCACATCTCACAAAAGTATTTCAAAACACTACACATCAAATGATTACTTGGACGTGCAGTGTCTGTCATTATGCAGGCAACTAGAAACAAAACTGAAAAGGCAGCAGCTACATTGCTGACGGTACTACAAATATTAATCTGTGCACCTTCATCGCGGTGTCAGTTTGGGTAAAACCCAACATTCGCATGAGAGAAACTTTTGCTAACATTCTGAGGTAAACATTCCTACCAGGTAGAGTTTTCACCTCAGCTACTGCCAGAACCAACAGCACTGAAACTAGAAACCAGCAGCAACAGAGCAAGAAATGGATCTTCAGCATAATTAGCATTCTCCTTCCCATGGAACCATAGAACCAGAGAACAATTATGGCACAGAAGGAGGCCATTCAGCCCATTGTGTCCATTCTGACCGGAACAAAAAAACAAGCGGCAAAATCTAATCCCACCTTCCAGCACCTGGTCCATACCCTTGCAGGTTACAGCACTTCAGGTGCATTTCCAGGTACCTTTTAAAAGAATTGAGGGTTTCTGCCTCCACCACCATTCCTGGCAGTGAATTCCAGACACCCACCACCCTCTGGGTGAAAAAGTTTTTCCTCATGTCCCCTTTAATCCTTCTACCAATTACCTTAAATCTGTGCCCCTGGTAACTGACCACTCCACTAGGAAAAACAGGTCCTCCCTGTCTACTCTATCTTTGCCCTTCATAATTTTGTACACCTCTATTAAGTCACCCCTCAGCCTCCTCTGTTCTAAGAAAAACAACCCTTGTCTTTCCAATCTTCCCTCATAGCTGCAGCTTTCAAGCCCTGGCAACATTCTTGTAAATCTCCTCTGTACTCTCTCTAGAACAATTATGTCCTTTCTGTAATGTGGTGACCAGAACTGTACGCAATACTCCAACTGTGGCCTAACCAGCATTTTATACAGTTCCAGCATTACATCCCTGCTTTTGTATTCTATACATCGGCCAATAAAGAAAAGCATTCCATATGTCTTCTTCACTACTCTATCTACCTGTCCTGCCACCTTCAGGGACCTCTGGACATGCAATCCTAGGTCTCTCACTTCTTCTACCCCTTTCAATATCCTCCCGTTTATTGTGTATTCCCTCGCTTTATTTGCCCTCCCCAAATGCATTACCTCATACATCTCTGGAATGAATTCCATCTCCCAATTTTCCGCCCAAACCATCGATATCACTCAGGAGTCTACGGCTATCCTCTTCACTATCAACTGCATGCCAATTTTTGCATCATCAGCTAATTTCCCAATCATGCCTCCCACATACGAACATACAAATTAGGAGCAAGAGTAGGCCACGCGGCACAGCGAGCCTGCTCTGCCATTCAATAAGTTCATGGCTGAACTGATTACTCCACTTTTCCTTCCAACCCCTTGCTTATCAAGAATCTATCTACCTCTGCCTTAAAAATATTCAAAGACTCTGCTTCCACTGCCTTTTGACGAAGAGAATGCCAAAGACTCACGACCCTCTAAGAGAACAAATTTCTCCTCATCTCTGTCTTCAATGGGAGACCCCTTATTTTTAAACAGTGACCCCTAGTTCGAGATTCTCCCACAAGGGGAAACATCCTTTCCACATCCACCCTGTTAAGATTCCTCGGGATCTTACCTGTTTCAAGCAAGTCGCCTTTTACTCTTCTAAATTCCAGCGGGTACAAGCCTAGCCTATCCAATGTTTCTTCGTAAAACAGCCCACCCATTCCAGGTATTAGTATAATAAACCTTCTCTGTCCTGCCTCCAATGCATTTACATCCTTCCTTAAATAAGGAGACCAGTACTATAAAAAGTACTCCAGATGTGGTCTCACCAATGCCCTGTATAGCTGAAGCATAACCTTTCTACTTTTGTATTCAATTCCACTCGCAATAAATGATAACATTCTATTAGCTTTCCTAATTACATGCTGTACCTACATATTAACCTTTTGCGATTCATGCACTAGGACACCCAAATCCCTCTGCATTTCAGAGCTCTGCAATCCCTCACCATTTAGATAATATACTTCTTTTTTATTCTTCCTCCAAAAGTGGACAATTTCCCAATTTCCCACATTATATTCCATTTGCCAGGTCTTTACCTACTCACTTAACCTATCGATATCCCTTTGTAGCCCCCTTATGTTCTCATCACAAATTACTTTCTTACCTATCTTTGTGTCATCAGCAAATTTAGCAACCATACCTTCAGTCCCTTCATCGAAGTCATTTATATAAATTGTAGCAAGTTGAGGCCCCAGCACAGATCTCTGTGGCACACCACTCGTTCCTTCTTGCCAACCAGAAAATGACCTACTTATGCCTACTGTCTGTTTCCTGTTAGCTAGCCAATCTTCTATCCATGCCAATATGTTACCCCCTACACCATGAGCTTTTATTTTCTGCAATAACCTTTAATGTGGAACCTTATCAAATGCCTTCTGGAAATTGAAGTACAATACATCCACTGGTTCCCCTTTATCCACAGCACATGTAACTCCCTCAAAGAACTCCAATAAATTGGTTAAACATGATTTCCCTTTCACAAAATCATGTTGACTCTGCCTGATTACCTTGAATTTTTCTAAATGCCCTGCTATAACATCTTTAATAATTAGCTTCTAACATTTTCCCTAAGACAGATGCTAAGCTAATTGGCCTGTAGTTTCCTGCATTCTGTCTCCCTCTCTTTTGAATAAAAGAGTTACATTTGCTATTTTCCAATTTAACAGAACCTTCCTCAAATCTAGGAAATTTCAGAAAATTATAACTAACGCATCAACTATCTCACTAGCAACTTCTTTGAACACCATAGCGTGAAGTCCATCAGGATCCGGGGACTTGTCAACCCGCAGCTCCAACAATTTGTTCAGTATCACATCCCTGGTGATTGTAATTTTCTTGAGTTCCTCCCTCCCTTCCATTTCCTGACTTACATCTAATACTGGGATCTTACTTGTATCCTTAATAGTGAAGACCAATGCAAAATGTCTGTTCAATTCATCTGCCATCGACTTATGCCACATTTAAGTCCAAATCATTAATATATACCACAAACAGCAAGGGGCCCAACAATGAGTCCTGTGGAACACCACTGGAAACAGCTTTCCATCTGCAAAAATATCCGTGGACTACTACCCTTTCTTTCCTGTCCCTGAGTGAATTCTAGATCCCACTTGCACATTTCCCTGTATCTTTTTTTACTCATTCATGGGAAGTGGGCGTCACTGGTTATGCCAGCATTTATTGCCCATCCCTAATTGCCCTTGAGAAGATGATGGTGAGCTGCCTTCTTGAAGCGCTGCAGTCCATGTGAGGTAGGTACACCCACAGTGCTGTTAGGAAGGGAGTTCCAGGATTTTGACCCAGCGACAGTGAAGGAACGGCGATGTAGTTCGAAGTCAGGATGGTGTGTGACTTGGACGGGAACTTGCAGGTGGTGATGTTCCCATGCATCTGCTGCTCTTGTCCTTCGAGGTGGTAGAGATCGCGGGTTTGGAAGGTGCTGTCGAAGGAGCCTTGGTGCGTTGCTGCAGTGCATCTTGTAGATGGTACACACTGCTGCCACTGTGCGTCGGTGGTGGAGGGAGTGAATGTTTGCGGATGGTGTGTCAATCAAGCAGGCTGCTTTGTCCTGGATGGTGTTGAGCTTCTTGAGTGTTGTTGGAGCTGCACCCATCCAGGCAAGTGGAGAGTATTCCATCACACTCCTGACTTATGCACTGTAGATGGTGGACAGGCTTTGGGGAGTCAGGAGGTGAGTTACTCGCCACAGGTTTCCTAATCTCTGACCTGCTCTTGTAGCCACTGTATTTATATGGCTACCCCAGTTCAGTTTCTGGTCAATGGTAGCCCTTAGGATGTTGATAGTGGGAGATTCAGCGATGGCAATGCCATTGAATGTCAAGGGGAGATGGTTGGATTCTCTCTTGTTGGAGATGGTCATTGCCTGGCACTTGTGTGGCGCTAATGTTACCTGCCACTTATCAGCCCAAGCCTGGATATTGTCCAGGTCTTGCTGCATTTCTACACAGACTGCTTCAGTATCTGAGGAGTCACGAATGGTGCTGAACATTGTGCAATCATCAGCGAACATCCCCACTTCTGACCTTATGATTGAAGGAAGGTCATTGATGAAGCAGCTGAAGATGTTTGGGCCTAGGACACTACCCTGAGGTACTCCTGCAGTGATGTCCTGGAGCTCAGATAATTGACTTCCAACAACCACAACCATCTTCCTTTGCGCGAGGCATGACTCCAGCCAGCGGAGAGTTTTCCCCCTGATTTCCATTGACTCCAGTTTTTCTAGGGCTCCTTGATGCCATACTCGGTCAAATGCTGCCTTGATGTCAAGTGTAGTCACTCTCACCTCACCTCTTGAGTTCAGCTCTTTTGTCCATTTTGAACCAAGGCTGTAATGAGGTCAGTTGCTGAGTGAAACTGTCGGAACCCAAACTGGGTATCACTGAGCAGGTTATTGCTAAGCAAGTGCTGCTTGATGACACTGTTGATAACTTTGCAGATGATTGAGAGTAGGCTGATGGGGCGGTAATTGGCCGGGTTGGACTTGTCCTGCTTTTTGTGTACAGGACATACCTGGGCAATTTTCCACATTGCAGGGTAGATGCCAGTGTTGTAGCTGTACTGGAACAGCTTGGCTAGGGGCGCGGCAAGTTCTGGAGCACAGGTCTTCAGTACTATTGCCAGAATATTGTTAGGACCCATAGCCTTTGCAGTATCCTGTGCCTTCAGTCGTTTCCTGATATCACGCGCAGTGAATCGAATTGGCTGAATTCTGACATCTGTGATGCTGGGGACTTCAGGAGGGGGCCGAGATGGATCATCAACTCAGCACTTCTGGCTAAAGATTGTTGCAATTACTTCAGCCCTTTCTTTCGCACTGATGTGCTGGGCTCCCCCATCATTGAGGATGGGGATATTTGTGGAGCCACCTCCTCCAGTTAGTTGTTTAATTGTCCACCACCATTCATGACTGGATGTGGCAGGACTACAGAGCTTAGATCTGATCCGTTGGTTATAGGATCACTTAGCTCTGTTTATTGCATGCTCCTTATGCTGTTTGATATGCATGTAGTCCTGGGTTATAGCTTCACCAGGTTGACACCTCATTTTGAGGTAAGCTTGGTGCTGCTCCTGGTATGCCCTCCTGCACTCTTCATTGAACCAGGGTTGGTCTCCTGGCTTGATGGTAATGGTAGAGTGGGGGATATGTTGGGCTATGAGGTTACAGATTGTGGTTGAGTACAATTCTGCTGCTGCTGATGGCCCACAGCGCCTCATGGATGCCCAGTTTTGCATTGCTAGATCTGTTCGAAATGTATCCCATTTCACACGGTGATCGTGCCACACAACACAATGGACGGTATCCTCAATGTGAAGACGGGACTTCGTCTCCACAAGGACTGTGCGGTGGTCACTCCCGCCAATACAGTCATGGGCAGAAGTATCTGCGGCAGACAGATTGGTGAGAACAAGGTCAAGTATGTTTTTCCCTCGTGTTGGTTCTCTCACCACCTGCTGCAGACACAGTCTAGCAGTCCTTTTGGACTCGGCCAGCTCAGTCCGTAGTGCTACCGAGCCACTCTTGGTGATGGACATTGAAGTCCCCCACCCAGAGTACATTTTGTGCCCTTGCCACCCTCAGTGCTTCCTCCAAGTGGTGTTCAATGTCGTAAAGTACTGACTGATCAGCTGAGGGAGGGCAGTAGGTGGTAATCAGTAGGATTTTACCTTGCCCATGTTTGACCTGATGCCATGAGACTTCATGGGGTCCAAAGTCAATGTTGAGGACTCCCAGGACAACTCCCTCCCTACTATAGACCACTGTGCCACCACCTCGCTGGGTCTGTCCTGCCGGTGGGACAGGACATACCCAGGGATAGTGATTGCAGTGTCTGGGATATTGTCTGTCAGGTATGATTCCGTGAGTATGACTATGTCAGGCTGTTGCTTGAATAGTCTGTGGGACAGCTCTCCCAATTTTGGCACAAGCCCCCAGATGTTAGTAAGGAGGACACTGCAGGGTTGACAGGGCTGGGTTTGCCGTTGTCATTTCTGTTGCCTAGGTTGATGCCGGGTGGTCCGTCCGGTTTCATTCCTTTTTATTGACTTCATAGCGGTTAGGTACAACTGAGTGGCTTGCTAGGCCATTTCAGAGGGCATGTAAGAGTTAACCACATTGCTGTGGGTCTGGAGTCACATGTCGGCCAGACCAGGTAAGGACAGCAGATTTCCTTCCCTAAAGGAGTTTCATTTCCCATGGGCTTTCATTTTACTGATCAGTCTGCCATGCGGGATCTTGTCAAATGCCTTACTAAATTCCATGTAGACCACATCCACCGCACTACCCTCATCAATCCTTCTTGTTACTTCCTCAAAAAACTCAATTAAGTTAGTAAGACATGACCTTCCTCTAACAAATCCATGCTAACTATCCCTGATTAATCCGTGCCTTTCTAAGCGGCAGTTTATCCTGTCCCTCATAATTGATTCTAACAATTTACCCACCACCAATGTCAGACTGACCGGTCTATAATTATTTGGCCTATCCCTCACAACCTTTTCAAACAATGGTACAACGTTCACAGACCTCCAATCGTCTGTTACCTTGCCTGTATCTAGTGAGGATTTGAAGACGATCCTCAATGCATTCACTATTTCCTCCCTGGCTTCCTTTAACAACCTGGGATGTAATCTGTCCGGCCCTGGTGATTTATCCACTTTCAAGGATGCCAGACCCTCTTGTACTTCCTCTCTCCTGAAGGGGTGGTAGAGGCAGGAACCCTCAGAACATTTCAGAAGTATTTAGATGAGCACTTGAAACGCCATAGCATACAAGGCTATGGGGCAAGTGCTGGAAAATGGGATTAGAATAGATCAGTGCTTGATGGCTGGCACAGACACAATGGACCAAAGGGCCTGTTTCTGTGCTGTCTTACTCTATGACTCTATGACTCTCATTATGCTTATCATATCTAATATTTCACACATCGCCTCTTTGACTACACTGTCTACATCAACCCTCTCCTTTGTGAAGACAGAGACAAAAAACTCGTTAAGAACCCTGGCCACATCTTCTGCATCCAAGCATATGTTCCCTTGTACATCTCTGATAGGCCCTACCCTTTCCTTAGTTATCCTCTTGCTCTTAGCGGAGGGGTCAATAACCAGGGGGTATAGATTTAAGGTAAGGGGCAGGAGGTTTAGAGGGGTTTTGAGGAAAACATTTTTCACTCAGAGGGTGGTTGGAATCTGGAACGCACTGCCTGAAGTGGTGGTAGAGGCAGGAACCATCACAACATTTAAAAAGTGTTTCGATGAGCGCTTGAAATGCCATAGCATACAAGGCTATGGGCCAAGTACTGGAAAATGGGATTAGATTAGTTAAGGCATGATGGCCGGCACAGACACAATGGGCCGAAGGGCCTGTTTCTGTGCTATATAACTCTATTCCTCTGTGAGTTAACAGAAGGATGTAATGACAAAGTATTTTGCCAGGACAATAGCATCCCCTTAAGATTAGAAGCCATTTCCAATGTGTTATGACGCCTTTCTGCAGAGAGACCCAGTCTATAAACATCATCTTCAGCATAAGTTACATTGATCTCCAGATGGTCATCACATATATAAGGCCAGAACATTCTTGAAGATCTATCCTTCAGCTTGCAGGCCACAAGAGATACGTTTTCTGTCATGTGGGATCCATTCAATGCTTATTAGGCTGAACTTACAACAGAAGAAATGGAGGAAAAGCAGCATTGGTAAAAAAGATGATTTGATTGTTATATTGCTGTTTGTGGAACCTTGCTGTGCACAAATCAGCTGCCGCATTTCGCACATCACAACAGTGTGCACCCTTCAAAATAAAAGTTCTTTGTTAGCTAGCGCCCTGAGGTTGTGAAAGGTGTTTTATAAATGTATCTTGCATTCTTTTCTTTATTAATTTATGACTCACGATTAGAGAACAAAAGACCACTATATGCTAACTGTAGTGTAAGTTGTAAAGGGTTAATACCGAAGACAGTGAGAGAGACCCCTCCCACTGTACAAGCAATGATGTAACAGTCACATGTGATAGGCTTAGAGGAAGGTATAGCAGCACAAAGGATGCTAGCTTAGGTGGCTTGCAGAGAGTGTATATAGTCACCGTAAATAATGAAGAGGTGTTAGTTAACCTTTACCAGAGTCTAAGACTTTCTCTAGAATGCCCTACAACACTCCTAATACAAACCCAACAATTCAACTTTGTTTTTTTTTAATCCCTTTATGACTTATGATTATGGAAAGAAGGACCACTATGTGCTAACAACTCCCTTCATCAGGTACAGACCCAACCATCTTCAGCTGCTTCATCAATGACCTTTGCTCCAAAGAACAGAAGTGGGGATGTTCGCTGACAATTGCACAATGTTCAGCACCATTCGCAACTCTTCAGATACTGAAGCAGTACATCTGCAGCAAGACCTGGACAACATTCAGTCTTGAACTGATAAGTTGCAAGTTACATTTGCACCATGCAGATGCCAGACAATGACCATTTCCAATAAGAAAGAATCCAACCACCTCCCTTTGACATTTAATGGCATTACCATCACAGAATCTGCCAGCATCAACATCCCCGGGGTTACCATTGACTAGAAGCTGAACTGGACCAGTTAGAAAGTACTGTGTCTACAGGAGCAGGTCAGAGGCTGGGAATTCTAAGGTGCGTAACTCACTTCCTGTCTCCTCAATGCCATCTACAAGGCACAAGTCAGGAAGTGTGATGGAATACTCTCCACTTGCCTGGATGGGTGCAGCTCCAACAACACTTAAGATGCTCAACACCATCCAGGACAAAGCAGCCCGCTTGATTGGCACCCCATCCACCACCTTCAACATTCACTCCCTCTACCACTGACACACAGTGGCAGCAGTGTGTACCATCTACAAGATGCGCTGCAGCAATACACCAAGGCTCCTTAGACAGCACCTTCCAAACCCACAACCTCTACCACCTAGAAGGACAATGGCAGCAGATGCATGGGAACACCACCACTTGCAAGATCTCCCCCAAGCCAAACACCATCCTGACTTGGAACTATATCACCCTTCCTTCATTGTCGCTGAATCACAATCCTGGAACTTCATTCCGAACAACACTATGGAACTGCAATGGTTCATGAAGGCAGCTCACCACCACCTTCTCAAGGGCAATTATGGATGGCCAATAAATGTTGGCCTTGCCAGCGAGGCCCATATCCCATTAAAGAATTTTAAAAACTACTGAAAGCTGTAATGGATGTTACAGTAGAACTTTACAATATAGAAGGAGCATAACAACATTCTGCAGAAAGAAATTGTTTCTAACCTCTATCTCCCGGTAGCTCTTTGCAGAAATTTAAAGGCCCTGAAGCTGCTGTGGAAAAGCCTTTGATCCAACCTGGAGTCATCCTGGAGTCATCCTGGGGCCAACCTGGAGTCACCCTAGATTTACCTTGGAGTAATGGGTTCCAATTTGTACTTGCTGTCTTGAGCAGGTGACAAGGACAGCTGTCCGGAACCAACTGGGTCCTTTTTAACATTTTTATTGCATACAATTTTTATTGGGCGGCCTGAGCAAGAAGCAGCAGTGAGTTTTCTGCCAGCCCATCGCAGCAGCCAGGAGGATCACAGAATCACAGAATCATTACAGTGCAGAAGGAGGCCATTTGGCCCATCATGTCCACACTGGCAGGGGCCAGAAGAGGCCTCAAAAAAAGGTGAGCTTGCATTTCTTTTTCTATTACTTTCACCGTGGGGCCTGCTGGAGCAGGAGAGCTCCTCCAAGCTGCAGAAATGAAACTTAGACCTCCCTTGCCACAATCTTGCTCCTCCCTTGTATAGCTTTGAACCTGAAAAGCCTGCCTCTTCCAGCATTGAGACTTCAGGGTCATAATGGTCTCCAAATGTTACTGTGTCTTCTCCTCCAAAATATCTAGCACTCTGAAATTCAATGCTTACGTTGCCATCCTACAGTTCACCAAAGAGATTTCTCCTTTAACGACTTTGTTCCAGTCTGCCTCCTGCCTCTCGTCTTTTACAGCAAATTAATTCGATGTGGGAATGAAGCCAATCCGGACCTGACCCCTGAAATTCCATGATGCTTCTCCTGGTATCTGTATAGGATGGTATCTATAAGGATGTAAAGTTTTTATACTGAATACAGTGAGAGAAACCCCTCCCACTGTATGAGCAATTAAGGAACAGTCAAATGAGATAGGCTTGAGAAGAAGAAGGTATAGTAGCATGAAGCTTAGGTGGCTAGCAGAGTGTATATAGTAACTGTAAATAATAGAGTTGTTAGCTAACCTTTACCGGAGTCTAAGACTTTCTCTAGAATGCCCTACAACACTATTAATACAAACCCAACAACTCAACAATATCCTGCTGTAACTCCAGCAGGAAATGTGCGGAACCCCTTAAAAGGTGGTCCTCCATCATTTATCTGGGGTTTCACCGATCTCCCAACAATATATCTGCAGGATACCAAAGAACCGTGGCAGAAAATTATGGCCAATCTTTGCAGCTCACTGTTAATCCCTGTTTAATAAGCATTTACGAACACTAGAAAAGCATTAAAGCCCAGTTGTGCATGACAAATATTTACGCCTACACACAATTTTAAGAGCACAGTCAAAAGTTAACACCCACTCCATTAGTTCCCACTCAAGCGCAACAAGTATCTATACTTGCTGTACCGTACACGACAAATTAAAACCACAGGGAATGTTTGATTGTAAATGTGCCATTCTGGTCAATGCAGAGAAACAAACCAAGTCCTTCCTCTAAGCAAAGAAAATAAAAGACAGAAAGAGCAATAGTTCCAATAAAACTTTAGTTGCAAATGTCTTATCATTATAATAGAGCCATTTAACATGCACCATCAATACGGACATGATTCAGTTTTCTAACAGCTTTCTTTCACTTTAAGCAAGGGTAGAGGAAGCAATGCTGAATCTCTGATGTGGTAATGTTTCATAGCCGTGGATGGATGTTCCATAACACACAGAGCGGCAGGACTCTTGAAGACCACAGGTGAAAGGGATGTTTGGGGGGTGGGGGTGGTTTGCACACACGGGCCCCTCCCTTCAAATATTCTCAACAGGGGAGTTTTAAATTGTCTCTTTTTAAGAGAATGAAAGATGAGGCAAGCACCGTTAAATCTGACTTTTAGACAAACGGGGAGTAATTTTAACTTGAGGCACTAGTTTAAAATAGGCAATGTCAAATTAACCAGCTGTTATACACCCTGTCCAATTCTCTGTTACATTGAGGTCAAGGGAGGGGTAAATCGGACAGGGAGGATAATGGGCAGTTAATTCAGTACCTCAGCCTAGGTTGGATTTTTTTCTTGGTACCCCCCAATTTCTGGATGGTGCTGGAGCAAGTAGAGGATAGAAAATGGACCCGTTACACCAGATTCCTACTTACCTTTTTACCAGGCCCATTTTCTGGCATCACCTGGTGTAGTAATGTTATCATTGGCAGTCTGGGATGGCCTTGTGGCATAAAAGTTCAGCATTGTTATGACTTTGGTGGTCATATTTAAATGAGGCGGTAGTGGCTTGCTAATGTCACACATCCCATTTCTATCCTTGTTGCCTTGGTTATACTGGCTGCTAATCACACTGGAACAAAGCAAACACCTATCGCCATTACGGAGTAAGTAATGGCAGATATGGATTTAAAGGGCCCAAGCAGCTTTAGTGAAACGACTCAGGCATTTTGACTTATGTTTTCACTGTTAACAACTGGTTGACCATTTAATTTCTGCCTTCTAATATGGGGCTAATATTCCCCACTACCCACCCCACACTAACTGCAATTTCACAGAGCTTTCTCATTGGGAATGCCCTTGCACTCCCCACTTTCAGAGGAAGAAGGAGCTAAACAACTCCCTCATCTGCATTATTTGGTCAGAAGCCACTCTAGTGATGCTTCCGAAAAAAAACCCGGGGTGGGGCAGTTCTGTGCACCTGCAGCAGATCTTGGAGATATTGCACCATGATGCCTGTGCCCTTTAAATACTGCAGCAGCATCCCATTTGCCCTACTCTCCAGTGTGGCGATCTGTCAAGCAGAGACTGTAATACTTCTGAGAGTCCACCCAAGATATTCAAATGAAGCTGACCCCAAATAATGTGGGGGATCAGCACTGAGTCAGTCAGACAACAACAATTTGCATTTATGCAGCTCCCTTAATGTAGTAAAACGTCCTAAGTCATTTCACAGGAGTGATTATCAGACAAAATTTGACACCGAGCCACATAAGGAGATATTTGGACAGACGACCAAAAGTTTGGTCAAAGAGGTAGGTTGTAAGGGACAACTTAAAGGAGGAGAGAGAGGTGGAGATGCAGAGAGGTTCAGTGAGAGAATTCCAAACAGTTGTAAGTCACACTTCCAGCTGCTGGAAAGGAAGGTCCAGGTTACTGGATAAGGTAAGAAGTGGATTGCTGAAACATTTTGCTCCAGCTTTCCCCAAGAATTATCATGTTAGCCAGATGTGTTGCAGTGTAAGTAGCTCAGCTGGCAATCCAGAGATGCTGCAACATAGAAATGGAAAGAACTTGTATTTATGTAGCTCCTTTCACGACCTCAGTCTCAAATTGCTTTACAGACAAAGAAGTACTTTTTTGAAGTGTCGTCACTGTTCTAATGTAGGAAACACAGCAGCCATTCCTCACACAGCAAGCTCCCAATGTTATAATGACCAGATAATCTGTTTTAGTAATGTTGATTGATGAATAAATATTGACCAGGACACTGGGGAGAATGCCTCTGCTCTTCTTCAGAATAGTGCAGTGGGATCTTCGACATCCACCTGAAAGGGCAGATGGTGCCTCAGTTTTAAGTCTCATTCGAAAGACACAGGGCTGCACTTTTAAAGCCGGGTGCAAGGGCAAGTATGATTTAAATATTGCATTCTTGGAGTTTGGCACTGGGACCTAACGCCTCTGGAACGTGATTCCATTTTTAAAGGGAGACTAGGAGACAGGGAATGGGCTGGATGCATAAGGGGATGATAGATAAGGGGAGGGGCTGATTAAAATACTGCAGAGACAAAAAGTAAAGCTCAGCTGCTTCTAACGTGTCACAGAGTGGCCATTGCTGCAGCTGTAAGACTTGACTTTTCTCAGTGGTGAGCAGCAGGAATCCGGAGAGGAGCATGAGCCTGCTGGCATCACTGGAGCAGCTGGGGTTGGCAGGGGAAGGCCTGGTGAGCACACAAACCTCAGCTGAGGGAATTCAGATGGCAACAGGCTACTCTGACATTGGACAGAGCAGCCAGGATGAACTGCTGCAGATGAAAAAGCAGGAAGCCAGAGAAGCACAGTAAAGGGTGGAAGTCGCTACACTAAACATCGGGTCTACCGTCCAAGAGTCTGTCATCTGCAAATGCCATAGGAGGCTGCGCCTATCCAGGTAGATGGTGTCGGACATTTGTGCTCTGATCCACAATGACCTGAGGCTTTGCAGCCCCATGGAAGTCCCCTACCTGTAGCTATCAAGGTCTCCGTCACCTTAAAGTGTTATGCAGCTGGATTGTTCCAGGGATTAGCTGTGGACCCAGGTGGCATGTCGCAGTCAGCATCTCACTAGGCCATCAGGCAGGTCACTGATGCCATTTTCAGAAGTTGCGGGGTCTACACCCACTTTGACACAGATGGGCCTGCACAGGCACAGAGGGCAATGGGTTTCACCTCCATCAATGGATTCCCACAGGTGGAGGGCATCATCGCTTGTGCCCATGTGACCAAGGCACCTAGCGATTGGTCAGAGATCCATCAACAAGAAGAGCTTCCACCCCCTCAATGTCCAACTGGTCTGCGACCACAACAAGAGCTTCCCCTACGTGTGCACTCGCTTTCCTGGCAGCTGCTGTGACTCTTTCGTCAATCCAGGCTGCCTCAGATCTTCACTCCAGCCTCTGAAGTGCATGGATGGATCCAAGAGGACAAGAGAAATCCCTTGAAGAGATGACCACTGACCCCTCTATGGGAACCTCAGACAGAGGCACAAGAGGCGTAACAGCCAAAGCCATCTGCTCAGTGGGCCAATCATTGAGCAGGCCATCTCTGACGATGTGATTCTGGTGCGTGGATTGGTCGGGTGGTGCCCTCCATTACCCTCCTGCAAGGTTCCTGGTCATTGTGGTGATCTGCAGCGCTCTCCATAACATGGCCCTCCAGAGAGAGGTGTGGACGTTGAGGACAGTGAGGCCCTGGAAGGAGACAGCACATGCAGGGAGGAGCAAGAAGTCAGAGAGGAGGAGCAAGACAGGGCAGAGGGGGATAACATTGAACAGAGACGTGGCCTCCTCCTGCCACCCTCTAGGAAGAGGACCTTCCTCCTCTCCCTCTAGGTCTCTGGCATTAGATCCAGGTTGGCATCGATAAAGCAAGAGTATGCCCTGCCCCTAGAGCCAGACCTCCAGTTCCACTGTGACATCTCACTTCCCTCTAGTGCAGTGGAAGGCAGATCTCTCCCTTAGGACAACCAGCAGCCTCAGTGATGGCTGCCATAGGAGTCTACATGAGCCCTACACTTGATCTGACCCACTGCCATTTTCAATCCCATTGGCTCTAAGTGGACAGGAAACCCATCGCCATATCAATTAAGGGCTTACTCGTTTGAAAATTGTAATCTGAATCAGCTTCCCATAGGAGGTAGTTTTCTGATCCAAAACCAGACCCGGTTCCTGTTTCCCATCTCCATATTGAAAATACAGCCCAACATCTCCAGCAAAGACTCAATTCTCACAAATCTTTCAGCCTTCCATTTCCCAAAGCATGATTAAGCACTCCAACAGTTTTACTCTCCAATAATAAATAATATTTCCTTTGTCAGTTTTGATCTTTTACTACTGATATGAGTTACGCTCCTGTCCTGTTTTAATCTGAAACTAATTTGCTATGAATACAACTCAAATACAAAAAGATGTAAATTATCATAGAAAATTAACTTCTCTTACTTTGCAACACAGAGCATTCTACTCTAGCATAGGCTGACCATCTTACTTCACCAAAAGCAATAACCTCCAATAGCTTAGAAATTACATTGGGTCATATTATTACACAAACATGATGGGCTGATCGTTCACAGATGGGGGTGGAGGTGGGGATCAGGAAAATAGGAGGAGATCACATTGGAGCATCTCCCCGATGTCTTCCCGCCACCGGGCAAATCTTCCACAGGTGCCTGGGAAGTGGGAACGGGAGACCGCTGGGCAGTGGGGGGCATCCAAATGAGACTGTTAAGGGGGCCATTAATGGTCTATTTTGAACAGCGATTTGAATTTTGTAGACGGCATGCAGGCCCTACAGAGCTTCAGCGGCTCACCAACTCAAATGAGGCAACAGCACAGCGAGAGGTAATTGTTGCCTGACACTGATGGGCATTCAGTTGTGCAGAGTTTCCAAGCAGGAAGGCTCAGTGCTGCCATTGGAAGGGAGCGTACCTTAAAGAGATTGCTGTGTGGAAGGACTGTTGCAAAGGCAAGTAACTGGAAGGTTTTCTCCCTGAAGCGAGGCCAGGAAAAGGGGGGTGAAACCCAATGAGCAGTGAAGGCTGGAAAGGGAAATGGGTGCCCTACACTCAGAGATTGCCTCTTCCAGTCAGGAGGAGAGGGAGAGAGAGAAACATCAGCAGCCACATGGGAACAGGCTGCAGCGGGAAGAGGAGCACCAGCAGCATAACGCTGTACTGGCATGCACACGCGGAGCTGTAAGGCAGGCAAATGCTCAAAGAAGGCAATACCCAGTACACAGGGTCTACAGACAAAAGGCTCAGCCTCATGAAGCTGTTGGAGCACTCAGTGTCTCTGAAGACTGTGTGTATCAAGGCAGATGGGTCGCTGACCTATGCAGAATGCTAGAGGAGGAGTTGAGGGCACTGGGATGTGGTGGGCACCCATTGCCTCTGACGGTGAAGGTGACCGTGGTGCTCAACTTTTGCGCTACAGGCTCTTTCCAGGGATCAGCTCGGGACCTTTGTGTGATCTCTCAGTCAGCGTCCCATTATTGTATCAGGCAGGTGACAGATGCATTGCTTCGAGGAAGAGGAGTACAAAAATTTCCAGACTGATAATGCAAGTCAGGCTGAGAGGGCAATCAGCTTCGGCACCATGGCAGATTCCCTCAGGTTGAAGGGGTCATCAAGGCTCCTCAGACCAGACATATGATTACGTCAACAGGAAGGGATTGCACTCCCTCAATCTGTAGATGCTGTGCGACCACTGCAAAAGGTTCCTGCAAATGTGCACTCAGTTCTCAGGAAGTTGCCATGACTCTTTCATTCTGGTACCTTAATTGTTCACTCCACCAGAAAGCCTTCATGAATGGATCCTGGGTGACAAGATGTATCCACTGAGGACATGGCTACTGACACGGGTGCAGTATCCCTTCATGAGGTTCATACAACTGCAGCCAGCTAAATACAAGAGCGACCATTGAGCAGGCAATTGGCCTTCTGAAAATGCATTTCAGATGTTTAGACCACTTTGGGAGTGCTCTCCAATACAGACCCTCAACGGTCTCCCATATCATGTTGATGTGCTGCACTCTGCACAACCTGGCACAGCAGAGAGGAGATGAAATGACGCTGGATGATTCTCTTGAGTGCACCGCCTCCTCTGATGAGGAGGACTAGGGGGAAGCGGCACAGTGGCGCAGTGGTTAGCACCGCAGCCTCACAGCTCCAGGGACCCGGGTTCGATTCAGGGTACTGCCTGTGCGGAGTTTGCAAGTTCTCCCTGTGTCTGCGTGGGTTTCCTCCGGGTGCTCCGGTTTCCTCCCACATGCCAAAGACTTGCAGGTTGATAGGTTAATTGGCCATTATAAATTGCCCCGAGTATAGGTAGGTGGTAGGGAAATATATAGGGACAGGTGGGATGTGATAGGAATATGGGATTAGTGTAGGATTAGTATAAATGGGTGGTTGATGGTCGGCACAGACTCGGTGGGCCGAAGGGCCTGTTTCAGTGCTGTATCTCTAAACTAAACTAAACTAAACTAGACCCAGCAGATAATGGTCATACACAGGGGACGGCAATGGCTGCAACTATTGTCAGGCATGTAAGGGAAACCCACGTCTCCCTTATCCACACTAGAGTCAGCTGAGACTAGAGTGTTGAAAGAGATGGCGACAGAGATAGTAGATGCATTGATGACCATCTTTCATAATTCTATAAATTCTGCAAAGGTACCTGCTGATTGGAAGGTTTCAAATGTAGCCTCACTGTTTAGGGAGGGAGAGAGAAAATGGGGAACTGCAGACCTGTTAGCCAGATGTCGATAGTAGGGAAAACACTAGAATCTATTAAAAATAATGTGATTACTGGACACTTAGAAAATAATGGTCTGATTGGGCAGTGTCATCATGGAATTATGAAGGGGAAATCATATTTGACAAACTTGTTAGAGTTTTTCAGGATGTTACTAGCAGAGCGGATAAGGGGAACCAGTGTATCTGGTGTATTTTGAATTTCAGAGGCTTTTGATAAAGTCCCACATCGGAGCTTACTAAGCAAAATTAAAGCACATGGGATTGGGGGTAATATACTAGCATGGATTGAGGATTGAGTAACAGACAGAAATCAGAGAGTAGGAATAAATGGGCCATTTTCAGGTTGGCAGACTATGACCAGTGAGGTACCGCAAGGATCAATGCTTGGGTCCAGCTATTCACAAATTATATCAACGATTTGGATATGGGAACCAATTGTAATATTTCCAAGTTTGTGGTTGACACTAAACTTGGTGGGAATGTGAGTTGTGAGGAGGATGCAAAGAGGCTTCAAAGGGATTTGGACAGGCTGAGTGAGTTGGCAAGAACATGGCAGATGGAATGTAATGTGGATAGGTGTGAGGTTATCCACTTTGGTAGGAGGAACGGAGTTGCAGAGTATTTCTTAAATGGTGAGAGATTGGAAAGTGTTGATGTCCAAAGGGACCTAGGTGTCCTTGTTCATAAGTCACTGAAAGCTATCATGCTGGTGCTGCAAGCAATTAGGAAGGAAAATGGTATATTAGCCTTTATTGCAAGAGGATTTGAGTATAGGAGCAAAGAAGTCTTGCATCAATTGTATAGAGCATTGGTGAGGCTGCACCTGGAATATTGTGTGCAATTCTGGTCTCCTTGCCTGAGGAAGGATATACTTACCATAGAGGCAACGCAGCAGAGGTTCACCAGACTGATTCCCAGGATAGTCCTATGAGGAGAGATTGAGAAGACTAGGCCTGTATTCTCTGGAGTTTAAAAGAATGAGAGGCGATCTCATAGAAACTTACAAAATTCTTAAAGGGATTGACAGGGTCGATACAGAAAAGATGTTTCCCCTGGCTGTGGGTGTCTAGAGCCAGAGAACACAACCTCAGAATAAGGGGCAGGCTATTTAGGACTGAAATGAAGAGGAACTTCTTCACTCAGAGGGTGGTGAATCTTTGAAATTTTCTGCCCCAGAGGATGGTGGAAGCTCAGTCACTGAGTAAGTTCAAGACAGAGATCGATAGATTTCTGTTGTTATTGACATCAGTTGACATTATTATTGATACCCTTTACATGGGTTCCAGCTCTATGCCATTATATCTGATATCGGCCCCGTGTGGGAGTTAGAATCATACGACACATTAAAATAAGGCGTAGAACATATTGTTACGACTGAGGTGGGAGAAGTGCGCTGTCTTTTCTAGTTCCACATCTCCACAGGTCACAACATATATTTAAATGTTTACCCAGTTACCATTCCAGTCAATCTAACTAGTCTAATGATGGCCATGAAATCATTGTCGATTGTCGTAAAGACCCATCTGGTTCACCAATGTCCTTCAGGGAAGGAAATCTGCTGTCCTTACCTGCTGTGGCCTACATGTGACTCCAGACCCACAGCAATGTGGTGATCTCTTAATGCCCTCTGAAATGGCCAAGCAAGCCACTCAGTTATTTCAAACCACTACAAAATCGATTAGGAATGAAACCAGATGGACGACCTGGCATCGACCTAGGCACCGGAAAAGACAACGGCAAACCCAGCCCTGTCAACTCTGCAAAGTCCTCCTTATAAACATCTGGGGGCTTGTGCCAAAGTTGGGAGAGCTGTCCCACAGACCAGTCAAGCAACAGCCTGACATAGTCGACTCACAGAATCATACCTCACCGACAATGTCCCAGACACCACCAACACCATCCCCAGGTATGTCCTGTCTCACCAGCAGGACAGACCCACCAGAGGTGGCAGCACAATGGTATACAGTTGGGAGGGAGTTGCCCTGGGAGTCCTCAACATCGACTCCAGACACCATGAAATCTCATGGCATCAGGTCAAACATTGTCAGGGAAGCCTCCTACTGATTACCACCTACCGCCCCGCTCAGCTGCTGAATCGGTACTCCTCTATGGAGAACACTACTTGGATGAAGCACTAAGTGTGGCAAGGGCACAGAATATACTTTGGGTGGGGGACTTCAATGTCATCACCAAGAGTGGTTCGGTAGCACCACTACTGACCGAGCTGGCCTGGCTGAGTCCTAAAGGATGTAGCTGCTAGACTGGGTCTGCAGCAGGAGGTGAGGGAACCAACAAGAGGGAAAAACATACTTGACCTTGTCCTCACCAATCTGCCTGCCACAGATGCATCTGTCCATGACTGTATTGGTAGGAGTGCCCACCGCACAGTCCTTGTGGAGACGAAGTGATAGCAAGTGATAGACAGAGCTAAGCGATCCCACAACCAATGGATCAGATCTAAACTCTACAGTCCTGCCACATCCAGTCGTGAATGGTGGTGGACAGTTTAACAACTAACAAGAGAAGTAGGTTCCACAAATATCCCCATCCTCAATGATGGGGGAGCCCAGCACATCAGTGCAAAAGAAAAGCTGAAGCATTTGCAACAATCTTCAGCCGGAAGTGCCAAGTGGATGATCCATCTCGGCCTCCTCCTGAAGTCTCCAGCATCACAGATGCCAGTCTTCAGCCAATTCGATTCACTCCAAATGATGTCAAGAAATGACTGAAGGCAATGGATACTGCAAAGGCTATGGGCCCTGACAACATTCCGGCAATAGTACTGAAGATTTGTGCTGCAGAACTTGCCGCACCCCTAGCCAAGTTGTTCTAGTACAGCTACAAAACCGGCACAAATTCAACCCAGCAAATTATGCGTTCCCCCCACCACCGCACCCCCCCGCAATCAGTCTACTCTCAATCATCAGTAAAGTGATGGAAGGTTTTGTCAACAGTGCTATCAAGTGGCACTTGGCTTAGCAATAACCTGCTCAGTGATGCTCAGTTTGGTTTCCGCCAGGGCCACTCAGCTCCTGACCTCATTACAGCCTTGGTTCAAACATGGACAAAAGAGCTGAACTCAATTGGTGAGGTGAGAGTGACTACACTTGACATCAAGGCAGCATTTGACTGAGTATGGCATCAAGGAGCCCTAGCAAAACTGGAGTCAATGGGAATTGGGGAAAACTCTCCGCTGGTTGGAGTTGAACCTAGTGCAAAGGAAAATGGTTGTGGTTGCTGGAGGTCAATCATCTCAGCTCCAGGACATCACTGCAGGACTTCCTCAGGGTAGTGTCCTAGGCCCAACCATCTTCAGCTGCTTCATTAATGACCTTCCCTCCATCATAAGGTCAGAAGTAGGGATGTTCGCTGATGATTGCACAATGTTGAGCACCATTTGAAACTCCTCAGATCCTGAAACAGT
Source organism: Heterodontus francisci (assembly GCF_036365525.1). Taxonomy (NCBI): domain Eukaryota; kingdom Metazoa; phylum Chordata; class Chondrichthyes; order Heterodontiformes; family Heterodontidae; genus Heterodontus; species Heterodontus francisci. The sequence continues at coordinate 28,644,968 of NC_090371.1, read as the reverse complement.
CCGTGTAGAAATGTAGCAAAACCTGGACAATATCCAGGCTTGGGCTGATAGATGGCAAGTAACATTCGTACCACACAAGTGCCAGGCAATGACCATCTCCAACAAGAGAGAATCTAAGCATCTCATCTTGACATTCAATGGCATTACAATCGCTGAATCCCCCACTCTCAGCATCCTGGAGGTTACCATTAACTAGAAACTGAACTGGACCAGTTATATAAGTACTGTGTCTACAGGAGCAGGTCAGAGGCTGAGAATTCTAAGGTGCGTAACTCACCTCCTGTCTCCCCAATGCCTGTCCACCATCTATAAGGCACAAGTCAGGAGTGTGATGGAATACTCTCCACTTGCCTGGATGGGTTCAGCTCCAACAACATTCAAGAAACTTGACACCATCCAGGACAAAGCAGCCCGCTTGATTGGCACACTAACCACAAACATTCACTCCCTCTACCACCGACACACAGTGGCAGCAGTGTGGACCATCGACAAGATGCACTGTAGAAACGCACCGAGGCTCCTTAGACAGCATTTTTCAAACCCATGACCTCTACTACCTAGAAGGACAAGGGTAGAAGCTGCATGGGAACACCACCACCTGCAAATTCCCCTCCAAGCCACACACCATCCTGACTTGGAACTTTAGCGGCGTTCCTTCACTGTCTCTGGGTCAAAATCCTGGAACTCCCTTCCTAACAGCACTGTGGGTATACCTACATGAACTGCAGCGGTTCAAGAAGGTGGCAGTTAGGGATGGGCAATAAATGCTCTCCTAGCCAGCGATGCCCACATCCCATGAATGAATAAAAAAAACAATCATATGCTTGACTCTTTATCCCAGAATAAACTACACCAACCAGGTTGCTTTAATAAACAACAAAATTATTTGTTTATTATAAAACAAGACTTATCCAGTAACGAAGCAAAGCATAAACACACAGATTGAAACATGAAAGTTCTCTTTTAAAATCCCCCCCCACACAAACTCACACACACTGAAAAAATATACAAATTCTCTCTGCAGAGGTCCGTTTCAAGAAAAAGACAAAAAGAAGAATACTTTGGTCAAATACATGCTAATTCTTGAAGAAAAAAGAGAAGATATGGAATGATGTCAGTTGTCCCTTTTGGTCTGGTATTCAGGTATACAGTGATGGGTCACTGGATCGTTTCTGGAGCAGTTCTTTTCAGGTGGCATTGGGAATTAATCTGGTAGGTTTTTCCAGGAGAAATCTGGCATTAGGGGTTTTAGCCAGCATACAGTTGAATCACAGGGGTTTTCCAAATACAGGGGAGGAAAGAGGAGCAGACACATTGAACTTCTCAGGGTCTCCTAGAGAGGTGCAGGAAAGATGAGCTGGGCGTGTCTTTTACCTTGGCAGGCAAAACACCAATTGTCTTCAAAACTGACCCCAACTGAACTGAAAACAATCCAAACCCCAAAACAGAAAGTCAACCTCCTGACCTCCTTAAACCTTGACATGTGGCTTCTCTATAAACTCTCCTTATCTCTCCTTAGTCCAAGGTTCCTGTTGTTTATTTATCTTAAGGCTGGTGATCTCCAGTAGAGGTTGTTTTTAACGCTCCTTGCTTCTTCCAGTAAGTGTTTTCAGTCAACTGTCCTTTCAATGACCCCAGTTAAAAAAAGTCCAGCATTACTTCAGGCTTCCAAATGAATCCATTTCCACAATTTAAATATGAGTCCTTCTAAAACATTTTTGTTAAATAAGCCTCTCATAACAATATGTTGAGGTGAACAAATGAAACACACAGCACCATACATGAAATAAAGGCAACCCTATCAGACCCCTTGTGAAACTAGGTGCATTGACGAGTTTGCTTCCAGAAGCTTTTACATTGTGCTTCCCCAACGGCTGGAGCTGATGTAGGGGATCCCGTTGGCCTTGCTGCTCTTGTGTATTACATGGACGTCCTATGGGCTGTAGGGCTCTTGAGGAGCCTAGCACAGACTAAGCCACCTGCATCTGTGCCAGAGTAGCCCCTATTATCGGTACTGGAAGCAGCTTTTGTGTCATGGTCAGATAGGCTGAGGGGACGCCATCAATGCCAGGAGCATCTTGAACAGAGCAGCCAATGCCTTCAGCCATCCGGTCCTCGGCTCTTTCATTTCCCACCTTCCCTGCCCTGCTTACCAGGGGAGATCTGCCACCTGGGCAATGGGTTCATGCATCTGAAACATCATGCCAGCACAGCGCTCAATGCTGCTTAAGGTTGGCATTATACTATTGAGATCGGTGCACCCCTCTGAATCCACACAGTGGTCTGCTACATGTGGCTCCTCCATGAGGGTCGCCAGTCTCTCTCTCTCTGGAGGAGCCACGCCCTCATAAGCTAGAGACATGGCCAACTCATGGCACGGGTGGAGTCCTCCATCATGCGTGCATGGGACCAAACAGCCTTTAGGAACTCTGACCGATCTCCTTACATTTCCCACTGCTGCTCTATAAGTACCCACTTCGTCAATGACCCTCAAGGCTCAGCATCAGCGTAATGCTAAGCATCGCTGGGCCTGTCCTCTCTCCTCTGATGGGGAATGGCCACAGCTGTCACTGCCTCTATTAAATGCTCCTGTACATGTGTGATGTGCTCACCAACTGGTGCCACCTGTTCTAAATGTGTATCAGATCTCATATCAGGCCATATCATATCAATGTGAGAGTTCTGCACTGGTGGAGGGTGCACGGGACTGATGTGACGCTGCATCTTCAGATGGTGCCTCATCCTCTGAGGTGTATGCTGCCTCTGATGCCCTCTGCTGCACCAGCTCCATCACTGGCCCTGTAGGAGAGGCAAGAGCACAGTTAACAACATCCCTATGCTCCCCCTTCCTCCAGTTTGTACATGCTGCTGAGCTTCAAATGGTCATCACAGACCCGAGAGACGCCACTGTAAAGACAAATGAGAAGGATTCACATTAGCAGCCATTCTATTCCTCACTTTGTCTGGGATCCACATAGGGCATATGCAGCCATACTTCAAAGCTGTGTTTTGCTTTGATGCAGAGTTAGAACCTTGGTGCAACTTTATGTTTCTGTAAGTCAGATAAGAAATTAAACTGGATGGAGCCAAAATGCCTGTCCAGGGAATTCATCTGTAGAGATTTAGCTACTTTAAGTGATTTAAAATTTATTTGGAAGAAAGCTGACACAAGTTGTCATTGATTGATGATGTCAGGGTTTGTCTTCTTTTGAAATGAAAAGTGGTTCAGCTATGTGTGTTTTTCTGTGCTTCCTACTATCAGATAAACTTGTTTTCATTAATTCACTGAGTAACATCTTGGAAGAAGTCAGTAATTTGAGGGATTCTGATTGATTCGTCATCTTAATGGTACTGAAATGTGTGTGACCAGGGAAAGAAGCTGCTGTGGTGTGTGCTAATAACAACCTAAAGGCAGCTGCAGCATCCAAGAGTGAGGGAAAATTACTGAAGGACGTTTAAAACAGATGGACAATGTTAGGGCGGAGTCTAATATCGTCAATAGAATGAAGAATTAGACGCTCCATTGGGCAATTGTAGCTTAAAGTGGATTTTGATAGGACAGTACGATCCTGTCAATTATCCATGCCCACCTCAGAAAGGAAGGTATAAAGATCATTGTAAAAAGCGATCTGAGGCTGCAGCCAAGCAACTTGGACAGTTGCTGAAGGATATGATTAATGGCAAGTGACTGTTCACTGGGTGATCGTAACATATTTGTGACTAATGGGTATATTGTATTGTTAACCGATATTCCAACCAAACCTAGAAAAGACATTCGTGTTTAAATTGGGTTTTGAGTGTTGTCCTGTTGTTCCTCAAAATTCTCATTTCTGAACAATCGAGTAACTTTCAAGGGGTGGAAGGTTATGTCTTACAAATTGGTGATGAGGATGGGACATGAGTGAGAATAATGGCACAGCCAAATCCCAAAGTGAAAACTATGGATGAGTTGGTCATCAAATATGTTTCAGGGAAGTTTCCCCTCTGCGAGGTGTGGATTCAAATCATTCTCGATGGTAGTGATTGCGTGTACAGGGATCTACTCGCAGGTTAGGAATAGTCACAAATGATGTGAAAAAAAGACACCTCTCAGGGGTGGGTAGGTATGGGTTTATCCCAGGGACTGTGTGTCCATTTGGTCACAAAGTATGTGCCAAGAAGATATCCCTGAAAGAGGGGAGGGTTAAGGGAAGAAATTGATTTTATATCCCAATTAAAATTCCCACGTATTTTATCATAATAACCAGAATTTCACTGTGGCCTCAATGAAATGCAGGTTCTCACAACTTAACAAGTTAACCTTAATGATTCCAATTTAATTCAGGCTAACACTTATTAACAAAACACAAAACAAAATAGCATATGCCTAAACAAGAGAAGTTTAATAATGTCATTTTTCTGTTCCTTCTTCAGGTGCCTTTGATAGTGATTGTAATAAAACTAAAGAAAAAGTTAACTCTCAGAGTTAAATAAAATCCTTTAATATTCTTAAACCAAAAAGAGTTAAAGAGAGTGGAGCTTCCCATATCTTGTGAGCTCCAAGCAGTCACATCAATGTTTAAAGAGACAACCTTGCAGTCCTTTAACAGTAAAACAAAACTGATTTTCTTCTTCCATTTCTCCTTTATTTCATCATAGATTAACTTATCCTTTTCCTCACAAATCAATTTCCAATTCCTGATGTTATCCCCATTAACCCATTCTGTACTAACACAAAATCTCAAGCTCTTGGGCCGGAGCTTGTGCTTGTCCGAAAGGCAGGCTTCGTGGGGTGGGGGTGGGGGTGGGCGGAGAATCGGAGTGGAACCACCCGCCATGGAACCCGACGCCAGGATTCCTGGTTCCGATCTTCCCAGGGGTGGGATAGGAAGACGACAATCTTCCTGCACAAAGGCCAATTGAGTACCTTACGTGGCTTATTAACGGACAATTAATGGCTTCTTCCCGTCACCGCTGGTATCTTACTAGCAGTGGGGGGCGGGGGGGGAGTCTCTGTCGCATGGAGAGTACGCCTTGTAAAGCAAGGCAACCTCCCTGCAGGCTTTGGGGAGGGAGGGTTCCCTCCTTTGTGGACAATTTGTAGCCCATGGAGGACACCACCCCATCCTCCCACCCCGGAAACAACTGTACCCCCCGGGAACTCCCTCCCCTGGACAGAATGACCACACCCCCCATCCCCCCTCACCAGGGCCTTCCAGACCGGCCCCGGTGACCCTGCCTCACCGACCGATGTTCTGGGATTCCACTGCTGGGTCTGGGTCTGAGGCCTCTGCAGTACCTGCAGCGGCCATCACTCCTGGTGGTGCTGCCAATACTGCTGAGCTGCCGGCTCGTGATTGGCCGGCAGCCCTTGGAGGCAGGAGCCCCATCCCAATGAAGTCTTTAAAGGGACAGGGATCCCACCTCCTAAAACTTTGACCCCAAAAGACCAGAGGATCGCTCCAGATCGCTGCAAATATCCAGAGGGAGGGTTCCCCCTGACTTTTTGGCCCAATGCTGGGAGCCCCAACTCCTGCACAAAACGCAGACCATAGTCTGTGTCCTCTCCTCACCCACATCCATTACCTGCTGCAAAATTCTTCACACTTTTATCTGGTATATATAGGAGAAATGTAATGGCAGAACGCAAAGGGTGAAGGGAACATTGCAGCTCAACATTTCAACAACCCAACACCAATTCCCCATCCCTTCAGATCATGCTATCAATATTCACATTTTAACATTTACAAGGCAGGGGGTGAGGGGGGGGGGGGTGGGCGGAAGGGTGGGGGGGAGATGGTGGCATAGTGGTAATGTCGCTGGATTAGTACTCCAAAGGCCTAGGCTAATGCCCTGGGGATAAGGGTTCAAATCCCACCACGACAGCTGGTAGAATTTAAATTCAATTAATTAATGAAAAACTGTCTGGCATTGAAAGCTAGTCTCAGTAATGGCACCATGGAAATTATCACCGATAGTTGTAAAAATGCTATTTGGTTCACTAATGTCCTTTAGAGAAGGAAATCTGCCATCCTTGCCTGGGCTGGCCTACATATGACTCCAGATCCATCGCAATGTGGTTGACTTTTAATTTCCCTCTGAAATGGCCTAGCATGCCGATCAGTTCAAGGGCAATTAGGGATGAGAAACAAATGCTGGTCTTGCCAGCAATGACCACAACCCATGAAAGAATAAAAAACCTTTCAATGACATTTCTCCTTCCCAAACAAAGGAAGTGCTGTACCTTTCACAAACCACACAAACTGAAAAAACAGACTTTCATTCGCAAACCTGGAAGCTCTCAGTCACACACACAATTTTCCTGTCTCACAGCATTTTAATTTTTGCTGTGGGTCTCTTTAACTTCTTTCTTTTCTTCCTTTTAGCCTGCCTCTATCATTAACCAGATGGTACCAACCCCTCCCTGAGGGGCATCAGGAGTCCCTTCTCCATGCTGAATCCATATTCTGACTGATGCTTTCACATTTTCATTATCTTTCTCAGCCTTTTCTAGCTTTTTTTTCTGGCTGTACACTTCTTCCCTCCAGGCTTCACTTTCCCTATTCTTATCCATACACTGACTCTCTGGGTGCTGTTAGAGTCATAGAGTTATACAGCATAGAAACCGGCCTTTCGGCCCATCGTGTCTGTACCAGCCATCAAGTACCTATCTATTCTAATCCCATTTTCCACCACTTGGCCAGTAGCCTTGTATGCTTTGGCGTTTCAAGTGCTCATCTAAATATTTTTTAAATATTGTGAGGGTTCCTGCCTCTACCACCTGTTCAGGCAGTGTGTTCAGGATTCCAACCACCCTCTGGGTGAAAACATTTTCCTCAAATCCCCTCTAAACCTCCTGCCCCTTACCTTAAATCTATGCCCCCTGGTTATTGACACCTCCGCTAAGGGAAAAAGTTTCTTCCTATCTTTTTTTTTATTCATTCATGGGATGTAGGCATCACTGGCCAGGCCAGCATTTATTGCCCATCCCTAATTGTCCTTGAGAAAGTGGTGGTGAGCTGCCTTCTTGAACGACTGCAGTCCATTTGGGGTAGGTATACCCACAGTGCTGTTAGGAAGGGAGTTCCAGGATTTTGACCCATTTATCTATCTATCCTATCAATGCCTCTCATAATTTTATATACCTCAATCAGGTCCCCCCTCAGCCTTCTCTGCTCCAAGGAAAACAACCCTAGCCTTTCCAGTCTCTCTTCATAGCTGAAATGCTCCAGCCCAGGCAACATCCTGGTGAATTTCCTCTGCACCCTCTCCAGTGCGATCACATCCTTCCTATAGTGTGGTGGCCAGAACTGTACACAGTACTCCAGCTGTGGCCTAACTAGCGATTTATATAGTTCCAACATAACCTCCCTGCTCTTATAGTCTATGCCTCAGCAAATAAAGGCAACTATCCCACATGTCTTCCTAACCTCTTTATCTACCTGTGCTGATGCTTTCAGTGATCTATGGATAAGTACACCAAGGTCCCTCCGACTCTCTGTACTTCCTAGGGTCCTACCTCCCATTGTATATTCCCTTGCCTTGTTAGTCCTCCAAAAATGCATCACCTCACACTTCTCAGGATTAAATTCCATTTGCCACTGCTCTGCCCATCTTACCAGTCCATCTATACTGTCCTGTAATCTAAGGCTTTCCTCCTCACTATTTACGACACCGCCACCAATTTTCGTGTCATCTGCGAACTTACTGATCATACCTCCTATATTCACATATAAATCATTAATGTACACCACAAACAGCAAGGGTCCCAGCACAGATCCCTCTGGTACACCACTGGTCACAGGCTTCCACTCGCCAAAACAGTCCTCGACCATCACCCTCTGCCTCCTGCCACGAAGCCAATTTTAGATCCAATTTGCCAAATTGTCCTGGATCCCATGGGCTCTTACCTTCTTAACCAATCTCCCATGTGGGACCTTATCAAAAGCCTTACTGAAGTCCATGTAGACTACATCAACTTCTTTAACGCATCTACACATCTAGTCACCTCCTCGAAAAATTCAATCAAGCTTGTTAGGCATGATCTCCCCCTGACAGAGCCATGCTGACTATCCTTGATTAATCCCTGCCTCTCATAGGAACATAGGAAGATAGGAACAGGAGTAGGGAATTCAGCCCCTCGAGCCTGTCCCGCCATTCAATGAGAGCATGGCTGATCCATGGCCTAACTCCATATACCTGCCTTTGGCCCATATCCGTTAATATCTTTGCTTAACAAAAAACTATCTCAGATTTAAAATTAACAACTGTTCTAGCTTCAACTGCTGTTTGTGGGAGAGAGTTCCAAACCTCTACCACCCTTTGCATGAAGAAGTGCTTCCTAACATCTCTCCTGAACAGTCTGGTCCTAATTTTTAGACTATGCCCCCTAGTTTTAGAATCTCCAACCAGTGGAAATAGTTTATCTTTATCTAGCCTGTCTGTTGTAGGGTATTCCCAAGCGCAGAGGCACCTGCAGTAAATATCATACTGTTTAAATATTATTTGAGTAACCAGTAACATATAATATTAGTGAACAGTGAGGAGGTTGCAAAGCACCATGGGGCTCAGTGAACTTGATCACATTCCACAGGAGCTGAGTAATCCAATCTCAAACAAAAGGCTAATTAAAATGAAAAGCAGACACCCTTGTGGAATGCTGACAAAGGTGCTAGCCTGTAATGAGGTGAAAACATCATGAGTAGTCTCCTATCTGTGTATGGGCCGGTAACGAGGTGAAGATAAGGGGGTATGGAAAACATCATGAGTAATCCCCTATCTGTGTATGGGCCGGTCATGCAGCCCCTTTATGCCTAGTAACTGCTTTTACTGGCTCTAATAATCAATGTATATAATCGATAATCATTGTGATTGGACCATGTCCGGCCGGGATGGACTGAGTAACTGTTTGAAAATGTATAAGTATGGATGATTTTCCTTTGTTCAGTGGAGAGGCATCTGGACAGCCCAGTGACCTGCTCCCCGCCGGCGTAACTAAATAAACTGTTTGACATTGGAGCAGACCTGAGTGTCGAGTGATTCGTCTAGATTCATTCCTGCTAACAATTGGCGTAGTCAGCAGGATCAGGTGTAAGTCCGAAGAAGGGTCACTGACCCGAAACGTTAACTCTGCTTCTCTTTCCACAGATGCTGCCAGACCTGCTGAGTGATTCCAGCATTTCTAGTTTTTGTTTCAGATTTCCAGCATCCGCAGTATTTTGCTTTTATTCAGGTGTAAGTCAACTCTTCTGCGACCCTGATATCCCAATCACCCAGCCTGAGCCGGAAATTAAGAGGATTGAGTCCCACGTTAAGGCCAGGAATTAAGTAGGCGAAGGGAACGTAAAGGGGCGAGGGGAGTTGGCGGAAGCCTGATCCCGAACTTGAGAACAGGATTCGGCGGTCGTTAATGCCATCAGGAAAACCGGGTGAGTATCTTTAAAGCTTATCCCGGGGCTGGGTGGTGTTTCGCGACCGACGAATGCCAAGTTTGTGAATAGGATCTGAACCATGGTCAAACGGTGGTAGGTAGTTCGTTAAGAGACGTAGGCACTGTCAAGGAGGGTTTGGAATATATGTATGCGTATATATATCATAAATTTGTGGTATGAAATACGTACAGACTTGTGACCCGACAGTTAGCCAGGAGACGGTCTACTACAAGTTGCGCTAGGTTAAAAGCGGACCTCTGAGAGTAGATTCTAACGGTTCTAATCCTACCCAAGCCTGGCCAGTGAAAAGATAGAGCTTGAGCGGGGACCAGAGGGGTCCCTTACCTGCCACCTGGCAGAGAAACATAAAAAGTTGATCGATAAGATGATTAAATCTAATTGGAATCCCCACGACCCTGCCGCAAAACAAAGGGAGTGGTGACAAAAAGAAGAAAAGCATTCACTAAGTTTATGGTAGAGCAACATAAAAGACTATGTTTTAGAGTAAAAACAAGTTCCTGTCTTTGATTCGACTGTGAGAATATTGGAAGTGTCCACGAATGAATTGAATGTCTGGGATGTGCAGCTTGTGTTCTGTAGAACTGACTGTCGTTAACTCTTTGTTGTCTGGCTTTAATGTTGAAAGTATGAGTCTATTAAGTTGTTTGGAATTGAATGAGTGTGAAAAGTGATTGTTGAGTGTGTTCATTTCGATTTAAGATTGTGCACCCAGGAATGGGATATAAACTTGAATTATATTTTAAGTTAAAGTTTTATTATTTTAAAAGTTGGTTTTGCAACTGTGAAAAGGCAATGAACAATTGTCTAAGAGATAAGCTTCAGCCTTGAAGGTCTGAAGATGTTTGGCAGAAATCCAATTTGAAGTTTACAACTCCTGCTTTAATTGGAGTTCCAGTTTAAAATCTGTTCTAGTTTTTTGGAGTTTAAATTAAAGACATGTTTTACTGACTGTTTTAAGTAGCAAATGTCAGGAATTGGATATTGGTTTTAGGGGAGAGAAGGATAAGCAAAGGAGATAATGGGAAAGATTAAAGTTTGTGTGTAAGGAGCTGGTGTTAAGTCTTTTGTTGTAAGAATGTTAAATAACTTTTTCTTTAGTTTTTGGTATTATTACAGTCATTTGAACAGGCGCCCGAAGAACAAGGAAAAAATGACGTAACTTACCTATCTTTTAAAAAAAAGCACGTGCTATTCTGTTCTGTGTGTAGTTAATAAGTATTATAAATTAATAAGTCTGAATTAAATTAATACTGTTAAGGTTAATTGACCTGTTTAGTTGAAAAGAAAACTGGAAATGTCATTTGTAACCACAATGAACTTTCAAGTTTAGCATGTCGAGTTTTGGGGGAGTCTTAAGTTCCGGACATAGGACTCACATATAACATCGGCAGTTTTGATTTTTAAATATTTATTGCAGTGAATTGGAATTTGGAATCATCTTTGTTATAACTGTTTGACATTGGAGCAGACCTGAGTGTCGAGTGATTCTTCTAGATTCACTAGATTCCGCTAACACTGTCTTTTCCTGTTAATATCTTGAAGACTTCAATCAGATCTTCCCTTAACCTTCTAAATTCTAGTGAAAACAGGCCTAATTTGTGTAATCTCTCCTCGTAACTTAACCCCTGTAGTCCAGGTATCATTCTTGTAAACCTACGTTGCACTCCCTCCAAGGCCACTATATCCTTCCTAAGGTGTGGTGCCCAGAACTGCTCACAGTACTCCAAGTGGGGTCTAACCATGGTTTTGTACAGCTGCAGCATAACCTCTGTGTCTTTATACTCCAATCCTCTAGATGTAAAGGCTAGCATTCCATTAGCATTTTTGATTATTTTCTGCACTTGCCTGTGGCATTTTAAAGATCTATGCACCTGAACCCCCAAGTCTCTTTGGACATCCACTGTATTTAACCTCTTCCCATTTAGAAAGTACCCTGCTCTATCCTTTTTTGGTCCAAAATGGATAACCTCACACTTGCCCGCATTGAAAACCATCTGCCACAGTTTTGCCCACTCACCTAGTCTGTCAATATCTCTTTGCAATTTTATGCTGTCATCTAGACTGTCTACAATGCCGCCTAACTTTGTATCATCAGCAAATTTGGATATATGACTTATTATGCCATCATCCAAGTCATTAATGAATAATATGAATAATTGAGGCCCCAACACAGATCCCTGAGGGACACCACTAGTCACATCCTGCCAATCAGAGTACTTACCCATTATCCCCACTCTCTGTCGCCTACTACTCAACCAACTTTCTAACCATGTCAATAATTTGCCCTCAACTCCATGGGCTTCTACCTTAGTTAACAGACTCTTATGTAGGACTTTATCAAATGCCATCTGGAAGTCCATATAAATAACATCCATAGACATTCCCCTGTCCACTACCTTAGTCACCTCTTCAAAAAATTCAATGAGATTTGTCAGGCATGACCTTCCCGTCATGAATTCATGCTCTCTGTCCCTGATTAACTGAAATTTTTCTCGGTGTTCAGTCACCCTATCCTTGATTATAGACTCCAGCAACTTGCCCACCACAGATGTCAGGCTAACTGGTCTGTAATTTCCTTGGTTCCCCCTTTCACCCTTCTTAAAAAGTGGAGTGATATGTGCAACTTTCCAATCCAGAGGGACCACTCCTGAATCTAGGAAACTCTGAAAGACTATAGTTAGGGCATCTACAATGTGCTCCCTTACTTCTTTTAACATCCTCGGACGGAAACTGTCAGGTCCTGTGGATTTCACACTCTTTAGTTCCATTAATTTCCTTGTTACTGATGTTTTACTTACGTTAATTGTATTAAGTCCCTGTCCCCTATCGGCTATTAATTTTTTCGGGACTTCAGGCAAGTTATCCTCCTGTTCAACTGTAAATACTGAGGCAAAGTAATTGTTCAACATGTCTGCCATTTCCCCTTTATCAATGGCCGCCAGGGCCACTCAGCTCCTGACCTCATTACAGCCTTGGTTCAAACATGGACAAAAGAGCTGAACTCAAGAGGAGGTGAGAGTGACTGCCCTTGACATCAAGGCAGCATTTGACCGAGTACGGCATCAAGGAACCCTAGCAAAACTGAGGTCAATGGAAATCAGGGGGAAAACTCTCTGCTGGTTGGAGTCATACCTAGCGCAAAGGAAGCTGGTTGTGGTTGTTGGAGGTCAATCATCTGAGCTCCAGGACATCACTGCAGGAGTTCGTCAGGGTAGTGTCCTAGGCCCAACCACCTTCAGCTGCTTCATCAATGACCTTCCTTCAGTCATAAGGTCAGAAATGGGGATGTTCGCTGATGATTGCACAATGTTCAGCACCATTCGTGACTCCTCAAATACTGAAGCAGTCCATGTAGAAATGCAGCAAGACCTGGACAATATCCAGGCTTGGGCTGATAAGTGGCAAGTAACATTCGCACCACACAAGTGCCAGGCAATGACCATCTCCAACAAGAGAGAATCTAACCATCTCCCCTTGACATTCAACGGCATTACCATTACTGAATCCCCCACTATCAACATCCTCGGGGCTACCATTGACCAGAAACTGAACTGGGGTAGCCATATAAATACAGTGGCTACAAGAGCAGGTCAGAGATTAGGAAACCTGTGGCAAGTAACTCACCTCCTGACTCCCCAAAGCCTGTCCACCATCTACAAGTCACAAGTCAGGAGTGTGTTGGAATACTCTCCACTTGCCTGGATGGGTGCAGCTCCAGCAACACTCAAGAAGCTCGACACCATCCAGGACAAAGCAGCCCGCTTGATTGGCACACCATCTACAAACATTCACTCCCTCCACCACCGACGCACAGTAGCAGCAGTGTGTACCATCTACAAGATGCACTGCAGCAACGCACCAAGGCTTCTTAGACAGCACCTTCCGAACCCGTGACCTCTACCACCTAGCAGGACAGGGGCAGCAAATACATGGGAACACCTGCAAGTTCCCCTCCAAGTCTCACACCATCCTGACTTGGAATTATGTCGCTGGGTCAAAATCCTGGAACTCCCTTCCTAACAGCACGGAGGGTCTACCTACCCCAAATGGACTGCAGCAGTTCAAGAAGGCAGCTCACCACCACCTTCTCAAGGGCAATTAGGGATGGGCAATAAATGCTGGCATAGCCAGTGACGCCCACATCCCATGAATGAATTTTTAAAAAAATGACAATATCTCCATTTTCAACTTTTAGTGGGCCTACATTGCTCTTGACCACTCGCTTTCCCTTTATGTAACTATAAAATTTCTTCTTACTGATTTTGATGTCCCTTGCAAGTTTCCTTTCATAATCTCTTTTAGTAGCTCTTAAAAGCTGCTTTGTGACCCTTTGCTGGTCTTTTTATCGATCCCATTCGGCCGGATCTGTGCTGCGTTTTACATTTTTTTAAGCCCTTTCTTTCTGTTTTATGCTATCTCTAATCTCTTTAATTGTCAATGGCTGTTTTTTCTGTGAAGTGGAGCTTTTTCCTCTTAGGGGTATATACTCGCTCTGTATTTCGACAGGTGCTAGTCTGCCTCTCCCAATCTATGTGTAAGTTAAAATCTCCCATTAATACTACTCTGCCTTTGTTACGCACTTGCCTAATTTGTGCATTTATACAATCTAACACCTCAGAACTGCGACCAGGGAGTCTATACACAACACCTATTACAGTTTTAGATCCTTTTCTGTTCCTCAATTCCACCCATAAGGTCTCCACTGGATGCTTTCCCCTCATTATATCCTCCCTCACCAATGAGGTGATATTATTTCTAATCAGTAAGGCTACTTCACCCCCTCTGCCATTTTCCCTGTCCCTCCTGTAAACTTTATAACCAGGTATATTTAGTTCCCAGTCCCGACCATCTTGCAGCCACATCTCCGCAATGGCCACCACATCATAATCTTCCATTTGAATTTTCATCTGCAGCTCATCTAGTTTATTCCTTACACTCCATGCATTTGTATATAGAACTCTTATTTGGGCTATACCCCCTAACCTGTTCCTCAGCACTGATGCTTTATTAGCCTGTTTATTATTTCTCTCTCCTGGTTTAACCAGTATACTTCTTGCAGTTTGGTAACAATCAGCCTCACCACTAACCTGCACTCCTACCTTCTCCTTTAACTTCCTGTTTTTCCATAGAACTGAACTCTTCCCCCCACTATTTAGTCTGAAGCCCTATCTACAGCCCTAGTTATGCAATTCGCCAGGACTCTGGTCTCAGCATGATTCAGGTGAAGCCCGTCCCATCGGAACAGCTGCCTCCTTCCCCAATGACCACAAATTCGAACCCATTTCTCCCACACCAATCTTTGAGCCACGCATTTACCTCTTTAATCTTATTGACCCTTTGCCAATTTGCTTGTGGCTCAGGTAGTAATCTGGAGATTATTACCTTTTTGGTTCTGCTTTTTAATTTAGCCCCTAGCTGCTCATATTCCCTCAGCAGAACCTCTAACCTCGTTCTACCTATATCATTGGTACCTACGTGGACCACGACAACTGGATCTTTCCCCTCCCACTCCAAGTTCCTCTGCAGCCCAGATGAGATATCCCGAACCCTGGAACCAGGTAGGAAACAGAGCCTTCGGGACTCTCGATCCTGGCCACAGAGAACAGTGTCTATGCCCTTAACTATACTATCCCTGATTACTACTACATTTCTCTTTTCTCCCCCCACTTGAATGGCTCCCTGTACCACGTGATCAGTTTGCTCATCCTCCCTACAGTCTCTGCTCTCGTCCACACAGGGAGCAGGAATCTCGAACATGTTGGACAAGGACAATGGCTGAGGCTCCTGTAGCATTATCTCCTGGATCCCTCTACCTGTCTCACTCATAGTCACACCCTCCTGTCCCTGATCACTGGCCGAATTCAAGGTAGTTAATCTAAGGGGTGTGTCTGCCTCCTGAAACACAGCATCCAGGTAACTCTCCCCCTCCCTGATGTGTCGCAGTGTCTGAAGCTCAGACTCCAGCTCATCAACTCTGAGCCGGAGTTCCTCGAGCAGCCAACACTTGCTACAGATGTGTTCACCAGGAACCACAATGGGGTCCACCAGCTCCCACATCATGCAGGTACAACACATCGCCTGGCCCTGCATCTCTATTTTGTTTAATTAGATTTTAATTTGTTTTTTAAATTTCTGACTGGTCTTTAGTTTTTAATTTGTAAAATATTTCTCCTATTCACCTTTAATCTGAAATCAACTTAGAATAGGTAATTCAAATTAGCAGTTACTTACCAACCAATGAACGTACGGTTTTCCTGTGATGTCACTCTTTGTTTTTTTTTCACTCTGTTTTTACTCCCTTAAATTACCCAAAAATTAGTTTATTTACACCAGGAACCTTGATTGCCCCCCAAAAAAACACTACCTACTATATCCAAAAGAACTGTGGACCTTTCTCTACTTTAGTTACGAACCCAGTGATTTCGAGTTACTCCCTAACAGCAGTTATTCACCAACCAATCACCTTGCAGCTTTCCTGTGATGTCACTGTTGACTATTTTTCAAACAAAGTGGAGATTAATCCTGTCCCTCAGAATTTTTTCCAATAGTTTCCCAACCACTGATGTTAGACTAGTAATTACCTGGTTTATCCCTGCTACACTTCTTGAATAATGGTACCACATTCGCTGTCCTCCAGTCCTCTGGTACCTCTTCTGTGGCCAGAGAGGACTTGAAAATTTGTGTCAGAGCCCCTGCTATTTCCTCCCTTGCCTCACATAACAGCCTGGGATGCATCTCACCTGGGCCTGGGGATTTATCCACTTTTAAGCCCGCTTAAACAGCTAATACTTCCTCCCTTTCAATGCTAATTTGTTCAAGAATATCACAATCCCCCTCCCTGATCTCTACACCTACCTCATCCTTCTCCTTAGTGAATACAGATGAAAAGTAATCATTTAAAACATCACCTATGTCTTCCAGCTCCACACACTGATTGCCACTTTGGTCCCTAATGCGCCCTACTCTTTCCCTGGTTATCCTCTTGCCCTTAATATACTTATAAAACGCCTTGTGATTTTACTTATCTTGCCCGCCAGTGTTTTTTCATGTCCCCTCTTCGCTCTCCTAATCACCTTTTTAAGCACCCCCTACACTTTCTATACTCCTCTAGTGCCTCCGCTATTTTCAGTGCTCTGAATCTGCCTTCTTTTTTTTCCTTCTCCAATCCTCTGTATCCCTTGACATACAGGGTTCCCTGGACTTGTTGGTCCTCTCCTTCTTTATGGGAACATGTTGGCCCTGAACTCTCACTATTTCCTTTTTGAATGACTCCCACTGATCTGATGTAGACTTTCCTACAAGTAGCTGCTCCCAGTCCACTTTGGCCAGATCCTGTTTTATCGTATTGAAATCGGCTTTCCCCCAATTCAGTACTTTCATTTCTGGTCCCTCTCTGTCCTTTTCCATAGTTACCTTAAATCTTTAGAGTTCTGGTCACTATCCCTGAAATGCTCCTCCACTGACACTTCTACCACTTGTCCGGCTTCATTCCCGAGGATTAGGTTCAGTACTGCCCCTTCTCTTGTAGGACTTTCTATGTGCTGGCTCAAAAAACTCTCCTGTACGCACTTTAAGAATTCCACCCCTTTTTGCACTAAGACCATCCCAGTTAATATTGGGGAAGTTGAAATCCCCTACTATTATTACCCTATTATTTTTACACATCTCTGAAATTTGCCTACATGTCTGCTCCTCTATCTCACCCTGATTGTTTGGAGGTCTGTGGTACATTCGCAGTCAAGTGATTGGCCTCTTTTTGTTTTTAAGTTCTACCCACATGGTCTATTTTGAGGTACCTTCTAAGATATCATCCCTCCTTACTGCAGTAATTGACTCCTTGATCAACACTGCCACCTCCTCTTTTACACCCTCCCCTGTCACGCCTGAAGATTCTATACCCCGGAATATTGAGCTGCCAGTCCTGCCCTTCCCTCAACCATGTCTCTGTGACAGAAATAATATCATATTCCCATGTGTTATGCAACACCCTCAATTCATCTGCCTTACTCGTAAGACCCCTTGCATTAAAATAAATGCAATCCAGCCTTGCATTATTCACTTGTGCCTTAATGGGTCTATATTTGCTCTGCCTTCCAGACTTAGTTTCTCTTCTATATTTGACTGTGCATCGCCCCCTACTGTACCTCCACTCTGTATCCCATCCCCCTGCCAAATTAGTTTAAACCCGCACCCCCCACCCCCCCTCCCCACCCACAGCACTAGCAAACCTCCCAGCAAGGATGCTGGTCCTGTTGTCCTGTTCCAGTTCAGGTGCAACCCGTCCAACTTGTACAGGTCCTACCTTTGCCAGAAACAGATCCAGTGATCCAGGAATCTAAAGCCCTCCCACCTGCACCATCTCTTCAGCCACGCACTCATATGCTCTATCCTCCTATTCCTATACTCACTAGCATGTGGCACCAGGAGTAATCCAGAGATTACAACGTTTGAGATCCTGCTTTTTAATCTGCTACCTATGTCCCTAAATTGTTGTTGTAGGACATTATCCCTCTTTCTACCTATGTCGTTGGCACCAATGTGAACCACGACCTCTGACTGTTCACCCTCCCCCTTCAGAACGTCCTGCAGCCGCTCTGTAACATCCTTGACCCTAACACCAGGGAGGCAACATACCATCCTGGAGTCATGTTTACAGCCACAGAAACGCCTATCTGTACTCCTTACAATAGAATCCCCTATCACTATTGCTCTTTATTGCACCATCTTTCCTTTTTCACACTCTTCTCTATTCCTTTTCTGACTTTCCTCTTCCAGTTCTTTTAGTAATGTATTCACTGCTGCTTCTCAGTCACTTGTCTTTGCCTTAAACTCCCCAGTCTCGAGCCATTGACTTTTTACCTTAGGGAGTGTTAACCTATTTAAAGTAACTAGTGGACAGAGGAAGTGAATGCAACAGCAACTTTCATCTATAATAACACCTTTAACATAGTAAAGCTTCCTAAGGTGCTTCACAGGAATGTTATCAAACAAAATTTGACACCAAGCACCATAAGGTGATAAGTTTGGTCAAAGAGGTAGGTTTTAACGAATCTCTTAAGAAGGAGAGAGAGGTAGAGAGACAGAGAGGCTTAGGGAGGGAATTTCAGAGCTTCAGGTCAAGGCAGTTGAAGGCATGGCCACCAATGGTGGAGCAAAGGAAATCATGGATGGAAAGGGGGCCAGAATTGGAGGAGCACAGAGACCTTGGAGGGATGTAAGGTTGGAGGAGGCTACAGAGATAGGGAGGGATGAGGTCTTGGAGGCATTTGTAAACAAGGATGCAGATACTTTAGTTGCAATTTCCTAAGTCGGGGCTGCAGCTGGAAATCTCACCTTCCAACGCTGTATATCAGAATTCCACAGGCAGTGCCAGCAATATTCTAATATGTGCTGACGGCAGTACAGTTTCTTATTTCCAGAGTGTACCAGGGCAATTCATCCACATGATAATAGGGGACAGCATAATTCTGAGGCTCGAGTATTTATGTCACAATCATTAATTCTCCAGTATGGAGGTCACCAATAGCAAAACACACCATCATCTATCATGACAGAATTTCATTTCCTCAAATGATAGCAGATTCAATTGTAACTTTCAAAAGGAATTGGATCGGAACATGAAATGGGAAAAACTGCAGGGCCATGGGGAAAAAGCTGGGAATTGGGACTAATTGGGAAGCTCTTTCAAAGAATCAACATGGACACGATCAGCCAAATGACCTTATTTGCTGTACGAAGGGCAAAGTAACATTGTGGTTATGCTATTAGACTAACAATTCAGAGGCCTGAACTAATAACCCAGAGGCATGAGTTCAAACCCCAACACAGCAGCTTAGAAATTTAAATTCAATTATTAAATAAAATCTGAAATAAAAAGATAATCTCAATAATGGTGACCATGAAACTAGCAGATTGTTGTAAAAACTTATCTGATTCACTAATGACCTTTAGGGAAGGAAAACTGTTGTCCTTATCTGGTCTGGTCGAAATGTGACTCCAGACCCACAGCAATGTGGTTGACTATTAACTGTCCCCTGAAATGGCATAACAAGCACCAACTTCTCAAAGGCAATTAGGGATGGGCAATAAATGCTGGTCTTACCAGTGACACCACATACCATGAAGGTATACAAAAAAGCAGTTTCATTCTGTGATTTTAATGACATGGTTAATAAATGTCCTTCCTTGTACTGAGCCATATTTGGCTGGTATGGTTCCAAGTTCAATCCCTGGTCTGTGATGAAGTAGCTGATCTCAGTCAGAGAAACCATAGGGTTGATTCAGTTATATTCTGTCCCCTTAAATTTTAAAGAGGAGAGATCAGCCAGGTTTTCCACTCCAGTGGTGCCATTGAATGACACTTGGTTGGAAAGTGCATGTGTGAGTGCATGCCTGTGTGTGTGCATCAGCTGAGGACAGTGTTGTTTTATTTTCACTTATTCATTTTCAGGATATGGACATCGCTGGCAAAGCGGACATTTATTGCTCATCCCTAGTTGCCCTTTAGCAGGTGTTGGTGGCTCTTCTTCTTCTCTGCTGTCCGTGTGGTTCAGATGCTTCCACAATGCTGTTAGCTCAGGAGATCCAGGATTCTGCCCCAATATTGATGAAGGAATGGCGTATATGTCATCTGTGACACACACCTTTGTGAAATCGTCAACAGCTTAATTGATGAGTCTCACAAATGAAAAACTGAGTGAGGGAGCAGAGAATGATAAATGCGAGTGGAACTGTATCCCTGTGTCTTTTGGAGAGAAGGAGACAAAATGTGGGGATTACAAGATAGAGGAAGCAAAGCTCTGTGACCTTCACAACGCATTTATATCCATCTATTATATACATGAATGCATATGTAATAATAGAAATACAGCATTGGATTAATATAAAATCTAAAATAACTTTGAATCTGAAATTAAGAACACATAAATTTCTTGATGTCAAAATAGAAAATTCTGGAAATGCTGGTCCATCAGCATCTGAAGCGAGAATAGATGGATTAACATTTTGGATACAGACCCTTCTGCAGAAAGGTCACACCCAAGACATTAATCCATCTTAGTGTCCATCTCAGCCTCCTCCTGGCACACCCAGCATCACAGATGCCAGTCTTCAGCCAATTCGATTCACTTCACGTGATATCGAAAAATGGCAGAGTGCACTAGATATAGCAAAGACTATGGGCCCTGACAACATTCAAGAAAACGAACATCATGGGGCAGGACGTCAGAAATGCTCCATCCATCAATATTGGCAACAACGCTCTGGAAGTGGTTCAAGAGTTCACCAACCTAGGCTCAACTATCACCAGTAACCTGTCTCTAGATGCAGAAATCAACAAGCGCATGGGAAAGGCTTCCACTGCTATGTCCAGACTGGCCAAGAGAGTGTGGGAAAATGGCGCACTGACACAGAACACAAAAGTCCGAGTGTATCAAGCCTGTGTCCTCAGTACCTTGCCCTATGGCAGCGAGGCCTGGACAACGTATGTCAGCCAAGAGCGATGTCTCCATTCATTCCATCTTCGCTGCCTCCGGAGAATACTTGGCATCAGGTGGCAGGACCGTATCTCCAACACAGAAGTCCTCGAGGCCAACATCCCCAGCTTATACACTCTACTGAGTCAGCGGCACTTGAGATGGCTTGGCCATGTGAGCCGCATGGAAGATGGCAGGATCCCCAAAGACACATTGTACAGCGTGCTTGCCACTGGTATCAGACCCACCGGCCGTCCATGTCTCCGCTTCAAAGACGTCTGCAAACGCGACATGACGTCCTGTGACATTGATCACAAGTCGTGGGAGTCAGTTGCCAGCGTTCGCCAGAGCTGGCGGGCAGCCATAAAGGCAGGGCTAAAGTGTGGCAAGTCGAAGAGACTTAGCAGTTGGCAGGAAAAAAGACAGAGGCGCAAGGGGTGAGCCAACTGTGTAACAGCCCCGACAAACAAATTTTTCTGCAACACCTTTGGAAGAGCCTGTCACTCTAGAATTGGCCTTTATAGCCACTCCAGGCGCTGCTCCACACACCACTGACCACCTCCAGGCGCTTACCCATTGTCTCTCGAGATAAGGAGGCCAAAGAAAGAAGATGGGCCCTGACAACATTCCGACTGTAGTACTGAAGACTTGTACTCCAAAACTAGCTAAGCCCCTAGTCCAGTTCGGCTTCAAAACTCTCATCTACCTGACAATGTGGAAAATTGCTCAGGTATGCCCTGTCCATAAAAACAACAGGACAAATCCAATCTGACCAATTACCAGCCATTCAGTCTACTCTCAGCCATCAGCAAAGTGATGGAAGGTGCATCAATTGTGCTATCAAGTGGCACTTAATCACCAATAACCTGCTCACCGATGCTTAGTTTGTGTTCCACCAGGAGCATCAGCACCAGACTCCACTACAGCCTTGGTTCAAACATGGGCAAAAGAACTGAATTCAAGAGGTCAGGTGAGAATGACTGCCCTTGACATCAAGGCAGCATTTGACCGAGTGTGACATCAAGGAGCCCTAGCAAAATTGAAGTCAGTAGGAATCAGTGGGACAACTTTCCAATGGTTGGAGTCATATCTAGCACAAAGGAAGATGGTTGTGGTTGTTGGAGGCTGAACATCTCAGCCCCAGGACATCACTGCAGGAGTTCCTCAGGGTAGTGTCCTAGGTACCACCACCTTCAGCTGCTTCATCAATGACCTTCTGTCATGCCAGACCCCCACCTGCCAAGAATGAGGCATATTAATTTCATCATATGGACATTAAAATTAAAATTCTTGCTGGGAAGAAGAGAAGGCCTGCTACAAGGGCTGCCAGACACTTAGCTGCAATACATTTACGTACCAATTGGGACAAGAGAGGTTACTTCCCTTATCC
The DNA here is from genome assembly GCF_036365525.1 of Heterodontus francisci. Lineage (NCBI taxonomy): Eukaryota > Metazoa > Chordata > Chondrichthyes > Heterodontiformes > Heterodontidae > Heterodontus > Heterodontus francisci. The sequence goes on along the minus strand of NC_090371.1, from coordinate 28,622,673 downwards.
ATTTAACCCACAATGGACTTTGAGCACCAGACATTGAAGGCAGGGAAGTGCATTTCAGGCCCTGCTAAGATGATACAATCCACACAGCCAAGACATAATCAGACCAGTTAGTCACATGACTAACCTGCTTGGCAAACTGGATTTTTCTGAATTGTGCAAACAGTTTGAACAGGAAAGACTGCTTGATCCTGGACTGAGATCTCTCCTGTCTGCTCCCATCTCTTTCTCACAAGCCTCTGAATCCACTGAAGACACATGAACCCCAAGAGAGAAAAGTTTCCTATAGCAAACAAGGTTTAAGAAGAATACTGGGCCCCAACGAAAAGCAAGATATACCTACAATTAAGTACTCGACAGTGAGCTCGAAGAACTGTAACAAAAACTCCTCAGATATTGCTCAAACTTTTCCACTTTATTTTTCTTCTGCTCTTTTCTGTCTCTATTTGCATATGTGTGTCGCATATGCATGCTAGCGTGGGCATGTCGTGTATCCATAGGCATCAACCAAATTAGAGTTTAAGTTCAAGTTTAATAAATTTCACCCTTTCTTCTTTAAACCTAAGAAAACTTGTTTGTGCTGGTTTCTTTGCCTTATAATTGTAAAGCAGTGAATAAGGATTCACCAAGGGGGAGCTGAAAACACAGTGTGTTTAAAATTAAACCCTGCTAAGGCAAGACCAGGTGAAGGCTGAGAGGGACACCTTTTTCACCTGGTCGTTACACCTTCCCCCCAACATAAGGTCAGAAATGGGGATGTTAGCTGATGATCTGGATGTCCTTAGGGGATGCAGTATAAAGATAGGATTCTGATGAAGGGTCATTGACCTGAAATGTTAACTCTGCTTCTCTCTCCTCTTAACAGATGCTGCCAGACCTGCTGAGTATTTCCAGTATTTCTTGTTTTTATTATAAAAGTAGGAAAGTCTTGCTACAACTGTACAGGGCATTGGTGAGACCTCACCTAGAGTACTGCACACAGTTTTGGTCTCCTTATTTAAGGAGGGATATACTTGCATTGGAGACAGTTCAGAGAAGGTTCACTAGGCTGATTTCTGGGATGAAGGGGTTATTTTATGATGAATGGTTGAGCAGGTTGTGCCTAGACTCATTGGAGTTTAGAAGAATGAGAGGTAATCTTATTGAAACGTATAAGATTTTGAGAGGGCTTGACGGGGTAGTTGCTGAGAGGATATTTCCCCTCGTGGGGGAATCTAGAGCTAGGAGGCACAGTTTCAACATAAGGGGTCTTTCTTTTAAGACAGAGATTAAGAGGAATTTCTTCGCTCAGAGGGTTGTTAATATTTGGAATTCTCTACCTCAGCGAGCCATGGAGGCTGGGTTATTGAATATATTCAAGGCTGAGTTAGACAGATTTTTGATCTACAAGGGAGTCAAGGGTTATGGGGAACAGGCAGGAAAGTGGAGTTGAGGCCAATGTCAGATCAGCTACGATCTTATTGAATGGTGGAGCAGGCTCAAGGGGCCAGATGGCCTACTCACAGAATCACAGAATCACAGAATAATACAGTGCAGAAGAGGTCCTTCGGCCTCGAGACTGCACCGATGCATTAAAACACCTGACCTGTCTACCTAATTCCATTTGCCAGCACTTGGCCCATAGCTTTGAATATTATGTCGTGCCAAGTGCTCATCCAGGTACTTTTTAAAGGATGTGAGACAACCCGCCTCTACCACCCTCCCAGACAGTGCATTCCAGACCGTCACCACCCTCTGGGTAAAAAAGTTCTTCCTAAAGTCCCCCTTAAACCTCTCGCCCCTCACCTTAAACTTGTGACCCCTCGTAACTGACCCTTCAACTAAGGGGAACAGCTGCTCCCTATCCACCCTGTCCATGCCCCTCATAATCTTGTACACCTCGATCAGGTCACCCCTCAGTCTTCTATCCAACCTCTCTTCATAGCTTAAATGTTCCATCCCAGGCAACATCCTGGTGAATCGCCTCTGCACCCCCTCCAATGCAATCACATCCTTCCTATAATGTGACGACCAGAATTGCACACAGTATTCCAGCTGTGGCCTTACCAAAGTTCTATACAACTCCAACATGACCTCCCTGCTTTTGTAATCTGTACTCCTGCTCCTATTTTTTATGTTTTTAAGTTCTTTTGTTCCTCCAGCCTTATATCTCAGCCTACACTTTCTTCTCTTCTGATGCTGGCCTATTGTTTCCTCCTCCCTTCCTGTGCCCTACCATTGGTGGCAGATCCTCCAGCCCTCAATCCCCAACCCTCTGATATACTTTTCTTAAATCCTCCATTTGTTACTTGCAATATCTTCCTCAAAACCTAATTCTTCAACAACACCTTTTGTCACCTCCCTAACTTTTTACCTTTTGTCTGATGTCCATCTCTGCCCTCTCCTTTCTCTTTTACAAAATGTCTTTGAATTTTTTGCTGTAATCAAGACACTACCTGTGTATATTGTTGTTATTACATCAGAAGAAGAAAACAAAGAACGAAGAACTTGCATTTATGCAGATCCCCTCACAACCTCAGGGCCTCCCAGAGTACTTTACACTCAATATCATGGCTATTGTAATGTGTAGGGAAATGCAGCAGCTAATTCACGCACAGCAAACTGCCACAAACAGTAATGAGTTAAATTAGTAGATAATCTGTTTTAGTGATGTTGGTTTGAGGATTAAGTATTGATACTGAGGTTAACTGCCCTTCATCTTCAAATAGTGCCGTAGGACCGTAAGCATCCACCTGAGAGGGCAGACAGAGCCTCGGCTGAACAGTTCATCTGAATGACGACACCTCCGACAGGGCAGTACTTTGTCAGTACTGCACTGAAGTGTCAGCCTAGATTACATATTCAAGGAATAGGGCTACAATTATGACCTTCTGACTCAGGGTCAAGAATATTATCACTGAGAGCCTGACGCTTACATTGATAAACTGTTGTGTCCAACTAAGCAAATTTTAATGGGTGCATGAAAATTTTCCGCAGCATTGTTGCAAAACCATCGACAGTCCAAGCAATTCTCAAATAGCATTCGAATCATATTCTGAGAAGGGCTTGAGAATTCTCGATGAATGGCACTCAGGGTTTGATCCATTGTTGCACAATGCTTGCACAATATAATAATCAATTCTACCTTTTGAGGACAGATTAATTTGATCAGGAAAACGGTCATAGCAGTTCATCACTCTTACTGAAATAGCATTCGGGGCCACATTAATGTCACCTGTGAGGAAGAGTACAGTAAGGGGAGTAATCACCGGATATAACTACACTATTCTTCATGAGGATTACTGTCAGAGTTTATGAACAACACACAGAATGGAACGAGATGCAGTGAAGGATCATGTTTCTAATTAAAGAAAATTGAGAGGGAAGCAAAAATATACTGAAGCAGACAAAGAAGTGTAATCATTAACGGATATATTAGGCAGAGATTACAAAGCAATTACCAGACAGAGGGCTTTGGATTTTCAACCGAGTCGCAGAACACTTAAAGTTTGCGTATAAAAAGAACTGCAAAAACTAAAAAGGATTGAAAAGCACAGGAGATCTGTCAGAATCTCATGAAAAAAGAAGTCTTGCTTTCATATAGAGCCTTTCATGATCTCAGGACAACCCAAAGCACGCTCTGCAGCCCATGAAGTACCTTTGAAGTGTAGTTGGTGTTGTAATGTAGGAAACACGGCAGTCAATTTGCACACAGCAAGTCTCACAAACAGCAATGTGATAATGACAAGATATTTTGCTTTAGTGATGTTGGTTGAGTGATAAACATTGTCCAGGATGCCAGGGAGAACTCCCCTGCTCTTTTTTAAATAATGGATAAAGATGTTAATGAGCAAGTTTTTGTCAGTGGCCTTTATTAATGGATGGTCGCCAAGAGAACGCTGTGATGTGGCAATATAAAATAAAGGATACAATTCTCAAGGCGATACAGGAATAGAGACCTAGGGGTATATGTGCACAAAACATTAAAGGTGGTAGGCAGCACAGAGGTTTCAGTGCTGCTTACCTCAACAGAAACAGGCACAGCAGGTGGCAAAGCATGCCCTCTCCCTCCCGCACCGCACTTAGAAAGAGGAGCTGATTAATTTTTAATCCTCTAGTTTTTCAGCTCTTTATGACCGATTTCAGAATTGAAAAATAACACTGTCATTCCATCCACAGTGTCAGTGTTCTCCCCTCTGGAGACATCCTGACTGTTCTACTCAATCTTTTCATCCAAATTTCTCAGCTTTGTATCCTAAAAGCATGTTGGTACTCTTCCGCACATGACACTTAACAAGATTGCACCATCTGCCCGCTCTAGCTGCTGAATGTTCTTGTCATTGACCATTCCCAGTTTGCTATCTGTTCAACCATTGCCAATCTAAAGATACAATCTATTACAGCGTTAACCTTGTAAGCAGTGCTGCCCTATCATTGCTCTATCGGCTCTTGGCCTAGGTTGGAAGAGCACGAAATGTAATGTGAAATTTCATTCTGAGTTAGCTATAAATTTCATGTCTACTCACAATCATTTTTTTTCCTTTTAGATGAGAGGCACACTCTATGGGGTGGATCAAAACTGATGACATGAATCATGGAGAAGACCCAGTCTTTGAGTTTACACAGGCGTTGATCCAGGCAATTACCGTAGCGATTCCGGACCACCTTTGGTGCAGGTTCAGTGGGCGGACCTCCTCATTTGCATGAGGCCAGCAGATGCATGTACCAAACTGTTACGGGCACATCACGAGTGCCTGCCAGCTGCCTGCTGCCAGAATCATTGGTGCCCACTGTCTGGTTACCCCACCCCAGAAAACACTTTATTGGGCCCCTTCAGTGCCCGTTGCGAGGACTAATATCAATTATTGCAGGGGTCCAGGCCACGATCAAGGCTTGGGCTCCCCCTCAGTGGGGCCTCTTGTGCTCATCCAAAGGTTGGTAAATACCATCTCACTGCCAAAGTGGTATCTAGGCTTATGTGAAGTACAGGCTAAGGAGTCCCAAAACCTCCCTCCCCCACGTCTCCCACCCCCAGCTCCATAACCTCTGTATCATTGTAAGGAGTGTGGTTTTATTTTATATTCATTCTCGGAATGTGGGTATTGCTGCCAGGGCCAGAATTTATTGTCCATTTCTGGATGCCACAACTGAATGGTTTGCTGGCCTATTTCAGAGAGCAGTTAAGAGAACAGCACATTGGTGTGGGACTGGAGTCACCTATAGGCCAGACCGGCTAAGAACGGCGGGTGTCCTTCCCTAAGGAGCATTACTGAACCAGTTCGATTTTTTAAGAAATAAAGAGTTGCATTTGTATAGCACCTTTCACAACCTCAGGATGTCCCAAGGTACTTTACAGCCAATGAAGTAGTCATTGTCATATTGTAGGAAAAAGGGCAGCCAATTGTTACACAGCAAGCTCCCACAAGCAATGTGATAATGGTCAGATAATCTGTTCCAGTGATTTGGGGAATAAATATTGGACAGAATAAAAGGATAAATATTTGAACAATCAGACAGATTCACGATCACTTTTACTGATAACAGAATTTTATTTCCAGATTTTTTACATCTAATTCTCACACTGCCCTGGTGGGCTTCAAGTCACAAGAGTTGATGTTTAATGCTTTCAACTGGCATTAACGGGGCAATAATGGAGTCGGTAGCTTTACTTTTTTTCCATTATTCATGGGGTGTGAGCATTGCTTACAAGGCTAGCATTTATTGCCCATCCCTAATTCCCTTGAGAAGGTGGTAGTGAGCTGCCTTCTTGAACCGCTGCAGTCCATGTGGGGTAGGTACACCCTCTGTGCTGTTAGGAAGGGAGTTCCAGGAATTTGATCCAGCCACACTGAAGGAATGGTGATATAGTTCCAAGTCAGGATGGGGAGTGGCTTGGAGGGGAACTTGCAGGTGGTGGGCCGGGATTTTATGCTGGCAACATAGGGCTCAACTTGCAAAAAATGTGACGCCAAGCACCTTTCTTCTTTGTTGCCTCTTTTCTGGAAGGCCCACTGAGTCTACTGCCAATCGGGCACTCAAGTGGACAGAGCCAAGCCTGCCATAGGATCAAGGACCCCGGGACCACAAGTCCCGCCCTCGGAGAGCTGCCAACCAATCAAAGGCCGGCAGCTTTTCCAATGAGCAGCGCCACCATGGAGGCAGTGGCTGCTGCGGGTGGAGCAACTTCCTGAGGCCCAGGAGTGGCGCCAGACCGAGGGCACAAGCAGGTCAGGGCTGGATGGCTTTTGTGAGGTGGCGTTAGGGTTAGAGTTAGGGATGGTGATGGGGGAGGGAGGTCTTGGGGGTCACTAGCAAGTGCAGGGGTGTGGCTCTCAGCAGGACCCCCCTTCCCAATGCCGGGTCCCTCGTTCAGACACTGTGCTTTTTAACGGGGAGCTACCCCACCCCCAGAGCCGGGAAGCAGCCTGCATGGTTTTACGTGTCATGCTTCTTCGAGAGCTCATGGGTTTGGAAGGTTCTGTCAAAGTTGTCTTGGTGAGTTGCTGCAGTGCATCTTGTAGATGGTACACACTGCTGCCTCTGTGCAATGGAGGTGGAAGGAATGAGTGTTTAAGGTGGCGGATGGGGTGCCATTCAAGCGGACTGCTTTGTCCTGGATGGTGTCGAGCTGTATTCATCCAGGCAAGTGGAGAGTATTCCATTACACTCCAGACTTGTGTCTTGTAGATGGTCGACAGGTTTTAGGGAGTCAGGAGATGAGTTGCCACAGAATTCCCAGCCTCTGACCTATTCATTTTGTGGCTGGTCCAGTTAAGTTTCTGGTCAACAGGACTGGTCACCAAGGAGGTTTATAATAGGTGATTCAGCGATGGTAATGCCATTGAACATCAAGCGGAGATGGTTAGATTCTCTCTGATGATGATCATTACCTAGCACATGTGTGGTGCGAATGTCACTTGCCACTTATCAGGCCAAGCCTCGATGTTGTCCACATCTTGCTGTATGTGGAAACAGACAGCTTCAGTATCTGAGGAGTTGAAAGTAGCGCTGAGCATTGTGCAATCATCAGTGAACACCCCCACTTCTGATCATTGATGAAGTACCTGAAGATGGTTGGGCCTAAGATACTACCCTGAGGAACTCCTGCAGCGATGTCCTGGGGCTGAGATGATTGGTTTCCAACAATCACACCACATCTTCCTTTGTGCTAGGCATGACTCCAATCAGTGAATAGTTTTCCCCAATTCCCATTGACTCCAGTTTTCCTAGGGCTCCTTGATGCCATATTCGGTCAAATATTGCCTTGATGTCAAGGGCAGTCACTCTCACCTCATCTCTTGAGTTCAGCTCTTTTCTCCATGTTTAGACCAAGGTTGTAATTCGGCTCAGGAGCCGAATGCGCCTGGCGAAATCCAAACTGAGCGACAGTGAGCAGGTTATTGCTGAATAGATGCCGCTTGATAGCACTGTCAATGACACTTTCCATCACTTTGCTGATGATTGAGAGTAGATTGATGGGGGCAGTAATTGACTGGATTTAATGTGTCCTGCTTTCTGTGGATAGGACATACTTGGTCAGATGCATGGGAACATCACCACCTGCAAGTTCCCCTCCAAACCACACACCATCCTGACTTGGAACTATATTGTCGTTCCTTCGCTGTGGCTGGGTCAAAATCCTGGAACTCCCTTCCTAACAGCACTGTGGGTGTACCTACACCACATGGAGTATAGCAGTTCAAGAAGGCAGCTCACCATCACCTTCTCAAGGACAATTGGGGATGAGCAATAAATGCCATACCCACATCCCATGACAGAATAAATTTTTAAAAACACATAGATGCCACTGCTGTAGCTGTACTAGAACAGCTTGGCTAGGGGCACAGCTGGTTCTGCTGGAATAATGGATGGCCAATGATTGACTCCATATTCTTCATATTATTTGCACAAGTGAAACCATTATAAGATACCAGTTTAGAGGAGGCAGTGGCATAGTGGTAATGTCACTGGACTCGTAATCCAGAGGCCCAGGCTAATGTTCATGGGGACATGGGTTCGAATCCCACCACAGCAGATGGTGAAATTTGAATTCAACTAATAAATCTGGAATTTAAAAAAAGTTAGTCTGATGGTGACCATGAAACCATTGTCGATTGTTGTAAAAACTCATCTGGTTCACTAATGTGAAATCTGCTGTCCTTACCTGGTCTGGCCTACATGTGACTTCAGACCCACAGCAATGAAGTTGACTCTTAAATGCTGTCTGAAATGGCCTAGCAAGCCATTCATTCGAGGGCAATTAGGGATGGGTAATATATGCTGGCCTTGCCCAGCAACACCCACATCCCATGAACAAATGAAAAAAAAGCCCCAGCTGGAGTATTGTGTCCAATTCCGAGCACAAGACTTTAGGAAGGATGTGCAGGCTTTGGAATTTAGCTTTACTGAATGTACGACAGAAATTTACTGAATGGTTCCTGGGATGACAGTTATCTAGATAGACTGGAGAAGCTGGGGTTGTTCTTCGAACAGAGAGATTTGATAGAGGTGTTTAACATAATGAAGGAAATAAAGAGAAACTGTTCTCAATGGTTGAAGGGTCTATAAGCAGATTTAAGATAGGTGGCAAAAATAAAACAGAGGCATCATGAGGAATTCTTTTTTACACAATGGCTATTTAGGATTCGGAATGCACTGCCTGATACAGGTTCAAAAGGGAATTGCATAAATATGTGAAGGAAAAAGAATTGCAGGAAAATGGGGTAAGAGCAGAGAAGTGGGGCTAATTGGATTGCTCTATGAAAGATCTGACGTAGACTCGATGGGCTGAAAGGCCTCTTTCTCCGCTGTACTAGTCTATGATTCTAAGTGGGAACCAGCAAAGGTTGAAACCCAGCATATCTCAGCTGGTGGTGGGAATCCATTCGTCTTCTATAGACATATAAATAGTAAAAGTGCACTGGATGGGGCTGATTGGGGACCATAAAAGGGGATCTACACATGGAGGCAGATGGCATGGCTTTAGGTACTGAATGAGTGTCCTGCATATGTCTTGACCAAGGAAGAAGATGTTGCCCAAGTCATGTGATAGTGGAGATAGTTGAAATACAGGACGCGCTGCAAATTAATAAAGAGGAGGTATTAGAAAGGCTGGCTGCACTTAAAGTTGATAGGTCCCTAGGACCAGATGTATGCTGAAGGAGGAAAGGGTGGAAAATGTGGAAGTACTGGCCATAATTTTCCTATCCTCATTAGATATGGAGGTGGTGCCAGAGGACTGGAGAATTGCAAATGTTGTTCAAAAAAGAATTTAAGTATAAACCCAGCAACTACAGGCCAGTCAGTTTAACCTCAGTGGTGGGAAAGCTTTTAGAAATGATGATCCGGGGCAAAATTAACAGTTGCTTGGAAAAATGTGGATTAATTAAGGAAAGCCAGCACGGATTTGTTAAAGGCAAATCGTGTTTGACTAACTTGAGTATTTTGATGAGTTAACAAAGAGGGTTGATGAGGGTAATGCTGTTGATGTGATGTACATGGACTTCCAAAAGACATTTGATAAAATGCCACATAATCGACTTGGCAGCAAATTTGAAGCCCATGGTATAAAAGGGACAGTGGCAGCATGGATATGAAGATGGCTGAGTTACAGGAAACTGAAAGTGGTGGTGAACTGGAGGAAGGTATACGATGGAGTTTCCTAGAGATTTATACTAGGGTCACTGCTTTTCTTAATTTATATATTAATGACCTAGACATGGGTGTACAGGGCACAATTCCAAAATTTGCATAAGACACAAAACCTGGAAGTATTGTCAACTGCGAGAAGGTTAGTGATAGACTTCAAAATGACATAGACAGGCTGGTGAAATGGGCGGACGAGTGGCAGATGAAATTTAGTGCTGAACAGTATGAAGGGATATATTTTGGTAGGAAGGCTAAGGAGAGGCAATATGAAATAAAGGGTGCAAATCTAAAGGAGGTGCAAGAGCAGAGAGACCTGGGAGTACATGTGCACAAATTGTTAAAGGTGGCAGGGTAGGTTGAGAAAGTGGTTAACAAAGCATTCGAGACGCTGGGCTTTATAAATAGAGACATAAAGCACAAAAGCAAGCAAGTTATGATGAACCTTTTGTGAAACACTTGTGTCAAATTCTGGGCATCACACTTTAGGAAGGATGTAAAGGCTTTCGAGAGCAAGCAAAAAAGATTCATGAGAATAGTTCCAGGGATGAGGAAATTCAGTTTCAGGGAAATATTGGAGAAGCTGGGATAGCTCTCCTTAGAGAAGAGAAGGTTGGGAGGAGTTTTGATAGAGGTGTTGCCAAGAAAACATGCCATGCTGAATGAGGATTTTTAATTCATCGGTTGGAAACCTCCATTAAACTTTTGAAAAGGAAATCTGGAATCCTGCATTTAACTTTTCAAAAGCTGGCAGCCAAGATGGCACAGGGCCTTCTATTTTCTTGAATGAAGTCCAACGTTTAAGAATACCTAATCTCTCGCAGGTTATATTGTTTCAATGTTTACCCCCTTGAAGGTACATCTCCACTAGTGAATGTTCCAAGAAGGCTTTGAATGTCCTGCTATCGAGGGTAATCCTAGATAATTTACTCAACTGTCCAAGCCATTGTCCTGGATGGGAGCTTTTTAGACAAGCGTATCCACTTAGATATCCTGGAATGCAAATCCTGGTGGTCACCTTGGCTGCCAGCTGTTTGCAAGTCAGCACTCGAATGGAAGAGTTTGCCATTTCAAGCCCTTAATTTCAGTATCTGGCACTTCCAGGTCAGACATATTAGCCAACTATGGAGTAGGTTTGCTCTAATAACATACCTATGTCCATTTTTCTAAGTACAGATCCTTTTACTTTTTTTTGAACATTCCCTTTACCCCCAGCCACAAATAAAAGTGAGTGCTACTGATTTTTCCTCCTCTCTAGTTTACAGATACTGAGGCTTCTTTGTGATGGCTGAGTCATGTCGCTAATTTCATGCAATGAATGGACAATTAGAGGCAATATTTTGTTGTGAATGACTGCCCTTTGTAATTGGATGCTCAAACTCACCTCACATAGGAGCTTTACAGCCAGACATGACCCTCCTCCCATCAGCCTGAGGTGGATTCGAGCCTGTATCCTAGATGAAAAAGAAAGTGCCAGCATGCCATCAAGTTCTTCCTGAAAGGTTCATTAATTTTTTTTTATATCAGTTAAGTGTGCTTATGCAGAGGCTTCAACTTTTCTCTGTAGCTGAACAGGCAGACAGGAGCTTAACCTTGGATCAATTATTCAGCACTTGACCTGCAAGAGACAAAGGAATAGTCAGAGCAAGCTGGGAAATCGCACATTATGCCATCACTGCCTCTGTATTGAAGTCTCGGAAATATCAGCAAACTGGATTTCAAAGAAAAATGAGGAGGTGTCTCACTGTAGTATTTAGAAATAAAATATTTTAAAATTACATAGAATTAGTCAGAAATTTGCAGCACAGAGACAGGCCATTCACCTCGACAGGTTTATGCTCACCATGAGCCTCCTCCAACCTTATTTCATCTCACCCTATCAGCATATCTTTTCTCCCCCGTGAGTTTATCAAGCATCCCCTTAAATGCATTTATGCTATTCTCAACTGCTCCATGTGGCAGTGCAATCCACATTCGCATCACTCCCTGGGTAAAGAAGTTTCTCCTGAATTTCTTATTGGATTTATTAGTGTCTACCTTATATTTTAAGACTCTAGTTTTGAGCGCACTCGCCAGCGGAAACATCGGCCAGAATTGTGTCACAAAGCCCAACATCCTGATGTCGGGGCCAAAAGCGGGTGCTGTTGCCGCTTGGCCGGGGAAAGGGGGGGAGCGTTGGCGGAGGGTTAATGTTTCATATTTTGTCAAAGTCATACCACAGGCAACACTGGTGCCATATTTAAGGAGCAGCCAGCAGTAAGTTAAATGGCAGCAGCCCAGAGAGAGTGAGCCCTGGAAACCGAGGCATGTATTGAGATGTCAGAAGGATGATCCGGGGTGGGCCCACAGTTTACTGATGCCTCCCTGCAGGTGCTCCTCCAGGCTGCTCAGGCACGAGGGAGGTCCTGTAACCCCAGAATGAAGGTGAAGCAAGCCTGGATGGAGATCGCAGAGGAGGTCAGTAGCCGTGGGTTTGTCCCACGCATGTGGCTACAGTGCCATAAGAGGGTCTATGACCTAATGCCTTCCAAGGTGATTGCAGCACACAACGTTAACCTTACAGCCTTAAAGGTGACTAAGGATGAATGTGACATTAGTAGAAAGGGAAAGCCCACCCAGTCACTGGCAATGCCCAGGCAGCAGCATTGGCTGTCGGAGGTATATTATCTTCAATGTGGAGGGCCTGGGTCAGTCAGAGTTGCCTCCTGCACTGCTGCTGCTGAGTGGCCGCATGCAGGAGGCAGCCATGTGGAGCCATGATGGAAAGTCAGGCTGCATCAGCATAAGCGTTGTGCATGTCCTTGATGGCCGACTAATAATGGACATTTATGTGCTTGCAGGAGAGCGCACAGCACCAGGGAGAAAACCAAAATGGGCGGTGGTTTCCCATACTTCGCTATCCTGACACCAATGGAGCAAGAGGCTCTGAAGCTTGGAGACCCGGAGGCAGGCCAATCCATAGCTGGTAGTGAGACTGGAGTGGCGCCCTGAGAGAGTGATTTTGTTTTTATTCTTTCATGGAATGTGGGCATCACTGGCTAGGCCACCCTTTGTTTCCCAACCCTAATTGCCCTTGGCAACTGGGTGGCTTGCTAGGCCACTTCAGAGGGCTGTTAAGAGCCAACCACATTGCTGTGGGTCTGGAGTCATACATAGGCCAGACCAGGTAAGGATGGCAGATTTCCTTCCCTAAAGTACATTAGTGAACGAGTTGGGTTTTCACAATAATCAATGATAGTTTCATGGCACCATTAATGAGATCAGCTTTCAATTCCAGATTTTTTATTAATTAACTGGATCTATTAATTAACTGAATTTAAATTCCACCAGCTGCTGTGGTGGGATTTGAATGCATGTGCCAAGGACCTTAGCCTGGGCCTCTGATTTACCAATTCAGTGACACTACCACTACGCCACCATCTCCCCGTAATTAGTGGCCTAATGGATGGGCACAAGAGACCCTCTGGCGAACACAAAGCATAATGCTCATGTGTCCAGGAGTGATCACATGAAGCTCCAGAGCAGGAGCAGTCTGAAGGACATGATGGAATGTGCTCTCTCCTCTAATCACTCTTCTCTCTCACTCTCGCAGGTCAAAGGCAAGAGCAGCCAATGTTGTATTATTGCATTCTCAGCAATAATGTAATAAGCAATCAAGAGCTGAATGGCAAATTGAATGACGAGTTCTTTATTGCAATGTAACAGATTTACAAGAGAACTCTATAATACACGTGCTGACAGGTAACTAAAACTACTCTAACTTCTATTTCACATATTGGTTGACATCCCTTCCTGTGATGATGCATACTATACTCAAGCAGTTAAAGTGATATCACAATATCCCCCTCTCCTTCAATGGAAATGTCACAAATTATAAACTATGCACATAATGAAATAGGATAGTTGTGAACAATATTTACACAGGTATTGACTCTTATGTCCATTAATCAAGTGAAATGTACAGGTGGTCTACTGGTAATTGACCTGATCTTGTAACTGTGAAGCTTTGTTGGGAACCAAAACTGACTTGGCTTTGACGTGTGAACTGACAATCATCCAGTGCTTGAGCGTTGTACGTGTCATCTTTCTTAGTTATATTCTTAGAAGGTGAATGTGAGCATGTTCTTGACGCAATAAGGTAGTCAGGCACGATATTGTTAGCTAATTCTCTCAGTTGATGTCTGTTCCAATGGGTCCCAGGAGAAGTGAACAAACTGCCAAGATCCTGTAATATATCGGGGAATTCTTGGGGTGGAAGTAACAGTCAAATAGTAGTATTCTATTGAGATTTAGAGGTTAAAGAAGACATCTTCATGTTTAGTTAAGATTTTAAGTTTAAAGTATGTATTTTCAAATTGTAGTGTTAGGTTAGTAGTGTTTTGCTTTCTTTAACTCTTGCACAGTAAAGTTTTTTTGTTTAAAATGTGAAATCTTGTGGCGTAATTCTTTCAGTAATGATTGGGAATTCAACTTTCTCCTGTTAAAGGTTAACACTCCCTTATGGGATTGTAACACTTTTTTTTTATTTATTCATTCATAGGATGTAGGCGTCACTGGCTAGGCCAGCATTTATTGCCCATCCCTAATTGCCCTTGGGAAGGTGGTGGTGAGCTGCCTTCTTGAACTGCTGCTGTCCATTTCGGGTAGGTATACCCACAGTGCTGCTAGGAAGGGAGTTCCAGGATGGTGTGTGACTTGCAGAGAAACTTGCAGGTGGTGGTGTTCCCATGTATTTGCTGCCCTTGTCCTTCTAGTTGGTAGAGGTTGCGGGTTTGGAAGGTGCTGTCTAAGGAGCCTTGGTGCATTGTTGCAGTGCATCTTGTAGATGGTACACACTGCTGCAACTGTGCATCAGTGGTGGAGGGAGTGAGTGTTTGTAGATGGGGTGCCAATCAAGTGGGCTGCTTTGTCCTGGATGGTGTCGAGCTTCTTGAGTGTTGTTGGAGCTGCACCCATCCAGGCAAGTGGAGAGTGTTCCATCACACTCCTGACTTGTGCCTTGTAGATGGTGGACAGGCTTTGGGGAGTCAGGAGGTGAGTTACTCGCCTCAGGATTCCTAGCCTCTGATCTGCTCTTGTAGCCACGGTATTTATATGGCTACTCCAGTTTAGTTTCTGGTCAATGGTAGCCCCTAGGATGTTGATAGTGGGGGATTCAGCGATGATAATGCCGTTGAATGTCAAGGGGAGATGGTTAGATTCTCTCTTGTTGGAGATGGTCATTGCCTGGCTCTTGTGTGGCACGAATGTTCCTTGCCACTTCTCAGCCCAAGCTTGGATATTGTCCAGGTCTTGCTGCATTTCTACATGGACTGCTTCAGTATCTGAGGAGTCAAGAATGGTGCTCAACATTGTGCAATCATCAGCGAACATCCTCACTTCTGACCTTATGATTGAAGGAAGGTCATTGATGAAGCAGCTGAAGAGGGTTGGGCCTAGGACACTACCCTGAGGAGCTGCTGCAGTGATGTCCTGGAGCTTAGATGATTGACCTCCAACAACCACAACCATCTTCCTTTGCGCTAGGTATGACTCCAGCCAGTGGCGTGTTTTCCCCCTGATTCCCATTGACCTGTTTTGCTAGGGTTCCTTGATGCCATACTCGGTCAAATGCTGCCTTGATGTCAAGGGCAGTCACTCTCACCTCACCTCTGGAGTTCAGCTGTTT
This sequence comes from Heterodontus francisci, assembly GCF_036365525.1. Taxonomy (NCBI): domain Eukaryota; kingdom Metazoa; phylum Chordata; class Chondrichthyes; order Heterodontiformes; family Heterodontidae; genus Heterodontus; species Heterodontus francisci. The sequence goes on along the minus strand of NC_090371.1, from coordinate 28,607,384 downwards.
TGTCCATGTTTGAACCAAGGCTGTAATGAGGTCAGGAGCTGAGTGGCCCTGGCGGAACCCAAACTGAGCGTCACGGAGCAGGTTATTGCTAAGCAAGTGCCGCTTGATGGCACTGTTGATGACACCTTCCATCACTTTACTGATGATTGAGAATAGGCTGATGGGGCGGTAATTGGCCAGGTTGGACTTGTCCTGCTTTTTGTGTACAGGACATACCTGGGAAATTTTCCGCATTGCAGGGTAGATGCCAGTGTTGTAGCTGTACTGGAACAGCTTGGCTAGGGGCGTGGCAAGTTCTGGAGCACAGGTCTTCAGTACTATTGCCGCAATATTGTCAGGGCCCATAGCTTTTGCAGTATCCAGTGTCTTCAGTCGTTTCTTGATATCACGCGGAGTGAATCGAATTGGCTGAAGTCTGGCATCTGTGATGCTGGGGACTTCAGGAGGAGGCTGAGATGGATCATCAACTCGGCACTTCTGGCTGAAGATTGTTGCAAATGCTTCAGCCTTATCTTTCGCATTGATGTGCTGGGCTCCCCCATCATTGAGGATGGGGATATTTGTGGAGTCACCTCCTCCAATTAGTTGTTTAATTGTCCACCACCATTCACGGCTGGATGTGGCAGGACTGCAGAGCTTAGATCTGATCCGTTGGTTATGGGATCGCTTAGCTCTATCGCATGCTGCTTATGCAGTTTGGCATGCAAGTAGTCCTGGGTTGTAGCTTCACCAGGTTGTCACCTCATGTTGAGGTATGTCTGGTGCTGCTCCTTAATGTCACTCCATTTGGGGTGGTTACTTGGTATGACCTTGGCTCATGCAGATTTTGGACGCTTCCTGAGGGAACCATGTCTTCTCTTACGGATGGATCACTCTGACCTTCTGTCTGATCTGTAAAGGTTGTAGTTCCACGCCAGCATGCTTAACATGTGCAACTTTCATCCTTTCTTGTTTTGCCAATAGTGATGACTTGGAAGAGTTGTCTTGACTTGCCTTCCAAACATGATTTCTACCACAGGATGGTAGTTCTGTGTCTGTGGGTGTTGCCTTAAGATCTGTGTATAGATCTTGGCTAGTTTCTCTGCATTTCACAATCAATGACTTGACTGTACGTACCATACTTTCTGCTAGGCCATTTGACCTAGGATAATGCAGTGATGATGTTACATAATTCACAGCTCACTTTGTGCACATGTTTTGAAATGGCTTGCTGGTGTGTTGTGCATTATCCGACACTATCTCCTCCAGGGAACCAAATAAGCGAAAGATTGTGCTCATAGTGTTGGCTACTGATGCGTGTGATGTGATCCTGAATTGACGGAGGGTGGGGAACTTAGAGAAGTAGTCGGTTATTAATAGATAATTGTCACCTTTGACAGAGAACAGCTCAGTGGCTATCCTTGATGAAGGATGCGACAGAACATCATGGGGATGAAGTGGCTCTTTGTGTTGGCTTGGTTGATGCTCCTGGAGTGCATCACACATTCTCACTGCTCGTTCAGTGTGTCAGTCAATAGACTGTTTCACGTGTTTCTGGACTTCTCAATGTCCGTGTGATCCTGATGCAACTGTGAAAGAATGTCAAGATGAAGCTTTTATTGGATTCATACTTGTCTTCCTTTAAAAATAACGTCACTGGATATTCCCAACTCGTCTCAATATGGCCAAAAGGTTCTGAGGTCTGTAGGAAACTTTTGTATTGTGTCAGGCCATCCTTTGACAATAAGCTGCCATAACCCCTTTAGAGCAGGATCTTTGTAAGTCTCTTCCTGCAGCTCTTCATATTTCCTTGTCCCAAAATGCATCAGGTCAATCTGGTATACATCTTCCAGCTCTACGTTGGTTTTGTCTACTTGGAAGTCTAGTGTTATGTCTTCTCGTTTCTTGGGATTGGGTAATCTGCTTTGTGTGTCAGATGTAATCAATTAGGTCTCTAGGCTTATATCTAACCTCGCAGTCATATCCTTGTGCTTTGATTAATAGCCTTTGTAGTCGAGGGGGTGCACTGTGGCTTTTGCCAAATCATCACTAATAGTTTGTGATCTATCTCAACTAAAACAAGTTTGCCAAAAAGATATGTGTGAAACCTTGTCACACCAAATACTAGTGTTTCTCATTCTATATTCCAATACTTTGTCTGCATGGGCAACAAGCTCTTGGAACCAAAATTGGTTTACCATCTTGTAATAAACCTGCTCCAAGACCTTTGTGAGAAGTGTCTCCCTCAAGTGTGGTTTCTTTCTTCGGATCTTGAAAATATGCTGCTGTCGACGGTGACTGCTTTAGCAATTCGAATGCATGCTGATGATCCCCATGCCACAGGAATGGTGTATCCTTCTTAAGGAGATCATGTAGAGATGATGCCTTTTCAGAAAAAATTGAGATGTACAGAGCTTAAAAGTTAAATAAACTTAAACATCTCTGTAAATCTTCCTTATCTTGTGGACTAGGCATGGACTGAATATCCTCTACTTTGCTGGGATCTGGTCTGATGCCTGTATCAGAGTAGACTCAACTGTAAACGTTGATGTAGTTCACATTAATGGCACATTTTTTGCTGTTATACACAAGGCTTTCTCTCCTGGCTGTTTACATTAAGATATGAAGATTCGTATCATGCTCTTCTTTAGTGCTGCCCATGACTGCAATGTCATCTGCACTGCAGACACACCCAGGAACATTTTCAGTGATATGATCCATGTTGAAATCGGTCTTGGCTTACTGACGAACCAAATGGTAAGCGCAAAAAACAATATCTTCCAAATGGAGTTCTGAAAGTTGTCAGCTCCTGCGAACCTTCAGAAATTCAGATCAACTAGCATTCATGTTTTGCATTTCGCTTTGAGAAAAATTTGGCTTTTGCAAACCTTGGAATTAACTCTTCCAATGTAAGAATTCTATGAGGACATCTTTTTAATGCTTGGTTTAACCTTCTAAGGTCCAGACATACTCTGAATGTGATGTCTTTTATGATCACAGCTGTTATAGAGCCGCACCAATTTATGTGTTGCTGAACACACGGAATATTCCTTGCTATTCCATAGTATCCAGTTCGGCTGTCAGTTTGTCCTTGATGTGGTCACTGCATTTCCCTAGTAGATCTATGAAAGGAATTGCATCATTTCTCAAATGAAGAACAGCGTCTCCTTTGAAACTGCCCATGGTTCAAATCTGTCTGGGTACTTCCATTGCAAAACCTTAAATGGACTCAATGGGATCACATCTATCTTGATTGTGTATCCTTGGCACACTGCTGGTCTAGTGGATTGTCACAATCTGGAGTTCACTACACGCTGGTAGTCCTGCTACCACTGGACCATTGGTGTCAACAATGTAGAAGACTTGTGGTGAGCTTGCAGAATTTCCATAACTGCACTCCAACATTAGTGCTTCCCATGCAGTTGATTGGTGAACCATTGTACGGAATGAGTCTGGCTCTTGTAGGTTGTATCATGGCTTCTCATCTTGCCAGGAACATATTCTTCAGTACTCTCAGTGGCAAAATATTTGCACTTGTGCCTGTATTGACTTTTAACACAGTTTGTGTTGGCCACTCTTATCTGGGCATATGATGTTAATTGTGGTGAATGTTTCTTGCTGTGTAACCCCATTCATGTGCTGTGCAGCTGTTACTGTGTGGAAGGTTTGTCCCCTTGCGGTGCCTTCTTTGTCATTAGGCTCCTTGTCGATCTCATGGACATGCTTGCATTTAAATTGGCCTCTGGTGAATTCATTCCTGTTTTTCCCACTAGGCTATTTCTGTTTCTTCTTGAGCACTGGCTTGCTGTGGTTTCTCATCAATTCTCCATTGCACAGTCCTGCCCAGTGCCCCTTTTTAATCACATGCCTTGCAGGTGTCCATGTAAGCAGGAAAATTTCTTGGCTGATGCATCAAACTGCACACACCTTGCCCTGTCAAGGTGATTGGTGACCTCACCTATTGTTGTTGTACCAAGTGCTCGTATGCACTGCTTGCTTGCAGCTATGGCTTTCTACTTCCTGCCTTCCTTCAGGAAACTTTCGGTGCCGTATCCTTTTCTCTTTGTCCAACAGGTCTTTGTGAAATGCCTCTATCGGGGTAGATGAAGTTTCTAACTCGATTATCCTTTCAGATAACTGTGCATTTGAAAAAAAATAAGACTTATCCTTCTTAGTGGTATCTGCTAACAAATTGATCGACGGTTTCTTTGGACTGCTGTCTGTATGCCATCAGTACCAGACAATGGATCCTAAAATTAACCTTGACCTTTAGTTGGTCTTCTAATATAGTCCAGAGTTTTGCTGGGTCCTTATGCGTAGTAACATAGGAAATAGAAGAAGGCCCCTCGAGTCTGCTCCACAATTCAACTAGATCATGGATGATCTTGTACCTCAATGCCATTTTCCCCCATTATCCCCATATTCCTTGATGTTTTTAATATCCAGAAATCTATCAATCTCTGACATGAATATACTCAATGACTGAGCCTCCACAGCCCTCTGGGGTAGAAAATTCCAAAGATTCTCCACCCTCTGAGTGAAGAAATACCTCCTCATCTCTGTCCTAAATGACCTACTCCTTAGTCAAAGACTGTGTCTCCTGATTCTAGACCCCTGCAGCCAGGGAAAACATCCTTCCTGCATCAACCCTGTTACAATTCTTCTATGACAAGCATATCCTTCTTTAAGGAAGGAGACCAAAACTGTACTCAATATTCCAGGTGCAGTCTCGCCAAGGCTCTATGCAATTGCAGCCCTTTTCTGACAGTCCAGAGGTGTTGATGCAATGGAATCCTCACTACTCATTGCGATTTTTATCTCGATCACATGCTTATCAAGATCTGTGACAGAAAGATCCAAAAAGCACAACTCCATGCACTGTTTGAAGAGTTCAAACTCATGGACTAGATCTTAAACTTTCCAGTTCATCACTGAGTATTTAGAAACATAGAAAAGTAGGAGCAGGAGTAGGCCATTCGATCCTTCGAGCCTGCTCTGCCATTCAATACGATCATGGCTAATCATCCAAGCTCAGTAACATGTTCCCACATTCTCCCCATGTCCCTTAATCCCATTAGCCCTAAGAACTATACCTAACTCTTTCTTGAATATAGTTAATGTTTGGCCTCAACTGCTTTCTGTGGTGGAGAATTCCACAGGTTCACCACTCTCTGGATGAAGAAATCTCTCCTCATCTCAGTCCTAAATGGCTTACCCCTTATCCTTAGACTGTGACCCCTGGTCCTGGACTTCCCCCATCATCGGGAACATCCTTCCTGCATCTAGTCTGTCCAGTCCTGTTAGAATTTTGGAGGTTTCTATGAGATTCCCTCTCATTCTTCTAAATTCTAGCGAATACAAGCCTAATCGACGCAATCTCTCCTCATATGTTAGTCCTGCCATCCCAGGAATCAGTCTGGTGAACCTTTGCTGCAATCCCTCCATAGCAAGAACATCTTTCCTCAGATAAGGAGACCAAAACTGCACACAATACTCCAGATGTGGTCTCACCAAGGCCTTGTATAATTGCAGCAAGACATCCTTGCTCCTGTACTCGAATCCTCCCGCTATGAAGGCCAACATACATTTGCCTTCTTAACTGCCTGCTGCACCTGCATGCTTACTTTCAGCAACTGGTGCACAAGGACACCCAGGTCTCGCTGCACCTCCCCCTTTCCCAATCTATCCCCATTCAGATAATAATCTGCCTTTCTGTTTTTGCCACCAAAGTGGATAACCTCACATTTATCCACATTATACTGTATCTGCCATGTATTTGCCCACTCATTCAACCTGTCCAAATAGGGGGGAGGCGGTGGCATAGTGGTATTGTTACTGGACTAGTAACCCAGAGACCCAGGGTATTGCTCTGGGGACATGGGTTCAAATCCCACCACAGCAGAAGGTGGAATTTGAATTCAATTAATAAACCTGGAATTAAAAAGCTAGTCTAATGATGGCCATGAAACCATTGTCGATTGTTGTAAAAACCCATCTGGTTCACTAAAGTCCTTTAGGGAAGGAAATCTGCTGTCCTTACCTGGTCTGGCCTACTTGTGACTCCAGACCCACAGCAATGTGGTTGACTCTTACATGCCCTCTGAAGTGGCCTAGCAAGCCACTCAGTTCACCACCACCTTCCCAAGGGCAATTAGGGATGGGCAATAAATGCTGGCCTGGCCAGTGATGCCCACATCCCATGAATGAATTTAAAAAAAATCACACTGGAGCTTCTCTGCATCCTCCTCACAGCTCACACTCCCACCCAGCTTTGTGTCGTCTGCAAACTTGGATATATTACATTTAATTCCCTCATCTACATCATTAATATATATTGTGAATAGCTGGGGTCCTAGCACTGATCCCTGCGGTACCCTATTCGTCACTGCCTGCCACTCGGAAAAAGACCCGTTTATTCCTACTCTTTGTTTCCTGTCTGCCAACCAGTTCTCTATCCATGTCAGTACCTTACCCCCAATCCCATGTGCTTGAATTTTGCACACTGTTATGTTGGACCTTATCGAAAGCCTTCTGAAAGTCCAAATACACCACATCCACTGGTTCTCTCTTATCTATTCTATGAGTTACATCCTCAAAATATTTCTGTAGATTTGTCAAGCATGATTCCCCTTTCGTAAATCCATGTTGACTTTGTCCGACCCTGTCATTGTTTTCCAAATGCTCTGCTATTACATCTTTTATAATGAACTCTAGCATTTTCCCCACTACTGATGTCAGGCTAACTGGACTATAATTCCCTGTTTTCTCTCTACCTCTTTTTTTAAATAGTGGGGTAACATTAGCTACCCTCCAATCCATTGTAACGGTTCCAGAGTTTATAGAATTTTGAAAAATGACCAGCAATGCATCTACTATTTCTAGGGCCACTTCCTTAAGTACTCTGGGATGTAGATTATCAGGCCCTGGGGAATTATCGGCCTTCAATCCCATCAATTTCCCGAACACTATTTCTCTACTAATTTGGTGGTTATGGTGCCAAATTTCTTGTCTGCAAGAAATCTTTGCTGGAGCTTTCCCCTTTAATGGTATCCTTTTATTTTTTAAACTTTCCCTGAAGAAAAAAAATTGCAGGTCTGCTTGTGTGCAGCAGCGGACCTCAGCCAAACCCTAAGCTCTGAGCCTGCAGCATGGGCGTTCAGCCTGTGATTGGGGAGACTCCGCCCATGAAGCACTGCTGGTGGGAAAACCATGACGCATAATAGCAGTGCCATACCGCAGCCCAAACTTGAATCAGCTCTGTTTGCTTTTCACGAGCCTGATTACTGCCTTTTCTGCCGGCCACCAGCCAAACAAAGAACCTCCTTCGTGTACTTACAGTCTCCCTGAGCACTGATTTCCATGGATGGTCATTGACTCTGATAGTGTCATGCTGCCGCTGTTTCCTCTAATCATGTGCAGTGTTGTCTTGACCGTAATAGATTTCCATGGGAGAAATCACCCTTTCTGACATCTTGCTCAAAGTTGCCGTGTCAAACACCACTGGCATGCCAAGACTTTCTGCATTACTGCACTCTGAGGTGTTTTGCTGCCACCATATTGTGTTATTGCTTTCTCAGTCATCATGTACCAAACAATTTTAGGCTGAATAGCAAGTTGAATGAAGGGTCCTTTATTGCAAAGTAAAAGATTTACAAGAGGGATCTGTAATACACGTGCTGATTGGTGACTAGCACTACTCCAATTATTACCAAATGTTGGTTGCCATCACCTCCGGTGATGATGCATATTATACTCAAGCAGTTAAAGTAGTATCACAACGGCCAGCTGAAGTGACCAGGAGACAGCTCTCCACCTCTGAGGAAGAGGAGGATAAGTCAGAGGGTGACCCCTCACATCATTCCTCCACACTCTAAACCAACACAGATACTCCCAAATCAGTGGGTTGTCACACGCAGGTAGCTATGGGATCGCAACCTGGTGAGCACACCACAGTCATGGCTGAGCAGCTAATGGAGGCAATGACAGCCTAGGCGACTGTCACTCGGAGGACCGTGGGTCTGTGTGCTCCAGGTTGATGCTGAGACACAGTCTGATGACATGACTCTGGAGTCATTAACAAGGCAGCAGATTCTGGACCTTACAGCACGAGGTGCATAAGCATCTGACAGAGCGTCCAGAGACTATACACCTCCAGACGCAGATGATGGAGGAGTTCATCCAGGCCATGAGTGCATGAATGTCTCGGGCGTGTGCGTGCATGGCTTCCTCCATTGAGAGATTGGCAACCCTGATGGAATGGAAAGCCACATCCAGCAGACCACTCATTGTATGCCAGAGATGCCAGCAGACCTGCATGCCATTGTCACTGCCATAAGCTCTATTTAGCAGTAGCTGGCTGAAAGAGGGGCAAGGCCCCTGGAGTCACCACCAGGTTCTGAGACTCCTCAGGTGGGCAGGAGAATCAAGTGTGGCCTGAAAGGGTAGAGGAGCAGCCACCTGCAGCATCTAAGGGCTCCTGTCAAGGTGTTCCTGGCATGGATGGTAGCTCCTCAATCCCTCTGACACCATTGCCTCACAAAGCCAGGAAGATAGAGGAGTCTACTGCATCTTTGAGAGAAGAAATTCCTCTTTATCTCGGCATTAGAAGGGTGACCCCTTATTTTGAAACTGTGCCCCCTATTTCTAGCTTCTCTTAGCATCAACCCTATCAAGCCCACTCAGAATTTTACATCTTCAATAAGATCACCTCTCATTCTTCCAAACTCCAATGAGTTTAAGCCCAACCTGTTCAACTTTTCCTCATAAGACAACACCTTCATCCCAGAAATCAGCTTAGTGCATCTTCTCTGAATTGCTTCCATTGCGAGTTGATCCTTCCTTAAGTAAGAAGACCAAAATTCTACTCACCAATGCTCCATAGAACTGTAGCAAGACTTCCCTACTTTTATACTCCATCCCCCTTGCAATTAATGCCAACATTCCATTGCCTTCCTAATTACTTGCTGTACCTGCATGCTAACTGTTTTGTGATTCATGTACCAGGACACCTAGATACAGTAGCATTCTGCAGTCTCCATGTAATTAATATTCTGCTTTTCTATTCTTCCCATCAAAGTGGACAAGCTCACATTTTTCAATATTAGATTCCATATGCCAAATTTTTGCCCACTCACTTAACCTATCTATATCTCTTTGAGACACTTTGGGCTCCCGACACCTGGCCGAAAAGTGAGGGGGGGGAGAGCCCCGCCTCTGCATTTTCACAGCCCCCCCGGAGCGATCCTCCGGTGTTTTTAAATGTAAGTTTCAGGAGCTGGGATTCGCATTCCTTTAAAAACGGGGATCCAGCCTCCAAGAGCTGTGGCCAAACAGAGGACTGGCAGCTTAGCAGTATCGAAGGCGTCACTAGGAGCAGTGGTGAAACCAGAGAAGAGGTAGGTGAGGCGGGGTCGCCAGGACCAGTCCGGAACGCCCTGGTCAGGGGGAGCTGGGGTGGGTGGCCTTGTGATCCAAGGGGAGATGGTGGTCCCGGGGCGTGAATTGGTTCCTGGTGGGGGTCCTCCGTGGGCCACAAATTGCTCATAGAGGAGGGACACCCCCCCCCCAAAGCCCACAGGAAGGGTGCCTCAGTATACAAGGCATCCTTCCCAAGGAAGCAAAAGCTTCCCCTCCTGCCCCCCCACCCCCGCCGCTAGTAAGATCCCAGTGGCAGGGAACGAGGCCCCTAATTGGTCATTAATAGGCCAGTTAAGGGCCTCAATTGGCCTCTGGACGGGAAGGATGTTGTTGGCCTATCCCGCCCCCAGGAAGGGCGCTGGGCAAGGGAGCAGCGATGGGCCCTCTGCCCTGCCATCCCCTCCACCCATTGTCATCCATTGCAATACTCCGTGCACCCCCCCACCCCTCCGCCCCAATCGGGAGAGGTGGTAAAATCTAGCCTTTTGTGTCCTCCTCACAGCTTGCTTTCATACCTATCTTTGTATCATCCACAAATTTGAGTGCAATAGAGTCAGTCCCTTCATCCTAGTCATTAATATAGATCATAAATAGTTGAGGCCCCAGCACTGATCTCTGAGACACCCCGCTAGTTGCAGTTTGTCAACCTGAAAATGCCCCATTCATCCAACTCTCCTTTTCCTGTTAGTTAGCCAATCCTCTATCCATGCTACTATATTACTCCCAACACTTTGAGCTCTTATCTTGTGTAGTAACCTTTAATATGGCAATTTATTGAATGCCTTTTGGAAATCCAAATATACTGCATCTACTGGTTTCCCTTTATCCACCCTGCTTGGTACATCCTCAAAGAACTCTAATAAATTTGTTAAACGTGATTTTTCTTTCATAAAACCGCGTTGACGCAGCTGATGGTATATGATTTTCTAAATGTCCTATTACTACTTACTTCATAATGGATTCTAGTGTTTTCCCAATGATAGATGTTAGGCTAACTGGCCTGTAATTTCCTGCTTTCTGTTTTCCCCCCTTTCTTGAACAGAGGTGTTACATTTGCAGTTTTCCAATTGGGTGAGGCCTTTCCATAATCTAGGGAATTTTGGAAAATTACAACTAATCCATCCAATATCTCTGCAGCCACTTCTTTTAAGACACTAGGATGAAGACTATCAGGTCCAGAGGACTTGGCAGCCATTAGTTTTCCCAGTATTTTACTGTTTGGTGATTATGATTGTTATAAGTTACTCCCTCCCCTTTGTCTCTTGATTTTCTACTATTTTTGGGATGCTTTTTCGGTCTTCTACTGCGAAGGCAGAAACAAAATACTTGTTCAAAGTCTTTGCCATTTCCTTGTTTCCCATTATTAATTCCACAGTCTCATCTTCTAAGAGACCAATGCCTACTTTCACTATTCTCGTCGTTTTTTTATATTTGTAAAAGCTTTTACTGTTGTCATGCTAGGCCCCCACCTGCCAAAAATGAGGCACATTAATTTTGATTTTAAACTGTTACTGGAGCAAAGAAAGGACTTGTTAAACAGATAAGCCATGGCTGGAAAAGACATTTGTATATTAACAGATGGTGATTGGAGGATGAAGGACCATTCCCTGACACATTCAACCCACAATGGACCTTAATCACCAGGTATTGTGTGTAAGAGGTGCATTCCAGAGACTGCTAAGGTGATACAATCCAAGACGTGGTCAGACCAGTTAGTCACATGACTAACCTGCTTGGCAACCTGGGTATTTTTCTGAATTGTAAAAATAGTTTGAACTGAGAGTGTCTGTTTGATCCTGGACTGAGAAGATCTCTCCTGTCGGCTCCCATCTCTTTCTCACAAGCCTCTGAATCCATTGAAGACACATGAACCCCAAGCAAGAAAAATCTCCTACAGCGAACAAGGTTTAAGAAGAATACTGAGCCCAAATGATAAACAAGATCTACCTACAAACAAGGACTCTACAGTGAGCTCAAAGAACCGTAACAAAAACTCTTCAGATATTGCCTCAAACGTTTCCACTTTATTTTTCTTCTCCTCTTTTCTGTCTCTATTTGCATGTGTGTATCGCATATGCATGCTAGCGTGGGCGTGTCGTGTATCAGTGGGCGTTAACCGAATTAGAGTTTAAGTGTAATAACTTTCAACTTTTCTTTTAAACCTAAGAAAACCTGTTTGTGCTGGTTTCTTTGCCTTATAATTGGAAAACAGTGAACAAGGATTCACCAAGGGGGAGCTAAAAACAGTGTGTTGAAAATTTAACCCTGTTACAGTAAGACCAGGTAAAGGCTGAAAGGGAACTCTAGACACCTTTCTCACCTGGTCGTAACACTGTCTGTTTTTATATTCCTTGCTAGTTTACTCATATACTCTAATTTCTCTCTTTTTTTTAGTCATCCTCTGCTGGTTTCTAAAATTTTCCCAATCTTCTGGCCTACCACTAATCTTTGCAACATTGTATACCTTTTCTTTCAATTTGATCTAATCCTTAACTTCCTTAGTTGACCACAGATGGTGCATCCTTCTCATAGAGTCTTTCATTCTCAATGGAATATATCTTTGTTGAGAGTTATGAAATAGCTTCTTAAATGTCTGCCACTATTTCTCTACTGTCTTACCTCTTAATTTATTTTTCCAGTCCACTTTAGCCAACTCTGTCTTCATACCCTTGTAATTGCCTTTATTTAAGCTTAAGACTAGTTACAGGCCCAAATTTCTCACAAGCGTCAGTTGCCATCTCTTCAGAGGGTAGCCCTTTTCAGCCATTTATCAAGGCACGCAGGGCCTAAAAAGGTTAGGCACTGGCATTGCCTTCGTATGTAGGCAACATGACAACTTCCTGTGAACAGTTCACAGACTTGAAGAATCCATTTGACATGGTCACAGATCAGTTGGACATTGAGAACCTTCCTGTTGATGAATGTCACTGGTTGGTCTTTGGGAGCCAGGATGGTCACATGCGTGCAGTTGATCACACCTGGGGAAATCCAGTGATGGCCCTGAACCCTGTAGCCCTCTCGGATTGACTGTCTGGATCAGTGCTAAAGTGCACATATTGGCTGACCTTCTTGAAGATGGCATTGGTGACCACATTGATGCAGTGATGAGCGACCGGAAGATCCCAAAAATATTTCCAGAAGAACCTTGGCATAGTCCTGAGGCATAGAAACTCAGCTTCATGATGACCTTCGGCGCCACAGGCATTGGGTGCCCACCACTTTCCATAGGGCTCAGCTCATTCTCCATCATGGCACACAGCTTGATGACCGCCTCCATGGACGGGCGCAGTCTTGGGCGACACTGTTGCTTGGACATTAGCAAGAAGTTGAGCCTCTGATGGTAAACCCTAACTAGTGGGTAATCTCTGCTGTGAACAGGTGGCTGGTTGAATGCCCCTCTGAACCCTCCTTGTCCATGCCACCTCGCAGCTTCACGCTCCCGGTAGTCCTCTGGGTTGCTGCTGCCCTGCTGCTTGTGGCTGCAGCTCTCTTCCCTCTCTGATGCTCCTCCGCACTGGAAGCTTCGAAGCCTGAGTGAATGAGGCTCATGGCAAATAACTGCATTCTGTTCTTAGGGGCACCCATCCCCCTTGCTATGTACATACAAGTGCCAAATCCGAGAGGGCACTCGAGCAGTGTGCCCTCGATTGCTACTTCTGCTGCCCACTCAGTCCCACCCTCCCTGTCAAGAACCGCTAGCATTCACAATGGCTGCCGACTGCAGCCCACACTGACATCTGGCTAATCCACCGCCTCCGAAGCCCTGTCGTTCCTGTGCACCCATCGCAAAATTAGAAAACCCTGCTAAAATGGCAATTAATTGCCTGTTTAACAGGCTTAATTGACTTCACACCTCACTGCAACATGGCTTCCTCCTGCGAGCCCAGCCACCTTCGGTATTTTCTGGTTGTGATGTAAAGATCTTGGGCTTGCCTCCTAGCTCCTTTCACCACAATACTACCACTCCACCTACTCCCAGTCTGCCTCCAATGGGCTGGTAAAATCCAGCCCATCTTTTCTACCCTATCAAACACTCTCATAATTTTAATGATGTCTATTGCTCAGTTAGCTCTTTTTGCAGATTGTTAAATCCCTGTGTGTCAGTAAATATGTTTGTAAAGATTTCTTCTGGTTGCTATTTTTCATGAAATTTTAAATATATTTACATTGAAAAATAATCATACTGTGCAATATTAGCAACAGAGATGCCAACAGATTTTGTTGAAATTCTTCTCTTCACTATTTTAATGAAAAATATTCCTCGATTCCCTTTTCTCCAGGAATCCTTCTCTGTCGGCAACCTGCACTCCTGACACAGCTGGACTATTCAGGAGCTGACCAGGTTCAGCTAAGTATACATAAATCAGACAGGCACCCAGGCCACTAGAATGGGGAGGGGCCAAGGTGCTGTGCCTCGATTCTTTTGGAATATTTCCTGCTGAAACATGGGCCCTCAGACTCCAGAGTGTCATTTGGCACTCCAGAACAAAGGGAGCATAACTTTAAAATTAGAGCTTGGCTGTTCAAGACTGATGTCACTTCTTCTCATAAAAAGTTAGGGAAATCTAGAACTCTCTCTCACAAAACATTGTTGTGGCAGGAGGTCAATTGGAAATTGCTAAGCTGAGATTGGTATATTTTTGTCAGGCAAGGGAATTAAAGGTTACAGGACCAAGGCAGGTCATAGAGTCATTTACGGGACAGACGGAGGCCATTCAGTCCATCAAGTTCGTGCCAGCTCTCCATGGAGCTATGCTGTCAGTCCCATTCCCCGGCTCGATCCCCATAGCCCTGCACGTCTATTTCTCTTAGGTGGCCATTCAACTTCCTCTTGAAGTCATAGATCATCTCCACTTCCACTACCCTTGCAGACAGCGAGTTCCAGGTCATTATCAACCACTGCGTAAAAAAGTGCTTCCTCATATTCCCCCTGCATCTTTTGCCAAAAACCTTCAATCTGTGTCCCCTAGTTCTTGTACCATTTGTTAATGGGAACAGTTTTTAATTGTCGAACTTATCTAAGCCTGTCATAGCCTTGTACAACTCCATTAAATTTCCCCCCATTCTCCTTTGTTCTAAGAAGAACAAACCCAACCTTTCCAACCTAACCTTCTAACTAAAATGCTCCGGAACCATTCTAGTAAATCACCTCTGCACCCTCTCTAGGACCCTCATCCTTCCTGAAGAACTGAATGCAATACTCCAGTTGGGGCCTAACCAGAGCTTTATAAAGATTTAGCATAACATGCGTGCTTTTGTACTCGATGCCTCTATTTATGATGCCTATGATCTATATGCTTTACTAACCACTCTCTCAATATGTCCTACCACCTTCAAAGATCTATGCACATGCACCCCCAGGTTCCTCTGTTCCTGCACACTGTTTAGAACTGTGCCATTAAGTCTATATTGCCTCATCCGATCCCTTCTGCCAAAATGCATCACCTCACACTTGTCAGTAATAAATTCCATATGCCACCTGTCTGTCCATTCTGCTAGCCTGATGTCCTGTTGATTAGAGTTAAGTCACAGATGAGCCATGATCTAACTAAACAACAGAAAAGGCTCACGAGCTGAAAGGCCTACCCCTGTTCCTACATTCCTATGTCCTATGGATCAGTATACTGGCATCTTTGCAGTGTCCCAGACACTGGTCGCTCAGGAGGTGCAAGCTGTGGGAAATCTAGTAGCTGACGTTCTCCATCTCTCCTTCAATGTCAGGCCATTTATAGGGTTAGTAGAACAACTATCTATTCTCACCTCCCCATTCTCTGCTCTTCGGGCCAGAGACCTATCGTTTCTGGTCCCTGTCTGATTTCTCACCCCTTCCATTGCATTGTTCCCCTACGCCTGGGCTTGAGGTAATTCAGGGCCAAGGCAGGTTCATTTTGCTAATACAGTGAAACCTGTGAATTATGCATACCTAGGGGACAGGCAATAGCTGTCTGATTTTTGCAGACATCCGTATATTCCAAATGACCAGTGCACTGCATGTGGATTTAGCTAGGTTGAACATAGATAGTAATCAGTTGATAGATTTTGCCCAGTAAATACTGCAAACAAATCTCTTATTAAGTGAGCTGCTTTGAAATTAGTCTACTGGTGACATCATTCACAAAAAACATTACTGAGGCCCATGTCCCATGTTTGATCGTGTAAAATATGCTAACAAATAGGGCTTGTTACATTGTTCTTAGTCCAGAATTTTTATAATGTAAAATATTTGGAACTGTCAGGAGGGTTTGCTTGAGTCCAGAGGATCAGGTTTCATTGAACATTGTACAGCCAATTTCAACTGCAGTTCCTGTAGAAGATATTTGAAAGACTTGCAATTATAATAGCATCTTACAACCAATGAAGCACTTTTGAAGTGTTGTAATGCAGGAATGCTAGAAACTCTGAACAGAGAAGATCTTCACAAATACATTTACAATCAGTAAAAGCCTTGAGTGTTAACCAAGTTCCCAGGGTGGCCTCTGCTATCCACTTCTCTGAGATTAGAAGAGGTGTGTATGTGTTTGATTGATCAGTGCTGACAGTTACTTCCATTAAATAGATAGGTTAGGGTTCATATTAGCATTACGCACTGCCAGATGTTTGTTAGCTGATCCTGAGGGACTTACTGTTCATATTTGTTCAGCTACATGCTAATAGTGGCATCAATAGTGAAGTCTAGCTTGCTGCTTATTGTACTTCAGCATGCAGGAGAATACATACCTTAGTGCAGCCATATAAAGCAACTAAAATGCTCCAAAATGGATCAACGGGGACATTAAAAGGAAGAATAAGAAAGGAAGATTTCACAAGACTTGTAGGAGAAAGGAAGGGGACATAGTTTCAGTGAGTACAAGAATTAAACAGAGATTAGGAGTCAAGAAAGAATATATAGACAGGAGTATTCAGCTCCTCAATCCTGTTCCATCATTGAATTGATCATGGCTGATCTGTACCTCAGCTCCATTTGACTCATATCTCTTGATACCCAACAAAATTCTATCAACCTCACTGCTGAAACTTGCAATTGTCCCAACATTCAGTGTTTCCTACTTTCCCTTCTAAATGGCCTAGCTCTAATTTTAATATTATGTCTCCTTGTTCTTGATTCCCCACCAGAGGAAATATTTTCTCTTTATCTTACCTATCGTTCTTTTACATACCTCAATCAGATCACCTCTCAGGCCTTCTATAGTCAATGGATTATAAGCCAAGTTAATGCAATCTGTGCTCATAATTTAGCCCTTTAAAGCCCTGCTTTCATTCTGGTGGATCTGCACAGCACCCCCTCCGAGGTCAATATGGCCTTCCTGAGATATTGTGCACAAAACTGAATGAAGTACTCTAGATTTGTCTGACCAAGACTCTGTACAACTGAAGCATCACTTCCTCCCTTTTGCAATCCAAACATCTTGAAGTAAATGTCAATGTTCCATTGAAAAATTTGAGGATGAAATTGCAGGAAGGTGGGGCTTTGAAATGTGAAAATTCAGAGAATGTGATTTGGGTGATGGAGTCTTCCATTGAGCATAGGGTTGAGGCTCAGTTTTTGTGGGTAAAGAGCTTGACCGTGAATATACAAAAGTGCCCGTGCATATATCTCAATGAAAGCGAGATGAGTCACTTTGCCTGGCGAGCACAGGGAAACTAGATCACGTGAATTTGTTAGCAGGTCGCGAATTGCAGAGGAAAACAAGGCCCTGGAGAAGTCAAAGGGGCAAATCCCGACTTTGTGTAACAGTTCAAAACGGGGTTAGTGACTCAGCATCCTGATTTCCATCACAGCCCATTTTTATTTCATGATTTTCCTGAACTGATAAGAGCAAGAGAAGGTGAATCAGTCCTTCAAGCCTGTTTTTTCATTCATGGTGATCTCTACAGTAGTTCCGCATAACCTGCCCTAACATAAATCTATCAATCACAGTTTTGAAATTTTCAGAACACATCAAGCATTCATATTATTATTCCACAAATATTTCACCATTTTTTTTTCAATTAAAGTGTAATTTCTAACATCAAGTCTTCAGCCCCCAGCTTATCCTGTTCACCGTGTATTTCTTTGTTTTGGATTTTGTAGCTAAAATGCTCCTCAATGAAAAGTGCAAATGCCGTTTAAATCCAAAGTACGTTCAGCTTTATGCCTTCCAGACAGTTAGTTTACCATTTGCTGGAAATCAGCAGTTAGAGATCTCCTTCACAGAGTCTGACAGACACTTATTTCATTCATTAGGAAGAGATTGGCACAGTCTGATGCCCCGGCCAAAGCAACCCCTGTGGATTGTACCCTATCAACCAATGTTCACTTTCATCAGTTCCAGATGAGAAAAACAGAGAGAGATGTGTAACAACATGAGGCAGGATAGAGGCAGGGATACGTACAACAGGGCAGAATGCGGAAGAGGGAGATAGCTGCAGCTGCATAGACTAAGGTGTAGAAAGAGATAGATGATGGAGTGAAATAAAGAAATAGGTGGAACAAGAAACTGTGAGACAGAGATTTAGGTGTAACAATATAAAGTGGGAGCAAGAGGGATAACAGTACAGAGTGAATTAGATGAATGGGTAAAACAGTACACAGTGGGATATGGACGCCTGTATATAGAATGATATAAAGGGCTGGGTTTGACAGTACAGAGTGATTGAAGGCTGGGCATGATAGTATATAGTGATAGGGGACTGGGTATGACAGTATACAGTGATAGGGAGCTGAGTGTGACTATACAATGATAGAGGGCTGGGTGTGATAGTAAACAGTGATAGAGGGCTGGGCATTACAGTAAATAATGATAAAGGGCTGGGCATCACAGTATATAGTGATAGGGGGCTGGGTGTGACAGTATATACAGTGATAAAGGACTGGGTGTGATAGTAAACAGTGATAGAGGGCTGGGCATCACAGTATATAATGATAAAGGGGTGGTCATGACAGTATACAGTGATAGGGGGCTGGGTGTGACAGGATACAGTGATAGGGGCCTGGGTGTAACAGTATACAGTGATAGGGGCCTGGGTATAACAGTATACAGTGATAGAGGGCTGGCTGTGACAGTATACAGTGATAGAGGAATGGGTGTGAGAGGGGGGGAGATTTGCTAGTGCTCTTCGGGGGGGTTTAAACTAATTCAGCAGGGGAATGGGAACCTAAATTGTAGTGCCAGTGTACAGGATGTTGACAGTAGTGAGGTCAGGGATAAGGGTACAAGGACGCAAGAGGGCACTGGCAAGCAAGAACCTGGTTTAAAGTGTGTCTACTTCAACGCCAGGAGCATCCGGAATAAGGTGGGTGAGCTTGCAGCATGGGTTGGTACCTGGGATCTCGATGTAGTGGCCATTTCGGAGACATGGGTAGAGCAGGGGCAGGAATGGATGTTGCAGGTTCCGGGATTTAGATGTTTCAGTAAGAACAGAGAAGAGGGTAAAAGAGGGGGGGGATTGGCATTGTTAATCAAGGAGAGTATTACAGCGACAGAAAGGACGTTTGAGGACTCGTCTACTGAGGTAGTATGGGCCGAGGTTAGAAACAGGAGAGGTGAGGTCACCCTGTTGGGAGTCTTTTATAGACCTCCAAATAGTTCCAGAGATGTAGAGGAAAGGATAGCGAAGATGATTCTCGACAGGGGCGAGAGTAACAGGGTAGTTGTTATGGGGGACTTTAACTTTCCAAATATCGACTGGAAATACTATAGTTCGAGTACTTTAGATGGGTCAGTTTTTGTCCAGTGTGTGCAGGAGGGTTTTCTGACACAGTATGTAGACAGGCCAACCAGGGGCGATGCCACATTGGATTTGGTACTGGGTAATGAACCCGGCCAGGTGTTAGATTTAGATGTAGGTGAGCACTTTGGTGATAGTGATCACAATTCGGTTAGGTTTACCTTAGCGATGGGCAGGGACAGGTATGTACCGCAGGGCAAGAATTATAGCTGGGGGAAAGGAAATTATGATGCGATTAGGCAAGATTTAGGATGCGTAGGATGGGGAAGGAAACTGCAGGGGATGGGAACAATCGAAATGTGGAGCTTATTCAAGGAGCAGCTACTGCGTGTCCTTGATAAGTATGTACCTGTGAGACAGGGAGGAAGTTGTCGAGCGATGGAGCCGTGGTTTACTAAAGAAGTTGAAGCGCTTGTCAAGAGGAAGAAGAAGGCTTATGTTAGGATGAGACGTGAAGGCTCAGTTAGGGCGCTTGAGAGTTACAAGCTAGCCAGGAAGGATCTAAAGGGAGAGCTAAGAAGAGCAAGGAGAGGACACGAGAAGTCATTGGCGGATAGGATCAGGGAAAACCCTAAAGCTTTCTATAGGTATATCAGGAATAAAAGAATGACTAGAGTTAGATTAGGGCCAATCAAGGATAGTAGTGGGAAGTTGTGTGTGGAATCAGAGGAGATAGGGGAAGTGTTAAATGAATATTTTGCGTCAGTATTTACAGTAGAGAAAGAAAATGTTGTCGAGGAGAATACTGAGATTCAGGCTACTAGGCTAGATGGGATTGAGGTTCACAAGGAGGAGGTGTTATCAATTTTGGAAAGTGTGAAAATAGATAAGTCCCCTGGGCCAGATGGGATTTATCCTAGGATTCTCTGGGAAGCTAGGGAGGAGATTGCAGAGCCTTTGTCCTTGATCTTTATGTCGTCATTGTCGACAGGAATAGTGCCGGAAGACTGGAGGATAGCAAATGTTGTCCCCTTGTTCAAGAAGGGGAGTAGAGACAGCCCTGGTAATTATAGACCTGTGAGCCTTACTTCGGTTGTGGGTAAAGTGTTGGAAAAGGTTATAAGAGACAGGATTTATAATCATCTTGAAAAGAATAAGTTCATTAGCGATAGTCAGCACGGTTTTGTGACGGGTAGGTCATGCCTCACAAACCTTATTGAGTTTTTTGAGAAGGTGACCAAACAGGTGGATGAGGGTAAAGCAGTGGATGTGGTGTATATGGATTTCAGTAAGGCGTTTGATAAGGTTCCCCATGGTAGGCTATTGCAGAAAATACGGAAGTATGGGGTTGAAGGTGATTTAGTGCTTTGGATCAGAAATTGGCTAGCTGAAAGAAGACAGAGGGTGGTGGTTGATGACAAATGTTCATCCTGGAGTTTAGTTACTAGTGGTATACCGCAAGGATCTGTTTTGGGGCCACTGCTGTTTGTCATTTTTATAAATGACCTGGAAGAGGGTGTAGAAGGGTGGGTTAGTAAATTTGCGGATGACACTAAGGTCGGTGGAGTTGTGGATAGTGCCGAAGGATGTTGTAGGGTACAGAGGGACATAGATAGGCTGCAGAGCTGGGCTGAGAGATGGCAAATGGAGTTTAATGCGGAAAAGTGCGAGGTGATTCACTTTGGAAGGAGTAACAGCAATGCAGAGTACTGGGCTAATGGGAAGATTCTTGGTAGTGTACATGAACAGAAAGATCTTGGTGTCCAGGTGCATAAATCCCTGAAGGTTGCTACCCAGGTTAATAGGGCTGTTAAGAAGGCATATGGTGTGTTAGCTTTTATTAGTAGGGGGATCGAGTTTCGGAGCCACGATGTCATGCTGCAGCTGTACAAAACTCTGGTGAGACCGCACCTGGAGTATTGCGTGCAGTTCTGGTCACCGCTTTATAGGAAGGATGTGGAAGCTTTGGAAAGGGTGCAGAGGAGATTTACTAGGATGTTGCCTGGTATGGAGGGAAGGTCTTACGAGGAAAGGCTGAGGGACTTGAGGTTGTTTTCGTTGGAGAGAAGGAGGAGGAGAGGTGACTTAATAGAGACATATAAGATAATCAGAGGGTTGGATAGGGTGGATAGTGAGAGTCTTTTTCCTCGGATGGTGATGGCAAACACGAGGGGACATAGCTTTAAGTTGAGGGGTGATAGATATAGGACAGATGTCAGAGGTAGTTTCTTTACTCAGAGAGTAGTAGGGGTGTGGAACGCCCTGCCTGCAACAGTAGTAGACTCGCCAACTTTAAGGGCATTTAAGTGGTCATTGGATAGACATATGGATGAAAATGGAATAGTGTAGGTCAGATGGTTTCACAGGTCGGCGCAACATTGAGGGCCGAAGGGCCTGTACTGCGCTGTAATGTTCTAATTCTAATTCTAAAAAAAAAGTGCACAGTGATGGAGGGTTGGGTGTGACTGTATACTGTAATAACTACAACACAGGATTACATTGCATACGATAGACAGAGCTAAGTGATCCCACAGCCAACGGATCAAATCTAAACTCTGCAGTCCTGCCACGTCCAGTCATGAATGGCAGTGGACAATTAAACACTTAAGGGAGGAGGAGGCTCAACAAACTTCCCCGTCCTCAAAGATGGCAGTGCCCAGCACATGAGTGCAAAGACAAGGTTGAAGCATTTCCAAACATTTTCAGTCAGAGCTACCAAGTGGACGATCCATCTCAGCTTCCTATTGAGGTCCCCGGCATCGCGGATGCCAGTCTTCAGATAATTTGATTCACTCCATGTCATATCAAGAAATGGCTGAAGGCATTGGATACAGCAAAGGCTATAGGTCCTGGCTGTAGTACTGAAGACTTGTGCTCCAGAACTACCCATGCCCCCTAGCCAAACTGCTCCATTACAGCTACAACACCAGTATGTACCCAACAATGTTGAAAATTGCCCATGTAGGTCCTGTCCACGAAGCAGGACAAATCCAATCTGGGCAAATACTGCCCGATCAGTCTATTCTCAAACAACAGCAAAGTGATGGAAGGTGTCGTCCACAATGCTATCAGATGGCACTTACTCACGAATGCTCAGTTTAGGTTCCACCAAGACCACTCGGCTCCAGATCTCATTACAGCTTTGGTTGAGACTTGGACGAAAAAGCTTAATTCCAGAGCTGTGGTGAGAGTGACTCCCCTTGACATTAAAGCAGCATTTGACCAAGTGTGGCATCACAGAGACCTGGAACAATTGAAGTCAATGGGAATTAGTGGAAAACTTGCCACTGGTTGGAGTCATACCTGGCACATGTGGTTGTCAGAGACCAATTATCTCAGCCACAGGACATCACTGCAGGAGTTACTCAGAGATGTGTCCAAGCCCCACCCATCTTCAGCTGCTTCATCAATTACCTTTACTCCATCATAAGGTCAAAAGTGGGATGTTCACTAATGATTACACAGTGTTCAATTCCACTTGTAATGCCTCAGACAATGAAGCAGTCCATACCTGCATGCAGTAGGACCTGGACAACATTCAGGGTTGGACTGAGAAGTGGCAAGTAACATTCGTGCCACACAAGTGCCAGGCAATGACCATTTCAAAGAAGAGAGAATCTAACCATCTCCTTTTGACATTCAACGGAACTACCATCGCTGAATCCCCCACTATCAACATCCTGGTGGTCACTATTGACCAGAAACTTAAATGGACCAGTCATATAAATACTGTGGCTACAAGAGCAGGTCAGAAGCTGGGATTGTGCGGTGAATAACTCACCTCCTGACTCCCCAAAGCTTGTCCACCATCTACAAGGCACAAGTCAGGAGTGTGATGGAATACTCACCACTTGCTTGGATGAATGTAGCTCCAACAACACTCAAGAAGCTTGACACCATCCAAGACAAAGGGGCCCGCTTGATTGACACCCTATTTGCACCCTAAACATTCATTCTCTCCACCACTGGCATATAGTGGGTACCATCTGCAAGATGCACTGCAGCAATGCTCTAAGGCTCTTTCGACAGCCCCTTTCAAACCCGTGAACTCTACCACCTAGAAGAACAGGGGCAGCAGACACATGGGAGCACCACCACCTGCAGGTTCCCCTCCAAGCCACACACCATCCTGACTTGGAACTACATTGGAACTTCACTGTCGCTGAATCAAAACCCCGGAACTCCCTCCCTAACGGTGTTGTGCGTGTACCTACACCACATGGACTGCAGTGGTTCAAGAAGGTACCTCACCACCACCTTCACAAGGGCAATTAGGGATGGGCAATAAATGCTGGTCTTGCTGGTAATGTATGCATCCCATGCATGATTATAAAAAGAGAGCTAGGTGTAACAGTATACAATGATAGAGGGTTGGGTGCAGCAGTATACATGGACAAAGAGTTGGGTTTAAGTGTATACAGTGATAGAAGGCTGTGCCTGACAGTCCTCAGCACTAGAGCGTTGGGTGTGAGAGTATACAATGATAGGGTGCTGGGTGTGACAGTATACAGCAATACAGGGCTGTGTGTGACAGTATACAATGATGGAGGGCTGGGTGTGACAGTATACAGTGATAGAAGGCTGGTTGTGGTTGTTGGAAGTCAATCATCTCAGTCCCAGGAAATCACTGCAGGAATTCCTTAGGGTAGTGTCCTAGGCCAAACTATCTTCAGCTGCTTCATCAATGACCTTCCCTCCATCATGAGGTCAGAAGTAGGGATGTTCGCTGATGATTGCACAATGTTCAGCACCATTCGTGACTCCTCAGATACTGAAGCAGCTCATATGCAGCAACACCTGGATAACATCCAGGCTTGGGTTGATAAGTGGCAAGTAACATTTGCGCCACACAAGTTTTATGAAAGTGCTTCCATTTTTTGTTAAATTTTTTTGCAGACTCATATTTAAATTGTGGAAATGGATTCATTTTGGGAGGTTGAAGATTTCATAAATGCTGGACTTTGTTTGTTTGTTGAAAGTTCACTGAGAGGTCGTGTTTGAAAACAACCTTTACTGGATATCACATGCCTAAAGCCCAATAACCAAGAGATACCTTGGTGACTTGGGGAGATGTTTACAGAGAACTGATATGTCAAGATTTATAGGGTCAGGAGGTGGTTTCACTTCTGAGATATTGTTTTCGTTCAGTTGGGGTGTGGGCAGTGTTGAAAAGCAGTTGGTTTTGTAGCCTGCTGTAAAAGAAACCCCCAAGCTCATCTTTCCTACACCTCCCTGAGAAACCCTGTGAATTCAGAGTGTTATAACTGATGCCACATTTCTCCTGGAAAGCCGACCAGACTATTGCTTGACGCCTCCAGAACAAACTGTTTCTGAAAAGATCCCAGTGACCCGTCTCTGTATACCCGGACGGCAAACCAAAAGGGACAACTTACATCCTACCAGACCTTTTCTTTATTTTCGTCAAGAATTAGCAAGTATTTGGCCAAAGTATTCCATTTTTGTCTTTTTTTGTGAAAGGGGTCTGCATAGAAAATGTATTTATTTTTATTTAACCAGTGTATATGGGGTGAGGGGCTATCTAAAAAGGGAACTTTCATATTTCAATCTGTGTGTTAATGCTTTGCTTCTTTACTGGATAAGTCTGATTCTTTTCAGAAAAGAACTGTCTTTTGTAATTCCACTTCTCCACAGGTCACAACATATATTTAATTTTTTTTCCTAACTTACCGATATGTCAATCATTTGTATCCCAGAATAAAACACACTAACCAGGTTTCTTTAATAAACAACAGAATTAGCAGTTTATTATAA
Source organism: Heterodontus francisci (assembly GCF_036365525.1). Taxonomy (NCBI): domain Eukaryota; kingdom Metazoa; phylum Chordata; class Chondrichthyes; order Heterodontiformes; family Heterodontidae; genus Heterodontus; species Heterodontus francisci. The sequence continues at coordinate 28,582,568 of NC_090371.1, read as the reverse complement.
AAACAAGTCTTAATCAGTAATAAAGTAAAGCATAAACACACAGATTTAAATATTAACGTTGCCTTTTTACCTTAGCCCCTCACACCCATACACACACACATACACCAGTTAACCAGAAAAATAAAGGGATTTTTGTTTTTAGAACTCTATGACAGACAAAAAAATACTTGGGCTGAATAGTTATTCATTCGTGAAGAATCAGTAGATGAGATATGTTTTGTTCTAATACTGGCATTCGGTCTGGCCTCTGAGTACATGTAGACAGCTCACTGGGATCTTTTAGGACAGTTCTTTACAGGCAGTGTTGAGAATTAATTTAGCAGGCTTTTCTTTGAAGACAGGAGACAAGATAAGTTGACACAGTGGACATCTCAAGGTCTTTTAGAGAGGTGCTAGAAAGATGAGCTGGGTTGTGGACTTCTTTCTATCTTTGGGAATTCTCTTTTCTCTTTGGAAGTTCTCTTCTCTCCATGGACGTTCTTTTCTCCTCTTGGAGGTTCTCTCCCTTTTTATACAGTCCAATCCCAACTCAAAACAATTCAAAAGCAAAATCGACAACAGGAGGTCAACCTTTTGAACTCCATCAATCTTGACCTTTCACTTCTTTGTAAACAACTTTTCCCTGTGTCCAAAGTGCTCTGTTGTTTATTGAGCTGGAAGTCAGGTGGTTTCTCAGAAAGGCTTGTTGTTGCTGGAAGTCAAGTGGTTTCCCAGAAAGGCTTGTTTTCCTCACAAGATCTCGCAGTGCCCCTTTTAAAAACATTTCCAGGGACTGTTTTTCAGAAAACCCCAAAGTGTAACATTTCTACAATCTTTCAAAAATTAATCTTCAAAAAATATATTTAACAAAACAGAGAGGCACATTTTTAACAGTTAAATGTAATTTCTGATGCTTTGTCTAGGATTCAAATCTGCTTTGAGTTATCTGAGTGTAAAGATGCTACAAAACAGAACTGTATTAACTACAGGTAAAAAGTGAATGAGAATGAGTGCATAAATGTGTTTTAATATTTTTTCATCTTCTGTTATTCCAACTTTGTAATGAAACGCAAGGATGGAGGTGTTCTGTTCTTCTGTATGTTTTCCAGTGTGTGTGTGAGTGTAGTTGGAGAATTTCTAAAAAGGGAACTTTCATATTTTAATTAGTGCGTTAATGCTTTACTTCATTACTGGTTAAGTCTTGTTTTATAATAAACTGATAATTTTGTCATTTGTTAAAGAAACCTGGTTAGTGTATTTTATTCTGAGATTTAAAAAAATAAGAGTATATGATTGGCTGTATTGCTAACCGAGTAAACACTTAAATAGATGTTGTGACCTGTGGAGAAATGGAACTAGAAAAGACAGGGCACTCCTCCCACCTCGGTCGTAATATAATAATAATTTTTATAATTTGCATTTATATGGAGAGAAGAAGGAAAAGTGATGTTGGTTGTAGGCCAGGACACCAGGGAGAAAGCTTCTTTGAAGATTGCCATGTGATCTTTTGTGCCCACCTAAGAAGGGAAATAGGGTCTTGGTTTAGCATCTCACCCGAAGAGCGGTTGATGCTTCACCACTGAAACACTTGATCCATAAGCAATCTTTGCAGAGATCAGTGACTGTTGCTATGAAAGCAAATACAGCATTGACTTTTTTTCGCAGGAGAAAGGGAGTCTTGAAAAACAAAAGGAAAAAAGCGTAAAGGGAATTATTTCACTCTGACCCTAGCCATGTTCTGTTGATGTGTGTGGCTTTAGGGGAGGGCCAAAACTCACTTCAGTGGGCCCTACACAAGTTAATATTCTAAATTAGAAAAAATTTCATGGACAGTAAGGAACCAAATCCTTTCGTCTCAAAAAATCTCATTCTAAATGCATTATAGTGTGTGTGTTTTTTTTTATCTATTTGTTACCTGAAAGTGGTGCCACTTTAAATCTTTATACTAAATGTACTCCATACTTTCTATCAACATATATCTTTCATTACTACCATTAGTTCCAGAGTGGTGCAAACTGCTACAAGCTAATAGCAATTTTTTTGATATAAAAACCAATCTTTCAGCCACTCTAAAATCAATTCAGTTTTTTCTTCTCTCTATTACTTGGACGTAACAAGTGGCTGATGATTGATGAGGTTTCAGATCTCCTGGGTTTGTGCTGTGCAGGTCCCCTGTCAATCCGGAGCAGAATCCTTCAGAAGCAATCAGAGCCTCCATCTTCCAGCCCATTCTCAGTTGAGAAAAGAAGATCACCGAGTGGCATATGTTCCAAATTGGATTTTCTTAGGAAAGAAAATGTATTATTTTTCCCATCTGATATCACGCAATACATTCTTATTTAGGCAGTGCAATGTCATTTTCAATTTAGAACACAGTACGCCACGGCACACGGACTCCACTGATAGTCCAAATCAGTTTGCATTTTATTTTTTAAGGCTCTTCACATGAATCTGTTAAATGCTCAACACAGCACTGGGCAATCAAACGGTCTTCGATATTACAGTGCACATAGCCCATGATCAAAAAAATGGTACTCTCTACAGTCCAGCCTGCTGGATGTATTCACTTGAGTGGTGCCCAAGATGTTTGAGAGATACGTACTTTAGCTGAAGGCTTTTGAAAAGATCCACTTAGATAACTTGACTGTACAGTCCCATTGGTCAATTATTCAATCTACAAGTAGGTTAAAATAGAAACAAAAGTCAGTGTTCTCGCAATTTTGCTGCAGTTCAATGTGTTATTTGAGAAGCACGTTGCAAATTGTTCAGTGAACAATGTATATAATTATTCTTTGCTGCACTTAATTATATAGACAACACAATCAGCATCACTATTATTAAGTCTAATTCTTATCCTGGTGGATATTTTTGTAATATTCGACCAAATTGCCAGCCTTTGGCTTAGTTGCAATGCACTCTTGCCTCTGAGTCGGAAGCTAATGGGTTCAATTGACCCTCTAGAGATTTGAACTCAAAATCTAGGCTGACACTTCATTGCAGTGCTGACGGAGTGCTGCACTGCCCGGAGGTGCTGTTTTTCAGATGAAATGTCGACCCGAGACCCTATCAGCCCTGTCAACTGGATGTGAAAGTGCCCATGGCACTAAATGAGGAAGAGTAGTTGAGTTCTCCCTGGTGCCCTGGCCAATAATTATTCCTCAATCAACATCATTAAAGCAGAATGAAAACAGAAAGTGCTGGAAATACTCAGCAGGTCTGGCAGCAGCTTTGGAGAGAGAAACAGAGTTAACAGGCTGCATTTTATGTGGTCGTCACTGAGTACGGCAGCATCTGTAACAGATGGCGGCCCGCACGTGCGGCTTTTACTCTGCAGAGCCGCTGCAATATTATACGCGGCGGCTCATTAGCATGGCCGGAGCAGCCACCCTCTCCCCCGATGCCACAGAGGGGGAGGGGGAGCCATCCCCGGCAATGTCGTCCAGTACAACTGTGCAAGCACCGGTGCCATTTTTAAAGGGCTTAGAGCCCTAAATGACAGTTAAAATTTTTAAAGTCACAGTGTATTAAAAAGTATTGAAAATAATTAAATAACTCCATCCATCCCCTCTCCCACACCCCCCCCCCCCCCAAAGCCTTACATTTAATTCCTTGCCCATGCACCTCCCAAAATACTTGCCTTGACGACATGACCTTTTCCCCCCAAAGTTCATAAACTCTAACCCTCAGCCCCTTCCCACCATCCCCCCAACCAATCCAAAGAGTTTGACCCTGCTCACCCCCTCCTGTACTGAGAAAATTACCCCCTCCCCCCACTCCCCACAGGTGTCGCACCTCCTTTCCCCAGACGGGGAACTGAAGGCGGTCAGTGCAGGCTGCCAGAATGAAGATTACGGCAGCACGTTAGGAGGCGATGGGACCTTCATTAAGTTAGGTAAGTAAATTTATTTCCATATTTAAATTGAGGTCTGGTCGCCAAGTGGCGGTGGGGCCACCATGAGGCTTCTCTACTGCTGTCAAGATCGGGCCTGGCTCAGCCGGCATCGAGGTTCATGGTGGGTCTCATCCAGGGCAATCTTCATGCCCCTACACCACGGATCTCAGCGTTCAGGTTGATGACTTTTCATAAGAACTTCATTAAAACAGATTGTCTAGTCAGTTATCTCATTGCTGTTTGTGGGAGCTTGCTGTGCATAATGCGGCTGCCACTTTTCCTGCATTACAACAGTGACGACAATTGAAATGTACTTCATTGACTGTGAAGCACTTGCAAGCATACTGAGGTTGCGAAAGGCGCTATATAAATGCAAGTTTGTTGGCAACTCTTGGAAGTCATAACATTATTAACATCCTTGCCAAGCTCGACTTGCACCCTGTACCCCGCTGATTAATTTTTAAGACATTCATCTTCATTTTCATATTCTCCCATCCTCAGTGTTGTCTTCCAGCTGTGTGCTCCTCTGATATCAGCTCACTCCTCATTTTCCAACCCTATTAACAGGGACATTCTCCCAGCTGCTCACTGAGCTTCTGGAACTCCTTCTCTCTCTAAATCCCTCAACTCCATCCCTGAGCTCAGAAGCTCCCTAAAAATACATCTTTTACCATTATATTTCTGTTTCTCTCTATCTCTTGCAAACTGTCCAGTTTTCTCTGAATAGCCTACTCCTGTTCTTAGAGTTCTTCCTACTTTTCTCTTCTTCAATGTCTTCTTTAAGATCTGTATGTGAAGGTTGCTGTAGCCATGCAAGACATTATTGTAAACTTCAAGTGGCAAAGTTTATTGAGCTTCATTTATTAAAGAATTTCTCTCCTTTTTCTGTGATACACCATCTCATTTTAATGCCTATGATCGTACTGCAAGTTATAGCTTTTTAAGTAGCATGCCATTACTTACGTACTTCTAAAAATACTCAGCTTTGGATATTTTAAGTGTCCGTTCCTTTCCATCACTTGCCACTTACTCCTATAACTCTCAGATTGAGTAGCCATATATTCCTCCATGTCCAATCACCTCTGCTCCTCAGACTTCACAGCCTGAGTTTAAACACAGCTCCCTGGGAGTGGGTTAGGAGGTGGAGGGGCCGTGAAATCATGTGGGAGGCAGCGGATTCGGTGCCCATCGCTGGCCTGTCCCCCGCTGCTATTTTACCAGCAATGAGGGAGATGACAAACAGCCCGCCCCTCCAGGTCAATTAATTGCCACTTAAAGACCTCTTGCCACTGCCACTGGCATTTTTCCAGCAGCAGATGGGCATTTCAGCACCTGCGGAGGCCACCTAGTAATAGCAGCATGGGTCGCCCCTCCGAAAACAAACCCCCCACACCTGAGACTCCGACCCTCCCCGCCTCGCCGATGAAGCCGGAGCCCTACTTACATTCTTGGAGGCTGGCGTCCATCATCCTCTCCTTGCTGGTACAGCCCCAGCAGTGGCCACTGCTCCTGGTGGTGCTGCTGGGACTCAAGAGCTACTGGTCCTCAGATTGGCCGGCAGCTCTTGGAGACAGAATTTCCTGCCCCAACCGAGGCAAATTAAGGGCCTGGACCATGTAAAATAGCAGCATGGCTTCCAAGCCCGGCGGAGGTGGGCTCTCACCTGACTTTTCAGCCAGTGGGCGGAAACACCACCTCACTATTAAATTCCGGCCCATCCCTTCCCACCACACCACAGTGATGCTCCAGCACCACTACACAGTGTAATGAGTTCTTTATGTTGTCTGAGTCCAGTAATGCTGAAGATCTCAAACAGGTTTATTACAGCTAAACTGTTATATACAGTACAGAGAAAACTATTTACAGAAGCTTCCTCTAAGTGTTACAGTTGCAGAATGACGCTGGCTTGTATTCACATGACTGCATCCTGGTAGTTAACCACCAGCATACTGAGATTTTAAAGGAGATCACTCTTAAAGGTAATCATACAACACACGGTTTTATCAACATTCGGCTGACTGTGGTTTAGGGCTGTCCACATAAGACCATCTTATCAACTATTACACTGTGATAGCTTACGTGATCATTTGCAAAATTGTGTTATCAATGTTTTACTGTGTGATGAGGTTCATGACTTTTAGGAGTGAATTCCTCTTAGCAGAAGCTGCCTCGATCCTCTAAGATGAGGCGAACCTTTCACCACAGAGGCATGTCAGAGGCATGCCCATGATTTTTTTTAACCTTTTAAGAAGAAGAACCCTACCTTTAATTCTGTAATCCCTAAATCATAGGAAAATAACTCTTGTAACCTTATAACCCCTTATCATGGCTGGATTCCTTCACAAAGCAACACTACTTCCTCCAAAGTCAATCACAGTACGACTAAACTGAAATCCATCATCTCAGTGTTACAAAAAAATGCATTACGTGCCCGAGAATGATAAAATTTAAGATTCCTCACAACTGCCAAACCCCGAGAACCCACATCCTCAGTCCTGGCTATCAATATACACCTCCCACCTACCTTGAACAGTGAATGACATCCTACCATCTTCCTATGTAATTTGAGCTTTACACAAGGTAAGGGATAAATGAGAGCTTAAAAATCAGATAATAATCCATGACACTATTTACAATTTTTGAGGGAAATGGTCAGAACTACTGAATGTAATCCCTAAAGCACTCCTATAAGTTTCTGAATATAAAAACATGAGAACATAGGAAATAGGAGTGGGAGTAGGCCATTCCACCCTTTGAGCTTTCTCTGCCATTCAATACAATTATGGCTGATCTTTTTCCTCAACTCCACCTTCCCGCATTATCCCCATTGCCCTTAATTCCCTTGGTATCCAAAAATCTATTGATGTCTATCTTGAATATATTCAATAACTGCGCATCCTCAGCTCTCTGGAGTAGAGATTTGCAACGATTCACAATTCTTTAAGTGAATACATTTTTCCTCATCTTAGTGTTAAATAGCCAACCCATTATTCTGGGACTTTCTCTTATTTCCAGATGCCCTAGCCAGGTGGGAATGTCCTCCCAGCATCTACCCTATCAAGACCCATAAGAATTTTATATGTTGCAATGAGACCATCTCTCATTTTTCTAAATTCTACCAACACCAGGGAAAGGGTACTGAGAAAATTATTAGAACTAAAAGCTGACAAGTCCCCAGGTCCTGATGGACTTCATCCTAGGGTCTTAAAAGAAGTGGCTGCTGAGATAGTGGATGCATTGGTTTTAATTTTCCAAAATTTCCAAGATTCTGGAAAGGCCCCATCAGATTGCAAAATAGTGAGTGTAACTCCGCTACTCAAGAAAGGAGGAAGACAGAAAGCAGGAAACTACAGGCCAGTTAGCCTAACATCTGTCATAGGGAAAATGCTGGAATCTATTATTAAGGAGGTTATAGCAAGTCATTTAGAAAACCTTAATGCACTCAGGTAGAGTCAACATGGTTTTGTGAAATGGAAATCGTGTTTGATTTATTTATTAGAGTTCTTTGATGAAGTAACAAGCAACATGGATAAAGGGAAACGTATGGATATGGTATACTTGGATCACAGAATCACAAAATTGTTACAGTGCAGAAGGGAATCATTCAGCCCATTGTGTCTGAACCAGCTCTCCGAAAGAGCAATTCACTCAGTTCTATTCCCCTGCCTTCTCCCGTAACCCGTAATTTTGCTTGTTACTTCCTCAAAGAGCTCTAATAAATTAATCAAACACGATTCATCTGTCATTGGTCTGTCCATTCCACCAACTTGTCTATGTCCTTTTAGAGTTCTACACTATCCTCCTCACAGTTCCAATTGCTTCCAAGTTTCATATCATCCGCAAACTTTGAAATTGTGCCCTGTATACCAAGGTCATTAATATATATCAGGAAAAGCAAGGATCCCTTGGGTAACTCCACTACAAACCTTTCTCCAGCCCAAAAAACATCCATTAACCACTACTCTTGTTTCCTGTCACTCAGCCAACTCCATGTTGCTACTGTCCCTTTTATTCCATGAGCTACAGGTTTGCTCACTAGTCTGTTGTGTGGCACTGTATCAAACGCCTTTTGAAAGTCCACCACATCAACATACAGATCAACAGCATTGCTTCATCAGCCCTCTCTCTTACCTCCTCAAAGAACTCCAGCAAGTTAGTTAAACAGGATTTTCTCTTAAGAGGTCCATGCTGGCTTTCTTTAATTAACCCGCATTTGTCGATGTGACTATTAATTTTGCCCCGAATTATTCTTTCTAGAAGTTTCCCCACCACCGAAGTTAAAGTGAATGGCCTGTAGTTGCTGGGCTTATCTTTACACCCTTTTTTGAACTAGGGTGTAATGTTTGCAATTCTACAGTCCTCTGGCACCACCACCTAGTCTAAAGAAGACAGAAAAATTCTGGCCAGTGCCTCTGCAATTTCCACTCTCACTACCCTCGGTATCTTTGGATGCATCTCATCTGGTCCTGGTGTTTTATCCACTTTAAGTACAGATAGCCTATCTTTATTAGTTTTAAACCATTCTAGTGTCTGAATTACCTCCTCTTTCACCATTGCTTTGGTTGCATCTTCTTCCTTGGCAAAGTATTCATTTAATACCTCAGCTATGCCTTCTGCCTCCATGTGTAAATCCCCTTTATGGTCCCTAATCGGGCCCACTCCTCCTTCTACCACCCTTTTAAGATTCATATGTCTGTAGAAGATTTGGGCATTCTCTTTAATGTTAGCTGCCAGTCTCTTTTCATGCTGTCTCTTTGCTTCTCTTATTTGCTTTTTCACTTCCCTTCTGGACCTTCTATATTCAGCCTGGTTCTCAATAGTATTTTCTAACTGGCATCTGTCATAAGCACACCTTTTCTTCCTTATCTTAATCTCTACCTCTTTTGTCATCCAGGGAGCTCTGGATTTGTTTGCCCTACCTTTCCCCTTCGAAGGAACATATCTTGACTGTGCCCGAATTATCTCTTCTTTGAAGATAGCCAATTGCTCAGCCATTGTTTTCCCTGCCAACCTTAGACTCCAATTTATTTGCCCCAGCTCCATTCTTACCTCATTGAAGTTGACTTTCCCCCAGTTACTTATTTTTACTCTGGATTGTTCGTTGTCCTTTTCCGTAGTCAGCCTAAACCTTACGATACAATGATCACTGTCCCCTAAATGATCACCTCCTCACACTTGATCTGCTTGGCCCACCTCATTCCCAAGAACCATGTCTAGCAGTGCCTCCTTTCTCATTAGACTAGAAACATACTGCTGTAGAGAATTTTCCTGAACATACTCCAGGAACTCTTGTCTCTCACTGCCCTTTACACGACTACTATCCCAGTCTATGTTTGGATAAATAAAGGCCCCCACTGTAACAACCCTGTAATTTTTGTACCTCAATAATTTCCTTGCAAATTTGTTTCTCCGCATCTTTCCCACTAGCTGGTGGTCTATAGACAACACCGAGCAATGTAACTGCACCTTTTTTGTTCCTTAACTCTAGCCAAATTGATTCTGTCCTCAACCCCTCTGGGACATCCTTTTTCTCCAGCACTGCAATGCTTTCCTTAATCAATATCGCTCCTTTTTGCCCTTTCTAATCTTTCTTGAACACCTTGCATTCATGAATATTTAACACCCAGTCCTGCCCTTCTTTGAGCATGTTCTCTTGTTACAGCCATAACATCATATTTCCACATCCCAATCTGCACCTGTACCTCACCAATCTTATTAACGACACTCCTTGCATTCACATACATGCACATTAACCCTGGTTTAGACTGTATTACTTTCTTCCTTACTCTGACCCCACCTAATGACTTACTATTCCTTACTCTAGTGCTACCTATCTCTCTCAATATTCTGTGCACCATGGTATTCCTCTCTGGTATTTCCTCCTGGTCCCCACACCCCTGACAAATTACCAGTTTTGCTACCCTCCAATCTGAGTTCCCTCCCAGGTTCCTACTCCCCTGTCAATGTCGGTTAAACCCCCCACCCCCCCCCACCTCTCCCCCCGCCCCAACAGCACTAGCAAATCTCCCTACATGGATATTAGTCGCAGTCCTGCTAAGATGCAACCCGTCTATTTTGTACAGGTCCCACCTTCCCAGAACTGGTCCCAATGCCTCAGAAATCTGATACCCTCCCTCCTACACCAGTTCTCCAGCCACATGTTCAATTGATCAATTCTCCTATTCCTATGCTCTCTAGCATGTGGGACTGGGAGTAATCCTGAGATTACAGCTTTTGAGGACCTGCTTTTTAATCTCTTTCCTAGGTCCCTAAAATCTGCATTCAGGACCTCATCCCCTTTCTTACCTATGTCATTGGTACCAATGTGGACCATGAGCTCTAGTTGTTCACACTCCCCCAGAAGAATGTCCCATAGCCGTTCTGTGACATCCTTGACCCTGGCACCAGGGAGGCAACATACCATCCTGGAGTCACATATATGGCCAGAAAAATGCCTGTCTGTTCCTCTAACTAATGAATCTCCTAACATTACTGCTCTTCCACTCTTCTTCCTCTCCTCCTGTGCAACTGAGCCACTTGTGCCACAAACTTGGCTTTGACTGCACTCTTCTGAGGAAACATTACCCTCACCAGTATCCAAAATGGAAAACCTATTAGCGAGCGAGATCGTTTCAGGGGACTCCTGCACTACCTGCCCGGTTCTCTTAGACTGCCTGGTGGTAACCCATTCTCTATCTGCCTGCATGCTCCTAACCTGTGGTATGCCCCACCTCCCTAAATGTGCTATCCACATAGGTCTGTGCCTCGTGGACCTTACATACCTGCAGTGGAGCAGAGATAGTTGGGAGCCGGGAGCACCATAAATTCACCCCGGGGATCGGAGCACCGCCTTTCCTACCTGGAGTGGAGCAGAGGCAATCAGGGGGGCGGGAGCACCATAAATTCAGCCCAAGGATGGCATTGGTGGAATAGTTAGAGATGACCTTGTTTCAGGAGATCAGGATGTAGAATCGGTTTGGGTGGAGATGAGGACTATTAGGGGAAAGAAGTCACAAGTGGGAGTGGTCTACAGATCCGGTAACAGTAACCACAATGTAGGACAAAGTATACAAGAAGAAATATTGGGTGTTTGTGATAAAGGGATGGAAATAATCATGGGTGGAAAAATCAGATTGGCAATAGTAACCTGAATGAGGAGTTCATAGAATGCTTTTGAGATAGTTTCTTAGAACAGCATGTTCTGGAACCAACCAGAAAGAAGGTTATATTAGACTTGATATTGTGTAGTGTGACAAGATTAATTAATGACCTCAGAGTAAAGTCACTTCTCGGAAGCAGTGCCCACAATATGATTGAATTTTACATCCAGTTTGAAAAAGTGTGTCTAAGATTAGTATTTTAAACTTAAATAAGGGCAACTATGTGGGCATGAAAGCTGAGCTAGCTGCCAGGATAGGTCGGGTGATTTCAGGAATTATAGCCCAGAAAGAGTGTCCTGTACAATTGCGATTTGCTGTCTGCTGCACAACTTTGGAGAGGGACCTTCGGCAGGATCAGGGAGAGGAATGCAACAGTTAAAGAGTAGCAAGGTGGTGTAAAGAGTCCAACATCTGCCTGAAGCCAGAGCTCTTTGGCAGCAGATCATTGAACATCCCTAGAATGCTGTCACCTCCACGCTGAAATAAATTGCAACTACAAACATTGACCAAGAATCATGCAGTCAACATTGCAAAGTCAACAGGCACACTCTACACACAAAGATTTCAAAAAGCATTACAATTTTATTGGCTAACAAGAATACTTACAGTGTAATTATCACCTCACTGTGAGCCCCTAGCCTATCTTACATTGTCTCTTACCTACTATGCTAAATGACCCTCCAGTGGCTGCAGCATGGAAGTGGAAAGCTGCTTTAGCTCAGTAGTTATCAACCTTGAGGGACTTGAGCTTGAGAAGGTCTGGCTGTGGACCATAGTAAATCAACATCTGCAGGGATAGTCAGTCTGGCTCAGCTGACAATAGAGTGGGCATTGCTTCAGAGAGGTCATGAAGGTGCTATCATCCTGAAACATGTTCTGATCCTACTGCACAACTGCCCAGTCTGAAGCTCAGCACTCCCTCTGATCTGAAACACATGTTACTTGGATTGGTTAACAGAATTGAGTAATCACGTTTTTGGGGGAATTGAGGATGTGATAGTGGTTTTGACATAAAATTTCAGTCTTACCTCCTAGTCTTTAGATTTCTGTTTTCAGAAAGAAAGAAAACCTTGTATTCATGTTGTGTCTTTCATGGCCTCAGGGTATCCCAAAGCAATTTGGGATAATGTAGTGTAGTCGCTGTTGCAATGTAGGAATTCAGTCCTTGGTTTTTAGTCCTGTTTCATAGAATCTGTCGCATCTGTGCCAGCTCTCTGCAAGAGCAACTCATGTAGTCCCACTCCCCCACCTTTTCCCTGTAGCCCTTTCATTCTAGTTCTTTTAGCGACACTTTGTCTAGTACATGTAGAAGGGTGTCTTTTGTAAAATCAGGAAGTACATCTCTAACAGACAGGAAAATAGATTACAGACATTAAGATGGTGCAGTTGTAGCAGCCAGATACAGACAGATGTAAGCATGCTACTTAGATGCACAAGATTCCTTGAGAGCCAGCAAAGTGAGATTTAAGCCAGCCAGGCACGCCTAACAGTGAGGACGGTGATTTTTCCAAGGAGCAGAGGAACCAGGAGGAATGGATAGCACCTCTATGGATGGAAGTTCATCTCTCCAACATCACAGAAGACTAACAGCAACCCTGGAGGAATGCCACCTACACCAACTCATCAAGACAAAGTCATATAAATACTGAATTCAATGGTAACTGCAGGCATAGTGGGGGTAATTTTGACTTTGGGTGATGTGACAAAATGGACAGAGTCAGTTCAGCCACCCATTAGACTCAATTCATAGATTTTATTCAATAAACTGGTATTCTAATGCTGCTAACGTGTCAGCTAACCAAGGAGTCTCATTCCAAATTAATCTCTAATTTATATCAATCTCAGACACTGATCTCAGCTATAAATATATAATCACCAAGCAGTTAAAGCTAAATTACTGTGACAGAACTGAACTTTTGTAACCTCTGTTTTATGTTTTGCCAATTACCCTTATCTACCAATTATTTGCATTCTCAATGCTCCAGTTCCAGTGCTGCTAACAATGATTCTAAGGTTAATAAACAGTTGTTTCTTCATGCCTTTTCTGTCTGACTTCCTTGATAATCGGTTAAGAAAAATTCATTTGTTCACTCAGTAGCTTGTGCGGATCCTAATGGGAGGTTGGTAGTGTAAATACTAATATAAACCATAATTGTTGACGTGAGACAGATTGGTGAGTCATTTAGGCCTCATTCACTTGTAGGTATAAACAGGTTGGCAAACCCCAGATGATTGCTTGAAGTCAGTTAAGGTGAATGGGTAAGGATTTACCTGGCCTTTATCAAGAACCCTTTGATAAATGCTCCTGTAGAAAATCCACTGAAACCCTGGGAAAGGTTTCACCCAGAATTTCCACAACTTTTCTGCTAAAGTTACAGCATTCAAGCAGGCGAATACCTGTGGGAATTCTACCCTCTATAAATCTGTGGCAATAGTCAGCTTCAAGGTAAAGGTTTTGTGCTGAGGTGGGGATTTTATCCCAGAGATTCCCTATTTATTATAGGGAAAATAGTGGCTTGGAGATTCCTCTGCATTTGTGCCCAGATACACCCATAATGTGGGCATGAACCAATGACATGTCTTAAAAGAACATCGAAGTTTGGGTGAACGTGTTATCAACATCACTGCAATACGCCCAGGTCCCTTTGTTCTCTTTGCCCTGTCCATCAAACCCTCCACTTGAATGGATTTCTGCCCACACAGCTGGCCACCCCGCTGACACTGAAACAGGAATTTCCTCCAATTGTCCTTGTTTGGGGGTCTCTCGACGTTGCAGGCGTATTTTATGTGCAACAGGAAACAAAGGCATCCTTTTAGTGTTTTACTTGCAATTATGTGATTGCTTTTTAAAACATTAGTCCCCACTGAGATCTGCTCTGCATTTTCTGTTTCTTTTAATGCATTTTTATGGCAAAGTATGAGTTGCATTAAAAATGGAATAGCTTCCCAGATTCTTAAACATGCTGTGTCTGGCATGCCTGAATGATGAATAAATGATTTGAAACTTTAACTTTTAAGATTCAAAGACAAAAATTAATTGGTGTAGATTTGATATTTTCTTGGGGCCCCAAATATTTCCACTGATTTATGGCAATTTACATCAATTTTGAATTTGGGTGCATTCTAATGAAAATCCCAAGAATTATATACTTCCAGTGTTGCACAGTCTGCTGGTCAGACCCTATATATTTTAAGTGCTCCATCTTAGGATAGACCACTGGCCTTGATTAAAGTCTAGTGAGGATTCACTTAGATGAAAGGTTTTAACTATGATGGGAGTTCACCTCTTGAGTTAGCTACCATGCCTACAAGGTTGGGAGTGATGGGAGGTTGAATGATTAGTGGGAAGATTACTCTGGAGCCTGTGAGTTGTGAAGTGACTCATCTCAGTGTAACTACTGTCCTTGAAGAACTTGTTTCTAATCGTTATTGGAGTCTGAAGCTCCATCAGATGCTGATGTTGGAGGTGGGGGTTGGAGGTGTAGGTTCAATGTCAGTACCATGAGAGTCAGTAATATCTGTGACTGCTCCTTGCAGCCCTCTGGTGTAGGACATATGATCTGAGGTGGTACACGTCAGTGTCGCAACAGACCAAAGTAACAAGGTCCTGATTAGGCTCATCTCAACTATATGCAGAGAGTTCATCTTCACAACCTTCATTTTTCTATTATTCATTTATGAGATATGGGCATGGCTGGCAAAACCAGCATTTGTTGCCCATACCAAATTACTCTTAAGAAGGTAGTGGTGAGCTGCCTTTGTGAACTGCTGCAGTCCATTTGGTGTAGTAACACCAACATTGCTGTTAGGGAGGGAGTTCCAGGATTTTGACCCAGCGACAATGAAGGAACGGCGATATATTTCCTTGTCAGGATGGTGTGTGGCTTGCAGGGAAATTGCAGGTGGTGATGTTCCCATGTGTCTGCTGCCCTTGTCCTCTAGGTGGTAGAGGTCGTGGGTTTGGATGGTACATGCTGCAGCAACGATGCATACGAGGCAAATGCTCCCAAATCATTTTTCCTTTGAAGGCTGGGGAGACAGTGGTAATGTCACTAGACTAGTAACCCAGAGCCCCAGGGTAATGCTCTGGGGACATGGGCTCAAATCCCACCATGACAGATGGTGAAATTTGAATTCAATTAATAAATCTGGAATTAAAATCTAGTCTAATGGTGACCATGAAACCATTGTCGATTATTGTAAAAACTCATCTGGTTCACTAAAGCCCTTTGTGAAGTAAATCTGCCATCCTTACCTGGTCTGGTCTACATGTGACTCCAGACCCTCAGCAATGTGGTTGACTCTGAAATGGCTGAGCAAGCCACACAGTTCAAGAGCAATTAGGGATGGGCAATAAATGCTGGCCTAGCCAGCAACGCACACATCCCATAAAAAAAAATAGGGAATAGTTTTACTAATGAGAGCCAAAGCAGAAAACCTTAGTTGATTTGTGATGAAATCAAGTCGGCAGACCAAAGTCCCATTCTGCCAACGAGCCACCAATGGGTAGAAAATCAAGCCCCGTATTGTATGCACATGTCCGAAGGGTGCAACACCAACAAGAGTAGTTATATAAGGAAACATTATAGATATTTTGCAGAGGTGCAATCAAATAATTAGCTGATCCAAAGAAGGGAATATTGGAGTTGGTGGGGGTGGCAGGGTAGGGCGTGTCACGGGGAGGCTGGTGAAGCAACTTAAAAGATTGGTCAAACAGGAGGGTATTTAGGAGGGTCTTAAAGGATGAAAAGGTTTAAGGAGGGAATTCAAGAGCCTGGGGCCGAGACAGATGAAGACATAGGCAGTAATGTGGAACAGAGAGCAGGGAGAGGGTGCACAAAAGGCCAGAGTCAGAAGAACAGAGAGTTTGGAAGTGAGGGGAGGGCAATTATAGGGATGGAGGAGTCTATGTGCTCTAACATGGTATCTAAAATGAGCACAAGTTCAGAAAATGATTTAGTTGTCATTGGGAAGGGCAGGATCAACCATTTTGCAACTTAAGGCATGCCCTGTGCAAGATTTCCTAGACATTAAATTGAATTGATCCCCCGTGTTCTTTAAAAATGATAATTAGAATCAAACTCTATATTTAAGGAAGCATGGGAAAGATATGGCTAACCAGTCCATCAAACTAATACAAACTACCCTATTACGGACTCTGCTCCCACTAAGGAAAATTGGTCACCAAAAACTAAAGTTAAGAAAGGTTACAAGTCCTGGGAAACTGAAATAAAACACAGAAAATGCTGGAGTGAGACAACAGGACCATCACCATTTGAAAAGAAATAAGGCAAGTTAATATTTCCGATGTGACTGAAAGATTAAGCTGTCGTTTCTTTTTACAGATGATGACAGGTCTGTGCGTCATTCCAGCATTTTATGTTGTTACTTCAAAATAAATACTCCCTCATCTCCAAGGTTATCAGGCAGAACTGCAGAATGTTCATTGATCTCACATCCCATCCATTCAACTCCTGCCAGCTCACCTTCTCAGATAATATCCTGCACTACTGTGAGTATGGAAGCATAATGTTTATGTTACTGGACTTGTAATCCAGAGGCCTGGAGTACAGATCTGCAGCTATGTGTTCAAATCCCACCATGGCAGCTGGGGAATTTAAACTCACATAATTAACTAAATCTGGAATAAAAAGCTAATATCAGTGATGGTGACTATGAAACTACTAGCTTTCTGTAAAAAAACATCTAATTCACTCTTGCCCTTTAAGGACAGAGATCCGCCATCCTTACTTAGGCTGGCCTATCTTTGACTCCAAACTCACAGCAGTGGCCTAGAAAACCATTCAGTTGTACCAAACCGCTGTGAAAAAGCATAACAAAAATAAACTGACAAAGGCATTTCCAGCCCCATTGACTCTGCAAAGTCCTCCTCCTCACTAACACCTTGGGGACTTGTGCCAAAATTGGAAAGACTGCCCTTCAGGCGAACATAGTCATACTCACAGAATCACATAACTTATAGCCAATCTATTGTCAATTCTCAATGATCAACTTTTATAAATCACTCGATAGGCCTGAGCTGGGGTATTGTGTGTTGTTCTAAGTACCGCACTTTAGGAAGGGATGGCAAGGCCTTGGAGAGCATACAGAGGAGACTTACTAGAATGGTACCAGTGATGAGAGACTAGAGAAGCCGGAATTGTTCTCTTTAGAGCAGAGAAGGTTAAAGGGGTTTTGATCAGGTACTTAGGAAGAAACTGTTTCAACTGGTGAAGGGTCAGTAACCAGAGGACACAGATTAAAGGTAATTGGCAAAAGGATCAGAGGAAAATGAGGAGAATGCAGTGAGTTGTTATGATCTGGAATGCACTGCCTGAAAGCGTGATGGAAGCAGATTCAACAGTAACTTTCAAAAGGGATTTAGATAAATACTTGAATGGGAAATAATTGTAGGGCTATGGGGAAAGTGTAGGGAAATGAAGCAAACTGGATAATTTCAAAGAACCAGCAGAGGCATGATGGGCTAATGGCCTCCTTCTGTGGTAAGATTCTGTGATAGCTCACCCTTGCTAATTTTGTACCTGTGCCCTCTAGCTTTGTGTCTATAGTCCAATTCAAACAGGCAGCATCCATCTAAATGAGCCACAGTGAACTTTAGAAAGAGAAATCCTGTGGCTCTGTCTTCACAGCCTGCTGTCAGTGACACTGTCATTGATAACTATTTCAATCACTCTATGATGCTTACTCTGAAGGCATTGTGATTGGAACTGTGGTTCTCTGAATGCAGCAGATTTCTGATAATAAAATTCTGCCTCATCAGGTGCCAGGAGACAAACAAAAATGCAGGCAGAGGCAAAGAGTTTTCCATCCAGCATCCCAATATAATGCATTTCTGTGATGGGAATAGTCTTGCCTGCAGGCTGCTGAAGTGGCCCAGAGGCACAAAATATCAGTTCAACCACATGCAAAACAAGACAAACGTTAAACAGACACAGAAGCTGTTACAATCACCTAGTTCATGGTTTGTATTAATATTTTAGAGGTCACTTTTAGTTTTGTGGAATTAAATATGTAGCTGTAAGAATTTTAAAAGGTTTCTGCCCACCCAATATTTAAAGTTCAAAGAGCTCTCCATAAGTACTTACAGAGTCAGAGTTCGAGAGGTGAGAGCCATAAAACAGCAGGTGGGCTTGTTTCATTGGGAGTTGAAGCCAGAAAATCTAGAAGGGATTGCTCTGTCATTGTTAGCAATGTTCATTATTTATGTGGGTATCAGAAATCAAAGAGATGTTTTGGGAGTTGGAAATATTAATTTAAGTTGCTATCTAGGACATCCCATATGTACCATATCACTGTGGAGATGCCTTTGGTCAGATGTTTTTATCTCTCTGTTTGCTGACATAGGCAGTCAGTAGGGATTTTGGAAAGCAGTTGGCTCTGGACTCAGCAGCAAAGAGGTCATTGGGAACCAGAAGTGTTTCTGTTTTGAGGTAGGCCTTTGCTCAAGCTGGGAAGTCCAGATTTTGGGGTTGTTGGAAGAGAACTAGAGGATTTGCCTAGCCGGATGCTAGAGGGAGAATCCCCAGGAGATCCCATATCTCGGAAGATAACTGAGAAACTAAGGAATCAAAATGAATTCTTAAGCGCTGTGGTACATTTCAGATTGGTCCCTGGAGAAATGAACCAACCGCCAAGATCCTGTAAAGTATAGGGGAACTCTTGGGGTGGAAGTAAAAACCAAACAGGGGTTCTGTTGAAATTTAGAATTTAAAGTATATGTCTTCATATTTTGTTAAGATTTTAAGTTTAAAGTATAACTGATTTAAAATTGTAATGTTAAGTTAGTAGTGTTTTGCTTTGTTTAACTCTTGTACAGTAAAGTTTTCTGCTGAAAACCTGAAGTCTTGTGACATAATTCTTTTAGTAATAACTGGGAACTCGACTTACTCTTTTTAAAAGTTAACGGTCCCTGACGGAATCGTAACAAAACTCAGTACGGCTCTATGCATTATACTCGCATAGAATCATAGAAATGTTAGGGCTAGAGGAGATTGGTTGACCCACTGTGCCTCTTCCTAAGGCAGTGCTGGTTCTCCAACTCCATCTTTCATGATCTTAAACTTCTAGCATCACTCCTCATAATTTGTGACGTTCTTATGAACAAGGATCAATATTTTAAGTCTTAAGATATTCCTTGTTCATTCCATATTAGATTATGATGATCAATGAGACATTTTTGTACCATAGAAACTCATATTATACCTCTCACCAACATTTTAGAATCTTTTAATGGGTATTTTTCTGAAAGTACTTAGACAAAGAATTTTCTCAACTACTCCCGTTTCACAAGGAAGTTATGGCAGTGGAACAGGAGCAGCTCGGAAAAAAATTCCTACTCTTAGTAATTTTTCCCTCCCAACCTCCACCAGTTTTGTTCTCCTCCCCTCTGATTCCTTAGGTGCATCCTAATTTTTCATAGAGAGAGACACACAGCACTGAAACAGGCCCTGAGGCCCACTGAGTCTGTGCTGACCAACAACCACCCACTTATACTAATTCTACATTAATCCCATATTCCCTACCACCTACCTACACTAGGGGCAATTTACAATGGCCAATTTACCTATCAACCTGCAAGGCTTTGGCTGTGGGAGGAAACCAGAGAACCTGGCGGAAACCCACACCGTCACAGGGAAAACTTGCAAACTCCATACAGGCAGCAGCCAGAACTGAACCCGGGTCGCTGGAGCTATGAGGCTGCAGTGCTAACCACTGCGCCACTGTGCCGCCCTAAATTTGTACTCATCAACCCCTCCAAAGGAGCGTCTCCAGCATAACCCTGCCACTATGATGAAGATTCAACCTACCTTTTCATCTCTGCTAACTTGCTTGAGCCATAATCCCAAATGGCCATAGGCATCTCTCCCCACGAGGGAGAGACAGTTGGTGATGTATAGCTTGAGGTTCACCACTCGTCAAGCATGGGGCAAGGTGAGGAGGTAGGCCTCCATGATCTATCACAGCCAGTACGGGAATTAAACCCATGCTGTTGGTGTCTTTCTACATCACACTCTAGCTGTCTAGCCAATTGAGCCCATCTCCACTAACTAGCCTCCCATAATACTAGTCCTAAATTCCCAACTGACAGCTCAGCAGTGACAATGGGGCCAAATGAATTGACTCCACTGTTGCTGGTTCAGAATTAGTTCATCCATTTCGGTCATCATTATCCCTTCTGTGACAACTAACACTTGATATTATCTCTCCAGCATAGAAACATAGAAAATAGGAGCAGGAGTAGGCCATTCGGCCCTTCAAGTTTGCTCCACCATTCATCATGATCATGACTGATCAGCCAACTCAGTTACCTGTTCCCATTTCCACCCCCCCCCCCCATATAGTTTGATCCCTTTTGCCCCAAGAGTTATATCTAATTCCTTCTTGAAAACATACAATGTTTTGGCCTCAACTGCTTTCTGTGGTAGCGAATTCCACAGGCTCACCACTCTCTGGGTGAAGTAATTTCTCCTCATCTTAGTCCTGAAAGGTTTATCCCGTATCCTTTGACTATGACCCCTGGTTCTGGACTCCCCCACCATCGGCATCATCCTTCCTACATCTACCCTGTCAAGTCCTGTTAGAATTTTATAGGTTTCTGTGAGATCCCCCCTCACTCTTCTGAATTCCAGCGAATATAATCCTAACCGACTCAATCTCTCCGCATACATCAGTCCCGCCATCCCAGGAATCAGTCTGGTAAATCTTCGCTGTACTCCCTCTATAGCAAGAACATTCTTCCTCAGATAAGGAGACTAAAACTTCACACAATATTCCAGGTGTGGCCTCACCAAGGCCCTGTATAATTGTAGCAAGACAACTCGAATCCTCTCGCCATGAAGGCCAACATACCATTTGCCTTTTTTACCACCTGTTGCACCTGCATGCTTACCTTCAGTGACTGGTGTACGAGAACACCCAGGTCTCGCTGCATATTCCCCTCTCTCAGTTTATAGCCATTCAGATAATAATCTGCCTTCCTGTTTTTGCTACCAAGTGGATAACCTCACATTTATCCACATTATACTGCATCTACCATGCATTTGCCCACTCACTCAGCTTGTCCAAATCACTCTGAAGTCTCTCTACATCCTCCCCACAACTCACCCTCCCACCCAGTTTTGTGTCATCTGCAAATTTGGAGATATTACATTTAGTTCCCTCATCTAAATCATTAATATCTCTTATGAATAGCTGGGGTCCTAGCACCGATCCCTGTGGTACCCCACTAGTCACTGCCTGCCATTCGGAAAAAGAACCATTTATCCCTACTCTTTGTTTTCTGTCTGCCAACCAATTTTATATCCATCGCAATACACTACCCGAATCCCATGTGCGTTAGTTTTACACGCTAATCTCTTATGTGGGACTTTGTCGAAAGCCTTCTGAAAGTCCAAATAGCCCACATCCACTGGCTGTCCCTTATCAACACTACTAATTACATCCTTGAAGAATTCTAGTAGATTTGTCAAGCATGATTTCCCTTTCGTAAATCCATGCTGACTCTGTCCGATTCTACCACTGTTCTCTAAGTGCTCTGCTATAAAATATTTGATAATGTACTCTAGAATTTTCCCCACTACTGACGTCAGGCTGACTGGTCTGTAATTCCCTGTTTTCTCTCTACTTCCCTTTTTAAATAGTGGGGTTACATTAGCTACCCTCCAATCTGTAGGAACTGTTCCAGAGTATATAGAATCTTGGAAGATGCAAGATTGCATCCACTATTTCTAGGGCCACTTCCTTAAGTACTCTGGGATGTAGATTATCAGGCCCTGGGGATTTATTGGCCTTCAATCCCATCAATTTCCCCAACACCATTTCTCTACTAATACTGATTTCCTTCAGTTCCTCCCTCTCACTGAACCCTGTGTTCCCCAACATTTCTGGTATGATATTTGTGTCCTCCTTTGTGAAGACAGAACCAAAGTATGCATTCAGTTGCTCAGCCATTTCATTGTTCCCCATAATAAATCCCCCTGTTTCTGACTGTAAGGAACCTACATTTGTCTTCACCAATCTTTTTCTCTTCACATACCAAGAGAAACTTTTACAGTCAGTTTTTATGTTCCCCGCAAGCTGACTCTCGTACTCTATTTTCCCCTTCTTAATCAATCCCTTGGTCCTCCTTTGCTGAATTCTAAACTGCTCCCAATCCTCAGGTCTGTTGTTTTTTCTGCTTACACTTTCTGCAGCCGTGGTTGTCCTGGATCGCATTGGCGTCCAGGAGATCCCACATTCCACAGCTGCAACACAACACCTGTCCTGCCATTGTTACTTATGTTATTTAGTTAATTTAAATTAATTACCTTTTTAATTAACTTAGAATAATTCCTTTGTATGCTACAATTTACTCTGCTTATTAAATGCTAGTAGCACCTACAACTAAGTTATACATTTCAAAATTACACAGGTATGTGTTTTAGGTTTTTATTTTAACGTTTTAGTTCTTATTTATCTATCTTCCCAACCAACTAGCTCCTTCCACTGCTCTGAAGTAAGAACCAAATACTGGAGAGTAAAAAATGTAGAAAAATCCTCCCTCCTTCACCGAACTCCCCACTCACCAAACTCATATCTGCACACTCTGCCTACAATCTGAGCTCTGTTTACTGACCAGCCAATCACCTACCTCCTTCACTGTGATGTCACACCTCTATTTTTCTTTGAAAATGCCAGTTCTGACTGGCTCCTGGCGGTGGCTATCCCCGCTGTTGGTCTTGTTCTTTCCTAACGCTCACTGACTGAGTTCTCGCTGCCTCTGTGCTGCTTTTAACCCCGCTGCTGGTCTCACTCTTTCGCGCCCCTTGCAACATAAAGAAAAAACAACATTTTTTATGCAGCGAGTAGTTAGGATCTGGAATTCACTGCCTGAGAGTGTGATGGAGGCAGATTCAATCGTGGCTTTCAAAGGGAATTGGATAATTATCTGAAGAGAAAGGTTTTGCAGGGCTAAGGGGAAAAGGCAGGGGAGTGGGACTAACTGAGTTGGTCTTACAAAGAGCCAGCACAGACATATTAAACCAAATGGTCACCTCCTGCGCTGTAAGTATTCTATGATTCTATGGAGGAGGAAGTAAGTGACCTTTGTGGTCATCTTTATGTTAATGTACTGTCATGCTCAAAGAGGGAACAGAATGAAATATGGAACAAACTGGAGGAATTGTAAAATAAAAGTCAACTGTTGAACTGAACTACAAAAAAGGACACATTTGTGACACAGACAAGATGGAGTAGAGGTCAGCTGACCCCTCCTGTACTGTCAATAAACATGGTGGTAAACAGGATGGTGTGTTGCCTCCCTGGTGCCACGGTCAAGAATGTCATGGAGCGACTGCAGAACATTCTTCTGAGGGAGGGTGAACAGCCAGAGCTCGTGGTCCACATTGGTACCAATGACATAGGTAAGAAGGGGGATGAGGTCCTCAAAGCAAATTTTAGGGAGCTAGGAAGGAGATTAAAAAGCAGGACTTCAAAAGCAGTAATCTTAGCATGACTCCCAGTCCCATTTGCAAGTGAGAAAAGGAATAGGAGAATTAAGCAATTGAATATGTGGCTGGAGAACTGGTGTAGGAGAGAGGGCATCAGATTTCTGAAACATTGGGACCTGTTCTGGGACAGGTGGGACCTGTACAAGATGGACGGGTTGCATTTTAGCAGGACTGCAACTAATATCCTCACAGGGAGATTTGCTAGTGCTGTTCGGGAGGGTTTAAATTAAATTGTCAGGGAGATGGGAACCTAAAGGGAGTTCAGATTGGAGGGAAGAAAAACTGGTAACTTGTCAGGGGGATGGGAACCAGGAGCAAGTATCAAAGAGGAATACCAAGGAGCACAGAGTACTGGGGGAGATAGATAGCATGAGAGTAGGGAATACTAAGTTACTAGGTGGGTTCAGAGTAAGTTCGCCCTCAACATAGCACATCTCAATGACACAATTCAAATGACAGATGCTAGGTAGAAAATACTATTGAGAACCAGGCTGAATATAGAAAGTCCAGAGGGAAAGTGAAAAAGCAAATAAGAGAAGCAAAGAGAGAGCATGAAAAGAGACTGGCAGCTCGCATTAAAGGAAATCCCAAAATTTTCTATAGATATATCAATAGTAAAAGGGTGGTAAAAGGAGGAGTGGGGCCGATTAGGGACCAGAAAGGGGATTAACACGTGGAGGCAGAGGGCATAACTGAGGAATTAAATGAATACATTGCATGTTGAAACAGGAGATAGGTTAGACACTAGAGGGGTTTAAAATTGATAAAGAGGAAGTGTTAGATAAGCTGTCTGTACTTAAAGTGAATAAAGCACTGGGACAGATGAGATGCATCCAAGGATACTGAGGGAAGTGAGAGTGGAAATCACAGAGGCACTGGCCATAATTTTTCAGTCTACCTAAGACTCGGGTGTGGTGCCAGAGGACTGGAGAATTGCAAACAATACACTGTTGTTGAAAAAAGGATGTAAAGATTAGCCCAGCAACTGCAGGCCAGTCAGTTTAACTTCAGTGGTAGAATAAGTTCTCAAAAAAATAATTCGTGACAAAATCAATAGTCACATGGACAAATGCAAGTTAATTAAGGAAAGGCAGCATGGGTTTCTTAAGGAAAATCATGTTTAACTAACTTGCTGGAGTTTTGTGAGGAGGTAACAGATGATGAGGACAATGCTATTGATGCGGTGTACATGGACTTTCAAAAGGCTTTTGATACAGTGCCACACAACAGACTTGTGAGCAAGCCCGTAGCTCATGGAATAAAAAGGACGGTAGCAGCATGGATAAAGAGTCAGCCATTTAGGACTGAGATTAGGCGGATTTTTTTCACTCAGAGGGTGGTGAATCTTTGGAATTCTCTACCCCAGTGGGCTATGGAGGCTTAGGCATTGAGTATGTTCAAGACAGAGATTGATAGATTTCTAGCTCTTAAAGATATCAAGGGATATGGGGATAGTGCGGGAAAATGGCATTGAGGTAGAAGATCAGCCATGATTTGGTTAAATGGCGGAGCAGGCTCAAGGGACCAGAAAGCCTACTCCTGCTTGTACTTCTTATGTACTGATGTTTCTATGGCCTCTGGTCTTGTAGGCTTGAAGTGCATATCCAAGTACCACCCTTTCTGGCATTGAGTTCCAGATTGCTACCATCCTTTGGTTAGGCTAGGTTAGGCTGACTGACCTGTAATTACTTGGTCTATCCCTTCCTCTATTTTTAAACAATGGTACAGTGTTAGCTGTTCTCCAGTCCTCTGACACCACACCTGGAAAATGATGGTCAGTGCCTCTACTATTTCTTCTCTTGCTTCCCTTAACAGCCGAGGATACATTTTCTCTGGGCATGGGATTTATCCACTTTCGAAATGTCATACCCCTTCATACTTCATTTCTCACTATGTTAATTTCATCTAAAATTTCACACTTCCTCCCTAACTGCAATGTCTGTACCACCCCTTCCTTTTGTGAAAACAAATGCAAAGTATACATGAAGAACCATACCAACGTCCTCCTCTTCCACACACATGTTACCCTTATGGTCCCTTATAGGCTATACTCTTTCATTAGAACATAGGAAATAGGAGCAGGAGTAGGCCATTCAACTCCTCAAGCCCTCTCCGCCATTCAGCTAGATCATGGCTGATTTGGTTGTAGCCTTAATGCCACTTTCCTGCCTGCTGTCCATAACCCTGACTCACTTGTCGATCAACAATCTGTCTAACTCACCCTTGAATATATCCAATAGACCAGCCTCCACTGTTCTCTGGGAAAGAGAATTCCAAAGATTAATGACCCTTTAAGCAAATAAATTCCTCCTCATCTCCATCTTAAATGCAAGGCCCTTAATTTGAAACTATGCCCCATAGTGAGGTGAGGTGAGAGTAGTTTCCCTGGACATCAAGGCAGCTTTTGACCAGGTATGCCATCAAGGAGCCCTAGACAAACTGAAATCAATGGTTATCAAGGGGAAAACTCTCCTCTGGTTGGAGTCATACCTAGCACAAATGAAGATTTTTATGGTTGTGCAGGCCAGTCATTTAAGCCCCAAGACATCACTGCAGGACTTCCTCAAGGCAGTGTCCAAGGCCCAACCATCTTCAGCTGCCTCATCAATGACTTTCCCTCCATCATAAGGTCAGAAGTGGGGATGTTCACTGATGATTGTACCATGTTCTGTACTGTTCGCAACTTCTCAGATTCTGAAGCAGCCCATGTCCATATGCAGCAAGACCTGGACAACAGCCAGGCTTGGGGTGATAAATGGCAAGTAACATTTATGCCACACAAGTGCCAGGCAACGACCATCTCAAACAAGAGAGAACCTAACCATCTCCCCTTGGCATTCAATGTATTATGACCAGGTGAGGAAGGGGTCTCAAGCTCCCCTTTCGCCCCTTCTCTGGTTTGACCGCAACAGGGTTTATTCTTTTAATACAGTGATTTAACTTACCACCTCAGTGAGCACTTGCTCTTTTTTCTCTAATATAATTGCAAATGAACCAATCAGATAGGTTTTCTTGAGTTTAAACAAGAAAAGTGTAGGATTATTATCCTTATCACTCTAAACCAGTTAAGATTACTAAAATACACGACGCATCCATGCTCACATTCACACGAGAGGCACACGCACACAAAAATAGATTACAGGGGAAAAAACAGAGTTGGGAGGTTGGAGTAAAGTCCATAAAAAATGGAATTTAAATACTTAGGTTTAGTCCCAGAGTCCTTAGTTTAAGTTGTAGTCCTGAAGTCCTCACTGGGCCACGTGCACAATTCGGGCTTCCTTCTGTGGTTCCGGAAGGCAGAAGAGGGGCCTTATCCGTGTCCCCTGTTTGTTCACTGTGCTGGGCTATAGGTATGCAGCTGAGGCTTCTCTGGAACTTTACTCTAGACAGCGAGAGAGAGAGATTGCAGCTTTCTTGCTGGCTTACTGTTACAGTCTCCTTCTGAGGCACAATTCACAAACTCCCAGAGATACACAAGCAGTCATGTGATGTGACCACCTCCTTGTTTGAAACAGTCTCTTCTGGAACGATCTTTGAAATTCAAGGTTGTTCAGACTTGCTCGGTAGGGGGGTGGTTGGCTCTTTCAAAGTCAATGGGTGTTGATGGCTTTGATGATCAACATTGACAAAACCATTCTCGGTAATTGAATCAGAGAGCACCCCCATTGTTCTGGCTAGACTGGGTAATTACCTTTGTCTCCAGCCGGCCTTTGGCTTCTCATATGCAAATTGTGTGTGGCCATCTGAGCTGCTCTGTTCTGCTTTTTAAATGTTATTTGTAACAATTTCAATAAATGTCTCAGGCAAAGTTCCACACGACAAAATGAATATTTTCATGTGGGGTTTCTGTCACAAGCGGCATTACCATCACTGAATCCCTTACTATAAACATTCTGGTGGTTACCATTGACCAGAAACTGAACTGCAGCAGCCACACAAATACAATGGCTACAAGAGCAGGTCAGAGGCTGGGACTTGTGTGGCGAGTAACTCACCTCCTGACTCCCCAAAGCCTGTCCACCATCTACGAGGCACAAGTCAGGAGTGTGATGAAATACTTTCCACTGGCCTGGATGGGTGCAGCTCCAACAACACTCAGGAAGCTTGACATCATCCAGGACAAAGCAGCCCGTTTGATCGGCACCTCATCCACCACCATCAGCATTCACTCCCTCCACCTCCAACGCACAGTGGTAGCTGTGTGTACCATATACAAGATGCACTGCAGCAACGTTCTAAGGCTACTCAGGCAGCACCTTCCAAACCCGTGACCACTACCACCTAGAAGGACAAGGGCAGCAGACACATGGTAACAGCACCACTTCAAGTTCCCCTCCATGTCACATACCACACTGACTTGGAAATATATCTCTGTTCTTTCACTGTCACTGGATCATCCGGGAACACCCTCCTAATAGCATTGTGCTATTGTTGTTGTTGTTGACAGCAGATAACTTAGGATCAAGACATAGTTATCATGACTGGGTCAACCACAATCTTAAAAACAAACTTGCTCAATGCTGTACTTGATTTTCAAACTTGTGTCCAGTGACCATTGTTAAAAAATGTAAGAAATAGGAGCAGGAATAGCCCATAGAGTCCATCAAGCCTGCTCCACTATTCAATAAGATCATGGCTGAACTTCATTTCCCCGTCCTATCCTCATATCCATTGATTTCCTTAGTGCCCAAAAAACCTATTGATCTCAGTCTAGAATACATTGATCGACCCAGCATCCACAACCCCCTAGTGTAGAGAATTCCAATGATTCACAACCTGTTGAATGAAGACATGTCTCCTCAACCCAGTCCAAAATAGCCGAGCACTTATCCTGAGACTACGACCCATAGTTCTACAATCTCCAGTCAGGTAAGCAGCCCTTCAGCATCTACCCTGTCAAGTTCGCTAAGAATTGTTTACGCATCAATGAGATCACTTCTTATTCTTCTAAACTCCAAAGAACATAGGCCCATTCTACTCAATCTCTCCTTATAGGATAGCTTTCTCAGCCCAGGAATCAATCTATTGCACCTCCTCTAAGGCAATCTTCTCTTAGGTAAGGAGGCTAAAACTGTGCACTGTACTCCAGGTGTGATCTCACTAGAGCCCTATATGATTGCAGCAAGGCTTTCTTAGTCTTGTTTTCCAAGCCCCTTTCAATAAAGGAAAACATACCATTTGCCTTCCTAACTGCTTGGCGTGCCTGCACATTAACTTTCTGGGATTTATGTACAAGGGCACCCAAATCCCTCTGCATTCCAACATTTGCAACTCTCTCACCTTTTAAAAAATATTCTGCTTTTCAATTCTTCCTACCAAAGTGGATAATTTCACGTTTCCCCACATTATACTCCAACTGCCATGTTCTTGCCCAATTACTTAATGCGGACAGTCCTGGACAATCAAACAGCTTCTTCATATTAATCTAAGCAGGATTCTGTCCATGTCCTTCAAAGAAATGTTGTTGTACTTTAATATGGAATGCCTCCAAAATAGAGCACAACACCATTCTGCATTAACTGTGTACAGAAAGCAACGCAATTCCCCTTCCCCCACCCCCCACCCCCACCCCCCCCCCCCCCCCCCACCCAAGACTGACAGCTGGAGCTTGGGGGAAGGTTGATTCCCGCCTCCAGAATATTATGGACCCATCCCATTTTTCCAATCATTGTTTTCCCATTATTTAAGCAGAGTCGACAAAGCAAATGATTTGCTTTTAGAAAGCCACAACTCAAAGGATTTTCCAATGTTCAGAGAACATTTTACAGAATTGAAAGGGGAGCTCAGCTGAAACATTGTCACTAGATTCAGATGTGCAAGCTGCTCTATATTTATTCATAGAAGGATATTAACTAAAGTGAGTAAATAGGATTAGAACAGCATGACAAGGCTCATGATATCAGTTCCATCTCGTGGATGTTATTCATGATTAGAACCCATAAAGATTTGCTCTTTCCCTAAAATTATCATTTTTCTTGCTGTACTTCCTTTATCCTGTTGACTGAATTTTAATTTTCATTTTTTCTCGTTGTTTTCTTTGTCATTCTTAATGGAGCAGCATTTTCATGTCGTATAAGGTCATAGAATCATACACCACAGAAAGAGACCATTTGGTCCACCATGCTTGTGTCAGCTCTTTGACAGAGCTTTGTAATTAGTCCCACTTTCCTGTTCTTTCCCCATAGCCTGGCTTTGTTTTTCTTTTTGAAATATATATCCAATTCCCTTTTGAAAATTACTATTGAATCTGTTTCTACCACCCTTTCAGGCAATGCATTCCAGATCACCACAGCTCGCTGAGTAGAAAAAATATCTCCTCATCACCTCTCTGGTTCTTTTGACAATTATCTTAAATCTGTGTCCTCAATCATCTCTACTCTAACGAGGACAATCCCAGCTTCTCTAGTCTCTCCACGTAACTCATCTTTAGTACCATTCCAGTAATTCTCAAGTAAGAAGCCCCCAGTGTCCTGTCCAACTTTCCTCCCTCAATTAGTACTACTAACAAGATCTTAATGGACTGAATGGACTCCTTCTGTGCTATAAAATTCTACTATTGAATTGTCAATAATTATATTGTTTATGGAATGTTACTGATACACAACTGTTTGTGACATAACACAGGAAATGCATTTGAAAAAATTCAGGGTGTGAGATATTTCGACAATCTGATCAGATGCGATAAAAGTGCAAGTTCTTTTCTTTTTCAGTAAGTTAAATTCATAGAAACATTAGGAACAGGAATAGGCCGCTGAGCCTTTCAATCCTGCCCCACCATTCAATTAGATCATGGCTGTGTCAATTGTACATTAATTGTGTTTAATTGTATGCAGCTCATGGGCATTAACTGGGGATTCCCTTGAGCCCCTATAAATGGACACAGACAGAAAATGTGGTTATCGGGTTAGGTGGTGCAAGCTTGTAATACATGACTATGTAGATAAATGCTTGTACAAGTGTGGAAAGATTGGCTCCAGTTCCAACCTTCATCAACTGGCTTTCTAGAGTATAACATGGAGGACGGTTGCCTAAAGGTGAAGGTTGTAAACTAAGAAAAAAAATTTCGGAATGAAAACTAAAAGCCTTCTGGGCTATTGCAGAACATAGTAGAAAGCAAGTGTAAATTGTCTGGGTCTGATTAAATGTTCTCAGGATCTAAACCATATGACCAGTGGAAGAGTGAAGTGAATGTGTGGACATGGGTTACGTCCCTACCAAAGAGGAATCAAGGTATAGCCTTGGTGTTGTTGTTACCTAGTTAAATTGGAAGCAAAGCATTTTGTGAGTTGGATGCCCGTCAGTTGGATAGTAATGAAGGTTTGGACCTTCTCAGGTGAAATCTGCAAGGAAGATAATCTGTTATGTCTATGAGATATGGTCAGATTTTGATAAATTTTGGAATACAGATGGTCATTCCATTGAAGAATATATCATGGACTTTAACAAAGCATATAAATGATTCTTAGAAAATGAGCATCTATCATCACTTTAGTGAACAAAAAATGCCGATATTATGAATGCACACTAAGGTACAGCATTACAGTCATTCTGTCCTCCAAGACTCATGCAAAAATAGCACAATCGAGTTCAGTACTGCAGTGCCCACCCTAAGATAAATTAACAAAACAGGAGCTGGAATATACTCAGTTGCCAAAGAAAAATATTGAAGCTTAATTTGAAATTCCTTATTTGGTGCTGCAAGTAAACAGCCATGCACACCTGGGGGTGTCTGTCGATCTGATGGACAGTGATAACTAAACACAAACTTAAGCATGAAACAGTTTGTAGGTGACATCTGGAAGCAGTCAAATCACCTGAAGTGAAGACCGAGATTACATTGTCCCATCTGATGTTTAGGTTGCCAGAAAAACTCAGAGGGACGTTCATCCGGTCAACTGACTGCAGAGAGGCAACCGACAAATGTCAGCACTCAGCCAGGAGTGAATGGAAGGCAATGGGAGCCTCTTGATAGAAACCTCCCAGAGGCTGTCAAACAGCAAGCCAGATGTCAGGAATACCTGACTCTTCCTCTACAGCATCTGACTTTGCTCCTTTGGGTCCTCCAACATCAACAGATCCAAATCTGATGAGGAAATACAAGGTCTCACGGACCCAAGACAATTCGCCACACGATTGAGTCAATTGTGTTTCTGACTGAATTACAACGTAAACAGAGTGAATGTAAAATTAAATAAAAATGACAGCCTTAGGCAATCCAAAATATTCCTCATTCTAGGAAAGTCATCAAACTTCAGGCATTGCATTTTAAAATGTAAGTTAATCCCCAATGTTCTCTAGTATTTTGCCCCTCAATTGGATCAAACAGAATAACATTAACTTACTTTTATCTACTGCCTTCTAGGTATTAAGTAGGCCAAGGTGCTTGCCTGGAGGGAGAATAGAATGGAATTATTAATGGAAATGGCATGGGAGAGAGCCAAAGCAGGTCAGAGAAAACATTCAAAGGTGGGGAGAGAGGGAGAAGGGTCTGGGATGGATCTCCAGAGAGACAGACTGAAAATGTTGAAGGTCGTGCCACATTGATGAAATATAGTGAGGAAGATTGGTTTGGAGGCCAGAGTCAGAAGGCTGAAAGGTACAGTTTGGAAGGCTTTAGTGATAAGATGGTGTTAGACTGGGGATAAATGAGGATTTTGAATTTACTGTCTCCTTCCAAGTGATTAATGTAATGTTCACTCTTCTGCTAGTTTCCATGAGCTATCTTTACCCAAAATCATTTTTACTTTGCAACAGAGCTGGTGATTCTTATCACAAATCTTTTGGTCATCCTCCAGCACTATTAATCTGCATTAAATTTACTGTAGGATGATTGTCGTTTTGCAGGGTCTCCCTATGTTCTGGCTGGTCATGGAGTTCCCCTTGCAGCCTCATATTGAGCCGGTTCAGCCTGTACATGTGGTCACATCATGGTGCGATAGGGAGAAGAATCTGCCCAATCAATGCCACTTGCTTCTTTTAGCTGGGTATCACTCAATGGGTTTTATTCATTCGCTCAATTATAGGCATGTTCATGACAGACTTCAGTGAATCCTCACTGACTATTCCAGGGGTGCAGTAGCATTGATGAGGGCTCCTGCACATGAAAGAGAATAAAACAGAAAGTTGTGCTCATTGGTCTCTCTCCCAAGGCCCAGACCTTTTAACCAATTTCAAGCAAGACTGGTGATCATAAGCATTTCTTTTCCCAGGAATAACACAAGAACGCAAGAAATATGAGTGGGAGTAGACAATATGGCCTGTCAAGCATGCTCCGCCAGTTAATAGAATCAAGCTGGTCTCATCAGTGCATCTGAAAAAAAGAAAGTACTTGCATTTGTATAGCACCTTTCACAGTTTCAGGATGCCCCAAAGCCCTTTAAAACCAATGAAGTAGTTTTGAACTGTAGTCACTGATTTATTGTAGGAAACCTGTTGTAATCTGATGGACATGCATAATGTTTAATTCATTATAGGTATGAGGACTCGGTCTTCACACAATTAATCTGCTTCCAAATCTCAATTGACCAAAATTGAACACAAAATTAAATGACATCAGATTCCCATTATTTTTCCCACTTTAATATGAAAGTAAACTACAACAACCTTTCACCTGTCAGACTGCTTCAGCTACTCTGATAAATGCTGGAATTTAATAGCTGCTTAACAGTTTTCATGAACCAGGGTCACTCAATCGCTTCGATCAAGTAAAGCCACTTAAACAGTTTGCACTGAACTATACAGTACACAATCACTCAAGGTCCTTTTACGTTAGTGCAGCACCAGCAACTCTGACACACAGATCTTGGACAATAAACCACATTAGCTTCAGGCTGAAACACTAAGAGCAACGTCAAGCTTGCTTGACAATACTGTCAATATTATTGCAGGCTTGTGTGCCTCCTTCTAGTTAATTTTCTCCTTAGCATAGTAAAATGTCTCAAGGCACTTCACAGTCAGAAATTTGACTGAACCAAATGTAGGAGACATTAGGACAGGGGACCAAATGCTTGAATGATGAGGTAGATTTAAAGCAGCATTTTAAAGAAGAGACAGGTGGAGAGGTTTGCAGAGGGAATTCCAGATCTTAGGGTCTAGACTGCTGAAGGCATGGCCGCCAATAGTGGGCTGAAGGAAACTGTGGGTGTACAAAAGGCCAGAATTGGAGGAAAGCAGAGTTCTCAGACGGTTGTAGGGCTGGAGGAGATTACTAATATAGGGAGGGGTGAAATCATGGTGGGATTATAAAGCGAGGATGAGAATTTTAAAATCCAGGTACTGCCAGACCAGGGGCCACTGTGGGCCAGCGAGCACAGGGGTAATGGGTGAGCAGGACCAAGTGCAAGATAGGATGTAGACAGCAGAATTTTGAGTGAGTTCAAGATGATGGAGGATGGAAGATGGGATGCCAGCCAGGAAGGCTTTGTAATATTTCAGCCTGAAGTTAACAGAAGTATGGATGAGGATTTCAGCAGGAGATGGGCTGAGGCAGGAGTGGAGACGGGTGATATTACAGAGGCGGAAGTAGGCCATTTGTGATGGAGATGATATGCATCCTCCTGCAAACAGGTGTAACGATGCACAAGCAGACAAAGGCTAACAGTTATTTAACCCAAAACAGCCCTCAAGATTGAGCATGATTGTCAGCGTAAAGATTGTAGTTACAGACAATGCAATTTACAGTAACTTACAGCTGGAACGATGCCATGTCAACCAGTAAACTTACTTAAATGTTGAGATATGTTAGTTTAGGTTATGGTTACAGGCCTGCCAACATGAGAAATTGAAATTACCTGGAGACTCTACTTGATTTTGACTGCACGCATGCAATGCCATGGGAAGTTAATATTGACCGAGAATTTGCTACAGCTGGGCTTCTTGCAATGAGCAGCGCGAGTTGACTATTATTCCTTGCCTTTAGCTCCAATTATTCTTGCACCACAATTTGTTGGAAGCACAAACTGATAATAGCACAACAAGGTCAATGAGACATCAGGTACCTTGGTGAACAACAGGACCAACAGTTGGTCTTCTTAACCTATGCGATTCACAGGTAGAGATAGAACCAGAGCCAGCAACAGAGAATGAAATAGAGATAATTAGAGTCAAATTAAATATAGAAAGAGAAATAAGGAGACAGAAAGATTAGGAGAGAGAGCAAAAATGAACAGAAATAAAAGTAAGAAAAAAATTAAAATTAAAATTTCAAGTTTAAAAATCTTTAGCAACAATTTATTTCCTGCAGGAGCAAGACTTCACACTTCCAATTGTTCTCTTCTTGACTCCCCAAAGCCTGTCCACCACCTACAAGGCACAAGTCAGGAGTGTAATGGAATAATCTCCGCTGGCCTGGATGGGTGCAGCTCCGACAGTACTCAGGAAGCTCGACATCATCCAGGACAAAGCAGCCCATCCACCGCCATAAACAATCATTCCCTTCACCACCGCGCACAGTGGTAGCCGTGTGTAGCATATACAAGATGCAATGCAGCAACGCACCAAGGCTACTCAGGCAGCACCTTCCAAACCCGCGACCTCTACCACCTAGAAGGACCAGGGCAGCAGACACATGGTAACACCACCACTTGCAAGTTCCCCTCCATGTCACACACCATCCTGACTTGGAACTACATTGTCGTTCCTTCACTGCCCGCTTGATTAGCACCCCATCCACCACCTTAAACATTCACTCCCTCCACCACACAGAGGCAACAGTGTAAACCATAAACAAGATGCACTGCAGAAACTCACTAAGGCTCCTTCGACAGCACTTTCCAAACCTTTGATCTGTACCACCTAGAAGAACAAGTGCAGCAAACACATGGGAACACCACCACCTCCAAGTTCCCCTCCGTATCACACAGCATCCTGACTTGGAACTATATCACCGTCCTTCACTGTCACTGGGTCAAAATTCTGGAAATCCCTCCCTAACAGCACTGTGGGTAAACTTACACCACATGGACTGCAGCGGTTCAAGAAGGCAGCTCACCACCACCTTCTCAAGGGCAATTAGGGATGAGCAATGAATGCTGGCCTTGCAAGTGACACCCACATCCCGAGAATGAAAAAAAAATAACCTGGAAGATTTTTATACTCTTGCTGAAAATTTATGTTTCATTAATTATTAAATTTAGACTGGTGAATAGTTGTCAAATGGAAAACTAATATTTCCTGCAGTGCTAAATCAAATAGAAAATCAATAAATAATACTGCTGTCTCCTTTCCCCCTCTCATTTCATTCCAGCTTGACTCCACTGTCACATAAATAACTACAACAATCAATCCCCCATCTCAAATGGAAAACTTAGATTTTCTCTCCACTCCTCCAGATGTTAGATTAATAAATTATTGTTGCTGCCACCTCACCCCTCCCCCACTAAATTAGAAAAAGGGATTAAAAATGTTAAAATAAATACAATGTCTGAAGCGTGATTAAGTGTGAAAACAAGCACAGCAGGCTGCAGTGTAAAGGTCACTGGTGGGCACATCCTGCAGATTTTCACCTCCAAGGTTTGCAAAATAATAAAAAGAAAATAACCTTTTTCACAACAACTTACCTATAAAATTGTCTTTTGCATTTTCAATACCTACTTCAATATTCTTACTTGGAGGCCTCAACCACTCTCAAAGACACTAGGTTACAAGATTATTATGGATGAGGAATGTTATTCAGCCCACCTTATTTCATCCATCCAGAGTAATCACAAACTCTGCCCCATATTATGGCATCTGACTGTTTGTTATATGATCTCAGCATTTTACAGCCCCACAAGTATTGATCACTCTCTGTATGAGAGTTCAAGTATGAAGATTTGAAAGGATTTGGCGGTTTAGCCATTCACTACCAATTCTTGCTGGACTACATGAAGCACTATCAGGTCCTGCTCTCATCTGCTAAAACTACTCACTACTCCAGTATCATCCTGCAAAGCAACGATAACCACCAGCTTCTTTTCTCTACTGCAAACCATCTTCTTGAACCCCTCTCCCCTGTCCCCTGCACCCTCACCTCCAACAACATGTCATAGAGTCATTTACAGCACAAAAGGAGGCCATTCAGCCCATCAATTTCATGCTGCCTCTCTGCTGAGCAATCCAATCAGTCCTACTCTCCTGTTCGATCCTCATAGCCCTGCAAGTTTATTTTCTTTATGTGGCTATCCAATTTCCTTTAGAAATCATTGATTGTCTCTGCCTCCACCAAACTTGTGGGCAGCGAGTTCCAGGTCATTACCACCCACTGCAAGGAACTCATGAACCTCTTTGTTCCAGAGATTGAGACCATCTGATCAGCTGTTGCTGTCGCATCCCTCCCTTCCAGTAGACAACCCAGCCAAGGTTCCTCTAAAGCTCCCCGTTGCCCTAGCTCTGAACTCGCATCTTCCTGTAGTTTCTCTCCTATCTCTGCTCATGTCCTCTCTGAGCTCATGTTGTCCATCAGACCCACCTCCTGCTCCCTCGATCCTATTGCCACTAAACTGCTGGGCACCCAACTTCCCCGCCTGGTCCCCAAGTTAGCCGATAATGTAAACAGTTCTCTCTCCTCAGGTGTAGTCCAACTCTTCTGTAAAACTGCCGTCATCATCTCTCTCTCCTCAAAAAACCAATCCTTGAACCCACCATCCTTGCAGCCTACCACCCCATGTCCAACCTCCCTTTCCTTTCCAAAGTCCTTGAGCATCTTTTCATCTCCCAAATCCATGCCCATCTTTCCCGGAACTCCCTGTTTGAATCTCTCCAATCAGGTTTCCACCCCTGCTACAGAACCAAAATGATTCTTATCAAAGTCACAAATAGCATCCTGTGTAACCGTGACCAAGGTAAACTATCCTTCCTCATCCATCTTGAACTGTCTGCAGCCTTTGACACGGTTGACTACACCATCCTCCTCCAACACCTCTCCACTGTCAACTAACTGGGTGGAACTGCTCTCATCTGGTTCCATTATTATCTATCTAATCATAGCCAGGGAATCACTTTCAATTACTTCTCTTCCTGCTCCTGCCCAGTTACCTCTGGTGTTGCTCAAGGATCTATCCTTGGGACCCTCCTATTTCTCAGCTACATGCTGCTCCTTGGTGACATCATCCAAAAGAGCAGTGTTAGTTTACACATGAATACTGATGACATTTAACTTTACTGTCTCGGCTCCTCCACTGTTGCTAAATTATCAGACTGCTTATCTGACATCCAGTACTGGATGAACAGAAGTTTCCTCCAATTAATTATTGGGAAGACCGAAGTCCCTGTTTTCGGTCTCTGCTCCAAACACTTTTCTCTAGCTACCGACTCCATTCCTCCTCCTGACAGCTGTCTGAGACTAAACCAGACTGTCCACAGCCTTGGTCTCATATTTGACCTCAAGATGAGCTTGAGACCACATATTCACGCCATCACTAAGACCGCCTGTCTCCTCTGTAACATCACCTGAAATCGCCACTGCCGCAGCTCATCTGCTGCTGAAAATCACATCCATGCCTTTGTTAGCTCTAGGTTTGACTATTCTAACACACACCTGGCTAGGCTCCCACATTCTACCCTTGACTGACTGATTGTAAATTAGAGTTTTCATTAGTTGTGTTATAATATTCTTACAGTACAAATTTTTAGTACTGTTTGTGATACACCCTAGGTAAAAACGGCTGAGAGGTGACTTGATGGGAAATTGTGGTTTGAGCCTTCATTGACCAAGTGTTTTTAGCCCCAAAGGTTTTGAAAGGAACCAAATGATAAAAAAGTAAAACTTCAGCAGAAATCTAACGGAGCATGAAAGCAGGCAGCCTGCTACATGAGAACTAAAAGATAAATACCTTCGTAAAATATCAGAGGCCCAGATCTGGATAGGCCCCAAACACTCCTTTCAGGTGAAGCAGTGATTTACTTGTACTTTTTTCAATTTAATGTATTGCATTTGCTGCTCACAATGCAGTCTCTACACTGGGAAGACCAAACGTAGACTGGGTGAGCACTTTGCGGAACACCTCCGCTCAGTACGAAAGCATGATCCTGAGCTTCCGGTTGCTTGCCATTTCAACACCCCCCCACCGCACCCACCCCGCCCCCCCACCTCCCCCCGCTCTCATGCCAACATTTCTGTCTTTGGCCTGCTGCAGTGTTCCAGTGAACATCAACACAAGCTCAAGGAGCAGCACCTGATCTTTCGATTAGGCACTCTACAGCCTTGCGGACTGAACATTGAGTTTAATAACTTCAGAGCATGACTGGCCCTGTTTTTATATTTTATTTTTTAACCATGTGCCTACTTTTCATGTGGTCAGAGCTGCTCATTATTCTGCTATTAACACTCTCTCTGGCCTAATGCTTTGTCTTTCACCGCAAGCATTAACACACTGGTTGCCTTTGTCCCAGGACAGCTTTGTTATTTAATGTCTCCTGCCCTCTGCCCTATCAAACACCTTCCCCTTTATTCTCTCCCCCACACCCCTCACTTGCTTAAAACCTAATACTTTTCTAACCTTTGCCAGTTCTGATGAAAGGTCACATCCTGAAACGTTAACTCTGCTTCTCCCTCCACAGAGGCTGCCAAACCTGCTGAGTATTTTAGCACTTTTTGTTTTTACTTCAGATTTCCAGCATCTGCAGTATTGTGCTTTTATTTTAATGTTTAACGTTGTGTCTGTTAAGATTCCTGTTCATGCCAGCACATGAAAGCGACTGCAGCCTTATCAATTTCAACCCCATTCATGGCGAGCATGGGTATCCTCCAGTTATCTTTCTATTGTACTTCATCTTATTAGCCCTAAACCATCTTGGCCACAACATACTCCCAGGGCCTTCAGGTTGTGGAGGAACAATTTTTCAACATTTTTAGTATTGATCATCTTAACAAGGGAATTGAAACAAAAAACAATTCTCCATAGTGGATATCTCAGATGGACACCCTTCCCCTTGCCAGATAAGTGATTGCATTTAAATGAGGTGCTTTACAACTAATCCACTGCTGGAGGGTACAAGCCCTGGGATTACAATAGCAGAGTGGTTATGTTACAGGACCAGTAATTTAGAGGTTCAGACAAGGATCATCAGACAATCCCACAGTTACAAATGATGAATTTAAAGTTAGTTAATTAACTTAAGCTGGAATACAAAAGGTAATATCAGTAATGTTCACCATGAAACTATTGGGCTGTCATAAAAACATATCTGGTTTACTAATGTCCTTTAGGGAAGGAAATCTGCCATCCATACCTTGTCTGGCCTATACGTGACTCCAGCCCCATTGCAATGTGTTTAACTCTTAAATGCCCTCTGAAATGGTCTAGCAAGCCTTGCAGTTATATAGAGATGGGCAATAAATGCTGGCCTTGCTAATGATGCCCACATCCTGTATAGCTCTGCACAGCTGGTGCCACAGCGATTTGCAGGGTTAATGTTCTTGGAAAAATTTAGAGGTTGCTTGCATGTGCTTTGTGAGTTTTTGCACACAAAAAGTATCTGTGCATGATGACATATCAGTGGAGAGAAAGGGATTGATAATGCACTAGCCAGGTAAGACCATCCAGAGAGAATCTCCTATTAAGATTGACAGCAATGTCTATTGCATCTGGTCACAGATTGTGCTCTGCTGCCATTTTAGTCTCCTGCTGTTCCTCTTCCTGATCTCCTTTCTGTCCATGGGGAGCAGGCTTTCCTGGATGTTTCAAACATACAAACAAACCAAGAGAAGACCAGCTGATCCATCTGGCCTATTCTATACAATCATGATGCCTTAAACTTCATAAAAGAAAGGAAGATATGCATTTATACAGCATCTTTCATGACCACCAGACATCTCAAAGCACTTTACAGCAAACAAAGTACTTTGAAGTGTAATGACTGTTGTAGGAAATGTGGCAGCCAATTTTCACACAGGAAATTCCCACAAACAGCAATGTGATAATGAACAGATAATCTGTTTTTGTGATAGAACAAAGAACAAAGAAAATTACAGCACAGGAACAGGCTCTTCGGCCCTCCAAGCCTGCCCCGATCCAGATCCTCTATCTAAACCTGTCACCTATTTTCTAAGGATCTGTATCTCTTTGCTTCCTGCCCATTCATATATCTGTCTAGATACATCTGAAAAGACGCTATCGTGCCCGCGTCTATCACCTCCGCTGGCAACGCGTTCCAGGCACCCACCACCCTCTGCGTAAAGAACTTTCCACGCATATCCCCCCTAAACTTTTCCCCTCTCACTTTGAACTCGTAACCCCTAGTAATTGAATCCCCCACTCTGGGAAAAAGCTTCTTGCTATCCACCCTGTCGATACCTCTCATGATTTTGTACACCTCAATCAGGTCCCCCCTCAACCTCCGTCTTTCTAATGAAAATAATCCTAATCTACTCAACCTCTCTTCATAGCTAGCGCCCTCCATACCAGGCGACATCCTGGTGAACCTCCTCTGCACCCTCTCCAAAGCATCTACATCCTTTTGGTAATGTGGCGACCAGAACTGCACGCAGTATTCCAAATGTGGCCGAACCAAAGTCCTATACAACTGTAACATGACCTGCCAACTCTTGTACTCAATACCCCGTCCAATGAAGGAAAGCATGCCGTATGCCTTCTTGACCACTCTATTGACCTGCGTTGTCACCTTCAGGGAACAATGGACCTGAACACCCAAATCTCTCTGTACATCAATTTTCCCCAGGACTTTTCCATTTATTGTATAGTTCACTCTTGAATTGGATCCTCCAAAATGCATCACCTCGCATTTGCCCTGATTGAACTCCATCTGCCATTTCTCTGCCCAACTCTCCAATCTATCTATATTCTGCTGTATTCTCTGACAGTCCCCTTCACTATCTGTTACTCCACCAATCTTAGTGTCGTCTGCAAACTTGCTAATCAGACCACCTATACTTTCCTCCAAATCATTTATGTATATCACAAACAACAGTGGTCCCAGCACGGATCCCTGTGGAACACCACTGGTCACACGTCTCCATTTTGAGAAACTCCCTTCCACTACTACTCTCTGTCTCCTGTTGCCCAGCCAGTTCTTTATCCATCTAGCTAGTACACCCTGGACCCCATGCGACTTCACTTTCTCCATCAGCCTACCATGGGGAACCTTATCAAACACCTTACTGAAGTCCATGTATATGACATCTACAGCCCTTCCCTCATCAATCAACTTTGTCACTTCCTCAATGAATTTTATTAAGTTGGTAAGACATGACCTTCCCTGCACAAAACCATGCTGCCTATCACTGATAAGCCCATTTTCTTCCAAATGGGAATAGATCCTATCCCTCAGTATCTTCTCCAGCAGCTTCCCTACCACTGACGTCAGGCTCAACGGTCTATAATTACCTGGATTATCCCTGCTACCCTTCTTAAACAAGGGGACAACATTAGCAATTCTCCAGTCCTCCGGGACCTCACCCGTGTTTAAGGATGCTGCAAAGATATCTGTTAAGGCCCCAGCTATTTCCTCTCTCGCTTCCCTCAGTAACCTGGGATAGATCCCATCCGGACCTGGGGACTTGTCCACCTTAATGCCTTTTAAAATACCCAACACTTCCTCCCTCCTTAT
The DNA here is from genome assembly GCF_036365525.1 of Heterodontus francisci. Classification (NCBI taxonomy): domain Eukaryota; kingdom Metazoa; phylum Chordata; class Chondrichthyes; order Heterodontiformes; family Heterodontidae; genus Heterodontus; species Heterodontus francisci. The sequence goes on along the minus strand of NC_090371.1, from coordinate 28,540,482 downwards.
GCCAACTTGACCTAGAGTAATCAAACATCTATCCCTACCTCAACATCCGTCATGTCCCTCTCCTCGGTGAATACCGATGCAAAGTACTCGTTTAGAATCTCACCCATTTTCTCTGACTCCTCGCATAATTTTCCTCCTTTGTCCTTGAGTGGGCCAATCCTTTCTCTAGTTACCCTCTTGCTCCTTATATATGAATAAAAGGCTTTGGGATTTTCCTTCACCCTGTTTGCTAAAGATATTTCATGACCCCTTTTAGCCCTCTTAATTCCTCGTTTCAGATTGAGGGATAAGCTTTAGCCAGGACACCAGGGATAACTCCTCTGCTCTTCTTTGAAATAGCACCATGGGAGCTTCTATGTCTCATCTGAAAGACAGGACCTCCAGCAGAGCAGCACTCGCTCAGTACTGCACTGGAGCATCAGCCTAGATTTTCAAGTCCTACAGTGGGACTTGAACCCATAAAGAACAGAGGCAAAAGTGCTCCCCATTGAGTCACCACATCCATGCAATTTCCTGGGGTAGGTGAAAAGCCAGATATAAACCCCAAGGCCAATTAGGGGAAATAACATCTGTCCAATCCTCCGAGGTGATTAAAACTGCTCCAGAAGACCACCCTGTCCATGTGAAGTCATCCTTGAGTGTCCAGGATGACTATAGCCCAAGATGCCCCCAGGTTCATCGCTATGCTATTGATATACCCAATTATTACTCTGGGGCATGAACTGACCTCAGGATTCTGGTGCTCATCTTACTTCCTTGGAAAACACACATGCATTATTGGCCATGGCTGCAGGCAATCCCAAAAGTCATCCAGAAAGCTGCCATTCTGACTCAAAGAATGACGGCAAGATGACCCACCTTAGAACCAAGCCATCTCCCAAGGAAAAGAACATTTACTTGCATTATGGCATGTTATTGGTCACATGTCAGCTGCTCGCTGAAAGAGTAAAATCATTTATTATTGCCGTAAGTTGTGGCATCAATCACAGAAACATGTTAAGCTTTGTGGATGCAAACAGTGACTCCTCAGACTATTGGGAATCCTGCCATTGGAGTGCCCTGTCATGCTACCACTGGTTGTACATGTGGTCCATATTGACATTGCTTACTCAAGCAAACAATCCATCTTGAATAATGTACTGTGTGCATCAAATTAGCAAATTATAGAATCTTACAATGATATAGCACAGAAGAAGGCCATTCAGCCCATCGTGCCTGTGCTGGCTCCTTGGAACAGCTCTCCAATTGGTCCCCTGCTCATTCCCCATAGCCCTGAAATGTTACTGAAAGTGCTGTGACGGCCTCAATAACAGTAAATCATAAAGGTTAAGGGTGGCTGTGATCTTTGTGCTTTGCTGGTGATGGATGTAAGCAGTAGCTCTTCTTGCAGTATGGAGCAGAACCGAGCAATGATGGCTTTTGTTAAACCTCCAAAAACACCGGCACTCTGAAAAATGCAGGTTCATGTGCTTCTGAATCAATGTGCTCTGGTGTGGTGGACCAGTGGGTGAGTGTTGCAACTTCTTTGAATATGTTTCCACCTCCGCATGTGGAGAAACCGGAGAAGCTGGGATTGTTCTCCTTAAAGCAGGGAAACTAAGTGGAGATTGAATAGAGGTTTTCAAAATCATGAGAGGTTTTGATTGAGTAAATAAGGGGAAACTATTTCCACTGGCAGGAAGGTCGACAACCAGAGAACACGGATTTATGATAATTGGCTAAAGAACCAGGCGGGAACTGTGGAGGAATCTGAATACACTGCCTGAAATGGCGTTGGAAGCAAATTCAATATTGCATTTCAGATGGGAATTGAATATATACTTGCAGGACTATGGGGAAAGAACATGGAAGTGGGACTGATTGGGCAGCACTTTCAAAGAGCTGGCACAGGCATGATGAGCCAAATGGCCTCCTTCTGTGCTGTACAATTCTATGACCAATGATAAGATTACATTATTATTGCCTCATTTGTATTAATTGCCCAAAAAATGAGCCAGTGTTTCATGCAAGCAGCAGCTATAATAGAGAACGGGTTCAAACCAGAAGATTCAATGACTAAAACTCCATAACTTCAAAAATAACAGTAGCAAACTTGAAAAAAGATCAAGAAAGTCACACATTTCAACCTTGGTTTCAAAGCACTTCATAATCTTTCAGTTCCCTAACTGAATAACACTCAGGGTAGGATTTTCCAGTGGGCTTCAGGACTGTGGTCTTGGGACCAAATGGGGATCCCGAACCCACACTCGCCGGGAGCCAGACTTGGGGAGCTATTTTCCCGGAGATGGCCTCCTAATGGGCCACTTTCGAGCTCGCCATCCAATTAAGGATGGCAGAAGGGCACATAATATAGCTGGCCCAATCAGAGGGCCATTAGCTCAAGAGCATTGGCAGCCCCACCAAGAGAGGTGGGCACTGCTGAGGCAGCTAAGAGAACATGAGGATGCTTCAAAATGGAGGCGCCCTCGGAGGGGTGAAAATTAATACATTTTCAGAAGGGCCAAGCAGGCAGGCCTCTGCCCCCATCCCAGCAACAGCGTTTGGGCCGTGGGTATGGGCCTCTCTTTGGGGGATGGAGCCTCCGGGCTCCGATGGCCACTGAGACAGTTGCAGGAAGGCCACCCTCTTTAAGCTGGCAACCTCCATGCGTGGCAGGGAGGCAGGCCGCTCCGCCAGCATCAAAATGTCAATGGGCATTCTAAATGGCCACAAATTGGGGCCTTAAATATGCAAATTAGCTGCCCGCCACCTTGCCACATGCCAGCCAGACCTGGGAAACTCTCCCAGCAGTGGCAATGAGCCAAGGAGACATCCTGACACAGCTCCCCGCTATATTCTCAGACCCCGCCTCCACTCCTGCCACCATGGGACTAGGACAACTCTGCCATTAAACTGTGAATGTCCTCTAAGCCCTTGCTCACTTAACAACAATTAGAAATTTTGTCCTAAGGGTGACACAGCTCCAATTTAGCAGAATAATACATTGTGTCGTACATGGTACAGTACTCTGGCCTGTTAAAGCAATGCACTGTCCAACTTATCACCAAAAATGGCATGGAGGAGCTCAGTTTTACTTGTATTGATTCATCTCCTTTGGGGGATTTAATAATTTAAGAGCATGTGGATGTGTTGGAATGTGTTTTCCTCATTTTGTACTTTCTCCTGCTCTTGTCTCGTCAAAGCCTGATGCAATTAGCAAGGCCAACAAAAGAACAAACAAGTAAAGAGTCCTTTTCCAGTCACCGTTTCTAAGCATTATCATCCTGTTCACTACATCTATGGTAATCTTGCTGGATAAAGTGAAAGGTTTACGGGAAATTACCTTTGATCCCATAAAATAACTTTGAAAGATGATTAATGTAAATCGTGCTGAGCGGATGGGACCATTGGGAATCATAAACCTAATCTAAGAGAAGAGCGGCCTTGTAAAGAGTAATTGGTATGTGAGCCTGTCCACCTGAGAGAGTTAATAGACTATAAGACCAGATTGTAAGACACTTGAGTTAATTAATGTGTTTTTCCAGATTATACACTTGATAGCCTCTTAAACACGTCACTGGGATAGCTCGTCCTATGAATCTAAAACTAATTACTTCTCTAACTGTCTTTTGTTCTAGAAGTTATTAGAAGTACAGCACAAGCATTTTGAATTTAATACTGAAGTGAATTGGCTTCTAGTCAGCATTTTAGTATGGGACCCGGAAACACTCAGCAGTTATAGAGAAGACAGAAAGTTGTGTGCACTAACACTGCATCTCACTTACATTACAGTTTTGGTCTCCTTCTCTAAGGAAGCATATACTTGCCTTGGAGGTGGTGCAGTGAAAGTTCACTCGACTAATTCCTGGGATGAGAGATTGAGTAAATTGGCCAATACTCTCTGGAGTTTAAAAGAATTATAGGTGATCTCATTGAAACTTGTAAGATTCTGAAGTGGCTTGCAGGTTAGATGCACAGAGGTTATTTCCCCCAGCTGGAGAGTCTAGAACTGGGGGTCATAGTCTCAGGATAAGGGGTTGATCATTTAAGACTGAGATGAGGAAGAATTTCTTCACTCAAAGGGTCGTGAATCTTTAAAATTCTCTACCTCAGAGGGTTGTGTATGTTCAGTCATTGAGTATATTCAAGAATGAGTTTGATAGATTCTCAGGCACTAAAGGAATGAAGGGAAATAGTGATAGGATGGAAAAGTGAAGTAGATGCAGAAGTTCAGCATTATTCAATGGTAGAGCAGGATTGAAGGGCTATATTTCTCTTCCTTTTACTTGCGTTCTTATGCTCTTATTAACGAAGAGTTGTGCTTTTAACGATTATGATTCTACTGGTCATTCGTGTGAAACTTTAAGAGTGGATCATTAGCTCATAAGAGAAAGACTTGCATTTGTATTACTCCTTTATTATGTCTCTTAGAAACATTTCAAAGTGCTTTGCGCACAATGAATGAACTTGAAGTGCAGTGCCTATTGTTATGTGGTAATAGTTGCAGCACGATTCCCTTGGGGGTTTAGTGGATAAATATGCCATGTGATGTATTATGTATAACAGAAAGTCCTACATTCAGTGACCGGTTCTTGTTCAGTTCCTGATCTCATCTAGACAGCAATTGGATGATATCAGAAGGACTACAAGGAATACAGAAAACAGGTTTAGAATGCATGTTGTCATGCTAGGCCCCCACCTGCCAAGAATGAGGCACATTAATTTTGTCATGAACATTGATTTTTAACTGTTGCCAGAGCGAGGAAATGACTTGTTAAACAGACCAGCCTTGGCTGGAAAAGACATGTGCATATTAACAGATAATATCTGGAAGGACAAAGGACCATTCCGTGACACATTCAACCCACAATGGATGTTGATCACCAGACAGTGAGGGGGTGGGGAAGTGCATTCCAGGGCCTGCTGGGTGATGCAATCCACAGGGGCCAGGACCAGCTGGTCATATGACTAACTGGCTGTTCCAGGGCTTTCTTTTGAACTGGCCACAGAGAGTTTGAACTTAGAAAGACTGTTTGCTCCTGGACTGAGAAGATCTCTCTCCTGTCTGCTCCCATCTCTTTCTCACAAGCCTCTGAATCCACTGAAGACACATGAACCCCAAGAGAGAAAAGTCTCCTACAGCGAATAAGGTTTAAGAAGAATACTGGGCCCCAATGAAAAGCAAGATCTACCTACAATCAAGGACTCGACAGTAACAAAAACTCCTCAGGTATTGCCTCAAACCTTTCCACTTTTTTTTCCCTTCAGCTCTTTTCTGTCTCTATTTGCATGTGTGTATCACATATGCATGCTAGCGTGGGCGCGATGTGTATCCGTAGGTGTCAACTGAATTAGAGTGTAAGTTTAAGTTTAATAAATTTTAACTTTTCTTCTTTAAACCTAAGAAAATCCGTTTGTTCTGGTTTCTTTGCCTTGCAATTGGAAAGCGGTGAACAAGGATTCACCAAGGGGGAGCTAAAAACACGGTGTGTTTAGAATTAAACCCTGTTACGGTAAGAAAAGGTGAAGGCTGAGAGGGACCCCTGAACATCTTTCTCACTTGGTCGTAACAACGTATATAAATGCACAAACAGTGGTGAAGAAGGTTGGTGAGTTACAAGCAGAAATAGCCATGTGGATGTTGATGTAGTGGCAATAATGGAAATGTGGCTTAAAAATGGTGAGGACTGGACACGTAATATTCAAGGATAAAAGGTATTCAGAAAAGATAGGGAAGGAAAAAAGGGAGGTGGTTTGGCAGTAATGATTAGAGAAGACATTGTAGTATCAGAAATGGAGGATGTCCTTGAGGGGTTAAAGACAGAATCCATTTAGTAAGAGTTGAGAAGCATAAAGGGTATGATCATGCTAACTGGGGTATTCATTAGGCCACAAAATAGTGAGAGAGAGAGATAGAAGAGCAAAACTGCAGGGAAATCACAGATGAGCAAGAACTATAGAGTTTATTGGGGGACCTTAATTACCCAAATATCAATTGGAATATTATTGCAGTAATGGGTAAAGATGGCAAGAAATTTCTAAAATGTGTTCAGGAGAACTTCCTGTATTAGAATGTTCTTGCTAGATCTGGTGCTGGTGAATGTGTTGGACCAAGTGGGCTAAGTGTCTGTGGGGGAACACTTGGGTAAGAGTGATCAACATATCATAAGGTTTAAATTACTAATGGAGAAGAGCAAGGAACAATCTAAATTAGAACTTCTAAATTGGAACTAACTTCAATGGGATGAGAGGGGATCTAGCCAGTGTAAAATGGAACCAAAGACTGACAGGAAAAACTGGAGATTAAACAATGGATGATCTTTAAGGTGGAGATGTTTCAGGTACAAGCTAGATACATTCCAACAAGGGTGGAAGGTAAAGGAACCAAAGCCAGGGCTCCTTGGATAATGAGGGAGATAGAGATTATGATGAAATAAAAAAAAGAGTGTGGCTGATGCATGTCAGTTGAATTCTTCAAGTGATGGCCAGGCCAGATACAATAAGTTGAGAGGGGAGGTAAAGAGAATATGAGAATAGAATGGCAGTTAAGATAAAAGGGAACTCAAAATTTTCCAACGGTTGGTAAATAATAAGTGGGCATTGTTACAACCGACGTAGGAGGAGTGCATTGTTTATTGTAGTTCCACTTCTCCACAGATCACAACACATATTTAAATTTTTCCCACTTACCGATACATTCAATCATAGACTCTGGCCTGAATTTTGAAAACTCGCCACCGATCCCGTTGTTGTGCGCCACTGGGCTGCTGCAAAATTTCGCACGGCGGCTCATTTACATGGAGGGGGCAGAACGCCTGCTCCCGATGACATAGTGGGGCTTCAGGTCCTTCGGATTCATTAAAATGTTTAAAGTGACAGAATGCTGAAAAATAAAGATAGACATTTATTCACATTCTCAATTCCCTCTCCCACACCCGCAATGAGTAATAAATATGTAAATTGCCCTATCCACCCAAATATTTTTTTCAGGTCTCAACCTTTCCCCCCCAAACTGCATTACCTTTGACCCTCGACCCCTTCCCATCATCTCCGCAACCAATAGGAAGAGTTTTCCCCGCTCCCCCTCCCAACCCTGAAAACTTCAGTCCTCCCCCCTCCCCAGCAGTGTTGCACCTCGGATCTCCGAATGGAAATCTGAAGGCGCGGGACTTCCGGCAACTGGCCGGAATATCGGCGTGGGACAGCCGTCATGGAAAGGTAGGTGATTAGTGATTCAGTGGTTAACATAGATTTTAATATTGAAATTAAGGTTCCGTCACCGAGCGGCGGGTGGACTGCCCCAGGGCCTCATCGCCGCCGGCAAAATGGGTTGGCATTCCCAGCATCGAGGCTCGTGGCGGGCTTCTCCCAGAGGTATTTTACGGGCCCCCCCCCCCCCACCATGACCCCCAACATCGGGGGGCTAGTAAAATTCAGCCCTATATTTTTATCCCAGAATAAAACACACGAACCAGGATTCTTTAATAAACAACAAAATAATCAGTTTATTATAAAACAAGTCTTAACCAATAATGAAGCAAAGCATACACACAGATTGAAATATAAAAGTTCCCTTTTTTTCCCTTTTTACCCTAGACACACACACACACACACACACACACCGGTTAACAAAAAATAAAGAGATTCACTCTTTAGAGCTCTAGTACAAAAAAACAAAAAAAAAATACATTGGCCTAAATACTTGCTAATTCTTGAAGAAAAAAGAGAAGATATGAGAAGATGTCAAAAGTCCTTTTTGGTTTGGCTTCACAAATATGTATAGATGGCTGCCACTGGGATCTTCTGAGAACAGTTCTTGACACGCAACGTTGAAGATCTGTTTGGGCAGGCTTTCCAGGGAAAATGCAGTAACAGGAATTTCTCTCGCTTCTCAGCTTCTCAAGAGATGGAAAACTGGCAGGCTTTTTCAAAGAGCTGGAACAGACTGAGCTGGGTTGCTCTCTTGGCAAGTTTTCTCTAACTGTCTTTTTCAAACCGTTGTCCATATCCTGACTCACTGTCCAAAGTAAACCAAAACCAATGTTACAAGAATCAAGCATCCTGATCCCCACAAATCTTGACCTGTCACTTCTCTAAAACATCTTTCCCTAAGAAAAAAATAACCCCTCCTGGGTGATTATTTGAAGACAGGTGCCTTCCAGTAACTATTTACAATTCAGACCTCTCAGTGACCCTTGTAAAAAAAAATCCATGGACTCCTTTTTAATTTCAAAACACAAATATTCAAAATTTAACAAATTAATGGAAGCACTCGTAACAATAGTAAGAGGTGGGTAGGTCTTAATAGGGACAAAGAGGGTGATATATGCTTACAGGCTCAGAGAAAGGCTAGAATACATAATGAGTACTTTGTATCAGTGTTTACGAAGGAAAAGGAGGCTGACAAAATATTAATAGAAGCAGAGATGGTAGAGGTAATGGCTGGGGTGAAAATTGTTAGGCAGAGATACTGGAAAGGCTGGCAATGCTTAGAGTGGATAGGTTGCCTGGTCCAGAATCAAGTGGGGGTGGTAATAGTGAAAGTTCTTGCCATAATCTTCCAATCTTCCCTAGATATGGGGGAGGTGCCAGAGTGGAGAGTGACAAATGTGCCATCTTTATTCAAGAAAGGGTGTAAGGACATTCCTAGTAACTACAAGCCACTCGGTTTAACATCAGTGGTGGGGTAGGTTTACAGACACAAATCAGGGAATATATCAACAGGTATTTGGAGAGGTTTGAGTTAATTAAGGATAGACAGCATGAATTTGTAAAAGGCAGATCGTGCTTGACAAATCTAGTGAAATTTTTCGATCAAGTAACAGAGAAGATGGTAAATAGTTATTTTTCAGTCTGAAGGATGGTAGATAGTTGTGTTCCCCAGGGTTTGGTCCACTGCTTTTTTGACATAGATAAATGACTTGGATATTGGAATACAGAGTAAAATTTCAAAATTTGCTGGTGATATATAATCTTGGATGTATGAGAAACAGTGAGGATGATACCAATCAACTGTAACAGGACATCAGATAGGCAAACAGAATGGGCAGACAAGTGGCAGGTGAAATTTAATAAAGAGATGTGTGAAGTGATGCATTTTTGCAGAAGAGAGAGAGGCAATATAGACTAAATGGGAGCAAAATACCGCAGATGCTGGAACTCTAAAATGAGAACAGAAAATGACAGAAATTTTTGGTTTGATGATAGGTCACAGACCTGAAACATTAACACTGCTTGTCTCTCCATAGACTAAAGACAGTTCTAAAGATTATACAAAGACAGAGGGACCTGGGGGTTAATTTGCATAGATCTTTGAAGGTGGCAGGACATATTAGAGTCATAGAATCATAGAGTTATACAGCACGGAAACTGGCCCTTCGGCCCATCCTGTCCATTCCAGCCATCAAGCACACCTCTCTATTCTAATCCCATTTTCCCGCACTTGGCCCTTAGCCTTGTATGTTATGGCATTTCAAGTGCTCATCTAGATACTTCTTAAATATTGTGAGGGTTCCTGCCTCTACCACCCCTTCAGACACTGTGTTCCAAATTTCAACCACCCTCTGGGTGAAAACACTTTCCTCAAATCCCCTCTAAACCTCCTGCCCCACACCTTAAATCTATGCCCCCTGGTTATTGACACCTCCGCTAAGGGAAAATGTTTCTTCCTATCTACCCTATCTATGCCCCTCATAATTTTGTATATCTCAATCAGGTCACCCCTCAGCCTTCTCTGCTCTAAGGAAAACAACCCTAGCCTATCCTCTTCATAGCTGAAATGCTCCAGCCAGGCAACATCCTGGTGAATCTCCTCTGCACCCTCTCCAGTGCAATCACATCCTTCCTATAGTGTGGCGACCAAAACTGTACACAGTACTTCAGCTGTGACAAAGAACAAAGAACAAAGAACAAAGAACAGTTAAGCACAGGAACAGGCCATTCGGCCCTCCAAGCCTGCGCCGATCTTGATGCCTGCCTAAACTAAAACCTTCTGCACTTCCGGGGACCGTATCCCTCTATTCCCATCCTATTTAAGTATTTGTCAAGATGCCTTTTAAACGTCGCTATCGTACCTGCTTCCACCACCTCCCCCGCAGCATGTTCCAGGCACTCACCACCCTCTGTGTAAAGAACTTGCCTTGCACATCCCCTCTAAACTTTGCTCCTCTCACCTTAAACATATGTCCCCTAGTATCTGACTCTTCCACCCTGGGAAAAAGCTTCTGACTATCCACTCTGTCCATGCCATTCATTACTTTGTAAATCTCTACCATGTCGCCCCTCCACCTCCGTCGTTCCAGTGAAAACAATCCGAGTTTATCCAACCTCTCCTCATAGCTAATGCCCTCCAGACCAGGCAACATCCTGGTAAACCTCTTCTGTACCCTCTCCAAAGCCTCCACGTCCTTCTGGTAGTGTGGCGACCAGAATTGCACGCAATATTCTAAGTGTGGCCTAACTAAAGTTCTGTACAGCTGCAGCATGACTTGCCAATTTTTATACTCTATGCCCCGACCGATGAAGGCAAGCATGCCATATGCCTTCTTGACTACCTTATCCACCTGCGTTGCCACTTTCAGTGGACCTGTACGCCCAGATCTCTCTGCCTGTCAATACTCCTAAGGGTTCTGCCATTTATTGTATATGTCCCACCTGCATTAGACCTTCCAAAATACATTACCTCATATTTGTCTGGATTAAACTCCATCTGCCATTTCTCCGCCCAAGTCTCCAACCGATCTATATCCTGCTGTATCCTCTGACAATCCTCATTACTATCTGCAACTCCACCAACCTTTGTGTCGTCTGCAAACTTACTAATCAGACCAGCTACATTTTCCTCCAAATCATTTATATATACTACAAATAGCAAAGGTCCCAGCACTGATCCCTGCGGAACACCACTAGTCACATCCCTCCATTCAGAAAAGCACCCTTCCACTGCTACCCTCTGTCTTCTATGACCGAGCCAGTTCTGTATCCATCTTGCCAGCTCACCTCTGATCCCGTGTGACTTCACCTTTTGTACCAGTCTGCCATGACCTAACTAGCATTTTATACAACTCCATCATAACCTCCCTGCTCTTATATTCTATGCCTCGCCTAATAAAGGCAAGTATCCCATATGCCTTCCTAACCATCTGTGCTGCTGCCTTCAGTAATCTATGGACAAGTACACCAAGGTCCCTCTGATTCTCTCTACTTCCTAGGGTCCTACCACCCATTGTATATTCCCTTGCCTTGTTAGTCCTCCCAAAATGCATCACCTCACATTTCTCAGGATTAAATTCCATTTGCCACTGCTCTGCCCATCTTACCAGCCCATCTATATCATCCTGTAATCTAAGGCTTTTCTCCTCACTATTTACGATGCCACCAATTTTCATGTCATCTGTGAACTTACTGATCATACCTCCTATATTCACGTCTAAATCATTAATGTACACTACAAACAGCAGGGGTTCCAGCACCGATCCCTGTGGTACACCACTGGTCACAGGCTTCCACTTGCAAAAACAACCCTCGACCATCACCCTCTGCCTCCTGCCACTCAGCCAATTTTGGATCCAATTTGCCAAATTGCCCTGGATCCCATGGGCTCTTACCTTCTTAGCCAATCTCTCATGCGGGACCTTCTCAAAAGCCTTACTGAAGTCCATGTAGACTACATCAACTACCTCATCTACACATCTAGTGACCTCGAAAAATTCAATCAAGTTTGTTAGACATGATCTCCCCCTGACAAAGCCATGCTGACTATCCCTGATTAATCCCTGCCTCTCCAAGTGGAAATTAATCCTGTCCCTCAGAATTTTTTCCAATAGTTTCCCTACCACTGATGTTAGACTCACTAGCCTGTAATTACCTGGTTTATCCCTGTTACCCTTCTTGAATAATGGTACCAAATTTTCTGTTCTCCAGTCCTCTGGCAGCTCTCCTGTGGCCAGAGAGGAATTGAAAATTTGTGTCAGAGCCCCTGCAATTTCCTCCCTTGCCTCACATAGCAGCCTGGGATACATCTCATCTGGGCCTGGGGATTTATCCACTTTTAAGCCTGCTGAAACAGCTGATACCTCCTCCCTTTCAATGCTAATATGTTCAAGTATATCACAATCCCCCTCCCTGATCTCTACACCTACATCGTCTTTCTCCAGAGTGAACACAGAAGAAAAGTAATCATTTAAAACCTCACCTACGTCCTCCGGCTCCACACACAGATTGCCACGTTGGTCCCTAATGGGCCTTACTTTTTCTCTGGTTATCCTCTTGCTATTAATATACTTATAAAACACCTTGGGATTTTCCTTTATCTTGCCTACCAGTACTTTTTCATGCCCCCTCTTCGTTCCCCTAATTACTTTTTTAAGTACCCCCCTAAGTCACGGAGCAAAGGCAAATAATATGTTAATGGTGTAAATCCACCTAATCTGTACTAATGCTTTGTCTTTCAACACACCATTAACATATTGTTTGCCTTTGCTCCGTGACCTTTTGGTCAGCTATGTGGCCTGGTCCAATCTAGACCTCCTTTGTTATCTCTTGCCCCACCCCCACCGCACTTGCTTATAACCTGTGACTTTTCTAATATTTGTCAGTTCCGATGAAGGGTCACTGACCCAAAACGTTAACTCTGCTTCTCTTTCCACAGATGCTGCCAGACCTGCTGAGTGGTTCCAGCATTTCTTGTTTTTATTTCAGATTTCCAGCATCCGCAGTATTTTGCTTTTATTTTAAGTTATGCTAAACCTTCATAAGGCTCTGGTTATGCCACAGCGAGGGTATTGTGTCCAGTTCTGATCACCACACTTTAAGGACGTGAGGGTCCTTGAGAAGGTCTAGAGGAGATTTACAGAATAGTTCCAGGGATGAGGGAATTAATCTACAAGAGTAGGTTGGAGAAACTGGGGTTGTTCTCCCTGGAGCAAAGAAAATTGAGGGGAGATTTGATGGAGGTGTACAATAATGATAGGTTTAGATAAGGTAGACAAAGAAAAGCTGTTCCCATTAGCTGATGGTACAAGGACTAGGGGACACAGATTTAAGGTTTTACACAAGAAATGCAGTGGAAATGTGAGGAAAAACATTTTTATGCACCAAGTGGTAATTACCTGGAACACTCTTACTACAAGGATGGTGGAAGCGGAGACAATCAATGATTTCAAAAGGAAATTGGATGGACACTTGAGGGAAATAAACTTGCAGGGCTACAAGGATAGAGCAGGGAATGGGACTGACTGGATTACTCTACAGAGAGCCAGCATGGACTCAATGGGTTAAAGGACCTCTTTCTGTGCCGGAATGACTCTATAACTCTATGCCTCTGATGTGATACACCCCATGGTTGAATACTGTACTAACATTCAGAGTTCAGGCTCATATCTGCAGATTGGGAACTTGGTTCAAGTAGCAAAGAGCTCGCAGAGCCCAGAGAATCATACCTCAGGAAGGAAGCATGACTTTCAGAAGATGAAGGAGGACCAAGGGAGAAGACTGACGTCAAGCAATTATATTGATGTTTACTCCATTTTTAACAGCAAGTTTGACCTTTCAGAAGAGCTAGGGAATGTGTTATATCTCAAGGTGGACTGGAATACTAAGTGGAGGAAGTTATTTTTCAGTTGTAATGAGCCTTGGTCAAACCCCATCTGGAGTATTATGTTCAGTACTAGTAATCTTACCTCAGTAAGAATATTTTGAATTTGGGGGGATGCAACACAGATTCACCAGAAGGCTTAGAGGGTTGTATTATAAGTACAGGTTGCATAAACTTGGCTTATACTCCCTTGAGTACAGAAGATTGAGGTGATTTGATTGAGGTATTTTAAATGTTAAAATAATTCAATTGGATAGTTGTGAAGAAACTATTTCTTCTGGTATGGGAATGTAGAACAAGAGGATTTAGAGCTAGGCTGTTCAGGAGCAAAATCAGGAAGCACTTCTTCCCACAAGGGCTGGTAAAAATCTTGAATTCACTCCTCAAAAGGATAGGATACTAGGATAATTGGAGTTTTCGAGACTGAAGTAGATTTCTTCAGTAAGGGTATAAAGTGGACAGTTAATTGGGTTTGAGGTACAAATAAGCCATGATCTAATTGAATGGTACAGTAGACTTGACGGGCCATCAGCAAACTTGAATATTCCTAAATCCTATTCTTCGATAAATAATAAATATGATGAAAAGTTGAGGTCCCAGAAAATCAGAGGGATAGGCCGAATAATTACAGGCCAGTCAGTCTTCTTCTTTGGCCTCCTTATCTCGAGATACAATGGATAAGCGCCTGGAGGTGGTCAGTGGTTTGTGAAGCAGCGCCTGGAGTGGCTATAAAGGCCAATTCTAGAGTGACAGGCTCTTCCACAGGTGCTGCAGCGAAATTTGTTTGTCGGGGCTGTTACACAGTTGGCTCTCCCCTTGCGCTTCTGTCTTTTTTCCTGCCAACTACTGAGTCTCTTCAACTCGCCACACTTTAGCCCCGTCTTTATGGCTGCCCGCCAGCTCTGGCGAACACTGGCAACTGACTCCTACGACTTGTGATCAATGTCACAGGATTTCATGTAACGTTTGCAGACGTCTTTAAAGCGGAGACATGGACGGCCGGTGGGCCAGTCAGTAATGGGCAAATTATTGGAATCTATTCTGAGAGACAGGATAAACTGTCACTTAGAACGGCACAGGTCAATCAAGGACAGTCAGCATAGATTTGTTAAGGGAAGATCTTTTTTGACCAACTTGATCACATTTTTTAAGTAGGAACAAGGAAGATAGATGAGGATAGTGCAGTTGATGTGGTCTGAAATGGATTTTAGCAAGGCTTTTGACAAGGTCCCATATGGCAGACTGGTTAAAAAAAATTAAATCCCATGTGATCCAGGGAAATGCAGCAAGGTGGATACAAAATTGGCTCAGTGGCAGGAAACAAAGGGTAATTGTTGACTGAGGGCTGTTTCCAGTGCCGTTCCGCAGGGCTCAGTACTGAGTCCCCTGCTTTTTGTGGTTATATATTAATGATTTGGACATAAATATAGGAGGCATGATCAAGAAATTTGCAGATAACACAAAGATTGGCTGTGTGGTAGATAGCAAGGAGGATAGCTGTAGGCTGCAGGAAGATATTGATGATCTGCTCAGATGGGCAGAAAAGTGGCAAATGGATTTCATACTGGAGAAGTGTGAGGTGATACATTTGGGGACGTCAAACAGGCAAAGGAATATACGATTAAAGGGAAAATACTGAGAAGTGTAGAGAAAGTGAGGGACCTTGGAGTGAATGACCACAGATCCCTGAAGGTAGCAGGACAGGTCGATAAGGTGGTTAAAAAGGCATATGGAATCCTTTCCTTTATTAGCTGAGGTATAGAATATAAGAGCAGGGAGGTTATGCTGGAATTGTCTAACTCAGTCTTGAATATATTCAATGACCCAGCCTCCAATGCTTGCTGGGAGAGAGAATTCCAAAGATTAATGACCCTCTGAGAGAAGAAATTCCTCTTCATCTTAAATGGGAGCCCCCTTACTTTGAAACTGTGTCGCTTAGTTCTAGAGTCCCCCATGAGGGGAAACATCCTTTCAACATCTACCCTGTCAAGCGCCCTCAGAACCTTATACATTTCAATAAGATCACCTTTCAATCTTCTAAACTCCAATGAATTCACTTGTATTTTATCCTGAACCTCCACGAATAAATCTGCCATTACCTTGTTACCTTATTACCTGCTATAGTATCACCTGTATCTGCCTTTAATGAATCCACTTCTCCCTCAGCCACTCTCTTACATTTAATATATCTCGAAAAACTTTTAATTGTAATATTTATTTCATTTGAAAATATTCTCCTTTTGCACCTCAATATTTTCTTTGTTTCCCTTTGCTACTTTCTATATTTCCTCGAGTGTGCTGGACGACTACTTTTCTTGGCATTTGACCTTTAGGGGCTATTTAATGAATGTTTCCATTAATTTGAAATGCAGCTTTAAAAATTTATATTATGCTGTACGGTTTTAGCTCTGTTCCATCATGATGCAGGTATAAAATACAAAGGTAATTTTATGAGTTGTGCTCCCAGCATGGATCTTTACCCAGTGGGAGTGTTCATGCTTCCAAATATTTTCTGTTCATTAACATAAGAAATAGGAGTAGGAGTAGACCATATGGCTGTTCGAGACTGCTCTGCCATTCAATAAGATCCTGCTTAATCTTCTGCCTCAACTCCACGCTCCCACCTGCTCGCCGCCGATATCCCCTTGATGCCCTGAGAGATCAAAAATCTTTCAATCTAAGCCTTGATTTTAATTTTAGTTTTAGCAAATTTGGAAATTCACTACCACAATGTCTCTAGCAAAAAAAGTAAAATATACATCTCCTTTCAAAAGTTTTCTATGAGCGAGAATGATCAAAGAAGGTGTTTATCTTGTATAACATGTTGACAAATGATGACTATGACTATGACTATGACCCATCTGTTTAAACTTGCTTTTTTTTGTGAAAAAAACAAAATTACTTGAGAAGATTAAATCAATTTGTGGCTTTCCTTCTTTCTTGAATATATCTATAACAGCACTTTTTTTTTATCCCTTCATGGGACGTGAGCATTGCTGGCAGGGTCAGCAATTGTTGTCCATCCCTAATTGCCCTTGGGAAAGTGGTGGTGAGCTGCCTGCTTGAACCGCTGCAGTCCATGTGAGGTAGGTACACCCACAGTGCTGTTAGGAAGGGAGTTCCAGGATTTTGACCCAGAAACAGTGAAGGAACAGTGATATAGTTCCAAGTTAGGGTGGTGTGTGGCTTGGAGGCGAACTTGCAGGTGTTAGTGTTCCCATGCATCTGCTGCCCTTGTCCTTCTAGGTAGTACAGGTTGCGGGTTTGGAAGGTGCTGTCGCAGGAGGCTTGGTGAGTTACTGCAGTGCATCTTGTAGATGGTACACACTGCTGCCACTGTGCACCGATGGTGGAGGGAGTAAATGTTTAAGGTGGTGGATGGAGTGTCAATCAAGTGGGCTGCTTTGACCTGGATGGTGTCTGTAAAATTCTGGTAACTATTGACTTAACACAGAACATATGTATGAGACTGAGGGTTAAAGTAGCAGGCGTTTATTTACACACATCTTGCATCTAAGATTTCCACTACAACTCTTTCACGAGGTTCTGTACAGATTACATTACATCACTTCCTGTGCTGCTGCTCAGTCTATTTACATATTCTGCCCAGTAACAACCTTCTATTGCCTTATACGACATCTCCCCCGCAATTCTCTGACTTCTCTTTTCAGATTGATAATTGCTGCGGCATTTTCACAACTCTGCCATAACGCGTTCTTCTTTCTTTCGAAGGGATTTGCGGTTTTGACTCTTCCAGTTCCTCCTTCTGACTTTGCAGTACTTGAGTAGAACTATTGGATGACTCAAGTTCTTCATTCGGGTTATCCTCTGGGTTACTTGATGATTGTAGCATCACTGAGATGATTGGTCCTCTTGTATTTGCTGCTTCTTTGGTATCATCACCAATGACCTTCTGTTTCTTTTGATTGTCACTTGGTCAGTTGACTATATATGGTTGCAGATGTGGTGATTTGTCTATCACTTCTCCATACCGATTTTGGTCTCTAACCCAAACTGAATCCCTCGGTTGGATGTCTGACAAGTTACTTGCTCTCTGATGCCTGTCATAACTTTCTGATTGATTTGACCACTCTCTATCCTCTCTCTCCCTCACTTTTTCCAAGTTTTCTGCACTTACTTGTGGCTTACATGTACTCGGGAGTGTAGGAAGCTGGGTCTTCAATCTTCTTCCCATTAAGAATTCACATGGAGCTAAATCGTTCTGAAATGGTGTCGATCGATAACTTAAAAGTGCTAGTTGAAGATCTTTGTTCTTTTTTAACACTGTCTTCATAGCCCATACACCTCTCTCTGCTTCACCATTAGCCTAAGGGTATCTTGGCGAACTAGTGATATGGGCAAATCTGTATACTTCTGTAAACTCTCAAACATTCATTTGCAAATTGTGGCCGATTGTCAGATATCACAATATCTAGAATTCCACGCACAGCAAAATTTTCTCTCAAGGCTGTGATTACGACTTCTGAACTTTGACCTCGTAGTTGTTTAACTTCAATCCACCTTGATTAATAAGCAACAAGTATTAGGAACATTTTACTCTTGTCAGACTCCCATGGTCTGGATGGAAAAGAAGACGATATGAGAGGTTTTGGACATCATCTCTTCAATTTCTTTCGATATACCAGGCCACCATGCTGAATATCTCACCCTGGCTCGACACTTCATCATTTCCAAATGTCCTTGGTATAATCTGTCCAAGATCATTAACAATGCTTAGATAACCCCTCTGTTCATAATACTGCCTTAGAACAGGATAATGTGCCATTTACTCTGGCTAACCATTCAAGCAATATTTCCTGATTTTCACACATACTTCATTTTTTTCTACACATTCCTGTAGCTATAACAAATAAAGCTGTTGTTCTCAAAGCAAAAACTTCTACTTCTTCAAGAAGCAAAATATTTCCTTTTCCTGGTCCTGCTGTTGAAATATGTGATAAAGCGTCTGCTGTGATCTGGTGTTTTCCTTGAATGTATTCAGTTTTCACATCAAATTTCATCAATCTTAACCTGAATCTCTGTACTCTTGGAGGAATTTTCACAAGCTCCTTGGAGTTTAAAAGAGTAACATCTGGTTTATGATCTGTTTCAATTTTCAAACGAAGACCTAGGGCATAATCTGAAAATTTTTCACATGCCCAAGTTGCTGCCAAAGCTTCCTTTTCTATGACTGCATATCTCTGTTCAGTTTCAGTTAATGAATAAGAAGCAAAATATACAGGTCTGCGTCTCCCATCTTTCTGGACTTGAAATAAGACTTCTCCCAATCCCCTTGATGATGCATCCACAGCGATAATGGTGAATAGCTCTGAGTCGTAATGGTACTCGCATTTTCTTGGTTTTCTCAAAGGATTCCTGATGGGCTTCTTTCCAACACCAATCATTATCACATTTCAACAACGGTCATAATGGCTCATAGATCATGGCTAATTTCAGTAGAAATTTTCAGACTTGATTCACCATTCCCATAAACCTCTGAAGATCTGGAACATTGTTTGGCTCCGGGAAGTCCTCTATCACCTTTGTCTTTTGTGGATCTGCTTTAATATCAGACCCATCTATTACATGTTCAAGAAATCTTACTATTGGGTGTGAAAAAACACATTTCTCATTCAATGTGAGACATGCTTCTTCCAATCTCTGCAGTACTGCTCTCACTTTCATATTGTGTTCCTTCTGATTGGCTCCATGAATTAATTTGTCGTCCATATGGCAAATAATCCCATCTAATCCTTCCAGGATGCTCAACAATGTCCTTTGAAAGATTTCTGGTGCTGACGTAATTCCGAATGGCAACCTATTAGAACAGAATCTTCCAAATGATGTTATGAACGTTTTTAAGAGCTTGGATTCCTCATCCTCATCCATAATTGCCAAAATCCACTGTTAGCATCCAATTTGGTAAAAATTGAGCTCTTCCCTAGCTTTGGCAAACTCTCATCTACTGATGATGTATTTCTCTTTCCACTGCCTTATTCAGATGTGTGAGATCAACACAAATTCAAATGAACCTATTAAGTTTCTTCACTGGAACTATACCTGAGCACCATCCCGTAGCTTTTGTTACAGGGGAAATAACTCTTTGTTTTTTCATTAATTCAAACTCTTTTTTAACTTTCTCTCGGACTGGATGTGGAAATTTGCTAGCTGTGACCAAACCCACTGGCTCTGGCTCTGGCTCCTTTATCAGAGTGATGTGGTATACCATTTTCAACTTCCCCAATCATAGAGTGCCTCTGTCATAGAGAGCTACAGCACTGAAACAGACCCTTTGAGTCCATGCCAACCATCAACCACCCATTTATACTAATCCTACATTAATCCCATTTCCCTCTCCCAACCCCACCTTCCCTCAATTCTCCTACCACCTACCTACACTAGGGGCAATTTACAATGGCCAATTTACCTATCAACCTGCAAGCCTTTGGCATGTGGGAGGAAACCGGAGCACCCGGAGGAAACCCACGCAGTCACAAGGAGAGCTTGCAAACTCCACACAGGCAGTACCCAGAACTGAACCTGGGTTGCTGGAGCTGTGAGGCTGCAGTGCTAACCACTGCGCCACTGCGCAGCCCCATCTCTGAATAATCCTCTGAATAATTTTGGAAATTCAGCTCTAAAATCGCTAGGATGCTCTTCTTTACATTTGAGCTCTTCTACTCCTCATATTAGTTGTAGGTCTATGCAAGCCTTTCTGCTTAGGAGTGAACAACTTTGATTTTTAATCACATGTAGGGCTGAATTTTACGAGCCCCTTGATGCCGTGGGTCGTGGCGTGAGGGCCCGTAAAAGCCTGCGGGGAGAGGCCCGCCTTGACCCCCAACGTCAAGAAGGGCTCACAACATATTACTGGCGAAGGGGGGATCTCGGTTTGGGCCCCCGCCACTCGGCGGCAGAACCCCATTAGAATATGTAAAACGCTACTTACTTCTGCAGTTCATGCATCCCGCCACCTCTCACTCCACACTTCTGCATTTTGCATAGAACGGGCAACTGTCACGTGCCGTCCCATTCATGAGCAGTAAACCAGACGGGACATCAGAAGCAGGAGTACTGGACAGTAAAGGTAAGTGCAGATTTACAGGGGTCTCAGCTCTGCATTCTTAAAGAGAGGAGGGAGGGGGTCTGGGAATACTGGAGGGAAAGCTCTGCAGGCATGAAGGGAGGTACTGTGTACCCTCCCTCCATAAAGAGTGTACGCTCTGCATTTGTTTGTGTGTGTGAAGGAGCAATGGCATGCTAATCACCCTGTGTGTGGGGAGGGTACCAGAAAGGGTAGGAGTGTTAAGGTTATATGGATGGTGGGGGCAATCAATGCAGCTGGTGGGATCTTGATGTGGTCATGCTGTGCCTGAGTGTTAGCCAAGGTGGGCAATGCCATGCCACATCACATAGTTGATCCATGAAAGCACCTGATGTACCCAACAATACCAATCCCCGCCCTGCTAGGAACCTTCCAATAAATGAAGGATACAACTTTATTTATCACATAGAAATGGGTATGGCTCATCCTACATTGTGTGATCCTCTGCTCCTGAGGATCCGTATGCGCCAGAGACAAAATCCACAGGCGCGTGCGGTCCACGTAGAGGGCCCCAGTCGTAAGCACCAGACCCCAAAGGGAGCTCGCCATTACGGTCACTGTGCATCTACAGGCCCCACATGAAATGTCATCAGATGTCAGAGCGCCAGTGTCAGAGGTGATTGCACATGTAGAGAGGGTGGAGACGCGTCTCTGTGCCCTGCTCAACGATGACCTGCAGCCCATGGGCGTCGGTGGGCATCCTATGCCTGCGGTCCTCATAGTGGCAGCAGTTCACAAGCTTGATGCCTATGCAGCATTTCAGTGGCCCACCTGAGACCTTTGTGGGGTCACACAGTCAGCAGTACACCACTGTAACAGGGAGGTCACCGATGCCCTGCACTGGAGGGCCAGTGAGTGTGTCCGCTTCAGGACGGATTCTCACAGCCATGCCCAGAGGGCCATCAGCCTCGACGCCATTGCCAGAGAACCATAGGTTTTAGGGTTCATAGACTGCACTTATGTGGTCATCAGGCCTCCTGCCAGGTTACCACCTGCAGACATTGACATTAAAGGAATCTTCTTAATCTAGACGCGGCTGTTATGCGATCACCGGAGATGCTTCATGCAAATCTGTGCCCACTTCTCAGGCAGCTGGGACTGGCACAGGGCCTGGTTGGGTAGGTGCCAGTGTTGTAGCTGTACTGGAATAGCCTGGCTAAGGGTGCGGATAGGTCTGGAGCACAAGTCTTCAGTACTACAACTGGGATGTTGTCAGGGTCCATAGCCTTTGCTGTATCCAGTGCCTGTCCTGGGGTGGGGGGAGTGGCAAGGCCATAAAATTCAGCCCGGTAATGCCATTGAGTGGTTAGATTCTCTCTTGTTGGAGATGGTCATTGTCTGGTATTTGTGTGTTGCAAAAGTTAATTGCCATTTGTCAGCTCAAGCTTGAATGTTATCCAGATCTTGCTGCTTGTGGGCACGGACTGCTTCAGTATCTAAGATGTCACAAATGGTACTGTGCAGTCATCAGCAAACATCCCCACTTCTGATCTTATGATGAAAGGAAGGTTATTTGTTAGAGTCACAGAGTTATACAGCACAGAAACAGGCCCTTCGGCCCATCATGTCTGTGCTGGCCATCACCTATCTATTCTAATTCCATTTTCCAGCACTTGGTCTGTAGCCTTGTATGCTATGGTGTTTCAAGTGCTCATCTAAATACTTCTTAAATGCTGTGGGGGTTCCTGCCTCTACCATCCCTTCAGGCAGTGCGTTCCAGATTCCAACCACCCTCTGGATGAAAAACATTTTCCTCAAATCCCCTCTAAACCTCCTGCCCCTTACCTTAAATCTATGCCCCCTGGTTCTTGACCCCTCCTCTAAGGGAAAAAGTTTCTTCCTATCTATCTTATCAATGCACCTTATAATTTTGTATACCTCAATCAGGTCCCCCCTCAGCCTTCTCTGCTCTAAGGAAAACAACCCTAGCCTATCCAGTCTCTCTTCATAGCTGAAATGCTCCAGCCCAGGCAACATCCTGGTGAATCTTCTCTGCACCCTCTCCAGTGCAATCACATCCTTCCTATAATGTGGTGACCAGAACTGTACACAGTACTCCAGCTGTGGCCTAACTAGCATTTTATACAACTCCACCATAACCTCCCTGCTCTTGTATTCTATGCCTCGGTTAATAAAAGTAAGTATTCCATATGCCGTCCTAATCACCTTATCTACCTGCGCTGCTGCCTTCAGTGATCTATGGACAAGTACACCAAGTCTGACCCTCTGTACTACCATCCATTGTATATTCCCTTGCCTTGTTAGTACTCTCAAAATGCATCACCTCAGACTCCTCGGGATTAAATTCCATTTGCCACTGCTCTGCCCATCTTACCAGCCCATCTATATCGTCCTGTAATCTAAGGCTTTCCTCCTCACTATTTACAACACCCCCAATTTTCATGTCATCTGCAAACTTACTGATCATGCCTCCTATATTCACATCTAAATCATTAATGTACACTACAAATAGCAGGGGTCCCAGCACCGATCCCTGTGGTACACCACTGGTCACAGGCTTCCACTCACAAAAACAACCCTCGACCATCACCATCTGCCTCCTGCCACTAAGCCAGTTTTGGATCCAATTTGCCAAATTGCCTTGGATCCCATGGGCTCTTACCTTCTTAACCAATCTCCAGCTGTTGAAGCAGCTGAAGACGGTTGGGCCTAGAACATGACCCTCAGGAACTCCTGCAGCGATATCTTCGGGCTCAGCTGTCTTTTGATATCATGTGGAGTGAATCAAATTGGCTGAAGACTGATATCTGTTATGGCGGAGATCTCAGAAGGAGGCTGAAAAGGATCATCCACTTGGCACTTCTGGATGAAGATTATTGCAAATGCTTCAGCCTTGTTTTTTGCACTGATTTGTGGAGCCTCCTCCTCTGGTGAGTTGTTTAATTGTCTATTACCATACATGACTGGATGTGGCAGGCCTGCAGAGCTTAGATCTGATCTGTTAGTTATGGGATTGTTTAGCTCTGTCTCTTACGTGCTACCTCCGCTGTTTGACATGCCTGTACTTACTTAGTACTTGGTACTAAAATGTTCTGCTTAAATAAATAAGTTTTTAAAAAGCGAACATTGCTGAAATTTAAAAAAATTATATTTAAATTTATTCAGAACCTCCCTCCAAGCTGGAATTATGTGGCAATCTGGAAAATGCTGCTTCTTCTCTGTTCAATGTCCCTGAACTTTGCCTCAGATACATATCTACAAAATATATAAAAGGAGTTTCTGTTTATGCGTATGTCTGCCAGCTTATATCATTATAAATTCCTATGATCAGATCTATAATGGCAACTGCCTACTGTAAACTAAAATAAAAACAAGAAATGCTGGAAATACTCAGCAGGTCTGGCAGCATCTGTGGAGAGAGAAGCAGAGTTAACATTTCAGGGGTAGGCGGTGGCGTAGTGGTATTATCACTGGACTAGTAACCCAGAGAGCCAGGGTATTTCTCTGGGAACAAGGGTTCGAATCCCACCACAGCAGAAGGTGGAATTTGAATTTAATTAATAAATCTGGAATTAAAAAGCTTGTCTAATGATGTCCATGAAACCATTGTTGATTGTTGTAAAAACCCATCTGGTTCACTAATGTCCTTTAGGGAAGGAAATCTGCTGTCCTTACCTGGTTTGGCCTACATGTGACTCCAGACCCACAGCAATGTGGTTAACTTTTACATGCCCTCTGAAATGGCCTAGCAAGCCACTCAGTTGTATCTAACCGCTACAAAGTCTATAAAAAGGAATGAAACTGGACAGACCACCCGGCATCGCCGTTCCTTCACTGTCGCTGGGTCAAAATTCTGGAACTCCCTTCCTAACAGCACTGTGGGTCTACCTACCCCAAATGGACTGCAGCGAATCAAGAAGGCAGCTCACCACCACCTTCTCAAGGGCAATTAGGGATGGGCAATAAATGCTGGCCTGGCCAGCGTCATCCACATCCCATGAATGAATTTTTTAAAAAGACCGTTCTTCAGAAGAAGGGTCACTGACCTGAAACATCAACTCTGCTTCTCTCTCCACAGATGCTGCCAGACCTGCTGAGTATTTCCAGCATTTCTTGTTTTTATTTCAGATTTCCAGCATCCGCAGTATTTTGCTTTTATTATTATGCCTATTGTAAACTTGTCAGACTGTAATTACACTCTCCTGCCAATGGAGGCATTGCAGCGCCACCACTGATGGGATGGTGTAATTACAGCATGACACCTGATTCAGGGTTCAGTCCTCCAGGTATTCTAAAATGTATTCAAACTATAACCTATACTTTCAGCCTTCCAACTTTTGTGCGGGGAGAGGAAGGGATCGCCTCAACTTTTTCCACATCACCATATCACTACTGCCTCATTTGCATATGATTGCCCAAAAATGCGTGTGGTAGCTTCCACTGTAAATGATGGCAGAAATGAGAGTGGTGTAAAAGTGACTGTAAGTGGCCAAGTGGATAGCTGCTGCACCAGATTGCTGCATGAAGGGCTGCAATGATTAACACTCCAAGGCACATTCTCCAAAGAATGCTATGCTGAGTTGCTGTCCAGTGTCATAACCACTAGGTTACCCTCTGACCTTGTCATGACTCCATCTAAATCTTGGAGAAGGTGTTGTTTGCACGTTAAGGGTGCGCACCTGTGCCAGTTCCAGTAAACATGGGGATTTGCTGGCATTCCATAGCGATCCCTTGCTATTTGAGAATGAGGGAGGATTGCAATTCGGCTTGGCCGAGGATTCCAAGATTACATCACACCAGTGGCTACAGTTCAAAAGTACTTCATTGGCTGTAAAGCTATTTGGGATAACTTGAGGTTGCTGAATAAATGCAAGTTCTTTCTTTATCTTGTTGGAAATGCTCTTTGCTGTACCCTCACTGGTGGGCACCCAAATCAAAATGGCAACTAATTTTTCCAGGGTCAATTTTACATTTTAACAGTGCTTTGTGGAGGGCCATATTCTAGACTATTTCTAGATTTGGTATTATGTAATGAGATGGGATTAATTAATGATCTCATAGTTAAGGATCCTCTAGGGAAGAGTTATGATAGCATGCTAGAATTTCAAATTCAGTTTGAGGGCGAGAAACTGGAGTCCCACACTAGCGTTCCAGAGTTAAACAAAAGTAATTACATAGGCATGAGGACAGATTTGGCCCTAGTGGACTGGGCAGGAAGACTAAAAGGTAGGACAGTTGATGAACAGTGGCAGATGTTTAAGGAGATATTCAATTCCTCCCAACTAAAATATATTCCAGAGAGGAAGATAGCGTCTAAGAGGGGGAAAAAACATCCATGGCTAAGCAAGGAAGTTAAGGATAACATAAAGGCAAAAACTAAGGCATACCATATTGCAAAGGCCAGTGTCAGGCTGGAAGATTGGGGAACTTTTAAAGATCAACAAAGGGTTACTAAAAAAGTAATAAAAAGAGCAAAGGTAAATTATGAAAGAAAACTACCCAAAAATATAAAAACGGATAGCAAAAGCTTCTATAAGTATATAAAAGGGAAGAGAGTAGCTAAAGTGAATGTTGGTGCCTTGGAGGATGTGACTGGGGAGTTAATAGTGGGGAACACAGAAATGGCGGAGACACTAAATCAGTATTTTGCCTCAGTTTTCACAATGGAGGACACTAGTACCATCCCAATAGTAACAGGTAATGCAGAGGTTATAGAAAGGGAGGAACTTAGAACAATCATCATCACTAGGAAAAAAGTACTGAGCAAACTATTGGGATTGAAGGCAGACAAGTCCCCAGGGCCTGACTGCCGACATCCTAGGGTCTTAAAGGAAGTGGCAGCAGAGATAGTGGATCTATTGGTTATGATATTCCAAAATTCCCTGGATGCGGGAAAGGTTCCAGTGGATTGGAAAAATGTTAATATAACGCCCTTATTCAAAAAAGGAGGGAGGCAGAAAGTAGGAAACTATAGACCAGTTAGTTTAACATCTGTCATTGGGAAATTGTTCAAATCCATTATTAAGGAACTAATAACAGGACATTTAGAAAGTTAAAACTCAATCCATTAAAGTCAGCTTGGTTTTATGAAGGGTAAATCGTGTTTGACTAATTTGCTAGAGTCTTTGAAGATGTAACAAGTAAAGTGGATAATGGGGATCCTGTAGATGTAGTATATCTGGACTTCCAGAAAGCATTTGATAAAGTGCCGCACAAAAGGTTAATACACAAGGTAAGGTCACATGGGGTTAGGGGCAATTTATTAGCTTGGATAAAGGATTGGTTAACCAATAGAAAACAGAGTCAGGATAAATGAGTCCTTTTCTGGTTGGCAAGATGTAACTAGTGGGGTGCCACAGGTTTCGGTCCTTGGGCCTCAACTATTTATTATCTATATTAATGACTTGGATGCAGGGATAGAAGGTACTATAGCCAAATTTGCAGATGACACTAAAATAGGTGGGATAGTAAGTTGCAATAAATAAACATGGATAAGTGTGAGGTTATCCATTTTGGTCAGACAAATAGAAAGGCAAATTATTATCTAAATGGAGAGAAACCTCAGAGTGCTTCGGTGCAGAGGAATCTGAGTCCTTGTGCATGAATCGCAGAAAACTAGTATGCAGGTGCAGCAGGTAATAAGGAAGGCAAATGGAATTTTGGCATGTATTGCTGAAGGAATAGAGTAGAAAAGTAGGGAAGTGTTGCTGCAACTGTACAAGGCATTAGTGAGACCGCACTTGGAGTATTGCGTACAGTTTTGGTCCCCTTACTTGAGGAGGGATGTAGTTGCATTGGAGGCAGTTCAGAGGAGGTTCACTAGATTGATTCCAGAGATGAGGCGTTTGTCTTATGAAGAGAGATTGAGCAGTTTAGGCCTTTACTCTCTAGAGTTTAGAAGAATGAGAGGAGACCTAATTGAGGTATATAAGATAATTAAGGGGATTGACAAAGTAGATGTAGAGAGAATGTTTCCTCTGGTGAGACAATCTAGAATGAGAGGTCATAGTTTTAGGATAAGGGGTAGCAGATTTAAAACAGAGATGAGGAGAAATTATTTCTCTCAAACGGTCATGAGTCTGTGGAATTCACTACCCCAGAGTGCGGTGGATGCCAGGACATTGAGTAAATTTAAGGAGGAGATTGACAGATTTTTAATTAGTAATGGGTTGAAGGGTTATGGAGAATGGGCAGGAAAGTGGAGTTGAGGCCGAGATAAGATCAGCCATGATTGTATTGAATGGCGGAGCAGGCTCGAGAGGCTGAATTGCCTACTCCTGCTCCTAGTTCTTATGTTCTTATATTTGTCCATGTTCAGCAAGCACACTTACTGCTGGCCAGATAGGTGACATATCTGGGGGGATTTCCAGAGCAGCACAGAGTCTCGTGAGACATTCCTCCAAAAGATATGTTGCCCCAGTGGGGCAAAGAAAGAAAGACTTGCATTTATATAATGCCTTTCGTGACCTCAGGACATTCCAAAGAGGTTTATAGTCAATGAAGTACATTTTGAAATAAAAACAAGAAATGCTGGAAATACTCAGCAGGTCAGGCAGCGTCTGTGGAGAGTGAAGCAGAGTCAATGTTTCAGGTCAATGGCCCTTCATCAGAACGCAGAATCAGAATCAGAAGTTGGAAGTACATTGTGAGGTGTGCTCACTGTTGGAATGTAGGAAAAATGTAACAGCCAATTTGCACACAGCAAGCTCACACAAACAGCAATGTGATAATGGCCCGATAATCTGTTTTTCTTCAGTGATATTGACTGAGGGATAAATATTGGCCAGGACGCTGGGGATAACTCCCCTGTCTTTCTTTGAAATAGTGCTATGGGATTTTTTATGTCCATGTGAGATGGGGCCTCAGTTTAGCATCTCATCCAAGACATAAGCAAAATGGATTTATTAGCCTGTATTAAAATAGTAGGGTAGAATGTAATGTAAGTGATTTAAGTGTTCTACAGTAACATTAACAGCACTAATTTCTATCTAATTAGACATATAAAACTTTGAAATTATATTAAATTGATAAAGAAAAGGAAAAGAGATTATGAATGTAAGCTAGCTAGAAACATATGCCGGAATTTTACTCTCGTTGGACGGGAGCCATCCACCGACTGAAAAGTCGGTGGCGATCCCGCCTCCGCCAGGCCTTGGGATCCAGACCGTATTTTACGGTCCCCAGGCCCTTAATTGGTCCGAGGCAGGACTTCCACCTCATTGAGGCAGGAAGTCCCGCCTAATGGAGGGCCGGCAGCTCTTAGTCCCAGCAGCTCAGCTTTAAGATGAAGAGCAAGGACATCCCCGGAAAAAAGGTGAGTTTTTAGGGCCTCTCCGGTGGTGATCGGTCAAGCCCCGGCGAGGCAAGGGGGTGTCAAATGAGGGGGCAGGGGATGTGTTGGGTGTTGGGGGTGGTTGGGGCATTGGGGATGGCTCTGCGTCGGGCACATGGTGCCCAATTAGGAGGACCCACCCCCAGACCATCAAAAGGCCACCTACTTTTTACAGGCGGCTTTTCTCAGGCCTGGGCCACCCGCCTGTCAGTGGTAAAATCCCCATGGCGGCAGTTGGAGGCCCTTAAGTGGCCGTTAACTGGCCACTTTAGGGCCTTGATTAGCCTGGTGTGGTTGGGCCGTTTTTCGCCACCATCGCTGCCTGCATAAAATGGCAACGGAAGTGGGAGTGTGTCAGGGAGGGTCCCCCAAGCCTCCCATTCCATTTTACGCACCCCCACCACCAACCCCCCCATCATCACCATCCAACTCTTTGCGGGGGTGTAAAATTCCGGCCATAAAGACAGACTGTAAAAGCTTCTTTAGGTATCTGAAAAGGAAACGATTAGCAAGGACGAATGTGGGTCTATTACAGGTGGTGACAGGAGAGTTTGTGGTGGAGAATGAGGAAATGGCAGAGAGACTAAACAATTACTTTGTTCTGTCTTCATGGAGGAAGATACAGAAAATCTCCCAGAAATACAAGGGAACCGAGGGACTTGTAAAAATGAGAAACGAAAAGTAATTAGTATCAATAAAAAGGTAGTACTCGCAAAATTAATTGGATTGATAAATCCCCTGGACCAGATGAGCTACATCCCAGAGTACTGAAGGAGGTGGCTATAGACAGAGTAGATGCACTGGCGGTTATTTTTCAAAATTCTATTGATTCTGGAAGGGTTCCTGCAGACTGGAAAGTAACAAATGTAACCCCACTATTTAAGAAGAGAGCAAGAGAGAAAACTGAGAACTACAGACCTGTTATTTTGACATCAGTAGCAGGGAAAATGTTGGAATCTATTATTAAGGATGAGATAACGGGACACTTGGAAAATAATTATATGATTGGGCAGAGTCAACATGGATTTGTGAAAGGGAAATTATGTTTGACAAACCTGTTGGAGTTTTTTGAGGATGTTACTTGCAGCATAGATAAAAGAGAACCAGTAGATGTGGTATATTTGGATTTTCAGAAGGCTTTTGATAAGGCCCCACACAGGAGGTTAGTAAACAAAATTGGAGCACATGGGATTGGGAGTAATATACTGCAATGGATTGAGAATTGGTTAACAGACAGAAAGCAGAGAGTAGGAATAAATGGGTCATTCTCAGGATTTCAGGCTGTTACAAGTGGTGTACCACAAGGATCAGTGCTTGGTCTGCAGCTGTTTACAATCGATATAAATGATTTGGATGTGGGGACCAATTGTAATATTTCTAAATTTGCAGACGACAGAAAACTAGGAGGGAATCTAAGTTGTGAGGAGGATGCAAGGAGACTTCAAGCGGATTTGGACAGGCTGAGTGAATTGGCAAGAACATGGCAGATGGAGTATAATGTTAATAAGTGTGAAGTGATCCACTTTGGTAGAAAAAACAGAAAGGCAGAGTATATCTTAAATGGTGAGAGGTTTGGAAGTGTTGATGTCCAAACAGACCTGGGTGTCCTTGTTCATGAGTCACTAAAAGCTACTATGCAGGTGCAGCAAGCAATTAAGAAGGCAAATGGTATGTTGGCCTTCATTGCAAGGGGATTTGAGAACAGGAGTAAAGATGTATTGCCTCAACTGTATAGAGCCTTGGTGAGACTGCACCTGGAGTATTGTGTACAGTTTTGGTCTCCTCATCTAAGGAAGGATACATTTGCCATAGACAGAGTGCAACAGAGGTTCACCAGACTAATCCCTGGGATGACGGGATTGTCTTATGAGGACAGATTGCAGAAACTGGGCCTGGATTCGCTAGAATTTCTAAGAATGAGAGGTGATCTCACTGAAACTTACAACATTCTGACACGGCGTGACAGGGTAGATGTGGATAGGATGTTTCCTCTGGCTGATGAGTCTAGAACAAGGGAACACATTCTCAGAATAAGGGGCAGGCCATTTAATACTGAGATGAGGATGAATTTTGTTACTCAGAGGATGGTGAATCTGTGGAATTCTCTACCCCAGAGGGCTGTGGAAGCTCAATCATTGAGCATATTCAGGACAGAAATCGAAAGATTTCTGAATACTAACGACATCGAGGGATATGGGGATAGTGGGGAAAAAATGGCAAAAAGGTCGATGATCAGCCATGATCTGTCTGAATGATGGAGCAGGCTCGACGGGCTGAATGGCCTACTCCTCCTCCTATTTCCTAAGATCCTATATTCATTTTATACTGCAATTTTAGTATAATCTTAATGAATGTTCAGTTGAGAGATATTAGCTTTCTTGATATTAATTTCCACTCTGTCACAAACACTGTTAAAATTAAGTGCTGCTATTTTGGGGGAGCGTGTGTTAATTTCCAGAAATTCCATGTAGACATTTACATCTGAATCCTTTGAATAATTAATTTTCCTGTTGGGAATGATACTTAATTCCAAATTAATTCCAATAACTACAGACGTTTATATGACATGATTCCACAGAATGGGGGCTTGAAGTAATGCACGTTCAAGAGTTTTAAAATTGGCAAGTAATTCCATCTGTGTTTAAGGAATGATTTTTTGAATTTGCGGGCCAGAAATCTGACCTCGGCTTCTGAACGCAGCAAGAAGGAATTCAGAAGAGAAAGTTCATGGAACGCATGCACCGTCCACGCCCAAATGTTAAACTGTCCATTCCCTTCAGAGATTATCAGGGGCTAGTTTTTCTCTGATAGACTGGAGAATTGCCCCTATTGCCCTTGCTGTACCAAATAGGTGTGAACACAGAGGCAGGTTCTAATGAAAGGTCATTGGCCTGAAATGTTAACTCTTTTTTTCTGTCTCCACCTATTGTGCTAGACCTGCTGAATATTTCCAGCATTTTCTGTTTTTATTGTAGGTTTTTAACTTGCCGACCTGGTAGAAGCCCTGCATTGCAGATCTGTCGCCCCTTATAGAAACCAGGCTTCAGTATAATGTCTCATCCACAGGATGGCATCTCCAACAGCACAGCATTCCCTCAGTGCTGCATTGAAGTATCAGCCCGACATTTTGTGCTCAAGTCTCTGGAGTGGGACTTGAACTCACAGCCCTCTGATTCAGGCGAGAGTGCTATCATGTTCTACGTGACTTAAACTTAAACGTATCACATGAATTATGTACCTAAGAAAGAAAGAACTTGCATTTATATACTGGGTTTCCCAAACTCAGGGCATCCCAAAGTGTTTTCGAGCCAGTTAAGTACTTTTGTAGTTTAGTCATTGCTGTAATGTAGAAAAAGCAGCAGCCAATTCGTGCATCACCAGCTCCCACAGACAGCAATGAGATAATGGCTAGATCATATGTTTTGTTTTCATGATGTTGGTTGAGGGATAAATAAACATGGGCAGAACTCCCCTTCTCTTCTTTGAATAGTGCTACAAAATCCTTTATGTTCACTGAAGAGTGCAGACAGGATCTCTGTTTAACGTATCATCTGAAAGATGGCATCTCTGGGAATGTCAGCCTGGAATTTGTGCTCAAAGGCCGGATTTTTAGGCCCCGATGGGGGTGAGCATAGAGGCGGCCGGGTGTGGAGCTGACATGCCGGTTTGCCGGCTCTATCCCACCGCCGGTCCATTTTCCCGGAGGTATGCGCCTGCATGCGGTAGGCAGCAACTCAACGACAGTTGAAGGCCTATTAAGGCCTATTGTCAAGTCAGCCTTCATGCTCCCCATGGAGGCGTTGGGAAATAGGCCAGCCCCCTGGAGGCAGCCTCCCGGCAGCAGACCAGGGAACCTAAGCTCCAGACAGGTTTTGAGGCCCTCCCCACCTGTCTGGCCTCAGCTGCAGACCAACCTTTGGAGGGGGTCCACCTCCATGATGGTGGCTCAGCTCCTGAAGGGATTTTTAACTTTAAGTTGGAGAGTGGGCACTTCCATTTTGAGGCCCTCTCTCTCTCTTATTGGAAGAGTAAGCTTCAGCGTCATCAGTCTTGGAGGGCCTCCAGAGAGAGTCCACCTACTGTCGATAATTGTGGCGAACCTGCCCTCTGGCCATTAATTGGCCAATTCAGGGAAAATCACTGCCATGTGACTGTTTCCCACACAGTGCAGGCTTCTGATCTCACATCCCAACATACTTCACAAGAGCGTTATCGAACAAACTTAGACATCAAGCCCCTAGCCAAATTGAAGTCAGTGGGAATCAGGGGAAAACTCTCCACTGATTGGAGTCATACCTAGCACAAAGGAAGATGGTTGTGGTTGTTGGAAGCCAATCGCCTCAGTCCCAGGACACCACTGCAGGAGTTCCTCAGAGTAATGTCCTAGGCCCAACCATCTTCAGCTGCTTCATCAATGACCTTCCCTCCGTCATATGGTCAGAAGTGGGGGTGTTCGCTGATGATTGCACAATGTTCAGTACCATTCGCAACTCCTCAGATACTGAAGCAGTCCATGTCCATATGCAGCAAGACCTGGACAACACTCAGGCTTGGGCTTGTAAGTGGCAAATAACATTCACGCCACAGAAGTGCCAGGCAATGACATCTCCAACAAGAGAGAATCTAACCATCTTCCCTTGATATTCAATGGCATTACCATCGCTAAATCCCCCACTATCAACATCCTGGGTGCTACCATTGACCAGAAACTTAACTGAAACACTCACATAAATAATGTGTCTCTAAGAGCAGGTCAAAGGCTGGGAATTCTGCAGCAGGTAACCCACCTCCTGACTCCCAAAGCCTATCCACCATCTACAAGGTGCAAGTCAGGAGTGTGATGGAATACTCTCCACTCACCTGGATGGGTGCAGCTCCAACAACATTCAGGAGACTCGACGCCATCCAGGACAGAACCACCTGCTTGATTGGCACCCCATCCACAACCTTATACATTCACTCCCTTCACTACCAATGTACAGTGGTCGCAGTGTGTACCATATACAAGATGCACTGCAGCAACTCACCGAGGCTCCTTCGACAGTACCTTTCAAACCCGCAACCTCTTCCACCTGGAAAGACAAGGACAGCAGACGCATGGGAACCCCACCATCTGCAAGTTCCCTCCAAGTCACACACCATCCTGACTTGGAAATATGTTGCTGTTCCTTCACTGTCACTGGATCAAAATCCTGGAATTCCCTCCCTAACAGCACTGTGGTTGTAGCCACACCAGATGGACTGCAGCAATTCAAGAAGGCCTTCTCAAGGGCAATCAGGATGGACAACAATTACTGGCCTTGCCAGTGAAGCCCACATCCTATGAAAGAATTTTGAAAAATGAGGTATTCAGGCCAATGACCAAAAGATTGGTCAAAATTTTAGGTTTTAAGAAGTGTCTTAAAGGAGGAAAGTGAGGTAGAGAAGTGGAGATGTTTAGGGAGGGAATTCCAGAGCTCAGGGCTCAGGCAGCTGAGGACATGGCCACCAATGGTGGAACAAGTAAAACTGGGGATCCTCAAAAGGCCAGAATCGAAGGAGCACCAATATCTCAGAGGGATGCATGGCTGGTGGCGATTACAGAGCTAGGAATGGGCGAGGTCAAGTAGGATTTGAAAACAAAGATGAGAAATTTTAAATGGAGTTGTTGCTTAAACAGGAGCCAATATAGGTCAGCGAGCACAGGGATGATGAATGAATGGGACCTAGTATGAGTAATTACACAGGAAACGGAGTTTACAGAGGGTAGAACATGGGAGGCTGGCTGGGGATGCATTGAAATAATCAAGTCTAGAGATAACAAAGGCATAAATGAAGGTTTCAACAGCAGATGAGCTGAGCGTGGCAGAGTCAGGTAATGTTACAGAGATGGAAATAGGTAGTCATAATGATGGCACGGATATGTGGTCAGAAACTTATCTCAAATATGACATCAAGGTTGGGAACAGACTGGATCAGCCTCAACCAGTTGCGTGGGAGAGGGATGAAGCCTGCGGCTTGTAGCAGGGGCAGAAGACATTGACTTCAGCCTTCGCAATATTTAGTTGGAGTAAATTTCTGCTCGTCCAGTACTGGATGTCAGACAAGCAGTCTGACAATTTAGAGACAGTGGAGGGGTCGAACAGGTGGTGACGATGTAGAGCTGGGTGTCATCAGCGTACATGTGGAAACTGCTGCTGTGTTTTCGAATATTGTACCAAGGATGGAGCGACATTGTTTCCAAAAATATAGTTAAATGAACAGAAAAGGAGGACTTTTATTTCAGTCAATGTTTTCTGACAAGATAAGAGCAACTGTGGAAAATGTGTTTTCCAGTTAGAAAATGGGATAAAGAATTGTACAATGCTCTTTTTTATTAGCTATACAACACTGCCCTCTGTGGGTAGGATGGTTGTGGTGCGCAAAAAGTGATGCAAAACCCACAGATGATGAGGGGGGACGGGAGGGGAGGCAGATTCTTCAGCCAGCATGTCTATAATTCCTATCCTCCATTCTTATTATCAGTTTTGGTCGGAGTGCTGTACACAGGTGAGAAGAGTATCAGTTTAAAGGTAAGAGGTTATTTCTTGATGCAATCCAGTCGAAAGGTATCCCACAGATTAATCTGATGCACTGTGAAAAGCAATCTCAAAGGTATACATACTAGACACGTGGTAGCCGGCCTCACTTTGCATACAGGACTATTAATTTTCCTGTATTAGAAAAAATTCTTGTGAATTTTATGGGGCTTTCTTTCACATATTATTCTTGGTCGGTAAGGTGTCTGACACCATGGGCAGAATTTTGTGTTGCCTTTGGTGGCGGGCACAGAGAAGGTGGGGGCCAAAGAAAATGGCGGTGGGCGGCGTTCCCGACGTTGCCCAGGCCCCCCACCACCTTGTCCGGAACGGGGAAGCATTGAATACCAGTGAGGGTAACGACATCTCAAAGAATGAAATTCCAAGTCTGACACCATGAGGCAAAGGACTGTGTGTGGGGGGGTACAGCAGTAATTGGGGATTTGATAGTCAGGGTAGGGAGTTCCGCTACCATCGGCATGAGATCTCTGGTATGGACATCAAGGAGAAGACACAGGATATTCTGCGGGGTGTGGGTGGAAGGGGAGGAGCCAAAAGTTGTGGTCCATATCAGAACCAATGACAAAGGGAGGAAGAGGGTTGAGGTCCTGCAGTCGAAGTTTTTGGAACTCGGGAAGAAGTTAAATAGCAGCAACTCTGGATTCTCTGGATTGCTCCCAGTGCCACGCGTGAGTGAGAGTAGAAATAGAAGGAAATGTCAGGTTAATATGTGGCTGGAGACATGGTGCAGGAAGGAGAACTTCAGATTTCTGAGGCATTGGGGCAATTTTTGTAGCAGGAGGGCTCTGTTCAAGATGGACAGATTGCACCCAAGCAGAGCAGGGACCAATATCCCTGCAGGCGGGTTAACTAATGCTATGGGAGAGGGTTTAAATGAATTCGCCAGGGGTTGGGCACCAAGATGTAATATCAAAAAGTAGAAACAAGGTCATGGAGGACTGGGAGAGACAGTGAGAATTAGAAATAATACAAAATTAGGTGGGATGATAAAAAATACAAAGAGGTCAATAAGGTTTATGAATCTCAGGCACAAATAGCCATGTGGGAATATGATGTAGGGCTGATAACTGAGACCTGTCTCAAAACAGGGGAGGATTCTATGCATAATACTCCTATTTACAAGGTAGTCAGGAATGATAGGGGAGGGAAAAAAGATGAAGGAAAATACTACAGTGCTGGAAAGAGGGAATATCCTTGAGGGGTCAAAGACACAATCTATTTGTTTGAAGTTAAGAAACAATAGAGTCATAGAGTCGTGCAGCATAGAAACAGGGCCTTCGGCCCACCGCGTCCATGCCAACCATAATGCCTATCTATACTAATCCCACCTGCCTGCATTAATTCCATATCCCTCTATGCCTTGCTCATTCAAGTACCTGTCCAGATGCCTCTTAAATGTCGCTACTGTTCCTGCCTCCACCACCTCCTCAAGCAGCTCATTCCAGATACCCACTATTCTTTCTGTGAAAAATTTACCCCTTTGAACCTCCTCCCTCTCACCTTAAATCTATGCCCTCTTGTTTTAGTCACCCCTACCAAGGGAAACAGACTCTGGCTATCTACGCTATCTATGCCTCTCATAATTTTATATACCTCTATCAAGTCCCCTCTGAGCCTCCTTCGCTCCAGGGAAAACAGACCCAGCCTATTCAATCTCTCTTTATAACTCAAGCCCTCCAAACCAGGCAACATCCTTGTGAATCTTTTCTGCACCCTCTCTAGCTTAATCACATCTTTCCTGCAGTGCGGCGACTAGAACTGCACACAGTACTCCAAATGCAGCCGAACCAACGTTATGTACAACTGTAATATGACGTCCCAACTCTTGTACTCAATGCCTCGGCCCATGAAGGCAAGCATGCCATACACCTTCTTCACCACCCTGACTACCTGTGTTGCCACTTTCAGGGAATTATGTACTTGCACCCCAAGGTCTCTCTGCCCAAGAACACTCCCCAGGGCCCTGCCATTCACTGCATATGTCCTGCCCTGGTTTAACTTCCCAAAATGCATCACTTCACACTTGTCTGCTTTAAATTCCATTTGCCACTCCCTTGCCCACTTTTCCAGTTGATCTATATACTGTTGTAAACTTCAACAACCTTCTTCACTGTCCACTATACCACCAATTTTGGTGTCATCAACAAATTTACAAATCATGCCCCTTACATTCACATCCAAGTCATTAATATATGTGACAAACAACAGAGGGACCAGCACCAATTCCTGCAGCACACCACTGATCACCGGCCTCCAATCTGAAAAACAACCCTCCAAAACCACCCTCTGCCTCCTATCACCAAGCCAATTTTGTATCCAATGTGCCAGCTCACCCTGGATCCCATGTGTTTGAACCTTCTGGAGCAGCCTACCATATAGGACCTTGTCAAAGGCCTTGCTAAAGTCCATGTAGACAACGTCCATCGCCCTGCCCTCGTCAATCCTCTTGGTCACGTCCTCGAAAACTCAATGAAATTCGTGAGACATGATTTCCCACGCACAAAGCCATGCTGACTATCCCTAATCAGACCATGTCTTTCCAGACGCATATAAATCCTGTCTCTCAGAATCCCTTCCAATAACTTTCCCACCACTGATGTAAGGCTCACCGGTCTGTAGTTCCCTGGCTTATCCCTGCTGCCCTTCTTAAATAAAGGCACAACATTAGCCATCCTCCAGTTTTCCGGTACCTCACCCGTGGCTAACGATGATACAAAAATCTCTGCCTGGGCCCCAGCAATCTCCTCCCTTGCTTCCCAGAGCAACCTAGGATACACCTGGTCAGGCCCTGAGGATTTATCCACCTTAATGCACTTCAAAATCTCCAACACCTCCTCCTTTGTAATGTTGATATGCTCCAGGATATCACTGTTCCCTCCCTTGAACTCACTAGCTTCCATGACCTTCTCCACGGTAAATACGGACGAGAAATATTAATTTAAGACCTCGCCCATTTCCCGTGGCTCCACACATAGATTGCCACACTGATCCTTAAGGGGACCTACTCTCTCCCTAACCACCCTTTTACTCTGAATATACTTCTAGAATCTTTTAGGGTTCTCCTTTATCTTATCTGCCAGGGAAATCTCATGGCCCCTTTTTGCCCTCCTAATTTCCTTCTTAAGTGTAGTCCTACATCCCCTATACTCCTCGAGGGACACGCTCAATCCCAGCTGCCGAAACGTGACATATGCCTCCTTCTTTGTCCTGACCAGACCCTCAATATTCCTCATCAACCAAGGTTCCCTAAACTTGCCAGCCTTGCCCTTCCATCTAACAGGAATATGCCGGCCCTGAACTCTTCCTATCTCACTTTTAAAAGCCTCCCACTTGCCAGACGTCCCTTTACCTGTAAACAGCCTCTCCCATTCAACTTTTGAGAGTTCCTGTCTGATGCCATCGAAATTAGCCTTCCCCCAATTTAGGACTTCAACCTGAGGACCAGTCCTATCCTTTTCCATAACTATCTTGAAGCTAACAGCGTTATGGTCACTGGTCCCGAAGTGCTCCCCCACTGACACATCAACCACCTGCCCATCCTCATTTCCTAAGAGGAGGTCGAGTGTAGCCCCTTCTCTAGTAGAGCCATCCACAAACTGCTTCAGAAAACTATCCTGGCCACACCTAACAAATTCTTCTCCATCTGATCCCTTAGCATTAAGTCAGTCCCAGTCAATATTAGGGAAGTTAAAATCACCTACTATTACAACCTTATAATTTCTACACCTATCTGTGATTTCCCTATAGATATGCTTCTCCACTTTCCTCTGACGATTGGGGGGCCAACAGTATAATCCCATCAAAGTGATCACCCCTTTCTTATTTCTAAGTTCTACCCATATGGCCTCGCTGGACATTCCCCCCGGGATATCCTCTCTAAGTACTGCCGTGATGTCCTCATAAATCAATAGTGCAACTCCCCCTCCTCTCTTACCTCCACCTCTGTCACACTGGAAGGATCGGTACCCCGGAATATTGAGCTGCCAGTCCTGCCCATCCCTCAACCATCTTTCCGTAATAGCTATAATATCATAATCCCATGTACCGATCCATGCTCTAAGTTCATCTGCCTTACCTGTAAGGCTTCTTGCATTAAAGTAAATTCAGTTTAGCCTACCAGACCTTCCACGCTCCCTGTCCTGCCCCTGCCCGGCCTGCCTACTGGACTTGCTTGCTTTAACCTCTACATTTGCCTCAACTATCTCATCGGAGAGACTACTACTTTGAGTCCCACCCCCCTGCAAGACTAGTTTAAACCCTCCCGAGTAGTACTCGCAAAGCTCCTCGCAAGGATATTGGGACCCCTCCAGTTTAGAAGCGACCGTCCTTCTTGTACAGGCCACCTCTGCACCAGAAGAGATCCCAATGATCCAAGTAGCTGAAGCCCTCCCGCCTACACCAGCTCTTAAGCCACGCATTCAGTTGCCTAATCCTCCTATTCCTACCCTCACTAGCACCTGGCACAGGAAGTAATCCTGAGATTACAACCCTAGAGGTCCTGCTTTTTAACCTTCTGCCTAACTCCCTATATTCACTTTGCAGGACCTCATCTCTTTTCCTGCCTGTGTCGTTAGTACCAATATGGACCACGACCTCTGGCTGCTCACCCTCTCCTTTCAGAATGTCCTGCAGCCGCTCCGAGACATCCTTGACCCTAGCACCAGGGA
This sequence comes from Heterodontus francisci, assembly GCF_036365525.1. Taxonomy (NCBI): domain Eukaryota; kingdom Metazoa; phylum Chordata; class Chondrichthyes; order Heterodontiformes; family Heterodontidae; genus Heterodontus; species Heterodontus francisci. The sequence continues at coordinate 28,500,266 of NC_090371.1, read as the reverse complement.
GGCAACATACCATCCTGGAGTCTCGTTTGCGGCCACAGAAATGCCTATCTGCACCCCTATCACTACAGCTCTTCCAACCCTTTTCCTCCCCTGCTGTGCAGCAGAGCCCTCCGTGGTGCCACGAACTCGGCTGTTGCTGCTTTCCTGTGAGAGGTCATCCCTCACAACAGCATCCAAAGCGGTATGTCTGTTTGAGAGGGGGATGACCACAGGGGACTCCTGCACTACCTGCCTGCGCCTACTACTCCATCTGGTGGTCACCCATCTCTTTTCTGCCTGTGCAGCCATTACCTGCAGTGTGACCACCTCACTAAATGTGCTATCCACGACTTCCTCAGCATCGCGGATGCTCCATAGTGAATCCACCCGCAGCTCCAGCTCCGTAATGCGGGTAGCCAGTAGCTGCAGATGGATACACTTCCTGCACACATGGTCACCAGGGACACTGGAAGCGTCCCTGATTTCCCACATAGCGCAGGAGGAGCATATCACAGGGCTGAGCTCTCCTGCCATGGCTTACCCTTAGGTTAATTAGTTACTCCCTTAATTTAAAAAAATACTAATTATACTAGGGGCCTTGTTCCACCCACTTCAATCTAAAGTCCTTAAAAAAAAAACTTTAGTAGTACTCACCTTATCACCAGAGGGTTTTTTCCCAATAAAAAAAACAACTTTCCAGTTTTTTTTTTAAGATATTCTAACAGCTGCTACTCACCAACCAATCATCTTGCAGCTCTCCTCTGACGTCACTCTTTGCCTTTTTTTCAAAACTCCGGTGCATTGGAAGAGGTTCGACTGCTCTCACACAGGTCCTCTCTGCTCCCGGAAGGTAAGAGACTGAGTCTCGATCCTCGGGGTCAATTTATAGGCTCCGCTCCCCGCGTTCTCCCCACAGGTCCACTCTGTTCCTCTCCGCTCCACTCCCGGAAGGTAAGAGGCTATTACTCTACTTGGTGTATTTTATAGACCACAAAATCGTGAGAAGAACATGGAGGAGCAGATTTGCAGATTAGGGCGGCACAGTGGTTAGCACCGCAGCCTCACAGCTCCAGCGACCCAGGTTCAATTCTGGGTACTGCCTGTGTGGAGTTTGCAAGTTCTCCCTGTGTCTGCGTGGGTTTTCTCCGGGTGCTCCGCTTTTCCCCCCACAAGCCAAAAGACTTGCAGGTTGGTAAGTAAATTGGCCATTATAAATTGGCCCTAGTATAGGTAGGTGGTAGGGAAATATAGGGACAGGTGGTGATGTGGTAGGAATATGGGATTAGTGTAGGATTAGTATAAATGGGTGGTTGATGGTCGGCACAGACTCGGTGGGCCGAAGGGCCTGTTTCAGTGCTGTATCGCTAAAAAAAAAAATTATTCGGAGAGGCAAGAACTATAAAGTAGTAATACTGGGAGACTTCAACTACCCCAATATTGAAAATGGTAGTGATTGTATTAAGAGCAGAGAAGGGGAGAATTTTCATAATCAGTATATTTCCTGCCCAATGAGGATGGAGGAATGGCTGAATTTAGTTCTGGGTGAAGTGGAGAATGTCACAATGGGAGAGCATGTTGGAAATAGTGATCATAGAATCTTAATAAAGAACAAAGAAGAACAAAGAACAAAGAAAATTACAGCACAGGAACAGGCCTTTTGGTCCTCCAAGCCTGCGCCGATCCAGATTTTATTTTTATTCATTCATGGGATGTGGGCGCCGCTGGCCAGGCCATCATTTATTGCCCATCCCTAACTGCCCTTGAGAAGGTGGTGGTGAGCTGCCTTCTTGAACCGCTGCAGTCCATGTGGGGTAGGTACACCCACAGTGCTGTTAGGAAGGGAGTTCCAGGATTTTGACCCAGCGACAGTGAAGGAACGGCAAAATAGTTCCAAGTCAGGATGGTGTGTGACTTGGAGGGGAACTTGCAGGTGGTGGTGTTCCCATGCATTTGCTGCCCTTGTCCTTCTATTTGGTAGAGGTCGCAGGTTTGGAAGGTGCTGTCTAAGCAGCCTTGGTGCATTGCTGCTGTGCATCGGTGGTGGATTAGTTATGGAGAAGTGAGTTGAGAATAAAAATATTAAATGGGGGAGAGATGATTTCAGCAAATTGAGGAAGGATCTGTCCCAGTTAAGCCGGAGTCAAAAACTGGCAGAATTAAAGTCATAGCGTCATAGAGTTTTACAGCACAGAAACAGGCCCTTCGGCCCAATGCGCCTGTGCCGACCATCAAGCATCCATCCAAAACTAATCCCACTTCCCCGCACCTTGCCCATCGCCTTGTATGCTATGGCATTTCAAGTGCTCATCTAAATACTTCTTAAATGTCGTGAGTGTTCCTGCCTCTACCACCCCTTCAGGTAGTGTGCTCCAGATTCCAACCACCCTCTGCGTGAAAACATTTTTCCTCAACTTTCAAATTGAAATGGGGGAATGGGCAGCCTTTAAAGGAGGAGATGCTTCAGGAATAGTCTAGGTATATTCCCACTATTTAGATAATATACTTCTTTTATCTGCCAAAAATGGACAATTACACATTTTCCCACGTTATACTCTATTTGCCAGATCTTTGCCCACTCACTTAACCTATCTATATCTCTTTGTAGACTCCTTATGGCCTCTTCACAACTTACTTTCCTTCGGTCCCTTCGTCCAAGTCATTTATATAAAGTGTAAAAAGTTGAGGCCCCAGCACTAATTCCTGTGACTCATTACATCTTGCCAACCAGAAAATGATCCATTTATGCCTGCTCTTTGTTTCCTGTTAGTTAGCCAATCTGCTTACCATGCCAATACGTTACCCCCTACACCATGATCTTTTATTTTCTGCAATAACCTATGATGTGGCACCTTATCAAATGCCTGCTGGAAATCTAAGTATAGTACATCCACTGATTCCCCTTTACCCACAACACATGTTACTTCTTTAAAGAACATAGTTAAACATAGTTTCCCTTTCACAAAACTTTGCTGACTCTGCCTGATTACCTTGAATTTTTCTAAGTGCTCTGCTATAACATCTTTAATAATAGCTTCTAACATTTTCCCTAAGATGTTAAGCTAACTGGCCTGTAGTTTCCTGCTTTCTGTCTCCCTCTCTTTTTGAATAAAGGAGCTACATTCACTATTTTCCAATCTAAAGGAACCTTCCCCGAATCTAAGGAATTTTGGAAAATTAAAATCAACTATCTCACTAGCCACTTCTTTTAGGACACTAGGAAAGTCCATCAGGACCCGGGGACTTGTCAGCCCGCAGCTCCAACAATTTGCTCAGTACCACTTCCTTGGTGATTGTAATTTTCTTGAGTTCCTCCCTCCCTTCCATTTCCTGATTTACAGCTATTTCTGGAATGTTACTTGTATCCTCAATAGTGAAGACCGATGCAAAATACCTGTTCAGTTCATTTGCCATCTCCTTATTTTCCTTTATTAATTCCACAGACTCACTTTCTATAGGAGCAACGCTCACCTTGTTAACTTTATTCTTTTTTAATCATCTATAGATATTATTGTTATCTGTTTTTATATTTCTAGCCAGCTTTCTCTCGTACTCTAATTTTTCCATCCTTATCAATCTTTTAGTCACAGGCTTATTAACAGTAAAAGGAGTAAACATTCAGAGGAGCAGTGAGGCCAATTAGAGACCAAAATGTAGATCTATTGGTGGAAGCAGAAGGAATGGCTGAGAAAGGAAACTTTGCCAAAGCTATGATAAATAAGGGGGTTGCCGGGATACTGGATGAGATAGAAATAGAGAGGAGGGTTTTTTAATTCTTTCATGGGTTATGAGCATTGCTGGCAAGGTCAGCATTTATTGTCCATCCTAATTGCCCTTGAGAAGGTGGTGGTGAGCTGCCTTCTTGAACCACTGCAGTCCATGTTGGTTAGGTACATCCACAGTGCCGTTAGGAAGGAAGTTCCAGGATTTTGACCCAGCGACAGTGAAGAAACAGCGCTATATTTCTAAGTCAGTATCGTGTGTGGCTTGGAGGGGAACTTGCAGGTGGTGGTGTTCCCATGCATCTGCATGGTACTAGAAAGGCTGGCAGTAAGTAAGGTGGCTAAGCCAACCATTCCAGATGAGAGGCACCCTAGGTTGCTGAGGGAAGTAAGGGGAGAAATTGCAGAGGCCATAATCATCCAGTCCTCCTTAGATGCAGGGGTGAGTGCCAGAGGACTGGAGAATTGCAAATGTTACACCTTTGTTCAAAAAAGGGAAGGAAAAAGCTGACAATTACAAACCAGTTGGTGGTGGGGAAGGTTTTAGAAACAATAATTCAGGAGAAAATTAACAGCCCCTTGGTCAAGTGTGGACTAATAAAGGAAAGTGAGCATGGATTTGTTAAGGGCAAATGGCATTTGGCTATCTTGACGGAGTTTTTTGATGAAGTAACAGAGACGATGGATGAGGACAGTTGATGTTGTGCATATGGACTTTCAAAAGGCATTTGATAAAGTATCACATATTAGGCTTGTTAGCAGAATTGAAGCCCATTGGATAAAAGGGGCAGTAACAGCATGGATAAATAAAATTGGCTAAGGGACAGAAAACAATTGTGGTGAATGGTGGTTTTTCAGACCAGAGGGAGGTATACAATAGAGATCCACAAGGTTCAGTACCAGGGTCACTGCTGTTTTTGATATGCATTCATGACTTGGACTTGGGGTACAAGGTACAACTTGGAAATTTGAGGATTACACAAAACTTGGAAATTAGTAAATAGTTTGGAAGATTGTAGTTGACTTCAAGAGTACATAGACAGGCTAGCGGAATGGGTGGACGCATGACAGATTAAATTCAATGCAGAAAAGTGTGAGGTAATACATTTTGGTTGGAAGAATGAGGAGAAAAAAATACAAGCTAAATGGTACAAATTTAAAGGGGGTGCAAAAAGAGAGAGATGAGGGGGTGTTTGTACAAATCTTTGAAGGCGGCAATGATAGAGAATATGGGATCATGTTCTTTATAAATTGAGAATCAGGAAGTTATGCTAAATCTACATAAAACACGAATTCAGCCCCAGCTAGAGCATTGTGCCCAATTCTGGGCACCACCCTTTAGGAAGGGCGTGAAGGCTTTGGAGAGGATACAGAAGATATTTTCTAGAATGGTTCCAGGGTTGAGGAACTTCAGTTACATGGAAAGACTGGAGAACCTGTGACTTTTTACCTTAGAGCCAAGAAGGCTAAGAGGAGATTTGATACAGATATTCAAAATCATGAAGCTTTTGGATAAAGTAAATGAACAGAAACAGTTTCCAATGGCTGAAGGGCCGATAACCAAAGGGCACAGATATAAGGTGATTCGCATAAGAACTAGAGGTGACATGAGGAAGAACTTTTTAATGAAACGAATAGTTAGAATTTAGAATGTACTGTCAGAAATCGATAAAAATTGCAGAGATATGGAAATTGCTGGATTGACTTTGAAACAGCTGACATATGGGTTGATGACTTGATGGGCTGAATGGCCTCCTCTGTACTGTACTGTTCTATGATTCTATGATACTGTCAGTATGGTACCATGATATTGTCAGTCTCATTCAATGGAGAGTGCAGGAGGGCGTGCCAGGAGCAGCACCAGGCATACCTCAAAATGAGGTGTCATCCTGGTGAGGCGACAAACCCAGGAATACTTGCGTGCCAAACAGCGGGAACAACATCTGACAGACAGAGCTAAGTGATCCCACAAGCAACGGATCAGATCCAAGCTCTATAGTCCTGCCACATCCAGTTGTGAATGGTGTTGGGCAAATTAAACAACTGACAGGAGGAGGAGGCTCCACAAATATCCCCATCCTCAATAATGGGGGAGCCCAGTACATCAGTGCAAAAGATAAGACTGAAACATTTGCAACAATCTTCAGCCAAAAGTGCTGAGTGGATGATCCATCTCAGCCTCCTCCTGAAGTCCGCAGTTTCAAAGATGCCAGTCTTCAGCCAATTCAATTCACTCCTCGTGATATCAAGAAATGACAGAAGGCACTAAACACTGCAAAGGCTATGGGCCCTGACAACATTCTGGTAATAGTACTGAAGACCTGTGCTCCAGAACTAGTCGCTCCCCTTGCCAAGCTGTTCTACAATGCTGGCATCTACCCGGCAATGTGGAAAATTGCCCAGGTATGTCCTGTACACAAAAAGCAGGACAAGTCCAACCCGGTCAATTACCGCCCCATCAGTCTACTCTCAATCATTAGTAAAGTGATGGAAGGTGTCGTTGACAGTGCTATCAAGTGGCACTTGCTCAGCAATAACCTGCTCAGTGGCCCTCAGTTTGGGTTCCGCTAGGGCCACTCAGCTGTTGACCTTATTACAACATTGGTTCAAACATGGACATAAGAGCGGAACTCAAAAGGTGAGGCGAGAGTGACTGCCCTTGACATCAAGGCAGCATTTGACCGAGTATGGCATCAAGGAGCCCTAGCAAAACTGAAGTCAATGGTAATCAGGGGGAAAACTCTCCGCTGGTTGGAGTCGTACCGAGCGCAAAGGACGATGGTTGTGGTTGTTGGAAATCAATCATCTGAGCTCCAGGACATCACTGCAGGAGTTCCTCAGGGTTGTGTCCTAGGCCCAACCATCTTCAGCTGCTTCATCAATGACCTTCCTTCATTCATAAGATCAGAAGTGGGGATGTTCGCTGATGATTGCACAAGGGTCAGTACCAATCGCGACTCATCAGATACTGAAGCAGTCCGTGTAGAAATGCAGCAAGACCTGGACAATATCCAGGTTTGGGCTGATAAGTGGCAAGTAACATTTGTGCCACACAAGTACCGGGCAATGACCATCTCCAACAAGAGAGAATCTAACCATCTTCCCTTGACATTCAATGGGATTATGCTCACTGAATTCATCACTATGAACATACTGGGGGTTACCATTGACCAGAAGCTGAATTGGAGTAGCCATATAAATACCTTGGCTACAAGAGCAGGTAAGAGGCTAGGAATGGCAAGGAACTCACCTCCTGACTCCCAAAAGCCTGTCCACCATCTACAAGGCACAAGCCAGGAGTAAGATGGAATACTCTCTACTTGCCTGGATTGGTGCATCTCCAACAACACTCAAGAAGCTCGACACCATCCAAGACAAAGCAGCCTGCTTGATTGGCACCCCATCTACAAACATTCACCCCGAAGCACAGTGGCAGCAATGTGTACCATCTGCAAGATGCACTGCAGCAACACACCAAGACTCCTGCGACAGCACCTACCAAACCCGCAACCTCTACCAACTAGAAGGACAAGGGCAGCAGTTACATGGGAACGTCACCACCTGCAAGTTTCCCTCCAAGCCACACACCATCCTGACTTGGAACTATATCGCTGTTCCTTCACTGTCACTGGGTAAAATTCCTGGTACTCCCTTCCTAATAGCACTGTAGGTGTACCTACCCCACATGCACTGCAGCGGTTCAAGAAGGCAGCTCACCACCGCCTTCTCAAGGGCAATTAGGGATGGGCAATAAATGCTGGACTTGTCAGCGATGCCTACATCCCATGAATAAATTTTTTAAAACTAAGTACCAGCAATGTGGTGCCATCACTTTGTACCATGATTGTGATACATCAGTCTAATACTGTGTGCAATACCACCAGTTCGATATTGTCAGTATGATGCCCTCAGTCTCATATCATCAACCTCCTTCACAGCACTGACTTTCTGTTATAAATATAGCACAAGTCCACCTTTGGCATATGCCCCACCGTGTCTTATATTGCCAGTGATATGCCAACTACAGCTTGCTTTTATATAGCACCTTTCTTTTGTCTTTGTCTTTTGGGCCTCCTTATCTCGAGAGACAATGGATACGCGCCTGGAGGTGGTCAGTGGTTTGTGAAGCAGCGCCTGGAGTGGCTATAATGTACCTTTAATGTAGTAAAATGTCCTGATGCACTGCACAGGAGTATTATCAAACAGAATTGGACACTGAGCCACATAAGGAGATATTGGTACAGATGACCAAAAACTTGGTCAAAGAGGTAGGTTTTAAGGAGCATCTTAAAGAAGGAGAGTGATGTAGAGAGAAGGAATGGTTTAGGAAGGGAGTTCCCAAGCTTAGGGCTTTGGCAGCTGAAAGCATGGCCATCATGATTCAATGATCAAAATAGGGGTTGCGCAAGAGGACAGAATTAGAGGAGCGCTGAGATCTCAGAGGATTGTCGGGCTGGAGGAGGTTACAGAGTTAAGGAAGGGCAAGGCCATGGAGCAAGTTGAATACAAGGATGAGAATTTTAAGGAGAATTCTAAAAAGAATTTTTAAAACTAGACAGACCCTGCTCGACACAGCCACAAAGTGAGTTGCCAGCCTTTTCCTGTAGTGTGTGTTGATGTGCTATACCTAACCCACTTCAAACTTTGCATAACTGGATTTCCCCGTAACGTAAAAAAAATTGCAGATTATTTCAAGATTATGGTGGTTATTTCTAGCTATTAGGAAAAGTTTGAATCTAATTAAAAAGCAGAATTAGAAGCACAGAGAATGAGCTGAGAAATCAGGAGACAGTTACCTGCTGTTAGGATACGGCTGGCTGTATTTGCATCACTTTTCATGTATGTCATGTTATATTACCAAAAAAAAATCAATATAAAGCTTTATTACTGTTACAACCAGGTGAGAAAGAGGTCTAGGGTTCCCTTTCAGCTGTCACATGGTCTTACTGTAACAGGGTTTAAATTTACACACACCGTGTTTTTAGCTCCCCCTTGGTGAATCCTTGTTCACCGTTTTAGAACATAGAACATAGAACAGTACAGCACAGTACAGGCCCTTCCGCCCACGATGTTGTGCCGAACCTTTAACCTACTCCAAGATCAAACTAACTACCGACCCTTCATTCTACTATCATCCATGTACCTATCCAAGAGTCGCTTAAATGTCCCTAATGTATCTGCTTCTACTACCACCGCTGGCAGCGCATTCCACGCACCCACCACTCTCTGTGTAAAGAACCTACCTCTGACATCTCCCCGAAACCTTCCTCCAATCACCTTAAAATTATGCCCCCTGGTGATAGCCCTTTCCACCCTGGGAAAAAGTCTCTGGCTATCCACTCTATCAATGCCTCTCATCATCTTGTACACCTCTATCAAGTCACCTCTCATCCTTCCTCGCTCCAATGAGAAAAGCCCTAGCTCCCTCAATCTTTCTTCATAAGACATGCCCTCCAGTCCAGGCAGCATCCTGGTAAATCTCCTCTGCACCCTCTCTAAAGCTTCCACATCCTTCCTATAATGAGGCGACCAGAACTGAACGCAATATTCCAAGTGTGGTCGAACCAGGGCCTTATAGAGCTGCAGCATAACCTCGCGGCTCTTAAACTCAATCCCCCTGTTAATGAAAGCCAACACACCATACGCCTTCTTAACAACCCTATCAACTTGGGTGGCAACTTTGATCTATGGACATGGACCCCAAGATCCCTCTGTTCCTCCACACTACCAAGAATTCTGTCTTTAAGCCTGTATTCCGCATTCAAATTCGACCTTCCAAAATGAATCACTTCACACTTTTCCAGGTTGAACTCCATCTGCCACTTCTCAGCCCTGTTCTGCATCCTGTCAATGTCCCATTGCAACCTACAACAGCCTTCCACACTATCCACAACTCCAGCAACCTTCGTGTCATCGGCAAACTTGCTAACCCAGCCTTCCACTTCCTCATCCAAGTCACTTATAAAAATCACAAAGAGCAGAGGTCCCAGAACAGATCCTTGTGGAACACCACTGGTCACCGAGCTCCATGCTGAATACTTTTCATCTACTACCATCCTCTGACTTCTATGTGCCAGCCAATTCTGTATCCAGACAGCCAACTTTCCCTGAATCCCATGCCTCCTTACTTTCTGAATGAGCCTACCATGAGGAACCTTATCAAACGCCTTGCTAAAATCCATATACACCACATCCACTGCTCTTCCTTCATCAATGTGTTTTGTCACATCTTCAATGAATTCAATAAGGCTTGTGAGGCATGACCTGCCCCTTACAAAGCCATGCTGACTGTCTCTAATCAAACCATGCTTTTCCAAATAATCATAAATCCCGTCTCTCAGAATCCTCTCCAATAATTTGCCCACTACTGACGTAAGACTGACTGGTCTATAATTCCCAGGGTTATCCCTATTCCCTTTCTTGAACAAGGGAACAACATTTGCCACCCTCCAATCATCTGGTACTACTCCAGTGGACAGTGAAGACGCAAAGATCATCGCCAAAGGCGCAGCAATCTCTTCCCTCGCTTCCCGTAATATCCTTGGGTATATCCCGTCTGGCCCCAGGGACTTATCTGTCCTCATATCATTCAAAATTTCCAGCACATCCTCCCTCTTAACCTCAACCTGTTCGAGCATATCAGCCTGTTCCACGCTGTCCTCACAAACGACCAGGTCCCTCTCACTAGTGAATACTGAAGCAAAGTATTCATTTAGGACCTCCCCTACCTCCTCCAACTCCAGGCACAAGTTCCCTCCACTATCCCTGATTGGCCCTCCCCTCACTCTGGCCATCCTCTTGTTCCTCACATAAGTGTAGAACGCCTTGGGATTTTCCTTAATCCTACCCGCCAAGACATTTTCATGTCCCCTCCTCGCTCTCCTAAGTCCATTCTTCAGTTCCTTCCTGGCTACCTTGTAACCCTCTAGAGCCCTGTCTGATCCTTGCTTCCTCAACCTTAAGTAAGCTTCCTTCTTCCTCTTGACTAGTTGTTCCACATCTCTTGTCATCCAAGGTTCCTTCACCCTACCATCCTTTCCCTGCCTCATCGGGACAAACCTATCCAGCTGTCGCAGCAAGTGCTCCCTAAACAACCTCCACATTTCTGTCGTGCATTTCCCTGAGAACATCTGTTTCCAATTTATGCTCCCCAGTTCCTTCCTAATAACACTGTAATTCCCCCCCCACAATTAAATATTTTCCCATCCCGTCTGCTCCAATTATAAGGCAAAGAAACCAGCACAAGTCGGCTTTCTTAAATTTAAAGAAGAAAAGTTGAAATTTATTAAACTTAAACTTAAGCTCTAATTCGATTAACACTTACAGATACACGCTAGCATGCATATGCGATCTTCTTCTCTTCTTTGGCCTCCTTATCTCGAGAGACAATGGATTAGCGCCTGGAGGTGGTCAGTGGTTTGTGAAGCACCGCCTGGAGTGGCTAGAAAGGCCAATTCTAGAGTGACAGGCTCTTCCACAGATGCAGCAGAGAAATTTGTTTGTCGGGGCTGTTACACAGTTGGCTCTCCCCTTGCGCTCTGTCTTTTTTCCTGCCAACTACTGAGTCTCTTTGACTCGCCACACTTTAGCCCCGTCTTTATGGCTGCCCGCCAGCTCTGGCGAACACTGGCAACTGACTCCCATGACTTGTGATCAATGTCACAGGATTTCATATCGCGTTTGCAGACGTCTTTAAAGCGGAGACATGGACGGCCGATGGATCTGATACCAGTGGCGAGCTCGCTGTACAATGTGTCTTTGGGGATCCTGCCATCTTCCATGCGGCTCACATGGCCAAGCCATCTCAAGCGCCGCTGACTCAGTAGTGTGTATAAGCTGGGGATGTTGGCCGCTCGAGGACTTCTGTGTTGGAGATATGGTCCTGCCACCTGATGCCAAGTAGTCTCCGGAAGCAGCGAAGATGGAATGAATTGAGACGTCGCTCTTGGCTGACATACGTTGTCCAGGCCTCGCTGCCATAGAGCAAGGTACTGAGCAAGGTACATATGCGATACACACATGCAAATAGAGACAGAAAAGAGCAGAAGAAAAAATAAAGTGGAAAAGTTTGAGGCAATATCTGAAGAGTTGTTGTTCCAGTTCTTCGAGCTCACTGTGAGTCCTTGATTGTAGGTAGATCTTGCCTTTTGTTGGGGCCCAGTATTCTTCTTAAACCTTGTTCGCTGTAGGAGACTTTTCTCTCTTGGGGTTCATGTGTCATCAGTGGATTCAGAGGCTTGTGAGAAAGAGATGGGAGCAGACAGGAGAGAGATCTTCTCAGTCCAGAAGCAAACAGACTTTCTGCCCAAACTGTTAGTACAAGTTCAAAAAACTCAGGTTGACCAGCAGGTTAGTCATGTGACTAGCTGGTTTAACCAAGTCTGTTTGTGTATTAGGCCATCTTAGCAGTCAACCTGGAATGCGAGCTCCCCTGCCTTCAACATCTGGTGATCAAAAGTCCATTGTAGGTTGAATGTGTCAGGGAATGACAGACCGTCTGCCAATATGCAAACGTCTCTTCCAGCCATGGCTGATCTGTTCAACAAGTCCTCCCCTCACTCCAGTAACAGTTTAAAATTAATGTTCATGACAAAATTAAATGTGCCTCATTCTTGGCAGGTTGGGGCCTAGCATGACATTACAAGAAAAATCATGTTCAGCAGCACTGGAAACAAGAGGTTACTTCTCTCCATTAACAAGACAGGCAGAGAATTCCCAGAGAAGATTCTGCACCTCCAACTGCAGTTGCAGTCGACATTTGGGAGAATTGACAGCTCAAAGGCATACAAGGGCTTATGGGCACAGTTGCGGTGACAGATCGGCAGAACCCACATGGGAATTCTAGGCGGAACGGTCTTCGTTAAGGATTATTTGGCTGGGTTCTGACAAAATAGTACGCCGTAAATACACATTAGGTAGGCCCTAGGATTTGAGCTGTGGTCTGTCTGATTTGACTGACACAGCCATTTTTTGTATTTTTTATTCATTCATGGGAGGTGGGCATTGCTGGACAGGCACGCATTTATTGCCCATCCTTAATTGCCCTTGAGAAGGTGGTGGTGAGCTGCTAAGGTGATAACTTCCCTTAACAAACAACAGCAACTTGTATTTATACAGTGCGTCTATGCAGGGTGACTATGTCCACATTCCTGTTCGAGATGTCTTTTGCAAGTAACTCTCGTTTTTCCCAGGGTAGGCCTTCAGTGTTGAGCTGGTATATTTTTGTTGCTGGTCCTATTTTTCGGCTTTGTTGTCCCTGAGACAATCCAGTTTCTAGTGGGTTTTTGCGTGGACTGGGAGCCCTGGCTGTGGAGCCACCACCCCAAACATGGTAAATATCCAACTCCGGAAAATCATGAAGATTAATTCTGGGATGTTGAGACCAACACAGCTCGAGGGACGTCCTGTGCTAACACACATTGAACCTCCTGATGCCAACAGGAAAAACATCCTCCTCAAAGAATATCACTGGCTGACAGCTAACGAAGTACTCCTATTGAAATCTCATAGCTCCTACTGGAACACACTCCACACCCTACAAACCGATGACAGCCCCACCTCTCGATGGCCCACCTCCCGGTTGTCTGCTAACATCACCAACCTCAACCTGGTAACTGACCCGAGTGATGAAGCCCCAGGTTTCAACCTCCCACAGAAAATCTGGACCGCCCTCAACCATTTGAGGACGGCCAGGGAAGATATGGCCACTTGCTCCACAAGTGGAACATGAGGACCAGATCAAATTGTGACTGTGGCCATCTAAGTCAGACCATCGCCCACATATTGACCTTTTGCTCTGACAGATCCATTCCTGGTGGCATCACAAGCATTTACACTGCATCAGCTGAAGCCATTGAATGGATTGTTAACCTCGACATCGAACTACAACTGCTTCCCCAGCCATATGAGCATATATATATATATATTTATAAAATACCATCACTGTAACAAAACATTCCATGGCGCTTCACAGGAGTGATAGTGATGGCACGAATATGTGGTCAGAAGCTCATCTCAGGGTCAGGTGTGTCACCAACATTGCAAAGAGTCTAATTCAGCCTCAGACAGTTATCTGGGAGAGGGATGGAGTCGGTGACTAGGGAATAGAGTTTATATCAGGGACCAAAGACAATTGGAGGAAATTTCTGCTCATCTAATTCTGGATGTTGGACAAACTGCCTGGTAATTTGGACACAATGGAGGGGTCGAGAGAGGTGGTGGTGAAGTAAAACACGGTGTCATCAGCGTACATCTAGCAGCTGACTCTGTGTTTTGGATGATGTCACCTATGTAAGACCTCACATTGTAGATCTGCTATTGCAAATCTCTGGGAGAAACTCACGGCACCACCTTCTAGATTGCTGCCGTAAGCTGCATCTTTATTATCCACCTCCTCTAGTGGCAGACTGCACATGCTATTCCAAGCCTATACAGTGGCCCCAAATGAAAAATAAATGAACAATACACTACAACCAAGGGGCAGCACGTAGCTGAGAAATAGGAGGGGGCGAAGGATAGATTCTTGGCGGGCACCAGAGCTAATGGGGCTAGAAAAGGAGGAGAAACCATTGCAAGTGATTCTCTGGCTAGGATTAGGCAGTTAAGAAGTGAATCAGGTGAGAGCAGTCCCACAGTGGAGCGGTGCTGGAGGAGGATGGTGTGGTCAACCGTGTCAAAGGCTGCAGACGGGTCGAGAAGGATAAGGAAGAATGGTTTATCACAGTCACAAACGATGTAATTTGTGACTTGGATAAGAGATGTAGCAGGAGCAGAAACCTGATTGGAGGAATTCCGACAGAGTTCCAGGAAAGATGGGCACTGATTTGGGAGGCGACAAGAAAATGTAAATACTGCAGAGCTGGAAATCTGAACTAAAAACAGAAAATGCTGTCACCCTGGGCTAGTCATGACTTCATTCACTAGTGTTAACAGGCATTAGCAAATCGGCCGCACATTACATCTCTCCCCAAATTGGAATCAATGGAAATAAAAATAAAAATTAGGAGGGATGTAGGACAGGGTGGCTGACACTTATCACCAGTTACACTATTGCACAAAGTCAAGATCTACTCTCAGTGTGTGATGGTAGCAATGAAAATGTTAAAAATTCCTTCAGGGGTTAAAACCATTACAAAATCAGAAGGAACCATTCATTACAAGCATGTTAAATGTGTGTAATATCACACAGTGTGCTGTCATTGGAGAAAATACACTGTTTAAAATCCAGAAACCAAGGAAAAGAGCTTAAACTCAAAATGTCACCAAGATTGAAAAGATCGAGAGAGAGAAAATATAAGGCAGGAAATAGTGAGTCAAGAAATCCTGGCAGATTTACTGCATTAACCAGCTGATAGGAATAAGGTAATAACCCCAGTTTACGTGTAGAACACTCAGGTGGGCTAAGAAACCCCACATAGATACAAAGCTCATTGGGCAAGAGCTAACAATCCATCCACATTTAGTACCCATCCTTGGCGTGTTTCTTGGTATCAGCTTCTGACTGAAATCTACATTATAATTTCACATCTGGTACCTCATAGCTTCTGCCCATCTCCATGTCAACTGCCATACATCCGTGTGGCAAAATAGATCATTTAGAATTAGAATTAGAATATTACAGCGCAGTACAGGCCCTTCGGCCCTCGATGTTGCGCCGATCATCTGACCTACACTATTCCATTTACATCCATATGTCTATCCAATGACCACTTAAATGCCCTTAAAGTTGGCGAGTCTACTACTGTTGCAGGCAGGGCGTTCCACGCCCCTACTACTCTCTGCGTAAAGAAACTACCTCTGACATCTGTCCTATATCTTTCACCCCTCAACTTAAAGCTATGTCCCCTCGTGTTTGCCATCCTCATCCGAGGAAAAAGACTCTCACTATCCACCCTATTTAACCCTCTGATTATCTTGTATGTCTCTATTAAGTCACCTCTCCTCCTCCTTCTCTCTAACGAAAACAACCCCAAGTCCCTCAGCCTTTCCTCGTAAGACCTTCCTTCCATACCAGGCAACATCCTAGTAAATCTCCTCTGCACCCTTTCCAAAGCTTCGACATCCTTCCTATAATGCGGTGACCAGAACTGCACGCAATACTCCAGGTGCGGCCTCACCAGAGTTTTGTACAGCTGCATCATGACCCCGTGGCTCTGAAACTCGATCCCCCTACTAATAAAGGCTAACACACCATATGCCTTCTTAACAGCCCTATTAACCTGGGTAGCAACTTTCAGGGATTTATGTACCTGGATACCAAGATCTCTCTGCTCATCTACACTACCAAGAATCTTCCCATTAGCCCAGTACTCTGCATTGCTGTTACTCCTTCCAAAGTGAATCACCTCACACTTCTCCGCATTAAACTCCATTTGCCATCTCTCAGCCCAGCTCTGCAGCCTATCTATGTCCCTCTGTACCCTACAACACCCTTCGACACTATCCACAACTCCACCGACCTTCGTGTCATCCGCAAATTTACTAACCCACCCTTCTACACCCTCATCCAGGTCGTTTATAAAAATGACAAACAGCAGTGGCCCCAAAACAGAACCTTGCGGTACACCACTAGTAACTAAACTCCAGGATGAACATTTGCCATCAACCACCACCCTCTGTCTTCTTTCAGCTAGCCAATTTCTGATCCAAAGCTCTAAATCACCTTCAACCCCATACTTGCGTATTTTCTGCAATAGCCTACCGTGGGGAACCTTATCAAACGCCTTACTGAAATCCATATACACCACATCCACGGCTTTACCCTCATCCACCTGTTTGGTCACCTTCTCGAAAAACTCAATAAGGTTTGTGAGGCACGACCTACCTTTCACAAAACCATGCTGACTATCGCAAATGAACTTATTCTTTTCAAGATGATTATAAATCCTGTCTCTTATAACCTTTTCCAACATTTTACCCACAACCGAAGTAAGGCTCACAGGTCTATAATTACCAGGGCTGTCTCTACTCCCCTTCTTGAACAAGGGGACAACATTTGCTATCCTCCAGTCCTCCGGCACTACTCCTGTCGACAATGACGACTTAAAGATCAACAACAACGGCTCTGCAATCTCCTCCCTGGCTTCCCAGAGAATCCTAGGATAAATCCCATCTGGCCCAGGGGACTTATCTATTTTCACTCTTTCCAAAATTGCTAACACCTCCTCCTTGTGAATCTCAATCCCATCTAGCCTAGTAGGCTGTATCTCAGTAATCTCCTCGGCAACATTTTCTTTCTCTACTGTAAATACTGACGAAAAATATTCATTTAACGCTTCCCCTATCTCCTCTGATTCCGCACACAACTTCCCACTACTATCCTTGATTGGCCCTGTTCTAACTCTTATCATTCGTTTATTCCTGATATACCTATAGAAAGCCTTAGGGTTTTCTTTGATCCTATCCGCCAATGACTTCTCGTGTCCTCTCCTTGCTCTTCTTAGCCCTCCCTTTAGATCCTTCCTGGCTAGCTTGTAACTCTCAAGCGCCCTAACTGAGCCTTCACGTCTCATCCTAACATAAGCCGCCCTCTTCCTCTTGACAAGCGCTTCAACTTCTTGAGTAAACCACGGCTCCCTTGCTCGACAACTTCCTCCCTGCCTGACAGGTACATACTTATCAAGGACACGCATTAGCTGCTCCTTGAATAAGCTCCACATTTCGTTTGTGCCCATCCCCTGCAGTTTCCTTCCCCATCCTACACATCCTAAATCTTGCCTAATCGCGTCATAATTTCCTTTCCCCCAGCTATAATTCTTGCCCTGCGGTATATACCTGTCGCGTATCCATTGTCTCTCGAGATAAGGAGGCCCAAAAGAAAAGAAAAGAAAGAATATACCTGTCCCTGCCCATCGCTAAGGTAAACCTAACCGAATTGTGATCACTATCGCCAAAGTGCTCACCTACATCTAAATCGAACACCTGGCCGGGTTCATGACCCTCCATTGCCCACCCATTGCAGGAGGAACAAGTGTTCAACAGTCAGGGCAAGCTGAGAAAGATAATGAAACAGACAAGAGTTAATTTGCGCATCATTAGAAAGGTACAGCAACACGTGGCAGATTCATCAGCTCGACAGACAGTATCTGACACACACAAACTGAGTGCAACTCCTGGGAGAACTAAACGCTATAGCATTTACAGCAGAAATGCTAAAAGTCACAATCTTTTTTCCGTTAGAACTTGCACAACGTTTGCATCCATTAGTGAAAAAGATCTTGCGATACTCTGTGAAAAAATATTAAATTCACTTTTTTTTTAAAAAACAAAAACAAAAATGCACAGCATCTGTAGAGAGAGCAGATGAGATCGTAAGGTCATGACGGATGAGGAGGGTCATTCAGGTCATTTTATTTCAAGTATCCAAAAAGGCCCTATAGTTCCCCCCCATTCCAACCTCCAACTGGTCCTTACATCATTCCAGGGATTTTGCCTCTACAACTTAACCTGCAAGTCCATTTCATGCTACAATAAAAACAGAAATGCTGGAAATACTCAGTAAGTCAGGGGCAGCATCCGTGGAGTGAGAAGCAGAGGTAATGCGCAGAATTTTACCGGGTGACTGGACTGGGAGACGGGATAGGTGAGTCGGTAAAATAACAGAGAGCCGCGTCGGGACGCAGTCTTGCTGCCGTGGCTTTTTCCCAGCAGCAGGTGACGATGCAGATTGGCTGCCCACTCCAATGAGGTGAGCAGCTAATTTGCATATTTAAAGGTCCAATTATGGGCCATTTTACGAGACCGCCAGCATTTTGCCGACAGCTAAAAGGCCCCCTGCCACGGAGGGGGGGGGTTGCCACTTTAATGGAGGCGGACTTCGTGGGGTAGCCTGAGGGGAGGCCATGGGGGGCCGGAGGAACCGTGGCCCAAAGAGGGGGCCGGGGCCGGGGCCAGGGCCAGGGAAGACAGCCCCTACAGCCTCAACGATGTCCCCAAAAGGGTTTCTCCTCCGACTCTCGGTCGCCTGAATTCTTCATTTCTTTTGTATTGGCCTGTCGGAGGATCGAGAGCTCCTTCCTGCGCCCACTTCACTTGTTGACATTGCTGAGGCTTCAGAGCTTAATTGGGCAGCGGTCCCGCTGCCGGCAAATGCGGGCTCAGGACTCGCTTTTCCCCTGAAGTTGGGATCCCGAAGCCTGCAGTAAAATTCAGGGCAATGTTTCAGGTTGATGACAGCAGTCCATTCCATACCTTAATTAGTGTATTAAAGAATTCCTGATATGAGTCCCAAATTTGTCTTTAACCAGTTTGGAGCTGTGTGCCCTTGTCAGACTCAAGCAATTTGGTTCAAAATCATTTCCCAGATCAACCTTTCCCATATCATTTGCTACCTGACCATTCCTGTAAGATGCCTTTCAGATCATTCTATTCAAGGCAGATAAGTTCAAGCCCCTCCAGACTTTCCCCATCCCTCAGACCTCCCCTGACCTTAGCGATCGGCCCCATGCCTTCCTTCTCATGATTAACTTCCTTTTAAAAGAATTTATGGACTCTGCTTCGACAACAGATGGTGGCAGAAAATTCCATGTTCTAAACACTCGAAACCTCACCTTTTTTTTTAATGATTGTTTTAGATTTGTGCCCTCCAATTACTATTCCAATGACCAGTAGAATATTAAAGGGGAATGGAAGTGAGCAGGAGAGTGAATTCGACGCAGTTCATGGCGGAGGAGTGGCATCACTTTCAAGAAAAGTTCGGCCAATGATTCTATCACAACCTAATGCAATGGCGTGCTATCTAGCACAAAGGAAGATGGTTGTGGTTGTTGGAGGCCAAATCATCTCAGCCCAGGTTATCACTGCAGGATTTCCTCAGGGTAGCGCCCTAGGTCCAACCATCTTCAGCTGCTTCATCAATGACCTTCCCTCCATCATAAGGTCAGAAGTGGGAATATTTGCTGATGATTGCACAATGTTCAGCACCATTCGCGACTCCTCAGATACTGAAACAGTCCACGTCCACATGCAGAAAGACCTGGACAGCATTCAGGCTTGGGCTGATAAGTGACAAGTAATATTCATGCTACACAAGTGCCAGACAATGACCATCTCCAACAAAAGAGAATCTGACCATCTCCTCTTGACATTCAACAGCATTGCCACTGCAGGGAAACCACACCATCAACATCCTGGGGTTTACCATTGACCAGAAAGCTAACTGGACCAGTCACATAAATACCATGGCGACAAGAGCAGGTCAGAGGCTAGGAATTCTGCAGCAAGTAATTCATCTGACTCCCCAAAGTCTGTCCACCATCTACAAGGCACAAGTCCACTTGCCTTGATGGGTGCAGCTCCAACAACACTCAAGAAGCTCAACACCATCGAGGACAAAGCAGCCCGCTTGACTGGCACCCCATCCGCAACCTTCAACATTCACTCCCTCTACCACTGACTCACAGTGGCAGCAGTGTGTACCATCTACAAGATGCACTGCAGCAATTCACCAAGCCTCCTTAGACAGCACCTTCCAAACCCATCACCTCTACAACCTAGAAGGACAAGGGCAGCAGATGCATGTGAACACCACCACCTGCAAGTTCCCCTCCAAGCCATACACCATCCTGACTTGGAACTATATCGCCGTTCCTTCACTGTCACTGGGTCAAAAACCTGAAACTCCCTCCCTAACAGCACTGTTGGTGTACCTACCCCCCAAGGCCTGCAGCGGTTCAAGGGCAATTAGGGATGGGTGACAAATGCTGGCCTAGCCAGCGATGCCCACATCCCATGAAAAAATATTTTGGAATCCTGATGTCCCCACATGATTGTCCCCAACAGGGGTCAACAGATGGTATGCACCTGATTAAAGTGTTTTCCCCTTCCTAGTTTAAAGTCACTGAAGATCAATAATTGTTTTCTTTTTGATTGACTAGCAGCAATTTCCATGGCAATAACTGAGGACTGACTGACTGCTGCCATGGAAACCTGGCTAACCATTCTGTTGTTATTCAGTGTGCTTCACGGCTAAAACAAGTCACGAGTCAGAACTGGCATCTCTGGTTTTCATTTCAACTGGTGTCATTTTGTGTCTCTGTGGGGAAGATTTTAATCCTTTGAGGTTACTCTGCACTCTGACAGAAAGCACAGTTCTGGACAAGTGCAAGGACAGCGCAAATGAAAGAGATGTGCCTCTGTGTGCTTTGTTTCTGCTGGGTTATAAAGTGGAAATACGGAATAACAAGAATTATTATATTTCTACACGGAGCATGAGAGAAAATGTGCCTGGAGTGACTCGTTGCAAATAAAGCTCCTCTCTGGCACTTTTGCATGGAAACAATGTCACAGTGGAGATCAGAGAGGCCACTTTGCAAGCTGTTTTTATCACTCAGGAGTCACAAACAACACATGACACATCAGAGGCAGTCATACAGCAGAGAGCGCTGTAATGAGGGGGGTCAGCGTCTTTTTAAAGGACAACAAAGTCAATGAACCCACTGAAAAACAGTGAGAGTTTTATAGCTTGGAGCCGCAGCTGCCAGAACATTGTCCCAATTAAATTTAGTGATGAAAGGGTTGATTGTTGACATTAAACAGGAGGAAGAGGGTGAGATAGAAAAAAATCAATCAAGCAACCAAGCATATCTCTGCCTCCGCTTCTTCAACAATCATCCTCAGTCATTGCCTTATCAAACAAAGATGCAGATTATAGCATAGCAGCTGAAAAATGCAATAACCACTTGGGATATGAAGGGGAACTTCACGCATAAAGGCACAATAGGTTTGTCAGATACCAGTCATTTCTGCTCTTGTGCAGTTGCCTGTACTTGTGTGTTGAATTCAGTGTTCTCACCCAATCCCTTGGGTATAACAATTCCAATCATTAGCAGCAGCTTGTATTTATATAGCGCCTTTAACATAGAAAGATGTCTCAAGGTGTTTCACAAAGGCATGAGGAGAAACAAACACTGGGCCAAAGAAAGACAGATTAGAAAGATCAGCAAAAGTTTGGTCAGAGCGGTGAGTTTTAGGGGATGGGGTGTGGTTCAAGGAGGAGGATGGAGATGTCGTGGGCTTTAGATAGGAATTCCAGCGGAGAGAATATGGGATCAGAAACAGCACAGGGTTCAAGAGGATGCTAAAGTGAATAGTCTGGTTAAGCCTGAAACAGTGGCCGGGGAAGCAGAATGGAGTCGATGGCGAGCGTGCCATGTTTGTGCGAGACATTGTAGACAATTGTTTCAGTATTCCCAGTGTTCAAGTTGAGGAAATTTTGTCTCATACAGTTAATAGTAAACCTATAGTGGAGGATTCGAAGGAGGTGGTAGATGTGTCATCAGTATTAAATGGAAGTTGATCCCATGCTCTTGAACGTCTCCAAGAAACAACATGTAGAGAAGGAAGGAGGGAAGCCAAGGATGGATTATTGGAGGACCATTGAGGTGATGATTTGGGGGGGGGGGGTGGGAAGGCAATGGGTAAAGAAGCTGTTTCCAGAGATGCTCAGGCTACAATTGATTAAGTAAGAGTGGAACCAAGTAAAGGCTCTCGCATTGAGCTGGGCAACAGAGAAGATCCGTTGGAGGAAGATAGTGCCACTGACCATATCAAAGGCTGTAGACAGGTCAAGGAGGAGAAGGAGGGATAATGTACCATGGTCAGAGTCAAAAAAGATGTAATTTATAATTTTAGGCTTTAGGGCCTTTTGGGTGCTGAAGGTAGGGCGGAAGCGTAACTAGAGGGATTCAAACTCGGAGTGATGGTCACAGATCTGAGAAGCGACAACATGTTCAAGGACTTGAGAAGGAAAAGAGATCTTAGTTCGCAAGGACAGAAGAGTTGAGGCTGAGTTTTTTAAATAGGGAGTGACAGTGGTGTCTATGAAAGAAATATGGGGGGGTGGGGTGGTGGGTAGTGGGTGCGGGTGCCTGAGGAGACGGAGCCATTTACTCAATGTCGTGTATACTAATCAATCCCAGAATCAATTCCCCTCTCATTTATAATGAATCAGTTGGTTTCATGCACTACAACTGGGCTCAACAAGCCCAGATGATCTTAGTACAATCATGCAGATGTTATGGGATGGCAACTCTTGACTTTGCTGTGATGCAGACAGCCCTTCTGGAACTCAACCCTAGCGAAGGTGAGAGGAGGGACAAAAACTAGCAGGATAAAAAGAGTAGGCAGAGGCTAAAAGTGGAACAGAGTACAATAAAGACTGAGAGCAGCCAGGAAGTAAACAAGTGTCAGCTGGTAAAGCCCAGTAGGTTGCAACTTGAAGCATCTGCAGCTGCATTACAAAATATTGGCAGCGTTGTAATGAAAACCCATAAAACACTGGCATAAACCACTGCAGTAAACGCCACACCTGGCATTAATAGAGTCATAAAATAGCAAATGTACATATTTTGAATGACTTTGAAATTCAGTAGTTAAGTGTCAAAGCTTTACGACAGATATAAAAAGCCAGGGCAGCAATCTAACCATTTTACAGCATCATGCACTCAAACAGGCTTTAAATAATTTCTCCAGTCTCTGTTACATCCCAATTCAAAATCAGAGGTCAAATTTTAGATTTCAATATAATGTTTTGCTTTTTCCTTATATCTGTAATGGCCCTCATGTTCCTTTGAACAGAGAGCTGCTTGAGTCATTTAGTAGCAGTCTTGCAACATGGCTTAACCCATGAATTGAAGACATAATAATCTAACACTCTAATTACTAGCTAGTATTCCTTCCTCAACCTAAAACAGATGAACTATTCAAATCATCTCACTGTTATTCCTCTTGTAATGTGCAGAATGATTATTTGATTTACCTTCTAGTTACCATAATTCACTAATGACAATCCTATATGTTGCGACAAATGGCATTAAAAGCAACCTTGCTTTTGGATGGTGACTCCTCCCCACTCATTAAAGCCTGTTTGTTTGGCTATTCATTCCATTACCTACCCAATATGTTGTGCCAGTGAAGTCACTCCACTGGGCATTTCCACCTCTGCTGACCCCAAATCTTCCTTGCCCACTCACTTAATTTCTTTATCACATATTCCCTCTCAACCCTAGTGCTAACTTTCTCAGTGAGATCTCCTTTGTTCTATCCTCCATGGGCCTCTCCAACAAGAAACTCTCATTCTCAATGATATTAACCTAAACCTAAACCCACCCCTTCCTCCAACCTGCCTGCCCTCCTATCCTGATTCAACCTTTGCTCTCACATGGACTCCAAACCAACATCTAACCCTAATGTGACCTTTCAAACTCTCCATCTCTCATGGCTTCCCAAGATGTCATTCACTGAAAAGGCTGTTTCTGATCACATCTGTGACTCCCTTAGAATTCACATTCTCCTTCTCTCCCTCAACCTCAGTACCATCACTATCTGCCTGTGGAAACCCTCCCCCTGAATGAAACAGATCATGAAGAGAAGGAGGTTAAAAACGTTTTATTAATGATAGGTCAAGAAGGTGAAAATTACTGGGTACTCAACTAGCAACATTGCGATTGTAAACACAAATCCCATCAGAGCAAATTTTAATACTGAATTCAAAACTATTTCTGCTGGTTGGAGTGTCTAGGACTAGGGGTTAAATGCTAAAATTTAGAGCCAGATCTTTCAGGAATGAAATTAGGAAACACTTCTATGTGCAAAGGGCACTTATCCACTTTGGTGACAAAAACAGCAATAGATTGAGAAAGGGGGAGGTGCAGTGAGACCTGGGTGTCCTTGTGCACCAGTCGCTGAAAGTAAGCATGCAGGTGCAGCAAGCAGTTAAGAAGGCAAATGGTATGTTGGCCTTCATAGCGAGAGGATTTGAATACAGGAGCAAGGATGTCTTGCTGCAATTATACAAGGCCTTGGTGAGACCACATCTGGAGTATTGTGTGCAGTTCTGGTCTCCTTATCTGAGAAAGGATGTTCTTGCTATGGAGGGAGTGCAGCGAAGGTTCACCAGAGTGATTCCTGGGATGGCTGGACTGACGTATGAAGAGAGATTGGGTCGATTAGGCTTGTATTCACCAGAGTTTAGAAGAATGAGAGGAGATCTCATAGAAACCTACAAAATTCTAACAGAACTGGACAGACTAGATGCAGGAAGCTGCTCCTGATGGCGGGGGAGTCCAGGACCAGGGGTCACAGTCTAAGGATAAGGGGTAAGCCATTTAGGACTGAGATGAGGAGGGATTTCTTCACCCAGAAAATGGTGAACCTGTGGAATTCTTTAGCACAGAAAGCAGTTGAGGCCAAATCATTAAATATATTCAAGGAAGAGTTAAATATAGTTCTTAGGGCTAAAGGGATCAAGGGATACAGGGGAAAGCGGGAACAGGGTATTGAGTTTGGATGATCAGCCATGATTGCATTGAATGGTGGTGCAGGCTCAAAGGGCTGAATGGCCCACTCCTGCTCCTATGTTTCTATGTTTCCAGAAGTTTGGAACTCTCTTTTGAAAATGGTTAATTTTAAATCTGAGATTGATGGATTTTTGTTAGCCGATGGTATTAAGGGATATGGGTTTGAACGCAGATCAACCATGGCGGATTGGGTTCGAGGGACTAAATTGCCTACTCCTGTTTCTATAGAATATATCTGGCTACTTTATATGAATATGAGAGTAATATTACTACGTTAAGCTGTTGGATTGTCATAAAGACCTAACTAGTTCGCTACTGGCCTACAATGAAAGGAAATGAGTAACTCTACCTGGTCTGGCCAGCATTTCGTTCCCAGTCCGACATTATGGGGTTGATTCTTAATGTCTTTTGATATGGACTAGCAAGATACCCAATTGAGAAAGGTCCACTTATTACCTTCTCAGAGCACCCACATCTTAAGAACAAATAAAAATTGTTTCCCCTGCCTATGAGCGTGATAGGCTGAACAGCCTCCCTCTGTGCTGAATGATTCTATGGTTCAACGATACTCCCTTTTCTAATACACCTGAGCACCTTAACTGTCAGGAACCAAGTAAGGATCTGATCACTGCAACTGGTGTGTTGCAAAATGTTCTCAACCATCACAATAAAATGACTATTTTCCCATCTACATGTGTGTGTCAGAATTATTTCTTTTGAAATCCAAGAACACGCGAAAGACACTGAACTGCCCAGCCTAGAACCACACCATAAAGATCAGGAGGTCACAGGTCTATCAGCTGGAGTGAAAATTGGGTTGCTATGGCTGGCCTAAGTGGCTCAAGGATTTAGGATGTTAATAAAATCAGCAGGAATTCCAATTCCTAATCGCCATCCAGTGACCCATGGAAAGTGAGTGCGTGAATATTGGATAAAGATAGGATCAACTTTAGGAACATCACAAACAGGAGTTTTATTCAGCCCATCGATCATTCAGATCATGGCTTATCAGCTCCATTCATCCACCTTTGCTCCAAATCCCCTGACACCCTCACCCAACAAAAATCTATCCATCTCAGCCTTACAAGCTCCAAATGCCCGAGGATTTTGGCAAGAAAGTTCGACTTTTCTGTAATGTCATCTGTTGCCATGACACCGGCAAATACATGTTGGGTAAAATGGCCTGCTTCTGTGCTGTAAATACTTTGTAATTTTATAAACTAGCCCGCTGACTGTCACATGAGCAATGGTCATTTGGGTGAGATACCAGAGGGCAGTTGGCACTCATGAAACAACAAAGAATCAGGAGAGGTGGAAAAAAAAGGAGGGCAAAATGTTTGAAACAAAACGAGAAGAAATTCTTAGGGGAATGTCTAGGGATGGATCAAGGAGAAGCAGGGAAACTTCGCCCACCCCACAGTTACATAATGGACCCCGGTTGCCAATCATCCAGGATTGCCTGCAGTCTCCAGGAATTAAAGACCAATCTCCAGGACACTATTGCAGGCAACCCAGGAGAAAAATCATTGGAGTTTTTCAAAATTCCTTAAATACTTTTGCTTGCTAATCATAAAAACATTGGACATGGGAAAAAAAACACTTTTGACTGACAGCCAAGAATCATCCAATCAGGTAACAAAGAGAGTGTTTGCTTTCTGATTAGCTGTGAGAGGGCAGGGCACAGTGAGAATGGGCATGTTGGGTGACCAATGGCGAGATTGTGGGGGTGGGGCAGTTGAGGCAGAAGGTCATGTGATGAAACCTCCAGGTATGTGTTCAACCTGTGTAAGTAACCCTACACTGACCCAGTCTGAAATCCTGGGATCAAGGACATGCACCATTTCCAGCACTTCTGTAATGCCCACCTTAGCAACAGCAGCTGAAGGATTTTGTTCTGCCATCAAACATCCTTAAAAAAATTTTTTTTTTTTAAGAGCCCAATTTTAAATTTGCAGCTCTGCAATCGATTAGTGTGATCAAACCAGGCTTTAAAAGAAGTGGGCTCTGTTCCTGATATGAGGTAATCCTGGGAAATCATTGCAATCTCTCCACATTGGCAGCACATAGCGCTGGCACAAAACAAGGTGGTTCCAATGGGGTTGATAGTGCCAACTGGCCGGTCACCTGTTTACGTGACACTCTTGCAAAAATGGGATAGCTCCTGGAAGTAAAAACAGAAAATGCTGGAAATACTCAGCAGGTCTGGCAGTATCTGTGGAGAGAGAAACAAAGTTAATGTTTCAGATCGAAGAGCGGCACAGTGGCGCAGTGGTTAGCACCGTAGCCTCACAGCTCCAGCGACCCGGGTTCAATTCTGGGTACTGCCTGTGTGGAGTTTGCAAGTTCTCCCTGTGTCTGTGTGGGTTTCCTCCGGGTGCTCCGGTTTCCTCCCACTTGCAGGTTGATAGGTTAATTGGCCATTATAAATTTCCCCTAGTATAGGTAGGTGGTAGGGAAATATAGGAACAGGTGGGATGTGGTAGGAATATGGGATTAGTGTAGGATTAGTATAAATGGGTGGCTGATATAAAGACAGATAGCAAAAGTTTCTATAAATATATAAAACGAAAAAGAGTGGCTAAAGTAAACGTTGGTCCTTTAGAGGATGAGAAGGGGAATTTAGTTATGGGATATGATGAAATGGCCGAGGCATTGAACAGGTATTTTATATCGGTCTTTACAGTGGAGGACATTAATAACATGCCAGTAATTGACAAAGAGACGAACGTAGGTGAGGACCTGGAAACAATCATTATTACAGAAGAGGTAGTGTTGGGCAAGCTAATGGAGCTAAGGATTGATAAGTCTCCTGGCCCTGATGGAATGCATCCCAGGGTACTAAAAGAGATGGCGGGAGAAATAGCAGGTGCACTGGCAGTAATTTTCCAAAATTCGCTGGACTCTGGGGTAGTCCCAGCAGTTTGGAAAACAGCAGATGTGACGCCACTGTTTAAAAAGGGAGGTAGACAAAAGATGGGGAATTATAGACCGGTTAGCTTAACCTCTGTAGTGGGGAAGATGCTTGAGTCTATTATCAAGGAAGAAATAGCAGGGCATCTCGATAGAAATTGTCCCGTTGGGCAGACACAGCATGGGTTCATGAAGGGCAGGTCATGCTTGACAAATCTTTTGGAATTCTATGATGACATTACGAGCAAGGTGGACAATGGGGACCCAGTGGATGTGGTGTACCTAGATTTCCAAAAGGCCTTCGACAAGGTGCCGCACAAGAGGCTGCTGCATAAGATAAGGATGCATGGCGTTAGGGGTAAAGTATTAGCATGGATAGAGGATTGGTTGACTAACAGGAAGCAGAGAGTGGGGATAAATGAGTGCTATTCTGGTTGGCAATCAGTCACTAGTGGTGTGCCTCAGGGATCGGTGTTGGGACCGCAATTATTTACAATTTATATAGATGATTTGGAGTTGGGGACCACGTGTAGGGTGTCAAAGTTTGCAGATGACACTAAGATGAGTGACAGAGCAAAGTGTGCAGATGACTGTGAAACTTTGCAGAGGAACATAGATACATTGAGTGAGTGGGCAAAGGTCTGGCAGATGGAATACAATGTTAATAAATGTGAAGTCATTCATTTCGGTAGGAGTAACAGTAAAAAGGATTATTACTTGAATGGTAAAATGTTGCAGCATGCTGCTATGCAGAGGGACCTGGGTGTCCTTGTGCATGAATCGCAGAAGGTTGGTCTGCAGGTACAGAAAGTAATTAGGAAGGCAAATGGAATTTTGTCCTTCATTGTTAAAGGGATGAGTTTAAAAGCAGAGAGGTTATGTTGCAGCTGTATAAGGTACTGGTGAGGCCGCACCTGGAGTACTGTGTGCAGTTTTGGTCTCCTTACTTGAGAAAGGATGTACTGGCACTGGAGAGGGTGCAGAGGAGGTTCACTAGGTTGATTCCGGAGTTGAGGGGGTTGGCTTATGAGGAGAGACTGAGTAGATTGGGATTATATTCATTGGAATTCAGAAGAATGAGGGGGGATTTTATAGAAACATATAAAATTACGAAGGGAATAGATAAGATACAAGTAGAGAGGATGTTTCCACTGGCAGGTGAAGCTAGGACAAGAGGGCATAGCCTCAAGATTAGAGGGAGCAGATTTAGGACTGAATTAAGAAGGAACTTCTTCACCCAGAGGGTTGTTAATCTATGGAATTCCTTGCCCAGTGAAGTAGTTGACGCTTCTTCAGTAAACGTTTTTAAAGCTGAGGTAGATATCTTTTTGAACAATAAAGGAATTAAGGGATACGGTGAGAGCACGGGTAAGTGGATCTGAGTCCACGAAAAGATCAGCCATGATCTTATTGAATGGCGGAGCAGGCTCGAGGGGCCGGACGGCCTACTCCTGCTCCTAGTTCTTATGATCTTATGATCTGATGGTCAGCACAGACTTGGTGAGCCGAAGGGCCTGTTTCAGTGCTGTATCTCTTCTTCTTTGGCCTCCTTATCTCGAGAGACAATGGGTAAGCGCCTGGAGGTGGTCAGTGGTGTGTGGAGCAGCACCTGGAGTGGCTATAAAGGCCAATTCTAGAGTGACAGGCTCTTCCACAGGTGCTGCAGAAAAATTTGTTTGTCGGGGCTGTTACACAGTTGGCTCTCCCCTTGCGCATCTGTCTTTTTTCCTGTCAACTGCTAAGTCTCTTCGACTCGCCACACTTTAGCCCCGCCTTTATGGCTGCCCGCCAGCTCTGGCGAACGCTGGCAACTGACTCCCACGACTTGTGATCAATGTCACAGGACTTCATGTCACGTTTGCAGACGTCTTTAAAGTGGAGACATGGACGGCCGGTGGGTCTGATACCAGTGGCGAGCTCGCTGTACAATGTGTCTTTGGGGATCCTGCTATCCTCCATGCGGCTCACATGGCCAAGCCATCTCAAGCGCCACTGACTCAGTACTGTGTATAAGCTGGGGATGTTGGCCGCCTCGAGGACTTCTGTGTTGGAGATACGGTCCTGCCACCTGATGCCAAGTATTCTCCGGAGGTAGCGAAGATGGAATGAATTGAGACGTCGCTCTTGGCTGACATACGTTGTCCAGGCCTCGCTGCCATAGAGCAAGGTACTGAGGACTCTAAACTAAACTAAACTATGAGTATTTCCAGCATTTTCTGTTTTATTTCAGATTTCTAGCAGCTCCAGTATTTTGTTTTTGTATTAGTAGTTAGAGGAAGTGTCCGCCTCTATTTCAGGAAGAATTCCAATCCAGCCCAATAAGAAGGGGCATATTTGGGCTGTGTTTCAGAATCACCTGTTCCCCAGTGACCCCCTCTTCCTGCCCAATTGGTTGTGGTTTTGTGCCACCATACCCAGGTGTTTCAAGGCTCTCGGATGAGTTTTCAAGATGACTGTTCCAGACAAAGTTATAAACCACTTAAGCTTCACCCTCATAGTTTATGGTCTCAGCCTCTTGATTAGATTACAGCCTTTAATCACTCTGGGGTGTCACGGGCTCCTTTATTAGCACTAAGCATGACTATCCCCGTAATATTTCTCGTGAAATTAGTGCTGCTTTATGCCAAAAACTGATCCCAGAAAGGGACTTAATCTGAAATCATTAGATCTTCAAATTAGACCCAGGAAGATGGAGCTGTAACATAAGCAACTGATAATTCAGGACACTCGTACAATCTGTTCCTTTCTGTGTCTGTGGCCACCTGGAACATCATCTGCAAAGCAGAAACTCTAAATGTATTTATTTTATTTAAGAGCTAACTATAGCTCATTACTTCCAAGTAAAATCAGTTAAGATGACTGCAAAATTAATGGTGATTCATTACTTCAAAACTTAATATAAAAATAATATTAATCTCATTCTAGCTTCAGTTATATAATTTCCTTTATCGAAATTGTTCCTTTGAGTCAGAATAAGGCAATTATAAACGTTAGCTTTGGGAGTTCATTACATTACTATTTATGTGTAATTTGTTTTTATAAATCATGTTAGAGTTTATATATCATTAGTATATGACATGGTACTTACATAGTACTTATATGCAGCATTAGTATTTGTATGTATTTATCTGCAGTATTAGTACATGTAGTATTAATATGTATATATAGTATTAGTATTTACAATATTGATAATTATATTGTTACAGACAGGTGAGAGGTAGTGTGGGTGAGTTCCACTTTTCATCTCTCAACTGACAGGAGATACTGTTTTTAAAAATTGAGTTTTAGTCCCTGCGTGTTTTAAGGGTCAAATAAGTAGACAAACAATAGGTTTTCTTGTAGGTTAAAAAAGAAAGATAAATATTTATTTTGCACAATAACCAAAAAATGTTCACAACCTCACTCACGCATACACACACACACAAGAAAAGATAGCAAGTAGAGTGAAAGAGTCCAATTGTGTTAAAAGAGTTTATTGTTTTAAGAAAAGCTTTAGAATATTTTCGGGAGGAAATCTATCAATGGTGCAGGTCTGAAAGTTCTTTGTCAGGCTCCTTGTGGTTAAACCTTAATCCAAAGTCGATGGTTGAAATCCTGGTTCACATTTGCAGATGGGAAGTTCCGAAGCCACCTTGCAATTTCTCTGTTGCAGCAGTTAAAAGACGTTATCAGCAGGCCTCCTGCTTAGCTGGAACTGTCTCACAGCTGTTCTGGCTGGAAAAGGCTTTCTCTTGCTGTTCTGCCCCTCTCTCTCCAGGGAGATACCTTTTAATGTATAAATTTGTCAGGTTGGGGTGTCGGTCAGATGACTAAGGTCTCTCTCCCCTGGGGTGATTCACACAATGTTCCAGGATATGGGAACCATTGTTACATTATGACGTCTGAATGTGGTTCATTCTGATGAATATTTGATACTTCACACCTATTATTTTAGTCTTGACTGCAGTCAGTCTGTCTACAACATACATAAGAACATACGAATTAGGAGCAAGAGTAGGCCATTCGGCCCTTGAGCCTGCTCTGCCAATTGATAATATCATGGCTGATCTGATTGTGGCCTCAACTCTACTTTCCTGTCTACCCACTATAACCTTTGACTCCCTTGTCAATCAAGAATCAATCTAACTCAGCCCTAAAAATATTCAATGATCCTGCTACCACTGAACTCTGGGGAAGAGAATTCCATTGACTATCAGCCCTCTGAGAGAAAACATTTCTCCTCATCTCAGTCTTAAATGGGAGGCCCCTAATTTTTAAACTATGTCCCCTAGTTCTGTTCTCTCCCATGAGGGGAATCATTCTTTCAACATCCACCCTGTCAAGGCCCCTCAGATCTCATATGTTTTACTAAGATCACCCCTCATTCTTCTAAACTCCAATGGATACATGCCCAACCTGTCCAACCTTTCCTCATAAGATAACTCCTTTATCCCAGGAATCAGTTGAGTGAACCTTCTCTGAACAATTTCTAATGCAATTTATCCTTTCTTAAGTAAGGAGACAAAAGCTGTATGCAGTACACCAGATGTGATCTAACCAATGCCTTGTACAACTGTAGCAAAACTTCCCAAATTTTATATTCTGTTCCCCTTGCAATAAACGACAACATTACATTTGCCTTCCTAATCACTTGCTGTACCTGCATACTAACGTTTTGTGAATCATGTATCAGGATACCCAGATCCTTCTGTTCTATAGAGTTCTGCAATCTCTTTCCATTTAAATAACATACTGCTTTTCTATTCTTCCTGCCAAAGTTGACAAGTTCACATTTTCCTACAGTTTACTCCATCTGTCAAAGTTTTGCCCACTCACTTGACTTTGTAAGCTCCATTCCTGAAGATAGGATTTGTTTGCATGGAATGGGCTGTTTTACATTTCAATATGTTTTCCTCAAAGCTAATTCAGATGTGGATAATGGGTTTCATCTTCAACCGACAAATCTGTTTATTGACATTACAGGAGGAGCCACCTGACCTCTATGTGTCCATTTTCTTGTGGTTCAGTTCGACAGTTGACTTTTATTTCATAATTCCTCCAGTTTCATTTTATATTTCCTCACTGTTCCCTTCATTTGCATGACAATGTATTAGCATCAACATTTAATATTCATATGTATACAGTGTTACAACCAGGTGAGAAAGGTGTCTAGGGGGTCTGTTACTATCTTTACTTAGCCTTATTGTAACAGGGCTTAATTTTAAACACACTTTGTTTTGAGCTCCCCCTTTGTGAATCCTTGTTCACAACTTTCCAATTATAAGGCAAAGGAATGAGCAGAAACAGGCTTCTTTGGTTTAAAGAAGAAAGATAAAATTTATTAAACCTTAAACTTAAACTCTAATCTGGTTACTGCCTACAGATATACGGCGCACCGACACGCAATACACACATGCAAATTGGGACAGAAAAGAGCAAATGAAAAGTAGAACAGTTTGAGGCAATATCTTGTTACTGTTTCTCAAGCTCACTGTAGACCTTGATTGAAGATATGGTCTTGCATTTCAATGGAGCCCAGTATTTAGCGTAAACCTTTGTCACATAGGAGATTTTTCTCTCTCTGAATTTACTTGTCTTCACAAGATTCAGTTCCGTGGGGAAGAGATGGAGGCAGGCAGACAGGAGAGGAGGTAATTCTTGCTTCAGTTCCAGGAGAGATCTTCACTCCAAGAGGACATGGCTTTGTCTGAGTTCAAATCCTTTGTTGGAAGTTCAACTTCAAAATAACTCCAGCCAGCTAGTCATGTGACAAAAACTGGTGTGACCACTTCATCTGTGTATTGGGGAAGCAACATCTGGGTCCCTGTTGTTCCAGCACTGCTAGTTACTATACAAAAATGTATTTCTGCAAATTTATGTTTTAATGTTCATCTGGCGAAAAAATGGGTGCTCAAGTGGGGGGTTTGCCAGACACCTCCACACCCAGGGGAATGAAATGCGATTTGAAGAAAAATTACAGACTTGATTACAGAGTTTGAGAGAAATATGAGATTACAGAAAGATAACCATGCATTTCTCTCATTCATTTCCATTCATTCACCAATCTTAAAGCTCATTAAAAATGGTCTGTTCTGGGTGCCAGGGCTGCTTTAATTTTTTCCTTTCTCCACAGAAGAGGTGGATGGATCTATCTTGAACTCCTTGATTCCTTCAAAGACGTTTGGCTTCAGAGGATGGGTGGTTCCCTTTTCCTCTGACTGTGGGGGAGGAGTCTCTGTTGCACATCCTTTTGTTCTCTAGGACACTCCTACCTGCAGGAATTTGTGCAGACTTAACTGCATTCTCCTGTGACAGTTCGGCTAGGTGAGGCGTCATGTTTTCTTTGCCCCCTAGAGGTCTCTCTTTGTCTCCGTAGGTTCCTGTAAATGCTGTTAGCAATTCTGATGGGGTGCTTCTAGATTCTGCATTCATATAGGAGGATGTGGGGTCTAACTTTTCACATTTTTTGGGTTGGTTGACCAGACAGTAGGGGTTTTCATCTGGGATTCCTCCTAGACTTCCTTTAACCCGCCCTCCCGGTCACTTTTTCCCCTTCTCTTTCTAAACTTTTTCCAGCCATGTGCCTGCCTATCCTCTGTTGTTCTCATCGGGGGTCCCTTACAGTTCACCAGCCCTCTGCTGGAGGGTCCTCCTAACACCGGTACAGGACTTAGGGATGCAGGTTTCACTGCAGGTTGGGGTTTCCCCTCAACCTGGCACATGTGGCAACTCCTGCAGTACTCCACCACATCTTTGTGAAGTTTTGGCCAGGCAAACTGCTGTATTCTGCGGGGTTTGGTCTTTCATATACCGCCATGTACAGCTACTGTAGTCGCATGAGCCCTTCTTAATACTTCTCACGGTACCTCTGTGGCAGCACTAACTGGTGAACGACTGTCCACTTCTTGCCCTCAGGTCTGTGGGGAGGACTCCATTTCCTCATCAGTTCCTCATTCTTTAAATGGTAGCAATCAGGGACTCCCTCTGCTTCACTTTCAGACTGAGCAACCTGTGCTAACTCTTGCCATACTGGGTCGGCTCGCTGAGCCTCACCTAGAGAAAATCCATTTAATTCATTCCCTGTTTTTCCAAACTTTCCAAAGAAAGTCTCGGAAAGGCAAACCTCATGGTCATTTTCCTGCAGTGTCAATGCAGTCTCCTCTTGGGGGAGCTGGTTTGATCATGGACTGATCCATTACACATTCAGACCATCTCCTGCCACCATCCTGTCTCTCTAACCTCCTGCAGTCTTTCTTTCACTATGGGGGTGGGGGGGCGGCTACCACCTTCACCCCAGCCAGATCATTACCTAGGAGCAGGTCAACCCCATCCACAGACAACTAGGGACAACCCCAAGTCACCAGTCCCAAAACTAGGTCGCATTTTAGGTGCACCCGGTGTACCGGTGCAGGCATACACTGCCCTCCAATGCCATTCACCACCATTTTGGTGTTCACTGCACTCTCTGGGGGAAAGGTCAGGCCTTTTCCCAGTAAAAGGGATCTCGTCACCCATGTATCCCTGAGAATCACTATGGGCTTGCTTACCCCTCTCGAGGGATATGGGGTTACTTTCCCTTCAAGTACTAGACCCTGATAACCTTCAGAATCCTATTAACTTTTCCTGCACTGGCCGTAGTAAGCTTCCTGGGTTGCACTCTTACTGCAGTTAAAGCCACAGCTTGTTCTATGTTTTCCATCAGGGTCCCATCTGCAATGAACGGGTGTGCCCTGATTAACTTTACCATTTCACCTTTAGTTTCCAGCAGTCAGCTTTTAAATATCCTGCTTTATTACAATGGAAGCAAACAGGTCTCCAGGTCTCACTCTTGCTCACAGCACCTTCCTTTTTGGCTGGAGGAGGACTCCCTGTGTCTCCTGCTTTCCTTTCTCTTCCAGGACTGCCTGGGCTTCTATTACCTTCCCACCCTTTGTCCTTTTCAGATTTGAGGGGATGATCAGGAAAGGTTCTCTCCTGGGAAACTGACTTATAAATTAAAGCAAACTCATTGGCCAGAACAGCTGCTTGCCAGGCTCCCTGAACCCGCTGCTCCTCTACACGGGTTTTTATTGAGAGTGGGAGAGAGTTTTTAAATTCCTCTAACAGGATTACTTCTCTGAGAGTCTCATAGCTGAGCTGCATTTTTAAAACCCTCAGCACTGGTCAAAAGCCAGCTGCTTGCTTCTTTCAAATCCCAGATAAGTTTGATTGGCTTGCTTTTTGAGGGTTCTAAAGTTTTGGTGGTAGGCTTCGGGTACTAATTCATATGTCCCGAGGATAGCATTTTTAGTCAGTTCATAATTTGATGAACTCTCATCTGGCAGCAAGGAATAAACCTCATGGGCTTTTCCAGTTAGTTTGCTTTGCAGTTCAAGAGACCAGGTCTCAACTGGCCATTTTAGTTGCCTTGCCAGTTTCTTGAAGGACAAGAAAAATGCTTCCACGTCTTCCTCATTGAATTTTGGAATTAGTTTAGAGATACAGCACTGAAACAGGCCCTTCGGCCCACCGAGTCTGTGCCGACCATCAACCACCCATTTATACTAATCCTACACTAATCTCATATTCCTACCACATCCCCACCTGTCCCTATATTTCCCGACCACCTACCTACACTAGGGGCAATTGCTAATGGCCAATCTACCTATCAACCTGCAAGTCTTTGGCATGTGGGAGGAATTTAGCTGGGCGAATTTTTGCAATCTTGTACCCAGTCCTGAATAGTGCTCCTCCATATTGGCCATGCTTTCACTAGGGTTACTTTCTCGCCCCCTAGCTAACTCAAGCCGCTTCAACTCGCGTTCTTCGCATTCTTTCCGGAATATTCTTTTTCCGTCTCTCTCCAGTCTTTCGTTTTCACATTCCTTTTGGAAGGCCCACTCTTTCTCTTCCCATTTCTTCTGGAAGGCTCTCTCTTTCTTCGTCTCCCTCAAATTCAAGTTTCCTCTGTTCCAATTGTATATTTACTAACAATACTTGGTTGGATTCCGTTTCTAACACTGTTTCTGCTTCTTCAGATTCAAGGGAAAAATGGTTGGCCACTAGCCTTAGGAGTTCAGACTTCCTAGTCTTGCCATGTACAGTGATCCCACACTTCTCAGCTGTTTTTCTCAACTCCTCCATAGAGTTAATTAATAGTTTCACCATTTTAAAAAAATCAGTTTTTCTATTTTTCCTATCAAGGTGAATAGCCTCACATTTTTGCACATTATACTCCATCTGCCATCTGCTTGCCCATTAACTTAACCTATTTTTATCCCTTTGCAGATGCTTTAGAATAAAAATTGGTTTGTGCCATCATTGAGCCATAGGGGTTGTGATTCACAACCTCCCCACACTCAGTGCTCTGCAGGAGCACAAGCAGCATTCTCTCATCTCACATAGTGCCGCCAGCTTGTTTTGAAAGGGAAACTGCACTGAATGACAGGAGGCTGCCGCTGAATGCTATTACTGCAATTCTAAACAATGAAAATGGAACACGTTATGTTTACGCCAGGTTGCTGGATATAGTATGTATCGTCTGATTTATCTCAGAGCAATGCAGATGTCACAGTTGTATTAATTCACCAACTAGTTTATTTAGAGCACTTTAAACTACAATGTCTCCTCAGAGCAGTGTGTTTTCTTTTGCCGTAGAACCTTCTAGTTTCAGTTTTAACTCTTAAGCTCCACCTAAAGGCTTAAGCAATCAAACACAGTGAACACAGATAAGTGGACAGATTAATACAATCAAACGCAGATCAATCAAACACGACAGAACACCAGGCCAGAGAGAGAGCTTTAAGGTCACGGATGTAGCTCTGGCGATCTTACTGGTGGGGAATGGGCAGGAGGAGAGAGCTGTGGTTCTGCAAGGGGGGAGGGGTACACAGGAAACCCTTAAAATCACCCTCAGAAGGGACTGCAGCAAGTGGCTGGGGAGGTCAATTCCCAGCAACTGGACACAAGGGCTTGTGTAGGTGCCGCAAGAAATCTAATGGCCTCACGTAGGAAGTCAACATCAGTGAATGCATTTTCACATGGCATCTCCTACCCACATCGCCAGCAGCCTCTCACGCTGCTCAATACACCACACCACCATCACGGGGCCGGCTGCAACAGAGCCTCCGGCAACCAGCATTGCTGAGAACATTGAAGATGATGATATGTTCCTGCCTTATGCCCCTTCTCAACTTCCAGCTCACCCTCATCCTGCTGTCTGGTATGATGAGCAAGCTGCTGATGTGTGACCATGGATCTCTTGCTTCCCATCCGACCCCCTTCCCTCACCCCTACTCTCCCCTTTTGATTTTCTGCTTTCAGACACCCAAGAACTGCTGCCCGTGCAGCCTCAGCTCACTCAAGAGGAAGAGAGAGCAACACCACAGCATTGATGAAGAGGCCCCATCACTTGATGTGACACTCGCAGCCAGCAGCTCAGATACTGGCACTGCATGTATCTTAAAGGCTATTATAGAGCTGCGATCAGCACATGGTATCAGTGGGCTGCAGCCAGGCCCGGGATAATGGATGGTTCATGTGCTAGCTCACTGGAGGGTGAGGTCGCAGGCGTGCCCTGCCACAGGGGATGAGCTTGATGAGGCAGCATACCGGAGAATGCTGATGGGCATGCACACCGTGATGCTGGGTACATTGGCTGATGTGCCAGACAGCCTTCTGGAACTGTCAAGGAGCATTGAGGAGTCCAGCTCTAACTTGGCAGAGGGCACGGAGCAGAGCTTCCCCTCTCTTTGCAGCCTCTGCTCCATCTCCCTGTCGTGCTACAGACCCAGAGGCACGGCAGCTGCAGCCCCCATACCTGCTGCAGTATTTGGGATTGATTTTATGGGTCCCCCTGAGGCAGAGTCAGAGGTGGCGGGGGCGGAGGGCCCATTACCATCCCATCGCCAAAAGTTTTGCCGGGGGCAGGATAGGCTGACGACGGCAGTCCCATCCAGAGGTCAATTGAGGCCACTTTAAGGGCCTTTTCCCTCCACTGCTGGGATCTAACCAGGTGCTGGGGGTGCCTCCGCCACGTAGGGAGAGCGCCTTGTAAAATGAGGCACCCTCTCCGGGGGCTTGAGAGGGGTTCCCTCCTTCATGGGCAATCTGTGGCCGATGGTGGACCCCTGCTGGCAAAACATACAACTCCATGGCTTCTCCTCCACGTGGACTTCACACCCACCCTCCCAGCCCCCTCGCCAGGACCTTCTGGACTGGCCCTGGCGACCCCGCCTCACAGAAAACAGAGAGTATGCATAAATGGGTCCTTTTCTGATTGGTAGGATGTGACAAGTGGAGTCCCACAGGGGTCTCTGCTGGAGCCTCAACTTTTTACAATGTATATCAATGACTTAGAAGGGGAGTGATGGCATGCTAGCTAAATTTGCATATGACAGAAAGATAGGTAGGAAAGTATGTTGTGAAGAGGACATAAGGAACTTGCAGACTGATATAGATAGGTTGAGTGAGTGGGAAAAAATCTGGCAGATGGAGTATAATGTAGGAAAATGTGAAGTTGTTCACTTTGGCAGGAAGAATAAACAAGCAGAGTATTACTTAGACAGAAAACAACTGCAGAACTCTGAGGTGCAGAGGGATCTATGTGTTCTAGTGCATGAGTCACAAAAAGTTGGTATGCATGTACAGCAAGTCATAAAGAAGGCTAATGGAATGCTATCCTTTATTATGAGAGGAATTGAAAATAAAAGTAAGGATGTTATGCTTCAGTTATACAGGGCATTGGTGAGACCACATCTCGAATACTGCGTGCAGTTTTGGTCTCCTTTTTAAAGAAGGATGTGAATGCTTTGGAAGCAGATCAGAGGAGGTTTACTGGATTGATATCTGGAATGAGCGGGTTGTCTTATGAGGAAAGGTTGGACAGACTGGGCTTGTTTTCACTGGAGAAGAGTGAGGGGAGACTTGATTGAAGTATATAACATCCTGAATGGTCTTGACAAGGTGGATGTGGAAAGGATGTTTCCTCTTGTGGGTGAGTCCAGAACAAGGGCACTGTTTTAAAATTAGGGGTCGCCCTTCTAGGACAGAGATGAGGAGAATATTTTTCTCTCAGAGGGTTGTGCAGCTTTGGAACTCCCTGCCTTAGAAGGTGGTGGAGCCGGGGTCTTTGACTAATTTTAAGGTGGGGTAGATAGATGCTTGTTCAGAGCATGAAGGGCCCCTACAGTTTTTTTTTTCTTTTTTCTTTTTATTTTATATTGTCAGGGCCTATAGACATTGATGTATCGAGAGCTCAGCCATTTTTTGATATCAGGTGGAGTGAATCGAATTGGCTGATGACTGGCATCTTTGATGCCAGGGACCTCAGGAGGAGGTCAAAATGGATCATCCACTTGGCACTTCTGGCTAAAGATGGTTGCAAATGCTTCAGCCTCATCTGTTGCACTATGTACTAGGCTCCACCATTGTTGAGGATGGGGCGGATCATGGAGCCTCTTCCTCCCGTTAGTCATTTAATTGCCCACCACCATTCATGACTGGATGTGGCAGGACTGCAGAGCTTTGATCTGATCTGGTTGTGGGTTCAATTCCCACTTGACAGAGTAAAGACAATGATCCAGACTGATGCACCAGTGCAGTAGAAACATAGAAACATAGAAAAATAGGATCAGGAGTAGGCCATTTGGCCCTTCAGGCCTGCTCTGTCTAATTCAGCACTCTGTTCCCGCTTTCTCCCCATATCCCTTGATCCCTTTGGCATTAATAAATATGTCTACCTCCTTCTTAAATATATTTAATGGCTTGGCCTCCACTGCCTTCTGCAGTAGACAATTCCACAGGTTCACCACCCTCTGAGCGAAGAAATTTCTCCTCATCTCAGTTCTAAATGGCATACCCCGTATCCTGAGACTGTGACCTCTGGTTCTGGACTCCCCAGCCATCAGGAACATCCTCCCTGCATTTAATACTGAGGGGGTGTTGGATTGTTTGATGTCCAGTCTTTCAGATGAGATGTGAAACTGTCTGCATTCTCAGGTGGCTGTATAAGATCCCACGGCACTATTTTGAAGATGAACAGAGGTGTTCTCCACAGTATCCTAATCACTCGCACAAGTGTAACACCCCTTATTTACATATTTAAGTCATGCAATGCCTGTTTCAGGCAGCTGCTCAGATCATCATTTCCAATTTCAGATCAGACATTTTTCAGGCACCTTTGGGGCACAGAACATTGCTCCCTGAAAATAGGGCTCACTGTGCCCATTCTACACCTGTGGGTGCTTTGCAACAGAAAGGCTTACCTCAAGCTGACAGAGGAGCAGTGTGTGAGGAGCAGTCACTGACCCATTGCAGCAAGAATCAGTGATGGCCACGGTGGAAATGCAAACATTCACTACTACTCACAGGGAAAGTACATTGCTACACTCTGTCACCTTCAGCCTATCATGCAGTAAATTGTTTCATCTTGTACATAATCTCCTTGTGCTGCACGCATCAGAATGAATGCTATTAACACCCATCAGCACATCACTAGTAGAAGTCTTGCCCTGAGAGCAAAGGAACAATAGCCCTGTTCAGAGGTTTGGTTAACAGCAGATAAATTCCATTGTTCTCATCCAGACCCTCTTTCAGCATTATTCTTCTTAGGCAATTCCTCAGGATTGAGGATGACTTGTTTCCACTCTGGTTCAATGGGTTCTGAGATGGCTGATATGTCCAATGCAGGCTCTGCCACATGAGGGGCAGGTGGTGCTTGAAAGTTCTGGTAGATGAATAGTTTAGAGGTTGTGCGCTCCCTCAGATGACTTGACTTCACCTCCGCATGTTCCTCAAGGTGTATGATGCCTTCCCGAATGAGCTTTCTTCATCTAGGACGAGGCCGGGACTCCCACGAGTCGATGGGGATGTTTTATCTCTTCTGGGATGCTTTGAGAACATCTCTAAAGCGTTTCCATTGTCCTCCTGGGAGTCTCCTACTGCGACCTAGTTCTGCATAGAACAACTGCTTTGGGAGTCTGGTGTCAGGCATGTAAACGACACGTCCCACGCAGTGGAGTTGGTTTTGGATGCTGGGCAGGTTAGCTTGAGAGAGGACACTGCTGTTGGACCACCTTTATTGCCACTAGATTTGGAGGATCTTGCGGATGCTCCTCTGGTGGTACTTCTCCAGTGCTTTGAGGTGCCTGCTGTAGGTTGTCCAAGTCTCCGAAGCATATAGGAGCACAGGGATCACTGCTGCCCAGTAAACCATGATCTTAGTCTCAGGTTTGAGATCCTAATCAGCAAATACTCTTTTCCTCAGTTGGCCAAAGGCTGAGCTGGCACATTAGGTGCAATTATGAACCTTGTCATCTATGTCTGTCTTCGCCGAGAAGAGGTTCCCAAGATACGGAAAATGATCCACATTTTCCAGGATCTCGCCATTGATCTTGATTGGAGGGGAACGGTGTTGTGCTCCGGGAGCTGATTGGAAGAGGATATTTGTTTTCTGAGTGGTTAGTGAAAGACCCATTTTCTCATATGCTTCTGAGAAGGCGTTGGCAATGATCTTGAGCTCAGTTTCAGAGTGAGTGCACACGCAAGAATCATCTGCATATTGAAGCTCAATGACTGAGGTTGGAGTAATTTTGGTTTTGGATTGAAGGTGGCATAGGTTGAACAGTTTCTCATTTTTTCTGTAGATTATCTCCATGTCTACGGGTAGTTTTCTAGAGGTGAGGTGAGCAAGGAACATGGAGAAGAGGGTTGGTGCAATGACATAGCCTTGCTTGACCCCAGTCTTGACTGAGATAGGATGTGTTGTGGTTTCGTTGGTGAGGATTGTGACTTACATGTCATCATGGAGTAGACAGAGGATGGTGACAAACTTCTGAGAGCAGCCAAACTTGAGCAGGATTCTCCATAAGCCTTCGCGGTTGAAGAGTGAAAGGCTTTTGTGAGGTCAACAAAGGCAATGTACAGCGGTTGGCCTTGTTCCTTGCACTTTTCTTGGATTTGCTGCACAGTTATTATTCACTATTCACACAGAACACAAGTAACTGAGGATGGCCCACTACTTCATTAATCACCATTATCTGATATTCTCAAACAGTTTTGTTAAGAATTGCCCTATTACATTCTCCTAATTTTTGCAAGCTATTTTCTGACGATTTTGAAAGTCACTGACCTGCTTCCCCCTCAACACATATGAGTCTCAAACCATCAAGGCAGGGATTCCGCCTATTTCCAAGTATCTGCCACTCTTTTCTATAATTAAAAGCACATAGCCCGGCATTATGACTTTGTGTATCAACCTGGCTGAGTTGGTAGCACTCCAAATCTCTTGAGTCTGAAGATTGTAGGTTTTAATCCACATGTGCTCTTCAGAACATAATCTAGATTGATGCTCCAGGTAATAGTGAAAGGATTCTGCCTTGCTAGACTCACTGGCCCTGAATTTCTAACCATTTCTTCTTATCTTCCGCCATACCTTTAGCAAGAGATTGGTGGGAATCTACAGATATGGGCCAAATGCTATTTTCAGGTGTTTCACTGGAACGTCTGCCGATCTCCCAGCAAAGATGCAGCAGGCAATCGGCAGAACCCCCTGAAGAAATGTAGGGCCATTGGCATTTTGGCAAGTCATTGGGGCCGAAACTCTAGATGACCCAAAATGTGGCAGGTCAAGGACATCCGTTGATCCTGCCCCAAATCCCC
Source organism: Heterodontus francisci (assembly GCF_036365525.1). Lineage (NCBI taxonomy): Eukaryota > Metazoa > Chordata > Chondrichthyes > Heterodontiformes > Heterodontidae > Heterodontus > Heterodontus francisci. Next base: position 28,456,744 of record NC_090371.1, on the reverse strand, counting down.
AGGAATATTAATTGGGCAGGCATCTGTGCTATTAATGGCTGCTGGGATTCCTGAGCAGCAACTTGTCCATCAGTTAAGGGGCAGACCAGGCCAGTCTTGCCTAGTCCGGGGAAAAAAATATTGCTAAATCCCTTGATCTTGGGTCACTCGTTGATCTGCTGCTATCTAAACAGCAGTTGATCTCTCTGAGCTTACTTACCACTGGCTATATGCTAGGAGAAACTAGTAGAATTTCCTGGAAGTCTTGGCATCCCCACAATCCTGCCCCCAAATGTGGCATCACATTGTGGGAGTGGGGGTGGATGGGGGGGGGTGGGTGTGGTTGGACAAGAAGAAGAAGCACCATCCCACCACCCCAACAGAACCTTGACAGAAAGGGGCAGAAACCCAGTGGAAACACGGTCTGCTGGTTAAATGTGAAACTGCTACAAACGTATTCTAATTCCACATCAGATGTAGAGTGTAATCCAAGTCCTGTAGGCATGTGCAAGTTGGTACTCTCTGAAAAACCACAACAATTTAGGCTGAGAGTCCAGTGCAGTACTGAAGGTGTGCTACACTGTTGGAGGTGTGGTCTTCTGGATTAGATGTTAAAGTGAGACCCTGTCTGCTCTCTCAGGTGGACATAAAAGACCCCTTGGCACTATTTCAAAGAAGAGCAGGAGAATTCTCCCCGGTGAGCTGATTAATATTTATCCCTCTATCTGCATCACAAAAACAGATTATTTGGATTATCATATTGCTGTATATGGGACTTGCTGTGTGCAAATTGATTGTCATGTTTCCTACATTTCCCCCATTTCAAAAATACTTAATTGGCTATAAAGCACTTTGGGCTGTCCTGAGTTCATGAAAAGTGCAATATAAATGCAAGTCTTTCTCGTGTCTTTTCTAGTGTTCTGGCCAGCATTTCTCTCTCAAAAGTACCAGAGAGAAAAAAACAGATTAGCTGCTCGTACATCTGATTTTTCTTTATTCTTTCATGGGATGTGAGCATCACTGGCATTTATTGCACATCCCTAGTTGCTCTTGAGAAGGTGGTGGTGAGCCACCTTCTTGAACTGCTCCAATCCATGTGATACAGGTACACCCACAGTGCTGTTAAGAAGGGAGATCCAGCTTATCACCCAACAACAGTGAAGGGGCAGTGATATAGTTCCAATTCAGGATAGTGTAGGTCTTACAGGGGAAATTGCAGGTGGTGATGTTCCCATGCATGTGCTTACCCTTGTCTTGTAGAGGTTGTGGGTTTGGAAGGTGCTTTTGAAGGAGCCTTGGCGAGTTGCTGCAGTGTATCTTAAAGATGGTACACACTGCTGCCACTGTGCACCGGTGGTGGAGGGAGTGAATGTTAAGATGGTTGATGTTGTGCCAATCAAGCGGGCTGCTTTGTCCTGGACTGTGATGAGCTTCTTGATTGTTGCTGAAGCTTCATTCATCCAGGCAAGTGAAAAGTATTTCATCACACTCCTGACTTGTGCCTTAGAGATGGGGGAAAGGCTTTGGGAAGACAGGAGGCAAGTTACTCGCCACTGAATACCCAGCCTCTGACCTGCTCTTGTAGTCACAGTATTTATATGGCTCATCAAGTTAATTTTCTGGTCAATGGTAACCCCAGGATATTGATGGTGGGGGGGAATTCCACAATGGTAATGTCGTTAAATGTCAAGGGGCTGCGTTTAGATTCTCTCTTGTTGGACATGTTCAATGCCTGGCACTTGTGTGGTACAAATGTTACTTGCCACCTATCGGCCCAAGCCTGAATGTTGTCCAGATCTTGCTGTATTCGGGTATAGACTGCTTCATTATCTGAGGAGTTGGGAATGGAACTGAACACTGTGAAATCATCCCCACTTCTGACCTTATGATGGAGGGAAGGTCATTGATGAAGCAGCTGAAGATGGTTAACCCTAGGACACTACCCTGAGGAACTCAGTGATGCCCTGTGGCTGAGATGATTGGCCTTCAACAACCAGAACCATTTTCCTTTGTGCTAGGTGTGACTCTCGCCAGTGAAGAGTTTTTCCCCCGATTCCCAAAGGCTCCAATTTTGCTAGGGCTCCTTGATGCCATACTCGGTCAAATGCTGCCTTGATGTCAAGGGCAGTTACTCTCACCTCACCTTGGAATTCAATTCTTTTGTCCATGTTTGCACCAAGACTGTAATGAGCTCAGGAGTCAAGTGGCCCTGGTGGAACTCAAACTGAGCATCGGTGTGCAGGTTATTGCTGAGTAAGTGCAGCTTGACAGCACTGTCAACGACAGCTTCCATCACTTTGCTGAAGATTGAGAGTAGACTGATGGGCAGTAATTGATCGGATCGAATTTGTTCTGCTTTTCATGGACAAGGCATACCTGGGCAATTTTCCGCATTGTCGGCTAGATGCCAGTGTTGTCGCTGTACTGGAACAGCTTGGTTAGGAGCTGTTTCTGGAGCAGGTCTCATTACTGAGTTTTCTTTCTTACCAACAGCCACTGCACCCCAAATGTAATTCGTTATGTGAAGCATTTTGAGGCAGTTCAACGACATAATGGAGTGTTATTTCGATATGTGTTTTTGTTTCTTTTTAGAGTATCAATATACTGCAACACTGAACAAAGGACAAAGGATTTATTCTTTGATAACCAGATGACACAGATTTAAGGTACTTAGCAAAAAATATACATCAGGAAAATGAGAATTATTTTCACATTGGGAGTTGTTATGATCTGGAATGCATTGCTTGAAAGGGTGGTGGAAGCAGATTCAATCGTTACTTTCAAAAGGAGATTGGAGAAATACTTGAAAAAGAATAAATTACAGGGCTAAAGAGAAAGACCAGTGGAGTGGTAATAATTGGATAGCTCTTTCATATTGTACAACAGTGACTACACTTCAAAAGTACTTCATTGGCTGTAAAGCACATTGGGCTGTCCTGAGGTCATGAAAGGTGCTATATAAAGGCAAGTTCTTTTTCTTTCAAAGAGCTGGCACAGATATGATGGGAAGAACGGTCTTCTTCTGTGCTGCATGAATGCAGATTCTATGACAAGTTAGCCCCTAAAAGCAAATACAATGAAAGTTGCCCAAGATCTGAGAACACGACTATCAAGGCTGGAATTCAAGTTTATGTACTTCTGTTTAGCAATGACATGTCAGGGAACATTATCCAAGTACATACTCAAGGTGAAAATTAGGGGCAGTGGGCAAGGTTCCTTGCTATAAAAACTTAATATATACTCCATTCTCTGAAGTTGCCAAGCTGCTGACAAAATATGTTTCTAATGCATTACATCTTCCTTGACTTATGGTTGGAGAAAAATACTTGAAGGATTAAAGATTGCAGGGATATAGCAAAAGAGTCAGGAAGTGGGACTAACTGGCTTGCTCTTTGAAGCAGCCAGTGCAGACTCGATGGGCTGAATGGCCTCCTTCTATGCTGTACTATTCTATGATTCTAAGATTCTATATGAGAAATCATCGCAACCTATTTAGCTGGTCTCAAAACATCTTAAACATTATTCTCTACACTGCCACTTGATTGCTTTCTCTACTAAATATCTTTCAAGTTTCCTTGTTAATTTTCTCGGACTGCTCTCGACATAGCCTTTTCCATATATTCATCAGCCTCTGCATAAAGTAGTTAAATCTAAACTGCGCACTTCTTCCTCTTCTCAGCTTGTGGCCTCTCTCTCGCTTGTGACTGTCTCAAGTGTGTAATTAAGGCTTGATTTATCTATGTATCTCTTAGGATTTTGAATGTCACAATAAGACCTCCCCCTGAGACTTCTTTCCTCCATTGTAAACATAGCCACTTTCCATAGCCTCCGCTCGTAGCCTAGTTTTTTTCCAAGTGTATTGAAAAGCTGGGACGTAATTCCTTAGTAGAATGATTAATTCCTTAGTAGAATGGTCTCTAAATGCACCTGGATGAATCACACTGTATCAATTAACAGCAAAGGAGAATACAATCTATAATAACAGAATATTGCTTAGAAATTGAGCATCTCACAATCTGATTCTTGAATAAGATGAAGAAAGGTGGAATTTTTTTAGGTGAAAAGAATACATTAATTTATCATGTGATGCCATTATAGTTCTTTTAAAAGCTTGCCTCTCTACTCCCTGGTTCTCCTTTAACACTGAACGTGTTCAATGTATATTCAATGATACTTCCGAGGGAATACAGACACAGTATAGATACAGTATTATACTGCTATTTATCGATGGGCTCTGGTGGACTGCTCAGTTATCCACTCTGACTGGATTTTAGCACTGAAGGGAGTGAGTGACTTGCCTGAGATAAGGGAGAAGTATTAAGGAGAACATAGTCTATAAAATCTTAGTATCAAAGTAATAGATGGAAGGTTTAAGAAGCTGAAAAGTTGATCAATTTGATCCAAGACTGCTGGTCGAGTTGACTGAGGAGATTGCAAGTCCCCTTAGTGATAGATAACATCCCAGGAGGTAAATAAAAATTAGCTGCCTTTAAAATATGGAGAAGGGATGAAACCTGAAATTACAAACCTGTGAACTTTACTCTGACTGTGGGGCAAGTCTTTGAGAGATTGATGAGGGATCAAATAAAGGCCTACAGGACACAATTTAAAGTTAAGGGTATGCAAAGAAAATAGACCTAGCATGTTTTAAAGAAGGACTGGGTGAAATCCTATTGGGACAGGGTTATCAATATCAGACTTATTGGGAGTACTCTCAGTAAACAGTTAAAATTACATCAGGGTCCTTATGTACATCATAGGGCTCCGATTTGCATGGATTCATGAAGCTCCTGCATAACTCAGGCAGGTGTCTCGACCGCCCATGTGGGCTATTATTGCATCGTGCAGTTTGAGCTTATGGTTTTTAAAATGAGTTTGTCATTTATCTCACTCGTTTAGATTACAAATCTTACTGCAATCATTCCCCCCACCCTGCCCCCACCCCCCCACCTTCCCCTAGTGTCTGTAACTCTTTAGTCTTGGTAATTAAAGAGTGTCACACAGTTACTTGCACAATATATGTGTTTTGCAAGTCAATTTATCTGCACAAATGAGTAGGAATTGCAGTCAGCAATCTCACGAACACTTAGTAATACACTAATAACAAATTTCTCTTAATCTGTTTTAATGGTGTTGGTTGATGGATAAATGTTGCACAGGAAAAGAAGACGAACTCCCTTGTTGTTCTTCAAAATAGCACCAAGAGATCTTTTACATCTACTTGACAGGTCAGATAGGGTGACTACAGTTGACTACACTCCTCACACCCTGCTTCCTGTAAGGATTCCATCCTATTCTCCCAGTTTCCCCATCTCCGATGCATCTGTTCTGATGATGCAACCATCCGCAACAGCACTTCTGACATGTCTTCCTTTTTCCTCATCCGAGGATTCCACCCCCCCCCCCCCCCCCCCCGCCACTGTGATTGATAGGGCCCTCAACCGTGTCTAACCTATTTCCCGTATTTCGGCCCTCGCCCCTTCCCCTCCCTTCCAGAACCCTTTGTCCTCACTTTCCATCCCACCAGCCTCCACATCCAAAGGATCATCCTCCGCCATTTCCGCCACCTCCAACGTAATGCACCACCAAACACATCTTCCCTTCTCCTCCCCTGTCAGCTGTAGACATAGTAAAAACATATAAGAACTTAGTTGAATCAAAGGGGCTAGAGACACAACAATACACAGTGTGTTGAAGCTGGGTAGAAAGGGGACACAGCACACAGATGGCCAAGGAATTGTAGACAGTACAGAAAAACAGGACAAAACAAGAAAGATGCTACCAGACAGGGTCCTTGCACAAACCAGATAAAGGAGCCGCTATGGACACAAGATATGATTAGACTCACAGTAAACAATGAGAGAGTGTAAAGAAACAAGAGATGCTGACAAGGTTCTCACTGAACCAAATGAGGAATTATCATTATGTCATTATACCAGACCCCTATGAGTAAGTAAGAGTAGAGGGTCTTGGAAACAAGATTTAACCCCTGACTGAAATTGGAGATGGCACAAGAACCCCGGGTAAGAATACTTGAGAAGGTACCTCGAGTCAAGGGCTCAGAGAACAGAGACTGATCACCTCGAATCTTGACGGGTAGTATACTGTGCAAGTATGAGAGCTTGTACTTGATACTGTGCAAGTAGCGAGAGCTTGTACTTGATACTGTGCAAGTAGCAAGAGCTTGTACTTGATACTGTGCAAGTAGTGAGAGCTTGTACTTGATACTGTGCAAGTAGCGAGAGCTTGTACTTGATACTGTGCAGGTAGCAAGAGCTTGTACTTGATTTAATGTGTGAATAAAACATTGATATACCTTTCACCAGACCGCTTTCGTGGATTCAGAAGAGTAACTGCAGGTTAGGCACAACACAGCATTCTGAAGGGATCATTTCCTACGCGACATCTTGGTCCATCACCCCCAACACCTCGATCACTTCCTGCGGCACCTTCCCATGCAATCGCAGGAGGTGTAATATCTGCCCTTTTACCTCCTCTCTCCTCACCATCCAAGGCCCCAAACACTCCTTCCAGGTGAAGCAGCAATTTGCTTGTACTTCTTTCAATTTAGTATACTGCATTCGCTGCTCACAGTGCAGTCGTCTCTACATTGGGGAGACTAAACACGGAATGGATGACCGCTTTGCGGAACAGCTTGGCTCAATGCCATTTCAACACACCTCCCTGCTCTCATGCCCACATTTCTGTCCTTGGCCTGCTGCAGTGTTCCAGTGACTATCAACGCAAGCTTGAGGAGAAGCACCTGATCTTTCGATTAGGCACTCTACAGCCTTGCGGACTGAACATTGAGTTCAATAATTTCATAGCGTGACTCTCCTGTTTTTATATCTTTCTTTTTTTTATTATTTTATTTTATTTTTTAACCATCTGCCTGTTTTTCTTGTAGACAGAGCTGCTCATTATTCTGCCATTAACACTCTCTCTCGACTAATGCTTTGTCTTTCACCACAAGAATTAATACGCTCTTTGCCTTTGTCCCATGACAGCTTTGTTATTTAATCTCTCCTGCCCTCTGCCCTATCGCACACCTTCTCTTGTGTTCTCTTCCCCACCAAACCACCCTCCCCCTTCACTTGCTTAAAACCTAATTCTATTCTAACCTTTGCCAGTTCTGATGAAAGGTCACAGACCTGAAACATTAACTCTGCTTCTCTCTCCACAGATGCTGCCAGACCTGCTGAGTATTTCGGTTTCTATTTTAGGTCAGATAGGGCCTTGGTTAAACATCTCATCTAAAAGTCAGCAACTCTGACAGTGCAGCATTCCCTCAATACTGGCACTGGAGTGTCAGCAAAGATGATGCATTTAAGTTCTGGAATACACTGCCTGAGAGTGTGGTGGAGGCAGATTCAATCGTGGCTTTCAAAAGGAAGTTGGATAATTATCTGAAGGGAAAAGATTTTGCAGGGCTGTGGGGAAAGGGCGGGGTGAGTTGGACTAGCTGAATTGCTCTTCCAGAGAGCCAACACAGCTATGAAAGGCCGATTTGCCTCCTTCTGTGCTGTAACCATTCTATGATTCTATGACGTACTGAAGTTTCTGGACTGGGACTTGACCCACAACCTTTTGACTTTAGAGGCAAGTGCTACTCACTCAATCACAGCTGACACCATATATTGAGCATTGGTACAAAACGTTTCTCCACCAACTATTTTTTACAAAGGCACTGAAGCTGTTCAAAATAAATGGGATAAATACATTACTAAAATAGTGAGCAAAGAAAGGGCAAATGATATTCAGTCAATTGTTCATTTTAAGTCTGAGATCAATAAATTTTTGTTAACAAAAGGCACTAAGGGACATGGCCAAAGGCGGGTACATCGAGTTCAGTCACAGATTAGCCATTGAATGACAGAACAGGCTCAAGGGGCTAAATGGCCTCCTCCTCGTCCTCTGTTTCTATATCATAGGGGCTCATTAACATAGTTTTATTGACATTGAGATTTAAGTTAGAGTGTTCTGGAATACATAAACCAGGTGAGCAGTCTCTAAGGCTTTTTGCTTCATGTCTTCCTCTCCCTCCACTAAGTCTTGAATCAATTTGCAATGCAGTCAGAACTATGTCAAGAAATGTCATCCGTTATGACCAGTCCATTTACAAGGTCACAGCAATAAGCCCCTGTTTAATTCACCCCATAAATTATAATGCCTATTAGGTGACTTCAGGAAAGCATCCAGGAACATATTTCTTTCACCTGGGATTGTCTCCAAAAGTAATTTTCAAATGGCTGCGAAATCATTTGCCATTTGAAGATAATGTGAGTTAAAGCTGCTAAAAATTGCACCAAAGTCATTGGAAAGCTTGAATTGGAAAGAACATTGATCAGAATGAAGCAGCTCTTTTCTTTATCACAGTTCAGTGGAGCCTGGAACCTGATACTAAAATCAGCATTCAGCATTTAAATCAGCCAGCATTAAAATCTTCTTATTAAGGTTACAAAGATTAAAAGCTGAAGTAGCACTGCATTTGTGGAAGTAATTCAGGTTTTCAAGATAGGCAATTTATTTGGGTTTTTTTAAGCTCCCTCCCCCACAGTAACGGCAGCCCCCTCCTTACACCCACAATGCCAGCTGCTTGCTCCCCCACAGCGCCAGCTACCCAACCCCCGCACCCACAGCCATCAGCTGCTCAGACCCTAAGCTCTGGAGTTTCCTTCCAAAACCTCTCCACCTCCCTGCCTCTCTTTCCTCTTGAACATGCTTCAAAACCTACCTCAGTGACCAAACATTTTGTCATCTGTCCTAATATCTCCTTAAATAGCTCAGTGTCAAATTTAGTTTGATAATGATCCTGTGCAGTGCCCTAGGATGCTTCTCTATGTTACCAGCACTATATAATTGCAAGTTGATGTTGTGGCTGTTCAGGGGGTATTGGAGTGGGCTTCAGGGGGTGGGGGAAGGGAAATTAGGACTCCTGTGGAGGAGCACCAATGCTCCTCACCAATCCATGCCAGATTCCTCCTGCCTTCGCATGCGCCGTGCTTTAAAACTGCGAGTTGGCAACAACCTAGGTACAGACAGGTTTTGCGGAGCAAATGGCTCACGTCATTAGTTAGATTGCCCCTTAACCCTAATGCTCAAAAAAAATTGCCTACAAAGCTGTTGCAAGTGTGAGCTGAAGAACAAAGGGACTTCACATTCCTCAGGCATTTTTCATGGCACATGCAATGAGAGAAATAGGGCATCTGGAACCTTGGTGAACAATGGGACAAACAGTGCAGCTCCTTAATAAATGGGATTAAAGGAATGAGAAATAAACAGAGGAAGGACTGAGAAGGTGGGTGATTTAGAGACAAAACAGTTACAGAAAGACAAATGTAGAGAGGAAAAGAAAGATTGGATTAAGAGAGAGAAAGGAGGGCTGAATTTTACCGTAAGGTGGGAATCCCGCCGCTGGCACCAAAAACGGGTCTTGAGCCCATGCAGGTGGACGGCAAGACCGCAGGGGCAATTTTACAGGTGGCAGCCAATTAAGAGGCCATGGCCGGAACCAGCTTCCAATTGAGACTCTGCCCTGCCTCTCAGAACTGCCAATCCACCAGTGCCACCAGTAGAGGTGGCTGCTGCTGAGGCTGCAGGAGGAAGGAGAGGACGCCTCCATGTTGAGGCACCCTCAAAGGGCAGGTAAGAAATTTATGCAATATGCTGGGCCAGGTAGGCAGGCCCCAGCGATCGGAAGGGTGAACCCTCCAGCAGCACCATCAGAGCCACAGGGGTGGCCATTGCCACTGGGTGCGCCCCCCCTTCTGTGTGCCATGGAGAGGCCAAAAAGGAAAGCCCCACCCGGGAACACGCTGGGAGGCCACCACGGTCTACCGAGTGGTCTCCCCACATTGCGCGTGGATGTGCCAATGCTGGTAAAATCCTGCCTTCATGCTACAATGGCCATTAATTGGCCACTTAATTGAATTAATTCGCCGCCCACCTCAGGTTGGCGTGCGGCCGCACCGCTGCCATTCCCACTTCTGGGAATATCCCATGGCAGCGGGAAGACATTTTACAAGCCCTCCCATCTCCATCCCATCTCCACAGAACTGATAAAATTCAACCCTTGATATTGTTAAAATCTCCAACAACAATTCTCACCCTGAAGGAATGAGTCTCCACACATCTATTTTTCACTTTCTGGACAAGGGAAGTTGATTGGCAGTCATTAACAATTATCACAAAAGTATACCTACCCTATTAATTATATGATTTAGATTTATGTGGTGAGTTTAAACGGCAATTAGTGTGCAAGTATAGCAACTTCAAAAAGGTGATGGACGAGATGCCATTGTTGTGAAGCTAATGTTGGAGCGACACAAATCAGCCAGAAACTTGCGGTAATTCGCAAGTCATTGGGGTATCTCTTCCTCACTGATTTGCACATTAATAACGGTGTGTGTCATTTGCATGTCGTTATCTTTTCAGCAATTCATTGTGTTTGGAATGTCCCATACTGTGGGTCAGTAGAAGTTCCATCATGGGTGGTCATATACAAAGGGCCTGCTTCCCAGTTGTCTCTCTCTAGCCAACAGGTTAAATAAGAAAGTAACAGGCAGTAACTCAGAAGCTTTGGTAATTATCCCCCTTTACTGCATTTAGCACCATGTGACATTTCAGTTAAGCATGCTTCCCCTTTAGAATACACTTTTGGAAAGATTAAAATGCAATAAAATCCAGAAAACCACAGCTGTGTTTACACAGCCCCAACCTTCCAACAGCAGGCTTGAATCTCTCTCAGATTTATCATTTTAAAAAATGCCGTACAAGTAAAAATCCTGCGGACGTGTGTGCTGAGCCCCGGTTTAATTATTTGCACTAACTCAAGGTTGTTCAATCTGATGAATTGTCAAGTTGTGCTGCTTGTTCTGGAGGATTGCAAACTCAAAGCAGCGCGTTGGAGCTTGGCACTGATCCGCACAGTCATCCATTTATATCACCGCAACCAAACACTTGTAGTATTGCATTTTTCACAAAAAAAATATGCGGGCGTTCGTCAAGAAGTTTGAAATACAAACTACTTTTGAAAGGTTCCTCAGGTTTAACAGCCTGTGTGGACTCTAATAAACGGAGCTAATAACAACTGACAGCCATTTCAGTAAATGGCTGATTTAACAGGCTGGTAATGTTGCTGATGGACTTTTATTGAATATCCAACAATCTGTTGCTCTGCAACGAAGAGTCCAACTTTCTATCCAACAACAGTTTGCATTCATATAGCACCTCTAATGTAGTGAAATGGCGTATGGCAGTTCACAGCAGCGTAAATCACGCAAAGATTGATATCGAGCCAAAAAAGGAGATATTAGGGCAGGTGACTAAATGCTTGCGCTTAAAGGAGGAGGGAGAGGTAGAGATGGGGAAAGGTTTGGGAGGGAATTCCAAAGCCTTGCTACTTTCTGGTACCTAGGAACTCATTAGAGCAGTGTGCGTGGTCATTGTGGCCGGTAACATCCATTACCACACCACGATGCTCCTGGGCATTCCTATAAATCAGTGGATTTGCAGTATCCATGGCAACAAGGGGGAGATGAGACTGCAGCCCAAGGCCTATGTGGCACTCCTCTGAGCATTCAGGAGAGATGCAAAGACTGGCATAATCTGGCAAGGGGATTGGAGGACAAGAATAAGGAAGTCTTGCTACAATTGTATACAGCTTTGGTGAGACCACACCTGGAGTACTTGCAGTTTTGGTCTCCATGTCTGAGGGAGGATATACTTGCCTTGGGGATGGTACAGCAAAGGTTCACTAGATTGGTTCCTGGGATGAGAGGCTTGTCCTATAAGAAGAGGCTGAGTAAATATCCTCTGGGGTTTAGAAGAATGAGAGGTGATCGCATTGAAACATACAAGATTCTGAAGGTGCTGAATAGCATAGACACGGAAAAGTTGATTCCCCTGGCTGGGGATTCTAGAACAGAGGGGGTACAGTTTCAGGATAAACGTTCGATCATTTAGGACTGAGATGAGGAGAAACTTCTTCAATCAAAGTGTTGTGAATCTTAGGATTTCTCTACCCCAGAAGGTTGTGGATATTCCATCGTTGAATATATTTAAGGCTGAAATGGATTAGATTTTTGTTCTCACAGGAAATTGAGTGATTAAGGGGAACAGGCGGGAAGGTGGAGTCGAGGTAGAAGCTCAGCCATGATCGTATTGAATGGCGGAGCAGGCTCGCAGGGTCATATGGTCTACTCCTGCTCCTATTTCTTATGTTCTTATAATGGCCTCTGCTACGAGAGACTACAGTTGCTGATGCTACTGGAGCTGCCATTTATTCTCAGGTTCTCTGCTTGTTTTCAATGCTGTGATGGGAAATTCACATATACAGATTTTGTGGAGGTCCCCACATTAACAGCTATTTGTCTACCCAATAATTCTAACAATTGCTCATGCTTCAAACACATCCCTCATAAAATCACAGAATATACAGTACAGAAGTAGGCCATTGGGCTCATCATGCATGTGCCAGCTATTAGTCTCATTTGCCTGCGATTTCTTCATAACTGCAATTTTTGCCCCTTCAAGTATTTGCCCAATTCCCTTTCGATACTTTTTTTATGATTCGTTCATAGGACGTTGGCGTTTGCTGACTAGACCAGCTTTATTGCCCATTCCTAATTACCCTTGAGAATAAAGGCCTGCTCGGGTCTGAAAAAAAAACCCGACCCGAACCCGACAGAACCACATCGGACCCGAGCCCGACCCGGACCAAGTCCTTCCATTTTTTCACACACCCAACCCAACCCGCGCTGGACCCAACCCGAGCCCAACCTGACCCTACCACCGGAATGTTCACTTTACCTATCTTCCGATTCCAAATCCGTTTTTCACTTTTTCAGTTTGAAATACTTGCTGCAAGTTTATCCAGTGAGCATCTGAGATGCAGAGACCAGAGAGGTCCTGAGTGATTAATTATTATAAAATATACAGTATTTATATAAAAAATATAAAATGATCACTGTCAGGACTCTAGTCTATGCACATACAGTACTGTACTGTACTCTTGGTTACCTCTTAATTCCAGATTTATTAATTGAATTCAAGTTACACTATCTGCCATAGATTCAAACCCTTGTCTCCAGAACATTAGCCTGGGTCTCTGGATTACTAGCCCAGTGACATTACCACTGCGTCACCACCTGCCCTTACTATTGTATCTACTTCCAACACCCTTTCAGGCAGTGCATTACAAATCACAACAACTCGCTACATAAAGAAAATTCTCCTATTTTGCTTCTGCTTATTTTGCCAAATACCCCAGAAATGACGACACCGGACCTCCTCGGCTGTGGAAGGAAGTGGTTTCCCCCTCTGGCCCCTTCCTATATGTTACTGTTGAGAAACATAATTGAAGCAGCGAGCTTGATAATACAAGGCATTGTGAACGTAGAAAAAAAGGCAAAATCAATCAAAAAGACATAGACACCAAGGGTTGGATTTTATTAGAGTCATAGAGAGATACAGCACTGAAACAGGCCCTTTGGCTCACTGAGTCTGTGCTGACCATCAACCACCCATTTATACTAATCTGACATTAATCCCACATTCTCTACCACATCCCCACCTTCCCTCAATTCTCCTACCACCTACCTACACTGGGGGCAATTTACAATGACCAATTTACCTATCAACCTGCAAGTCTTTGGCTGTGGGAGGAAACCGGAGCACCTGGCAGAAACCCACACAGTCACAGGGAGAACTTGCAAACTCCACACAGGCAGTACCCAGAACTGAACCCGGGTTGCTGGAGCTGTGAGGCTGCGGTGCTAACCACTGCACCACTGTGCCATCCTTTTTTTTTAATGTTTGCTTTACTTAATAAAATCTAAAAGAAATAAAATAAAATAAAAAGCACCTATATTTCAAAGTTACACTGATGTAAGATTTTTCCCATTTAAACTCTATATTTTACTAATGTCTGGTGTCTACTTTGTTTCATTAACAATGAAGAACACTACAACCTCTTACCTAGACTCCGTTAAAAAGTGAGTTTTTTGGCAGAGGGCCACAGAACACGACACCGTAATGCCAGTTTCCAATTTTCTCAGAGGCGGCGAAGTTGCCTGGCAGCACCTCCACCACAACGCAACGAAATAGTAATTTAAATCTGTTACATACTGTTTTGCATGAATTTGTATCTAATTCGCCGCGATCCTACCAGGCGTTGCAATCTTATACAGATGTGCGGCACTCACCTGCCTTCACTATCCCGTCTTTGAAAAGCTGGTGCCACCGAAGCAAGAGTCATCGCTGCCTGTAAAGATTAGGTAAGTTATCCGTTGTTATCGTGTGTAATTCTTTTTTCACATCGGACATTGCCACTGAGCTCAATCTGCAGATGTGAGGGAAGGAGGGAACTCTGTAAGTGAATACTGTTTGGGGGGGGAAGGAGGGAATTCTGTAAGTGGATACTATTGGGGGGAAGGAGGGAACTCTGTAAGTGGATACAGTTGGGGGGGGAAGGAGGGAATTCTGTAAGTGGATACTATTGTGGGGAAGGATGGAACTCTGCAAGTGGACACTGTTGGGAGGGGAAGGAGGGAATTCTGTAAGTGGGTACTGTTGGGGGGGGGAGGAGGGAATTCTGCAAGTGGATACTATTGTGGGGGGGAAGGAGGGAATTCTGTAAGTGGATACTGGTGGGGGGGAAGGAGGGAATTCTGTAAGTGGATACTGCTGTGGGGGGAAGGGGAGAATTCTGTAAGTGGATCCTGTTGGAGGGAAAGAGCGGACTCTGCAAGTGGACATTGTTGGGGGAAAGGAGGGAACTCTGCAAGTGGACACTGTTGGGGGGAAAAGGGAACTCTGCAAGTGGACACTGTTGGGGGGAAGGAGGGGACTCTGCAAGTGGACACTGTTGGGGGAAAGGAGGGGACTCTGCAAGTGGACACTGTTGGGGGGAAGGAGGGGACTCTGCAAGTGGACACTTTTGGGGGGGAAGGAGGGGACTCTGCAAGTGGACACTGTTGGGGGGAAGGAGGGGACTCTGCATGTGGACACTGTTGGGGGGGGAAGGAGGGAATTCTGTAAGTGGATACTATTGTGGGGGAGAAGGAGGGAACTCTGTAAGTGGATACTATTGTGGGGGGGAAGGAGGGGCCTCTGCAAGTGGACAATGTTTGGGGGGGGAAGGAGGGAATTCTGTAAGTGGATACTATTGTGGGGGGGAAGGAGGGGCCTCTGCAAGTGGACACTGTTGGGGGGAAGGAGGGGACTCTGCAAGTGGACACTGTTGGGGGGAAGGAGGGGACTCTGCATGTGGACACTGTTGGGGGGAAGGAGGGGACTCTGCATGTGGACACTGTTGGGGGGAAGGAGGGGACTCTGCAAGTGGACACTGTTGGGGGAAAGGAGGGGACTCTGCAAGTGGACACTGTTGGGGGGAAGGAGGGGACTCTGCAAGTGGATACTGTTGGGGGGGAAGGAGGGAACTCTGCAAGTGGATACTGTTGGAGGTAAGGAAGGAACTTTGCATGTGGATACTGTTGGGGGGAAGGAGGGAACTCTGTAAGTGGATACTGTTGGAGGGAAGGAGGGAACTCTGTAAGTGGATACTGTTGGAGGGAAGGAGGGAACTCTGCAAGAGGATACTATTGGGGGGAAGGAGGGAACTTTGCAAGTGGATACTGTCGGAGGGAAGGAGGGAACTCTGTCAGTGGATACTGTTGGGGGGGAAGGAGAGAACTTTGCAAGTGGATATTGTTGTTGGGGGGAGGAGAAAACTCTGCAAGTGGATACTGTTGGGGGGGAAGGAGGGAACTTTGCAAGTGGATATTGTTGTGGGGGAGATGAGGGAACTCTGCAAGTGGATACTGTTGGGGGGAAGGAGGGAACTCTGTAAGTGGATACTGTTGGGGGGGAAGGAGGGAACTTTGCAAGTGGATATTGTTGTGGGGGGGAGGAGGGAACTCTGCAAGTGGATACTATTGGGGGGAAGGAGGGAACTCTGTAAGTGGATACTGTTGGGGGGCAAGGAGGGAACTTTGCAATCCAACATCAGGAGACTCCGTTAATGGTGTTGCCAATGCTGCCCCTGCCACGTAATTAAGGGGGAACAGCCACTATCATTATGATAAATGGCCGCCCGCCACGACTGCTAACTTCACAGGCGGGACCGTCGCCATTTTGAACTGCCAATGGATAATAAAATCCAGCCCCAAATGTGCATATTGTTACGACCGAGGCAGGAGGAGTTCACTGTTTATTTTAGTCCCACTCCTCCATAGGTCACAACATATATTTAAATTTTCCCACTAACCGATACGGTTAAGCATAGACTCTATATTTCCCAGAATAAAGCCCACCAACTAGGTTTCTTTAATAAACAACAAAATTATCAGTTTATTCTAAAACAAGTCTTAACCAGTAATGAAATAAAGCATAAACACACACATTGAAATATAAAAGCTCCTTTTTTAACACACACACACACGTTAACCAGAAAAAAAGGGATTTTTATTTTAAAGCCGTGTTACAAAAAAAGACCAAAAATAAAACACTTAGGCTGAATACTTGCTCATTCTAGAAGAAAAAAAAGATGTGGAAAGATATCCTTTGTTTTGGTTTGGCGTCCCAAATGCATATAGACGGCTGTCACTGGGATCTTCCTAGAACAGTTCTTTCCGGGCGATGTTGAAGATCAGTTTGGGCAGGCTTTCCAAGAAATGCAGCTACAGAGGCTTCAGATAGGCCATACAGCAGAAATGCAGCAACAGAGGTTTCAGTTACCACATATTTGATACGCAGGTTTTCTTCAAATACAGGAGGAAAGAGGAGACTGACACACTGGACACGCAGGGTTTCTTTAAGGGAGAGAAAGAGATGAGCTGGGTTTCCTTGGCAGGCAAAAACCAACTGTCTTCCAAGCAGTTTACACTCCAACTGTCTTTTTAAAACCATTTTCCACCAACTCACTGTCCAAAACAAAACCATATACAATGTCACAAGAGACAAACCTCCTGACCTCTATAAATCTTGACCTGTCACTTCTCAGCAAACATCTTTCTCCAAGTCAAAAACATCTCCTGATGGGTAATTATCGGCAGACAGGTATCTTCCAGTAATTGTTTGTTTTCAAACTCAGTCCAAAAACCTTCTGGTGACCTCCCTTAAAAAAAAACACAAAGTTCAGCATCTCTTCAAGTTTCCAGATGAATCAATGTCCATAATTCAACTATAAATCCTTAAAAATATATTTTACAAAAAATGGAAGCACTCTTGTAACAATAAGAAAAGTCTGAAGATTGTAGGATGGCAGAAAAACTGAGCTTTGAGCTTCTCGATGGTCCCAATGGTCCCTTATCGGGAAGAGCAAAACTAAAGGCCATTAATGTAAGATAGCCACCAAGAAATCAAATTGGGAATTCTGACGAAACATCTTTACCCAAAGAGTGTTGAGAATGCGGAACTTGTGGCCATAGGGTGTAGTTGAGGCAGATAATACAATTGCATTTATGGGGAATCTTGATAAGCACATGAGGGCGAAAGGAATAAAGGGTTATGCTGATAAAGTTAGATGAGGAAGGATAGAAGGAGGTTCGAGTGGAGTATAAACACTGGCATGGAGTGGTTGGACAGAATGGCCTGTTTCTGTGCTGTATATTCTATATAATTCTATGTGGCTCTCCAGGTGGAACTTCCAGTTAGCTGAGATCACGTCCGAATGTTTATTGCACTTGTACAAACAACATCTCTGTGCACTTTTGGTTTTACATTTAAATTAATCTATTTACTAAAAACAGACACCTGGATATATAGGTATTGCTGTCTGTGAATGATAAAGCCTTAAGGAAGATCATTCCGGGACATAATAATTGCTAAGCATTTGCTTCCCAGCTTGTTTTATATGAGAGTAGCTCTAATGATAAGGTGATGGGTTTGTCAGCAGGAAGCTATCATTATCCATTACAGGATTAAACAAGGAAAGTATCTGAGGTCTACAAGTGTTGATGAGTAATCCATTAGCCCCAGTTGATATCAGGTCATTGTTATAGAAGATTGATATTCTGTTACATTGTGCACTGCGTGATAAATCAGCTTTATAATATAGCCAGGTATCTGTAGGCAGGGCAGGGAGATTTGGATAGAAATATATCAAGCTGAGAATGTTGGAATCTGGCTCGAGCCCAGTTGACAAAAATGAAAGGGCTCATCCAAAGTTTCTGAGTCCGCAACAGCAGCAAGTGACCTCCCCGTTACATAGCACGTAATGTTCTGCGAGCTGCTGCTTGAGACCAGTTGAGCCTTTGTCTTTGTCAAACAGTTTGAATATACAAGAGCCAAGTCCTATTCCTTCGATGGCAATTTTGGAGCACATTGTTCACTTTTTAAAAGAAAGGTCCATTTTTTAAAAAGACAAAGTCAGTTTTTGTCCATAATTTGTCTTTGTCGCTCTTCTTGTGCGTGCCAGTGTCATTAATTTAAATTCCAGACATTTCTGAAATGAATTTTTAAATTCCACCAGCTGTCATGGTGGGATTTGAACCCATATCCCCAGGGCATTAGCCTGGGCCTCTGGATGACTAGTGCAGTGACATCATCACTACACCACCGTCTTCCCCTTTATTACGATATGAACAGAAGAATTAGGAGCAGGAGTAGGCCACTCGGTCCCTCAAGCCTGCTCTACAATTCAATAAGATCATGGCTGATCTGATTATAACATCGACTCCACATTCCCGCCTACCCTCGATAACCTTTCATCTCCTTGCTTATCAAGAATCTATCTACCTCTGCATTAAAAATATTTAAAGACTCTGCTTCCACCGCCTTTTGAGGAAGAGAGTTCCAAATACTCAAAGAAAACAATTCTCCTCATCTCTATCTTAAATAGGCGACCCCTTATTTTTAAACAGTGATCCCTAGTTCCAGATTCTCCCACAAGGGAAACATCCTTT
Organism: Heterodontus francisci; assembly: GCF_036365525.1. NCBI lineage: Eukaryota > Metazoa > Chordata > Chondrichthyes > Heterodontiformes > Heterodontidae > Heterodontus > Heterodontus francisci. The sequence continues at coordinate 28,437,860 of NC_090371.1, read as the reverse complement.
CCACATCCACCCTGTCAAGACCCCTCAAGACCTTATATGTTTCAATCAAGGCGCCTCTGACTCTCATAAACTCCAGCGGATACAAGCCTAGCTTGTCCAACCTTTCCTCATAAGACAACCCGCCCATTCCAGGTATTAATCTAGTAAACCTTCTCTCAACTGCTTCCAACACATTTACATTCTTCCTTAAATAAGGAGACCAGGACTGTACACAGTACTCCAGATGTGGTCTCACCAATGCCCTGTATAACTGAAGCATTACCTTCCTACTTTTGTATTCAATTCCCCTTGCAATAAACTATAACATTCTATTAGCTTTCCTAATTACTTGCTGAACCTGCATACTCACCTTTTGTGACTCATGCACTAGGATACCCAGATCCCTCTGCATCTCAGAGCTTTGCAATCTCTCATCATTTAGATAATATGCTTCTTTTTTATTCTTCCTGCCAAAATAGACAATTTCACATTTTTCCACATTATACTCCAATTGCCAGATCTTTGCCCACTCACTTAACGTATCAATATCCCTTTGTAGCCTCCTTATGACCTGTTCACAACTTACTTTCCTACCTATCTTTGTGTCATCAGCAAATTTAGCAACCATACCTTCGGTCTCTTCATCCAAGTCATTTATATAAATTGTTAAAAGTTGAGGCCCTAGCACTGATTCCTGCAGCACACCACATCTTGCCAACCAGAAAATGACCCATTTATGTCTACTCTCTATTTCCTATTAGCTAGTCAATCGTTTATTCATGCCAATATGTTACCCTGTACACCATGAGCTTTTATTTTCCAGCAATAACCTTTGATGTGGCACCTTATCGAATGCCTTCTGTACAGTACAGTACATCCACCAGTTACCCTTTAGCCACAGCACATGTTACTTCTTCAAAGAACTCCAATAAATTGGTTAAACATGATTTCCTTTTCACAAAACCATGTTGACTCGGCCTGATTACCTTTAATTTTTTTAAGTGCCCTGCTATAACTTCTTTAATAATAGCTTCTAACATTTTCCCTAAGACAGATGTTAAGCTGACAGGCCTGTAGTTTCCTGCTTTCTGTCTCCCTCCCTTTTTGAATAAAGGAGCTATATTGGCTATTTCCCAATCTAATGGAACCTTCCCCGAATCTAGGGAATTTTGGAAAATTAAAACCAACGCATCAACTATCTCACTAGCCACTTCTTTTAAGACCCTAGGATGAAGTCCATCAGGACCCGGGGACTTGTCAGCCCGCAGCTCCAAGAAATGGCTCAGTACCACTTCCTTGGTGACTGTAATTTTCTTGAGGTCCTCCCTCCCTCCCATTTCCTGATTTACAGCTATTTCTGGGATGTTACTTGTATCCTCCATAGTGGGGACCAATGCAAAATACCTGTTCAGTTCATCTGCCATCTCCTTATTTTTCTTTATTAATTCCCCAGACTCATTTTCTATAGGACCAACGCTCACTTTGTTAATTTTTTTCCTTTTTGAATATCTATAGAAACTCTTACTATCTGTTTCTATATTTCTAGCCAGCTTTCTTTCGAACTCTAGTTTTTCCCTCCTTATCAATCTTTTGTCATTCTTTGCTGTTCTTTATATTCTATCCAATCTTCTAACGTGCCATCCATCTTTGCTCAGTTTTATTCTTTTTCTTTAAGTTTGATACTATTGTCATGCAGATCCCCACCTGCCAAGAATGAGGCACATTAATTTTGTCATATGAACATTGATTTGAAAACTGTTGCTGAAGTGAAGAAAGGACTTGTCTAAAAAAAAGAAATCACCAGGCCCTTGGCTGGAAAGACATTTGCAGATGAACAGACAGTGCTTGTGGAGGCAAAGGGGTTACTTCCTTTATCCAATTTCACCCATAATGGACTTTGAGCACCAGACAGTGAAGGTGAGGGAGCTCAAATTTCAGGATGACTGCTGGGATGGCCAAATCCACAAACAGACATGTTCAGACCAGCTGGTCATGTGATTAGCCTGCTTGGCAACCTGGTTTTTCTCAATTGTGCAAAGAGTTTTGAACAGAGAGACTGCTGTATGCTCCTGAACTGAAGAAGACCTCCCCTCTCTGGCTCTCCCTCTCTTTCTCTCAGAACAGCAAATCCACTGAAGACACATGAACCCCAAGAGAGAAAGGTATCCTACAGCAAACAAGGTTTAAGAAGAATACTGGGCCCCAACGAACAGCAAGATCTACCTACAATCAAGGACTCTACAGTGAGCTTGAAGAACCGTAACAAAAACCCTCTTCAGAGATGGCCTCAAACTTTTCCACTTTATTTTTTTCTGCTCTTTTCTTTCTCTATCTGCACGTGTTTATCACATACAGATGCTTGCATGGGCGTGTTGTGTATCCATAGGCGTTAACTGAATTAGAGTTCAAGTTTAAGTTTAATAAATTTCAACCTTCTTTAAACCTAAGAAAACCTGTTTGTGCTGGTTTCTTTGCTTTATAATTGGAAGTTAGTGAACAAGGATTCACCAAGGGGGAGTTGAAAACATGGTGTGTTTAAAATTAAACCCTGTTACAGTAAGACCAGGTGAAGGCTGAGAGGGAACCCTCACCTGGTCGTAACACTATCTTTAACTTTTTTCATTAACCACGGATAGTGGGAATTTTTCTTGGAATGTAGCTATTCTGTGTATTCTGAAATATCCCCTTAAATGTCTGCCACTGCATCTCTATTGACCTATCCCTTAACCTAATGTGCCAGTTCACTTACACTAGCCTATGCTTTCATGCCCTCATAATTGCCCTAATTTGAGTTTAAAATACTAGTCTTGGACCCATTCTTTTTTCCCTCTAACTAAATATAAAATTCAATCATATTATGATCCCTGCTACCTAGGGGCGCCTTCACTGTGATGTTATCAATTAATCCTATCTCATTGCACAATACCAGCTCTAGTATAGCCTGCTCTCTGGTTGGCTTCAGAATGTGCTGTTCTAAGAAACTATCCCGAAAACATTCTATGACCTCCTCGTCGAAGCTACCTTTGCCCATCTGATTTTTCCAGTTTATATGTGCATTAAAATCCCCCATGATTATCATCATACCTTTCTGACAAGCTCTCATTATTTCTTCCTTTATACTACTACATTACTGTGTAGTTACTGTTATTGGGCCTGTACACCACTCCTACAAATGACTTGTTGCCTTTTTCATTTCTCATCTCCACTCAAACTGTCCTTCCTAAATGCCATGTACCCTTCAATATTCAGGTACCAGCCATTAATATGTAATGGCTATCAGGTCATACTTATTTATTTCTATTTGCACTACCACTTCATCTGTTTTGTTTTGAATGCTACATGCATTCAGATACAGAGCCTTTAGTTTTGTCATTTTATTATTTTTGTAACCTCTAGCCTTGACTACTGATTTACTGTTAGATTTGTACTCGCTATCCCTTCCTGTCACAGTCTATCATTTCCCATATTAATACTTTCTCTCTCGCCTTGTCTCTACTCTTTGACTTAACACATCTTCCTGAATTTGATCCCTTGCCCCATTATTTAGTTTAAAACCCTCTCTACTTCCCTAGTTATGCAGCTCACTAGAACACTGACCTCAGCAAGGTTCAGATGTAGACCATCCCAACGATGCAGCCCCCACTTTACCAAGTGCTGGTGCCACGAATTGGAACCCACTTCTACCACACCAGTCTTTGAGCCATGCATTCAATTTTCTAATCTTATTTTCCCTGTGCCAATTTGCACATGGCTCAGGTAATAATCCAGAGATTACCTTTGAGGTTCTTCTTCTTAATTTGGTGCCTAGCTCCTCTTACTATGCAGAACCTCCTTCCTTGTCCTGCCTATGCCATTGGTACCTACATGCTCCATGACGTCTGGATCCTCTCCCTCCCACTGTAAGTTCCTTTCCAGGCCCAATAACAGTAACCTGAGCAGATGTCCCAAACCCTTGCATCAGGCAGGCAACACACCCTTATGGACTCTCGCTCTTTGCTGCAGACAACAGTGTCAATCCCCCTCACTATACTGTCCCCTATGACCACTACATTCCTTTTTGCTCCCCCAACTTGAATGGCTTCCTGAACCACGGTACCATGGTCAGTTGGCTCATCCACCCTGCAGACCTCAATCTCATCCAAACAAGCTGAAAGAACCTCAAACCTGTTGGACAATTGCAAAGGCTGAGGCTCCTGCACGCCTGCCCTCTCGGTCCCCTTACCTGCCTCAGCTGCAGCCACACTCTCCTGTCCCTGACCACTGACCAAATCAGAAGACCCTATCCTAAGGGTCTGCCCTATCCTCTGACTCTCTCCAGGTAACCTTCCCCCTTCCTGATATGTCACAGTGTCTGCAGACTGGTCTCCAGTTCAATGACCCTTAGCCGAAGCTCCTTGAGCCGCAAACACTACAGACGTGTTTGCCCTGGATCACACTGGCATCCAGGAGCTCCCACATGCTGCAGCTGTGACACATCACCTGACCTGCCATCCTTAATGTGTTTTAATTAACTACTTAATTATTTTATTCTATTGTTTATTTTCCTTTTTTATATATTTTATTCACCTTACCACCAGTTCCTGTGCTATTTTAAACCTTAGGAATAGAATAGACCTTAACCACTACCAGATACTCACCAAACAGCTCGTTTCTTCCCCGAACTCCCAGCACTCTGTTCAAGTCACACTCTAAATCCTGTCCTCTCCCGCTGCTTCTCTCCGAATCTTCGAGCTGTTGGCGCATTTTTAAAATCCTCTCCTTGCCCGCTGATACTCTCCAAGTCACCAGGTGTTGGTGCACTTTATAAATCCTCTCCACTTCCACTGCTTCCCTCTGAATCTTTGAGCTTTTAGCACACTTTTTAAATCCTCTCCTCTCCCACTGCTTGTCTCCAAATCTCCAAGCTTTTGCCATGCTTTTTAAATCCTCTCCACTCCTGGTACATCTCTCCCTCTCGCTGCCTCTGTGCTGATTTTATCCCCGCTGCTGCTCTCGCTCTTTCCCACCATTCGCCAACCTGTGGTAAGCGTACCATGCTTGGGAATGTAGTATCAGGGTCTGAAAGGGTTAATGTGAAACAGTGTAAAGAATACCTCCCAACATGATGTAAGAGATCACATGTGAGAGAGACTTGAAGAAAGATGCAGTGTGGCTTCAGAGGTGTCACGCAGACTGGTGTGAAGCTGTACATAGTTATAACGTAATAAAGAGTTATATTTAAAGTACAGAAGACTCAGGAATCTCTCTAAGCAGACTAACTAAATATAATAAGGTGGCAGCAGACAAAGCAAACATACAACAGGGAGGAATAGGTGACTTTTGACCTATGGTTCCTAAAATTGTCATGTCTGGAGCTGTTGTAGACTAATTCATAGCAATTTATTGTTATGATTAGTCAATAACGCCATTATCAGTGTATCATGTGATGATCAAGATGGTAGAAGGTTAATGAGATGGATGTTGGTCTTTTCGCATCTAGCAATTCCGATGTTCCTATGTTCCACTTGTATTTCAGTGGGAAATGATTGTTTAGTGTTCAATAGTGGGGATATGATGAAAAAGGAGAAAGGAGTAGTCAGGTTGCCTCAGTCAGGTAAAAGTTCTGCCTTGAGCAGCAGGGCTAATGATGGCATCAGGGTTGTATCAGACAGAACACAGTGCTACAAAATTAAGAGGGAGGTCGATTTTAGTTAGCGGAGAGGAAGTTCAGGAAATGAATTGACCGATATCGTCAAGTAGCAAAACCTAATGCAAACATCAATAAAAGGCAGGAGGTCAGAGAGAGGGATCCAGGAGGATAGGAAACACAGAAAAGAGAAGGAGGGATCAGATTCACAGGGGAAAGAGGAGCATTCTATAATAAAGGAGGCTGTGGAAAAAGAGTTCAGCATCATGTCAAACCATTGAGGCATGATGGAATGAAGATTAAGCCTTTTCTGAGGATGGACCATATTATTAAAACCATTGCTGATAGAAACATGAAATCTTACAGCACAGTAGGAGACCAATCGACCAGTCCTGCCTGTGCTGGCTCTTTGAAAGAGCTGTCCAATTTAATCCAATGCCCCAGCTTTTTTTCCATAACCCTGCAATTAGCTCTTTTCAACTAAATGTCCAATTGGCTTTTGAAAGTTACTATTGAATCTGATTCAGATAGTGGAATCATCTTAACAACCCTCCATGTTAAAAAAAAGTTCTCCTCATTTCCCCTCTAGTTCTTTTACCCATATTTTACAATAAATTATGGATTATGACCTCTGGCTTCCCACCCACGTGCCAGAGGAAAAAGTTTCCCCTGACTTTCTCTATCAAAATCCCTCATAATTTTGAATGCCTCTATTAGGCTTCCCCATAACCTCTCTGCTGTATGGGGAACCATCCCAGCTTCTCCAATTCTCCATAGAACAGAAGTCCCTCATCACTGGTATCCTCCTCTGCACTCCCTCTAAGACCTTGACATCCTTCCTAAAGTGTGGTGCCAGAATTGGACACAATACTCCAGCTGAAGCCTAACCAGTGATTTGTAAAAGTTAAGCATCACTTTCTTACTTTTGTATTCACTGCCCCTATTTAAAAGGCCAGGAATCCCATATACTTCCTTAGCCACCTTATCAACTCGCCCAGCTCCCTTCAAAGACTTGTGAGTATTCACGCCAGGGCTCTCTGCTCTTGCAACTCCTCAAACTAGTACCATTTAGATTATACTGCTGCCTCCCTATGTTGTTCCTCCTAAAAGAGCCAAGCTATATTATTGGCTGGAAAATCTAACCTTTCAGAATACACGATAGGAACAAATGTTTACAATATTAGTGGGCAATTATAAAGTATGGTAACAGAGTTGTTATGTTAGTGTATAGTAAGCCAAAGACACAAGTTCAAATCCTACCACAGTATCTGGGAAATTTAAATTTAATACAATAAATCTAGAATAAAAAGCTCGTATCAGTAATAGTGAACATGAAACGACCAGATTGTCATAACAACCCATCTAGTTCTTTAAGGAAGGAAATCTGCTGTCCTTACACAGTCAAGCCTATATGTGACTCCAGACAACTGTTGGAGTTTTTTGTGGATGTTACTAACAGAATTGATAAAGGGGAGTTGGTGGATGTAGTATACTTGGATTTTCAGAAGGCTTTTGATAAAGTCCCCCACAGGAGATTGGTTAGCAGAATTCTGATGGTGGAGTCCATATATTTAGAGGTAGCCAGTTCAAGGAAGATGTCAAGAAGCACTTCTTCACACAAAGGGTAGTGGAAATTTGGAACTCTCTCTTCCAAAAAGCTGTTGAGACTAGGTGTCAATTGAAAATGTCCACAATTAGATTGGTAGAATTTTGTTAGTTAGGGGATGAGGGAATATGAAACCAAGGCGAGTAAATGGACTTGAAATATAGATTAGCCATGGTCTAAATGAATGGTGGAGAACACTTAAGAGGCTGAATGGTTTACTGCTGTTCCTATGCACCTACATAACAATGGTCACTGCACTTCAAAGTCACTCATTGTACATCAAGCACTTTGAGACACTTCTGAGAGTTGCAATAAGGTGCTATGAAAATGCAAGTCTATTTCTCTTTTTTTACTTTAAATATTCTTGATTCTGTCCACGGATGAAAATGTTGCAGAATGTTCCATATCCATGTCTTGGTCACTTCCAGACTCAAATATTCCAATGGTCTCTTGGTAATCCTCTCGTCTTCGGCCCTCTGTAAACTTCAACTCATCCAAAACCCTACTCTCCGTATCCTACCCTGCAGCAGGTCTCGCTTGCTCATCTTCCCACTGACCAACATTGGCTCCAAAGGTCCCAATCCCTCAAATTTTTAATTCTCGTGTTTCAATCCCTCCATGTCCTCACTCTTCCTATTTCAGTAAATACCTGGGAAAGTGTGAAGTCATTCACTTCAGACACAAGCAATTGGCTGCCCACCGTGGAACAGCCAGGGTTTGATGGAGGGTTGAGGCGGGTTCTCCCCTCACCTTCCGTCCTGCCCCGGGACCCCCGTCACCAGAATAAAATCCGGCCCACTATCATATGCCTCCCTTCAGACACAATAATAACTGAAGAATAAGCTGACTTCCAGATTATTCCAGTCGAAGAAAAGATTTGCAAAATTGCTGCATTCTTGAAATGTTGAAGATTTTGGGTGCTCTGTAATAAATATGTATTTTATGCCTTAGTTTAGTTTTAGGTTTTTTTCCTATTTTGATAGACAATGGAGTCAAGGATTATAGGGAGCAGACAGGAAAGCAGAGCTGAGACCACAATCAAATCAGCCATGGTCTTATTGAATGGCAGAGCAGGCTTGAAGGGCCAAATGGCCTACTCCTGATCCTAAGTCCTATGTTCCTATGTTCCTTAAGAACAGTGAAGCATTTCAGATCCTCTCACTGCACCAAGTAAGGGACATACAGCATGCATATTTATCTGAAGTTTTACTATTTTAAGCAGAGTTAGGAAGATTTGAGTATCCACCAAAGCATAATTGTACGTAATGACATATAAGAACAGTCAAGGATTAGAGGAACATTGTTCCTTTTATTAAAACTTAGCCCTTTGACTAAGTTTTTGGTCCACCTTGCAATCCAGTCTGGCCTTCATAAGCCTCCATTCCTTGTGGATTTTTAACACCCTGGGAAATGATTCTAAACAAGGACTCACTTATCTTCAACACATGTGTTGGGGAAGACAGTGATTCATGGCCAACGTTGTCATAGGTGGACAAGATCAACGATAATGGACAACGCCTTCTTTAGCTTTGTGCCCTGAGTGAACTCTGCATTACCAACACCTTCTTCCAGGGCAGACACCACCACAAGGTATCATGGCATCACCCAAGATCTGGACATTGGCACTAACTAGACCTGACTTCCAGATTATTCCAGTCGAAGAAAAGATTTGCAAAATTGCTGCATTCTTGAAATGTTGAATATTTTGCGTGCACTGTAATAACTAACATGAGAATGCACGATTTGCCCAGTGTTCTTCACACCTGCATCTACCATAGTGCCAATTGCGACACCAACCACTCTCTCAGCAGCAGAGTGAAGGTGCACCTCCAAGTGTTCCACAGCTCCAAACACGAAGGCGCACCATGCATCAACATCCCTTGCACAAGCAATGATGCCAAATACCAGCACCAGCATGTCACACTTGCTAGAATGCATGCTACCCACCAAAGTCTTACCAGGAAGCACCGACGCTGGCATCGATGAAGCTTGGAAGTCACTAAGCTCAAGCGTCTATGAAGCATCATTTGGTAAAGGCAGAACCTCACCAGGGACTGGTTTGAGACATACTCAGCTGAGATGATATCTGTCATTGATGCGAAAAACAAAGCAGACATGATGCACAACATAAACCCAACAGCTAAGACACTGCACAACCTGAAAGTAGCCAAGACAGCCATGCAAAAGACAGGGAGATACTACGCAAACAAACACTGGATTAAGTTATGTCAAGAAATCCAAACTGCATGGGGCAAAGGAAATCTATGAGCTATGTACAAAGGGATCAGAGGGCACTTGGCCCTGCCATCACCAAAGTTGCTCTCCTGAAGTCAGCAGATGGTGAAGTACTCACCAACAGAAGTAAACAGATGTCCCACTGGGCTGAACACTACTGTCAGAGTTCTGATGAAAGGTCATAGACCTGAAACGTTAACTTTGTTTCTATCTCCACAGATGCTGCCAGACCTGCTGAGTATTTCCAGCACTTTCTGTTTTTATTTACTACTGTGACTGTACTCCTGTGAGTCGGACATTTTCTAGGCCGCACTTGATGCTCTCCGTTAGACGAAGAACGCTCATCACTGGAACTTGGAAGGCCACAGACCGCCTAGTGAACAGAAGGGCACCCAGCAAGGATGGAATCCCAGCTGAACTGCACAAGCATGGAAAGTCCTATCTATTGCTGCACCTTTATGACCTTCTTCTCTGCTCTGTTCCACAGGAGATACCAAAATCATCAAGCTATACAAAAACAAAGGTGACAAAGGAGACTGCAACAAATACAGGAGCATCTCACTCCTTAGCATCACGGGGAAGGCCTTTGCGAGGCTCATACTTAAAAGACTCCATTTACTTGCAGACCGAGTGTACCCAGAAGCATAGTGCAGTTTCCGTGCCAACTGATCTACTGTGGACGTGATCTTCTCCATTTTCCAGATACAAGAGAAGTGTAGGGAACAGAGTATACCCCTTTACCTTATTTTTGTAGATCTCACTAAGGCATTCAACACCATCAGGTGAGCAGGGCTCTACAAGATTTTGGGAAAAATTGGCTGTCCACCGAAGCTCTTCAGTCTCATCTGCTCCTTCCATGATGACATGCACTGCACTGTACAGTTTGATGGCTACACTTCCAATAGTTTTGGAGTGAAGAATGGAGCGAAACAAGGTTGTGTCTAGCCCCCACTCTGTTTGGCATCTCCTTCTCCATGCTCCTGACCTTTGTCTTCCCTGCAGATATTGAAAGAGTCTACTTGCACACTAGGTCAGATGGCATGCTCTACAATCTATCAAGGCTGAAAGCAAAGACAAAAACACATCGCATCCTGATCAGAGAACTCCTCTACGCTGATGATACTGCATGAGTCGCTCACACGGAAACTCAGCTACAAAGACTCATGGACTGTCTCTCCCATGCTTGTAAATTGCTCTTCTTGACTATAATCGTCAAGAAAACCATGGTCATGGGACAAAGTGTTGGATGTCCTCCCCTGATCACACTAGATAAACCCCAGTGGAAGTGCTTGGCAAATTCTGCTACCTTGGGTGCACGGTGACAGACAATCTGTCCCTTGATGCAAAGCTCCATACACGCATAGGGAAAGCAGCTACCTCCCTTGGCCAACTCGCGAAACATGAATGGAATAACACCAAGCCTAACACCCTTAGGACCAAACTGATGGTTTATAAGGCTGTGTTCTCAGCACCTTGCTGTATGGCTGTGAAACATGGGTGACTTCCAGCTACCAGGAAAAGAAGTTCAATAATTTCCATCTTTGCAGTCTGCAACACATTGTGGGTACATCCTGGCAGTCCTCTCCGCTTCAAGGATGCTTGCAAGCGTCACATGAAGGCGCTAAGCATGAACTTTCGCACCTGGGAATTGCGAGCTGGCGAAGAGGGAAAGGGCGACACATCAAAGGCGACACATCCTGTGGTCTCTTGTGCACTACCATGATGACTCTTTTTTTTCTTTTGGGCCTCCTTATCTCGAGAGACAATGGATACGCGCCTGGAGGTGGTCAGTGGTTTGTGAAGCAGCGCCTGGAGTGGCTATAAAGGCCAATTCTGGAGTGACAGGCTCTTCCACAGGTGCTGCAGAGAAATTTGTTTGTCGGGGCTGTTGCACAGTTGGCTCTCCCCTTGCGCCTCTGTCTTTTTTCCTGCCAACTACTAAGTCTCTTCGACTCGCCACAATTTAGCCCTGTCTTTATGGCTGCCCGCCAGCTCTGGCGAATGCTGGCAACTGACTCCCACGACTTGTGATCAATGTCACACGATTTCATGTCGCGTTTGCAGACGTCTTTATAGCGGAGACATGGATGGCCGGTGGGTCTGATACCGGTGGCGAGCTCGCTGTACAATGTGTCTTTGGGGATCCTGCCATCTTCCATGCGGCTCACATGGCCAAGCCATCTCAAGCGCCGCTGACTCAGTAGTGTGTATAAGCTGGGGGTGTTGGCCGCTTCAAGGACTTCTGTGTTGGAGATATAGTCCTGCCACCTGATGCCAAGTATTCTCCGAAGGCAGCGAAGATGGAATGAATTGAGACGTCGCTCTTGGCTGGCATACGTTGTCCAGGCCTCGCTGCCGTAGAGCAAGGTACTGAGGACACAGGCCTGATACACTCGGACTTTTGTGTTCCATGTCAGTGCGCCATTTTCCCACACTCTCTTGGCCAGTCTGGACATAGCAGTGGAAGCCTTACCCATGCGCTTGTTGATTTCTGCATCTAGAGACAGGTTACTGGTGATAGTTGAGCCTAGGCAGGTGAACTCTGGAACCACTTCCAGAGCGTGGTCGCCAATATTGATGGATGAAGCATTTCTGACGTCCTGCCCCATGATGTTCGTTTTCTTGAGGCTGATGGTTAGGCCAAATTCATTGCAGGCAGCCGCAAACCTGTCGATGAGACTCTGCAGGCACTCTTCAGTGTGAGATGTTAAAGCAGCATCGTCAGCAAAGAGGAGTTCTCTGATGAGGACTTTCCGTACTTTGGACTTCGCTCTTAGACGGGCACGGTTGAACAACCTGCCCCCTGATCTTGTGTGGAGGAAAATTCCTTCTTCAGAGGATTTGAACGCGTGTGAAAGCAGCAGGGAGAAGAAAATCCCAAAAAGTGTGGGTGCGAGAACACAGCCCTGTTTCACACCACTCAGGATAGGAAAGGGCTCTGATGAGGAGCCACCATGTTGAATTGTGCCTTTCATATTGTCATGGAATGAGGTGATGATACTTTGTAGCTTTGGTGGACATCCGATCTTTTCTAGTAGTCTGAAGAGACCACGTCTGCTGACGAGGTCAAAGGCTTTGGTGAGATCAATGAAAGCAATGTAGAGGGGCATCTGTTGTTCACGGCATTTCTCCTGTATCTGACGAAGGGAGAACAGCATGTCAATGGTCGATCTCTCTGCACGAAAGCCACACTGTGCCTCAGGGTAGACGCGCTCGGCCATGATGACTAGTGGCTACAGATGCCTGGCAACAGATGCCAGTCCTGAAAACAACAATTTACAGCACCGCTTGTCAGCTTCACATGCGGCACTTGTGGCAGAACCTGCCTCTCAACGATTGGCCTTCACAGCCATCAGCAAAGGTGTACCAAGAGAAGACACCCCACCTAAATGGATTGTTTGCTGCATTACCATCAACTTTCGTAGATGGAAGGATGCCAACATACACTTGAGCAAGTTTTCGATCCACCTTGCAATCTGGTCTGGTCTTTATAAGCCTCCATTCCCAGTGGATTTTTAACACCCTAGAAATGGTTCTAAACAAGGACGCACTTATCAATTAGAGATGAACAATAAATACATTTTTGCTGATGTTACCCACAATCAGAAAACAAATGTTAAAAAGCATATTCTAAGGATGAACCAAATGGTCTGTCGAGCCTTCTCTTTCCAAACCAATCTTGTGAAAGAGCAACAATGGTCATTGCGTTAACATTAGCCTTAAATGAAATATTATCTGCATGGAATAAAATTCTGTGCTCAGCCTGACTAGGACACTATTAGTGCTGATGTTTGAAGGGTGCACTAGGTCATCATGTTGCTTTAATATTGCACAGCGTCTTCACAATGTTTGAGCTGTGCAGTTTGTTGAAGATTTGAGAAACACCAACATAAAAAAAAATCACAGTCATTTACAGCGTAGAAAGAGGCCATTCAGCCCATCAATTGCACGTTGGCTCTCCACAGAGCTATCCTGTCAGTCCTACTGCTCCACGTGATCCCTGTAGCCCAAGTTTGTTTCCTTCAAATGGCCACCCAATTTCCTTTTGAAATTATTGATTCTCTCCACTTCCAACACCCTTGTGGGCAGTGAGTTCCAGTTCATTACCACTCGCTGTGTAAAAAAGTGCTTCCTCACATTCCCCCGGAATCCATTGCCCAAAACCTTCAATCAGTGTCCCCTACTCCTTGTGTCATCAGTTAATAGAAAGTTTTTCCTTGTCTAACTTATCTCAGTCTGTCATAATTTTGTACATTTCCATTAGTTCTCCCCTCAATCTCCTTTGCTCCAGGGAGAACAACCCCAGCTTTTCCAACCTAACCTTGTAACTAAAATCTCTCATCACTTGAACCATTCCGGTAAATCAGAGAATGATACAGCATAGAAGGAGGCTATTCAGCCCATTGTGCCTGTGCCAACTGTTTGAAAGAGCTAACCAATTAGTCTCAATCCCTCCTTTCCCCCATAGACCTGCAAAAAGGAGAATGACCACTTTCTGTGTTCTATCATTCTATGATTCTTTGTTTTGTTTTGTTCACTCTGGGTATATGGACATCAGTGGCAAAGCTGGCATTTAGTGTTTCCATTGAGAAGGTGGTGGTGAGCCTTCTTCATGAACCGCTGCAGTCGGTGCAGTGTAGGTACTCTCACAATACTGTTAAGCAGGGTGTTCCAGGATATTGACCCAGTGACGATGAAGAAATGGCGATATATATATATATTATTATATATATATATATATATATTATATGTATATCATGCTTGACAAATCTATTAGAATTCTTTGAGGATGTAATTAGTAGAGTTGATGAAGGGGAGCCAGTGGATGTGGTTTATTTGGACTTTCAGAAGGCTTTCGACAAAGTCCCACATAAGAGATTAGCATGTAACATTAAAGCATGTGGGATTGGGGGTAGTGTATTGCGATGGATAGAAAATTGGTTGGCAGACAGGAAACAAAGAGCAGGAATAAACTGGTCTTTTTCCGAATGGCAGGCAGTGACTAGTGGGGTACCGTAGGGATCGGTGCTAGGACCCCAGCTATTCACAATATATATTAATGATTTAGATGAGGGAACTAAATGTAATATCTTCAAATTTGCAGATGACACAAAGCGAGGTGGGAGGGCAAGTTGTGATGAGGATGCAGACAGGCTTCAGGTTGATTTGGACAAGTTCAGTGAGTGGGCAAACGTATGGCAGATGCAGTATAATGTGGATAAATGTGAGGTTATCCATTTTGGTAGCCAAAACAGGAAGGCAAATTATTTTCTGAATGGCTTAAACTGAGAGAGGGGAATATGCAACGGGATTTGGGTGTTCTCGTACACCAGTCGCCGAAGGTAAGCATGCAGGTGCAACCGGCAGTTAAAAAGGCAAATAGTAAGTTGGCCTTCATAGTGAGAGGATTCGAGTACAGGAGCAGGGATGTCTTACTGCAATTATACAGGGCCTTGGTGAGGCCACACCTGGAATATTGTGTGCAGTTTTGGTCTCCTTATCTGAGGAAGGATGTTCTTGCTATGGAGGGAGTGCAGCGAAGGTATACCAGACTGATTCCAGGGATGGCGGGATTGACATATGAGGAGAGATTGAGTCGGTTAGGATTATATTCGCTGGAGTTCAGAAGAGTGAGGGGGGCTCTCATAGAAACCTATAAAATTCTAACAGGACTTGACAGGGTAGATGCAGGAAGGATGTTCTCGATGGTGGGGGAGTCCAGAACCAGGGGTCATAGTCTAAGGATATGGGGTAAACCTTTCAGGACTGAGATGAGGAGAAATTTCTTCACCCAGAGAGTGGTGAGCCTGTGGAATTTTCTACCACAGAAAGCAGTTGAGGCCAAAACATTGTATGCTTTCAAGAAGGAGTTAGATATAGCTCGGGGCGAAAGGGATCAAATGGTATGGGGGGAAAGCGGGAACAGGCTACTGAGTTGGATGATCAGCCATGATCATAATGAATGGTGGAGCAGGCTCGAGGGGCCGAATGGCCTACTCCTGCTCCTATTTTCGATGTTTCTATATGCCTAAGTCGGGATGGCATGTGACTTGGAGGAGAAGCCATTGTCCTTCAAGATGTGGAAGTTACAGGTTTGGAAGGTGCTGCTGAAGGTAATCCATAAATGAACACAAACATTTATTTATTTAGAGATGCAGCACTGAAACAGGCCCTTTGGCCCACTGAGTCTGTGCCGACCATCAACCACCCATTTATACCAATCCTACATTAATCCCATATTCCTACCACATCCCCTCAATTCTCCGACAACCTACCGACACTAGGGGCAATTTACAATGGCCAATTTACCTATCAACCTGCAAGTCTTTGGCTGTGGAAGGAAATCGGAGCACCCGGCTGAAACCCACGCGGTCACAGGGAGAACTTGCAAACTCCACACAGGCAGTATCCAGAATTGAACCTGGGTCGCTGGAGCTGTGAGGCTTCGGTGCTAACCACTGCGCCACTGTGCCACCCACAAACATCTTGAAGTTCTGCTGTGGTTAGTGACAAAAGCATTTGCCTGGAATTCCTTTCTGCCATATTTTAGTGGAAACTTTAATCCATTAATTTTAAATGAGTTAATGTCTCTCCTAAAGTAGCAGGAAATGGAATTAGAGCCATGATAAATGTTCATGAGCTCTAATCCCACAGTAAAATTTCAAGTGCTTTATGTTTAGTTTACAGTTCTATTTGCTTACAGCCCATTTCCCCAATTCTCTTTGTTCACCAAAATAGAAATACTTCCCATTCTATCCCAGTCAATTCCCTTCAAAACGTTAGAAACTCAGGCTGAATTTTCACCATGGAGCTGGGAAACTGGAGCTGGGTTTCCTTTCGGGTCAAAAATCTGTCTCCATTGGGAAACTGATTAAAGTTAGGATTTTCGCAGGGGTGAGCCCTTAATTGATATGGAAACAGGTTTTCTGCCCACTTCGAGCCAGTGGAGGTGGGAACAGAGGCGGGTCAGATGAAGCGTGGGGCTCACTTAGACTCCCAAAGCAGCCGTCGTTGAGGCTTCTAGTTGTCCTGAGTGAGAGATCTGCAGTTTGTGCTAAAGCCTTCCACTACACCAGAGAACATAAGAACATAAAAAATAGAAGCAAGAGTAGGTCATTCGGCTCTTCGAGCCTGCTCCACCACTCAATAAGATCATGGCTGATCTGATTGTGGCCTTAACTCCAATTTACTGCCTGCCCACTATAACCCTTGACTCCCTTGTCGATCAAAAATCTATCTAACTCAGCCTTGAGTTCAATGACCTAGCCTCCACTTATCTCTGGAGAAGAGAATTCCAAAGATTAATGTCATAAAAGCAAATTACTGCAGATGCTGGAAATCTGAAATAAAAATGGTGTTCCTGTAAGGACTCCATCCCATTCTCCCAGTTTCTCCATCTTCGACGCTTCTGTTCTGATGACGCAACCTTCCACAACAGCGCTTCTGATACGTCTTCTTCTTTCCTCAACCGAGGATTCAGCCCCACTGTGGCTGACAGGGCCTTCAACCTTGTCCGACCCATTTCCCGCACTTCTGCCCTCACCCCTTCCCCTCCCTCGTAGAACCACGACAGGATTCCCCTTGTCCTCACTTTCCACCCCACCTGCTTCTACATCCAAAGGATCATCCTCCGCCATTTCTGCCACCTCCAGCGTGATGCCACTATCAAATACATCTTCCCTTCCCCTCCCCTGTCAGCATGCCGAAGAGAGTGTTCCCTCCGCAAAACCCTGGTCCACTCCTCTATCACCCCAATACCTCATTTCCTTCCCATGGCACCTTCCCATACAATCACAGGAAGCGCAATACCTGCCCTTTTACCTTCTCTCTCCTCACAATCCAGGACCCCAAACACTCCTTCCAGGTGAAGCAGTGATTTACTTGTACTTCCTTCATTTGAGTATACTGTATTCGCTGTTCACAATGCGGTCGCTATATATTGGGGAGACCAAATGCAGATTGGGTGACCGCTTTGCGGAACACCTCTGCTCAGTCCGAAAGCATGACCCCGAGCTTCCAGTCACTTGCCATTTTAACCACCCCACCACCTCCCCACCACCCCCCCCCACCCCCCACCACGCCAACCCAACCGCACTCTCATGCCAACATTTCTGTCTTTGGCCTGCTCCAGTGTTCCAGTGAACATCAACGCAAGCACAAGGAGCAGCACCTGATCTTTCAATTAGGCACTCTACAGCCTTGCGGACTGAACATTGAGTTCAATAACTTCAGAGCAGGACTGGCCTTTTTTTATATTCCTATTTTTTTTTAAACTATATGTCTGTTTTTCATGTAGATATAGCATCTCATTATTCTGCTATTAACACTCTCCCTGGACTAATGCTTTGTCTTTCATCACAAGCATTGACACATTATTTGCCTTTGTCCCAGGACAGCTTTGTTATTTAATCTCTCCTGCCCTCTGTCCTATTAAACACCTTCCCCTTTGTTCTCTCCCCCACCCCCCTCCCCTTCACTTGCTTAAAATCTAATTCTTTTCAAACCTTTGCCAGTTCTGATGAAAGGTCACAGACCTGAAACGTTAACTCTGCTTCTCTCTCCACAGATGCTTCCTGACCTGCTGAGTATTTCCAGCACTTGGTGTTTTTATTCCAAAGATTAATGACCCATTGAGGGAAGAAATTCCTCCTCATCTCCATCTTAAATGGGAGACCTCTTATTTTGAAGCTGTGCTCCCCAGTTCTAGATTCCCCTGAGGGGAAACATCCTTTCAGCATCTACCCTGCCAAGTCCCCTCAGTATCTGTTTCAATAAGATCATCTCTCATTCTTCTAAACTCCAATATGTATAGGCCCATCCTGCTCAACCTTTCCTCACAAGATAACCCCTTGATCCCAGGAATCAGCCTTGTGAACCTTCTCTGAACTGCTTCCAATGCAAGTATATCCCTCCTTAAGTAAGGAGACCAAAACTATACACAGAACTCTAGGTGTGGCCTCACCAATGTCCTGTACAGTTGCAACATATTTTATACTCCATCCCCCTTGCAATAAAGGCTAACATTCCATTTGCCTTTCTAATTACTTGCTGTACCTGCATACTAACTTTTTGTGATTCCTGAGCAAGGACACCCAGATCCCTCTGGACTGGAGCATTCTCCAGTCTCTCTCCATTTAAATAATATTTTGCTTTTCTGTTCTTCCCGCCAAAGTGGACATCCTCATATTTTCCCACAATATTCTTCATCTGCCAAATTTTTTCCCACTCACTTAACCTACCTATAATCTCTTTGAAGACGCTTTGTGTCCGCACACACCGTCCCCCCCCCCCGCCCCCAAACCCACACCCCGCCTCCATTCCCAACTTTGGGTGGCCCTGACTGAGGAGAGGTTGAGGAGTCTGGGTTACTTGCAGTGGCGATGGGCAAGCTCAGTAGAGATATGAGTCCTTGGGAAAACAGGTAAACTGAGCCCTGATGCTATGTTGACATTGCCACAGACTAGTTTGTGGGAACGCAGCTCAAGCTGAGAAGAGCAAAGGTGCAACAATGGTTCAGATTCAACAACAACAACTTCCATTTATACGGCATCTTTTTTTATTCATTCATTGGATGTGGGCATCGCTGGCTATGCCAGCATTTATTGCCCATCCCGAATTGCCCTTGAGTAGGTGGTGGTGAGCTGCCTTTTGAACCGCTGCAGTCCATGTGAGATAGGTACACCCGCAGTTCTGTTAGGAAGGGAGTTCCAGGATTTTGACCCAGCGACAGTGAAGGAACGGGCGATATAATTCCAAGTCAGGATGGTGTGTGACTTGGAGGGGAACTTGCAGGTGGTGATATTCCCATACAGCTGCTGCTCTTGTCCTTCGAGGTGGTAGAGGTCGCGGGTTTGGAAGGTGTTGTCTGAGGAGCCTTGGTGTGTTGCTACAGTGCATCTTGTAGATGGTACTCACTGCTGCCACTGTGTGTTGGTGGTGGAGGGAGTGAATGTTTGTAGATGGTGTGCCAGTCAAGCGGGCTGCTTTGTTCTGGATGGTGTCGAGCTTCTTGAGTGTTGTTGGAGCTGCACCCATCCAAGCGAGTGGAGAGTATTCCATCACACTCCTGACTTGTGCCTTGTAGATGGTGGACAGGCTTTGGGGAGTCAGGAGGTGAGTTACTCGCCACAGGATTCCTAGCCTCTGACCTGGTCATGTAGCCATGGTATTAATATGGCTACTCCAGTTCAGTTTCTGGTCGATGGTAGCCCCTAAGATGTTGAAAGTGGGGGATTCAGCGATGGTAATGCCATTGAATGTCAAGGGGAGATGGTCAGATTCTCTCTTGTTGGAGATGGTCATTGCCTGGCACTTGTGTGGTGCAAATGTTACTTGCCACTTATCAGCCCAAGCCTGGATATTGTCCAGGTCTTGCTGCATTTCTACACAGACTGCTTCAGTATTTGAGGAGTCGCGAATGGTGTTGAACATTGTGCAATCATCAGCGAACATCCCCACTTCTGACCTTATGATAGAAGGAAGGTCATTAATGAAGCAGCTGAAGATGGTTGGGCCTAGGACACTACCTGAGGAACTCCTTCAGTGATGTCCTGCAGCTCAGATGATTGACTTCCAACAACCACAGCCATCTTCCTTTGCGCTAGGTATGACTCCAACCAGCAGCGAGTTTTCCCCCTGATTCCCATTGACTCCAGTTTTGCTAGGGCTCCTTAATGCCATACTCGGTCAAATGTTGCCTTGATGTCAAGAACAGTCACTCTCACCCCATCTCTTGAATTCAGCTCTTTTGTCCATGTCTGAACCAAGGCTGTAATGAGGTCAGGAGCTGAGGGGCCCTGGCGGAACCGAAACTGAGCACCACTGAGCAGGTTATTGCTAAGCAAGTGCTGCTTGATGGCACTGTTGATGACACCTTCCATCACTTTACTGGTATTGATAGTAGACTGATGGGGCGATAATTGGCCGGGTTGGACTTCTCCTGCTTTTTGTGTACAGGACATACCTGGGCAATTTTCCACATTGCCGGGTGGATGCCAGTGTTGTAGCTGTACTGGAACGGCTTGGCTAGGGGCGCGGCAAGTTCTGGAGCACAGGTCTTCAGTACTATTGCCGGAATATTGTCAGGACCCATAGCCTTTGCAGTATCCAAAGCCTTTGTAGTATCCAGTGCCTTAAGTCATTTCTTGATATCACACAAAGTGAATCGAATTGGCTGAAGTCTGGCATCTGTGACGCTGGGGACTTCAGGAGGAGGCCGAGATGGATCATCAACTCGGCACTTCTGGCTGAAGATTGTTGCAAATACTTCTGCCTTACCTTTCGCACTGATGTGCTGGGCTCCCCCATCATTGAGGATGGGGATATTTGTGGAGCCACTTCCTCCAGTTAGTTGTTTAATTGTCCACCACCATTCACGACTGGATGTGGCAGGACTGCAGAGCTTAGATCTGATCCGTTGGTTATGGGATCGTTTAGTTCTGTCTATTGCATGCTGCTTATGCAGTTTGGCATGCAAGTAGTCCTGGGTTGTCGCTTCACCAGGTTGACACCTCATTTTGAGGTCTGCCTGGTGCTGCTCCTGGCATGCCCTCCTGCACTCTTCATTGAACCAGGGTTGGTCGCCTGGCTTGAAGGTAATGGTAGAGTGGGTCAAATGCCGGGCCATGAGGTTACAGATTGTGGTCGAGTACAATTCTGCTGCTGCTGATGGCCCACAGCACCTCATGGATGCCCAGTTTTGCATTGCTAGATCTATTCGAAATCTATCCCATTTAGCACGGTGATAGTGCCACACAACACGATGGACGGTATCCGCAATGTGAAGGTGGGACTTCGTCTCCACAAGGTCTGTACAGTGGTCACTTCTACCAATACAGTCATGGACCGAAGCATCTGCAGCAGGCAGATTGGTGAGGACAAGGTCAAGTATGTTTTTCCCTTGTGTTGGTTCCCCACCACCTGCCGCAGACCCAGTCTAGCAGTTATGTCCTTTTGTACTCGGCCAGTTCGGTCAGTAGTGGTGCTACCGAGCCACTCTTGGTGATGGACATTGAAGTCCCCCACCCAGAGTACATTTTGTGCCCTTGCACCCTCAGTGCTTCCTCCAAGTGGTGTTCAACATGGAGGAGTACTGACTCATCAGCTGAGCGAGGGCGGTAGGTGGTAATCAGTAGGAGGTTACCTTGCCCATGTTTGACCTGATGCCATGAGACTTCATGGGATCCGGAGTCAATGTTGAGGACTCCCAGGGCAACTCCCTCCCTACTGTAGACCACTGTCCTGCCACCCCTGCTGGGTCTGTCCTGCCGGTGGGACAGGACATACCCAGGGATAGTGATTGCAGTGTCTGGGACATTGTCGTTAAGGTATGATTTTGTGAGTATGACTATGTCAGGCTGTTGCTTGACTAGTCTGTGGGACAGCTCTCCCAAATTGGCACAAGCCCCCAGATGTTATTAAGGAGGACTTTGCAGGGTTGACAGGGCTGAGTTTGCCGTTGTCGTCTCCGGTGCAGCATAAAACATCCCAAAGCACTTCACAGGAGTGTCATCCAGCAAAATTTGACACTGAACCACATAAGATGATATTAGGACAAATGGCCAGAAGCTTGGACAAAGAGGTAGGTTTTAACGAGGAGAGAGAAGTAGAGAGGCAGAGGATTTTAGGAAGAGAATTCTATAACTTAGGGCCTAGGCAGCAGAAGGCACAGCCACAATTGATGCAGGGATACACAAAAGGCCATTTTTTTGAAGCAGATATCTCAGAGGGTTAATTAGGAAAGAAAGACGTAACATTTATTTTCCAAATCTGGACACAGTGTCAGGCAAGCCCCCCACCTGCCGTGAATGAGGAAAATTAATTTTGCCACATGAACATTGATTTTAGACTATTGTTGGTGAAGAAAGCATTTGGTTTAAAAAACAATTGGAGCCCGACTGGAAAGACATTTGCATAGTAACAGACAGTGTTGGTCCCCAGCCCTGTACTTGCCTTTTGATTATGTCCCATTGGCCATGCCTCATTTTTAAGCACCAGAATATATGTTTTGCCTGTCCTTCTTTCCTAAATTAGTCATTATTTATTTTCTCCTGCTATCTCTTTCATGTTGTCGCTATTCATTTTTATAATGCAGACAGCAAGGCATCAGGTCTGCTCCAGCAGAATTCTCAATGATTGAAGAGATGAGTTTTAATGTAATCACACCTAGTGCATCAGTATTTTCCCCCATCAATCATTGCTGAAACATTCTGATGACAAGCTTCTCTCTGGAAAATGTGAAGATGATGCATGAAATGAGCCTGGATTGTCTGAATCGCATTGCAAGTGGGTAAACATCCAGAACACAAAGCTGCCCAAAGCACACCACTAATTAGCACAATAAAATTAGTAATTTCACTCAGAATCTGTCAGGGCCACTCAGCTCCTGACCTCATTAGAACCTTGGTTCAAACATGGACAAGAGAGATGAACTCAAGAGGTGATGTGAGAGTGACTGCCCTTTATTTCAAGGCAGCATTTGACCGAGTATGGCATCACGGAGCCCTAGCCAAGCTGGAGTCAATGGGAATCAGGGAAAACTCTCCACTGGTTGGAGTCGTGCCTAGCGCAAAGGAAGATGGTTGTGGTTGTTGGAGGTCAATCATCTTAGCTCCAGGACATCACTGCAGGAATTCCTCAGGGTAGTGTCCTATGCCCAACCATCTTCAACTGCTTCATCAATGACCTTCCTTCAATCATAAGGTCAGAAGTGGAACGTTCACTGATGATTGCACAATGGTCAGCACCATTCGTAACTCCTCAGATACTGAAGCAGTCCGTGTAGAAATGCAGCAAGACCTAGACAATATCCTGGCTTGAGCTGATAAGTGGCAAGTAACATTCATGCCACACAAGTGCCAGGCAATGACCGTCTCCAATAAGAGAGTGTGTCCCCTTGACATTCAATGGCATTATGATCGCTGAACCCTCCACTGTCAACATCCTGGGGACTTATATTGACCAGAAACTGAACTGGAGTCATCATTTAAATACCGTGGCTACAAGAACAGGTCAGAGGCTAGGAATCCTGTGGCAAGTAACTCACCTCCTGACTCCCCAATGCCCATCCACCATCTACAAGTCACAAATCAAGAGTGTGATGGAATAATCTCCACTTGCCTGGATGGGTGCAGCTCCAACAACACTCAAGAAGCTCAACACCATCCAGGACAAAGCAGCCTGCTCTATTGGCACCCCATCCACAAACATTCAGTCCCTCCACCACCAATACACAGTGACAGCAGTGTGTACCATCTACAAGATGCACTGCAACAGCGCATCAAGGCTCCTTAGACAGCACCTTCCAAACCTGCGACCTCTACCACCAAGAAGGACAAGGGCAGCAGATGTGTGAGAACACCACCACTTGCAAGTTCCCCTCCAAGGCATCCTGACTTGGAACTATATCGCCATTCCTTCAGTCACTGGGTCAAAATCCTGGAACTCCCTCCCTAACAGCACTGTGGGTATACCTACCTCACATGGACTGCAGCAGTTCAAGAAGGTGGCTCACCACCTCCTTCTCCAGGGCAATTAGAGATGGACAATAAATGCTGGCCTAACTCACGATGCCCACATCCCACGAATGAATAAAAAAAACTCAGAGAGGATAGAGGGAATCGATATTAACTTTTAGCTGTTCTGGGGAAGGGAGCAGAGGCAGATGCCTTTTGAGGACTGCACTTCATTAGGATCACTGTTCTATCTGACATATATTAATTATCTGGACTTGTGTACTGAGGCCATTATTTCAAAGTTTGAGGATGATACAAAATGTGGTACATAGCGAGGAACATATTGGAAGGCTTCAGGAGGACATAGACGGGTAAAATGGGCAGACACTTGGCAGATGCAATTTAATGCACAGAAGTGTCAAGTGATGAATTTGGAAGAAAAAATGAGGGTAGAATATAAACTAAATGTGCAGTGTTCAAAATTATAAGTTTGCTAGAGTAAACTGAGAGAAATTATTTTCGCTGACAGGGGAGTCAATGACCAAAGGACACAGATTAATGACTATTGGCAAGAAATCCAGAGGGGAGATGAAGGCAATTTTTTTATGATCTGGAATGCACTGCCTGAAAGAATGATGGAAGTAGATTCAATAGTAACTTTCAAAAGGGCACTGGATAAATACATGAAGAGGAGAAAAATTGCAAGGTTATGGAAAGAGCAGGGGAGTGCGACCAATTGGAAAACTCTTTCAAACAGCCGGCAAAGGCATGATAGTGATGGAAGAATTGTAGTGATTGCCACGCATAACAACATTGTAAATGCATTCATGCGCATCCCCCGTCACAAACCATTTTAAGTACCATGATTACAGCGTCCTGACATAGGCCTCATTCTCAAGGTAAAACAACTAATCAGTATCTTCAATCTGGGGAAACGTCCTGCTGTTAAAATTTCCACTCCATCAAAAAGAAACGAGTCATTTTTTTTCTTGGAAATCCTAGACTTAACATAATATTAACTGCTCCAAGCCCCGTTATTCCAGTCAGACAGCTAAAGGAACCATCTCCATTCTGATCTTGCTAAGCACCATTCCTTAAGGAGAGTTTTAATTGGCAACTAAGGAATGGCCCCCTACCTTATTACCCGATGTTGCCATCCGTTGACCTCTATAGCATTGCCTGACTCCACCTCTGCATCAGCTTATCTGCTGCTGAAGCCCTCATCCATAGCTTAGTTACCCCGAGACTTGACCACTTCAACACACTCGCCAGCCTCCCATATTCTGCCTTCCATAAATTTGAAGTCATCCAAAACTCTGCTGCCTGTGTCCTAACTTGGCTCCCAGTTAAGCAATGACTCAATTTTAAAATTCTCATCCTTGTTTTCAAATCTCTCCATGGCCTCACCTTTCCTTAACTCTATAATATCCTCCATATCCACAACCCTGCGAGATATCTGCACTCCTCAAATTTTGGCCTCTGGAGCATCTCTAAATTTAATTGCTCCACCATTGGTGGTTGCGCCTTCTGTTGCCTCGGCCCCAAGCTCTGGAATAGCTTCCCTACACCTCTCTGCCTCTCTACCTCGCTTTCCTCCTTTAAGACACTCTGTAAAACCTACATCTTTGACCAAGCTTTTGGTCATCTGACCTAATATTTCCTTTTATGACTCGTAGTCATACTTTGTTTTATAATGCTCCTGTGACGTGCCTTGGGTTGTTTTATTATGATAAAGGCACTGTATAAATATAAGTTGTTCTTGTTGCATCTAATATTCAAAAGACACTTACCCTTGAGTTTGCTTCCACTACTCTCTTCGGCAGTGCATTTCAGATCATAACAATTTGCTGTGTTAAAATGTTTCTCCTAATCTCCCCTCTGGCTCTTTTGCTAATTACTTTAAATCTGTGTTCTTTGGTTAATGACCCTCCTGCCAGTGCAAACAGTTTCTCCCTATTTACTTGATCAACCGCCTCCAAATTTTGAACACCTCATTAAGTCGCCCCTAGACCTTCTCTGTTCGAAGGAGAACAATCCCAGTTCTTCAGTCTCTCCACATAACTGAATTCCCTCATCGCTGGTACCATTCCAGTAAATCTCCTCTGCAACCTCGCTATGGTCTTGACATCATCGACATTCTTGTTCTTCTTGTTAATTTGTGATGCTGACTGCATTCTCAGCCAAGGTAGGGGTGCACTGTGCTTTGCCACAACCTGCCTCAATGATCATTAGAAGTTGGAATCCTGATTTTATCTCAGAGCGAGTGGTGCAAGAGGAGCCACAGTAGCGAGAGACCGGCTCACGTTGACTTGCTGATGTGAGGCCCCGGCCATTTTAATTGCCAGGCCTCATTTAACCAGACTAGGCCCAACTCCCACCCCAATGGCAATAGGCCGGCAAACAGAGATCAAGTGAACGCAGCACTTTCCGATTAGGCACTCTACAGCCTTCCGGACTGAACATTGAGTTCAATAATTTCAGAGCAATGACTGGCCCTTTTTAATTATTATTTTATTTTGTTTTATCATTTTTTTAACCATGTGCCTGCCTTAAACTTGGTTTTTCATGTTTGTGCTTTTGGACAGAACTGTTCATTATTTTGTCATTAACACTGTCTCTGTAATAATGCTTTGTCTTTCACCACACCATTAGTACACTCCCTTTGCCTTTGCCCCATGACCTCCTTGTCAGTTAATCTCTCCTGCCCTCTGCTCTATCACACACCTTCCCATTTTGTTCTCTTTCCCCCCACCCCCCACTTCACTTGCTTAAAACCCATTACATTTCTAGCCTTTGCCAATTCTGATTAAAGGTCACAGATCTGAAACGTTAACTCTGCTTCTCACTCCACAGATGCTGCCAGACCTGCTGAGTATTTTCAGCACTTTAACATACAACCATACGAATTAGGAACAGAAGTAGGCCATTCAGCCCGTCAAGCCTGCACTGCCATTCAATAAGTTCATGGCTGATGTGTTTGTGTCTCAAATTCCACACTCCCATCTACCCCGATAACCCTTGATTCCCTTGCCTAACAAGAATCTATCTACCTCAGCCTTAAAAATATTCAATGACCCCTCCTCCATCACCTTCTGAGGCAGAGAATGCCAAGTTGTACAACCCTCTGAGAGAAAAAATTTCTCCTCGTATTTGTCCTAAAAGGGCGACTCCTAATTTTAAAACAGTGTCCCTAGTTCTGGCTCCCCCACAAGAGGAAACATCTTGTCCACATCCACCTTGTCAAGACCGTTCAGGATCTTATAAACTTCAATCAAGTCTCCCCTCACTCTTCTGAACTCCAGTGAAAACAAGCCCAGTCTGTCCAACCTTTCCTCATAAGACAACCCACTCATTCTAGGTATCACTCCAGTAAACCTTCTCTGAACCACCTCCAACGCATTCATATCCTTCCTTGAAAGATTTCCAGCATCCGCAGTATTTTGCTTTTATTAAATGTCAGGCGAGCCCTCCACCTGCCAAGGATGAGTAAAATTAATTTCGCCACATGAACATTGATTTTTAAACTGCTGATGGTGATGAAAGAACTTGCTTTAAAAAACAATTAGAGACTTTGTCTAGAGAGATACATTAGCATATCAACAGACAAGTACTTCAAAGGACAAAAGGAGCTATTCCCTGATCCAATTTAATGTTGATTACCTGACATTGAAGCATTCCAGGTTAACTACTAAGATAGCCGAATATACAAACAGACGTGGTCGGGCCAGTTTGGTCACATGACTGACTGACTGTTGGAATTTTTTGAATTTGAGCTTCCAACAGAATTTTAAAATCAGAAGGCTGTTTTCTCCTGGACTGGGAACACATCACTCCTGTCTGCTCTCATTTCACTCTCACCAGCTTCGGAAACCATTGAAGACACATGAACTCCAAGACAGAAGAGTGAACAAGGTTTAAGAAGAATACTAGGCCCCAATAAAAAGTAAGAGCTATCCACAATCAAGGACTCTACGGCAAGCTGGAAACACAGAAACAGTAACAACAAACCCCCTTCAGAGACTGCCTTAAACCTCTCTACTTTATTTTTTTTTCTGCTCTTTTCTGTCCCTATTTGCATGTCTGTATCACGTGTGCATGAAAGCATGGGCGCATCATATATCTGTAGGCGTTAACCATATTAGAATTTAAGTTTAAGTTTGATAATAAATTTCACTTTTCTTCTTTAAACCTAAGAAAGACTGTTTGTGCTCATTTCTTTGCTTTGTAATTGGAAAGCTGTGAACAAGAATTCTATGTTTCTATGGCGATGGTGCCTAATACAAATAACTAGCAAGGCATAGAGTAAGGAAGTTATGTTCAACCTTTATAGATCACTGGTCAGTCCTCAGATGGACTATTGAGTTCAATTCTGGGCATCATGCTTCAGGAAGGATGTAGAGGAGTGTTTCTAAAATGGTACCAGGGCTGAGGAACTTCAGTTATGTGGAAAGACTAGAGAAGCTAGCATTGTTCTCCTTTGTGAAGAGAAGGTTAAATGGAGATTTAATAGCGGTGTTCAAAATTATGAAAGTTTTTGATGAATAATGAGAAACTGTTTCCACTGGCAGAAGGGCTGTTAACCAGGGGACATAGATTTAAGAATATTAGCAAAAGATCCAGAGGGGAAATGAGATATTTTTCTATACAGTGAGTTTTTATGATCTACATTGCATTACCTGAAAGGGTAGTGGAAGCAGATTCAAGCGTAGCTTTCAAAGGTATATTTGATGTATATTTGAAAAGGAAAAATTTGCAGGGTTATGGGGAAAGAGCAGGGGAGTGGGGCTAATTGGAAAGCTCTTTCAAATAGCCGGCAAAGGCATGATAGTGAAGGAAGAATTACAGTGATCACCATGCAAAACAATTTTGTAAATGCATTCACGCGCCTTCCCCGTCACCACCAACCATTTTAAATAGCATGATTACAGCCTCCCACCACAGACCTTATTCGCAAGGCAAAACAACTAATCAAGATCTTCAATCTGGAGTAAGTCCTGCTGTTGAAATTTCCACTACATCAAAAAGAAACAGCAGTTGTTTTCTTTCTTGGAATATCTAGCCTCAGATTTAGCACAATATAAACTTCTACGAGCTCCGTTATTCCAGTCAGACAGCTGAAGAGACTGTCACCATTCTGATCATGCCAAGCACCATACCAGAAGGAGAGTTTTAGTTCACAATTAAGGAATGGCCCCCTACTTTATTATCCAATGTCGTCATTCATTAGTCTCTGTTACATTGTCCGACTCCACCCCTGCCTCAGCTCATCTATTTTTTAATTCATTCATGGGATGTGGGAGTCGCTGGCTAGGCCAGCATTTATTGCCCATCCCTAATTGCCCTTGAGAAGGTGGTGAGTCAACTTCTTGAACTGCTGCAGTCTAAGTGGGTTAGGTTTACCCACAGTGCTGTTAGGAAGGGAGTTACAGGATTTTGACCCAGTGACAGAGAAGGAACGGTGATATAGTTCCAAGTCAGGATGGTGTGTGGCTTGGAGGGGAGCTTGCAGATAGTGGTGTTCCCCTGAATCTGCGGTCCTTGTCCTTCTAGGTGGTAGAGGTTGCAGGTTTGGAAGGTGCTGTCGAAGGAGCCTTGGTGAGTTGCTGCAGTGCATCTTGTAGATAGTAAGCACTGCTGCAACTGTGCGTTGGTGGTGGAGGGACTGAATGGTGAAGGTGGTGGATGGGATGCCAGTCAAGCAGTCTGCTTTGTCCTGGATGGTGTTGAGCTGCTTGAGTGTTGTTGGAGTTGCACCCAACCAGGCAAGAGGTAAGTATTCCATCACACTCCTGACTTGTGCCTTGTAGCTAGTGTGCAGGCCTTGGGGAGACAGGAGGTGAGTTACTCACCATAGAACTCACAGCCTCTGACCTGCTCTTGTAGCCACAGCATTTATGTGGCTGGTCCAGTTCAGTTTCTGTTGGTAGTGCAGATTCAGTGATGGTAATGACATTGAACGTCCAGGGGACATGATTAGATTCTCTCTTGTTGGAGATGGTCATTGCCTGGCACTTGTGTGGCCCGAATGGTACTTGCCACTTATCAGCCCAAGCCTGGATGTTGTCCAGGTCTTGCTGCATATGGACATGGGCTGCTTCAGTATCTGAGGAGTCGTGATTGGTGCTGAACATTGTGCAATCATCAGCGAACATCCCCACTTCTGATCTTATGATGGAGGGAAGGTCATTGATGAAACAGCTGAAGATGGTTGGGCCTAGGACACTACCCTGAAGAACTCCTGCAGCGATGTCCTGGAGCTGAGATGATTGACCTCCAACAACCATAACCATCTTCCTTTATGCAAGGTATGACTCCAATCAGCAGAAAGTTCTCCCTGATTCCCATTGACTCCAGTTTTGCTCGGGCTGCTTGAAACCACACTCGGTCAACTGCTGCCTCGACGTCAAGGGCAGTCACTCTCACCTCACCTCGAGTTCAGCTCTTTTGTTCATGTTTGAACCAAGGCTGTAATGAGGTCAGCAGCTGAGTGACCCTGGCGGAACCCAAACTGAGCATCAGTGAGAAGGTTATTGCTGAGAAAGTGCCATTTGATAGCACTGTCGATGACACCTTCCATCAATGTACTGATGATCGAGGGTAGACTGATCGGGTGGTAATTATCCATGTTGGCTTTGTCCTGCTTTTTGCGTAAAGGATATACCTGGGCAATTTCCCACATTTCTAGTGTTGTAGCTGTAGATGCTAGTGTTGTAGCTGTACTGGAACAGCTTGGCTAAGGCACAGCAGGTTCTGGAACACAGGTCTCCAGTACTATTGCTGGAATGTTGTCAGGGTCCATAGCCTTTGCAGTCGTTTCTTGATATCACGTGGAGTGAATCGAATTGGCTGAAGACTGGCATCTGTGATGCTGGGGACTTTAGGAGGAGGCCGAGATGGATCATCCACTTGCTTCTGCCTTACTTTTTGCACTGATCTGCTGGGCTCCCCCATCATTGGGGATGGGGATATTTGTGGAGCCACCTCCTCCAGTTAGTTGTTTAATTGTCCACCACCATTCACGACTTGGTGTGGCAAGAGCAGAGCTGAGATCTGATCCATTGGTTGTGGGATCACTTAGCTCTGTCTATCGCATGCTGCTTATGCTGTTTGGCACGCAAGTAGTCCTGGGTTGACACTTCATTTTGAAGAATGGCTGGTGCTGCTCACGGCATGCCCTCCTGCATTCTTCAATGAACCAGGGTTGATCCCCCAGCTTGATGGTAATGGTAGAGTGAGGGATATGCCAGGCCATGAGGTTACAGATTGGGGTTGAGTACAATTCTGCTACTGATGATGGCCCACAGCGCCTCATTGATGCCCAGTTTTGCGTTGCTAGATCTGCTCAAAATGTATCCCATTTAACACGATGGTAGTGCCACACAACACGATGGAGGGTAATCTCAATGTGAAGACGGGACTTCGTCTCTACAAGGACTGTGCCGTGGTCACTCCTACCAATACTATCATGGACAGGTGCATCTGCGGCAGGCAGATTGGTGAGGATGAGGTCAAGTATGTCTTTCTCTCACCATCTGCCGCAGACCCTGTCTAGCAGCTATGTCCTTTAGGACTTGACCAGCTCAGTCAGTAATGGTTTTCCCCACCCACTCTTGGTCATGGACATTCAAGTACCCCACCCAGAGTACATTCTGCACCCTTGCCACCCTCAGTGCTTCCTCCAAGTGGTGTTCAACATGGAGAAGCACTGATTCATCAGCAGAGGTTTCCTTGCCCATGTTTGGCCTGATGCCATGAGACTTCATGGGGTCCGCAGCTGATGTTGAGGACTCCTAGGACAACTCCCTCCTGATTGTATACCACTGTGCCGCTATCTCTGCTGGATCTGTCTGCCGGTTGGACAGGATATACCCGGGGATGGTAATGGTGGTGTCTGGGTCATTGGCTGTAAGATATAATTCTGTGAGTATGACTATGTCAGGCTATTGCTTAACTAGCCTGTGGGACAGCGCTCCCAACTTTAGCACAAGCCCCCACATGTTGGTAAGGAGGACTTTGCAGGGTTGACAGGACTGGGTTTGCCATTGCTGTTTCCGGTGCCTAGGTCGATGCCAGGTGGTCCGTCCCATTTCATTCCTTATTGACTTTGTAATGGTTTGATACAACTGAGTGGCTTGTTAGGTCATTTCAGAGGGCATGCAAGAGTCAACCACATGTGGGTCTGGAGTCACATTTAGGCCAGACCAGGTAAGGACAGCAAATTTCCTTCCCTAAAGGCCATTAGTGAACCAGATAGGTTTTTACAACAATCGACAATGGTTTCATGGCCATCATTAGACTAGCTTTTAATTCCAGATTTTTATTAATTGAATTCAAATTCCACCTTCTGCCGTGGTGGTATTTGAACCCATGTCCCCAGAGCAATACCCTTGGTTTCTGGGTTACGAGTCCAGTGACAATAGCACAACGACACTGCCTCTCCACCTCCAGGTAGATGCCAGTATTGTAGCTGTACTGAAATAGCTATTCTAGGGCGCAGCAAGTTCTGGAGGACAAGTCTTCAGTTCGATTGCCGGAACGCTGCCAGGGCCCATAGTCTTTGAAGTATCCAGTGCCTTCAGCTGTTTCCTGATAGTATGTGGAGTGAATCGGATTGGCTGAAGACTGACATCTGTGATGCTGGGGACCTCAGGAGAAGGCCACAATGGATCATCCACTCAACACTTTGAATCATAGAATGTTTAAGGCACAGAAAGAGGCCACTTGGCCCATCATGTCTATGCCAACCAGAAAGCGAGCCACCCATTCTAATCCCACCTTCCAGCATTTGGGGCGGCACAGTGGCGCAGTGGTTAGCACCGCAGCCTCACAGCTCTAGGGACCCGGGTTCAATTCCAGGTACTGCCTGTGCGGAGTTTGCAAGCTCTCCCTGTGACCGCGTGGGTTTTCGCCGGGTGATCCGGTTTCCTACCACCACCAAAGACTTGCAGGTGATAGGTAAATTAGCCATTGTAAATTGCCCCTAATGTAGGTCGGTGTTAGGGAATATGGGATTACTGCAGGGTTAGTATAAATGGGTGGTTCTTGTCGGCACAGACTCGGTGGGCCAAAGGGCCTGTTTCAGTGCTGTATTTCTAAATAAAAATAAAATAAAAAACCCTGCAGATTATGGCACTTGAGGTGCATATACAGCCTCCTTTTGAATAAGTTGAGGGTTTTTGCCTCAACTAACCTTTCAGGCAGTGAATTCCAGGCCCCCACCACTCTCTGGGTGAAAACATTTTTCCTCATCTCCCTTCTAATTTTTCTACCAATCACTTTAAATCTATGCCCCCTCATTATTGACCTCTCTGCTAAGGTCACCTTCACCTCCACTCTATCCAGGCCCCTCAAAATTTTGTACATTTCAATCAGATCTCCCCGCAGCCATCTCTGTTCCAAGGAGAACAAACCCAGCCTATCCAATCTTTCCTCATAGCTGCATTTTTTCAGTTCTGGCAACATCCTCGTAAATCTCTTCTGTACCCTCTCTAGTACAATTACATCCTTTCTGTAATGAGGTACTCAAGTTGTGGCCTAATCAATGAGTTACACAGTTCCAGCATAACCTCCCTGCTCTTATATTTTATGCCTCAGCTAATAAAGGAAAGGATTCCATATGCCTTCTTAACCACCTTATCGACCTATCCTGCTACCTTCAGGGATCTGTGGACATTGACTACAAGGTCCATCACTTCATCTACACTTCTCATGTATTTTCCCATTAATCGTGTATTCCTTTTCCTTGTTTGACCTCTCCAAATGCATCACCTCACAATTCTCTGGGTTGAATTCCATTCGCCACCTTTCTGCCCATCTATCCAGACCATCAATATCTTCCTCACTATTTACCACACGGCCAATCTTTGTGTCATCTGCAAACGTCTTGATTATGCCCCCTACATTTACATCCAAATCATTAATATA
Source organism: Heterodontus francisci (assembly GCF_036365525.1). NCBI lineage: Eukaryota > Metazoa > Chordata > Chondrichthyes > Heterodontiformes > Heterodontidae > Heterodontus > Heterodontus francisci. Next base: position 28,404,037 of record NC_090371.1, on the reverse strand, counting down.
CATCTCAAAAAACAGGAGACCCAGTACTGAGCCCTGCTGAACGCCACTGGAAACAGCTAAAACACTCGTCGACAATTACCCTTTGTTTCCTGCCATTGAGCCAATTTTATATCCACCTTGCTGCATTTCCCTGGATCACATGGGATTTTATTTTTTTAACCAGTCTGCCATGTCAGACATTGTCAAACGCCTTGCTAAAATCCATGGCTAAAGATGGATGAAAATGTTTCAGCCTTGTCTTTTGCACTGATGGGCTGGGCTCCCCCATCGTTGAGGATGGGGGATGTTTCTGGAGCCTTCTCCTCCTCTATTTAGTTGTTCATCAGCATTCATGACTGGATGTGGCAGGACTGCAAAGCTTAGCTCTGATCCATTGGTTTTGGTTGTGGGATCGCTTAGCCCTGTCTATTGCATGCTGCTTCTGCTGTTTGACATGCAAGTAGTCCTGTATGGCCTCTTTCTATGCTGTCAGATTCTATGATTCCATATAAATATGAGGACGTCAACTTATTTTCAAATATTTAGTCAAATGATCTCAATAAATTACTTGCAGCAAACCTCAAGAGCCAGCAATCAGTAAACAGCCGCATCTATTTTCCTAATGCCTTCATGCTAGGCTCCTTGGAAAGGCAATGGGACTGGTGCTGTCATTTTCATTGGACTGCAGCTGCTTGATGTACATAATTTCCACCCACATGCAGTGACAGCCTTATTTACATAAAAGCAACCATTCAGCGACCTTGTCAGGAAAACATTTTTCTTGTGTGTGTAACTTATTTGTGTCTTGGGCTAAAATTTCTCACTGTCGCTTCCCGATAGTCCCAGTGGGGAAATGTGCTGCTTCAGTGTAACAGTATAAGCTATGTAGACCAGATACTCCCCGGCTCAATTCCTGGTAGGAGTCAATGTTAGCCTAATCTGCCTGTTCGGAGACTGACGAGATTGGGTACAAGGACTGTATTTTTGGATGGGAATAAAATTGGCATTCCAGCTGTTCCCATGGGATACCTGCCCAGGGTTTAGGTTTAAATTGTACCTGCTCCCCCACCATTCCCTCTCCTTCGATCTCTGCTGGGTTAGCTAATCTGTGCAGAAGCTGGGAGTTGAGAAGGTGCTACAATAGGCCTCAACATGCCTAAGCTGGGAAGGAAAGTAACTGCCAGTGGTTGCTGCTCCTTGTGTCAGTTGTGGCTCAGTTGGTAGCATTCTAGTGTGTGAGTTAGATGGTTGCGGATTCAAGTCCCACTCTGAGTGCAGAAATCTGTCCTAGATTTGAATCCAGAACCATCAAACTTACACACAAAAATGCTACCAACTAAGGGAGTGCTGCACCGTGGGAGGTGTCACCTTACAGATGAGATATTAAACTGAGGCCCTGTCTTCCTCCTTGGAGCGTATATAAAACATCCAATGGCACTATTTCCTCAGTGTAGTGTACTGGCTAACGTTTATCCCTCAGCCAACAGTGCTAAAAATAAAACAGATTATCTGGTGATTATTGAGTTGCTGTCTGTGGGAGCTTGCTGGGTGTAAATTGGCTGATCCTTTTACAACAGTGACTGCACTTCCTAGGCTGAAAAGCAATTTAGGGTGGCATATGTTTGTAAAACATGCGATATAAATGCAAGCCTTTCTTTCTCTCGATTGTTACATGTACTTCCTGCTGAAAAGTGTGTACATGTGGTCTTTGAGTGAGGTCGGCATCTCTGAATTGTTGCTTAGGTTCAAACTGAAGAATAGCCACTTAGATGGAATAAAGGAGGGCCGCCAGCACAGGGACATGGGCTCCAGGATTTCATGCCCAGTGGCCCGGTTGCTATCGACATGTAGCCCAGAGGTTGCAACTTTAAATCCCACCATGAAATAATCCAATCAATCTGAACATTTGTGGGCTGGAGTTAAAAACCCAACTGCTTCACCAATGTCCTTCAGGGAAAGAAACCTACCAACCCTACAGAGTCTGGCCCACATGTGACTCCAGTCCCACACGAAATGGTTGACTTTTAATGTTCTCAGAACATCTAGGGATGGGCAAAAAATATTGTTTTCCACATACTAATAACAAATAAAAGGAAAAGAGAAAGGGATAAAATTTGGAAAACAATGTGAAAGACTTTCTGCAAAGCTCACACAAAGCTACCAGGATTGCCGATTCAAATTCTGTCTGCAGCTGCAGAGATATATCAATGGATTGATGAACTTTTGACTCTGATCCATACACAGAAAGCCACTCTATTGATAAATCCTAATGTACTATTGACTGAGTTGAATTATGTTGATAAATTAATGAGCACGCCACCTGTTGCTATCACCGCAGGAAACTTATTGACTTGAATATAAAACGCAAGGAATTTATCCAAACACAACAACTTCATGCAAAGAGTTGTCACCCTTACAAAAAGATCAATCAGAGGGAAAATAGACTGTGAAATGGCAAACATATTGAATAGTTATTTTGTCTCCAATTCACCAGGGAGACTAACAAAGTGAACATGACATTTGAAGAAAAAATCAAAAAGGGTATCAAGAGATTTAAGATAGAAAGGAGGAAGATAATTGATAAACTAATTAAACTTATGGGAGGATTAAATCCCTGGTCTGGATGGATTGAATCCAAACATACTAAAAGAAATAAGGGAAAAGATAACAGAGGCACGATTAATAGATTTTTAAAAATCATTGGAAGAGGCAATAGTACCAGAGGACTGGAGGACAACTCATGTTATTCCTATATTTAGAAAAAGAGATAGAACAAATCTGGACCAGCGAGCTTAACTTCAGTGGTAGGAAAGATATTGGAACGTTTACTCAAAGATGTTATCGAGAGACATCTAAAATTGAAAATATAATAAAGAATAATCAGCACTGGATTTCAAAAGGGGAGGTATGTTTGACTGGCCTTATAGACTTCTTTGAACTAACAGAAAGAGTAGACAAGCGTAGTAAATGTAATATATTTAGATTTGTAAAAGGCCTTTGATTAGGTACTGTTTGGTAGACTCGTGAGTAAGCATGTGGAGTCAGGGACAAGTAGCAGAATGGATAGCAAGCTGGCTACAAAACAGAGAGTAGGGGTTAAAGGTAATTACACGGAGATCAGTGCTGGGACACATCAGAGATGCCATCTATGAGTCAGCTTTGACCACCTACGGCAAAAGTGCGAAGAGAAATGCAGACTGGTTTCAATCTCATAATGAAGAGCTGGAACCTGTCATAGCCGCTAAGCGCATTGCACTGTTGAATTACAAGAAAGCCCCCAGCGATTTAACATCCGCAGCACTTAAAGCAGCCAGACGCACTGCACAAAGAACAGCCAGGCGCTGTGCAAACGACTACTGGCAACACCTATGTAGTCATATTCAGCTGGCCTCAAAACACCGGAAACATCAGAGGAATGTATGATGGCATTAAGAGAGCTCTTGGGCCAACCATCAAGAAGATCGCCCCCCTCAAATCTAAATCAGGGGAATAATCACTGACCAACGCAAACAAATGGACCGCTGGGTTGAGCACTACCTAGAACTGTACTCCAGGGAGAATGTTGGCACTGAGACTGCCCTCAATGCAGCCCAGCCTCTACCAGTCATGGATGAGCTGGACATACAGCCAACCAAATCGGAACTCAGTGATGCCATTGATTCTCTAGCCAGCGGAAAAGCCCCTGGGAAGGACAGCATTACCCCTGAAATAATCAAGAGTGCCAAGCCTGCTATACTCTCAGCACTACATGAACTGCTATGCCTGTGCTGGGACGAGGGAGCAGTACCCCAAGACATGCGCAATGCCAATATCATCACCCTCTATAAAAACAAAGGTGACCGCGGTGACTGCAACAACTACCGTGGAATCTCCCTGCTCAGCATAGTGGGGAAAGTCTTTGCTCGAGTCGCTCTAAACAGGCTCCAGAAGCTGGCCGAGCGCGTCTACCCTGAGGCACAGTGTGGCTTTCATGCAGAGAGATCGACCATTGACATGCTGTTCTCCCTTCGTCAGATACAGGAGAAATGCCGTGAACAACAGATGCCCCTCTACATTGCTTTCATTGATCTCACCAAAGCCTTTGACCTCGTTAGCAGACGTGGTCTCTTCAGACTACTAGAAAAGATTGGATGCCCACCAAAGCTACGAAGTATCATCACCTCATTCCATGACAATATGAAAGGCACAATTCAACATGGTGGCTCCTCATCAGACCCCTTTCCTATCCTGAGTGGCGTGAAACAGGGCTGTGTTCTCACACCCACACTTTTTGGGATTTTCTTCTCCCTGCTGCTTTCACATGCGTTCAAGTCATCTGAAGAAGGAATTTTCCTCCACACAAGATCAGGGGGCAAGTTGTTCAACCTTGCCCGTCTAAGAGCGAAGTCCAAAGTACGGAAAGTCCTCATCAGGGAACTCCTCTTTGCTGACGATGCTGCTTTAACATCTCACACTGAAGAGTGCCTGCAGAGTCTCATCGACAGGTTTGCGGCTGCCTGCAATGAATTTAGCCTAACCATCAGCCTCAAGAAAATGAACATCATGGGGCAGGATGTCAGAAATGCTCCATCCATCAATATTGGCGACCACGCTCTGGAAGTGGTTCAAGAGTTCACCTACCTAGGCTCAACAATCACCAGTAACCTGTCTCTAGATGCAGAAATCAACAAGCGCATGGGACAGGCTTCCACTGCTATGTCCAGACTGGCCAAGAGAGTGTGGGAAAATGGCGCACTGACATGGAACACAAAAGTCCGAGTGTATCAGGCCTGTGTCCTCAGTACCTTGCTCTATGGCAGCGAGGCCTGGATAACGTATGTCAGCCAAGAGCGATGTCTCAATTCATTCCATCTTCGCTGCCTCCGGCGAATACTTGGCATCAGGTGGCAGGACCGTATCTCCAACACAGAAGTCCTCGAGGCGGCCAACATCCCCAGCTTATACACACTACTGAGTCAGCGGCGCTTGAGATGGCTTGGCCATGTGAGCCGCATGGAAGATGGCAGGATCCCCAAAGACACATTGTACAGCGAGCTCGCCACTGGTATCAGACCCATCGGCCGTCCATGTCTCTGCTTTAAAGACGTCTGCAAAGGCGACATGAAATCCTGTGACATTGATCACAAGTCGTGGGAGTCAGTTGCCAGCGTTCGCTAGAGCTGGCGGGCAGCCATAAAGACGGGGCTAAAGTGTGGCGAGTCGAAGAGACTTAGTAGTTGGCAGGAAAAAAGACAGAGGCGCAAGGGGAGAGCCAACTGTGTAACAGCCCCGACAAACAAATTTCTCTGCAGCACCTGTGGAAGAGCCTGTCACTCTAGAATTGGCCTTTATAGCCACTCCAGGCGCTGCTTCACAAACCACTGACCACCTCCAGGCGCTTATCCATTGTCTCTCGAGATAAGGAGGCCAAAAAAAGAAAGAAAGTGCTGGGACAACTGTCGTTCCTTATTTACATCAATGATTTGGACTTGGGATTCAGAAGTACAATACCAAAATTTGTGGATGACACCAAATTGAGAGGTGACGTTAATATTGAGCAAGATACTGTAACAAAATACAAGAAGACATTATCAAATTTGCAGAATGGATGTGTAAGTAAATGGCAAATACATTTCAAGATAGAAAACTGTGAAATGGCGTATTTTAGTTGGAAGAATAAAGATGCCCTTGCGAAATGGTGTAGGAGGGAGGCTTTCAGAATCCTGGGGTTTTTCATCCAGTTCTGGGACAGGAAGGGCCTGTTCAAGGTGGATGGGTTGCACCTCAGTAGAGCTGAGATCATTGCCCTCGTGGGAAGGTTAACTGTGGGGAGCATTTAAACTAATTTGGCCATGGATTGAGCACCAGAATGAAACATAAGAGAGGGCAAACAAGGTGAACAGAGGACTGGGAGAGACAAAAAGCAAAAGTGAAAAATAGTTCAGGAATAGGGGTTAGAAGGGGGCAAATACAAAGCACTCTAAGGTGGGTTTGGACTGCATGCACGTAAGTGCATGGAGTGTGGTAAGGTTGGTGAGCTGCAGGCATAAGTCGCCACATGGGACTATAATACAGTGGCATGAACAGAGACCTGGCATAAAGGGGAAAATGGGATATTTAATATTTCATGCTACAAGGTGTTCAGAAAAAATAGGGAAGGAGAAAAGGAGGAATATGGTGGTAGGATTGATCAAATAAACTATTATAGTACTGGGGAGGGATAATGTTAGATGAGGGGTCCAGGACAGAGTCTATTTGATTAGAATTAAGGAACAATAGAGGACTATTACACTAACAATAGAGATGTATACTATAGGCCACCAAATAGCAAGGAGGAGATAGAGGAGAGAATTTGCAAGCAAATTACAGAAAGATTCAAGAACTAAATAGTAATAATGAGGGACCTCAATTATCCTAATATAAACTGGGATAATAGCAGTGTTAAGGGCAAAGTCGGGGAGGAATTCCTGAAATGTGCACAAGAAAATATTTTGATCAGTGTGTTTCCAGCCCAATGAGGAAGGAAGCAGTGCTGGGAAAGATGTGGGGAACATGCAGCATGCCTCAGTTGGGGGTGCATTTGGGGAAGAGTGATCACAATATAATCAGGTTTAGAATAGTTATGGAAAAGGACATGGTACAATCAAGGGTAAAAATACTTGACTGGAGGAGGGCTAACTTCAGTGAGTTAAAAAGGGATCTCGCCCAGATGGATTGGAATCAAAAATTGGTAGGTAAAACAGTAATTGAACAATGGGAAGACTTCAAAGAGGATGATTTGGGTACAGGGTAGGTACATTCCTATGAGAGGGAAAGGAAGGGCATCCAAAGCCAAAACTATCTGATAAATAACGATATAGAGGTGAAAATGAGACAGAGAAATGAGGCTTACAATAATTTTAAGGTTCATAAGATAGTTGAAAAACAAAAATGGGAAAGGGCAACAGAGTGTGGTTAATTAGATAACTCCACCACAACACAATGGGTCAAAAAGCCTATGTCTATGCGGTATCACTCTATGGTTCCAACATAAGTATTTTAAATATAATAACTGTCAGGTGGGAAGGGAGCAGTAGGAATATTTAGCAGCTAGGAAACCGGGAATGATGAGGAATTTCTCTGAGAGCCTGTCAAACTTAACAGGAAGACCTGATTTAACTGTTTTCAATCAGTTTCCTGGCTACAGACCAATTAAGATGCTGACTGGCTGGAGAGAGGTGAGTCAGACATTGGAAATTAGGGAGACAGTCGGATATCAAAAATCGGGGAGACAGTCAGACATCAGAGGTAGGGGAGACAGATATTGGAGGTCAAGGAGGCAGTTGGAATTCGGAGGTTGGAGGGACAGTCAGATATTGGAGGTCGGCAAGACAGTTAGAATTCGAAGGTCGGGGCGACAGTTGAGCATTGAGAGTTCGATCGCAGCAGGGTGCCTGATTGCGGAGTGGATCCAATTGTGTGAGGTCTAATCACCGTGGTGGTCCAATCACCAGCTGGGTGGGGGAAGAGGTCAGATCACAGGAGGGACTATAACTATCAGGAATGACTCAGCAGCTTGGGGGTCCTTTCTTGAGAAAAGAGAAGACTGAAAAGTGATCTGATGGAAGGCTTTTTAAGATTATAAAGGGATTCAACAGGGGAGACATTGAGAAGATATTTTCACTTGTGGTGATGATCAAAACTAGGGGTCATAAATATAAACTAGTCACTCGTAAATCCAATAAGGATATCAAGAAAAACTTCTTTATTCAGATGGTGGTGAGAATGTGGAACTTGGATTCGTTGAGGTGAATAGCATGGATGCATTTAAGAGGAAACTAGATAAGTACATGAGGCAGAAAGGAATAGAAGGATATGTTGATGGTGTTCGTTGAAGTAGGGTGGGAGGCTCATGGGGAGCTTAAAAATCGGCATGGACCCTTTGGTCTGAATGGCCTGTTTCTGTGCTGTAGACTCATAATTCCATGCATGTAAAGGATAGTCTATTCTCATTAACCTGGACTTCATGATTGGTGCAAGGATTCTTGTACTGACAAAGATGTTTGAATACCAGATACAAAATGGCAGACCAGCTCAAAATGGCCAACCAGCTCATTTGGGTACATGATATAAAGTTTAGATATGAAATTCATTTTGGCTATCTTGTAATCCAGTATTGAATAATTGAGAAATTACTTTATTCAGGGTTTAAACAACTTTGGGTGCACCAACATTCAGTAGCTTACAAACACCATCTTCAGTATCCTGGCTTGCATCTTTGTGGAAGTACTAAGGAAACTTACTAAGATAGAATTAGAATTAGAATTAGAACATTACAGCGCAGTACAGGCCCTTCGGCCCTCGATGTTGCGCCGACCTGTGAAACCATCTGACCTACACTATTCCATTTTCATCCATATGTCTATCCAATGACCACTTAAATGCCCTTAAAGTTGGCGAGTCTACTACTGCTGCAGGCAGGGCGTTCCACGCCCCTACTACTTTCTGAGTAAAGAAACTACCTCTGACATCTGTCCTATATCTATCACCCCTCAACTTAAAGCTATGTCCCCTCGTGTTTGCCATCACCATCCGAGGAAAAAGACTCTCACTATCCACCCTATCTAACCCTCTGATTATCTTATATGTCTCTATTAAGTCACCTCTCCTCCTCCTTCTCTCCAACGAAAACAACCTCAAGTCCCTCAGCCTTTCCTCGTAAGACCTTCCCTCCATACCAGGCAACATCCTCGTAAATCTCCTCTGCACCCTTTCCATAGCTTCCACATCCTTCCTATAATGCGGTGACCAGAACTGCACGCAATACTCCAGGTGCAGTCTCACCAGAGTTTTGTACAGCTGCAGCATGACCTCGTGGCTCCGAAACTCGATCCCCCTACTAATAAAAGCTAACACACCATATGCCTTCTTAACAGCCCTATTAACCTGGGTAGCAACCTTCAGGGATTTATGCACCTGGACACCAAGATCTCTCTGTTCATCTACACTACCAAGAATCTTCCCATTAGCCCAGTACTCTAGTGAAATTAAGGCTAAAGCATTTCTTTCAGATAACACACAATATCAAGAGATGGGCAATAAATGCTGGCCTGGCCAGCGTCGCCCACATCCCATGAATGAATTTTCAAAAAAGAAGAGACACAGGCCCAGGATAATATTAAGGAAAACGTTGGGCAGTATTACTTAAACAGGGTGATCAATCAACTCCATTCCCCCTAACAGGTGCATTTGAGGGAAGCTAGATAAGGGAATTGAAGCATATGTTGATAAGATGGGATGAAGTAGGAGGTGAGAAGGCTCGTGAGGAACCTAAACTGCATGCCAACCAGTAACTGAGAGTGAAAGAAAGACATAGGGATCCTTTATAACTCAGACCTGTTTCTGTGCTGTAAATTCTGTGAAATTCTGTGTAACAATTGAGGAGGTTATAAGAAAAGGTGTTTGATGCCAGGATCCTGGACTCATTTAAGAGACAGTGTGTTATAATGGAGTGTGAACCTAACTTTTGAGCTCAAGTTGTAAAGCCAACCCTTGACTTTTTCATCCTTTCCGTCACACCTCCAACCTCCCGCTCCTCTCCAAAGTCCTTGAACATGTTGTTACCTCTCACTCTCTTCCCATCTTTCCCGGAATTCCATGTTTGAATCCCTCCAATCACGTTTCCACCCTTGTCACATTTCAGAAACAGCTCTTGTCAAAACCACTAATGACATCCTATGTGAGTGTGACAAAGGTAAACTATCCCTATTTGTCCTTCTCAACCTGTCTGCAGCCTTTGACATCATTGACCACACCATCCTCCACCAATGTCTCTCCTCTCTCATCCAGCTGATTGGGACTGCACTTGCCTGGTTCCATTCTTATCTACCTAATTGTACCCCGAGAATTGCCAACAATTGCTTCTCTTCCTGCTCCCGCACGGTTACATCTGGTGTCCCCCAAGGATCTATCCTTGGCCCCCTCCATCTACATATTTCCCCTTGGCGACATCAACCAAAAACACATCAGTTTCCACATTTACACTGACAATACCCAGCTCTACCTCACCACCACCTCTCTTGACCCCTCTACTGCCTTTAAGTTTTCAGACTCTTGACTCACATCCAGGACTGGATGAGCAGAAATTTTCCCCAACTTAATATTGGGAAAAACAAAGTCATTATCTGTGGTGTCTGCCACAAACTCCATTCTCCAGCCACTGACTCCATCCCTCCCCCTAGTAACAATCCATGGCTGAACCAGGCTATTCGCAACCCTGCCGTGATATGTGACCCCAGGATGAGCTTCCGGTCCCATATTCGTGCCATCACTAAAATGGCCTATTTCCACCTCCATAACATCGCCTATCTCCATCACACCTTAGCTCATGTGCTGCTGAAATTCTCATCCATTCCTTTGTTACCTCTAGACTTGACTATTCCAATGCACTCCTGGCTGGCCTCCCAAATTCTGTAAACTTGAGGTCATCCAAAACTCTGGTGCCAATGTCTTAACTCACCCATCACCCCTGTGTTCACTGACTTCCATTGGCTCTTGGTTAAACAACGGCTTTATTTTAAAATTATCATCTTTGGTTTCCAATCCCTCCATGGCCTTGCTCCTCCTTATCGCTCTAATCTCCTCCAGCCCTGCAGCCTGCTGTGATAGCTGCACTTCTCCAATTCCGGCCTCTTGAGCACCCCCTGATTTTAATCACTCCACCATTGGTGTCCCCACCTTCAGTTGCCTAGGTGCTAAGCTCTGGAATCCCCTCCCTACACTTCTCTGCCTCTCAACCTTTCTTTCTTCCTTTAAGACACTGCCTAAAACACATCTCTTTGACCAAGCTTTTGGTATCAGCCCCTAATATCACTTTATGTTGCTTTGTGTTAAATTTTATTTGATAACTCACCTGTAAAGTGCCTTAAGTACATTAAAGGAGCTATATAAATGCAAGTTGTTGCTGTCCTGCCCTCTGCCTGAGAGGCACATACAGTGGCGACTGAGGCAAGCTGGAAGTGAGGAAGTACTTGTGCCTGCAGAGCTGAGCATGTGTAATGCAATAGAAGGAGAGTTGCAGAAACCACAGGTGACAGGTAATTATTAATCCAAGTCATGGAGCCTGATGGCGATGGTGATGGTGAATAGCAACGCTGCACAATTGTACAATGCAAATACGTCATGGGGCCCTTGCTGTTTTCTATCTTGAGCATTGAGTATTTATTATTCGTGAAATAGTTCTATATTAATATTAAAGTATCCTCAATTACAGCAGAATGCGTAAACAAATGCTGATTAAACCGTTGAAGCAAGGCAATTGCGTGTGAGCATCTGTCAGAATAAAATATTTTATACAAAGTAGCTCCAGTCATTAAAGACTTGCTCTGCATTTTATTTATTGTACCTAAGTGCTGAACAAGTGTATGGGCTTTCTAATAAAAATACACGGAATTATGTTTTAATTTGATTGCAGGCAGAAGGAAGTAGTGATTTATGAAAGGGTGGGAAAGATTTCTTGGTGTGAGGGAAATTGAATTTGCTGTTTTATAACAGTGAAATGATCCCCGATTGTCTATCTTCAGCCTAATGTTACCTAACAACCATTTAAATACAAACAGTAATCACCAGGACAGAAAGGGCACGAATGGAAAGACACAATAGGAAGGGGTACGGTTGTTGGGAGAATTTAAATTTAATTAAATCAAATCTGGAATAAAAAGCTAATATTGTAATTGTGACCATGAAACTACCGGATTGTTGTAAAAACCCATCTGGTTCACCAATATCCTTTAGGGAGGGAAATCTGCTGTCCTTACCTGGTCTGGCCTATATGTGACTCCAGACCAAAAGCAATGGGGTTGGCCCATAACTGCATTCTGAAATGGACTAGCAAGCCACTCAGTTGTATTCAAGAAGGGGACTCACCACCATTTTCTCAAGGATAGTTAGGGGTGGGCAATAAATGCTGGCCTTACCAGCGACACCCACACCCCACGAATGAATAAAAGTTTGTGGCTGGGTCCATCTGTGAACCCAAAATTGCCATTGCAGAGGCAGTGGCACAGGAAGGTGGACGCCCAAGGATCAATAGAAATTGGTGCTTGGGTCTCAGCTACTATTGGGGCCAGGTTACTGGAGCCGGTTGTGCCTGCACAGACAGCTCACCCAGGAGGCTCCACATCAAAAGTAAAAAAATAATAATTTTCTATCTACCTTTCCAGTTGCATTTGCTGGCTAGGGCACATCCAAGTCCAGGAAACCCAAGCGGAGCAGGCTATGAGACCAAAAGAATCTGTATCTCTCGATCTCTCAGATACCGGCTGGCCTGCAGTTCAATTTCCAACATCTTGCGATAAAAATTGGTTCCCGTTATACCTATAAACATAGAAATATAGAAAATAGGAGCAGGAGTAGGCCACTTGGCCCTTCAGGCCTGCTCCACCATTCAAAAATAATCGTGGCTGATCATCTAATTCAGCACCCTGTTCCTGCTTTTTTCCCATATCCCTTGATCACTTTGGCATTAATATACCTATTTCCTTCTTGAATACATTTAATGATTTGGCCTCCACTGTCTTCTGCAGTAGAGAATTCCACAGGTTCACCACCCTCTGAGCGAAGAAATTTCTCCTCATCTCGGTTCTAAATGGCATACCCCATATCCTGAGACTGTGACCCCTGGTTCTGGACTCCCCAGCCATCGGGAACATTCTCCATGCATCTAGCCTGTCTAGTCCTGTTAGAATTTTATAGTTTTCTATGAAATCCCCTCTCATTCTTCTAAACTCTAGCGAATACAAGCCTAGTCGACCCAATCTCTCTTGATACATCAATCCTGCCATCCCAGGAATCAGCCTAGCAAATCTTCTTTGCACTCCCTCCATGGCAAGAACATCCTTCCTCAGATAAGGAGATCAAAACTGCACACAATACTCCAGATGTGGTCTCACCAAGGCCGTGTATAACTGCAGTAAGACATCCTTGCTCCTGTACTCAAATCAAGGCCAACATACCATTTGTCTTCCTAATTGCTTGTTGCACCTGAATGCTTGCTTTCAGCGACTGGTGTACAAGGACCCCAGGTCTCGTTGCACCTCTCCTTTTCCCAATCTATCACTATTCCGATAATTGCCTTTCTGTTTTTACAACCAAAGTGGATAACCTCACATTTATTCATGTTATACTGCACCTGCCACGCATTTGCCCACTCGCCCAACTTGTCCAAATCACATTGGAGCCTCTTTACATCCTCCTCACAGCTCACTTTCCCCCCCAGCTTTGTGTCATCTGCAAACTTGGAAATGTTACATTTAGTTCCCTCACCCAAGTCATTAATATATATTGTGAATAGCTGGGGCCCAAGGACTGATGCCTGCAGTACCCCACTAGTCACTGCCTGCCACCCAGAAAAAGACCCGTTTATTCCTACGCTCTGTTTCCTGTCTGTCAACCAATTCTCAATCTATGCCAGTATATTATCCCCAATCCCATGTGCTTTAATCTTGCACACTAACCTCTTATGTGGGACCTTATCAAAAGCTTTCTGAAAATCCAAATACACCACATCCACTGTTTTCCCTTATCTATTCTACTAGTTACATCCTCAAAAAACTGCAGTAGATTTGTTAAGCATGATTTCCCTTTCGTAAACCCATGCTGACTTTGCCCAATCCCATTTATGCTTTCCAGGTGTTCTGCTATCACATCCTTTAAAACAGACTCTAGCATTTTCCCCACGACTGATATAAGGCTAACTGGTCTGTAGTTTCCTGTTTTTTCTCTCCCTCCTTTTTTAAATAGTGGGGTTACATTTGCCACCCTCCAATCTGTAGGAACTGCTCCAGAGTCTATAGAATTTTGGAAGATGACCACCAATGCATCCACTATTTCCAGGGCCACTTCCTTTAGTACTCTGGGATGTAGATTATCAGGCCCTGGGGATTTGTCAGCCTTTAACCCCATTAATTTCCCTCGCACTATTTTTTTTTTTACTAATACTGATTTCCATCAGTTCCTCCCTCTCATTGGACCCTTGGTTCCCTAACATTTCTGGGAGGTTATTCGTGTCCTCCTTCATGAAGACGGAACCAAGATATGTGTCAAAGGAGCAAATTCGGGACACAATGGACCCAAGGCCTGCTTCTGCTGAAAGCAGCCCCATTTCTGGACGGAGTCCTAAAATAAGGTAATGGGCCCCAAATTAGTGCACGGGAGACAGCCTAACTCCTGTTTTAGGCAGCCATGCCAGACCCCTGAAAATTGGCTGGATGTTTTTCAGACATTCTTGTAGCATAGGGCATTGCACCAAAATTGGTCCCTTTTGCTCCCAGTTTCAGTTCACTAAAATTAATGAATAGTAAACCAAGGGCTGTACAAACAATATCTGAATCCAAGCCCGATGGTGGGCGAGGCATTGCACCGGAAACTTGCCCTCATGTCCAGCTCCCTTCAGCCTTTTAGTCATAGTGAAATTGTTCAATTATCTTCATGAGCCACTGTGGCTCAGTTCTTGTTTTGGTGTATGTCTATATGTTACTTTTGGTGCTTACTTTTTTTTTATTCGTTCCTGGATGTGGGCGTTGCTGGCTAGGCCAGCATTTGATTTACATTTATAGGAACGTAGCAATAGCAGGTACACCATTTAGTCTCTCGAGCCTGTTCCATCATTCAATTAGATCATGGCTAATCTGTATCTCATTTACCTGCCTTGGTTTCATAACCCTTATATAGCACCATAATATAAAAAGTATCCAGAGGGACAGGGATGGATAGCACATGTTGCTGTTTATTGCTCTAGGAAAGCAGGGGGTTTGTGGAGCTAGGAACATATCCATGAATTGTATACAGCCACGTGCTTCCAATCTTCAAAATGGAAATAACTTAATTTAATTAAAAGAGTAATAACAGGAAATAATCAAGCACTGATTTACGCATTGGTGCACATGCTTCTCATTCTTTTAACGTGACATTTACAGGCAGATATATTAGTAACGCACCCTTAAGAGATGTTTTTACCTTTTTACGGGTTAAAATCTATCTCGAACAGGCTATGCTTTTAAATCCATCAAGAAACAGAAATGCAAAGTTTGGCATGGTCACATCATAAGCAACGGGGTGGGAGAGTTTATGTAGTGGAGAACTGAATTATTTATGACACAATTTTAAGTGTAACCAGTTGGAACTCTAATACATAAAATCAAGTCGTAAGAACATAAAAACGTCAAGGATGAGGAAAGGCCATTTGGCCATCAAAGCTCAGCCCTACAGTACATCAACTCTTCCATTATGCCAGCTAAATTATATTTTGCAAATATCGTTGTGGTCCCTATGACATTGCTGGATAGGTTATCGCCATTTAGCGCACAGAAGACGCCCGGGGAGCTGTTTTAGGCACCAGACCCCTGAAAAATAGCTGAATGTTTTTCAGGCATTCTTGGGGTACAGGACATTGCACCCTGAAATTGGTCCCTTTTACACCCAGTTTTATTTTCAGTCCATTAAAACTAATGAATAGCAAATCAAATTATGAGAACAAGCTGAGTAAATCCAGTAATATTTTTGTAAACAGATTTCAGAGAACCTACCAACCCAGTCAGTCTGGTCTATATGTAATACGAGACCACACTGTGTGGTTCACCAAAGTGACTCCTGAATGGTCTACAAAGCCACTTAGTTGTCAGGGCAACAAGTCATGGGCAATTAATACAGCCTGAGACATTTATCATCCATCTCTAGTGGCCTTGAGAAATCGGTGGGCCTTCTTCTTGTGTTGTTACTTCAAGAGACACAAAGGCAAGCAAATAGTGCGGGAATGGAGTTAGAAGTTGACCCAAACCCTAGAGAGGGCTGACAGGTTCCATCTCTGAAGGAGATTAATGCACCAAGTGGATTTTTACAACAATCCAGCAGCTCTCATTGTGATTTTTCTGGTGCTACCCCACAGACTACCAGATCGATTAAATTCAATTTCACAAACTTGTCAAGGTATGAATTGAATTCACAACCTCTAGGGTGAGAGTCCAGTACCGTAACCACTTTCACAAAACAAGATATTAATTAAATTTCAGTAGAAACCAGCATGTGTTGGTCTAATACAAAAATAGACTTGTACGCTGCTGAAAGGATATAACATGTAGTATCACAGGTACAATTTCCCCATGCAGTGATTGAGTTGCTATCCTCATCCATGCTGTCAGACTTAGCGGAAGTCACTTCTAGTTCTTCTGCCAATTATCTTAAATCTGTATCCTCTGGTTACCAACCCTTCTGCCATTTTATCAAAATCGTTCAAGATTTTGGACACCCCTATTATATCTCCCCTACACCTTCTCTGTTTTAAGGAAAATAACTCAAGCTTCTCTAGACTTTCCATGTAACCAAAGTCTTTCCTATCCCATTCTCATTAATCTATTCTGCACCTTCTCAAAGGCCTTGACATTCTTCCTCCAATATGGTGTCCAGAATTAACCTCAATACTCCAGCTAGGAGCTAACCAGTATTTTATAAAGGTTTAACTTTGTTGCTTTTGTACTCTCTGCCTCTATTAGTAAGGCCAAGCATGACATATGACTTTTTAACAGCCTTCTCAGCTTGACCTGCTGCATTCAAAGACTTGTGTACATACACCCCATGGCCCCTCTGTTCCTGCAGTTCCAGTAAAATTGGACCATTCCTCATTCTTCCTACCAAAATAAATCACTTCACACTTCTCTGTATTAAATTTAAGCTGCACATATTTGCCCATTTCACTAGTCTCTGCCCTCCTGAAGTCCGTCACTATCCTTCTCACTGTTTAGATTATACTTCTGAGTTTTGTGTCATCTGCAAACTTTGAAATTATGGCGTGTATACCCAAGTCATTAATCTGGTTGGCATTCTTCCATCTACGAAATATGATGGACATGCAGCAAACAATCCATTTGTGGGGGGGGGGGCGGGGGGGGGGGGTCTTCTCTAGGGGCATCTTTGCTGATGGCTGTGAAGGCCAATCCTTGAGAGGCAGGTTCTGCCACAAGTGCTGCACATGAAGCTGCCAAGTGGCACTGTGAGTTGTTGTTTTTGATGCTGGCGCCTGTTGCCAGACAGCTGTCGCAACTGGTCATAGTGGTAGTGCTTAACAGTCCACAGGATGCGTAGCCATTTCTCTCTTTTCCCAGCTAATGACTCCCAAGTGCGATAGTCGATTTTTAGGGTCTTCATGTCACACTTGCAAGCATCCTTGAAGCAGAGCTTCAGGCACCCCACCGGTTGTCTGGCCCGCTACCTCACCACACAAAAGGTCCTCAGGTATGCGACCGTCTTCCATCCTGCGGACGTGTCCGATCCACTGAAGCCGCCTCTGTTTGATTAGTGCCAACACACTTGGGAGCTCTGCCTTTGAGAGGAGTGCTGCATTTGGGAAGATGGAAATTATTGAGCTTCTTTTCCTGGTAGTTGTAAGTCACCCATGTTTCACAGCCAAACAGCAAGGTGCTGAGAACACAGGCCTTATAAACCATCAGCTTGGTCCTAAGCATCAGCTTGGTGTTATCCCATGAGCGTTTCGCAAGTCGGACAAAGGTGGTAGCTGCTTTCCCTATGCGTGCATCGAGCTCTGCATTAAGGGACAGATTGTCTGTCACCGTGAACCCAAGGTAGCAGAATTTGCTAACCACTTCCAGTTGGGTGTTATTTATAGTGAGCAAGGGTGGAGATGCAACACCTTGTCCCATGACCACGGTTTTCTTGACACTTATAGTCAAGGAGAATAAGTTGCAGGCACGGGAGAGACGGTCCATGAGTCTTTGTAGCTGAGTCATTAATCTATATCAAATAAAACAGTGGTACTACTACCGACCCCTGGGGGACACCACTGTATACTTCCCTCCAGTCTGAAAAACAACCATTCACCCCTATTCGCTGCTTTCTGTTCCTTAGCCAATTTCGTATCCATGCTCCCACTGCCCCTTTAATCCCACTGGTTTCAATTTTGTTGGCAAGTCTATTATGTGACTTTTGAATGTCTTTTTCTCACTACATGCTTTTTACATGTTGGAGATGGTTAAATTCCCTCTTATTGGGAATGATCATTGCCTGACACTTGTGTGGCATGAATGTTACTTGCCGCATATCAGTCCAAGCCTAAATGTTATCCAGATCTTGCTCCATGTAGGTACCGACTGCTTCACCATCTGAGGACATATGAATGGTACTGAACATCGTATCGTCATCAGTAAACATCCCCACCTCTGACCTTATGATGGAGGAAGGCCATTGAAATGATTGAAGATGATTAGACCTAGGACACTAGCCTGAGGAACCCCTGCAACAATGTCTTGGGCCTGAGATGATCGGTCTCCAACAACCATAACTATCTTCCTTTGTGCTAGGTCTGGCTCCAACCATGGAGAGTTTTCCTGCTGATTCCCATTGATTTCAATTTTGCCAAGTCAAATCTGACCAAACTTTCTATAATGCCCCCCCTCCCCGCCCTAGCCCTATGCTCGCATCTTTCTCTAGTTTCTCTCCTATCTCCCCTCATGCCCTCTCTGAGCTCATCTTGTCCATATTTTTTATTCTTTCATGGAATCTGGACTTCGCTGGCAAGGTCAACATTTGTTACCCATCCCTAATTACTCTTGACAACTGATTGGCTTGCTAGGCCATTTCAGAGTGCAGTTAAGAGTCAACCACCTCCTGGCCCCTCGGTCCTATTCCTACTAAACTGCTGACCACCTAACTTCCCCTCCTGGTCCCCATGTTAGCTGATATTGTGAATGGTTCTCTCTCCTCGGGTGTTATCCCTCTCTCCTTAAAATCTGTCATCATCAAAAAACCAACCCTTGGAAACTACTGTTACAGCTCCAATCTCCTTTTCCTCTCCAACATCTTCTCCTTGAGCATGTTGTCACCTCCCAAATCCATTCCCATCTTTCCCGGAACTCCATGTTTGAATTCTCCAATCAGGTTTCCACCCTTGCCACAGTACAGAAACAGCTCTTATCAAAGTCACAAATGACATCCTATGTGACCGTGACAAATGTAAACTTTCCCTCCTTGTCCAGCTCGACCGGTCTGCAGGCTTTGACACAGTTGACTACAATATCCTCCTCCAACACCCCTCCACTGCCATCCAGCTGAATGGGAATGCTGTCACCTGGTTCCATTCTGATCTATCTATAGGTAGCCAGAGAATCACTTGCAATGTGTAAACCGTGGCGAGGAGTCAACTCCCCCTTGGCCCCTTTATTCCCTTCACCCACTTGATCCTGGCCATCATGTGAGACTAAGTCCTCTTAATTCAGGCTCAGGCTGGGTGTTTGGAATATTGGGTTACAGGAGAGCCACCCTCCACCTAATCGACTGGCTACAGTTAATGGCTTAGTACAAAGAGGAGGAAACTCAGTCCTTTCTTTAATTATCAATTTACTTTATTCATGTTGTTGTACAATGTAAGAATAAGGCTTAAACACTTGGTTAGACAAAAGCATGCAACTCAAACTGGGTTATACAGTTAATAACAAAGCTAACTAGAATTGATAAGCACACCCACTAGGTTCCTCTGACCTTTCCCTGACCTAGTCACAGAAAACAAAGGATAATACCCAAAAAAGGGGAGAGCTGACGCTGGCCAGGGGTTCTGTTCTCTCTCTCTTTTACGTCGTCGCCGCGTTGCTCACGCAGGGTCTTCCACTTCCACGATGGTTGGTCTCCGGAGTGTCTCGCTGCCTCTATGCCTGAGATTTTCCATACTTATTCTCTTTCTTATCTCTTCAAACTGTGCTGTTTCTTTTCGGTTGATTTAGGCCTGCTCACCTCATTCGTATCTTCTCCTTATTGGCCCAGGCCCAAAGACCCCGGTATCACACCGTGTCCAAATAAGGCTTATTCCTGTGATCTCTCTCCTTGTCTTGTCACATAAATTAATTAGTTCAAACTGGTTTTTACCAGCACAGGCCAGTGTCTGAACTCAGGTTACTTTAGTTCATGAACTATCCAGCAGTTTGTAACAGATTCTGTACTTCTTGCAGCCCCTGGCCAACAAATGGATACTCTTCCTGCTCCCACACCATTACCTCTGGTGTCCCCCAAAGATCTATCCTTGGCTCCCTCCTATTTCACATCTACATGGTGCCCCTCAGCAAAATCATCCGAAAGCACAGCATTAGTTTTCACATGTTTGCTGATGACACCCAGCTCGACTTCACCCCCACCTCTCTCGACTCCTCCACTTTTGCCAAATTATCAATATGCTTATCTGACATCCACGACTAGATGAGTGGAAATTTCCTCTAATTAAATATTGGAATGACAGAAGCAATTGTTTTCAGTCCCCACTCCAAACTCTGTTCCTTAGCTATCAACTCCATCCCTCTCCCTCTCAACAGTCTGAGATGAAGTCAGTCTGTTCACAATCTTGGTGTCATATTTGAACCGAAGATGAGCTTCCGACCTCATATTCGTGTCATCACGAAGACTGCCTATTTCCACCTCCATAACATTGCTTGACTTTGCACCCGTCTCAGCTCATCTGCTGCTGAAACCCTTATTCATGCCTTCGTTACCTCTAGACTTGACTATTCCAATGAACTCCTGGCTGGTCTCCCACATTCAACCCTCCATAAACTTCAGATCATCCGAATCTCTGCTGCCTATGTCTTAACTCGCGCCAAGTCCCATTCACCTATAACTCTTGTGCTTGCTGACCTACACTGGCTCCTGGTCAAGCGATGTCTTGATTTTAAAATTCTCATCCTTGTTTTCAAATTGCTCTATGATCTCGTCCCTCCCTATCTCTGTAATTTCCTCCAGCTCCACAACCCTCCAAGATAGCTACGCTCCTCTAATTCTGGTCTTTTGTGCATCTCTGATTTTAATCGCTCCACCATTGGTGGCCGTGCCTTCGGTTGCTCTGGAATACCCTCCTTACACCACTCTGCCTCTCCACCTCACTTTCCTCCTTTAAGACACACCTTAAAACCTACCTCTGACCAAGACTTTGTTTATCCGACCTAATATCTTCTTTTATGGCTCCGTGTCATACTTAGTTCTATAATGCTCCTGTGTAGAGCCTTGGGACGTTTTATCACATTAAATGTGCTATCTAAATGTAAGTTGTTGTTGTAGGTCTCCTTGCTGCCTCGATGCCGAGGGAACTGGATGTTGCAGGACTGCAGAGCTTTGATCTGATCTGTTGGTTGTGGGATCGCTTTGCTCTATCTCATGCTGCTTTCATTGTTTAACATGCATGTAGTCCTGCGTTATAACTTCACCAGGTTGGCACCTAATTTTTAAGTATGCCTGGTGTTGCTCCTCGCATGCTCTCCTGCACTCCTCATTGAACCAGGGTTAATTCCCTGGCTTGATGGTAATTGTAGAATGAGGGATATGCTGGACATGAAGTTACAGATTGTGGTGGTGCACAAAACTGCTGATGCTGATGGTCCAACATGGATGCCCAGTTTTGTGCTGCTAGATCAGGTGGTAAGTGCCACACAAGAAGATGGAGGGCGTCCTCAGTGTGAAGACAGAACTTCGTCTCCACAAGGGATGTGCGGTAGTCACTCCTAACACTACAGTCAGGTAGTTTCCTGAGTCCAAAGTCACTTGGTGCAGACACCACCTGCCGCAATCCCAGTGAGGCAAATATGCCCTTCAGGACTCAGCCAGCATGGCCAGTAGTGGTGCTACCGAGCAACTCTTGGTAATGCATATTGAAATCCCGCACTCAGAGTACATTCTATGCCATTGATACACTTAGTGCTTCTTTCAAGTGGTGTTCAACATGGAGGAATACTGATTCATCACCTTAGGGGAGGCAGTAGATGGTAATCAGCACGAGGTTTCCTTGCCCATGTTTGACCTGATGCCATGAGACTTCATGGGGTCCAGAGACCATGTTGAGGACTCTCAGGGCCTGACTGTATACCACTGTGTTGCCGGTGCGACGACATACCCAGGGATAGTGATGAGGAGTCTAGGATGTTGGCTGAAAGGTATGATTCGGTGAGTATGACTATGTCAGCCTGTTGGTTGACCAGTTTGTGGGACAGCTCTCCCAATTTTAGCACACCCCCAAATGTTAGTGAAGAGGACTTTGCAGGTTCAATTAGGCTGGGTGTGCTTTTGTCATGTCTGAATCCAATGCTGAGGTCGATGCTGGGTGATTTGTCTGGTTTTATTCTTATTCTTTGTCAGAGCAGTTGGCCTGAATAGCCTGTTTCTGTGCTGTTATGTAATGCCATGTAATTTGCACAAATG
Organism: Heterodontus francisci; assembly: GCF_036365525.1. Lineage (NCBI taxonomy): Eukaryota > Metazoa > Chordata > Chondrichthyes > Heterodontiformes > Heterodontidae > Heterodontus > Heterodontus francisci. Next base: position 28,381,861 of record NC_090371.1, on the reverse strand, counting down.
AAAGGTGCTGATAATGAAATCTTAGGACATAGTAAATGAACTAGAGCTTCTATACTACAAGCATGCCAAGAGGGATCATTAAGGAAACAAATTACATATATATGTATATATACACACACACACACAGGCATGCTTCAATAAGACAGAACAAAGAACAAAGAACAGTACAGCACAGGAACAGGCCATTCGGCCCTCCAAGCCTGCGCCGATCTTGATGCCTGCCTAAACTAAAACCTTCTGCGCTTCCGGGGACCGTATCCCTCTATTCCTATCCTATTCATGTATTTGTCAAGATGCCTCTTAAACGTCGCTATCGTACCTGCTTCCAGCACCTCCCCCGGCAGCAAGTTCCAGGCACTCACCACCCTCTGTGTAAAGAACTTGCCTCGCACATCCCCTCTAAACTTTGCCCCTCTCACCTTAAACCTATGTCCCCTAGTAACTGACTCTTCCACCCTGGAAAAAGCTTCTGACTATCCACTCTGTCCATGCCGCTCATAACTTTGTAAACCTCCATCATGTCGCCCCTCCACCTCCGTCGTTCCAGTGAAAACAATCCGAGTTTATCCAACCTCTCCTCATTGCTAATGCCCTCCAGACCAGGCAACATCCTGGTAAACCTCTTCTGTACCCTCTCCAAAGCCTCCACGACCTTCTGGTAGTGTGGCGACCAGAATTGCACGCAATATTCTAAGTGTGGCCTAACTAAAGTTCTGTACAGCTGCAGCATGACTTGCCAATTTTTATACTCTATGCCCCGACCGATGAAGGCAAGCATGCCATATGCCTTCTTGACTACCTTATCCACCTGCGTTGCCACTTTCAGTGAACCTGTGGACCTGAACGCTCAGATCTGTCTGCCTGTCAAACTCCTCAGGATTCTGCCATTTACTGTATACTTCCCACCTGCATTAGACCTTCCAAAATGCATTACCTCACATTTGTCTGGATTAAACTCCATCTGCCTTTCTCCGTCCAAGTCTCCAACTGATCTATATCCTGCTGTATCCTCTGACAATCCTCATCACTATCCGCAACTCCACCAACCTTTGTGTCGTCCGCAAACTTACTAATCAGACCAGCTACATTTTCCTCCAAATCATTTATATATACTACAAAGAGCAAAGGTCCCAGCACAGATCCCTGTGGAACACCACTAGTCACATCCCTCCATTCAGAAAAGCACCCTTCCACTGCTACCCTCTGTCTTCTATGACTGAGCCAGTTCTGTATCCATCTTGCCAGCTCACCTCTGATCCCGTGTGACTTCACCTTTTGTACCAGTCTTCCATGAGGGACCTTGTCAAAGGCTTTACTGAAGTCCATATAGATAACATCCACTGCCCTTCCTTCATCAATCATCTTTGTCACTTCCTCAAAAAACTCAATCAAATTAGTGAGATACAACCTCCCCTTCACAAAACCTTGCTGCCTCTCGCTAATCAGTTCGTTTGTTTCCAAATGGGAGTAAATCCTGTCCCGAAGAATCCTCTCTAATAATTTCCCTACCACTGACGTAAGGCTCATCGGTCTATAATTTCCTGCATTATCCTTGCTACCCTTCTTAAACAAAGGAACAACATTGGCTATTCTCCGATCCTCTGGGACCTCACCTGTAGCCAATGAGAATGCAAACATTTCTGTCAAGGCCCCAGCAATTTCTTCCCTTGCCTGCCTCAGTATTCTGGGGTAGATCCCATCAGGCCCTGGGGACTTATCTACCTTAATGCTTTGCAAGACACCCAACACCTCCTCCTTTTTGATAATGAGATGACGGAGACTATCTACACTCCCTTCCCTAGGCTCATCATCCACCAAGTCTTTCTCCTTGGTGAATACTGATGCAAAGTACTCATTTAGCACCTCGCCCATTTCCTCTGGCTCCACACATAGATTCCCTTCTCTGTCCTTGAGTGGGACAACCCTTTCCCTAGTTACCCTCTTGCTCTTTATATACGTATAAAAAGCCTTGGGATTTTCCTTAATCCTGTTTGCCAATGACTTTTCATGACCCCTTTTAGCCATCCTGACTCCTTGCTTAAGTTCCTTCCTACTGTCTTTATATTCCTCAAAGGATTCGTCTGTTCCTAGCCTTCCGAATGCTTCCTTTCTCTTTTTGACTAGGCTCACAATATCCCGCGTTATCCAAGGTTCCCGAAACTTGCCAAACTTATCCTTCTTCCTCACAGGAACATGCCGGTCCTGGAATCTAATCAACTGACATTTGAAAGACTCCCACATGTCAGATGTTGATTTACCCTCAAACAGCCGCCCCCAATCTTAATTCTTCAGTTCCTGCCTAATATTGTTATAATTAGCCTTCCCCCAATTTAGCACCTTCACCCGAGGACTACTCTTATCCTTATCCACAAGTACCTTAAAACTTATGGAATTATGGTCACTGTTCCCGAAATGCTCCCCTATTGAAACTTCGACCACCTGGCCGGGCTCATTCCCCAATACCAGGTCCAGTACGGCCCCATCCCTAGTTGGACTATCTACTTCTTGTTTCAAGAAGTCCTCCTGGATGCTCCTTACAAATTCTGCCCCATCCAAGTCCCTAGCACTAAGTGAGTCCCAGTCAATATAGGGGAAGTTAAAATCACCCACCACGACAACCGTTACCTTTGCATCTTTCCAAAATCTGTCTACATATCTGCTCCTCTACCTCCCACTGGCTGTTGGGAGGCCTGTAGTAAACCCCCAACATCATGACTGCGCCCTTCCTATTCCTGAGCTCCACCCATATTGCCTCGCTGCATGACCCCGCTGAGGTGTCCTCCCGCAGTACAGCTGTAATGTTCTCCTTAACCAGTAATGCAACTCCCCCACCCCTTTTACATCCCCCTCTATCCCGCCTGAAGCTTCTAAATCCTGGAACATTTAGCTGCCAATCCTGTCCTTCCCTCAACCAAGTCTCTGTAATAGCAACAACATCATAGTTCCAAGTACTAATCCAAGCTCTAAGTTCATCTGCCTTACCTGTTATACTTCTCGCATTGAAACAAATGCACTTCAGACCACCAGTCCCACTGTGCTCCGCAACATCTCCCTGCCTGCTCTTCCTCTTAGTCTTATTGGCCTTATTTACTAGTTCCCCCTCATTTATTTCACTTGCTGTCCTACTGCTCTGGTTCCCACCCCCCTGCCACACTAGTTTAAATAAACCCTCCCGAGTGACGCTAGCAAACCTCGCAGCCAGGATATTTGTGCCCCTCCAGTTTAGATGCAACCTGTCCTTCTTGTACAGGTCCCATCTGGCCCTGAAGAGATCCCAATGGTCCAGATATCTGAAACCCTCCCTTCTACACCAGCTGCTCAGCTACGTGTTTAACTGCACTATTTTCCTATTTCTAGCCTCACTGGCACGTGGCACAGGGAGTAATCCCGAGATTACAACCCTAGCGGTCCTGTCTTTTAACTTTCTACCTAACTCCCTAAATGCCCCCTGCAGGACCTCGTCACTCTTCCTGCCTATGTCGTTGGTGTACCACAACCTCTGGCTGTTCACCCTCCCCCTTCAGAATGCCCCCTGTCCATTCAGAGACATCCTTGACCCTGGCACCAGGGAGGCAACATACCATCCTGGTTGGAAAATCTGAAGGACAACAAAAATAAAAGTGATAATATTCTCATCTTCCATGTTCTTCATCACTGAGTTGTTTCTTGTTTTTCCAATGGGTTTGGATGAAGTTGGAGGGACAAAGATAGAAAAAGATTGAATGTTGAATTCTTGTCCCTCATTAAAGTCACGTGATGTGTGGTAATTATACAAAGCTGTACTTTCACTGCCCGATGAGAACCTCATTGAGTGATTTCCATTCACTCGTTTACTGCTTCAATGTAATTAAAAAATCATGAACAGAGCACTAGAAAGCCTAGCCTGTCATGCACGTTGAATCCAATTTCATGCACATTGTAAGGGTCCTTGATGAGAAGCTTAAAAAGTGAATGTCACTGCACTTTAAATATTCTGCTGTTTCCATTATGTTAAAAAAAAACACACATAAAACAAAAGAAAGGAAATTGTGGCTGGTTGCTTCTGACCTGACTGTACATGGGGATAATAAAAGACACAGCCGCCACCTTGCACTGTCTGATTTAAAGGGCCCTTACAAAAGAAGCAAATGGTTATAGTTGGCTTACTGTTGTGTAATCCTAGAGTACTCACTAGATGTAGTGGTAGTGGTGATCTACCCAAAGGCAGATACTCTGCTCATCTCTCCACATGTTTCTCTCTTCAGTTGCTCATAAGAACTTCCCTTTTTTTTAAACTTCCATGAGAAATCAGCAATATGACTTGGGAAAAAGTACATGAGATGGTTTTCTGTTGTCTTCCTCATGAATGCTTTAAAGGAAACACAAGTCCTCTCCCCAAAGGATCCTCCACCTGTAAACAGCTGTTGTCGCTCGAGGTTCTAGCTCTTCTGCCATCATCACCGAAAATTTGCTGGTTCCGTCGTTGGCCATGGCTCGTAACCCTGAGCATGGGACCCTTACCTGGGCCTAGATACAGGCTTTTATACATACAAGGGGATCTCCTCTGGCATTGGTTATGGTCAACTGGATGATAGGCTCTTTTATAAGAACAGGGGTGTTTTGCACACCTGTTGCTAAGGTAGATCTGTGTCCATTTATGGCAACAAAGTTTATTTGCTGTTAAGTAAACAGAAGTTCAGGTCAATTGGAGCTTGATGACAGAATTTTGCGAAGTGGTTATTAACAGCAGCTTGCATTTATATAACGTTTTCAATGTAGTAAAACATCCTGAGGCATTTCACAGGAACGCAGCAAACAAAATTGACACTGAGCCGCACAAGGATTAGGATTTAGGACAGGTGACCAAAAGCTTAGCTAAAGAAGTAAGTTATAATGAGCTTCTTAAAGGAGGAGAGAGAAGCAGAGAGGTGGAGAGGTTTAGGGAGGGAGTTCCAGAGCCTAAGACCGTAAGCAACTGAAAGCACGACCGCCAATGGTGGTGTGATGAAAATCGGGGATACCCAAGAGGCCACAATTGGAGAAGTGCAGAGACAGGAACATAGGAGCAGGAGCAGGCCATTCAGCCCATCGAGCCTGCTCCATCATTCAATACGATCATGGCTGATCATCCAGTGCAATGCCTTTTTCCCATGCTATCCTCATATCCCCTTATGTCATCTGTATTTCGAAATCTGTCAATCTCTGCTTTAAACATACTCAATGACTGAGCTTCCACAGCCCTCTGGAAGGCTGTGAATTCCACAGAGAATTCCAAAGATTCACAACCCTCTGAGGAAATAAATTTCTCCTCATCTCTGTCCTAAGTGGCTTCTCCCTTGTTTTTCAAATTGTGTCCCCTGGTTCTAGACTCTCCAACCAAGGCAAACATCTTACCTGCATCTACCCTGTCTATCCCTTTAAGTATTTTGTAGGTTTCAATGAGATCACCTCTCATTCTTCAAAACTCGAGAGAATACAGTCCCAGTTTCCTCAATCTCTCTTCATAGGACAGTCCCGCCATCCCTGGAATAAGCCTGGTGAACCTTCGTTGCACTCCCTCTATGGCAATAATATCCTTCCTAAGGCAAGGGGACCAAAACTGCACACAGTACTCCAGGTGTGGTCTAACCAAGGTTCTATACAATTGAAGCAAAACTTCGCTACTCCTGTACTCAAATCCTCTTGTGATAAAGGCCAACATACCATTAGCCTTCTTAATTGCTTGCTGCATCTGCATGTTAGCTTTCAATGACTTATTGACAAGGACACCCAGGTCCCTTTGTACATCTACACTTTCTAATCTCTTACCATTTAAGAAATATTCTGCACAACTGCTCCTCCTACCAAAGTGGATAATCTCACAATTTTCCACATTATATTCCATCTGCCATGTTCTTGCCCACTCACTAAGTCTGTCCAAATCCCCTTGAAGCTGCTTTGCATCTTCCTCACAACACACATTCCCACCTAGTTTTGTGTCATCCCCGAACTTGAAAATATTACATTTGGTCCCCACATCCAAATCATTGATATATATTGTGAACAGCTGGGGCCCAAGCACTGATCCCTGCGGTACCCCACAACCTGCCAGTGTGAGAATGACCCGTTTATTCCTACTGTCTGTTTTCTGCCTGTTAACCAATCCTTAATTCATGCCAGTATGTTAACTCCTACCCCATGTGCTTCAATTTTGCTAACCATCCTCTTTTGTGGGACTTTATCAAAGGCCTTTTGAAAATCCAAGTATACGACGTCCACCAAGTCCCCTTTATCAATTCTGTTAGTAACATCTTCAAAAAACTCCAACAGGCTCATCAAACATGATTTCCCATTCATAAATCCATGTTGACTATGCCCAATCAGAACATTATTATCCAAGTGTCCATTTGTCACATTCTTTGGAATAGATTCTAGTATTTGCCCAACGACTGATGTAAGGCTAACAGGTCTGTAATTCCTTCAGGCAGCGCATTCCAGACATTAACCACTCGCTACGTGAAAAGGTTTTTCCTCATGTCGCTTTTGCTTCTCTTACTCATTACTTTAAATCTGTGCCCTCTCGTTCTCGATCCTTTCACAAGTAGGAACAGTTTCTCTCTATCTACTCTGTCCAGACCCTTCATGATTTTGAATACCGCTATCAAATCACCTCCCAGCCTTCACTTCTCCAAGGAAAACAGTCCAAGCTTCTCCAATCTATCTTCATAACTGAAATTCTTCATCCCTGGAACCATTCTCGTGAATCTTTTCTGTACTGTCTCAAATGCCCTTACATCTTTCCTAAAGTGCGGTCTCCAGAACTTGGATGCAGTACCCCAGCTGAGGCCGAACTAGTGTCTTATACAAGTTCAACATAACTTCCTTACTCTTGTAATCTATGCTCCTATTAATAAAGTCCAGGATACTGTATGCTTTATTAACCACTCTCTCAACCTGTCCTGCCACTTTCAATGACTTATGCACATATACACCCAGGTCTTTCTGCTCCTGCACCCCCTTTAGAATTGTACCCTTTATTCTATATTGTCTCTCCATGTTCTTCCTACCAAAGTGAACCACTTTACATTTTTCTGCATTGAACCTCATCTGCCACATTTCCACCCATTCCACCAACTTGTCTGTGTCCTTTTGCAGTTCTACATTATCCTTCTCACAGTTCACAATGCATTCAAGTTTTGTATCATCTGCAAACTTTGAAATTGTGCCCTGTACACCAAGATCTAGGTCATTAATATATCAGGGTCCATACGAACATACGAATTAGGAGCAGGAGTAAGCCACTCGGCCCTTCGAGCCTGCTCCACCATTCAATACGTTCATGGCTGAACTGATTACTCCAAATTTCCAACTACCCCCAATAACATTCCACCCCCTTGCTTATCAAGAATCTATCTACCTCTGCCTTAAAAATATTCAAAGACTCTGCTTCCATTGCCTTTTGAGGAAGAGAGTTCCAAAGACTCACAACCCTCTGAGAGAAATAATTTCTCCTCATCTCTGTCCTAAAAGGGTGACCCCTTATTTTTAAATAGTGACTCCTAGTTCTAGATTCTCCCACAAGGGGAAACATCCTTTCCACATCCACCCTGTCAAGACCCCTCAGGATCTCATATGTTTCAATCAGGTCGCCTCTTACTCTTCTAAATTACAGTGGAAAGAAGCCTAGCTTGTCCAACCTTTCCTCAAAAGACAGCCCGTCCATTCCAGGTATTAGTCTAGTAAACCTTCTCTGTACTGCCTCCAACACAGTTACATCCTTCCTTAAATAAGGAGACCAGTACTGTATACAGTAGTCCAGATGTGGTCTCACCAATACCCTGTATAGCTGAAGCATAACCTCCCTACTTGTGTGTTCAATTCCCCTTGTGATAAACGATAACATTCTATTAGCTTTCCGAATTATGTGCTGTACCTGCATACTAACCTTTTGCGATTCATGCTCTAGGACACACAGATCACTCTGCATCTCAGAGCTCTGCAATCTCTCACCATTCAGATAATATGCTTCTTTTTTATTCTTCCTGCCAAAGTAGACAACTTCACACTTTCCCACATTATACTCTATTTGCCAGGTCTTAACTTACCCTATTTATATCCTTTTGTTGCCTCCTTATGGCCTCTTCACAAGTTACTTTCCTACCTATCTTTGTGCCATCAGCAAATTTAGCAACCATACCTTCGGTCCTTTCATCTAAGTCATTTATATAAATTGTAGCAAGTTGAGGCCCCAGCACAGATCCTTGTTGCACACCACTCGTAACATCTTGCCAACCAGAAAATGACCCATTTATGACTACTGTCTGTTTCCTGTTAGCTAACCAATCTTCTATCCATGCCAATATGTTACCCCCTACACCATGAGCTTTTATTTTCTGCAATAACCATTGATGTGGCACCTTATCAAATGCCTTCTGGAAGTCTAAGTACAATACATCTACCAGTGTCCCTTTATCCATTGCACATGTAACTCCCTCAAAGAACTCCAATAAATTGGTTAAACATGATTTCCTTTCCACAAAACCATGTTGACTCTGCCTGATTACCTTTAATTTTTCTAAATGCCCTGTTATAACAGCTTTAATAATAGCTTCTAACATTTTCCCCAAGACAGATGTTAAGCTAACTGGCCTGTAGTTTCCTGCTTTCTGTCTCCCTCCCTTTTGAATAAAGGAGTTACATCCACTATTCTCCAATCTAACAGAGCCTTCCCCGAATCTAGGGTATTTTTGAAAATTAAAACAAACGCATCAACTATCTCACTAGCCACTTCTTTTAACACCCTAGGATGAAGTCCATCAGGACCCAGGGACTTGTCAGCCCACAGCTCCAACAATTTGTTCAATACCACTTCCCTGGTGATTGTAATTTTCTTGAGTTCCTCCCTCCCTTCCATTTCCTGACTTACAGCTAATACTGGGATGTTACTTGTATCTTCAATAGTGAAGACCGATGCAAAATATCTGTTCAATTCATCTGACATCTTCTTATTATCCACTATTAATTTCCCAGACTGACTTTTTATTGGACTGACACAGTCGAACACTGACCCCTGGGAACTCCACTACAAACCTTCCTCCAGCCCGAGAAACATCCATTAACCACTGCTCTTTGTTTCCTGTCACTCAGCCAATTCCATATCCATGTTGCTACTGTCCCTTTTATTCCATGAGCTAAAACTTTGCTCACAAGTCTGTTGTGTAGCACTGTATTAAATGCCTTTTGAAAGTCCATGTACACCACATCAACTGCATTGCCCTCATCAACCGTCTCTGTTACCTCCTTAAAAAACTCTAGCAAGTTAGTTAAACATGATTTTCCCTTAAGAAATCCATGCTGGCTTTCTTTAATTAACCAGCATTTGTCATTCTGACTGTTCATTTTGTCCCCAATTATTCTTTCGAGATGTTTCCCCACCACCTAAGTTAAACTGACTGGTCTGTAGTTGCTGGGCTTATCTTTACACCCTTTTTGAACAAGGATGTAACTTTTGCAATTCTCCAGTCCTCTGGCACCACCCCCGAGTCTAAGAAAGAATGAAAAATTATGGCCAGTACCTCCGCGATTTCCATCCTCACTTCCCTCAGTATTTTTGGATGCATTTCACCCGGTCCTGGTCCTTTTTCCACTTTAAGTACTGACTGTCTATCTAATAAGTCCTTCTAGTGTCTGAATTGCCTTCTCCATTGCCTGGGTAGCATCTTCTTCCTTGGTAAAAACAGATGCAAAGTATTCATTTAATACCTCAGCTACGCCCTCTGCCTCCATGGTCCCTAATCGGCCCAACTCCTCCTTTTACCACCCTTTTACCATTTAAATGTCTATAGAAAACTTTGGAATTCCCTTTAATGTTAGCTACCAGTCTCTTCATGCTCTCTCTTTCCTTCTCTTATTTGTTTTTTCACTTCCCCTTTGGACCTTCTATATTCAGCCTGGTTCTCAATAGTATTTTCTACCTGGCATCTGTCAAAAGCACACTTTTTCTTTTTTATCTTAATCTCTCCTTCTTTTGTCATCCAGGGAGCTCTGGATTTGTTTACCCTACCTTTCCCCTTCGAGGGAACATACCTTGACTGTGCCCAGACTATCTCTTCTTTGAAAGTAGCCCATTGCTCAGCTACCATTTTTCCTGCCAACCTTTGACTCCAATTTATTTGCCCCATTGAAGTTGGCTTTCCCCCAGTTAATTATTCTTGCTCTGGATTGTTCTTTGCCCTTTTCCATAGTCAGCCTAAACCTTATGATACAATGATCACTGTCCCTTAAATGATGTCCTACTACTACTTGATCCACGTGGCCCACCTCGTTCCCAAGAACAGGTCTAGCAGTTCCTCCTTTCTCGTTGGACTAGAAACATATTGCTGAAGTAAATTTTCTTGAACAGACGCTAGGAACTCTTGCCCCTCACTGCCCTTTACACTACTACTATCCCAGTCTATGTTTGGATAATTAAAGTCCCCCATTATAATTACCCTATAATTTTTGCACCTCTCTGTATTTCCTTGCAAATTTGTTCCTTCTCTGCTTGCATACTCTTAAGCTGTGGAATGACCACACCTATGAAAGTGCTATCCACGAAGCTCTCATCCTCACGAATGCGCCACAGTGATGCCAGCTGCTGCTCAAATTCCACAACCCGGAGCTCAAGCTGCTGCAACTGATGACACATCCTGCACATATGGTTATCCAGGCCCTGAGAAGCATCCTGAAGTTACCACATAGCACAGGATATGCACTGCAGAGATTGGAGCAGCCCTGCCATTCCTCTATCTATTATTTAATAAAGCTTGGTACTACAAATAAATCCTACTTCTAATAAACCCCACAATTATTAATACTAATAACCCTACCAATAGTAATAATAACCTTACTAAGCTAATACTAAACTTTACCAATACTAATCTACCTTACCACTATTAATACACCCTACCAATACTAAAACACTAATAATAGTAGTAACAACCTCACCAATAATAATAAACCTTATTTAAAAATAAAGGATAAGATACACCAGCTACCCACTTGTTACTTGTGATTAATACTTAATATTTTTAATGTTTTTAAAATCCCAGTTGTTTAATCTGAGTTTCTAAGCAGCAAATACTCACCAGCCAATCAACGCACCGCTTTCCTGTAATGTCACAGTCTGCTGCCGCTCCCGACTCTCTCTTGATGAGTGGAAGGCCCCGAGCCTGGGTCCGGATTTATTCACTACCCGGTATGTTCCTCGCGGGTCCGCCACTGCTCTAGGCTGTCTCCTGGAAAGTGCAGTCATGTTGCAGTCTCCTACTCAACAGCCAGCCAGATTGACATAAAAACAGAAAATACTGGAAATACTCAGCAGGTCTGGCAGTGACTGTGGAGAGAGAAGCAGAGTTAACGTTTCAGGTCAGTGACCCTGTTGAAACCCACCAAACTTACTTCAGCTGCACCTCCTAACCCTATGCCCTTGAGTAACCGAGAAAGAATCAACTCTATCAGTGGAATACCATCGAATGCAAGGTCCCCTTGCAAGACACAGATTTCAACATATTTTTCTGTTCCTTCATCATCAGTTGGTTAAAATTCCTGGAATTTCTTGTCTAACACTGTCTTGGGAGCACTGTTACCCCAAGGACTGCAGCAGATCAAAAGAACTTCCACCATCACCATCGCAGGGTAACTAGGGTTGGGGAATAAATCAGAAGCGCAGCCAGCATGACCCACATACTGAGAACAAATTCAAGAAGAAAATCACATCTCTTTGTGTAAATCGGAATGAGTCTGATACAATCTGTATCAGTGCAACCCCAATGGCTTGTTAGTTATTTCCTCTATATGTTTGGTGTCAAGATACTATTCCTCATTCTAAGAAAGCAGATAGATGTCTAATTAAAGAAAAATATTTAGGCTATGTTTGGTTCAGCATCATTCAGGCAATGAGTTGTTCATGTTTCCGCAAACACCATTGACAGTGATGCATGTCTTTCATGGAGACATGATCTAAGGTGTGTATACAGCAGAACTGCCAATGGAGGAGGTAAACTATGCATGAGGTTTTGTATTCTACGTTAAAAAACACAATATAAATGCAGATTGTTGTTGGATTCTGGGATGGAGGGGGAGAGTTAATGACAATGTCAAAGGAATGGAATCATAGAATGGTTACAGTACAGGGGGCCATTCGGCCCATCGAGCCCTTGCCAACTCTCTGCAAGAGCAATTCAGCTAGACCCACTCCCCGTCTTTCCCCATAACCCTACATATTTTTTATCTTCAGGTGCTTATCCAATTTCCTTTTAAAAGCCATGATTAAATCTGCCACTGCCACCCTCTCAGGCAGTGAATTCTAGATCCTAACCACTCGCTGCATAAAAAAAGTTTCTTCATGTCGCCTTTGGCTCTTCTGCCAATTGCCTCAAATTTGTCCTCTGTTTCTCAATTCCTCCACCAAATGGAACAGGTTTCTCTCTATCTACTCTGTCTAGACCTCTCATGATTTTGAACACCTCCATCAAATCTCCTCTTAACCTTCTCTTCTCTCAGGAGTACAACCCCAACTTTTCCAATCTATCCTCATAACTGAAATCCTTCATTCCTGGAATCATTCTGTTTCGACCAGGTGAGAAAGGTGTCTAGGGATCCCGTTCAGCATTCACCAGGTCTTACTGTAACAGGGTTTAATTTTAAACACACTGTTTTTTGAGCTTCCCCTTGGTGAATCCTTGTTTACCACTTTCCAACTATGAGGCAAAGAAATGAGCACAAACAGGCTTGCTTAGGTTTAAAGAAAAAAGGTGAAATTTATTAAAGCTTAAACCAAACTCTAATTTGGTTAACAACTACAGATACACGCTGCGCCCCACGCTAGCATGCAAACACGATACACACATGCAAATAGAGACAGAAAAGAGAAGAAAAATAAAGTGGCGAGGTCTGAGGCAATATCTGAAGAGTTTCTTGTTACTGTGCTCCGAGCTCACTGTAAAGTCCTTTTGGAGGTAGTTCTTGCTTTTCACTGGGGCCCAGTATTCTTCTTCAACCTTGTTCACTGTGGGAGACTTTTTTCCCTTGGGGTTCCTGTGTTTTCAATGGATTCCAAAGCTGGTGAGGAAGAGAGGAGAGCAGACAGGAAAGAGATGTTCTCAATCCAGGAGCTTTCCCGAGTTCAAATTCTCTGTGGCGAGTTCAAAAAAACCTGCAACAGACAGTTAGTCATGTGACAAAACTGGTCTGACCACGTCTTCTGTGTATTGGGAGCAGGAACTGGTTCTTTTGTTCCAACACTGTCTGCTAGTATGCAAAAATGTCTTTACAGCTAGGGGCCTGGCAATTCCTTGTAATTGGCCCCTCTTCCCAGCAACAATTGGAAGGTTAATGTCCATGTGGCGAAATTAACGCGCCTCATTCTTGGCAGGCGGGGGCCTGCATGACAGCTCTCATAAATCTTTTCTGCACTTTGACTAAAGCCTTCACATCCTTCCTAAAATGCAGTGCCCAGGAGACGTGAAGGGAAATGCAAATCAGCAATTATGATTATTTGCTATGATTTGTTACCCAAAATTGCATAGAATTTGCAGCATAGAAACTGACCATTCAAGCCAACGAGTCTTTGCCGACATTTCTGCTCCACACGAGCCTCCCCCCGCCTTGCCTCATCTCAACCTATCAACATATTCTTTCTCCCTTGTGTTTACCTAACTTTCCCTTAAATGCATCTATGTTAGGCACCTCAACTACTCCATGCAGTCGCAAGTGCCACATTCTAACAACCCTCTAAGCAAAGAAGCACCCCCAGAATTCCTTATTGGATTTATTAGCGACTATTTTATATTAGTTTTGGATTCCCTTACAAGTGAAAACATTATCTCTACAACTAGCCTATCAAATATTAACATTTGACGATTAATTAATACTTTCTAATTAATTAATTAAAACATTAATTCATTTACATTAATGTAATTATTCAGTGGTGGGCAATTAAGATTGCTCTGGAAATAGTAAGCTAGAAGAAAATATTCAGGAAGCCGGGCTTGTTTTGTTGGGGAAAGAGGAGGCTCCGAGATTGATGAATTTACATTTTTTGAGATTATATTGAGAATTAACAATGTTGATGAAAGCAAACTAATCAAACACCAGGGACACCGATGAAAAATTAGGAAATCAAGAGTAAGAAGGGAAGTTAGGCAGAATTGTTTCCCTGGAAGGGTAATAAAGTCATGTTATCGGGAGGGGTTTTTGATGCACAGCTATATTAGTTAAGAAACAATGAAATATGTGTCTGGAGTATGTGTCAGCTGAGAACATCATAACGTATCTTCTCAGGGGAATAGAGGCTATACAAAGCTCCTTATAGGAGCTGTTAAATTCTTCAAATATAAAATTACACAGAAGGATGTAGTGTAGTAGTATGGTAGTGTTGAGGGAGTGCTAATTATTAAAGTTGCCCGCTTTCAGATGAAATATTAAACCAAGGCTCCGAGGGCCCTCTCAGGTGGGCATAAAAGTTCCCATGGCACTATACTGAGAAACAGGAAGGGTGTTCTCCCCAGTGTCCTGCCCAGCATTTATCCCTCAACCAATAGCTAAAATAGATGATCTGGTCTTTTAATTCATTGCTGTTTGTGGAAGTTTGCTGTGCGCTAATTGGCAGCTGGGTTTCCTACATTACACTAGTGACTACAGTTTAAAGTTACTTCATTGGTTGTAAGATGCTATGGGATGTCCTGAAGTTGTGAAAGGCACCACATAAATGCAAATTTCATTCTACTTAATGGTACAAAATTGCTCCATTAGTATTTATCCAGTTACCATCTTTTCATGTTTTATGACAGCTGGGATTGATCCATGGCAATCTTATTATTTTATAAGTAATGGGGTTATCAGTAAAGTCACACATTTATCAATTCCTCTAATATATCACTGTTCCATTGAGATATTGAGACATCAGATGGCACATTCAGTTCATGCTAAACAACCATACAATAACCTTGATTCTTCTTCATGTGAAGTTAGATTTAAGTTGACTAATTGATATTCCTCATACATCATAATCTCACAGGTGAATAGATCAGTATCACAGCCACAGGGCCAATGACAATTCAGACTTCACATGCATAGATATGCGTAGTGACATCAATGCCAATTTGCAAGAGTAACAACAGTGGCCAACTGGAACAACATCAGCACCTTGAATAGGTAGAAAATGCAGTTACAATGGATGCATAAATCAATTTCACCAGTTTCCAAATAGACTGAAACCTATATAATAGGAAAAGGCCACTTCAGCCTAAAGGCCTACGCAAGTCACAAAAAAAACCCGACCCGAACCCGACGGAACCACATCAGACCCGAGCCCGACCCGGCCCGAGTCCCTCCATTTTCCCCCCGAGCCTGACCTGATCACCACAATGTTCCCTTTACTTACCTTCCGACTCCCAATCTTCAGGGAGCGGCAGCATGAGCATGATGACATCATAGAGACGCTCACACGCTTACTGCGCAGACTCAGAGTTTCTTTCTTTGACGTTCCGGGCTCGCAGCTCAGGTAAGTTTTTAACTTTAACACTTACCTGCAATTGTTGCTGTCTGTGTCCGACCCAGGCCCAGCCCAACCCGACCCGAGCCCAAAGGCCAGACCCAGAAGAGCAGCCCGACCCAACCCGAACCCGACACATGTCGTTGGGTCCCGTCGGGTTCGGGTCGGGTAGCAGGCCTTTACTTCAGCCCATCTGGCCAGGCTTATAAAAGTGATCTGATCTTACACTTGAAGGACACAAATCGGCAATGGGTGCTTGTGACTGAGGATGGAGGATCTCATTGGTGATCTCAGTGCCAATCCAGTTCAAGTCTCCAATTTGAGCCAATTCAAAGGCATCTGCATGGAAAGAAGCCAAGTTTTGTACCTGTGTGAATGGTGTCACTGCTTAATCATCAGTCAAGCAACTAGAAACCCACTTCCTGATTCCTTTCCCCTATTCCCACTAAACTGCTGACCACCCAGTTTCCTTTGCTAGCTTTCCTGTTAACTGATATTGTGAACAGTTCTCTCTCCTCAGGTACTGTTCCTCCCATGTCTCTCAAATCTGCTATCGTAACCCCCTCCTCAAAAAAACAATCCTTGATCCCACCGTCATTGTAAACTACCACCCCATCTCCAACCTTCCTTTCTTCTCCAAAGTCCTTGAACATGTTGTCACCTCCCAAATCCATGCCCATCTTTCCCAGAATTCCATGTTTGAATCTCTCCATCAAGTTTCCGCCCTTACCACAGTACCGAAACAGCTCTTATCAAAGTCACAAATGACATCCTATCTGATTGTGACAAAGGTAAACTTTCCCTCCTCATCCTTCTTGGCCAGTCTGCAGCCTTTGACATACTTGACCACACCATCTTCCTCCAATGCTTCTTCACTGTCATCCAGCTGGGTGGAACTGTACTTGCTTGCTTCCATTCTTATCTAATCATAGCCAGAGTATCACTTGCAATAGCTTCTCTTCCTGCTCCCACACCACAACCTCTGGTGTCTCCCAAGGATCTATCTATCTAGTTATTTCTCATCTCCATGCTGTTTCTTGGTGACATCATCCGCAAACAGATTGCACATGTATGCTGACGGCACCCAGCCCTACCTCACCACCACCTCACTTAACCCCACCACTGTTGCTAATTTATCAGATTGCTTATCCGACATCCAGTTGGATGAGCAGAAATTTCCTCAAATTAAATTTTGAGAAGACCAAAATTATCATCATTGGTCCCCACAACAAATTCGGTTCCCTAGCCATCGACTTCATCCCTCTTCCTGGCAACTGCTCTGAGCCCAGCCTACTCCAGTCAGACAGGTGAAGGGACTACCACCATACCCTAAGGAGACTTTTAATTAACAATTAAGGAATGGCCCCCCTATCTTATTATGTGATGTCGCCATCCATTAACATATGTAACATCGCCAGACTCCACCCGCCTCAGCAACCCTCATCCACGCCTTTGTTTCCTTTAGACTTGACCATTCTAATTCACTCCTGGCCAGCCTCCCACATTTGACCCAACGTAAAATTAATGTCATCTAAACTCCCGAGTCCTTATGCACCAAGTCCAATTCACCCAGCAACCCTGTGAATTGAAAATTCTCAATCTTTTTTTCAGATCCCTCCATGGTTCACCTCTCCTTATCTCTGTAATCTCCTCCAGCCCCCAATTCTCTGAAATACCTGCAGTCCTCTAATTCAGTCCTCATAAGCATCTCGATTTCAATTGTTCCACCATTGGTGGCTGTGCCTTCAGATGCCGAGGCTCAAAGCTCTGGAATTCCCTCTCTAAACCTGTGGCTCTGTACCTCACTTTCCTCTCCTTAAAGTCCACCCTTTAGACCAAGCTTTTGGTCATTTGCCCTCATATCTCCTTATGTGGCTCAATGTCAAATTTTGCTTTATAATACTCCTGTGAAGTGACTTGGGACGTTTTAGTACATTAAAAGTGCTATATAAATACAAATTGTCGTTGTAAATGTTTTATCTATCTGGGCAATACCATTGCATTGATTTTTTGTAGAAGTCTTGAAGTTTAATGCCTGCATGACTAATGCTTGAGGAGGTTGTTTGAGCCTAAGGACCTTAACACCATCTCCTCAGCAAAACTCGAAATAGCATTGCTAAGCCAATGCATTTTTGAATGGATACTCATTGACCGATTTCTGATCCTAGTTAATTCTGTACCTGACCTAGAGCTGGAGGAATGCCTCGGAGCCTGAAATTAATCAACTTTGGAGAGTCGGGGAGATGGTGGCGTAGTGGTTATGTCACTGAACTAGTAATCCAAATACCTAGCCTAATGCCCTGGGTACACAGGTTCAAATCCCACCATGGCAGGTGGTGGAATTTAAATTCAATGAATAAAAATCTTGAATTGAAAGCTAGTCTCAGTAATGGTACCATGAACCTATTATCGATTAATGCAAAATCCCACCTGGTTTACTAATGATCTTTAGGGAAGGAAATCCGCCATCCTTAACTGGTCTGGCCTACATGTGAGTTCAAATCCACAGCAATGTGGCTGACTCTTAACCGCCCTCTGAAATGGCTTAGCAAGCCACTCAGTTGTGATGGGCAACAAATGCTGGCCTTGCCAGTGATGCCCACATCCCATGAAACAAATTTTTAAAAAAATCCTTTCCAGGCAGAATAGTCACAATGAACGATTCTGGCATCTCAACATCAATAGGCAGTTTGAATTATCCAGGGGCAGCATTCAACATACAAAGTGAAACTCAAGACAGCCATCACAAAGGAAGATAGAGTGAATCTGCAAAACTTTCAGTAACTTCAGGAAAATGTTTGGAAGTTTTCTTGTAGTGTGGGCACCAACGTTTATGGAGTGCAAACTTTCATGGTGCTGACTAACAGGAAGTTTCCCATGGACAACACAAAAGAATAAAAATGTGATAGAATAATGGCATGTACACAGGTAATGATAGAAGGTCACCAAACCTAAAACGTTTTTACAGGGTCACCATCCTAAGTTGACTCACATAGATGGGGATTTATACTCTGTAGTTATACATAGACAATAATAAATTAAAAAGGCAATTTCCCATATATTAGAGTGGTTGGGGATCCATTAAACCTTAAATTCTGCAACTACTGTCTGGTGAAAAAAATCACATCATATGAGCTCATGGAAAATACTGCTAAACTCCATTACATTCCTTAAGTAATGGAATCACTTTCTGCTTTTTGTCTATTTATTAATCCACATTTGCTTCCTTCCTGAACCTAAATAGCCCTTTGGCATAAACATTTGAGCTGCCTCAGGCCACTTTAGTACAATACGATATAAAATTAACAGGTTATTAAATGCTTAATAGCCTCTGAAGTACGATCATAAATTCACCTAAGTGCATTGTTACTAATACAAGTGATCATCTGAATTATTTAGCTTTAGAACAGCAGTTAGGACACCAATCTGTGTCAACATGTCATGTAGACTAA
This sequence comes from Heterodontus francisci, assembly GCF_036365525.1. NCBI lineage: Eukaryota > Metazoa > Chordata > Chondrichthyes > Heterodontiformes > Heterodontidae > Heterodontus > Heterodontus francisci. Next base: position 28,362,916 of record NC_090371.1, on the reverse strand, counting down.
AAGGCAGAGTGCTTGAGATAGTTGCAGTCTGCAGCATGGATGTTTTTCACCTCGCTTAATTGCTGCATCAGACATCATAAAGGAAGCACGCAGCACATCTTCATGTAGTTAGGGCCCGAAGCTTTGAGATCCAAGCAATGTCAACACAAGCAGCCTTCCTCCTCTTGGCACTGCCAACAAGCTCAACAAACTAGAAGCCAAACTGCAAAGGTTGTGTATCTCGTCTTCAGCACTAATCTCCCACAGCCTTAATCTACATATAAAGCTTAAAAGATAACCAGAGAGCTCTCCATTGGTTTTCCTGGTTTTGGAAATAGGAGTTGAGCCATCCAGCTCCAAAAGCAAATCTCAGTTGAAGCAGCAGTAAAGCCCATGACTATGAGCCAAAAAATAGGGAGGAGGGGGTCCCCGCTCATTACTGTCCAGCATCCCCACCCGAACGTACACAAGACATTAAGCTTATGACAGGTCTGGTCTCAGGTGCGATATCCATCATGATACCTGCTTGACACTATCGATGTTCACATAAGTGGAGTCACGTACTGCACAGTGATCAACACATTCAGTGACAGAGTGAGTGATGCTAAGAAAATTGGTAGAAAGGAGAACTTTTTTTTTTAAATGGTATCCAGTTGGGAGTCAGCTGCTTGCTGAGAAGGGAGGACAAGTTTCGGTCAAACTTATTTACTTTCCAACAATGGGAACCGTTTCTCTCTACCTACTCTATCTAGACCCCTCATGATTTTGAACACTTCTATCAAATCCCCCTCTCAGCCTTCTCCAAGGAGAACAGCCCCAGCTTCTTCCATCTATCCTCATAACTGAAATCCCTCATCCCTGGAATTATTCTTGTTAATCTTTCCTGAACCCTCTCTAATGCCTTCACATCCTTCCTAAAGCGTGGTTCCCAAAACTGGACAAAATACTCTAGTTGAGGCCGAACCAGTGTTTTATAAAGGTTCACCATAACCTCGTTTTTGTACTCTATACCTCTAGTTATAAAGCTCAGGATCCCATAAGCCTTGTTAACTATTTTCTCAACCTGCCCTGCCACCTTCACTGATTTGTGTACATATTCCTTCAGGTCCTTCTGTTCCTGCATTCCCTTTACTATTGTATCCTTTATATTATATTGCCTCTCCTTGTTCTTGCGGCCAAAATGTTTCACTTCAAACTTCGCTGCACTAAGTTTCATGTGCCACTTGTACACCCTTTCCACCAGCCTGTCTATGTCCTCTTGAAGTTTATCATGATCGTCATCACAGTTCACAACACTTCCATGTTTAGTGTCATCTGCAATTTTGAAATTGTGCCCTGCACACCCAAGTTAGCTCATTAATATATATCAAGAAAAGCTGTGGTCCTAATACTGATCTCTGCGGAATTCCACTATATGGGGGGAATTTTATGCTGCCCCCACAGTGGGTTTGGAGGTGGGGAGAGCATACAATCAGGCAGGATGGTGGTGGGGGGACGGCCGCCACCTTCCCACCTCCATCCCAGCTAAGTCCAGGGCGAACTTAGCCACCTGCCCCGTGGCCAATTGAGGCCCTTAAGTGAGCAATTAATACCCAATTAAGGGCCTGATCTCGTCTCTGCTGGTATTAGCTCAGCGGTGGGCAGGGCTGTCGCTGCACGTGGAACACGCCACGCAAAGCTAAGCTGGTTGTTTGCTGGCTCTGGTGGGTGCGGTGGGGTGGGGGGAGTCTCTCATTAAAAGGCACCTCGTGCCTGATCGAAGGACTCGGCATCGGGAAGGGAGGGGGCCTGCTGAGAGCTACACCCCTGCCATTGGTGCCGACCTCTCTACAGCCCCCGCATTGCAAAACCCCTCCCACCCAAACTCACCTAGGTTCCTCAGCAATCCACGGCTACCGGTGAGTCCAGTACCGGCTGCAGCCACTGTCTCTGTGGTGACGCTGCTCAGTAAAAGAGCTGCCAGCCTCCGATTGGCTGGCAGCTCTCAGCAGGTAGGACTTCCGCTGCAGGGGTCCTTGATCCTGGGTTAGGCCCGCTGCTGTCCACTTAAGTACCTAATTGGCATGTAATCCAGTGGGCCTTCCCCAGAGGAAGTGACGCAGAGCTCTCGCAGGCAGCCAAGACCCCCGTCGTCTAGATAAAATCCCAGCCAATATCTTCCTCCAGTCCGAAAAACAACTGTTCATCATTACCCACTATTTCCTGTCACTCAGCCAACTTCATATTCATGCTACCACTGTCCCTTTCATTCCACGGGCTTTAACTTTGCTGACAAGCCTGTTACGTGGCACTTTATCAAACAGCTTTGGCAGTCATGTACACCAAATCAACTGCATCATCCTCATCAACCCTGCTATTTCATCAAAAAACTCAATCAAGTCAGTTAAACACGATTTGTGCTTAACCAATCTGTGCTGATTTTCCTTAATTATAGAGTCCTATATAGTTTTTAGTTTTTTTTTAGTTTTAGTTTTAGAGATACAGCACTGAAACAGGCCCTTCGGCCCAACGAGTCTGTGCCGACCATCAACCACCCATTTATACTAATCCTACACTAATTTCATATTATTACCACATCCCCACCTGTCCCTATATTTTTCCCTACCACCTACCTATACTAGGGGCAATTGCTAATGGCCAATTTACCTATCAACCTGCAAGTCTTTGGCATGTGGGAGGAAACCGGAGCACCCGGAGAAAACCCACGCAGACACAGGGAGAACTTGCAAACTCCACACAGGCAGTACCTGGAATTGAACCCGGGTCCCTGGAGCTGTGAGGCTGCGGTGCTAACCACTGCGCCGCCCATATAGCATGTGCTGCCTCTATAGAGTCCTCTCAAGGACCCTCACATCCTTCCTAAAGTGTGATGACCAGAACTGGATACAATACTCCAGTTGGTGCTTAACCAGAGCTTTATAAAGATTCAGCATAACTTCCCTGCTTTTGTACTTGATGCCTCTACTTATGATGCATACGATTCCATTTGGCCACATTCAACCCATAGAGTCCAAGATCACTCTCCGCAGAGCTATCCAATCAGTCTCACTCCCCCGCTTAATCCCCATAGCCCTGTAACTTTACTTCCTTTAAGAGGCCATCCAATTTGCTTTTGAAGTCGTTGATTGAGTCCGCTTCCACCTCCCTGTAGATAGCGAGTTCCAGGTTATCTACTGCATAAAAAAGTTCTTCCTCATATTCCCCCTGCATCTCTTGCCCAAAACATTCAATCTGTGTCCCCTAGTCCTTGTACCATTTGTTAATGGGAACAATTTTTCCTTCATGTGTCTCTTTATTAAATTTCCCCTCAATTTCCTTTGCTGTAAGGAGAACAACCCCAGGTTTCTAATCTAACCTTGCAACTAAATCCCTTATCCCTGGAACCATTCTGGTAAATCTTCTCTGCACCCTCACATCCTTCCTAAAGTGTGGTGACCAGAACTGGATGCAAAACTCAGTTGGTGCCTAACCAGAGCTTTATAAAGATTCAGCATAACTTCCCTGCTTTTGTGCTTGATGCCTCTCCTTATGATGCATACGATTCCATTTGCTTTACTAATCACTCTCTCAATATGTCCTGCCACCTTCAAAGATCTATGCACATGCAGCCCCAGGTCCCTGCACACTCTTTAGAACTGTGCCATTAAGTATATATTGCCTCTCCCCATTCCTTCCACCAAAATGCATCACCTCACACTTGTCAATACTAAATACCATCTGCCACCTGTCTACCCATTCTGATAGCCTCTCTATGTCCTGTTGCAGGCAGTTAAGACCATCTTCACTGTTTGCCACACCTGCAAGTTTGGTTTCATTAGCAAATTTCAAAATTCTAGTCTGTATTCCAAGATCAAAGCCATTTATAAATAGCAAAAAAAAGCAGTGGTCCTGGCACTGACCCTTGGGAACACCACTGTCGACCATCCTCCAGTCTGAAAAGCAACCATTTACCACGACTCACTGTTTTCTGTTCTTAAGACAATTTTTTTTTTATCCAATTGGACATGACCCTCCTATTCCATGAGCCTCAATTTTGTTAATCAGCCTCTTTTTTTTTTAATTCGTTCATGGGATGTGGGCATTGCTGGCTAAGCCAGCATTTATTGCCCATCTCTAAGTGCTCTTGAGAAACTGATGGTGAGCTGCCTTCTTGAATCGGTGTAGTCCTTGGGGTGTCGGTACACCCACAGTGCTGTTAGGAAGGGAGTTACAGGATTTTGACCCAGCAACAGTGAAGGAACAGCAATATAGTTCCAACTCAGGATGATGTGTGACTTGGGAAGGGAACTTGCAGGTGGTGGTGTTCCCATGCATCTGCTGCCCTTGTCCTTCTAGGTGGTGGAGGTTGAGGGTTTGGAAGGCGCTGTCGAAGAAACCTTGGTGAGTTGCTGCAGTTCATCTTGTAGATGGTATGCACTGCTGCCACTGTGCTCAGTGGTGAAGGGAGTGAATGGGGTGCCAGTCAGGCGGGCTGCTTTGTCCTGGATGGTATCGAGCTTCGAGTGTTGTTGAGCTGCACTATCCAGGCAAGTGGAGAGTATTCCATCACACTTGTGATTTGTGCCTCGTAGATGTGGACAGGCATTGGGGAATCAGTGGTGAGTTACTCACCATAGAATTCCCAGCCTCTGCTCTGCTTTTGTAGTCACAGCATTTATGTGGCTGGTTCAGTTCAGTTTCTGGTCAATGGCAACCCCCAGGATGTTGATAGTGGGGGATTCAGCCATGATAATACCATTGAACATCAAGGGGAGATGGCTAGATTCTCTCTTGTTTGAGATGGTCATTGCCTGGCACTGGCGTGGTGTGAATGTTACTCGTCACTTATCAGCCCAAGCCTGGATATTGTACAGGTCTTGCTGCATATGGGCATGGGCTGCATCAGTATCTGAGGAGTTGTGAATAGTGCTGAACATTGTGCAAACAGCAGCAAAAACTCTCATTTCTAACCTTATGATGGAGGGCAGGTCATTGATGAAGCAGTTGAAGATGGTTGGGCCTCGGACATTACCGAGAAACTCCTGCAGTGATGTCCTGGGACAGAGATGATAGACCTCCAAAAACCACAACCATCTTGCTTTGTGCTAGGTTTGACCTCCAACCAGCAGAGCATTTTCCCCGATTCCCATTGACTCCAGTTTTGCGAGGGCTCCTTGATGCCATACTCAGTCAAATGCTGCCTTGATGTCAAGAGCAGTTACTCTCACCTCACCTCTAGAGTTCAGCTCTTTTGTCCATGTTTGGACAAAGGCTTTAATGAGGTCAGGAGCAGAGTGATCCTGGCAGAACCCAAACTGAGCATCAGTGAGCAGGTTATTGCTGAGCAAATGCCACTTGATAGCACTGTCAACAACCCTTTCTATCTCTTTGCTGGTGATTGAGAGTAGACGGATAGGGCGGTAATTGGCTGGGTCAGATTTGTCCTGCTTTTTACATACCTGGGCAACTTTCCACATTGCCGGATAGATGCCAGTGTTGTAGCTGTACTGGAACAGCTTAACATAGAACAGTACAGCACAGTACAGGCCCTTCGGCCCACGATGTTGTGCCAAACCTTTAACCTACTCTAAGATCTAAGTAACTACCTACCCTTCATTCTACTATCATCCATGTACCTATTCAAGACTCGCTTAAATGCCCCAATGTATCTGCTTCTACTACCACCGCTGGCAGCGCATTCCACGCACCCACCACTCTCTGTGTAAAGAACCTACCTCTGACATCTCCCCGAAACCTTCCTCCAATCACCTTAAAATTATGCCCCCTGGTGATAGCCCTTTCCACCCTGGGAAAAAGTCTCTGACTATCCACTCTATCTATGCCTCTCATCATCTTGTACCCCTCTATCAAGTCACCTCTCATCCTTCTTCGCTCCAATGAGAAAAGCCCTAGCTCCCTCAATCTTTCTTCGTAGGATATGCCCTCCAGTCCAGGCAGCATCCTGGTAAATCTCCTCTGCACCCTCTCTAAAGCTTCCACATCCTTCCTATAATGAGGCGACCACAACTGAACACAATATTCCAAGTGTGGTTGAACCAGGGCCTTATAGAGCTGCAGCATAACCTCGCGGCTCTAAAACTCAATCCCCCTGTTAATGAAAGACAACACACCATACGCCTTCATAACAACCCTATCAACTTGGGTGGCAACTTTGACCGATCTATGGACATGAACCCCAAGATCCCTCTGTTCTGGAGCACAAGTCTTCACTATTTTTGCCGGCATGTTGTCAGGGCCCATAGCCTTTGCAGTATCCTGTGCCTTCAGCTGTTTCTTGATATCACGGGGAGTGAATCTGAATGCCTGACTGGCATCTGTGATACTGGGGACCCCAGCAGCAGGCCGAGATGGATCATCCACTTGGCACTTCTGGCTTAAAATGGATGCAAATGCTTCATCCTCGTCTTTTGCACTGATGTGCAGGGCTCCTGTGAAGCCGCCTCCTCCTATTAGTTGTCCACCACAATTCACGATTGGATGTGACAGGACTGCAGAGCTTTGATCTGATCCTTTGGTTGTGGGATCGCTTAGCCCTGCCTATCGCATGCTGTTTCTGCTATTTGGCATGCAAGTAGTCTTGTGTCGTAGCTTCACCAGGCTAACACCTCATTTTGAAGTATGGCTAGTACTGCTCCTGGCATGCCCTCCTGCACTCTTCATTGAACCAGGGTTGGTTTTCTGTTGTACCTTATCAAATGCTTTCGTAAAATCTATAGAAACAATATTCACCGCATTCCCTTCATCAACCTTCTCTGTTACTTCATCAAAAATTCAATTGGTCAATCATGATCTCCTTTTCACAAATCCATAATGGCTCTCCTCAATTAACTAAAACCCTCTCCAACTGTCTGCTGATTTTTCCAATTATTGTTTCTGAAACTTTATCCACCACTTATGTTGAAGTAACTGGCCGATAGTCTCTAGGACTGTCTTTACATCCTTTCTTAATCCACATTTATCCAAGTGACTATTAATTTTGTCCCAAATTATCAGGTTAAACAGACTGGTCTGTAATTTCTCAGCTTATCCTTACAATCTGTTCAAAAAAGCAGACAACATTTGCAATTCTCCAGTTCTCTGGCACCACCCTTGTATCTAAGGAACATCATGACCAGTGCCTCTGCAATTTTCAACCTTCCCTCGGTATTCTTAGATGCATCTAATCCAGTCCTGGTGTACAACTTTAAGTACAGCCCATCTTTCTAGTTGACAGGGCCTAACTTTAATCTTGTGATAACAAAAGGGAATAGGGTTGTAGAACAAATTATCAGGAAGCTCACTGAAGCAGAGGGGATCAAATGTTGATATTAAATACGTGCAATTCTGGTCAGCAGGGACTGAGAGATATGGCGAGGTGGTGAGTTAGGAACTGAACAAGCAGTGGGACTGATTAATTTCTGTACCCAAAAATTGAGTTCTTTTCAGTCAAAAAAGTTCTATTGCAACAAAGGATAAACACATGGGTTAATTTGTTTTTTTAAACTATTTATTTTCCATGTGGGTGCTTCATCTAGTGTACAGATTCAGACAAAATAGACAAAACATATGTATATGGCTCTGTTCTAATATTGATTCAGTCATTTCATCCAGATGACTGAATGGTGAGATGGACAATCGAGGCACTGAATTGTGCAAGGACCTTCTTTTTCTTGTTAAAAAGATCTTTTGTGTAGTCTATTTACAGCAGCTTCCTCTTCTCAAACTCCTGAAAAAAGAGGTAAAAAATTCAAAGAATGGCACATCTCATTATCAAAATCAGATTCAAATTCCAAAGTTCCATTACTTTTCGTTTTTTTTTAAACAGAATTTTTGGGGAGCATTTCTAATTCCATTAAAACTACATCACTAGTGCTCTGCAACACTTCTTTCTGCAGTGTATTAAAAACCAACATAAAACATTTCTGATTATACACCAGACAAGGAAGGCCATTTGTTCAATCCTAATTCATCCAAGCAGAATGACCTGAAAGTCCTTCCATTGCAGCATCCAATTGGTTTGGAAATGATTCCAGGATTTTTACCCCCACTAATCTACGTATTGATTATGCTGTGTGCCGAAAATCTTCCTGATCAGTCCTAAACATGCCATTTAAGAACATAAGAACATCTGCTGACTCAACTCCACTTTCCCACCTCTTCCCCATAATTCCCGATTCCGAGACACCAAAAATCAGTCTATCTCAGGCCTAAATAATACCCAACGATGAAGCATCCACAACCTTCTGTGGGACAGAATTCCAAAGATTATCCTAAGACTGTACCCTCTGTGTTCTAGATTCCCCAGCCAGGGGAAACAACTTCTTAGTGTCTACCCTGTCGAGCCCCTTCAGAATCTTTTATGCTTTAATGAGACCACCTTTCATTCTTCTAAAATTCAGAGTGTATAGGCCCAATTTACTCCTAGGACAACCCTCTCATCCCAGTGAACCTTGGCTGCACCGCTTCCAATGCAAGTATATCCTTCCTCAGGTATGGAGATCAAACCTGCACACAGTACTCCAGGTATAGTCTCACCAAAGCCCTGTACAACTTCTTTATTCTTGTACTCCAATCCCCTTGCAATAAAGGCCAACATGCCAATTGCCTTCCTAATTGCTTGCTGTACCTTCATGCTAGCTTTGTGTTCCTTATGAATACACCCAAGTCCCTCTGAACATGAACATTTACAAGTTTCACGCCTTTTAAAAAATATTCTACTTTTCTGTGCTTACTACCAAAATGAATAACCTCTTGCTTCCCCATATTCTACTCCATCTGCCCCTTGTTGCCCATTCACATAACCTGTTTATATGTCTTTGCAGCCTCTCTGCGTACTCCTCACAGCTTACATTACCACCTAGCTTTGTATAGTTAGTGAACTTGGATACATTACTCTCAATCTCTTAATCTAAGTCATTCATATAGATTGTAAATAGCTGAGACCCCAGCACAGACCCTTGCAGCACCCTACTAGTTATGACCTGTCCCGCTTATACTTATTCTCTGCCTCCTCTCTGTTAACTGATCTTCTAGCAATGCAAATTTCGTACCTCCAGCTCCATTCGCCCTTATCTTGCATATTAGCCTTTTGTGTAGCACCTTATCGAATGCCTTTTGGAAATCCAACTATACTATATCTACTGGTTCCCCTTTATCTACCCTGATGACATCCTTAAACAACTAATAAATTTGACAAACACCAGTTCCCTTGCAAAAAACTATGTTGCCTTTGTCTGATCATATTATGATTTTCTAAGTGCGTTCCTCAAGAAGATTCCAGCCTCCTCCTGAAGTCCCCAGTAACACAGATGCCAGTCTTCAGCCAATTTGATTCACTCCATATATCAAGAAATGACTGAAGGCACTGGATACTGCAAAGGCTAAGGGCCCTGAAAACATTCCAGCAAAGCACTGAAGACCCATGCTCCAGAACTTGCTGTGCCCCTAGCCAAGCTCTTCCAGTACAGCTGCAACACTGGTATGTACCCAGCAATATGGAAAGTTGCCCAAGTATGTCCAGTACACAGAAAGCAGGACAAATTCAACCCAGCCAATTACCTGCCCATCAGTCTACTCTCGATCAGCAGTAAAGTGATGGAAGGGGTCATAGACAGGGTTATCAAGCAGCACTTGCTTAGCAATAACCATACTGATGCTCAATTTGGGTTCCGCCAGGGCACTCAGCTCCTGACCTCGTTACAGCCTTGGTTTAAACATGCATAAATGAGCTGAACTCCAGAGGTGAGGTGAGAGTGACTGCCCTCGACATCAAGACAACATTTGACCGAGTATGGCATCAGGGAATCCTAGCAAAACTAGAGTCAATGGGAATCAGGGGGAAAACACTCCGCTGGTTGGAGTCATACCTAGCACGAAGGAAGATGGGTGTGGTTGTTGGACGTCAATCATCTCAGTCCAGGACATCACTGCAAGTGTTCCATAGGTGTCTGAGGCCAAACCATCGTCAACTGCTTCATCAATGACCATCCTTCAGTCATAAGGTCAGAAGTGGGATGTTCACTGATGATTGCACAATGTTCAGCACCATTTGCGACTCCTCAGATACTGAAGCAGTCCGTATAGAAATGCAGCAAGACCTGGACAATATCCAGGCTTGGGCTGATAAGTGGCAAGTAACATTCGCGCCACACAAGTGCCAGGCAATGACTACCTCAAATGAGAGAGAATCTAACCATCTCCCCTTGACATTCAATGGCATGACAATTGCTGAATCCCCCACTATCAACATCCTAGGGGTTACCATTGACCAGAAACTGAACAGGAGTAGCCACGGTATTTATATAGCTATAAGGGCGGCACAGTGGTTAGCACCGCAGCATCACAGCTCCAGCGACCCGGGTTCAATTCTGGGTACTGCCTGTGTGGAGTTTGCAAGTTCTCCCTGTGACCGCGTGGGTTTTCGCCGGGTGCTCCGGTTTCCTCCCACAGCCAAAGACTTGCAGGTTGATAGGTAAATTGGCCATTATAAATTACCCCTAGTATAGGTAGGTGGTAGGGAAATATAGGGAAGGTGGGAATGTGGTAGGAATATGGGATTAGTGTAGGATTAGTATAAATGGGTGGTTGATGGTCGGCACAGACGTGGTGGGCCGAAGGGCCTGTTTCAGTGCTGTATCTCTAAATAAATAAACAAAGAGCAGGTCAGAGGTTAGGAATCCTGTGATGAGTAACTCACCTCTTGACTCTCCAAAGCCTGTCCACAATCTACAAGGCACAAGTCAGGAGTGTGATGGAATATTCTCCACTTGCCTGGATGGGTGCAGCTCCAAAAATACTCAAGAAGCTCAACACCATTCAGGACCAAGCAGCCCGCTTGACTGGCACCCCATCTACAAACATTCATTCCCTCCACCACCGACGCACAGTGGCAGCAGTGTGCATCATCTACAAGATGCACTGCAGCAACGCACCAAGGCTCCTTAGACAGCATCTTCCAAACCCAAGACCTCTACCACCTAGAAGGACAAGGGCAGCAGTTGCATGGGAACATCACCACCTGCAAGTTTTCCTCCAAGCCACACACCATCCTGACGTAGACCTATATCTCCGTTCCTTCATTGTCACCAGGGCAAAATCCTGGAACTCCCTTTCTAACAGCCCACATGGACTGCAGCAGTTCAAGAAGGTGGCTCACCACCACCTTCTTAAGGGCAATTAGGGATGGGCAATAAATGCTGTCCTAGCTCACGATGCCCACAACCCATAAATGAATTTTAAAAAAATTTCCCAACAGCTGATGTCAGGCTAACTGGCCTGTAGTTCCTGGTTTTCTCTCTCCCTCCTTTCTTGAATAGTGGAATTACATTTGCTAACTTAGAATCTGCTAGGACTATCCTAGAATCTAGAGAATTTTGGACAATCATAACCAATGCATCCACTATTGCTGCAGTGGCCTTTTGGAACCCTAGGATTCAGGCCACCAAATCCTAGGTTTTGTTTGCTTTTAGTCCCTTAAGTTTCTCCAAAACATTTTCTCTGCTGAAATTAATTACCTTAAGCTCCTTATTCTTATTAGGCCCTTGGTTACTCTCTATTTCTAGTATATAATTTGCATCTTCTACTGTGAAAATAGAAATATTTATTCAACATCTCTGCCATTTCCTCATTCCACATGATGATTTCTCCTATCCCTGCCTCTAACGGACGAACATTTATTTTAGTTACTCTTTTTTATATACTTGTAAACGCTCTTACAATGTGTTTTTATATTCCTGACTAGTTTATTCTCATTCTATTTTTCTCCCTTATCAATTTTTTGGTCATCTTTTGCTGCTTTCTAAAACACTCCCAATCTTTAGGCTTACTACTGTTCTTTGCAACACTATAAGCCTCTTCTTTTAATCTAATACTATGCTTAACTTCCCTAGCAAGTTTTGGATAGCTCTTTCTCGTTGAGTTTTTTTTTTAAATGGGATGCATTTTTGCTGAACATTGTTTATTTAAACATTTCCCACTGTTTATTTACCACCATAGCTTTTAGTCTATTTACCCAATTAACCTTAGCCAGCTCTTCTCTCATACCTATGTAATTGGCTTACTTTAAGATTATGATTCTTGTTTGGGACAGGAGTATGTCGCTTTCAAACTTAATATGGAATTCAATTGTATTATGATCACTTTTTCCCCCCAGAGGATCTTTTACCATGGGATTACTAACTAAATCTGCCTCATTGCATAATAGTAGATCGAAAATAGTTTTATTCCTATTTGGTTCCACATGATATTGTTCCAAAAAACTGCCATCATAGCATTCTCCAAACTCATCTACCTTCGTCAATTTGATTTATCCAATCTATATGAAGAATAAAGTCCCCCACAACTATTACATGGCATTTGTTACAAGCTCCAATTATTTTTTGCTTAATATTCTGTCCAACTGTATAACTCTAGTTGGGGGCCTATAAACTACTCCCACCAACGTTTGCTGACCCTTTTTATTCCTAATCTCCACGCATACTGATTCTACTTCTTGATCATCTGAACCAAGACTCTTTCTCACTACAGCCTTTATGTCATCCTTTACAATGAGTCAGCTACTCCTCCTTTTCCATTCCGTCTTTTTGAAATGCTGTGTACCCTGAAATATTTATCCTCCAACCTTTGTCACCTTGTAACCATGCCTCTGTAATGGCAATTAGATCTAAATCATTTATCTTATTACGAATGCTTTGTGCGTTCAGATAAAGAGCCTTTTTTTTTAACTATTCTTTATATGGAGCTTATTCACTGAATATTACTGTTAAACTCTCCTCCCCTTCCTGTCCCCCCTGCTAGTCTTTATCCAAATCACTATGCTGCTCTATTGCCTCAACTTTTGACTTTAGATTTCTAAATCTCCCTTCGCCTGACCCCTTTTATAGTTTGAACCTGTCTCACCTTGACTTTTTGAAGTTTGGCTTAAAAGATCTCTCTCAATACTATTTTCCCCAATCAAAAATAATTCCTCTTTTTAACACAACAATTCCATTTTACTGTTAAGAATTTTTAACTGTGAGCAGATGGAGCAGAATGTAGCGGCACATTCATTAACTCACTCACCCTCCCAAGTCTGCAATGTGATCCTGAGATTCTGGTGTTTTGTGCATTTACGTTTTCCTTCGCCTCACTACTGGCCTCCATGCCTTCTGTTGCTTCTGCCCTAAACCTTTGAATTTCCTCCCTAAATCTCTCTACCTCTCTCTCTTCCTTAAAGACCCTCCTTAAAACCCTTCCATGGCTTGGTGTCACACATTGTCCAATAGCTTTGTTCCCATGAAGCACTTGGGAAGTTTTACTATGTTAAAAGCTGCTACATAAATGCAAGCTGTTGGTGTTGACCCAGTTTGGCTGACAGTCCATAATGGTGACAAATGAACTGAGGGTTGCTCTTGCTGATTTAGGGTAGGCAGACCCAGCTTGGTCACAAGTGCAATACAGCAACTTCAACAAAAAATTATTTGGGTGTAAGAGATGTGACGGAATGATGAATAGATCATTAAAAAATGCACACGTGTACATCTCTAATAAAGGACATTCATAAAAGTGATGAGACAGAATGCCAAGAAATATATCGAGCATTGAAGGAATATATGCTACTCAGCAGGCTGGTAATGATAGGACATAATTCCAAGTACCTTCAGCACTGGTTGATCTGCTGTTGGAAGGTGCTGAGAAGGTTAGGAATTTCTCCATTGGATGGGTGAGAAACGGGCAGTGAACCTGAACCGCTGGATGGATCACAACAGCAGGCCTTTCAGTCGAATGCCTGTGAGCTCATCATTTTAGCCAAAGTCATATGGAGAGGGAAAACCCAAAGGCAGATAAAATTATAATATAAGGCTAGAAGCACCAGTATAAATAAAAGATTACTTGTATCTTGAGCTACAGTATTTATTCTATCCTTTGCAAACAATGTTTGAAAATGTTACTAATTTTATAAGAAACACAGGATGGAAACTTGTCTTAATTTGAGCATTTTTTTTTTAAGTTGATGTACAAACACACCATTGGCAATGAAATATGTTACTAACTTTAATCAATGAATAGAGAGGCTCAGGAAGTTCCCTTGCCTGTTGTAAACTTTCTAATTTTAGTTAGGGTAATTGACATGAAACAAAAAGAAAATTTGTTAAATCACCGCAATACTACAATCAGACTTTTTTACAGATGCTAACTGACCTGCTGCATATTTCCATCAGTGTTTGTTTTTATTTAAATCTCCAGCAATTTGCGTTTTTCCTTTTTAATCTACATACTAAACTGCCACGTATTCCTGGATTTTAGGGCAGGTTGGGGGGGGGGGGAAGAGGTTGGAGGGAGATGTGGAGCTTGTGGCAAGAGAAGAAAATTGGTCAGTATCCCTGCTCCTGATCACTATCGGACAACCTTCCCTAAGATGTGCTCATGTTGAGTGGAGGTTGGTCTGGACTTGGCTGTGAAGCTCCATAGCAGCTTGCTGACACCACCACATTTGGGCTCACAATTTTGTTTGCTGTAAAATGCAAAAATGTATCTGGCGCGACAATGAAATGGAAGAGTTTAGTTTAGAGATACAGCACTGAAACAGGCCCTTCGGCCCACCGAGTCTGTGCCGACCATCAACCACCCATTTATACTAATGCTTCTCTAATCCCATATTCCTACCACATCCCCACCTGTCCCTATATTTCCCTACCACCTACCTATACTAGGGGCAATTGCTAATGGCCAATTTACCTATCAACCTTCAAGTCTTTGGCATGTGGGAGGAAACCGGAGCACCCGGAGGAAACCCACGCAAACACAGGGAGAACTTGCAAACTCCACACAGGCAGGACCCAGAATTGAACCCGGGTCGCTGGAGCTGTGAGGCTGCGGTGCTAACCACTGCGCCACTGTGCCGCCATTGTGAGGCAACTCATGATAGTATTGAAGGAAACGGACCTCCTTTGCACTGTTTGTAATTTTTGACTTGGTGCTGTTTGAAACTGTTTGGTAATGTATTTTTTTTTTTTAAAACAGATTTTTACGAATAAAGTATATTTTGGAAATTTAAAAAAAATGAAGAACAGTGAGAATCAGAAAGTTACCCGATCCAACTGAAGTCAGACAGGGCTGTCCTCTCTCCCCTGTCTTGTTTGTTTGCTGTATTGAACCTTTTTCTGAGTCCATTAGCAAGGATGCTGGCATAAGAGGGGTGACAATCCCAGGCAATGGAGGCACTCAGGTAAAAGCCTCCCTGTACACGGACGACGTCGCCATCTTCTGCTCGGGCCCGCCGTCCGTTCGCAGACTGATAAACATCTGCGACCAGTTTGAACTGGCCTCGGGAGCCAAAGTCAACCACGACAAGAGTGAGGCCATGTTCGTTGGGAACTGGACCAACTGATCCTTTGTCCCCTTCACTGTCAGGTCAGACTACCTGAAGGTGCGGGGGATATGGTTCGGAAAGGCTGGGGCAGCGCCAAAACCTGGAGGGAGCGAGTAGCCAGGGTACATAGTAAACTGAGCATGTGGGAGCAGCGATCTCTCTCCATTGTGGGTAAGAACTTGGTCATCAGGTGCGAGGCGCTCACTTTGTTGCTGTATGTGGCGCAGGTCTGGCCCATACCCCACCCCTGCGCCGTGGTGGTCACCCGAGCCATTTTCCGCTTTATCTGGAGATCTAAAACGGATCGGGTCCAGAGGGACACGATGTTCAAACCTCTGGATAAGGGCGGGAAAAATGTACCCGACGTCACCTTCATCCTTATGACCACTTTCGTGTGCGGCTGCATCAAGCTGTGCATACAGCCCCAGTGTCACTATGCGCTGAGGTTTTATCTGTCACGATTGCCGCGGAACGCTCCATCCAGTTGGACCGTGCCATATCACCTACCCTTCGTGGGAAAGTTTCTGCGGGAGAACACCTTTGACCACCAATCCCATCAGGCAGTGGTCTGCAAGGAATGTTCTCCATGTCCTACGGGAAAAGGAGATGGTGGATCCGGTCAGATGGTTCCCCGAGCAGACTGCCAAAGTCATTTGGCAGAATGCCTCATCACCAGAACTTTCAAACAAACATCAAGATGTAGCTTGGCTGGTGGTGAAAAGGGCCCTCCCCGTCAGATCTTTCCTGCATGCCCAGAGTCTCGCCCCCCTCCACACACTGCCCTCGAGGTAGCTGCGGCAAGGAGATGACAGTTGCCCACCTCCTTCTGGAATGTGTCTTTGCAAAGCAGGTGTGGAAAGAGAGGCAGTTGTTTTTGTCCAGGTTCATCCCAAGCAGCTCTATAACACAGAAGTCTGTCTTCTACGGGCTGTTCCCATGGACGCACACCGAGATAAACATCAACTGCTGCTGGAGGACCATCAATTCGGTGAAAGACGCTCTTTGGTCTGCTCGAAACATGCTGGTCTTCCAGCACAAGAGTTGCCCACGACCGAGTGTTGCAGACTGGCACATTCCAAGGTCAAGGACTACGTGCTGAGGGACGCACTAAAGCTTGGGGCAGCTGCAGCAAAGGCTCAACGGGGAAAGACCACTGTGTCAGGTCCTCCCACCAAAGTGAACTGAGGGGCTGGACCCATGGGAAACCCCTCGGGCTGTATACACCAAATATGGGTTTGCTGTAAAATGCATATGGCATGTAAAATGGAATGGATGGGTTGTGTGGCAACTCACTCCTGTATCGAAGAAAACTGATTTCCTTTGCACTTTTTGGAATGTCAACTTGGTGCTGTTTTGAACTGTTACTTCACTTATAGTGTTGCTGAAACATTGTTCATAAATAACTCTCCCACACAATACAACTAGCTTCTGTGAACAGAACAGTACTACTGCAATAAATGTAATCCAGAAAATTTATAATCAAACAAATTAAAGTCCTCTTTCAACAGAAGTATTTCTCCACTTTATCCCGGTTTCCCCACAATCAGTTTAATTGCAGAACTAAAGATATATATAGCTATACATTTACAAAGCAATTTATTGCTGCCTACCTATAGTTATTAATACATTCTAGTCCATTCACTGAAATATTTTCCTGTCCTTCATCCTGCTGCAGTGGCATATTCTTTTTTGGCTGTTATTCTCTCAGGCAAGATAGAAAAAGGAACTGTAGGAGAGCAACAGTCAGTACAGAAATCTTTTATTCAACATACTTTGCTGAGTTCTAAAAAAAAACTTTATTGCAAATTACGTATATTATCTGCAAAAAAGAGCAAAGTAGATTTATTTATCTTGCCTTCTCTGACCTCTTTCAACCTTGGTCGTGTTCTGTACTCTAGCCTGGATTTCTCAACATCAAGTAAAAAACAGAATCGGCTCATTCTGCATTTTTTCTTCCTTCTATGCTAGTTTCTTTTTGATGGTTTATTTACATAGAATATACAGCACAGAGAGTGGCCATGAGGCTCAACTAATCCACCCCGGCATGAATGGGAACAGTCTGCCACGATATAGTGAAAAAAAAGAACACCACTGCAGCCTCTCTCCTGAGCAGAAATGTAGCACTGAAAACACCACCTTTACAAACTGCTCATTCACTGTCCAGAAAACACTATTGTTTAATAAGCAATATCCTGTGAGTCGAGATATCTGTTCACTGAGCTGAGGCTGGGAATGGAGTTCTGTAGCAATTCAACTTGGCTGACAGATACAAGGTGGGATTTTTTTTTAAAGTAGGTGTCGGTAGGGGTAGGCGGTGGCATAGTGGTATTGTCATTGGACTAGTAACCCAGAGACCCAGGGTATTGCTCTGGGGACATGGGTTCAAATCCCACCACAGCAGAAGGTGGAATTTGAAGTCAATTAATAAATCTGAAATTAAAAAGCTAGTCTAATGACGGCCATGAAACCACTGTCGATTGTTGTAAAAACCCATCTGGTTCACTAATGTCCTTTAGGGAAGGAAATCTGCTGTCCTAACCTTGTCTGGACCCACAGCAATATGGTTGACTCTTACATGCCCTCTGAAATGGCCGAGCAAGCCACTCAGTTGTATCTAACCGCTAACTGGACAGACCACCCGCCATCGACCTGGGCACCAGAAACGACAATGGCAAACCCAGCCCTGTCGACCCCGCAAAGTCCTCCTTACTAACATCTGGGGACTTCTGCAAAGTTGGGAGAGCTGTCCCACAGACTAGTCAAGCAACAGCCTGAAATAGTCACACTCATGGAATAATACCAGACAATGTCCCAGACACTGCCATCACCATCCCCAGGTATGTCCTGTCCCACCGGCAGGACAGACCCAGCAGAGGTGGCGGCACAGTGGTATATAGTAGGGAGGGAGTTGCGCCCTGGGAATCCTCAACATCGACTCTGGAGTCTCACGGCATCAGTTCAAACATGGACAAGGAAACCTCCTGCTGATTACCACCTACCGCCCTCCCTCAGCTGATGATTCAGTACTCCTCCACATTGAACAGCACTTGGAGCAAGCACTGAGGGTGGCAAGGGCACAGAATGTACTCTGGGTGGGGAACTTCAATGTCCATCACCAAGAGTGGCTCGGTAGCACCACTATTGACTCAGCAGGCCGAGTACTAACGGACATATCTGCTAGACTGGGTCTGCATCAGGTGGTGAGGAACCAACAAGAGGGGAAAACATACTTAACCTTGTCCTCACCAATCTGCCTGCCGCAGACGCATCTGTCCATGACAGCACTGGTAGGAGTGACCACCGCACAGTCGTTGTGGAGACTAAGTCCCGCCTTCACATTGAGGACACCCTCCTTCTTGTTGTGTGGCACTACCACCGTGCTAACTGGGATAGATTTCGAACAGATCGAGCAATGCAAAACTGGGCAGCAGAATTGTAACCTCAACAAAATCTGTAACCTCATAGCCCGGCATATCCCCCACTCTACCATTACCATCAAGCCAGGAGACCAACCCTGGTTCAATGAAGAATGCAGGAGGACATGCCATGAGCAGCACCAGGCATATCTCAAAATGAGGTGTCAACCTGGTGAGGCTACAACACAGGACTATCTGCGTGCCAAACTGCATAAGCAGCATGAGAGAGGAAGTGCTAAGCGATCCCATTGCCAAAGGATCAGATCTAAGACCTGCAGTCCTGCCACATCCAGTCGTGAATGACGGTGGACCATTAAACAACTAACTGGAAGAGGTGGCTCCACAAATATCCCCATCCTCAGTGATGGGGGAGCCCAGCACATCAGTGCAAAAGATAAGGCTGAAGCATTTGCAACAATCTTCAGCCAGAAGTGCTGAGTTGATGATCCATCTAGGCCTCCTCCTGATGTCCCCAGCATCACAGATGCCAGTCTTCAGCCAATTTGATATCAAGAAATGACTGAAGGCACTGGATACTGCAAAGGCTATGGGCTGTGACAATATTCCGGCAAAGGACTGAAGACCCATGCTCCAGAACATGCCGTGCCCCTAACCAAGCTGTTCCAGTACAGCTACAACAATGGCATCTACCTGGTAATGTGGAAAGTTGCCCAGGTATGCCCTGCACACAAAAAGCAGGACAAGTCCAACCCGGCCAATTACTGCCCCATCAGCCTACTCTCAATCATCAGTAAAGTGATGGAAGGTGTCATCGACAGTGCTGTCTAGCGGCACTTATTAACAATAACCTGCTCAGTGACGCTCAGTTTGGGTTCCGTCAGGGCCACTCAGCTCCTGACCTCATTACAGCCTTGGTTCAAACATGGACAAAAGAGCTGAACTCAAAAGGTGCGGTAAGAGTGACTGCCCTTGACATCAAGGCAGCATTTGACGGAGTATAGCATCAAGGAGCCCTAGCAAAACTGGAGTAAATGGGAATCAGGGAGAAAACCCTCCGCTGGCTGGAGTCATACCTAACGCAAAGGAAGATGGTTGTAGTTGTTGGAGGTCAATCATCTCAGCTCTAGGGCATCACTGCAGGAGTTCCTCAGGGTAGTGTCCTAGGCCCAACCATCTTCAGCTGCTTCATCAATGACCTTCCTTCAAACATAAGGTCAGAAGTGGGGATGTTCGCTGATGACTGCACAATGTTCTGCACCACTCATGACTCCTCAGATACTGAAGCAGTCTGTGTAGAAATGCAGCAAGACTTGGACAATATCCAGGCTTGGGCTGATAAGTGGCAAGTAACATTCACGCCACTCAAGTCCCAGGCAATGACCATCTCCGACAGCAGAGAATCTAACCATCTCCCCTTGACATTCAATGGCATTACCATCACTGAATCCCCAACTATCAACATCCTAGGGGCTACCACTGACCAGAAACTTAACTGGAGTAGCCATATAAATACTGTGGCTACAAGAGCAGGTCAGAGGCTAGGAATCCTGCGCCGAGTAGCTCACCTCCTGACTTCCCAAAGCCTGTCCACCATCTACAAGGCACAAGTGTGATGGAATACTCTCCACTTGCCTGGATGGGTGCAGCTCCAACAACACCCAAGAAGCTCAACACCATCCAGGACAAAGCAACCCGCTTGATTGGCACCTCATCTACAAACATTCACTCTCTCCACCACCGACGCACAGTGGTAGCAGTGTGTACCAACTACAAGATGCACTGCAGCAACGCACCAAGGCTCCTTAGACAGCACCTTCCAAACCCATGACCTCTACCAACTAAAACGACAAGGACAGCAACTGCATGGGAACACCACCACCTGCAAGTTCCCCTCCAAGTCACACACCACCTGACTTAGAACTATATCGCCCGTTCCTTCACTGTCGCTGGGTCAAAATCCTGGAACTCCCTTCCTAACAGCACTCTGGGTGTACCTACCCCAAATGGACTGCAGCGGTTCAAGAAGGCAGCTCACCACCACCTTCTCAAGGGCAATCAGGGATGGGCAATAAATGCTGGTCTAGCCAGTGACGCCCACAGCCCATAAATAAAAAAATAGCCTTAGCTAATGGTAGCAGCCTCTGATTTAGAAACTCATAGGCTCGTAGGAACATAGAAACTCATTTAGAGATTCGAGCGCATAACATAAGCTGACACTGCAGTGCAGTACTGAGGGAGTGATGTGCTTTAGCAGGTGCTGTCTTCCAAATGAGACGTTAAACCAAGGCCCAGTCAATCCTCTCAGGTGGATGTAAAAGATCCTATGGCACTATTCAAAAGAAGATGAAAGTTCTCCCATGTCCTGGCCAACATTTATTCTTAAACCAACATCATTAAAAACAGATTACCTGTATTAAAAACAGATTATGTATTTCTCACTGTTTGTGGGAGCTTGCTGTCGACAAATTGGCTGCTGCATTTCCCTACATTACAATAACGACTACACTTCAAAAGTACTTCACTGGCTGCAAAGCACTTTGGGACTTCCCGAGGTCGTAACTACAGAAATGCAAGTCCTTTCCTTTCAGGAATATGGAGCAGCGCAGTGCAAGATTAAAAAGGTCAATGTATTATCAAATGATGGCACATACACACAAACTCACACACCTCTATTCTACATAATTAAGTTGCTAACAAGGAGTCAGAGAAATAGAAGACTGAAAAGACAACTGGACAGGACAATGGCTTTCAGACCTGTAGCTAGCTATCATGATTTCCTGGTCATTTGTGGGCACAACAAATATTAATCACACAGCAATTTCAGGAGGGTCCATGCTTACCTTAACCTTGCGTCTACAAAACAGATTTGGCCTTTATCATAGCTGTTCAAAGCAATGAAACTCAGATAAACTGTGTTTTGCTGCCACTCAGTGGCATTCACAAGCAGTAACACTCTAGTACCATTGTGGTGGCCTGGTCCAATCTACACCTCCTTTGTTATCTCTTGCCCCACCCTCACCTCACTTGCTTATAACCTGTGACTTTTCTAATATTTGTCAGTTCCGAAGAAGGGTCACTGACCCGAAACGTTAACTCTGCTTCTCTTTTCACAGATGTTGCCAGACCTGCTGAGTGGTTCCAGCATTTCTTGTTTTTATTTCAGATTTCCAGCATCCGCAGTATTTTGCTTTTATTCTAGTACCATTGTTATTAGGCGCATTTCTTTAGTGACTGAACAAGTCAAAGCCCAATTTTATTAAGCAATTCTAACCAATATTTTGGGGGTTGTGTTTATTAGTTCTGACATATTCTCAGATAGCTTGTATATTACATAGCAAGGGACCGCTAGTACCTATAATCAGGTTCATTAGTTGATACTGACTGAGGAAGTCAAAGCTCATTCTTGGCAGCTGGGATAAAAATCCCAGTTCTGATGAAAGGTCACAGACCTGAAACGTTAACTCTATTTCTCTCTCCACAGATGCTGTCAGACCTGCTGAGTATTTCCAGTACTTGGTTTTATTTCAGATTTCCAGCAACAGCAATATTCTGCTTTTATAAAAATCCCTGTTCCTGAGCCACTCAACACAAAAAGATCACAGAATTGTCACAGCGGAGACGGATTTGGCCTATTGTGTCTGCACCAGCTCTCCGAATGAGCAATTCACCTAATGCCATTCCCCCCCCCCCCAACCAACAGGAAATGTTTGGCTAAAACAAATGTGAGTCCATTAAAGGCAGAGTATTTATAATGGAGAATACAGAAATGGCAGAGAAGCTAAATGATTACTTTGTGTCTGTTTTCACTGAGGAAGATACAAGAAATCTCCCAGAATTAGAGATCCAAGGGAATAGGGAGAATGAGGAATTGAAGGAAATTAGTATTAGTAAGATGATTGTATTGGAGAAATTAATGGGGCTAAAGGTAGCTAAGTCCCTGGGACCTGATATTCTACATTGCAGAGTGTTGAAAGAGGTAGCTATGGAGATAGTGGATGCATTGGTGATCATCTTCCAAAAGTCCATAGATTCTGGAATGGTTCCTGCAGATTGGAAGGTAGCAAATGTGACCCCACTGTTTAAGAAGGGAGGGAGACAGACAACAGGGAACTGTAGACCTGTTAGCCTTACATCAGTAATTGGGAAAATGCTAGAATCTATTCCAAGGATGTGATAAATGGACACTTGGATAATAATGATTTGATTGGGTATAGTCAACATGGATTTATGATTGGGAAATCATGTTCGACGAACCTGTCAGAGTTTTAATAAGGATGTTATTAACAGGATTGATAAAGGGGAGTCATTGGATGTAGTATACTTGGATTTTCAGAAGGCTTTTGATAAAGTCCCCCACAGGAGGTTGGTTAGCAAAATTAAAGTAAATGGAATAGGAGGTAATATACTGGCATGGATTAAGAATTGCTTAACAGGCAGAAAACAGAGAGTAGGAATAAATGGGTCATTCTCACTTTGGCAGGCTGTGACTAATGGGGTAGAGAAGTATTTAGATGAGCACTTGAAATGCCATAGCATACAAGGCTATGGGCCAAGTGCTGGAAAAATGGGATTAGAATAGATAGCCGTTTGATGGCCAGCACGGACACGATGGGCCTGATTCTGTGCTGTATAACTCTATGATTCAATGACAGCAAGGATCAGTACTTGGGCTCCAGCTGTCCACAATATATATCAATGATTTGGATGCGGGGACCAAATGTAATATTTCCAAGTTCACGGACGATACAAAACTAGGTGGATGTGTGTTGTGAGGAAGATGAAAAGTGGTTTCAAGGGGATTTGGACAGACTTAGTGAGTGGGCAAGAACATGGCAGATGGATTAGAATGTGGAAAATTGAGGTTATTCACTTTGGTAGGAGGAGCAGATGTGCAGAGTATTTCTTAAATGGTAAGAGTTAGAAAGTGTAGATGTACAAAGGGACCTGGGTGTCCTCGTCAATAATCACTGAAGGCTAACATGCAGGTTAAACAAGCAATTAGGAGGGCTAATGGTATGTTAGCCTTTATTGCAAAAGGATTGGAGTACAAGAGTAGTGACGTCATGCTTCAATTGTATAGACCGCACCTGGAGTACTGTGTGCAGTTTTGGTCCCCTTACCTTAGGAAGGATATTATTGCCATAGAGGGAGTGCAGCGAAGGTTCACCAGACTTGTTCTCGGGAAGGCGAGACTGTCCTATGAAGAGAGATTGGGGAAACTGGGCCTGTGTTCTCTAGAGTTTCGGAGAGAGGGGTGATCGCACTGAAACCTACAAAACATTTAAATGGATAGACAGGGTAGATGCAGGTAAGATGTTTGCCCTGGTTGGGCAGTCTAGGACCAGGGAACACAATTTCGAAATAAGGGGGAAACCAGTTAGGACCTAGATGAGATAGATTTCTTTATTCAGAGGGTTGTGAATCTTTGGAATTCTCTAGCCCAGAGGGCTGTGGAAGCTCGGTCATTGAGTATGTTTAAAGCAGAGATTGAAAGAGTTATAAATACCAATGATATAAAGGGATATGGGGATAGTGTAGGAAAAAGGCATTGAAGTGGATGATCAGCCATGATCGTATGGAATGGCGGTGCAGGCTCAATGGGCTGAATAGCCTGATCCTGCTCCCATGTTCCTATATTCTCCCCGTAACCCTGCACATTCTTCCTTTTCAGATAACAGTCAAATTCCCTTTTGGACGGCTCGATTGAATCTGCCTCCAGCGCACTCTCAGGCAGTGCATTCCAGATCCTAACCACTCGCTGCGTGAAGAAGTTTTTCCTCATTTCGCTTTTGCTTCTTTTACCATTCACTTTAAATCTGCACCCTCTCTTTCTCAATACTTTCATGACTGGGAACAGTTTTTCCCTATCCACTCTGTCCAGACCCCTCATGAGTTTTTAATAACTCTGTCAAATCTCCTCTCAGCATTCTCTTCTCCAAGGAAAAGAGTCATAATTCCAAGCCGAGTGAGCTAATCTTGGCCAGGGCGGCAGGTATGGTGTTATAACTGGCCTGGGATTGGGTTAAAAATCAGCCACCATCCATTGAAAACAGATAAGTGTGGCTGTCAGGTGAACAGCACTGAACAAGCCTACCAACGCTGACCATGACAGCTCACATTGAAGAATGGTCATTTTGGATGAGTTGGCAGACTGTGGAGTTAATGGTGGGGAACACAGAAATGGCAGAGACACTAAATCAGTATTTTGCCTCAGTTTTCATGGTGGAGGACACTAGTACAATCCCAATAGTAACAAGTAATGCATAGGTTATAGGAAGGCAGGAACTTAGAACAATCATCACTAGGGAAAAAGTACTGAGCAAACTATTGGGATTGAAGGTAGACAAGTCCCCAGGGCCTGATGGCCTACATCCTAGGGTCTTAAAGGAAGTGGCAGCGGAGATAGTGGATCCATTGGTTATAATATTCCAAAATTCCCTGGAGGCGGAAAAGGTTCCAGTGGATTGGAAAAATGCTAATATAACGCCCTTATTCAAAAAAGGAGGGAGGCAGAAAGTAGGAAACTACAGACCCGTTAGTTTAACATCTGTTGTTGGGAAATTGTTCGAATCCATTATTAAGGAAGTAATAACAGGACATTTAGAAACTCAAAACGCAATCCATCAGAGTCAGCATGGTTTTATGAAGGGTAAATCGTGTTTGACTAATTTGCTAGAGTTCTTTGAAGATGTAACAAGTAAAGTGGATAATGGGGATCCTGTAGATTAAGTATATCTGGACTTCCAGAAGGCACTTGATAAAGTGCCACACAAGGTAAGATCACATGGGGTTAGGGGCAATTTATTAGCTTGGATAGAGGATTGGCTAACCAACAGAAAACAGAGAGTCAGGATAAATGGGTGCTTTTCTGGTTGGCAAGATGTAACTAGTGGGGTGCCACAGGGTTCAGTCCTCGGGCCCCAACTGTTTACAATCTATATTAATGACTTGGATGCGGGGATAGAAGTTACTATCGCCAAATTTGCAGATGACATTAAAATAGGTGGGATAGTAAGTTGCAATAAAGAAATAAGAAATTTACAAATGGATATGGATAGGTTAGGTGAATGGACCAAAATTTGGCAGATGGAGTTTCACATGGATAAGTGTGAGGTTATCCATTTTGGTCGGAAGAATAGAAAGGCAAATTATCTAAATGGAGAGAAACTTCAGAGTGCTTCGGTGCAGAGGGATCTGGGTGGCCTCGTGCATGAATTGCAGATATAGCAGATAATAAGGAAGGCAAATGGAATTTTAGCATTTATTGCTAAAGGAATAGAGTATAAAAGTAGGATGTGTTGCTGCAACTGTACAAGGCATTGGAGAGACCATACCTGCAGTATTGTGTGCAGTTTTGGTCTTACTTGAGGATGGATGTTCATTGCATTGGAGGCAGCTCAGAGGAGGTTCACTAGATTGATTGCAGAGATAAGGGGTTTGTCTTATGAGGAGAGATTGAGCAGTTTAGGCCTTTACTTTCTGGAGTTTAGAAGAATGAGAGGAGATCTAATTGAGGTATACAAGATGGATTAAGGGGATTGACAAAGTAGACGTAGAGAGGATGTTTCCTCTTGTGGGGCAATCTAGACAACAGGTCATAGTTTTAGGTTAAGCGGTAGCAGATTTAAAAGAGATGAAGAGAAATTACTTCTCTCAAAGGGTCGTGAGTCTGTGGAATTCACTACCCCACAGTGCAGTGGATGCCTGGACATTGAGTAAATTTAAGGAGGAGATAGACAGATTTTTAATTAGTAAAGGGTTGAAAGGTTATGGAGAACAGGCAGGAAAGTGGAGTTGAGGCCGAGATGAGATCAGCCATGATTGTATTGAATGGCGGAGCAGGCTCAAGGGGCTGAATTGCCTACTCCTGCTCCTAGTTCTTAGGTTCTTATGAAAGAGGTCGTCACCTGTGGAACCATAATACCTTCGGGGTGTTCAGGATGAGATGGCAACAAAGAACGGAGGGAAAAACATAATCAAGGAAAATTAACTCAAATAATGAAACAGGGATACGGGGATCTAATGTGCTCGAGAGCACCATAACCACAATTTTGACCATATGGAGCAGATTGATACCTTTTTATCAATAAGACACTTTGGGCTGTTGTTTCATTTTTAAATTAACACTAATATTACACAAGAAATTGTTAAAAAGGAATCCATTTCCCTCACAAAGCTAAAGTACTAACATCAAGAAATGTGACATCTCAATTCTCGAGCTGCACCAAGAATTTACTGATGGCAAATGGCAAATACTTGGCCATGTGAGCCGCATGGAAGATGGCAGGATCCCCAAAGACACATTGTACAGCGAGCTCGCCACTGGTATCAGACCCACCGGCCGTCCATGTCTCCGTTATAAAGACGTCTGCAAACGCGACATGAAATCGTGTGACATTGATCACAAGTCGTGGGAGTCAGTTGCCAACATTCGCCAGAGCTGGCGGGCAGCCATAAAGACAGGACTAAATTGTGGCGAGTCGAAGAGACTTAGTAGTTGGCAGGAAAAAAGACAGAGGCGAAAGGGGAGAGCCAACTGTGCAACAGCCCCAACAAACAAATTTCTCTGCAGCACCTGTGGAAGAGCCTGTCACTCCAGAATTGGCCTTTATAGCCACTCCAGGCGCTGCTTCACAAACCACTGACCACCTCCAGGCGCGTATCCATTGTCTCTCGAGATAAGGAGGCCCAAAAGAAATACTATCTAATTTATGTAAAAGAATTTTGTGGCGGTTCTCAGTATTATGCGGTGAACTGACTTCCATGTTATCAAAAAAAAATGACTTGCATTTCTATAATGCCATTCATGACAAGTGGACGTCTCAAAGTGCTTTACAGCCAATCAAGTACTCTTGGAGTCACTATTGTAATGTAGGAAATGCAACAGCCAATTAGCACACAGCTAGCTGCCACAAACACTAAAATGATAATGACCAGATAATTGATTGAGGGATAAACAGTGACCAGGACACAGGGACACAGTCTCAGGATTAGAGGCCAATCATTCAGGACTGAGGCGAGGAGAAATTACTGCACTCAAAGGGTTGTGAATCTTTGGAATTCTCTACCCTAGCTCCATCATTGAATACATTTAGATAGATAGATAATTGGTCTCGCAGGGAACCAAGGGATATGGGGAGCGGGCAGGATAGTGGAATTGCAGCCCAAGATCAGCCATAATCGTATTGAATGGCGGAGCAGGCTTGATGGGCCATATGGTCTACTTCTGCTCCTATTTCTTATGTTCCTGTGGCCTTTCCATTTTCCAAACCTGCCAGCCTTGCGACCCAAGAACTCAAAAGTGCGACAAGGGCTGCAGCAACAGTGTGGCACTGTGGCACAGTGGTTAGCACCGCAGCCTCACAGCTCCAGCGACCCGGGTTCAATTCTGGGTACTGCCTGTGTGGAGTTTGCAAGTTCTCCCTGTGTCTGCGTGGGTTTTCTCCGGGTGCTCCGGTTTACTCCCACAGCCAAAAGACTTGCAGGTTGGTAGGTAAATTGGCCATTATAAATTGTCCCTAGTATAGGTAGGTGGTAGGTAAATATAGAGACAGGTGGGGATGTGGTAGGAATATGGGATTAGTGTAGGATTAGTATAAATGGGTGGTTGATGGTCGGCACAAACTCGGTGGGCCGAAGGGCCTGTTTCAGTGCTGTATTGCTGAAACTAAACTGAACAAACATTTCGGGAACCAAACAGACAATTTTTTTTTAAAACTTCCTCTTTTCCAGCTAAATTGACTTATTCCAAGAATACCGAGAGATTTGAAATGCTCAAGGGCTCCATGCATTTCTTGAATTCCAATTTATAGTACATAGCATTGAAACTCAGTAATGTTATGAAAGTGCTTCCATTTTTTTGTTACATTTTTTGAGGACTCTTATTTAAATGGTGGAAATGGATTCGATTTTGGAAGGCTGAAGATTTCAGAGATGGTGGATTTTGTTGTTGACAGTTCACTGAAAGGACACAGAGATGTTGGGCTGGATTTTTCCAGCTTGCCGGCGAGCTTCAAAAGCTCCAGGCGCACGCGTAGGATTTGCCCCACCCAGCCGCCGCGATATTAAGCATGGTGGCTCATTTACATGGAGGGGGCAGAACGCCTGCCCCCCATGACGTAGAGAAGACGAGTGCTCCGTCCATGGCAAAGGCGTACAGCGTCCCTGCACAGGCGCCATTTTGAAAAGGTAATACACCCTCCAGGGCCATTTAAATTTTTAAAGCTCCCTGTCTGCAAAGAACAAAATTTAAACTTTAATAGCAGTTTGAATCCCTTCTCTCACCTGCTGCCCCCGCAATGACTAATCAATCTATAATTTACCCTCATCCACCCCCCCAAAAATTTTTTATTCCAATCCTGAACTTTCCACCCCAAACTTTATTAACTTTGACTGAAAGTGGCAACGCAGGTGGATAAGGTAGTCAAGAAGGCATACGGCATGCTTGCCTTCATCGGTCGGGGCACAGAGTATAAAAATTGGCAAGTTATGCTGCAGCTGTACAGAATCTTAGTTAGGCCGCACTTACAATATTGTGTGCAATTCTGATCGCCACACTACCAGAAGGACGTGGAGGCTTTGGAGAGGGTACAGAAGAGGTTTACCAGGATGTTGCCTGGTCTGGAGGGCATTAGCTATGAGGAGAGGTTGGATAAACTCAGATTGTTTTCACTGGAACGACGGAGGTGGAGGGGCGACTTGATAGAGGTTTACAAAGTTATGAGTGGCATGGACAGAGTGGATAGTCAGAAGCTTTTTCTCAGGGTGGAAGAGTCAGTTACTCGGGGACACAGGTTTAAGGCGCGAGGGGAAAAGTTTAGTGGGGATGTGCGAGGCAAGTTCTTTACACAGAGGGTGGTGAGTGCCTGGAACTTGCTGCCAGGGGAGGTGGTGGAAGCAGGTACGATAGCGACGTTTAAGAGGCATCTTGACAAATACATGAATAGGATGGGAATAGAGGGATATGGTCCCCGGAAATGCAGAAGGTTTTAGTTTAGACAGGCATCAAGATCAGCGCAGGCTTGGAGGGCCGAATGGCCTGTTCCTGTGCTGTACTGTTCTTTGTTTGTTCTTTGACCCTCAACCAATTACAAGAGTTTTCCCCACTAACCACCACCACCCCCCGAACTCCCAGCCCTGAAAACGTCACTCCTTCCCCCCTCCCCACCAGTGTTCCGTCTTGGATCTCCGAACAGAGATGCAACAGTAAAAAAAAAACAGCTTTACAAACTGAAAAGACATGCAGTTTGAAATGGCGGTAAAGTCTCAGCATAATAGCGAGTATCCATTTCTCTTCCCCTGAAATGGCATTCCTCGTAATGATTAAGACAGAAACAATGTAGCAGCAAAAGCGCAACACTTACATGCCAAGTTTTTGTTTTGAACAAAAGTTAGCAGCTGTATTATTCTTTGCTAGAACAGCATCAGTCTTCATTTGAATAATCTCAGGGACCTATTAATAAGCACGTGTTGGATCAGTGCAGCAGGGAAAGCAGCATGTCAGCAGGGTAATGTGTCAAGCTGCCCAACTGCAAGGATCACAGGGCACGGTGTGCCAAGCTGTTTTGTAGAGTGCCGCCACAGAGAGAGCAACAGCAGCCCTGCAGTGCAAAGCGACACATGGAGCACAGTCATGCCTGAAAGAACAAGAAACACGCTGACAAGAGTGAAACAACAGAGAGGGTGCCCATACTGTGCAAAAGGCATGTTACAGCAAGATAAGATGGGCAACAGCTGGATGAGGAAAACAAAGCAGTAAGATGAGAACAGGCAGACATTAAGCTGAGGAGAGTCAGACCTATGAGTCAAAAAAGTGTAAAAAATTGAGCTTTTTAAAAAATATTTATTGCATTTTCAAGAGATAAATTAAAACTAGAATGCGGACAGTAGCAGAAGCTGTGGTGCTATTTTCAATACTTCTACGTTGGCTCCACTGTGCTTTTTTTAAAAAAAATGGCTAAAGAAGGACTGAGAATTCTGCATCTCTTCTGTTGCACATTGAAGAGAGGCTTACATTTTGGCTCCACTCAAGGTGGCAGGAAACAGATCAAGGCCTGGTCAGCTCAATGGTCGCAGGCCAGAAACCGACTTTCTTGTCAAGGGATATGGGGATAGTGCAGGAAAATGGTGTTGTAGTAGATGATCAGCCATGATCTCATTGAACGGTGGAGCAGGCTCCAAGAGTTGAATGGCCGACTCCTGCTCCTATTTCTTGTGGCTTGTATAAATACATTGATTGAATTGGTGTTTTTCAACAAAAAGGCTGAACAACAGGTATCCATGAGGCTGCCTGTTAATTTGAACATGCCAGTAGATTTCAAAGAACAAAGAACAGTACAGCACAGGAACAGGCCATTCGGCCCTCCAAGCCTGCGCTGATCTTGATGCCTGCCTAAACTAAAACCTTCTGCACTTCTGGGGACCGCATCCCTCTATTCCCAGCCTATTCATGTATCTGTCAAGATGCCTCTTAAACGTCGCTATCATACCTGCTTCCACCACCTCCCCCAGCAACAAGTTCCATGCACTCACCACCCTCTGTGTAAAGAACTTGCCTCGCACATCCCCTCTAAACTTTGCCTCTCGCATTTTAAACCTATGTCCCCTAGTAACTGACTCTTCCACCCTGGGAAAAAGCTTCTGACTATCCACTCTGTCCATGCCACTCATAACTTTGTAAACCTCTATCACGTCACCCCTCCACCTCCGTCGTTCCAGTGAAAACAATCCGAGTTTATCCAACCTCTCCTCATAGCTAATGCCCTCCAGACCAGGCAACATCCTGGTAAACCTCTTCTGTACCCTCTCCAAAGCCTCCACGTTCTTCTGGTAGTGTGGCGACCAGAATTGCAAGCAATATTCGAAGTGTGGCCTAACTAAGGTTCTGTACAGCTGCAGCATGACTTGCCAATTTTTATACTCTTGGCCCCGACCTAAGAAAGCAAGCATGCCAAATGCCTTCTTGACTACCTTATCCACCTGCGTTGACACTTTCGGTGACCTGTCGACCTGTACACCCAGATCTCTCTGCCTGTCAATACTCCTAAGGGTTCTGCCATTTACTGTATACTTCCCACCTGTATTAGATCTTCCAAAATGCATTACCTCACATTTGTCTGGATTAAACTCCATCTGCCATTTCTCCACCCAAGTCTTCAACCGCTCTATATCCTGCTGTATCCTCTGACAATCCTCATCATTATCCGCAACTGCACCAACCTTTGTGTTGTCCGCAAACTTACTAATCAGACCAGCTACATTTTCCTCCAAATTATTTATATATAATACAAACAGCAAAGGTCCCAGCACTGATCCCTGCGAAACACCACTAGTCACAGCCCTCCGTTCAGAAAAGCACCCTTCCACTGCTATCCTCTGTCTTCTATGATCGAGCTAGTTCTGTATCCATCTTGCCAGCTCACCTCTGATCCCGTGTGACTTCACCTTTTGTACCAGTCTGCCGTGAGGGACCTTGTCAAAGGCTTTACTGAAGTCCATATAGACAACATCCACTGCCCTTCCTTCATCAATCGTCTCCGTCACTTCCTCAAAAAACTCAACCAAGTTAGTAAGACACGACCTCCCCTTCACAAAACCATGCTGCCTCCTGTGGAAACCAGACTTGCACCCTCCATTCCCTCAGGGTAACACTTCTTTTTAACTCATGAAATTGGACAGCTTTTTCAAAGAGCCAGCACAGGTGCAACGGGCTGAATGACCCCCTTCTGTGCTGCAAGATTCTACAAAATTGAAATGAATAGGGCAGAACATCATGGCTTTTAGAAAGGAAAGTTAGTGCTGAGGACTGGATGAAGACCAATTAAATTCATTTCATTTAGGACAATGCATGAGATAGTATTAGATCGATCAGACAAAGGCAGAAGTATTTTGGATGAGATGGAGAAGAGGGAGATGTTCACACTATGACTCGACTTCATATGGAGGATCTGAGAGATGATAAAACACACCTTGTGTTCAAGTTTTACACTCTCTGTACACTCTAGAATTGAAACTAATATTTACCTTCTGTATGGTGCTACCCAGCTTGGCAGGGGACATGCTGACGACCACACCAGCATGCTGAAGAGCAGCAATCTTTTCCTTGGCTCCACCTTTACCTCCAGCGATGATTGCACCAGCGTGCCCCATTCTCCGGCCTGGTGGTGCAGTAAGACCAGCAATGAATGACACCACTGGCTTAGCATTGGGCCCCTGTAAAACCAGTAAGTAACACATCAATCATTAAACACTGGCAAATTGTTTTACCAGACGAGTGGTCCAGTGAATGAGTTCAGCTCCCACCATGGGTTAAGATTTAAAAACAGCTGGAAATTTAAAGCTGGAATCAGTTTTAAAAAAAAAGTGACCATGAAGCTGTAGGATTGGCGCAAAAAACCCAGCTGGTTCATTAATGTCTTTCAGGGAAAAAAACCTGCTGTCCTTACCCGGTCTGGCCTATACCCAACTCAAGTCCCACACCAGTGTGGCTGACTCTTTACCACCCTCAAAATTGGTCTAGCAAGACATTCGGTAGTATCAAATATAAAAACAGAAAATGCTGGAAATGCTCAGCACGCCTGGCAGCACCTATGGAAAGAGCAACAGAGTTAACATTTCAGGTCGACGACTTTTCATCAGAGCCGCTGGTGAAAGGTCATCAACCTGAAACATTAACACTTCTAATGGTAGTGAAGCATAGGGAATGAGAAGTAACCCAGTGTTAGTGGAGCAGCCAATGCTTTCAACACATGAATCATGAAATGATCATTGAGGTAGGGTGTGCCAAGGCTGAATGAGAGAGAATGCATGAGAATTTTGTGTTGGCCACCAGGAGGTATGGGAGCTTTGAAAAGAAGGGGAAACAGTGAAGAGGTGTGGACAGTGGCTGCAGTGTTTTGAATGATTTGCAACTTGTGAAGGTTTGGCCACAGGGAGACAGTCCAACTTTTTTGAGAAGCTGAGCCCTTGGGTATGGTGGCATGGTCTGGAATTTGCCAGCCAAAGAAGGAGGAAGGAAAAGCAGGTAATATTGAAATGGTGAACAAAACAATCTTGGCAGTGGAACAAAGGTAGGGGAGGGAAACTCAGCTTCCAATGGGGAGAGGGGGAATAGTGCACTGCAGCAACAGGGCAAGGGAGATTGATGGCATGAAAGCCAGAATTATGCAGCTGCTGGTGTGGGAGCTCTTAATCTGTCCAATATTGCAAGTTTAAAAGTAATGAGCAATCACATTGAACAAGGAGATTCTTGCTATCTTACAATTCCACCTTTTGAGAAGGAACGAGGAAGGCCAGGTTAGAAGTTATCACTTGTAATCAGATGCACAGGCGGCACAGTGGTTAGCACCGCAGCCTCACAGCTCCAGCGACCCGGGTTCAATTCCGGGTACTGCCTGTGTGGAGTTCTCCCTGTGTCTGCGTGGGTTTCCTCCGGGTGCTCCGGTTTCCTCCCACACGCCAAAGACTTGCAGGTTGATAGGTAAATTGGCCATTAGCAATTGCCCCTAGTATAGGTAGGTGGTAGGGAAATATAGGGACAGGTGGGGATGTGGTAGGAATATGGAATTAGTGTAGGATTAGTATAAATGGGTGGTTGATGGTCGGCACAGACTCGGTGGGCCGAAGGGCCTGTTTCAGTGCTGTATCTCTAAAAACTAAAAATAAACTGTTGTTCCTTAAAAGAGTTAAGCATGTTTGTGTTTTCCCCCGCCTCTTAACAAAAGGATGACGAATTTGCAAGTGAAACGGTATCAATATGAAGTATAGCCAATTTTAGTATTAACATAACAGAGCTATACTCATAGAGTTTCTTCATTATACAGTGTCAGAGATGGTTATCAAGTGTTCAACAAAAGTAGGTTAGATGCAAAGGAAAAGCACACAAGACATTGTTGACTTATTGCCCATTAATGTACAATTAGAATATTGTTCATTTATACTCATTATGATGTAACCATTTCCAGTATTTACTACCATATACTGGCACTCGCTCGTTAAATCTTCTACCAGACAAGAAGATACTGGTCTTGTCTGAATCGGTGAAATTACTCCAAATAGATGCAGAGTCTAGCAGGAGAAGGAAACCTCAGTCACAAGTGCCTTTGATGTAACTTAGCTATATTTCAATGTCCTCTGGCCACTAGGTACAGGTTATGGAGCTGTCCAGACTATTGGTGCTAGCTTAAGACTTTCAAATACAAAGAAAACACACATGCCATTACAAAACTTGGTAATTCCAAGCACAAAGAAAATTTTTTTTTTAAATTTATTTAGGAATTTCATTAGGAAATTTTAACAAAACTATCAGGAATCAAGCTCCCCAATGAGCATCTGTCAAATCTGAACCTCTTTTTGAACATCCCTAACATGCTGTGTTGACAATGCCTTAAACCAATCTTCTTGTGCCATTCAGCAGCTGTCAAGACAGCAAAGGAAATCAACATAGTGTTCCTTTGGACTATGTTCAAATCTACAGAAACATCAGTAACTGAGATTAATGTTACAGTCAGAGCTACCATCTGGCCCTTGTGCCAACAAAGATTTTTAGTGTAATCAGCATCGAACCCTCGCCATCCACTGCACACCACTTCTGTGCAAGGAATTCTTCAAGAAGAAAAATACAGAGACACAAGCATCAGTAATGTCCTTGCTAGACCACAGTTTGGATGTGAGAATGAAAAAAGGCCAACTAAAATTCAATTTGAAATAGCAGATCTTTTCTCCCTATCCAGAATAGGAAATATCTCAAGAAAATTTGCATGAAATAAGCTTTTTCCAAAATCACACCACAAATATAGGACTTATATCTGATTATTACAGAAAGAGCAGTGAACTCAGCTTACCAAATAGCTCAGTTAGGTTAAAAGCAAAATGCTGCAGATGCTAGAAATCTGAAATAAAAACAAGAAATGCTGGAAATACTCAGCAGGTCTGGCAGTATCTGTGGAGAGAAAAACAGACTTAACCTTTCAGGTCTGATGAAGGGTCACTGACCTGAAACGTTAACTCTGCTTCTCTCTCCACAGATGCTGCCAGACCTGCTGAGTATTTCCAGCATTTCTTGTTTTTAGCTCAGTTAGGTTAAGATGGTGAGCACTGAGGTACACAGATCATGGAGGCCCCAGGCTATGCTGGATTATCTAATCTCAGTTGAGTGGTGGCACAGATTTGACTCTGGGTTAGAACTAAAGTTTAGCCCATGTTCCCGTCTTTGACAGTAATCCTGCAGAAAGTGAATGGGTGAAGGCAGAAATCTGGCTGAGCTGTGACTCTCTTCCTTTCCCCATT
Organism: Heterodontus francisci; assembly: GCF_036365525.1. NCBI lineage: Eukaryota > Metazoa > Chordata > Chondrichthyes > Heterodontiformes > Heterodontidae > Heterodontus > Heterodontus francisci. Next base: position 28,326,946 of record NC_090371.1, on the reverse strand, counting down.
GCCAAACTCTCAACATTTACTGCCTATGTTCATGCATGAATAATGGGTACTTGAACAAGGTACTGAATGAAGGGCAACCAGTGAAACTGTATCCCTGTAACAACAATTTGCATTTATATAACGCCTTTAATATGGTAAAATGTTCCAAGGTACAAGAGGCAACACCAGCAGCAATGGAGGGAATAGATTCTTAAACGTTTTTTTTAAAAAAGACAGGGAAAGTTGAGAAAACTTAATGTGGGAGCTTAGTTTTTATAAATAGGGGCAGAGAACAAAAGCAAAGAGGTAATGTTAGATCTACATAAATTTATATATAAACTGGTGTGTCCAGACTTGGAACACATGCACCATTTTTGATGCTCTATAAGAAGGGTATCCAAGTCATGTGTGCAGAACCAATGCACTAAAATTCTACCATGGATGAGAGGCTGTAGTTATAAAGAGAAACTATTGAAATTAGCCCTCTTGAGCAGAACAGAGGCAGGTAATAGAGACTTGATGAAGGGATTTGATAAGGTAAATTGGGGGATTAACTTATTTCCACTGTATAGTGATTTAATAACTGAGGGCATCAATTTAAGATCATCACCAAACAGCAAGGAAATAAATTGGAAGAAATTTTGCTCTACAGCGGATGGTTAGGAAATGGGAATATCCTACCTAAGGGTGGCGCAGTGGTTAGCACCGCAGCCTCACAGCTCCAGCGACCCGGGTTCAATTCTGGGTATTGCCTGTGCGGAGTTTGCAAGTTCTCCCTGTGACCGCGTGGGTTTTCGCCGGGTGCTTCGGTTTCCTCCCACAGCCAAAGACTTGCAGGTTGATAGGTAAATTGGCCATTATAAATTGCCCCTAGTATAGGTAGGTGGTAGGGGAATATAGGGAGGTGGGGATGTGGTAGGAATATGGGATTAGTGTAGGATTAGTATAAATGGGTGGTTGATGGTCGGCACAGACTCAGTGGGCCAAAGGGCCTGTTTCAGTGCTGTATCTCTAAATAAATAAATAAAAAATAAATACTCAAAACAGTGGTGAAATCAGAGTCCATAGCCTTTAAAAGGGATATGGATAAATATTTGAAAAATAAATTTACAATTTAAAAGTTCTTGGAACTTCTAGTTTGATTAAGGATAAAATCAACAGTTTAAAGGGATTTGCAGTTGTTGGTTGATCTAACTCACAAAAATTGTTTAAAGATTTCTCAATAATTCAGTCATTTTAAGAATTAGGATACTATAGATTCAGCCAATGTAGGCTGGAGGACAAACCAAGGCTATGATGCAGTTAGAAATGGGTAGAGACATGGACTAAGTCAGCTTGTTTTTTTTCCCCAAATTCATGTGGGCATCATCAGAACGACCAGCATTTATTACCCACCCCTAATTGCCATGAGGAAGTGGTGAACCGCTTGAACTGCTGCATTGTAACAGCTTGATACAACTGAGTAGCTTGTTAGGCCACTTCAGAGGGCAGTTAAGAGCCAACCATGTTGGTGTGGGCCTGGCCACATATCAGCCCAGGCCAGGTATGCACAGCCAAAGGACATTTGTAAATCAGCTGAGGTTTTAAGACAATCTGACAGCATCGTGGTAACTTTTGGTGATGCCAGCTTTTTACTTCCAGAATTGAAATTCTCAAACTGCTATGGTAGGATTTGAAGTCCCACCCACAAGACTTAGAATGCAATGTTATCAATTGGGGATCTTGAGTACATAAGAACACAAGTAATAGGAGCAGAAGTAGACCATATGGCCCATCGAGCCTGCTCCGCCATTCAATACGATCATGACTGATCTTGGGCTTCAATTCCACTTTCCTGCCTGCTCCTCATAGCCCTTAATTCCCTGCAAGACCAATAATCTATCTATCTAAATGTATTCAATGATGGAGCATCCAAAGCCGTCTGGGGTAGAGAATTCCAAAGATGCACAACCCTTTGAGTGTAGTAATTTCTCCTCATCTCAGTCCTGAATGATTGGCCCCTTATCCAGAGCCTGTGTCCCCCTGTTCTAGATTGCCTGACCAGTGGGAACACTCTCTCAACATTGACCCTAATAAGCCCTTTCAGAATCTTGTAGGTCTCAATGAGATCGCCTCTCATTCATATAAACTCCAGAGAATATAGGCCCAATTTACTCGGCCTCTCATCATAAGACAGCCCCCTCACCCCAGCGACGAATTTGGTCATTAGTAACATAGAGGGATTTCTATAGTCAGATAGGATTCGGCTAGCACTGTACATGTGAAACGCACTTTGATTAGATCCAGTTAAAATCAGCAACTAGCTTATAGTACATTAGATTTTTACAACCTAACTTCTTTTTGGTTCTAAAACTTTAAAAAAAATACATTTAAATCCTTGAAATAAATGCAATGCAATTGCTACATTTTTTAACTCTGTGTTTCTCATTACAGCACAATACACTGGCCCAACAAAATCTAAGACACTGCAATGTGCTTTTAACCTATTTTCCAATTTCAAATAAGTTACTTGATATTTCAAATATGATACCTGATTTTATCAGGCTCCTTGTTGTGATGAGAAGTCTCAACATGGATGCTCATGAGAACAAGTCAAACTGACCGCCCGATCTTTTTTTAATGCCAGATATTGAGCAAATACTTCCATCCTCAAATTTCGAATGTTCTTTTCTTTTGGGCCTCCTTGTCTCGAGAGACAATGGATACGCGCCTGGAGGTGGTCAGTGCTTTGTGAAGCAGCGCCTGGAGTGGCTATAAAGGCCAATTCTGGAGTGACAGGCTCTTCCACAGGTGCTGCAGAGAAATTTGTTTGTTGGGGCTGTTGCACAGTTGGCTCTCCCCTTGCGCCTCTGTCTTTTTTCCTGCCAACTACTAAGTCTCTTCGACTCGCCACAATTTAGCCCTGTCTTTATGGCTGCCCGCCAGCTCTGGCGAATGCTGGCAACTGACTCCCACGACTTGTGATCAATGTCACACGATTTCATGTCGCGTTTGCAGACGTCTTTATAACGGAGACATGGACGGCCGGTGGGTCTGATACCAGTGGCGAGCTCGCTGTACAATGTGTCTTTGGGGATCCTGCCATCTTCCATGCGGCTCACATGGCCAAGCCATCTCAAGCGCCGCTGACTCAGTAGTGTGTATAAGCTGGGGGTGTTGGCCGCTTCAAGGACTTCTGTGTTGGAGATATAGTCCTGCCACCTGATGCCAAGTATTCTCCGAAGGCAGCGAAGATGGAATGAATTGAGACGTCGCTCTTGGCTGGCATACGTTGTCCAGGCCTCGCTGCCGTAGAGCAAGGTACTGAGGACACAGGCCTGATACACTCGGACTTTTGTGTTCCGTGTCAGTGCGCCATTTTCCCACACTCTCTTGGCCAGTCTGGACATAGCAGTGGAAGCCTTACCCATGCGCTTGTTGATTTCTGCATCGAGAGACAGGTTACTGGTGACAGTTGAGCCTAGGTAGGTGAACTCTTGAACCACTTCCAGAGCGTGGTCGCCAATATTGATGGATGGAGCATTTCTGACATCCTGCCCCATGATGTTCGTTTTCTTGAGGCTGATGGTTAGGCCAAATTCATTGCAGGCAGACGCAAACCTGTCGATGAGACTCTGCAGGCATTCTTCAGTGTGAGATGTTAAAGCAGCATCGTCAGCAAAGAGGAGTTCTCTGATGAGGACTTTCCGTACTTTGGACTTCGCTCTTAGACGGGCAAGGTTGAACAACCTGCCCCCTGATCTTGTGTGGAGGAAAATTCCTTCTTCAGAGGATTTGAACGCATGTGAAAGCAGCAGGGAGAAGAAAATCCCAAAAAGTGTGGGTGCGAGAACACAGCCCTGTTTCACACCACTCAGGATAGGAAAGGGCTCTGATGAGGAGCCACCATGTTGAATTGTGCCTTTCATATTGTCATGGAATGAGGTGATGATACTTAGTAGCTTTGGTGGACATCCGATCTTTTCTAGTAGTCTGAAGAGACCACGTCTGCTGACGAGGTCAAAGGCTTTGGTGAGATCAATGAAAGCAATGTAGAGGGGCATCTGTTGTTCACGGCATTTCTCCTGTATCTGACGAAGGGAGAACAGCATGTCAATAGTCGATCTCTCTGCACGAAAGCCACACTGTGCCTCAGGGTAGACGCGCTCGGCCAGCTTCTGGAGCCTGTTCAGAGCGACTCGAGCAAAGACTTTCCCCACTATGCTGAGCAGGGAGATTCCACGGTAGTTGTTGCAGTCACCGCGGTCACCTTTGTTTTTATAGAGGGTGATGATGTTGGCATCGCGCATGTCCTGGGGTACTGCTCCCTCGTCCCAGCACAGGCATAGCAGTTCATGTAGTGCTGAGAGTATAGCAGGCTTGGCACTCTTGATTATTTCAGGGGTAATGCTGTCCTTCCCAGGGGCTTTTCCGCTGGCTAGGGAATCAATGGCATCACTGAGTTCCGATTTGGTTGGCTGTATGTCCAGCTCATCCATGACTAGTAGAGGCTGGGCTGCATTGAGGGCAGTCTCAGTGACAGCATTCTCCCTGGAGTACAGTTCTAGGTCGTGCTCAACCCAGCGGTCCATCTGTTTGCGTTGGTCAGTGATTATGTCCCCCGATTTAGATTTGAGGGGGGTGATCTTCTTGATGGTTGGCCCAAGAGCTCTCTTCATGCCATCATACATTCCTCTGATGTTTCCGGTGTCTGAGGCCAGCTGAATATGACTGCATAGGTGTTGCCAGTAGTCGTTTGCGCAACGCCCAGCTGTTCTTTGTGCAGTACTTCTGGCTGCTTTAAGTGCTGCGGATGTTAAATCGCTGGGGGCTTTCTTGTAGTTCAAAAGTGCAATGCTTCCATCCTCAAATTTCGAATGTATAATCAAAGAAAATAACACTGAGGTGTTTACATCTTTCTAACAAAAAAATGGCTGAATTCTCTCTATCCTCAATACTACCTATACAATAATTTTTAAAGTGACTCCTCAAGGTTCCTAATCATGTGGACATTCCAAATCAAGTAATGTTTTTTTTAAACGTCAGCCGAGACGGCCAATATTAACAGACTGCACAATCATGAAGGTCATCGTGGCTGAGCTCAATCCTGTCCTCAACAAACATCCATGAGGAATCACTGAATAGGCATCAGGAGCAGTGTTGCAGCTGATTACTTCTCTCTCCTATCACCCCCACATCCCCTCCACTTCCTCCCCCCGCTTCCCAGGTCAACTGCAGCACCTGTACCAACACATATACTGGCTAACTTTGCAGAAACCAAGTAACAAGCTTGGGAGCAACCAAAGTGCAGCCACTGACTGAACTCACCTGACTTTTAGTTTCATTCAGAGGACTGATTATCAGGAATACATATTTTTGATTAAAGATGGATAATCTGGTTAACAAAGTCCAAAACATGAGCATTTCCACCCTACGGTCTCTTCAGGGCTTCAACAGACAACTTGCACTTACACAGCACCTTTAACATAGAAATATGTTCCAAGGCACTTCACAGGAGCGTTAAATAACAAAATAAGGAGATATTAAGACAGGTAAACAAAAGGTTAGTTGAAGAGATAGGTCTTACAAAGAGGAAAGTGAGCAGCAGAGGGGATTAGGGAGGGAATTCCAGAGGTTAGGCTTAGACAGCTGAACAGATGGCTGCCAATGGTGGAGTGATTAAAAATCAGGGATGCACAGGTCAGAATTAGAGCAGCAGAAAGATCTTAAAGGGTTGTAGGGCTGGAGAAGGTTGGAGAACTAGGAAGGGGGTGAGGCCATGGAAAGATCTGAAAACACTATGAGAATTTTTAAATTGAGGCTTGCAGACTGAGGGCCAATATAGGATATAGTATCCACTACAGGGATGATAGGTAACAGGACTTGGTGCGAGTTAAGATACAGGCAGAAGACTTTTGGATGTGGTTAAATTTATGTAGGGTGAAATATGGGAGACTGGCCAGGAGAGCAGAGTAGTCAAGTCTGAAGGTAATGAAATACAGTGAAGAGAGTCAGTAGTCCTGGATGTGTATATACTCTGGGACTAAGCAAGGATCATGATGCAGTTCACAAATAGTTATGCTCCTCATTTCGATCAATTCTATTTATAAATACTCTCCTTCAAAAGAAAAAATTAATATTCCCAATATATCCCCGAGTAATAGTGCACACAATGCCACATGCAACACAGCTGTTAACAACAATGCAGGCATTTCTAAAGTACTTCACTACATTACACAGAATCTACAACACAGAAACAGGCCATTCGGTTCAGCTGGTTTATGCCAGTGTTTATGCATCACACTAACTTCTCCCACCCTGCTTCATCAAACTCCATCAGCAGAAGGTTGTATTTCTTTCTCTTTCATGAACTTACCTAGTCTCCCCACAAATGCATCTATGAAGCACTTCGGGATGTTTGAGAAAAGTTGCTTTCTTGTTTAACTCTTAATTAGTACTTTGATTTACTATTGCTAGATTTTACTTCAACATCAGCATACTAAATATCAATAACCCGTAAAACCAATGCAACATACCATGGATTTGCATTTCATGATTAATGAAAATTTGTGGACTTTTCCAATTGAAAACAACATTTAAAAAGGAAAAAATTAAGCTGCATTACACACATATTATATTCCTAGTTCCTGAATTGTAGCCTCGACAAATCTGAGGACAATGGAGGGAAGGAAATATCAGAGTATCAGCCCAGTTTCAAGTATTAATTGGGACAGGCTTGTAAGAGCTACACAATCCTTCCTCAATTCCCACATCACACAAGCAGCACCATTTCAGTCCTTCTGTGATCGAGCAGCACACTAGGTGAACTGTCAAACGACAAGGAACCAGCTTTTGTACCGCATAATAAATCCAAACTCTGGGATAAACCATTAGGGAGAAAAGGACATGCAGGATAAACTTCAAAAGAATGGAGGTAAAATGATTTATAGACACAGAGGAGAAAGTAGATGAGAAGAACCTCGCCTCCCTGAAGCCATTATCAACAACTCAATGGGCCAGAAATCAACACCTGAAGTGCACAGTGCTCATGCAGATCTGATTTAAAATTAATAATGCATTTTTTTAAAAATGAAGCCCCTTGGTGAGCATTTTGAGAGTATAGGGCACAAAAGGCTCTGCATTATCCAATAACAAGTCCTGCAACCAGGAAAGAGACAGTCTAAAACACAGATTTTAGTGGATCTTTATTCTAAATTTATATTAAAATTTACATCCATCTAAAAAAGGGGGAAAAAAAGCAACCCAGGTCACCTTTCGAAAATGTTAGTACAATGATTTATGTATGTTCAAATTAATATGTATAGACACTGATACCTAGCAGACAGCCCAGGAACATGCTGAGAAACTGAAAACAAAGAACAAAGAACAGTACAGCACAGGAACAGGCCATTCGGGACAGGCGGCACAGTGGCGCAGTGGTTAGCACCGCAGCCGCACAGCTCCAGCGACCCGGGTTCAATTCTGGGTACTGCCTGTGTGGAGTTTGCAAGTTCTCCCTGTGTCTGCGTGGGTTTTCTCCGGGTGCTCCGGTTTCCTCCCACATGCCAAAGACTTGCTGGTTGATAGGTTAATTGGCCATTATAAATTGCCCCTAGTATAGGTAGGTGGTAGGGAAATATAGGGACAGGTGGGGATGTGGTAGGAATAACCAGGGCCGGATGAAATGTATAAATGGGTGGTTGATGGTCGGCACAGACTCGGTGGGCCAAAGGGCCTGTTTCAGTGCTGTATCTCTAAACTAAACTAAACATTCGGCCCTCCAAACCTGTGCTGATCTTGATGCCTGCCTAAACTAAAACCTTCTGCACTTCCGGGGTCCTCATTCCTCTATTCCCATCCTATTCATGTATTTGTCAAGATTCCTCTGAAACGTCACTATCTTCCACCACCTCCCCTGGCAGCAAGCTCCAGGCACTCACCACCCTCTGTGTAAAGAATTTGCCTCGCACTTCCCCTCTTAACCTTGCCCCTCTCACCCTAAACCTATGCCCCCTAGTAACTGACTCTTCCACCCTGGGAAAAAGCTTCTGACTATCCACTCTGTCCATGCCGCTTATAACTTTGTAAACCTCTAACATGTCGCCCCTCCACCTCCGTCGTTCCAGTGAAAACAATCTGAGTTTATCCAACCTCTCCTCACAGCTAATGCCCTCCAGACCAGGCAACATCCTGGTAAACCTCTTCTGAACCTTTTCCAAAGCCTCCACAACCTCCTGGTAGTGTGACGACCAGAATTGCACACAATATTCTAAGTGTGGCCTAACTAAGGTTCTGTACAGCTGCAGCATGACTTGCCAATTTTTATACTCTTGGCCCTGACCGATGAAGGCAAGAATGCCGTATGCCTTCTTGACTACCTTATCCACCTGCGTTGACACTTTCAGTGACCCGTGGACCTGGACGCCCAGATCTCTCTGCCTGTCAATACTCCTAAGGGTTCTGCCATTTACTGTATACCTCCCACCTGCATTAGACCTTCCAAAATGCATTACCTCACATTTGTCTGGATTAAACTCCATCTGCCATTTCTAAACCCAAGTCTCCAACCGATCTATATCCTGCTGTATCGTCTGACAATCCTCATCATTATCCGCAACTCCACCAACCTTTGCGTTGTCCACAAACTTACTAATCAGACCAGCTACATTTTCCTCCAAATCATTTATATATACTACAAACAGCAAGGATCCAAGAACTGATCCCTGCGGAACACCACTAGTCACAGCCCTCCATTCAGAAAAGCACCCTTCCACTGCTACCCTCTGTCTTCTATGACTGAGCCAGTTCTGTATCCATCTTGCCAGCTCACCTCTCATCCCGTGTGACTTCACCTTTTGTACCAGTCTGCCATGAGGGACCTTGTCAAAGGCTTTACTGAAGTCCATATAGACAACATCCACTGCCCTTCCTTCATCAATCGTCTTCGTCATTTCCTCAAAAAACTCATTCAAGTTAGTAAGACACGGCCTCCCCTTCACAAAACCATGCTGCCTCTCGCTAATACGTTCATTTGTTTCCAAATGGGAGTAAATCCTGTCCCGAAGAATCCTCTCTAATAATTTCCCTACCACTGACGTAAGGCTCACCGGCCTATAATTTCCTGGATTATCCTTGCTACCCTTCTTACAACAAAGGAACAACATTGGCTATTCTCCAGTCCTCTGGGACCTCACCTGTAGCCAATGAGGATACAAAGATTTCTGTCAAGGCCCCAGCAATTTCTTCCCTTGCCTCCCTCAGTATTCTGGGGTAGATCCCATCAGGCCCTGGGGACTTATCCACCTTAATGCTTTGCAAGACACGCAACACATCCAACGTTGCTGAAGGAAATTGGGGTGGAGATAGTGGAAGGATTTACCAGAGGATTAGAGAGTGACAAATGTAACACCCTTATTTAGACAAGGGTGTAAGAACACAAGAGCATCAGTAGTAGGAGCAGGAGTAGGCTATTTGGCCCCTTGAGCCTGCTCCATCATTTAATAAGATCATGGCTGATCTGATTGTGGCCTTAACTCCACTTTCCTGCCTGCCCCTGCCATAACCCTAGACTCCCTTATAGATCAAAAATCTGTAAAAACTGTCCAAGAAACTACAGACCAGTCAGTTTAATGTCACTGGTGGGGAGGGTATTAGAAACAATAATCAGGAAAAAAGTCAACAGGCATTGGAGAGGTTTGAGCTAATTAAGGAGAGCCAGCACAGATTTGTAAACGGCTGGCGTGCTTGACTAATCCAGTTGAATTTTTTGATGACAACTTGCAGGTGATAGGTAAATTGGCCATTGTAAATTGCCCCTAGTGTAGGTAGGTGGTAGGGAATATGGGATTACTGTAAGGTTAGTATAAATGGGTGGTTCTTGGTCAGCACAGACTCGGTGGGCCGAACGGCTTGTTTCAGTGCTGTATCTCTAAATAATTAAAATAAATAAAACACCTCCTTTTTGATAACGACATGACCCAGACTATCTACACTCCCTTCCCTAGGCTCATCAGCCACCAAGTCCTTCTCTTTGGTGAATACTGATGCAAAGTACTCATTTAGTACCTCGCCCATTTCCTCTGGCACATAGATTCCCTCTGTCCTGGAGTGGACCAACCCTTTCCCTGTTTGCCCTCTTGCTCTTTATATACGTATAAAAAGCCTTGGGATTCTCCTTTATCCTGTTTGCCAATGACTTTTCATGACCCCTTTTAGCCCTCCTGACTCCTTGTTTAAGTTATTTCCTACTTTCTTTATATTCCTCAACGGCTTCGTCCGTTCCCAGCCTTCGAGCCCTTACGAATGCTTCCTTTTCCTTTTTTATTTTATTTATTTTATTTTATTTAGAGATACAGCACTGAAACAGGTCCTTCGGCCCACCAAGTCTGTGCCGACCAACAACCACCCATTTATACTAACCCTACAGTAATCCCATATGCTCTACCACCTACCTACACTAGGGGCAAATTATAACAGCCAATTTACCTACCACCTGCAAGTCTTTGGGAGGAAACCGGAGCACCCGGAGGAAACCCACGCAGACACAGGGAGAACTTGCAAACTCCACACAGACAGTACCCAGAATTGAACCCGGGTCCCTGGAGCTGTGAGGTTGCGGTGCTAACCACTGCGCCACTGTGCCGCCCTAGGCTTACAATATCCCTCGTTATCCAAGGTTCCCGAAACTTGCCAAACTTATCCTTCTTCCTCACAGGAACAGCCGGTCCTGGATTCTAATCAACTGACGTTTGAAAGATTCCCACATGTCAGTCGTTGATTTACCCTCAAAAAGCCGCCTCCAATCTAAATTCCTCAGTTCCTGCCTAATATTGTTATAATTAGCCTTCCCCCAATTTAGCACCTTTACCCAAGGTCTACTCTTAGCCTTATCCACAAGTACCTTAAAACTTATGGAATTAAGGTCACTGTTCCCGAAATGCTCCCCTACTGAGACTTCGACCACTTGGCCGGGCTCATTCCCCAATACCAGGTCCAGTACGGCCCCTTCCCTAGTTGGACTATCTACATATTGTTTCAAGAAGCTCTCCTGGATGCTCCTTACAAATTCTGCCCCATCCAAGCCCCTAGCACTAAGTGAGTCCCAGTCAATATAAGGGAAGTGAAAATCACCCACCACTACAACCCTGTTACCTTTACATCTGCTGCCGTGATGAAATTCAGTTCTTGGTTATTCTTTAACTACTTGGTAGGTGGGAGAGATTGCTGCACTATTACCAACTAGAGAACAGGCCATCCTCAACTGAGTACTGTGTAATGAGAGAGGAATAATTGACAATCGAGTGGTGCGAGACCCTTTGGGGATGAGCGACCATAATATGATAGAATTCTCCATCAAGATGGAGAGTGACGTAGTTGATTCGGAGACTGGGGTCCTGAATCTTAGTAAAGGAAACTACGAAGGTATGAGGCACGAGTTGGCTATGACGCATTGGGAAACATTACTTAAGGGGATGACGGTGGAGAGGCAATGGCAAACATTTAAAGAGCACATGGATAAACTGCAACAATTGTTTATTCCTGTCTGGTGCAAAAGTAAAATGGGAAAGGTAGCCAAACCATGGCTTACAAGGGAAATTAGAGACAGCATTAGATCCAAGGAAGAGGCATATAAATCCGCCAGAAAAAACAACAGACCTGAGGACTGGGAACAGTTTAGAATTCAGCAAAGGAGGACCAAGGGATTGATTAAGAAGGGGAAAATAGAGTACGAGAGCAAGCTTGCAGGGAACATAAAAACTGACTGTAAAAATTTCCATAGGTATGTGAAGAGAAAATGATTGGTGAAGACAAATGAAGGTCCCTTACAGTCAGAAACAGGGGAATTTATTATTGGGAACAAAGAAATGGCTGACCAACTAAATGCATATTTTGGTTCGGACTTCACAAAGGAGGACACATATCAGAAATGTTGGGGAACACAGGGTTTAGTGAGAGGGAGGAACTGAAGGAAATCAGTATTAGTAGAGAAATGATTTTGGTGAAATTGATGGGATTGAAGGCCGATAAATCCCCAGGGCCTGATAATCTGCATCCCAGAGAACTTAAGGAAGTGGCCCTAGAAATAGTGGATGCATTGGTGGTCATCTTTCAAGATTCTATAGACTCCGGAACAGTTCCTACAGATTGGAGGGTAGCTAATGTAACCCCACTATTTAAAAAGGGAAGTAGAGAAAAAACAGGGAATTATAGACCAGTCAGCCTGACGTCGATAGTGGGGAAAATTCTAGAGTCCATTATCAAAGATGTTATAGCAGAGCACTTAGAGAACAGTGGTAGAATCGGACAGAGTCAGCATGGATATACGAAAGGGAAGTCATGCTTGACAAATCTACCAGAATTCCTCGAGGATGTAACTAGTAGAGTTGATGAGGGGGAGCCAGTGGATGTGGTTTATTTGGACTTTCAGAAGGCTTTCAACAAAGTCCCACATAAGAGATTAGCATGTAAAATTAAAGTGCAGGGGATTGGGGGTAGTGTATTGCGATGGATAGAAAATTGGTTGGCAGACAGGAAACAGTAGGGATAAATGGGTCTTTTTCCGAATGGCAGGCAGTGACTAATGGGATAACGTGGGGATCAGTGCTCGGACCCCAGCTATTAACAATATATATTAATGATTTAGATGAGGGAACTAAATGTAATATCTCCAAATTTGCAGATGACACAAAACTGCGTGGGAGGGCGAGTTGTGTGGAGGATGCAGAGAGGCTTCAGGGTGATTTGGACAAGTTGAGTAAGTGGGCTAATGCATGGCAGATGCAGTATAATGTGGATAAATGTGAGGTTATCGACTTTGGTAGCAAAAACAGGAAGGCAGATTATCTGAACGGCTGTAAACTGAGAGAGGGGAATATGCAGCGAGTACACCAGTGGCTGAAGGTAAGCATGCAGGTGCAACAGGCGGTAAAAAAGGCAAATGGTATGTTGGCCTTCATAGCGAAAGGATTAGAGTACAGGAGCAGGGACGTCTTGCTGCAATTATACAGAGCCTTGGTGAGGCCACACCTGGAATATTGTGTGCCGTTTTGGTCTCCTTATCTGAGGAAGGATGTTCTTACTATAGAGGGAGTGCAGCGAAGGTTTACCAGACTGATTCCATTGATGGCGGCACTGACGTATGAGGAGAGATTGAGTCAGTTAGGATTATATTCGCTGGAGTTCAGAAGAGTGAGGGGAGAACTCATAGAAACCTATAAAATTCTAACAGGACTTGACAGGGTAGATGCAGGAAGGATGTTCCCGATGGTGGGAGTCCAGAACCAGGCGTCATAATCTAAGGATATGGGGTAAACCTTTCAGGACTGAGATTAGCAGAAATTTCTTCACCCAGCGAGTGGTGAGCCTGTGGAATTCGCTACCACAGAAAGCAGTTGAGGCCAAAACATTGTATGTTTTCAAGAAGGAGTTAGATATAGCTCTTGGGTCTAAAGGGATCAAAGGGTATGGGGAGAAAGCGGAAACAGGTTACTGAGTTGGATGATCAGCCATGATCAGAATGAATGGCCTTGTATGTATTTCTTAAAGCTTTGGTTTGGAGACTCTTAAGCATGTAGATAGGTTTCATTATGTGTCAGGCTCTCAGCTGACCAAAACAGAAGTAAGCAAATTAAATGGAGGCACCAGTAATTTTTGACCTTGTAGTTTGTACTCTGCTGAAACCTTTCATCTTATCAGTTAATTTGGAGTTTGGCTATCAGTTGGACATTGCCTCTTTTTGTAACTCACTCAACAGTTTCAAAAACCAACAACTATTGGCACTTAGCCACAAAGGAGTTAGGTATAGCTCTTGGGTCCAAACGGATCAAAGGGTATGGGGTGAAAGCGGGAACAGGCTACTGAGTTGGATGATCAGCCATGATCATAATGAATGGCACAGCAGGCTCGAAGGGCCGAATGGCCTGCTCCTGCTCCTATTTTCTATGTTTCTAATACAATCAATTAATTGATCCACATAATAGTTAAATCTATATGGTTGAAAGTCTTGCACACAAAGCATTTCACACTGTAAACAGCACAAAAACATTATGCTTTTCAATTTTTGCTTGGTCTATCTGATATCTGGCAGACATAAAAACCCATCATCATCTAGGTCTCATATACAAGCTACAAAGAATTGCATTCGTTATCATAGAATTTTCATCCACGCGACTGAATGTAGGCTCTCTCCTTGTAGGGTCCCCGCTGACTAACCCAAGCCCAGTGTGTTTAAGCATCGGTTGGCACCAGCCAAGTTTTACAGACCCACAAAACCAGAATACTGCTGGTCTTCAACACAGCTCACCATGGGATCAGGATTGATTGGCACCATTCTTCTGATTCAACAATGTGAGAGTTAACTAACAGGCAATCAGCAAGCACATACAATTAACCGATGAAAAGCAGACGAGCTTCCCAATACAGATACTTGTAACATCTCAATACTTACGCACCAAGTTTCATAGCCTCCCTCCGCCCTTTGTCAGCAGCTTAAGTATTCTTTCTTGCTCTGTTCCGCAAGCTCTTATTTTTCTCCTTGGCCTTCGCCAATGCACTAATTCCATGGTCCTCGATGTTACTCTTCTGGTTTCCTCACAAATGTGACTAATTCCCCTCCTTGCCTTTGAACCTCTCTGCCTATATGGCCTTTCATCCCACTATGCATGTGTACTCTCATGACTGTGAGAAACACAAGACATCCACTAGCCATTGTCAAAGCAGGAGACATTAGTCACAGAGCAATGCAGTATCGGCCATAGTCACTCCAATCCTATTCTACCAGTGTGTCCAGACTGTGCTCAGAACGAACAAATGAAAACACTTTTCTCTTAAATAATGCTTTTACCTCTCTCCTAAAGGTCTGTTTACTATGCCACAAACAGCAGGCCTCCAGTCTGTCCTTTCAAGTGGCCATTCTTTATGCATATCTGTGAGTTATTTAACAGTGGGGAAAGCAGCATCCCTAACTTGTACACAACCAGCGATTCCCAAAACCATCACTGGATAGTGCTCTGTCACTGGAAACCCTGTCTGATCTCTTCTTCCCCCCACCACACTTCTTATCCCGGGGATCTGAGGCCAACGGTAGTGGCCCCCTCTGGCTCCCAGCCAAGATCAGCAACAATGATCAAACTGGGAGTACTCTGACCTCTCTGATTCAGCACCACACCAGCTGCTCTATCCACCTCCTCAATGCTGCGACAAGTTGCAAAGCATTTTTGTTCTTTAGTTTAGCAGCTGAATATCCAATACTACTGCTTAAAATGGTGAAAACATGACCCAATATAACAGCTCCAGCACATGATTTCCATTCTGATTCAAGAAAAGGGTTCATTAATCAGGTCCACAATTGATAATGTATTCAACTACAAATGAACATTTAGCAGAAGCCACTCAACTCCTCCCAACTCCAAGATAGATATATACTTTTCAAAAAAAGGTGACAAGTCTTATACACACCATATTGTGCTGTTGCAAAAAATCTGCTGCATTCTCCTCAGCGTTGCCTCCAATCTCTCCAATTAGAACAATGCCTTCTGTTTTGGGGTCCTTCAGGAAGACATCAAGGCAATCAATGAAGTCTGTTCCGTTGAAAGGATCTCCACCAATACCTAGGATTTAAATTGTCAAAATTACTGTGCATTTCATCTTTACAAAATATGATTGCATAACTGCTTTGTTGCTTAGACACAAAAGTTCAGATTAAAGTCGTCCAACTTTTTGTATTATGGAAGAAATCTCCAGGTTTGTTTCCTTCCCGAATTGTCAGTCAAATCACTCTGTTTCTTTAATGTTCTGCACTCACTGTACCCACAGGGCATGGATTTTTTATTATTAAATCATGGTAATGATTATATGAAAGGTTCTGGTTGACACCGAAATCTGCCAGTCGCAAGACTGATTAGTGTTTTTGCCAATGGGGAGGGAAGTTTTGGGAAGAAGACCATCTTGACAAACAGAGCAGAGCACCAAAGATCATTCCAACAACATGCTGTAGCATATATGCACCAGAACTGGCACAACAATCGGCCAAACTCATGGGTCATTTTGGGAATCTACAAGCAGTCTATAGCACTCTAACATGTAAGCTCCCTAGATGCACCGCATTCAGTCCTTCAGGGAACTGAAAATCTCGATTTTCCCTTCCAGCCAAACTGATGTTGGGAAGCAGCACCCAGGTCAAGGATAGATAAAGAAATACAGGAACAATTAGATTAAAATAAGAACTTAAAATGGATTTGATCAGGTTTTGGATTATCTTTCCATTTACTTGAACTGTTATGCTAATGCTGCAACTTATAACTCTAGGAAATCACAGCCAAAACATTAATTGGCAAATGTTCACTTATAACACCTTTTTAAGGCTGCCAAATTCTGAAATGCTGTCAGAATTCTGAGAAAATGAGACTTCTGACTGCTTAATTAAAGTGAACCACACACTATCTCTATAAGCTGGGAATGCTGAATGTCGAGGGGCAAGAAAGGCTCAGAAAAGATTGTAGAGACAAGATATAGATGACACAAAAGGAGACCTTATAAATGGCACAGGATAAATCAGTGGTGGTGTCTGCATCGCGGATTCACGACCTATAGGTCTTGTGCTGCTGACAGTAACCCGAGAGGAAAGCTGGGGACAGCGAGGCCACGGCCAAGAAAGAACATAGAACATAGAACATAGAACATACAGCACAGAACAGGCCCTTCGGCCCACAATGTTGTGCCGATCCTTTGTCCTCTGTCAAGGACAATTTAATCTATACCCCATCATTCTCCTTTATCCATATACCTATCCAAAAGCCTTTTGAAAGTCCCTAAAGTTTCTGACTCAACAACTTCCCCGGGCAAGGCATTCCATGCCTCGACCACTCTCTGGGTAAAGAACCTTCCCCTGACATCCCCCTTATATCTCCCACCCTTCACCTTAAATTTATGACCCCTTGTAACGCTTTGCTCCACCCGGGGAAAAAGTTTCTGACTGTCTACCCTATCTATTCCCCTGATCATCTTATAAACCTCTATCATGTCACCCCTCATCCTTCTCCTTTCTAATGAGAAGAGGCCTAGAATGTTCAGCCTTTCCTCGTAAGACTTATTCTCCATTCCAGGCAACATCCTGGTAAATCTCCTCTGCACCCTCTCCAAGGCTTCCACATCCTTCCTAAAATGAGGCGACCAGAACTGCACACAGTACTCCAAATGAGGCCTTACCAAGGTCCTGTACAGCTGCATCATCACCTCACGGCTCTTAAATTCAATCCCTCTGCTAATGAACGCTAACACCCCATATGCCTTCTTCACAGCCCTATCCACTTGAGTTGCAACTTTCAATGATCTATGCACATAGACCCCAAGGTCTCTCTGCTCCTCCACATGCCCAAGAACCCTACCGTTAACCCAGTATTTTGCATTCATGTTTGTCCTTCCAAAATGGACTACCTCACACTTTTCAGGGTTAAACTCCATCTGCCACTTTTCAGCCCAGCACTGCAACCTATCCAAGTCCCTTTGCAGACGACAATAGCCCTCCTCGGTATCCACAACTCCACCAACCTTTGTATCATCTGCAAATTTACTGACCCACCCTTCGACTTCCTCATCCAAGTCGTTAATAAAAATCACAAACAGGAGAGGACCCAGAACTGATCCCTGCGGCACGCCACTGGTAACTGGGCTCCAGGCTGAGTATTTACCATCTAAGACCACTCTCTGCCTTCTATCAGTTAGCCAATTCTTAATCCAACTGGCCACATTCCCCACTATCCCATGCCTCCTGACTTTCTCCATAAGTCTACCATGGGGGACCTTATCAAATGCCTTACTAAAATCCATGTACACCACATCCACTGGTTTACCCTCATCCACTTGCTTGGTCACCTGCTCAAAGAATTCAATCAGGCTTGTGAGGCAAGACCTACCCCTCACAAAACCGTGCTGACTGTCCCGAATCAAGCAGTGTCTTTCCAGATGCTCAGAAAGACCTGTGACTTTTTCTAAACCGCTTGAAGAACAAACAGAAAGGAGCTGCAAGTCATCATGTTACATCGTATCTTGGATCAAGACACATGCTGTACTCACAACGGTGGGAACACGACAAGAGCATGGTAATGACTACACTGTTTCCACAGTTCTCTTAGCACAGCTGCACTTGTGGAAATACATACGATATGCAAGACAGGTCCGACCCTGGCAGGAAAGCATGTGACTTACCAACACAGAGAGACTGGCCCAGGCCAACCTCTGTCGTCTGGTGAACAGCTTCATATGTTAGCGTACCAGATCTTGAAACAATGCCTGAAAAAAAAACATTTGTTTATTGAAAACATGAAAATCCCTACCAAGGTAGTTTTCTAGTTACAATGGTTTAGCATGCAACATCCCCATTACATTACCCATTTCAATTACCATGGCTCAAAAAATTTATGCAATGAGATGAGCCACAAAGAGCAGGAAGGTCCCAGGTTTCATCTCTAATCTGTGCTAAGTCAGCTGATCTCAGATGGTGCCCAAAATAAGGCTCTCTAAAATTGACCTCATCATCCCTGCCTGAGGGAAGGGGCAAGTTGACCTAGATATTTGCCGATCACTATCCAGTGGCACCTTCTGGAAGTACTCATGCGTGGATACAAAGCAAAGACAGGATTTTAATTCAGCCATTATGCTTCACTGGTTTTAGAACTTGCGAAGGCTCATACAATAAATAACCAAAAGTAGTCGTAACTGGCAAGGAATTAATTCCTTTAGAAGAGGAAGGGAGGGAAGAAACTCTCCAAGAAAAACATGCAAGTATGCCAGCATAGTGGTTATGTTACTGAACCAGTAATCCAGAAGCCTAGACTAACAACCGAGAGAGGGAACACTCAAATCCCACCATGACAGCTTGAG
Organism: Heterodontus francisci; assembly: GCF_036365525.1. NCBI lineage: Eukaryota > Metazoa > Chordata > Chondrichthyes > Heterodontiformes > Heterodontidae > Heterodontus > Heterodontus francisci. The sequence goes on along the minus strand of NC_090371.1, from coordinate 28,308,109 downwards.
AATTTGAATTCCATTTTAAAAGTCTGGAAACAAAAATAGTACTAGTAAAAGAGATCATGAAGCTGTCAGATTGTAAAAACTCAACTGATTCATTAATGCCCTATATGTACTGAAAACTGCAGTACTCAATGTGACTTCAGGCCCAGACCAAAGTGCAAGGGTGAGTGGCCAAAAACAAAAAAGACTGAAAATCTTTTTTGAATCATGTAAATTATATCACTGTTAATGATCTGTCTGTGCAACAGCCCCAACAAACAAATTTCTCTGCAGCACCTGTGGAAGAGCCTGTCACTCCAGAATTGGCCTTTATAGCCACTCCAGGCGCTGCTTCACAAACCACTGACCACCTCCAGGCACGTATCCATTGTCTCTCGAGATAAGGAGGCCCAAAAGAATGATCTGTAATCAATGCAAATGCGTCCAGGCCCCTTCAAATGTGTAGAAACATTAGTTTTCCCTTGGTTTACCTTCGATTACTGTCAAAGAGTCAGAGTTATACAGAAACAGGCCCTTCAGCCCATCGTGTCCGTACTGGCCATCAAGCACCTAACTATTCTAATCCCATTTTCCAGCACTTGGCCCGTAGCCCTGTATGCTATGGCGTTTCACGTGCTCATCTAAATACTTCTTAAATGTTGAGAGGATTCCTGCCTCTAACGCCTCTTCAGGCAGCGCGTTCCAGATTCCAAAAACCCTCCGGGTGAAAAACATTTTCCTCAAATCCCCTCTAAACCTCCTGCCACTTACCTTAAATCTATGCCCCCTCGTTATTGACCACTCCATTAAGGGAAAAGGTTTTTTCCCATCTAACCTATCAATGCCCCTCATAATTTTGTATTTCTCAATCATATCTCCCCTCAGCCTTCTCTGCTCCAAAGAAAACAACCCGAGCCTTTTCAGTCTCTCTTCATAGCTGAACTGCTCCAGCCCAAGCAACATCCTGGTGAATTTCCTCTGCACCCTCTCCAGTGCAATCACATCCTTCCTATAGTGTGATGACCAGAACTGTACACAGTACTCCAGCTGTGGCCTAACTAGCGTTTTATACAGCTCCATCATAACCTTCCTGCTCTTATATTCTATGCCTCGGCTAATAAAGGCAGGTATCCCATATGCCTTCCTAACCACCTTATCTAACTGTGCTGCTGCCTTCAGTGATCTATGGACAAGTACACACGGTCCCTCTGACCCTCTGTACTTCCTAGGGTCCTACAACCCATTGTATATTCCCTTGCCTTGTTAGTGTTCCCAAAATGCCTCACCTCATACTTCTCGGGATTAAATTCCATTTGCCATTGCTCCGCCCATCTTACCAGTCCATCTATATCATCCTGTAATCTAAGGCATTCCTCCTATTTACGACACCACCAATTTTTGCGTCATCTGCAAACTTACTTATCATACCTCCTATATTCACGCCTAAATCATTAATGTACACTACAAGCAGCAAGGGTCCCAGCACCGATCCCTGTGGTACTCAACTGGTCACAGGCTTCCACTCGCAAAAACAACCCTCGACCATTATCCTCTGCCTCCTGCCACTAAGCCAATTTTGGATCCAATTTGCCAAATTGCCCTGGATCCCATGGGCTCTCACCTTCTTAACCAATCTCCCATGCGGGACTTTATCAAAAGCCTAACTGAAGTCCATGTAGACTACATCAACTGCTTTACCCTCATCTACACATCTAGTCGCCAACTTGAAAAATTCAATCAAGTTAGTTAGACACAATCTCCCCCTGACAAAGTCATGCTGACTATCCCTGATTAATCCCTGCCTCTCCAAGTGGAGGATTAATCCTGTCCCTCAGAATTTTTTCCAACAGTTTCCCAACCACTGATGTTAGACTCACCGGCCTATAATTACCTGGTTTTAGGGCGGCACAGTGGCGCAGTGGTTAGCACCGCAGCCTCACAGCTCCAGGGACCCGGGTTCGATTCCGGGTACTGCCTGTGTGGAGTTTGCAAGTTCTCCCTGTGTCTGCGTGGGTTTTCTCCGGGTGCTCCGGTTTCCTCCCACAAGCCAAAAGACTTGCAGGTTGATAGGTAAATTGGCCATTATAAATTGTCACCAGTATAGGTAGGTGGTAGGGAAATATAGGGACAAGTGGGGATGTTTGTTGGGAATATGGGATTAGTGCAGGATTAGTATAAATGGGTGGTTGATGTTCGGCACAGACTCGGTGGGCCGAAGGGCCTGTTTCAGTGCTGTATCTCTAATCTAATCCCTGCTACCTTTCTTGAATAATGGAACCACATTCGCTGTCCTCCAGACCTCTGGCACCTCTCCTGTGGCTAGAGAGGATTTGAAAATTTGTGTCAGAGCCCCTGCTATCTCCTCCCTTGCCTCACATAAGAGCCTGGGATACATCTCATCTGGGCCTGGGATTTATCCAATTTTAAGACCACTAAAACAGCTAATACATCCTCCCTTTCGATGCTAATATGTTCAAGTATATCACAATCCCCCTCCCTGATCTCTACACCTAGATGGTCCATTTCAATAGTGAACAACGCTGAAAAGTAATCATTTAAAACCTCACCTATGTCCTCCGGCTCCATACACAGATTGCCACTTTGGTACCTAATGGGCCCTTCTCTTGCCCTTAATATATTTATGAAACGCCTTCGGATTTTCCTTTATCTTGCCCGCCAGTGTTTTGTCATGTCCCCTCTTTGCTCTATTAACTTTTTTTCGTACCCCCCTACACTTTCTATCCTCCTCTAGTGCCTCCGCTATTTTCCGTGCTCTGAAACTGCCATAAGCCTCCTTTTTTTTTTTCTGATCCAATTCTCTACATCCCTTGACATCCCTTGTTGGCGGCACAGTGGCGCAGTGGTTAGCACTGCAGCCTCACAGCTCCAGGGACCCTGGGTTTTCTCCGGGTGCTCCGGTTTCCTCCCACAAGCCAAAAGACTTGCAGGTTGGTAGGTAAATTGGCCATTATAAATTGTCACTAGTATAGGTAGGTGGTAGGGAAATATAGGGATACTTGGTAGGAATATGGGATTAGTGTAGGATTAGTATAAATGGGTGGTTGATGGTCGGCTCAGACTCGGTGGGCCGAAGGGCCTGTTTCAGTGCTGTATCTCTAATCTAATGCAAGGTTCCCTGGCCCTGTTGATCCTACCCTTTTACCTTAACGGGTACATGTTGGTTCTGAACCCTCACTATTTCCTCTTTGAATGACTCCCACTGGTCTGATGTAGACTTTCCTACAAGAAGCTGCTCCCAGTCCACTTTGGCCAGATTCTGTTTTATCATATTGAAATCGACCTTCCCCCCATTCAGTACCTTTATTTCCTTTGTCCTTTTCCACAACTACCTTAAATCTTAGAGTTATGGTCACTATCCCCGAAATGCTCCCCCACTGACACTTCTACCACTTGTTCGGCTTCATTCCCTTGGTTTACGTCCAGTATTGCCCATTCTCTTGTAGGATTTTCTCCATACTGGCTCAAAAAGCTCTCCTGTATGCATTTTAAGAATTCCACCCTCTTTAAGCCTTTTACACTAAGACTATCCCAGTTGATATTGGGGAAGTTGAAATCCCCTACTATTATTACCCTATTATTTTTACACCACTACCCCATCCAACTCCACGCACGCATACTACCCCATTCAACTCCACGCACACACAGTACCCCATTCAACTCCACGCACACACAGTACCCCATTCAACTCCACGCACACACAGTACCCCATTCAACTCCACGCACACACAGTACCCCATTCAACTCCACGCACACACAGTACCCCATTCAACTCCACGCACACACAGTACCCCATTCAACTTCCCACACGCACACATGCAGACACACACACACAAACAACTCCTTCCAGCTTCACCCCACACACACTGTACACCATTCAACTCAGGCAGCTTTGTCGTTGGTTGGCTTTTTAAAAAATCAGAACTTAAAGCCGATCTTTTAAGGTCGGAAAGGGAAAAGGCCAATGGGGGATTTCCAAATCCCCAATGTCGGAAATCCGCCATTTGGCGAAAGTATCTCACCTCTTATCAGATCTCTGAGGAAGGCAAGTCACACAGTGGTACCTAACAAATGTGTGTTTTAACTTGTGCAGGTTCACAGCCATAGCCTTGCATGAAAGAAAAGCTGCAAGGTGACTTTCCCTTTTCCTCTTCTGAAAGTGCTGATTCTTGTTGGCGTGCAGCTTCATGAACCTCAGACATTTAGTGTTCATTCATTCCAATGGAGCTGAAGCAGAATGTGTATTAGGCTAATCAACTCTGGAAGGCACCTCGAATTGAACCTATTCCTGCCCTCAACTGAAGCCAACAAACATGTGGAATTAGAGCAGAAACCTGGACTAATATTCTCTTCCTTAACCTAGGGCATTGAGATCAACTGTAGCACCCCAATGCCTAGACTTACCTGTACAGCCCAGATAGATTTGTGGAACCACAGTAAACTACAACAGGGATTTATTCTGACATCTGAAAATTAATCGAGAAACTTACATCTAACTGCTGCCCAGTTTCCATGACTAGAGGGGCGGCACAGTGGCGCAGTGGTTAGCACCGCAGCCTCACAGCTCCAGCGACCCGGGTTCAATTCTGGGTACTGCCTGTGTGGAGTTTGCAAGTTCTCCCTGTGTCTGCTTGGGTTTCCTCCGGGTGCTCCGGTTTCCTCCCACATGCCAAAGACTTGCTGGTTGATAGGTTAATTGGCCATTATAAATTGCCCTTAGTATAGGTAGGTGGTAGGGAAATATAGGGGGACAGGTGGGGATGTGGTAGGAATATGGAATTAGTGTAGGATTAGTATAAATGGGTGGTTGATGGTCGGCACAGACTCGGTGGGCCGAAGGGCCTGTTTCGGTGCTGTATCTCTAAACTAAAACTAAACTAAACAAGATGTCAGGCGACAGAAAGATTAGACTCAGCAGAAATGTCCTTCATGTTGGATAGGTTCCTGACACTTAACCGCCTTAGACATGAAAAGTGCCCACTTGAACTAGACATCAGAAGGTTGTTGATGTCTGTGAAACCATATTCTGCAGGAGTCCATAGTCCTCAGGGGAGCAGAGAAGAAAACTGGGCGAGAGAACTCAGCCAGAATAACTGGTCAAGAGATACAAATATTTGGAGAGAATATTTCACTAGAAAATCTTCAAAAAAAAACATGCAGTTCATATCTAATCACCCTCTGTCCTTACTATTTTATCTCCTAGTTCAACCATGCCTCAAGTTTAAAATGTTTGTCTACTTGTTTTCAGAACGCTCCACATCCCTCCCTGCCTGATACTCATTACCTCCTCCAATCCCACAACGTGCCCCCAAAGATTTCTGTTAGACTGACTTCCATCGTCTTGTAGATCACTTATTTCTCATCATTAGAAGCCTTGCCTTCAGCTGCTTGTGCCCCACTTGGTGGCATTCCCTCCCAAATTCTATTTGCCTCTCCATTTCTAGTCTTTAGAAGACTCCAGGAACCAAGCCTTTCGTCATCCTTCTTCATCTCTCCTTTGGCTTCGTACCTGTTTGCCTCACAACTCTGAAGACATTTTCCAGATTAAATATATATTCAAATTATTGTTGAAGTTTTGCTCATTGCACAATACAGTGCCAAAAATCCTTGAGAGATAGAAGCTAATTTGTATCCGGTACTCACCAATTCTTCCTTTCATATGGATGTGTCCAGGCATGATTCCAATTTTACATTCTCCGGGCTTAAAAAAGAATAAATTAATTCAGAGGAATAAGACATGTCACAGTCTGCATAAAACAATCAAATAAGCAAAATACAAAGAGGAGGCACAAAATGAAAACCTTTTAACAATCTACTTCAAGTGAACATGGCTAAGAAAAGGCAACATTAGGTGCTCAAACTAAGGTTATTAGTTACACTGTTCGGCTAGAAAATAGACAACAAGGGAGTATGGCAGAGTTAAATGGTATATACTTCAATGCAAGAAGTCTAGGGAAGAACACAGATGAGCTGAGAGCACAGATTTACACGTAGGAATATTATATAACAGCTATTGCTGAAACATTGCTGAAAGAAAGGCACAAATAGCAGCTCAGCATTCCTGGTTACTGGGTTTTCAGACAAGATAGAGAAGAGGATTAAAAAAGGAGGTGGGTCGCAATATTGGTTAAATTATAGCTGTGAGGAAGGTTGATCTGGTAGAAGGATCATCAAATGAGGCCATATCGGTTGAACAGAACAAAGAGGCAATCACACAACTGGGAGTGTACAATAGACCCCCAATAGTCAGACAGAGATAGAAGAGCAAATATGTTGGCAAATCTCTGAGCAGTGTAAAAACAACAACGCAGAAATAGCAGGGGATTTCAACTACCCCAAGTTAACTGGGATAGAATTAGTGTGAAAGGCACAGAGGGAGCAGAATTCATGTATTCAGGAAAACTTTTCTAAACAGTACATAGCAGGCACAACTAGAGAGGGGGCAGTTCTGAACTTAGTTTTAGGGAATGAAGCTGGGCAGGTGGAAGGGGTATCAGTTGGGGAGCACTTTGGTGGAAGTGATCATAATTCAGTTAGATCTAGGGTAGTTATGGAAAAGGACAAAGATAGACCGGGACTAAAAGTTCTCAATTGGAGAAAAGCTAATTTTACTAAGCAGAGATGTGATTTAGCTAAAGTGGACTAGAAATAGCTATTTGAAGGTAAATCAATGCCAGATTAGTGGGAGGCATTCAAGGACGAGATAGTGATAGTTCAGAGCAAATATGTTCCCTTAAAGAAAAAGGGTGAAACTAACAATCCAGAACCCCCTGATGTCCAGGGGCGTAAAGGAGGGGATAAAGGAATAACGGGAAGCTTAAGACAGATACTAAGGGCACAATATTGCAGAAAAGCTGGAGGAGTATAGAAAGTGTAGGGGTAAAATGAAAAAATAAATTAGGAAAGAAAAGCGAGGGCATGAAAAAATATTGGCAAGTAAAATCAAGGAAAATCCCAAGTTTTTGATAAATACATAAAGAGCAAGAGGATAACTAAAGAAAGAGTAGGGCCTATTAGGGAAAATAAGGGTAACCTATGTGGGGAGGCTGAAGACTGTGGTATGGTTCTTAATGAATATTTTGCGTCTGTTTTCACAAAAGAGAGGGACGATAAAAACATTGTAATCAGGCAGGAGGAGTGTGAAATATTAGATGAAGTTAATAGTGAGAGGGGCAGGAATAAAGGGTTTGATACCCAGGGCTGAATGGAATGTATCTAAGCTATTAAGGAAAGCAAGAGAATGGCAGAGGCTCTGGCCATCATTTTCCAATCCACTCTGGCTACAGGTATAGTGCCACAGGACAGCTAACATTGTACCATTGTTTAAAGAGGGAGAAAGGGATAGATCGAGTAATTACAGATTAGTCAGCCTAACCATGGTGGTGGGAAAATTATTGGAAAAGATTCTGAGGGACAGGAAAAATCTTCATTTAGAAAGACACAGATTAATCAAAGACAATCAGTACAGATTTAAGTGAAAGTTGCGTCTGACTAACATAATTCAATTTGTTGAGAAGGTGAGAAGCAGGGTTGATAAGGGTATGTATTTCATGTAGTCTATATGGATTTCAATAAGGCTTTTGATAAGATCCCACATGGCAGACTGGTCAGGAAAGTAAAAGCCCATGGGATTCGAGGCAAAGTGGCACACTGGATCAAAATTTGAGGCAGGAAGCAAAGGATATTGGTTGATGGGGGTTTTTGTGACTGGAAGGCAGTTTCTAGCAGGGTTCCGCAGGGCTCAGTATTAGTTCCCTTGCTTTCTGTGGTAGAGACCAATGATTTGGACTTGAATGTAAGGGACATAGAGTCAGTGTCATTTTTTTTTTATTTGTTTGTGGGATGTGAGCATCGCTGGCTAGGTCAGCATTTATTGCCCATCCCTAATTGCCCTTGAGAAGGTGATGGTGAGCTGCCGTCTTGAACCGCTGCAGTCCATGTGGTGTAGGTACACCACAGTGCTGTTAGGAAGGGAATTCCAGGATTTTGACCCAGCAACAGTGAAGGAACGGCAATATAGTTTCACGTCAGGATGGTGTGTGGCTTGGATGGGAACTTGCAGGTGGTGGTGTTCCCATGCACTGCTGCCCTTGTCCTTTTAAGTGGTAGCGGTCGCGAGTTTGGAAGGTGCTGTTGAAGAAGCCTTGGTGCATTGCTGCAGTACATCTTGTAGATGGTACACACTACAGCACTGTGCTTCGGTGGTGGAGGGAGTGAATGTTGAGGGTGATGGATGGGGTGCCAATCAAGCAGGCTGCTTAGTCCTGGATGGTGTCGAGCTTCTTGAGTATTGTTGGAGCTGCACCCATCCAGGCAAGTGGACAGCATTCCATCGCACTCCTGACTCTTGCCTTGTAGATGGTAGACAGGCATTGGGGAGACAGGTGCTGAGTTACTCGCTGCAGAATTCCTAGCCTCTGACCTGCTCTTGCAGCCACAGCATTTATGTGGCTGGTCCAGTTCAGTTTCTGGTCAATAGTAACCCCCAGAATGTTTATAGTGGCGGATTCAGTGATCGTAATGGCACTGAGTGTCAAGTGGAGATGGTTAGACTCTCTCTTGCATGAGATAGTTATAGCCTGTCCTTGTGTGGCGCGAATGTTACTTGCCACTTATCAGCCCAAGCTTGGATGTTATCCAAGTCTTGCTGCATTTCTACATAGACTGCTTCAGTATCTGAAGAGTCGCAAATGGTGCTGAACACTGTGCCGTCATCAGCGCACATCCCCACTTCGCACCTCATGATGGAGAGGTGGTCATTGATGAAGCATCTGAAGATGCTTGGGCCTAGGACACTATCCTGAGAAACTCCGACAGTGATGTTCTGGGACCGAGATGATTGACCTCCAACAACCACAACCATCTTCTTTGATTAGGTGTGATTCCAACTCGCGGAGAGTATTCCCCCTGATGTGCTAGGGTTCCTTGATGCCATTCTCGGTCAAACGCTGCCTTGATGTCAAGGGCAGTGAATCTAACCTCTTCTCTGGAGTTCAACTCTTTTGTCCATGTTTGGACCAAAGCTGTGATGAGGTCGGGAGTGAAGTGGATCTGACGAATTCCAAACTGAGCATCGCTGAGCAGGTTATCGATGAACAAGTGCTGTTTGATAGCACTGTTGATGACCCCTTCCCTCACTTTGCTGACGATCGAGAGTAGACTGATAGGGCTGTAATTGGCTGGGTCAGATTCGACCAGCTTTTTGTGCACAGGACATAGCTGGGCAATTTTCCACATTGCCGAGTAGATGCCAGTGTTGTAGCTGTACTTGAACAACTTGGCTAGGTGTACGGATAGTTCTGGAGCACAAGTCTTCAGTACTATTGCCGGAATGTTGTCAGGGCCCATAGCCTTTGCAGTATGCAGTGCCTTCAGCCGTTTCTCGATATTAGGTGAAGTGAATCGGATTTGCTGAAGACTGGCATTTGTGATGTTGGGGACCTCAGGAGGAGGCAGAGATGGATCATCCACTCAGCACTTCTACCTGAAAATGGATGCAAAGCCTTATCTTTTGCACTGATGTGCTCGGCTCCTCCATTGTTGAGGATGGGGATATTTGTGGAACCTCCTCCTCCTGTCAATTGTTTAATTGTCCACCACCATTCACGACTGAATGCGGCAGGACTGCAAAGCTTAGGTCTGATCCGTTGGTTGTGGGATTGCTTCGACCTGTCTATCGCATGCTGCTTCCGTTGTTTGGCATGCAAGTCGTCCTGTATTGTAGGTTCACCAGGATGACACCTCATTCTTAGGAATGCCTGGTGCTGCTCCGGGCATGCCCTCTTCATTGAACCAGGATTGGTCCTCTGACTTGATGATAATGGTAGAAAGGGGGATAGGCCGGGCAGTGAGGTTATAGATTGTGGTTGAATACAAATCTGCTGCTGCTGATGGCTCACAGCGCCTCATTGATACCCACTTCTGAGTTGCACGATCTGTTCGAAATCTATCCCATTTAGCACTGTGGTAGTGCCACACAACACGATGGTGGGTACCCTTAGTATGAAGACAGGACGTCATCTCCACTAAGACTGTGCGGTGGTCATTCCCACCTATACTATCATGGACAGATGCATCTGTGACAGGTAGATTGGTGAGGATGAGGTCAAGTATGTTTCTCCCTCTTGTTGGTTCCCTCGCCACCTGCCGCAGACCCAGTCTAGCAGCTATATTCTTTTGAACTCGGCTACCTCGGTTAGCAGTGGTGCTGCCAAGCCACTCTTGAAGGACATTGAAGTTCCCCACCCAGAGTACATTTTGTGCCCTTGCTACCCACAGTGTTTCTTCCAATTAGTGTTCAACATGGAGAAGCACTGATTCATCCATCGAGGGGTTGGGCAGTGATGGTAATCAGCAGGAGGTTTCCTTGCCCAAGTTTTTTGACCTGATGCCATGAGACTTCATGGGGTCTGGAGTCAATGTTGAGGACTTCCAGGGCAACTCCCTCCCGACTGTATACCACTGTGCCACCACCTCTGGTGGGTCCATCCTGCTGGTGGCACAGGACATACCCAGGGATGGTGATGGTGGCATCTGGGACATTGTCTGCAAGATATGGTTCCGTGAGTATGACTGTCAGGCTGTTGCTTGACTAGTCGGTGGGACAGCTCTCCCAATTTTGGCACAAGCCCCCAGATGTTCGTAAGGAGGACTTTGCTGGGTCGATAGGGCTGGGTTTTCCATTGTCGTTTCCAGTGCCTCGGTCAATGCCGGGTGGTCCATCCCATTTCATTTATGGCACAGAAGGAAGCCATTCGGCCCAGAAGTCCATGCAGGCTCTCCATGGAGCTATGCTTTCAGACCCACTCCCGGCTTGATCCCCATAGCCCTGCAAGTCTATATCGCTCAGGTGACCATCCAACCTCCTGTTGAAGTCATTGATCGTTACCTATAAAATTTTAACAGGACTTGACAGGGTAGATGCAGGAAGGATGCTCCCGATGGTGGGGGAGTCCAGAACCAGGGGTCATAGTCTAAGGATACGCGGTAAACCTCTCAGGACTGAGATGAGGAGAAATTTCTTCACCCAGAGAGTGGTGAGCCTGTGGAATTCGCTACCACAGAAAGCAGTTGTGGCCAAAACATTGTATGTTTTCAAGAAGGAGTTAGATATAGCTCTTGGGGTGAAAGGAATCAAAAGATATGGGGGAAAAGCAGGAACAGGTTCCTGAGTTGGATGATCAGCCATGATCATAATGAATGGCGGAGCAGGCTCGAAGGGCCGAATGGCCTACCCCTGCTCCTTTTTTCTGTTTCTATGTCGCCGCTTCCACGACCCTTGTGGGCGAGTTCCAGGTCATTATCAACCACTGCATAAACAAAGTTCTTCCGCATGGTCAAGAAGGCAGACGGCATGCTTTCCTTCATTGGACGGGGCATTGAGTACAAGAGTTGGCAGGTCATGTTACAGTTGTATAGGACTTTGGTTCGGCCACATTTGGAATACTGCGTACAGTTCTGGTCGCCACATTATCAAAAGGATGTGGATGCTTTGGAGAGGGTGCAGAGGAGGTTCACCAGGATGTTGCCTGGTATGGAGGGCGCTAGCTATGAAGAGAGGTTGAGCAGATTAGGATTATTTTCATTAGAAAGACGGAGGTTGAGGGGGGACCTGATTGAGGTGTACAAAATCATGAGAGGTACAGACAGGGTGGATAGCAAGAGGCTTTTTCCCAGAGTGGGGGTTTCAATTACTAGAGGACACGAGTTCAAAGTGAAAGGGGAAAAGTTTAGGGGGGATATGCGTGGAAAGTTCTTTACGCAGAGGGTGGTGGGCACCTGGAACGCATTGCCAGCGGAGGTGGTAGATGCGGGCACGATGGAGTCTTTTAAGATGTATCTAGACAGATACATGAATGGGCAGGAAGAAAAGAGATACAGAACCTTAGAAAATAGGCGACATGTTTAGAGAGAGGATCTGGATCGGCGCAGGCTTGGAGGGCCGAAGGGCCTGTTCCTGTGCTGTAATTATCTTTGTTCTTTCTTTGTTCTTTATATCCCCCCTGCATCTTTTGCACAAAACTTTCAATGTGTCACCTATTTTATTATATTATTATTATATTATTTATTATTTTATTCCACCATTTGTTAATGGGAACAGCTTTTCCTTGTCCAACTTATCTAAGCTTGTCACAATCTTCAACACCTCTATTATATGTCCCCTCGTTCTCCTTTGTTCTAAGGAGAAGAAACCCAGTTTTTCCAAACTAACCTGGTAACTAATTCCTCCTGACGGATTGGGAAACGGTACTTAAATTGATGATGGTGGATAGGCAATGGCAAATATGTAAAGAGCGCATGGATGAACTGCAACAATTGTTTATCCCTGTCCGGCGCAAAAGTAAAACGGGAAAGGTGGCCAAACCATGGCTTACAAGGGAAATTAGAGATAGTATTAGATCCAAGGAAGAGGCATATAAATTTGCCAGAAAAAACTACAGACCAGAGGATTGGGAGCAGTTTAGAATTCAGCAAAGGAGGACAAAAGGATGATTAAGAAAGGGAAAATAGAGTACGAGAGTAAGCTTGCGGGGAACAATAAAACTGACGAAAAGTTTCTACAGGTATGTGAAGAGAAAAAGATTGGTGAAGACAAATGTAGGTCCCTTACAGTCAGAAACAGGGGATTTTATTCTGTGGAACAAAGAAATGGCTGACCAACTAAATGCATACTTTGGTTCTGTCTTCACAAAGGAGGACACAAATATCATACCAGAAATGTTGGGGAACACAGGGTTCAGTGAGAGAGAGGAACTGAAAGAAATCAGTATTAGTAGAGAAATGGTGTTGGGGAAATTGATGGGATTGAAGGCTGATAAATCCCCAGGGCCTGATGGTATGCATCCCAGAGTACTTAAGGAAGTGGCCATAGAAATAATGAATGCATTGGTGGTCATCTTCCAAGATTCTATAGACTCTGGAACAGTTCCTACAGATTGGAGGGCAGCTACTGTAACCCCACTATTTAAAAAGGGAGGTAGAGAGAAAGCAGGGAATTATAGACCAATTAGCCTGATGTCGGTAGTGGGGGAAATTCTAGAGTCCGCTATAAAAGATTTTATAGCAGAGCACCTAGAGAACAGTGGTAGAATCGGGCAGAGTCAGCATGGATTTATGAAAGGGAAATCATGCTTGACAAATCTAGTAGAATTCTTCAAGGATGTAACTAGTAGAGTTGATGAGGGGGAGCCAGTGGATGTGGTTTATTTGGACTTTCAGAAGGCTTTCGACAAAGTCCCACATAAGAGATTAGCATGTAAAATTAAAGCACATGTGATTGGGCGTGTGTATTGCGATGGATAGAAAATTGGTTGGCAGACAGGAAACAAACAGTAGGGATAAATGGGTCTTTTTCCGAATGGCAGGCAGTGACTGGTGGGGTACCGCAGGGATCGGTGCTAGGACCCCAGTTATTCACAATATATATTAATGATTTAGATAAGGAAACTAAATGTAATATCTCCAAATTTGCAGATGACACAAAACTGGGTGGGAGGGCGAGTTGTGAGGAGGATGAGTTGTGAGGAGGATGCAGAGAGGCCTCAGGTTGATTTGGGCAATTTGAGTGAGTGGGTTAATTCTTGGCACATGCAGTATAATGTGGATAAATGTAAGGTTATCCACTTTGGTAGCAAAAACAGGAAGGCAGATTATCTGAACGGCTATAAACTGAAAGAGGGGAATGTGCAGCAAGACCTGGGTGTTCTCGTACACCAGTTACTGAAGATAAGCATGCAGGTGCAACAGGCGGTAAAAAAGGCCAATGGTATGCTGGCCATAGCGAAAGGATTTGAGTACAGGAGCAGGGATGTCTTGCTGCAGTTATACAGGACCTTGGTGAGGCCACACCTGGAATATTGTGTGCCATTTTGGTCTCCTTATCTGAGGAAGGATATTCTTGACATAGACGGAGTGCAGCGAAGGATTATCAGACTGATTCCTGGGATGGCGGCACTGACGTATGAGGAGAGATTGAGTCGGTTAGGATTATATTTGCTGGAGTTCAGAAGAGTGAGGAGGGATCTCATAGAAACCTATAAAATTCTAACAGGACTTGACAGGGTAGATGCAGGAAGGATGTTCCTGATGATGGGGGAGTCGAGAACCAGGGGTCATAGCCTAAGCCTACGAGGTAAACCTTTCAGGACTGAGAAGAGGAGCAGAAATTTCTTCACCCAGAGAGTGGTGAGCCTGTGGAATTCACTTACCACAGAAAGCAGTTGTGGCCAAAACATTATATGTTTTCAAGAAGGAGTCAGATATAGCTCTTGGGTCTAAAGGGATCAAAGGGTATGGGGTGAAAGCTGGAACAGGTTACTGAGTTGGATGATCAGCCATGATCATAACGAATGGCGCAGCAGGCTGGAAGGGCCGAATGGCCTACTCCTGCTCCTATTTTCTATGTTTCTACGTTTCTATTCTGATAAATCTCCTCTGCACCCTCTCAAGGACCCTCACATCCTTCCTGAAGTGTGGTGACCCGAACTGGACTCAATACTCCAGTTGGGGGTCTAACCAGAGCTTTACAGGGGTTCAGCATAACTTCCCTGCTTTTGCACTCAATACCTCTATTTAAGCCACCCAAGATCCCATATGCTTTACTTACCACTCTCTCACTATGCCCCGCCACCTTCAAGATCTATGCAAATGCAACCCAGGTCTCTCTGTTCCTGCACACTCTTTACAACTGTGCCATTAAGTATATATTGCCTCTCCTTATTCCTTCTGCCAAAGTGCATCACCTCACACTTGACAGTATTAAATTCCATCCGTCACCTATCTGCCCATTCTGCTAGACTGTCTATGTCCTGTTGCAGGCGATTCATAGCATCCTCACTGTTTGCTGCAATTCCAAGTTTGGCGTTGTCAGCAAATTTTGAGATTCTACTCTGTATTCCAAGATCCAAATCATTTATGAATAGCAAAAGAAGTCATCCCAGCACTGACCCTTGGAGAATACCACTGTCTAACACCCTCCAATCTGAAAAGCAACCATTTACTACAACTCACTATTTTCTGTCCACAAGTCAACTTTTTATTCAATTGGACATTGACTCTGTTATTCTGTGAGCTTCAATTTTCTGAACCAGCCTTTTATGTGGTACCTTATCAATTTTTTTTTAATCCATATAAACATCCACTACATACACTTTATCAAAAAATTCAATTCCATTTGTCAAGCATGATCTGCCTTTTACAAATCCATGCTGACTATCCTTAATTAATTTGAACCTCTCCAAGTGTCCGTTGATATTTTCCCTGCTTATAGCTCCTAAAACCTTACCCACAACAGGCGTTAAACTAACTGGCCTGTAGTTGCTAGGACTGTCCTTACACAGTTTCTTGAATATAGGGGTCACAGTGGCGCAGTGGTTAGCACCGCAGCCTCACAGCTCCAGCGACCCGGGTTCAATTCTGGGTACTGCCTGTGTGGAGTTTGCAAGTTCTCCCTGTGTCTGCGTGGGTTTCCTCCGGGTGCTCCAGTTTCCTCCCACATGCCAAAGACTTGAAGGTTGATAGGTAAATTGGCCATTATAAATTGCCCCTAGTATAGGTAGGTGGTAGGGAAATATTGGGACAGGTGGGGATGTGGTAGGAATATGGAATTAGTGTAGGATTAGTATAAATGGGTGGCTGATGGTCAGCATAG
Source organism: Heterodontus francisci (assembly GCF_036365525.1). Classification (NCBI taxonomy): domain Eukaryota; kingdom Metazoa; phylum Chordata; class Chondrichthyes; order Heterodontiformes; family Heterodontidae; genus Heterodontus; species Heterodontus francisci. The sequence continues at coordinate 28,292,466 of NC_090371.1, read as the reverse complement.
ACTCGGTGGGCTGATGGGCCTGTTTCAGTGCTGTATCTCTAATAATAAAACAAAAATCTGCCACTCTCCAATCCTCTGACACCTTACCCAAATCCAGCAAAGATTGGAAGATTATGGCAAGCTCTTCTGCTATCTCCATCCCCACTTCCTTTAGCAAGCCAGGATGCAAGCCATTTGGTGACTTATCTCCCCGAAGCAGAGCCAGCCTTTACCTCCCCCAACTCAATTTTTATCCTATCCATAGCCTCTACTCTGTCTGCTTCTACTGATATTTTGTCAGCTTCCATTTCCTTAGTGTACACTGAAACAAAGTACACATGAAGTATATTAGCCTTGTCCTGCGCCTCTAACCAGGTATTACTCTGTCTGTCCTGAACAGGCCTCACTCCTCCTCTTGCTTACTATTTACATGCTGGCAGCAGTTATTTGGGTTCCCTTTTATGTTGACTGCCATTCCATTTTCATATTCTCTCTTTGTCAGTCTTATTTTCCTCCATCTCCCCTCTCAACTTATTCATATGGCCAGGTTTTCACTTGATGAAATCACCCGATATGATTCATGCACCCTCTTTTTTTTTTGTTTCATCATCATCTCAATCACCCTCATCAACCAAGGAGCCCTGATCTTGGATCCCCTACCCTTCACCCATGCTGGAATGTACCTGAAGCATCTCTTCCTTAAAGATAACCCATTCTTCCAATACAGTTCTTCCTGCCAGTCTTTGGTTCCACTCTACCCTGGCTAGATCCCTTCTCACTGCATTGAAATTTGCCCTCTTACAATGCAGACATAAGAATTAGGAGCAGAAGTAGGCCATTCGAGCCTGCTCCGCCATTCTGTAAGATCATGGCTGATCTATTAGCGTCTTGAATTCCACACTCCCATCTACCCGTTAACCTTTGATTCCCTTGCTTAACAAGAATCTATCAACCTCCATCATAAAAAAAATTCAATGACCCTGCCTCCACCACCTTCTGAATTAGAGTGTTCCAAAGTTGCACAACCCTCAGAGAAAAATTTCTCCTAATTCTGTCCTAAAAGGGCAACCCCTAATTTAAAAACAGTGCCCCTTAGTTCTGGATTCCCCCACAAGAGAAAACAGAACAAAAAGAAAAAAGCTGAAAACAGCAGCAGCCCTAGAAGAGTATCAAAATTGTAGGGGGGGTACTTAAAAAAGTAATTAGAAGAGCGAAGAGGGGGTATGAAAAAACACCGGAGGGCAAGATAAAGGAAAATCCCAAGGCATTTTATGTCTATTAAGGGCAAAAAGATAACCAGGGAAAGAGAAGGGCCCATTAGGGACCCAATGTGTGTGTGGAGCCAGAGGACATAGGTGAGGTTTTAAAATGATTAGTTTTCATCTGTGTTCCTTTGGAGAAGGACAATGTAGGTGGAGAGATCAGGGAGGGGATTGTGATATACTTGAACATATTAGCATTAAAGGGAGGAAGTATTAGCTGTTTTAGCAGGCTTGAAAGTCGATAAATCCCCAGGCTCAGATGAAATGTATCCCAGGCTGCTATGTGACGCAAGGGAGGAGAGTGCTGGGGCTCTGACACAAATTTTCAAATCCTCTCTGGCCACAGGAGAGGTACAGGAGGACAGCGAATGTGGTACCATTATTCAAGAAGGGTAGCAGTGATAAACCAGGCAATTATAGGCTGGTGAGTCTAACATCAGCGGTTGGGATAATATTGGAAAAAATTCTGAGGGACGGGATTAATCTTCACTTGGAGAGGCAGGGATTAAGCAGGGATAGTCAGCATGACTTTGTCAGGGGGAGATCGTGCCTAACTAACTTGACTGAATTTTTCGAGGAGGTGAGTGGATGTGTAGATGAGGGTAAAGCAGTTGATGTCGTCTACATGGATTTCAGTCAGGCTTTCGATAAGGTCTACATGGGAGATTGGTTAAGAAGGTGAGAGCCCATGGGATCCAGGGCAATTTGGCAAATTGGATCCAAAATTGGCTCAGTGGCAGGAGGCAGAGGGTAATGGTTGAGGGCTGTTTTTGTGATTGGAAGCCTGTGACCAGTGGTGTACCACAGGGATCGGTGCTGGGACCCTTGCTGTTTGTAGTGTACATTAATGATTTAGACGTGAATATAGGAGGTATGATAAGTAAGTTCGCAGATGACACGAAAATTGGGGGTGTTGTAAATCGGGAGGAGGAAATCCTTAGATTACAGGGAGATATAGATGGGCTGGTAAGATGGGCGGGGCAGTAGCAAATGGAATTTAATCCTGAAAAGTGTGAGGTAATGCATTTTGGGAGGACTAACAAGGCAAGGGAATATACAATGGATGGTAGGACCCTAGGAAGTGCAGAGGGTCAGAGGCACCTTGGTGTACTTGTCCATAGAACACTGAAGGCAGCAGCACAGGTCGATAAGGTGGCTTGGAAGGCATATGGGATACTTGCCTTTATTAGCCCTGCCAAATTAGTTTAAATCCCACCCCCCACCCCCGAAGAGCACTAGCAAACCTCCCAGCAAGGAGGCTTGTCCCATTCCGGTTCAGGTGCAACCTGTCCAACTTTTACAGGTCCCACCTTTGTCAGAATGTGGGAAAATGTGAAGTTGTTCACCTTAGACCCAGTGATCCAAGAAACTAAAGCCCTCCCTCCTGCACCATCTCCTCAGCCATGCATTCATCTGCTCTATCCTCCTATTTCTAAACTCACTAGCACGTGGCACCGTGAGTAATCCAGAGATTACAACCTTAGAGATCCTGCTTTTTAATTTGCTAGCTAGCTCCCTAAATTCTTGTTGCAGGACCTCATCCCTTTTTCTACCTATGTCATCGGTACCAATGTGTACCACGACCTCTGACTGCTCACCCTCTCCCTTCAGAATGTCCTGAGCCGCTCTGTGACATCCTTGATCCTAGCACCAGGGAGGCAACATACCATCCTGGAGTCACTTTTGCGGCCATAGAAACGCCTATCTGTACCCCTTACGATAGAATCCCCTATCACAATAGCTCTTCCAATTCTTTTTCTTCCCTGCTGTGCAGCAGAGCCATCCTTGGTGCCATGGACTTGGCTGTTGCTGCTTTCCCCTGGGAGGCCATCCCCCACCAACAGTATCCAAAGCGCCATATCTGTTTGAGAGTGGGATGGCCACAGGGGACTCCTGTACTACCCGCCCGCGCCTACTACTCCGCCTGGTGGTCACCGATCCCTTTTCTGTCTGTGCTGCCATTACCTGCGGTGTGACTACCTCTCTAAACGTGCTATCCACAACGTCTTCAGCATCGCGGATGCTCCACAGTGAATCCAGCCACAGCTCTAGCTCCATAATGCGGGTAGTCAGTAGCTGCAGATGGATACACTTCTTGCACACGTGGTTGTCAGGGACACTGGAAGCGTCCCTGATTTCCCACATAGCGCAGGAGGAGCATAACATGGATGCGAGCTCTCCTGCCATGACTTAGCTTTAAATTAATTAGTTACTCCCTTTAAAAAATACTAATTACGCTAGTGTGGTCTCACTAATGCCCCGTATAATTGAAGCATAACATTCTTACTTTTACTTTCAATTCCTCTCATTAGAAAAGGATAGCATTTCATTACTTGCCATACTAACTTTTTGTGACTCATGCACTAGAACACCTAGATCCCTCTGCACCTCGGAATTCTGCAGTTGTTCTCCATTTAAGTAATACTCTGTTTTTGTATTCTTCCTGCTAAGGTGAACAACTTCACATTTTCCCACATTATACTCCATCTGCCAGATTTTTGCCCACTCACTCAACTTATCTATGTACAAAAATGTAGAAAATTTTGAGGGGGCCTGGATAGAGTGCAGCTGAAGGGCCTATTCACCTTAGCAGAGAGGTCAGTGACGAGGGGGCACAGATTTAAAGTGATTGGTAGAAAAATTAGAGGGGAGATGAGGAAATGTTTTTTCACCCAGAGGGTGATGGGTGTCTGGAATTCACTGCCTAAAAGGGGTAGTTGAGGCAGAAACGCTCAACTCATTCAAAAGGAGGCTGGATGTGCACCTCAAGTGCCGTAATCTGCAGGGCTACGGATCAAATGCTGGAAGGTGGGATTAGAATGGGTGGATCGTTTTTCGGCCGGCGCAGACACGATGGGCCAAGTGGCCTCTTTCTGTGCCTTAAACTTTCTCTGATTTCTATGATCTATATTGGTCTGCAACCTCATGTCCTCTTCACAACATACTTTCCTACCTATCTTTGTGTCATCTGCAAATGTAGCTACCATGCCATCGCTCTCCTTATCTAAGTCATTGATACAAATTGTAAAAAACTAATGCCCCAGCACAGATCCCTGTGGGACTCCACTCATCACATCCTCTTAATCAGAAAAGGACCCATTTATGCATACTCTGTTTGCTGCCAGCCAGCCAATCTTCTTTCCAAGCTAATATGTTACCCCCTACATCATGAGCTCCGACTTTGCACAATAACCATTTATGTGGCACCTTGTCAAATGCCTTCTGAAAATCCAAGTACAGTACATCAACGGGCTCCCCTTTATCCACAGCACATGTCACTCCAACAAAGAACTCCAATAAATTGACAAAACCATGCTGACTATTCCCGATTACCTTGAGTTTTTCCTGAGTGGCTATAGCCTCTTTAATGATCAATTCAAACACCTTCCCCACAACAGACGTCAAGCTAACTGGCCTATAGTAACCTGTTTTCTGCCTCTCCCCCTTCTTGACTAGAGGGGCTATATTTACTACTTTCTAGTCTGATGGAACCTTTCTAGAATGTAGCGAATTTTGAAAGATTAACACCAACACATCTAACCACCTCCTTTAACACCCTAGGACGAAGCTGATCAGGAGCCAGGGACTTGCCAGCCCTCAGCTCCATCAGTTTGCTCAGTACTGCTTTCCTGGTGACTGAAATTTCACCAACTTCCTCTCTTCCTTCCGCCTCCTAATTTACAGCTATTACTGGAATGTTTTTTGTATCCTCTATAGACCGAAGCAAAATATATATTTATTTCAACCACCATTTCTTTATTATCTACTATTAACTCCCCATTCTCACTCTGTAGAGGACCATTTTACTTACTCTTTTCCTTTTTAAATACCTGTAGAAACTCTTACTATCTGTTTTTACATTTCTAGCTAGCTTCCTCTCATACTCTAAACGTCTTTCTCCTGATTAACCTTTTAGTCATTCTCTGCTGTTCTTTATATTCTGACCAATCATCTGACCTGCCACTCATCTTTGTGCATTTATATGCTTTATCCTTAAGTTTGATGCTTTCCATAATTCCTTTGGTTAACCAAGGATGGCGGCTTAGAATTTTTATTTATAGTAGAAATATACTTATTCTAGTATTCTGAAATATCCCCTTAAATGTCTACATTCTACCTTATTTTGTTCCTGCCTTTTCTGCATTACTAGTCTAAATATTATGATATGATGATCACTCTTACCCAAGTGCTCCCCCACACATAGCTAGTCCACTTGCCCCACCTCATTTCCTAGCACCAGATCCAACAATGCCTCTTCCAGCTGGGCTGAGAACATACTGATCAAGGAAGTTCTCCTGAACATATTTTAGAAATTCTTTCCCCTCCTTACCTTTTACTCTAAAATTATCCCAATCGATATTTGGGTAATTAAAGTCTCCAATATCACCACTCTAGTCCTTGCACATCTTTGTGACTTCCCTGCAGATTTGCTCCTCTATCTCTCTTTCACTATTTGGAGGCCTACAGACCCCTTCTCAGACCTCAGGTGATTTATGAGTAAAGCTTTATTAGTTGTAGTAAGGTTTACCAGCAGTAGTAAAGCTTAATGATAGTGGGGTTTATTAATTAAGAATACATTAATTAACACATTATACAGATGGCAGGGCAGGTGACGTGTTGCGCCTGCAGAACGTGGGAGCTGGGGGATGCCAGTGTGATCCATGGCAAACACGTCTGCAGCTCGAGGAGCTTCGGCTCAGTCAATGAGCTAGAGGCCGAGCTACAGACACTGTGATGTATCAGGGAGAGGGAAAGATACCTGTACATTCACCGAGGAGAGGGACATGACGGATGTTGAGGTTAGGAACAGATGTTTGATTACTCTAGGTCAAGTCGGCATAAGGAGGGAGGAAGTGTTGGGTATTCTAAAGGGCATTAAGGTGGACAAGTCCCCAGGTCCGGATGGGATCTATCCCAGGTTACTGAGGGAAGCGAGAGAGGAAATAGCTGGGGCCTTAACAGATATCTTTGCAGCATCCTTAAACACGGGTGAGGTCCCGGAGGACTGGAGAATTGCTAATGTTGTCCCCTTGTTTAAGAAGGGTAGCAGGGATAATCCAGGTAATTATAGACCGGTGAGCCTGACGTCAGTGGTAGGGAAGCTGCTGGAGAAGATACTGAGGGATAGGATCTATTCCCATTTGGAAGAAAATGGGCTCATCAGTGATAGGCAACATGGTTTTGTGCAGGGAAGGTCATGTCTTACCAACTTAATAGAATTCTTTGAGGAAGTGACAAAGTTGATTGATGAGGGAAGGGCTGTCGATGTCATATACATGGACTTCAGTAAGGCGTTTGATAAGGTTCCCCATGGCAGGCTGATGGAGAAAGTGAAGGCGCTTGGGGTCCAAGGTGTACTAGCTAGATGGATAAAGAACTGGCTGGGCAACAGGAGACAGAGAGTAGCAGTAGAAGGGAGTTTCTCAAAATGGAGACGTGTGACCAGTGGTGTTCCACAGGGATCCGTGCTGGGACCACTGTTGTTTGTGATATACATTAATGATTTGGAGGAAAGTATAGGTGGACTGATTAGCAAGTTTGCAGACGACACTAAGATTGGTGGAGTAGCAGATAGTGAAGGGGGCTGTCAGAGAATACAGCAGAATATAGATAGATTGGAGAGTTGGGCAGAGAAATGGCAGATGGAGTTCAATCAGGGCAAATGCGAGGTGATGCATTTTGGAAGATCCAATTCAAGAGTGAACTATACAGTAAATGGAAAAGTCCTGGGGAAAATTGATGTCCAGAGAGATTTGGGTGTTCAGGTCCACTGTTCCCTGAAGGTGGCAGCGCAGGTAAATAGAGTGGTCAAGAAGGCATACGGCATGCTTTCCTTCATCGGACGGGGCATTGAGTACAAGAGTTGGCAGGTCATGTTACAGTTGTATAGGACTTTGGTTCGGCCACATTTGGAATACTGCGTACAGTTCTGGTCGCCACATTATCAAAAGGATGTGGATGCTTTGGAGAGGGTGCAGAGGAGGTTCACCAGGATGTTGCCTGGTATGGAGGGCGCTAGCTATGAAGAGAGGTTGAGTAGATTAGGATTATTTTCATTAGAAAGACGGAGGTTGAGGGGGGACCTGATCGAGGTGTACAAAATCATGAGAGGTATAGACAGGGTGGATAGCAAGAGGCTTTTTCCCCAGAGTGGGGGTTTCAATTACTAGAGGACACGAGTTCAAAGTGAAAGGGGCAAAGTTTAGGGGGGATATGCGTGGAAAGTTCTTTACGCAGAGGGTGGTGGGCACCTGGAACGCATTGCCAGCGGAGGTGGTAGATGCGGGCACGATGGAGTCTTTTAAGATGTATCTAGACAGATACATGAATGGGCAGTAAGAAAAGAGATACAGAACCTTAGAAAACAGGCGACATGTTTAGAGAGAGGATCTGGATCGGCGCAGGCTTGGAGGACCGAAGGGCCTGTTCCTGTGCTGTAATTATCTTTGTTCTTTGTTCTTTGTTCACTATGTTCCAGAAGGCAATCACACCCCTTAGGATAGGGTTTTCTGATTTGGTCAGTGGTCAGAACAAGAGAGTGTGACTGCAAGTGAGGCAGGAAAGGGGATCGAGAAGGTAGAAGTGGAGGAGCCTCAGCCTTGGCCATTGTCCAATAGGGTTGAGGTTCTTTTTACTTGTGTGGATGAGATCAAGGGTTGCAGGGTGGATGTGCAAACTGGCATGGGCACCGTGGTACAGGAAGCCATTCAAGCAGGGGGAGTAAATAGGAATGTAGTGGTAGCAGGAAATAGTATAGACAGAGGGATAGACACCGTTCTCTGCAGCCAAGAGCAAGAGTCCAGAAGGGTGTGTTGCCTGCCTGATGCTAGGGTTCAGGACATCTGTTTGGGACTGCAGAGGAACTTGCAGTGGGAGGGGGAGGATCCAATTGTCGTGGTCCACATGGGTACCAATGACACAGACAGGACTAGGAAGATGTTCTGCATAGAGAGTACGGGCAGTTTGGGGCTAAATTAAAAAGCAGAACCTCAAAAGGTAATAATCTCTGGAGGGAGGGGGGATCTCATAGAAACCTAGAAAATTCTAACAGGACTTGACAGGGTCGATGCAGGAACTATGTTCCCGATGGTGGCGGAGTCCAGAACCAGGGGTCATAGTCTAAGGATACGGGTAAACCTTTCAGGTCTGAGATGAGGAGAAATTTCTTCACCAGGAGAGTGGCGAGCCTGTGGAATTCGCTTCCACAGAAAGCAGTTGAGGCCAAAACATTGTATGTTTTCAAGAAGGAGTTAGATATAGCTCTTGGGTCTAAAGGGATCAAAGGGTATGGGGCGAAAGCGGGAACAGGTTACTGAGTTGGATGATCAGCCATGATCATAATGAATGTTGGAGCAGGCTCGAAGGGCCGAATGGCCTACTCCTGCTCCTATTTTCTATGTTTCTATTACATAAGCCACGAACAAATTGGCTAATATTTAACAATTAAATGGTCGACAACAAATATATATTCCTCTAAGACACAAAAACCCAACAGAAAAGATGAATCAACCATGGCTAACAAAAGTTAAAGATTGCATGAGGAAATGACTCATAAGGTAACCAGAACAAGTGGTAAGCCCAAGGATTGGCAGCAATTTAGAATCCAGCAAAGGATGACGAAGAAACTGATAAAGAGAAAAGAAAATATGCATACATGCTAACGAGAAACATAATTGCAGATTGTAAAGCTTTTTTAGATATGTGAAAAGGAAAAGATCAGCAAGGACAAATGTGGGTCCATTACAGGCAGAGACAGGAGAATTTATAATGATTAGGGAAATGGCGGAGAAACTAAACAATTACTTTGTGTCCGTCTTCACAGAGGAAGATACAGAAAAACTCCCAGAAATACGAGGGAACCAACGGACTTGTGAAATAAGGAACTGAAAGAAATTAGTATTAATAAAGATGTACTATTTGAAAAATTAACTGGATTGAAGGTTGATAAAATTCACTGGACCAGATGAAATACATCCCAGAGTGTTGAAGGAAGTGGCTATAGAGATAATGGACGCACTGGTGGTTATCTTTCAAAATTGTACAGTTTCTGGAAATGTTCCTGCTGACTGGAAAGTAGCAAATGTAACCCCACTATTTAAGAAAGGAGGGAGAGAGAGACCAGGGTATTACAGACCTGTGAGCTTGATGTCAGTAGTAGGGAAAATGTAAGAATCAATTATAAAAGGATGTGATAACTAGACTCTTAGAATAATATGATTGGGCAGAGTCAACATGGATTTAAAAAAGGGAAATCATGGTTGACAAACCAGTTGGGAGTTTTTTGAGGATGTTACATGTAGCATAGAGCAAGGAAAATCAGTGGATTTGGATTATCAGGAGGGTTTTGAGAAGGTCTCACACAGGAGGTGACCAGAACTGCACACAGTACTCAAGTTGTGGCCAAAACAATGAATTGTACAGTTCCAACATAACCTCCCTGCTTTTATATTCTATAACGCAGCTAATAAAGGAAAGGATTCCATATGCCTTCTTAACCATCTTATCAACCTGTCCTGCTATCTTCAGGGATCTGTGGACATTGACTCCATGGTCCCTCACCTCCTCCACACATCAGTATTTTCCCATTAATCGTGCATTCCTTTGCCTTGTTTGACCTCCACAAATGCATCACCTCACACCTCTCCAGGTTGAATTCCATTTGCCACTTTTCTGCCCATCTGACCAGACCATCAATATCTTCCTGCAGTCAACAGCTATCCTCCTCGCTATCTAGCACATGGCCAATCTTTGTGTCATCTGCAAACTTTATGATCATGCCCCCTACATTTATGTCCAAATCGTTTATACATAAAAAGCAGTGGACCCAGTACTGAGCCTTGCAGAACACCACAGGAAATAGTCCTCCAGTCACAAAACACCCATCAACAATTACCCTTTGTTTCCTGCCACTCAGCCAATTTTGTATCCACCTGGCTGCATTTCCCTGGATCCCATGAGGGACTTTGTCAAAAGCCTTGCTAAAATCCATGTATACCACATCAACTACACTACCCTCATCTATCTTCCTTGTTACGTTTTCAAAAAATTCAATCAAGTTGGTCAAACAAAATCTTCCCTTAACAAATCCATGCTATCCTTGATCAGCCTGTGCCTTTCTAAGTGACAATTTATCCTGTCCCTCAGAATAGATTCCAATAATTTGCCCACAACTGAGGTTAGACTGACTGGCCTGTAATTATTCAGTCTATCCCTCGCTCCCTTTTTAAACAGAGGTACAACATTAGCAGTTCTCCAATCCTCCGGCACCACACCTGTATCAAGCGAGGACTGGAAAATGATGGTCAGCCCTTCTGCTATTTCCTCTCTTGCTTCTTTTAACTGCCTGGGGTACATTTTTTTTTTTAAGAACAGTACAGCACAGTACAGGCCCTTCAGCCCACGATGTTGTGCCGACCCTTTAACCTACTCGAAGATCAAACGACCTACATACCCTTCATTCTACTATTGTCCATGTACCTATCCAACAGTCGCTTAAATGTCCCTAATGTATCTGCTTCTACTACCACCGCTGGCAGTGCATTCCACGCACCCACCACTCTCTGTGTAAAGAATCTATCTCTGACAACTCCCCTAAATCTTCCTCCAATCACCTTAAAATTATCCCCCCTGGTGATAGCCCTTTCCACCCTGGGAAAAAGTCTCTGGCTATCCATTCTATCTATGCCTCTCATCATCTTGTACCCCTCTATCAAGTCACCTCTCATCCTTCTTCGCTCCAATGAGAAAAGCCCTAGCTCCCTCAATCTTTCTTCATAAGACATGCCCTCCAGTCCAGGCAGCATCCTGGTGAATCTCCTCTGCACCCTCTCCAAAGCTTCCACATCCTTCCTATAATGAGGCGACCAGAACTGAACACAATATTCCAAGTGTGGTCTAACCAGGGCTTTATAGAGCTGCAGCATAACCTCGCGACTCTTAAACTCAATCCCCCTGTTAATGAAAGCCAACAACCCATACGCCTTCTTAACAACCCTATCATCTTGGGTGGCAACTTTGAGGCATCCATAGACGTGGACCCCAAGATCCCTCTGTTCCTCCACACTACCAAGAATCCTGTCTTTAAGCCGGTTTCTGCTTTCAAATTTGACCTTCCAAAATGAATCACTTCACACTTTTCCAGGTTGAACTCCATCTGCCACTTCTCAGCCCAGCTCTGCATCCTGTCAATGTCCCGTTGCAACCTACAACAGCCCTCCACACCATCCACAACTCCAGCAACCTTTGTGTCATCGGCAAAATTACTAACCCAGCCTTCCACTTCCTCAACCAAGCCATTTATAAAAATCACAAAGAGCAGAGGTCCCAGAACAGATCCCTGCGGAACACCACTGGTCACCGAGCTCCATCTCCATCTGAATACTTTCCATCTACTACCACCCTCTGTCTTCTATGGGCCAGCCAATTCTGTATCCAGACAGTCAAATTTCCCTGAATCCCATGCCTCCTTACTTCCTGAATGAGCCTACCATGGGGAACCTTATCAAACGCCTTGCTAAAATCCATATACACCACATCCACTGCTCTTCCTTCATCAATGTGTTTTGTCACATCTTCAAAGAATTCAATAAGGCTTGTGAGGCATGACCTGCCCCTCACAAAGCCATGCTGACTGTCTCTAATCAAACCATGCTTTTCCAAATAATCATAAATCCTGTCTCTCAGAATCCTCTCCAATAATTTGCCCACCACCGACGTAAGACTTACTGGTCTGAAATTCCCAGGGTTATCCCTATTCCCTTTCTTGAACAAGGGAATAACATTTGCCACCCTCCAATCATCTGGTACTACTCCAGTGGACAGTGAGGACGCAAAGATCATCGCCAAAGGCGCGGCAATCTCTTCCCTCGCTTCCCGTAATAACCTTGGGTATATCCCGTCTGGCCCCGGGGACTTATCTTTCCTCATGTCTTTCAAAATTTCCAGCACATCCTCCTTCTTAACATCAACCTGTTCGAGCATATCAGCCTGTTTCACGCTGTCCTCACAAATGTCCAGGTCCCTCTCACTAGTGAATACTGAAGCAAAGTATTCATTAAGGACCTCCCCTACCTCCTCCGACTCCAGGCACAAGTTCCCTCCACTATCCCTGATCGGCCCTACCCTCACTCTGGCCACCCTCTTGCTCCTCACATAAGTATAGAACGCCTTGGGATTTTCCTTAATCCTACCCGCCAAGACTTTTTCATGTCCCCTTCTAGCTCTCCTAAATCCATTTTTCAGTTCCTTCCTGGCTACCTTGTAACCCTCTAGAGCCCTGTCTGATCCTTGCTTCCTCAACCTTAAGTAAGCTTCCTTCTTCCTCTTGACTAGCTGTTCCACATCTCTTGTCATCCAAGGTTCCTTCACCCTACCATCCCTTCCTTGCCTCATCGGGACAAAGCTATCCAGCAGTCGCAGCAAGTGCTCCCTAAACAACCTCCACATTTCTGTCGTGCATTTCCCCGAGAACATCTGTTCCCAATTTAAGCTCCCCAGTTCCTGCCTAATAGCATTGTAATTCCCCCTCCCCCAATTAAATATTTTCCCATCCCGTCTGCTCCTATCCCTCTCCATGACTACAGTAAAGGTCAGGGAATTGTGATCACTATCACCGAAATGCTCTCCCACCGAGAGATCTGCCACCCGGCCTAGTTCGTTGCCAAGCACCAAATCCAATATAGCCTCCCCTCTAGTCGGCCTATCTACATATTGAGTCAGGAAACCTTCCTGGACACACCTGACAAAATCTGCTCCATCCAAACTATTTGCACTAAGGAGGTTCCAATCAATATTAGGGAAGTTGAAGTCACCCATGACAACAACCCTGTTACTTCTGCACCTTTCCAAAATCTGCCTCCCAATCTGTTCCTCCGTGTCTCTGTTGCTATTGGGGGGGTCTATTGAAAACTCCCAATAAAGTGACTGCTCCTTTCCTGTTTCTGACTTCCACCCATAATGACTCAGTCGACAAACCCTCCTCGACGACCTCCCTTTCTGCAGCTGTGATACTATCCCTGATTAGCAATGCCACGCCCCCACCTCTTTTACCTCCCTCCCTATTCCTTTTGAAACATCTAAACCCCTGAACATCCAACATCCATTCCTGCCCCTGTCCAAGTCTCCGTAATGGCCACAACATCGTAGCTCCAAGTACTGATCCATGCTCTAAGTTCATCACCCTTATTCCTGACACGTCTTGCGTTAAAATCGACACACTTCAACCCATCATACTGGCTGCAACTTTGCCCTGTCAACTGTCTAACCTTCCTCACAGACTCTCTGCACTCTGTATCTGCCTGTTCAACAGCTACCCCATCCACTGATCCGTAGCTCCGGTTCCCATCCCCCTGCCAAACTAGTTTTAACCCTCCCGAAGAGCTCCAGCAAACCTCCCGCCCATGATATTGGTGTCCCTCCAGTTCAGATGCAACCCGGCCTTCTTATACAGGTCCCACCTTCTCCAGAAGGTATCCCAATGATCCACATATCTGAAGCCCTCCCTCCTACACCAGCTCTGTAGCCACGTGTTCAGCTGCACTCGCTCTCTGTTTCTAGCCTCACTAGCACGTGGCACTTGTATCAATCCTGAGATTACTACTCTGCTCGTCCTGCCTTTTAGCTTCCAACCTAACTCCCTATATTCGCTTTTCAGATCCTCATCCCTTTTCCTAGCTATGTCATTGGTACCGACGTGTACCATGACATCTGGCTGCTCCCCCTCCCCCTTAAGAATCCCGTAGACTCGATCTGAGACATCCCTGACCCTGGCACCCGGGAGGCAACATACCAACCGGGAGTCTCGTTCGCGACCACAGAATCTCCTGTCTGTTCCTCTAACCATTGAATCTCCTATCACTATCGCTCTCCTATTCTCCCCCCTTCCCTTCTGAGCCACAGAGCCAGGCTCAGTGCCAGAGACCTGGCCGCTGTGGCTTTCCCCTGGTAGGTCGTCCCCCCAACAGTATCCAGAACGGTATACTTATTATTGAGGCCACAGGGGATCCCTGCACTGTGCGCCTGTTCCCTTTCCCTCCCCTGACGGTCACCCACCTACCTTTATCCTGTAACTTAGGTGTCACTACTTCCCTATAACTGCTCTCTATCACCCCCTCAGCCTCCTGAATGATCCGAAGTTCATCCAGCTCCAGCTCCAGTTCCCTAACTCGGTCTGTGAGGAGCTGGAGTTGGGTGCACTTCTCACAGGTGAAGTCAGCAGGGACACAAGTGGTGACCCTTACCTCCCACATCCTGCAAGAGGAGCATGCAACTGCCCTAGCTTCCATCCCCTTCGCTCTAAATTGACAACAGAGAATTTTAAAAAAATAAAGGAAAACATCAAGTCTGTGCCGACCAACAACCACCCATTTATACTAATCCTACATTAACCCCATATCCCCAACCACATCCCCACCATTCTCCTATCACCTATCTACACTAGGGGCAATTTACAATGGCCAATTTACCTATCAACCTGCAAGTCTTTGGCTGTGGAGGAAAACCGGAGCACCCGGCAGAAACCCATGCGGTCACAGGCAGAACTTGCAAACTCCGCACAGGCAGTACCCAGAAAGTGAACCCGGGTCGCTGGAGCTGTGAGGCTACGGTGTTAACCACTGCGCCACCTTATGATTGAAGGAAAGTCATTGATGAAACAGCTGAAGATGGTTGGGCCTTGGACACTACCCTGAGGAACTCCTGCAGTGATGCCCTGGAGCTCAGATATTGACGTCCAACAACTACAATCATCTTCCTTTGTGCTAGGTATGACTCCAACGAGTGGAGAGTTTTGCCCCCAATTCGCATTGACTCCGGTTTTGCCCATGGCTCCTTGATGCCATATTCGGTCAAATGCCGCCTTGATGTCAGGGGCAATCACTCTCGCCTCACCTCTTGAATTCAGCTCTTTTGTCCAAGTTTGAACCAAGGCTGTAATGAGGTCAGGAGCTGAGAAACCCTGGCGGAACCCAAACTGAGCATCACTGAGCAGGTTATTACTAAGCAAGTGTCGTTTGATAGCACTGTCGATGACACCTTCCATCACTTCATTGATGACTGAGAGTAGACTGATGGGGCAGTAATTGGCTGGGTTGGATTTGTCCTGCTTTTTGTGCACAGGACATAGCTGAGCAATTTTCCACATTGCCGGGTAGATGTCACTGTTGTAGCTGTACTGGAACAGCTTGGCTAGGGGCCCGGCAAGTTCTGCAGCACAGGTCTTCAGTACTATTGCCGGAATATTGTCAGGGCCCATAGCCTTTGCAATATCCAGTGCCTTCAGTCGTTTCTTGATATCACGCAGAGTTAATCGAATTGGCTGAAGTTCAGAATCTGTGACGTTGGAGACCTCAGGAGGAGGCCAAGATGATCATCAACCCGGCACTTCTGGCTGAAGATTGTTCCAAGATTAACACAATCAATGAAACTTTACTAGTTAAACTAATATAGCATAAGTCACTTGCTCAAGACACTTACATTTATTACTCCTGGACAATTGGGGCCAATGAGACGAGTCTTACTCTGGCGAAGTAGTCGATGTTTCACCCGTACCATGTCTTGTTGTGGAATTCCTTCCGTGATGCAGACCACCAGTGGGATCTCAGCGTCAATCGACTCAAGGATGGCAGCAGCAGCAAATGGGGGAGGAACGTAGATAACAGATGCATCGGCTCCTGTGCTTTCTTTGGCCTAAAAGTACAAACATCAGAGGTTCGGAAAGTTTGGGACGTTAACCCTTTTTCTTCTGATGTAATATGGTACAACAAACAAAAGGATACAGAGTTTCCGCTTGAGATGGCCAATATACTGAGCTCCCATTCTCAAACAGGCCATTAAAAGGAGCCTTGTGAGAAAATGAGGAAAAACTATTTCATCCAGGGTGGTGGGTGTCTGGAATTCACTGCCAGGAATGGTGGTGAAGGCAGATACCCTCAATTCATTTAAAAGGTACCTCGACGTGCACCTGAAGTGCTGTAACTTGCAAGGCTACGGACCAGCTGCAGGAAGGTGGGATTAGATTGGGCGGCTAGATTTTTCAACCGGCGCAGACACGACGGTCTGAATGGCCTCCTTCTGTGCCATAATTTTTCTATTGTTCTAAAATGGGAGGAAGAAACCAGCCATGGTCATATAGTACATATATAATTACACTCAAGTAGAATAAAACGCTGTTATTAAACGTGTAAGTTATTTAAAAAGGCCATGCACAATGGTGAGATGAATGAAATCCATAAAGTGCACACTGCTGAAACCTACATTACTGCCTTTGTCACTTCTAGACTCGACTATTTCAATACTTCCCTGACCGGACTCTCATCCTTCACTTCCATGAACTTCCGTGCTCATCCAAAACTTTACTGCATGTAACCTATTCCTCATCAAGTTGCACTCACCAATCACCTCTGCCCTCCTCAGTGCCTCAACGCCTCCAATTTAAAACTCTATTTTCTGTGGTTAAGCCCCTTCCTATCTCTAACTTCGTCCAGCCCTACAACCTTCCCCCCACTTCCCATCCCACCACCACTCTCCCTCCACAAAGAACTCTCCATTCCTGGCTCTGGCTTTTTGTCCATCTCCCCTGCCTGTGCCCCACTAGTGGCAGCTGTGCCTTCACCCATTTGGGTCCAACATTCTGGAATGTCCTACTTAAACCTCTCCAATCCACTTTCCTTGTTTAAGACCCTTCTTAATATGTCCTTCTTTGGCTGGATGCCTGTTAATTTTTTTCCTGACACTTCTGTTCATCAGGTGATTTTTAATTCTATGTTAAAGGCAGTATATAAATGCAAGTTGTTGTTGGCACATGCTTAAAAGATAAATCTATCTGATGGCAGTGGGTTTAACTCATCTACTGTGGTTAACCATTTTGGCAAGATGGCTGCTACTATAATCAACCTAAGGCCATCAGGCAACCACTGGTCAATGGCACAAGAGTACAATTTCTTTTTAACTTCAGCTTAAACCTGCTCTCAAAGGTAAAATGGCTTCCATCACTGGTAGTCATTTTATCTGTGGGACCAGCAATTATGTACAACAGCTACAGTTGAAATTTTAAAAAAGTTTTCTGTGCAGTGCTGTGTTATTGGTCAGTAAACATTCCGTGGTTTTTCTTGAGTTTGATGAGGCAATGCGGTAAATCACAGATGAATTCCAAAGCAGTTCAAGACTGATTTTGAACTGGTTATAAAATTCAGGACTTTAACTTCTGTGCTACTTCAATATCCTGTTGGGCAACTCTCAAAAAAAGGTCCTACAAGCTTCATCACATTTAAATTACATAAATTAATTGGAGAAATTTGATACACCTTACAAATGTCTATTGACTCTTTTACATTTGCATACATTTTTGTTACATCTATTAAAACAGGGAAAGTAAACTGACTGTGTTTACCTCTTTTACTGTGTTGAAGACAGGCAAATTCATGTGACTTTTACCCCCTTTCCCTGGTGACACTCCTCCCACTAGATTGGTGCCATACTCCAAAGCTTGCTGGCTGTGGAATGTTCCCTGGAATATACAATAAATGAGAGAAAAAAAGTTATTAAAGTTCAAATATTCTCCACATTACTGCACTTTAAAAAAAATTGGCCAATTTTGTCTACCTACTCCAGTACTTTATGCAAGTAAATTTATTCACCTGTAAGCCACAAGAGTGAGTGCCTGCACATTCAAGTGGAAGTGCATTCAAGTGGAATACTCTCCACTTGCCTGGATGGGTGCAGCTCCAACAACACTCAAGAAGCTCGACACCATCCAGGACAAAGCAGCCCGCTTGATTGGCACCCCATCTACAAACATTCACTCCCTTCACCACCGACGCACAGTAGCAGCAGTGTGTACCATCTACAAGATGCACTGCAGCAATGCACCAAGGCTCCTTAGACAGCACCTTCCAAACCCGCGACCTCTACCAACTAGAAGGACAAGGGCAACAAATACATGGGAACACCACCACCTGCAAGTTCCCCTCCAAGTCACACACCATCCTGACTTGGAACTATATCGCCGTTCCTTCACTGTCGCTGGGTCAAAATCCTGGAACTCCCTTCCTAACAGCACTGTGGGTGTACCTACCCCAAATGGACTGCAGCGGTTCAAGAAGGCAGCTCACCACCACCTTCTCAAGGGCAATTAGGGATGGGCAATAAATGCTGGCATAGCCAGTGATGCCCACATCCCATGAATGAAAAAAAAATTACTTGACTAATTGAGTGAGGAGTGATCTCACAGTCAAGTACGATCCTGTTATTCACACACATGCATTTTCCAGCAGAGGTCACTGGAGAGCAATCAGGTCTGATGTTACCCCCAACCGAACCTGCGGTAAATTATACCGCACCAACTGTCCCCTGGGCTAATATCAGCTAATTCAGGACAGGGGGGTGGGGTGGGGGGGGGGGAGGGAGGGGCGGTAGGGTGTGCTAGCAGAAGGGCCGGGTGCCATCAAAACTGGAAACCTGAATGCACTTCTTTACTTGTATATTTAAAATAGGATTTTCAGAGCTTACCAAAATAGGACAGGCTCAACAACTGTAGTGACAAAAATTAGCATTGTAAACTAAACACACAAAACGGTCTTGCAAGAGTCCTATTCAAAAAAGGTACCATGAAACCAATAAACAAAGGCAGGCAAATACTCACAGCTTTCTCTACATGGGTACACAGTGGGCAGCTACCATGCAGCCTCTCTCAGATCTACCAGTCCAATACCAGTAACATGTGCTGACAGTCGGAGTACTGAGCTCAGTATTTGTACAAGTATATTACAATAGCAATTGGGATGTAAAATTAAGTTTCAACAGAACTTAAAAATAAAAAAATCAATGGGTACATCAAAAGTATTTCCGAAGTATTGCTCAAACCACACAGTAAGAAAAAAAAACTGCTAATCAGGCTATTCTCAACATAATATACAGCACAGGGAAACATTTAAAAAGGGCTGACATTAAGGAATGAGAAACAAACAGGTAAGAAGAAACTAACATATTTATAGAGAACATTTACAACTTAACTACTTGAGAATATTTTATAAAAAGCTCTGTTACAGCACTCAAATTCAGGATTTAAAGAAAATAAGCATAAAAATATTAAAAAAATATAACTGGACGATAAATATCTTAAAGGCAATCCATGGGTGGAATTTTATGCTTTCCCCTGTGGCAGGTTTGGAGACAAGGAGAGCATTAAAATCGGGTGGGATGTTGACAGGGGTGTGGAGGGGTGGGGGAAACCAACCCATCTCTGCTGTAATTTAATCTGGGGTGGGAAGGCCTGTGAGGGCAGTGGATCTCGGCGTCTGTTTCCCCCAACGTAGATACTCCCACCGCCAGCATAAAATTCCACCCTATGAAAAGATAATAACTAAGCTGAGCAGAGACTTATCATCTAGCAGGTTTAACATAACAGAGTCTAAATGGAAATACATTTCATTTAGAATCAAATCTTTTTTACACTTTGATCTAACCTTTTCTTTCGCAGAGTTTTGCAAGCAAAGTTTTTACACCAAAATCCATTTCCTTCATTACGTTCCACCAGCTTATTCAGCAAAGGTACAAAAGACCAACATTCCATTCTTAAAATATTTGCACAGCTTATAACAAAAAGAATTAATTGTCTGCTGTGTGAAAATGGAAATGGCCACAAACTCTGGCAGGGGCTCAAGCGTGAAAAAGGGAAGGTACTTGGCCATTTTACATTTAACTACTTTACAGAAAGGGTGGTAAATGTGTGCTAGACCACTCAGGGAGGGAGTGGAGACAGATAACGTGGAAAAAAATACACACATCTTGGATCATAAAAATGACAGAATTGTTTTTAATATTCTACATATTATTGGCATTTTTAATACAGTGGAAATGTAATACACAGACCCAGGGGCTCAGAAACACCTCACCCAAGTATCGCCATACAAATGATGAGTTATTTGTCTTTTTAAACAATTATTTGCCTTTGTCGGTGGGAGAGGTCATTGCACCTCACTGGACAGCTACCGCCCGCCTCAAACCGGGCAGCCCCCGGTCAATAAGGTTCTGTCCCGCCACAGTCTGCCTGCTTCAATGGGTGCTTGGAGCTCAGGGTCATTGCCCGAAAGGTGGACTGATACACCGCACCAAACAACATGAAAAAAGGAAAGAAGGTACCAGCCCTTCGCTTTGCAAGCTGGAACGTCAGAACTATGTGTCCTGGCCTGTCGGAAGACCTTACACAAATCAACGATTCTCGGAAGACCGCCATCATTAACAACGAGCTCAGTAGACTCAATGTGGACATTGCAGCACTTCAGGAGACTCGCTTCCCCGCGAGTGGCTCTCTAGCAGAGCAAGACTACACCTTCTTCTGGCAGGGCAGGGATCCTGAAGAACCAAGACAGCATGGAGTGGGCTTCGCCATCAGAAACTCCTTGCTCAGCAAGATAGAGCCTCCCTCAAATGGCTCGGAACGCATACTGTCCATCCGACTGCTCACCACCTCTGGTCCAGTACACCTACTCAGCATCTATGCTCCAACACTCTGTTCCGCACCTGAAGCTAAAGACCAGTTCTATGAACAACTCCATAACATCATTAGCAGCATCCCCAACACCGAACACCTATTCCTGCTGGGGGACTTTAATGCCAGGGTTGGGGCCGACCATGACTCATGGCCCTCCTGCCTTGGGCGCTATGGCGTTGGAAGGATGAATGAGAACGGGCAGAGACTGCTTGAGTTGTGTACCTATCATAACCTCTGCATCACCAACTCGTTCTTTCACACTAAACCCTGTCACCAGGTTTCATGGAGGCACCCAAGATCACGTCGTTGGCACCAGCTAGACCTCATTGTCACAAGGCGAGCCGCCTTAAACAGTGTTCAAATCACACGCAGCTTCCACAGTGCGGACTGCGACACCGACCACTCCCTGGTGTGCAGCAAGGTTAGACTCAGACCAAAGAAGTTGCATCATTCCAAGCAGAAGGGCCACCCGCGCATCAACACGAGCAGAATTTCTCACCCACAGCTGTTACAAAAATTTCTAAATTCACTTGTAACAGCCCTTCAAAACACTCCCACAGGGGATGCTGAGACCAAGTGGGCCCACATCAGAGACGCCATCTATGAGTCAGCTTTGACCACCTACGGCAAAAGTGCGAAGAGAAATGCAGACTGGTTTCAATCTCATAATGAAGAGCTGGAACCTGTCATAGCCGCTAAGCGCATTGCACTTTTGAACTACAAGAAAGCCCCCAGCGATTTAACATCCGCAGCACTTAAAGCAGCCAGAAGTACTGCACAAAGAACAGCTAGGCGTTGCGTAAACGACTACTGGCAACACCTATGCAGTCATATTCAGCTGGCCTCAGACACCGGAAACATCAGAGGAATGTATGATGGCATGAAGAGAGCTCTTGGGCCAACCATCAAGAAGATCACCCCCCTCAAATCTAAATCGGGGGACATAATCACTGACCAACGCAAACAGATGGACCGCTGGGTTGAGCACTACCTAGAACTGTACTCCAGGGAGAATGCTGTCACTGAGACTGCCCTCAATGCAGCCCAGCCTCTACCAGTCATGGATGAGCTGGACATACAGCCAACCAAATCGGAACTCAGTGATGCCATTGATTCCCTAGCCAGCGTAAAGCCCCTGGGAAGGACAGCATTACCCCTGAAATAATCAAGAGTGCCAAGCCTGCTATACTCTCAGCACTACATGAACTGCTATGCCTGTGCTGGGACGAGGGAGCAGTACCCCAGGACATGCGCGATGCCAACATCATCACCCTCTATAAAAACAAAGGTGACCGCGGTGACTGCAACAACTACCGTGGAATCTCCCTGCTCAGCATAGTGGGGAAAGTCTTTGCTCGAGTCGCTCTGAACAGGCTCCAGAAGCTGGCCGAGCGCGTCTACCCTGAGGCACAGTGTGGCTTTCGTGCAGAGAGATCGACTATTGACATGCTGTTCTCCCTTCGTCAGATACAGGAGAAATGCCGTGAACAACAGATGCCCCTCTACATTGCTTTCATTGATCTCACCAAAGCCTTTGACCTCGTCAGCAGACGTGGTCTCTTCAGACTACTAGAAAAGATCGGATGTCCACCAAAGCTACTAAGTATCATCACCTCCTTCCATGACAATATGAAAGGCACAATTCAACATGGTGGCTCCTCATCAGAGCCCTTTCCTATCCTGAGTGGTGTGAAACAGGGCTGTGTTCTCGCACCCACACTTTTTGGGATTTTCTTCTCCCTGCTGCTTTCACATGCGTTCAAATCCTCTGAAGAAGGAATTTTCCTCCACACAAGATCAGGGGGCAGGTTGTTCAACCTTGCCCGTCTAAGAGCGAAGTCCAAAGTACGGAAAGTCCTCATCAGAGAACTCCTCTTTGCTGACGATGCTGCTTTAACATCTCACACTGAAGAATGCCTGCAGAGTCTCATCGACAGGTTTGCATCTGCCTGCAATGAATTTGGCCTAACCATCAGCCTCAAGAAAACGAACATCATGGGGCAGGATGTCAGAAATGCTCCATCCATCAATATTGGCGACCACGCTCTGGAAGTGGTTCAAGAGTTCACCTACCTAGGCTCAACTATCACCAGTAACCTGTCTCTAGATGCAGAAATCAACAAGCGCATGGGTAAGGCTTCCACTGCTATGTCCAGACTGGCCAAGAGAGTGTGGGAAAATGGCGCACTGACACGGAACACAAAAGTCCGAGTGTATCAGGCCTGTGTCCTCAGTACCTTGCTCTACGGCAGCGAGGCCTGGACAACGTATGCCAGCCAAGAGCGACGTCTCAATTCATTCCATCTTCGCTGCCTTCGGAGAATACTTGGCATCAGGTGGCAGGACTATATCTCCAACACAGAAGTCCTTGAAGCGGCCAACACCCCCAGCTTATACACACTACTGAGTCAGCGGCGCTTGAGATGGCTTGGCCATGTGAGCCGCATGGAAGATGGCAGGATCCCCAAAGACACATTGTACAGCGAGCTCGCCACTGGTATCAGACCCACCGGCCGTCCATGTCTCCGTTATAAAGACGTCTGCAAACGCGACATGAAATCGTGTGACATTGATCACAAGTCGTGGGAGTCAGTTGCCAGCATTCGCCAGAGCTGGCGGGCAGTCATAAAGACAGGGCTAAATTGTGGCGAGTCGAAGAGACTTAGTAGTTGGCAGGAAAAAAGACAGAGGCGCAAGGGGAGAGCCAACTGTGCAACAGCCCCAACAAACAAATTTCTCTGCAGCACCTGTGGAAGAGCCTGTCACTCCAGAATTGGCCTTTATAGCCACTCCAGGCGCTGCTTCACAAACCACTGACCACCTCCAGGCGCGTATCCATTGTCTCTCGAGATAAGGAGGCCCAAAAGATTTGCCCCAACAATCTACAATGTAAAATGGGTACATGAGTTCATACTAGATATGTACATTTCTGTCTCGAAAAATGGAGAACAAGAAAATGCAAGGTGGTGATTCAAATGACAGTTATACAAGAATCAAGCCGGATGGAGCGCTACAGGAGGAAAGGGAACCCCTGAGAATTGCTCTCTTTACAGCAGAGAGGTTTAAGGGGAGATTTAATTGCGGTGTTCAAAATAATGAAAGGTTTTGTGAAAATAACTGAAGATTTCACTGGCACAAGGAGCAGTAACCAGAGGACATAAATTTAAGATAATTGGTTAAAAAAAAAAGCAGGGAGGTGGGGGGGAAAGAAGGAAGATTTATTTTACACAGTAAATTATGGTCTGGAATGCAGTGCCTGAAAGGATGTTGGAAGCAGATTCAATAGTTACTTTGAACAGAGAATTGCATATCTACCTGAAAAGAAAAAAAATGCGGGGCTACTGGAAAAGAGCAGAGTAATGGGATGAATTGGATAGATCTTTCAAAACAGCCAGAACAGAAACAATGGACCAAATGGCCTCCTATTGTGCTGTATGATTCTAAAATAATCACACATTAAGCACTATGAAAAATATCTGGGAGCATGCTTGAGAATCTAACACACAGAATGCTCTCGGTCCCTCTGGCCAATCCCAAATACTAATGCTCAACAATTGCCCATCTCCTCTGATATCCACCCAATTGAAATATTTAAAATATACCTCATTATTTGCCTCCAAGTGGCCCATTTCACCATTCACCACCCTCTGTGTAAAGCAGTTAAATCGAACAAGTCCATGCTCTTCCTACTTGAGCCCATGTCCCCTGCAACTAGTGTTTGTGACAATGTCAAATATATTAGAAGTTCATTTAAACGACTTGCTTAAGAATCATGAAATTCTCCTGAGACCTCTGTTCTCCAAAGTAAACATTCCAATGCTGTTCATCTGTTCCGAGGTAAGGTGCCTGAAGCTAGGTATCAATTTGACTGTCTTTTTCTACACTGCTTCCAATGCCACGATAGCCCTGCTGTTGTATGGTGCCTTGAACAGATCCATTATTTCCATCAGTGACTTGTGCTCTAATTTCCTAGCTACACATCAGGATATAATTCATTAGATTTCCTTATTGCTACTAGACACTGCACTATGTATTTCTTTGCACTACTGTACCCCCAGATCCTGTAATAAAAGCAAAATACTGCGGATGCTGGAAATCTGAAACAAAAACAAGAAATGCTGGAATCACTCAGCAGGTCTGGCAGCATCTGTGGAAAGAGAAGCAGAGTTAACGTTTCGGGTCAGCGAGGGTCGCTGACCCGAAACGTTAACTCTGCTTCTCTTTCCACAGATGCTGCCAGACCTGCTGAGTGATTCCAGCATTTCTTGTTTTTGTTCCCCCAGATCCTGTGTTGCGTCCTGTTGCCTGTAGACATTGAGTTTATATCCCCAATGTTCCTTTGCTGGTCTCATTAACTTACCATTTTCCACTAATAAACCCTCCTTCCCATCCTATCCAGAACACTCATATTTCATTTCTATATTCCCTGCTCTTTGAAACCCCTCTCTATTTGGAGTCATCTGCAAATTTAGGCAGCTTTTCTCCTGTCACCAGGAAGCAAATTTTTAAAATTCCACATGGCAAGCTAGTCACACCATATTTTTCCTCTCTGTAGCAAAGCTCCTTTTGCAATCATCACTTCCATTTTAAAAGAAACACAGCGATAAATGGCCACTTTCTACTATTGTTACCTTCCTTTCCTTTTGGCCTCCTTGTCTCGACACAATGGGTAAGTGCGTAGAGGTGGTCAGTGGTTTGTGGAGCAGCGCCTGAAGTGGCTATAAAGGCCAATTCTAGAGTGACAGACTCTTCCACAGGCACTGCAGGTAAAGTTGGTTGTTGGGGCTGTTACACAATTGGCTCTCTCCTTTCACTTCTGTCTCTTTTCCTGCCAACTGCTGAATCTCTTCGACTCGCCACTCTTCAGCCCCGCCTTTATGGCTATCCACCAGCTCTAGCGATCCTGGCAACTGACTCCCACGACTTGTGGTTAATGTCACAGGGCTTTATGTCGCATTTGCAAATGTCTTTAAAATAGAGACATGGCCGGTGGGTCTGATACCAGTGACGAGTTCGCTGTACAATACGTCCTTGGGGATCCTGCCATCTTCCATGCGGCTGCATGGCCAAGCCATCTCAAGCGCCGCTGGCTCAGTAGGGCATATATGCTGGGTATGTTGGCTGCCTCGAGGACTTCTGCGTTGGAGATACGGTTCTGCCACCTGATGCCAAGGATTCTCCGGAGACAGCGAAGATGGAGTGCATTGAGACATCGCTCTTGGCTGACATACGTTGTCCAGGCCTCGCTGCTGTACAGCAAGGTACTGAGGACACAGGCTTGAAACACTCGGACTTTTGTGTTCCGTGTCAGTGCGCCATTTTCCCACACTCTCTTGGCATGTCTGGACATAACAGTGGAAGCCTTTCCCATGCGCTTGTTGATTTCTACAACGAGAGACAGGTTGCTGGTAATGGTTGAGCCCAGATAGGTGAATTCTTGAACCACTTCCAGAGTGTGGTCGCCGATATTGATGGATGGAGCATTTCTGATGTCCTGCCCCACGATGTTCGTTTTCTTGAGGCTGATGGTTAGGCCAAATTCGTTGCAGGCAGCCGCAAGTCTGTCGACGAGTCTCTGCAGACACTCTACTGTGTGGGATGTTAATGCAGTATCATCAGCAAAGAGGAGTTCCCTGATGAGGACTTTCCGTACTTTGGTCTTTGCTCTAAGACGGGCAAGGTTGAACAACCTGCCACCTGATCTTGTGTGGAGGAAAATTCCTTTCTCTGCAGACTTAAATGCATGAGAAGGAGCAGTGAGAAGATCCCATTACTGAAATTTTACTGATATTGTATTTATCCATTTTATTTGTAGAGCCCTTTTGGCTTCCAGTGTGACCGTGAGTCCGAGGCCAGTCTGGGAGTCACATTTCGAGGGCTCAGAGAGCCGGGGTGCAGCTCTGTTGGGGAAATGTCTCCAGGTGAAGGCGGATTCTCTTCATTCTGCACTCATTTGCCTTGAGTTATGACCAGGGGATAGCACGGACCCGATGTGCCAAGCGGACACGGCTATTTGTGGCTTTTGCTATGACTATTGTGGATGGTGGAGGGTATCTCAGCATAGAGTGTGTACTCTACTCGCTAGGGCCCCTGCTCAGGGATACGAGCTAACAACCACACTGCCTCATGGGCATCTCGGAAGAGACTAAGGCTAAGAGAGTTATCCCCAACAGAAAATCCAGAGCGGATTTGTCACCTTTGGCATGTTTCCAGCGGTTCCTGCAGCCAAACTGGTGCCAAACGTCATGCTCTGCACTCCTTTGGACCCCACAAGGAAGGCCAAGAGAGGGGTTTTGATGCTTAGGCTACTCATAACCTCCATACATTCCGCCCAGGCACGCGCCATGGAGAGGTCACTCTATAGTCGCCTCACAGCAACCAAAACAATACGGAAGGCAGCAGTTACGGGTTATAAGTCCAGCTCAATTGGCCTAGAGATTGGGCGCCATGGGCTGCCTTTGTCGGTGGGAGACGTTGTCGTATCTCATTGGACAGCTACCGCCTGCCTCAAACCCGGCAGCCTCTCGGTCAGAAAGGTTCTGTCCCGCCAGTCCACCTGCTTCAATGGGCGCTTGGAGCTCAGGGTCATTACCTGACAAGTGGACTGTAATACCACACCAAAGAGCATGACAAAAAAAGGAAAGGTACCAGCCGTTCGTTTTGCAAGCTGGAATGTCAGAACTGTGTCTCCTGGCCTGTCGGAAGATCTTACACAAATCGACGGCTCTCGGAAGACCGCCATCATTAACAACGAGCTCAGTCGACTCAATGCGGACATTGCGGCACTTCAGGAAACACGCCTCCCTGTGAGCAGGTCACTAAGAGAGCAAGACTACACCTTCTACTGTCAGGGTAGGGATCCAGAAGAACCAAGACAGCATGCAGTGGGCTTTGCCATCAGAAACGCTTTGCTCAGAATGATAGAGGCACCTACAAATGGCTCGGAACGCATACTGTCCATCCGACTGCTCACCGCCTCTGGTTCAGTACACCTGCTCAGCATCAATGCTCCAACACTCTGCTCCTCACAAGAAGTTAAAGACCAGTTCTATGAGGAACTCCATAATATCATTAATAGCATTCCTAATACCGAACATTTGTTCCTGCTGAGGGACTTTAACGCCAAGGTTGGGGCCGACCATGACTAATGGCCCTCCTGCCTCGGGCGCTATGGCATTGGAAGAATGAATAAGAATGGACAGAGACTGCTGGAATTGTGTACCTACCACAACCTCTGCATCAACAACTCGTTCTTGCAAACTAAACCCTGTCACCAGGTTTCATGGAGACACCCAAGATCACGTTGTTGGCACCAGCTGGACTACATCGTCACAAGTCAAGCCGCCATAAACAGTGTTCAGATCACATGCAGCTTCCACAGTTCGGACTGCAACACCGACCACTCCCTGGTGTGCAGCAAAGTTAGACTCAAATCAAAGAAGTTACATCACTATTATTACCACTGAACAACTAATTATGGCTCAATTTCCGGCAGATAGGGGCCCACAGCACAAGACTCTCTTTTATTCAGCAATCTCATTCAGAGAAGCCGTAGCATGCCTAGAGTGGGAGAAAAACGTCACACCAGTGTAAGGGAGGTTTTGGATATACAGAGTCATGCACGCCAATGGCATGGAGCAGCATTGCATCAAACCTGAGACAGGAGTGCTTGATGCTAATACTGAGTTCCCAAAATGCAAAGTGTTCCAGTCCCCAGTGCTAACATCTTGCAAGCACAAAATTGACAAAAAAAAGACAAGTTAAGGATGTCACTATATTTGTCTGGCTGGTTCCACTACAATCCAAAATGCTGCAGTTTCTCCGAGGCATTGTGTCATATTTATTTGAAAAAAAATTCTCTGCCTCTAGGGTAAAGTAGATCTTATAGCCGAAACACCCTAAGAGTTTCCAGTAGAACGTAGATGGTTGACAATTAAAGGAAAAGTGGCAAAAGGAATTCAGTCCTGAGAAGCGAGAGTTAAGCAGCAGGATACTGAAAAGTTTAGAGGAACAGAATGGAGTGCATGTCCACTGTTGGATCCCTAAAGGTAACAGGACATGTATAGATCTGGTTGCCACATTACAGGCAGGATATGATCACACTAGAAAAGGGAAAAGGAGATTTATGAGGATGTTGCCAGGAATGGAGAACTTTAGCTGTGAGGAAAGACTGGATGGGATGGAGTTGTTTTCTTTGGAACAGAGGAGGCTGAAGGGAGATTTAATTGAAGTGTATAAAATTAAGGAACACAGAGTGAATACTAAGTATCTATTTCCCTTAGCAGAGAGGTCAATAACCAGGGGACATAGATTTAAAGTGCTTGGTAGAATGATTAGAGAGGAGTTAAAGAGAAACTCTTTTCACCAGAGGGTGGAGGAGGTCTGGAACTCACTGCAGAAGGGCAGGTAGAGGCAGAAACCTTCATCGCATTTAAAAAATACTTGGATATGCACTTGACATATCGTAACCTACAAGACCGAAAGCTGAAAAGTGGAATTAGGCTGGATGGCTTTTTTTTGGTTGGCACAGACACAATGGGGGAATGGCCTACTTCTGTGTCGTGAATTTCGACAACTCTGTGAATGTGTCAGCCTTGGCTCAGTGGTAGCACCCCCAGCTCCGAATCAAAAGATCATGTGCTCGTGCCCCACTCCAAGTGCTTGAGCATGTTATATCGGTTGACAATTCAATGCAATATCTAGTCATGTTTCATCAGCTAGGATTTATCCTGTACAAATCTATTCTGAGTGTTTCAAAATTTTGCTACAAAGGGTATTGTTACGACCAGGTGAAAAAGAGGTCTAGGGGTCCCTTTCAGCCTTCGCCTGGTCTTACCATAACAGGGCTTAATTTTAAACACACCATGTTTTTAGCTCCCTCTTGGTGAATCCTTGTTCACCTCTTTCCAATTATAAGGCAAAGAAACCAGCAGAAGCAGGCTTTCTTAGGTTTAAAGAAAAAAAGTTGAAATTAAACTTCAACTCTAATTCGGTTAACACCGATGGATACACAACGTGCCCATGCTAGCATGCATACGCGATACACACATACAAACAGAGACAGAAAAGAGAAGAAAAAATAAAGTGGAAAGTTTGAGGCAATATCTGAAGAGTTGTTGTTACGGTTCTTCGAGCTCACTGTAGAGTCCTTGTTTGTAGGGAGATCTTGTTTTTTGTTGGGACCCAGTATTCTTCTTAAACTTTCTTCAATGTAGGAGACTTTTCTCTCTTGGGGTTCATGTGTCTTCAGTGGATTCAGAGGCTTGTGAGAAAGAGTTGGGAGCAGGCAGGAGAGAGATCTTCTCAGTCCAGGAGCAAACAGACTTTCTGCCCAAACTGTTTGTACAAATTCAAAAAATTCAGGTTGCCCGGCAGGTTATTCATGTGACTAGATGGTTTGACCAAGTCTGTTTGTGTATTCGGCTATCTTAGTAGCCAACCTGGAATGCGAGCTCCCCCACCTTCAACGTCTGGTGATCAAGTCCATTGTGGGTTGAATGTGTCAGGGAATGGCTGCTTTGTCCTTCCAAACACTGTCTATTAATATGCAAATGACTTTTCCAGCCATGGCTGAACTGTTTAACAAGTCCTTTCTTAACTCCAGTAACAGCTTAAAATCAATGCTCATGACAAAATTAATGTGCCGCATTCTTGACAGGTGGGAGCCTAGCCTGACAGTATTGTTATGGATGTTGGGCCAAGCAACACCGTCCTCACGGGCCAAGCTTATGAATGCTGTGTCACACTGCTCCATATCCATTCCTACTACTACTCACACAGTGAGTTCCTATCTTTAATCAATTGCCATGATCAGAAGTACCATTGTTCAGATGAGCCATTAATCTGGGGCCCCATCTGACCTTTCAGGTGGTCATAAAGGATTACATGACACTATTTGCAGAGTTCTCCTCAGTGTCCTGACCAATATTTATCCCTCAAAAAACATCACAAAACCAGATTATCTAGTCATTTATCTCAGGGCTGTTTGTGGAATCTTGTGCATAAAAAAAACATTTGCCACACTTCCCAACATAACAACCATCAGCTGTAGCTCAGCTGGGAGTACTCTCACCTCTGAATCAGTGAGTTTCATGTTCAAATCCCACACCAGAACTTGGAACACAAAAAAAATCAAGGCTGATACTCCAGTAAAGTTTTGAGGGAATGCTGCACTGTCAGACGTGCCATCCTTCAGATGAGACATTAAACTGGGACCCATCTGCCTTCTCAGGTGGGCATAAAAGATCCCATGGCACTATTTTGAAGAACAGCAGAGGAGTTACTCTGGTGCCCTGGTCAATATTTATCACTCAATCAACATCACTAAAACAGATTATCTGATCATTATCATATTGTTGTTTGAGAGAGCTTGCTATGTCCAAATTAGCTGCCATGTTTTCTGCAACAGTGACTATACTTCAAAAGTGCATTGGCTGTTTTGCGCTTTGGGAGAGTTTAACAGTATGAAAGACATTATATAAATGCAAGTTTTCCTTTTTTGAGTGATTAGTGTAAAACAACTTCAATGGCTGCAAAGTGCTTTGGGGGTGTCCTGAGGCATGAAAGGCACAATATAAATGCAAGTTCTTTTCTTTACCTGAAGTTTTCTGAATTAAAGGTAAACTTGAAATTAAAGAAATTGATTTGCACAGAGCCTAAGGTCGCTCACTATTGTTGAAAGACCAATACTCTGGGCTGAATTTTCAAAGCAGTTAAGAGCTTGCCTGCCAAGTGCCAAATTAAAGTTATAAATGAGAAATAAATTGTGACAAGTTAAAAACTGCTCTTATACAGATGGAATGTAAACAAGACGCACCTGCTTCCCAGTAAAACCCTGGCAAATAACCCTTGTTGCTTTGTCTATGTAGAGGTTTTGCCTTGAGCCGGTGTAGCAATGTCTCACTCCGCTCTGCTTCACTGCAATTAACAAAAGGTCAAAGTTAGCAACACAAGTCCGCTTTTGTACTGATTTATGACATGCTGTACTGACTCAAGGAGGTCCAAGGGCAAAGTGTCAATTCACATACAAACAATGACAGACAGGAAAAGATCCTCTGGTTCATTCAGCCTGGCCTGCACAATAAAGAAGAACAGTACAACACAGGAACAGGCCATTCGGCCCTCCAAGCCTGCGCCGATCTTGATGCCTCCCTAAACTAACGCCTTCTGCACTTCCGGGTCCGTATCCCTCTATTCCCATCCTATTCATGTATTTGTCAAGATGCCTCTTAAACTTTGCTATCGTACCTGCTTCCACCATCTCCCCCGGCAGCAGGTTCCAGGCATTCACCACCCTCTGTGTAAAGAACTTGCCTCGCACATCCCCTCTAAATTTTGCCCCTTGCACCTTAAACCTATGTCCCCTAGTAACTGACTCTTCCACCCTGGGAAAAAGCTTCTGACTATCCACTCTGTCCATGCCACTAATAACTTTGTAAACCTCTATCATGTCGCCCCTCCACCGTTGCAGTGAAATACATAGACACACCACCCCATCTGAAACCACGTGATCTCCTAGGAGAGGCGAAAAACTAGATTAAAACCCCAGGGTAATTTTGAGTAATTTTGGGAAATTCTTCTCAGACTGCAGCCCCAGCAACCCCCCACCAGTACCAAAACCACTACCATCAACAATCATCCAGAACATCATTTAAACCCTGATAATTCGATGCATGAGGTAATCTCTGCCCCAGCCAGAAACAGGTTTATCTCTTGCTTAAAGGAATTGCATCTTTATATATTTGCCCATATTAACAAGGTAAATGATGAAAGAAACTTAATAATTAACACACCAAAGATAAGCAACACTGACATCTACCCTGCAATGTGGAAAATTGCCCTGGTATGTCCTGTGCACAAAAAGCAGGACAGGTCCAACCCGGCCAACTACTGCCCCATCAGCCTATTCTCAATCATCAGTAAAGTGATGCCATCAACAGTGCCATCAAGCGGCACTTGCTTAGCAATAACCTGCTCAGTGACGCTCAGTTTGGGTTCCACCAGGGCCACTCAGCTCCTGAACTCGTTACAGCTTTGGTTCAAACATGGACAAAAGAGCTGAACTCCAGAGGTGAGGTGAGATTGACTGCCCTTGACATCAAGGCAGCATTTGACAGAGTATGGCATCAAGGAGCAACAGCAAAACTGAGGTCAATGGGAATCAGGGGGAAATCCCTCCGTTGTCTGGAGTCATACCTAGCACAAAGAAAGATGATTGTGGTTGTTGGAGGTCAATCATCTGAGCTCCAGGACATCACTGCAGGAGTTCCTCAGGGTAGTGTCCTAGGCTCAACCATCTTCAGCTGCTTCATCAATGACATTCCTTCAATCATAAGGTCAGAAGTGGGGATGTTCGCTGATGATTGCACAATGTTCAGCACCATACGTGACTCCTCAGATACTGAAGCAGTCCGTGTAGAAATGCAGCAAGACCTGGACAATATCCAGGCTTGGGCTGATGTGTGGCGCGAATGTTACTTGCCACTTAAGTGTCAGGCAATGACCATCTCCAACAAGAGAGAATCTAACCATCTCCCCTTGACATTCAACGGCATTACCATCGCTGAATCCCCCACTATCAACATCCTAGGGGTTACCACTGACAAGAAACTGAACTGGAGTAGCCATATAAATACCATGGCTACAAGAGCAGGTCAGAGGCTAGGAATCCTGAGGCGAGTAACTCACCTCCTGACTCCCCAA
Source organism: Heterodontus francisci (assembly GCF_036365525.1). Lineage (NCBI taxonomy): Eukaryota > Metazoa > Chordata > Chondrichthyes > Heterodontiformes > Heterodontidae > Heterodontus > Heterodontus francisci. The sequence continues at coordinate 28,259,034 of NC_090371.1, read as the reverse complement.
AGCCTGTCCACCATCTACAAAACACAAGTCAGAAGTGCAGCTCCAACAGGACTCAAGAAGCTCGACACCATCCAGGACAAAGCAGCTCGCTTGATTGGCACCCCATCTACAAATATTCACTCCCTCCACCACCGACGCAAAGTGGCAGCAGTTTGTACCATCTACAAGATGCACTGCAGCAATGCACCAAGGCTCCTTAGACAGCACCTTCCAAACCCGCGACCTCGGCCAACTAGAAGGACAAGGGCAGCACATACATAGGAACACCACCACCTGCAAGTTCCCCTCCAAGTCACACACCATCCTGACTTGGAACTATATCGCCGTTCCTTCACTGTCGCTGGGTCAAAATCCTGGAACTCCCTTCCTAACAGCACGGTGGGTGTACCTACCCCACATGGACTGCAGCGGTTCAAGAAGGCAGCTACCACCACCTTCTAAAGGGCAATAAGGGATGGACAATAAATGCTGGCCTGGCCAGTGACGCCTACATCCCATGAATGAATTTTTTAAAAAGCTATGAAATTTCATTGCACCGTGCAGACATTATTGAAACAAATAATCTCCCATGGACATCGGCATACACTTCCATTATGAACACAATATGAACAGCTAAACTGAAGTAATATGCAGGGTGAAAAAGTGAAACTGCTCTGGGCCACCAAAACTAGCCATGCTTCAATTCTCTACCTTCATAAATTTTGCATGAGAAATGCTGAAGGTACATAAATTAACAACCCAAGACTACTTGCATGTCAAACAGCAGAATCAGCATGCAATACACAGGGCTAAGCAATCGTACAACCAACAGATCAGATGAAGCTCTGCAGTCCTGCTACATCTAAGTCGTGAATGGTGGTGGACAATTAAACAATTGACAGGAGGAGGAGGCTCCACCAACATCCCCATCCTCAATAATACGGGAGCCCAGCATATCAGTGCAAAAGATAAGGCTGGAGCATTTGCATCTATCTTCAGTCAGAAGTGCCAAGTGGATGATCCATCTCGGCCTCCTCCCGAAGACCCCAGCATCACAGATACCAGTCTTCAGCCAACCCGATTCACTCCACGTGATATCAAGGAACGGCTGAAGGCACTAGACACTGCAAAGTCTATGGGCCCTGACAACATTCTGGCAACAACACTGAAGATTTGTGCTCCAGAACTAGCTGCGCCCCTAACCAAGCTGTTCCAGTACAGCTACAACACTGCCGAGTAGATGCCAATGTGGAAGGTTGCCCAGATATGTCCTGTGCACAAAATGCAGGACAAATCCAACTAGGGCAATTACCTCCCTATCAGTCTACTCCCAATCAACAGCAAAGTGAGGGAAGAGGTCGTTGACAGTGCTATCAAGTGGCACTTGCTCAGCAATAACCTTTTTTTTTGCGAGGAGCAGCCTTGATAGAACGGGGTGCGGAGCGGACTTTCAGCTGAGCGGTCAATTTCAGTAAGTTACAAGTTAATCCCTTTTTTGTTTCGGAGGACCGGGGACTGCTGGGTAGGGGAAAACTATTTATTTGGGCAGTTTTAAAATCTTTGTCTTTTGCGAGGAGCAGCCTTGATAGAACGGGGTGCGGAGCGGACTTTCAGCTGAGCGGTCAATTTCAGTAAGTTACAAGTTAATCCCTTTTTTGTTTCGGAGGACCGGGGACTGCTGGGTAGGGGAAAACTATTTATTTGGGCAGTTTTAAAATCTTTGTCTTTTGCGAGGAGCAGCCTTGATAGAACGGGGTGCGGAGCGGACTTTCAGCTGAGCGGTCAATTTCAGTAAGTTACAAGTTAATCCCTTTTTTGTTTCGGAGGACCGGGGACTGCTGGGTAGGGGAAAACTATTTATTTGGGCAGTTTTAAAATCTTTGTCTTTTGCGAGGAGCAGCCTTGATAGAACGGGGTGCGGAGCGGACTTTCAGCTGAGCGGTCAATTTCAGTAAGTTACAAGTTAATCCCTTTTTTGTTTCGGAGGACCGGGGACTGCTGGGTAGGGGAAAACTATTTATTTGGGCAGTGGCAGTACCCGAGACACTACACGTGTAGTGTCTCCCACCCACCCTCCTCCTCTAACCAAAAAAAAAGGACTCTAGGGTGTTGATAAGGTAAGCTTTTTATTTAAAACTTCAGTCCGTCGGATTGCTAAGCGAACAAGTTTTGACTTTTTTTTTCGTTTGGTTTTTCAGTAGATTTATTGGGAATCTAGAATAGTGGGAATGGAGGTAAAGGCAGTTGTATGTTCCTCCTGCAGAATGTGGGAGGTAGGGGTCGCCAAGAGTGTCCCTGCTGACTGCATCTGCGGGAAGTGCACCCAACTCCAGCTCCTCGCAGACCGCGTTAGGGAACTGGAGCTGGAGCTGGATGAACTTCGGATCATTCGGGAGGCGGAGGGGATTATTGACAGGAGTTATAGGGAGGTAGTCACACCTCAGGTAAAAGAAGTAGGTAGATGGGTTACCGTCAGGGGAAGGAAAGGGAACCAGCAGGCAGTGCAGGGATCCCCTGTGGCCGTTTCCCTCAACAACAGGTATACCGTTTTGGATACTGTTGGGGGGGGGGACTTACCAGGGGTAAGCAATGGGGTGCAGGTCTCTGGCACAGAGTCTGTCCCTGTTGCTCAGAAGGGAAAAGGGAAGAGGAGCAGAGCATTAGTCATTGGGGACTCCATAGTTAGGGGAACAGATAGGAGGTTCTGTGGGAACGAGAGAGACTCACGGTTGGTGTGTTGCCTCCCAGGTGCCAGGGTACGTGATGTCTCCGATCGTGTTTTTGGGATCCTTAAGGGGGAGGGGGAGCACCCCCAAGTCGTGGTCCACATAGGCACCAACGACATAGGTAGGAAGAGAGATGGGGATTTAAGGCAGAAATTCAGGGAGCTAGGGTGGAAGCTTAGAGCGAGAACAACCAGAGTTGTTATCTCTGGGTTGTTGCCTGTGCCACGTGCTAGCGAAGAGAGGAATAGGGAGAGAGAGGAGTTGAACACGTGGCTGCAGGGATGGTGTAGGAGGGAGGGTTTTGGTTTCCTGGATAATTGGGGCTCTTTCTGGGGTAGGTGGGACCTCTACAAACAGGATGGTCTTCACCTGAACCAGAGGGGTACCAATATCCTGGGGGGGAGATTTGTTAGTGCTCTTCGGGGGGGTTTAAACTAAATCAGCAGGGGAATGGGAACCTAAATTGCAGTGCCAGTGTACAGGCTGTTGAGAGTAGTGAGGTAGGGGATAAGGTTACAGGGACGCAAGAGGGCACTGGCAAGCAAGAACTTGGTTTAAAGTGTGTCTACTTCAACGCCAGGAGCATCCGGAATAAGGTGGGTGAGCTTGCAGCATGGGTTGGTACCTGGGATCCTGATGTTGTGGCCATTTCGGAGACATGGGTAGAGCAGGGGCAGGAATGGATGTTGCAGGTTCCGGGATTTAGATGTTTCAGAAAGAACAGAGAAGAGGGTAAAAGAGGGGGGGGTGTGGCATTGTTAATCAAGGAAAGTATTACAGCGGCGGAAAGGACGTTTGAGGACTCGTCTACTGAGGTAGTATGGGCCGAGGTTAGAAACAGGAGAGGAGAGGTCACCCTGTTGGGAGTTTTCTATAGACCTCCGAATAGTTCCAGAGATGTAGAGGAAAGGATAGCGAAGATGATTCTCGACAGGAGCGAGAGTAACAGGGTAGTGGTTATGGGGGACTTTAACTTTCCAAATATTGACTGGAAATACTATAGTTCGAGTACTTTAGATGGGTCTGTTTTTGTCCAGTGTGTGCAGGAGGGTTTTCTGACACAGTATGTGGACAGGCCAACCAGGGGCGATGCCACATTGGATTTGGTACTGGGTAATGAACCCGGCCAGGTGTTCGATTTAGATGTAGGTGAGCACTTTGGCGATAGTGATCACAATTCGGTTAGGCTTACCTTAGCGATGGGCAGGGACAGGTATATACCGCAGGGCAAGAATTATAGCTGGGGGAAAGGAAATTATGACGCGATTAGGCAAGATTTAGGATGTGTAGGATGGGGAAGGAAACTGCAGGGGATGGGCACAAACGAAATGTGGAGCTTATTCAAGGAGCAGCTAATGCGTGTCCTTGATAAGTATGTACCTGTCAGGCAGGGAGGAAGTTGTCGAGCAAGGGAGCCGTGGTTTACTCAAGAAGTTGAAGCGCTTGTCAAGAGGAAGAGGGCGGCTTATGTTAGGATGAGACGTGAAGGCTCAGTTAGGGCGCTTGAGAGTTACAAGCTAGCCAGGAAGGATCTAAAGGGAGGGCTAAGAAGAGCAAGGAGAGGACACGAGAAGTCATTGGCGGATAGGATCAAAGAAAACCCTAAGGCTTTCTATAGGTATATCAGGAATAAACGAATGATAAGAGTTAGAACAGGGCCAATCAAGGATAGTAGTGGGAAGTTGTGTGCGGAATCAGAGGAGATAGGGGAAGCGTTAAATGAATATTTTTCGTCAGTATTTACAGTAGAGAAAGAAAATGTTGCCGAGGAGAATACTGAGATACAGCCTACTAGGCTAGATGGGATTGAGATTCACAAGGAGGAGGTGTTAGCAATTTTGGAAAGAGTGAAAATAGATAAGTCCCCTGGGCCAGATGGGATTTATCCTAGGATTCTCTGGGAAGCCAGGGAGGAGATTGCAGAGCCGTTGTTGTTGATCTTTAAGTCGTCATTGTCGACAGGAGTAGTGCCGGAGGACTGGAGGATAGCAAATGTTGTCCCCTTGTTCAAGAAGGGGAGTAGAGACAGCCCTGGTAATTATAGACCTGTGAGCCTTACTTCGGTTGTGGGTAAAATGTTGGAAAAGGTTATAAGAGACAGGATTTATAATCATCTTGAAAAGAATAAGTTCATTTGCGATAGTCAGCACGGTTTTGTGAAAGGTAGGTCGTGCCTCACAAACCTTATTGAGTTTTTCGAGAAGGTGACCAAACAGGTGGATGAGGGTAAAGCCGTGGATGTGGTGTATATGGATTTCAGTAAGGCGTTTGATAAGGTTCCCCACGGTAGGCTATTGCAGAAAATACGCAAGTATGGGGTTGAAGGTGATTTAGAGCTTTGGATCAGAAATTGGCTAGCTGAAAGAAGACAGAGGGTGGTGGTTGATGGCAAATGTTCATCCTGGAGTTTAGTTACTAGTGGTGTACCGCAAGGTTCTGTTTTGGGGCCACTGCTGTTTGTCATTTTTATAAACGACCTGGATGAGGGTGTAGAAGGGTGGGTTAGTAAATTTGCGGATGACACGAAGGTCGGTGGAGTTGTGGATAGTGTCGAAGGGTGTTGTAGGGTACAGAGGGACATAGATAGGCTGCAGAGCTGGGCTGAGAGATGGCAAATGGAGTTTAATGCGGAGAAGTGTGAGGTGATTCACTTTGGAAGGAGTAACAGTAATGCAGAGTACTGGGCTAATGGGAAGATTCTTGGTAGTGTAGATGAGCAGAGAGATCTTGGTATCCAGGTACATAAATCCCTGAAAGTTGCTACCCAGGTTAATAGGGCTGTTAAGAAGGCATATGGTGTGTTAGCCTTTATTAGTAGGGGGATCGAGTTTCAGAGCCACGGGGTCATGATGCAGCTGTACAAAACTCTGGTGAGGCCGCACCTGGAGTATTGCGTGCAGTTCTGGTCACCGCATTATAGGAAGGATGTCGAAGCTTTGGAAAGGGTGCAGAGGAGATTTACTAGGATGTTGCCTGGTATGGAAGGAAGGTCTTACGAGGAAAGGCTGAGGGACTTGGGGTTGTTTTCGTTAGAGAGAAGGAGGAGGAGAGGTGACTTAATAGAGACATATAAGATAATCAGAGGGTTAGATAGGGTGGATAGTGAGAGTCTTTTTCCTCGGATGAGGATGGCAAACACGAGGGGACATAGCTTTAAGTTGAGGGGTGAAAGATATAGGACAGATGTCAGAGGTAGTTTCTTTACGCAGAGAGTAGTAGGGGCGTGGAACGCCCTGCCTGCAACAGTAGTAGACTCGCCAACTTTAAGGGCATTTAAGTGGTCATTGGATAGACATATGGATGTAAATGGAATAGTGTAGGTCAGATGATCGGCGCAACATCGAGGGCCGAAGGGCCTGTACTGCGCTGTAATATTCTAATTCTAATTCTAATTCTAACCAGCATACTGATGCTCAGTTTGGGTTCCGCCAAGGTCACTCAGCTCCTGACCTCAATACAGCCTTGGTCCAAACATGGACAAAAGAGTTGAACTCCAGATGTGAGGGGAGAGTGACAGCCCTTGACATCAAGGCAACTTTTGACCGAGTATGGCATCGAGGAACCCTAGCAAAACTGGAGTCAATGGGAATTAGGGGGAAAACTCTCCGCTGGTTGGAGTCATACCTAGTACAAAGGAAGATGGTTGTGGTTGTTGCAGGTCAATCATCTCAGTCCCAGCACATCACTGCAGGAGTTCTGCAGAGGAGTGTCCTAGACCCAACCATCTTCAGCTGCTTCATCAGTGACCTTCCTTTCATCATAGGTTCAGAAGTGGGGATGTTCGCTGGTGATTGCACAATGTTCAGTACCTTTCGTGACCTCTCAGATACAGAAGCAGCCCATGTCCATATGCAGCAAGACATGGACAATGTTCAGGCTTGGGCTGATAAGTGGCAAGTAACATTTGCACCACACAAGTGCCAGGCAATGATCATCTCAAACAAGAGAGAATCTAACCATCTCCCCTTGACTTTCAATGGCATTGCCATCACTGAATCCCACACCATCAACATCCTGGGGGTTACCATTAGCCAGAAACTGAACTGGACCAGCCACATAAATACTGTGGCTATAAGAGCAGGTCATAAGCTGTGAATTCTGCGGCGAGTAACCCACCTCCTGTCGCCCTAATGCAGTCCACCATCCACAAGGCTCAAGTCAGGAGTGAGTTGGAATACTCTCCACTTGCCTGGATGGGTGCAGCTCCAACTCTCAAGAAGCTTGACACCATCCAGGACAAAGCAGCCAGCTTGACTGGCACCCCATCCACCAACTTCAACATTCACTCCCTCCCTACCAATGCACTGTGGCAGTCATGTTTACCATCTACAAGATGCACTACAGCAGCTCACCAAAGCTCCTTTGACAGCACCTTCCAAACCCGCGACCTCAACCACCTACAGGACAAGGGCAGCAGATGCATGGGAACACCACCACCTGCAAGTCCCCCTCCAAGCCACACACCAGCCTGACTTGGAACTATACGTTATATTCTACAGTTCCTTTACTGTCGCTGGGTCAAAATTCTGGAACTCCCTTCCTAACAGCACTGTTGGCGTACCTACACCCCAAGGACTCCAGCAGTTCAAGAAGGCAGCTCACCACCACCTTCTCAAGGGCAATTAGGGATGGGCAATAAGTGCTGGCCTAGCCAGTGAAGCCCACATCCCTGAATGAATAATAAAAAAATCTGTTGAAGAAACTCAGGGACAAAAAGCATTCACTAACTTTTAAACAAACAACCACCATTTATATAGCACCTTCAGTGTAGCAAAACATCCCAAGGCACTTTACAGAGCACTGTCAAACAAAATTTGAGGGCTTGACAAGGTAGATGCTCATAGGCTGTTTCCTCTGGGTACAGAGTGAAGAACTAAGGGTTGGAGTCTCAGGATAAGAGGTGGGCCATTTCAGACTGAGACGAGGAGAAATGCCTTCACTCAGAGGATAGTAAATCGTTGAAATTCTCTACCCCAGGGACTGTGGATGCTCAGTTGTTGAGTATATTTAAGACAGAGATCAACATTTTTTGGGCACTGTGATGGTCAAGTGATATGGGGCTAGGGCAGGAAAGTGGAGCTGCTGTAGAAGTTCAGCCATGATCTTATTGAATGGTGTAGCAGGTTCATTGGGCCTTACGACCTACTTCTGTTCCTATTTATTCTTTTCTTAGGAGCCACACAAGATAATATTAGGACACCTGGATAAAAGCTTGGTCAAAGAGGTAAGTTTTAATATTGTCTTTAAAAAAAAGTATGGAGAGAATTCCAGAGTTTAAGGCGTGGATGGCTGAAGGCATGGCTACTAACGGTGGAGCGTTGGGCAACAGGCCAAAACTGAGAACACAGAGGGCTGTAAGACTGGAACAGGTTACAGCGATGGGGAGGGACCAGGCCACGGAGGGTTTTGAAAATAGGGATGAGAATTTTAAAATTGAAGCTACTTTTAACACCTCTTCCTACATGCTGGGAAGAATTAGTAATTTACAGCGTGGTAACCTTAACCCAGTGTTACAAATTTTCTGTCAAGAGCCACAATTCCAAGAATAGCTAAGGTTGAGAAAACGTCATTGAGATTACTGAAGTCTATCCTTCTCTGGTAATGAACTCTTAGTTTACAACCTTACTGCTTGATCATTAATGTCTACTACCCTAATCGGTACATTACTTAAAAGGTCATACATGTTCAGAATAAAGAAAATCTTTCGAACACTGGTCTTAAAATTAACTTTATTTAAATGCAAGACCTTGTCCTACTGCCTTAACATCAACATAATATTTTAGGTTCACTTTATCTACACAAATTAACACTACGCACCTTAATGGTTCTTTCCCACCAATCCCCCACCACCCACCCCCATCCTGTGCAACTAAGCTCTGCAGTCTTTTCTCATACTTCATCCCCTTGGAATCATTCTCGTTGCTCTTCTCTGCACCCTCTCTCTTTAGCAGTAACCAAAAGTGGTCATAGTTCTTCAGCTATGGTCTGACCAGTGGGTTAAAAAGCCTCAGCAGACTTGTACTCACTGTTCAATTAGCTCTGTCATGTCGTCCAGACATTGACAACAATCTGTCTGCTATTATCCACTGCCCCTTTCCTTCCTTAGATCTTGCCTGGCTAATTCCATCTCATTCACTGCATACTTATGGTTAGGTACATTTTTCCTCCCCGAATGTACAATGTATGTTGTGTTTGTAGTATTAAATTCCAGTGTCACTGGTCTGCCAGTTGCATAATTGATCTAAATACATCTGCAAATTAATAACTGCAGCCTCCATCGCCACTGCTCTTCCCGTTTTATTGCTGCAATTTTTGACAAGCCCACTACTGGTTTCAGCATGAAGGTCATTTGTGCAGAATAGAAACAGGAGCCTAAGCAGTGAAACCTGCAGTACTCAACATCTCCCCTGTCGGTGTATTACATCTCTCACTAGCATGCTCCATTTCCTATTTTTAAACCAACTTTTATCCAGTGCCAAGTTCTACCCTGGATTTCCATGGTTTTCATTTTAATTAAAAGTCTTCCATGCGGAACTTTATCCAAGGGTTTGAAAGTCTAAATAAACTATTTCATAGGAAGATCCACTATCTACTTTCTTAGTAAAACCTCAGAGCAGTCAGAGTAGAATTTATCCTTTGTAAATCTAATCTGACTGTTTCGAGTTATTGCTAGGTAGGGACTCATTATTGGTAATAGGCCATCAACATGTTGCTCAATGGCCAAACTTAGCAATACTGCGAAACACTGTCGATTATCTGAACTCACCAGCCCCCACTCAATGAGCTCCTGTCTTTAATCAGTTACCAACGATGTATTTAGTCACAGAGAGAACACAGACTTGTTTCATCCAACAGGGAAATAAGAAGAAATTTATGTACTCGGAAAGTGGAACTCACTACTACAGGAAATGGTTGAGGAAAATAGCTTAAATGCTTTCGAAAGGAAACTAGATAAGTACATGAGAGAAAAGGGAATAGAAAGGTATGCTGAAAGGCAGATGAGGCAGATGCAATAGGCCAAAACCTACAGAGTATAAACATCAGCACAGATTAGTTAGGCCAAATGGCTTCTTTTTGTGCTGTATATTCTATGTAACAGTTCTGCTGTAATAGACTGACTTCCTGCATGAAAGGTGGCCTAACCCTGCCTTGAAAAAACACTTCCTAGTCCCTTTTTGCTGGCCATCAAGAGGAAGAAAACTGATTTCCAGCTTGATCAACATCCTACAGCTTGACTGATTGTGAATGGAGGCCCAGATGTACATGCAGTGTCAAGTCTGCAAAGGGTTACATGGGAGTTGACCAACAAATAATTATCACCAAGTGATTATTGCAAATATCACTGCTTCGAACCAATGTGGTCGGATTTTGGATTCATTTTCATTAACATAATTTACCAATTACTCCCTCAGCAGCTTTATAAGTTAAAGCATTAGGAAATGTAGCATTTCAGTTAGACAGATCAGCAGGTCCCAACGCCAATACAGTCTGCCCTGGAGCTCCCCAATAGCTCAGTAAATGTACAGCCTCATGTGCAACTGATCCATGCAGATCAGAAAGGTGCCAAGGTTGATCCGCAGTCTGAGCTAACTCATCTCTACCATGGCAACAGCTGAGGTGCGATAACTGACAATTGATCCCTCCAGCAAAGTGCATTTGCAATTAGATCAAGATGTTGCTCGAAGTGTAAAGTTAACATTTACGAAGGGAGAATTCTTAAGTTAGCTTTTTCTTTCATTAGAGCAGAAAAGATTAAAGAGATTGTCAACATTATGAAGGGTTATGCATGATGTGGCTGATACAGAAATATTGCTAATGAGAGGGCACACACTTGACACAGTCAAAGAAAATCGAACAGGAACTTCTCTGCACAAGTTGCCGTTCAAGCAGAGCTACCAATTCTTTCGAAAGTGAATTAGATAGTTGCTTGAAAAAAAAATTTTGATTTTTGGGGATGAGCAGCAAAGTGGTATTAGGTGGTGGCTCATATGGACAGTAACACGCACAGTCTTGATGGTGCAATGACTTGCTGTGGTGTCATAGTTGATGATGCGATTAATCAGCACTGAACAACTCATCAACAAAAGGTAATTGGATATCTGGTGCTCATGTGACATGCCCCAGCAAGAATCAGTGCCACAAGGAGGAAAGGGGAAAATTTTGTATTGATAAAATAGAGGGGAAAAAAGGAAACAAAACACTAAGAGAGGAAACTAGGAACACAAATGTACAGGACTGGTAGAGATCACTGGGGTCCACCTAGCTGGTCCCAAAGTTAAAAAAACACCTACACTCTTGCTTGTACATTCCTCAATTACTTCTTTTTGGCCAAGATAAAATATTTTGGGTGGAATTTTATGCTCTCCCCCGCAATGGGTTTGGAGGTGGGGAGTTCATAAAATCGTCTGGGATGGTTGGGGGGGGGGGGGGGGGGGGGAGAGAGAGGGGGCGCTGCTATTTAGTCTGGGGTGGGAAGGCCTTGGAACAGCCTTTCCGCCCCGCTGACAATTGAGGTCCTTAAATGGGCAATTAACCCCCAGTTGAGGGCCACTTCCCGCCACAGCCACAGTTACCTGTGCAACGGGTAGCCCTATCGCCGCTCGGGAAGCAAGGTAGGAAAAACCATGCAGGCTGCTTCACACATTTTAAAATGGGTAGTTTAGAACCAGCACAGCTTTGGAAGTACTGAAGGAGTTCTTCAGGTTTATAGATATTGGATTCACTCATTCATGCATTGTTGACATGACAGAAGCCAGTAACTAGGGAACAAAACCAAGTAAACCCAGAGCACAGGAAGCAGACACAGTGTGAAATAACAAACTTGGAAGAGACTGTTGACAAACTCAAGGCGGCTGTCCAAAGAGAACCTGAAATTAATTATTCCTCCCCACTCACACCCCACCCGCAGAAACCAAAGTAAATCACTGAAAATGCAGGAATAAAATCAGAAAATTTTGGAAATACACAGCACCTGCTAAGAAGGGTTAACATCTTGGGTGTGTACTGAACTGAAGAACATATATTAACAAAAACTTGTATTTATATAGCGCTTTTAATACAATAAAACACCCCAAGGTGCTTCATGGAGGTATTATAAAACAAGCATATCGAGACACACAAGGAGAAATTATGGCAGATGGTCAAAAGCTTGGTCAAAGGGAAGTTTTGAAGAGTGTCTTATAGGAGGAAAGAGAGATCGAGAGGGGGAGAGGTTTAGGGAGGAAATTTTATTTTATTTTATTTAATTTAGAGATACAGCACTGAAACAGGCCCTTCAGCCCACCGAGTCTGTGCCGACCCATTTATACTAATCCTACACTAATCCCATATTCCTACCACATCCCCACCTTCCCTATATTCCCCTACCACCTACCTACACTAGGGGCAATTTATAATGGCCAATTTACCTATCAACCTGCAAGTCTTTGGCTGTGGGAGGAAACCGGAGCACGCGGCGAAAACCCATGCAGTCACAGGGAGAACTTGCAAACTCCGCACAGGCAGTACCCAGAATTGAACCTGGGTCACTGGAGCTGTGAGGCTGCGGTGCTAACCACTGCGCCACTGTGCTGCCCCTGGCAGCTGAAAGCACACCCACCAGCAGTGGAACATTTAAAAGTGGGAATGCTCAAGAGGCCAGAATTAGAGGAGGGCAGCGATCTTGGAGGTCTGTAGGACTGGAAGAGGTTGCAGAGATAGAGACAGACAAGGCCATGGAGGGATTTGAAAACAAGGATAAGAATTTTAAAATCGAGGCTTTGTTTAACCGGGAGATGGTGAAGGTCAGTGAGCACAGAGGTGACTGGTAAAGGGGACTTGGTGTGACTTAAGACACTGACAAGAGAGTTTTGGATAACCTCAAGTTTACAAAGGGTAGAATATGGAAGACCAGCCAGGAGTGCATTCGAATAGTCAAGCTTGGAGGTTAACAAATGCATGGATGAGGGTTTCAACATAACAGCTAAGGCGGGGCAGAGACGGGCAATGTTATGGAGGTGGAATAGATTGGCTTAGTGGTGGCACAGATTTGTATGTGGATACTGAACTGAAATGTCTATTTTTCTCAACCTTATCAAAATGCTTGCTTGTCTTTATACTCTCAGGTCCACTGAAGAATGTACACATTACCCCAATATATTAGCTCAGCTTATCTCTCGCTAGAGGTGATGATCCTCTCAGAATCGTTGCAGCGCAGAAGGCGGCCATTCGGCCCTTCGTGTACGCACTGGCTCTTTGAAAGAGCAACTCCCTCAGTTCCATTCCCCTGCCTTCTCCCCATAACCCTGCACATTCTTCCTTTTCATAAACTGTCCAATTCCCTTCTGAATGCTTCAATTGAACCTGCCTTCACCACGTTCACAGGCAGCGCATTCTAGACCTTAACCACTCACCGTATAAAAACATTTTTCCTCCTGTCACTTTTGCTTCTCTTACTAAATACTTAAATCTGTGCCCTTGCGTTCTCGATCCTTTCACGAGTGGGAACAGTTTCTCTACATCTACTCTGCCCAGACCCCTCATGATTTTGAATACCTCTATCAAATCACCCCTTCTCTTCTCCAAGGGAAACAGACCCAACTTCTCCAATCTATCCCCATAACTGAAATTCCTCATCCCTGGAACCATTCTCGTGAATCTTTTCTGTACTCTCTCCAATGCCCTCACGTCCTTCCTCAAGTGCGGCGCCCAGCATTGGAAGCAATACTTCAGCTGTTTATGTATTTCCAGCATTCTCAGTTTAATGTCCAGTATGTTCAGTTTTTTCTTGTCGAAAATGCAGAAAGTTGGGGCAAAACTACCAAAGAAGAAGTCAAAGAAAATGGAGATGCATGCTGTGTTACCACCAGAATTTGATTATCAGGATAATTAATAATAGTTAGGTGCAATTTACATGCTATGGTCAATTCACAACTTCACATTTTGCCCTTTCAAACCTGGAACACCTTTTAAGCTACAGACTGCTGTGGGGATTATTCTGATGGTAGTGGGGGGAAAAAATGTGAAAGGATGTATTAAAAAAGGTGCTTCGAGCTTTATTCGGACTCCTGGTCCTGAGTGTGTAGCCACATTTACACATTTAAGCAGATTCCAAAATGAAAATATGCTGTTCGGTATAAGCATAGGTACCTTCTGCTACAGCAGCAAGCTTCTGAAGACTACATGCAGAATAGAAAGAACTGTCCAGAAATTTGACATTGAGCTTGTTCCATACACCAGTATATTTGGAGCGTTTGTGCAATGACAGTAACAGGTTGTGTCAGCTGTGACTCAGCTCATCACACTCTTGCTTCAAGTCCCATTCTAGAGACGTGAGCACAAAAGCCGAGAATGTGGACACTCAATGCAATATTGAGGGAGTGCTGCACTATCAGAGGTGCCGTCTTTCAGATGAGACGTTGAAATGAGGCCCTGTCTTCCCTCTCAAGTGAATGCAAAAGATCCCATGGCACTATTTTGAAGACCAGCAGGAGAGTTCTCTCCAATCTCCTGACCAACATTTATCTCTTAACCAACATCACCACAAAAAAATTGTCTGGTCATCATCACATTGCTGTTTGTGGGCATCTTTGCTGTGCACAAATTGGCAGCCACATTTCCTACATTACAACAGTGACTAAACTTCATTGGCTATGAAGTGCTTTGGGACAACGTGAGGTCACAAAAGGCTCTATATAAATGCACTCTTTCTTTTCATAAAATCAGTTCTGATGGAAGGTCATTGATCTGAAACGTTAACTGTCTCTCTCTCCACAGATGCTGCCAGACCTACTGGGCATTTCTAGCATTCTCCCATTTTTATTTCAAATATTTCACTTTTGTCCTTCTTTTCATTAATGTTCATAGCACAGATGGAAGCAGTATCATGGTTTTGCCCTCTACCCATGTGCTTGCATCACCACCTGCTTCAAATACTTATCCAATTTTCCCTGAAAAGATGCAATTGTCTCCGTCATGCCTCATGGCAAAGCATTCTAAGCTCCAATAAGTCTAAAGTCTAATAAGACAAAAAGAAACTTCCTAACCTTTCTCCACACAAACAATTTTAAGTTGATGGACACTTAACTGTATTAGCATCAGTTGCAAGGACACACTCAGCCGTTTTGAGAATCTCCATAGAATTAAAACCACAGACTGTATACACTGTAGGTTTACTAGGTTGTTAGCAGGAATGAGAAACTGGAGTTTTTTTTTCATGGGATGTGGGTGTCGCTGGCAAGGCCAGCATTTGTTGCTCAGCCCTAATTGCCCTTGACAACTGAGTGGCTTCCTAGGTCATTTCATTTATGAGGAGAGACTTGAGATAATGGAATTATTTCCACTGAAGTAGACATTAAGTCTTTGCTTAGCTAACATTTTTAAAATTAATTTTAAAATTGAGGAGTTTTGATACAGTGAATAGACTAACTGATTTAGAGTAACGTAGTTTAACCTTCTCTCTCCAGGATATAAACTATGAGCTGATAAGCCAAAAGGAGGCATCAACAGGGAGGGAGGGAGAGAGCAGAAACCGCCATCTGGGATCAAATTCACAGAGACCAAAGCTCAAATCTTTCAAGTTGGCAGGATCAGTGGAAAGGCTGTTCAAGCAGCATATGGTATCCTTGGCTTTTTAAACAGAGGCAGAGAGCACAAAAGCAAGAAAGTTATGTTAAACCTTTATAAAATACTGGCTAGGCCCCAGCTGAATTAATCTATTCAATTCTGGGAACAATGTATTAGAAAGGATGTCAAGGTCTTACAGGGAGTACAGAAAAGATTTATTAGGCTGATACAAGGGATGATGGACATCAGTTACGTTTCTTTTTAATTCGAAGGTCCCAAGAAGCCCTTGCAAAACTGGAGTCAGTGGGAATCAGGGGGAAAACTCTCCGCTGGTTGGAGTCATACCTAGCGCAAAAGGAAGATGATTGTGGTTGTTGGAGGTCAATCCTCTCAGCTCTAGGACATCGCTGCAGGAGTTCCTCAGGATAGTGTCCTAGGCCCAACCATCTTCAGCTACTTCATCAATGACCTTCCATCATAAGGTCAGAAGTGGGGATGTTCGCTGATGATTGCACAATGTTCAGCACCATTCACGACTCCTCAGATACTGAAGCAGTCCGTGTAGAAATGCAGCAAGACCTGGACAATTTCCAGGCTTGGGCTGATAAGTGGCAAGTAGCATTCGCACCACACAAATGCCAGGCAATGACCATCTCCAACAAGAGAGAATCTAACCATCTCCCCTTGACATTCAATGGCATTACAATCTACGAATCCCCCACTATCAACATCCTGGGGGATTACCATTGACAAGAAACTGAACTGGAGTAGCCATATAAATACCAGGGTGACAAGAGCAGGTCAGAGGCTAGGAATCCTGTGGCGAGTAACTCACCTCCTGACTCCCCAAAGCCTGTCCACCATCTACAAGGCACAATTCAGGAGTGTGATGGAATACTCTCCACTTGCCTGGATGGGTGCAGCTCCAACAACACACAAGCTCAACACCATCTAGGACAAAGCAGCATGCTTGACTGGCACTCCATCCACAAACATCCACTCCCTGCACCACCGACGCACAGTGGCAGCAATGTGTACCATCTAGAAGATGCACTGCAGCAACGCACCAAGGCTCTTTAGACAGCACCTTCCAAACCTGCAACCTCTACCATCTAGAAGGACAAGGGCAGCAAATGCAAGGGAACACCACCACCTGCAAGTTCCCCTCCAAGCCACACACCATCCTGACCTGGAACTAGATCGCCGTTCCTTCACTGTCGCTGGGTCAAAATCCTGGAACTCCCTTCCTAACAGCACTGTGGGTGTACCTACCCCACATGGATTGCAGCGGTTCAAGAAGGTTGCTCACCACCACCTTCTCAAGGACAATCAGGGTTGTGCAATAAATGCTGGCCTAGCCAGCGACGCCCACACCCCATGAATGAATTTTTTAAAAATCATGAATGGTTTTGAAAGAGTAAATAAGGATAATCTATTTCCAATGGCAAAAGGATCATTAACCAGAGGATACAGATTTCTGGTGATTGGCAAATGAGGCAGCAAGTTATTAGTATCTGGAAATGCACTGCCTGAGAGGGTGGTGAAAGAAGATTCAACAGCAACATTGAAAAAGAGAATTGGATGAATACTTGAAAGGAGAAAAATCTACAGAACCATGGGGAAAGAAGAGTGGGACTAACTGGATAGCTCCACCAAAAGCCAGCACTTTCACAATGGACCAAATGATCTCTTCCTGTACTCTAAGATTCTAGGATTCTCTCCCTTCTTAAAAATAGGTCCAATATTAAAGTGTATTGACAAAGAGATTTTTGCTTTATCGATAAATCTAATAGCACTGGGTGAATTAACAGAACTTTCATGATTATCCAAGAAATCTCAAATGTACAGGTCATCACTGCAATATCTGCAAACATGAAATACCAAATTTAAAAAATCCTGCAGTAATAAAACACTCGTGACTGTCGCTTGAACCTAAATTTCATTTAATTTCTGTTTACTGAGCGAGGTAAGGGATCAAAATAGGTTATGGAAGTAATATTGGTTTTCATATTGGAGGTCCAAGTACAAAATTACAATTCCTCTTCAATATCTGGTTTGCAGCAGCAATTCATTTTGTACCACTTCACCTGCACAAAAATATTATCTAATGTCAAAAGGCTGTTAATGATTTTTTCCAATGCAGTTAGCAGCTGGTGTTGGGCAAGCAGAACTATTCCATCCAACAAAAGAAAAACAATTTTCAGATACTGTACACAAGAAATATAAAATGAGTTGATGCTGTGGACTACAACAGGTATCAGAGGATAGTGTCATATAGCAAGGTCAAACTATTACAGGGAGCCTGGATAGTTTTCAAACACTGAATTCACAAGGGTATTGAAGAGGGAGTCAAAGTATTAATAACCACACAAGCAGAATTTTAGAAATATATTCATCACCAAGGAAATGAATTGGAAAAACTGATGAGCTAGAGAGAGTGCAAGGAGGAGTGCGGGGGAGAGCGAGAGAACACCAAACATACACGAATTAGTAAAACAGTTTTCCTACTGAATAGCAGAGCCATACCGACCAGGAAGGTCCCAGGTTCAATTATCAATCTGTACTAAGTTTGCTGCTCTCATCTGTCGCAGTGGGACTGCTACAATTCACCTCAGTCTTGTCGATGAGGGAAGAAAATATCATTGAGGGTTCCAACTTTGGAATGCTATCCCATGGACTCCACTGAAGGTTTGCAAGTCAATCTCAGGACAATATGGGGCCTTACTGCAATATTCGCCATAGTCCAATAGACTGCTTCTACATACTGTCAAGGTGGTCACTGCTTGAGAAGTACCCCGGACAGGAGAGAAGGGGTCAAATCGGTGAAGGAGTTAAGAAAACAAATGGTACAAATATGGACAAAAAATCCTTTTCCTTTTTGTCAGAAGTTTATACGTACTACGAAGTCGCTGTGGATTGTTTAAAATGATTCATGCGCACCTCACTGAATGTATTCAAGGCTAAGTTAGATAGATTTTTGTTCAACAAGGGAATCAAGGGTTATGGGGGTCAAACAGGAAAGTGGACATGAGGCCACAATCAGATCAGCCATGGTCTAGTTGAATGGTGGCTCAAGAGGCAGAATGGCCTACTCCTGCTCTTATTTCTTGTGTTCAAGGTTATTAAAAGGGCACCTTCATATATTGCCTGACAGTTCAGCTGATGGCTTAGTGGATTTTAGCACTGCTTGGGTCTGCTTTGGGCCACACATCAGCGTTCCGAGTTCAATTCACAATCTGTGCTAAGTTAGCTGAACCTAGCTGGAGTTGCAGCAGGGCTGAGCTACAGAGGTTATAAACAGATAGAAACAGATGCCGGGGGCGGGCACAGTGGCGCAGTGATTAGCACCACAGCCTCACAGCTCCAGCGACCCGGGTTCAGTTCCGGGTTCTCCCTGTGACCGCGTGGGTTTCCGCCGAGCGCTCCAGTTACTTCCCACAGCCAAAGACTTGCAGGTTGATAGGTAAATTTGCCATTATAAATTGCCCCTAGTGAAGGTACGAGAATGGTGGGGATGTGGTAGGGAATATGGGATTAATGTAGGGTTAGTATAAACTGGTGGTTGTTGGTCAGCACAGACTCGGTGGGCCGAAGGGCCTGTTTCAGTGATGTATCTCTCGATGACTCTCTAGATGGCAGTTAGGTTAGAAAACAGCAGTGCCTGATGACTATCCACTGGATGCATGTAAGTGTGGACAGGAAGCAAGCTCATGATCAGTCTCAACTGTTACACCGTTAAATGGTCAAATAAGCTACCAATGCCCATAGTGAAGGCTCAAAAAGTGAAGTGAATAAGCTGACAGAAGCCACTTGGTGCCTGTGGAACAGCCAAGCACAAGTCAGCATCTTTCGAACAGCACAGAAAATTGAGAGGATAGCGGAAGAAGAAATGATTCTTTTAATTATTCTTTCCTGGGATATGGACATCACTGGCAAGGCCAGCATTTTCTGTCCATTCCTAATTTCCCTAGAGAAGGTAGCCTTCTTGAATTGCAGTAGTCTGTGTGGTACAAGTACATCCACAGTGCTGTTAAGTAGGGTGATGTAGCAGGTTCTGACCATCAAGCTACTGGGATCAACATGAGAGAGCTGAAGTATGTGACAAAGAAAAGATTTGGAAAGAGCTTTTTTTTTTACAGGTCCATCTTATTAACCATTGGCTTATCAAAAAGGCACTACTGTAATTAAATTAAAACACAAGAAATGCTGGAAATACTCAGC
Organism: Heterodontus francisci; assembly: GCF_036365525.1. NCBI lineage: Eukaryota > Metazoa > Chordata > Chondrichthyes > Heterodontiformes > Heterodontidae > Heterodontus > Heterodontus francisci. Next base: position 28,239,565 of record NC_090371.1, on the reverse strand, counting down.
AGGTCTGGCAGCATCTGTGGAGAGAGAAGCAGAGTTAACATTTCAGGTCAGTAACCCTTCTTCAGAACGAGCAAATATTAGAAATGTAAAAGGTTATAAGCAAGTAAAGCAGGGGTGGGGCAAGAGATAACAAAGGAGGTGTAAATAGGACAAGGTCACAGAATAGCTGACCAGAAGGTCATGGAGCAAAGGCAAACAATATGTTAATGGTGTAATTAAATTGTCTGGCAAGCGCTTCTCATTTGCCAGCCACTCAATGATTGGCAATGTATAGTTTTAGTGCTTTTCTCCCACTAGCAAGGAGTTGGAATACATCATTGTTCCTATGGAAACAGTGGAACCAAACAGCAACACTACAAAACCATTTCTCAAAAGAGTTTTGCAATATAAAAACATCACTAACTCCAGTTACTGAACTTTACCGATGCGCAGCTGTAGGGTGCAATGGAAGGATGGGCTGAACGGCTTCCTCATCTGTACTTACCTTGTATCGACAACAACTTGCACTAATATGATGCCCTTAACATAACCCTCCTTGGAAGCACCTTGGGGCTTTATTGTGACACCGAATCACATAAGGAGATATTTGGGCAGGTGAGCAAGAAAGGTGTAGGTGTTAAGAAACAACTTAAAGGAGGGAGAGGCAGAGAGGTTTATGGAGGGAATTCCAGACCTTAAGGCCTAAACAGCTGAAGGCGTAACCGCCAATGGTGGGGTGAAGGAAATCAGGGATTGGAGAAACGCAGAGTTCTCGGAGAGTTGGTGGGTTGGAGGAGGTTGCAGATATAAGGGTGATGCTATGGAAGGATTGTCACACAAGGATGAGAATTTTAAATTTGAAATGATGTAAGTCAGTGAGTACAGGTATGATAGACGAAGGAGACTTGTGCAAGGCAGGATAGGGGCAGCAGAGTTGTTGGATGAGCTCAAGTTTACATAGGGTGGAAGATGAAAGGCCAGCCAGGAGAGCATTGGGATAATCAAGCCTGGAGGTAACAAAATCTTGGATGAGGATTTCAGCAGCAGATGGCATGAAGCAGGGGTGGGGATGAGTGATGTAACAGAAATTGAAATAGGCAGTCTTGGTAATGGAGACGATATAGCATCAGAAGCTCAACGCCGGGTAAAATAGGACTAGCAAGTTGTGGATGGTCTAGTTCAGCCTCAGACAGTGGCCTGCCAGGGAGTGGAATGAAATTGGCAGCAAGGAAACAAAGTTTGTGACAGGAATCAAAGGCCAATGCTCCCTCTAAGCTGCGCCACACAGCAATCCACAACATAATGTGCAGTGAAATAAATAGGCCACGCACAACCAACGTTCACTTAAGCATGTGCACAAGCACGGTTGGGCAGCACTCTTAAAGAGATTGCGTAATGCATCAAACAGACTACACAATCAAGAAAAATTAAAGGAGGAAATTGCTGCTCATCCAATAGGGACAAACAGCATGGCAAATCTACAGCATGCCAAAAAAAGCTTTAGAAAACCCTCCTGTCATAACTTTCATTTAAATGCGCCTTAAAAGGTAGAAAAAAATTCCAAGTTGCTTCAGAGACAAAACAAATTAATGAAAGAATCAGAAATGGCTATTCTGTACTGTGAGCCTTCTCAGCTAAAGGTTCCTACTGCAGGACATAACTAGAGTCATCAGAGTCATGACTATGGCATAGGAGGCGGCCATTCTGCCGACTAAGTCCATGCCAGCTCTCTGTTGAATAATCCAGTCAGTCCCATTCACCCACTCTATCCCTGCTTATTTCCCTCGTGCCCATCCAATTTCCTTTTCAAATCATGCATCATCACCACTTTCACCACCCTTGAAGGCAGCGAGTTCCAGGTCATGACCACTCGCTGCGTAAAAAAGTTCTTCCTCACATCCCTCTGTAACTCTTGCCGAAAACCTTAAATCTGTGTCCCTAGTCCTTTACCAGCAGCTCATAGGAAAACATTTGGGAAGGAGATCTGTTGTCCTTACCTGGTCTGGCCTACATGTGACTCCAGATCCACAGCAATATGGCTGACTCTTAAATGCCCTCTGAAATGGCCTAGCAGCCTAGCAAGCCACTCAGTGGGCAATTAGGGATGGGCAACAAATGCTGGCCTTGCCAGTGATGCCCACATCGCATGAAAGAATTAAAAAAATCAAATATCCCCTCAATCTCCTTTGCTCCAAGGACAACAACCCCGGCTTCTCCAAACTAACCTTGAGGCTAAATTCCCCCAACCCTGCTACCATTCTGGTACATCTCCTCTGCATCCTCTCAAGGGACCTCACATCCTTCCTAAAGTGTGGCGGCCAGTGCTGGATGCAATACTCGATTTGTGGCCTAACCAGAGCTTTGTAAAAGTTCAGCATAAATTTCCTGCTTTTGTACTTGGAACATAGGAACAGGAGTAGGCCATTCAGCCCCTCTAGCATGTCCCGCCATTCAATGAGATCATGGCTGATCCGCAGCCTAACTCCATATACCTGCCTTTGGCCCATATCCCTTTATATCTTTGCTTAACAAAAAACTATCTAACTCAGATTTAAAATGAACAACTGTTCTAGCTTCAACTGCTGTTTGTGGGAGAGAGTTCCAAACCTCTACCACCCTTTGAGTGAAGAAGTGCTTTCTAACATCTCTCCTGAATGGTCTGGTCCTAATTTTTAGGCTATGCCCCCTAGTTTTAGAATCTCCAACCAGTGGAAATAGTTTATCTTTATCTAGCCTGTCTGTTGTAGGGTATTCCCAAGCGCAGAGGCACCTGCAGTAAATATCATAAAAGCAAAATACTGCGGATGCTGGAAATCTGAAACAAAAACAAGAAATGCCGGATTCACTCAGCAGGTCTGGCAGCATCTGTGGAAAGAGAAGCAGAGTTAACGTTTCGGGTTAGTGACCCTTCTTCGGAACTTCTTCTTCCGAAGAAGGGTCACTGACCCGAAACGTTAACTCTGCTTCTCTTTCCACAAATGCTGCCAGACCTGCTGAGTGAATCCGGCATTTCTTGTTTTTGTTGCAGTAAATATCATACTGTTTAAATATTATTTGAGTAACCAGTAACATATAATATTCGTGAACAGTGAGGAGGTTGCAAAGCACCATGGGGCTCAGTGAACTTGACCACATTCCACAGGAGCTGAGTAATCCAATCTCAAACAAAAGGCTAATTAAAATGAAAAGCAGACACCCTTGTGGAATGCTGACAAAGGTGCTCGCCTGTAACGAGGTGAAAACATCATGAGTAATCCCCTATCTGTGTATGGGCCGGTCATGCAGCCCCTCTATGCCTAGTAACCGCTTCTATTGGCTCTAATAATCAATGTATATAATCGATAATCATGGTGAAAGGACCATGTCCGGCCGGGATGGGCTGAGTAACTCTTTGAAAATGTATAAGTATGGATGATTTTCCTTTGTTCAGTGGAGAGGCATCTGGACAGCCCAGTGACCTGCTCCCCGCTGGCGTAACTAAATAAACTGTTTGACATTGGAGCAGACCTGAGTGTCGAGTGATTCTTCTAGATTCATTCCCGCTAACACTGTCTTTTCCTGTTAATATCTTGAAGACTTCAATCAGATCTTCCCTTAACCTTCTAAATTCTAGCGAAAACAGGCCTAATTTGTGTAATCTCTCCACGTAACTTAACCCTTGTAGTCCAGGTATCATTCTTGTAAACACAGTGGCGCAGTGGTTAGCACCGCAGCCTCACAGCTCCAGGGACCCGGGTTCGATTCTGGGTACTGCCTGTGCGGAGTTTGCAAGTTCTCACTGTGTCTGCGTGGGTTTTCGCCGGGTGCTCCGGTTTCCTCCCACATCCAAAGACTTGCAGGTGATAGGTAAATTGGCCGTTGTAAATTGCCCCTAGTGTAGGGAGGTGATAGGGAATATGGGATTACTGTAGGGTTAGTATAAATGGGTGGTTGTTGGTCGGCACAGACTCGGTGGGCCGAAGGGCCTGTTTCAGTGCTGTATCTCTAAATAAAATAAATACGTTGCACTCCCTCCAAGGCCACTATATCCTTCCTAAGGTGTGGTGCCCAGAACTGCTCACAGTACTCGAAGTGGGGTCTAACATACTCCTCTTTGTGAAGCCCAAGATCCCATATGCTTTGCTAATTACTCTCTCAATATGTCCTGCCACCTTCAAAGATCAATGTACATGAACCCTCCAGGTCCCTCTGTCCATGCACACTCTTTAGAACTGTGCCATTATGTCTTAATGGCCGATTATCATCACTTCATACTTCCCTGTATTAAATTCCATCTACCACTTGTCTGCCAATTCTGCTCGGCTAGCTAGGTCCTGTTGCAGCCAATTGGTATCATCCTCACTGTTTGCCACTCCTCCAAGTTTGGTATAAACGGCAAGTTTTGAAAGTTTACTCTATACCCCAATATCCAAATCTATATATATCAAAAAAGTGGTCCCAGCACTGGCCCTTGGGTACACCACTGTTTCCCATCCTCCAGTCTAAAAAACAACCACTTATCACGACTCAAGTTGTATTTCCTGAAGCCAATTTTTTATCCAAGCTGACAATGACCCTCCTATTTCATGAGCTTCAATTTATTAACCAGCCTTTTGTGATATTTCGTCAAACGCTTTCTTAAAATCCATATAGACAACATGCATTGCATTCCCTTCATCAGCGTTCTCTGTTACTTCATCAAAAATTTCAGTCAGTCAAGCACGATCGTCCTTTTACAAATTAGCGCTGGCTCTCCTTAATTAACTCTAACCTCTCCAAGCGCCTGTTGATTTTTTTCTTTCTCTATGGCTGTGAGGCGTTGATAACCTACTGGCATCACAAAGTAACTAGATGCATTGCAACTTCGCTTCTTAAGATCTATCTGCAACATTAAGTGGCAGGACAAAATCTCCAACTCCGAAGCTCTTGAAAGGTGCTGCATACCTGTTATCGAGAGCATGGTCACCAGAGCTCAGCTTCGCTTGGTCAGCCACGTGTTTCACATGGAGGTTTCCTGCATACCAAAATTAACATTCTACAGCCAGCTGAGCATGGGACCCACACCACAGGACGTATCATACCTAGATACTTCAACGCCAGGAGCATCCGGAATAAGGTGGGTGAGCTTGCAGCATGGGTTGGTACCTGGGATCCTGATGTTGTGGCCATTTCAGAGACATGGGTAGAGCAGGGGCAGGAATGGATGTTGCAGGTTCCGGGATTTAGATGTTTCAGTAAGAACAGAGAAGAGGGTAAAAGAGGGGGGGGTGTGGCATTGCTAATCAAGGAAAGTAATACAGCGGCAGAAAGGACGTTTGAGGACTCGTCTACTGAGGTAGTATGGGCCGAGGTTAGAAACAGGAGAGGAGAGGTCACCCTGTTGGGAGTTTTCTATAGACCTCCGAATAGTTCCAGAGATGTAGAGGAAAGGATAGCGAAGATGATTCTCGACAGGAGCGAGAGTAACAGGGTAGTGGTTATGGGGGACTTTAACTTTCCAAATATTGACTGGAAATACCATAGTTCGAGTACTTTAGATGGGTCTGTTTTTGTCCAGTGTGCAGGAGGGTTTTCTGACACAGTATGTGGACAGGCCAACCAGGGGCGATGCCACATTGGATTTGGTACTGGGTAATGAACCCGGCCAGGTGTTCGATTTGGATGTAGGTGAGCACTTTGGCGATAGTGATCACAATTCGGTTAGGTTTACCTTAGCGATGGGCAGGGACAGGTATATACCGCAGGGCAAGAATTATAGCTGGGGGAAAGGAAATTATGACGCGATTAGGCAAGATTTAGGATGTGTAGGATGGGGAAGGAAACTGCAGGGGATGGGCACAAACGAAATGTGGAGCTTATTCAAGGAGCAGCTAATGCGTGTCCTTGATAAGTCTGTACCTGTCAGGCAGGGAGGAAGTTGTCGAGCGAGGGAGCCGTGGTTTACTCAAGAAGTTGAAGCGCTTGTCAAGAGGAAGAGGGCGGCTTATGTTAGGATGAGACGTGAAGGCTCAGTTAGGGCGCTTGAGAGTTACAAGCTAGCCAGGAAGGATCTAAAGGGAGGGCTAAGAAGAGCAAGGAGAGGACACGAGAAGTCATTGGCGGATAGGATCAAAGAAAACCCTAAGGCTTTCTATAGGTATATCAGGAATAAACGAATGATAAGAGTTAGAACAGGGCCAATCAAGGATAGTAGTGGGAAGTTGTGTGCGGAATCAGAGGAGATAGGGGAAGCGTTAAATGAATATTTTTCGTCAGTATTTACAGTAGAAAAAGAAAATGTTGCCGAGGAGATTACTGAGATACAGCCTACTAGGCTAGATGGGATTGAGATTCACAAGGAGGAGGTGTTAGCAATTTTGGAAAGAGTGAAAATAGATAAGTCCCCTGGGCCAGATGGGATTTATCCTAGGATTCTCTGGGAAGCCAGGGAGGAGATTGCAGAGCCGTTGTTGTTGATCTTTATGTCGTCATTGTCGACAGGAGTAGTGCCGGAGGACTGGAGGATAGTAAATGTTGTCCCCTTGTTCAAGAAGGGGAGTAGAGACAGCCCTGGTAATTATAGACCTGTGAGCCTTACTTCGGTTGTGGGTAAAATGTTGGAAAAGGTTATAAGAGACAGGATTTATAATCATCTTGAAAAGAATAAGTTCATTAGCGATAGTCAGCACGGTTTTGTGAAAGGTAGGTCGTGCCTCACAAACCTTATTGAGTTTTTCGAGGTGGTGACCAAACAGGTGGATGAGGGTAAAGCCGTGGATGTGGTGTATATGGATTTCAGTAAGGCGTTTGATAAGGTTCCCCACGGTAGGCTATTGCAGAAAATACGGATGTATGGGGTTGAAGGTGATTTAGAGCTTTGGATCAGAAATTGGCTAGCTGAAAGAAGACAGAGGATGCTGGTTGATGGCAAATGTTCATCCTGGAGTTTAGTTACTAGTGGTGTACCGCAAGGTTCTGTTTTGGGGCCACTGCTGTTTGTCATTTTTATAAACGACCTGGATGAGGGTGTAGAAGGGTGGGTTAGTAAATTTGCGGATGACACGAAGGTCGGTGGAGTTGTGGATAGTGTCGAAGGGTGTTGTAGGGTACAGAGGGACATAGATAGGCTGCAGAGCTGGGCTGAGAGATGGCAAATGGAGTTTAATGCGGAGAAGTGTGAGGTGATTCACTTTGGAAGGAGTAACAGCAAGGCAGAGTACTGGGCTAATGGGAAGATTCTTGGTAGTGTAGATGAGCAGAGAGATCTTGGTATCCAGGTACATAAATCCCTGAAAGTTGCTACCCAGGTTAATAGGGCTGTTAAGAAGGCATATGGTGTGTTAGCTTTTATTAGTAGGGGGATCGAGTTTAGGAGCCACGAGGTCATGATGCAGCTGTACAAAACTCTGGTGAGGCCGCACCTTGAGTATTGCGTGCAGTTCTGGTCACTGCATTATAGGAAGGATGTGGAAGCTTTGGAAAGGGTGCAGAGGAGATTTACTAGGATGTTGCCTGGTATGGAAGGAAGGTCTTACGAGGAAAGGCTGAGGGACTTGGGGTTGTTTTCGTTAGAGAGAAGGAGGAGGAGAGGTGACTTAATAGAGACATACAAGATAATCAGAGGGTTAGATAGGGTGGATAGTGAGAGTCTTTTTCCTCGGATGAGGATGGCAAACACGAGGGGACATAGCTTTAAGTTGAGGGGTGAAAGATATAGGACAGATGTCAGAGGTAGTTTCTTTACGCAGAGAGTAGTAGGGGCGTGGAACGCCCTGCCTGCAACAGTAGTAGACTCGCCAACTTTAAGGGCATTTAAGTGGTCATTGGATAGACATATGGATGTAAATGGAATAGTGTAGGTCAGATGATCGGCGCAACATCGAGGGCCGAAGGGCCTGTACTGCGCTGTAATATTCTAATTCTAATTCTAATTCTAAAATAGATACAAAAACATTCCGACAGCCAATCTCAGAGCCTATAAACTGAACCACACTACGTGGGGAAGAACAACCATGGACAGATCCAGATGGAGAAGTCTCTGTCATCAAGCAATCTCAACAGTTGAGAAGGGAGTCAGGTCCCTACAGGACAAGCAAACACGCTGTAAACCCAGTGCCTTCACCCTCCAACAGTGACTTCATATGCGACGTTTGTAATTGGATCTGCAAATCAAGATTTGGTTCAACATCACAAATGAGATAACACCAACCTAGATGGTGAACAATCAGTCTCCTTACTGAACACTCACCGAAGAGAGGGGAGAATCCATTATCAATTATTTCAAAAACCTTACCCACCACTGACGTTAAACTGCCCAGCCTGTAGTTACTCGAAATGTCCTTATACACTTTCTTGAATAAAGGTATTAAATTTGCCACTTTCAAATCCTTTGACACCTCCGTCATATCTAGGAAAGATTGGAAGATTATGGAAAGCCCTTCCGCGATCCCCACCGGCACTTCCTTTAGCAACCTGGGATCCAAGCCATCCGGACCAGGCAACTTCTATACTCTAAGCACAGCCAGCCTTTCCAGTACATCCTGCCTCTCAACTTTCACGCCGTCTATTACCTCTACCATCTCTGCTTCTAACGATATTTTGTAAGCATCCTCTTCCTTAATAAACACTAATACAAAATACTCATTAAGTATTCTAGCCTTGACCTGCACCTCCAAGCATATACCACCTCCTTTGTCCCAAATAAGACCCACTCCACCTCTTACAACCCACTTAGTATTTACATACCGGTAGAAAATGTTTGCATTCCCTTTTGTTAATAGGTAGTCTAGTCTCATTCCCTGGCAGTCTTATTTTCATTTTCCACTTCCCCTCTCAACTTATTGTATTTGGCCTGGCTCTCACTTGAAGAGTGCAGTATACAACCTCTTTTTTTGTTTTATCATGTCGTCCATCTCCCTTGTCATCCAAGGAGCCCTGGTTTTGGTTACCCTACATTTTGCCCTTGTTGGAATGTACCTAGCCTGTAACTGAAACATCTCCTCCTTAAATATCACCTATTGTTCCATTACAGTTTTTCCTTTCAGACACTGGTTCCATTTTACCCTGGCTTGATCCCCTCTCATCCCACTGAAATTAACCCTCTTCCTATTTGTCCCTGGTTTTGCTCGGGGCACTCGACTCCAGACCACATTACAGCCTTGGTCCTAACATGGACAAAAGTGCTGAATTCAGAGGTGAGATGAGAGTGAATGCCCTTGACATCAAGGCAGCAAGGAGCCCTTGTAAAATTGAAGTCAATGGGAATCGGGGGGGAACTCTCCATTAGTTGGAGTCATACATAGCACAAAGGAAGTTTCTTGGAGGCCAATCATCTCAGCCCCAGGATATCACTGCAGGAGTTTCTTAGGGTAGTGTCCTAGGCCCAACCATCTTCAGTTGCTTGATCAATGACCTTCCCCCCATCATAAGCTCACAAGTGGGAATGTTCGCTGACGATTGCACAGTGTTCAGTACTATCTGTAACTAGTCAGATAATGAGGATGAATAGAGGTACATGATCTAGATCTAATTGCCATTACCAAGACATGGTTACAAGGAGATCAAGGGTTGGGAAATGAATATTCCAATATTTTGGAGAGACAGACAGAATGGCAAAGGAGGAGGGGTAGTCCTGATAGTAAAGGATGACATAAGGACATTAATGAGGAGGGATCTGGCCTCAGAAGTTCATAAAGTAGAATCAGTTTGGGTGAAAATTAGGAATAGCAGGAATCAGTATACACAGGTGGGAAGAGTTTACAGGCCCCCAAACAGTAGTTATATTATCTAATATACTGAGGGATTGGATCTATTCCCATTTGGAAGAAAATGGGTTTATCAGTGATAGGCAACATGGTTTTGTGCAGGGAAGGTCAAGTCTTACCAACTTAATAGAATTCTTTGAGGAAGTGACAAAGTTGATTGATGAGGGAAGGGCTGTAGATGTCATATACATGGACTTCAGTAAGGCGTTTGATAAGGTTCCCCATGGTAGGCTGATGGAGAAAGTGAAGGCGCATGGGGTCCAAGGTGTACTCGCTAGATGGATAAAGAACTGGCTGGGCAACAGGAGACAGAGAGTAGCAGTGGAAGGGAGTTTCTCAAAATGGAGACGTGTGACCAGTGGTGTTCCACAGGGATCTGTGCTGGGACCACTGTTGTTTGTGATATACATTAATGATTTGGAGGAAAGTATAGGTGGTCTGATTAGCAAGTTTGCAGACGACACTAAGATTGGTGGAGTAGCAGATAGTGAAGGGGACTGTCAGAGAATACAGCAGAATATAGATAGATTGGAGAGTTGGGCAGAGAAATGGTAGATGGAGTTCAATCAGGGCAAATGCGAGGTGATGCATTTTGGAAGATCCAATTCAAGAACGAACTATACAGTAAATGGAAAAGTCCTGGGGAAAATTGATGTCCAGAGAGATTTGGGTGTTCAGGTCCGTTGTTCCCTGAAGGTGGCAACGCAGGTCAATAGAGTGGTCAAGAAGGCATACGGCATGCTTTCCTTCATCGGACGGGGTATTGAGTACAAGAGTTGGCAGGTCATGTTACAGTTGTATAGGACTTTGGTTCGGCCACATTTGGAATACTGCGTGCAGTTCTGGTCGCCACATTACCAAAAGGATGTGGATGCTTTGGAGAGGGTGCAGAGGAGGTTCACCAGGATGTTGCCTGGTATGGAGGGCGCTAGCTATGAAGAGAGGTTGAGTAGATTAGGATTATTTTCATTAGAAAGACGGAGGTTGAGGGGGGACCTGATTGAGGTGTACAAAATCATGAGAGGTATAGACAGGGTGAATAGCAAGAAGCTTTTTCCCCAGAGTGGAGGATTCAATTACTAGGGGACACGAGTTCAAAGTGAAAGGGGAAAAGTTTAGGGGGGATATGCGTGGAAAGTTCTTTACGCAGAGGGTGGTGGGTGCCTGGAACGCGTTGCCAGCGGAGGTGGTAGATGCGGGCACGATAGCGTCTCTTAAGATGTATCAAGACAGATACATGAATAGGCAGGAAGTAAAGAGATACAGACCCTTAGAAAATAGGCGACATGTTTAGATAGAGGATCTGGATCGGCGCAGGCTTGGAGGGCCGAAGGGCCTGTTCCTGTGCTGTAATTTTCTTTGTTCTTGTTCTTTTCTTTATTATCGGACAAAACATTAAATGGAAATTATTGGAGCATGTAAAAAAGGTAATGTATTAATTGTGGGGGATATTAATCTGCATATAGATTAGGACAATCAAATTGGCAACAGCGGTCTATAAGATGAATTTACAGTATGTTTTTGTGACAGTTTCTTGGAATAATATGTTGTAGAACCAACTAGGGATAAAGCTATCTTGGATCTCGTATTGTGTAATGAAGCAGGGAGATCCTGTTTGACAGATGTATTAGGATTCATTTGAGAATGTACTAGTAGGGTAGATAAAGGGGAACGGGTAGATGTAGTATACCTAGATTTTCAAAATGCATTTGATAAGGTGCCACATAAAAGATTAATAGGCATGATAAAGGCTCATGGCGTTGGGGGTAATATATTAACATGGATAGAGGATTGGTTAACAGACAAGAAGCAGAGAGTGGGCATTAATGGGGCATTTTCAAGTTGGCAAGCAGCGAATAGTGGGGTGCCACAAGGATCAGTGCTGGGGCCTCAGCTAGTTACACTCTATATTAATGACTTGGATGAAGAGACAGAGTAATGTATCTAAGCTTGCTGATGATACAAAGCTTGGTGAAAAGGTAAGATGCGGGTAGGACATAGAGAGGCTGCAAAGAGATATAGACAGACTAAGTGAGCAGGCAACAAGATGGTTCTAATAAGGGCATTTAAGTGGTCATTGGATAGACATATGGATGAAAATGGAATAGTGTAGGTCAGATGGTTTCACAGGTCGGTGCAACATCGAGGGCCGAAGGGCCTGTACTGCGCTGTAATGTTCTAATGTTCAATGTTCTAATGGCAATGGAGTATATTGTAGGGAAGTGTGCTGTTGTTCACTTTGGTCATAAAAATAGAATAGCTGAATATTTTTTAAAAGGTGCGAAAATGATAAGTGCTGATGTTCAGAGAGACTTGGGGGTACTCATACAAGGAACACACAAAGTTAACATGCAGGTGCAGCAGGCTATTTGGAAAGGAAATGGCATGTTGGCCTTTATTGCAATTCCACTGCATCACTCACTGACGTACTATCGGCTTCTTCCAATTTTAAATGTTGGGCTATTACATCAAATATCTCTGCTTTTTTCACACCCGAGTTCAACTCTAACCCCAAATGTGCTGCCAGATCTTTTAGTTTAATCTTGGTTAAAGTTTTCAAGTCACTAAAGGGCACATTCTCCTTTCCCAGAGAAGCTGCACCAATTGCTAATGCTATTTCAATACTTCACCCTATACAAGAAATCTGGTTCTTTATTTTTTCTTTCAAATTATTACTCCCCTTATAATTCATGTAATTAGCGTTGGATTTGAATCCCGACAGAGCCCCCAATTAATATGTTACGACTGAGGCGGGAGTAATGCACTGTTAATTCAGTCCCACTACTCTACAAGTCACAGCATATTAGTAAGGTTTCCCACCTACTGGAAAATTTGCCAAATTAAACACGGTATTTATTCCCCAGAATGAAGCACAAACTAGGTTTCTTTAAACAACAAATTAACTATTTACTAAGTCATGCAGGCCCCCACCTGCCAAGAATGAGGCACATTAATTTCGCCACATGGACATTAAATTTCAAATTGCAGCTGTGAAGAAAAGGCGGCCTATTACAAGGGCTGCCAGACTGGCTGGAAAGACATTTTTACTTATTAACTGGCAGTGCTTGAAAGGACAAAGAGGCTATTCCCTGCTCCAAATTAACCCACAATGGACCTTTGATCACCAGGTATTGTGTGACGAGGAGACATTCCAAGGTCTGCTAGGATAAGACAATGCACATGGCCAGGACTGGTTAGGCAATCTGGTCACATGACTGACTGTTGCCTGTTTTTTTGAACTTGCCACAGAGATGTTGAACTCGGAAAGCTCCTGGATTGAGAACATCTCTCTCCTGTTTGCTCCCATCTCTTTCTCACCAGCTTCGGAATCCAATGAAGACACATGAACCCCAAGAGAGAAAAGTCTCCTACAGTGAACAAAGTTTATGAATTACCTACAAGCAAGGACTCTACAGTGAGCTTGAAGAACCGTAAAACTCTTCAGATAGTGCCTCAAATCTCTCCACTTTATCTTTCTTCTGCTCTTTTCTGTCTCTATTTGCATGTGTGTATTGCACATGCATGCTCGCATGGGAACATCGTGTATCCGTAGGCGTCAACCGGATTAGAGTTTACGTTTAAGTTTTAATAAATTTCAACTTTCTTCTTTAAATCTAAGAAGTCAGTTTGTGCTCATTTCTTTACCTTATATTTGGAAAGCGGGAAATAAGGATTCACCAAGGGGAAGCTCAAAACACAGTGTGTTTAAAAATAAAACCCTGTTCCAGTCAGACCAGATGAAGGCTGAAACGGACCCCTAAACACCTTTCTCACCTGGTTGTAACAATTAATAAACCAGTTTTAAACAATGTGATAACTCTATATGTATGAACAGATTTATAATTTCTTATTCCTCCGAATCCTCATGCACACAATTACATTCAATTACCAATGGTTAACCAGTTTTAAATTAGAACTGTTTCTTAGGAATGATAAAATAACTGGGATGTAAGTCCTGGTGAGTTATTTCCAGTTCGGTGAGGTGTCCCAGAGTCGAATAGTCAGATGCCACTCAAAGTCTCCAGGTGAAATTAATGAACAGTCTATGGTGGGAAGGCATTCAAGACAATTTGTCTGCAGCAGGCGTCACACAGATCTCCCAGCAAAAGGTTGCAGCAATAGGTCTACTTGGATTTCTCAGTAGCAGTCCAACAGCAGAAACTTTGCTGAGGTGTCAGGATCTTTCAAACACACAAAAAAGGCAACTGGACTCACTTTTGACGCAGAGTGTTTCCAGAGACTGGAGACAACAGGAATCTTTCCACCCTTAACAATGCAAGGTTTCTTGCCGGCAAAGGAACCTTTCTCCAAAGCCTTTCTCTGGGTCTTTTCTCTCTCCAGGGGTCTTCTCCCCTCTCTTCAGGCAGGTCAAAACCACACTTTAAATGTAAGATTCCTTTTATTTTTTACACAAAAGAGACAAGCATTCCACTCAGGGGAGTGTTTTTTTCTGGTCTGCAAACACCTAGGTTTCCAGCAGCAACTGGTCTTTTACTTTCTTTCAGAGAGGTCACTTTCTCTGGTTGCAAAAACAGGTTCCAGCCAAGACTTTCTCTTGCAAAAGAGAAACTAAAAACTCCCCAGCAGTCAGTCATATGACAGTCATTTCTCTTTGCTGAGAGGTTTGGAAAAACAGATTGCTTTGCAATTGCCCCACCCAGTTCAGCATTCACTGTTCTCAAGAGTCATCCTTTTTCTCAGTCTCAAAGGCACACAGACAACTTTTGTCACAATACACAAGTGCCAGGCAATGATCATCTCAAACAAGAGAGTATCTAACTATCTCCAATTTACATTCAATGGCATTACGATCACTGAATCCCCCACTATCAACATCCTAGGGGTTACCACTGACCAAAAACTTAACTGGAGGAGCCATTTAAATTTTGTGCTTCAAGGGCAGGTCAGAGGCTGGGAATTCTGCAGCTAGTAACTCACCACCTGACTCCCCAAAGCCTGTCCACCATTTACAAGACACAAATCAGGTGTGTGATGGAATGCTCTCCACTTGCCAGGATGGGTGCAGCTCCAACAACACTCAAGAAGCTCAACACCATCCAGGACAAAGCAGTCCACTTGATCAGCACCTCATCCACCACCTAAATATTCACTCCCTTCACTACTGGCACACATGGCAGCAGTGTGTACCATCTACAGGATGCACTGCAGCAACTTGCCAAGCCTCTTTGGACAACATGTTCCAAACCCACAACCTGTACCACCTAGAAAGATAAGGGCAGAAGGCACATGGGAACACCACCACCTGCAAGTTCTCCTCAAAGTCACACACCATGCTGACTTGGAACTACATCATTGCTTCAAACTCTCTACCCAACGGCAGTGTGGGTGCACCTACACTAGATGGAATGCAGTGGTTCAAGGCGGCGGCTCACTAGCACCTTCTCAAGGGCAATTCGGGATGGACGATAAAGGCTGGCCTTGCAGCAATGCTCACATCGCATGAATAAATAAAAAATACTTCTATTTTAGATTGTTCCTTGCTCTTCTCCATTACTAATCTAAATATTATGAGATGATGATCACGCTTACCCAAGTATGCCCCACAGACACTGGGTCCACCTCATTTCCCAGCACCATACTTTGGTTCTGCCTTCACAAAGGAGGACACAAATATCATACCAAAAATGTTGGGGATCACATGGCTTAGTGAGAGAGAGGAACTGAAGGAAATCAGTATTAGTAGAGAAATGGTGTTGGGGAAATTGATGGGATTGAAGGCCAATAAATCCCCAGGGCCTGATGGTATGCATCCCAGAGTACTTAAGGAACTGGCCCTATAAACAGTGGATGCATTGGTGGTCATCTTCCAAGATTCTATAGACTCTGGAACAGTTCCTACAGATTGGAGGGTAGCTGATGTAACCCCACTATTTAAAAAGGGAGGTAGAAAGAAAGCAGGGAATTATAAACAAGTCAGCCTGACGTCAGTAGTGGGGAAAATTTTAGAGTTCATTATCAAAGATTTTATAGCAGAGCACTTGGAGAACAGTGGCAGAATCGGGCAGAGTCAGCATGGATTTACGAAAGGGAAATCATGCTTGACAAATCTACTAGAATTCCTTCGAGGATGTAACTTGTAGAGTTGATGAGGGGGAGCCAGTGGATGTGGTTTATTTGGCCTTTTAGAAGGCTTTCGACAAAGTCCCACATAAGAAATTAGCGTGTAAAATTAAAGCACATGGGATTGGGGGTAGTGTATTGCAATGGACAGAAAATTGGTTGGCAGACAGGAAACAAAGAGTAGGCATAAATGCATCTTTTTCCAAATGGCAGGCAGTGACTGGTGGGGTACTGCAGGGATCAGTGCTAGGACCCCAGTTATTCACAATATATATTAATGATTTAGATGAGGGAACTAAATGTAATATTTCCAAATTTACGGATGACACAAAACTGGGTGGGAGGGTGAGTTGTGAGGAAGATGCAGAGAGGCTTCAGGGTGATTTGGACAAGTTGAGCGAGTGGGCTAATGCATGGCAGATGCAGTATAATGTGGATAAATGTGAGGTTATCCACTTTGGTAGCAAAAACAGGAAGGCAGATTATTATCTGAACGGCCATAAACTGAGAGAGGCGAATATGCAGCAAGACCTGGGTGTTCTCGTACACCAGTCGCTGAAGGTAAGCATGCAGGTGCAACAGGTGGTCTTCTTTCTTTGGCCTCCTTGTCTCGAGAGACAATGGGTAAGCGCCTAGAGGTGGTCAGTGGTTTGTGAAGCAGCGCCTGGAGTGGCTATCAAGGCCAATTCTAGAGTGACAGACTCTTCCACGGGCGCAGCAGATAAAATTGTTTGTCGGGGCTGTTACACAGTTAGCTCTCTCCTTGAGCTTCCGTCTTTTTTCCTGCCAACTGCTAAGTCTCTTCGACTCACCACTCTTTAGCCCCGCCTTTATGGTTGTCCGCCAGCTCTGCCAATCACTGGCAACTGACTCCCACGACTTGTGGTCAATGTCACAGGACTTCATGTCGCGTTTGCAGACGTCTTTAAAGCGGAGACATGGACGACCGGTGGGACTGATACCAGTGACGAGCTCGCTGTACAATACGTCCTTGGGGATCCTGCCATCTTCCATGCAGCTCACATGGCTAAGCCATCTCAAGCGCCGCTGGCTCAGTAGGGCATACATGCTGGGAATGTTGGCTGCCTCGAGGACTTCTGTGTTGGAGATACGGTCCTGCCACCTGATGCCAAGGATTCTTCGGAGGCAGCGAAGATGCAATGAGTTGAGACATCGCTCTTGGCTGACATACGTTGTCCAGGCCTCGCTGCCGTAGAGCAAAGTACTGAGAAGAAGCAGTAAAAAAGGCAAATAGTATGTTGGCCTTCATAGCGAAAGGATTCGAGTACAGGAGCAGGATGTCTTGCTGCAATTATACATGGCCTTGGTGAGGCCACACCTGGAATATTCTGTGCAGTTTTGGTCTCCTTATCTGAGGAAGGATGTTCTTGCTATCGAGGCAGTGCAGCGATGGTTTACCAGACTGATTCCTGGGATGGCGGGTCTCACATATGAGGAGAGATTGAGTCGGTTAGGATTATATTCGTCGGAGTTCAGAAGAGTGATGGGTGATCTCACAGAAACCTATAAAATTCTAACAGGTCTTGACAGGGTAGATACAGGAAGGATGTTCCCGATGGTGGGGGAGTCCAGAACCAGGGGTCATAGTCTAAGGATACGGGGTAAATCTTTCAGGACTGAGATGAGGAGAAATTTCTTCACCCAGAGAGTGGTGAGCCTGTGAAATTCGCTACCACAGAAAGCAGTTGAGGCCAAAACATTGAATGTTTTCAAGGAGTTAGATATAGCTCTTGGGTCTAAATGGATCAAAGGGTCTGGGGCGAAAGCGGGAACAGGTTACTGAGTTGGATGATCAGCCATGATCGTAATGAATGGCGGAGGAGGCTCGAAGGGCCGAATGGCCGACTCCTGCTCCTATTTTCTATATTTCTATGTTTCCCTTTACTGTCACATTATCCCAATCGATATTTGGGTAGTAAAGTCCTATAGATCTTGCATATCTCTGATTTCCCTTCAGATTTGCTCCTCTACCTCTCTCACTATTTGCAGGCCTATAGAAAACTGAAAAGATGATATAACTTCAGCATTTAAAAAAAAAATCTTTATCTGGAACATTTAAATCCTATGTTGGAATTCCTAAAACATTTGTTTTGTACTCACTTCACAGTTTAGTAAATCCAGCTGTGTTTTACCATTACATAAATCACACAAAGGGGGTGAAATTCATCGTGTCAATAATTTTCTAAGTACAAAACAGGTTTGCTAGCATATCAGTAAAGATATAACAGAAGGAACTTTCAACCCCATGAAGGGCAGCACATATCACAGCATAAATTTCAAAACAGTAAACACCACATTCTCCAGTTACTCTAACCAATTTCCAGCTTTAACTAATAGGTTATGAAGATCATCCTATTGCAAGCAAAGCTGGAGGCAGTCCAGAAAAAAGCCACCAGGTTATAGGTCTGAATCATTACAAGAAGCCTGGAAAAGAGGCTTCAAAGAGGTTAGCTTATAGAAGTATGTGGAACAACAAATGAAGTGTCAGCCGGGGTTCACTTGGAAGCATTCTTGCCTCAAAGTCAGTCAATTGTGGGTTCAAATCCCACAAATCACAAATAAAGGCTGGCACTCCAGTGTAGTAACGAGGGAGTACAGCATTGTGAGAGGTGCCATCTTCCAGATTAGACGTTAAACTATGGTCCTGTCGGCCCTCAGTTCTGATGAACGGCCACAGCCCTAAATCGTTAACTGCTTTTCTCCCCAGACACTGCCAGACCTGCTGAGTATTTCCTGTTTTTCTTTCAGATTTCCAGCATCCACAGTATTTTGCATTTGAGTTATCCCCAGTGTCCTGGCTAATATTTATGCCTGGCCAATATACATTCAATCAACATAACAGAAACAGATTATCTGGTCGTTATCATATTTCACTCTGTGGGAGCTTGCTGTGCACAAATTGGCTGCTGGGTTTCTTACATTACAACAGTGACAAGACTTCAAAAGTACTTCACTGGCTGTAAAGCCCTTTGGACACCCAGTGGTTGTAAAAGGTGCTTTATAACTGCAACTTTTTTTTTTCAATTAGGGATTGAGAAAAGTAATTCTAGCATAATACTTAAAACTAAATTATAAGGGCAGGAGAAAAGGACATTAATTTAAGTTAGCACATGGGAAAATTAGAACTGATATGAGGCAAGGCTTCACACAAAGTGATCAAACATGGAATCGATGTCCAGTGAGAGTAGCAGAGGTTAGTAAGTAATTGAATGCTGCAATGAGGGGATTTTTAGAGTTATGAATAGCCTCCTGCATCTTCAATTATTTTATGCTTAAATCTTTATCCCAGCAAAAATGTTATCAGACCAGAATCAAGATGCAGGGCACTCGATCAGTTAAAAGCTTTACTCTTATACATGACTCACATGAAAGCCCAAGCCAGAAACAGAATCAAGTATCAAACAGAAGGATTCATACACAGTGAGGGGGGGGGGGGGGGGGGGTGGCGGGGGGAGGAGAAAACTGGCCCTAGTCAGAAGTTAACAATTTCACCAGTCGAAGGCAAAGAACAGAACAACACAGTAAAGCTCCAAAGATTAATCTACAGGTGTTTAACAAACTCCAAGCTTTGGAATTCTGGGGATGAATCATCTGCTTCCCACTTTTTTTAAAAAATTAATCAGAGAAAATGGAAATAAAACAACTTAAGATTGTGGAGAAACACAGAAAAATAGGGGAGAGTAATCCATAGAAGCTCACAGCATATTTGGTCAACATGATAGAGTGGAGGTGAAGGGTCTATTCACCTTAGCAGAGAGGTCAGTGACGAGGGGGCATAGATTCAAAGTGATTGGTAGAAAAATTAGAAGGGAGATGAGGAAAAACTTTTGCACCCAGAGGGTAGTGATGGTCTGGAATTCACTGCCTGAAAGGGTAGTTATGGTAGTGACCCTCAACTTATTCAAAAGGAGTCTGGATATGCACCTCAGGTGCCGTAAGCTGCAGGGCTACGGACCAAATACTGGAAGGTGGGATTAGAATAGATGGATCGTTTTTCGGCCGGCACAGACACAATGGGCCAAGTGGCCTCTTTCTGTGCCTTAAACTTTCTCTGATTCTATGTCTAGGCTGGCACTCCACTTGAACATTTGAAACAAAATTCAATTCCAAATTACTTGGTTTTGTTTTAGAAATGCACGCCCTCAAGATCATTTTTGATTGATCAAGGAGCTTTTCCACTGTTATAATTTTTCCTACATTACACTTCAAAAGTACTTCATTGATAGTAAAGCACTTTTGGGCATCCTGAGGTCATGAAAGGAGCTATATAAATGCAAGTCTTTCTTTCTAATGTGTTCATTAGCAAAGACACTGCCTGCTGTGGAACGCAGCCATACAATCAAGATCATAACTGAGCAGAAAGCATCCAGTGCAATAAACACTGTCACTCTTTCCCCTCTCCTCGACCCCAGTCTATGAAGAGCTAGGCAATCTCAGCTGGTCTGAATGTCTCTAAACTAGGGAGGAGGGGTTAAGTGGGGAAACATTCCTCCCCTGATCACTACCCAACAAATCCTGCAGTGTGGGGCAGGATCAGGGTTAGTTATGATGCAGGTTCCCCCAACTCAGTCCAAGTGAAACAACCTTCCGGCATTTAGGGGTAGTGTTTCCGCTTTGGGCACAATCAGCAACTTCAATAGTGAAGTTGGATGATTCAAGTTTACAAACTCAGTTGCATAATCACAAACGCAAAAATCACAAACATGAAATCTTTCATGAACCAATGCAATCAGCAAGCAGTTCTAAACAATTTATTAGCTTTATTGGTTTATGCTAGGCAGTTTTAATGAATTATTGTTTATAATATTTAAAATCTCTTTAAATAAGATGCCTACAAGTGCTTTTGCACCTAAAAAAAATCTTAACTTGAAGAGCCCCCTCAAAAGGCCGCAAACGGGCGCAATTGATAAAATTTGTCATGCTCACTAATTCGCCCTGGTGGGGTTTTTTTTATTCATTCGTGGGATGGAGGCGTCAATGGCCAGGCCAGCATTTATTGCCCATCCCTAATTGCCCTTGAGAAGGTGGTGGTGAGCTGCCTTCTTGAACCGCTGCAGTCCATGTGGGGTAGGTATACCCATAGTGCTGTGAGGAAGGGAGTTCCAGGATTTTGACCCAGCGACAGTGAAGGAACGGCGATATAGTTCCAAGTCAGGATGGTGTGTGACTTGGATGGGAACTTGCAGATGGTGGCGTTCCCATGTATTTGTTGCCCTTGTCCTTCTAGTTGGTAGAGGTCGCGGGTTTGGAAGGTGCTGTCTAAGGAGCCTTGGTGCATTGCAGCAGTGCATCTTGTAGATGGTACACACTGCGGCCACTATGCGTCGGTGGTGGAGGGAGTGAATGTTTGGAGATGGGGTGCCAATCAAGCGGGCTGCTTTGTCCTGGATAGTGTTGAGCTTCTAGAGTGTTGTTGGAGCTGCACCCATCCAGGCAAGTGGAGAACATTCCATCACACTCCTGACTTGTGCCTTGTAGATGGTGGACAGGCTTTGGGGAGTCAGGAGGTGAGTTACTCGCCGCAGGATTCCTAGCCTCTGTCCTACTCTTGTAGCCACGGTATCTATATGGCTACTCCAGTTCAGTTTCTGGTCAATGGTAGCCCTGAGGAAGTTGATAGTGGGGGATTCAGCGATGGTAATGCCGTTGAATGTCAAAGGGAGATGGTTAGATTCTCTCTTGTTGGAGATGGTCATTGCCTGGCACTTGTGTGGCACGAATGTTACTTGCCACTTATCAGCCCAAGCCTGGATACTGTCCAGGTTTTGCTGCATTTCTACACCGACTTCAGTATATGAGGAGTCACGAATGGTGCTGAACATTGCACAATCATCAGCGAACATCCCCACTTCTGACCTTATGATTGAAGGAAGGTCATTGATGAAGCAGCTGAAGATGGTTGGGCCTAGGACACTACCCTGAGGAACTCCTGCAGTGATGTCCTGGAGCTCAAATGTTTGACCTCCAACAACCACAACCATCTTCCTTTGCGCTAGGTATGACTCCAACCAGCGGAGGGTTTTCCCCTGATTCCCATTGACCTCAGTTTTGCTAGGGTTCCTTGATGCCATACTCGGTCAAATGCTGCCTTGATGTCAAGGGCAGTCACTCTCACCTCACCTCTGGAGTTCAGCTCTTTTGTCCATGTTTGAACCAAGGCTGTAATGAGGTCAGGAGCTGAGTAGCCCTGGCGGAACCCAAACTGAGCGTCACTGAGCAGGTTACTGCTAAGCAAGTGCCGCTTGATGGCACTGTTGATGACACCTTCCATCACTTTACTGATGATTGAGAATAGGCTGATGGGACGGTAATTGGCCGGGTTGGATTTGCCCTGCTTTTTGTGTACAGGACATACCTGGGCAATTTTCCACATTGCAGTGTAGATACCAGTGTTGTAGCTGTACTGGAACAGCTTGGCTAGGGGTGAGGCAAGTTCTGGAGCACAGGTCTTCAGTACTATTGCCGCAATATTGTCAGGGCCCATAGCTTTTGCAGTATCCTGTGCCTTCAGTCATTTCTTGATATCACGTGGAGTGAATCGAATTGGCTGAAGTCTGGCATCTGTGATGCTAGGGACTTCAGGAGGAAGCCGAGATGGATCATCAACTCGGCACTTCTGGCTGAAGATTGTTGCAAATGCTTCAGCCTTATCTTTCGCACTGATGTGCTGGGCTCCCCCATCATTGAGGATGGGGATATCTGTGGAGCCACCTCCTCCAGTTAGTTGTTTAATTGTCCACCACCATTCACGGCTGGATGTGGCAGGACTGCAGAGCTGAGATCTGATCCGTTGGTTATGGGATCGCTTAGCTCTGTCTATCGCATGCTGCTTACGCAGTTTGGCATGCAAGTAGTCCTGGGTTGTAGCTTCACCAGGTTGACACCTCATTTTGAGGTATGCCTGGTGCTGCTCCTGGCATGCCCTCCTGTACTCTTCATTGAACCAGGGTTGGTCTCCTGGCTTGATGGTAATGGTAGAGTGGGGGATATGCCAGGCCATGAGGTTACAGATTGTGGTTGAGTATAATTCTGCTGCTGCTGATGGCCCACAGCGCCTCATGGATGCCCAGTTTTGCATTGCTAGATCTGTTCGAAATCTATCCCATTTAGCACGGTGAAAGTGCCACACAACACGATGGACGGTGTCCTCAATGTGAAGGCGGGACTTCATCTCCACAAGGACTGTGCGGTGTTCACCCCTACCGATAGTCATGGGCTGAAGCATCTGCGGCAGGCAGGTCAGCTTCCAGTGTAATGTTTTTTTAAAATCATTGTAAAATCCATATGCGCTGGCTATAATTTGCACTTGAAATTCCTCGATCTTTTAGGCTGGTTTGGTCAATTTGGACCACCCTAGCAAAAATTCTACCCCTTATGTCCAGCCCCATAACTTGAATGAAATACCAGAGGGCAGCTGGAGGCTTTGGACACTACCCTAGCAAGATTCAGCATCGAGGCACAGAAATCGCTTGCCCAGCCTGCAACTCCTGTAAAGCTGATGGCGTGTACACGTTACTGCAGGGTCAGTGGAGACAACCTGAAGTGATCAAACAGTGCGAGTTTCACTAGCAGCAGCACCAGTACCATTCACACCATGAAACCAGACAATATACGGTTCACATCCATGATACAAGTTCAAATCAACTAAGGAGGAGGAACGAAACATAAAATAGACCAGAACAGGGAGGTAGGGGAGAGTCAGTCATTGGGTGGGGAAAAGGAAAATAAAATGGAAGAACTGAGAAGAGGGGGAAAATTTAAGAATGGGGAGGGAAGAACATAAAAAACAATTGGGAGGCAAGATGACCAAGAAATAATGGGGATAAGCAATGAGCAAATAAGATATGGAGAAAGCTGGAACCACTTTGATGCTTGCTAAATTTGGCTTGTAAATCCATTCTAACAGAAATTCACCACAAAAAAAAATGAAAGAATTTGTTGCTAAATAATTTACAATTGCCTAGCCAATTACCAGTGTTATAGAAAACATACAGACACTTTGGTTCAGAAATCAAATTGAAAAATGCAACCTGGGAACAGTGAGGACACTGGAATAGACTCACATACCCTCCGCCCATACTCACAAACATAAGAACAGTAATAATCAATTTAGCTCCTCCACCATTCATTGAGATCGGGGCTTACCTGCCATCAAACTCCATATACCTGCCTTTACCCCATATCCCTTAATATCTTTGGCTAACAAAAATCTGTCAATCTCAGATTTAAAATTTACAATTGATCTTGCATCAATTACCCCATTTGTGGTAGAGAGTTCAAAACTTCTACCACCCTTTGCTGTTTCCTAACATCACTCCTGAAAGGACTGGCCCTGATTTTTAGACTCTCCAGACTAAATCCTAAACTCCCTGATCAGTGGAAATATCACCCTTTAGCCTTCTAAATTCCAGGGAACACATACAAGAACTTTTTTTAAAAACAATTAGAAACCTTAAAGTAAAAGATATATGCAAAGTTAATACATAAGTGACAAATAACAATAGAGGGGGAAATGGTGTGCATTTGACTGTGCTGATGTGCAGAGTTAATGTCAAACGGAGAGGGAGCCTCTCTGAGAGTCTGAGCACGGAGGTCAAAGGTTACTCTGCAGCCTGCAAATTAAGACCTCACGGTCAAGCTGCAAAACAACAGGCGAGAGTGAGGTGACTGGAACTGTATGTAGTCGGAGGGCGGCGGAATGTACACTGGGTTGCGGAGAGCCGGTTTCGGGGGTGCTGTGTTATCAATACTCACAGAGCAGCCGCACCAACAGCCCCCGATGCGCCATCGCTTCCCGCACGGCGGTCACTCGCCAATGACAACCTGCTAGGCCCCCGCCCTCACAGTTGTCCCATCTCCCGCCTGAGCCCAAGCCCAAGCCCACACATCACCGCGGACAAACCTCCACCATCTTCACACCAAGCAACAACTATCGCCTCGCTCATTCAACAGTAACCTCGCTGTTTAATTTTAATTAGTGTTTCTTTTTATTCTTTTTTGTACATAGGTGACCTAAAGAATGGGTTTCGTGTTCGCATGGGATTCTGGGAGATGTAGTTCTCCTCTGCTGGGTGATCAGCCCACAGCAGCTGCAACTGTCAGGTAGAAACAGAAGATGCTGGAATTGCCCTGTTGTGGTAGATATTTCAGTCATTGAGTGCCCTGTGCTGTGTTTGTAAGACTGCTCACTCTGCTGTCAGTCAACCCTGAGGGACGTGGTTCCAAAAGTGAAATTAAGAGATGTCCGGCCAGTCTTCTGAATAAAGCCAACATACACACGGAAATCATGAGTCTAGTTTCTTCATGCTTAGGGTACGAAACATAATAACTGGCGATGAAAATGGCGAGTAATTTAAATGTACCGGCCCCAGCGCCTTTCCTATCATCGCTGGGAGATCCGCCCATTCTGTGGGACAGATGGATTTCTGGGTTTGAAACCTATTTGCTCGCTGCGGTTGTGGACGGTATGGATGTAGCAGTGACCTGCAGGCGGCGATACTCATGCATTGCCTTGGAGCAGAAAGCCAACGTATATTCGAGAGCTAACAGATGATATTCGATAAGGCGGTAAGTGCTCTCAAGAAACACTTTGGCCCGAAGAAAAGTTTGACGATTGATCGATACACGTTCCACCAGATATGCCAGGGAAATGGTGAGCCCATAAAACAATATGTGGCAGTGTTGTGCCACTTGGCTTCTGCATGCAAATGTGGCACGCTAACTAGTGAACTAATTCATGACCAACTAATTGAAAAAAACCTCAATACTACAAATTAGGGAACGTCCTCTCACGGAGAATGATGGTTTGACTTTGGAAAAGGCCACAACCTTGATTGAATCTACCAAGTTAGATTCGAAGGTGTTACACAAAAATACGCTCTCAGGCTTGGGGTCGCAGACACAGCTTGCCCAATAAGCTCAAGTGCAAGGGTTATGGATAAAGAGACCTCAGCAGGCTCATCAACACTTGCTCATCACGGTCAGGCACTCTCAAAAACATGTCAAATTGTGGTGATACCCATGGATTCCAAACATCATTCCGGCATGAGGGAAAAAGCGCAACTCATGGTCAAAAATGAGTCACTTTGCAAAGGTATGCAGGTCATCGAAGAAGACTTCATCAGTTCAACACGTGGAGGAACCTATTCCTGAGAGTGAAATACGGTATGTATACTATCGCGGATAGTAAAGCGCCCATCCCATGTATGGGGGCCACTTCAAGGATTGCACAGTCGCGATTACATGCTTTTCAGTGTCACTCCTATTGATGTGGATGCGAAAGTATCCATATTGAGCCAAAATTTCTGCAGTCATTATTTTTTGCAACTTTCACTCATGCGACAGACACTCTTCAAGCTTACAATGACTCGATTATCCTGGTCTTTGGAGCGATCACAGTTCCAGTGCGCTAAACAAATGTCCAACTGGACAAGTTCACATTCTATGTGGCCAAAGGCAGGAGTCTTATGGGGATAGACCTGTTCGATAAGCTTGGCTTCAAACTTGCAGATCCCACCGGAGCACACATTGTGATTGATGACACAGACTATGCACAACAGTATCCTTCCTTATACTAAAATAAAAGCAAAATACTGTGGATGTTGGAAATCTGAAATAAAAACAAGAAATGCTGGAACCACTCAGCAGGTCTGGCAGCATCTGTGAAAAGAGAAGCAGAGTTAACGGTTCGGGTCAGTGACCCTTCTTCGGAACTGGGTGAGAAAGAAATCCTTCCTTATACACCTGATTTGGGGAGATTAAGGGATATGGTCATGCTCCTTGCATTGAAACATCAATTCTGCCTGTTTCACAAAATTTGAGATAGTTGCCATTCGCAATCCACTAGAAGAAGTTGGTATCATTGAGCAAATCAACTCACCCCCATGGATATTCAACCTAGTCATTGCATGACGCAAAAACGGAGAACTTAGACTATGCATCGACCTTAAGTTGGTCAACAAAGCAATGACTTCAGAGAATTACCTGCTCCCTACGATCCAAGAGCAATTAGCATCATTTCATGACTCAACAGTCTTCACAAAGCTCGACATGCGACAGAGCTCTCTTCAGATACCACTGGCAGTGCGAAGCCGACATCTTACATCCTTACACACGACGGCGTTTTTCTGTACCGCAGAATGCCCTATAGATTAAGTTCAGCACCTAGTGCTTTCTAGACGATTGTCTCCTCAGTCTTAGCTGTCGAGGGGACGCTCAATCTTCTTGACAATGTCGTTGTCCATGGAAGGAACAAAGCAGAACATGATCAGCCATTATCCGCGGTGCTCACTCGACTTGCACAACACAATCTGACATTTCACGAGGACAAATGCACATTTGCGGCATCAAGGATTAACTTTCTTGGATACAAAGTGAAAGTAGCTGGAGTAAAGCCTACGTACGACAACATCAAAGCCATTCATGTGCTCCCAACCCCGTTTAACGTGAAAGGGTTGGCATTGTTCCTCGGCACTACCAGCTTTTATTGCAAATTTGTGCCCCAGTACGTGGCGGTCGCGGAGCCTTTTTAAAAGCTACTGTGCAAAGATGCGCAATGAGAATGGACAATCACACAGCAAACAGCATTTAACACATTAAAGGCATCTCCACCAGTCCTTACACATTTCAATCCACATGAGGAAATGTACATCACAACAGATATGTCAGGCAATGTGATAGGAGCTGTACTCTCACTGTACATTTCAGGAAGCAAACAACCAATGGAGGACGCGTCATGCCCGTTTTCCAAAACTAAACGCAATTGAGAGCAGGAAGCACTAGCCTGCTTGTGAACATTGGAACATGTATCTCTATGGTAGGGAAGTTCACTCTCTGCACCGAACACCAAGCGCTGATTACATTGTTAGCCACATCAGGATCTGGTCGTCAATCTTTACGCATCTACCGATGGTCTGATCTCCTTCATCAGTACAACTTCAAGGTCGAGTATCTACCAGGTTCACAGAACTGAGTAGCTGATATGCTTAGCCTTATTACTATTGCTAACAGTGTTGGTGATGGCAAAGCGACTTGCGACGTTGAAGACTACGTAGTCTCGGTGATTTCACACGCAACCACGAATTTTGTGATATGAGAGGAGTTGACAGCAGAGTGGGCGGCAGACAGCATACTGCAGAAAGTAAGCTAATACCTAAAAACCGACTGGCCTCATGAAATAAAGGAAGAATTGGTCCCGTATAAAAGAGTACGCACCGAGCTCACATTGTTTGATGACAACTGGATCAGAAGCGGAATTTGAGCAGTTATCCTGAAAGCACTACAGCAATGGGTGTTGTATCTTGCCCACGAACGACATATGGGTGTCATTAAGATGAAAAAACAATTCTGGTAACCACCAATAGATTGACGCATAGAAGAGTTCATCAGAAACTGCGTAGCATGTACACTCAGTGAAAAATCTGCTCAACCGTGCCTCGCCACCCGACAACCCACCCCATGGCCAACAAAACCATGGCAACAACTCCAAGTAGATATTTTCAGAGAAGTTCATGCAGCCCCTAGCAAACAATGTCATTTGCTTGTTTTTTTTATTCGTTCATGGGATGTGGGCGTCACTGGCTAGGCCAGCATTTATTGCCCATCCCTAATTGCCCTTGAAAAAGTGATAGTGAGCCGCCTTCTTGAACCGCTGCAGTCCTTGGGGTGTAGGTACGCCAGCAGTGCTGTTAGGAAGGGAGTTCCAGGATTTTGACCCAGTGACAGTGAAGGAACGGCAATATAATTCCAAGTCAGGATTGGAGGGGAACTTGCAGGTGGTGGTGTTCCCATGCATCTGCTGTCCTTGTCCTGGATGTAGAGGTCACGGGTTGGAAGGTGCTGTCGAAGGAGCCTTGGTGAATTGCTGCATCTTGTAAATGGTACATACCGCTGCCACTGTGCGTCGGTGGTGAAGGGAATGAATGTTGAAGGTGGTGGTTGGGGTGCCAATTAAGCGGGCTGCTTTTTCCTGGATGGTGTCAAGCTTCTTGAGTGTTGTTGGAGCTGCACCCATCCAGGCAAGTGGAAAGTATTTCATTACACTCTGACTTGTGCCTTGCAGATGGACTTGCATTGGGGATACAGGAGGTGGGTTATTCACCGCAGAATTCCCAGCCTCTGACTGTAGCCACAGTATTTATGTGGCTGGTCCAGTTCAGTTTCTGGTCAGTGGTAACCCCCAGGATGTTTACAGTGGGGGATTCAGCAATGGTAATGCCATTGAACGTCAAGGGAGATGGTTAGATTATCTCTTGTTTGAGATGGTCATTGCCTTGTATGGCGTGAATGTTACTTGCCACTTATCATCCCAAGCCAGAATGTTGTCCAGTTCTTGCTGCATCTGGACATGGGCTGTTTCAGTATCTGAGGAGTTGTGAATGGTGCTGAACATTATGCAATTATCAGCGAACATCCCCATTTCTGATCTTATGATGGAGGGAAGGTCATTGATGAAGCAGCTGAAGAGAGTTGGACCTAGGTCACTACCCTGAGAAACTCTCACAGAGATGTTCTAGGACTGAGATGATTGGCCACCAACAACCACAACCATCTTCCTTTGTGCTAGTTTTGACTCCAACCAGCGGAGAGTTTTCCCCCTGATTCCCATTGACTCCAGTTTTGCTAGGGCTCCTTGACGCCATACTCGGTCAAATGCTGCCTTGATGTCGCGGGCAGTCACTCTCACCTCACCTCTGGAGTTCAGCTCTTATGTCCATGTTTGGACCAAGACCTGATCTACATAGCAAGTGGCCAGAAGTCGCTACAACAAATTCCATAACTAACACTTTGGTCATTGACATTCTAGACAAGTTGTTTACAAAGTGAGGTTTGCCGGAGACTATCATTACAGACAATGAACTGCAGTTCGTTTCCAGTCAGTTCACAGAGTTTCCCAGCAACTACAGAATTCACCACCATCTGACATCGCGATACAACCCGCAATCGAATGGTGGCATCAAATGTTTCAACAGGGTGACCAAATACAATTTGAGAGCGAGCATGTCAGAAGGGAAAATGTCTGAACAATCCATGTATATCAATCCACCTCATCCTCTCTGACCGGAAAGGCACCGGCCAAACTTATGATTGGTCGCAACATTCACATGCCACTGACCATTTTTCAGCTGTCACTGCCATCCAACATGAATGTCAGAGTAAAAGCAGAAAAAATAGCGAAGCAATAAGGCAAAGTAAAAGCATACTCCGATAAGCAAACACGCGCAAGGAAACCACGATTCACAGTCGGAGATTGGGTTCGCATCACCATCCAAATCATAGCCACAAGCTCACATCGTCTCTATTTTGACCTAAGCAGATCAAGCCGATGCTCAGTATCAACGCTTACCTCTTGGATGACAACATCAAGTGGAACACGAGACCATTGATTGCGAGCAAACCTGGAGCTTTTGAACAATCGTGATGATGAGGATTCATTTCCTTTTCTGATTAACGATCATGACGTTGATCATCTACCTCATCAAGATGATCGCGCTGAGCCACAACCATGTCTTCATCAATATTAGCGCCATTATAGGAGAGTTCCATATCCTGAAGATTATTTGTGTACTTAGATGAACCAACAAACTCCAAGAAATGACTCAATATATACTGTTTGATGCTCCAGAAGGTTTAATTCAAAATAAGCTCCTTCGTCTACAGAGGGGAAAATATGTTGTGTTTGATTATTGCTCACTGATTGATTGCAAAGAGTTTGTAAGACACTATACTGTCAGTCATCCCTGAAGGGGTGTGGTTCCAAAAGTAAAACTAAGACAGATCCAGGCACAGACAAGATGGGCCAAGTGGATTCTTTCTGTGCCTTTAACCTTCTATGATTCTAACTTGAATAAAGCCTACACACACAGAAATCGTTAATCTAGTTTCTTCATGCTTGGGGTATGAAACATAACATGCACAGCAAGTCGGTCAGCATCTGTAAAGAGAGAGGAAAACAATACAGGTTAAATCTTGTACATGTGTGTGGAGCTGGAGGACATAAGTGAGGTTTTAAATGATTACTTTTCATCTGTGTTCACTATGGAGAAGGACGATATAGGTGCAGAGATCAGGGAGGGGGATTGTGATATACTTGAACATATTAGCATTGAAAGGGAGGAGGTAGTAGCGGTTTTAGCGAGCTTAAAAGTGGATAAATCCCCAGCCCAGATGAGATGTATCCCAGGCTGTTATGTGAGGCAAGGGGGGAGATTGCATGGGCTCCTACACAAATTTTCAAATCCTCTCTGGCCACAGGAGAAGTGCCAGAGGACTGGAGGACAGCGAATGTGGTACCATTATTCAAGAAGGGTAGTAGGGATAAACCAGGTAATTACAGGCCGGTGAGTCTAACATCAATGGTAGGGAAACTATTGGCAAAAATTCTGAGGGAGAGGATTAATCTCCACTTGGAAAGGTAGGGATTAATCAGGGATAGTCAGCATGGCTTTATCAGGGTGAGATCATGTCGATCCAATTTGATTGAATTTTTCGAGGAGGTGACTAGATGTGTAGATGAAGGTAAAGCAGTTGATGTAGTCTACATGGACTTCAGGAAGGCTTTTGATAAGGTCCCGCATGGAAGATTGGTTAAAAAGGTAAGAGCCCATGGGATCCAGGGCAATTTGGAAAATTGGATCCAAAATTGGCTTAGTGGCAGGAGGCAGAGGGTGATGGTCGAGGGTTGTTTTTGCAACTGGAAGCCTGTGACCAGTGGTGTACCACAGGGATCGGTGCTGGGACCCTTGCTGTTTGTAGTGTACATTAATGATTCAGACGAGAATCTAGGAGGTATAATCAGTAAGTTCGCAGATGACACGAAAATTGGTGGTGTCCAAAATAATGAGGAAGAAAGCCTTAGAATACAGTACAATATAGATGAGCTGGTAAGTTGGGCAGAGCAGTGACAAATGGAATTTAATCCTGAGATGCGTGAGGTGATGCATTTAGGGAGGACTAACAAGGCAAGACAAGTAGGATAAAAGCAAAATACTGCGGATGCTGGAAATCTGAAATAAAAACAAGAAATGCTGGAACCACTCAGCAGGTCTGGCAGCATCTGTGAAAAGAGAAGCAGAGTTAACGTTTCGGGTCAGTGACCCTTCTTCGGAACTCAGCAGAGAGACAAGTAGGACCCTAGGAAGTACAGAGGGTCAGAGGGACCTTGGTGTAGTTATCCATAGATCACTGAAGACAGCAGCACAGGTAGATAAGGTGGTTAGGAAGGCTTATTTATTTTAATTTATTTAGAGATACAGCACTGAAACAGGCCCTTCAGCCCACCGAGTCTGTGCCGACCATCAACCACTCATTTTATACTAATCCTATATTAATCCCATATTCCCTACCACATCCCCACCATTCTCCCACCACCTACCTACACTAGGGGAAATTTACAATGGCCAATTTACCTATCAACCTGCAAGTCTTTGGCTGTGGGAGGAAACCAGAGCACCTGGCGGAAATCCACGCAGTCACAGGAAAAACTTGCAAACTCCACAGAGGCAGTACCCAGAATCGAACCCAGGTCGCTGGAGCTGTGAGCCTGCAGTGCTAGCCACTGCGCCACCCTTATGGGATAGTTGCCTTTATAACCCAAGGCATAGACTATAAGAGCAGGAAGAAACATAGAAAATAGGAGCAGGAGTAGGCCATTCGGCCCTTCGAGCTTGCTCCGCCATTCATTATGATCATGGCTGATCAACTCAGTAACACGTTCCCACTTTCCCCTCCAGACCCTTTGATCCCTTTAGACCCAAGAGCTATATTTAACTCCTTGAAAACATACAATGTTTTGACCTCAACTGCTTTCTGTGATAGCGAATTCCACAGGCTCACCACCCTCTGGGTGAAGAAATTTCTCCTCATCTCAGTCCTGAAAGGTTTACCCCGTATCTCTAGGTCAAATCGGCATAAGGAGGGAGGAAGTGTTGGGTATTCTAAAAGGCATTAAGGTGGACAAGTCCCCAGGTCCGGATGGGATCTATCCCAGGTTACTGTGGGAAGCGAGAGAGGAAATAGCTGGGGCCTTAACAGATATCTTTGCAACATCCTTAAACACGGGTGAGGTCCCGGAGGACTGGAGAATTGCTAATGTTGTCCCCTTGTTTAAGAAGGGTAGCAGGGATAATCCAGGTAATTATAGACCGGTGAGCTTGACGTCAGTGGTAGGGAAGCTGCTGGAGAAGATACTGAGGGATAGGATCTATTCCCATTTGGAAGAAAATGGACTTATCAGTGATAGGCAACATGGTTTTGCGCAGGGAAGGTCATGTCTTACCAACTTAATAGAATTCTTTGAGGAAGTGACAAAGTTGATTGATGAGGGAAGGGCTGTCGATGTCATATACATTGACTTCAGTAAGGCGTTTGATAAGGTTCCCCATGGTAGGCTGATGGAGAAATTGAAGGCGCATGGGGCCCAAGGTGTACTAGCTAGATGGATAAAGAACTGGCTGGGCAACAGGAGACAGAGAGTAGCAGTGGAAGGGAGTTTCTCAAAATGGAGACGTGTAACCAGTGGTGTTCCACAGGGATCCGTGCTGGGACCACTGTTGTTTGTGATATACATAAATGATTTGGAGGAAAGTACAGGTGGTCTGATTAGCAAGTTTGCAGACGACACTAAGATTGGTGGAGTAGCAGATAGTGAAGGGGACTGTCAGAGAATACAGCAGAATATAGATAGATTGGAGAGTTGGGCAGAGAAATGGCAGATGGAGTTCAATCAGGGCAAATGCGAGGTGATGCATTTTGGAAGATCCAATTCAGAGTGAACTATACAGTAAATGGAAAAGTCCTGGGGAAAATTGATGTACAGAGATATTTGGGTGTTCAGGTCCATTGTTCCCTGAAGGT
Organism: Heterodontus francisci; assembly: GCF_036365525.1. Classification (NCBI taxonomy): domain Eukaryota; kingdom Metazoa; phylum Chordata; class Chondrichthyes; order Heterodontiformes; family Heterodontidae; genus Heterodontus; species Heterodontus francisci. The sequence goes on along the minus strand of NC_090371.1, from coordinate 28,205,909 downwards.
GGCAACGCAGGTCAATAGAGTGGTCAAGAAGGCATACGGCATGCTTTCCTTCATCAGACGGGGTACTGAGTACAAGAGTTGGCAGGTCATGTTACAGTTGTATAGGACTTTGGTTCGGCCACATTTGGAATACTGCGTGCAGTTCTGGTCGCCACATTACCAAAAGGATGTGGATGCTTTGGAGAGGGTGCAGAGGAGGTTCACCAGGATGTTGCCTGGTATGGAGGGCGCTAGCTATGAAGAGAGGTTGAGTAGATTAGGATTATTTTCATTAGAAAGACGGAGGTTGAGGGGGGACCTGATTGAGGTGTACAAAATCATGAGAGGTATAGACAGGTTGGATAGCAAGAAGCTTTTTCCCAGAGTGGGGGATTCAATTACTAGGGGACACGAGTTCAAAGTGAAAGGGGAAAAGTTTAGGGGGGATATGCGTGGAAAGTTCTTTACGCAGAGGGTGGTGGGTGCCTGGAACGCGTTGCCAGCGGAGGTGGTAGACGCGGGCACGATAGCGTCTTTTAAGATGTATCTAGACAGATACATGAATGGACAGGAAGTAAAGAGATACAGACCCTTAGAAAATAGGCGACAGGTTTAGATAGAGGATCTGGATCGGCGTAGGCTTAGAGGGCCGAAGGGCCTGTTCCTGTGCTGTAATTTTCTTTGTTCTTTGTTCTTTGTTCTTTGTATCCTTAGACTATGACCCCTGGTTCTGGACTCCCCACCATCGGGAACGTCTTTCCTGCATCTACCCTCTCAAGTCCTGTTAGAATTTTATAGGTTCCTATGAGATCCCCCCTCACTCTTCTGAACTCCATTCCTAATTGACTCAATCTCTCCTCATACATCAGTCCCGCCATCCCAGGAATCAGTCTGGTAAACCTTCGCTACACTCCCTCTATAGCAAGAACATCCTTCCTCAGATAAGGAGACCAAAATTGCACACAATATTCCAGGTGTGGCCTCACTAACACCCTGCATAATTGCAGCAAGATCGCCCTGCTCCTGTACTCAAATCCTCTCGCTATGAAGGCCAACATACAATTTGCCTTTTTTACCACCTGTTGCACCTGCATGCTTACCTTCAGCGACTGGTGTATGAGACCACCCAGGTCTCACTGCATATTCCCCTCTCTCAGTTTATAGCTGTTCAGATAATAATCTGCCTTCCTGTTTTTGCTACCAAAGTGGATAACCTCACATTTATCCACATTATACGGCATCTGCCATGCATTTGCCCACTCACTCAACTTGTCCAAATCATCCTGAAGCCTCTCTGCATCCTCCTCACAACTCACCCTCCCACCCAGTTTTGTGTCGTCTGCAAATTTGGAGATATTACATTTAGTTCCCTCATCTAAATCATTAATGTATATTGTGAATAGCTGGGGTCCTAGCACTGATCCCTGCGGTACCCCACTAGTCACTGCCTGCCATTTGGAAAAAGACCCGTTTATTCCTACTCTTTGTTTCCTGTCTGCCAACCAATTTTCTATCCATCGCAATATACTACCCCCAATCCCATGCACTTTAATTTTACACGCTAATCTCTTATGTGGGACTTTGTCAAAAGCCTGCTGAAAGTCCAAATAAACCGCATCCACTGGCTCCCCCTCATCAACTCTACTGGTTACGTCCTCGAAGAATTCTAGTAGATTTGTCAAGCATGATTCCCCTTTCGTAAATCCATGCTGACTCTGCCCGATTCTACCACTGTTCTCTAAGTGCTCTGCTATAAAATATTTGATAATGTACTCTAGAATTTTCCCCACTACTGACGTCAGGCTGACTGGTCTGTAATTCAGTTTTCTTTCTACCTCCCTTTTTAAATAGTGGGGTTACATTAGTTGCCCTCCAATCTGTAGGAACTGTTCCAGAGTCTATAGAATCTTGGAAGATGGCCACCAATGCATCCACTATTTCTAGGGCCACTTCCTTACGTACTCTAGGATGTAGATTATCAGGCCCTGGGGATTTATCAGCCATCAATCCCATCAGTTTCCCCAAAACCATTTCTCTAATATTGATTTCCTTCAGTTCCTCCCTCTCACTAAACCCTGTGTTCCCCAACATTTCTGGTATGATATTTGTGTCCTCCTTTGTGAAGACAGAACCAAAGTATGCATTTAGTTAGTCAGCCATTTCTTTGTTCCCCATAATAAATTCCCCTGTTTCTGACATTTGTCTTCACCAATCTTTGTTTCATCACATACCTCTTGAAATTTTTCCAGTCAGTTTTTATGTTCCCCGCAAGCTTACTCTCGTACTCTATTTTCCCCTTCTTAATCAATCCCTTGGTTCTCCTTTGCTGAATTCAAAACTGCTCCCAATCCTCAGGTCTGTTGTTTTTTCTGGTGAATTTGTATGCCTCTTCTTTGGATCTAATGCTATCTCTAACTTCTCTTGTAAGCCATGGTTTGGTTACCTTTCCTGTTTTACTTTTGCGCCAGACAGGAATAAACAATTGTTGCAGTTCATCCATGCGCTCTTTGAATGTTTGCCATTGCCTATCCACCGTCATCCCTTTAAGTAACGTTTCCCAATCCATCGCAGCCATCCATCTCGCACCTCATACCTTCGTAGTTTCCTTTATTAAGATTCAGGACCCTAGTCTCAGAATCAACTACGTCACTCTCCATCTTGATGAAGAATTCTATCATATTATGGTTGCTCATGCCCAAGGGGTCTCGCACAACTTGATTGTCAATTATTCCTCTCTCATTACACAATACCCAGTCTAGAATAGCCTGTTCTCTCATTGGTATTGGTCCAGAAAACCATCCCATATACACTCCATGAATTCCTTCTCTACAGTATTGTGATTAATTTGATTTGCCCGATCTATATGCAGATGAAAGTCACGCACAATTACAGATGTCCCTTTATCGCATGCATCTCTAATTTCCTGTTTAATGCCATTCCCTACATCACCACTACAGTTTGGGAGTTTGTATAAAACCCCCACTGACATTTTTTGCCCCTTAGTGTTTCTCAGCTCTACCCATACAGATTCCACATCGTCAGAGCTAATATCCTTCCTCACTGTTGCGTTAATTTCCTCTTTAACCAGCAAAACAACTCCACCACCTTTTACTTCTTGTCTGTCCTTCCTAAATACTGAATATCCCTGGATGTTCATTTCCCATCCCTGGTCACCCTGCAGCCATGTCTCCATAATCCCGACTATATCATACGCGTTTACATCTATTTGCGCGATTAATTCATCCACTTTATTGCAAATGCTGTGTGATGGAGCTGGACAAAATGCTAGTTAGGCCACAGCTGGAGTACTGTGTACAGCTCTGGTCGCCACACTATAGGAAGAATGTGATTGCACTGGAGAGGGTGCAGTGGAGATTCACCAGGATGTTGCCTGGTCTGGAGCATTTCAGCTATGAAGAGAGACTGGATAGGCTAGGGTTGTTTCCTTAGAGCAGAGAAGGCTGAGGGGGGGACCTGATTGAGGTATACAAAATTATGAGGGGCATAGATAGGGTAGATAGGTAGAAACTTTCCCTTAGTAGAGGTGTCAATATCCAGGGGGCATAGATTTAAGGTAGGGGGCAGGAGATTTAGAGGGGATTTGAGGAAAAGTTTTTTCACCCAATCTGGAACACACTGCCTGAAGGGGTTGTAGAGGCAGGAACCCTCACAACATTTAGATGAGCACTTGAAACGCCATAGCATACAAGGCTATGGGCCAAGTGCTGGAAAATGGGATTAGAATAGATAGGCTTGATGGCCGGCATAGACATGGTGGGCTGAAGGGCCTGTTTCTGTGCTGTATAATTCTATGACTCTAAACTGAAGTTGTTTTCAATGCTTTGCTTCCCTTCCAACTCTGTATTTTCTTTTATTCAGCATTTATTTCCCATCCCTCATTGCCCTTGAGAAGGTGGTGGTGAGCCAACTTCTTGAACCACTGCAGTCTATGTGGTGTAGGTACACCCACAGTGCTGTTAGGGAGGAAGTTCCAGGATCTTGACCCAGCAACTTTGAAGGAATGGTGACAAAGAGCTGAATGTTACGCCACCCCAGCAGGCCAGATTGTGGTGTGGGGGTGGGTGGGGGTGGTGTAAAATTGAGCAGGAGGCTCCGGGTGGCCTACCTGCCCCGCTTCTGCCTCTGGTCAACTACGCAGTGGTCGGGCGGGGGGTGGGGGGGGGGAGGGGAAATGGCCAATTAACTGCCACTTAAGTGCCCTCGCCTGTCTCCATGGGTATTTTACCCGTGGCAAGCGGACGTGCTGGGGACATGAAAGGACTCTCAGTAATAGCTGCCGGCCTTTCCGCGCGCCGGCGGGTTGCTGTGGTAGTCAGGCACAAGGTTCCCAATTGAGGGTCGCCCCTGCCCCTAACCCACCCTCCGGGACACGGGATGCCCCCCCCTCCCCGTAGCCTCACCAGGGCATGGCCAATCTCCCTGGTGAGGTATGCCCAACTTACCTTCCCTCCTAGCTCCATATCATTGGCTGGGTTGTAGTCCCAGCAGTGGCCATCGCTCCCGGTAGCGCTGCTGGGACTAAGAGCTGCCAGCCAGCTGATTGGCCAGCAGCTCCCTCAAGCGGGTGGAAGTCCTGCCTCGGGACAGTTAAAGCCCGGGGACCCGTAAAATGCGGGACGGATCCCCGGGCTAAGCGAAAGCGGGTCCGCCTAAAGTAAATCCAGCCCATAGTTCCAAGTCAGGATGGCGTGTGGCTTGGAGGGGAACTTGCAGGTGGTGCTGTTCCAGCTGCGTCTGCTGCCCTTGTTCTTCTGGGTGGCAGAGGTCGCAGGTTTGTAATGTGCTGTCTAAGGAGCCTTGGTGCATTGCTGCAGTGCATCTTGTAAATGATACACACTGCGGCCACTGTGCATCGGTGGTGGAGGGGGTGAATGTTTTTGTGGAAGGAGTGCCAGTCATGTGGGCTGCTTTGTCCTGGATGGTGTCGAGCTTCTTGAGTGTTGTTGGAGCTGCACCCATCCAGGCAAGTGGAGAGTATTCCATCATACTCCTGACTTGTGCCTTGTAGATGGTGGACAGGCTTTGGGAAGTCAGGAGGTGAGTTACTCGCCACAGAATTCCCAACCTCTGACCTACTCTTGTAGCTACAGTATTTTTATATGGCTACTCCAGTTCAGTTTCTAGTCAATAGTAACCACCAAGATGTTGATGCTGGGGGATTCAGCAAAGGTAATGCCACTGAATTGCAGCCCTAATTACAACCTGGAATTTTTAAGAAGACTTTTGACAATATAACAGAAAAAATAAACAAACTGCAGTCTATAATTATTTTTGTATTAATTTAAAGAAATATTTTATGCATACATGATGGATTAAGGCTTCCGGCTCTTGTTGGACTTATTCCTGGATAGGCTGACCATGTGTCTCCTTAAAATTCCCAAATGAGGTATTCTGTCCGTGGGCAAACAATGGCCCCCGAAGAGTCCCTCTGTCAAACTCACCCACGAACATCTTAACTTTTAATTTCTCATGTTCGAGTATGCCTACAGCTTAAATGAGGTACAGCACAGAGTACGTAGTGTAAATTGCCTTGGATAAAAATGTCTGCTAAATGCCTAAATAATATTAATCAATGTGTGTTACGAACAAGTGAGAAAGAGGTCTAGAGTTCCCATTCAGCCTTCACCTGGTCTTACTGTAACAGGTTTAATTTTAAACACACCATGTTTTGAGCTCCCCCTTGGTGAATCCTTGTTCACTGCTTTCCAATTATAAGGCAAAGAAACCAGCACAGACAGGCTTTCTTCGGTTTAAAGAAGAAAAGTCGAAATTTATTAAACTTAACCTTAAACTCTAATTCAGTTAACGCCTACAGATACACGCTGCACCCCACGCTAGCATGCATACGTGATACACACTTGCAAATAGAGACAGAAAAGAGAAGAAAAATGAACTGGAAAGGTTTGAGGCAATATCTGAAGAGTTGTTCTTACGGTTCTTCGAGCTCACTGTAGAGTCGTTTTTTGTAGGTAGATCTTGCTTTTCGTTGGGGCCCAGTATTCTTCTTAAACGTTGTTCGCTTTAGGAGACTTCTTTCTTGGGGTTCGTGTGTCTTCAGTGGTTTCGGAGGCTTGTAAGAAAGAGATGGCAGCAGACAGGAGAGCGATCTTCTCAGTCCAGGAGCAAACAGACTTTCTGCCCAAACTGTTCGTAGAAATTCAAAAAACTCAGCTTGCCCAGCAGGTTAGTCATGTGACCAGCTGGTTTGACCATGTCCATTTGTGTATTCGGTCATCTCAGCAGTCAACCTGGAATGCGAGCTCCTCCACCTTCAACGCCTAGTGATCAAAAGTCCATTGTGTGTTGAATGTGTCAGGGAATGGCTGCTTTGTCCTTCCAAACACTGTCTGTTAATATGCAAATGTATTTTCCAGCCACGGCTGATCTGTTTAACAAGTCCTTTCTTCACTCCAGTAGCAGTTTAAAATCAATGTTCATGACAAAATTAATGTGCCTCATTCTTGGCAGCTGGGGGCCTAGCATGACAATACATTACAGAAAAATATCCAAAATGTTTCCATTATTATTGCTATTATGGCATACCACTATTGCAGTTGCTTTGGCGACAACAATGACTAAATGGCGTAAGATGTAGAACGCACACAAGATGCGAGATTCAATAAAGTGAAAATGGTCTTGTCAGAAAAAGCGTAATTGCTGTTTTAACAACCAGTTTCAAAAGAATTTTCCACATTTACTATTAACCAGAAAAGAATCATCTGTATTCAGTTCAATCTATAAGTCTGTATTTTCCATTTTGGGTGGAGGAAAGACATCTATAAAAGAACACAAAGACACCACTAAACATAATGTTGTTCTTACAGCACATGCTAGTTTTTTTTTCGCAAAGTTGAGCTAACACAGACTAGGCTGTCTCGACAGTGAGTATGGAAATCTGGCATTTCCAAACAGTGTTACTGTATTATTTTAACAGTGTCTGAATGCTCTTCAGGTTCCCATCCCCCTGCCAATCTAGTTTTAACCATCCCCAACAACACTAACAAACCTTCCTGCAAGGATATCCATCCCAGTTCTATTCAAGTGTAGACCATTCGCCTTATACAGGTCCCATCTTCCCCAGAACTTGTCCCAATGCCCCAGAAATCTGAAGCCGTCTCTTCTGCACCATCTCTCCAGCCATGCATTCATCTGGCAATTCTCCTATTTCTCTACTCAGGAGCAGGTGGCCTTGGAAGTAATCCGGAGATTGCCACCTTTCAGGCCTTATCTGTTGTCTCAGGAGAACATAAAAGACCCTGTGGCATTATTGGAAGAAGAGGAGGGACGTTCTCCTGATGTCTTGACGATTATTTATCCCTCAAAAAACATCACTAAAAAAGCAGATTATCTGGTCATTTATCTCATTCGGAGCTTGCTATGCACAACTTAGCTGCTGTGTTTCCTACAACAGTGACTACAGTTCAAATTACTTCATTGACTGTAAAGCGTTTTGGGGCATTCTGAGGTTGTTAAAAGTGCAATTGAAACACAAGTCTTTCTTTGTTGTTTGTCGAGCTCACAAGTTCTTGTATTTTTCAACTTTTCAAATACATTTTCAAATTTTGCTCACTGTGTTGTTTAAACTTTTTATGAAATTCAAAAGATAACTTGAAAATATTGGGAATGGATTTGTATGTCCTTTATTAATGGACAGAGAGGATTGGTTCTTTTACTGTGTCCATGGACAGGATTTTGCTTCTGGGGTAGGTGTCAACCTCGCCCCTGGGGGAAAGTAGTCACAGCCCGCGATTTTCACAGAGGCGGCTGCTAATTGGTTGGAGGGCAGGTTGGGCAGCCAATTAGCGGCCGCGGATGTGAGAACGGAAGCGGGACTCTGCAAGTGTGGGCCCCATTTAAAGGCATCACGGCAGCCATTAATGTGGCTGCTGTTTGAACAAAGAAATGCATGAATCAGGGAGTCAGGAGGAGAGGTCGAGGCCTGCCACCCGGGGGTGGGCTGCCCCTGGATTCTCCGATGCCAACTTCGAGGTCATCCTGGAGGCTGTGAGGGAAAGGAGGGAGGTCTTCTTTCCGAAGGGTGGTAGGAGAGGGCCACCCAGCCAAACTAAGCAGGCGTGGCTGGAGGTGGCTGAAACAGTCAGCAACAGAAACTGGAGGAACTGGTTGCAGTGCTGTAAAAGGTTCAATAACCTTCTTTGCTTTGGCAGGGTGAGTGCAACGCCAGACAGTGATGACAGGCCTCTGTGTACTCAGCCACCAGCAGACACATCAGCTGAGGAGCATGTGGGCCATGATGCTCCTGAACATGGGAGTCATGTGTTCCCAGGGTATTTACTGACCCCTCAGCAAGGCTCAGAGCCCGAGTACTGTTGAGGACCTGCCATCACTGATACGTGCAGCTTCTTATGTCAATGAGCCACTGGCATTGGTCAGAAAGGCCAACAGTGCCTTATCTCTCTTTCTTTTGTCCTTTCAGAAGAAAAGGTTGCACAATGCCAGGGAGAGGGCTCTGACTGGAGGAGGAGTGCTTCATCCCCACATTATCACTGCCATGGAGGAGGGAGCCATGGAAATTGAAAGGGTTGCCCTGCAGGAGAAAGTCAGGGATAGAGAGCTGAACATTCCTGGAGGAGAGGGTAAAAAGATATAGCAATCTGTAGATGAAGGAGTGGAGTGCAGTACACCCTGTCCAGCAGCATGCCAAAGACTCAGCTTCACTGGGAAGCCTAGCACTGCAGAGGCTTCTGCTTTCAAAGACAAGTTCTCATGATCTCTTCTTGTGTCTCTCACAGGTTCTGATGTAGAGGGGGCACGACTGAGTCCTGTGTTGGCACCAGGGCTATCGCTAGAAACCAAGACAGCAGAGGCAGTACCGTTACATCTTACATGCGCAACCTCCACCAGCACAGATACACTCACATTGGTGGGTCCTCGTGATTAGATAGGGTGGCACTGGATGAAGAGCATGGCATGAGTGAGCAGAAGGAGGTGAAAGAAGCAGAGGCAACTGTGGGCATTCCCGCTCAAAGGATGGAGGACAGACACAGCCATGCTCAGCTGGGCTCAGATTCTGAGCCTTGGGAGTCACAGGGAAGGAGGCTCTACTTAAACCAGCAGCAACAGATGTGATCCCACATGTCAGAGTCCCCTGAGGCAATGTGCAGTCATGGGCTGAGAATGAAGGAGTCCATTCAGCTCATGTGCACCACCACGGCTCAGGGCTTTGAACACATGAGCTCCTCCATTGAGAGAGTGGCCAACCTCATGGAGCGTCATATTCGGCAACACTCGGAGTGGATGCAGGAGCAGTGCGCTGGCATGCACAGAATGCATGCAACACTGTAGCATTTACTAGTCAGTGGCACTGATGGCGCCCCAACTGGTGTTCCCCTCCTGCCAACTGGAGTGTCATCCAAGGGCTGAGACCATCACCGAAGAGGATGAGGGTGCCACCTCTCATGGAATGCCATCATCATCATCGACCTCCATAGCCCCTCTAAGGAACCATCTATACATTAGGGCCAGATGATGGAGGCTGCCCCTGCATTGACACCAGTGCAGCAACCTCTGGAGCTCCACAATGAGGAGGACCGCCAGGTGCAACTTAGCTGCAAACAGAGACAAGCAAGAAGGCTGTCTACACCTCATCTGAGGCCACAAGGGGAACACCGCATAGAAGTGGCCGACAGCAGAGGCTACTGTGTCGGGCAGAGCACTGAGTGGTTCACTGGCATTTGCTTCACGTTTTAATGTGCACTTTGTTACTTTTGGAAGACACTGTAAATATTGACAAGACACTCTAGCCCTACGCCAGTGTCTGCCATCTCCATGGGCAGCTGGGGAATCTATCTGCCTGCTAGGTCCCATCTGTCTGCAATTCAATCTACTGCCCAGTTCTCGCAAAAAGGGCATCAGTGATCTGCAACGATGCGCTGCTGCTTGCGAGATGCCCCCCGGTACGAAACTGATCCTTGCAAGGAGACAGAAGCAAAGACGTTCAAGGCTAAGGTGACTTTGACAGCTACTGGCAGGGCATGGTCAGCAGCGGTGTGAGGTGTGAGTTCTTCCACGACAAAACTCAGTGACCATCTGCCTGGATGGGCGCAGTCTACTGCGGCACTGGTTCTTTGACATGTCCAGGTAGCTCAGTCTTTGATAGTACAGCCTGTGCTGAGGATATGACCTACGATGTCTTCCTGCCCCTTGTCCCTCTCCTCTGTCATCCTCAGGCCGGTGGTCTGCTTCTGCTGCTGAGGATGCAATGGACCCAATATCAGAGAATCATGCTCCCATCATCAACTGTTTTCTTACTTGCACTCAACTGGACTCACAATAATCTCTGGACCCCTAAACTCCCCTCTTATGTCCCCAGTGGAGATATCCCGAGCTGTTAAAGGTCTCATCATTTCGGCAGGGACTAAGGGTTGAAAATCCCCCCTAATGTTTGAGGATGATGACATTTAGTCCTTTCAAAAGGGAATTGGACAAATACTTGAAGGGGAAAAGTTTGCAGGGTTATGTCGAACGAGTAGGGGAATAGTTCTTTCAAAGAGCTAGCACAGGCACGATGGGCCAAATGGTCACATTCTATGATTCGAAGATAATATTCTACAATTGCTACTAAGAATTAAAATTAGGATTGTGCAGGCCTGCTGTTTTCCTAGAAAGGACAGAGGGGAGTATTATTCCCAATGTTTAACGAGGAATGACACAGTCGGTGATGTGACAATACAATGACCTGACAAAAATAGCAAATGGTCAGGCTGTAAGAAAAAAAATTTGAAATGGCACCAACAATTTCAAACTTAACTTTGGCATTGGAAAAATATCTTGGTGGGGGGGGGGGCATGGAATGATAATGGGTATTTTCTTTGTCTCCAGCTCACTTGCAAATTCAAACTCAATACAGTAATTAGGTGTCAGTCGTGACTCACTGGGTAACACTCTCAATTCGGAGAGGTTCAAGTCCCACTACAGAGATTTGAGCATAATAATCTCAGCTAACACTCCCAGTGGGTGCTGAGGGAGTGCTGCACTGTCAGAGGTGCTGTCTTTTGGATAAGACATTAAACTCGGGCCCTCTCTGCCCTGTCAAGTGATGAAAAAGATCCCATGGCACTATTCAAAAAAAAAAGCAGCAATATCTCCCTTAGATAATATTTATCCAGCATCACTAAAATAGACTATCAGTCATGATCCATTGCCTGTTGTAGGATCAGCATATAGAATGTAAGTGCCTTTATAAATAACCTTGCACCATGTGGTCTCCTTGACTGGTTCGGATTGTCTGCAGGGGACGGAGAGGAACTTTTCAGAATATTTTATTCCCTCATTGGTCTTTTCTGGTCTCTCCCAGGAGATTACATGGGGGAGGGGGAGGGAAGGAGACAAAGTGTCTCACAATAATGCTCCATCCATCCTGAGTGTGGGGCAGCCTAGATGGTCTTTCCCTATCTGTCAATTTTTTATTATTGTAAACGCGTCACAACGTGAAACCTGAAGATTTCAAGGACAGATACTCCTACCTGTTCCTCAATGTACCAGCCCCAGAATCCTCCTAGGCATTTACAATATAAAGGGAACACACCGCCGCACTTGTACTGCAATGAAATTTTTATTTCTCTCATAAAATAAAAGTTTTCTTGAGAAAACTCAATTCGGTCATCCCCACACAAGGCAGTCTTGTACATTGGCAAAGTAATGGGGCAGGATTTTGGGGTCGCAATGAGGGCAGAGGTAAAAATTAGTGCTGCCAGCTGGCATACTGGTTTCACGTTACCATTCCTGCCACCAGCGATTTCCTCATGGGCCGGGGTGGGGGGTGGGGGGGGGCGGGTTGGTGGTGAAGGCAGACTCCAGAAACCCATCTGATTTGGAAATGAGGCCAATTAATCCTGGTGTGGGAGAAATGGGTTCAAATTCATGGGACATTGATCCCAGTACTGGGGAAGGAGGGAGCTGTTCCGATGGGACAGACTCCAGCTGAATCATGCTGAGACCAGAGTCCTGGCGAATCGCATAACTAGGGTTGTAGATAAGGCTTTAAACTAAATAGTGGGGGGGAGGGTTCAGTTACATGGAAAATTAGGAAGTCAAAATTAAAGGAGAAGGTAGGAGTGCAGGTTAGTGATGTTACCAGAAAATAAAAGGAAGGGACAAAACGCGTGAACGTCATATTGCACCAAGGAATCATACAAGAGTAAGGAAATTTGGTAATAAAACAAATGGCACAGTGGTGCAGTGGTTAGCACCGCAGCCTCACAGCTCCAGCGACCCGGGTTCAATTCTGGGTACTGCCTGTGTGGAGTTTGCAAGTTCTCCCTGTGTCTGCGTGGGTTTCCTCCGGGTGCTCGGGTTTCCTCCCACATGCCAAAAGACTTGCAGGTTGATAGGTAAATTGGCCATTATAAATTGTCTCTAGTATAGGTAGGTGGGTAGGGAAATATAGGGACAGGTGGGGATGTGGTAGGAATATGGAATTAGTGTAGGATTAGTATAAATGGGTGGTTGATGGTCAGCACCTTTAAAGAAAATACCTACCCAGGAGTCCTTGCTGCCGTCCAGCTTCCGGTTCCTCCCGCGCCAAAAGTAACTTGAACACAAGGAAAACAGTAAGTACAACTTTTAAAACACAGCTCCTGGTGCCTTCACTTACCCACCGAAGAGTCGCTACCTTCTCCTGCTGCTCATTAAGGGCTGGTTTGGGATGTTGGAGGGGATGCACAGGTTGCATGCTGAATCAGAAGCACACAGTGCATGGACAGAAGAAATAGGAGCAGGAGTGGACCATATGGCCCCTTGAGCCTGCTCCGCCGTTCAATACGATCATGGCTGATCCTCTGCCTCAACTCCATTTTCTCCACTCTCCATAATCCCTTAATTCCGAGAGACCAAAAATCTTTCTATCTCAGCCTTAAACTTACTCAATAATAAAGCATCTACAACCCTCTGGGATAGAGAATTTCAAAGATTCACAACCCTAAATGATTGACCCCTTATCCTGAGATGGTGCCACCATGTTCTGGATTCCCCAGACAGGGGAAACAACGTCTTAATGTCTACCCTGTCAAATCCCTTTAGAATCTTGTATATTTCAATGAGATCACCTCTTATTCTTCTAAATGTCCAAGAGTGTAGGCCCAATGTACACGGCTTCTCATCATAGGAAAACTCTCATCCCAGGAACCAATCTAGTGAACCTTTGCTGTACTGTCTCCAATGCAAGTATATCCTTCCCTAAATGTGGAGACCAGAACTGCACACAGTATTCCAGGTGTTGTCTCATCAAAACCATGTACAATTGTAGCAAGACTTCCTTATTCCTGTACTCCAATCCCCTTGCAATAAAGGCCAATATGCCATTTGTTTTCTTCATTGCTTGCTGTACCTGCATGCTAAATTTCTGTGCTCCTTGTATAGTACATCCAAGTCTCTCTGAGCATTTAAAAAATATTCTACTTTTCTGTTCTTACTACCAAAGTGAATAACCTCACACTTATACTCCATCTGCCACCTTGCTGCTCATACACTTGTCTATATATCTTTGCAGCCTATGTCCTCCTCACAGCTTAAATTCACACCCAGCTTTGTATTGTCAGAAAACTTAGATACATTACTCTCAGTCTTTAATAGATTGTAAATAGCTGAGGCCCCAGCACTAATCCTTGCAGTACTCCACTAGTTACAGTCTGCCAACTTGAAAATGCCCCATTTATCTCCACTCTCCGTTTCCCAATCCTCCATCCATGTTAATATATTACCCTCAGCTCCATCTGCCCTTAGCTTGCATATTAGCCATTTGTGTGGTACCTTATTGAATGCCTTATGGAAATCCAGGTATACTACATCTACTGGTTTCCCTTCATCTACCCTACTAGTTACATCCTCAAAAAAACTCGAATAAATTTGTCAAACTCGATTTTCTTTTCATAACTACCATGTTGATTTTGTTTGATCATACTATGATTTTCTAAGTGCATTGTTAAGGCTTCCTTAATAATTGATTCCTGCATTTGCTAACAGTCAGCCTGTAGCTCGTTGGTTTCTCTCTCCCTCCTTTCTTAAATAGTGGAGTTACATTTGCTAAGTTACAATTTGCTGGGACCATTGTAGAATCTGGGGAATTTTGGAAAATCATAACCAGAGCATTCACCATCTCTGCAGCTACTTCTTCGCGAACCCTAGGATGTAGGCCATCATGTCCTGGGGACTTGTCAGCTTTTAGTCTCATAAGTTTCTCCAAAACGTTTTCTCTGCTGAAATTAATCTCCTCAAGTTCCTCACTCTTAATAGTCCCTTGCTTACACTCTATTTCTGGTATGTAATTTGTCTTCTACTGCGATGACAGACAAAATATTTGTTCAATGTCTCTGCCATTTCCTCATTTCCCATGATAATTTCTTCTCTCTGCTTCTAAAGGACCAATGTTTACTTTAGCTACTCTCCTTTTATATACTTGTAAAAGCTCCTACAGTTTTTGTATTTCTGTCTAGTTTACTGTCAGATTCTATATTTTCCCTTTTTATTAACTTTTTGGCTGCCCTTTGCTGGTTGCTCAAATTCTCCCAATCCTCAGGCTTATTTTTTGCAACATTATAAGCCTCTTTTAATCTATCATCTTTAACCTCACTAGTAAGCCATGGATGGATCTCTTGCTGAGTTTCTATTTTCTAATGAGAATGTCATATGAGGGCAATCAATTCCCCCTGAACCGGTGGAAATCTGGCCACCGATCAGAAGCCAACAGCCCTCTGGGTTTGAGTCACTTCATCCGTCTCAAAGTGAAAGCAGGCCATCGGTGACCTGGGTGATGCAGTTGTTGGCAGCAGATTGTGATATCCTGCAGATATCACCAGCTAATCCCTGGAAGGAGCTGGAGGCAAAGAAATCCAGGGCTGTGATGACCTTGACAGCCATGGGCAACGTGTGGCCACTTGGTCTGCTTCCAGAAGGATCCAGGTGTTTGCGACTATCTTCCATGAGAGCCTAAGCCTAAAGGCTCTTTTACTCCAGCATGTTGAGGAAGATCAACCTCAGCCTACATACCATGTGGGGGGGGTCTCGCTGCCTTCTAACTGTGGCTCACTGCCCATCCCCTCCGTCTGATGGAGAGGCATGTGGCTGTGGAGAAGGCAGCTGCTGAAGTTGCTGCCCCTGTTGCTCCTCCTCAGAGGTCCAGGCTACTGCTGCATAGGTTGCTCCTATGCTGCAGTGAAGTCTGACAGCTAGGAAGTTAAGATGCAGCTCGGTATATTCAAAGGCACGTGAAAGTAAGTCCAAAAAGTTGCAATTCCCTATGAAACTAGTGATTTCAGGCTGACAGAACTAATCCCATCATCATTAACCTTTCACTGTGGCTAACCAGCCTTTATACTGTTCCAAGCAGTAATTTCGCACTGTGCACTCACCTCCCGCACCATGTCGAGATGTAGAGACATTGTGGAACCCGTGTGCAGACAGTTGAAGCTACAATGTAGGGTTAAAGATAGACTTAATTGGCTGCTTACATATCGTAGCTTCCCGACAGCTGGACAGGGGTTTTCGTTTGCCTCCAAAGCTACCAGGGTGAAACCCAGTAATGGGGAGGATGATGTAGAGTTCCTGAACTGCCGTGCTTTTAAGGGATTTAACTCCCTGCATGCACCCAAACCCACCTCCCCTGGCCTGGGAAAATTTCCCCCATTAACTCTGCTTCTCTCTCCACAGATGCTGTCTGACCTGCTGAGTATTTCAAGCATTTTCTGTTTTAATTTTGCTTTTGAAGATCATTATTGAAGCTGCTGAAAACTTTACACATGCATGATGACCTCTGTTGCTGTCTCCAAGAAGCTGTGCTCAACAAACGAAGAACTTGCATTTCTATAACGCCTTTCACAACCTCAGGGTACCCCAAAGGGTTTTACAGCCAATCAAGCACGTTTGAAGTGTCATCACTATTGCAATGAAGGACAAACCCACATGTGAACCCCTGGACAAGCTACTGTGATGACCAACAGCACATTACATTGATACAGGTACTCTGTGCTGTGCATTTACCTCATGTAGACAGGCAAGAAAGTGAGTGGGTTAGATGAGTGCAAAATATACTGAGAAGGGAAGCCTTTTGCAAGGCCATAGTCTAAAATCATAAATTCATAAGAAACAGCAGGTGTAGGCCATTCAGCCCCTCAAGCCTGCTCTGCCACTCAATAAAATAATGACGGAGCTGATTGTCAGCCCCCCATAATCCTGGACTCCCTTGTCAATCAAAAATCTAACTAGATTCCCTCACGAAGGGCAACCTCTTCTCAGCATCTACCCTGTCAAGCCCCCACAAAATCTTATGTTTCTGCAAGATCCCATGCGTTTTTGCCCCTATCGCCAGTTTGATCCATTTCCCCTAATTATAAGGCAAGTAAAACATGCATTTGTGGTGCAAAGATTTGAAGCTGAATACTAAAAGTTCAAATGGAAACTAACTTTTTCCAGAAACAACCCCCTCATCCAAGTCATTAACAACACACCAAGACTCTTTAGACATCATCTTCCAAACCCCTGACCTCTACCACCGAGAAGGACAAGGGCAGCAAATGCATGGGAACACCACCACCTGCAAGTTCCCCTCCAAGTCACACATCATCCTGAGTTGGAACTATATTGCTGTTCCTTCCTAACAGCACTGTGGGTGTACCTACCTCACATGGACTGCAGCGGTTCAAGAAGGCAGCTCATACCACCACCTTCTCAAGGGCAATTAGGAATGGGCAATAAATGCTGGCCAGCAATGCCCACATCCCATGAATGAATTTAAAAAAAAAATTATATCGTAAGTAGTTAAAACTCAGCATTGATCCCTTTGGCATTCCTCTAGTCATAGTTTGCCAGCCTGAAAATGCCCCATTTATCCCAACTCAGTTTCGTGCTGGTGAGCCATGCTAATAGATTACCCCCAACACCATGAGCTCTTATATAAAAGCAAAATACTGCGGATGCTGGAAATCTGAAACAAAAACAAGAAATGCTGGAATCACTCAGCAGGTCTGGCAGCATCTGTGGAAAGAGAAGCAGAGTTAACGTTTCGGGTCAGTGACCCTTCTTCGGAACTGACAAATATTAGAAAAGTCACAGATTATAAGCAAGTGAGGTGGGGGTGGGGCAAGAGATAACAAAGGAGAAGGTGCAGATTGGACCAGGCCACATAGCTGACCAAAAGGTCATGGAGCAAAGGCAAACAATATGTTAATGGTGTGTTGAAAGACAAAGCATTAGTACAGATTAGGTGTGAATACACTGAATATTGAACAGCAGCAAGTGCAAACCTGAAAAAAACCCTGAAAAAAACAGTGGGTAAGCAAACTGAACAAACTAAGATGAAATGAAATAAATGCAAAAAAAGATTGTAAAGAATGTAAAAAAAAAGGAAGAAAAAATAACTAAAAATGAAAGTAAAATGGGGGGGGGGCTGTCATGCTCTGAAATTATTGAACTCAATGTTCAGTCCGGCAGGCTGTAGTGTGCCTAATCGGTAGATGAGATGCTGTTCCTCGAGCTTGTGTTGATGTTCACTGGAACACTGCAGCAATCCCAGGACAGAAATGTGAGCATGAGAGCAGGGGGGAGTGTTGAAATGGCAAGCAACCGGAAGCTCAGGGTCCTGCTTGCGGACTGAGCGGAGATGTTCCGCAAAGCGGTCACCCAGTCTGCGCTTGGTCTCCCCAATGTAGAGGAGACCACACTGTGAGCAGCGAATACAGTATACTACATTGAAAGAAGTACAAGTAAATCGCTGCTTCACCTGAAAGGAGTGTTTGGGGCCTGGGATAGTGAGGAGAGAGGAGGTAAATGGGCAGGTATTACACCTCCTGCGATTGCAGGGGAAGGTGCCCTGGGATGGGGACGAGGTGGTGGGGGTAATGGAGGAGTGGACCAGGGTGTCGCGGAGGGAACGATCCCTTCGGAATGCTGACAGGGGAAGGGAGGGGAAGATGCGACTGGTAGTGCCATCACGCTGGAGGTGGCGAAAATGGCGGAGGATGATCCTTTGGATATGGAGGCTGGTGGGATGAAAAGTGAGGACAAGGGGAACCCTGTCACGGTTCTGGGAGGGAGGGAAAGGGGTGAGGGTAGAGGTGCGGGGAATGGGTCAGACACGGTTGAGGGCCCTGTCAACCACAGTGGGGGGAAATCCTCAGTTGAGGAAAAAGGTCATATCAGAAGCACCGTCATGGGAGGTAGCATCATCAGAGCAGATGCATCGGAGACGGAGAAACTGGGAGAATGGAATGGAGTCCTCACAGGAGGTAGGGTGTGAAGAAGTGTAGTCGAGGTAGCTGTGGGAGTCGGTGGGCTTATAATGGATATTGGTAGACAACCTATCCCCAGAGATGGAGACAGAGAAGTCGAGGAAGGGAAGTGTCAGAGATGGACCATGTAAAGGTGAGAGAAGGGTGGAAATTGGAAGCAAAGTTGATAAAGTTTTCTAGTTCGGGGCGGGAGCAGGAAACGGCACCGATACAGTCATCAATGTACCGGAAAAAGAGTTGGTGGAGGGGCCCTGAGTAGGACTGGAACAAAGAATGCTCGACATATCCCACAAAAAGACAGGCATAACTAGGACCCATGCGGGTACCCATAGCGACACCTTTTACTTGAAGGAAGTGCGTGGAGTTGAAGGAGAAGTTGTTCAATGTGAGAACAAGTTCAGCCAGGCGGAGGAGGGTGGTGGTGGATGGGGACTGGTTGGGCCTCTGTTCCAGGAAGAAGCGGAGAGCCCTCAAACCATCCTGGTGGGGGATGGAGGTGTAGAGCGATTGGACGTCCATAGTGAAGAGGAGGCGGTTGGGACCAGGAAACTGGAAATTGTCAAAATGACGTAGGGCGTCAGAAGAGTCACGAATGTTGGTGGGAAGAGACTGGACCAGCGGAGAAAAGATAGAGTCTAGATAGGAACAAATAAGTTCAGTGGGGCAGGAGCAGGCTGACACAATGGGTCTGTCGGGACAGTCCCGTTTGTGGATTTTGGGAAGGAGGTAGAAGCGGGCTGTCCGGGGTTGTGGGACTATGAGGTTGGAAACCGTAGAGGGAAGATCTCCAGAGGAGATGAGGTCAGTGACAGTCCTTTGGACGGTGGCTTGATGTTCGGTGGTGGGGTCATGGTCCAGAGGGAGGTAGGAAGAGGTGTCTGTGAGTTGGCGTTGAGCTTCTGCAAGGTAGAGGTCGGTACGCCATACAACAACAGCACCACCCTTGTCTGCAGGTTTGATGACCATGTTGGGGTTAGACCTGAGAGAACGGAGTGCCTCAAGTTAAGAGGGGGACAGGTTAGAGTGAATGAGGGGGGCAGAGAAATTGAGACGACCAATGTCTCGCCGACAGTTTTCAATGAAGAGATCAAGAGTGGGTAAGAGGCCAGGGGGAGGGGTCCAGGTAGAGGGAGAATGCTGGAGGCGGGTGAATGGGTCTGCTGGTCGGGGGGAGGACTCCTGGTCGAAGAAGTGAGCCCGGAGGCGGAGGTGACGGAAGAAGAGCTCAACGTCATGCCGAGCGCGAAATTCATTGAGGTGGGGGCGTAAGGGGATAAAACTGAGACCTTTGCTGAGGACAGAACGCTCAGCATCAGAGAGCACCATGAGCTCTTCTCTTGTGTAGTAACCTTTTATTATGTGGCATCTTATAGAATACCTTTTGGAAAAATCAAATACACTACATCTAGTGGTTTCCCTGTATCCACCCTGCCTGTTACATCCTCAAAGAATTTGTCAAACATAATTTCCCTTTCATAAAACTATGCTGACTCTTTTCTAAATGCCCAGCTGCCACTTCCTCAATAACGGATTCCAGCATTTTCCCAATGACAGAGGTTAGGCTAACTGGCTGAAAGTTTCCGGCTTTCTGTCTCCCTCCTTTCTCGAATAAAGGTGTAATGTTTGCAGTTTTCCAATCCGTTGGGACCTTTCCAGAATTTAGGGAATTTTGAAAGATTACAACCAATGCTTCCACTATTTCTGCCGCCAATTCTTTTAAAACCTTTGGATGCAGACTTGTCAGCCTTTAGTTTTCCTAATACTTTTTCTCTAGTGATAGTGGTAAGTTTTAAGTTCCTCGCTCCCTTTTGCCTCTTGATTTTCCACTACTCTTGGGATGCTTTTTGTGTCGTCTGCTGTGATGACAGATACAAAATACTTGTTCAAAGTCTCTGCCATTTCCTGGTTTCCCATTATTAATTCCCCAGTCTCATCCTCCAAGAGACCAATGCTTACGTTAGCTACTCTCTTCCTTGGTGTATATTTGTAGCTTTTACTGTCTGTTCTGAGGCTTCTTGCCAGCTTACTCTCATACTCTAATTTCTCCCAGCGATCGAGCAGAAGATGGGACTAACTGGATTGCTCCATGGAGAGCCAGCATGGACCTGATGGTCTCAATGCACATCCTTCTGTGCCATAAATGACTGACACCTTCTATTTTCTTAGCCTCCTTTACTGGTTTCTAAATTTTTCCAATCTTCTGGCCTACAACTAATCTTCACAGTAATGTATGCCTTTTCTTTCAATTTGATAGCATCCTTAACTTAGTTAGCCACAGATGGCACATCCTTCTTAGAGTCTTTCTTTCTCAATGGAATATATCTTTGTTGAGAGTTATTTAATATCTCCTTAAATGTATACCACTTTTCTACAGTCCTACTTCTTAAACCTACCTTTCCAGTCCACTTTAGACAATTCTGCCTTAAAGACACTTGTTTCAGACCCAGATTTCACACCCTCAAACAGAATGTGAATTCTATCATGTTATGATCACTCTTGCCTAGAGGATGCTTTATTACAAGATCATTTATTAATCCTGTCTCATTACACATTACCAGGTCTAAAATAGCCTGTTCCCTGGTTGGTTCCAGAATTTATTGTTCTAAGAAACTGTCCTGTACTCTATGAACTCATCCTCCAGGCTACCTTTGACAATTTGATTCATCCAAATCAACAAGATTAAAATTGCCCACAATTATTGCAGTACTTTTCCTACAAGCTTCTATTATATCTTGATTTTTCACTCTGTCCTAAAGTGTGGAACCGTTAGGGAGCCTACAAATTACTTGCACCAGTGACTTCTTTCCTTTGCTATTTCTTATCTCCACCTGATTCTACGTCTTGATCTTCCGAGCCAAGATCATTTCTCACTACAGTACTGATCTCATCCTTTATGAACAGAGCTACCCCGCCTTTTTCTTTCTTCCTATCCTTCTGAAATGTCAAATATTATTTAGTTCCCAGCCTCAGTCACCTTGCAACCACATCTCTGTAAAGGCTATCATACTCATTGATTTCTATTTGTGCTATCAATTCATCCATCTTAAGAGTGCTGCATGCATTCAGATAGCCTTTAATTCTGCCTTTTTACCATTTTTTCCTACTCTGACCTTATTTGTTGGTGCACTTCTACGTTTGTACACGGTCCCTTCCTGTCACACTCTGGTTATCATTACCCACATCACTACCCTGCATTCTTCCCCTGTTCCTCCTTGTTAATTTTCTTAATCGCCCCTCAAATGAACCCTCCCCCCAGTATATGATTCGCCAGGACACTGGTCCCAGCGTGTTTCAAGCAAAACCCATCCCAATGGTATAGCTCCCTCTTTCCCCAGTTTTGGTGCCAGTGCCCCATGAATCTACAATTGTTGTTGTTGTCAGGGATTATTGCAAAGACTCAAAAGCCAGGGATGTCATTAGCAGAGCAAAGTAATAAATTACATAAATTCAAAAATATCACTTTCACATCTCTGCACATTGCTCTTTTTCAGATATTTAGAAAATGTAAAAAAAAAATTACAGTACAGAGGAGGCCACTCTGCCCTTTGTGTCTGCACTGGCTGAAAAACAAGCCACCCAGACTAATCACATTTTCCAGCACTTGGTCTGTATCCCTGGAAGTTACGGGACTTCAGCTGCATATCCAGACAACTTTTAAATGAGTTGAGGGTTTCTGCCTCTCCTACCCTTTCAGGCAGTGAGTTCCAGACCCCACCATCATCTGGATGAAAAAAAACTTTTCTTCATCTCCCTTCTAATCCTCCTTTAAATTTATGCCTCCTAGTCACTGACCCCTCTGTTAAGGGAAATAGGTCTTTCCCATCCTCTTTATCCAGGCCCCTTACAATTTGTACATCTCAATCAAATCTCCACCCCTCAGCCTTCTCTGTTCCAAGGAAAACAACCTATCCAATTTTTCATCATAACTGCATCATCCTCATAAATCTCCTCTGTATCGTCTGTAGTGCAATTACATCCTTTCTGTAATGAGGTGATCAGAACTGCACATTGCTCACATAGCCAGTGCTCAAATTGTGGCCTAATTAGTGTTTTGTAAAGTTCCAGCATAACCTCCCTGCTCTTATATTCAATGCCTCAGCTAATAAAGGAAAGAAAGAATTCCATAATAAAAACAAAAAATGCTGGAAATACTCAGTATGTCTGGCAGTATCTGTGCAGAGAGAAGCAGAGTTAATGTTTCAGGTCAGTGACCTGAAGAATTCCATGTGCATTAACCACCTTAGCGACCTGTCCTGTTATTGTTCCTTAGGAGAGTCAGAACGGACAGGATGGGTCAAATTGCCTTCTTTTCTGCTGTAACAATTCTATGTAACAAAGGTGGATATTTAAACTTTTAGCACACGTAATACCAAAATCTAACAGCGGGTGGTGCTGTTGAGCTGCCAGAAGCTCATGATCTCAACAGCACCACCAGCAGACATTTAATAGTATTATCACCACCAGCAATCTGTTCTCAAGTCCCTTCATTTTGCAACACAATGTTAATCATCCTGGAGTAATCTTCAGACTGTATTGGGGAAGGGTGCAGGATTTATCTCCAGTGTTTTTCATAACTGGTCAGATGGGCACCAAATTCATAGCCTGACACACATGCCTCACAAGTTAAAGGTTCCTTCCTGGTGCCCCTTGTAAACCCTCTCACATCCCTGGACGGCTAAGTACAAGCTTAATGCCACATTACTGGAACAGCAATTGTAAACTAGGGTGGTGACCTTGGCTCAGTGGGTAGCACTCTGGCCTCTGAGTTGAAGTCCCGCTCCAGAGACGTGAGCATCTAATCTCTGCTGACACTCTACTGCAGTACTGAGGGAGTGCTGCATGGTCAGAAGTGCTCTCTTTTTGGATGCGAGGTTAATCGTAGGCCCTTCAACGTGGATGAAAAAGATCCTACAGCACTATGAGAAAAAGCAAAGAAACTCCCAGAGTCCTCGTCAATATTTACTCCATAACAGTCATTGACTATTATATGGGATCTTGCTGTGTGCAAATTGGCTGCCTCATTTCCCTAATTTTATTCATAACATAACCAAGTGTTGCAAAATGAAAAGGACTACAATTAATGAAATACTTTGCAAGTACAGAGTGGGTTGTGACACACCCTCAATGCAAGCTCGCTCTTCCTGTAAAGGTATTCAGGAACATGCAG
The DNA here is from genome assembly GCF_036365525.1 of Heterodontus francisci. Lineage (NCBI taxonomy): Eukaryota > Metazoa > Chordata > Chondrichthyes > Heterodontiformes > Heterodontidae > Heterodontus > Heterodontus francisci. The sequence goes on along the minus strand of NC_090371.1, from coordinate 28,182,500 downwards.
AAAGAACTTGCATTATCACAATGTTGTAAAACTCAGAGCAACGCAGAGGTAAAAAGTGTTCCATCAAGGTGGCCTACAGAAGGGACTGCACTGATCTGTGGCTCACTCCAGTAGAGGATTGGGGAAAAACGATTCTAGTCAGAGCAGTGATGAACTGCCACTATTTTCTCCTTCATTCTCGGGAGGTGGGTACAGTAAGCAAGGTCAGCATTTACCGCCCACCCCTCATTGCCCTTCATGAGGTAATGGTGGGCCTTTATCTTGGACCACTGGCAGCCTGTGAAGGTGCTCCCACAAGGGAATTCCAGGCTTATGATCAGTGATGAAGGAATGCCAACACACACACACGTAGTAATCCAAAGAACACTAATTCACATCCCACCATGGTAATAAGAATTTGAAATCAATTTTATAAAACACACATTCAAGAAATAAAAAGCTGGGACGAGTAAAAGCCAGGTGAACAGGTTCACACTCTTTACATTGAACAGAGAGACAATTATATTCATTGATCCAGTTAAAATGGTCACACTAAAATTAAACACCCACTGCTGAGAAAAATAAAATAAAATTATCCATTTATATATATTGAAAAGTATTGGTTTTTGCTGAACCCAGTTAAGAGGATCCCCGGGAAACACACCAACTATAAAATAGAGGCAGCTGTCGGCCAAGTGTCACAGCACAAGATGCTCAACAGTAAACTTACCACTTTTAAATAGGCTGTAACCAACGTGATTGGTGCTTTAAGGCAGTCACATGGCCAACTAGCTCCATTCGGCTCACAATAACAGTGTAAACCACATGATCATCTGTATATACCAAACCAGGCCAAAGGTGGTCATCAATTGCTGGTTCAAAGTACATCAAGCATGCTACTAACATGCAGGTTTTCCTTCATCAGTGAACTGGCGTATACGCTGACCGGATCAATGCAAAGAGGTCGGAGGTTATTTCGCCATGAGGACCCCTCGCTTACGTAAACAAAAAAGTTAACTTCTCACTCCTTCAGACTATTATCTAAAACTGCTCACAGGTAGCTGGGTAGAATGGTCGAGAGTCACTGAGTTCAGTAATGAGAGAAGTGGATGAAAACATGTAGAGTCTGGATCCACTCCCTTGAGTTAAATGATTGAATTAATGGATGTCAATTCAGCTCTCTTCCAAACCAGTGCCTTGGCAAAGCCATCAGGACTCTGGGCCAATAATGCCCCATTCACACCAGGTCCCATTTGTCTGTAAATACCAAGCCCCACTGTCCTGCAACACCTCTTTACTGCACTCAGTTTCCTCCTCTCCGGAGTGCAATAACCCGCTCAGTGAGCTCGGTCCGTGGGCACAGTCTGAAACGGGTCCCCGAAGGTAGATTTTTCCATATTCTGCAGAGGGTTATATCTTGCCTCATTATTCCATAATTTTCATGTGGATCAAGCAGGGAGTGAACCCATTCCCGTCTACTGCCTGGCTACTTCAAAGTAGCGGAGCTGCCAGGAATCTGCACTATGTACAAACCATACCCCAACCCCACACCCTCCCCTGCCCCAGATATAACAACTCAGTATAAGGCAGGTGTCATTAGTCACACGAGCAAGGACTTTGCCAGTGCCTATTTTATATATTAAAAAAAAAACAAGCAATGAACAACTTTTTTAAAAAATTAAGTGTAAATAAGATATTTGGCAGGACAATTCATTTAAGGCAAGGTGATCTTCATTGGGAAGGGAAGACTCCGTTCCCCTCGCTCTTCGTCAGTGTGAACGTCTATCTCGGGAGCAGACAGATCCATCCTCCAGGCCAAAGTAAACCCTCTCCGCCATGCCGATGAATAATCCGGTCTCCACCACTCCTGCAGGGACATGGAGCATTTAGAAGTACACCATATTCACAAGCATTTCAGATCTTTATTCTCTTTTCTTTGAATTAAGACTTGGGCGAAAGCCAGCATTTACTGCCCATCCCCCAACTGCCCTCGAGAAGATGACGGTGAGCTGCCGCCTTGGATCGCCGCAGTCCGTGTGATGTAGTTACACCCACAGTGCTGTTAGGGCGGCCTCTCCCAGGTGATCACGTGGTTTTGGGTGAGGTGGGGAGATATAACTTGTGCATCACAGTATATCACAATACATGTGGGACAGGCTGCTGGGACCAGAGGGTCTTTTCCTGCCCGTCATATGTCCATAAAGCCCCTTGCAACACCCACTGGACCAGTCATCCAGAGGTTTGAATATAATGTAGAAAACGCAAGTTTCAATCCCAGCACAGTAGTTTGAGACTTATAATTTATTTTACAAAAAAAAACATTCTAGAAATAAAAATAATCGGATACAGTAAAAGTGACCAGGAAGCTGTCGGATTGTCTGTAACAATTCCGATACGTTCACTAATGTCCTTTAGGGAAGGAAACCTGCCAGCTTTACCCGAACTGGTGACTCCAGTCCCACACCAATGTGGTCGACTCTTAATTGTCCTCCGAGATTGCCTGGCAAGATACTTAAACCACTGGGCAATAATCAACAGCAACACCCACATCCCAAGAATGAAAAGACACATGATGCAAATGTGTGAAACAGAGGTGCCGGACTCCAAAAGTCAGCAGACAAATTTACATCAACCACTTCATATGAAGTTTTTGGAACTATTTATGACAGCAAACTGAAGAACCTTCTGATGAAAGGTCACAGATCGGAAACGTTAACTTTGCTTTTCTTTCCACAGATGCTGCCAGACCTGCTTAGTTTTTCCAGCACTTTTTGTTTTCGTTGCAGATTTCCAGCATCTGCAGTATTTTACTTTTATTAAACTGAAGAAAGAACTGGATATAAATATTTTGCAGAGTAGGTGGGGGGGGGGGGGGGGGGGTGCAGGACCACGCTTTATGGAGAGTGAGAAAGAACACGCAAGAACATACATGCAAAAGAAACAAAGAACAAAGAACAGTACAGCACAGGAACAGGCCATTCGGCCCTCCAAGCCTGCGCCAATCTTGATGCCTGTCTAAACTAAAACCTTCTGCACTTCCGGGGACCGTATCCCTCTATTCCCATCCTATTCATGTATTTGTTAAGATGCCTCTTAAACGTCGCTATCGTACCTGCTTCCACCACCTCCCCCGGCAGCAAGTTCCAGGTACTCACCACCCTCTGTGCAAAGGACTTGCCTCGCACATCCCCTCTAAACTTTGCCCCTCGCACCTTAAACCTATGTCTTCCACCCTGGGAAAAGCTTCTGACTATCCACTCTGTCCATGCCACTCATAACTTTGTAAACCTCTATCATGTCGCCCCTCCACCTCCGTCGTTCCAGTGAAAACAATCCGAGTTGATCCAACCTCTCCTCATAGCTAATGCCCTCCAGACCAGGCAACATCCTTGTAAACCTCCTCTGTACCCTCTCCAAAGCCTCCACGTCCTTCTGGTAGTGTGGCGACCAGAATTGCATGCAATATTCTAAGTGTGGCCTAACTAAGGTTCTGTACAGCTGTAGCATGACTTGCCAATTTTTATACTCTATGCCCCGACCAATGAAGGCAAGCATGCCATATGCCTTCTTGACAACCTTATCCAACTGTGTTGCCACTTTCAGTGACCTGTGGACCTGTACGCCCAGATCTCTCTGCCTGTCAATACTCCTAATGGTTCTGCCATTTACTGTATACTTCCCACCTGTATTAGATCTTCCAAAATGCATTACCTCACATTTGTCCGGATTAAACTCCATCTGCCATTTCGCCGCCCAAGTCTCCAACCGATCTATATCCTGCTGTATCCTCTGACAATCCTCATCATTATCCGCAATTCCACCAACCTTTGTGTCGTCCACAAACTTACTAATCAGACCAACTACATTTTCCTCCAAATCAATTATATATAATACAAATAGCAAAGGTCCCAGCACTGATCCCTGCAGAACACCACTAGTCACATCCCTCCATTCAGAAAAGCACCCTTCCACTGCTACCCCCTGTCTTCTATGACCGAGCCAGTTCTGTATCCATCTTGCCAGTTCACCTCTGATCCCGTGTGACTTCACCTTTTGTACCAGTCTGCCATGAGGGACCTTGTCAAAGGCTTTACTGAAGTCGTTATAGACAACATCCACTGCCCTTCCTTCATCAATCATCTTTGTCACTTCCTCAAAAAACTTGATCAAGTTAGTGAGACTTGACCTCTCCTTCACAAAACCATGTTGCCTCTCACTAATAAGTTTGTTTGTTTCCAAATGGGAGTAAATCCTGTCCCGAAGAATCCTCTCTAATAATTTCCCTACCACTGACGTAAGGCTCACCGGCCTATAATTTCCTGGATTATCCTTGCTACCCTTCTTAAACAAAGGAACAACATTGGCTATTCTCCAGTCCTCTGGGACCTCACCTGTAGCCAATGAGGATACAAAAATCTCTGTCAAGGCCCCAGGAATTTCTTCCCTTGCCTCCCTCAGTATTCTGGGGTAGATCCCATCAGGCTCTGGGGACTTATCTACCTTAATGCTTTGCAAGACGCCCAACACCTCCTCCTTTTTGATAACAACATGACCCAGACTATCTACACTCCCTTCCCTAGGCTCATCATCCACCAAGTCCTTCTCTTTGGTGAATACTGATGCAAAGTACTCATTTAGTACCTCGCCCATTTCCTCTGGCTCCACAAATAGATTCCCTCCTCTGTCCTTGAGTGGGCCAACCCTTTCCTTGGTTACCCTCTTGCTCTTTATATTCGTATAAAAAGCCTTGGGATTCTCCTTAATCCTGTTTGCCAATGACTTTTCATGACCCCTTTTAACCCTCCTGACTCCTTGCTTAAGTTCCTTCCTACTTTCTTTATATTCCTCAAGGGATTCGTCTGTTCCCAGCCTTCTAGCCCTTACGAATGCTTCCTTTTTCTTTTTGACTAGGCTCACAATATTCCTCGTTCTCCAAGGTTCCCAAATCTTGCCAAACTTATCCTTCTTCCTCACAGGAACATGCCGGTCCTGGATTCTAATCAGCTGACGTTTGAAAGACTCCCACATATCAGATGTTGATTTACCATCAAACAGCCGCCCCCAATCTAAATTCTTCAGTTCCTGCCTAATATTGTTATAATTAGCCTTCCCCCAATTTAGCACCTTCACCCGAGGACTACTCTTATCCTTATCTACAAGTACCTTAAAGCTTACGGAATTATGGTCACTGTTCCCGAAATGCTCCCCTACTGAGACTTCGACCACTTGGCCGGGCTCATTCCCCAATACCAGGTCCAGTACGGCCCCTTCCCTAGTTGGACTATCTACATACTGTTTCAAGAAGCCCTCCTGGATCCTCCTTACAAATTCTGCCCCCTAGCACTAAGTGAGTCCCAGTCAATATAGGGGAAGTTAAAATCACCCACCACTACAATCCTGTTACCTTTACATCTTTCCAAAATCTGTCTACATATCTGCTCCTCTACCTCCCGCTGGCTGTTGGGAGGCCTGTAGTAAACCCCCAACATCGTGACTGCACCCTTCCTATTCCTGAGCTCCACCCATATTGCCTCGCTGCATGACCCCTCCATGGTGTCCTCCCGCGGTACAGCTGTGATATTCTCCTTAACAAGTAATGCAACTCCCCACCCCTTTTACATCCCCCTCTATCCCGCCTGAAGCTTCTAAATCCCGGAACACTTAGCTGCCAATCCTGTCCTTCCCTCAACCAAGTCTCTGTAATAGCAACAACATCATAGTTGCACTAACAGCACTGTGGGTATACCTACCCCAAATGGACCGCAGTGGTTCAAGAAGGCAGCTCACCACCACCTTCTCAAGGGCAATTAGGGATGGGCAATAAATGCTGGCCTGGCCAGCGTCGCCCACATCCCATGAATGAATAAAAAAAAAGTTCCAAGTACTAATCCAAGCTCTAAGTTCATCTGCCTTACCGGTTATACTTCTCGCATTGAAACAAATGCACTTCAGACCACCAGTCCAGCTGTGTTCATCAACATCTCCCTGCCTGCTCTTCCTCTCAGTCTTACTGGCCTTATTTACGAGTTCCCCCTCAGTTATTTCACCTGCTGTCCTCCTGCTCTGGTTCCCAACCCCCTGCCACACTAGTTTAAACAGTGACAGCACATGTGTGAGAGAGCAAAGGTGGAAGAGTAATGAGCACCCAAGAGTGGAAGAAGAGAACATACACAAAAAAAGAGAGAGAGAGAGAGAGAGAGGGGGAAATGAGAGATAGTAATATACAGTTTCTTATCGAACTCAGACCTACCACATGTATGCAATGGGCCTTTTTGCTCCTGTGCATTCCCATATTCTTCTAAGCAAGCAGGTTATGGGCACTGGTAAAAATTACTGCGAATTTGAGACACTGGTATAGATAACAGCTAACACAGATTAAAACCGCGTTTCTACATTTACAACTAAAACAATTTCATTACCTGGAATCATTTTAATGCCGACATTCACATTTTTCCAGTCGGAAATGTTACTGAACTTCCAATCTAGGATGAAATTGCCATTATCCGTCACCACTGGCCCCTAGAATAAACCACCAACACATTGAAACAAACAATTTAATTCTCTCACAGTTCACACGGACCCAGGTCCTTGACAACCCAGAGAAGCCTCTCCAAGATTCTAACTTGCTGTGTTAGGTGTCAGCCATGGCTCAGTGGGTAGCTCCCTCGTCCCTGAGCCAGAAGGTTGTGGGTTCAAGCCCCACTCCAGAGCACTAAATGTAGGATGACACTCGAGTACTTGAAGGAGTGCTGCACCTCCCCAGAGTGCTGTCCTTTTTGGATGAGATGTTAAGTCGAGGCCCTGTGCACCCTCTCATGTGGACGTAAAAGATCCCATAGCCCTATTTCAAATTGCAGCAGGGGAGTTCTCTCCAGTGTCCTGACCAATACTTATCCTGAAACCAACATCACGAAAACAGGTCACCATCATATTGCTGTTTGTGGAGGCTTGCTGCACACAAATTGCATGCCATTTTATATACATCAGTGCATACTGCCTTGGTTATAAATTACTTCTGGACATTTCCGAGGTTGGGAAAGGCACTACATAAATGCAAATCCTTTGTTCCAGGTCCTTGCCACTCCAATGCTGTTTCCCAGTGTGTAACCCTGCACAAAGAATCTCATTATTTGCCCATGGAAGTGAAAAGCACATAATGCAACCCAGTCCCATGCTCACCTTACACAGCGCACATGCAAGTATACTTACAACACAGATCATTGGATAGTGTTCAGCAGCAGAAATGTTGGCCAATCTTCCCTTTGCTACCAGGTTTGCCGAGACCAGATCTAGCATTGCTACTTTCACCGCGGCTAAGATTTGGTAACTCAGCACTGCCTGGTAGGAGAGGAGGGTGGTTCAAACACAGGGCCTCCCTAGCCTGCCTATTGCTCTATATCATGGATCAGAGTACGGAGATGCTTCACGTTACATTATACTTAAACAAGATTTGTATCTCCCTCAAGACACCAACAGGTCTACACAATCTACAAAGGAAGATTCAGTTTAGTTATGGACGAGAACTCTTGTTAAGTTCTGTACTTACAGCTTTACTGACAGCCATTCGTAACTCAGCTGTCCCGCCAAACTTCGAGGCGATTGCCTTGGTAATTGGCACGTACGCCATTGGGATGACTTCGATTGGAACACCTTTTTTCCATTTCTCCCCAAGGCTTTCGGAATCTTTCCTATAAACAAAAAAGGAATTCAAAAAGGAGACTAGATCACACGGCACCAAATCGATGGCATCGTGGTAGGGCGCAGAAACTTCTGGAAGTTACCATATGAGGCTGGGATCATGCACAAAAAAAAATTTCAGAGCTGCATCGAAGTGAATTTATATGATCATCCTGGAGGAACGTTTACTGGAGTCCCCTAGGGAATTGCTCCTAAGTACACTACCCTTGACTGCCCTTATTAATGAGCTGGACAGTAGTGTTGCGGGGGAGGGGGGGGGGGGGGGATGGAGATATGGTCAGCAAGTTTGCAGATGACGCCAAAATCTGTGCAAGGGTTAAGACATTGGGGGTTACAATCTAACGCAAAGAGATTTAGATGTGCTGGAGGAATGGGCCATTTAACAGCAAATGGCATTTAACCTAAATAAATGCCATAGCATGCATTTGGGTAGGACCACAGAATACAACATTTACAGGCATATTCAAAGTGGTTGAGAGAGAAAGGTCCAAAGTGTTCTTGATCATTGAAGGCTTATGATCAATGTAGAGACGCTATAGCTAAAACCACCCTTGAATACCCTTTTTATTTTATCGATCTACCCAATTCAATCCTGAATACTGATGTAGTTTCAGCTCAACACCAACCCTGGAAGTGAATTCCACAGCCTCACAATTCTCTGGATAAACAGGGTCTATGAGCCTGTTGCCAGGAAAAAAGAAGCCGGATTTAGGATAAACTCAGGAACCATCTCGTGAATGCTGATCCCCTGGAACCCAGAATTAAAACAAGGCCAATGCACAAGCAGTTTCAGGGTTTCTGCCTCAGCGATGCCAAATCAGTGGTTTGGCATGCCTTAGAAAACAGAGCAGGTACTTTTAAAACAAACCTTCACAGTGGGAGGTAAAAGGAAGCAGTGTCCAGTGATGAATATTACTATATAAATGTTGTCGCAAGGATCAGTCACATTTCTACACAACCCCCACGTCAACCATGGAAGTTATGTAGCAATTGCTTTACCCTTCCAAGGTTAGGTTACAAGTCTGAACAGAGCATTTTGAGCTATACAAGAGCAAATACTGCTGGGAGTCAATCTGAGGTGAATTACGTCTGTGTTTGCATTGCATCCTCTTTCACCATTCTCACACCTTTATTTTGAAGTAGGCGCCAGTCTCTACACAAGCTAGATGCCACATTTGCACCACAGACACAAAAAGCTGTGCAAGACTGGATCCTTGCACCTAGACGTCTAAAACCTGCTCCCATGGACCATGAGATGAGACAGCAGACTTGTTTATATTGTAGAGCATGGCCTGCTGAGCGTGCATGCGAGAGACAGACAGACACTTTTTCCTTCAGCTGCACTGATGTGTGTACTGCCACAAGATTAACATGACTGGGTCAAGCCAGAGAAACCCAATGACAACATTGGAATGTTAACCAAGATTGAAAACACCAAGAACTGTGAAAGACTCCAGAGTTGTCTGTCCAGTGCTCCCCAATAAACCCACCCTCAGATACAGACAGAAAATATGGGAAAGAGTTAGAATCGGTATCTCGCCCAATAGGCCACAATAAATCTGTGAGGCTAGGAGCAGGTAACCAGCTTGATGCGAAGCACTAAACTCAGAACTGCATCACCTAGTTAATAGTAGGAGCACAGGCACATATAGAATTCACATCAAATTCCTAAAGCTCCTCTAGGCTAGGATGGTCATGGGGGAAGAACAATAGCCTTTGAAACTGGAGCGGAGCTTTGGTGGCTAGGTTCCGTGTCCCCTCAGCTAATCTTTGGATGTCATCTTGGCACAGTTAGAGGCACTGATTTTTTGGGTGAGAAGATGGTGGCCTCCAGTCCAGTACAGGGACTATCCTATGCTGTCTCGGGTGCAGTCCTTCAAATCGGACTTGACCACTGAAGGTTTATGAAACTGGAACCCCACCTGCCAGTTCAGGTGGATATTAATAGCTGCAGTAGGAAGACAGGTCAGGACTGTGTTTGAAGATCAGATTCAAATGGGTTGAAAGGCCTTCCTCATGAAAGATTACATCAAATGCACACATTTTTTACACAAGCGCTTTTCTTTTTTAAAAAGGGGGTAAATAAGCAAGCCAGCAAGACCCTTACCTGTAATCTGCAACAACAATGAACTTCTTGGCACAGCCAGCAACAATCTTCTCCTGAGTCAAGCAACCTCTGTTAGAACAGGAGATCCAGCAGTATTATACACAAATACACACCAACCATCCACATTATCTCTAGATACTTCCTGGATGGATGAGGAGGGCCATGTGGCCCATCGTGGCCCATTCCCCACTCTCCCACCACAAGCCAATCACAGCAGCTGACTATTTCTTAAAGCAATTCCAGGCTTTTTGCCTTCATGATCCAACTCAAAGCTGACTCCAAGTTCTGATCAGTGTGTGTGAAGAATTGCTACCATGCAACCTTTTGGCTCAGTGATACATTAAAAGCTCTGGGACGATGCAGCAACTGGAGACTGGAGTGATAATAGATCACTCACCCCAATGGAAGAATCACTGGAAAAGTCATGTGCTAACAGTGTCACAGTTCTTGCATAAGACTCACCCTCCACCTTTGATTAAGTTGAGGTCACAGTCCACCTCATCTGCACCATCAATAGCAACATCGAGCTGAGGGGGTTATGGAAGGAGAAAATAAAGACAAATCAGTCCAGTAAAATATGCAACAATGCAGCTGTCTCCATTAACAGGCCAAAATTTATTGCCCTCGAGAAGGTGGTGGTGAACTGACTTCCTGAGCCACTGCAATCCATGTGGGGTAGGTACACCCACAGTGCTGTTAGGAAGGAAGTTCCAGGATTTTGACCTCGTGACAATGAAGAAACGGTGATCTAGCTCCAAGTCAGGACGGTGTGTGACTTAGAGGGGAACTTGCAGGTGGTGGTGGTGTTTGCAAGCATCTGCTGTCTTTATCCTTCTAGGTGGTAGAGGTCGCAGGTCTGGAAGGTGCTGTCGAAGCAGCTTTGGCAACTTGCTGCAGCACATCCTGGGATTACACACAGTGCAGCTAGGGTGTGCCGAAGTTAAAGGGAGTGAATGTTTAAAAAGCTGGTGGATGGGTTAAAGTGGACAATTTTATTTCAGATTTGTGTGCCTCGAGTACTGCTGTGTATATGATTTTGGCCAACTTGTACTTTGGCCAAATAAGCTACACAGTGAGCATTCCACTTATAATGAAAACAGAAAATACTGTAATCACTCAGAAGCTCAGGCAGCATTGGTGGAGACAAAAACAGAATTAACATTTCGCGTCGATAACCTTTCATTAGAAAGTTCCAACGAAGGGTCATCGGCCGGAAATGTTAACTCTGTTTCTCTCTCTACATATGCTGCCCGAGCTCCTGAGTGTTTCAGGACTCTCTGCTTTTACTTCAGGTTTCCAGCAGCTGCAGAATTTTGCTTTTGTATAAGAATTCTATTTGCTTTGTTGGCCCATCCACCCTCCTCCCAAAACAAGCAGCACAAAAAAAAGACCAGATAAACATGCCCTACCTCAGGGCACCTGTCCAGGTCACTGAGTGTCAACTCATGCTGCAGGATTAGTTGACGAGCCTGAAGGAGACAAAGATAAGGAAGAGGTAGTTACAGTTGGAACAGGAATTTCTACATTTACACAAGAACACAAGAAATAGGAGCAAGAGGAGACCATATGGCCCATTTAGCCTGCTCCGCCATTCAAAATGTTCATGGCTGATCTTAGGTTTCAACGCCGCCTTCCCGCCCACTCGACAGATCCCTAGATTCCGAGACACCAAAAAAAAATGTCAATCCCACCCTTAAATGTATTCAACAATGGCGTATCCACAACCCTCTGCGTTAGAGAATTCCAAAGATCCACAATCCTTTGAGTGAAAAAATTTCTCACCATCTCAGTCCTAAATGATTGGCCCCTTATCCTGAAACTGTGCGCCCGTGTTTTAGATTGCCCGATCAGCAGAAATAATCTCGGTGTCTGCCCTATCCAGCGCCTTTAGAATCTTGTATGTTTCAATTAGATCACCTCGCATTCTTCTAAACTCCAGAGAATACAGGCCCAATGTACTTCGCCTCTCATCATAGGCTCCTGGGATGAGGGGGTTGTCCTATCAATCATCGCTGCAGTGCCTCCAATGCAAGAATATCCTTTCTTAAATGAGACGACCAAAACCGCACACAGTACTCCAAGTGTCGTCTCACCAAAACCCTGTACAATTGCAGCAATACTTCCTCATTCCTGTACTCTAATCCCCTTGCAATAAAGGCCAACATGCCATTTGTCTTCCTAATTGTTTGCTGTACCTGCATGTTAATTTTCTGCGTTCCTTGTACAAGCACACCCAAGTCTCAGAACATCAACACTTACAAGTTTCATAAATAATAAAAAATATTCTGCTTTATATTTTTTATTCATTCATGGGATGTGGGCGTCAGTGGCTAGGCCAGCATTTATTGCCCATCCCTAATTGCCCATGAGAAGGTGGTGGTGAGCAGCCTTCTTGAACCGCTGCAGTCCATGTGAGGTAGGTACACCCACAGTGCTGTTAGGAAGGGAGTTCCAGGATTTTGACCCAGCGACAGTGAAGGAACGGCGATATAGTTCCAAGTCAGGATGGTGTGTGACTTGGACGGGAACTTGCAGGTGGTGGTGTTCCCATGCATTTGCTGCCCTTGTCCTTCTGGTTGGTAGAGGTCGCAGGTTTTGAAGGTGCTGTCTAAGAAGCCTTCGTGCGTTGCTGCAGTGCATCTTGTAGATGGTACACACTGCTACCACTGTGCGTCGGTGGTGGAAGGAATGAATGTTTGTAGATGGGGTGCCAATCAAGCGGACTGCTTTGTCCTGGAAGGTGTTGAGCTTCTTGAGTGTTGTTGGAGCTGCACCCATCCAGGCAAGTGGAGAGTATTCCATCCTGACTTGTGCCTTGTAGATGGTGGACAGGCATTGGGGAGTCAGCAGGTGAGTTACTCGCTGCAGGATTCCTAGCCTCTGACCTGCTCTTGTAGCCACAGTATTTATATGGCTACTCCAGTTCAGTTTCTGGTCAATGGTAGCCCCTAGGATGTTGATAGTGGGAGATTCAGTGATGGTAATGCCATTGAATGTTTAGGGAGATGGTTAGATAATCTCTTGTTGGAGATGGTCATTGTATGAAAAACATTTTCCCGATTTCATTCCTGAATGGCCACCTCTAATTTTGCAATTGTGCCTCGTTGTTCTGGATTAATTCACTAGCGGTAATAGTTTGCAACTCTGTTACATCTTTTATCATTTTAAACACCTCAATTAAATCACTGCCCAAACTTCTAAACTCAAGGGAGTACAAGCCAAGTTTATGCAACCTGTCCTCCTAACTTAGCCCTTTTAAACCCTGGCATCATTCGGGTGAATCTCCACTGTATCCCCGCAGAGCCAATATATCCCTTCTCTTTGATCAGTTTATATTTATCCAAAGTGCTTAGTGACACTCTGTCCCTGATGATAGTTCAACATCAGCCGAAGGAAAACTATAGGAATCTGGGAGCGACCTGCACAATATTCCACTCGAAGAGGCACAATTTCCTAATCGAGAGCGCTTTGGAAGTGTATAACTAAAACAACTGCAATTTCTTTTCATACCCTAGGGTGGAAACCATCAGCTCCTAGAGATTTGTCCATCTTAAGTCCCAGTATTTTCTCACATATAATGTTGACTACGTTCCTACACTTCAATGATTTTTGGGGTCCCTTGTATTTTGTCCTTTTCCTCTCTACGATGACTAGCAGAAAACACTAATTTGTCTGCAATTTCTTTGTTGCTCAGTAGAGTCTTATCTGCATCGATCTTTAATGGCCCCATGTTCCTCCTTACCACACTCTGTCTCTTAATATACTGATTGAAAAAGAACTTTTGCTTTTAGCTTTGATAACCCTTGCAAGTTCTTTTTCTCATGCCTTTTTGTACCCAATTACTTCCTTTGTATCCCTTTGTTGCTGTTCAAAGCTCCCCCAGTCTGTAGGATTTGCCTTCAGAATAACCTTCTGTTATGTGAGTGCTTCTATTTTTCTTTGTACAATGTGTTTTCATAAATAATTGGATTGTGGACACTGATTCAACTGGAATCTTGAAGAGGCTGAACTTTGTGGTTAAAAACAAAATGGAAGGTCAACAGAAGGTTCTTGGTTTTGGCTAGTAAACAAGTTTTGGAAAGCATCTAATTTCAAGTAAACACAGCAGGGCGTTGTGTTTTGGCCTGAAGAGCTATTTGCTAGGAAATGCCAAGCCAGGATTTATGGTTGCCATCTTGTTTCTGGAAAAAATTGGTTTCATTTTGAACGGTTAAAAAAGCCAGGTGGTTTGGCTAAAAACAGGCAGTTGGAGTTTTGTTTATTGACCTGCCAGGAGAACAGAAGAAATTTCAGACAGCTGATATCTTTCTCTCTTTGAAGAATCACAGCATCTTTAAAGCAAATCCTTTGTTAAGTGTGTTTCCTGTTGCCTCCTGTATTTGAAGAAATCCTGCATGTTTGAAGGATGCTTTGCATCGAATGTATGAGAATTGAAACCTTTGTTGCTGCACCTTTGACGTAAAACCTGTGAAGCCTTCTGTATCTGCATCTCTTGAAAGCTTATGCAGACTGACCTTCAACATCGCCTGGAAGGGACTGTTCTGGGAAAATCCTACTGGCAGCCACCTATTCGCCTTCGGGACACCTCAGCAAAACCAAGGGCATCTTCTGTACCTACTTTTCAGTATAAGTGTTTTTTTTATTCCTTCTATGTCTTTGTAACTGCTGTAAACAAGATACTCTTTTTTTTCCCTGGTTAACCAGTTGTGTATGTATGTGTGCGTGCACGTGAGGGCTAGGATAAAATAAAGGGGTTTTGATATTTCTATTTATGTGTATGTTTAACTTCATAATTGGTTAAAACTTGGTTTATAATAAACGGATAATTTTGTTTATTAAAAGAAACCTGGTTGGTGTGCTTTATTCTGGGGACAAGTAGAGTATCTGATTGATTGTTTTGGTAAGTGGGAAAATTTATTGATCTGTTGTGACCTGTGGAGAACTGGGACTGAATTAACAGTGCACAACTCCTGCCTCAGTCGTAGCACTTCCCTACGAAAGTTCTTACAACCAGCCCTGCCCACCTTTCAATTTGTTCTGCCACACTTACCCCATTTTCTTCCTCTCAAGACATTAACATTGCCAACAACTTAACCAAGTGCCACACCATCTGACTGTGGAGCATATCACAGCTCAGCACATGTCCTTATCCAACACAGATTCCAGCAGTAGAGCAGTCAAGGGCCGGATCCCTGGCAGTCTTATTCCCCTTTCCTTAGTCCAGGGGTACGGAGATCATTTGCAGCATCCCAGCTGAGAAAAGCTAATGTGACACAGGCCAAAGGTCAAACCTGGAATTGTCACTGTGCAGCTCATGGTGGTACAGCATTAGCTATGGCGGCATAGCATTAGCTATGATCACAAGTCGTGGGAGTCAGTTGCCAGTGATCGTCAGAGCTGGCGGGCAACCATAAGGGCAGGGCTAAAGCGTGGCGAGTCGAAGAGACTTAGCAGTTGGCAGGAAAAAAAGACAGAAGCGCAAGGAGAGCCAACTGTGTAACAGCCCCAACAACCAATTTTATCTGCAGCACCTGTGGAAGAGTCTCTCACATAGAATTGGCCTTTATAGCCACTCCAGGAGCTGCTTCACAAACCACTGACCACCTCCAGGCGCTTACCCATTGTCTCTCGAGACAAGGAGGCCAAAGGTGACTCAGCAGTTAGCTTTCTCACCTCTGAGAAGTCATAGGTTCAAGTCTCACTCCAGAGATATAGAATCATGGAATGGTTACAGCACAGATGGAGGCCATTTGGCCCGTCAAGTCTATACCAGCTCTCTGCAAAAGCAATTTAGCTCGCCCCACCCCCCCACCATCTCCCTGTAGCCCTTCAAGTTCTCTCTCTTCAGGTCCTTATTGCAGTGCCATTTTGAAAGCCACTCTTGAATCTGCCTCGACCACTCTAAGGCAGTGCATTCCAGATCCTAATCACTCACTGCGTAAAAAGTTTTCTTATCATTTCACCTTTGGCTCTTTTGACAATCTTAAATTGGTGCCCTCTGGTTCTCGACCTATCCACCAATGGAACTCTATCTACTCTGGCTGGACTCCTCATAATTTTGAATACTTCGATCAAATCTTTCAACTTTTTCTGCTCTAAGGAGAACAGCCCAGCGTCTCCAATCTATCCACATATCTGGAATCTTTCTCATTAATCTTTTCTGCACCTTCACATCCTTCCTAAAGTGCAGTGCCCAGAAGTGGATGATTCTCCAATTGAGGCCAAAAGAATTTTTATTTTTAAAAAATCACCGTAACTGCCTTGCTTTTTAAAAAATTCTTACTCTCCCTACCAACATATATCACTTCATGCTTGTCTGCATTAATTTTCATCTGCCCACTTCAGCACAAAAATTTAGGCTGATACTTCAGCTCAGTAGTGAGGGAATGCTGCGCTGTTGGAGGTGCTGTCTTTTGACGAGATGTCAAACCAAGGCCCATCTCTTCGATATCTTGGCCAATATTCATCTCTCAATCAACATGACTAAAACAAAATCTGGTCATCATCCAATTGCTGTCTGTGGGAGCTTCCTGTGTGCAAATTGGCTCCTGCATTTGCTACATTACAACAATGACTATGCTTCAAATTTAAATCACTGGCTATAAAGTCTTTCAGGATGTCCTGTGGTCGTGAAAGGCACGATATAAATTCTTATCATCAGGTCATTGCGGGAAACTTCAATTTGTGTTTCAGATGTCAGCAGGGTAACTGCAAGGTACACAGAATGCTGGTGCTCTGGAATATTAACTTCAATCTCACCTGGAATGAGGTTGGTACACACACTACTTTCAGATTCTCATCTCGAACCCGTTTAGCTGCAGAGAACAGAAACGCAAGTTTTTAAATAGAAAAAGTACCAGAAATCTAATGCAGTGTGTTCTCTTCATGCAAGACGGTGACCAAAAGATTAGGGCACGCATATAGTAAATGATTTAAATGCTCGCACAGACACACACACAATTACCAACCAGTAAATGTAACTGCACACGATTTACTCTTTTAAGCTAGTTCACAATCGTGAACACTTCAATTATATTTCCCCTTTAACCTTTTTTCTAGTAAACACAATTCGAGTTTTACAAGTCTCACCATAACTATAACCTCCTATAATAGAATGGTTCCAGCACAGAAGGCAGCCATTCGGACCATCGTGTCGGTGCTGGCTCTCTGCAAGAGCTACTCACCAAGTACCACTCCCCCGCCATTTCCCCATAGCCCGACAAATTTATTTTCATATCATAAGAACTAGGAGCAGGAGTAGGCCGTCCGGCCCCTCGAGCCTGCTCCGCCATTCAATAAGATCATGGCTGATCTTATAATTATCTAATTCTCTTTTGAAGGCCTCGATTGAATCTGCCTCCACCACACTCTCAGGCAGTGCGTACCAGATTCTCACCACGCGGTGTATAAACATGTTTTTCCTCATGTGGTCATTGATTTTTTTTTCCCCCCAATCACCTTAAACTGGTATCCTCTTGCTCTCAATCCTTTTGACAATGGGAACAGCTTTTATCTATCTATCTACCTACCTACCTATCTACCTATTCAGTCCTCTCATGATTTTGAACACCTCAATCAAATCTCCTCTTAATCGTCTCTTCTCCAAGGAGAACAGCCCCAGCTTCTCCAATCTATTCACAGAACGGAAGCACCTCATCCCTAGAACTATTCTCGTGAATCTTTTCTGCACCCTCTCTAATGCCTTCGCATCCTTCTTGATGTGGTGCCCAGAACTGAACACAATATCGTGTTTGAGGCCGAACCAGTGTTTTATACAGGTTTACCATAACTTCCCTGCTTTTGTATTCTATGTCTCTATTTATATAGCCCAGGATCCCATATGCTTTATTAACCGCTTTCTCAACCTGCCCTGCCAAATTCAATGATTTGTACAGCTCCCTCTGCTCTTGGACCACATTCAGAATTGTTCCCCTTATTTTATGTTGCCTCTCCTCATTCTTTCTACCAAAATGAACTACCTCACTTTTCTGCATTAAATTTCATCTGTCTGCCCATTCCACCAGCCTGTTTACAGCTTCCTGAAGTTTATCACTATCCTCCTCACAGTTCACATTACGTAACCCTATCCTGTCCTTGGTATCATCCCAATACATCGACACACCACTTTTCCCATGATCCTTGGAAGCTATGCTCTAGGGCAGGATGCAAAGGAAGTATTCTGTTTAAGTTCAGTAATATCACCCACGAATATGGAAAAATGTGACATACCATTATGTATATGGTATTATGTAAACAGAGGTGGTACCGATTGAACTGAGTGGCTCTGATCATTAAGTACTGCTCTAAGTTTTCACTTCACGATGTAATAAAGCTATTTAACAATACAAAATTAATCATCGTCTCATCTGGAGTCAACTATTCCACTTTCAGAGACAGAGAATCATAGAAAGTTTAAGGCACAGAAAGAGGCCACTTGGCCCATCGTGTCTGTGCCAGCCGAAAAAGATCCACCTATTCTAATCCCACCTTCCAGCATTTGGTCCGTGGCCCTGCAGATTATGGCACATGAGGTGCACATCCAGACTCCTTTTGAATGAGTTGAGGGTTTCTGCCTCAACTACCCTTTCAGGCAGTGAATTCCAGACGCTCATCAACCTCTGGGTGAAAACATTTTTCATCATCTTCCCTCTAAATTTTCTACCAATCACTTGAACTCTATACCTTCCAAGTCACTGACCCCTCTGCTAAAGCGAATAGACCCTTCACCTCCACTCTATCCAGGCCCCTCAAAATTTGGCACATTTCAATCAGATCTCCCCTCAGCCTTCTCTGTTCCAAGGAGAACAACACAAGCCTATCCAGTCTGTTCTCATAGCTGCATTTTTCTAGCCCTGGCAACATCCTTGCAAATCTCCTCTATACCCTCCCTAGTGCAATTACATCCTTTCAGTAATGAAGTGACCAGAACTGCACACAGTACTCAAGTTGTGGCCTAACCAATGAGTTATACAGATCCAACATAACCTCCCTGATCTTATATTCTATTCCTCGGCTAATAAAGGAAAGGATTCCATATGCCTTCTTAACCACCTTATCGACCGGTGCTGCTACATTCACGGATCTATGGACATTCACTCCAAGGTCCCTCATTTCCTCTACACTTCAGTATTTTCCCATTTATCGTGTATTCCTTTGCCTTGTTTGACCTCCCCAAATGCATCACCTCAAACTTCTCCAGGTTGAATTCCATTTGCCATTTTTCTGCCCATCTGATCAGTCCATCAATATCTTCCTGCAGCCTACAGCTATCCTCCTCGCTATTTACCACACAGCCAATCTTCGTGTCATCTGCAAACTTCTTGATAATGTCCTCTACATTTACATCCAAATTGTTAACATACACCACAAAAAGCAGGGGACCCAGTACTGAGCCCTGCGGAACGCTACTGCAAACAGCCCTTCAGTCACAAAATCACCCGTCAGCAATTACCCTTTGTTTCCTGCAACTGAGCAAATTTTGTATCCACCTTGCTGCATTTCCCTGGATCCCATGGGATTTTATTTTTTTAATCAAAATGCCAGGTGGGACCTTGTCAAAAGTCTTGCTAAAATCCATGTAGACCACATCAACTGCACTACCCTCATCTATCTTTTTTGTTACTTCTTCAAAAAATTCAATCAAGTCGGTCAAACATCTTCCCTCAACAAATCCATGCTGACTCTCCTTGATTAACCTGTAATTAAAGTCAAAAAATGCTGGAAAATACTCAGCAGGTCTGGCAGCATCTGTGGAGAGAGAAGCAAAGTTAACGTTTCAGGTCAGTGACCTTTCATCAGAACTGACAGTCAGAGTTATACAGCACAGAAACAGGCCCTTTGGCCCATCAAGCACCTAACTATTCCAATCCCATTTGCCAGCACTTGGCCCATGGCCTTGTATGCTATGGCATTTCAAGGGCTCATCTAAATACTTCTTAAATGTTGTGAGGGTTCCTGCCTCTACCACCTCTGCAGGCAGTGCGCATTCCAGATTCCAACCACCCTCTGGGTGAAAATATTTTTCCTCAAATCCCCTCTAAACCTCCTGCCCCCTACATTAAATCTATGCCCCCTCGTTATTGACCACTCCGCTAAGGGAAAAAGATTCTTCCTATCTATCCTATCAATGCCCCTCATATTTTGTATGCCTCAATCATATCTCCCCTCAGCCTTCTCTGCTCCAAGGAAAACAACCCTAGCCTTTTCAGTCTCTCTCCATAGCTGAAATACTCTAGCCCAGGCAACATCCTGGTGAATCTCCTCTGCACCCTCTCCAGTGCAATCACATTTATCTCAACTCTCTGTTTTCTGTTGGTTAGCCAATCCTCTATCCAAGCTAATAAATTGCCCCTAACCCCATGTGATCTTACCTTGTGTATTAACCTTTTGTGCGGAACCTTATCAAATGCCTTCTGGAAGTCCAGATATACTACATCTACAGGATCCCCATTATCCACCTTTCTTGTTACATATTCAAAGAACTCTAGCAAATTAGTCAAACATGATTTACCCTTCATAAAACCATGCTGACTCTGATGGATTGCGTTTTGACTTTCTAAATGTCCTGTTATTACTTCCTTAATAATTGATTCTAACAATTTCCCAACGACAGATGTTAAACTAACTGGTCTGTAGTTTCCTACTATCTGCCTCCCTCCCTTTTTGAATAAGGGCATTATATTGGCATTTTTCCAATCCACTGAAACCTTTCCCGCATCCAGGGAATTTTGGAATATTATAACCAATGGATCCACTATCTCCGCTGCCACTTCCTTCAAGACCCAAGGATGTAGGCCATCAGGCCCTGGGGACTTGTCTGCCTTCAATCCCAATAGTTTGCTCAGTACTTCTTCCCTAGTTATGATGATTTTTCTAAGTTCCTCTCCTTCTATAACCTCCGCATTTCCTGTTACTACCCTCAACCATTGCCCTCTGCCTCCTGCCACCAAGCTAATTTTGGATCCAATTTGGCCAATTGCCCCGGATCCCAGGGGCTCTTACCTTCTTAACCAATCTCCCATGTGGGATCTTATCAAAAGCCTTACTGAAGTCCATGTAGACTACATCGACTGCTTTACCCTTGTCTCCACATCTCGTCATAGCCTCGAAAAATTAAATCGAGTTAGTTAGACACAATCTCCCTCTGACAAAACCATGCAGACTTTCTCCGATTAATCCCTGTCTCTCCAAGTGGAGGTTAATCCTGTCCCTCAGAAATTTTTCCAATAGTTTCCCAACCACTGATGATAGACGCACCAGCCTGTAATTACCTGGTTTACCCCTGATACCTTTCTTGAATAATGGTACCATATTCACTGTCCTCCAATCCTCTGGTACCTCTCCTGTGGCCAGAAAGGATTTGAAAATGTGTGTCAAAGCCCTGCAATCTCCTCCCTTGCCTCACATAACAGCCTGGGATACATCTCATCTGGATCCACTTTTAAGCCCGCTAAAACAGCTAATACTTTCTTTCAATGCTAATATGTTCAAGATTATCACAATCCCCCTCCCTGATCTCCACACCGACATCGTCCTTCTCCAGGGTGAACACAGATGAAAAGTAATGATTTGAAACCTCACCTATGTCCTCCAGCTCCACACACACATTACCACTTTGGGACATACTCTTTTCCTGGCTGTCCTCTTGCCCTTAATATACTTATAAAATGACTTGGGATTTTCCTTTATATTGCCTGCCAGTGTTCTTTCGTGTCCCCTCTTTGCTCTCCGAATGACTTTTTTTTAAAAAATGTATTCCCCTCCCTACACTTTCTATACTCCTCTAGTGCCTCCGCTGTTTTCAGCGCTCTGAATCTGCCATAAGCCTCCTTTTATTTTTCCTGATCCAATCCTCTATATCCCTTGACATCCAGGGTTCCCTGGACTCGTTGGTCCTTCCCTTCACCTTAACAGGTACATGTTGGCTCTGAACTTTCACTATTTCCTCTTTGAATGACTCCCACTGGTCTGATGTAGACTTTCCTGCAAATAGCTGTTCCCAGTCCACATTGGCCAGATCCTGTTTAATCACATTGAAATCGGCCTTCCCCCAATTCAGTACCTTTACTTCTGGTCCATCTTTGTCCTTTTCCATAACTACCTTAGATCTTAGAGTTATGGTCACTATCCCCGAAATGATCCCCCACTGACACTTCTACCACTTGTCTGGCTTCATTCCCTAGGATTAGGTCCAGTACTGCCCCTTCTCTTGTAGGACTTTCTACGTACTGGTTCATAAAGCTCTCCTGTATGCATTTTAAGAATTCCGCCCTCTTTAAGCCTTTTGCACTAAGACTATCCCAGTTGATATTGGGGAAGTTGAAATCCTCTGTTATTACCATATTATTTTTACACCTGTCTGAGATTTGCCTACATATCTGCTCGTCTATCTCTCCCTGACTGTTTGGAGGCCTACAGTACACTCCCAGCCAAGTGATTGTCCCCTTTAAGTCCTACCCATATGGCCTCATTTGAGGAACCTTCTAAGATATCATCCCTCCTTACTGCAGTAATTGACTCCTTGATCAACAGTGCAATGCCATCTCCATTTTATCCCCTCCCCTGTTGTGCCTAGAGATTCTATACCTGGTCTCACTAATTTGATCGAGTTTTTTGAGGAAGTGACGATGATGATTGATGAAGGAAGGGCAGTGGATGTTATCTATATGGACTTCAGTAAAGCCTTTGACAAGGTCCTTCATGGCAGACTGGTACAAAAGGTGAAGTCACATGGGATCAGAGGGGAGCTGGCAAGATGGATACAGAACTGGCTCGGTCATAGAAGACAGAGGGTAGCAGTGGAAGGGTGCTTTTCTGAATGGAGGGATGTGACTAGTGGTGTTCCGCAGGGATCTGTGCTGGGACCTTTGCTGTTTGTAGTATATATAAATGACTTGGAGGAAAATGTAGCTGGTCTGATTAGTAAGTTTGCAGACGACACAAAGGTTGGTGGAGTTGCGGACAGTGATGAGGATTGTCAGAGGATACAGCAGAATATAGATCGGTTGGAGACTTGGGCGGAGAAATGGCAGATGGAGTTTAATCCGGACAAATGTGAGGTAATGCATTTTGGAAGGTCTAATGCAGGTGGGAGGTATACAGTAAATGGCAGAACCCTTAGGAGTATTGACAGGCAGAGAGATCTGGGCGTACAGATCCACAGATCACTGAAAGTGGCAACGCAGGTGGATATGGTAGTCAAGAAGGCATATGGCATGCTTGCCTTCATCGGTCGGGGCATAGAGTATAAAAATTGGCAAGTCATGCTGCAGCTGTACAGAACTTCAGTTAGGCCACACTTAGAATATTGCGTGCAATTCTGGTCGCCACACTACCAGAAGGACATGGAGGCTTTGGAGAGGGTACAGAAGAGGTTTACCAGGATGTTGCCTGGTCTGGAGGGCATTAGCTATGAGGAGAGGTTGGAAAAACTCGGATTGTTTTCACTGGAACGACGGAGGTGGAGGGGCGATATGATAGAGGTTTACAAAGTTATGAGCGGCATGGACAGAGTGGATAGTCAGAAGCTTTTTCCCAGGGTGGAAGAGTCAGTTACTAGGGGACATAGGTTTAAGGTGAGAGGGACAAAGTTTAGAGGGGATGTGCGAGGCAAGTTCTTTACACAGAGGGTGGTGAGTGCCTGGAACTTGTTGCCGGGGGAGGTGGTGGAAGCAGGTACCATAGAGACGCTTAAGAGGCATCTTGACAAATACATGAATAGGATGGGAATAGAGGGATACTGACCCCGGAAGTGCAGAAGGATTTAGCTTAGGCAGGCATCAAGATCGGCGCAGGCTTGGAGGGCCGAATGGCCTGTTCCTGTGCTGTACTGTTCTTTGTTCTTACCCTGGAATATTGAGCTGCCAGACCTGCCCCTCCCTCAACCATGTCAATGAGAACAATTGAGAACTCTAACTCCTGTTCCATCTCTGTCCTTTCCCATAATTGTTAAAACTGATTGAATTATGATCACTACCACCAAAATGCTCTCCCACTGCCACTCCTTCCACCTGCCCAAATTCATTTCCTAAAACTAAGTCTAAAATATATGGAAACATGTACCTGAAAATAGTCCAGATCAGAAGTGGGGTTTATTGTTAGTTACCCTCCCTCCCTGCAGCCCCCACTGTTGTACAGGGCAGTGAGCGACAACTGCAAAAGGTCATCAACCTGAAACTTTAACACTATTTCTCTCTCCACAAATGCTGACATATCTGCTGAGCTTTTCCAGCAGTTTCTGTGTTTACTTCAGGTTTCCAGCACCTTCAGTATTTTGATTTTGTATAAAGTTATGATGTTCAGATGACTTACAGGAGCAACTGAACCCAAAGGAGGATACGTTTATTTTAACAGCTAGTGTTTCTTCATACTCTCCCTTAGCTTTCCTAATCTTCCATGCTTTTCACTTTTGCTCTAGTTTTCTTCCGTATTACTTGTCTGATTTTTAGCATATTCCGCTTTTAGACTTTATGTTGCCCTGATCTCTATTTATTGGGCTTTGAAGTTGGACCTGTTTTTAGTCTCTCTCGCAGTTGAACATTCCCAACTTCAGCTGCTGCTTTATCTGCCAATTTTTGTGTTCAATTCATTTGGGCTAAATCCCCACTTATTGCTCCAGAACTTGTTCTTTTTGCAGTCAGTGTTTTTGAATTTTTTTCTCTTTATACTGATTATTAGAACATTAGAGCGCAGTACAGGCCCTTCGGCCCTCGATGTTGCGCCGACCTGTGAAACCATCTGACCTAAACTATTCCATTTTCATCCATATGTCTATCCAATGACCACTTAAATGCCCTTAAAGTTGGCAAGTCTACTACTGCTGCAGGCAGGGCATTCCACGCCCCTACTACTCTGTGTAAAGAAACTACCTCTGACATCTGTCCTATATCTATCACCCCTCAACTTAAAGCTATGTCCCCTCGTGTTTGCCATCACCATCCGAGGAAAAAGACTCTCACTATCCACCCTATCTAACCCTCTGATTATCTTATATGCCTCTATTAAGTCACCTCTCCTCCTCCTTCTCTCCAACGAAAACAACCTCAAGTCCCTCAGCCTTTCCTCGTAAGACCTTTCCTCCATACCAGGCAACATCCTAGTAAATCTCCTCTGCACCCTTTCCAAAGCTTCCACATCCTTCCTATAATGCAGTGACCAGAACTGCACGCAATACTCCAGGTGCGGTCTCACCAGAGTTTTGTACAGCTGCAGCATGACCTCGTGGCTCCGAAACTCGATCCCCCTACTAATAAAAGCTAACACACCATATGCCTTCTTAACCTGGGTAGCAACCTTCAGGGATTTATGTACCTGGACACCAAGATCTCTCTGTTCATCTACACTACCAAGAATCTTCCCATTAGCCCAGTACTCTGCATTCCTGTTACTCCTTCCAAAGTGAATCACCTCGCACTTTTCCGCATTAAACTCCATTTGCCATCTCTCAGCCCAGCTCTGCAGCCTATCTATGTCCCTCTGTACCCTAGAACATCCTTCGGCACTATCCACAACTCCACCGACCTTCGTGTCATCCGCAAATTTACTAACCCACCCTTCTACATATTATAAAGTTGATATTGAGCGGAGGCAGTGGCGTAGTGGTAATGTCTAGCAATCCAGAGCCCAGGCTAATACTCTCGGGACATCAGTTCGAATCCCACTATCGCTGATGGTGAAATTTGAATTCAATTAATAAAAAAATCTGGAATTTCAAAAAAAGTTAGTCTAACAGTGACCATGAAGCCATTGTAAAAACCCATCTGATTCACTAATGTCCCTAAGAGACGGAAATCTGCCGTCCTTACCTGGTCTGGCCTACATGTGACTCCAGACCCACAGCAATGTGGTTGACTCTTAACTGCGCTCTGAAGTGGCCTAGCAAACCACTCAGTTCAAGGGTGATTAGAGATGGGCAATAAACGCTGGCTCGCCAGCGATGCCCACATCCCACAAATGAATTTTAAAAAAATTGTTGCAATCTATCTTCCGAGTGCTTAGTTTTTTTTTAAATTGCATCTTTCCTCATCGCACATTTTAAAAATAATACTTAGTCTTGGGGTACGGGCATCACTGACATTCTTTATTGTCCATCCCTAGTTGGCCCAAAGGCATTGAGAGACAACTGCAGACTGGGTATGGATGACAGGTTTTCTTCCTGAGTCAGCTATGATAGGACAGCCTTCATTTCTCTGGTGCCAGGGTTATTCAACTCAATTTCAAATTTCAATAGTGGGAATTGAACTCTCAATCTCTGGGTTACTTGTTCACTACTAGGCTACAGTACTCTACATAGTGCCAGTGATTTATAAAGATGCAGTGGTAGGAGCTATATTGGCCCCTGCGGCCCAGTCCAGCAAAGAATATACTACCTTAGATCTTTCTGATTCAAATCATCCCTTTCAAAAGGGAAGTGAATAATTACCTGAAGAGAAATAAATTTGCCGGGCTACATGGAAAAGGCAGGGGAGGGGGACCAGCTGAGGTTGCTCTTGCAGAGAGCCGGCATGGACATGACGGGCTGAGCAGCCTCCTTCTGTGCTGTAACCATTCTAAGATTCTATTCTATGTACAGTGAAAATGTGTGCGCAGACCTGAGTCAGGATCACCTCCTGGATGAAGCACGTGGAGCTGAGACACAGATCCGTCCAGTGTAATTAATGAGGCTCTTCATCATAGAGGATACAAGTAACATCCCAGAAATAGCTGTAAATCAGGAAATGGAAAGGAGGGAGGAACTCAAGAAAATTAATCACCAGGGAAGTGGTACTCAGCAAATTGTTGGAGCTGCGGGCTGACAAGTCCCCCAGTCCTGATGGACTTCATCCGAGGATCTTAAAAGAAGTCGCTAGTGAGATAGTTGATGCGCTGGTTTTAATTTTCCAAAATCCCCGAGATTCAGGGAAGGTTCCATTAGTTTGGAAAATAGCCAATGCAACTCCTTTATTCAAAAAAGGAGGGAGACAGAAAGCAGGAAACTACAGGCCAGTTAGTTTAACATCTGTCATGGGGAAAATAATAGAAGCTATTAAAGACGTTATAGCAGGGCTGTTAAATAAATTCAAGGTAATCAAGCAGAATCAACATGGTTTTGCGAAATGGAAAACACGTTTATCCAATTTATTGGAGTTCTTTGAAGAAGTAACATGTGCTGTGGCTAAAGGGGAACTGGTGGATGTACTGTACTTAGATTTCCAGAAGGCATTTGATAAGGTGCCACATCAAAGGTTATTGCTGAAAATAAAAGCTCATGGCGAAGGGGGTAACATTTTGGCATGGATAGAAGATTGGCTAGCTAACAGGAAACAGAGAGTTGGCATAAATGGATCATTTTCTGGTTGGCAAGATGTAACGAGTGGTGCGCCGCAGGGATCAGTGCTTGGGCCTCAACTTTTCACAATTTATATAAATAACTTGGATGAAGGGACCAAAGGTATGGTTGCTAAATTTGCTCATGACGTAAAGATAGGTCGGAAAGTAAGTTGTCAAGAGGACATAAGGAGGCTACAAAGGGATATATATAGGTTAAGTGAGTGGGCAAAGATCTGGCAAATGGAACAGAATGTGGGAAAATATGAAATTGCCAATTTTGGCAGAAAGAAGCATATTATCTAAATGATGAGAAATTGCCGATCTCCGAGATGCAGAAGGATCTGGGTGTCCTAGTGCATGAATCACAAAAGGTACAGCAAGTAATTAGGAAAGCTAATAGAATGTTATAGTTTATTGCGAGGGGAATTGAATACAAAAGTAGGGAGGTTATGCTTTAGTTACACAGGGCATTGGTGAGACCACATAGAACAGTACAGCACAGTACAGGCCCTTCGGCCCACGATGTTGTGCCGAACCTTTAACCTACTCTAAGATCAAACTAACTACCTACCCTTCATTCTACTATCATCCATGTACCTATCCAAGAGTCGCTTAAATGCCCCTAATGTATCTGCTTCTACTACCACCGCTGGCAGCGCATTCCACGCACCCACCACTCTCTGTGTAAAGAACCTACCTCTGACATCTCCCCGAAACCTTCCTCCAATCACCTTAAAATTATGTCCCCTGGTGATGGCCCTTTCCACCCTGGGAAAAAGTCTCTGACTATCCACTCTATCAATGCCTCTCATCATCATGTACCCCTCTATCAAGTCACCTCTCATACTTCTTCGCTCCAATAAGAAAAGCCCTAGCTCCCTCAATCTTTCTTCGTAGGACATGCCCTCCAGTCCAGGCAGCATCCTGGTAAATCTCCTCTGCACCCTCTCTAAATCTTCCACATCCTTCCTATAATGAGGCGACCAGAACTGAACACAATATTCCAAGTGTGGTCGAACCAGGGCCTTATAGAGCTGCAGCATAACCTCGCGGCTCTTAAACTCAATCCCCGTTAATGAAAGCCAACACACCATACGCCTTCTTAACAACCCTGTCAACTTGGGTGGCAACTTTGAGCGATCTATGGACATGGACCCCAAGATCCCTCTGTTCCTCCACACTACCAAGAATCCTGTCTTAAAGTCTATTCCGCATTCAAATTCGACCTTCCAAAATGAATCACTTGACACTTTTCCACGTTGAACTCCATCTGCCACTTCTCAGCCCAGCTCTGCATCCTGTCAATGTCCTGTTGCAACCCACAACAGCCTTCCACACTATCCACAACTCCAGCAACCTTCGTGTCATCGGCAAACTTGCTAACCCAGCCTTCCACTTCCTCATCCAAGTCACTTATAAAAATCACAAAGAGCAGAGGTCCCAGAACAGATCCTTGTGGAACACTAAAATAAAAGCAAAATACTGCGGATGCTGGAAATCTGAAACAAAAACAAGA
This sequence comes from Heterodontus francisci, assembly GCF_036365525.1. Classification (NCBI taxonomy): domain Eukaryota; kingdom Metazoa; phylum Chordata; class Chondrichthyes; order Heterodontiformes; family Heterodontidae; genus Heterodontus; species Heterodontus francisci. The sequence goes on along the minus strand of NC_090371.1, from coordinate 28,153,893 downwards.
AATGCTGGATTCACTCAGCAGGTCTGGCAGCATCTGTGGAAAGAGAAGCAGAGTTAACGTTTCGGGTCAGTGACCCTTCTTCGGAACCCTTGTGGAACACCACTGGTCACCGAGCTCCATGCTGAATACTTTCCATCTACTACCACCCTCTGACTTCTATGGGCCAGCCAATTTTGTATCCAGACAGCCAACTTTCCCTGAATCCGATGCCTCTTTACTTTCTGAATGAGCCTACCATGGGGAACCTTATCAAACGCCTTGCTAAAATCCATATACACCACATCCACTGCTCTTCCTTCATCAATGTGTTTTGTCACATCTTCAAAGAATTCAATAAGGCTTGTGAGGCATGACCTGCCCCTCACAAAGCCATGCTGACTGTCTCTAATCAAACCATGCTTTTCCAAATAATCATAAATCCTGTCTCTCAGAATCCTCTCCAATAATTTGCCCACTACCAACGTAAAACTGACTGGTCTATAATTCCCAGGGTTATCCCTATTCCCTTTCTTGAACAAGGGAACAACATTTGCCACCCTCCAATCATCTGGTACTACTCCAGTGGACAGTGAAGACACAAAGATCATCGCCAAAGGCGCAGCAATCTCTTCCCTCGCTTCCCGTAATATCCTTGGGTATATCCCGTCTGGCCCCGGGGACTTATCTGTCCTCATATCATTCAAAATTTCCAGCACATCCTCCCTCTTAACCTCAACCTGTTCGAGCATATCAGCCTGTTCCACGCTGTCCTCACAAACGACCAGGTCCCTCTCACTAGTGAATACTGAAGCAAAGTATTCATTTAGGACCTCCCCTACCTCCTCCGACTCCAGGCACAAGTTCCCTCCACTATCCCTGATCGGCGCTACCCTCATTCTGGCCATCCTCTTGTTCCTCACATAAGTGTAGAACGCCTTGGGATTTTCCTTAATCCTACCCGCCAAGACTTTTTCATGTCCCCTTCTAGCTTTCCTAAGTCCATTCTTCAGTTCCTTCCTGGCTACCTTGTAACCCTCTAGAGCCCTGTCTGATCCTTGCTTCCTCAACCTTAAGTAAGCTTCCTTCTTCCTCTTGTCACATCTCTTGTCATCCAAGGTTCCTTCACCCTACCATTCCTTCCCTGCCTCATCGGGACAAAGCTATCCAGCAGTCGCAGCAAGTGCTCCCTAAACAACCTCCACATTTCTGTCGTGCATTTCCCTGAGAACATCTGTTCCCAATTTATGCTCCCCAGTTCCTGCCTAATAGCATTGTAATTCCCCCTCCCCCAAATAATTATTTTCCCATCCCGTCTGCTCCTGTCCCTCTCCATGACTATAGTAAAGGTCAGGGAGTTGTGATCACTATCACCGAAATGCTCTCCCACCGAGAGATCTGCCACCTGGCCTGGTTCGTTGCCAAGCACCAAGTCCAACATAGTCTCCCCTCTAGTCGGCCTATCTACATATTGAGTCAGGAAACCTTCCTGGACACACCTGACAAAAACTGCTCCATCCAAACTATTTGCACTAAGGAGGTTCCAATCAATATTAGGGAAGTTGAAGTCACCTATGACAACAACCCTGTTACTTCTGCACCTTTCCAAAATCTGCCTCCCAATCTGTTCCTCCATGTCTCTGTTGCTATTGGGGGGTCTATAGAAAACTCCCAACAAAGTGACTGCTCCTTTCCTGTTTCTGACTTCCACCCATAATGACTCAGTAGACAAACCCTCCTCGACGACCTCCCTTTCTGCAGCTGTGATACTATCCCTGATTAGCAATGCCACTCCCCCACCTCTTTTACCTCCCTCCCTATTCCTTTTGAAACATCTAAACCCCGCAACATCCATTCCTGCCCCTGTGATATCCACGTCTCCGTAATGGCCACAACATCGTAGCTCCAAGTACTGATCCATGCTCTAAGTTCATCACCCTTATTCCTGACACTTCTTGCGTTAAAATAGACACACTTCAACCCATCATACTGGCTGCAACTTTGCCCTGTCAACTGTCTAACCTTCCTCACAGACTCTCTGCACTCGGTATCTGCCTGTTCAACAGCTACCCCATCCACTGATCCGTGGCTCCGGTTCCCATCCCCCTGCCAAACATCTGGAGTACTGTGTACAGTATTGATCTCCTTATTTAAAAGGAAGGACGCAAATGCATTGGAAGCAGTTCAGAGAAGGTTTACTGGACTAAGAGCTGGAATGGGCGAGTTGTCTTATGAGGGAAGCTTGGACAGACTAGACTTGTATCCGCTGGAGTTTAGAAGGCAATTTGATTGAAACAAGATTTGAGGACTCTTGACAGGGTGGATGTGGAAAGGATGTTTCCTCTTGTGGGAGAATCTGGAACTAAAGGTCACTGTTTAAAAAAAGGGATCACCCATTTAAGACAGAGATGAGGAGTATTTTTCTTCTCAGAGGGTCGTGAGTTTTTGGAACTCTCTTCCTCAAAAGGCGGTGGAAGCAGAGTCTTTGAATATTTTTAAGGCAGAGGTAAATAGATCCTTGATAAGCAAGGGGGTGAAAGGTTATTGGGGGTTGACCAAATTGGGGGGCGGGGGGGGGCCAAGTGGCAGACTCCTGCTCCTAATTCGTAGGATTCAAGGATGCTGACGAACATAAGAACCAAAAGTTCAGCTGGTCTCCCACTCTCAAAGCTTGATCTCCTGCTGGCTTTCTGTAAGCCTGTTCCCAACACTAAATATTAGGCATTAATATCCATGAAGTAATATTGGGCACCAGATATCCACCACTTATCTTGCTTGACCGAGAACCCGTGAAAAGCCAACTCAAAAGACTCAGTTGTGCTTTGCTTTGTTTGCATTCTCCTAACCCTCAGGAAAATTCTTATTAATAACAGAGGTTTCTTGCCAAGAAGCTTAACCTGCAACTGTGCAACATTCTCCACAACAAAATAGCATCCAGCATATAAATCAGGCAAGTTAGAACATTGGTTACTGTGCCGAATTAGCTCAGACGGCCAGGGTAGAGAGAGGAACATGAGCTCAGTTTTCGCTCCTAATCAGTGTCTGGTGACACTTGCTTGAAAGGGTGTATGCGTAGATACAAGAACAGGATTTGGGTTGTCCTTCCCATCCCAACTAGAAAGACCCTATAGCCCACCAACTCTCACCATCAAGGCTCACTTATAACGAATGACAAACTTGGAGATGGACTTGAGAACAAGGAACTATAGCTCAGAACAAGGCAATGTCTTCAGAAAAGGAGAGAAAATTAAGTAAAAAAGAGTGCACATCAAATCTGGGATCTATTTATAAAATGACATACACCAACATAGACAGCTACCTGATGTTACTTAACAACAGAGTCTGGCTCAAACAGGTCTCCAAGAACATGCAGATTCCACTGTGGGGCCCACCAAGGTTTGTCAGACTGCAACAGGTGAGAAAGTAACATCTAAGTTCATGTATTGCAATAAGGACCTTGATCCACTGACCTTTTAGTTGGGGAGGGAGTGGGGGAGGGATGGCACCTCTGGTGATGCAATGCTATTGCCTAAGTGTGAAAAGCCACGCAGGCAGATCCCTTTACAAGTCTGTTCATAGACATTACAACATGGAGCCTTGTGTTCTGAACAGCCCCTGTTTATAGCTCAGGGTGGATCTGAAGTCTGCCAGGAACACAAGCTCCAAAGCTGAACATACGACATTGAGAAACCACTTGAAAACGTGCAAATTTGCACACAGGTAGCTTCTCTGTATGATCATGCCAGTTACTGTCCAATTCTGGCAGCAGAATCGTACCAGAGGTCAGGGAGGTCCATGCCAGCTGCCAACATGGACAGTGTTGCTCATCTTGTCCAAGTCCGTGCACAACCTCGCTGGATATCAATTACAAAACCTCAGGGGATTTTTTTTTTGGAAACTCATTTAGAGCGTATGGGCTTCACTGGCAAAACCAGCATTTATTGCCCGAGAAGATGGTGGTGAGCAGCCTTCTTAACAACTGTATGGCTTGCTAGGTCATTTCAGAGGGCAGTCAACCATATTACTATGGCCCGGAGTCACATAGACCAGACTGGATAAAGGCAGCAGAAATTATAAAGTGTTTTCATAGTTTCTCCTTATTTACTCTGCTTCCAGCGACAGGAGTCAGTAACCAAAGGACACAGATTAAATAATTAGCAAAAGAACCAGAGAGATGAGATGAGAATTTTTTTTTTAAAAAGCTGCAAGTTGCTATGATTTGAATTGCACTGCCTGAAAGGGTGTGGAAGCAGATTCAACAGTAACTACTCGAGTAAGGACATGAACAGGAAAACGTTGCTGGGCTATGGGGAATGAGCAGGGGAAGTGGGACTAATTGGATAGCTCTTTCAAAGAGCCAGCACAGACACGATTGACCTAATGGCCTTCCATCCTGCAAGATTCTGGGGATCCAATCCTGATTTTATGGTGTCCAGGTCCTTAATTGGTCTTGGTGGGACTTCCACCTCATTGAGGCAGCAAGTCCCACCTAATGGAGCTGCCAGACAATCAGCTGGCCGGCAGCGCTTAGCCCCAGTGGCTACTGCTGGAACTGCAACCCAGCTTCCACAAGAAGAAGGGCTGCCCCGGAAAAAGATAGGTGTTTGGGGCCTCGCCGGGGGTGATTGGTCCGGCTCCGGCAGGGCGGGGGTCAATTGGTGGGGCAGGGGCATGTTGAACATTGGGGGTAGTTGGGGCATCAGGGGCGGCCCTCTGTTAGGTACAGGGTGCCCGATCAGGTGGCCCCCCCTCCTCCAGGCCGTCAGAAAACCACCTACTTTTATCGGGCGGCTTTTCTCAGGCCTGGGCCGCCCGCCTGCCAACTATAAAATCCCCGTGGCGGCAGGCGGAGGCCTTTAAGTGGCTATTAATTGGCCACTTGAGGGCCTTGATTGGCCTGGGGCGGGCAAGCCGTTTCCTGCCACCGCCCTGCGTAAAATGGCAGTGGAGGCGGGTCAGGAAGGGCCCCCCCCACCACCCACCCGAGCCCCCCACTCCATTTTATGCCCCCCCACCCCTGCCACCAGCCCGTTCTTTGGCGGGGGGGGGGTGGCGAGGGGTGTAACATTCCAGCCTACGGCTCAGTTACTCACTGAATAAATTCACTAACCTATGGTGGGATGTTGGGGGACAGGAATTTTCAAGCAGAGTTTCTTACAGGTTAGCTTGCAGGATCAGCAGAAAAATGAATTTAATAGCTGTACATCTTACTAGAAATCATAACCAGCACCCACCTATTCTGTCTACAGCATAGACTATTGTGGATCCACTCCCGATACCCAATACTTGGTTGTCCTAGGACATAAAAACAAAGAGTCAGTGGGTCCAGGTTAAAGTGACGCTGCATTCCATGTTCTCAGTGCATTAGCTGTGACAATGCTTACTGTGAATATTCACACACAAAAACACTAAACTTTCTGTAACAGTGTCGAATGGCGTAGCACAGAGCAGCCTCCAAGTGTCAACTCAAGGCATTCCTAATAGTATTGCAGTGCTCCTGTTTGCAGACCATAGTGTTGTTAGCAGACTCATCTGCAGATCCAGTGCTCTCCTCACCAACTTAAACAGTGGGGTAACCAATGGGAATATGGTGCAAGTGTCCCCAAGTATGATACCATGGCCTTACATGGTTGAAGACAAGACATTGACTGGAAGATACAAGGGGCATGTGTCCCAAATGATGAGACATAGCATTACCTGGGACTCCTGGTCAATGCTGACTTTAGCCTTGCCACAGTCCTTGAGCACAACACTGAGAAAGTCAAAGACGACTTTGGTCTTTCTTCAACAACAGCAGGATGCCAACGTAAGCGGAGCTTGTTGTGCACAAGTCACAGTCCAAACAGTTCAACAAGGTGAAACTAGACATGGAACAGAAGGGCTTCCATTGGTCTGAGAAAGAGATAAGGAAAAGCAGTGTATTTGCTGACAATTAGGGTTCAGCATTCTGGGAAGAAGGATTCCCACCTACACTGATTGGTCACAGAGTACTCTGGAGAAAACTTGCCCTCCTCTGCCAAAGTTCATGACAAGACGACCCCTGGATTGAACAGTTGACAAGTATACCTGATACCTAGCATTGGACTTGGTCATTTAAGAACATAAGATAGAGGAGCTGGAGTAGGCCATTTGCTCCCTCGAGAGTGCTCCACCATTCAAGATCACGACTGATCGGATTGTGACATTAACTCCAATTTACTGCCTGCGCTCCCCATAACCCATGACTTCCTCATAGATCAAAAACCTGTCTAACTAAGCCTTGAATATATTCGGTGACCCAGCCTCCACTGCTCTCTGAGGTAAGTGAATGTAACTAGTAGGGTAGATAGAAGGGGAACCAGTAGATCTAGTACACGTGGATTTCCAGAAGGCATTCGATAAGGTGCCACACAAAAAATTAAATAGGCAAAGGCTCATGCTGTTGGGGGTAATATATTAGCGTGGATAGAGGATTGGTTAACAGACAGAAAGCAGAGAATGGGCATAAATAGTGCATGTTCAAGTTGGCAGGCAGTGAATAGTGGGGTGCCACAAGGATCAGTGCTGGGGCCTCAGCTATTTACACTCTATATTAATGACTTGGACCACTTGGAGGAAGCACTGAAGGTGGCAAGGGCACAAAATGTACTCTGGGTGGGGGACTTCAATGTCCATCACCAAGAGTGGCTCGGTAGCACCACGACTGGCCGAGCTGGCAGAGTACTAAAGGGCGTAGCTGCTAGACTGGGTCTGCGGCAGGTGGCGGGGGAACCAACAAGAGGGAAAAACATACTTGACCTTGTCCTCACCAATCTGCCTGCCGCAGATGCTTCTGTCCATGACAGTATTGGTAGGAGTGACTACCGCACAGTCCTTGTGGAGACGAAGTCCCGCCTTCACATTGAGGATACCGTCCATTGTGTTGAGTGGCACTATCACCGTGCTAAATGGGATAGATTTCGAACAGATCTAGCCATGCAAAACTGGGCATCCATGAGGCGCTGTGGGCCATCAGCAGCAGCAGAATTGTACTCAACCACAATCTGTAACCTCATGGCCTGACATATCCCCCACTCTACCATTACCATCAAGCCAGGAGACCAACCCTGGTTCAATGAAGAGTACAGGAGGGCATGCCAGGAGCAGCACCGGGCATACCTCAAAATGATGTGTCAACCTGGTGAAGCTACAACACAGGACTATCTGCATGCCAAACAGCATAAGCAGCATGTAACAGGCAGAGCTAAGTGGTCCCTTAAACAACGAATCAGATCTAAGCTCTGCAGTCCTGCCACGTCCAGTCGTGAATGGTGGCGGACAATTAAACAACTAACTAAAGGAGGTGGCTCCACAAATATCCCCATCCTCAATGATGGGGGCATCAGTGCGAAAGATAAGGCTGAAGCATTTGCAACAATCTTCAGCCAAAAGTGCTGAGTTGATGATCCATCTCGGCCTCCTCCTGAAGTCCCCAGCATTACAGATGCCAGACTTCAGCCAATTCGATTCACTCCGCGTGATATCAAGAAACGACTGAAGGCACTGGATACTGCAAAGGCTACGGACCCTGACAATATTCCGGCAATTGTACTGAAGACCTGTGCTCCAGAACTTGCCGCACTTCTAGCCAAGCTGTTCCAGTACAGCTACAACATTGGCATCTACCCGGCAATGTGGAAAGTTGCCCAGGTATGTCCTGTACACAAAAAGCAGGACAAGTCCAACCCAGCTAATTACCACACTTGCTTAGCAATAATCTGCTCAGTGATGCTCAGTTTGGGTTCCACCAGGGCCACTTTGGGGAGGCGGTGGCGTAGTGGTATTGTCACTGGACTAGTAACCCAGAGACCCAGGGTATTGCTCTGGGGACATGGGTTCAAATCCCACCACAGCAGAAGGTGGAATTTGAATTCAATTAATAAACCTGGAATTTTAAAAAAAGCTAGTCTAATGATGACCATGAAACCATTGTCGATTGTTGTAAAAACACATCTGGTTCACTTATGTCCTTTTGGGAAGTAAATCTGCTGTCCTTACCTGGTCTGGCCTACATGTGACTCCAGACCCACAGCAATGTGGTTGACTCTTACATGCCTTCTGAAATGGCCTAACAAGCCACTCAGTTAGGGCAATTAGGGATGGGCAATAAATGCTAGGCTGGCCAGCGGCGCCCACATCCCATGAATGAATAACAAAAAACTCAGCTTCTGACCTCATTAAAGCCTTGGTTCAAACATGGACAAAAGAGCTGAACTCAAGGGGTGAGGTGAAAGTGACTGCCCTTAACATCAAGGCAGCATTTGACAGAGCATGGCATCAAGGAGCCTTTGCAAAACTGGAGTCAATGGGAATCAGGGGGAAAACTCACTGCTGGTTGGAGTCATACCTAGCGCAAAGGAAGATGGCTGTGGTTGTTGGAGGTCAATCATCTCAGCTCCAGGATATCACTGCAGGAGTTCCTCAGGGTAATGTCCTAGGACCAACCATCTTCATCAATGACATTCCTTCAATCATAAGGTCAGAAGTGGGGATGTTCGCTGATGATTGCACAATGTTCAGCACCATTTGCGACTCCTCAAATACTGAAGCAGTCCGTGTAGAAATGCAGCAAGACCTGGACAATATCCAGATTTGGGCTGATAAGTGGCAAGTAACATTTGCACCACACAAGTGCCAGGCAATGACCATCTCCAACAAGAGAGAATCTAACCATCGCCCCTTGACATTCAATGGCATTTCCATCGCTGAATCCTCCACTATCAACATCCTAGGGGCTACCATTGACCAGAAACTGAACTGGAGTAGCCATATAAATACCGTGGCTACAAGAGCAGGTCAGAGGCTAGGAATCCTGCGGCGAGTAACTCACCTCCTGACTCCCTTTGGGAGCTTGTCCACCATCTACAAGGCACAATTCAGGAGTGTGATGGAATACTCTCCACTTGCCTGGATGGGTGCAGCTCCAACAACACTCAAAAAGCTCAACACCATCCAGAACAAAGCAGCCCACTTGATTGGCACACCATCCACAAACATTCACTCCCTCCACCACCGACGCACAGTGGCAGCAGTGTGTACCATCTACAAGATGCACTGCAGCAACGCACCAAGGCTCCTTAGACAGCACCTTCCAAACCCACGACCTCTACCACCTCGAAGGACAAGAGCAGCAGATGCACAGGAACATCACCACCTGCAAGTTCCCGTCCAAGTCTCACACCATCCTGACTTGGAACTATATTGCCATTCCTTCACTGTCACTGGGTCAAAATCCTGGAACGCTCTTCCTAACAGCACTGTGGGTGTACCTACCTCACATGGACTGCAGTGGTTCAAGAAGGCAGCTCACCACCACCTTCTCAAGGGAAATTAGGGATGGGCAATAAATGCTGGCATAGCCAGTGACGCCCACATCTCAAGAATGAATTTTTTAAAAACTTGGATGAAGAGACTGAGAGTAATGTATCTAAGTTTGCTAATGACACAAAGCTTGGTGCAAAGGTAAGCTTCAGGGAGGACAGAGACTGCAAAAAGATCTAGACAGGTTAAGTGAGTGAGCAACAAGATTGCAAATGGAGTATAATGTAGAGAAGTGTGAAGTTGTTCACTTTGGTTGTAAAAAGAGAAAAGCAGAATTTTTTTTTTTAAAAAGGCGTGAAACTGGTAATTGTTGATCTTCAGAAAGACTTGGGCGTACTCATTCAAGGAACGCACAAAGTTAGCATGCAGGTGCAGTAGGCAATTAGGAAGGCAAATGGCATGTTGGCCTTTATTGCAAGAGGATTGGAGTACAGGAATAAATAAGTCTTACTAAAACTGTACAGGGTGTGTTGAGACCACGCCTGGAATACTGTGTTAAGGATATACTTGCACTGGAGGCAGTGCAGTGAAGATCTACTAAATTGGTTCCCAGGATGAGGGGATTGTCCTATGTTGATAGGCTGAGTAAATTGGGCCTATATTGTCTGGAGTTTAGAAGAATGAGAGGTGATCTAATTGAGACATACAAGATTCTGAAAGGGCTTAATAGGGCAGAAACTGAGAGATTGTCCCCACTGATCAGGGAATCTAGAACAGAGACACAGTCTCAGGATAAGGGGTCATTCATTCAGGACTGAGATGAGCGGAAATTACTTCACTCAAAGGGTTGTGAATCTTTGGTATTCTCTATCCCAGAGGGTTATGGATGCTCCAACATTGAATACATTTAAGGCTGGGATAGACAGACTTTTGGTCTCACAGGGAATCAAGGGATATGAGGAGCGGGCAGGGAAGTGGAATCGAAGCCCAAGATCAGCCACGATCGTATTGAATGGCGGAGCAGGCTCGATGGGCCATATGGTCTACTTCTATTTCTTGTGTTCAAGAGATTTCCAAAGATTCACAACTTAATAAGGCTGGAATTTCGCAAGCTATCCTGTGGATGTCCTTTCACTAAGACACAGGTTTGCTTTCAACAAAGGGGAAACCCTAAGGTTTGGGATGGTATTACAGGAGGCAGGTTATATAAATAGCACCAACCCCTGTACCCAGGGCTTGGTGCCCATGAGAATTAACTGAGAGAGATATACACATCTGCTGTTCAGGCTCCACAACTCCCAGCTGGAATAACCACCACTTGATGGGGCATGTTGAATCTCCCTATGGTGGTTTGGAAGACAGTACATCATGCTGTTCACCATGCTGTACACATAAGGAGTTCCTGGCATCTAAAAGCATTCAAATCTGTGCTTTTGACTGGTTAATGACTATCCTTCTGGGAGGGAAGGGGGAAAGTACACAGCGTTATTTTGGAAGCCGAGCTAATCTCAAGAAGAAACCCTTGACTGAAGGACTTTCAAACAAAGTCACTCCTGAGGCAGACTCGCTAATCCAATAAATGAACCTCCAGGTCCATAGTATTCCAGCAGACTGACCAGCTGTCCTGGCTCAACAAGAGAATCAGACGCCATAACCCGTCACTGAGGGAAGTGACTCCTCCCACTTCGCTTCTTATAACCTTGGAAGACAATGTCCTAATGATGATGCTTGTCCGGGCAGGATCAGCCTAAGTTAGTTTTCCCTTCATATCGGACAGAGACTCAACGAATAAAGATTTTTCAGTACCTGTCTTGAGACTCCAACATTGTACTAGCTCAGCCAACTGACCAGAACAAAACTGTCATCTTGCGTTTGAATATGTATTCATTGCAGAAAATCACCCACTAATGATCATGCATAGCTCCTCCCACTAACAGGCCAATGATCTTGGGAATTTAAGAGAGTGCTGCACTGCCAGAGCTACAGTCTTTTGGTTGAGATGTTAAACTGAGGCCACGTCTACCTTTGCAGGTGGACATCAAAGATGTGAGGAGCTAGGAATTCTCCCTGGTTTCCTGGCCAAAATTTATGCCTCATCTAACAGTGAAACTGATGATCTTCGTGATTATCACATTGCTGTTCATGGGAGCTTGCTGTGCTACCTTTCCTACATTACAGCAGTGGCTACACTTCAAAAGTACTTAATTGGCCATAAAGCACTTCAGGACATTGTGAGGTCATGAAAGGCACTACAGAAATGCACGTTTGTTCTTTCTTTGCTCAACACCCATACATGTATTAAAGCAGGGGTTCTGCCTTCATCCCCCCCTCTCCCCCCCAACTAAGGACAATATTAGAATTCTCCCAAGCTGTTCCAACCGAGATCAGCTGATTCAATAGTGCAGGACTGAACCAGAGACTCGACTGGGGGTGGCCAACTCACACTTACACTAGATAGGGCAGCATCAATTAGGGGGAAGCACGAATTTATATTTGGGAGGGGGTAAACACATGTGGTTGATGAGAGCGCAGAAGTCCAGCCCACCTGAGTGATCCCAGCCAAAGCCTAGTTTGCTCCATTTACATGGTTGGTTTATGAATCTCAAGAGAAGACTGCAGAAGGGAGTCAGTAAATGAACTACCCTCATTCCAGTTTGCCTTGTGAGAAGTGGGTCTAGAAATTTCTCCCCCTTCCCTTTCTTTTGTGTCTGACAAGGAAGAAGCACTAAAGTTTTGGGAGGATTTTCATTAACTGTAAATGGATTTAAAGAGCCATCCACTTCCCTCGCTCACACTCCAGTTTTACACTGGATATGAAGGTGGTATCTTTAAGTCCATCTCTTAAAAGAGCGGGAAAAAAATAAATATTGTCACGCAGGACATGTGCCTTACTTCTCCCTATCTATTCAATGCCGAGTAACATGGATTTGCACAAACACTATCCTGTGCCCCTGGTTCTAAGTGTAAACCTACAGTTTAGAACAGGAAAACAATCTAAACACATTAACAGCTCTCCCCTTCCCTCCCCGGATTGGATGTCATGCAGTTTAACACGTTACAGAAAGAGAAACAGAGGAATAGCAAGTCCCAGTAAAGTTGCCTTAGTGCAAATTAGAGACAGTTTCGCTGTGAATTAAAATGCACTGAAAGCTCGGCTCACTTGCACGTGATTATCCACAGCCATGTAACCAGCTTTTCTCTTTGCCTCTTCCTCCATGCCTGCGCTCAACTTCCTCTTCAGTGTCAGTAGCTGTTGCTGCAAGCGCTGCGGAGCTGCCCGTAACCCCAACCCCAAGGACGCGAGTCCAGGAAGCCTCAGCCACATTACCCCTCCCCTTGCGGAGCCGGCAGGACAGCTCGCAATGAGACTGCAGCTCCCGATAAACCACCCTCTCTCTCTCTCTCTCTCTCTCTCCCTCCCTCCCCCTTCCCCTTCCCATCTGGGAAATGTAGTCCTTCCTGTCCAGCAACCAGGACTACAATTCCCAGTCTGCATTGGCTTGAATACCAATTGGTTTAGTTGAGTTAATTTCAGGCAGCAAACTTTTTGGAGCTGTTACTGGTACTGCACTTACTTCTTCAACCTGTTAAATTGGAAGGGTAATCTCAGAGTTAAAGAGATTCCATTGCTTTAAAGGTGCATTATCTTGTTCTTAAAGGGATATTGTTAGTTTAGTTTAGTTTAGAGATACAGCACTGAAACAGACCCTTCGGCCCACAGAGTCTGTGCCGACCATCAACCACCCATTTATACTAATCCTACACTAATTCCAGATTCCTACCACATCCCCACCTGTCCCTATATTTCCCTACCACCTACCTATACTAGGGGCAATTTATAATGGCCAATTTACCTACCAACCTGCAAGTCTTTGGCATGTGGGAGGAAACCGGAGCACCCGGAGGAAACCCACGCAGACACAGGGAGAACTTGCAAACTCCACACAGGCAGTACCCAGAATTGAACCCGGGTCGCTGGAGCTGTGAGGCTGCGGTGCTAACCACTGTGCCACTGAGACAGAAAAGGAAGGAAATGCAGGGAGGTGTGCTGGAGGCTGTGCATGGTGTGCAGTCATGGCACTGGATTTATATAGCGCCTTTTGCGACCACTGGACATCCCAGAGTACTTTACAGCCAATGTAATGCTTTTGAAATAAAAACAAAATGCTGGAAACACTCAGCAGGTCGGGCAACATCTGTGGAGAGAGAAAAACGAAAGATCATCCAACTGAAATGTTAACTCTGTCTCTCTCTCCACAGATGCTGTCCCACCTGCTGAGTGTTTCCAGCATTTTCCATTCTTATTTCAGATTTCCAGCATTCACAATATTTTTGCTTTTGTTTTGTTGAAGTGCTTTTGAAGTATAGTGACTGTTGTAATGTAGAAAACGTAGCAGCTAATTTTCACACAGCAAGCTCCCACAAACAGCAATCTGATCATTACCAGATTATCTGTTTTTGTGATGTTGGTTGAGGGATAAATATCGGCCAGGACACCAGGGAGAACTCCCCTGGATTTTTGAAATGAGGATACGTTGACCACATCCCTCCCAAACGTTTGACTTCTGAGTTACAAAACAAAAACAACACTGTTTCATTTATGTAGCATTCTCCTGGTGTCTCAACTTCTAAAGTGTTTTACAGCGAATGGATTATTTTTGCAGTGTGCTGCTGCTCCCACATTACAACAGTGCCTATACTTCAAAAGTACTTCATTGGCTGGAAAGCGCTTTGGGGCACCCTGAGGTAGTGAAAGGCACTACATAAATGCAAGTTTTTATGTCAGTAAACACACCAAACCAATTGGCACACACCAAAGTCTCAAACAGCAAATGAATGAATGAATGTCATATGTCAGGATTTTTTGGACTATTTCTCCATGAAGGATTTGGAGGAAAAAAGAGTTACTTTTTCAAGTATCACTTATTAAAAGCAAAATAGATCTTCACAGGTTTGAAAAGGAAGCCTACGACCTTTTGGACAATATTTGTTAAAGCTATTACTCGGGATGATTGGAAACAATAGAGGCCAGAATTTAACTTTGAGGCGATGGCCCCACCACCAGCTGAAAAGTTGGGGCCGAGCCCGCCTCCACCGGGCCTAGAAGCCCACGCTGAAATTTTACATGGCCCAGGCCCTTAATTGGCCTCCGTGGAAACACTGCCCCTCTGGGACAGGAAGTCCCGCCTCCAACATCTGCCAGCCAGTCAGAGAGCCGGCAGCTCCTCAGTCCCAGCAGCACCACTAGGAGCAGCGGCCACTGCTGGGATTGCACCCCAGCAAGAGGCACCATGATGGATGCTGACCTCAGATCAGGTAAGTGGGGATCGGGCCTCACTGGAAACAGTCAGTTAGGCCCCGCGGGGGGCAGAGTGGGTTCAGAGAGCAAGGCAGGATGGGTTGTTTTAGTGGGAGCAGCCCTTGCTGCCAGGGGATGCGGGGGGGTGCAGGTTTTACTGAGCAGCCTCCTGAGATTCTAAAGTGCCCGTCCATCACTGGTAAAATACCAGCGGTGACAGGAGCATGTCCTTAAGTGGCAATTAATTGGCCACTTAATGGGCCTCAATGGGCCTGGGTCAGGCGGGCTGTTTGCCATCTCCCCCGCTGCACCGGGGGCAGGTAGGCGACGGGCACGACACCCCATGCCTCCCACATGATTTTATGTCCCCCCCCCACCGCCCCCCCCCCCATCCCCACGTCCCAGTCCGCTCTGGCGGGGGAGGGAGTGGGCATACGGTTCTGGCCAGAATCATTCTCCCCATCACAATGACTCCCAGGATCTGTTCACACCCTGCAGGAAAGGAATAGCATGTTCATTAGGGGAGGTGGTGGTGTTGTGGTAATGTCACTGGACTAGTAATCCAGAGGCCCAGGCTAGTGCTGTGGGGACATGGGTTCGAATCCCACCACGGCTGATGGTGAAATTTGAATTCAATGAATAAATGCCTGGATGGGTGCAGCTCCAACAACACTCAAGAAGCTCAACACCATCCAGGACTAGCAGCCACTTGATTGGCACCCCATCCACAAACATTCACTCCCTCCACCACCGACGCACAGTGGCAGCAGTGTGGACCAGCTACAATATGCACTGCAGCAATGCACCAAGGCTCCTTGGACAGCACCTTTCAAACTCGTGACCTCTACCACCTAGAAGGACAAGGCCAGCAGATGTATGGGAACACCACCACCTGCAAGTTCCCCTTCAAGCCATCCTGACTTGGAACTATATCGCCGTTCCTTCACTGTTGCTGGGTCAGAAATCCTATAACTCACTTCCTAACAGCAGTGTTGGTGTACACCCTACATGGACTTCAGTGGTTTAAGAAGGCAGCTCACCACCAGCTTCTCAAGGGCAATTAGGGATGGGCAATAAATGCTATCCTAGGCAGCGATGCCCACATTCCATGAACGAATAAAAAAAAATCTGTCGTCCTTACCTGCCTCCAATTCAAATACATCCTTCTTTAAATTTGGAGACCAAAATTGCACCAAGTATTCCAGGCATGGTCTCACTAAAGCCTAGATAATTGTAGCAAGATTTATTTATTCTTGTACTCCAATCCCCTTATAATATAGGCCAACACGCCATTTGCTTTCCTCATTGCTTGCTGCACCTGCATGCTAACTTTTTGTGTTCCTTGTGCGAGTATGCCCAAGTCTTTCTGAACCTCAACATTTACAAGATTCTCACCACTTAAAAATATTCTTCTTTTCTACTATTATGCCCAAAGTGAACAACCTCACACTTCCCCACATTATACTCCATCTGCCACCTTGTTAACCATTCACTTAACCCGTCTATATCTCTTTGCAGCCTCTTTGTGTCCTCCTCACAGCCTGCATTCCCACCTAACTTTCTATTGTCGGCAAATCTAGATACATTACGCTCTAATATAAAAGCAAAATACTGCAGATGCTGGGAATATGAAATAAAAACAGAACGTGCTGGAAATACTCGGCAAGTCAGGGAACATCTGTGGAGAGAGAAGCAGAGTTAATGTTTCAGGTCTGTGACCTTTCATCACAAAGTTCACAGACCTGAAATGTTAATTCTGCTTCTCTCTCCACAGATGCTGCCTGACCTGCTGAATATTTCCAGCAATTTCTGTTTTTATTATGCATTACTCTCTGTCTCTTTGTCTAAGTCATTAATAAAGATTGTAAATAGCTGAGGCCCCAGCACTGATCCTTGCAGCACTCCATGTGTCACAGCCTGTCAACTTGAAAATGCCCCATTTATCCCTACTGTCTGCTTCCTGTCCATTAACCAATGCTCTATCCATGCTAATATATCACCCCCAACTCCATGAGCGCTTATCCTGTGTATTTTGTGTTGCACCTTACCTCAACCATTCTATTGAGATAAAGGCTAACATTTCATTAATCTATTGTCTACTTTACATATCTGCGCACTAGCTTTTAGTGATGTGTATCCCTGAACACACAAATCTCATTGCTCCTCCATAGCTCCTAATCTCTTGCCATTGTATTACAATAAAACCATTAATTCCTACATTACTATGCATCTGAGGCAGCAGTTATATTAGAATCATACAGCACAGAAGGAGATTGTTCACCCCATTGTGCCTGTGCCAGCATTTTGAAAGATAGAAAATAAAGCACTTAAACAATTACAATCACCAGGGCGAGTGTACTGAGAAAACTATTAGAACTAAAGGCTGACAAGTCCCAGGACCTGATGGCCTGCATCCTAGGATCTTAAAAGAAGTGGCTGCTGAAATAGTAGATGCATTGTTTGTAATTTTCCAAAATTCCCTTGATTCTGGAAAGGTCCCAGCAGATTGGAAAATAGCCAATGTAACTCCTCTATTCAAGAAAGGAGGGAGCCAGAAAGCAAGAAACTACAGGCCAGTTTGCTTAACATCTGTCATAGGGAAAATGCTAGAATCCATTATTAATAAGGTTATAGCAGGGCACTTAGAAAATCTTAATGTGATCAGACAATTAACATGGTTTTGTGAAAGGGAAATTGTGTTTGACTATTTTATTAGAGTTCTTTGAGGAAGTAACAAGCAACATAGATAAAGGGGGACCTATAGATGTGGTGTACTTGGATTTCCAAAAGGCATAAGGTACTACATCAAAGATTACTACACAAAATAAAATCTCTTGCTGTAGGGGGTAACATATTAGCATGGCTAGGGGATTGGTTAGTTAACAGAAAACAGAGAGTAGGAATAAATGGGTCATTTTCAGGTTGGCAAGGTATAACAAGTGGATTGTCACAGGGATCAGTGCTGGGGCCTCAACTATTCACAATCTATATCAATGACTTGGATGAAGGCACAGAATCTATGGAAGGTAAACTTGCCGGTGACACAAAGATAGGTCGAAGAGTAAGTTCTGAAGAGGACGTAAAGAGTCTGCAAAGGGATATAGATAGGTTATGTGAGTGGGTAAAAATTTGGGAGATGGAGTATAATGTGGGAAAATGTGAACTTGTTCAGTTTGGCAGGAAGAATAGAAAAAAGGTATATTATTTAAATGGAGAGAGTCTGCAGAACTCTGTGGTACAGAGGGATCTGGGTGTCCTGGTACGTCCCCTGGGCCAGATGGGATTTATCCTCGGATTCTCTGGGAAGCCAGGGAGGAGATTGCAGAGCCTTTGTCCTTGATTTTTATGTCGTCATTGTCGACAGGAATAGTGCCGGAAGACTGGAGGATAGTAAATGTTGTCCCCTTGTTCAAGAAGGGGAGTAGAGACAGCCCTGGTAATTATAGACCTGTGAGCCTTACTTCGGTTGTGGGTAAAATGTTGGAAAAGGTTATAAGAGATAGGATTTATAATCATCTTGAAAAGAATAAGTTCATTAGAGATAGTCAGCACGGTTTTGTGAAGGGTAGGTCGTGCCTCACAAACCTTATTGAGTTTTTTGACAAGGTGACCAAACCGGTGGATGAGGGTAAAGCCGTGGATGTGGTCTATATGGATTTCAGTAAGGCGTTTGATAAAGTTCCCCACGGTAGGCTATTGCAGAAAATACAGAAGTATGGGATTGAAGGTGAATTAGTGCTTTGGATCAGAAATTGGCTAGCTGAAAGAAGACAGAGGGTGGTGGTTGATGGTAAATGTTCATCCTGGAGTATAGTTTCTAGTGGTGTACCGCAAGGATCTGTTTTGGGGCCACTGCTGTTTGTCATTTTTATAAATGGCCTGGAAGAGGGTGTAGAAGGGTGGGTTAGTAAATTTGCGGATGACACGAAGGTCGGTGGAGTTGTGGATGGTGCCGAAGGATGTTGTAGGTTACAGAGGGACATAGATAGGCTGCAGAGCTGGGCTGAGAGATGGCAAATGGAGTTCAATGCGGAAAAGTGTGAGGTGATTCACTTCGGAAGGAGTAACAGGATTGCAGAATACTGGGCTAATGGGAAGATTCTTGGTAGTTTAGATGAGCAGAGAGATCTTGGTGTCCAGGTACATAAATCCCTGAAAGTTGCCACCCAGGTTAATAGAGCTGTTAAGAAGGCATATGGTGTGTTAGCTTTTATTAGTAGGGGGATCGAGTTTAGGAGCCACGAGGTCATGCTGCAGCTGTACAGAACTCTAGTGCGGCCGCACCTGGAGTATTGCATGCAGTTCTGGTCACCGCATTATAGGAAGGATGTGGAAGCTTTGGAAAAGGTGCAGAGGAGATTTACGAGGATGTTGCCTGGTATGGAGGGAAGGTCTTACGAGGAAAGGCTGAGGGACTTGAGGTTGTTTTCGTTAGAGAGAAGGAGGAGAAGAGGTGACTTAATAGAGACATATAAGATAATCAGAGGGTTGGACAGGGTGGATAGTGAGAGCCTTTTTCCTCGGATGGTGATGGCAAACACGAGGGGACATAGCTTTAAGTTGAGGGGTGATAGATATAGGACAGATGTCAGAGGTAGTTTCTTTACACAGAGAGTAGTAGGGGCGTGGAACGCCCTGCCTGCAACAGTAGTAGACTCGCCAACTTTAAGGGCATTTAAGTGGTCATTGGATAGACATATGGATGAAAATGGAATAGTGTAGGTCAGACGGTTTCACAGGTCGGCGCAACATCGAGGGCTGAAGGGCCTGTACTGCGCTGTAATGTTCTATGTTCTATGAATCACAAAAAGTTAGCATGAAGGTACAACAAGTGATTAGGAAAGCAAATGGAATTTTTGCATTTATTGCAAGGGGAATTGAGCATAAAAGTAGGGAAGTTTTGCTGCAGCTGTACCAGGCCTTGGTGAGGCCACATCTGGAGTACTGTGTACAGTTTGTGCCTCCTTACTTAAGAAAGGATATAATTGCATTACAAGCAGTTCAGAGAAGCTTCACTTGACTGATTCCTGGGATGAAGGAGTTATCTTATGAGGAAGGGTTGGACAGGTTGGGCCTGTATCCATTGGAGTTTAGAAGAATGAGAGGTGATCTGACTGAAACATATGAGATCAGGAGGGAACTTGACAGGGTGGATGCTGAGAGGATGTTTCCCTTTATGACAGAGACTAGAACTAGGGGACACAGTTTAAAAATAAGGGGTCTCCCATTTAAGACAGAGTTGAGGAGAAATTCCTTCTTTCAGAGGGTTGTTAGATTGTGGAACTCTCTTCCCCAGAAAGCAGTGGAGACAGGGTCATTAAACATTTTTAAGACTGAGCTAGATAGATTCTTAATTGACAAGGGAGTCAAAGGTTAGAGCAGGTAGACAGGAAAGTAGAGTTGAGGCCACAATCAGATCAACCTTGATCTTATCAAATGGCGGAGCAGGCTCATGGGGCCGAATGGCCTACTGCTCCTTCTTCGCATGTTCATCTGTATACAATTAGTCCTATTCCCCTACTCTTTCCCCAGACCCTTGCAATTTTCAAGTACGTATACAATTCACTTTAAAAAGTTGCTGCTGAATCTGCTTCCACCATCCTTTCAGGCAGTGCATTCCAGATCACAACAACTCGCTGTGTAAAACAAATTGTGCTCATCTCCCATCTGATTCTTCTGCCAATTATTTTCAATCCGTGTCTTCTGGTTAATGACCCTTCTGTCAGGAGAAACAATTTCTCCTTATTTACTCCATTAAAGCCCATCATAAATTTGAACACCTCTATTAACTCTTCCCTTAACCTTCTCTGATCCAAGGGCAATGAAACTAGCCTTTAGGTCTCTTCACATAACTGAGATCCCTCATCCCTGGTGCCGTTCCAGTGAATCTCCTCTGCATCCTCAGAAAGACCTATTCTTTATGTTTATGGTTTGACGGGATGCACCCACATGCCCATCAAGAATCTGCTCAGTCTGGTTGGGGAGGTGCAATTTCACACAGCAATTTCTTAATCTGGTTCAGTATTAACCAAATAAATCTGATGAACTATTGGCCAAGTCCATGGATAACTTTCACGCAATTATACAGCTTGCTACGCAATAACCAACTCGCACTCTCATGGCAATTATTAAAATGATTTCTGCATACTTTGTTTCAGTCATGTACCTAGCTATTAATTTATTTTAAATAAATGCCGAATCCTGATGTAGTCACTAATGGAATAAACTAAATTGTATGGCAAAACTGCCCCCTAGTGAGCCTCATCCTATGTTTTAAACTATATGTGTTCATTAAGGATTAATATAGCTCCCAGTTCTCTTTCAGGAAAATGTGGTGGGAAGTTCACTGTACAGTTCACATGCTGAGTGTGAATCACTCATTGCTAAATCCTTGGGGAAGGTCTGAGATAAAAGCCAATCACTGTCCTTGCAGGGTGTTACCTGATGTGTGTGAGGGAGTCACCAGGAATATGGTTCAGGTGATAATAAAGAGCTGGAGAAACAGTTCCAGGAATGTAGATGCAGTTACTGCCTGGAATGAGAATGGCTTCTGGTTGGGTAGCTCAATGTGTGAGATGAGGTAAGAAATCTCACAACCTAATTCAGACTAAAGGCCTGCTCGGGTCTGGAAGAAAAAACCCAACCCAAACACGACAGAACCACATCGGACCCGAGCCCAACCCGGTCCGAGTCCTTCCATTTTTTTTCCCGCGCCCAACCTGACCCAACACGAGCCCGACCCGACCATTGTGCTCTCACTGTACTTACCACTTTTGGATGGATGGAATGGAAGGAAGCTGCACTGCTGCAGCATGAGCGTGATGAGTTCATAGAGACGCTCACTCGCTCACTGCGCAGACTCAGAGTCTATGGAGTACTGTGGAGTACTGAGTGTGAGTGGCCTGACCCGGACCCGGCCCAAACCCAAAAGCCGGACCCGGAAGAGCGACCCGACCCGAACCCGATACATGTCGTCGGGTCCCGTCGGGTTCGGTTCGGGTAGCAGGCCTTTAATTCAGACTACTCTCCCACCATGTAAATTTTATTTTTGAAAACCCCAGTAAGTACCCCAGGAGCTGTTCCACAAATTCCTCCAAGGAACTGGAGGGTCACTGGAGATGTAACAGCCAAATTTCCCCTCCTAGGTGTGCTGTGCTTATGACCTGTACTGCCAACCTGGCTGAGATCAGGTAGCCTGGCCTGGGTGATATCAAGTAGATGCCACATGTTAGCTTCATAACATTGGCTTGAATGTGAAATGCAGCAAGGGAAACCCTGCAATGGAGTTTTCAAAAACAAATTGTAGAATCATAGAGCCAGAGAAACTTACAGCACAGAAGGAGGCCATTTAGGATGTTGTGTCTGCTGACTGTATAAAAGAGCAATTGTACGTAGGTCCCTAGTTTATGACTCGGGGCCATAGTCAAAAAATATGAACATACGTACATACAAATTAGGAGCAGAAGTAGGCCATTCGGCCCCTCTAGCCTGCTCTGCCATTTAGTAAGATGTGTTTCTGTCTCAAATTCCACACTCCAATATACCCTTGATAACTTTTGATTCCCCTGCCTAACAAGAATCTATCTACCTCCGCCATAACATTTTTCAATGACCCTGCCTCCACCACCTTCTGAGGCACCGAGTTCAAAAGTCGCACAACTCTCCTCACCTCTGTCCTAAAAGGGCGACACCTAATTTTAAAACAGTGCTCCCTAGTTCTGGACTCACCCACAAGAGGTAAAATCCTTTCCACATATAACTTGTCAAGACTGTTCAGAATCTTATAAACTTCAATCAAGCCTCCCCTCATTCTTCTAAACTCCAGTGAAAACAAGCCTAGTCTGTCCAACCTTTCCTCATCAGTCAACCCGCTCATTCCAGTTATCAATCTAGTAAACCTCCTCTGCACCACCTCCAACACATTCACATCCTTCCTTAAATAAGGAGACCAAAACTGCACACAGTATTCGAGATGTGTTCTCACCAATGCCCTGTATAACTGAAATATAACATCCTTTCTTTTATTTTCAATTCTCCTCATAATAAAGGATAGCATTCCATTAGCCTTCTATATTACTTGCTTTACCTGAACACTATGTCAGGCTGTTGCTTGTCTAGTCTGTGGTTCAGCTCTCCCAGTTTGGCACAAGCCCCCAGCTGTTGGTAAGTAAGCTTTGCAGCGCTGCCAGGGCTGAATTTGCCGTTGTCGTTTCCGGTACCTATGTCGATACCGGGGGGTATCTGGTTTCATTCTTTGCTTAGACTTTGTACTGGTTTTGAAACAACTGAGTGGCTCGCTAGGCCATTTCAGAGGACATTTAAGAGTCAACCACATTACTGTGGGTCTGGAGTCACATGTAGGCCAGACCAGGTAATGACAGCAGATTTCCTTCGCACAAGGACATTAGTGAACCAAATGGGTTTTTACAACAATCAACAATGGTTTCATGGTCACCATTAGACTAGTTTTTAATTCTAGACTGAATACAAATTTCATGTCTGCCGAGCATTAGCCTAGGCCTCTGGATTACTAGTCTAGTGACAATACCACTGCTTCCCCTGGATTGCAAAGGCAACAGAAGTTAAAATAAAACTGAAAATGAATGCTTTTGACAACTGTCAGGAGCAAGATTCCGTTAATAACCAGGAGATTATGCAAAGTACAGGAGGGAATTGAAAAAGTTCAAACAAGAGACAAAGAGGGATTGGGAGAAAAGATTGGCAACAACATTAATTTGAACCAAAAAACATGTTATAAATATAGGAAGTGCAAGTGGTTTGCACTGAAAAAGGTTAGCCTATTAAAGACCCAAAGGAAAAATTTCATGTAGAGGCAGATGACATGGCTAAAGTATTAAGTCAGTACTTCGCATCTGTCTTTACAAAAGAAGTAAATGATGTAAAAGTTACACTAAAAGAGGAGAGGGAAGTTATGGACAGGATAATAATAGACAGAGATGTACAAAAAAGCATTACTGGAAATTGGTAAGTCACCTGGTGCAGATGAACTGTATCTTGATTGCTGAAAGAAGCAAAGCTAGAAATAGCAGAGGCATTGGTCACAATCTTTCAATCCTTGTTGGATAAGGAGCAGTGCCAGAGGACTGGAGGATTGTTAATGTTATACCATAATTCAAGAAAGTGGAGAGGAATAAACCAGAAAACTATGGGTCAGTCAGCTTAACATCTGTGGTGGGAAAATTATTGAAAACCACGCTCAGGGACAAAATAAACTTTCACTGGAAAGGCATGCGTTCAACAAGGAGAACCAGCATGGATTTATTAAAGGTAGATTGTGTCAGACTAACTTAGTTGAACTCTTTGGTGAGGTAACAGAGAAGGTTGATCAAGGTGGTTTAGTAGGTGAGGGATTTCAGGTGTGAAGTGAGGTTAGAAAAGTTGCGACTGCTCTCCTTGGAACAGAGTAGGTTTCAAGGTGATTGAATAGAGGGTTTCAAAATGCTGAGAGGTTCTGATAGTGTGTATAAGTAGGTCAGTAACAAAAAGTCATGGATTTAAAATCATTGGCAATGGGAATCAAGGGGAAAACTCTCTGCTGGTTGGAGTCATACATAGTGTAAAGGAAGATGGTTGTGGTTGTTGGAGGTCAATCATCTCAGCTCCAGGACATCACTACAGGAGTACCTCAAGGTAGTGTCCTAGGCCCAAACATCTTCAGCTGCTTCATCAATGACCTTCCCTTCACTCATAAGGTCAGAAGTGGGGATGTTTGCTGATGATTGAACAATGTTCAGCATCATTCGTGACTCCTCAGATACTGAAGCAGTCCGTGTAGAAATGCAGCAAGACCTGGAAAATGTCCAGGCTTGGGCTGATAAGTGGCAAGTAACATTCGTGCCACACAAGTGCCAGGCAATGACCATCTCCAAGAAGAGAGAATCTAACCATCTCCCCTTGACATTCAACAGCATTAACATCACTGAATCCCCCACGATTAACATCCTGGGGGTTACCATTGACCGGAAACTGAACTGCAGTATCCATATAAATACCATGGCTACAAGAGCAGGTCAGAGGCTAGGAATCCTGCGGTGAGTAACTCACCTCCTGACTTCCCAAAGCCTGTCTCTATCAAGGCACAAATCAGCAGTGTGATGGAATACCCTGCACTTGGTTGGATGGGTGCAACTCCAACACCACTCAAGAAGCTTGACAAGGCAGCCCGCTTGATTGGCACCCCATCCACAAATATTCACTCCCTCCTCCACCGATGCACAGTGGCAGCAGTGTGTACCATCTACAAGATGCACTGCAGCAATGCACCAAGGCTCCTTCGACAGCACTTTCCAAATCCGCGACCTCTACCACCTAGAAGGACAAGAGCAGCAGATGCATGGGAACATCACCGCCTGCAAGTTCCCCTCAAAGCCACACACTATCCTGACTTGGAACTATATCGCCGTTCCTTCACTGTCGCTGGGTCAAAATCCTGGAACTCCCTTCCGAACAGCACTGTGGGTGTACCTACCCCACATGCACTGCATCAGTTCAAGAAGGCAGCTCATCACCACCTTCTCAAGGGCAATTAGGGATGGGCAATAAATGCTGGCCTAGCCAGAAATATCCACATCCCAGGAACAAAAAAAAAAGGGATAGATTTCGAACAGATCTAGCAACTCAAAGCTGGGCATCCATAAGGCGATGTTCGCCATCAGTAGTAGCAGAATTGTATTCAACCACAATCAGTAACCTCATTGCCTGGCATATTCCCCACTGTACCATTACCATCAAGCAAGTGGGCCAACCCTGGTTCAATGAAGAGTGCAGGAGGGCATGCCTGGAGCAACACCTCAAAATGAGGTGTCAGCCTGCTGAAGCTACAGCCCACGACTACATGCATGTTAAACGCAGAAGCAGCATGTGATATTCAGTGCAATCGATCCCACAACCAATGGATCAGATCTAAGCTCTGCAGTCCTGCCGCATCCAGTCGTGAATAGGGATGGGCAATTAAACAACGAACTGGAGGAAGAGGCTGCACAAATATCCCCATCCTCAATGATGGGGAAGCCCAGCACATCAGTGCAAAAAGCAAGGCTGAAGTACTTGCATCCATCTTCAGCGAGATGTATCTTGTGGATGATCTGTCTCGGCCTCCTCCTGAAGTCCCCAGCACAATTTGATTCACTCCGTGTGATAGCAAAAAATGGCTGAAGGCACTGTATTCTGCAAAGGCTATGGGCCCTATTAATATTCTGGCAATAGTACTGAAGACTTGTGCTCCAGAACAAGCCACACCCCTAGCCAAGCAGTTCCAGTACAGCTACAACACTGGCATCTGTCCGGCAATGTGGAAAATTGCCCAAAGGTGTCCTGTACACAAAAAGCAGGACAAATCCAATATTAATCTGTTAATTGTGTGTCAGTGGTTTGATTATATGCAGGTGAAGGGTGTTAATTGGGGTCTTGGTTGACGCTCACTGAGACTGGTGGATGGTTTGAGTGAGGAGCTACATGTTTGGATCGAGGATCGAGGCCCAGTCTCTTATCTTCCGGGAGCGGAGTGGAGAGGAGGGCAGTCGAACCTCTTCCAGCGTGCCGGAGTTTTGGAAAAAAAAGGCAAACAGTGACGTCAGATGAGAGCTGCATGCTGATTGGTTGGTGAGTAGCAGCTGTTAGAATTTCTTAAAAAAAAAGGGGAAAGTTGTTTTTTTTTGTTGGAAAAAAAACCTCTGGTGTTAAGGTGAGTACTACTAAAGTTTTATTTTAAGGATTTTAGATTGAAGTGGGTGGAACAAGGCCCCTAGTATAATTAGTATTAGGCCCTGGTGACCATGTGTGCAGGAAGTGTATTCATCTGCAGCTACTGGCTACCTGCATTACGGAACTGGAGCTGAGGGTGGATTCACTGTGGAGCATCCGCGATGCTGAGGAAGTCGTGGAAAGCACGTTTAGTGAGGTGGTCACACCACAGATAATGGCTGCACAGGCAGAAAAGAGATGGGTGACCACCAGACGGAGTAGTAGGCGCAGGCAGGTAGTGCAGGAGTCCCTGTGGCCATCCCCCTCTCAAACAGATTTGGATACTGTTGGGGGGATGACCTCCCAGGGGAAAGCAGCAACAGCCAAGTTCGTGGCACCATGGAGGGCTCTGCTGCACAGCAGGGGAGGAAAAGGGTTGTAAGAGCTATAGTGATAGGGGATTCTATGGTAAGGGGTGCAGATAGGTGTTTCTGTGGCCACAAACGAGACTCCAGGATCGTATGTTGCCTCCCTGGTGCTAGGGTCAAGGATGTCTCGGAGCAGCTACAGGACATTCTGAAAGGGGAGGGTGAGCAGCCAGAGGTCGTGGTCCATATTGGTACTAACGACATAGGCAGGAAAAGAGATGAGGTCCTGCAAAGTGAATATAGGGAGTTAGGTAAAAGGTTAAAAAGCAGGACCTCTAGGGTTGTCATCTCAGGATTACTCCCTGTGCCACGTTCTAGTGAGGGTAGGAATAGGAGGATTAGGCAAATGAATGCGTGGCTGAAGAGCTGGTGTAGGCGGGAGGGCTTCAGCTACTTGGATCATTGGGATCTCTTCTGGTGCAGAGGTGACCTGTACAAGAAGGACGGGTTGCATCTAAACTGGAGGGGGACCAATATCCTTGCAGGGAGGTATGCTAGTACTACTCGGGAGGGTTTAAACTAGTCTTGCAGGGGGGTGGGACTCAAAGTAGTAGTCTCTCCGATGAGATAGTTGAGGCAAATGTAGAGGTTAAAGCAAGCAAGTCCAGTAGGCAGGCCGGGCAGGGGCAGGACAGGGAGCGTGGAAGGTCTGGTAGACTAAACTGCATTTACTTTAATACAAGAAGCCTTACAGGTAAGGCAGATGAACTCAGAGCATGGATCAGTACATGGGATTGTGATATTATAGCTATTACGGAAATGGGGTTGAGGGATGGGTAGGACTGGCAGCTCAATGTTCCAGGGTACCGATCCTTCCGGCGTGACAGAGGTGGAGGTAAGAGAGGAGGGGGAGTTGCACTATTGATTAGGGAGGACATCACGGCAGTACTTAGAGAGGACATCCCGGGGGGAATGTCCAGCGAGGCCATATGGTTAGAACTTAGAAATAAGAAAGGGGTGATCACTTTGATGGGATTATACTATAGGCCCCCTAATAGTCAGAGGGAAGTGGAGGAGCATATATGTAGGGAAATCACAGATAGGTGTAGGAATTATAGGGTTGTAATAGTAGGTGATTTTAATATTGACTGGGACTGCCTTAGTGCTAAGGGATCAGATGGGGAAGAATTTGTTAAGTGTGTCCAGAATAGTTTTCTGAAGCAGTATGTGGATGGCCCTACTACAGAAGGGGCTACACTCGACCTTCTCTTAGGAAATGAGGATGGGCAGGAGGTTGATGTGTCAGTGGGGGAGCACTTTGGGACCAGTGACCATAACTCGATTAGCTTCAAGATAGTTATGGAAAAGGATAGGACTAGTCCTCAGGTTGCAGGAAGGCTAATTTCGATGGCATCAGACAGGAACTCTCAAAGGTTGAATGGGAGAGGCTGTTTACAGGTAAAGGGACGTCTGGCAAGTGGGAGGCTTTTAAAAGTGAGATAGGAAGAGTTCAGGGCCGGCATGTTCCTGTTAGATGGAAGGGCAAGGCTGGCAAGTTTAGGGAACCTTGGTTGACGAGGGATATTGAGGGTCTGGTCAGGACAAAGAAGGAGGCATATGTCAGGTATAGGCAGCTGGGATCAAGCAAGTCCCTCGAGGAGTATAGGGGATGTAGGACTACACTTAGGAAATTAGGAGGGCGAAAAGGGGCCATGAGATTTCCTTGGCAGATAAGATAAAGGAGAATCCTAAAAGAGTCCATAAGTATATTCAGAGTAAAGGGTTAGCTCGGGAGAGAGTAGGTCCCCTTAAGGATCAGTGTGGCAATCTATGTGTGGAGCCACGGGAAATGGGTGAGGTCTTAAATGAATATTTCTCGTCCGTATTTACCATGGAGAAGGTCCTGGAAGCTAGTGAGTTCAAGGGAGAGAACACCGATTTCCTGGAGCATATCAACATTACAAAGGAGGAGGTGTTGGAGGTCTTGAAACGCATTAAGGTGGATACATCCCCAGGCCCTAACCAGGTGCATCCTAGGATGCTATGGGAAGCAAGGGAGGAGATTGCTGGGGGACTGGCAGAGATTTTTGTATGATCGTTAGCCACGGGTGAGGTACTGGAAGACTGGAGGATAGCTAATGTGTGCCTTTATTTAAGAAGGGCAGCAGGGATAAGCCAGGGAACTACAGGCCGGTGAGCCTTATATCAGTGGTGGGAAAGATATTGGAAGGGATTCTGAGCGACAGGATTTATAGGCATCTGGAAAGGCATGGTCTGATTAGGGATAGTCAGCATGGCTTTGTGCGTGGGAAATCATGTCTCACGAATTTGATTGAGTTTTTTGAGGAGGTGACCAAGAGGATTGACGAGGGCAGGGTGATGGACGTTGTCTACATGGACTTTAGCAAGGCCTTTG
Source organism: Heterodontus francisci (assembly GCF_036365525.1). Lineage (NCBI taxonomy): Eukaryota > Metazoa > Chordata > Chondrichthyes > Heterodontiformes > Heterodontidae > Heterodontus > Heterodontus francisci. Next base: position 28,124,852 of record NC_090371.1, on the reverse strand, counting down.
ACAAGGTCCCGGATGGTAGGCTGGTCCAGAAGGTTCAAACACATGGGATCCAGGGTGAGCTAGCAAATTGGATACGAAACTGGCTTGGTGATAGGAGGCAGAGGGTGGTAGTGGAGGGTTGTTTTTCAGATTGGAGGCGGGTGACCAGTGGTGTGCCGCAGGGATCGGTGCTGGGCCCTCTGTTGTTTGTCATATATATTGATGACTTGGATGTGAATGTAAGGGCCATGATTAGTAAGTTTGCAGATGACACCAAAACTGGTGGTATAGTGGACAGTGAAGAAGGTTGTCTAAGGTTACAACAGGGTATAGATCAACTGGGAAAGTGGGCAAGGGAGTGGCAAATGGAATTTAACGCAGACAAGTGTGAAGTGATGCATTTTGGGAAGATAAACCAGGGCAGGACATATACAGTGAATGGCAGGGCCCTGGGGAGTGTTGTTGAGCAGAGAGACCTTGGGGTGCAAGTACATAGTTCCCTGAAAGTGGCAACACAGGTAGACAGGGTGGTAAAGAAGGCCTATGGCATGCTTGCCTTCATCAGCCGAGGCATTGAGTACAAGAGTTGGGACGTCATGTTACAGTTGTACATAACGTTGATTCGGCCACATTTGGAGTACTGTGCGCAGTTCTGGTCGCCGGACTACAGGAAAGATGTGATTAAGCTAGAGAGGGTGCAGAAAAGATTAACAAGGATGTTGCCTGGTTTGGAGGGCTTGAGTTATAAAGAGAGATTGGATAGGTTGGGTCTGTTTTCCCCGGAGCAAAGGAGGCTGAGAGGGGGCATGATAGAGGTATATAAAATTATGACAGGCATAGATAGGGTAGATAGCCCGAGTCTGTTTCCCATGGTAGGGGTGACTAAAACTACAGGGCATAGATTTAAGGTGAGAGGGAGGAGGTTTAAAGGGGATCAAAGGGGTAAATTTTTCACACAAAGAGTGGTGGGTATCTGGAATGAGCTGCCTGAGGAGGTGGAGGAGGCAGGAACAGTAGCGACATTTAAGAGGCATCTGGAAAGGTACTTGAATGAGCAAGGCATAGAGGGATATGGAATTAATGCAGGCAGGTGGGATTAATATAGATAGGCATTATGGTCAGCATGGACGCTGTAGGCCGAAGGACCTGTTTCTATGCTGTACAACTCTATGACTCTAACTTCAGAAAACAGGGGGTTTCCAGTAAAACATTAAGTGGAAATGGTAATTAAAAATATGGATTTTAAAAGGAACACAAGAAGGTCACATAAATTCTGGAAGTCTGATGACACCTTCGAAATAGTATAAAAATGAAAGGTTTTAAAAGCAAAGTTTAGGGGTGTTGTATCCTCAAGCAACAGTTCTCATCCCATGCCTTGCTTGGAGGATTTAAGGTAATCGTTTACTTTGAATATTGATGGATATTCTGGATATTCTAAGATAATTTTGCTGAAACATTAGCAAGGTTAAACTTTTGGATTCTATGTTAGAAATAAGAATGTATGTTACATCTCTCAGTAATATTTGATATTGTGAGATACTTATCCATTTAGAAGTTTATTACGTGTTCAATTATTTAATAAATATATAAAAGTTAATAAATCGTCTCATGTAGTATTCTGTATACAACTACAAGAACCCCCTCTCTGTGTCTCTTTAACTGGAGAGATATGTATTGAAGAGAGTGTCCCAGACCCTTATAATATCTGGGATACTTATGACTTAGCCATAAATATTAAAAATAGTCTATCTGAAAGATGGTAATATTCTCTGTTGGTTTTCTTTCTTTGAGGGAAAGCTAGTACAATTCTTTGGACCCAAATAAGTGCCTGAGAATTTGTCTGGTTTGAACTTGATTAAAGGAGATTTATAGGGATGTACTCCTGATTTGGTTTAGTCCCTATAAGGGGTTAAAGTCATAAACCACTTCAAGCTGGATCCGGGGTGTTCAAGATCTTTGCAACTGTGGCCCCCCTCCAATGTTATAAAAATTCCATGGACCCCATAACACAAGTATTTTTTCTCTGTAAAAATTAGTTCTACAATTAAAGTTATGTATTCATTATTATCCTTGTTTTACTTAGTGAACAGCTTTTGCTGGTGCTGATCAACAATTCTGTCAAGATATGGAGATCTGAACTCCTAGATATGCAGTAGAAGGGCCCCCCTCTGCTCCATTTACTAGATCGATCCATGACCATGTTATGATTAGATTTCAGACAAAAAAGGGCACTAATCTCTGGGAGGGAAGACTCTGGGTAAAACCAAACTGTGATGATGTAACCAGGAAGGAGAATCAATCCCAAGGTGAGGCCATGTATTTCTCTTGTCAGAGTTGGTGGTGAGTGAGCTTGGTAAATGGATGTAAGCATCGGCCCTTTGTTGCCTCACTCACCGTGCTGAAGGCAATTGCCCCATCTTATGGCGAAAGGGGAAGCTCTGAGAATTGAGGCATTACCTGGAGACTGAGCCAGCGAGAACCATCTCAGTACTTTACACTGGGAAACAGCCCCAGTAGGCTGGGTAAACTCCAGTAAGGTACTCAAACACATTTGGGAGTTTGTAACCCTTGGCTCTTTCAACCTTTTTTTCTTTGTTTCATGGGATCTGGGCATTGCTGGCTAGGCCATTAGCCCATCCCTAATTGCCCCTGAGAAGGTGGTGGTGAGCTGCCTTCTTGAACCGCTGCAATCCATGTGGTGCGGGTATCCCACGGGAAGGGGGTTCCGGGATTTTGACCCAGTGACAGTGAAGGAACGGCGGCGACCGATTTTGAAGTCAGGATAGTGGTGTTTCCATACGTCTACTGTCCTTGTCCTTCGAGGTGGAAGAGGTCACGGGTTTAGAAGGTGCTGTCGAAGGAGGCGTGGTGAGTTACTGCAATGCATCTTGTATATGGTAGACACTCTTGCCACTGTGCACCAGTGGTGGAGAGAGTGAATGTTTAAGCTTGTAGATGGGGTGCCAATCAAGTGGGCTGTCCTGGATGGTGTAGTTTGTTCGGCTGGCACAGACACGATGGGCTGAATGGCCTCCTTCTGTGCCGTAATTTTTCTGGGGTTCTATAGTTCTTGAATGTTGTTGCAGCTGCACTCATTCAGGCAAGTGGAGAGTATTCCATCACACAGGCTTTGGGGAATCAGGAGGTGGGTTACTAACCACAGAATTCCCAGCTTCTGACCTGCTCTTGTCGCCATTGTAGCTCTTGTAGTATTTATATGGCTACTCCAGTTCAGTTTCTGGTCAATAGTAACCCCCAGGATGTTGATAGTGGGGGATTCAGTGATCGTAATGCCATTGAATGTCAAGGGGAGATGATTAGATTCTCTCTTCTTTGAGATGGTCATTGCCTGGAATTTGTGTGTCGTGAATGTTATTTGCTACTTATCAATCTAAGCGTGAATGTTGTTCAGGTCTTGCTACATATGGACAGGGACTGCTTCAGTGTCTGAGGAGTTGCGAATGTACATAAACTCTGCATTAAAGTCATTAGAGTCAGTCTGTCAGGGATAGAATTTGGGATCCATATCTGGATCCTGTATTTGTTACTTGGCACAGATTTATCGGAACTGTTGATCTCCCAGTCACCTCTCCCCCATTCTGATCTGATACTGAAGTGTCCAGCTCTAAATGGTGTTTTTAATTGTCACAGTTGCTTTACTCTCCCTCTATAAACTGCCTTTCTTTGTACGAATCTGTCCTATGTATCATGTTACATTTAATATTGATTCTAAGAGCCCACTGGAGTTGGAGCCTCTTGTTCCGCTTTTCCGCCAGTCCTTGACTGAAACCCCAATGTTCTGTTGTGGACATTTTGCAGTTGAAGTGTGACATTAAGAAACCTGAGCAACAGTTTAATCTGCAACTCCTTGTTCACCAGACCCAATCATCTGGGTCGCCAGCTGAAGGAGAATGACAGTTCTTTACCCTTGTGTCGAGAACTCCGTTGAAGCGAACAAACCAAACACTGAAACTATGCTCAATGTGAGGTCTTTATAGCTGCAGTTCTCAGCAGAGCCACTGGGTGACAGCACCAGTCTGATTCCAATCACTGCACCAGCTTAAAGTTTGTTGTCTTTTTTTTGGCAGCCCCATGAAACGTCATCACGGATCCCTGGTCGAGAAGCCCTGAGCCAGATGATCTCCAACTGCAACACAAACCACTTGCCCTGCGTCATTTCTCAGAACAACATCCAAAACTGCTTCCTTCCTTGTTGGATTGGAGACATACTGATCGAGAAAGTCCTCCTGTTCACATTTTAGAAATTCTTTTCCTTTCCTACCTATCTCTGTGTTTATTCCCAGTCTATGTTCGGATAATTAAAGTCTCCTAATGCTACTATATCATTTACACACCTTTGAAAGCTGCCGGTATGGTCGTCAACCCTGTTCCCTAAGCCCAAGGGACACCGACTTGAAAGGATGTGATGGAAGATTGTTTCAGCCATCCACTGCCAGATCTGGCTGGATCACATAAAACACTATCGACTCCTGCTCTTGTCTGCTAAAACTGTTCATCATACCAGGATCATCTTAAAAGGCAAAGATAATGCCCGGCTTCTTTTCTATACTGTAAAATCTTCTTAACCCCTTTCCCCGTTCCCTCCACCCTCACATCCAACAATAGATGCGAGAAGCTCATGAATTTCTTTGTCGCTAAGATCAAGACCATCCAATCAGCTGCCTCTTCTGCTGTCCCTCCCTTCCACTAGCCCACCTTCCTGTAATGCTGCCCCGGTGTTATGACCTTAGTGAGACCGTTAACATTAAAATACGAGATATGAACTCCCGAGATCAATTTGAAGAATTACACGACAAGATTTCATGTTTCTTATAAGAACTCAACTAAAGAAAATCCCCATTAACGAAATAGTACTTTGTAAGTAGCTAATAACTAAATTACAGAGAAAGATATTTTCTTCACTTATTACAACACTTGAAAACCTCTCACCACACTTATACATTACACAGTCTTCCTTGATGGTGAAATCTTTGCAGTTAAAAGTCCCCAATTCCTCCCAGTTGGATCTCCCAGACCTTTCTCAAAGTCAATCTCTGCTTTGCTCAATTCTCCGGGCACTTTTGACCTGGATCTCTGTGAATAAGGCAATCCCTGGTGGCCCTGTTGGTTTTTTACTTCTCTCCAAACCGTAACGTTCAAAATAGGTTCAAGTCTTTGCAGTGTTTTGCTGTGTCACTCTTCTGAGAACAGGTGTTCCCTCTCTCTCTCCTCTCTGAGGCTGCCACTGCTGGTCTGCTTCCGAACAGCCTACCTGCCTTCTGAATATCTGATGAAGTTATCCAAAATCAAAAGTCAATAGCCAATTATCTTTTCCAATATGCAAAGTCCACAAGTCTGGCTATAGCAGAGCCACCTGGGCATTCCATTGTTTCCAGGTGTTAGCAGCTGCCATTTGTATTTACATTCTCAGAATCACTGACTCCTTGCTTATGATATGGAAAGTCTGGGAGGGTAAAACCCATTGATCTTCCAGTGGTATACTCCTGCAGTCTCTGCTTTTCAGAAAGGTCTTTGATCTGTGTTCTTTGTTTTCCTGGTCTTGCCTTTAAGCAGAGTTGATGTGAGGTCACCTGACTGCTCTGACTCCATCATAAACTTTGTTACAAATCACTGTTTTTAAAACATAATCAGGCTGCAAAGCCCAGCGTTCATAACACCTGACCCAGCCCTGAACTCACATCTTTCTCCAGCTTCTCTCCTATCTCCCCTCATACCCTCTCTGGCCTCATGTTGTTCATGAGACCCACCTCCTTCTCCCTGCATCCTATTCCCACTAAACTGCTGATCACCCAACTTCCTCTCCTGCTCCCTAGGTTAGCTGATATTGTTAACGGTTCTCTCTCTTCAGGTGTTGTCCCTCTCTCCTTTAAATTTTATTTTTATTTATTTATTGATAGATACAGCACTGAAACAGGCCCTACGGCCCACCGAATCTGTGCCGACCAACAACCACCCATTTATACTAATCCTACATTAATCCCAAATTCTCTACCACATCCCCACCATTTTCCTACCACTTACTTACACTAGGGGCAATTTACAATGGCCAATTTACCTACCAACCTGCAAGTCTTTGGCATGTGGGAGGAAACCGGAGCACCCGGAGGAAACCCACGCAGACACAGGGAGAACTTGCAAACTCCACACAGGCAGTACCCAGAATTGAACCCAGGTCGCTGGAGCTGTGAGGCTGCGGTGCTAACCACTGCGCCACTGTGCCGCCATCATCACCCCTTTCCTCAAAGAAACAATCCCTGACCCCACTGCTCTTGCAAACTGTTGTCCCATCTCCAAACTCCCTTTCCTCTCCGAAGTTCTTTAGTGTGTTGCCATCTCTCAAATCCATTCCCATCATTCCTGGAACTCCATGTTTGAATCCCTCCAATCAGGTTTCCGCACCTGCCACAGCTCTTATCAAAGTCACAAGTGACATCCTAGGTGACTCTGACAAAGGTAAACTTTCTCTCCTCATCCTTCTTGACCTGTCTGCAGCCTTTGACACAGTTGACCATATCATCATCCTCCAATGTCTCTCCACTGTCGTCCAGCTGGGTGGGACTGCTCTCACCTAGTTCCATTCTTCTCTATCTAATCGTATCCAGAGTATCACTTGCAATGGCTTTTCTTCCTGCTCCTATACTGTTACCTCTGGTGGCCCCCAACGTCTACATGCTGCCCCTTGGCAAGATCATTCGAAAGCACGGCATTCATTTTCACATGTATGCTGATGACACTCAGCTCTACCTCACCAATGTTGCTAAATTATAAGACTGCCTATCTGAAATCCGGTACAGATTTCCTCCAATTAAATATTGTCAAAAATTAATCAATTGGTTTTGTTCCCTGCTCCAAACTCTGCTCCCTCGCTACCAACTCCAACCCTCTCCCTGGCAACAGTCTGAGATTAAATTAGTATGTTCACAACCTTGGTGTCACATTTGACCCTGAGATGAGCTTCCGACCACATTTGTGCCATCACGAAGACTGCCTATTTCCACATCTGTAGCATCGCCCGACTTTGCCCCTGTCTCTGCTCATCTGCTGCCTTCGTTACCACTGGACTTGACTATTCCAATGCACTCCTGGCTAGCCGCTCACATTCTACTCTCTGTAAACTTGAGGGCATGCAAAACTCTGCCACCCTTGTCTTAACTCGCACCATGTCCCGTTCCCTTATCACCCCCTGTGCTTGCTGACCAACATTGACTCCCAGTCAAGCAAATTGTTGATTTTAAAATTCTCATCCTTGTTTTCAAATGCCTCCATGGCCTTGCCTCTCCCTATCTATATAATCTTTCCCAGTCCCACGACCCTCTGAGATATCTGCGCTCCTCTAATTCTGGCCTCTTGTGATATTAATTGCTGCACCATTGGTGACCGTGCCTTCAGTTGCCTTGGAGGCTTTGGAAAATCCTCCTACATCTCTCCACCTCACTTTCCTCCTTTACCCTGGTACCAGGGTGGCAGTGTACCATTGGGGAATCATGCTGGCTGTTAAAGAAACACCTGTCTATGCTCCTAACTATTGAAACTCCAGTAACAACTGTATTTCCATTCTTTCTTTTCCACTGTGTGCAGTTAAATCTCCCGTGGTACTGGGAGTTTGATTCTTACTGCGTTCCTTAAGGAATAGTCACTCTTAGTGCTTATTCAAAACTGAAATCCAGTAAGCAAATGCCACTTACCTGGAGGGTTCCTGCAATACCTCTGTCTTCCTGCTACCCTGACCGGTGGTCACTCCAAAGCTACTGAAGGTGCAGGAGGTGACGGAATGGGTAACCACCTCCTGTTCGAGGAAACTCCCATAGACCAGATACAATGCAGCCACTCGTCAAGCTCTGAAACCCGGAGATTGAGCTTGAGCAACTAGTGCACTTCCTGCACACATGGTTATACGTGGGCACATAAAAGGCTGAATTTTGTTCTGATGTTGGTGGTCCCGGTGGTGGACCCAAAGGTGGGGGTGGGGGGGGTGCGACCCTGACTCGGCCCTCCATTGGCACCCATTGCAATTACACGGCAGACAGCCAATTAACTGCTCACCGTCGGGGATGCCATCCCTTTAAGGGACGGGCTCCAATCGGAAAGCTGACAGCACTGCAGGACCAGCGGCGCCACTCTTCCCAGTGGGGACCGCCAGTACTGCAGGAGCACCTGCAGCATCGAGGCCGTCCAGGACCCCGGGAAAGGTGAGTGGGGTCGGAGTCGCCAAGGCCATTCAGGCAGGCCCTGGCAACGGGGTTGGAGGGGGGTTTGGTGAGGGTGAGGACTGTCTTCCCGGGGGTGGGTGGGGGCTGCAATTGCCACCAGGGGGTTGTACGAACATACGAATTAGGAGCAGGAGCAGGCCACTCAACCCCTCGAACCTGCTCATGGCTGAACTGATTACCCCACCTTTCCATCTGCCCCCTGGATTTCCTCTGACCACACTAGGAGGCCATCAAGTTTCCCATGGCAGTGTCTCACCATACCAACGGGTTCCTCCACCTTCTATTAACTTGAGGCAGGGCAGGAAGAGGTCCAAAGTGGGCAGTAATTGGCCACTTAAGGGCCCCAATTGACCTAGGGTGGGAAGGCTGTGCTCGGCCTTCCCCGCCCCAGACTAAATTGAAAGGTATTGGGAAGGCGATGGGCACTCTGTGTGAAACCTTTTGATGCAATTGTCTGGGGCCTCCTCTAAAATGATGTTTTTAACTGTCACAGTTCCTAATACAATTTAAGGAGTTAAAATCTTGCTTTACTCTCCCTCCATAAACTGCCTTTCTTTGTACGACTCTGTCCTAAGCATCACATTACATTTAATATTGATTCTAAGAGCTCACTGGAGTTGGAGCCTCTTGTTCCGCTTTTCCGCCAGTCCTTGACTGAAACCCCAATAAAACCCCAATGTTCTGTTGTGGACATTTTGCAGTTGAAGTGTGACATTAAGAAACCTGAGCAACAGTTTAATCTGCAACTCCTTGTTCACCAGACCCAATCATCTGGGTCGCCAGCTGAAGGAGAATGACAGTTCTTTACCCTTGTGTCGAGAACTCTGTTAAAGCGAACAAACCAAACACTGAAACTATGCTCAATGTGAGGTCTTTATAGCTGCAGTTCTCAGCAGAGCCACTGGGTGACAGCACCAGCCTGATTCCAATCACTGCACCAGCTTAAAGTTTGTTGTCTTTTTTTTGGCAGCCCCATGAAACGTCATCACGGAGCCCTGGTCGAGAAGCCCTGAGCCAGATGATCTCCAACTGCAACACAAACCACTTGCCCTGCGTCATTTCTCAGAACAACATCCAAAACTGCTTCCTTCCTTGTTGGATTGGAGACATACTGATCGAGAAAGTCCTCCTGTTCACATTTTAGAAATTCTTTTCCTTTCCTACCTATCTCTGTGTTTATTCCCAGTCTATGTTCGGATAATTAAAGTCTCCTAATGCTACTATATCATTTACACACCTTTGAAAGCTGCCGGTATGGTCGTCAACCCTGTTCCCTAAGCCCAAGGGACGCAGACTTGAAAGGATGTGGTGGAAGATTGATTCAGCCATCCACTGCCAGATCTGGCTGGATCACATAAAACACTATCGACTCCTGCTCTTGTCTGCTAAAACTGTTCATCATACCAGGATCATCTTAAAAGGCAAAGATAATGCCCGGCTTCTTTTCTATACTGTAAAATCTTCTTAACCCCTTTCCCCGTTCCCTCCACCCTCACATCCAACAATAGATGCGAGAAGCTCATGGATTTCATTGTCGCTAAGATCAAGACCATCCAATCAGCTGCCTCTTCCGCTGTCCCTCCCTTCCACTAGCCCACCTTCCTGTAATGCTGCCCCGGTGTTATGACCTCAGTGAGACCGTTAACATTAAAATACGAGATATGAACTCCCGAGACCAATTTGAAGAATTACACGACAAGATTTTATGTTTAGAGACCTTTCTTATAACAACTCAACTAAAGGAAATCTCCATTAACTAAATAGTACTTTTAAAGTAGTTAATACCCAAATTACAGTGAAAGGTATTTTCTTCACTTACGGAAACACTTGAAAACCTCTCACCACACTTGTACATTACACAGTCCTCGATGGCAAAATCTTTGCAGTTAAAAGTCCCCAACTCCTCCCAGTTGGATCTCCCAGACCTTTCTCAAAGTCAATGTCCTCTTTGCTCAATTCTCCGGGCACTGTCGACCTGGACCTCTGTGAATAGGGTGATCCCTGGTGGCCCTGTTGGTTTTTACTTCTCTGCAAACCTCAATAATCAAAATAGGTTCAAGTCTTTGCAGTGTTTTGCTGTATCAGTCTTCTGAGAACAGGTATTCCTTCACTCTCCCCTCTCTGAGGCTGCCACTGCTGGTCTGCTTACTAACAGCCTACCTGCCTTCTGAATATCTGATGAAGTTATTCAAAATCAAAAGTCAATAGCCAATTGTCTTTTCCAATATGCAAAGTCCACAAGTCTGGCTATAGCAGAGCCACCTGGGCATTCCATTGTTTCCAGGTGTTAGCAGCTGCCATTTGTATCTACATTCTCAGAATCACTGACTCCTTGCTTACAATATGAAAAGTCTGGGAGGGTAAAACCCATTGATCTTCCAGTGATATACTCCTGCAGTCTCTGCTTTTCAGAAAGGTCTTTGATCTGTGATCTTTGTTTTCCTTGTCACCAAGATCCCTGGCTTGTCTTTAAGCAGAGTTGATGTGAGGTCACCTGACTGCTCTGACTCCATCATAAACTACGTTAAAAATCACAATTTTTAAAACATAATCAGACTGCAAATCCCAGCGTTCATAACACCTGCCCTAGCCCTGAACTCGCATCTTTCTCTAGCTTCTCTGCTATCTCCCCTCATACCCTCTCTGACCTCATGTTGTTCATGAGACTCAGCTCCTTCTCCCTGCATCCTATTCCCACTAAACTGCTGATCACCCAACTTCCCCTCCTGCTCCCTAGGTTAGCCAATATTGTTAACGGTTCTCTCTGTTCAGGTGTTGTCCCTCTCTCCTTTAAATCTGCCATCATCACCCCTTTCCTCAAAAAACAATCCCTGACCCAAGGGCTCGTGCAAACTATTGCCCAATCTCCAACCTCCAACCTTTCCTCTCCAAAGTTCTTTAGTGTGTTGCCATCTCCCAAATCCATTCCCATCTTTTCTGGAACTCCATGTTTGAATCCCTCCAATCAGGTTTCCGCCCTTTCCACACTACTGAAACAGCTCTTATCAAAGTCACAAATGACATCCTAGGTGACGCTGACAAAGGTAAACTTTCCCACCTCTTCCTTCTCGATCTGTCTGCAGCGTTTGACACGGTTGACCACACCATCCTCCCCCAACGCCTCTCCACTCTTGTCCAGTTAGGTGGAACTGCTCTCACCTGGTTCCATTCTTATCTATCTAATCACAGCCAGAGAATCACTTGCAATGGCTTTTCTTCCTGCTCCCGCACCGTTACCTCTAGTGTCCCCATCGTCTACATGCTGCCCCTTGGCAACATCATTCAAAAGCATGACGTTAGTTTTCACATGTATGCTGATGACACTCAGCTCTACCTCACCACTGTTGCTAAATTATCAGACTGCCTATCTGAAATCCAGTACTGGATGGCTGGAAATTTCCTCCAATTAAATATTAGAAAGACTGAAGTCGTTGTTTTCCGTCCCTGACTAAATTGAAAGATATTGGGAAGGTGATGGGCATTCTGTGCACAACCTATCGATGCAGGTTTATGGGCCCTCCCACCTCCATTCCCAACCCAAGGGAGGCCACTCATAGAACAGGATGCACATGCAGTGGGTTCTCGCTAGTCTTCCGTGGTAGCCAATCCATTGTCAAGTCATTGTAGCTCTTTCCAAATAACATTGAGTTGTTCATCTTATTTTGTGGAGACAATTTTATGGGCTCCCCTGAGAAGGGTTTGTAGGCGGGAAATTGCAATAGGAGGCAGGGGGCAGAGAGCCCATCACAATACTATTTTGTCAGGGTGCTATTGGCCGAAGATGGCCTTGCTGCCCAGAGGCCAGTTGAGGTCATTCATGGCTTATTAATGGATTTAACCAGTGACAGGGGGGCCTCAACTATGTGGGGAGGTCACCCAGTAAAAGAAGGTAACCTTCATGTGGGCTCGGGGGGGACCCTCCTCTGTGGACAATCAGTGGCCCACGGAGGGCCCGCGCTGGGAAAACCTGCACTGCTGAACCACCATCTCCCTGCAGTAAACTCCCACCCTCCACCCCCTCGCCTGGGCCTTCCAGTCTGTCCCCGGTGACCCTGCCTCACTTAACTTGGACCCGGGCTCCAGCGCTGAGCCTGGGTCCAAGACCTCTTGCAGTACTGGCAGTGGCCACTGCTCCCAGTGCCGCTGCCAATACTGCTGACCTGCTGGCCTTGTGGCTGGCAGCTCTTGGAGGTGGGAAGTCTGTTTTTAAAGGGATGGGGATCCCAGTGTTGGGCTGTTAATTCGCCTGGTGCCGTAGAATCACTCAGGGGTGTGGGGGGGGGGGGGGGGGGGGGGGGCGGAGGTGGGGATAGCAGTTCACAGCTGGCTGAGGTGGGATTCCCTCCATCTTTTCAGACCACCGCCAGGAGCCCCGCCGTGGGCACAAAATCCACTCTGTAGTGTGTAAAATGGGTATAAACCATCCCAATTTAGCAATGGGGATTTAGCAATGACTGGCTGCACGCAAGGAGTAGGTGTTGGTTGTTATATTCCAGAAAGCCAGCTGTTGAAGGATGTAACTGGAGCCAATCTTTGCACACTTTTATAAACATTTATTTACATAGTTGCAGATTACAAGCAAGTACTTCCTAACCCAACAACCACAGTTTAAGTCAATGCCTATTTATAGGGGCACAAGTGAATCCCCAGTTCATGCCCAGCACCTGCCCACAATTAAACACAATTAATGTACAATTAATTTTGGTTGTTCTGCTATACATGTGGTCTATTTTTCAGTTATTTCAGACCACTCCACGAAAATTAATTAATAACATAAATCTAATACTGTGGTAATAATGAAAAAAAATGGAAGAATTGCACTTATATAGCATCTTTCAAGAACTCAAGACATTCCAAAGCCCTTTTGTAGCAATGAATTACTTTTGTAGTGTGGTTCGCATTGTAATGTAAGAAATGTGGCAGCAAGCTCCCACAGTGTGGTGATAATGATGAGATAATCTGCATTAGTGATGTTTGTTGAGAAAGAAAAGAAGAAAGATTAGTATTTCTAAAGCTCTTTTCACAATCTCAGGACAACCCACAGCAATTCACAGCCATTTTAATACTTTTCAAATGCCATCACTTCTGTAACCTGGGCAATGTTGAGCGATCAGTATTGGCCAGGACACCAGGGAGAATTCAACTGCTGTTCTTCAAAATAGTGCCATGGGATCCTTTATGTCTACCCAAGAGGGTCGCACCTCTGACAGTGCAGCTCTCCCTCAGTACTGCACTGGAGTGTTAGTCAGCATAAATTATGTGCTCAATTCTCTGGAGTGGGACTTAATCACACAACCTGCTGATTCAGCAGTGAGCCAAGCCACTATCAAGTTGGCTAATTGTCAGCGTAAGGGAAATTATCTTCTTTGTCTAGGAGAGATTTCAGTTTGCAGTATAAGAGTTTCAAAAGATTAATGTTTGAGACAATGTGAGGAATTCCTCCCACCATGATGATGTAAGTGATCACACGTAAGAGAGACTCGAGGGGGAAGCAGCGTGGCTTCAGAGAAGTCATACAGACTTATGTAAAATAAAAACAAGAAATGCTGGAACCACTCAGCTGGTCTGGCAGCATCTGTGGAAAGAGAAGCAGAGTTAACGTTTCGGGTCAGTGACCCTTCTTCGGAACTGACAAATATTAGAAATATCACAGGTTATAAGCAAGTGATGCGGGGGTGGGGCAAGAGATAACAAAGGAGAAGGTGTAGATAGGACAAGGCCACATAGCTGACCAAAAGGTCATGGAGCAAAGGCACACAATATGTTAATGGTGTGTTGAAAGACAAAGCATTAGTACAGATAGGGTGTTAATGGACTGAAGATTAAACAGCAGCAAGTACAAACATGAAAAAACAGTGGGTAAACAAACTGAACAAACTAAGATGAAATGAAATAAACTTAAAAAAACTTTAAAAAAAAATTTGTAAAAAATGTAAAGAAGAAAAAAAGAAAAAATAACAAAAAAGAAAAGTAAAATGGGGGGCCCGTCATGCTCTGAAATTATTGAACTCAATGTTCAGTCCGGCAGGCTGTAGTGTGCCTAATCGGTAAATAAGATGCTGTTCCTCGAGCTTGCGTTGATGTTCACTAGAACACTGCAGCAATCCCAGGACAAAGGTGAGAGCAGTGGGGAGTGTTGAAATGGCAAGCAACCGGAAGCTCAGGGTCCTGCTTGTGGACTGAGTGGAGGTGTTCCGCAAAGCGGTCACCCAGTCTGCGCTTGGTCTCCCCAATGTAGAGGAGACCACATTGTGAGCAGCGAATACAGTATACTACATTGAAAGAAGTACAAGTAAATACAGACTTATGTAAAGCTGTATATAGTTAATATGTAATAAATGAGTTAATGTTAAAATTACTGAAGGCTCAGTAATCTGTCCTAGCTAGACTAACTAACCAAATAGATAAAATGGTGGCAGACTAACTAAACATACAATATCGTGAACAGTGGTGGTTCTTGCCTTATAACACCCAGAAGAATTTGAAAAATACTTTGAGAAAAGCTGACCTGGAGAAAAGGCACCAGAACTGCCGAACTCGAGAAGAGGTTGTGAGAAAGCTCCAGAGCTGCTCTGTGGATGAAAAAGGCACGAAGAGTCGAGGAATCGGCTCATAGAGGCATTCAGGCTGCACAACAGAGGCATGGTGGTCCATGAAAAAATTACAGTCCAGCGATCGCAGGCTTCAAATTGGAAAACCAAGCAATGCGTCGGGGATCTGGTGAGCAACCTGTAAGGAGGGTAAAACATTGTTCCTAATGGCACCGGATAAACCAGAAGTCCTTTGCAAGGGCAGAGACCACAAGAAAGAAAAGAAAGAGGCTGCAACTATGCAATATTCCAAATGAAAGGATTAAAAAGAGTATACAGAAAACTCTGCAAAACTGTGTTTAAAGAAAGAAAGAAATAGAGTCTAGCAGCGAGATTTCACAGGGAAAAATGGTGACCATAGTCAGCGCAAGGCAGAAAAGTACAGGAAAACTTCCAATACTGGAGGGAAAATTTTTAAAAGAAAGTAAACTACATAGAAAGCCATGGATCTTAAATTTACAATACCGGAGAAGTTTGGATACATGGAAGGACCAAATCGAACTCAAAATTGGTCACTTTGGTGAAAAAGATTTTTGAGGTACAGAATTGCTTAAAATTAAACAGCCAGTCCGAAGCAGAACAAGTTAATACATTGTTTATTCCATTAGAGCAATAGCAGACAATGTTATTGCGAGACAAGACATTAATGAAACAGCAGACAAATTTGATGAAGTTTTAAAAACCTTTGATAACTATATTAACTTGAGGAGCAATAAGCTTCTAGAAAGGGCCAAATGTAACAGAACGGTCCAGAAAACAGGTGAAACAGTTGATGCTTTTATTAAAGACCTTTACAGACTAGTTGAAGGATGTGAATATGGAGACTTAAAAGCAGAATTAATAAGAGACATTGTAGTAGGTATTGCTGATCAATCCGTATCAGATTTATTGCAGTCTAAGGAAGACCTCACCCTAGACAAAGCAATAGAGCTGGTGAGACAAGCAGAGGTCCGCAGGGAGAACAGAGCAATTCTGAGAGAATTCTGAGAAAAATCTTGGTTCAGGAAACCTCCAGTGACCATACAGTTGCTTAAGCACAGGAGTGTAAAAGAAGTACCAACAAAGAAGGTACACTATGGGGAGAGCAGGGGTGGAGTGGGGAGAGGGTGGTGGAGTGGTGGTGGGGGAAATTGCAAGATGCCATGAAACCCTACCAGTGCTGTGGCACTAAAAAGGCCCACAGGCACGAACATTGTCCTACAAGCAAAGCAGAATGCTTTCACTGTAAGAAAGTAGGCCATTTTGGGAAGATGTGCCAAAGTAAAATATCTACTACCATAAGGTCTAAAGTCTTCACGCATAGAGCCATTAATGAAGTTGAACAATCTGCACCAAAAGAGAAATCAGAAAACTTTCTTGGTGAGATCAATGACCCTAATCAGGCATTCTGGTCTGCAGATATATATAGGTCAATGGACAGATCACCAATTTTAAACTAGACACTGGAGCAAGTGTAACTGCTTTATCAGACAACGAACCATGGTTATCTATACATTGCCTGCAACCAACAGAAACTCAGTTACATGGCCCAGGAGGGATTGAACTGAAAGTCAAGGGAAAGCTACAGGCAACACTCCAGTACAAGGGAAAGCAGAGATTGGAAACACTGTATGTTCGACGGAATCAAAAAAAAATTTTCCCTTAAGTAGAAGAGTTTGTATTGACGTTCATCTTTTAGAAGAGTGGAAGAAGTTAAGCAGCAAAAGTCCAGGAGTCACTTGCAAAAAGAGTTTCCAAAATTATTTACTGGTCTAGGAAGACCTAAGACTGAATGCAGTATTACATTGAGCAAAGATGCTAAACCTGTATGCCTTTTCATGCCTAGGAAGATACCACTCCCACAAATAAAACAAGTCCAACATCAGCTAGAAGAGATCACCAAGATGGAAGTCATTTCTCCTGTCACTGAACCTACAGAGTGGTGTTCTGGAATGGTTCCAGTTCCTAAACGTAACGGTACTCTTCGCATTTGTGTAGACTTAACTTAATAAGGCTGTAGCCAGCGAAATCCAGCCAATGTCTTCAGTGGATGAAAGCTTGGCAAAGCTATCCAAAAAATATCATGTTCACCAAAGCTTGATGTGAATAGTGGCTTTTGGCAAGTCCCGTTGGATGATAAGTCAATGTTATTGACAACCTTCATCACGCCATTCGGAAGATTTTGTTTTAATCATTTTCCATTCGAAATAACATCAGCGCCTGAAATATTCCAAGGAACTATGTTGAACATTCTATAGGACCTTAAAGGAGTAATATGCCATATGGCCAACATCTTAGTCGATGGGGAATCCATAAAAGAACATGACCTGAGGGTTAGAGCGATTTTGAATCGTGTACAAGAAGACCTGATGCTTAATGAAAAGTGCGAATTCTTGAAAAAGTCTAATTGTTTCCTAGGGCACAGTGTTACTAGCAAGGGCATAATAGCAGACAAGTGTCATTAGTAAATTCCCAATTCCTACTTCTATCCAGGATCTTCAACGATTCCTTGGAATGATTAATAAGTTGGCAACATTTCTGTCCAATCTAGTGCAAGTTACTGACCCCTAAGACAACTATTAAGGAAAGCTCAAGCATGGTGTTAGGATGCACATCAGGAGCAATCATTTCAAAGGATCAAGGAAATGCTAACTTCAGCAGATATCTTAGCACGTTATAACCCGGTTTATTATGTGTCTCAAGCATTGCCTGAGACTGAGATGAGGTACGCTGCCATAGAGGAAGAAGTTGTCACAGTCACGTGGGCTTGCGAAAAGTTCTTAGATTATATCATCGACTCAAAGGTCGTCATAGAGACGGACCACAAACCCTTAGTTTCCTTACTTGATGGAAAGGAACTCACTAGAATGCCTCCGAGAATCCAGAGGTTCCGGTTGAGGCTAATGAGATTCACGTTTGAAACGGTATATGCACAGGGAAAGCTGAAAACGACTGCAGATGCATTGTCCAGAGCTACTGTTGACCATGCTTCACAACAGGATGTTAACTCTATTAATCAGATTGAGTCATATTCTCAGTTCACTGCATCACAATGGCCGGCAAGCTCAAAAAAGCTCCAAAAAATTTGTCAAGCTCAGATGCAAGATGAGGATTGCATCCGTATCTGCCAATAATGCACGTAAGGTTGGCTACAGCAGTGTCCCAGTGGTAAGGTGATGAAACTTTTCCTTCAGCACAGAAAGTACTTTACTATTCTGGATGATTTGCTAGTGTATGAGAAGAAGCTGGTGATTCCGGTCTCATTTCGGGCACTCAAAAAAATTACTTCCAGGGCTAGAAGTCTAGTATTATCAGAGAGTTCACGACAGAGAAAAGTCATATCGAAAACAACAAGCTTATAATTATAACAAGAAATATTGTACCAAGAACCTACCCAAGTTAATGGAAGGAGAAAAGGTATGGGTACAAAACCAAGGCGGAGAAGGAGGAATCGTCCAGAGAGATGAGAATCAACAGAGATCTTACTTAGTACATGCTTCACAAGGTACTATAAGAAAAAAACAGGAGAAATCTTATTTATATGCATGAAAGATGTCAAGCAGTCATATATTTGGACGAACCAGATGTTGAACCTAAAATTCAGAAAGCACCGGATACTACAAACCTCAATGAAGGCCGTCCAAGGCAAGAAACAAGAGCTCAGAGACGGACTACTGATCTTCCGTGTCTGACAACAACGCGATCAGAGAGAGTTGTGAAACCTCCTGACAGACTGAATCTGTGATGTCAGGGACTTGGGGAAAGATGGGGTAGTGTGTAAAAATAAAAAAAATGAATAAAATCTATAGGTGGATATAGACTTGGGGGGAGATGTAGTTTAAGAGTTTGAAAGGGTTACTGTTTGAGACACTGTGAGGAATATCTCCCACTATGATGTAAGAGATCACATGTGAGAGAGACTCAAGGGGGAAGCAACATGGCTTTAGAGAAGTCATACAGACTTATGTAAAGCTGTATGTAGTTAATATGCAATAAATGAGTTAAAGTTAAAATTACAGAAAACTCCGTAATCTGTCCTAGCTAGACAAACCAAATATACAAAAAGGTGGCAGGCTAACGAAACATACAACACAGATCAATTTATACTATGATGATGCTGTTAAGTTAAATTCAGCTTACAAGAAGTTAATTCCACAACACCCAGTTTCCAGGAATATATACCACATCAGTTTGAAACAATTAGGTTTATTAATACATAAGAACATAAGAGCATAAGAAACAGGAGCAGGAATAGGCCATTCGGCCCTTTGAGTCTGCTTTGTGGCTGATCTTCTACCTTAATGCATACTTGCACTATTCCCCTATCCTTTGAATCCGTTAATATCCACGAATCTATGGATCTCTGATTTGAATGTACTCAATGACTGAGCATCCACAGCTCCCTGGGTTAGAGAATTCCAAAGATTCACAACCATTTGGGTGAAGAAATTTCTCCTCATCTCAACCCTAATTGCTGACCACTAATTTTAAGACTGTCACCCAGTGTTCTAGACTCCCCAGCCAGGGGAAACATCCTCCTACCATCTACCCTGTCAAACCCCTTAAAAATTATATACATTTCAATGAGATTACGTCAAATTCTTCTAAATTCTAGGAAATATAGGCCCAGTTTACTTAATCTCTCCTCATAGGACAATTCCCTCATCACAGGAATCAGTCCTCTGCTGTACGGAGCAAGTATATCCTTCCTTAGGTGAAGAAACCAAAAATGTACATAGCACTCTAGATCTGGTCTCACACGGCCCTATATAACTGCAGTAAAAATTCTGTTAATTTATACTCTGATCCATTTTTAATAAATGCTAACATCCCATTTGCTTTCTTAATTGCTTGCTGTGCTTGCATGTCAATGTTTGGTGACTCTTGTACAAGAACACCCAGGTCCCTCTGAGTACCAACATCTCCCAGTCTCTCACAATTCAAAAAATATTCTGCTTTTCCATTTTTCTTTCAGAAGTTGATAACTTCACACTTACTTCAGTCTGCCATGTTCTTGCCCAGTCATTAACCTGTCTATATCCCTCTGCAGATTCTTTTGTGTAATCCTCACTGCTTACTTTTCTACCTAACTTTGCATCATCAGCAAACTGATTACATTGCCCTCAGTCCCTTCATCTAACACATTGATATAGATTGTAAATAGCTGAAGCTCAAGTACTGATCCTTCTGGCAACCCACTAATTACAGATTGCCAACCCAAAAATGTCCCTTTTATTCCTGCTCTCTGTTTTCTGTCCATTAACCAATACTACCCCAAATCCCGTGACTTCCAATTTTGTGTACTAGGCTCTTGTGTGGCATTTTATCGAAATAGGAGCAAATACACAAAATCCACTAATGCCCCCTTATGCACTTTACTAGTTACATCCTCAAAAAACTCGAACAGATTTGTAAAACACAATTTCCCTTTCATAAATAGGACAAGGGCAACAGATTCATGGGAACACCACCACCTGCAAGTTCCCCTCCAAGACACACACCATCCTGACTTGGAACTATATTGCCGTTCCTTCACTGTTGCTGGGTGAAGACCTGGAACTCCCTCCCTAACAGCACTCTTGGTGTACCTACACCCCAAGGACTGCAGCAATTCAAGAAGGCAGCTCACCACCACCTTCTCAAGGGCAATTAGGGATGGGCAATAAATGCTGGCCAAACCAGCGCCGCCGACAGCCCAGAAACTAATAAAAAAAAACAAAGAGCAGTAGGCCATTGAATATAATTAAGGCAGACAGATTTTTGATCTACAAAGGAATAAAGGGTCATGGGTGGCGGGTAGGAAAATGGACTTGAGACAGTGATCAGATCAGATATGACCTTATTGAATGGCAGAGCAGGCTCAAGGGGCTGAATGACCTATTCCTGCTCCTATTTCTTATGTTCCGAAAGGCCTCCGCCTGAAGTCCCCAGCATCACAAATGCCAGTCTTCAACCAATTTGATTCACTCCACGCAATATCAAGAAACAACGGAAGGCGCTGGCTACTGCAAAGGCCATGGGCCCTGACAACATTCCAGCAATAGTACTGAAGACCT
This sequence comes from Heterodontus francisci, assembly GCF_036365525.1. Classification (NCBI taxonomy): domain Eukaryota; kingdom Metazoa; phylum Chordata; class Chondrichthyes; order Heterodontiformes; family Heterodontidae; genus Heterodontus; species Heterodontus francisci. Next base: position 28,104,017 of record NC_090371.1, on the reverse strand, counting down.
GTGCTCCAGACTTGCTGCGCCTTAGCCAACCTGTTCCAGTACAGCTACAACATTGGCATCTACCCGACAATGTGGAAAATTGCCCAGGTATGTCCTGTACACAAAAAGCAGGACAAATCCAACCCGGCCAATTACCGCCCCATCACAATACACTCGATCACCAGTAAAGTGATAGAAGGTGCCATTGACAGTGCTATCAAGCGGCACTTGCTTGGCAATAACCTGCTCAGTGACGCTCAGTTTGGGTTCCGCCTGGGCCACTCAGCTCCTGACCTCATTACAGCCTTGGTTCAAATATGGACAAAAGAGCTGAACTGAAGAAGTGAGGTGAGAGTGACTGCCCTTGACATCAAGGCAACATTTGACCGAGTATGGCATCAAGGAGCCTTAGAAAAACTGAAGTCAATGAGAATCATGGGGAAAACCCTCCGCTGGTTGGAATCGTACCTAGCGCAAAAGAAAATGGTTGTGGTTGTTGGGGGTCAATCATCTGAGCTCCAGGACATCACTGCAAGAGTTCCCTAGGGTAGTGTCCTAGGCCCAACCATCTTCAGCTACTTCATCAATGACCTTCCTTCACTCTTAAGGTCAGAAGTGGGGATGTCTGCTGATGATTGCACAATGTTCAGCACCATTTGTGACTCCTCAGATACTGAAGACAATATCCAGGCTTGGGCTGATAATTGGCAAGTAAAGTTCGCGCCACACAAGTGCCAGGCAATGACATCTCCAACAGGAGAGAATCTAACCATCTTCTCTTGACATTCAACGGTATTATGATTGCTGAATCCCCCACTATCAACATCCTGGGGGTTAACATTGATCAGAAACTTACCTGCTGCAGGATTCCTAGCCTCTGACCTGCTCTTGTAGCCACGGTATTTATATGGCTACTCAAGTTCAGTTTCTGATCAATGTTAACCTCCTGACTCCCCAAAGCCTGTCTACCATCTACAAAACACAAGTCAGAAGTGTGATGGAATATTCTCCACTTGCCTGGATGGGTGCAGCTCCAACAACACTCAAGTAGCTCGACACCATCCAGGACAAAGCAGCCCACTTGATTGGCACCCCGTCCACAAACATTCACTCCCTCCACCACCGACCCACAGTGGCAGCAGTGTGTACCATCTACAAGATGCACTGCAGCAACGCACCAAGGCTACTCAGACAGCACCTTCCAAATCTGCAACCTCTACCACCTAAAAGGACAAGGGCAGCAGATGCGTGGGAAAACCACCACTTGCAAGTTCCCCTCCAAGCCACACACTATCCTGATTTGGAACTATATCGCCGTTCCTTCACTGTTGCTGGGTCAAAATCCTGGAACTCCCTTCCTAACAGCACTGTGGGTGTACCTACCTCACATGGATTGCAGCGGTTCAAGAAGGCAGCTCACCACCACCTTCTCATGGGCAGTTAGGGATGGGCAATAAATGTTGACCTGGTCAGCGACGCCTACATCCCATGAAATGAATAAATTAAAAAAAATGTTCTTATGGCAAGCAAGCAGGAACTCAGTGCTGGCTTCATGCAGTAGCCATCGAGAGAGCCAGTGTGGCATGCCAAGGAGGGTGGAGCAGCATGGGCACTGGCATATGAAGGTGGGGGGTGAAGGGCCAGCACTGCGGGGAAGGGGTCATGTGACCAAAATCCCATCTGAGCATTGGCACTTCAGCACAAGAAACGGTGGGAGTAAAAGTTGGGGGTTGGGGGGGAGGGGCGGGTGTGTGTTGCATTTGCATAAGAGGCCTTGAAAACTGAGAGAGGTCACCTGCCATGGGCCTCGTTTACCCAGGCTTTGGAGTACCCATGAGGAGAAGGAGCAGCAGTTACTTTAGTAATTTATCATAGTGGCTATTTTTATGTTTAAGGGTTTGTGTTTGTGACAAGATGCAGCCTAGCTGAAATCTGATAAATTGAGTGTCGATCAAACATTCACTGTATAACTCATTGGTTAGGCCACAACTTGAGTACTGTCCAGTTTTTAGTCAAGTTCTGGTCACCTCATTACAGAAAGGATGTCATTGTAATAGAGAGGATACAAAGGAGATTTATGAGGATGTTGCCAGGACCAGAAATATGCAGCTATGAGGAAAGATCGGATAGGCTGAGGTTGTTCTCCTTGGAACAGGGAAGGCTGAGGGGAGATCTGATTGAAATGTACTAAATTTTATGCGGCCTGGATAGAGTGGAGGTGAAGGGTCTATTCACTTTAGCAGAGAGGTCAGTGACTAGCGGGCATAGATTTAAAGTGATTGGTGGAAAAATTAGAGGAGAAATGAAGAAAAACTTTTTCACCCAGAGGGTGGTGGGGGTCTGGAACTCACTGCCTGAAAGGGTAGTTGAGGCAGAAACCCTCAACTCATTCAAAAGGAGTCTGGATATGCACCTCAAGTGCCGTAATCCGCAGGGCTACAAACCAAATGCTGGAAGGTGGGATTAGAATAGGTAGATCGTTTTTCGGCCAGCACAGACACGATGGACCAAGTGGCCTCTTTTTGTGCCTTAAATTTTCTATGGTTCTATGGCCAGGAATTGCATGTAGCACTGACTTAATCTGGTTCAGTAAATCACTGAATCAACCTGATGAGCCATTTGCAACGTTTCTGGGGAACTTTCTTAACATTATTCTGATTTTTATCCAAAATCCAATAATATTGCAGTTTTGTTTGGTAATGATCTTGTGAAGCACTCTGTGACGTTTTACCACATTAAATTTACCATGTGAATTCCAGTTGCTTTTGTTGTTGCACAATAGCCAATAAGATTGCACTTTCATGACAGATATTAGAATAATTTATGAATATTTATTTGTGTCATCTATTTGCTATCTAACTGTTAATTTTAATTTTAATGTGGGAATCCTGATGTAGTCATTAATGGAATAAACCAAACTATAACCAGAGACCTTGTCCTAGTATACCTCACCATATGTTAAAAGTATCTGTATTCATTAAGGATTTATATAACTCCCAGTTCTCTTTTTAAAAATTGTGGTGGGAAGCTCACTGTAGAGGTCACATGCTGAGTGTAAATTACTCATTGTTAATACCTTGGGGAAGGTCTGAGATAAGAGCCAATTACTGCTCCTGCAGGGTATTACCTGATGCAGGTAAGGAAGTTACCAGGAATATGGTTCAGGCAGTAACAAAAAGCAGGAGAAGCAGTTCTGGAACTGTGGATGCAGTTACTGCTTGGAGTGGGAATGGCTTCTGGCTGGCTTAGTGAGCTCAATGTGTGAGATGAGGTCGGAAATCTCACAACCCAATTCAGACTACTCTCCCATCACATTAATTTTATGTTTCAGGAGGACAGCCAGCAGCAGATCCACAAACTCCTCCAGGAAAGTCAACACTCATAAGAAACTAAAAACCATTTTCCCCTCCTATGGATAACATGCTTAGGACCCTTGCGGCCAACCTGGCTGGTAGCAGGCAGCCTGACCTGGATGTGTTTACTAAGCTATCAAGGAGCTTAATCTTAGTTGGGAGGATGGAAGTTTTCCACTATGTGAGACATACGTTGGCTGTAGTGTGAAATTATTATTGGCTATCCCTCGCAGGTGAGGGTGATTGCCTTCCGTGAGTATGAAGACAGCTGATGAGGCCAATTTGGGATCTACAGACTTTATGACATGTAGGGCATTTGTTGTTATGTGGGATGTCTGGTCGTGTATTATTAGTTCGGGACATGGCTTGTTCTTTTTGCTGCTCTCACTTTTCCTCTTCATTTTGTCATCATTGGGTCTCAAAATGCTGGGATCCTTCCAATCTGTTTTGGTCCAGGGCGATGGTCTCCCAGGAGTTAATGTCAATGTTGCATTTCTTCATGTTTGCTTTTAGCACATCCTCAAAGCGCTTCTTTTGTCCTCCTCTGGTGTATTTGCCCTGACTGAGCTGGGAGAAGACAATCTGCTTTGGGAGTCTGGTATCTGGCATCCAAACTATATGACCAACCCAATGAAGCTGATGGTGGATAATCACAGCCTCGATGCTTGTGGTGCCTGCTTGTGAGAGGACACTGATGTTGGTGCACCTGTCCTCCCACTCGATATGTAGGATCTTCCACAGGCAGCATTGATAAAATGACTCCAGTGCTTTGAGATGCTTCCAAGATGTTGTCCATGTTTCTGCACCGTACTGCAAGGTAAGGATCAAGAACACGTGGTCGACCAAGAGCTTGGTTTCAGTTTTGATTTTGCGATCTTGAAATACAGTAAAAGGGAGAGATGCTGTAATGGAGTTTTCAATGGTTTTCACATGACAAATCCTCACAGCTTCTTGAAAATAGTTATGTCCCATCCAGCCTATTATGTTTGAGGCATGATCTTCTTCATATGCCAGAGAAGTGTTGGGAACAGAGTACACTCCTTTATGTTACTTTTGTAGATCTCACTAAGGCATTCAACACTGTCAGCAGAGCAGGGCTCTACAAGATTTTGGGAAAAATTGGCTATCCACTGAAGCTCCTCATCCTTCCATTGTAAATACACTGTACAGTTTGATGGCTCTATTTGTGACATTTTGGAGTGAAGAATGGAGTGGACCAGGGTTGTGTCCTGGCTCCACTCTGTTTGGCATCTTCTTCTTCATGCTCCTGACCTTTGCCTTCCCTGCAGATAAGGAAGGAGTCTACGTGCACACTAGGTCAGACAGCAAGCTCTACAGTCTATCAAGGCTGAAAGCAAAAACAAAAACACATCACGTCCTGATCAGAGAACTCCTCTACGCTAAACTCGCTATGCGCATAGGGAAAGCAGCTACCGCCTTTGGCCAACTCGCAAAGCGCACATAGAATAACACCTTAGGACCAAGCTGATGGTTTATAAGGCCTGTGTTCTCTGTATGGCTCTGAAACATGGACAACTTACAGCTACCAGGAAAAGAAGCTCAATATTCTCCATCCTCACTGTCTGCAATGCATTATGGGTATATGCTGCCAGGTCAAAATCACAAAAGCAGCAGTCCTCTCAAAGGCAGAGCTCCCAAGTATGTTGGCACTAATCAAACAGAGCAGCTTCCGTGGATCGGACATGTCCGCAGGATGGAAGACAGATGCATACCCAAGGACCTTCTGTATGGCGTGGTGGCTGGGACTAGATGACCAGTGGAACGCCCAGAGCTCCACTTCAAGGATGCTTGCAAGCATGACACGAAGGCCCTAACTGTCGACTATTGCACCTGGGAGTCACTAGCTGGCGAAAGAAGGAAATGGCGGCACATCCTGTGGACTAGCATGCATTACCATGACAACCAGTTTCAACAGCAGCTTGGCAACAGGCGCCATTGTCAAAAACAACAGTTCACAGTATCACTTGGCAACTTCACATGCGGCACTTGTAGCAGAACCTGCTTCTCAAGGATTGGCCTTCACGGCCATCAGCAAAGGTGCACCAAGAGAAGACACCCCACCTAAATAGATTGTTTGCAGTGTGTCCATCATTTTTCGTAGATTGAAGAATGCCAACCAGGAGAAGAATTGGTTACGAGATGCCTGTTTTGCACCCACCATGATGAGGTCTGTATAGAGGGACAGAACAAAGGGGAAGGTGTTTGATAGAGCAGGAGAGATTAATTAACAAAGCTGTCCCATGACAAAGGCAAAGAGTGTGTTAATGTTTGTAGTCCCCCTGGACCATGACCCCACCACCACCATCAGAAGCATCCAACCTCATAGTCCCGGAATCCTGGACAGCCTGCTTCTACCTCCTTCCTAATTTCCACAAACAGGACCGTCCTGGGAGACCCATCGTTTCAACCTGTTCCTGCCCCACTGAACTTATTTCTTCCTATCTTGACTCTATCTTTTCTTCACTGGTCCAGTCCCTTCCCACCTACATCTGTGACTCTTCTGATGCCCTTCATCATTTTGACAATTTCCAATTTCTTGGCCCTAACTGCCTCCTCTTCACTATGGACGTCCAATCGCTCTACACCTCTATCCTCCACCAGGATGGTCTGAGGGCTCTCCGCTTCTTTCTTGAACAGAGGCCCAACCAGTCCCCATCCACCACCACCCTCCTCCGCCTGGCTGAACTTGTTCTCGCATTGAACAATTTCTCCTTCAACTCCACTCACTTCCTTCAAGTAAAAGGCGTTGCTACGGGTACCCACATGGGTCTTAGTTATGCCCGTCTTTTTGTGGGGTATGTCAAACATTCCTTGTTCCAGTCCTACTCAGGCCCCCTCCGCCAACTCTTTCTTTGGTACATTGATGACTGCATCGGTGCCGTTTCCTGCTCCTGCCCTGAACTGGAAAACTGTATCAACTTTGCTTCCAATTTCCACCCTTCTGTCACCTTTACATGGTCCATCTCTGACACTTCCCTTCCCTTCCTCGACCTCTCTGTCTACATCTGTGGGGATAGGCTGTCATGAGGGAGGAAGGAATAGGAGGATATTCTAATGGGGTGAGATAAAGAAGGGTGGGAGAAGTCTTGTGTGGAACATGAACACCAGCATGAATCTTTTGGACCAAAGGCCTATTTCTAGGCTGTAAGTACTATGTAGCACAACAGGAATAAGATGCCCCCATACAGTAGGGGTCGGGGGTTTATGACTCCCACCCCCAAAAATATTGAATTCGGCCAACTTTGTACATTGACTTACATTGGCTCCTGGTTAAGCAATGCCTCAATTTTAAACTTCTGGCCTCTTGCGCATCCCCAATTTTGCTCGCTCCACCATTGGTGGCTGTGCCTTTCGCTGCCTAAGCCCTAAACTATGGAATTCCATCCCTAAACCTCTCCAGCTCTCTCTTCTCCTTTAAGATGGTCCTTTAACATAGTAATTGGTCCTAAGACGTTCCACAGGAGCATTATTAAACAAAATTAACACAGAACCAAATAAGGACATATTAGGGCAGATGAGCAAAAGCTTGGTCAAAGGTATGTTTTAAGAAGCATCTTAAAGAAAGGGGGAGGTGGTTACACAGATGTGGCCATGAAGGAATTTGAAAACTAGAACGAGAATTTTAAAATCGATGAATTGTTCAACCGTGAGCTACTGTAGATCAGTGACCATAGGAGTGATACGTGAACAGGACTGGGTGCGAGCAAGGACACAGGCAGGAAAATTTTGGGTGAGCTTAACTTTATAAAGGGTAGAATGTAGGAGACTGGTCAGGAATGTGTGGAATAGTCAAGTCATTGATGAGAGTTTCAGCAGCAGATGAGCTGAGGCAGGGGTGAAGTTGGGCAACGTTATGGAGGTGGAAGTATGTGGTCTTGGTGATGGCGTGAATATATGGTTGGAAGCTCACCTCGGGGTCAAACATGACACCAAGTTTGCGAACAGTCTCAGACAGTTCTTAGGGAAGGGGATGGAGTTTGTGGTGGGAACTGAGCTGGATTTTAACTTATCTTTAGCACTGCGAGCAGGGGGAAGGGTGGCACAGGGTTTGCTGGTAGAGTATGAGGTCCACAGTGTGTGTGTGACATCACTGGCAGGTTCACCTCCTGGAAGCCAGCCTGATTGACTTGGCTTCCAGTCAGGTGGGTAGCAGTCCAAAGGAGGCCACAGAACCAGGTAGGTCTGTACCTGGGAGGCAGGGGTAAATCCTGGGGAGGGGGGGTTAATTCCAGGGGTAGAGGGGTGATCAGTTTGGGGGGAAGGGGGAGCTGCGATCTCAGTGTTTGGGGTGGGCCATAGATCATGGGGGGTGTTGAGCCCAGAGTTGAGGGCTGGTTGGTGGAAGGGGAGGTCAGAGATCTTGTGAGTTGCAGAAGTCAGAGGCCTCAGTGGAGGGAGGTCAGGTCGGGTGATCGGAGGCCTGGGGGAGGGATTGGAGGCATGGGGAGAATGGGAATCAGACTCCTTGGGAGATGTCGTAGGCCTGGGGAGGGGTAGGTTGAAGGCCTGGGGCTAGAGGAATCAGAATCCTCATGGAGAAGGTTGGGGGAGGGGTGGTTAAAAGGGTCAAGTGGGGTGTCTGATTGTGGGGTGTTGCCCAGGCAGGGATGCTGGATCTAGAAGGTGGATGGAAAGGCTCTTACCTCCTGGATCTGACTGTCCTCGCCTGAGCTTAGCTGCCAGGTTTCCTGAGGCTCGGGAAACCCAGCCGGCCACTGTTAAATTCAAAAATTGAATAACAATGAAGCTTGCAGCTTCATTATAATATTTAAAGTGCCAACACTCCTCCTTACAGGTTGTTTGCAAGGCCCCTGTTCTGTCTCAGTTAAAGCCCCAAGTGAGAAAGTTGTAGATGGGTTGGTGTCAGGATTCTGATATTTAAGACTTTAATCCCTCCCTTCCAATCCCAAACTCACCCACTTCTTATGGTTAAAATTCTACTCAATGGCTTCAATCTTCCCAATATTTAGTTGGAGGAAATTTCTGCTCATCTAATACTGGATGCTGGATAAGCAGTCTGATAATTTATAAATAGTGAAGTCGAGAGAGGGTGTCATTAGTGTACATGTAAAAACTGCCATGTTTTCAGATGATGTTGCCAAGGGACAGCATGTAGATGAGAAATAGGAGAGGAGCCAAGGATAGATCCTTGAGGGACAGCAGAGGTAATGATGCGGGAGCAGGAAGAGAAACCATTGCAGATGATTCTCTGACTCCTATTAGATAGATAAGAAAGGAACCAGGTGACAGCAGTCCCACCCAGCTGGATGGCAGTGGAGAGGTGTTGGAGTAGGGTGGTGTGGTCAACTGTGTTAAAGGCTGCAGACAGGTCGAGAAGGATGAGGAGGGATAGTTTACCTTTATCACAATCACATAGGATGTCATTTGTGACTTTGGTAAGAGCCATTGTGCTAGGGTGGAAACCTGATTGGAGGGATTCAAACAGAAAGTTCTGGGAAAGATGGGCACTAATTTGGGAGGCAACGTTTAAAGACTTTGGAAGAAAGGGAGATTGGAGTGATAGTTTGCAAGGACATAGGGATCAAGGATTAGTTTTTAGAGTAGAGGAGTGATGACGGCAGATTTGATGGAGAGGGGGACAGCACCTGAGGCTACCTGCTAGTGCTGTCGGGGAGGGTTTAAACTAGAATGACAGGGGGATGGGAATCTGAGCAGGGAGACAGAGGAGAGGGAAACAAGGATAGAAATGAAAGACAGAAAAGTAAGAACAAAAGTGGAAGGCAGAGAAAACAAGGGCGAGAAACAAATGGGGCCGTAGTGCAAAATAAAACTAGGATGACTAACAATGTTAAAAAGACAAGTCTAAAGGCATTGTGTCTTAATGTGTGCAGCATTCACAATAAGGTAGATGAATTAACAGCGCAAATAGATATAAACGGTTATGATTTAGTAGCGATTACGGTGACATGGCTGCAAGGTGACCAAAGATGGGAACTGAACATCCAAGGGTATTCAGTATTTAGGAAGGACAGGTAAAAAGGGAAAGGATGAGGGATAGCATTGTTAGTAAAGGAGGAAATCAGTGCAATATTGGCTTGGAAAATCATGATGTGGAATCCGTATGGTGGAGCTGAGAAACAGCAAGGGGCAGAAAACATTGGTGGGGGTTGTCTATAGGCCCCCAAACAGTAATGGAGATGTAAGGGATGGCATTAAATTGGAAATTAGAGACGCATGCAATAAGGGTATAACTGTAATCATGGGTGACTTTAATCTGCATATAGATTGGTCAAACCAAATTAGCAATAATACTGTGGAGGAGGATTTCCTGGAGTGTGTACGTGATGGTTTTTTAGACCAATACGTTGAGGAACCAACTAGAGAACAGGCTATCCTAGACTGGGTATTGTGCAATGAGAAAGGATTAATTAACAATCTTGTTGTGCGGGGTTCCTTGGGGATGAGCGACCATAACATGATAGAATTCTTCATTAAGATGGAATGTGAAGTAGTTGAATCCGAAACTAGGGTCCTGAATCTAAATAAAGGAAACTATGAAGGTATGAGGCGTGAGTTGGCTATGGTAGGTTGGGGAACTTTACTAAAAGGGTTGATGGTGGATAGGCAATGGATAATATTTAAAGAATGTGTGCATGAATTACAACAATTATTCATTCCTGTCTGGCGCAAAAATAAAACTGGAAAGGTGGCTCAACGTGGCTTATTAAAAAAATAAGGGATAGTATTAGATCCAAAGAGGAGACATATAAAATTGCCAGTAAAAGCAGCAAATCTGAGGATTGGGAGCAGTTTAGAATTCAGCAAAGGAGGACAAAGAGGTTGCTTAAGTGGGGGAAAATAGAGTATAAGAGTAAACTTGCGGGGAACATAAAAACTGACTGTAAAAGCTTCTATAAATATGTGAAGAGAGAAAGATTAGTGAAGACAAATGCAGGTCCCTTATAGTCAGAAACAGGGAATTTATAATGGGGAACAAAGAAATGGCAGAACAATTAAACACATACTTTGGTTCTGTCTGTGAGGAGGATGCAAAGAGGCTCCAATGTGATTTGGACAAGTTGGGTGAGTGGGCAAATGCATGACAGATGCAGTATAATGTGGATAAATGTGAGGTTATCCACTTTGGTTGTAAAAACAGAAAGGCAGATTATTGGTGATAGATTGGGAAAGGGAGAGGTGCAACGAGACCCGGGTGTCCTTGTACACTAGTTGCTAAAAGCAAGCTTTCAGGTGCAGCAAACAATTAGGAAGGCGTATGGTATGTTGGCCTTCATTGCAAGAGGATTTGAGTACAGGTGCAAGGATGTTTTACTGCAGTTATACAGGGCCTTGGTGAGACCACATCTGGAGTATTGTGTGCAGTTTTGTTCTCCTTATCTGAGGAAGGATGTTCTTACCATGGAGGGAATGCAAAGAAGATTTACTAGGCTGATTCCTGGGATGGTAGGATTGATGTATAAAGAGAGATTGGGTCGACTAGGCCTATATTCACTAGAGTTTAGAAGAATGAGAGGGGATCTCATAGAAACCTATAAAATTCTAACAGGACTAGACAGGCTAGATGCAGGGAGGATGTTCCCGATGGCTGGGAAGTCCAGAACCAGGGGTCACAGTCTCAAGATATGGGGTATGCCATTTAGAACCGAGATGAGGAGAATTTTCTTCACTGGTGAAACTGTGGAATTCTCTATCGCAGAAGGCAGTGGAGGCCAAATCATTAAATATATTCAAGAAGGAGATAGATATATTTCTTAATGCCAAAGGGATCAAGGGATATGGGGAAAAAGCGGGAACAGGGTACTGAATTACACGATCAGCCATGATCTTTTTTGAATGGCGGAGCAGGCCTGAAGGGCCGAAGGGCCAAATGGCCTACTCCTGCTCCTATTTTCTATGTTTCTATGTCCATGTTTCGATAGAGAACTGTTAGGATATCAGCTAACATGGGGGCCAGGAAGGGAAGTTGAGTGGTCAGTAGTTTAGTGAGAATAGAGTCGATGGAGCAGGAGGTGGGTCTCGTGGACAGGTTGAGGCAGCTGATCAGATGGTATCAATCTTCATGGCAAAGATGTCCATGAGCTCCTTGTCGTTGGATGTGAGGGTGGAGCAGGCAGGGGAGGAGGGTATAAGAAGATGGTTTTCAGTGGAGAAAAGGAGCCAAGGGTTATCTTTGCAAGATGATCCTGGAATATTGAAATAAAATCAAAAAGTGTTGGAAATACTCAGCAGGTCTGGTAGCATCTGGGGAGAGAGAAGCAAAATTAACGTTTCAGGTCAGTGACCTTTCATCAGAACTGGCAAAGGTTAGAAATGTAATAGGTTTTAAGCAAATAAAGTGGGGGTGGGACAAAAGAGAACAAATGGGAAGGTTTTGGTAGGACAGAGGGTCACAGAGAATAACTGACAATGAGGTCATGAGGCAAAGGCAAAGACAAAGAGTGTGTTAATGGTGTGGTGAAAGACAAAGCGTTAGTGCAGAGAGGGTGTTAAATGACAGAATAAGGAAAGCACTAACCACAAGCAAAAACATGAAACAAAAGAATGGGCAGGCAAATGGTTTTTTTAAAAGTGTAATGATGAAACAAACTAAAATAAAATGAAATAAAAATTAAAAATACAAAGTAAAACTTTAAAAAAAGTGGGGGGTGGGGGGGTGGGGCGTTGCAGTCATGCTCTGAAATTATGGAACTCAATGTTCAGTCCGGTAGGCTGTAGCGTGCCTAATTGGTAAATGAAGTGCTGTTCCTTGAGCTTACGTTGATGTTCACTGGAACACTGCAGCAATCCCATGTGGGCATAGAGCAGTGGGTGGGGGGTTGAAATGGCAAGCGACAGGAAGCTCGGGGTCATGTTTTTGCACTGAGTGGAGGTGTTCTGTGTTTGGTCTCCCCTGGAATATTGAACAGTTTTAGCAGAGGAGAGCAGGACCCAATAGTACATTATGTGATCCAGCCAGATCAAGTGATGAATGGCTAGAGCAAGAGAAGACCATTCAGCCTCTCAAACCTGTTCCACCATTCAATTAGGACATGGTCGATCAGTACCTTAACTCCATCGACCTGTTTTGGTTCTGTAACCTTTAATATTCTTGCCTAACAAGATCTGTTAATCTCAGTTTTGAAATTTTCAATTGACCCCCCCCAGCCTCAAGAGCTTTTTGGGGAGACAGTTGCAGATTTTCGCTACACTTTGTGTGAAGAAGTGTTTCCTGACATCCCCCCTGAGCAACCTAGCTGTAATATTAAGATTATGTCCTCATCAGAGGAAATTGTTTCTCTCTATCTAGCCTATTAAATCCTTTAATCATCTTAAACACTGCAATTAGCTCACCCCTTAATCGTCTATACTCGAGGGTATACATGCTTAGTCTATGCAACCTGTCCTCTTAATTTAACCCCTTTAGCCCCAGGTATCATTCCGTGTTACATTATCTCTTTATTCCATTGGATGTCAGTAGAATGTCACAGCTGTGCACCATTGTGCCCACAAAAACAAAACCACAGGACGTGCAGCTCAATTAAAAAGAAATTCAGCTCAATTATTGACCAAAATGATCCCTAAGCATCGGTAGCACCAGCAGTCATTTATCGTAATGTATCCTTGAAGTGTTTAAAATTGGCACCGATGCAGGATTGATTTATGGAGCACAGATATTTTCATTTCTCTGGCGTTTCAGAGTTAGTCTTTTCCTCATCCGCGGTGATTACTTTCCATCGTCCTGGTGGAGAGACATTGCTCCGACTCCCGGAGGGCAGGTTGCTAATGTACATAAACAGCAGATGAGGTAATGTGCCAGCCTGACGCCCTGGGAATTTAAATATTGATAGGATGTGCAGCTTTTGCTAATGCTTTAAGATTTGCACTGTACGAGGAGATGTTGCAACAAGTGAAGGCGACTGATTTCACGTTTAAGTAGGTCAGAAGCAGAGGCAATATGCCCATTTCATTTGTCGCCCCCATCATCTTTCAAACCCTTTGTCCTCTTTCCCCTGATCATATGCTACCCTCTCCTATTGAATTCCTTGCTCTGTACATCAGACATGACGTTTATCCAAACGTGGAGCTCAGTATTAAACATACAAGAATTTCACTGATGTTCAGCAGTGCAATATGACAACTGGGTTTAAAAAAAAATTAATTCCTGGGATGTGGGCATCGCTAGCAAGGCTGGCATGTATTGCCCATCCCTAGCTGCCCTTGTGAAGGTCATGGTGAACCTTATCATAAGGGAGATGGGAAGTGTTCTGCCATTGAGTGTGGCAAGACTGACCATTTTCTTGCCCATCATTTTTGAATGTTTGTATTTGGAATGTGAAGAAGGAATGGAAGGAGCAGTCAGTGAGAAGTGAGTTAATTGTAATCTCTACTCTCCAAGGTAATTTCAGAGTAGTGGCTGGATTTTGCTAGAAAGGTAGAGTGATGATAAATATTCAACTGTTCAAATTAGCATTGGCAGTGAGGAACTTGCCTGGCTACATGATTGGGTACGCAGGGAGAGAGGGAAGGGTGACCAGCAGATAGTCAAAAAGAATCAGACAGGTAGTGCAGGAGACCCCTGAGTGTATCTCACTCTCCAACAGGTATTCAATTCTGAATACTGAGGAAAGTGATGATTCACCTGGGGAGTGCAGCCAAGTCCATGGCGCCACGGGTGGCTCAGCTGCACAGGGGGGTTACAGGGAAGACTGGAAGAGCCATAGTGATAGGTGATTCAATAGTCAGGGGAACAGACAGGCGTTTCTGTGGCTACAGACTTGAATCCAGGATGGTGTGTTGTCTCCCTGGTGCCAGGGTCAAGGATGTCACTGAGTGGCTGCAGAGCATCCTGCAGGGGGAGGGTGAACAGCCAGCAGTTGTGGTCCACATAGGAACCAACGACATAGGTAGAAAGAGGGATGTGGCCTTGCAGTCAGAATTTAGGGAGAAATTATCAAGCAGGGCCTCAAAAGTAGTGATCTCCAGATTACTCCCAGTGCCTTGCACAAGTGAGAATAGAAATAGAAGGATAAGACAGATGAATGCATGGCTGGAAAGATGGTGCAGAAGTATGGGGTTTCAGATTCCTGGGACATTGGGACCGGCTTTGGGGGAGCTGGGACCTGTACAGGCCGGATAGGTTGCACCTGAACAGAGCCGCGATTGAGTTCCTTGAGGGACGTTTTGCTAGTGCTGTTGGGGAGGGTTTAGACTAGTTTGGCAGGGGGATGGGGACCTGAGAGTAGACTCAGCTGGGACAAAATCAGAAATTAAAATGGAAGGTGGATAATTAATGGATGAGTCTGGGAGACAGAGGAAATGAGGATTAGAAAATTAAAAGAAGAGTTTGGCAGTGCCCAAGGTTATCTATTTCAATGCAAGGAGTATAGCAAATAAAGCAGATGAACTGAGGGCACAGATAGACACGTGGCAGTATAACATCATAGCTATTACAGAAACATGGCTTAAGGAGGGACAGGAATGGCAGCTCAATGTTCCTGGTTACAGAGTTTTCAGACGCGATAGGAAGGGGCATAAGAAAGGAGGGGCGGTGGCAATTTTGGTCAAGGAAACCATTACAACTGTGAGGAGGGATGATATGTTGGAAGATTCATCAAATGAGGCCATATGGATCAAGCTAAGGAACTAAAAAGGGGCAAACATACTGCTGTGAGTGTACTATAGACCCCCAAACAGTCAGAGGGAGATAGAAGAGCCGACATGTAGGCAAATCTCTGAGAAGTGCAAGAACAATAGGGCAGTAACAGCAGGGGATTTTAATCACCTCTACATTGGGGAGACCAAACGCAGACTGGGTGACCGCTTTGCGGAACACCTCCGCTCAGTCCACAAGCAGGACCCTGAGCTTCCGGTTGCTTGTCATTTCAACACTCCCCCCTGCTCTCATGCTCACATCTCTGTCCTGGGATTGCTGCAGTGTTCCAGTGAACATCAACATAAGCTTGAGGAACAGCATCTCATCTACCGATTAGGCACACTACAGCCTGCCGGACTGAACATTGAGTTCAATAATTTCAGAGCATGACAGCCCCCCATTTTACTTTCATTTTTAGTTACTTTTTCTTTTTTTCTTTTTTACATTTTTTACAATCTTTTTTCTGCATTTATTTCATTACATCTTAGTTTGTTCAGTTTGTTTACCCACAGTTTTTTTTCAGGTTTGCACTTGCTGCTGTTCAATATCCAGTCCGTTAACACCTAATCTGTACTAATGCTTTGTCTTTCAACACACCATTAACATATTGTTTGCCTTTGCTCCATGACCTTTTGGTCAGCTATGTGGCCTTGTCCAATCTGCACCTTCTCCTTTGTTATCTCTTGCCCTACCCCCACCTCACTTGCTTATAACCTGTGACTTTTCTAATATTTGTCAGTTCCAAAGAAGGGTCACTGACCCGAAACGTTAACTCTGCTTCTCTTTTCACAGATGCTGCCAGACCTGCTGAGTGGTTCCAGCGTTTCTTGTTTTTGTTTCAGATTTCCAGCATCCGCAGTATTTTGCTTTTATTAACTGGGATAGTTTTAGTGTGAAAGGAATTGAGAGAGCAGAATTCTGGAGGTGCATTCAGGAGAACTTTTTTGCCCAGTATGTAGCAAGTCCAACGAGAGAGGGTGCAGTTTTAGACTTAGTTTTAGGAAATGAAGCTGGGCATGTGGAAGGAGTGGCAGTGGGAGAGCATTTTGGTGGTAGTGATCATAATTCAGTCAGTTTTAACATAATGATGGAAAAAGACAGAGATAGAACAGGAGTTAGAGTTCTCAATTGGGGCAAGGCCAATTTTACTAAACTGAGGAGTGATTTAGCAAAAGTGGACTGGAAACAGCTACTTGAAGTAAATCAGTGTCAGAACAGTGGGAGGAATTCAAAGGGGAGATTCAAGAGGTTCAGGGTAAACATGTTCCCACGAAGAAAAAGGGTGAGGTGGTCAAATCTAGAGCCCCATGGATATCAAGGAGCCTACAGGGTAAGATAAGGCAGAAAAGGAAAGCTTATGTCTGACACCGAGAACTCAATACTACAGAAAGCCAAGAGGAGGATAGAAATTGGAGGGGTGAAATCAAAAAGCAAATTAGGAAAGCAAAGAGAGAGCATGAAAGTCCATTGGCAAGCAAAATCAAGGTGAACCCAAAGATGTTTTATCAATACATTAAGAGTAAGAGGATAACCAAGGAGAGAGTAGGGCCCATAAAAGACCTATGTCAAGGAGTGGAAGATATTGGTATGGTTCTTAATGAACACTTTGCGTCTGTCTTCACAAAAGAGGGGGTGTGCAGATATTGTAGTTAAGGAGGAAGTGTGTGAAGTATTGGATGTGATAAACATAGGGAGAGAGGAAGTATTAATGGGATTAGCATCCTTGAACGTTGATAAATCACCAGGGCCAGATGAAATGTATCCAAGGCTGTTAAAAGAAGCTAGAGAGGAAATAGCAGAGGGTCTGACCATCACTGGATACAGGTGTGGTGCCAGAGGATTGGAGAATTGGTAACGTTGATCCTCTGTTTAAAAAGGGAGCGAAAGCTAGACCGAATAATTACATGCCAGTCAGTCTAACCTCAGTGGTGGGTAAATTATTGGAATCTATTCTGAAAGACAGGATAAACTGTCACTTAGAAAGGCACAGGTTAATCAAGGATAGTCAGGATGGATTTGTTAAGGGAAGATCTTCGACCAACTTGATCGAATTTTCTGAGGCAGTAACAAGGAAGATAGATGAGTGTAGTGCAGTTGATGTGATCGACATGGATTTTAGCAAGGCTTTTGACAAGGTCCCACATGGCAGACCGCCTAAAAAAATAAAATCCCATGGGATCCAAGGAAATGCAGCAAGGTGGATACAAAATTGGCTCAGTGGCAGGAAACAAAGGGTATTTGTTGACGGCTGCTATAGCGACTGGAGGGCTGTTTCCAGTGGGGTTCTGCAGGTCTCAGTACTGGGTCCTCTGCCTTTTGTGGTATATATTAACGATTTGGATGTAAATGTAGGGGGCATGAACAAGAAGTTTGTGGAGGACACAAAGATTGACCGTGTGCTAGATGGCGAAGAGGATAGCTGTAGGCTGCAGGAAGATACTAATGGTCTGGTCAGATGGGCAGAAAAGTGGCAAATAGAATTCAGCTTGGAGAAGTGTGAGGTGATGCATTTGGGGAGGTCAAACAAGGTAAAGGAATACATGATAAAAGGGAAAATACTGAGATGTGTAGAGGAAGTAAGGGATCTTGGAGTGAATGTCCACAGATCCCTGAAGGTAGCAGGACAGGTTGATAACGTGGTTAAGAAGGCATATGAAATCCTTTATAACCTTTCCTTTATTAG
Source organism: Heterodontus francisci (assembly GCF_036365525.1). Lineage (NCBI taxonomy): Eukaryota > Metazoa > Chordata > Chondrichthyes > Heterodontiformes > Heterodontidae > Heterodontus > Heterodontus francisci. Next base: position 28,086,367 of record NC_090371.1, on the reverse strand, counting down.
CCGAGGTATAGCATATAAGAGCAGGGAGGTTATGCTGGAACTGTATAACTCATTGGTTAGGCCACAACTTGAGTACTGTGTGCAGTTCTGGTCACCTCATTACAGAACGGATGCAATTGCACTAGAGAAGGTACAGAGGAGATTTACGAGGATGTTGCCGGGACTGCAAAAATGCAGTTATGAGGAAATATTAAATAGTCTGGGGTGTTCTCCTTGGAACAGAGAGGCTGAGGGGAGATCTGATTGAAATGTACAAAATTTTGAGGGGCCTGGATAGAGAGGAGGTGAAGGGACTATTCACCTTAGCAGAGAGATCAGTGATGAGCGGGCATAGGTTTAAAGTGATTGGTCGAAAAATTAGAGGCGAGATGAAGAAAGACTTTTTCAAACAGAGCGTGGTGATAGTCTGGAACTCACTACCTGACAGGGTAGTTGAGGCAGAGACCCTCAACTCATTCAAAAGGAGTCTGGATATGCACCTCAAGTGCCATAAGCTGCAGGGCTATGGACAAAATGCTGGAAGGTGGGATTGGAATAGAGTCATAGAGTTATACAGCACAGAAACAGGCCCTTCGACCCATTGTGTCTGTGCCAGCCATCAAGCACCTAACTATTCTAATCCCATTTTCCAGCACTTGGCCCATAGCCTTGTATTCTATGGCATTTCAAGTGCTCAGCTAAATACTTCTTAAATGTTGTCAGGGTTCCTGCCTCTACCACCTCTTCAGGCAGTGCGTTCCAGATTCCAACCACCCTCTGAGTGAAAGTTTTTTCCTCAAATTCCCTCTAAACCTCCTGCCCCTGACCTTAAATCTATGCCCCCTGCTTATTGACCCCTCCGCTAAGGGAAAAAGTCTCTTCCTATCTAACCTATCAATGCACCTCATAATTTTGTATACCTCAATCATGTCCCCCCTCAGCTTCTCTGCTCTAAGGAAAACAACCCTATCCATTTCAGCCTCAGTTGTGGCCTAACTAGTGTTTTATACAGCTTTTAAAAAAATTCATTCATGGGATGTGGGTGACGCTGGCTAGGCCAGCATTTATTGCCCATCCCTAATTGCCTTTGAGAAGGTGGTGGTGAGCTGCCTTCTTGAACCGCTGCGGTCCATTTGGGGTAGGTATACTCACTCTGCTGTTAGGAAGGGAGTTCCAGGATTTTGACCCAGCGACAATGAAGGAACAGCGATATAGTTCCAAGTCAGGATGGTGTGTGACTTGGAGGGGAACTTGCAGGTGGTGATGTTTCCATATATTTGCTGCCCTTGTCCTTCTAGTTGGTAGAGGTCGCGGTTTTGGAATGTGCTGTCGAAGGAGCCTTGGTGCATTGCTGCAGTGCAGCTTGTAGATGGTACACACTGCTGCCACTGTGCGTTGGTAGTGGAGGGAGTGAATGTTTGTAGATGGGTGCCAATCAAGTGGGCTGCTTTGTCCTGGATGGTGTCGAGCTTCTTGAGTGCCATCATAATATCCCTGCTCTTATATTCTATTCCTCGGCTAATAAAGGCAGTATCCCATATGCCTTCCTAACCACCTTATCTATCTGTGCTGCTGCCATCAGTGATCTGTGGACAAGTACACCAAGGTGCCTCTGACCGTCTGTACTTCCTGGGGTCCTACAATCCATCGTATATTCACTTGCCTTGTTAGTCCTCCCAAAATGCATCACCTCACACTTCTCAGGATTAAATTCCATTTGCCACTGCTCTGCCCATCTTACCAGCCCATCTATATCGTCCTGTAATCTAAGGCTTTCTTCCTCACTATTTACGACACCACCAATTTTCGTGTCATCTGCAAACTTACTGATCATACCTCCTATATTCATGTCTAAATTATTAATGTACACTACAAACAGCAAGGGTCCCAGCACCGATCCCTGTGGTACACCACTGGTCACAGGCTTCCACTCGCAAAAACAACCCTCGATCATCACCCTCTGCCTCCTGCCACCAAGCCAATTTTGGATCCAATTTGTCAAATTGCCCTGGATCCCATAGGCTCTTACCTTCTTAACCAATCTCCCATGTGGGACCTTATCAAAAGCCTTTCTGAAGTCCATATAGACTACATCAACTGCTTTCCCCTCATCTACACATCTAGTCACCATCTCGAAAAATTCAATCAAGTTAGTTAGACACGATCTCCCCCTGACAAAGCCATGCTGCTTATGCCTGGTTAATCCCTGCCGCTCCAAGTGGAGATTAATCCTGTCCCTCAGAATTTTTTCCAATAGTTTCCCAACCACTGATGTTAGACTCACCAGCCTGTAATTACCTGGTTTATCCCTGCTACCCTTATTGAATAATGGTACCACATTCGCTGTCCTCCAATCCTCTGGTACCTCTCCTGTGGCCAGAGAGGATTTGAAAATTTGTGTCAGAGCCTCCTCGCTTGCCTCACATAACAGCCTGGGATACATCTCATCTTGGCCTGGGGACTTATCCACTTTTAAGCCCGCTAAAACAGCTAATACTTCCTTTCAATGCTAATATGTTCAAGTATATCACAATCCCCTTCCCTGATCTCTACACCTACATTGTCCTTCTCCATAGTGAACACAGATGAAAAGTAATCATTTAAAACCTCACCTATGTCCTCCAGCTCCACACACTGATTGCCACTTTGGTCCCTAATGGGCCCTACTTTTTCCCTGGTTATCCTCTTGCCCTTAATATACTTATAACATGTCTTAGGATTTTCCTTTATCTTGCCCGCCAGTGTTTTTTCATGTCCCCTCTTCGCCCTCCTAATTACTTTTTTAAGTACCCCCCTACACTTTCTATACTCCTCTTGTGCCTCCACTGTTTTCAGCGCTCTGAATCTGCCATAAGCCTCCTTTTTTTTCCTGATCCAATCCTCTATATCCCTTGACATACAGGGTTCCCGGGACTTGTTGGACCTACCCTTCACGTTAACGGATACATGTTGGCTCTGAACCCTCACTATTTCCTCTTTGAATGACTCCCACTGGTCTGATGTAGACTTTCCTACATGTAGCTGCTCCCACTCTGGTCCCACTTTGGCCAGATCCTGTTTTATCGTATTGAAATCGACCTTCCCCCAATTCAGTACCTTTATTTCTGGTCCATCTTTGTCCTTTTTCATAACTACCTTAAATCTTACAGAGTTATGGAAATGTTTCCCCACTGACACTTCTACCACTTGTCCTAATCTAGGATTAGGTCCAGTACTGCCCCTTCTCTTGTAGGACTATCAACGTACTGGCTCAAAAAGCTCTGCTGTATGCATTTTAATAATTCTGCCCCCTTTAAGCCTTTTGCACTAAGAGTATCCCAGTTGATATTGGAGAAGTTAAAATCCCCTACTATTATTACCCTATTATTTTTACACCTCTCTGAGATTTGCCTACATATCTGCTCCTCTATCTCTCCCTGACTGTTTGGAGGCCTGTAGTACACACCCAGCCAAGTGATTGCCCCCTCTTTGTTTCTAAGTTTTATCCATATGGCCTCATTTGAGGAACCTTCTAAGAGATCATCCCTCCTTATTGCAGGGATTGACTCCTTGATCAACAGTGCACCTCCTCTTTTACACCCTCCCCTGTCTCGTCTGTAGATTCTATACCCTGGAATATTGAGCTGCCAGTCCTGCCCCTCCCTCAACCATGTCTCTGTGACAGCAATAATATCGTAATCCCATGTGTTAATCATCGCCCTAAATTCATCTGCATTTCTAGTAAGACTCCTTGCATTAAAATAGATACAATCCAGCCTTGCATTTTTCACTTGTGCCTTAACAGGTCTATATTTGCTCTGCCTTCCAGACTGACTCAGTTTCTCTTTTATATTTGACTGTGCATCACCCCCTACTGTACCTCCACTCTGTATCTCATCCCCTGCTAAATTAGTTTAAACCCCTTCCAACAGCACTAGAAAACCTCCCAGCAAGGATGTTGGTCCCACTCTGGTTCTGTTGTAACCCGTCCAGCTTGTACAGGTCCCACCTTCACCAGAAACAGACCCAGTGATCTAGGAAACTAAAGCCCTCCCTCCTGCACCATCTCCTTAGCCACGCATTCATCTGCTCTATCCTGCTATTCCTGTACTCGCTAGCACATGACACTGGGAGTAATCCAGAGATTACAATCTTTGAGGTCCTGCTTTTTAATCTGCTACCTACCTCCCTAAATTCTTGTTGCAGGGCCTCATCCTTCTTTCTACCTAAGTCATTGGTACCAATGTGTACCACGACCTCTGACTGTTCAACCTCCCCCTTCAGAATGTCCAGCAGCTGCTCTGTGACATCCTTGACCCTCGCACCAGGGAGGCAACATACCATCCTGGAGTCACGTTTGCGGCCACTGAAATGGCTATCTGTACCCCTTACAATAAAATCCCCTACCACTATCGCACTATCGCTCTTCCACTGCTTTTCCTCCCCTCCTGTGCAGCTGGGCCACCCTTGGTGCCACAGACTTGGCTCTTGCTGCATTCCCATGAGAAGCTAACTCCCCCAACAGTATCCAAAGTGGAAAATCTGTTAGATAGGGAGATGGACCCAGGGGACTCCTGCACTACCTGCCTAGTCCTTCTACTCTGCCTGGCAGTCACCCATTCTCTTTCTGCTTGAGCAGCCTTTACCTGCGGTATGACCAGCTCCCTGTACATGCTATCCACGATGATCTCAGCATCATGATGCTCCACAGTGTCTGCAGCCGCCGCTCCAGATCCGAAACGCGGATTTCAAGTAGCTGCAGCTGGAGACACTTCCTGCACTTGTGTTTGCCCTGGACACTGGAAGTATCCCTGACTTTCCACATTGCACAGGAGGAGCCTTCCATGTTGCCGAGCTGCCCTGCCATGACGTACCCTTAATTTATCTCCTTAAATTACCCAAAAATTAGGTTATTTACACTAGGGACCTTGATTCCCTAAAAAAACCCACTACCTATGATATGAATAAAACTGTCGACCTTTTCCTTTACTATTAGTTACTTACCCAGCTACTTAGAGTTATTCCCTAACAGCAGTTACTCACCAACCAATCACCTTGTAGCTTTCCTGTGACATCGCTGCTCACTTTGTTTTCAAACTCTGGCGTGTCTGGACTGCATTCCGCTCTCGGAGTTCTCCCCACAGTTCCACTCCTCTCCCGGAAGGTAAGTGGTGGTAATAGGCGGATCATTTTTTTGGCCGGTACAGACACAATGGGCTAAGTGACCTCTTTCTGTGCCTTAAACTTTCTCTGATTCTATGACATATTCACAAGATAGTCACAGGATGAGGAATTCCATTCACTCCATCTTAACTCATCCTTCCAAGAAGGTCCCAAAGTTTCCCATTTCAGGGCTGAGTTGACCCTCGCAAGACTTCGGGGTGTTCAGCACCATTATTTTGCTGTGTGATTGAGGGTCACATGATCAAGCCTCCAGGATACGTGCAATCAGAGTTGGCAACCATGTCAGTAACATGTGCAGCACTGACCAATCTGCACAGCTCAAAGACTTCAACAATCACAGACACACAATCATACCACGCAAAGGTAGATTATACTCTTTCTATTGTATTCGTCATCATGGACTAGATGTATTCAAGAGGGCAAATATATAACTTGTTCCATAGTGTAAACGGGTAGTCGTCGGTCAGCAGCCTGGTTTACATCTCTTCCAATTTTACTTCCATTGACTCCAACAGGAGTGTAAAGGACAGGTCTGCACCTCTTTGTGACAGAATCATCGATAGACTGATTAACAAAGAGCAAGATGCTGAGATGACTTGACAGCTAGGACGTCACATGCCCTGTAAACAGAATTCATACAACACTTACGTCCATTCACTAGGATGGTTTAACAGCAGTCAAAAATGAGATAATAAAAGCAAAATACTGGAAATCTGAAATAAAAACAAGAAATGCTGGAACCACCCAGCAGGTCACTGACCCAAAACGTTAACTCTGCTTCTCTTTTCACAGATGCTGCCAGACCTGCTGAGTGGTTTCAGCATTTCTTGTTTTTATTAAAAATGAGATAATCTTGTCCCAGCGGTTATCCTGATTAAGAGGTTTGTCAATGTGTGGAATTCTCTCCCATTGACTGGGCAGGGTGAAATATTTCTAATTTCCTGGGATCCCTATAAAACCATGTAGCATGAGGTAAATTAATTTCAACTACATCCATTAAGAATAAAGATGAGGATGTCACTGGTAACAGAGCTCGTCAATAGTGATCCAAGCACAGTGGTTAATTGTATTCAAGCACAAATTTAAATATAATTCCTAGTGAAATGGTTGAACATGTTTTGTTTTCAAGCGCATGCAGATTTTGTTCCCTAGAATATGGAAGGTTAAGGGGTGATTTGATTAAGCTTTTAACACTTTGAAAGAAATCGATAGGGTAGATAGATCCTTTTCTGACCAGGACAAGCGGGTATAACCTTAAAATCAGTGCGAGGTTATTCAGGGAGACATTAGGAAGCATTTATTCACACAAAAAACAGTAGAGGATAGCTCAATTAATAATTTTACATTAGAATGGATAGACCTGAGGTGAGTGGATGATATCAGCCATGCTCTCATTGTTTTTTTTTTATTCATTCATGGGAGGTGGGTTTCACTGGCGAGAACAGCATTTATTTACTTATTATTTCCAAAATATAGTTTATTCATAAAAATCTGTAACAAATACATTACAAAACAGTTCCAAACAGCACCAAGTCAAAAAATACAAAGAGTGCAAAGGAGGTCAGTGTCCTTCAATTCAGGAGTGAGTTGTCTCACAACCCTTCCATTTCATTTCTCATGCCATATACATTTTACAGCAAACAAAAATTTTCCAGATACAGTTCGAGGGGTTTTCCATGGATCCAGCCCCTCAGTTCAGTTTGGTGGGGGGACCTTACACTGTGGTCTTTCCCCATTGAGCCTTTGCTGCAGCTGCCCCAAGCTTTAGTGCGTCCCTCAGCACATAGTCCTGGACCTTGGAATGTGCCAGTGTGCAACATTCGGTCGTGGACAACTCTTTGCGCTGGAAGACCAGCAGGTTTCGGGCAGACCAAAGGGCGTCTTTCACCGAATTGATAGTCCTCCAGCAGCAGTTGATGTTTATCTCGGTGTGCGTTCCTGGGAACAGCCCGTAGAGCACAGACTCCTGTGTTACAAAGCTGCTTGGGATGAACCTCGACAAAAACCACTGCATCCTTTCCACATCTGCTTTGCAAAGACACATTCCAGAAGGAGGTGGGCAACCGTCTCTTCCCCACCACAGCCACCTCGAGGGCATTGTGCGGAGGGGGTGAGACTTCGGGCGTGCAGGAAGGATCTGACGGGGAGGGCTCTTCTCACCACCAGACAAGCTACATCTTGGTGCTTGTTTGAATGTTCTGGTGATGAGACATTCCGCCAAATGACTTTGGCAGTGTGCTCGGGGAACCATTCGACAGGATCCACCATCTCCTTTTCCCGTAGGGCCTTGAGGACATTCCGTGCAGACCACTGCCTGATAGATTGGTGGTCAAAGGTGTTTTCCCGCAGAAACTTTTCCACGAAGGATAGGTGGTACGGCACGGTCCAACTACATGGAGCGTTTCGCGGCAATGTGACCAGACCCATCCTTCGCAACACCGGGGACAGATAGAACCTCAGCACGTAGTGATACTTGGAGTTTGCATACTGGAGGTCTACACACAGCTTGATGCAGCCACACACGAAGGTAGTCATCAGGATGAGGGTGATGTTGGGTACATTTTTCCTGCCCTTATCCAGAGGTTTGAACATCGTGTCCCTCCGGACCCAGTCCATTTTGTATCCCCAAATGAAGCGGAAAATGGCTCGGGTGACTGCCACAGTGCAGGAGCAGGGAATGGACCAGACTTGCACCTCGCACCTGATGACCAGGTTCTTATCCATAATGGAGAGAGATCGCTACTCCCACATGCTCAGCTTATGTTGTATCCTGGCTACTCGCTCCTTCCACATTTTGATGCACACCCCGGCCCTTCCGAACCATATCCCCAGCACCTTCAGGTAGTCTGACCTAACGGTGGAGGGGACAAAGGATCGGTCAGCCCAGTTCCCAAAGAACATGGCCTCGCTCTTGCCGTGGTTAACTTTGGCTCCCAAGGCCAGTTCGAACTGGTCGCAGATGCTCATCAGTCTGCGCACAGACAGCGGATCCGAGCAGAAAACGGCGACGTCATGCATGTACAGGGAGGTTTTAACCTGAGTGCCTCCACTGCCTGGGATTGTCACCCTTCTTATGCTCGCATCCTTCCTAATAGACTCAGCAAAGGGTTCAATACAGCAAACAAACAAGACAGGAGAGAGAGGACAGCCCTGTCTGACTCCAGATTGGATTGGGAAACTTTCTGATTCTCACCCATTGATTGAGACTGCGCCACTGATGTTTGTGTGGAGCAGTTTGATCCAATTGCAGATTCCCTCCCCAAACCCCATTTTGGAAAGCACGTCCATCATGTAGGTGTGTGATATCCTGTTAAAAGCCTTCTCCTGGTCCAGGCTGATGAGGCAGGTGTCCACCCTCCTGTCCCGTACATAGGCGATCATATTCCTGAGGAGCGCAAAACTATCAGAGATCTCCCTGCCGGGTACAGTCCAGGTCTGATCAGGGGGAATCACCAACTCCAGAGCAGACTTGACCCGACTGGCTATGACTTTTGACAGTAACTTGTAGTCAGCAATAAGCAGTGAGATGGGCCGCCAATTTCTGATTTCTGAACTCTTCCCCTTCCGCTTGTAGATGAGGGTGATGATGCCTTTCCTCATGGATTCTGACATGCTGCCGGCCAGGAGCATACTCTCATATACTTGCAGCAGGTCCGGGCCGACCCAGTCCCACAGGGCCGAATACAACTCAACCGGTAAGCCATCGCTTCCGGGAGTTTTACTCGTCTCGAAGGACTTGACGGCCTTTGTCAGCTCGTCCAGAGTTAGCGGCTTGTCCAGTCTTTCCCTCATGCTGTCATCTAAGACCTCTGTGATAGATGACAAAGATGATAGAGTGGGGGAAGGCCAACTATACCAAAATTCGGCAGGAGCTGGGGAATGTAGATTGGGAGCAGCTGTTTGATGATAAATCCACATTTGATATGTGGGAGGCTTTTAAAGAGAGGTTGATTAGCGTGCAGGAGAGACATGTTCCTGTGAAAATGAGGGATAGAAATGGCAAGATTAGGGAACCATGGATGACAGGTGAAATTGTGAGACTAGCTAAGAGGAAAAAGGAAGCATACATAAGGTCTAGGAGGCTGAAGAAAGACGAAGCTTTGAAAGAATATCGGGAATGTAGGACCAATCTAAAACGAGGAATCAAGAGGGCTAAAAGGGGTCATGAAATATCTTTAGCAAACAGGGTTAAGGAAAATCCCAAAGCCTTTTATTCATATATAAGGAGCAAGAGGGTAACTTGGCCCACTCAAGGACAAAGGAGGAAAGTTATGCGTGGAGTCAGAGAAAATGGGTGAGATTCTAAACGAGTACTTTGCATCGGTATTCACCGAGGAGAGGGACATGACGGATGTTGAGGTTAGGGACAGATGTTTGATTACTCTAGGTCAAGTCGGCATAAGGAAGGAGGAAGTGTTGGGTATTCTAAAAGGCATTAAGGTGGACAAGTCCCCAGGTCCGGATGGGATCTATCCCAGGTTACTGAGGGAAGCGAGAGAGGAAATAGCTGGGGCCTTAACAGATATCTTTGCAGCATCCTTAAACACGGATGAGGTCCCGGAGGACTGGAGAATTGCTAATGTTGTCCCCTTGTTTAAGAAGGGTAGCAGGGAAAATCCAGTAATTATAGACCGGTGAGCCTGACGTCAGTGGCAAGGGAAGCTGCTGAAGAAGATACTGAGGGATAGGATCTATTCCCATTTGGAAGAAAATGGGCTTATCAGTGATAGGCAACATGGTTTTGTGCAGGGAAGGTCATGTCTTACCAACTTAATAGAATTCTTTGAGGAAGTGACAAAGTTGATTGATGAGGGAAGGGCTGTAGATGTCATATACATGGACTTCAGTAAGGCGTTTGATAAGGTTCCCCATGGTAGGTTGATGGAGAAAGTGAAGTCGCATGGGGTCCAAGGTGTACTAGCTAGATGGATAAAGAACTGGCTGGGCAACAGGAGACAGAGAGTAGTAGTGGAAGAGAGTTTCTCAAAATGGAGACGTGTGACCAGTGATGTTCCACAGGGATCCGTGCTGGGACCACTGTTGTTTGTGATATACAGAAATGATTTGGAGGAAAATATAGGTGGTCTGATCAGCAAGTTTGCAGACGACGCTAAGATTGGTGGAGTAGCAGATAGTGAAGGGGACTGTCAGAGAATACAGCAGAATATAGATAGATTGGAGAGTTGGGCAGAGAAATGGCAGATGGAGTTCAATCAGGGCAAATGCGAGGTGATGCATTTTGGAAGATCCAATTCAAGAGTGAACTATACAGTAAGTGGAAAAGTCCTGGGGAAAATTGATGTACAGAGAGATTTGGGTGTTCAGGCCCATTGTGCCCTGAAGGTGGCAACGCAGGTCAATAGAGTGGTCAAGAAGGCATACGGCATGCTTTCCTTCATCGGACGGGGTATTGAGTACAAGAGTTGGCAGGTCATGTTACAGTTGTATAAGACTTTGGTTCGGCCACATTTGGAAGACTGCGTGCAGTTCTGGTCGCCACATTACCAAAAGGATGTGGATGCTTTGGAGAGGGTGCAGAGGAGGTTCACCAGGATGTTGCCTGGTATGGAGGGCGCTAGCTATGAAGAGAGGTTGAGTAGATTAGGATTATTTTCATTAGAAAGACGAAGGTTGAGGGGGGACCTGATTGAGGTGTACAAAATCATGAGAGGTATAGACAGGGTGGATAGCAAGAAGCTTTTTCCCAGAGTGGGGGATTCAATTACTAGGGGTCACGAGTTCAAAGTGAGAGGGGAAAGGTTTAGGGGGGATATGCGTGGAAAGTTCTTTACGCAGAGGGTGGTGGGTGCCTGGAACGCATTGCCAGCGGAGGTGGTAGACGCGGGCACGATAGCGTCTTTTAAGATGTATCTAGACAGATACATGAATGGGCAGGAAGGAAAGAGATACAGACCCTTAGAAAATAGGCGACAGGTTTAGATAGAGGATCTGGATCGGCACAGGCTTGGAGGGCCGAAGGGCCTGTTCCTGTGCTGTAATTTTCTTTGTTCTTTGTTCTTATGACAGGAAGGACTGAGAGGCTCTGCTGTCTGTGGGCTTCGCGTCATACAGCCCAGCATAAAAGGATTTGCTGATCCTTAGTATGTCGGACTGCGAAGATGTTACCGAGCCATCCTCTTCCTTCACTGTCACTGGCGAGAACAGCATTTATTTCCCATCCGTAGTTGCCTTTGAGAAGGTGGTGGTGAGCTGACTTCTTGTACCACTGCAGTCCATGTGGTGTAAGTTCACCCACTGTACTGTTAGGGTCGGATTTCCAGGACTTTGCCCCAATGGTGATGAAGGAGCCGTGATATATTTTCATGTCAGGATGAATGGTGGAATGGCTCGATGAGCTGAATATCCCGAATTTCTCTGTATGAGGTGAGAGTGACTGCCCTTGACATCAAAGCAGCATTTGTCCAAGTATGACATCAAGAACCCCGAGCAATATGTGACTCAATGGGAATCAGGGGAAATCTCTCCACTGGTTGGCGTCATACAAAGGAAGATGATTGTAGTTGCTGGAGGCCTATCATCTCAGTCCAAGGGCATCGCTGCAAAAGTTCCTCAGGGTAGTGTCCTAGGCCCAACCATCTTCAGCTGCTTCATCAATGACCTTCCCTCTAGCATAAGGTCAGAAGTGGGAATGTTCACTGATGATTGCACAGTGTTCAGTACCATTCGCAACACCTCAGATACTGAGGAGGTCCATAGCTGCATGCAGCAAAACCTGAACAACATTCAGATTTGGGCTGATAAGTAATTTTCTTTCTTTGTTCTTTGTAACAAGATATTGCCTCAAACTGTTCTACTTATCTTTTCTTCTGTTCTTTTCTGTCACTATTTGCATGTGTGTATCACGTGTGCATGCTAGCATGGGCACAGCGTGTATCTGTAGGCGTTAACCGAATTAGAGTTTTTAGTTTAAGTTTAATAAATTTCACTTTTCTTCTTTAAACCTAAGAAAACCTGGTTGTGCACATTTCTTTGCCTTATAATTAGAAAGTGCTGAACAAGGATTCACCAAGGGGCTGCTCAAAACACGGTGTGTTTAAAATTAATCCTGTTACAATAAGACCAGGTGAAGGCTGAAAAGACCCTTAGACACCTTTCTCACCTGGTCATAACAAGTGTGATGGAATACTCTCCACTTGCCTGGATGAGTACAGCTCCAACAACACTCAAGAAGCTCGATACCATCCAGAACAAAGCAGCCCACATGATTGGCACCCCATCCATCACCTAAAACATTCACTCCCTCCACCACCACCAGCAGTGTGTACCATCTACAAGATGCACTGCAAAAATTTGCAAAGGCTCCTTTGACAGCACCTTCCAAACCTGCGACCTCTACCACCTAGAAGAACAAGGACAGGAGACAGATGGGAACAACATCACTTGTAAGTTCCCAGCCAAGCCACACACCATTCTGACTTGGAAATATATCACCGTTCCTACACTGTTGGTGTACCTACATCCCAAGGACTGCATTGGTTCAAGAAGGCAGCTCACCACCACCTTCTCAAGGGCAATTAGCGATGGGCAATAAATGCTGGCCTTGCCACTGATGCCCATATCGCACAAACAATTTAAAAACATTCTGCTGATTGTTTCCTGATGTGACTTGAAGATTGCTAGGAAGGGCCAGAATCAAGCAATCAATGTTCAAATGGAAGGATAGAGGAAATTTCATACAGGTTTTTAAACTCATGATAAGTTTTGGTAAGCATGAATAGAGCAAGACAGTTCCTCTGGGGTCAGTAAAAAAATGTCATTAATTCAAAATTATGACTAGGCAAATGAGAAGTGAGGAGGAATATCTTTACACAATTGTTGGATCTTGGAATGTTTTGCCACAGGGAGTATTTGAGGCAGCAACCATTGCCTCTTTTAAGGGAAATTGGATAAGTATTTGAAGCAGATGAAGATGCAGGAGATATGGGAATAGAGAGCAGGCCACAGGATTGGTCAATGATACAACACAGATGCGATGGCCCTTCGCTTCTATTGGAGCAGTAGTCTTTGTTAATTCTCTCCTTCCTCAGAGATGGAGCAATCTGTTCTTCCATGTTCTAACAGCTTGGCTGAAAACTAGGGATCATTTCCCAGTGAGGCAGAACCTAAGTGTCAGTCAAGCTGGATCTGAACTTTCAGGCTGATAGGCTGATAACCTAATCCTGAAATCAGCAGAGCTATCAAGCCACCCTAAACTATTTAAAGAGATGGGTCGATAAACTACTTGGACACGAGTCAAATAATAATTAGAAAATTAATCTTGGACATTAAATCTATGAGAAAAGTTGTTTCTTCACCCTATTTTTATCATGACAGCATTACAGAAAACATTCTGTATGTTAAATTTGCTCAGTGTGTTGTTCTCTCCATATTTGAGCAGTACCATTCTGCAGCTATACCTGCACTATGCATTTCTTCCACTAGGTGAGGTTTGAAGCTTTTTCCAGCTCTGGACAAGGCTCCAAACGTGAAACATTGGGAATGAATTTTCTCAATGTTTCTCCTGCTGCACTGCCAAAACTTTGGGAGAAACCCTATTCACGCACATAGTAATGGTAGCACAGTGAGGGAAGCCCTGAAGAAATTTACCCCATTAACTTGTTTAATCTTTCTCGCAGATTGTGTTTGTGTTTAGTTACACATTTCCAACGCCTGCAGTACCATCCCTTCGCTTACATAGAATTTACAGCACAGATAAAGGCCAATTGACCCGACAGGTCTATACTTGCATTTATGCGCTACTTGATCCTCCTCCAAGCCCTTTCATCGAATCGTATCAGCATATCCTTCTATTCCTTTCTCCCTTTTGTTTATCTGGATTCCCCTTAAATGCATCGATACTATTTGCCTCAACTCATCCTTGTGAGCTCCAGATTCTAACCACTTTGGGTAAAGAAGTTTCTCCTGAATTCCACATTGGATTTATCCGTGACCATCTTATATTTATGACCCCTGCTTCTGCTCTTCCTCACAATTAGAAAGATCTTCTCTACATCTACACTATCAACGCTTTATGTAATTCACTCCCTCATCTTTCTCTTTCCTAAGAACACCCCAGCCTGTTCAATCTGTCTTGATAAGTATAGCCTCTGAGTTCTTATACTGTCTCTTGATGAATATCTCCCCTCCATCAGGTTGATTCCTGGGATGGCAGGATTGGCGTATGAGGAGCGATTGGGTCGACTAGGCCAATATTCACTAGAGTTTAGACGAATGAGAGGGGATCTCATAGAAACCTATAAAATTCTAACAGGACTAGACAGGCTAGATGCAGGGAGGACGTTCCCGATGGCTGTGGAGTCCAGAACCAGGGGTCATAAGCTCAGGATACGGGGTATGCCATTTAGAACTGAGATAAGGGGAAATTTCTTCACTCAGAGGGTGGTGAAACTGTGGAATTCTCTAATGCAGAAGGCAGTGGAGGCCAAGTCATTAAATATATTCAAGAAGGAGATAGATATATTTCTTAATGCCAAAGGGATCAAGGGATATGGGGAGAAAGCAGGAACAGGGTACTGAATTAGACGATCAGCCATGATCTATTTTGAATGGCGGAGCAGGCCTGAAGGGCCGAATGGCCTACTCCTATTTTTTATGTTTCTACGCTATGTACTGAATTAGACGATCAGCCATGAGCTTGTTTGAATGGTGGAGCAGGTCCAAAGGGCCTACTTCTGCTCCTATTTTCTGTTATGTTTCTATGCTATGTCATTAGACAATAAAAAGTTTGCCAAACACCTTTGGGAGGCAGTGCCCCTTTAAAGCGATGCATTAACTTTTGACAATGTTTGACTCCAATCGGCCCCCGTAGATCCTCCTCCCCCGACCGGAGCTGCTTTGGAAATAGCCACGTCTCTGTGGCTGACGTCATTCAGCAGCTCCTCCAATCAAAAGCGGCCGCAATTGTCATGATCAGAAAAAAAGTTTCTGAGCTGTGCTTATGAGCATCGTCACGAGATGGAGCGCTGCGCGTCACCTGTTCTTCCCCTCTCCTCATTGGTCAGTCGACGCATGATTGAGCCAATGAAAAGCGGTTTGCAGGTGCGCCTTCCGTTCCTCAGCCTTTGAGTGGCTGATATTGAATGAGTGGCAGGACCATTCACCAACCAGACTAAGGGGATGTTCGCTCCTAACCGAAAAACCTTCGTAAGGAAATGATTCGCCGGAGACTTTGAGCAGCAGGGAAGATACCCAATGAAAGTTGTAAGGCGATCTCCTGAAGTATTTCTTAATGATAATTGGTTGAGTTGAATTGAGTGACGGGAACATTAACCAATAGCAGTATGGGAAGGCGGCCGACAATCCCGTCCAGCCCATCCGCTCAAACACGACCACAACAAAACGGAGCAGCAGCAGTGAGGAGTTTCCCCGGGCCGGTGGTTTGAGGTTGTGACTGCTGCTCGCTTTGTTGATGTCGGATTTATGGAGGTTTGGATTCAGTCCGGCCCCTGGGGCCGCTCCCTCCTCGTCCTACTGCTCCTGGCGGCGGCGGGTGGTGCTGTGGCCCAGGAGGAGCCGCTGCTAGAGCCCCCGGTCGCTTGGGGCCGTGGGGAGAGGCCGGTCCCGGGAGCAGCGGCGGCAGGAAGCGGGATAGAGGCGGTTGTGGAGGATGATGAGGTGGAGGAGACCGAGGCGAGTGGGGATGAGAAGCCCAGGTAGGGACATGGGCCCTGTCACCCGCAACCCCTTCTTTACCCTCTTCCTCCTTTGCCGACCTTGCCCCCTTGTGTCCCCTGTGCTACCCCTCCCCCGCTCTGCCCCCCACTCCTGCTGCCCCTCTGCTTCCACCACCCCCTCCCAAGAAGATGAGATGAATGGGTATATTCCTGAAAGAAGGGGAGTCCAGAGCCAGATATTGGAATAGAAAGTTGAACAGTTCAGGGACTGTTGGGATAACATTGTGAAAAAAAAAGTTTGTTTCTATTGAGGATGTACAAAGAAAAGAAACAGTTATAGTTACTGATTGTTGTTTCAACAATTTGTATCAAGTTAAGACACATCAAGTATAACATGACCATTTTACATTTTAGAGCCATGGGAAATAACTCCACAACAAATGCAGAAATCTGGATTCCTGTGGGATTACATACCCTGGGTTTAAATGCAAAGTATGTAAAACAGTTGAGGTAGTGCAGTGTTTACATAAATACCAAAGATCAAATGATTACTGCAGATATAACCATATGTAGCATCTTAATTATCTACAAATTTAGAGGTTGATGGAAGGGGAAATTCTTGGGTGGAAAGGTGAACTTTTTCATGATTAATGTTTGCCTTCCGTTTGCACCATAGTAATGAGAAATGCATGCACAGGAGAGAAAAAGAACGTGATCACAATAGAAACAGAACGATGAAGGAAATGACTGTGATCGATTTAAGAGTAATAGTTGCTTTTTAACCTAACTTGTTTTTGTATTCTGAGACACATTAAACCTGGGCCTAACCTTGTTTCTTAAACTTCAGTTGGTGATCTTTGAAATTGCTGATCTCTGTTCAGCCCTTAGTTTCTTTCACCTGTTCAATGCTATCCAGGGACAACATTTACTAAAGCTCCTTAAGTAAACTTACGGAGCACAATGGCCAGCTGTCTCATGATTACTCGATTAGTTCAGAAACAAAGCAGGACAAAGAAATGCTATTGGATCCAACAAACCAGTTCCTGCTGCAGGCCATTGATTTAAGCTCTTGGGTAGTTTGTAGTATATATAAATGATTTGGAGGAAAACGTAGCTGGTTTGATTAGTAAGTTTGCGGACGACACAAAGGTTGGTGGAGTTGCGGATAGTGATGAGGATTGTCAGAGGATACAGCAGATATAGATCGGTTGGAGACTTGGGCAGAGAAATGGCAGATGGAGTTTAATCCGGACAAATGTGAGGTAATGCATTTTGGAAGATCTAATACAGGTGGGAAGTATACAGTAAATGGTAGAACCCTTAGGAGTATTGACAGGCAGAGAGTTCTGGGCGTACAGGTCCACAGGTCACTGAAAGTGGCAAGGCTGGTGGATAAGGTAGTCAAGAAGGCATATGGCATGCTTGCCTTCATCGGTCGGGGCATAGAGTATAAAAATTGGCAAGTCATGTTGCAGCTGTACAGAATATTAGTTAGGCCGCACTTAGAATATTGCGTGCAATTCTGGTCGCCACACTACCAGAAGGATGTGGAGGCTTTGGAGAGAGTACAGAAGAAGTTTACTAGGATGTTGCCTAGTCTGGAGGGCATTAGCTATGAAGAGAGGCTGGATAAACTTGGATTGTTTTCACTGGAACGACGGAGGTGGAGGGGCAACACGATAGAGGTTTACAAAGTTATTAGTGGCATGGACAGAGTGTATAGTCAGAAGCTTTTTCCTGGGGTGGAAGAGTCAGTTACTAGGGGACATAGGTTTAAGGTGTGAGTGGCAAAGTTTAGAGGGGATGTGAAAGGCAAGTTCTTTATACAGAGGGTGGTGAGTGCCTGGAACTTGCTGCCTGGGGAGGTGGTGGAAGCAGGTACGATAGCAACGTTTAAGAGGCATCTTGACAAATACATGAATGGGATGGGAATAGAGGGATACGGACCCTGGAAGTGCAGAATGTTTTAGTTTAGACAGGCATCAAGATCGGCGCAGGCTTGGAGGGCCGAATGGCCTGTTCCTGTGCTGTACTGTTTTTTGTTCTTTGGGTGAAATTTGTCAGCCAAACTAAAGTGAGTTGGAGTATTGGTTGGCAGTGTCTGATAGAACTTTGAATACACACTTTTTTATTTTTACCGAATTCCACTAAACTCTGTTGTAATGGAACCAATTTTATTCAGCATAACTGAAGGGACCCTGATGGACAGTGGGAAATGTGCTGAGATCCAGTTCACTCAGTCACCTTGCATGTTTTGGTTAACAATGCCCAAGTTTTGGTGATGGAAATGTGTAGAATGCAAATAAAATAAATTCAGTATTTTTGTTATTCTTACATGGGATGTGGGCATTGCTGGCTAGCCCAGCATTTTTTGCCGATTCCCAATTGCCCATGAGAAGGTGGTGGTGAGGTGCTTGCATGAACAGTCCAGGTATTGTAGGTGTGCACATAGCACTGTTCGGAAGAGAGTTCCAGGATTTTGACCCAGTGACATTGAAGGAACGGCGATATGGTTCCAAGTCAGGATGGTGTGTGGCTTGGAGGGGAGCACTTTTTTTTATTCATGGGATGAGGGCATCGCTGGCTAGGACAGCACCTATTGCCCATCCCTAATTACCAAGTGGTGGTGTTCCCATCCATATGTTGCCCTTGTCCTTCTAAGTGGAAGAGGTCGCAGGTTTTGAAGGTGCTATAGAAGGAGGTGTGCTGAGTTGCTGTAGTGCATCTTGTAAATGGTACACTCTCCTGTCGCTGTACGTTGGTGGAGGGAGTGAATGTTGAAGGTGGTGGATGGGATGCCAATCAAGGCAGACCGCTTTGTCTTGGATGGTGTCGAGCTTATTGAGTGTTGTTGGAACTGCACCCATCCAAGCAAGTTGAGAGTATTCCATCACACTCCTGACATGTCTCTTGTAGATGGTGGACAGGTTTTGGGGAGTCAGGAGGTGAGTTACAAAAGTTGCCACAGAATTCCCAGCCTCTGACCTGTTAGTGTAGTCTTGGGATTTATGTGACTAGTCCAGTTTGTTGACGACACCTTCCATCACTTTGCTGATGATCGGACCAGACTAATAGGGCGGTAATTGGCCGGGTGGGAACTTTTCCTGCTTTTGTGTACAGGACATACCGGGGCAATTTTCCACATTGTTGAGTAGATGCCAGTTTTGTAGCAGTACTGGAACAGCTTGGTTAGGGCTGCAGCCAGTTCTGGAGCATAATTCTTCAGTACTATTGCTGTAATGTTGTTAGGGCCCATAGCCTTTGCAGTATTCAGTGCCTTCAGCTGTTTCTTGATATCAGGTGGAGTGAATTGAATTGGCTGAAGACTGGCATCTGTGATGCTGGGGACCTCAGGAGGAGGCTGAGATGGAGCATCAAGTTGGCACTTCTAACTGAAGATGGACGCAAATACTTCAGCCTTGTCTTATGTACTGATGTATTGGGCTCCCCTATGGTTGAGGATGGGGATGTTTGTAGAGCTGCCTCCTCCAGTTAGTTGTTTAATTGTCCACCACCATTCAGGACCGCAGAGCTCAGATCTGATCTGTTGGTCATGGGATTGCTTAGCTTTGTCTATCACATACTACTTCCGCTGTTTGGCATGCATGTCGTCCTGGGTTGAAGCCTTACCAGGTTGACATCTCCATTTTTAGGTATGCCTGGTGCTTCTCCTGGCATGCCTTCCTGCACTCTTCTTTGAACCAGGATTGGTCTCCCATCAGCTCCCAGCTTGATGGTAATGGTAGGGAGGGGGCTATGCCAGGCCAGAGGTTACAGATTGTGGTTGAGTACAATTCTGCTGCTGATGGCCCACATGCTTCATGGATGCCCAGTTTTGCATTGCTAGACCTATTTGAAATCTATCCCATTTAGCACAACATGATGGTGGGTATCCTCAATGTGAAGGCAGGACTTCGTCTCCACAAGAACTGTGCGATGGTCACTCCTACCAATACTGTCGTGGACAGACATATCTGCGACAGGTAGATTGGTAAGGGTGAGATCGAGTAGAATTTTCCCTCACCACCTCCCACAGACCCAGTCTAGCAGCTATGTTCATTAGGGCTCGGTCAGTAGTGATGCTACTGAGCCACTCTTTTGATGGACGTTGATTTATTAATTGAGCTCAAATTCCACCAGCTGCCATTGGTGGGATTTGAACCCATGTCCCCAGGCATTAGTCTCTGGATTGCTTGTCCAGTGACATTACCACTATGCCACTGCCTCCCCAGAGATTTTAGAAATCGTTCTACTGCAATAATTTTTATTAAGGCAGGAGGTGATTGGTATTGGGGGTTTTACCGTGTGAATGTCATAGGTTTGTTTTGGCACAAAAGGAGGCCATTCGGCCCATTGAGTCCATGCCGGCTCTCTGTAGAGCAGTCCAATGAGTCTCATTCCTCCGCTCTATCCCCATAGCACGCTCAAGTGCCCATGCAATTTCCTTTTGAAATCATTCTTCATCTCTGCTTCCACCACCCTCATAGGCAGCGAGTTCACCTGGAGGTCATTACCTCTTGCTGTGTTTTTTTTTATGTTCTACACATCCCCCCGCATTTCTTGCCCAAAACGTTAAATCGTGTCCACTAGTTCTTGTATCGTCAGCTAATGGGAAACAGCTTTACTTTGTCTATCTTATAGCTCTGTCATAATCTCTTGCATCTCTATCAAGCCTCCCCTCAATCTCCTTTGCTCTGCGAACAACTCTAGCTTCTCCAACCTAACCTTGTAGCTAAAATCCCTCATGCCTGGAACCATTCTGGTAAATCTCTTTTGCACCCTGTCAAGAACTCTCCCATCCTTCCTGAAGTGTGGTTACCAGAGCTGGAAGCAGTACTGTAGATGTGGCCCAGCTCGAGCTTTTTTACAGGTTTAGCATAACTTCCCTGCTTTTATACATAATGCTTCTGTTTATGAAGCTCAAGATCTCATATGCTTTGCTAACTACTCTCTCAATATATCCTGTCACCTTTAAAAGATATTTGCAAGTCCACCTCCAGGTCCCTTTGAACCTGTGCACTCTTTAGAACTGTGCTATTTTACTCTATGTTGCCTGTCCCTATTCCTTCTGCCAAAATGACCTCTCACCTTTCTGTATTAAATTCCATCTGCCCACCTTCAAGTTTGATGTCATTAGAAATTTTGCACTTTTCCAATATCCAATGCATTTATTTATAAGTGCTTCTAACATTGAACCGAGGGAACACCACTGTCTACTATCCTCCAGGTTCATGGTCTCACACAATATGCTGTTACACTATTGCTTAAATGCTATTTTCCTTTTGAAGTTGTGCAACAACCAACTTTTGTGATGCTTTTAATATATCACTACAAATTGGTTCTGCCAGCAGTGATGGGTGGAACCATCAGTAAGAAACATAACAGTAAATTGGCTGCAGGCAGCTCAGGATTGGCACTTAAGAGGGTTTGATGCTGACCAGAAGGGATATGGGGTGAGGGTGGGAGGAGGCTTGAAGCATAAATGTTGGCATACATCAGGTGGGCCAAATAGCCTCCTGTTGTGCTGTAGATTTGATGTAATTCTGTAGTGTGGTTTAAGATGTTCTCTGCAGCCAACCTTTTTATAAGGGCAAATTCTGATTTATAGTGAACAACTGTTTACATAGACATTGTGCAAATTGCACCAGCCATATTTTACTGAAATTATATTGACCAATTTTCTATTATAACAGTGGATAATATTAGGCTAGTGACTTTTTGACGAGAACTTGTTTGTCAGAGGACCTCATCTTGCATTTTCCCTGCTTGTATCTGCTGACAGATCCCTGGTTATCATAAGTATGATGGATGGGCGCATTGCAGCATTGGATCCAGAGAATCTTGGGACCAAACGCTGGGAGATCGATGTGGGCGCTGGTTCTTTAGTCTCAGCCAGTCTTAGCAAGCCTGAGGTAAGAGGCGAATGGAGTTATCTGTGGCATCTTATTCCAGCTTCCACCTCCGTAACATTGACCATCTCCATCTCTGCTTCAGCCCATTTGCCAAAACCCAAATCCATGCTTGGTTCACCTCCAGACTTGACCATTCCAGTGCTCTCCCATTTTTTACCTTCCCATAAACGTCTGCTCATTCACAGCTCTGTAGTCTGCATTTTATCCCACTCTAATTCATGCTCATCCATGCTTCAGTATCTGAGGAGTCACGTATGGTGCTGAACATTGTGCGATCATCAGCGAACATCCCCACTTCTGATCCTATGATGGAGGGAAGGTCATTGTTGAAGGAGCTGAAGATGGTTGGGCCTAGGACACTACCCTGAGGGACTCCTGCAGTGATGTCCTGGGACTGAGCTGATTGACTTCCAACAACCACAGCCATCTTCCTTTGTGCTAGGTATGACTCCAACCAGCAGCGGGTTTTTCCCCTGATTCCCATTGACTTCAGTTTTGCTTGTGCTCCTTGATGCCATACTCAGTCAAATGCTGCCTTGATGTCGAATGATGTCACTCTTGCCTCACCTATTGAGTTCAGCTCTTTTGTCCATGCTTGGACCAAGGCTGGAATGAGGTCAGGAGCTGAGTGGCCCTGGCAGAACCCAAACTGGGCATCCGTGAGCAGGTTATTGCTGAGCAAGTGCTGCTTGATAGCAATAGCAACGACCCCTTCCATCACCCCTCATTATGGCCAGATTTGTTCGCTTACATCCTCCAAAAAACACCAAATTCGTCAAACATGATTTTCCTTTCACAAAACAATGTTGATTCTGCTTGATTGTATTATGATTTTCCAAATGTCATGCTACAAATTCCTTAGTAATGGATTCCAGCATTTTTCTAATGGCAGATGTTGGGGTAACTGGCCTATCGTTTCCTGCTTTCTGTCTCCCCCCTTTCTTCAGTAGAAGTGTTACATTTGTGGTTTTCCAATCTGCAGGGACCTTACCTGAATCAAGAGAATTTTGGAAGATTAAAACCAATGCATCCGCTAACTCTACAGCCACGTGTTTTTAAGACCTTTAGGATGCAGACCACCAGGTCCTGGCGACTTGTCAGCCTAGTTTCCTAGGACTTTTTCCTCCAGTGATTTGTTTTAAGTTCGTCCCTTTTTTGCCATTTAATGTTCTACTGTTGGGGTTTTTTTTGTCTTCCATGAAGGCAGATACAGAATACTTGTTCAAAGTCTCTGCTACTTCTTTGTTTCCCATTATTAATTCCCCATTATCATCCTCTAAGGGCCCAATCTTTTTGGTATTCAATCGAGGACCCAACTTCTTGTCCAGGTGGGTGTAGAAATTCTATGTTATCATTCAGAGGAGTGTAGCAATGTTCCCTGATGACTTGTTCAACGCGTATCCTTCAACAAACACTACAAAACAGATCATTTGGTCAGTGATCTCATTTGCTATTTGTTGGATTTTGCGCACAAATGCAGTTTAGCAGATGTGGCTTAAATTGTACGCTGGCTAAGTAACTGGTACAGAAAGAGAAAATATGAATATCATTTGAAGGTATAATGCAACATTTTCGTGATCTGATTCCTATTCCCTGCTTTTGTTCACTACTTTTGCCAGTCACTTGGACACAAAGCTGAGAGATCTGTGGCCCTGATCTTTGGACGATCTGATGAATCAGTTCTACCTACCTACCTATTGAGATGCGTAAGGGTCCTGTGGGCTGTTTGAGGAAGGGCAGGACAGTCCTTGATGGATCGATCTATCCTCCATCAACAGCACCAAAGAAATGCAAACATGCAGTAACTTATTTCACTGATGTTAGATCTTGGTGGGCATAATATGGTCTCTGTGCTTAGCTGTGAAATAGTCACTGCACTCTAACTATATAAATAATTCAATTTGTATGGAATGCTAATAGATATGGTAAAAGAGCTAGATAAATCGCTTCTCAAAAATTCTTCAGCTGCAGACCTTGGGGCAGCAGAATGGTGGGTTTCAGGAGGGGAAAGAAGCAAGGAAGGTTGCTATGGTTGAGAACACCCCAAAGCAAACTTGAGTGATTTACCTTGGAGGACTCGTTTGCTTGGTGCTCACAGCCCGAAGTGAATCCAAGAAGGTTTAATTTTTTGGGTTATAGTAGGCTGTCTGAAACCTTCCCATCATAGCAAGGGCTGTGCACAACAATGAAACAACCTGATATTTACTATTTCTAAGGGTATCTCTCAATTCTTTTCTGGGTCCTGTGACCATGTGCAACCTTCCTCTGCATCAGTATAGCCTACTTTTTTATTCATTCATGGGATGAGGGCGTCACTGGCTGTGCCAGCATTTATTGCCCATCCCTAATTGCCCTTGAGAAGGTGGTGGTGAGCTGCCTTCTTGAACCGCTGCAGTCCATGTGAGGTAGGTACACCCACAGTGCTGTTAGGAAGGGAGTTCCAGGATTTTGACCCAGCGACAGTGAAGGAACGGCGATTATAGTTCCAAGTCAGGATGGTGTGTGACTTGGAGGGGAACTTGCAGGTGGTGGTGTTCCCATGCATCTGCTGCTCTTGTCCTTCAAGGTGGTGGAGGTCGCAGGTTTGGAAGGTGCTGTCGAAGGAGCCTTGGTGCGTTGCCAGCTTTTATGTTTAATCTGCTTTTTTTTTTTCTCTCCCTTTCAACACTCACCCCCTTCTACCCCTCACACCACCGCCACCCCCGCAGCCCCACTTGGAGCCTGCATTATAAAGAAAGATAATAGTCATAGAGTTATACAACACAGAAACAGGCCCTTCGGCCCAATACGTCTGCACCACCCATCAAGCACCCATCCAATCTAATCCCATTTTCCCGCACTTGGCCCGTAGCCTTGCATGCTATGGCGTTTCAAGTGCTCATCTAAATACTACTAAAATGTTGAGGGTTCCTGCCTCTACCACCCCTTCAGGCAGTGTGTCCAGATTC
Source organism: Heterodontus francisci (assembly GCF_036365525.1). Lineage (NCBI taxonomy): Eukaryota > Metazoa > Chordata > Chondrichthyes > Heterodontiformes > Heterodontidae > Heterodontus > Heterodontus francisci. The sequence goes on along the minus strand of NC_090371.1, from coordinate 28,061,731 downwards.
CAACCACCCTCTGGGTGAAAACTTTTTCCTCAACTCCCCTCTGAACCTCCTACCCCTGGTTATTAACCCCTCCGCTGAGGGAAAAAGTTGCTTCCTATCTATGCCCCTCATAATTTTGCATACCTCTATCATGTCGTGTCTCAGCCTTCTCTGCTCCAAGGAAAACAACCCCAGCCTATTCCATCTCTCTTAGCTGAAATGCTTCAGCCCAGGCAACATCCTGGTGAATCTCCTCTGCACCCTCTCCAGTGCAATCACATCCTTCCTATAGTGTGGTGACCAGAACTGTACACAGTACTCCAGCTGTGACCTAACTAGTGTTTTATACAGCTCCATCATAACCTCCCTGCTCTTATATTCTATGCCTCGGTTCATAAAGGCAAGTGTCCCATATGCCTTCCTAACCACCTTATCTGCCTGTGCTGCTGCCTTCAGTGATCTATGGACAAGTACACCAAGGTCCCTCTGACCCTCTGTACTTCCTAGGGTCCTACCATCCATTGTATATTCCCTTGCCTTGTTAGTCCTCCCAAAGTGGATCGTCTCACACTTCTCAGGATTAAATTCCATTTGCCACTGCTCTGCCCATCTTACCAGCCCAACTATATCGTCCCGTAATCTAAGGCTTTCCTCCTCACTATTTTACGACTCCACCAATTTTTGAGTCATCTGCGAGCTTACTTATCATACCTCCTATATTCACGTCTAAATCATTAATGTACACTACAAACAGTAAGGGTCCCAGCACCGATCCCTGTGGTACACCACTGGTCACAGGCCTCCATTCGCAAAAACAACCCTCGACCATCACCCTCTGCCTCCTGCCACTAAGGCAATTTTGGATCCAATTTGTCAAATTGCCATGGATCCCATGGGCTCTTACCTTCTTTACCAATCTCCCATGTGGGACTTTATCAAAAGCCTTACTGAAGTCCATGTAGATTACATCAACTGCTTTACCCTCATCTACACATCTAGTCACCTCCTCAAAAAAAGTCAATCAAATTTGTTAGACACAATCTCCCTCTGACAAAGCATGCTGACTCTTCCTGATTAATCCCTGCCTCTCCAAATGGTGATTAATCCTGTCTCTCAGAATTTTTTTCAATAGTTTCCCTACCACTGACTTCAGGCTCGCTGGCCTATAATTACCTGGTTTATCCCTACTATCCTTCTTGAATAATGGTACCACATTCGCTGTCCTCCAGTCCTCTGGTATCTCTTCTGTGACCAGAGAGGATTTGAAAATTTGTGTCACAGCCCCTGCTATCTCCTCCCTTGCCTCACATAACAGCCAGGGATACATCTCATCTGTGCCTGGGGAGTTATCCACCTTTAAGCCTGCTAAAACAGCTAATACTTCCTTTCAATGCTAATATATTCAAGTATATCACAATCCCCCTCCCTGATCTCTACACGTACATTGTCCTTCTCCATCGTGAACACAGATGAAAAGTAACCATTCAAAACCTCACCTATGCCCTCTGGCTCCACGCATTGCCACTTTGGTCCTTAATGGGCCCCACTCTTACCCTGGTTATCCTCTTGCCCTTAATATACTTATAAAACACCATGACATTTTCCTTTATCTTGTCTGTCAGTGTTTTTTCATGCACCGTCTTTGCACTCCTAATTTCTTTAAGTGCCCCCCTCCCCTTACACTTTCTGTACACCTCCAGTGCCTCCGCTGTTTTCAGCGCTCTGAATCTGCCATAAGCCTCTTTTTTTTTTTTCCCCCCCTTATCCAGTCCTCTATTTCTCTTGACATCCAGAGTTGCCTGGACTTGTTGGTCCTACTCTTGCTATTTCCTTTCTGATGCGGACTTTCCTACAAGAGGCTGCTCCCAGTCCACTTTGGGCAGATCCTGTTTTATCATAAAATCTACATTCCCCCTGCCCCCCAATTCAGTACTTATATTTCCAGTCCCTCTGTCCTTTTCCATAACTACCTTAAATCGTAGAGTTAAGGTCACTATCCCCGAAATGCTCCCCACTGCCACTTCTGACTCATTCCCTAGGATTAGGTTCAGTACCGCCCCTCATTTTGTCGGACTCTCTGCTGGCTCAAAAAGCTCTCATCGAGTCATAGAGAGATACACCACTGAAACAGGCCCTTCGGCCCACTGAGTCAATGCTGACCAACAACCACCCATTGATATTAATCCTACGTTAATCCCATATTCCCTACCACCTTCCCTCAATTCTCCTACCACCTACCTACACTAGGGGCAATTTACAATGGCCAATTTACCTATCAACCTGCAAGTCTTTGGCTGTGGGAGGAAACCGGAGCACCCGGTGGAAACCCATGCAGTCACAGTGAGAACTTGCAAACTCCACACAGGCAGTACCCAGAACTGAACCCGGGTTCTCCTGAATGCACTTTAAGAATTCCACCCCCTTTTTAAGCCTTTTACACTAATATTATCCCTTTTAATCTGATGCCTTACACAACTGCAGGATATACCATCGTGCTTTACAGCCAATGAAGAACTTTTTTTTTCTTTGAAGTGTATTCACCGTTCTAATGCAGGATGTCGCTCTCCCAGAAATGTGAACTCTGAGGGTTTCCACTTTGCAATTTAGCTTCCCTTGACCAGTGGCAGATTGGGCTTTAAATTGAGGAAAGCTATGGACTGAGATTGTGTTTAAAAATGCCGGTTACTGTATCTAATAAACTTGTTCAGAGCATGAGTCTTGTCACGCTCATGCATGGGGAAATGATAAACTGTATAATGAACTGATGAAACAAACCCAAAATGGGCACGTTTTCTGAAAAACAAGCTGGAGTTGAGAGGTCAGGTGGTCTTATCCTGTACTGCTGATGCACATGGAAACTACACAATCTTCATGTCTAGATCTGGCTTGGAGAAGTTATTAAAATGTAAATAGCCCATTCTGTGTTAATGGCTTCCTCCCCAACAGATTGGGTTGACAATGGCTTGGCAGATATGGTGTCTCCAAATTGAAACTCAAATTGATGGGTGTGGAAGAAAAAAAATCTCCACTTTATCAAAATGGAATGAAGATGGGTGACACCCAGACCCCATTGTCTAACACTGCCCCCACCATCAGATACCATTAATGAGGACAGTGGTAGAGAGGAACTGTAGTCATATGATAGAAACAGGGGCCTGATGTGAAGCTGAATAGAAGTATATGTTGGGCGGACAAAGACAGAGCCATCTGCTCCATCAGGAGGGGGAGGAGGACCCTGCCTAGAATGCTATCTTTAAATACAAGTAGGCAGTAACTGGAAGTGGCTTTGAACTCCATACCCGAGAAATTGTACCAGGGTTTTCGACATTGAATTGTGACTGAGATATAACAAAACAAGTCTGCAACAGTGCTTTCGCATTCCTGAAGACAAAACTTGGAAAATTTCAGTGAATTAGGAAAAAGGAAAAACAGTTCTGCTTTTTAAATCTTCACCATCCCCTCCCCTGGGGATGAATGCCAGATTTACAATGAACGTTTTTAAAAAAAAAACCATCAGACCTAAGCACACGCTACCTTTTAATAGAACCAGAGAAAAGTTATGGCACAGAAAGAGGCCATTCAGCCCATAATGTCCGTCCTGGCTGAAAAAAAACTAGCTGCCCATTCTAATCCCACCTTCCAGCACCTGGTCCATAGCCTTGCAGGTTACAACACTTCAGGTCCAGGTACCTTTTTAAATGAGTTGAGGGTTTCTGCCTCGACCAACGATCCTGCCAGCAAATATCTATCTCTTAGTGTGTGTGCGCAGTTGCGAATATTGTCGTCGTTGTTCAATTAACATTTTTACCTTTTCTGAAACCCTGTACTTTGTCTATTTGTTGACCTTTAAAACGCTGGGGTTAAAACATCTTTCTAACAACAAAAATGCTTTCTTCGGTCAGTTCAGAGGTGAAAAAGGGAAACTATCCCTATCTTTTCCCACCTGTTGGTAGCAGATGTTAAAGAAGAAAGCATTGTGTCCTAATGCAAACCATAACCACCACCTTTTTTTTTGTTCACACCTGAAACCCACCCCTTTGTGCTATCCCTCTATTGGGCAGCTGCAAAAGCTTTGTTTTCTGTGACTGATCCTTTTGGATTCAGGTACTGGCACAGATGGGAATTTAAAAAGAATTGGAGGAAAAAAAGTTTTTAAAAAAAACCCTCATAGTTACCTTGCAAGTGGTAAGGTTGTTACTGCTAAGATTTTAGTTAGTGTAACTTATTAATAATTACTAATTAGAATAGTGTTGTTTGGACAGAGTAAGGCTGTGAGTTATGTGAAGAGGGGAAGGAGGTGCTCTTTGGTCTCTTTTCTGCTTTTTGAGTCTCCACAGTACAGGGGAAGAAACTGATTGGCAAGTAATTGGTAAGTTATTTTACTTATTACATTAGCAATAATTTAGTTTGTAAAGCTAAGGTATGGCAGGACAGCTCGGCCAAGTGGAATATGCCTCCTGTGGCATGTGGGAAGTCATAGACGCACCATGTGTTCTTGACAAACACATCTGCAGGAAGTGTCAACGGCTGCAGAAGCTTGAGCTCCAGGTTTTGGAACTCTAGCGATGGCTGGAGTCACTGTGGCACATCCGTGAGGCAGAGAACTAAGTGGATAGCACGTTTCAGGAGGTAGTCACCCCAGAGCATAAGAGAGCACAGGCAGAGAGGGACAGAGAGGCTTCCAGACAGATGCGAAGGTCAAGGCAGGTAGTGCAAGAGTCTCCAGAGAGCACCCTAATTTTTAACTGGTATTCAGTTCTGAGTACTGATGGGAGAGAGCGTTCCTCTGGAGAGTCATGACCAGAGCACTGTGGGTGGCTCAGCTGTGCAAGGAGGGAGAAGATAAGACAAGAGAGCAATATTGGTAGGGGATTTTATAGGGGAACAGACAGGCATTTCTGTGGTTGCTGACATGATTCCAGGATGGTATGTTGTCTCCCTGGTGCAAGGGTCATAAGGGTCATGTATATTGCCGAGCGGCAACAGAGCATTCTGGAGGGCAAGCGTGCTTGGCAGAGGTTGTGGTGCACATTGGTTCCAACGATATAGGAAGAAAGAGGGATGAGGTCCTGCAGACTGAGTTTAGGAAGTTAGGAAAGAGATTAGCAAACAAGACCTCAAAGGTCGTAATCTCCAGATTACTCCCAAGGCTACATGCCAGTGAGTGTAGAAATAGGAAAATACACCAGATGAATGTGTGATTCAAGAGATGGTGTAGGAGGGAGGGCTTCAGATTTCTGGGGCATTGGGACCAGTTCTGGGGAAGGTGGGACCTGTACATGCCGGACAGTCTACACCTGAACAGGACTGGGACAAATCCTTGCAGGAAGGTTTGCTAGTGATGTTGGGATGGTTTAAACTAGTTTGACGGGGATAGGAACCTGAGGGCAGTTTCAGGGCAGGGGACGGGAGGCAGAAAATCAGTAAGTGACTCTGAAAGACCAAAGAAGCAAAGGTTAAAGATTGTGCAGCACAGGTATTTATTTGGCAGTATTAAAAGGTATTTATTTAAATGCAAGGAGTATAGTAAATAAAGCAGATGAGCTGAGGGCACAGATGGACGCGTGGCAACACTATATTATTGCTATAATGGAAACTTAGCTTAAATAGGGGCAAGAATGGTAGTACATTTCTAGATTTAGTCTTCGGTAATGAAGCTGGGCAAGTGGATAAAGTAGCAGTTGGTGACCATTTTGGCGATAGTTACCATAATAGTTTTAGCATAATCATGGAAAAGAACAAAGATAAAACAGGAGTACAAATTTTAAATTGGGGGAAGGCATAATTTAGAAAGCCTAGAGGAGTATAGAAAGAGCAGCGATAAAGTAGAAAAGGAAGTTAGAAAGGTAAAGAGAGGACATGAAAAGTTATTGGAAGGTAAAATCAAGGAAAACCCGAAGATGTTTTATCAGTACACTAAGAGGATAACTAAGGAAAGGGTATGGCCTATCAGAGATGTACAAGGGAATTTGTGTGGATGCAAAAGATTTGGGTAGGGTTCTTAATGAGTTTTTTTGTCTGTCTTCACAAAGGAGAGGGATGATGCAGACTTTGTAGTTAAAGAGGAGCAGTGTGTAATATTCGATACGATAAGCATAATGAGAGAGGAACTACTAGAGGGTCTGATATCCTTGAAAGTGGATAAATCACCAGGGCAGATGGATTGCATCCCAGGTTGTTAAAGAAAGCCAGAGAGGAAATAGCAAGTATGCTGAGGATCATCAAATTCTCACTGGATATGGGTGAGGTGCCAGAGGTTTGGAGGTCTGCAAATGTACCATTGTTTAAAAGGCGTGTGAGGGACAGACCAAATAATTATAGGCCGGTCAGTCTGACCTCAGTGATGGGTTAATTATTACAATCAATTCTGAGGGACAGGATAAGCTGCCACTTAGAAAGGCACGGATTAATCAGGAATAGTCACCATGGATTTGTTGAAGGAAGGTCATGTCTTACTAACTTGATTGAATTTTTTGAAGAGTAACAAGGAAGATTGATGAGGGTAGTGCAGTGGATGTGGTCTACATGGATTTTAGTAAGGCATTTGACAAGATCACACATGGTTCACTTTTCAGAAAAATGAAAGCCCGTGGGATACAGAGGAGTGTGGCAGGTTGGATCCAAAATTGGCTCAGTGAATGGGAACAAAGGGTGGTAATCGACGGATGTTTTTGTGAATGGAAAGCTGTTTCCAGTGGAGCTCCACAGGGCTCAGTGTTGGGTCCCTTGCTGTTTGTGGTATAGATTAATGATTTGGAATTGATTGTGGACAGCATGCTTAGGAAATTTGCAGATGACACAAAAATTGGCAGTGTAGTTTATAGTGAAGAGGATAGCTGTATACTCCAGAAAGTCAATGGTTAGGCTGAAAATTGGCAAATGGATTTCAACCCAATGTGAGGTAATGCATTTGGGGAGGGTGAATAAAGCGAAGGAATATGCAATAAACAGGTGGATATTGAGAGTGATTGAAGAAGTGAGAGACCTTGGAGTACCTTGGAGACCCTGAAGGTGGCAGGACAAGTAGATAGAGTAGTAAAGAAGGCATATGGAATGCTTTCCTTTGTTGGTTGAGGTATAGAGTGCAAAAGCAGGGATGTAATGCTGGAACTGTGTAAAATGTTGGTTAGGCCGCACCTGGAGTGTTGCGTGCAGTTCTGGTCACCACATTACAGGAAGGACATAATTGCTCTGGAGAGAGCACAGAGGAGATTTACAAGAATGTTGCCAGGGCTTGAAAGATGCAGCTGTGAGGAAAGATTGGATTGGCTAGGATTGTTTTCCTTGGAACAGAGGAGGCTGAGGGGTGACTTAATTGAGATGTGCAAAATTATGAGGGGCCTAGATAGAGTAGACAGGAAGGACTTGTTTCCCCTAGTGGAGAGGTCAATTACCCGGGGCACAGATTTAAGCTGATTGGTAGAAGCATTAGAGGGGACATGAGGAAAAATGCTTTTACCCAGAGGGTGGTGGTGTCTGGAATTCAATGCCAGGAACGGTGGTGGAGGCCGAACCCTTAACACATTTAAAAGGTACCTGGACTTGCACCTGAAGTGTTGTAACCTGCAAGGCTATAGACCAGGTGCTGGAAAGTGGGATTAGATTGGGAAGCTAGATTTTTTTTTTTTGGCTGGCACAGACACGATGGGCTGAATGGCCTCCTATGCCATAATTTTTTGATTGTTTCTCTATTGTAATGAACACAGTTTTCTTTTAATAAGTAGCCAATAATCCAATTCTCATTGGAGGGCAGCATTATGACCCAGGTACCTTTACTAGGAATGGCATCACAGAGCAATATCCACTAATCTGATCTGATCAGGATCAACCAGTTTTGAAGTTGTATTAGTGCCTAATGCTGGTTATGTTTTGAGGCACATCATTATCATTGTCTGTGCTGTGAACTCTGGAGTAAATGCTAATGCAGTTTTTTTTAATTCATTCATGGAATGTGGGCATCACTGGCTATGCCAGCATTTATTGCCCATCCCTAATTGCTCTTGAGAAGGTGGTGGTGAGCTGGCTTCTTGAACCGCTGCAGTCCATGTGAGGTAGGTATACCCACAGTGCTGTTAGGAAGGGAGTTCCAGGATTTTGACCCAGCGACAGTGAAGGAATGGCAATATAGTTCCAAGTCAGGATGGTGTGTGACTTGGAGGGAAACCTACTGGTGGTGATGTTCCCATGCATCTGCTGCTCTTGTCCGAGGTGGTCGGGGTCGCAAGTTTGGAAGGTGCTGTCGAAGGAGCCTTCGTGCATTGCTGCAGTGCATCTAGGTACAGTAACATTGAGTAGATGCTTGTATGGCTTCCCTTAGTGTTGAAATATTATACAATGTATCCTCCAAGTTTATTCAGGGTATTGATCAGACTTTTTTTTTTGTCATGTGTGGCTCAAATTATAAGATTAGCTGCAGGCACCAGATCATTGTCGCTGTGTCAAAATCCTGGAACTCCCTTCCAAACAGCACTATGGGTGTACCTACCTCACATGGACTGCAGCAGTTCAAGGCGGCAGCTCACCACCACCACCTCGAGGGTAATTGGGTTTGGGCAATAAATGCTGGCTTAGCCAGTGACACCCATATCTTGAACAAATTATTTTTAAAAAATCGAAATTTCAAAATAAGTGACCCCAGCTGAAGAGGGCTCAGCACTTGGAATTTTATGGTCCGTATGTGTTTCCGTCAGAAATTTCATGAATACTTAATGGGACAAGTTCTCCCAAAGTTAAGAAACATAAAACACTTGTAAAATGCTTACTAAGTTCTTAATTAAGAACCATAAATATTGAGGTTCAACTACCTCCTTGGGACACTAGGCTTTTTAACAAATTATCACACAATGTGTAATTTCAATATTAACACTGGATCAGTACTCCTAATTTGGATTATTCCACAAGATAATAAAAGATAATAGTGACTATGGCATGTTTGAAGATTAAATGAATTGGAGACTTGTGATGACTCTTGACTTTTTTACTGTATAAAATTTTACCTTTATTGTGTGGTAGCAATGATTTTATTACTTTTGGATTGCTTTTCTAATGTCTTGGAGTGTTTGACGAGTATATTTAGAGATCACTTTTACTGAGATCTTTGTCCATTGGCCCCTTTATCATGGGCCCAATGTCAACAGCCCTTTCAAAATAAACTTGAGTAAGTTTTAGTCAGTGGCAAGGAAGGTTCCTTTTAATTTTCTGGGCAATCTGGCTGCTGTAGATCTTTGTCGCATGTTCCGATTGATGTTTCACTACTGCACGTGCACAGCATTGATCTTTTCCTGTGATGATATCACTTGCAAAGACTTTTCTACCTGCTCCTGCACAATTATCTCTGGATTTCCAAGGATCTGTGCTTGTCTGCCTTCTGCTTTGCATCTACATGCTGCACCTCCAGTGGCATCATTCAAAAGCGTAATGCCAGCTTCCACGTGTTTGCTGACGACCCCCATCTCTGCCTCAACACCACCTCTGGTCATGCTGCTTGTCTGACATCCAGTAGCAGATGAGCATCCAACAAATATTGGAAAGCTATTGTTACTTCTAGACTCGACTGCTCTTGCAGCCACAGTGTTCATATGGCTGGTCCAGTTCAGTTTCTGGTCAATGGTAACACCCAGGATATTGACTCTGGTGATGGTAATGTGTTTGAATGTCAAGGGGAAGTGGATGGACTTGTTGGAAGTTACTTGATATTTGTGTGGCGTGAATGTGATTGCCATTGATGAGACCAAGCCTGAATGTTGTCCACATCTTGCTGCATATGAGCATGGACTGCTTCATTATCTGAAGAATTACAACTGGAACTGAACACCGTGCAATCATCAGTGAACATCCCCATTTCTGACCTTACGATAGAGGGAATGGCATTGAAGTGGGTGAAGATGTTTGGGCCTAGGACACTACCCTGAGGAACTCCTGGGGCTGAGATCGATGGTTTCCTTTAATACTAGGTATCATTCCAGCCAGTGGAGATTTGCCCCTTATTTCCATTTGCCTTCAATTTTACTGAGGCTCCTTAATGCCAAGGAGAGTCTTTCTCACTTCAGCTGGCATTCAGCTGCTTTGTCCATAATTGGACGAAGGCTGTAATGAGGTCAGGAGCTTAGAGTCATAGAGAGATACAGCACTGAAACAGGCCCTTCGGCCCACCGAGTCTGTGCTGACCAACAACCATCCATTTATACTAATCCTACATTAATCCCATATTCCTTACCAAATCCCCACCATTTTCCTACCACCTACCTACACTAGGGGCAATTTACATTGGCCAATTTACCTATCAACCTGCAAGTCTTTGGCTGTGGGAGGAAACCGGAGCACCCAGCGGAAACCTACGCGGTCGCAGGGAGAACTTGCAAGCTCCACACAGGCAGTATCCAAAACCGAACCCGGATCGCTGGAGCTGTGAGGCTGTGGTGCTAACCGCTGTGGTGGAACCGAAACTAAGCATCGGTGAGTAGGTTATTGCTGTCATTCCCACTTGATAGCACTGTTGACAACCTCTTCCATCACTTTGATTGAGATAGGCTGATTGGATTTGTCTTGTTTTTATTTTTGTGGACTTGGTCAATTCTACACATTGTTGGGTAGATGCCAGTGTGGTAACTGTACTGGACAGTCTGCTAAATAAGCGAAGTGACTCCAGGCTAATCATTGCATTCAGTTGGTAAAATAATCAGATGAGCTGAATAGTGGGTGTGACAAATGCTCTGGTGTGTGACTCTGGGCTTGTGCATTTTCAAGTTGTGGCAGTTGAGCTTGCACTTGCTTCACTACTCTGCCTTAAAAAGAAATTACATTTTCTTGGCAACCTTGTGCTTTCATATGGTATTGCATGTGACGGCTTGTAAACACTTTTGTGACTTGAATGTTGACTGTTTGATTTGAAGGAGTGTTTTGCATTTGTTAGAATATCATGGCTTTACAACAATCTAATATACCAGTGGGTTGGTAGCATGAAGCTAACTGGCCTGCTGTTACCAATTCAGCAGATCTTCTGGTTTACCCCCTCAAACTTATCCAGCAAACTTAGTTCCATGTCTTTATCTTTTGTATGTTTCCTGCAGAAGACATTTGGTTTCATAAATCCTCTTTGGCTGCTTGGTGCAAAGTACTAATCATTGACAGGCCCAGAAGCCTTTTCACTCTAGAGTAACTCAGATTAGGACTTGAATAGGAAGGGCCTTCCTGATCAGTGGCATTGCACTGTAACACAGTAACGCCTCTCCGTTCGGCAAGTTAAATTGTCGAGTGTATATTCTTATTTTATCACTGCCCTTAATGCTGAAATATCTTATCTCATTGTTCCGATGTTTGGTTGATAACTGTATATATTACAACATAAATATACTTGGATATATGTCTCAGTACCCAATTTTCTTGTATTTTAGAATTTGGTCTTCATTTCTAATTTTCTCTTCACTCACCTCCTGAAGCTGGTGCACCTGGACAGATGGCTCCACAGGAGGTCAGTCTGGCTCGTAGTTGTTGCAGAAGTTGCTTAACCATGACGCCATCACAGTTGAACATCTTCCAATCAGTAAAAAGTACCAAGTGTTTCATAGGCGCATTAGCGAATACATTTTGTCACTGAGCAACATGATGACCAAAAGCTTAGTCAAAGAGGTAGATTTTTGAGGAGTGTTGTAAAGGAAGAAAGAGAGCATTAGGGAGGGAATTCCAGAGTTTAGGACCTAGGCTCCTGAAGGCGCAGTCGCCAACAGTGAAGCCATTAAAATTGGCGATGCTTAAGAGGCCAGAATTGGAGGAGTGTGAATATCGAGGGTTGTAGGGCTGGAGGAGATTAGAAATGAGAAAGGGAAAGGCCATGAAAGAACAAAGATAAGAGTTTTAAAATCTCTGTGATGCTTTATGGCCTCTGGAATGCTGATCCAATCCTGGTGTGAAATTGAATCCCTCCAGCTACTTTATGGCCCTGCAATTTATTGAAAATCTAATAGCACAAACTCCACTTTGACTAAGCAGAAGTGGAATTTCCCAACATTGAAGTGGGTGCTGTTATTGCTTTCATCATATGGTTGGTTAGTTCAAGTATTTCATTTCTCTCTGCTAGTTTTCTCCCCTTTCTGTCTCCTGGAGTATTGTCCTGTGTGTGTAAATCACTTTATCTTGTCCAAGGAGCCGTTTGTGTTCCTCGACTGTGAATTTTGGTAGAGTCTACAACCACAAGGGCCTCACAACTGAGAGACTTTCTCCTTGCCCAATGTCAATATGCATGTATATTCATCAGCAGTTACTGAAGAATAGTCAGATGCTAGAAATCTGGCTAGGGATTCTACTTTTCTGTCTCTAACCCAGGTACTAAGGATATTTGTAGCAGTCCTCCTAAATGCCAGGGGAGTTTAACTAACGTATAATAAACCAAAGGAATCATAGTCATTTATGGCACAGAAGGAGTCCATTCGGCCCATCAAGTCCATGACGACTCTCCATGGAGCTATGCAGTCAGTCTCACACCCCAGCTTGATCTCCATAGCCCTGCAAGTCTACTTCTCTCAGGTGGCCATCCGACTTCCTCTCGAAGTCATTGATCATCTCCATTTCCACCACCCTTGTGTGCAATGAGTTCCAGGTCATTACCACCTACTGCGTTTAAAAAAAAAAGTTTCTTCGTATTACACCGGCATTTTTTTTTTCCCAAAACTTTCAAGACTGAACATTGAACTCGACTCATCCATATGGCTCAGTTGCTCACTAAATTTTGACTGATATATCTTTGAAGAGAATTGGAAGATGCATGCATCATTGCATGCATAGAAAGTGTAGGGGGGTACTAAAAAGTAATTAGGAGAGCGAAGAGGGGACATGAAAAAACACTGGCGGGCAAGATAAAGGAAAATTCTAAGGCGTTTTATAAGTATTTTAAGAACAAGAAGATAACCAGGGAAAGAGTGGGACCCATTAGGGAACAAAGTGGCAATGTGTGCGTGGAGCCGGAGGACATAGGTGAGGTTTTAAATGATTACTTTGCATTTGTATTCACTATGGAGAAGGACGATGTAGATTTAGAGATCAGCGAGGGGGATTGTAGTATACTTGAACATTTTAGCATTGAAAGGAAGTATTAGCTGTTTTAGCGGGCTTAAAAGTGGATAAATCCCCAGGCTCAGATGAGATGTATCCCAGGCTGTTCTGTGAGGCAAGGGAGGAGATAGCAGGGGTTCTGACACAGATTTTCAAACCCTCTCTGGCCACAGGAGAGATACCAGAAGACTGGAGGACTGTGAATGTGGTGCCATTATTCAAGAAGGATAGCAGGGAGAAACAGGCCGGTGTGTCTAACATCAGTGGTTGGGAAGATATCGGAAAAAATTCTGAGGGACAGGATTAATCTCCATTTGGAGAAGCAGGGATTAATCAGGGATAGTCAGCATGACTTTGTCAGGGGGAGATCGTGTCTAACTAACTTGATTGAATTTTTCGAGGCGGTGCCTAGATGTGTAGATGAGGGTAAAGCAGTTGATGTAGTCTACGTGGACTTCAGTAAGGCTTTTGATAAAGTCCCACATGGGAGATTGGTTAAGAAGGTAAGAGCCCATGGGATCCAGGGCAATTTGGCAAATTGGATCCAAAATTGGCTTAGTGGCAGGAGGCAGAGGGTGATGGTCGAGGGTTGTTCTTGCGAGTGGAAGCCTGTGACCAGTGGTGTACTGCAGGGATCGGTGCTGGGACCCTTACTGTTTGTAGTGTACATTAATGATTTAGATGTGAGTATAGGACGTATGATAAGTAAGTTCTCAAATTACACGAAAATTGGTGGTGTCGTAAATAGTGAGGAGGAAAGCCTTAGATTACAGGACGATATAGATGAGCTGGTAAGATGGGCGGAGCTGTGGCAAATGGAATTTAATCCTGAGAAGTGTGAGGTGATACATTTTGGGAGGACTAACAAGGCAAAGGAATATACAATGGATTGTGGACCCTAGAAAGGTCCGAGGGACCTTGGTGTACTTGTCCATAGATCACTGAAGGTAGCAGCACAGGTAGATAAGATGGTTAGGAAGGCATATGGGATACTTGCCTTTATGAGCCGAGACATAGAATATAAGAGCAGGGAGGTTATGATGGAGCTATATAAAATGTTAGGCCACAGCTGGAGTACTGTGTACAGTTCTGGGCATCACACTATAGGAAGGATGTGATTGCACTGGAGAGGGTGCAGAGGAGATACACCAGGATGTTGTCTGGGCTGGAACATTTCAGCTATGAAGAGAGACTGAAAAGACTAGCGTTGTTTTCCTTGGAGCAGAGAAGGCTGATGGGGAACATGATTGAGGTATACCAAATTATGAGGGGCATTGATAGGTTAGATAGGAAGAAACTTTTTCCCTTTAGCGGAGGGGTCAAAAACCGGGGGGGGGGGGGTATAGATTTAAGGTAAGGGGTAGGAGGTTTAGAGGGGATTTGAGGAAAAATTGTTTCACCCAGCGTGTGGTTGGAATCTGGAACGCACTGCCTGAAGAGGTGGTAGAGGCAGGAACCCTCAACATTTAAATGAGCACTTGAAACGCCATAGCATCCAAGGCTATGGGCCAAGTGCTGGAAAATGGGATTAGAATAGATAGGTGCTTGATGGCTGGCATGGACACGATGGGCCGAAGGGCCTGTTTCTTTGCTATATAACTCTGACCTTCAATTCAAACCATGAAGAGGATGGTCTCCACACTGACCATTAACTTTGTGAATTGAATCTGCAGTTCGGCACTTGCAGTCGGGCAGTGACACAAAATCCATCTTATTTGACCGTGCTTTGCTTTGTCAGCATGCAGTCTTTTTGTCCTTTTTATTTCACATCGTTTTCAAGCACTTAATGCTTTGAAAATTACCCTGGGAGAACAGCTGCAATCTAATCGCTGGGTTCGTGACCATTTGTACATCTTTGCACATTTTGCATCCTCTTCAGAGTGACTCCATTTCATTCTGGTTTCACAGACACTGGCAGCTCTTCAGTTTGTTGAAGTTATTGTCCGACAATGTGTGTTAGGTTGCGGCTAGCACTGCAATTGAACTGAGTCTCATCCTTGCCAGCATGGGTCAGAACTTGGTGATCAGGAGTGACTGTCTTCCACTGTTTCCTTAGTCTGAAGAAAGCAATGAAAGACATGCATTTATACGGCGCCTATCACTTCTCTGACGTCCCAAAGTGCTTCATAGCCTATAAGGGAACACTAAGAATGATGTTCAGGTCCTTGCTACTACTTAACTATAGTCTGCTGATTTGGTTAAGATGAACATTCAACAAGGGGAGTCCATTTCACTGGGACTGAACTTTTCTACTTTAGTAATTAGTAGGCAGCAAACGAAGGGGCACACTATTACTTTAAATTATTTTTTGTGAGTAATGAAATCTAAAGAATGTGGACTGCAACAATTTCTTCCCAAATGTAAGTCCTGCTGTTGCTGAGTTTAATCGTTGCTGCCCTCTGGCATTTAGTGAAGCATTCTTGTAAGGGGAAATTGCTGTTTAAATGCAAAGTGCCGCTTTGAAGCAATAAGGATGCCTTCAGTCTGGTATGAGTCATACTAACAGATTAGCTGGTGAGGTAATGGTCTTTGGAGAGAGAGGGAGACAGATGATGTCACCTTATTTTGCACTGCACCTTCAGCATTGCTACCTGCAGTGAAGGCTGAGACCTGATTACAGATTACTGAGGATTTG
Organism: Heterodontus francisci; assembly: GCF_036365525.1. Classification (NCBI taxonomy): domain Eukaryota; kingdom Metazoa; phylum Chordata; class Chondrichthyes; order Heterodontiformes; family Heterodontidae; genus Heterodontus; species Heterodontus francisci. The sequence goes on along the minus strand of NC_090371.1, from coordinate 28,046,070 downwards.
TCATTGATAAATTTCAGTGCTAATCTTACCTTTCCCTTAACGGAAGCTTTTCAGTAAGATGCCAGCTTGCAGCACTGGTATAAAATATTTAGCTGTGCTCAGCTTTTAAGTGGAGCAGATGCAGTGCAACGTCACTTCAATGCACACTGGTGTAATTTTTTTTAAAAACTCATTCATGGGATGTGGGCGTCGTTGGCTAGGCCAGCATTTATTGCCCATCCATAATTGCCCTTGAGATGGTGGTGGTGAGCTGCCTTCTTGAACTGCTGCAGTCCATGGGAGGTAGGTACACCCACAGTGATGTTAGGAAGGGAGTTCCAGGATTTTGACCCAGCGACAGTGACGGGACGGCGATATAGTTCCAAGTCAGGATGGTGTGTGACTTGGAGGGGAACTTGCAGTTGGTGTTCCCATGCATTTGCTGCCCTTGTCCTTCTAGTTGGTAGAGGTCATGGGTTGGAAGATGCTGTCTAAGGAGCCTTGGTGCATTGCTGCAGTGCATCTTGTAGATTGTACACACTGCTGCCACTGTGTGTCGGTGGTGGAGGGAGTGAATGGCACCCCTTCCACAAACAATCAAGTGGGCTGCTTTGTTCTGGATGGTGTTCAACACCTTGTGTTGTTGGAACTGCACCCTTCCAGGCAAGTAAAGAGTATTCCATCACACTCCTGATTTGTGCTTTGTAGATGGTGGACAGGCTTTTGGGAGTCAGGAGGGGAGTTACCTGCCGCAGGGTTCCTAGCCTCTGACCTGCTCTTGTAGCCACGGTATTTAAATGGCTTCTCCAGTTCAGTTTCTGGTCAATGGTAGCCCCTGGGATGTTGATAGTGGGGGATTCAGCGATGGGAATGCCATTGAATGTCAAGGGGAGATGGTTAGATTCTCTCTTGTTGGAGATGGTCATTGCCTGGCACTTGTGTGGCGTGAATGTTACTTGCCACTTATCAGCCCAAGTCTGGATGTTGTCCGGGTCTTGCTGCATTTCTACACTGACTGCTTCAGTATCTGAGGAGTTGCGAATGGAGCTAAACATTGTGCAATCATCAGCGAACATCTCCACTTCTGACCTTCTGATTGAAGGAACGTCATTAATGAAGCAGCTGAAGATGGTTGGGCCGAGGACACTACCCTGAGGAACTCCTGCAGTGATGTCCTGGAGCTGAGATGATTGACCTCCAACAACCACAACCATCTTCCTTTGCGCTAGGTATGACTCCAGCCAGCAGAGAGTTTTCCCCCCCGATTCCCATTGACCTCAGTTTTGCCAGGGCTCCTTGATGCCATACTCTGTCAACTGCTGCCTTGATGTCAAGGGCAGTCACTTTCACATCACCTCTGGAGTTCAGCTCTTTTGTCCATGTTTGAACCAAGGCTGTAATGAGGCGAGGAGCTGAGTGGCCCTGGCGGAACCCAAACTGAGCATCACTGAGCAAGTTATTGCTAAGCAAGTGCTTGATGGCACTGTTGACACCTTCCATCACTTTACTGATTGAGAGTAGACTGATGGGGCGGTAATTGACTGGGTTGGACTTGTCTTTCTTTCTTGTGTACAGGACGTACCTGGGCAATTTTCCACATTGCAGGGTAGATGCCAGTGTTGTAGCTGTACTGGAACAGCTTGGCTAGGGGTGTGGCAAGTTCTGGAGCACAAGTCTTCCGTACTATTGTCAGGGCCCATAGTCTTTGCAGTATCCAGTGCCTTCAGTCGTTTCTTGATATCACGTGGAGTGAATCGAATTGGCTGAAGTCTGGCATCTGTAATGCTGGGGACTTCAGGAGGAGGCTGAGATGGATCATCAACTCGGCACTTCTGGCTGAAGATTGTTGCAAATGCTTCAGCCTTATCTTTCACACTGATGTGCTGGGCTCCCCCATCATTGAGGGTGGGATTATTTGTGGAGCCCCCTCCTCCAGTTAGTTGTTTAATTGTCCACCACCATTCACGGCTGAATGTGGCAGGACTGCAGAGCTTGGATCTAATCTGTTGAAGTCTCAAGTCTTTTTGAATATAACTACAACGCAAGAATCCTTCGAGGGGAGTTGAAAAGATGTTCAGATTACTTTATTAAAATGTACAGGCACTGAGATGCTAGTCCAGAAATTGTACAGAATACAAGATCATATCCTGAAGTTAAATGCAGTGCTCTTGTGCAAGTGCTGCATGTAACTTCATGTACATCAATTTGTTCTCCGGTTGCAGTGTATTGTAATTCTTGCGACACTGCACAGTAGATTAGAGATTTGTTTTACCATAGCCATAAAGAGTTTTCTGTACTACTGATCGCCTAGTTGAGTTGATTAAGATGGAAAGGAAGTGAGATAAGCACACGAAACTAGTATGCAGATCCAGCAGGTAATAAGGAAGGCAAATGGAATTTTGGCATTTATTGCTAAGGGAATAGAATATAAAAGTAGGGAAGTGTTGCAACTGTACAAGGCATTAGTAAGACTGCACCTGGAATATTGCGTACAATTTTTGGTCCCCTTACTTGAGGGATGTAGTTGCATTGGAGACAGTTCAGAGGAGGTTCACTAGATTGATTCCAGAGATGAGGGGTTTGTCTTATGGAGCGAGATTGAGCAGTTTAGGCATTTTCTCTCGAGTTTAGAAGAATGAGAGGAGATCTAATTAAGGTGTACAAGATGGATTAAGGGGATTGACAAAGTAGACGTAGAGAGGATGTTTCCTCTGGTGGGGCAATCTAGAACGAGAGGTCATAGTTGTTGGTTAAGTGGATTTAAAACCGAGATGGAGAGAAATTATTTTTTTGATTTGATTTAGAGATACAGCACTGAAACAGGCCCTTCGGCCCACCGAGTCTGTGCCGACTATTAACCACCCATTTATACTAATCCCACACTAATCCCATATTCCTACCACATCCTCACCTGTCCCTATATTCCCCTACCACCTACCTATACTAGGGGCAATTTATAATGGCCAATTTACCTACCAACCTGCAAGTCTTTTGGCTGTGGGAGGAAACCGGAGCACCCGGAGAAAACCCATGCAGACACAAGGAGAACTTGCAAACTCCACACAGGCAGTACCCAGAATTGAACCCGGGTCGCTGGAGCTGCGAGGCTGCGGTGCTAACCACTGCGCCACTTTGCTGCCCGAAATTACTTCTTTCAAAGGGTCGTGTGTCTGTGGAATTCACGCACCCAGAGTGCGGTGGATGCTGGGACATTGAGTAACTTTAAGGAGGAGATAGACAGGTTTTTAATTAGTAATGGGTTGAACGGTTATGGAGAACAGGCAAGAAAGTGGAGTTGAGGCCGAGATGAGATCAGCCGTGATTGTATTGAATGGCAGAGCAGGCTCGCGGGGCTGAGTTGCCTACTTCTGCTCCTAGTTCTTGTGTTCTTATCAAAGAGAAAGGAATAGAAAGATATGCTAATAGCATTCAATGCAGAAGGGGTTGGGAGGAGGCTGGTGTAAAGCGTAAACACTGGTTGTGCTGAATGACGTTCCTGTGCTGCAAGTTCTATGAAAGCCTGGTTCTAGTAGGAGTGAATGTGGAGGATGAAGGAAAGCCCAATACTGACAGTTCTGCAGTTCATGATTCCACTTCAAATGGAATCCAGTGCTGCAAGGAGGTAATGAATGGCACCTTTTTAATCCTTCGATGGGATGTGGGCACTGTTGGCAAGGCCATCATTTATTGCCCTTGAGAAGCTGGTGGTGTGCTACCTTCTTGAACTGCTGCAGTCCATCTGATGTGGGTACACCCATAGTGCTGATAGGGAGGGAGTTTGCTCCAGTGCCAGTGAAGAATGGCGATCTAGTTCCAAGTCAGGATGGTGTGTGGCTTGGAGGGGCACTTGTAAGTGATAGTGTTTCCATGTGTCTGCTGCCCTTGTCCTTCTAGGTGGTAGAGGTCACGGGTTTGGAATGTGCTGTATGAGGAGTTTTGGTGAGTTGTTGCAGTACATCAGGAGTCAGGATATCTTCAGTATCTAGAAATCTATTGATCTGTCTTGAACATACCCAATGACTGAGCCTCCACAACCATCTGGAGTAGAGAATTCTAAAGATTCACCACCCTCTGAGTGAAGAAATTCCTCCTCATCTCTGTCTTAAAGGACCTACCTCTTATTCTGAGTATGTCCCCTGGGTTCTAGACCCCAGACAGGGAAACATCCTTCCTGTATCAGCTCTATAAGAATTTTATATGCTTCAGTGTGTGATCACCTTTCATTCTTCTAAACTGTAGAGAATAGAGACCCAGTTTCCTCAATCTCTCCACAAAGGACAGTCCCACCACCCCATGGATCAGTCTGGTAAACCTTTGTTTTACTCCATGTATGGCATCTTTCAATTTGCTCTTTGTATGATGCTTATTTTTGTAACATAATGGTTTTGGAAATATATTCATATGGATCATAGATTCATACTGTTGCACAATTACTGCAGTGCAAATGGATTCTGGGCTATAATTCAAATCGAAGCCATCGCACTTCTCTTCGCGCTCCTCCAGAGTGCGTCAGTTCGCTTCTCTTTTTTTTTTTTTCCCCCCCTCAACAGCCACTCGCTCCCACCCTCGTCGCTTCTTCACCTCGGCTGCTCGCTCCAGGCCTCACCGCTCCCCCCCCCCCCCTCTTGGCTGCTGACTCCTGGGTCTCCCCGTCGCCCTTCGGCCGCTGGCTCCCCGCCTTGTTTTTTGGCGACTCAATCCCTGCCCCAGGTAGCGCAGCAGGGAGCGATTAGCTGAAGTGGGGGAAGCGACTAGGGCGGGTGCAAGCAGCTGTTGGAAGGTGGCAGGGAGCAAGTGGCTGAGGGGGGACGCGGCGGGGAGCGAGCGGCCCTGTTCCAGCATGCGATGTTTTGGAACGCATGCACAAATTAGTCCTGGCAAGCTGGGTGCTAGCGTAGGCTGCGCATGCTCTGCACCATGCTGGCAGGAAGAAGCGTTCTCTGTATGTGCGCGGCTGGGAGCGCACTAATGACATCGGCGCTTGGCTGTGTTGTCAAGAGCCCTTTTGTTCAGGTTTTGCAAATCGTCTCCTGTATTGAGCCCTATCAATTGCCTTTCCCTTTGTTCTGTGCAGTTAACTTCTTATCTCCACACTGACTTTTCAGGGATCGCATTAGGGAGTTAGCCTGAGAACAGATGTGATGACAACTGCACATTAGACTCGTCCATTGCTTCAGCACTGCTTGTGTTCAGTGAACCAGTGCAGCATATTTAACTGGCATTATTTGGTTGGAGGATACTAAATTGTGGACATCATCTTTGTTTTGTGTTCAGCTCAGATCGTTGGTACTTGCCACTTCTGTCTAGAGCATGAGATCCATTTGTCTGCAATTTACCAGATTGCAGTGAGAAAATTTCTCAATGGTCATGCCCTGGCCAGTATTCTTTACTGAACAAAAGTCTCACTTCCACTAGATTAACTACTCATTCATCTAATTATCACATTCCTGTTGGTTCGATTGTCACAAAGTGGCGGAAATATTTGCTTAACTGACAACTCCTGCACTTCGCAAATTGAATGTGAAGAGTTTTAGGATACTTGAGATGTGCTGAGATGCTATATGATATCTCATTTATGTAAGGCCATGGCTTTCCAATCTAGTACAGCATGTGAAACATTGTTGGGTGTTGGAATTTCTTAATCTTGCTGTAATTCAGGTTAATCTGAAAGATGTCCCCTTGAAATATTGAAAGTGAGATGTTCCAGCAGGGCAGGTTTTTTTCAGGAGCATGTTGAACTGGAGTAGGTTTCCTCCAGTTTTTGGGGAGGGGCGGGTTAGGTGGAGGGAAGTGTGTTTTAATTTATTTCCACTTATTATTCTGCAACCTCTTGCCTCTAACTTTAAAAAAAAAAGTTTATTTGAGCAACGTGAAATGTGGTCACTGACTGCACTTAGGTTCAAGTCTCAGTGCAGAGTTTACCCCTGTTTAGAACTTTAGGTAGGGTGCAGAAAAGATTCATGAGAATGGTTCCAGGGATGATTGACTTCAGTTATATGGATAGATTATCGAAGCGACGGTTGCTTTTCTTAGAGAAGAGGAGATTTGATAGAAGTGCTCAAAATTATGAAGGGTCTGGACAGAATAGGTAGAAACTCTTCCCATTGGTGGAAGAGTCGAGAACCAGGAATGGTAAAAGAACCAACGATGACAGGAAAAACTTTTTAAGCGGTGAGTGGTTAGGAGCTGGAATGCGCTGCCTGAATGTGGTGGTGGCTTTCAAAAGGGAATTGGATAAGTACCTGAAGAGAGAGAGAATTTGCAGGGTTACAGGAAAAGGAAAGGAAGGGGGAGTGGGACTAGCGGAATTGATCTTTCAGAGAGTCGGCACACAGATGACGAGCCAAGTGGCAGCCTCCTGTGCTGTAGCCATTTAACATTCTGTTCTATGATTTTTATCCTCTTTTATCCTATTTTAAGATTTATTTGTTGTAACTTAACCACGTGTACACATAGCAACAGTTCATCATGCTCTACACACCCAAACTTGGTCAAACAGCCTGTAAATCTAGTGATGTTTAAATTTTGTGCATTGTATATTCCATGCTGTGTATATGTATTTGTAAAATAACTCTATGTAAAAATATAATTTATAATAAGGTATAATTAACATTTTTATATTTATCTCTATCCCCCTCTTTCATTCACGTGTGCATATATTCATATTCCCCAAACCCCTGATTTTACATTATATTATGTATATGGATTCACTAAGTCCCAAGAATGAATGTGCAATTAAACCCACAATGAAAGAATATCTCTGCTGCCTTAGCTGTGGGTTTGAGTTGCTAAAACAAAGTCATGTATTTTAATGGGATTTTCTGTCCTATATGTCACCCTAATGAGGCATTGTTTCTATTGGGATGTTCCTGGCCCCCTTTCCTTTCCCCTCCCCTTTTCCCCTTCTGACAGTTATACGTTGGAATATGCAGCAGCCACAGAACAGTGTTCCATCTTGGCTGTGTAAACCGATGGTTCTGAGGCTTGCACTGTTGCTGTCTGCCAGTGTAAATGTATGCTGTGTTTGTGCAGTGCTGTTGCCCACAGCTTAAGCTGCATAGAGGATGTAACAGCTGTACTTATCTGCAGGTCTTTGGGAACAAAGTAATAATTCCGTCCCTGGATGGGCACCTTTTCCAATGGGACCGAGACCGAGAGAGCATGGAGGCAGTTCCTTTTACGGTGGAGTCTCTACTGGAATCATCCTACCGACTTGGCGATGATGTAGTCTTGGTTGGAGGGAAGTCACGGACAAGCTATGGGTTGGACGCATACACTGGAAAGGTAACTGAATTTATGGATGTGATTCCATTTCATAGAATATGTAAGTTCCGAAGAAGGGTCACTGACCCGAAACGGTAACTCTGCTTCTCTTCCCACAGGTGCTGCCAGACCTGCTGAGTATTTCCAGCATTTCTTGTTTTTATTTTATCATAGAATATGTAGACTGATACAGCACAGGAGGCCATTCAACCCATTGCGTCTGCACTGGAAGAGTTACCAAGTAGTCCCATCCCTCTGCTCCTTCCCCAAATCCCTGCAATGTTTTTCTTTTTAAATTTATCCCACTTTTCCTCATGGGGCCTTTCAGACTTGAAAACAAATCTGATCACATTCTTTGATGAAATATTGAGGTTCATTCTAAAGTTGTTTTTTTTAAAAAAAGAAAGTTACCTAAAAATTGCAGTGTCTTCTTGACCTCAGTCAGAAGTACTGTAGCTCCAGTCCTGTGTTGGCTTTTGAGTTCATTAATCTAAGTTGATGCAGCATTAAACACTGTTGCAGGTATTTGAGCTCAACTAACTGATGCTACCAGAAAAATGCTGTAAATGACCCAGAAATGAAGGCAGCAAGAGCTTTTTCTTGAGGGAGGACTGCTGCCCAAGAAATAACAACTTTTTTTTAAAAGAAAAGTGCCTTTTTCGACTTTTTGAAATCCACCTGAATCATTGGAGCAAGCTGCTCAGCCCCTGGTGTAATATCCCATCCGAAAGAAAACCGCTCCCAATGGACCTCCTCTCCTGGATTGTTTTTTTATTTGTTATGGGGATGTGGGTGTCACTGACTGGGCCAGCATTTATTGCCCATCCCTAATTGCCCTTGAGAAGGTAGTGGTGAGCAGCCTTCTTGAACTGCTGCAGTCCTCGGGGTATAGATACACCCACAGTGTTGTTAGAGAGAGCTCAACCGATCACCCCCGGAAAGGCCCCAAAAAGTGCCTCTTTTCCGGGGACATCCTTTCTCTTCATCTTGAATCTGGGTTGCAGTCCCAGCATTGGCCACTGCTCTCAGTGGCGCTGCTGGCACAAAGAGCAGCTGGCCCACTGATTGGCCATCTGCTCCATTAGGTGGGACTTCCTGCATCAATGTGGTAGAAGTCTCCGCTTCGGACCTATTTAAGGGCTTGGGGACTATAAAATGTGGTCTCGATTCCCAGGTCCGGCGCAGGCAGGATCACCATCGACTTTTCAGTCGGTGTACGGTTCCCGTCCGAGAGTAAAATTCTGGCCTGGATGAGTTGCTGCTGTGCAACTTCTATATGGTACACACTGCTGCCACTGTGCGTCAGTGGTGAAGGGAGTGAATGTTGAAGGTGGTGGATGGGGTGCCAGTCAAGCGGACTGCTGTGTCCTGGGCAGTGTCGACCTTCTTGAGTGTTGTTGGAGCTGCACCCATCCAGGCAAGTGAAGAGTATTCCATCACACTCCTGACTCGTGCCTTGTTGACAGGCTTTGGGGAGTCAGGAGGTGAGTTACTCGCTGCAGAATTCCCAGCCTCTGATCTGCTCTTGTAGCCACCGTATTTATTTGTGGCTGGTCCAGTTCAGTTTCTGGTCAATGGTAACCACCCCCCCAGGATTCAGTGATGATAATGCCATTGACTGTCAAAGGGAGATGATTAGATTCTCTCTTGTTTGAGATGATCATTGCCTGCCACTTGTGTGGTGCATATGTTACTTGCCACTGGATGTCATCCAGGTCTTGCTGCATATGGATACGGGCCACTTCAGTATCTGAGGCATTGTGAATGGTGCTGAACATTGTGCAGCCATCTGCGAACATCCCCACTTCTGACTTTTTGATGGAGGGAAGCTCATTGATGAAGCAGCTGAAGATGGTTGGGCCGAGGGGAACTTGAGGAACTCCTGCAGTGATATCCTGGAACTGAGATGATTGACCTCCAATATTCACAACCATCTTCCTTTGTGCTAGGTATGACTCCAACTAGTCCCCACATGGACTGCAGCGGTTCAAGAAGGCAGCTCATCACCACCTTCCCAAGGCCAATTAGGGATGGGCAATATAGCAGAGAGTTATTTATTTCTATTTAGAGATACAGCACTGAAACAGGCCCTTCGGCCCACCGAGTCTGTGCCGACCATCAACCACCCATTTGTACTAACACTACATTGGCCTAGATTATGTGCTGGAGTCCTCGTGTGGTGCTTGACCCACATCGCCTTGTTTGGATGAGATCTTGGAGCTCCTCACAGCACCCTTAATCTTACCTGCCCCTTCTTTTCAGATACTGTTGGGCCATCTTTCTGTGCTTTTTTTTCCATTTTGCCCATTAATTAGTCAGATGTTGTATTTTTTTAAGTGTAAAGTATGTGCCAGTGCTGATTCAGAGCTGTGCATGCATAAACTGGCAGTCTGAAAAGCATGGTTGCTGTTTCTGTGCTGCTTTGCCTGTTTTCAAAACTCATTCCTGCCCCAATACCAAGCCACCGCGTTTTGTGGCTCTGTATTCCTGCTGCCCTTGTACGTTGGCAGGAAGAAACTTCAGGAAAAAATAGCCTCTGCTTAAGATTCAGCTTCCAAGAAATGTTAAATATTTTTGATTGGTTCAGATAGAGTAGAATGGAAGGAGACTCGTGTGGAACAAAAACACTGCCGTGGACTTGAATGTCCTGATTGTATGCTGTAAATTCTGTGTAATTTTAAAGAAAAAGTCATGTGCATTGAACATTGTGCACCATCGGGCAGTTACAGTCAGTGTACATAATAAATGCCTTCTAGCATTGGGGATGTGAGACAGAGTTGCACCTCCTTACAGCCCTTTAGGAGACACTGGGATTTCAATTGGGCTTTTCTGTAGCACAAATCATCCCGAGTTCAGTTGCTATAATACCCCAGCTAAGGCTCCACTTATATTTTGCTGTTCTGCATGTGGTCTGATGCTGTTCGCAGTAGTGGATGTTAGAAATTAATTTGGCACTGCCACATGCCTGGTTTATTTAAAAAGGTTCTTGTTTTCTCTTTTATTCCGCCCTCCCCTCCACAGATGCAATATGTCTGCTCCGCGGGGGGTTGCCGCCGTTGGGAAGAGGAGACTACTGAGCAGGGTTCGGACCTCCTGCTGCTGCAGCGCATGCAGAAAACGGTCAGGGCTGTGGGGCCGCGATCTGGTGCCGAGAAGTGAGTTTCGATCGCCGTTCTATTCATCGGTGAACTTAGATTTAAGATGGGCGTCTTGGAGGGGACGGTTGGAGCAGGATATTAACCTCTGCAGAAATTCTGCCTCTTTCTGTGTCCACCCTATTTTGGTGTTTGAGCCAGCTTTAGCAGGCCAGTTCTACTACTGTTTTGATGTCAGCACTGTGCCAACAGATACCCATTGGCACAAACAGTAACTTGAAAGTTGGGTAGATGATCTGACTGTAGACCACACTACAAGGAGTAAAGGGTTAGATGTTTTTGAATTAATCCCATGCCACTTGGGTAGGCAGTCTGTTGGACCATCTTTAGAAACATCACTAGATATGTTTTAAATATTGGAAAACCAACTGGAGCATTAGGTGCCAGCTAAAGTTAATATGTAACAGGCCTTCGAGGGGCAGATTATACTTATGAACTGCTGTGCATTACCTGCAGTGTAATTGGCCTTTCATAAATTAACTGGCCATGTTCTGAGAGGCTACGTTGGCTCCTGCTCCAGCAACACCTTGATTTTATAATTCTGAGCCTTATTTTCAAATTCCTCCACGGCCTGGCGCGCCTCTATATCTGTCATCTCCTCCGGCCCTACACCCCTTGGAACTCTGCACTCCTCCAATTCTGCCCTCTTGCACATCCCTTATTTTAATTGCTCCAGCATTGTTTGCCAGCAGCTGCCAAGGCCCTAAGCTCTGGAATTCCCTGCCTAAACCTCCCTTTTTTTTTAAGACGCTCCTTCAAACCTACCTATTTGCCCAAGCTTTTAGTTACCTGTCCTAATGTTTCCTTATATGGCTCGGTGCTATAATTTTATTTGATAACACTCCTGTAATACTGAAGGCACTATATAAATGTAAGTTGCTGTTAGTTGTGTGGCAAACTCTGTGCTTTATTTTCTTGAGGTGGAACTTCAGTGTTGGACACTATGAGCTGAGGTTTGTTCGAGATGCCACATCAAGGATCAACTACATTGAGAGTAGTTCCAGTGCTAGCAGTAAGAATGGACAATCGAAAATATTCTCTGAAGGGGACCAGGAAGCCACCTTTAAAGACCGGGTTATAAAAGTCTCCGTCTCGGACTGGAAGGTTATGTCTTTTAGTAACAAACAAGGCGGGCAACTGGAGTGGGAGCACCAGGTAACAAAAAAAAAAATTTGATGCATGGGTCGAATATCAAGAGAAAATTGTGTTTTTAGAATCAGTCAAATTCAAAATTTCTGTTCTGCTCTGTAGGTAAACAGTTTTCAGAGGTTTGCGCCTAATTGTGATGTATTTTTGCCCTCTCCTGTTGCTTGGCCAGTTCTGTACTCCAGTCGCATCAGCCTGGTTGGTTGAGGATGGGGAAGTGATCCCTGTCAGCCTCTTCGATGATGCCAGCTACTCCGCTAGTCACAGCAATGAAATGGAGGATGAGGAAGACATCGTGGAGGCTGCAAGAGGAGCGGCTGAGTCAGCGGAGTCTGGTGTCTATCTTGGTAAGGGGATGAAACTAAACTGCAGTATTAGAGTGTGGAGTATGCTGGCACCATTTTAAACTTGCCAGCTTGGCACCTTGGTGTAGGCTGTGCCGCATGTCAGCATGAGGACTCCAGTGCAATGGCGTAATTTCCCACGTTGTGATTTCTAGACCGCTAGTTGGATACTATGAAAGAAGGCTAGGTCCTACTCACCACCTTTGAGGAAGTGACAACTGAAATGGCCTTTGGAAAGTCCAAGGCCAAAAGGAAGAAGTTGCACATGAAAAGCTGTTGGAGAAATATTACCGCTAATTTGCAAACAGAACATTCCCACAAACAGCAATTAGCAGATGATTGGTTGCGGGCTAAATAATGGCCAGGACACTAGGGCGAGCTGCCCGGCACCTCCGAGATAGTGTCACGAGATCTTTTTTGCAACCCTCCCCAGCTCCCCCTTCCCCTTTAAGCGAGCCTAGATTTAACATCTCATATGAAAGGCAGTACCTCTGACAGTGTGGCACTCCCAGTACTGCATTGGAGTTTGCGACCGAATTGTGTGCTCAAGTCTCTCGTGTGGGACTTGAATTCATCAAGGCTGACCTTAATGGAATCATTCAAGCCATATATGCTGTCACTGCTTAAAAATAAGGAGTCGCCCATTTAAGACCGATGAGGAGAAATATTTTTTTTCTGAGGATCGTGAGTCTTTGGAACTCTCTTCCTCCAAAAGGCGGTGGAAGCGGAGCCTTTGAATACTTTTAAGGCAGAGGTAGATAGATTCTTGATAAGCAAGGGGGTAAAAGGTTATCGGGGCTAGGTGGGAATGTGAAGTTGAGGTTAGAATCAGATCAACCATGATTTTATTGAATGGCTACTCCTCCTAATTTGTATGTTCATATGCAGTGGTTGGGGGTGCGGGGAACCTTTTTTATCTGAATGGATGTACTAAAATGGGACATATCGCCTTCCTCACCTGTAACTATCCTGTAATCTTGCAAATCACATAACATGTTTGGGAAACCCACCCCCCCAAAAAAAAATGGAAGAAAATCTCCGAATGGAATACCGAGCAAAGCTAACTAATGCACGGAGTAAATTGCAGCAAAGTGTAATTTGAAATGCGAAAACCCCACAAATTACCTTCATTTTAAGAAGTCCAGTAGCCAGGTGCCAGGACACTGCACTTTTATCAGGTAAAGCCTTGACTGAATTTGAGATTTAAGGCTAGTGTATGGCCATGAGCTCCAGTTGGTCATTGCATGATTTCTGTGACCCGAGAATACAGATGCTCTGTTGCTAGGAAGAAGCTTCAGAGAGTCATGACCCCTGGTTCAGATCAGCTTCCAAGTGTGATGAAGGATATGTTGCTGGAGTTAGATGGAGTCGAGTGGGAGGAATCTTATGTGGAGCATAAACCATCTGGGCCCAGTGTCCTGTTTCTGTGCTGTAAAGAAAAAAAAAACTGTGCAATGAAATGCTCCATTTTATATAATGGAAGGGTGCAAGGAATACAGGTAGCAGCAGAGAGCAGCTTGTGATCTTCATAAGAGGTGAAGAGAGCAACAAGGAAGACGCAGCCAGTCGGTCAGCATTTGAAAGAATAAGATAGATATCCGCTATGCTCCACTGCACTCATCCCTTGTTAGTACTGACAATGAGCCAAACCCTCAATACACTGGCTTTCCGCTTCAGGTGCTAACTGATTCGATATATTTGTCATTTTCTGTTTTTAATTTTCTGTTTTTTTTTAAAAACAGACTAAATTGTGAATTTGAGACAACTGCAATTGAACAGGAAAATACTCAGTGAATTTTAAACCCACTGAACTCTTGTGTTTTGTAATATTCCTGCCATTTCTAAACTGTCCCATCCTTTCGCTCTGTTATTCTAGGCATGTACAAGGGACAGCTGTATATGCAGTCGTCTGTTAGATTGTGTGATAAATTCCCATTGATGGTGCCAACTATGGAGGACCATGGGGACAATGAAGTCATGTCTTTGCCTAACGTCAGATGGAAGCCTCTAATCCGTAAGTTATTCAGTACTGAAGCAGCACTTCAATTGTTTGACATGCAATTGCCTTGAACTTTGCTTTCCCTGAAAATGCAGCTCTTTTCACTTCAGAAAGACAATGCTCTCTCTTTATCACTACCCATATTACATGTTAATTATATACAGTTTTACAACATAAAAACAAGTTATTCAGCCCAATTGGTCAATACCAGTGTTTATGTTCCACACAACCCTGATCACACCCTATTTCATTTCACTCGATCACCATATCCTTCTATTCTTTCCTTCCTCAAGTCCTGATGTAGCTTTCCCTTAAATGCATCAGTGCTATTTCCTTCCACTACTCACTGTGGTAGCGAGTTTCACATTTTAACCGCTCCCTGGGTAAAGAAGTTAGCCTAAAATCCCTACTTGAGTAAATGTCCAATGTTTTTTCTGAAACTATTTAAATCTGTTCAGTTTGCGAGACTAAAGTTTACGAAAGAATCTTGGTGAAGCCTTTTGGTTTTTGTGAGATGCACTCTGCCTCTAAGCAGTTTTTCCATTTATCAGTGTTCGATTGGAATAAGCAGCAAAAGAACACCCCATGCCATACCTTCACCCCAGACCCCCACTACACCCCTCGTCTGCCCCATAAATAAGGAGCAATTTGTGAATTGGACACATTCCCCCTCAGTTTGGCTCAAAATCCCATTCACTGAACGGCTGCATCTTCCTTGCCACCACCCTTGCCTCCTCGCTGGCTGCAAGAGCTTTTCCGATCTTCCAATCCCTCCCATCCCTGGGCTGACGTTTGTCTTCAGATGTACCCCTTTTCCAGTAATGCCAGCCCCCTGACACTATCTCCGAAATCACACTGGCCAGCTGATGTTCCTCTTCCCTAATGGTTGTCGGGCTGTCCCATGGCTCAATTTTCCTTCCTGTGCTCTACGAGTATTTCCTAGACAAAGTCCATTGAAGAGCAACCCTTCCCGTGCTCCCTTCCATCCCATTCCCTATTCTCATTTTTTTTCCTTTTGATCTTACTGTGAAGGTTCACTAGATTTTTTTTTTTGTACATTCATGGGATGTGGGTGTCGCAGGCCAGGCCGCTTGGGGCGGCACAGTGGCGCAGTGGTTAGCACCGTAGCCTCACAGCTCCAGGGACCCGGGTTCGATGCTGGGTACTGCCTGTGCGGAGTTTGCAAGTTCTCCCTGTGACCGCGTGGGTTTTCGCCGGGTGCTCTGGTTTCCTCCCACAGCCAAAGATTTGCAGGTGATAGGTAAATTGGCCATTATAAATTGCTCCTAGTGTAGATAGGTGGTAGGGAATATGGGATTACTGTAGGGTTAGTATAAATGGGTGGTTGTTGGCCGGCACAGACTCGGTGGGCCGAAGGGCCTGTTTCAGTGTTGTATCTCTAAATAAAAAATAAATAAATAATATATTGCCCATCCCTAATTGGCCTTGGGAAGGTGGTGATGAGCTGCCTTCTTGAACCGCTGCAGTCCATGTGGGGTAGGTACACCCACAGTGATGTTAAGAAGGGAGTTCCAGGATTTTGACCCAGTGATAGTGAAGGAACGGTGATATAGTTCCAAGTCAGGATGGTGTGTGACTTGGAGGAGAACTTTCTGGTGGTCGTGTTCCCTGCATTTGCTGCCCTTGTCCTTCTAGTTGGTAGAGGTCATGGGTTTGGAAAGTGCTGTCTAAGGAGCCTTGGTGCATTGCTGAGTGCATCATGGAGATGGTACACACTGTTGCCACTGTGCGTCAGTGGTGGAGGGAGTGAATGGATGGGGTGCCAATCAAGCGGGTTGCTTTGTTCTGGGTGGTGTTGACCTTGAGTGTTGTTGGAGCTGCACCCATCCAGCCAAATGGAGAGTATTCCATCACACTCCTGACTTGTGCCTTGTAGATGGTGGACAGGCTTTGGGGAGTCAGGAGGTGAGTTACTTGCCGCAGGATTCCTAGCCTCTGACCTGCTCTTGTAGCTACCGTATTTATATGGCTACTCCAGTTCAGTTTCTGGTCAATGGTAGCCCCTGGGCTGTTGATAGTGGGGGATTCAGCAATGGCAATGCCATTGAATGTCAAGGGGAGATGGTTAGATTCTCTCTTGTTGGAGATGGTCATTGCCCGGCATTTGTGTGGCGCGAATGTTACTTGCCACTTATCAGCCCAAGCCTGGATATTGTCCAGGTCTTGCTGCTTTCCTACACTGACTGCTTCAGTATCTGAGGAGTTGCGAATTGTGCTGAACATTGTGCAATTATCAGCGAACATCCCCACTTCTGACCTTATGATTGAAGGAAGGTCATTGATGAAGCAGCTGAAGATGGTTGGGCCGAGGACACTACCCTGAGGAACTCCTGCAGTGATGTCCTGGAGCTCAGATGATTGACCTCCAACAACCGCAACCATCTTTGAGCTAGGTATGACTCCGACCAATAGAGTTTTGCCCCTGATTCCCATTGACTTCAGTTTTGCTAGGGCTCCTTGATGCCATACTCAGCTGTCTTGATGTCAAGGGCAATCACTCTCACCTCACCTCTGGAGTTCAGCTCTTTTGTCCATGTTTGAACCAAGGCTGTAATGAGGTCAGGAGCTGAGTGGCCCTGGCAGAACCCAATTTGAATGTCACTGAGCAGGTTATTGCGAAGCAAGTGTGAGCTTGATGGTACTGTTGATGACACCTCTCATCACTTTACTGATGATTGAGAGTAGGCTGATGGGGCGGTAATTGGCCGGGTTGGACTTGTCTGTCTTTTTTGTGTACAGGCCGTACCTGGGCAATTTTCCACATTGCAGGGTCGATGTCAGTGTTGTAGCTGTACTGGAACAGCTTGGCTAGGGGCGTGGCACGTTCTGGAGCACAGGTCTTCCGTACTATTGCCGAAATATTGTCAGGGCCCATAGCCTTTGCAGTATCCAGTGCCTTCAGTCGTTCCTTGATATCACACAGACTGAATCGAGTTGTCTGAAGACTGGCATCTGTGATGGGGACTTCAGGAGGAGGCCGAGATGGATCATCAACTTGGCGCTTCTGGCTGAAGATTGTTGCAAATGCTTCAGCCTTATCTTTCGCACTGATGTGCTGGGCGCCCCCATCATTGAGGATGGAGATTATTTGTGGAGCCACCTCCTCCAGTTAGTTGTTTAATTGTCCACCACTATTCACGGCTGGATGTGGCAGGACTGTAGAGCTTAGATCCGATCCTTTGGTTATGGGATCGCTTAGCTCTGTCTATCGCATGCTGCTTATGACGTTTGGCACGCAGATAGTCCTGGGCTGTAGCTTAACCAGGTTGACACCTCATTTTGAGGTATGCCTGGTGCTGCTCCTGGCATTCCCTCCTGCACTGTTCATTGAACCAGGGTTGGTCTTCTGGCTTGATGATAATGGTAGAGTGGGGGATATGCCGGGCCATGAGGTTACAGATTGTGGTTGAGTACAATTCTGCTGCTGCTGATGGCCCACAGCGCCTCATGGATTGATTCCTATGATGAACGGTTGAGTAAATTGGGCCTATATTTTCTGGAGTTTAGAAGAATAAGATATGATCTCATTGAAACAAACAATATCCTGAAGGGGTTTGACAGGGTATACACTGAAACGTTTCCCCTGCCTGGGGAATCTGGAACATGAGGGCACAGCCTCAGGAAATGGGATTGATTGAACATTTAGGACTGACTTAAGGAGAAATTACTTCTTTGAGGGTTGAGAGTCTTTGGAATTCTTCTACTCCAGAGGATTGTGGATGCTTCATCATTGATCATTGCTCCATTGTTGGGTTCCAAACATGATTTACAAGATCATAGGATAGTTACAGGTGAGGAAGGCACTTTGTCCCATTTTAGCTCCATCCATCATTGAGTATTTTTAAGGCTGAGACAGACAGTTTTTTGCTGTCTCGGGGAATCGATATGGCGAGCAGGGCAGGAAAATGGAGTTGAGGCAGAAGATCAGCCATGATCGTATTGAATGGCAGAGCAGGCTCAAGGGGCCGAATGGTCTACTGCTGCTCTTATTTCTTGTCTTCTGGTTCTGATTCAACTGAAAAATACAAATTGATCTTGACTACCTTTGTGTAGGACATGCCTCACAAATATGAATTATCTAGGCTACCACCACAGGTTTTTGTTTTTATTCACAATTTTTGCCTCTGATTTTGTAATCTCTAGCGCTAGGAACGATAATTTTCATTTCAACCAATAAACTTCACTTTTCCTCTTAAAATTGAGTTTGGGGAGAATTTCCAAGTGCCATTTAGTGGACATGTTTATGCTAATATTGACCCTAATTTCTGACTGACTTGGGTATGCACATTGACTAGCATAAATATAAATACCTTCAGCTTCCGCTTTTGTTGTTCCAAGTCAGAGACCTTTTTTTTGATGGGTGGAAGGCGGTCGAGAGGAAAAGAATAAAGATTAGGAAGGGAGTCAGTTCACTAGATGGATCAATGCACTTGAGCAAGTGAAAAAGTCTTCAGATTCTTTACTTTGTAAGCCATTTCTAACATGAACTGGATTAGTATCTTACTGTCGCAGGGCACAGGACTTGTGGAAATGGGTGGATGTAATAGTCACATTGTCCACCAGGTGGGACCATTGGACCATTCTGCTCTGATATTTTTTTAATTTCCAAAATATACTTTATTCATAAACATCTGTAAAAATTACATTGCCAGACAGTTTCCAAACAGCACCAAAAAATACAAACATTGCAAGGGAGATCAGTTTCCTTCAATACTGTCATGAGTTCCTTCCCAACCCTTCCGTTTCACAATTGTCATGTCAATTACAGTTTTACATTTACAGCAATTCAGAATATTAACGATACAGTTCGAGGGGTTTCCCATGGATCCAGCCCCTCAGTCCAGCTTGGTGGGGGAACCTTACACTGTGGTCTTTCCCCATTGAGCCTTTGCTGCGGCTGCCCCAAGCTTTAGTGCGTCCCTCAGCACGTAGTCCTGGACCTTGGAATGTGCCAGTCTGCAACATTCGGTGGTGGACAACTCTTTGTGCTGGAAGACCAGCAAATTTCGGGCAGACCAAAGGGCGTCTTTCACCGAATTGATAGTCCTCCAGCAGCAGTTGATGTTTATCTCGGTGTGCGTCCCTGGGAACAGCCCATAGAGCACAGACTCCTGTGTTACAGAGCTGCTTGGGATGAACCTTGACAAAAACCACTGCATCTCTTTCCACACCTGCTTTGCAAAGGCACATTCCAGGAGGAGGTGGGCGACCGTCTCTTCCCCACCACAGCCAACGCGGGGGCACTGTGCGGAGGGGGCGAGACTTCGGGTGTGCATGAAGGATCTGACGGGGAGGGCTCTTCTCACCACCAGCCAAGCTACGTTTTGGTGCTTGTTTGAAAGTTCTGGTGATGAGGCATTCCGCCAAATGACTTTGACGGTCTGCTCGGGGAACCATCCGACAGGATCCACCGTTTCCTTTTCCCGTAGGGCCTTGAGGACATTCCGTGCAGACCACTGCCTGATGGACCGGTGGCCAAAGGTGTTTTTCCGCAGAAACTGCTCCACGAAGGATAGGTGGTACGGCGCCGCCCAACTGCATGGTGCGTTCCGCGGCAATGTGACCAGGCCCATCCTTCGCAACACCGGGGACAGGTAGAACCTCAGCACGTAGTGACACTTGGAGTTTGCGTACTGGGGATCTACACATAGCTTGATGCAGCCGCACACGAAGGTGGTCATCAGGATGAGGGCCACGTTGGGTACATTTTTCCCGCCCATGTCCAGAGATTTGAACATCGTGTCCCTCCGGACCCGGTCCATTTTAGATCCCCAGACGAAGCGGAAAATGGCTCGGGTGACTGCCACGGCGCAGGAGTGGGGTATGGGCCAGACCTGCGCCACGTAGAGCAACAACGTGAGCGCCTCGCACCTGATGACCAGGTTCTTACCCACAATGGAGAGAGATCGCTGCCACCACATGCCCAACTTTTGTCGTACCTTGGCTACTCGCTCCTCCCATGTTTTGGTGCACGCCCCGGCCCTTCCGAACCATATCCCCAGCACCTTCAGGTAATCTGACCTGACGGTGAAGGGGACAAAGGATCGGTCAGCCCAGTTCCCAAAGAACATGGCCTCGCTCTTGCCGTGGTTAACTTTGGCTCCCGAGGCCAGTTCGAACTGGTCGCAGATGCTCATCAGTCTGCGCACGGACAGCGGATCCGAGCAGAAGACGGCGACGTCATCCATGTACAGGGAGGTTTTGACCTGAGTGCCTCCGCTGCCTGGGATTGTCACCCCTCTTATGCTCGCATCCTTCCTAATAGACTCAGCAAAGGGTTCAATACAGCAAACAAACAAGACCGGGGACAGAGGACAGCCCTGTCTGACTCCAGATTTGATCGGGAAACTTTCAGATTCCCACCCGTTGATTGACACTGCGCTACTGATGTTTGTGTAGAGCAGTTGGATCCAATTGCAGATTCCCTCCCCAAACCCCATTTTGGAAAGCACGTCCATCATGTAGGTGTGCGATATCCTGTCAAAAGCCTTCTCCTGGTCCAGGCTGATGAGGCAGGTGTCCACCCTCCTGTCCCGTACGTAGGCGATCGTATCCCTGAGTAGCGCGAGACTATCAGAGATCTTCCTGCCGGGTACAGTACAGGTCTGATCGGGGTGAATCACCAACTCCAGAGCAGACTTGACTCGACGACTATGACTTTGGACAGAATCTTGTAATCAACATTAAGCAGTGAGATGGGCCGCCAATTTCTGATTTCTGCCCTCTCCCCCTTCTGCTTGTAAATGAGGGTGATGATGCCTTTTCTCATGGATTCTGACATGCTGCCGGCCAGGAGCATACTCTCGTATACTTCCAGCAGGTCTGGGCCGACCCAGTCCCACAGGGCCGAGTACAACTCGACCGGTAAGCCGTCGCTCCCGGGAGTTTTACTCGTCTCGAAGGACTCGACGGCCTTTGTCAGCTCGTCCAGAGTTAGCGGCTTGTCCAGTCCCTCCCTCCTGCTGTCATCTAAGACCTCTGTGAAAGATGACAGGAAGGACTGGGAGGCTCTGCTGTCTGTGGGCTTCGCGTCATAGAGCCCAGCATAAAAGGATTTGCTGATCCTTAGTATGTCGGGCTGCGAAGACGTTACCGAGCCATCTTCTTCCTTCAGGCTGCTGATAACAGAGCTCTCTCTGTGTACCTTTTGGAAGAAGTAACGCGAGCACGTCTCATCCTGCTCGATGGAGCGGACTCTGAACCGGAAGATGATCTTGGAGGCCTCCTTGGCAAAGAGCGAGGCCTGCTGGCTCTTCACCTCTTGGAGGTCCTCCTTGACCTCGACCCCCATTGACTGCAACCGGAGTAGATTTTGCATAATTTTCTGGAGTCGGGACAGTTCCCTCTGTCTCTCTCTCTCGCCTTCTGAACACCTTTGTGGATGAAGAACCTCTTGATGTTCTCCTTAATCGCTTCCCACCAGTGAACTGGAGACTCAAAGAGGGGTTTCACGGTCCTCCAACCATTGTAATCCCTTTTGAGTTCCTCAACGTTCTCTGGGGTCAGCAGTGTCGCATTGAGCTTCCACGTCCCTCTGCCAACCCGCTGGTCGTCCTGTAAGTGACAGTCGGCCAGTAAGAGGCAGTGGTCGGAGAAGAACACCGGCTTGACGTCGGTGGATCCGACCGTGACAGCACGGGACACAAACAGGAAGTCAATCCTGGAACGGGCAGACCCGTCCGATCTTGACCATGTGTATCTGCGCTGCGCTCCGTCTGCAGGTTTGCTGAAGACGTCGTGCAGTTTGGCATCCTTAACTGTTTCTATTAGGAATCTGGACGTAGCGTCCAGTTTGCTGTCTCTGATATGTCTTTGAATAAAGGAAGGCTCAGATTTATACTGTGCCTTTCAAGACCTCAGGATGTCCCAAAGCACCTCATAGCTTTTATAGTCACTGTTGTAGGAAATGCCACAGCCAATTTGCACATTGCAAGGTCCCACAAACAGCAGTGGAATAAATGACCAGATTGTTTGTTTTTTTTTTTAGATATTTTAGTTAAGGGGTAAATGTTGGCCAGGACACTGGGGAGCTCTGCCCTGCTCATCAAATACTGCTGTGGAATCTTTTACATCCACTGGTGACGACAGATGGGAGCCCTGGTTTAATATGTCATCTGAAAAAGGGCACTTCCAATAGTGCTGTGCTCTTTCAATACTCCATTGCAGTGCCAGCCTGGATTATCTACTCAAGTCTCTGGAGTGGGACTTGAACCCATGACGTTGTGACTCGGGTGAGAGTGCTACCCACTGAGCCATGGCAGCCAAGCAACATAAGCATGTTGTCTAGAGATAGTAATCTAAAGTGTGTTTCTTTTTTAAAGATTCACCAGCTAGAACACCAGCATTGATTCGGTCTGATGAACATGATAAATGCCTCAGCAACGATAGACACTCTCATGATGAATACAGTAATGGAGCTTTGTCAATTTTACAGTATCCATACGGTAAGTGTTACAGCTTCTCTACTGAGTCCAGCATCTCTATCTTGTGTTTGCTGTAACCAATACACAACTTAAAATAAACTGCTAAATTCTAGCTCCCATCTTTTAATAGTAACAATGCCCTTCAGATCTCCTCAATTTTAAGGAGCTGTACAGTTTGTGCTTGAAGGCATGGGCATGAATGGTCTTGATTTACATCCTTGGCCGTGCAGTCTTGGGGTTAACATATTTGGATTCTAAGGGTTAATGAAAACATGAAGATTCAGTTACTTTATTGGAAGGCTATCCAGAATGTTTTCAAGTTTGTCCAGCTTGATATGAGTAAGACCCTTTAATAGCACCTGTGAGTACTCATGCCCAAAAAGAAGGGTTTATATGATTTAGTGTATGGTTGATTTTTGCCTGTGCTCCTCCCTTTTCCCCCTCCCTTTCCAGTTTTCTCCTATTCTCTCAGTGCTGAATGTCTGGAGTGTAGTTCCACAGGTGCCAGTATCACTTGCTCAATTGACTGTTCGTCATGTGGGTCTAGACTGTGAGCTTTGCTAACATTTTCCAACAGTTGTCTTAATCTTGTTGCGACTATACAGTTTCCAGTCCTGTTTGTACTCTGTCTTTACTCTCAGCGTCATTGGATACAGCAATGTTGTGATGATCTTCCTGGACTAGTGATCCCATAACTTTCTGTAAATTTAGAGAACGTGTGGTCAAATCCCACAATGCGTTTTGAGAATTTGAAACCGGTTTAAAAAATAAATGAAGTTTTTTTTCAAAAAAAATCTGAAGTAAAACTGGTGTCAGTAAAAGTGATCATGAACCTGTCAGATTGGTGCAGACTACTTCGCTGATCTGTAGGGAAGGAAGCCTGCTGTCCTTATATGGTCTTGACTGTGTGTAACTCGAGTCCCATACTCGATGTAGTCGAACCTTGACTAACGTCTGAATTAGCCTCGCAAACCAGTCAGATGTATCATATTGGTGGTTTATGAAGACCCGATAGCGCCACCTCAGGCCACTAGGGATGGGGAATAAATGCCGGCTTTGGGATCGAGGAGGACTCGTTCCACTCGCCTCGATGGTTTCCGAGATGGATGATTCCAATGTGTTATCTGCAGACTCTGCTGCATGAGGAGCAGGCTGCTTGAAGGGTCAGGGAGATGAGTAGTTTGAAGTTTTGCGAGCTGCTTCCAACACCTCGACATTGCCTCCGCATGTTCCCAATGAAGTCCCTCGAGGTGTACAATGCCTTCCCAAATGAGCGCTCTCCAGGATGGTCACTTGTCAACAGGGATGTTTGATGTCTTCAGGGATGCTTCAAGGACATCTCTAAGGTGTACCTGCTGCTTCAGGAGTCTGGTGTCGTGATGTGAACGACATATCCTGCCCAGCGTAGCTAGTTTTGGGTGATGAGTGGCCAGATTCTGGGCAGGTTGGCTTGGGAGAG
This sequence comes from Heterodontus francisci, assembly GCF_036365525.1. Classification (NCBI taxonomy): domain Eukaryota; kingdom Metazoa; phylum Chordata; class Chondrichthyes; order Heterodontiformes; family Heterodontidae; genus Heterodontus; species Heterodontus francisci. The sequence goes on along the minus strand of NC_090371.1, from coordinate 28,022,281 downwards.
GACGCTGCTGTTGAACCACCTTCCCTGCCACCTGATTTGGAGGATCTTGCAGAGGCACCTCTGGTGGTGGTACTACATTTGCTGTAGGTTGTCCAAGTCACCAAAGCGCATCAAAGCACAGGGATCATTGCTGCCTGGTAAGCCATGATCTTAGTCTCTGGTTTGAGATACTGATCCTCAAATGCTCTCTTCCTCAGTTGGCCAAAGGCTGAGCTGGTACATTGAAGCCGAGAGGAGGCTCCCAAGGTGTAGAAAATGGTCCACATTTTCCAGGATCACACGTTGACCTTGATTGACGGAGGAGGAGTTGTGCTGTGGAGCTGGTTGGAAGAGGATCTTCGGTTTCCTCCTGTTTAGTGAAAGACCCATTTTCATATACTTGGGTCAAGGAGTTGGCAATGATCTGGAGCTCTGTTTCAGAGAGAATGCTCATGCAAATGTCATCTGCATACTGAAGCTTGCCAACTTAGAGAGCAAAATCCTCATTACCTTCAGTAGAACAGCAGAGGGCACTACGAGGCCAGATACTGCAAGATTCCATCTCTTGCATTTGTTTCCTTTAAGAATAGCAGTTGTACTGAAGAGAGTAAGTGAGCACAGCAGCACTTCTTGTGGGTGGGTTCATGCTGGTATTGTGCTTCCAGGTGTAACATAGACAAAGTGATATTTGCTTTGGGCAGGGCCTTTAATTGGCATGCTGGCATAGCACAGGAGTCCCAGATCATCAGGAACTTCCAATGATCACAAAAGGAAAATTGATTATCTCTCTGTGCACAGATCTATAATTGTGAATGTTGCACCAATCGACCGAGGTTTAAATCTATAAGATTTGCAGTGAGAAAGGTGGAAACCTGGGCTTATAACTTCAGGCATGCAAAGAGTAATAGTTGTTCTGTCCTATTGTTAATGAGGTGTGTAAACCGCCCCATAATTCACACAGAAAATAAGCACTACTTAACTTTCAGCCGCGCGACTGCAGAGATGGGATGAAAAACACTTTTCCTATTTCAGTAAAGCTTTTCTTTGTTGGTTCAACTGACGTTGTGCTTTGTGATTCTGAAGAGTTTATTTAGTTGCCACCCGTTGTAGAAGGCTGAGCGCTGAGGGGTCGTCTGGCTCAAATCCTGAGCTGGGAGGAGAGCAATTTTTGGACAGATTTCTTTGCAGCACTGAATACTCTCCCAAAGGAACTAGTTGTGATGATTACTTCTTTAGGGAAATAGTGGGTAAACATTCAAAGAAAAAGATAACTGATCATGATGGTGGGGGACAGTGTAGAGAAAGAAAGGGCAGTGGGATTGATTTTGGATTGCTGTAGCAAAGAGCTGGCACAGACACAATGGGCTGGAATGGCTTCATCTGTGCAGAAAACCTGCAGTTTACGACTCTCAAGCATAATACAAGAGTGTTCTAGTAACAAAAAAACTGTATTTATATAGCACCTTCAACTTAATAAAACATCCCAAGGAGTTTCACAGGAATGGTATCAAACAAAATTTGACACTGAGCCACATGAGATATTAGGATAAGTGACCAAAAGCTTAGTCAAAGAGGCAAAGTTTAAGATGTATCTTAAAGGAAGGGAAAGGTTTCGGGGAGGGTATTCCAGAGCTTAGGGCCTTTGCAGTTGAAGGTGGTGCCATGAAAATTATGGATGAGCAAAAAGTCAGAATTAGAGGATCGCAGAGATCGCGGCGGGTTTGTCAGGTCAGAGGACGTTGGGGATGAGGGGAAAATTAGGCCATGAGGAATTTGAAAACCAGAATGAGATTTTTAAAATCGGTGCATTGCTGGACCGGGAGCTAATGTAGGTCAGCGAGCTCAGGGGTGATGGGTGAATGGGAGTTGGGGTGAACCAGGATACAGGCAGCAGAGTTTTAGATGAGTACAAATTTGTTACTGTTGTGGTGAAAACCTTTGTGTTTGTGCCAGCAGACAATGGTTATTATCTACCTTACTATGGGAAAGAGAGAAGCAAGCGTGATGCCCAGATTTCCATCAAATTCTTCGACTCTCCGAAGGTAAAGAAGAAAATCAAAAATAAAGACCCTGTTCTCCTGCTAGAATGGTGGAGGGAAATTGTTGGCACCATCCTCTTCTGTGTTCTTGCAACTACTTACGTTGTTCGTAAGCTTGTCCGGCACCCAGCTTCAGTCACGGTACATACGGTGAGTCACTGTTTATATACCTTTCAAAAATGTTTTGCATTTAATTAATTCCGGAGCTAGTTCAGATAGATATGTACCTTTTTTAATCAGGTCCAGAATGCTAGTGCATCCATCCATATTGTACAGAATCCACTGTCACAAAAAATGATCCTTGCTATTCTTCAATTATGATGAAATTTCTAGATTCTGTATGTGGTCAGTACTGGCTTCTGGAAACCTTGAAAAAAAAATGAACTGGTAAATGGATGAGAGTTGAAGAGGTTCTAGACCTACAGGGACATCTCTGCAAATGTCAATTTAATAATTTATATGATTTGGGTGGGGCTCAAAAGCTTGTAGATTTTTTTGTTTCCTTCGTTCTCAGTCTATGTAGGTGCAATGCAGCTGGTGCTCTGGTTTAGCCCTCTCCCTTCCTCGGTGTTTTCTCCCTCTACCTGCCGCTTGGCCGTGCCTCTCCCTATCACTGGAAACTCCTCCAGCCGTACAGCTTTCTGGGATTCCTGATATTCCATAACTCCTCCATTAATGGTCATACCATCAGCTGCCAAGGGAATAAACCCTGGAATGGGCCCCCTACCCTCCCCTCACCCCCAAGACTCTTTGACCAAGCTTTTGCTCCCCTGCCCTAATATCTCCTTACATTGCTCTGTCAAATTTTGTCTAAATACACTATTGTGAAATGCTTTGGGATGTTTTACTACTTTAAAGGTGCTACATAAATGAAAGTTGTTTGAACTATCCCAGCATTCATGCCTCACATGAGAGGACTCCTTCAAAACAGGACCAGAAGTTTACCCAAGTTCATGACCAAGCAGTGTCTGCGGGGAGACGGGGAGGAAACTTGAAGACTTTTGCCCTTTTATTTCCCTCCCTATTTTGTTTTTCTGTTGTAATTTCTGAGAGGATAGATTATGACCTGCTGTCTGGTCTTGTTGTCTTTGGGTGGGTGGGGGGTGGGGGGGGTGGATGTGGGGAAACTCAGCAGCTTCCTTTTGAAGCTGTGCTATCCTGAAGGTAACTGTGGTGAGCTGCAGGAGGAGCCAATTGATTACACAAAGAAAATGCTACAGCATGTTGCTTATTAAATGAACAGTGATGTCATGTTGGCAGATCAATCTTGCTGAGGCCTTTCTGTCCAGCTGCCCCTCCCCTCTATAAATTTACTGCATGCTGCACCCCGTTTGCAAGGGATGGTATTATGGCCATGTAGTGAGGGGTTTTGAGTGCTTCCCACTGTTCAGCTCCCACCTGACCCCAGCAAGTGTTTTTTTGTTATTGGGGTTTCCTCTGTTCAAGATCTCTCTCGATTTGATCTCTGATCTTCCTCCCTGTGGTGACCGACTGGCCCAGATGTGGCTACTTCACACCTTCTTTGTTTCAGAAGAGCCCATTCAATTCAAAAATGTTTCATTGGGTTCAGGATGCCTGTAATTGACACCTCTTAGCTTTGGAATGTATCCTTCTGTTCTTGCCAGACAGTAGAACTCTGGCCATTTTGAAACATATTGTCCACTTTTTTTAAAAAGTCCATATTTGTAACTCTTCAGGTTGAGTTCTTGAATTTTCAGTCGCAGGTACTAGAGGTCAGAGACTAGGGGCTCAGCACTCTTGCCCTGGCACCTACATGGATTCCCTATAAGTGCGGTGCTCCCACTAGAATTATAGAATAATGATACAAGCACAGAAGAAGCCCATTTGGCCTGTTGTTTCTGTGCCGGCTCTTTGAAAGAGTTATCCAGATTTTTCAGTCTTTATCCACTAGAATAGCAGGGTCACCTCTTCATACCTTCGTAGTTCTTGTTCAGTAGGGTGATGACTGGCTAACACAGCGGCCTCTGTTTGTTGTCTGTCCTGTGCAGCCATGGAAAGAGTCGGGGTCACCATGCAAGACTGACAGCACGAGCGATGCAGCTATAGGAGAAGTAAAAGTTGAGCTGGGAAATACCTTTGGGACAGCTGACTATGTATCCAGGTAAAAGCAAGCAAAATTAAACTTCATTGTCATTTGTGTTTGAAGGTGCATGTGTTGTGGTGAATTTTACCCACAGTGAGACTAAGCCAACATGTCTAGCTCACCATTCCCAAGACTTGAGCACGCAAAATAAAGTTGACTCTTCCGTACACTGCTTAGAGAATGCTACATTGTCAGAGGTGCCGTCTTTTGAATCAAACGTTCAACCATGTTCCCCATCTGCTTGTTCCTAAAGTTCAAGTGGCTGTTAAATATTTCCCATATGCACTATTTCAAGAATGGCAAGGAATTCTGAGAATTCCACATCTTGGCCAATTTTTTTTTCAACCAGAGTCATTGAAAAAATAATTTACTTGCTATTCATCTTGCTGCTACCCATAGAGTTGTTGTTTTTTGGAAAATGACTGCTGCATTTACTGATTCCCTTCAGAGTAATTTGCTGTGCATGAAGTTCTTTAGGGTGCTTGAGAGAGACGTGATTTGCTGTACAAATAAAATCCCTTTTCTCCTCCCTTGTTGTTTTCACTAAAAGCATTGAACTGCTGGGGGTTGCATGTGTGTTGTCCATGGCGCATTGGTTTGTTTACTGTATATTAAATTTGGTACTCCTTCAAGTTTTTCCTCTTTCTGCGTCTTTAGCATTTCTTCCTTGTGTTCCCCAGTCTAGCACTTAACAGCTAGTAAGAGCTGAGCAGCTGACTTGTTTGCACATATCTGACAGAGGGTCTGCGCATTTGACAGCTGGAGGTAGCAGGCATGGCTTGGGATAACTTGTCTGCTATCCATTTGAATGCTCACCTAACGAAAATCTGTAGTTCTTTACTGTTGACAACTATATGTTGTACTCCCTGACCACATGATGTGTTTGTGGTCCTACTATTTCTTCTGAGAGCCATAACTCTGTATTAATCTAAGTAAAGATCAGGCAAAGAAAAACTGCTGCAATCTTTTTTGGAGGCACCTCTCATAATTTCCCACTGCTTGACCCCAAACTAAAGGGCTGTTAATAGACCTTTCTCCAGTAATGGTCATTCAAGTTGGGCAATGGGGATCTGTTTACCTTGGTTCTTGTATGATCTCCTGAATTTTCTTAATACAAATTTGTAAAGCTCCATTTATTCAAATAATATTGGTAGTTAACACCGGGGGGTGGTGCGCGGTGGTGGTTACCATTGACCAGAAACTAAACTGGAGTAGCCAAATACCGTGGCTACAAGAGCAGGTCCAAGGTTTGGAATTCTGTGGTGAGTAACTCACCACCTGATTCCACTTGCCTGGATGGGTGCAGCTCCAACAACACTCAAGAAGCTCGACAACATCCAGGACAAAGCAGCCTGGTTGGTTGGTCGTTCGGTCGTACAAGATGCACTGCAGCAACTCATCAAGGCTCCGTCGACAGCACCTTCAAAACCTGCGACCTGTACCACCTAGAAGGACAAGGGCAGCAGATGCATGGGAACACCACCACTTGCAAGTTCCCCTCCAAGCCACACACCGTCCTGACTTGGGACTATATCACTGTTTCTTCACTTTCGCTGAATCAAAAATGAGGATCTCCCTTCCCACTAGCACTGTGGGTGCACCTACATCACACGGACTGCAGCAGTTCAAGAAGGTGACTCACCACCACCTTTTCGAGGGTCATAAATACTGACCTTGCCAGCGACGCCCTCATTTTGAAAGAATTAAAAAAAAAGAGGTTTCCTAAACTTAGCTAGTACTCCCTTTGAGTTTAGAAGGTTGAGGGATGAAGTAATGGAGATGTTTAATATTATAAAAGGGTTCGGTAGAGTAAATAGAGAAACCATTTTCCTCTGCTGTCATAGAGGATATCATTTTTAAATTAGACCCAGGCCGTTAGGGAGTGAAATCGGGAAGCACTTCAGCATAGTAGAAATTTGGAACTCCCTTCAGCTAAAAGATTGTAGGTGCTGGGGGAGCTTTTAGGACTTGGGTTGACAGATCTTTGTACCAAGGAATATGGAGCAAAGGTGGGAAAATGGGGTTAAGCCATGATCTAATTGGAACAGACTCGAGGGTTGCATGACCTACCTGTGTTCCTGCAATGCAATTTCTTTTGAATTTATTATTATTTTTTTGCACCTGCATAATTTAGAGGATTTATTATTTTGGTTCCTTCCGCCAGCGATTTGGTCTTGAACATTTCATGATAAAGGATCCATGTAAATGGTGTCAATAATGCAGGCACACCTCTTTTTCAGATGTCTTACCGACTTTGAGTTGGTTCAGTGTCTTGGGCGTGGAGGGTTCGGTGTTGTGTTTGAGGCTAAAAACAAAGTCGATGATTGTAATTACGCCATCAAGAGGATTCGACTCCCAAATCGGTGAGCAAATGTTTTATGATGTTTAATTATTGCAAAAGGTTTCTCAGCAAGTGAATCTCTGACAACCTGCTTTGACAGACTAAGTACTTTAAAAGGTATTGGTCTTAAAAGGTACTTGCGTCACCAGTTCCCATCACATCTATTTCTCATTCGGTGGCAGCCTCAGCACAAGATCTCCAGGAAGACTCCCCTTTCATAACCCAAGAATTACTCTGGAGTCAAAGAGCAGATCTGTGTGCTCTGTCGGATCTGTGAGCCAATGGACTTCAGAAGTGCCATCATTTTTCCCGCTGACCTGAGTTTGTTGCCAGGTGCAAAGGAAAACAGGAGCAGTAAGAGTTGCCTAGTGAGTTAACATCAGTCTGCACTGAGGACTGTTTCTGCAATTTATTATTGCTCCACTCTAATACTGGTTTGCGTTTTGAAGGCCTGAAGAGGCCGGCTGCCAAATGATCTTGTTTGTGATTGAGATTGTGGGTCCCACCCAAATTGTTCACCTGTCTCTGTCATTTCGGTTACTGAATGAGCTGCTGCTGCGTTTTCATTATATGCTGAGGCAATTGGTGGCGAGTCCATTCAAACTGATGCTCAAGCAAAGATGGCTTTTAGGTGCTCGTGTGCACACATTGTGCTGCAAAATGTGAATATAGTGCTGTTTTAGTTATTAAGTGTCCTTTCAGTTTAAAAATAAAAATAAATCTCAGACTAAAGAACTGGTAACAGTAAACAACCATAAAGCTGTCCGTCATTCTTTTACCAAAAAAAGTGGTTCATTAAAATAAAACGGTGAATGTGATTCCTGTATTCAAGAAAGGAGGAAGACAGGAAGCAGTACCCTACAGGCCAGTTAGCTTAACATCTGTCACAGGGAAAATGCTGGAGGTTATAGTGGGGCACTTAGAAAATCTCAATGTAATCAGACCGAGTCAACATGGTTTTATGAAAGGAAAGTCATATTTGACTAATTTATCGGACTTCTTTTGAGGAAGTAACAAGCAATAAAGGGGAACCTGTGGATGTGGTGTACTTGAATTTCCAAAAAGCATTGGACAAGGTGCTACATTAAAGGTTACTCAGCAAAATAAGAGCTCATGGTGTAGGGGGTACAATATTAGCAAGGATAAAGGACTGGTTGGCTAATAGGAAGCAGAGAGTAGGGATAAGTGGGTCTTATTTATTTTTTAATTTAGAGATACAGCACTGAAACAGGCCCTTCGGCCCACCGAGTCTGTGCCGACCAACAACCACCCATTTATACTAACCCTACAGTAATCCCATATTCCCTATCACCTCCCTACACTAGGGGCAATTTACAACAGACAATTTACCTATCACCTGCAAGTCTTTGGATGTGGGAGGAAACCGGAGCACCCGGCGAAAACCCACGCAGACACAGGGAGAACTTGCAAACTCCGCACAGGTAGTACCCAGAAACGAACCCAGGTCCCTGGAGCTGTGAGGCTGCGGTGCTAACCACTGTGCCGCAGGTTGGTAAGCTGTAACTAGTGGAATGCCACGGGGATCAGTGAAAGGACCTCAACTATTTACAATTTATATCAATGACTTGGATGAAGGGACCAAACGTATGGTTGCTAAATTTGCTGATGACACACAGATAGGTAGGAAAGTAAGTTGTGAAGAGAACATGAGGAGTCTGCAAAGTGATATAGATAGGTTAAGTGAGTGGGCAAAAATTTGGCAAATGAAGTATAATGTGGGAAAATGTGAACTTGTCAACTTTGGCAGGAAGAATAGTAAAGCAGCATCTTATTTAACTGGAGAGAGATTGCAGAACTCTGAGGTAGAACATATAGAACATAGCACAGTACAGGCCCTTTGGCCCACGATGTTGTGCCGAACCTTGAAGCAGGCTTGAAGAGGCCAAATGGCCTACTCCTGCTCCTAATTCATATGTTTGTATGCACATGATTCCTGTCCCACACCAAAGTAGTTGACTCTTAACTGGCAAGCCACTCTGTTGTACAACTCAGATGGACAATGAATGCCATCCTTGCTGGTAAATGCCCAGTTCCTGAATGAATAATTAAAAAAAAAAACACACTAGTCTTCCTGAACTATGTTCTTTAAAAACTAATGAATACTGATCTCACGTCTTCTGTCTGGAATTTTAACAACTTCTGCCTGCAATTTAATCCAACTAAGATAATGAAATCATTCTCTTTTTGATTATGTATTAAGGACTTGAATGTGGAATTGTCTCTAATCTTCTAACTGTTCATAATTCCACAGTGATCAAGCGAGGGAGAAGGTAATGCGGGAGGTGAAGGCGCTGGCTAAACTGGAGCATCCAGGGATCGTCCGCTATTTCAATGCCTGGCTGGAGACTCCGCCTGAAGGCTGGCAGGAGGAGATGGACAAGCAGCTGCTGAAAGATGAGGGGTAAAGGGACGGTTAAGTGACACATTTGCTCTGATGCTAGCACTGAACGGTCAGTTAGCACAGCTTGAACGCTCTTCAGAATTGACTGCTTGTTCCGTGAGTTACAGTTAGGGTGATGAATTGGGACAAATCGTAAAAACAGGAGAGCTTTTAATCTGCGCTGTTTTTTTCAGTCCCAGTTTCCTGCTTTCTATTCCTTTTTCATATCCTGATTTCCCAAGTAAACACCTGTTTCTTGCACCTCAATTTTGTATTTGCAGCCTTCTGGGGCAGTGTTTCACACCCTCTCATTGTGGAAACAGCATTTTCTTGAATTGACTATTAATTACCTTAGCTCGAATTCTAAGATTATATCCCCTTGTTTTGAGTTCTCCTACTAGAGAAGAGCCATTCTTTATTTCATCTGTCAATTAGGAACATAGGAAATAGGAGCAAGAGCAGGCCATTCGGCCCCTCAAGCCTGCTGCGCTATTCAGCTAGATCATGGCTGATCTACTTCAATGCCATTTTCCCACACAATCCCCATATCCCTCAATATCTTCAATACCTAGAAATCTATCGATCTATGTTTTGAACATACTCAATGACTGAGCCTCCATAGCCCTGTGGGGTTGAGCATTCCACAGATTCACCACCCTCTGCATGAAGAAATTCCTCATCTCAGCCCTAAATGGCCTACCTCTTATTCTGAGACTTTGTACCCTGGTTCTCGCTCCCCAGCCAGGGAAACATCCTTCCTGCATAAACCTTGTTGATCCCTGTAAGAATTTTGTATGCTTCAGTGAGATCACCTTTCATTCTACTGAACTCCAGAGAATACAGGCCCAGTCTCCTCATAGGACAGTCCTGCCATCCCGCATCAGCCTGGTGAACTTTTGTTGCACTCCCTCTATGGCAAATATATCCGTCCTTGGGTAAGGAAACCAAAAATGTACATAATACTCCAAGTGCAGTCTCACCAAGGCTCTATACAATTGCAGCAAGAAATCTTTACTTCTGTACTTAAATCCCCTTGCAATAAAGGCCAACATACCATTTGCCTTCCTAATTGCTTGCTGCACCTGCATGTTGGCTTTCAGTGGCTTCTTTTCATTATTTTAAAATATCTTGACCAGGTTTCTCAATCAGCTCATGCATAAAGAACTCCACCCAAGTTTATCCAGTGTCTCGTCATAGCTCAGTCCTTTTCATACCAGGTATCATCACTGAATCTTGTCCAAGGCCAGTATATCCTTAAGTAGAGATATCCAAAGGGTAATGTGCCAGATGTTGTCTTACTAATGCTTTTTATAACTGCAGTAGCAATTCTGTGCTTGATTTTGAAGTCTAGCATCCCTTTTTTTTTGCTTCTACAAGCAGCCATTTATTTGCCTGGACCACTAAATCCCTTTTGTTCTCATGTTCCCTAGTACTTCCGCATTTGGACTGTAATCCTATGTACCTTTCTTGTGTCCAAAGTAATCTGCCTCATAATTAGTTGTTAAACTATATCCAATGTTCTTTCCACTCTTCATCTATCTAAGCCCTTTGTGTAATTTCTGCTATCCATCAGAATTCACTGTCTCTCAGCTTGAAAACAGACTTAGCAGATGATTCTAAGTACAGGCTATTTATAACTATGTAACCTTGCGTTTGCATACACATATGGTCTACAAAAGTTTTCTTCCTCCTGTTTATGTTTTTTGTCCCACTTTTTAATCTCACTTTGTTTCATTATAAATTCCTGTGTCCACATTTACAGTGGAAAGTGTTATTTTTGTTCAATCACCAGACAAGTTGATCTTGAGTTTCATTTTATTTTTGCCTTATCTTTACTAGCACTGATTGGCCTGCGAGTTCTCCAGATGTTCCCTCCGTGCACCGACCAAAGCTTCCAAATGTGGGGAACTATTTGGGTAGCTCTACGCCTTCGGTGAAGTTCAGCTCCTGCTCTGTGATTTTTGCTGATCAGACTTCTTCTTTGGAACCATGCGTGCGTCTGGACCTCTTCGATCAGCCTCTGGACCACTGCCAGTATGGCCAAGATAGTCTTCTCTCTGAGTGTGAAAGTGAGGGCAATTCTGACCTGGCACATTCCTTTGAATTATTCCCTTCAGCATCTGGAAGTCTCGCAAACGAGGACAAAACTGCATCCTTTGATGTGGTGTTTGAAGATTCAGGCTGCGACCGGGCATCTGAGCACAGTCCAGACTTCGATCCATCGTGCCACAAAATGAGCAGTGGCGGAAAACAAACTGCCACCTCTCTGGTAGAGACAACAGCTAGAACTGAGGGTCTGGCCCCCAGCAGCACTTTATCTCACACTCCGCCAAGACCTACTTCGTTAAATCTGGGCCCTTGTAAAGCCTCAGAGGAGAAAGCAAAACCGAACTCGCCCAAAGTTTACTTGTACATTCAGATGCAGCTCTGCAGGAAAGAGACTCTGAAAGATTGGATGAACGGCCGATGCCAGATGGAGGACCGGGACCGGACTGAATGTCTAAAGATATTTTTACAGATGGCTGATGCTGTCTGCTTCTTGCACACCAAAGGATTAATGCACAGGGACCTTAAGGTATTCCAAAATAAGTACATGCTGCACTGTTGTCGCCTAAATTTTTAAAGGGTGGGCATTTGAACTTTTCATGTGTTTGCTTTACCTGTGAAAAGAACCCAGTGACACAAATTGAAATGTTGGAAATTCTGTAAGGATTTAAATCTGAAACCAGGGAAGACCGGTTTCTGTTATAGATAGAGACCACAGTGGCTGGAAGTTAATTGGCATTTTTTTTTTTAAACAGAACTAAACTAAACAAAGGGGATTGCAGACTGTAAGGAATAATAGAATATAGATTTTAGCCTTCCAAATATGGGTTATGCTTAAGCTTTTTGAGTTGTACAACAACTTGTATTTATATAGTGCCATTCATGTAATAAAACACCCCAAGATGCTTCACAGAGGCATTATAAAAATAAAATAATTGGCACTGAGCCACATTGGGAGGTATTGGGTCAGATGACCAAAGGCTTGGTCAAAGAAGTAGATTTTAAAGAGCTCTTCTGGAAGAACAAGAGGCGGAGAGGTGTAGGGAGGGAATTGGAGAGCTTGGGGCTTAGACAGCTAAACTCATGACCACCAATGATGGTGCAATTGAAATAGGGGAGCGCAGAATATCTTGGATGGTTGTAGAGCTGGAGGAGATTCGAGATTTTTTTTAAATTTATTTTTTTATTTTATTTAGAGATACAGCACTGAAACAGGCCCTTCGGCCCACCGAGTCTGTGCCAACCATCAACCACCCATTTATACTAATCCTACATTAATCCCATATTCCCTACCACATCCCCACCATTCTCCTGCCACCTACCTACACTAGGAGCAATTTACAATGGCCAATTTACCTATCAACCTGCAAGTCTTTGGCTGTGGAAGGAAACCGGAGCACCCGGCGGAAACCCACGCGGTCACAGGGAGAACTTGCAAACTCCGCACAGGCAGTACCCAGAACTGAACCCGGGTCGCTGGAGCTGTGAGGCTGCGGTGCTAACCACTGTGCTGAGATAGGGGAGGGCTAGGCCACGGAAAGATTTTAAAACCAGGATGAGAATTTTAAAATCAATTGTTTAAAAAGGAGCCAATGTAGGTCAGTGAGCACAGGGGTAATGGGTGAATGCCATTTGATACAAGATAGGACATGGGCAGTTTTGGATGATGCAAACTACTGGTGGTTACAGATTTGTTGACCATGGTGTCACTGATCTGATTGAGTTATATGAATGGGAAGAAACATTAACTCTTCTCTCTCCACAGCTGCTGTCTGACCTGCTGAGAATTTCTAGCACTTTGTTTTTATTTCAGATTTCTAGCATCTGCAGTGTTTTGCTTTTATTTTAGTGGATAATTTCCATTTTGACTTCAGCATTAAAGCACTAACACAGTCAGAAATGTGAGAGCATGTGTCCCTCTTGATGGGGCTGGTAACTTATACAGAAAAGTGAGTGTGAAGGTTCCTGCTCATTCTGGGATTAGAGAATCTGCTGTTTTTAAGCTTGAGCGGCTGACTGGCACCATAATTTCAGCACTTCAGCTTGTGTCCCTATAATGGACATGAGCAGCAGGGCATTACCAAAGACCTAACACTGACAAAACCTTTTAAGTGGTAAGTATTTGTGATTGCTGGAGGGACAGAGTAATAGGCTGTTCGAAGTGGAAATAACCACTTACCTACGCTTTCCCCTTTTAAGTCATAGATTCGTTTGCAGCATTCAGTTTATCTTGTTAGTCAACTGGTATATTGACTGTTCGTCGACTGGAGGAGCGAGGTGTGTGACCCTTTATAACATTGATGCTGTCACATTCTAGTGCACTTTATATTTTGTGGCCTATGATGTCTTTTAAAAAGAAATTTGATCTTCTGTATCCAGCAATTATTCTTCCCATAACTATCTGTCACCATAGTCTGAAATAATCTTGCTGCGGCATCGGTACAGTCTGACCTTTTAACATAGTGCTGTGTTGTGAGGAGTCCATTTGTTCACTGAGTTGGCCTTTAATACCACATTGTAAACTACATTCTATTTTACTGTATAGGAATGTGCCATTCTGTCCAACAGCTTTGCTTGACATAAGCCTCCTCTCACCTTATTTCATTAATCTGTATCTTTATATTCTTTACTTCACTTCCTTCCTCGTATTTATCTACCTTCCCCTTAAAGGCTTTTATATTCTATTTGCTGCAACTGTTCCATGTTGTAGTGAGTTCCACATTCTAGCCACTCTCTGGGTAAAGAAGTTTCTCCTGAAAACCTATATTGGATTTATTCGTGACTTTCTCAATTGGCTGCGTTTGCTGACAATGCAACCACTAGGTGGTGCTGTACTAGCACATGCGCAAATGCAGCCTCATCCACGTAAATGTCACTGTCTGCGATGTTCAGGCAGCTGCCAGGATTAAAGATGGCGCTGCTCAATTTATCACAGAAAAACAACTTCAACCCTTGACCTGTTTGATACACTGAGAACATTGTGCTGTTTAAAGTCTCATCAGAAGGACAGCACCTCCAACAGTGCTGCACATCCTTTGTAATTCTGTGAAGTTTCAATGCCATCCTACTCTCAGGCCACCCCCGCCCCCATCCTGCTCACTTTTTCACCCCCCCACCACCCCAATCCCGCTCACTCCCCGCTTCCTCCCACCCCATCATCCCTCCAGACTCTAGGTTTAGCCAGCGGGCCGCAGCACTTCCCTCCTCACGGCCACTCACTCCTACATTGCCCCGTTGCTCCTCACGGCCCGCTTTGCTTCTTTGGGCGGAGCGAATGGCCAAGTGGAGGGAAGTGGCCCGCAGCCTACAGCTAGCGCTGGGGGGAGGTGGAAGCAGGGAGCGAGTGGCCCGAGAGTGGGATTGAGTGGGGTTGGGGGGAGCGAGCAAGCGGGGGCGGGTGGCGGTGTTGAGTGGAGGAAGCAAGAAGCAAGCGGCCTGGAGTGAGTAGCCGAGGAGGAGAGCGTTGTTCTGCGCATGCGCCAGTTAGTCCTGGCAAGACATAGGCTGTGCATGCGCAACTTCTCCACGCTCAGGTGACCGTTTGTGCAAGTGCGCAGCTTGGAGCGCTTTGACGTCAGCTGGCTGCTGCGTTGTCAGGTGTCACTTTGATCTCAAATACAGGCTGCTTGCACTTTTGAACTCTACTGAGCCGCCCCACCTTGTTTCCTGCTGTGTCACTCATTAAACTACAGATAAAGTTTGAAATCTAAGGGTGAGTTGGGTCTTTGGATGTTTGTGAACTGGGACAACTATTTTCTGGTTATAGAGGACATCCAGCAGCAGCAACATTGAGAAGTTAATGAGCTGAGCTTGAACTGTGAATGAAATTTTAAACCATGAAGTTGAGTCAGTATTCAAGGTTTTGTTAGGCATGTACATTTTCCTCATTACTGTGTATCCAATCTAGCTCCAAATACATCCATAAAGAAGGCTTTTTGACTCCTGTGAGCTGACTCTAAAACTAAATCAGGAATGTGTGCTTGATTCCTGATGTTGGTTTCCAGTTTCACTTCAACTATTGGTCTTTTGTCACCTTCAAAAAAAATTTTCCTTGACCTCGTTGGTTAGAGCTGTAAGTATTGGTTTGTCAGTTGGGCTGTAGCCAAAGAGCTTTGCAGCTACTGGGGACACTAGCTGCTAATCTTTTATGGGTCTTTTTAAAAGATGCTTGTTTTGGCAGTAGCATGATAGGTGTTTGTTTAGGTGCACAGCCTAGAAAGATATCTTTCCTTGTTTTAGTCATAGTCAGAAAATTTCTCTTATACAAAACATAGAACAAAATACAGCACAGAAGAAGGCTATTCAGCCCATTGTGTCCGAGCCGGCCGAATAAGCTATCCACCCAAAACTAATCCCACCTTCCAGCACCTGGTCCATAGCCCCGCAGGTTACAGCACATTGGGTGCATGTCCAGGTACCTTTTAAAAGAATTGAGGGTCTCTGCCTCCACCACCATTCCTGGCAGTGAATTCCAGACACCCACCATCCTCTGGGTGAAAAGATTTCTCCTCGTGTCCCCTCTAATCCCTCTACCAATCAGCTTAAATCTGTGTCCCCTGGTAACCGGCCTCCCCACCAGGGGAAACCTGTCCTTTCTGTCTACTCTACCTAGGCCCCTCTTAATTTTGTACATTGCAATCAAGTCACCCCTTGACCTCCTCAATTCCAGGGAAAGCAACCCTAACCTATCCAATCTTTCCTCATAGCTGCAACCCTCAAGCCCTAGCAACATTCTTGTAAATCTCCTGTGCACTGTCTCCAGAGCAATTATGTCCTTTCAGTAATGTGGTGACCAAAACTGCACACACTACTCCAGCTGTGGCCTAATCAATGCTCTATACAGCTCTAGCATCACATCCCTGCTTTTGTACTCCTGTACCTCAGCCAATAAAGGCAATCCATATGCTGCCTTTTCCACTATATCTACCTATCCTGCCACTTTCAGGGACCTGTGGACATGCACTCCAAGGTGTCTCACTTCTACCCCTCTCTCTATCCTCCCGTTTATTATATATTCTCTCGCTTTATTTATCCTCCCCAAATGCATCACCTCACACTTCTCCAGATTGAATTCATTTGCCACTTTTCCCCCCACTCGGCTAAACCATTGATATCATTCTGGAGTCCACGACTGTCCTCCTCACTATTAATCACAGGGCCAATTTTTGTCATCAGCAAATTTCCCAAACATGCCTCCCACATTTAAGTCCAGATCATTAATATATACCAACAAGGGACCCAACACTGAGCACTGCTGGAAACCCCTTTCCATTCACAATAACATTGATGACTATGATCTGATTTTGCTCTCTGATGAAGGGTTACTGACCTGAAATGTTAACTCCTGCTTCTCTCTCCACAGATGCTGCCAGACCTGCTGAGTATTTCCAGCATTTAGACCATAGAGAGATACAGCACTGAAACAGGCCCTTCGGCCCACCGAGTCTGTGCCAACCATCAACCACCCATTTATACTAATCCTACATTAATCCCATATTCCCTACCACAACCCCACCTTCCCTCAATTCTCCTACCACCTACCTACACTAGGGGCAATTTACAGTGGCCAATTTACCGATCAACCTGCAAGTCTTCGGCTGTGGGAGGAAACCGGAGCACCCGGCGGAAACCCACGCGGTCACAGGGAGAACTTGCAAACTCCACACAGGCAGTACCCAGAACTGAAACCGGGTCGCTGGAGCTGTGAGGCTGCAGTGCTAACCACTGCGCCACTGAGCTGCCCTGTTTTTATGTCGACTACTATCCTTTGTTTCCCGTTACTGAGCCAATTCTGGATCCAACCTGCCATCTTCCCCTGTATCCCATGGGCTTTCATTTTACTGACCAGTTTGCCATGCGAGACCTTGTCAAATGCCAGACTAAAATTCATGTAAACAACATCCACTGTATTACCCTCCTCAATCCTCCTCGTTACTTCCTCCAAAAATCTCAATCAAGTTAGTAAAACATTAACCTTCCCTTAACAAATCCATGCTGACTATCCCTGACTACATAGAACATAGAACATAGAAAAATACAGCACAGAACAGGCCCTTCGGCCCACGATGTTGTGCCGATCCTTTGTCCTCTGTCAAGGACAATTTAATCTATACCCCATCATTCTCCTTTATCCATATACCTATCTAAAAGCCACTAATCGTGCCTTTCTAAATGATAGTTTATCCAGTCCCTCAGAATTGATTCTAACAATATACCCACCACCGAGGTCAGACTGACTAGTCTATAATTACCTGGCTTATCCTTCACACCCTTTTTAAACCATGGTACAACATTCGCAGACCTCCAATCATCTGGTACCTCGCCTGTATCTCGTGAGGATTTGAAGATGATCCTCCGCACATCCGCTATTTCCTCTCTCGCTTCCTTTAACAGCCTGGGATGCAAAACATCCAGTCCTGGTGATTTATCCACTTTCAGGGATGTCGGACCCTCGAGCACTTTTCCTCTCCTGCTTATCTTATCTAATATTTCACACTCCTCCTCCTGTAACTACAATGTCTACATCAATTCTCTCCTTTGTGAAGACAGAGACAAAAAACTCATTAAGGACCCTGCCCACATCTTCTGCATCCACGCATAAGTTCCCTGTGCATCTCTGATATGCCCTACTCTTACCTTGGTTGTCCTCTTGCTGCAAATGTACTGATAAAACATCTTCGGGTTTTCCTTTATTTTACCTGCCAATAATTTTTCATGTCCTCTTTGCTTTTCAAATTTCCTTTTTTTACTTCACCCCTGCACTTTCTATATTCTAGGATTTCTGAAGTATTAAGATATTTGTGATCATAAGCTTTTTTTTTTCTTAACTTGCCCTGTAAGCTTCTAGATAACCAGGGAGCTCTAGATTTGGTAGTACCACCCTTTATCTTTGTGGGGGCATGCCTACACTGCCTGTAGTATATTGCTCTTGAATGTCTCCCACTGGTTTGCCACTAATTTTTCTTCAAGTAGCTGTATCCAGTCCACCTTCGCCAGGTCACCTCTCAGTTTCGTAAAATTTGCCTTCCCCCAATTTAGAACCGTTACTCCTATTTTGTCTTTGTTCTTTTCCATGATTATCCTAAAACTAACTGTATTATGGTCACTATTTCCAAAATGGTCACCCACTGTTACTGTATCCACTTGCCCAGCTTCATTACTGAAAACTAAATCTAGAATTGCGCCCCGTCAATTGGCTTGTTACATGTCGGCTTAAAAAAAGTTCTCTTGAATGCAGTTCAAGAATTTTGTTCCCTCTGTGCCCTTCACACTGTTTGTATCCCAGTTGATATTGGGGTAGTTGAAATCCCCAACCATCACCGCCCTAAAGTTTTTGCACTCAGAAATTTGCCTACTTATTTGTTCCTCCATCACCTTCTCACTATTTGGGGGTCTATAGTACACTCCCAGTAATGTGGCTGTCCCCTTTTTATTTCTGAGCTCCACCCATATGGTCTCGTTTGATTCATTTAGCATATCATCCCTCCTCAAAGCTGTTATTGATTCCTTGACTAATAATGCTACACACACACCCTTTTTTTTATCTCCCTCTCTATTACGCCTGAATGCTCTAAATCCAGGGATGTTGAGCTGCCATTCTTGCCCCTCTATAAGACAACAATATTATGTTGTCGTGTCTGTGATCTTAACTCATCTGCTTTGTTTACTATTTTCCTTGTATTTAAATACTCTAACACTGCCAAATTCCTGTGTTGTGCACTTTTTAACCTTTTTCTTGTGTCTTTGAGTCACTCGCCAATTTTGCTAATTTTCTGCATCCTATTCCCTACCCTGAGATTATTCTATCTATGACTGCGCTCAGGTTCTTGTCCCCCTGCCAATCTAGTTTAAATCCTCCCCAACAGCATTAGCAAACCTTCCTGCAAGGATATTTGTTCCAGTCCTGTTCAGGTGCAGACCATCTGGCTTATGCAGGTCCCACCTACCCCAGAAATCTGAAGCCCTCCCTCCTGCACCATCTCTCCAGTCACACATTCATTCATCTGGTGTATTTTCCTATTACTAACCTCACTAGCACATGGCGTTGGGAGTAATCCGGAGATTATTACCCTTTGTTGTCCGGCTTGCTAATCTCTTTCCCAACTCTCTCAACTCAGCCTGCAGGACCCTATCCCTCCTTCTTGCTATATCGTTGGAACCAATGTGGACCATGACCTCCGGCTCTGCACCCTCACCCTCCAGAATGCTCTGTAGCTGCTTGGTGATATCCATGACCCTTGCACCAGGGAAGCAACATACCATCCTGGAATCGCATCTGCAACCACAGTAACGCCTGTCTGTTCCTCTAACCATCGAATTCCCTACCACTATTGCTCTCTCGCCCTTTTTCCTCCCTCCCAGCACAGCTGAGTCACCCACGATGTTCTGGTCATGACTCTCGCTGCACTTTACAGAGGAACCCTCCTTCCCATCGGTACTCAGAACTGAATACCAATTAGAATTCAACAAACTACAAATTCAACTAAATGCAACAGCTTCAACAAACATGCATAAATTGGTTGCTTTGATCTGAATAGGCTATAATTTTACTTGCCAATGGCTAAGTAATCTTCCTGCTATGTTTCCCTATATTGTATGAAAATGTTTGTTATAGTTTAAATTCATCACAACTGAGCTGACTTGACGCTGCTAGATGATGTCAAGGCTTTGAACGGTCAGGAGCTGAATCACTCATTGGTCAGAGTGCCTAGGCTCTGCCATCCCCTTGGTGCTGATTTGGCTGGACCATCTAAGTGTTGACTCCAACATATTGGTGATAGACGAGGCGATGGTGGTGCAGTAGGAGGACATGGAGAGTTGGCTGGTCTTCCTTCTGGGCAAGATGATCACAACTCGTCACTGAAGTGATATAAAGGCTTTTGGTGGCTTTCAGCCCAATCCTGGATAGTATCCTGATGTTGGCTGTCATGCACCCATTCATTGGTAGAGAAGTTGAGAATGGAGCTGAACATTGGAATTGTTGATGAACACCAGTCCTATCCGTACGTCTGCAGAATTTGTGTTGTGTTTAAATAGTGCAGTGCAAATCACCATTAAATTGCAATGATGCACACATTATGCAATTTAAAACAAAACCTTTAACTTTTGAAAATAGGTTTTAGTTTTAGTCTTAATTGCATTTGTCAATAGTTTTCTTCATGGACTCTTGTTTGAAATGGACTCCTTTTTCTCTTTCCCTCTAAAGCCTTCAAATATTTTCTTTACATTGGATGATGTGGTGAAAGTGGGTGACTTTGGGTTGGTAACTGCAATGGACCAAGAGGAAGAGGAAGGGTCCATACTTACACCAATGCCAGTGTATGCTAGACACACTGGGCAAGTGGGCACTAAGCTCTATATGAGCCCAGAGCAGGTGAGTAAAGTCATTCACCATATTTTCCAGTAAGCCTGATAAATGCTACCATTTCATAAGTGCAGGTATACATTGAAAAACACATTTTCAACCTTTTGTAGATATCTGGGAACACTTACTCTCACAAAGTGGACATCTTTTCTTTGGGTCTGATCCTGTTTGAATTGTTGTATCCCTTCAGCACGCAAATGGAGAGAGTCCAGGTAAGCACTAGTACAGAATGTGCAATTTTTCTGTTCATCAGTCCACAACCAGTGGATTGGGCAGTTGGGAGTCAATGTTACATTACCTGACAACGTAGAAACTAACTCATGAGTGCGGATATTGTTTGTAGGTCCAAATGTAGATTCCTATACAGTACATGCAGTTGTCCAAGCTCTAAATGGCAGACTTCTAATGAGATGAACAGACCACCTGAGAAAGGTCCGGGGTGGTGCAAAACTAAGCCAAAAAGCTGGATTTTGAGAAGCATTTTGAAAGGAGGACAGAAGTGGGAATATGGAGGAGATGAGAGACATCCCAGGGCGTAAACCTAAGGCTCTGCCTCCTAAAGTGGGACAAAGGGCAGAAATGGTGGCTGAATACTTGGCTACTTTCATTAACTTTGAAGTCACTGTAGATCTCCCACTTCTGTCATGGCTGACATTAGTTAACTTTGGATCCTTGATGTGCAGAGTCAAGGACATTCACGGTCTGCATTGAGTGCTCGTCAGTGTGTTTATCCACTGAATCATCCCTGAATTTCAGGGCTCCTTTCTAATGTTTGAATAATTCATTTCCATTTACAGACGTTAACAGGAGTTCGAGATTTGAAGTTCCCCTCTTTATTTCTTGAAGAATATCTTCAGGAGGTAAGCATCGGGCATGAAATACTGTTTGATATTTAGTTTTTAATCGTAGCAGATATTTTCTGATAATGTGTTCACTTATGGGACGGTACAGCAGGGTAAGAAAGGAAACCTAGTTTCTAAATCGGAGTGGGGATCCTTATGTTCTTTTAGCACCTGGAACTTGGCTTAATTCCAGCATGGTGTGGTGGGATGAAAATCCTTTTGCCAACTGTAGTCACCTGACCCATGTCCTTTCTTCAACAACTATCTGCATTTGTATAACACCTTTAACATAGGACATCCCAAATCACTTTGTCATCAAACAAAATTTGATAACATGCCAAGCTTTTGTTCACCTGTCCTAAGGGGTAAGTTTCCAGAATTAGAGGCGTTCGGAGATCGGAGGTTTGTAGGGTTGGATAAAGATAGGGATAGGGAGGGGAGTGTTCATGGAGGGAATTGAACACCAGGATAAAAATTTTAAAATTGCTAAAATCTAGTTTTGAGACTCTGAAACTACACTTTAATCGGGTGTAATGTTATCCCAGTTGAATTGTTTGTCCGATTAGGCGAGATTATCAGCAGAAGTTTTAGTATATTACATTTCAAGCCAGTGTTCTGTTAGTGTTAATGGAATTGTAATTAATGTTTAATGTTTCTTGCTGCACGAAACAGAAGCTAATAAAAGTGCCTGGCTTCACATACAGTGATAACTAATCTGTGATTGTAGACGGTGAGGACTACTTGTTCAGTCCTTTACAATTGTGAATAAAATGGGGATGGAGTAATGCAAAGTAGCCAGATCTGTTGTTGAGTACATGCACAATGATTTCCTAGTCTCAGTTGAAAAAGTGAAAAGCAGAAATGTGGAGTAGGAAGAAGGAAATGGAGGTGGGGTGGGAACATAAATCTACATAATGGTCAATAAGGTATGGGAAAGAATAAATGTATTACTTAATGATTAAATATTGATCTGCGAGCTGCATCAGGAATGACCATCTGTCATGAGCCCAGAGCTAGGAATATGTCATTCCTGCAGTTGGTGGCCAGTCTTTTCACACACAGTTCTGTTACCTTCTGAGCATCACTGATGTCTATTTCACAGTTCTATAGACTGGGGCTGGCTTGAGGGGTTAGAGGAGCTTTTTTGGCAGGGGAAGGATTAGTCAGGGAACCCCTAGTCAGAAGCTTAATTCCTCAACATTGGACCACCTGAGCTTTGTAAATAAATGAGTGGGCTGACAGATGGTGAGCACAGTGGGATGTGTTTAGCTGCAACTATTGAGTTCTCACAGGCTCAATACTTGAACATTTTTGCTGGCTGTGTTGCCCTGTGGTTATATTTGTGTGCTTAATCTGCAACATCGCATGTCGAGCATCAGCCCTGTGCTGTAGCCAGGGTGCTGTGCTACAAATAGCTGATTTAAGTTGCTGTCAGATGCAAAGTATCAATCTGTCGTGGGTGAATATTAATGTTTCAAAATGGCAGTTAAAGGCTAAAAAAAGAGTTGGAGAATCCTATAGCACAGAAAGAAGCCATTTGGCCCTTTTGTTAATGTGCTGGTTCTTTGAAAGAGCAGCCAATTAGTCCCACACCCCTTCTCTTTCCCCATAGCCTTACATTTTTTTCCATTTTGAGTAGTGATCCAATTCCCTTATTAAAAGTTACTATTCGATCTGCTACTACTACCCCACCACCCACCCCTTTTCAGGCAGTGCATTCCAGACGAAATCCTTGAACATGTCATCTTGCAAATCCATGCCATCTTACCCATGACTCCACAGTTGAATCCCTTCAACCAGATTTCTGACCATGCAGAGGTATTAAAGTTGCGCTTATCAGTCACAAATTACATCCTATGTGCCTATGACCGTGGTAAACAAACCTTCTTCATTCTAGACTTGCCTGCAGCCATTGACATGGTTGGCCATCCTCCTCCAGCCGGGTCGGACTGCCCTCACCTGGTTCCATTCTTATCTATCCACTTGTAGTCAGAGAATCGCCTTCAATGGCTTCTCTTCCCACTCCAGCACCATTACCTCTGGTGTCCCCCAAGAACCAATTCTTGGCCCCCTCCTATTTCTCATCAACATTGCTGCCCTTTAGTGACATAATCTGAAAGCACGATCTCTGGTTCCACATGCATGCTGCTTTACTTCACAACTGCCTGTCTTGATCGCTCTGCTGTCTGATTTGTCATGTTGCTTGTCTGATATCCAGTACTGGATTTGAAATTTCCTCGTACTAAATATTGGGAAGACTGAAGTCATTGCTTTCATCATCATCTTCTTTGGCCTCCTTGTCTCGGGAGACATTGGGAAAGCGCCTGGATGTGGTCATAGAACCAGAGAAAATAGGAGCAGGAGTAGGCCATTTGGCCCTTTGAGGCTGCTCAGCTATTTATGATCATGGCTGATCATCCAACTCAGTAACCTGTTCCTGCTTTCTCCCCATAATCCTTTGATCCCTTTTGCCCCAAGAGCTATATCGAACTCCTTCTTGAAAACATATAATGTTTTGGCCTCAACTGCTTTCTGTGGTAGTGAATTCCACAGGCTCACCACTCTGGGTGAAGAAATTTCTCCTCAGTCCTGAAAGGTTTACCCCTTATCCTTCGACTATGACCCTTGGTTCTGGACTCGCCCACCATCGGGAACATCCTTCCTGCATCTACCTTGTCAAGTCTTGTTAGAATTTGATAGGTTTCTATGAGATCCCCCCTCACTCTTCTGAACTCCAGCGAATATAATCCTAATCTCTCCTCATACTTCAGTCCCGCCATCCCAGGAATCTGGTAAACCTTCGCTGCACTCCCTCTATAGCAAGAACATCCTTCCTCAATAATATTCCAGGTGTGGCCTCACCAAAGCCCTGTATAATTGCAGCAAGACATCCCTGCTCCTGTACTCTAATCCTCTCGCTATGAAGGCCAACATACCATTTGCCTTTTTTACCGCCTGTTGCACCTGCATGCTTGCCTTCAGTGACTGGTGTACGAGAACACCCAGGTCTCGTTGATATTCCCCCCCCCCCTCCCTCTCTGTTTATAGCCGTTCAGATAATCTGCCTTCCTGTTTTTGTTACCAAAGTGGATAACCTCACATTTATCCACATTATACTGCATCTGCCATGCATTTGCCCACTCACTCAACTTATCCATATCACCCTGAAGCCTCTCTGCATCCTCCCCACAACTCACCCTCCCATCCAGTTTTGTGTCATTTGCAAATATTGCATTTAGTTCCCTTATCTAAATCACTAATAAATATTGTGAATAGCTGGGGTCCCAGCACCGATCCGTGCGGTACTCCACTAGTCACTGCCTGCCATTTAACCCTACTCTTTGTTTCCTATCTGCCAACCAATTTTCTATCCATCGCAATACACTACCCCCCCAACGCCATGCACTTTAATTTTACACACTAATCTCTTATGTGGGACTTTTTCGAAAGCCTTCTGAAAGTTCAAATAAACCACATCCGCTGGCTCTCCCTCATCAACTCTACTAGTTACATCCTCGAAGAATTCTAGTAGATTTGTCAAGCATGATTTCCCTTTTGTCAATCCATGCTGACTCTGTCCCATTCTACCACTGTTCTCCAAATGCTCTGCTGTAAAATCTTTTATAATGGACTCTAGAATTTTCCCCACTACCGATGTCGGGCTGACTGGTCTATAATTCCCTGTTTTCTCTCTACCTCCCTTTTTTTAAATAGTGGGGTTACATTAGCTACCCTCCAATCTGTAGGAACTATTCCGGAGTCTATAGAATCTTGAAAGATGACCACCAATGCATCCACTGTTACTAGGGCCACTTCCTTAAGTACGCTGGGATGTAGATTATCAGGCTCTGGGGATTTATCGGCCTTCAATCCCATCAATTTCCCCAACACCATTTCTCTACTAATACTGATTTCCTTCAGTTCCTCTTTCTCACCAAACCCTGTGTTCCCCAACATTTCTGGTATGATATTTGTGTCCTCCTTGGTGAAGACCGAACCAAAGTATGCATTTAGTTGGTCAGCCATTTCTTTGTTCCCTATAATAAATTCCCGTTTCTGACTGTAAGGGACCTACATTTGTCTTCAAGCTTTTTCTCTTCACGTACCTATAGAAACTTTTACAGTCAGTTTTTATGTTCCCCGCGAGCTTGCTCTCATATTCTGTTTTCCCCTTCTTAATCAATCCCTTGGTCCTCCTTTGCTTAATTCTAAACTGCTCCCAATCCTCAAGTCTGCTGTATTTTCTGACATTTATATGCCTCTTACTTGGATCAGTCTCTGGTTTAAGCCCCATTCCTGACGCTCTCCCTCTCCTCACCAGCTGTCTGAGGCTGAACAACACTGTTCTCAACCTTGGTGTCATATTTGACCCTGAGAAGAGCTTCTGACCACACATACTCCTCCACCAAGACTACCTATTTCCACCTCCATAGCATCATCTCCTCATCCATCATCCATCTACTCCTCCCCTGCCTCAGCTCATCTTCTGAAACCCTCATTCATGGCTTTGTTGTCGCTAGACTTGAGTTTTCCATCCCTCTCTTGGCTGGCCTCCCAATTTGCACCCCATGTAAATCTTAGCTCATCCAAAACTTTGCTGCCTGTATCCTATCTCGCACCATGTGATGTTCACACATCACCCCTGTGTGTGCTGATCTACATTGGTTTCCCATCCAACAATTCTCATCCTTGTTTTCAAGTCTCTCCATGGTCTCGTCCCTAGCCTATCTCACTGACCACCTCCAGCTCTACAATCTTTGGATATCTGCACCCCTCCATTCTGGCCTCTAGAGCATCCCTGATTTTCATTGCTCCAGCATTGGCAGCTGTACCTTCAGCTGCCTAGGCCCTGACCTAAACCCCTCTGCCTCTCCTCCTTTAATATGCTCCTTAAAACCTACCACCTTTACCAAACTTTTGGTCATCTGTTGTGATATCTGCTTATGTGGCTTGGTGTTGTAAGCCGGAGGCTTGGGAGAATTATAGAATCTAGCAAAGGAGGACCAAGAAATTGATAGAGAGAATAGAATATGAACGTAAACTAGCAAGAAATATAAATACAGATTGTAAAAGCTTCTATAGGGATGTAAAAAGGAAAAAAAATGGCAAAGACAAATGTGGGTCCATTACAGGCAGAAACAGGAGAATTTATAATGGGAAATAGAGAAATGGCAGAGAAGCTAAATAATGTCTTCACAGAGGAAGATACAAGAAGTCACCCTGAAATAATTGAGATCCAAGGGTCTAGAGAGAATGAGAAACTGAAAGAAATTGGGAATAGTAAGAAAGTAGTATTGGAGAAATTAATGGGACTGAAAATTGACAAATCCCCAGGCCTGATGATCTTCAACCTAGAGTGTTAAAAGAGATGGCTATATAGATAGTGGTTGCATTGATGATCATCTTTCAAATTCTGTCATGGTGCCTGCAGATTGGAAGGCTGCAAATTTAACCCCACTGTTTAAGAAAAGATGGAGAGAGAAAATGGGGAACTACAGACCTGTTAGCCTTGTGTTGGGAGGAGGGAAGATACTAGAATCTGCTATAAAGAATGTAATTACTGGACACTTAGAAAATAATGGTCTGATCGGGCAGAGTCAACATGGATTTATGAAGGGGAAATCATGTTTGACAAACTTGATGGAGTTTTCTCAGGATGCTACTAGCAGAGTGGCTAAGGGGTGTGGTGTATTTTGACTTTTGGAAGGCTTTTGATAAAGTCCCACATTGGATGTTACTAAGCAAAATTAAAGCGCATGGGATCGGGGATAATGTACTAGCATGGATCGAGGACTGGGTAACAGGCAGAAAAGAGAGAATAGGAATAAATGGGTCATTCTCAGGTTGGCAGGCTGCGACCAGTGGGGTACTGCAAGGATCAGTGCTTGGGGGCCCCAGCTATTCACAATCTATATCAATGATTTGGATGTGGGGGAGCCAATTGTACTATTTCCAAGTTTGCGGATAATACAAAACTTTGTGGGAATGTGAGTTCTGAGGAGGCTTCAAGGGGATTTGATAAGGCTGAGTGAGTGGGCAAGAACATGGCAGATGGAATATAACGTGGTTAAGTGTGAGATTATTCACTTTGGTAGGAGGAACGGAGGTGCAGAGTACATTAGAACATTACAGCGCAGTACAGGCCCTTCAGCCCTTGATGTTGCGCCGACCTGTGAAACCATCTGACCTAGACTATTCCATTTTCATCCATATGTCTATCCAATGACCACTTGAATGCCCTTAAAGTTGGCGAGTCTACTACTGTTGCAGGCAGGGCGTTCCACGCCCCTACTACTCTCTGCGTAAAGAAACTACCTCTGACATCTGTCCTATATCTATCACCCCTCAACTTAAAGCTATGTCCCCTCGTGTTTGCCATCACCATCCGAGGAAAAAGACTCTCACTATCCTCCCTATCTAACCCTCTGATTATCTTGTATGTCTCTATTAAGTCACCTCTCCTCCTCCTTCTCTCCAACGAAAACAACCTCAAGTCCCTCAGCCTTTCCTCGTAAGACCTTCCCTCCATACCAGGCAACATCCTAGTAAATCTCCTCTGCACCCTTTCCAAAGCTTCCACATCCTTCCTATAATGCGGTGACCAGAACTGCACGCAATACTCCAGGTGCGGCCTCACCAGAGTTTTGTACAGCTGCAGCATGACCTCGTGGCTCCGAAACTCGATCCCCCTACTAATAAAAGCTAACACACCATATGCCTTCTTAACAGCCCTATTAACCTGGGTAGCAACTTTCAGGGATTTATGCACCTGGACACCAAGATCTCTCTGTTCATCTACACTACCAAGAATCTTCCCATTAGCCCAGTGCTCTGCATTCCTGTTACTCCTTCCAAAGTGAATCACCTCACGCTTTTCCGCATTAAACTCCATTTGCCATCTCTCAGCCCAGCTCTGCAGCCTATCTATGTCCCTCTAACCTACAACATCCTTCGGCACTATCCACAACTCCACCGACCTTCGTGTCATCCGCAAATTTACTAACCCACCCTTCTACACACTCATCCAGGTCATTTATAAAAATGATAAACAGCAGTGGCCCCAAAACAGATCCTTGCGGTACACCACTAGTAACTAAACTCCAGGATGAACATTTGCCATCAACCACCACCCTCTGTCTTCTTTCAGCTAGCCAATTTCTGATCCAAAGCTCTAAATCATCTTCAACCCCATACTTCCATATTTTCTGCAATAGCCTACCGTGGGGAACCTTATCAAACGCCTTACTGAAATCCATATACACCACATCCACTGCTTTACCCTCATCCACCTGTTTGGTCACCTCGGAAAAACTCAATAAGGTTTGTGAGGCACGACCTACCCTTCAGAAAACTGTGCTGACTATCGCTAATGAACTTATTCTTTTCAAGATGATTATAAATCCTGTCTCTTATAACCTTTTCCAACATTTTACCCACAACCAAAGTAAGGCTCACAGGTCTATAATTACCAGGGCTGTCTCTACTCCCCTTCTTGAACAAGGGGACAACATTTGC
This sequence comes from Heterodontus francisci, assembly GCF_036365525.1. Classification (NCBI taxonomy): domain Eukaryota; kingdom Metazoa; phylum Chordata; class Chondrichthyes; order Heterodontiformes; family Heterodontidae; genus Heterodontus; species Heterodontus francisci. The sequence continues at coordinate 27,993,650 of NC_090371.1, read as the reverse complement.
TGTCTTCCGGCACTATTCCTGTCGACAATGACGACATAAAGATCAAGGACAAAGGCTCTGCAATCTCCTCCCTAGCTTCCCAGAGAATCCTAGGAGAAATCCCATCTGGCCCAGGGGACTTCTCTATTTTCACACTTTCCAAAATTGCTAACACCTCCTCCTTGTGAACCTCAATTCCATCTAGCCTAGTAGTCTGAATCTCCGTATTCTCCTCGACAACATTTTCTTTCTCTACTGTAAATACTGACGAAAAATATTCATTTAACGCTTCCCCTATCTCCTCTGATTCCACACACAACTTCCCACTACTATCCTTGATTGGCCCTAATCTAACTCTAGTCATTCTTTTATTCCTGATATCCCTATAGAAAGCCTTAGGGTTTTCCTTGATCCTATCCGCCAATGACTTCTCGTGTCCCCTCCTCGCTCTTCTAAGCTCTCCCTTTAGATCCTTCCTGGCTAGCTTGTAACTCTCAAGTGCCCTAACTGAGCCTTCACGTCTCATCCTAACATAAGCCGCCGCCTTCCTCTTGACAAGCGCTTCAACTTCTTTAGTAAACCACGGCTCCCTCGCTCGACAACTTCCTCCCTGCCTGACCGGTACATACTTATCAAGGACACGCAGTAGCTGCTCCTTGAATAAGCTCCACATTTCGATTGTGCCCATCCCCTGCAGTTTCCTTCCCCATCCTACGCATCCTAAATCTTGCCTAATCGCATCATAATTTCCTTTCCCCCAGCTATAATTCTTGCCCTGCGGTATATACCTGTCCCTGCCCATCGCTAAGGTAAACCTAACCGAATTGTGATCACTATCACCAAAGTGCTCACCTACACCTAAATCCAACACCTGGCCGGTTTCATTACCCAGTACCAAATCCAATGTGGCATCGCCCCTGGTTGGCCTGTCTACATACTGTGTCAGAAAACCCTCCTGTGCACACTGGACAAAAACTGACCCATCTAAAGTACTCGAACTATAGTATTTCCAGTCAATATTTGGAAAGTTAAAGTCCCCCATAACAACTACCCTGTTACTCTCGCTCCTGTCGAGAATCATCTTCGCTATCCTTTCCTCTACATCTCTGGAGCTATTCGGAGGTCTATAGAAAACTCCCAACAGGGTGACCTCTCCTCTCCTGTTTCTAACCTCGGCCCATACTACCTCAGTAGACGAGTCCTCAAACGTCTTTTCTGCCGCTGTAATACTTTCCTTGATTAACAATGCCACACCCCCCCCCCTCTTTTACCATCTTCTCTGTTCTTAATGAAACATCTAAATCCCGGAACCTGCAACATCCATGCCTGCCCCTGCTCTACCCATGTCTCCGAAATGGCCACAACATCGCAATCCCAGGTACCAACCCATGCTGCAAGCTCACCCACCTTATTCCGGATGCTCCTGGCGTTGAAGTAGACACACTTTAAACCAGGTTCTTGCTTGCCAGTGCCCTCTTGCGTCCTTGTAACCTTATCCCTGACCTCACTACTCTCAACATCCTGTACACTGGAACTACAATTTAGGTTCTCATTCCCCTGCTGAATTAGTTTAAATCCCCCCGAAGAGCACTAGCAAATCTCCACCCCCCCCAGGATATTGGTACCCCTCTGGTTCATGTGAAGACCATCCTGTTTGTAGAGGTCCCACCTACCCCAGAAAGGGCCCCAATTATCCAGGAAACCAAAACCCTCCCTCCTACACCATCCCTGCAGCCACGTGTTCAACTCCTCTCTCTCCCTATTCCTCGCTTCGCTAGCACGTGGCACGGGCAACAACCCAGAGATAACAACTCTGTTTGTTCTTGCTCTAAGCTTCCACCCTAGCTCCCTGAATTTCTGCCTTAAATCCCCATCTCTCTTCCCACCTATGTCGTTGGTGTCTATGTGGACCACGACTTGGGGCTGCTCCCCCTCCCCCTTAAGGATCCCAAAAACACGATCCGAGACATCACGAACCCTGGCACCTGGGAGGCAACACACCAACCGTGAGTCTCTCTCGTTCCCACAGAACCTCCTATCTGTTCCCCTAACTATGGAGTCCCCAATGACTAATGCTCTGCTCCTCTTCCCCCTTCCCTTCTGAGCAACAGGGACATACTCTGTGCCAGAGACCTGTACCCCATTGCTTACCCCTGGTAAGTCGTCCCCCGCAACAGTATCCAAAACGGTATACCTGTTGTTGAGGGAAACGGCCACAGGGGATCCCTGCACTGCCTGCTGATTCCCCCTCCTTCCCCTGACGGTAACCCATCTACCTACTTCTTTTACCTGAGGTGTGACTGCCTCCCTATAACTCCTCTCAATAACCCCTTCCGCCTCCCGAATGATCCGAAGTTCATCCAGCTCCACTTCCCTAACGCGGTTCTCGAGGAGCTGGAGTTGGGTGCACTTCCCGCAGATGCAGTCAGCAGGGACGCTCTTGGCGAGCCTTACCTCCCACATTCTGCAGGAGGAACATTCAACTGCCTTAACCTCCATTCCCACTATTCTAAATTCCCAACAAATCTACTGAAAAACCCCCCAAAAAAAGTCAAAACTTGTTAGCTTAGCAATCCGACGGCAGAACTTTTTAAATAAAAAGCTTACCTTAACAACACACCAGAGTCCTTTTTTTTGGTTAGAGGAGGAGGAGGGTGGGTGGGAGACACTACACGTGTAGCGTCTCGGGTACAGCCACCGCCCAAATATATAGTTTTTACTTACCCAGCCGTCCCCTGTTCCTTCGAAAACAAAAGGGAATTAACTTTAACTTGCACTGAAACTGACCTCCCAGCTGCAAGTTCGCCCCGCACCTCCGCTTCTGTCAAAGCTGCTGCAACCAAAAGAAAGTGATTTTAAACTGCCCAAATATATAGTTTTTACTTACCCAGCATTGTATTTCTTAAGTATTTCTTAAATGGTGAGAGATTGGAAAATGTTGATGTCCAAAGGGACCCAGGTGTCCTTGTTCATAAGTCACTGAAAGCTAGCCTGCAGGTGCAGCAAGCAATTAGGAAGGCAAATGGTATGTTAGCCTTTACCGCAAGAGGATTTGAGTACAGGAGCAAAGATGTCTTGCTTCAGTTGTGTAGAGCATTAATGAGGCCGCACCTGGAATATTGTGTACAGTTTTGGTCTCCCTGCCTGAGGAAGGATATACTTGCCATAGAGGGAGTGCAGCGGAGGTTCACCAGGCTGATTCCTGGGATGGTGGGATTGTCCTATGAGAAGAGATTGTGCCTGTATTCTCTGGAGTTTAGAAGAATGAGAGGCAATCTCATAACTTAAATTGTTAAAGGAATAGACCAGGTAGATGCAGAAAGGATGTTTCCCCTGGCTATGGGGTCTAGAACCAGGGGACACAATCTCCGAATAAGGGGCAAGCCATTTAGGACACAGATGAGGAGGAACTTCACTCAGTGTGGTGGAAGCTCAGTCACTAAGTGCAAGACCAAGATCGATAGATTTCTATTGCTAATGACATCAATGGATATGAGGGTAGTGTAGGAATATGGCGTTGAGGTAGACAATCAGCCATGATCTAGAATGGCAGAGCACGCTAGAAGGGCTGAATGGCCTGTTTCCCCTGTCCCCAATATAACTACAAGTTGCTTTTGATAACAGTTGAGAGTAAAAACATTTCTCCTCTCTGCTTGACTTCTTTGCCAATTATTTTAAACATGTCCTCTGGTTACTGCCCCTCCTGCCAGTGGAAACAATTGCTCCTTATCTATTATTTAAACCCCTCATAATATTGAACACTGCTATTAAATCGTCCCTTAATTTCTCCCGAGGAGAACAAACCCAGTTTCTCCAGTCTCTTCAGATAACTTGAACCTTGACACCATTCTAATACATTTCCTCTTCAGACACTCCAAGCCCTTGACATCTTTCATAAAATGTGATGCCCAGCTTTGGACACAATACTACCATTATGTTCTAACTGAGGTTTTTACAAAGCATATAGAAAATATGACAGCAGCGAGGCAAAACTAAAAGTCCTCTGTGGAAATTAACTTTTTTCTGAATTTTTGAAACCTCTCTGTGCAGCATGAAATGGTGCAGCAAATGCTTTCTCACGAACCTGCCGAGCGTCCGGAGGCCATGGACATTGTCAACAACCCACTCTTCGAGAGCTTTGACATTCCTGAAAAGCAGCTGCTGAGGCAGAGGACACGGACGCTAAGTTCCAACGGAGTCAAGACTTTGAGGGGGTCCGTCTCCTAACGGCGGAATGTTGACCCAACAGGCGGCCGGATCTTGTTCTCTGATATCTTCTCTTTCATTAGTCACAGTGCGGTCAAATTTGTGGACGATTATCAAGCCACATTCTCTAACTTAAAAAAAAAGTTGCCAAAAGTTTTAAGGCCAAGTGATGTGATACTAATAACCCCACATCCCATTTTATACTGTACATCCGAACTGAAATCCGACATGTGTCCATTTGGAAGATTGCGTGCATCTAAAGCGACGAAGGGTGCAGTTCTACTGATAGACTCTTCTTTCTCAAGTGCACGGAAGTTGTACAGGCATTAGTTAATTCTTCACTGATTTCCATAGCACACACTGTGGACTCCCTTTTATGCATGCAAGCACACAGCAGATCAGAGGCGTACATTGCAAGGGAAAGTGAGAACTGGAACTTACACTCAGTATGCAGCTTTAAATTGCTGAGCGGACTAGCAGGTGGCACTTACCATCTCCTGCATCGTTGTGTCAAAGCACATTCATCCAAGTTACTGCTACAGCCCTGAATTCTTGGAAACTGCAGCAAAGTTGCCACTGAATTTCAATCGTGATTTTAAAACATTTCGTCGCCACCCCGCCTTGCCCTTGAATGTTTGTTTGGTTGGATGTGGCTAATCATGGAGTTAGAATGTCTTTATGTTGCTGTAAAGTCACAGGTAATAGCTGTTCACTGGGCATCATTGCAACTGGTTTAGAGGAGTTAATAGATTTTCAACTAAGCTTTGTCTTACTCTAAAGTTTCACAGTGAAAGGGCAATTTCTGAATTCTTAATGATGCAAAATACATGTCTTTACGTTTGACATTTTGTTGACATTACTGTATTGATTGAAGGTACTTCAATTTTTGTCATCTAAATAAGTCACTTGAGTTTCTGACCAACTGAAAATAGATAAACATACAGAAATTGCCCAAGTGTCATGATGCTTCTTTCTGCAGCTGTCCAATGGCTCGATGTGTAACAGCACTGGTCTGTGAACCACTAAACAGTAAAGGCCAGAGGTCCTAGGCTCAGTTTCCATCAGTATTCAGTTAACTGCTCTTAATTGAGGTGCCACTGTTTCAGCAGCTGTGGGCTATCAGAAAGGAAAAAATATCAGCCAGGATTCCTGCTCCTGATTGACAGAAGGCTTATCCTGTAAAGAGCCGACAAGCACATTGGCTGTCCGGGCTGATGTGGAGAGCAAGTGTTTGGGCTGGTACTGGGCAGTACTGACTGGTGGTACCATAACCCAACATGGTGAAGTGATGAACTAAATTGCTTCCTCTTGTCATAGTGACTAAGTTGATCCCAAGCACATGGTCGCAGTTGAATATTTAAACATAGTTTGTCTTTTTGTTAATTGCCTAAACTTTTTTTTCCAGTCTTTGGACCTAACACCAAGTTAAAACTGCTGAACAAAATTCCTACTGTAATAAATCATCTGTGCTTAGAAGTCTGTCCAATTTTATTATTCCTACAGGATTGTATCTTGCTGTTGTATCATTTTGTGCATACTTAAGATGGCAGAGTTGTGTGTTTTTCTGTGTGCATTCGCAAACCTGTCTAAAATCTTGTTCATTTACAAGGTGCTTGTCAAATCTATAGATCAACAGTCCGAGTTATACAGCACAGAAACAGGCCCTTCGGCCCATCGTGTCTGTGCCGGCCATCAAGCACTTATATATTCTAATCCCATTTTCCATCTGTAGAATACCATCATTTTGGCGAATGAAGGTTACCCTTTTAATTTATGTTCGACACACTCGGCCTGAGGAAATGCTGCATAATCTATGGACAGTCACCAATAAATGTAAACTGCCCATCTTCCTCAGCAACACCTTAAGCCAACCAAGATTGCACCAACCTCCCTCAATAGGTATACAGAAGTGTCAATGTACTAAGTTATTTGGACTATGAGAAGATGCTGGGAAAGAGCATAAATGGATTGGCGAAGTGATGCTGGAATTAGCACTTGCACAGATAGTTATGGGGCTGAATGAGCTAACAGATTGAAATGTCTTTATTGCTGCTCTTTTCATATTATAGAAGTCTCTTACGGGGGATTGTCAACTTTCCAGGTCAAGCTTGGCATAAAGAGCAAAGTAAGCCTCAAATCAAAACACGCAATGCCGGAAATACACAGCAGGTCAGTCAGCATCCAGAGAGAATAGGTACGTTAACATTATAGGTACAGACACTTGGAACAAATGTGAAAGATAAGCAATCATCCTGATCGAATTGTGGAAAAGAGAAGGTGGGGGGGGGGAGGAGAATAACAATAAAATTATGTGTGCTGCAATCAGCAGTAGTTATTGGACTGAATTTTATTTTGACTCATTTGTGGGATGAATGTGTCGCTGGCAACCATCCCTAATTGTCCTCGGTGAGCTGCTAACTTGAGGTGCTGCAGTCTTTGTAGTGTAGGTACACCCACAGGGCAGTTGGGGAGGGAGTTTTCAAAGATTAATGCTGCAGGATTGCCTTTGCCAAGGTGATTGTAACAGATAGAAACTCCCTTATTATCTCGAACTCTTGAATACAACAGCATTCGGGGCCATTTGTACTGTAGGGGGGTGATGCGTATAGGCAATGTGTACCGTCTAAGATGCACTGCAGCAATTAACCAAGGCTCCTTCGGCACCTTCCAAACCCGTGACCTCTACCACCTAGAAGGACAAGGGCAGCAAATGCAAGGGAACACCACCACCTGCAAGTTCCCCTCCAAGTCCCACACCATCCTGGCTTGGAACTATATCGCCGTTCCTTCACTGCTGGATCAAATTCCTGGAACTCCCTTCCTAACAGCACTGTTGGTGTACCTCCCCCACATGGACTGCAGCAGTTCAAGAAGGCAGCTCACCACCACCGCCTCGAGGGCATTTTGGGATGGGCAATAAATGCTGGCCTAGCCAGTGACGCCCACATCCCATGAACAAATAAAAAAAAACATGTACAGTACACAGCCATTTATTGCTATGCAGTCTTTCCCTTGTATGTGGACACGTCACATCTGAAAGTGCGCACTGTTACCGAATTCAAATGTATGAAGCAATTTCCTTTCATATGCAAGTGGCTATGGATCTTTATAAATGCACTTTTACTTGTGAAATATGTATGTATATATGTTCATATATGTTGTGTTAAAAATCTTTCAATCTTGAGCTTGCTATTTAAGGATCAAAATTTTAAATTGGGAGAGTACTTGCCTAAACAAGAGTACCTGTATTGTGGGATTAATAAAGTCTTTTTCTCCTGATGAAATTGCCTTTGCTTGCACCCCCACAGGTGTTTTGATAGCTATGGGCACAGTCTGAAACGATTCATGATCTGGAGGCATTGTAGCTTGGATGAGTTGGTGAGAGCCAATGTTTTTTGGTAGTACCAAGCTGGATTCAACTGTTTCTCGTTAGGAGCCTTTTAACGTTGGCATTCAGCCTAGAGTGGGAGGGCCACCTCCCCTGTTAAGTTATTAGGAGTTTCCATCAGAGTAACTGTTTGTTGAAGGGGAGAACTGAAATGTTTGGAGGGGGAGTTACTAAATTTATTATCCCATGTATGGCAGGAGATGTAGAGACTTGGGTACAGTAGTAGAGTGCTAATGTTACTGGACTAGTAATCCAGAAGCCTGGACTGATCCAGGTATGAGTTCAAATCCTACCATGGCAGCTGGGGAATTTAAATTCAGTTAATTAAATAAATCCAGAATGAAATGTTAGTCTCCATAATGACCATGGAACTACTGGATTATCATAAAAACTTATCTGCTTCGGTAGCATATTTTAGGGAAGGCAATCTGCTTTCCTTACCTGGTCTGGCCTGACTCCAGACACACAACAATGTGGTTGACTGTGAAATGGCCTAGTAAGGTGGCTCACCACCACCACCTTGAGGGCAATTGGAGTATGGCAACAAATGTTGGCCTTGCTAGAGACACCCACGCCCAGGTTACGAGATGCTTTTTAATACTGAAAGTATCCTTTCTTTACTCTCCCAAAATTTAATTCCTAAGTCACTTGACTTCTTAAGATACCTAGTGCCCTACTTGTAAGCTGGGTATCTAATAAACATATTTTGTAGAGATTGTAATGTGCTTCTTTTAAGTGGAATCAGTATGTGACTGTCTTTATCAATACTCTACATAGAACAGTTTTAAATGAGCTGTGCTAAAGATGGTGTTAACTGTTGGAAACAGTCGTGTTACTGTGCTGATTCATGATGCCTCATTCTGCCACTGTGTACATTAAGCTTTTTTTAAAAAAAATTCTTAAATCAAAAGGCATTAGTTAATATTCAGAGTAATTATGTATAGAATTCATTCAGGATTGTGCAGTAATGTTTTACATTTTAAATGTATTTTATGAATGAAAACTTGAGTAAATCTGCAGAGGATTAATTTTTTGTCTTACAGTGTAAAACTGTATTAATCTACATTATCAATCCGTTTGGGTTGGTGACATTGGGAATGCACTCTTTGCAATAATTTAGTGCATTGTGACTTCATACAAGTCTAAAAGATTCAATAAACTATTGAATTGCATCTGTGAAGTTCTGTTTTCTTATTCACTAAATGCAAATTTTACAAGATATGCTTTAGTTTAGTTTAGAGATACAGCACTGAAACAGGCCCTTCGGCCCACCGAGTCTGTGCCGACCATCAACCACCCATTTATACTAATCCTACACTAATTCCATATTCTTACCACATCCCCACCTGTCTCTATATTTCCCTACCACCTACCTATACTAGGGGCAATTTATAATGGCCAATTTACCTACCAACCCGCAAGTCTTTTGGCATGTGGGAGGAAACCGGAGCACCTGGAGGAAACCCACACAGACACGGGGAGAACTTGCAAACTCCACACAGGCAGTACCCAGAATTGAACCCGGGTCGCTGGAGCTGTGAGGCTGCAGTGCTAACCACTGCGCCACTGTGCCGCCCCGTGCCTATTTAAAACACATTTACTGAGCAATACAGACTAGCGAGGGACCAGGTTTTATCCATGGTTCCATGCTCGTTAGCCGGGAGCTCCTATTTGGAGAGTCAGCCTGGCTCGATTGGCAGTGTACTGTCTCTCTCATTTATGAATTAGAAAGTCAGGGGTTAAGCCCCCACTTGAGACAGGGGGATTGCTGCATCATTGGAATACCAACTTTGGATGTGATCTTAAACCAAGAGCATATATACACACACAGACTTTTTGAAGAGGAAGGAGTTTCTGCAGTGTCTTGGCCAATATTAATCCCTCAACGAATATCACCAATTCATCTCATTTGCAGTTTATGGGATTTTTGCACATTGGTATTTACCGATATTTCAAAAGTAATTAATTCATTCTCTGTGGGTTGGGATACTGCGGTTGTGAAAGGTGCTTGTGTATAAATGCAGGTTGTTTCTTTGACTAATTGTTCTTGGTCTACTGAGGGGGATTAACAGCAGTTTATTAGGAACAGCATTAGGCCATTCAGCCCCTCAAGCCTATTTCGCCATTCAATTAGATGATGACTGGTCTCTACCTCAACTCTGTTTATGAACCTTTGTTCCATACTCCTTTTTAATCCCTAACCTAACAAAAATCCATGCCCCTCAGTTTTAAAATTTGAATTGTCTCAGCAACTACAGCCTTTTGGGACAGCTCCAGATTTACCTTTCTCTTTGTGTGACGAAGGGCTTGCTGACTTCACATAGTAGCTTAGCTCTAATTGTAAGGTTGTGCCCACTGTTCTGAATTTTCCCCCACCAGAGGAAATAGTTTCCCTATATCCTTTCTCATTTTTAAACACCTCAATTACAAATGCACAATGGGCTGTAGGAAGATGTGGAATCACTTGAAAAAAAATTGGTGAATTAAGATTATGCTGCTTGTGTACATCATGATAGAGCAGGTAGGCACAGGCTGTCTTTAAACACACGGAGGGTGAAATCTATATTTGGCAGTAGTGCAAAATAAGTGGTACTGGATTGGCCGCCCGTTTAATGCACCAGTTGAATTTTGTTTCTATTGACTTCGTTGTCAGTGAAAGTTAGGTTGTTTGTAAAGAGGGCAGCAATTTCACTATCATCTGTTATTGCACTTCATCCCATGTCAAACCTCACCTCCATTTTATTGCTGCATCTTGTTTAGAAATCTTTCCATCTCATTACATATTTTGGTCATACTTTTGTCTATTTTCCATTATAAATTCCAGTATATTTTATGTTGGAAACTTCTGTTTACTGCACACTCTGGCCACTGGGTGGCTGTGGACCAAACCTCTGAACTGTTTCCACCATCTCTCTTTTGGTAAGTTCCCAGTAGGATGTCTTAGACTTTACTTAAAATTTAAAACCATGTTTTAATATATTTTAAAACATTCATATAAATGTTAGTGTCATTGGTATCCCTGTTTTACCCAGTCACTTCTTTGCCTGATCGCAGCCCTTTCCTAATGCCTTTGGGGGCCCCTCTCTGCCTCATCCTAGTCTTTCAGCCACCTAACATGATTTGATCAGCATAGATGTCTCTATTTGTGGCTTTTGTCTTCCCCAGGAAAGTGCAAAATCACCGAACCCTGGTCGTCGCCGCTTCCACTCTGAACCCCTCTTAAAATAGTTAAAGATTTGTATTTCTATAGTGAATTTCTCAAACTCAGAACGTCCCAAAGTACTTTACAGTCGATTGAAGTATTTTAAAGTACTGTTGTAGAAAATGTGGCAGACAACTTGCCTGCACAAACAGCAATGACAACACTAGCATCGACCCAACAATGTGGAAAATTGCCCAGGTATGTTCTGTATACATAAAGCAGGACAAATCCAACCCGGCCAATTACTGCCCCATCAGTCTACTCTCGGTCATCAGTGAAGTGATGGAAGGTATCGTCAACAGTGCTATCAAGTGATGCTTGCTTAGAAATAACCTGCTCACTGATGCTCAGTTTGGGTGCCACTAGGGCCACTCAGCTCCTGACTTCATTATAGTCTTGGTTCAAGCATAGACAAAAGAGCTGAACTCCAGTGGTGAAGTGAGAGTGACTGTCCTTGACATCAAGGCAGCATTTGACCAAGTATGGCATCAAGGAGCCAGAGCAAAAATGGAGTCGATGGGAAATAGGGGAAAATCTCTCCACTGGTCGGAGTCATGCCCAGTACAAAGGAAGGTGGTTGTGGTTGTTGGAGGTCAATCATCTCAGTCCCAGGGCATCACTGCAGGACTTCCTCAGGGTAGTGTCCTAGGCCCAACCATCTGCAGCTACTTCATCAATGACCTTTCCTCCATCATAGGTTTGCTCCTGATTGTGCAATCTTCAGCACCATTCACAACTCCTCAAATACTGAAGCAGCCTGTGTCCAGATACAGCAAGACCTGGACAATATCGTAGCTTGGGCTGGTAAGTGGCAAGAAACATTTACACCACAGAAGTGCCAGGCAATGACCATCTCAAACAAGAGAGAATCTAACCATCTCCCTTTGATGTTCAATGGTATTACCATCGCTGAATTCCCCATTATCAACATCCTGGCGGGTTACCACTGACCAGAAACTGAACTGTACCAGCCACAAATACTGTGGTTACAAGAGCAGGTCAGAGGCTGGGAATTCTGCGGTGAGTAACTCACCTGACTCCGCAAAGTCTGTCCACAAGTCAGGAGTTTGATGGAATACTCTCCACTTGCCTGGATGGGTGCAGCTCCAATAACACTCGAGGCGCTCGACACCATCCAGGACAAAGCAGTCTGCTTGATTGGCACCCCATCCTCCATCTTCATCATTCACTCTCTTCACCACTGACACACAGTGGCAGCAGTGTGTACCATCTGCAAGATGCACTGCAGCAACTCACCAAGGCTCCTTCGACAGCACCTTCCAAACCCGTGATCTCTACCACCTAGAAGAGTAAGGCAACAGATGCCTGGGAGCACCATCACCTGCAAGTTCCCCTCCAAGCTACACACCATCCTGACTTGGAACTATATTGCTGTTGCTGGGTCAAAATCCTGGAACTTCCTTCCTAACAGCACTGTGGGTGATTCTACACCACGTGGACTACAGCAGTTCAAGAAGGCAGCTCACCACCTTCTCGAGGACAATTAGTGATGGGTAATAAATGCTGGTCGAGCCAGCGACACCCACATCCCATGAACGAATAAAACAAAGTGAAGTTGGCTGAGGGATAAATATGGAGAAGAATTCCATGCACTTCTTTGAAATAGTATTAAGGGACTTACACGTCATGCTCACTTGAGAGGGCACATGTGGCTTTGTTTTAACGTCTCATCCTAAAGATGGCACCTCTGCTAGTGCAGTGCTCCCTTAGTACTGCACTGGGAGTGTCAGCCTAGGTTTGGTGCTCAAGTCCCTTGAGTATGACATTCTGATTGAAGTGAGAGTGCTACCCACTGAACTTTGCCCGTCTCTTAAGTATCACAGTGGCAAAGTGGCAAACTAGTTTCAAAGCACCAAGTCTAAAGAGTGGGCCGACGTGGGTTGAGCTGAAGGCAGAATTTTTTTCAGCAGATTTCTGAGCGACTGTAGGTGAGTTGGCATTGTCAGGAGGTGAGACCACCCTGCATGGGTCGACTTAGAACTACAAAATAAGTTTACTGACGGCATCACTAATGAGAAGCTGTAACTGATGTTGAGGATCATCATTGCTTGGACAGCTGGAAAACATTCCTGAGGTCAATGAATCAACAACTTCCATTTATATAGCACCTTTAATGTATCCAACAAAATTTGAAACTGAGCCACATAAAGAGACATTAGAGCAGATGACCAAAAGCTGAGTTAAAGAGATAGGTTTTAGGGAGTGCCTTAAAAGAGGAGATAGTATGGAGATTCAGAGCTGTGTAGGGAGGGAATTCCAGTTTTTAGGGCCTAGGCAGCTGGAGGCACATCTACCAATGTGGGGTGTTGATAATTGAAGATGTGCAAGAGGCCGGAATTGGTATCATGCAGAGAACTCTGAGGCTTGCAGGGCTGGAGGAGATTACAGCGATAGGGAGGCGTGAGACCATGGAATTATTTGAATGCAAGTATGTGAACTTGAAATTCAAAGCATTGCTGAACAGGGAGCCAGCGCATGCAGGGTAATGGATGAATAGGGTTTGGTGTGAGGTAGGATGCAGGCTGTGGAGTTTAGGATGAGCTCAAGTTCAGTAATCAATCCATATGCAGGTCTGCCAACTTGCCTATAACTATAGGAGTGAGCATAGGTGGGCAAGGGAAGCCAAGGAGTTGCATTTAGTGGGCTGAGGGTGAATATTTTTCAGGTTTTACACTTGGCAATTTTTTGCATTTAGTGCTCGCCACTGATTGTATTGTGAATCCATGATCACCCTGTAATGGTCTTTCCTGATAACTTCTTCAGAACATTTTCTACCAATAGATCTGAAGTTTCATCGTTTGCTCCCACCACCAGCACAATTTTTTTTTTTAGCAAAGATAGCAAATAATTGAAGCAAACAGCAGGTGGATTCTGTAGACAGAACAGACATCTTGGGCCCTTCAATGTTGCCTTGTTCATTTTTTCCACAGATGTTTACCGACCTACTGTCATTCCAGTTGTTTCTGTTTGAGTTCCAGCATCTGCCATTTTTCTTTTTTACTTGTGATGATGTTTAACCTTCTGCGCCCTGGTATTTGAACCTTTTGTTGTAATGAATAATTAATTTGCATCAAAATTGAATTATGTCAAAGTCTCCTCTTATCAAGCACAGGCTGAGCTTCCTGAACATTTCCGCAAAACTTGAATTCATGAAGCCTAGTTGCTTATATCCATCCAAACTACGTTTTTCTTGCTGTCACTATTTTCCCTCTTTCTCCCCTTATGAAGGTATTAGATCTGGCTGGGATTATGGTTCCACGAACACTAGGTGCCCTCTAGCACCTCATCAAAGTTGGTTCTTTGTGTGAGGCTTGATGACTAATGTTGATGGTCAATTTGATTGATGTATACCTGGGTCAGATTCTAGGTCATCATGCTCCAGCAGCAGACACTGGATAGACCTCAACAGCAGGATTACTAATTAATTGGTTTCCCCTCTTGTTTTCTCCCCTTTCTTCCCCGGAACTCAGCGTGGGGAACTTGAGGCCAACTCTAATTCTCTGGCAGAAATCGTGTTAAGGGCTTAGATGGAGTGGAGTTCTTAAAATGTATACACGAGAACTTTTTAGTTGCAAAAAAAGGTTTTGGATTGGGGGAGAGTGAATTTTAGTAAAATAAGGCAGGATCTGGCCAAGGTAGACTGGAAAGAGTTACTTGTTGGGAAATCTACAGAAGAGCAGTGGGGGGCATTCAAAAAGGAAATGGGGAGGGTACAGGCCCAACATGTTCCCTCTAGGGTAATAGTTAGGAGCAACAAGCCCAGAGAACCATGGATGACCAGAAACATTCAGGGTACGATGAGAAGGAAAAGAGGCTTTTAGCAAATACAAGGAGAGCAAATCAATGGAAGCATCAGTGGAATACAGAAAGTGTCGGATGGAGCTCAAGAAAGCAATTAGGAGAGCAAAGAGGGGATATGAGAAAGCTCTGGCTGGTAAAAGTAGGGAAAATCCCAAGATATTCTCTATATATATATATATATATATATATAATCAATGGGAAGAGGATAACCAGGGAAAGAGTGTGGGACCAAGGGGGAAATTTGTGGGTGGACCCAGAGGACATTGGGAGGGTGTTGAATGAATACTTCACATCTGTCTTCACCCAAGAGAAAGAGGATGTAGATATGGAACTGAGAGACAGAGACTGTGAGGTTCTTGAGAAAATTGTCATAGGGAGTGACAAGGTATTGGAGGTTTTGGAAGGCTTACAAGTGGACAAATCTCCAGGTCCGGACGATTTGTGTCCCAGGATGCTGTGGGAGGCAAGGGTGGAGATTGCAGGGGCTCTGACCCTAATTTTTAATTCCTCTCAGCCACGGGGGAGGTGCCAGAGGACTGGAGAACAGCTAATGTGGTCGCACTATTTAAGAAAGTTGCAGAGATAAGCCAGGGAACTACAGACCACTGAGTCTCACGTCAGTGGTAGGGAAACTATTGGAGAAAATTCTGAAGGAGAGAACCTATCTCCACTGGAGGGGCAAAATTTGATTAGGAATAGTCAGCATAGCTTTGTCAGAGGGAGGTCATGCCTAACAAATTTGATTGAATTTTTTGAGCATGTGACCAGGTGTGTAGATGAGGGTAGTGCAGTTGATGTAGTTTACATGGATTTCAGCAAAGCCTTTGACAAGGTCCCACATGGGAGACTCATCAAGAAAGCAAATGCACATGGGATACAAGGTAACTAGATAAGGTGGATTCAAAATTGGCTTAGCTGTCGGAGACAGAGAGTGATGACAGACGGCTGTTTTAGTGACTGGAAGCCAGTGTCCAGTGGCGTACCACAGGGATCTGTGCTGGGTCCCCTATTGTTTGTCATTTATATAAACGACATAGATGACTATGTGGGGGGTAGGATCAGTAAGTTCGCAGATGACACAAAGATTGGCCGAGTGGTTAACAGTGAGGTGGAGTGTCTTAGGTTACAGGAAGATAAAGACGGGATGGTCAAATGGGCAGAAAAGTGGCAGATGGAATTTAATGCTGAAAAGTGTGAGGTGATGCACTTTGGAAGGAGTAATGTGATACGGAAGTATTCAATGAATGGCCTGACACTGGGATGTTCTGAGGAACAAAGGGACCTTGGCATATTTGTTCATAGATCTCTGAAGGGCAGGTTAGTAGGGTGGTGAAAAAGGCATATGGGACACTTGTTTTTATCAATCGAGGCATAGATTACAAAAGCAGGGAGGTCATGTTGGAGTTGTATAGAACTTTGGTAAGGCCACAGCTGGAGTACTGTGTGCAATTCTGGTCGCCACATTATAGGAAGGATGTGATTGCATTGGAGGGGGTGCAGAGGCGATTCACCAGGATGTTGCCTGGGATGGAACATTTAAGCTATGAAGAGAGGTTGGATAGGCTTGGGTTGTTTTCGCTGGTGCAGAGAAGACTGAGGGGTGACCTGATCGAGGTGTACAAGATTATGAGGGGCATGGACAGGGTGGATAGGGAGCAGCTGTTCCCCTTAGTTGAAGGGTCAGTTACGAGGGGTCACAAGTTTAAGGTGAGGGGCGGGAGGTTTAAGGGGGACTTGAGGAAGAACTTTTTTACCCAGAGGGTGGTGATGGTCTGGAATGCCCTGCCTGGGAGGGTGGTAGATGCAGGTTGCCTCACATCCTTTAAAAAGTACCTGGATGAGCACTTGGCGCATCATAACATTCAAGGCTATGGGCCAAGTGCTGGCAAATGGGATTAGGTAGACAGGTCAGGTGTTTTAATGCATCGGTGCAGACTTGATGGGCCGAAGGGCCTCTTCTGCACTCTATTGTTCTGTGACTCTGTGATTCTGAAATCAGCTGGCTCAACTCAACAGACACGCACAGTGGAGTAGGAGCCTGCAATCTTGTTCTGTGTAGCTTCACATCACAACAGGTGCTTTTCCATGGCACCAACCCGGGGAGCCTAAAATTAAAAACTTACTGGTGCAGTTGGAAGCTTTTAAAATAGGAGTGAAACAAATCAGCAGTTTCTGGACAATTCAATCAATTCTCTAAAGTTGAGTTCCTCGCATCAATTCATCATTATCCTCACAGTAGGAACATGTTTCAAAGTGGTTTTCACTTTCCATTGAGAAGAATTGGCAATCTTTTATCCCTGCCTGCTGTTGCTTCATTATTGAGAAGATTTCTTTTTTATGTGAACCGCTTAATTTAAAAAAAAAACGTTCTTATTTTAAGATGAAATAGATGTGTTTTGTGTGTGTTGACAATCATTTGGAAGCAAGGGAGAGTTTGAAAATCTCCAAGAACTCCTGCTTGGCTAGCTGCAAGTTGAAATATAACCATGTCATGATCTGCTGCTGTGCCCTGCTTGTTTAGCCCTTACACCAACAACTTGGCACCTTTCACGTCATAAAACATCCCAAGGCATTTAATCAAAGATTGACACCGAACCAAAGGAGGCGATATTAGGATCGGTGATTGTTCTCCTTATAGCAGTGAGATTATGGGGAGGGGCAAAATCAAAATGCTGCAGATGCTGGAAATACTCAGCACATCTGGCAGCATCTGTGGAGAGAGAAACAGTGTAACACCCTCTCATTACGTGCTCAATCTGGATTAGGACTTGAACCCATAAACCTCTGACTTAAAGGTAAGAGTGCTACTAACTTAGCCACGATTGACACTTTATCAAGTAAAATTTGATCGAACCACATGAGCTATTTGGGTAGATGATCAAAAGCTTGGCCAAAGAGGTAGGTTTTGAGAAGCATCGTAGAAGAGAGAGAGAGAGGTAGAGAGGCTTGGCAAGGGAATTCTGGCAATAGCTTGCATTTATACAGCACCTTTAACAAAAAATGTTTCAAGGTGTTTTACAAGCCGAATCAAACAAGATTTGACAATGCATCACATAAGGGTAGGTGATCAAAACCTTGGTCAAAGAGGTAGGTTCTAAAGAGCATCTTAAAAGGAGGAGAGAGGCGGAGAGAGGGAATTCCCGAGCTTAAGGCCTTAGCAGCTGCAGGCACAGCTGCCAATCAGGGATGCTCAAGAGGCCAGAATTGGCAGAACACAGATCTCTAGGAGCTGTAAGGCTGGAGGAGATTACAGAGGTAGGGAGGGGCGAGGCAATGGAAGGAATTGAAAACCAGGCTGAGAATTTTAAAATAGAGTTGTTGCTTCACCAGGAGCCAATGTACATGAGCGAGCACAGAGGCGATGGCTGAGTCGGACATGAGTGTTGAATGACCTTATGTTTGCAAAGGGTAGAACCAGGGCAGCTGTCCAGGAGTCCATTGAAATAGTCAAGTCTAGAAGTAAAAAAGGCAAGGATGAGGGATTCAGCCTCAGATAAGCTGAGGTAAAGGTGGAGTCGGCCAATATTGCTGAGGTGGAAATAGACAGCCTTAGTGATGGTGTGGACATGTAGTAAGCTCATCTGAGTCAAATTTAACATCAAAGTTGTGAACAGGCTGGTTCAAGTCCCAGACAGCTGGCAGGGAGAGGGATGGAGTTAGTGGCTGAGCAACGGGATAGCCCGAAGGTAAGGGAATACGAGGTCATTGTTGAGTAGCTGATGAGTGTTTTTTGTCCAGATCAGGGATAAGTCTTAAGTTTATTTTTGGTAAGTTGAACTGGTCATCTAATAAATAGAGGCATGGCAGGGCACCTCAGTCCCATCGAATGTACTTCCTATGTCATTCAGGAATTCCAGGATGCTTCTCGCAGGAACTCGCGCTCCGGGTTTTGGAGCTAGAACAGCAGCTGGTGTCACTGCGGTGGATCCAGGATGCTGTGAGCTACGTGGATAGCATGTTTCAGGAGGTGGTCACCCTGCAGCTTAAGAGTGCACATTTAGAGGGAATGGGTGACCACCAGACAGTCAAGGAGGACTAAGTAGATAGTGCAAGAGTGCATCTTGCTCTCTAACTGGTATTCAGTTCTGAATACTAGTGAGGACGATGGTTCGTCTGGGGAGTACAGCCGTAGCCAAGGCCAGGAAACCATGGGTGGCTCAGCTGTACAGCGGGACAGGTCAGAAGAATAATAGTGATAGGGGAGCACAGAGTGTTCGGGGAACAGAGTGCTTCATTAACAGAGTGCTAAGGTTAGGAATCTGGTGTTGATTTACCTCCAGTTACTAGAAACTGTTTTCCTCTTGACTCTAAGTAACTTGCTATTACTTTACTCAATTAGAATCACAGGAAGTTTACAGCACAGAAAAGAGGCCATTTGGTCCATTGTGTCTGCGCTGGCCAAAAAATGAGCCAGCCAGCCTAATCTCACCTTCCAGCATTTGGTCTGTAGTCCTGCAGGTTACAGCATTTGAGGTGCATATCCAGACATCTTTTAAATGAGTTGAGTGTTTCTGTCTCTACTACCCTTTCGGGAAGTGAGTCCCAGATCCCCACCACCCTCTGGGTGAAAATATCCTTCCTCATCTCCCATCTAATCTTTCTATCAATCACTTTAAATCTAAGCCCCCTAGTCACTGACCCCTCTGCTAAGGTAAATAAGCCCTTCACATCCACTCTATACAGGCCCCTCTCAATTTTGTACATTTCAATCAAATCTCTCTTCAGCCTTCTCTGTTCCATGGAGAACAACCCCAGTCTATTCAATCTTTCCTCATAGCTGCATTTTTCCAGTCCTGGCAACATCCTCATAAATCTCCTCTCTACCCTCACTTCTTTTACACCTAGAACAAAGAACAGTACAGCACAGGAACAGGCCCTCCAAGCCTGCGCTGATCATGATGCCTATCTAAACTAAAACTTTCTGCACTTCTGGGGACCGTATCCCTCTATTCCCATCCTGTTTATGTATTTGTTAAGATGCCTCTTAAACATCGCTATCGTACCTGCTTCCACCACCTCCCCCAGCAGCAAGTTCCAGGCACTCGCCACCCTCTGCATAAAGAACTTGCCGCGTACATCCCCTCTAAACTTTGCCCCTCGCACCTTAAACCTATGTCCCCTAGTAACTGACTCTTCCACCCTGGGAAAAAGCTTCTGACTATCCACTCTGTCCATGCCACTCATAACTTTGTAAACCTCTATCATGTTGCCCCTCCACCTCCGTCGTTCCAGTGAAAACAATCCGAGATTATCCAACTTCTCCTCATAGCTAATACTCTCCAGACCAGGCAACATCCTGGTAAAACTCTTCTGTACCCTCTCCAAAGCCTCCACATCCTTCTGGCAGTGTGGCGACCAGAATTGTACGCAATATTCCAAGTGTGGCCTAACTAAGGTTCTGTACAGCTGCAGCATAACTTGCCAATTTTTATACTCTATGCCCCGACCGATGAAGGCAAGCATGCCGTATGCCTTCTTGACTACCTTATCCACTTGCGTTGCCACTTTCAGTGATGTGCGGACCTGTACGCCCAGATCTCTCTGCCTGTCAATACTCCTAAGGGTTCTGCCATTTACTGTATACTTCCCACCTGTATTAGACCTTCCAGAATGCATTACCTCACATTTGTCCGAATTAAACTCCATCTGCCATTTCTCTGCCCAAGTCTCCAACCGATCTATATCCTGCTGTATCCTCTGACAATCCTCATCACTATTCCCAGCTCAAGTCATTCAATCAGACCAGCTACATTTTCCTCCAAATCATTTATATATACTACAAACGGCAAAGGTCCCAGCACTGATCCCTGCGGAACACCACTAGTCACAGCCCTCCATTCAGAAAAGCACCCTTCCACCTCTGCCCTCTGTCTTCTATGGCCGAACCAGTTCTGTATCCATCTTGCCAGCTCACCTCTGATCCCGTGTGACTTCACCTTTTGTACCAGTCTGCCATGAGGGACCTTGTCAAAGGCTTTACTGAAGTCCATGTAGACAACATCCACTGCCCTTCCTTCATCAATCATCTTCGTCACTTCCTCAAAAAACTCAATCAAGTTACCTCTCAGTATTCTCCCATTAATTGTGTATTCCTGTGCCTTGTTTGACCTCCCCAAATGCATCACCTCACACTTCTCCGGGTTGAATTCCATTTGCCACTTTTCTGTCCACTTGACTAGTCCATTGATATCTTCCTGCAGTCTACAGCTATCCTCCTTGCTACCTACCACATGGCCAATCTTTGTGTTATCTGCAAACTTCTTGATCATGCCTCCTACACTTATGTCCAAATCGTTAATATATACCACAAAAAGCAGGGGACCCAGTACTGAGCCCTGCAGAACGCCACTGAAACAGACCTCCAGTCACTTAAACATCCATCAACAATTACCCTTTGTTTTCTGCCACTGAGCCAATTTTGCATCTACTTTGCTACATTTCCCTGGATCCCATGGGCTTTTATTTTTTTAACCAGTCTGCCATGTGGGACTTTGTCAAAAGCCTTGCTAAAATCCATGTAGACTACATCAGCTGCACTACCTCATCAATCTTCCTGGTTACCTCTTCAAAAAATTCAATCAAGTTAGCCAGACAAGATCTTTCCTTAATAAATCCATGCTGACTATTCTTGATTAACCTGTGCTTTTCTAAGTGACAGTTTATCCTGTCCCTCATAATTGATTCCAATAATGTGCCCACCACTGAGGTTAGACTGACTGGCCTACATTAATACTTCCTCTCTCCCTATGTTTATCACATCCAATACTTCACACCCCTCTTCCTTAACTACAATATTTGTATTGTCTCCCTCTTTTGTGAAGGCAGACGCAAAGTATACATTAAGAACCATACCAACATCTTCCGCCCATACACATGGGTTACCTTTTTGGTCTTTTATGGGCCCTACTCTCTCCTTAGTTATCCTCTTACTCTTAATGTATTGATAAAACATCTTTGGGTTCACCTTGATTTTGTTTGCCAATATTCATTCATGCCTTCTCTTTGTTTTCCTAATTTCCTTTTTGATTTCACCTCTCTATTTTCTATACTCCTCTCAGCTTTCTGTCATATTGAGTTCTCGGTGTTGAACATAAGCTTTCCTTTTCTGCCTTATCTTACCCTGCAGGCTCCTTGACATCCATGGGGCTCTAGATTTGGCCTTCCCACCCTTTTTCTTCATTGGAGCATGTTTACTCTGAACCTCTTGAATCCACCCTTTGAATTCCTCCAACTGCTCTGATACTGATATACCCTCAAGTAACTTACCTGAAGACAGGCGCGGCGGCAGCTGGTTGACCAGCTCTCTCTCTCGGTGCACTGAGACTCGAAAAGAAACTTAGTGACATCACGGGAAATCTGCAAGGTGATTGGTTGGGTGAGTAGCAGCTGTTAGTGTATTTAAATAGCTTAAAAAAGGGGAACGTTTTTTTTTCGTTGGAAAAAAAACCTCTAGTGATAAGGTGAGTACTACTAAATTCTTTTTAAATTCAGTGTAACTTATTAAGGACTTTAGATTGAAGTGGGTAGAACAAGGCCCCTAGTGTAATTAGTATTTTTTAATTAAGGGAGTAACTAATTAATCTAAGGGTAAGTCATGGCAGGAGAGCTCAGCCCCATGATATGCTCCTCCTGCGCTATGTGGGAAATCAAGGATGCTTTCAGTGTCCCTGCGACCATGTGTGCAGGAACTGTATCCATCTGCAGCTACTGGCTACCTGCATTACGGAGCTGGAGCTGAGGGTGGATTCACCGTGGAGCATCTGCGATGCTGAGGACGTCGTGGATAGCACGTTTAGCGATGTGGTCACACCGCAGGTAATGGCTGCACAGGCAGAAAAGGCATGGGTGACCACCAGACGGAGTAGTAGGCGCAGGCAAGTAGTGCAGGAGTCCCCTGTGGCCATCCCCCTCTCAAACAGATATACTGCTTTGGATACTGTTGGAGGGGGGATGATCTCTAGGGGAAAGCAGCAACAGCCAAGTTTGTGGCACCACGGAGGGCTCTGCTGCACAGCAGGGGAGGAAAAGCAATGAAAGAGCTATATTGATAGGGAATTCTATCGTAAGGGGTGCAGATAGGAGTTTCTGTGGCCACAAACGAGACTCCAGATGGTATGTTGCCTCCCTGGTGCTAGGGTCAAGGATGTCACGGAGCGGCTGCAGGACATTCTGAAAGGGGAGGGTGAGCAGTCAGAGGTCGTGGTACACATTGGTACCAACGACATAGGTAGAAAGAGGGATGAGGTCCTGCAAAAAGAATTTAGGGAGCTAGGTAGCAGATTAAAAAGCAGGACCTCAGGTTGTAATCTCTGGATTACGCCTTGTGCCACGTGCTAGCGAGTTTAGGAATAGGAGGATAGAGCAGATGAATGCGTGGCTGAGGAGATGGTGCAGGAGGGAGGTCTTTAGGTTCCTGGATCACTGGGTCTGTTTCTGGCAAAGGTGGGACCTGTACAAGTTGGACGGGTTGCACCTGAACTGGAATGGGACCAACAACCTTGCTGGGAGGTTTGCTAGTGCTGTTGAGGGGGGGTTTAGACTAATTTGGCAGGAGGATAGGATACAGAGTGGAGGTACAGTAGGGGGTGAGGCACAGCCAAATATAGAAGAGAAACTGAGTCAGTCTGGAAGGCAGAGCAAATATAGACCTGTTAAGGCACAAGTGAAAAATGCAAGGCTGCGTTGCATATACTTTAATGCAAGGAGTCTTACTAATAAGGCAGATGAATTGAGGGAATTGATTAGCACATGGAATTATGATATTATTGCTATCACAGAGACATGGCTGAGGGAGGGGCAGGACTGGCAACTCAATATTCCAGGGTATAGAATCTTCAGGCATGATAGGGGAGGGGATAAAAGAGGAGGTGGCATTGCACTGTTGATCAAGGAGTCAATTACTGTAGTAAGGAGGGATGATATCTTAGAAGGTTCCTCAAATGAGGCCATTTGGGTAGAACTTAAGAACAAAAGGGGGGCAATCACTTGGCTGGGCGTGTACTACAGGCGTCAAATAGGGAGAGATAGAGGAGCAGATATGTAGGCAAATCTCAGAGAGGTGTAAAAATAATAGGGTAATAATAGTAGGGGATTTCAACTTACCTAATATCAACTGGGATAGTCTTAGTGCAAAAGGCTTAAAGGGGGAGGAATTCTTAAAATGCATACAGGAGAGCTTTTTGAGCCAGTACATAGAAAGTCATACAAGAGAAGGGGCAGTACTGGACCTAATCCTAGGGAATGAAGCCGGACAAGTGGTAGAAGTATCAGTGGGGGAGCATTTCGGGGATAGTGATCATAACTCTGTAAGATTTAAGGTAGTTATGGCAAAGGACAAAGACGGGCCAGAAATAAAGGTACTGAATTGGGGGAAGGCCGATTTCAATTTGATAAAACAGGATCTGGCCAAAGTGGACTTGAACTAGCTACTTGTAGGGGAGTCTACATCAGGCCAGTGGGAGTCATTCAAAGTGGAAATAATGAGGATTCAGAGCCAACATGTACCCGTTAAGGTGAAGGATAGGACCATCAAGTCCAGGGATCCCTGGATGTCAAGGGATATACTGTATTGGATCAGGAAAAAAAAAAGGAGGCTTATGGCAGACTCAGAGCACTGAAAACAGTGGAGGCATTAGAGGAGTATAGAAAGGGGGGTACTTAAAGTAAGTAGGAGAGCGAAGAGGGGACATGAAAAAACATTCGTGGTCAATATAAAGGAAAATCCTAAGGCATTGTATAAGTATATTAAGGGCAAGAGGATAACCAGGGAAAGAGTAGGGCTCATTAGGGACCAAAGTGGCAATCTGTGTGTGGAGACGGAGGACGTGGGTGAGGTTTTAAATGATTACTTTTCATCTGTGTTCACTATGGGGAACGACGATGTCGGTGTAGAGATCAGGGAGGGGGATTGTGATATACTTGAACATATTAACATTGAAAGGGAGGAAGTATTAGCTGTTTTCAACATGGTGGCTCCTCATCAGAGCCCTTTCCTATCCTGAGTGGTGTGAAACAGGGCTGTGTTCTCGCACCCACACTTTTTGGGATTTTCTTCTCCCTGCTGCTTTCACATGCGTTCAAATCCTCTGAAGAAGGAATTTTCCTCCACACAAGATCAGGGGGCAGGTTGTTCAACCTTGCCCGTCTAAGAGCGAAGTCCAAAGTACGGAAAGTCCATATCAGAGAACTCCTCTTTGCTGATGATGCTGCTTTAACATCTCACACTGAAGAGTGCCTGCAGAGTCTCATCGACAGGTTTGCGTCTGCCTGCAATGAATTTGGCCTAACCATCAGCCTCAAGAAAACGAACATCATGGGGCAGGACGTCAGAAATGCTCCATCCATCAATATTGGCGACCACGCTCTGGAAGTGGTTCAAGAGTTCACCTACCTAGGCTCAACTATCACCAGTAACCTGTCTCTAGATGCAGAAATCAACAAGCGCATGGGAAAGGCTTCCACTGCTATGTCCAGACTGGCCAAGAGAGTGTGGGAAAATGGCGCACTGACACGGAACACAAAAGTCCGAGTGTATCAGGCCTGTGTCCTCAGTACCTTGCTCTACGGCAGCGAGGCCTGGACAACGTATGCCAGCCAAGAGCGACGTCTCAATTCATTCCATCTTCGCTGCCTTCGGAGAATACTTGGCATCAGGTGGCAGGACTATATCTCCAACACAGAAGTCCTTGAAGCGGCCAACACCCCCAGCTTATACACACTACTGAGTCAGCGGCGCTTGAGATGGCTTGGCCATGTGAGCCGCATGGAAGATGGCAGGATCCCCAAAGACACATTGTACAGCGAGCTCGCCACTGGTATCAGACCCACCGGCCGTCCATGTCTCCGCTATAAAGACGTCTGCAAACGCGACATGAAATCGTGTGACATTGATCACAAGTCGTGGGAGTCAGTTGCCAGGATTCGCCAGAGCTGGCGGGCAGCCATAAAGACAGGGCTAAATTGTGGCGAGTCGAAGAGACTTAGTAGTTGGCAGGAAAAAAGTCAGAGGCGCAAGGGGAGAGCCAACTGTGCAACAGCCCCGACAAACAAATTTCTCTGCAGCACCTGTGGAAGAGCCTGTCACTCCAGAATTGGCCTTTATAGCCACTCCAGGCGCTGCTTCACAAACCACTGACCACCTCCAGGCGCGTATCCATTGTCTCTCGAGATAAGGAGGCCCAAAAGAAAAGTGGATAAATCCCCAGGCCCAGATGAGATGTATCCCACGCTGTTGTGTGAAGCAAGGGAGGTGATAGCAGGGGCTCAGACACAAATTTTCAAATCCTCTCTGGCCACGGGAGAGGTGCCAAAGGACTGGAGAACAGCGAATGTGGTAACATTATTCAAGAAGGGTAGCAGGGTTAGACCAGGTAATTACAAGTCGGTGAGTCTAACATCAGTGGTTGGGAAACTATTGGAAAAAATTCTGAGGGACAGGATTAATCTCCACTTGGAGAGGCAAGGAATAATCAAGGATTGTCAGCATGGCTTTGTCAGGGGGAGATCGTGTCTAACTAACTTGATTGAATTTTTCGAGGAGGTGACTAGATGCATAGATGAGGGTAAAGCAGTTGATGTAGTCTACATGGACTTCAGTAAGGCTTTTAATAAGGTACTGCATGGGAGATTGGTTAAGAAGGTAAGAGCCCATAGGATCCAGGGCAATTTGGAAATTGGATCCAAAATTGGCTTGGTGGCAGGAGGCAGAGGGTAATGATCGAGGGTTGTTTTTGCAAGTGGAAGCCGGTGACCAGTGGTGTACCACAGGGATTGGTGCTGGGACCCTTGCTGTTTGTAATGTACCTTAATAATTTAGACGTGATTATAGGAGGTATGATAAGTAAGTTCGCAGATGACATGAAAATTGGTGGTGTTGTAAATAGTGAGGAGGAAAGCCTTAGATTACAGGACGATATGGATGGGCTGGTAAGATGGGCGGAGCTGTGGCAAATGGAATTTAATCCTGAGAAGTGTGAAGTGATGTATTTTGGGAGGACTAACAAGGCAAGGGAATATACAATGGATGGTAGGACCCTAGGAAGTATAGGTCAAAGGGACCTTGGTGTACTTATCCATAGATCACGGAAGGCAGCTGCACAGGTAGATAAGGTGGTTAGTAAGGTTATGGGATACCTGCCTTCATTAGCTGAGGCACAGAATATAAGAGCAGGGAGTTTATGGTGGAGCTGTATAAAGCGCTAGTTAGGCCACAGCTGAAGTACTGTGTACAGTTCTGGTCACCACACTATAGGAAGGATGTGATTGCACTGGAGAGGGTGCAGAGGAGATTCACCAGGATGTTGCCTAGGCTGGAGCATTTCAGCTATGAAGAGAGACTGAAAAGGGTAGGGTTGTTTTCCTTCGAACAGAGAAGGATGAGGGGGGACATGATTGAGGTATACAAAATTATGAGGGGCATTAATAGGTTAGATAGGAAGAGACTTTTTCCCTTAGCGGAGGGGTCAAAAACCAGGGGGCAGAGATTTAAGGTAAGGGGCTGGAGGTTTAG
Source organism: Heterodontus francisci (assembly GCF_036365525.1). Lineage (NCBI taxonomy): Eukaryota > Metazoa > Chordata > Chondrichthyes > Heterodontiformes > Heterodontidae > Heterodontus > Heterodontus francisci. The sequence continues at coordinate 27,966,545 of NC_090371.1, read as the reverse complement.
AGGGAATTTGAGGAAATTTCTTTTCACCCAGAGGGTGGTTGGAATCTGGAACGCACTGCCTGAAGAGGTGGTAGAGGCAGGAACCCTGACAACATTTAAGAAGTATTTAGATGAGCACTTGAAACGCCATAGCATACAAGGCTACGGGCCAAGTGCTGGAAAATGGGACTAGAATAGTTAGGCACTTGATGGCCGGCACAGACACGATGGGCCGAAGGGCCTGTTTCTGTGCTGTATAACTCTGTGACTCTATGAGTTTAGCTGTTTCTAGTCCACTTTCGCTAAGTCACTCCTCAGTTTAGTAAATTGGCCTTGCCCCAATTGAGAACTCTGAGTCCTGTTCTGTCCTTTTCCATAATTATGGAAAAACTGAATGAATTCTGATCTCTACCACCAAAATGTTCTCCTTCCAGCTGCCCAGCTTCATTTCCTAAAACTACGTCTAAAACTGTGCCCTCTCTTGTTGGACTTGCTGCATGCTGGCCAAAAAAGTTCTCCTGAATGCACCTCAAGAATTCTGCTCCCTCAATTCCTTTCACACTAAAACTATTCCAGTTAATATTGGGGTAGTTAAAATCCCCTACTATTACTGCCCTATTGTTTTTGCACTTTTCAGAGATTTACCCACATATCTGCTCTCCTATCTCCCTCTGACTATTTGGGGGTCTATAGATTAGATTAGAGATACAGCACTGAAACAGGCCCTTCGGCCCACCGAGTCTGTGCCGAACATCAACCACCCATTTATACTAATCCTACACTAATTCCATATTCCTACCAAACATCCCCACCTGTCGCTATATTTCCCTACCACCTACCTATACTAGTGACAATTTATAATGGCCAATTTACCTATCAACCTGCAAGTCTTTTGGCTTGTGGGAGGAAACCGGAGCACCCGGAGAAAACCCACGCAGACACAGGGAGAACTTGCAAACTCCACACAGGCAGTACCTGGAATCGAACCCGGGTCCCTGGAGCTGTGAGGCTGCGGTGCTAACCACTGCGCCACTGTGCTGCCCTATAGTACACTCTTAACAGAGTGATTGCCCTTTTTTTGTTCCTTAGCTCGATCCATATGGCCTCATTTGATGAATCTTACAACATATCCCCTCTCCTCACATCTATAATTGTTTCTTTGACCAAAATTGCCATTCCCCCTCCTTTCTTATACCCCTCCCTATCATGTCTGAAAACCCTGTGACCAGGAACGTTGAGCTACCATTCCTGTCCCTTCTTAAGCCATGTTTCTGTAATAGATATGAAATCGTACTGCCACGTGTCTATCTGTGCCCTCAGCTCATCTGCTTTATTTGCTATACTCCTTGCATTGAAATAGATACCCTTGAGCACTGCCAACTTCTTTTTTTTCATTTTCTAACCTTTGTTTCCTCTGCCTTCCAGACTCATCCATTAATTTTCCGCCTTCCATTTTCATTTCTGATTTTGTCCCTCAGGTTCTCATCCGCTTGTCAATTAGTTTAAACCCTCCCCAACAGCACTAGCAAAACGTCCCACAAATAACTCAGTCCCAGCTCTGTTCAGGTGCAACCTGTCCGGCCTGTTCAGGTCCCAACCCCTCCAGATCCGGTCTCAATGTCCTAAGATATTTAAAACCCTCCCTCCTGCACCAACTTTCCAGCCACACATTTATCTGTCTTATCCTTCCATTCCTGTACTTCCTTATGTGTGGCACTGTGAGCACTCCAGAGATTACTACTTCTGAGTTCCTGCTTGCTAATTTGTTACCTAGCTCAGTAAACTCTTTCTGCAGGACCACATCCCTCTTTCTACCTATGTCATTGATATGAATGTGGATCACGACCGCTGGCTGTTCACCCTCCCCCCCCCGCCCCTCTGGATGCTCTGTGGCTGCTCAGTACATCCTTAACCCTGGCACCAGAAATGTAACACACTATCCTGGATTCACATCTGCAGCCACAGAAACACCTGTCTGTTCCCCTGACTACTGAGTCTCCTATCACTATCGCTCTTCCAGTCTTCCTTGTGTCCCCTGTGCAGCTGCACCACCCATGGTGCTATGGCCTTGGCTCTGGCAGCACTCGCCGGATAAACCATCACTTTCCTCAGTATTCAGTACTGAATACCTTTTGGATAGTGAGATGCATTCAGAGGACTCCCGCACTACCTGCCTGTTACTTCTTGACTGTCTGGCAGTCACCCATTCCCTCTTTCCCTTCATGCTGTTAAACTGCGGGGTGACCACATCTATAGATGTGCTATCCATGGAGTTCTCATCCTCATGGATGCACCGCAGTGTTGCCAGCTGCTGCTTAAGTTCCAAAACCCGGAGCTCAAGCTGCTGCAACTGACGCCACTTCCTGCACATATTGTTATCCAGGACCCGGGAAGCATCTTTGAGTTCCCACATAGCACAGGATGTGCACTGCAGAGGCTGGAGTAGCCCTGCCATTCCTCTATCTCTTAGATAGTAACCTTGGAACTACAACTAAACCCTGCTACTAATAAACCCTGCTCTACTAATACTATTAACCCTACCAATAGTAATAAACCTTACCAATAGTAAAAATAACCTTACTACTGCTAATACTAAACTTTACTAATCTACCCTACCACTATCAATATACCCTGCCAATACTAAAACATTACCAATGGTAGTAATGACCTCACTAATAGTAATAAACCTTACTTAAAAATTAAAAAATAATAATTATTTAATAAAAATTATTTAAATCTTATTTAAAAATAAAAGATAAGACTCACCAGCTACCCACTTGTTACGAAGACATAATATTTCTAACGTTTTTAAACTCCCAGTTTTTTTCGACTGAGTTCCTAAACAGCAAATACTCACCAGCCAATCGACTCACTGCTTTCCTGTGATGTCATAATTTTATTTTTCCCCCCCCCCCTCCTCTTCAAACTCCAGTGCGTAGAGATAGTTGGTTCCTCGCTGGTCCGCCGCTGCCCCGGACTCTCTCCAGGTAAGTGGAAGGCCCCGAGCCTGGCTCTGGATTTATTTTCTCCTCGGTAGGTTCCTCGCAGGGTTCACTGCCATTCTCGACTCTTTCCAGGTAAGATAAATAATTAACTGATCAAAAATAAATAAATAAGGTTAGATAGATATGGCAGGAAGGGTGTGTGCGGTAACGGCAACATTTGGGAGTTTGTGGAGAGCATTGCGATCCCAGACAGCCATATTTGTGGTAAGTGACTACAGCTCGAGTGATTTGGCTCAGGGTTGTTGAGCTGGAGTCCGAGCTGCAGGCATTGCAGAGCATCAGGGAGATTTGACCAACAGGGACAAGATACTTGCTACCTATGTGGATGAGAACAAGGACTGCAGGGTGGATGGGAAAACCGACCATAGCACCATGGTGCAGGAAACCATTAAAGTGGGAAGAGTGAAAAGGAATGTGGTAGTGATAGGGGACACTACAGCCAGGGGGATAGATACAGTTCTCTGCAACTTTGATGGGGAATTCCGAAGGTTCTGTTGCCTGCAAGGTGCTAGGGTTGAAGAAATCTCCTTGTGGCTAGAGATGAACTTGGAGTGGCAGGGAGATGATCCAGTTGTCATGATCCACGTAGGAAGCAACAACACTGCTGAGAGAATTTGAGGAGTTGGTGTCCAAATTAAAAGACTGAAATGCAAAGGTAATAATCTCTGGATTGTTACCTGAACCACATCCTCCAATTGGCATAAAGCCAAGCAGATTAAAGAATTGAACACATGGCTCAGAATGTTGTGGGAAGAAGGATTTTCGATTCATGGGGCACTAGCACGAGTGCTTGGGAAAGAGGGAGCTCTGCCGTTGGGATGGGGTTCACTTAAACTGGACTGGGATCAGTATCCTGCTGAATTGTATAATGTTGGATAGGAATTTTAATTAAAAGGGATGGGGGAGGGATCAGGTGAGGGGAGATTTAGAAATCTAAAGAAAAAGGTCGAGGCAATAGAGCAGTGTAGTGATTTGGGTAAAGATAAGTGTAGTGGGACAGGAATGAGCAAAGTTTAATGGTGATAGTGCATCAGGGAATAAGCAAAGAATAGTAGTTAAAAAAATTAAAAAGGCTCTTTAACTGACTGCGTGGAGCATCCGTAATGAAATAGATGACCTAGTGGCACCAATAGAGATAAATGGTTTAGATCTAGTCACCAGTACAGAGACAAGGTAACAAGATGACCTGGGTACACAACATTTCAAAAAGACAGGCAGAATGGAAAAGGAGGAGGAGTGGCTGTGACAGTAAAGGATGCCTTAAGGAGAGTAGTAAAAAAGGATTTTTACTCAGAAGATCAGGAAGTAGAATCAGTATGGGTGGAGATTAGGAATAATAAGGTCAGAAAACACTGGTGGGAGTATTATATACAGCCCCTAAAAGTAGTTTTATCATTGGACAGAGAATTAAGCAAGAAATAATTGGAGTTTTAACAAAGGCAGTGAAATGATCTTGGGGGACTTAATCTCCATATAGGTTGGACAAATCAAATTTGGAAAGGTAGTCTGGAAGATGAGTTTGTAGAATGCTTCATGACAGTTTCCTGAAATAATATGTTGTGGAACCAATTCGGGATAAAGCTATTTTAGATCTAATATTGTAAAATGAGGCAGGTTTAATTAGTAAGCTCACAGTAAAAGATCCTCTGGGAAAAAATTATCATAATCCCATTGAATTCCATATTAGATTTGAGAGTGACATACTCCAGTTCCAAAAAAGAATCTTAAAATAAATAAAATAATTATATAGGTATAAGGATAGCTGGCTAAGGTTGATTGGGTAAATAGATTAAAATGTATGGCAGTGAATAAACAGTGTGGAACATTTAAAGAAAGGGGTCAAAATATTCAACAAAAATACATTCCATTTAAAAACAAAACCTCAGTGAGAAGGATCCATCAGTGGCTTACTAAGGAAGTTAAGGATAGTATTAGATTAAAAGGAGAGGCTTGTAATGTTGCGAAGAATAGTAGTAAGCCTGAGAATTGGGAGAGTTTTAGAAACCAGCAAAAGGACAATCAACAACTTCTCTGGAATATAAAAACAGATTGCAAGAGCTTTCACAAGTGTATTAAAAGAGTAGCTAAAGTAAGCATTGGTTTCTTAGAGGCAGAGACAGAGAAATTATCATGGGGAATGAGGAAATGGCAGAGATTTTAAATAAACATTTTGTGTCTGTCAGCACAGTAGAAGTCATGAATTACATACAAGAAATAAAGGGTAACCAAGGGGCTAATAAGAGCGAGGAACTTAAAATAATTAATGTCAGCAAAGAAAAATATTGGAGAAACTTAAAGGACTAAAGGCTACATATTCCTGGCACCTCAGTCCTATATCCTAGCATTATAAAAGAGGTAGTGGATGCACTGATTATGATTTTATGAAATTCCCTAAATTCTGGAACAGTCCCAGCGGTTTGCAGGATAGCAAATGTAACATTGTTATCCAAAAAAGGAGGGAGAAAAAACAGGGAACTACAGGCCAGGTAGCCTGTCATCATTCATTGGGAAAATGCTGGAATCTATTATTAACAAAGTCTTAACAATGCACTTAGAAAATCCCAGTATGATCCGACAAAGTCAGCATGGTTGTATGAAGGGAAATCATGTTTGACAAATTTATTAGAGATTTTTAAGGATGTAGCCAGTAGAATGAGGGGTCAATTAGCTTAGATGGCTAGAGTATGGTGCAGAATAATGACAACAGCAGGGATTCAATCCCCTTATTGGTTGAGGTAGTTCTTGGGCCCTGCCTCATCGCCTTGTCCAGTGGTGATATCATGGCATAAGCCATGATTAGCAATCCTCAAATCACAAGAATGCTACATAGAAAGAGAGAGAGAGAGAGAGAGAGAGAGAGAGAAAACAAGTAGGGTAGATAAAGGGGGACCAGTAGATGTAGTATACTTGGATTTCCAAAAGGTGGCACACAAAACATAAGGGCTCATGGTGTATATATATATATATATATATATATATATGGTATATATATTAGCATGGATGAAGGATTGGTTAATGGACAGGAAACAGAGCGTAGGCATAAATGAGACAATTTCAAGTTGGCGGGCTGTAGCTAGTGGACTACTGCAAGGATTAATGGTCTCAGCTATTCACAAACTATATTAATGATGAAGAGACTGAGAGTAATGTATCCAAGTTTGCTGACATTACAAAGCTAGGAGAGAATCTAAGCTGTGAGGAGGACACAAAGAGGCTACAAAGTGATACAGACAGGTTAAGTGAGTGTGCAACAAGGTGGCAGGCAAAGTATAATGTGGGGAAGTGACCTGCTCACTGGTCCTGTTAAGTTTCTGGTCAATGGTAACCCCCAGGATGTGGATTGTTGTTCTCGTGATTCTTCAGTACATAATGGATTTTGTACTGCCGAGGAGATGGGGGAGGGAGATTGTTGAATTGTTCTGTTTGGATGGCATCTGGCTAGGGCTTGAACAGTGCTAATACTGAGAATACTAGGCAAGAGGCTGGGAATTCTATTGTGAGTAACTCACCTCCTGACAGTCTAATGTCTGTCCACCATCTACAAGGCACAAGTCAGCAGTGCGATGGAATACTCTCCACTTACCTGGATGTGTGCAGCTCCAACAACATTCAAGAAATTCAACATCATCCAGGACAAAGCAGTCCACTAGATTAGCAGCCCAGCCACCACCTTAAACATTCACTCTCTTCACCACCAGCGCACTGGGGCAGCAGTGTGTAGCAGCTACAAGCTGTACTGCAGCAATTCACCAAGGCTTCTTCGACAGCACCTTCCAAACCCGCAACCTTTACCACCTAGAAGGACAAAAGCAGCAGACGTATGGGAGCACCATCACCTGCAATTTCCCTCCAAGCTACATACCATCCTGACTTGGAACTATATCACTGTTCCTTCACTGTCACTGGATTAAAAACCTGGAACTCCCTTCCAAGCACCACTATGGATGTATCTGCACCAGATGAACTGCAGTGGTTCCATCCCCACCACCTTCTCAAGGACAATTGGTGATGGTTAACAAATGCTAGCCTTGCCAGTGACGCTCACATCCCATGAACGAATAATAAAAACTGAAGGCTGCAGAACAGGTTCAGAACAGAACTAGAAGTGGAAGCCCTCGTGACCATAAAGTTTTGGTGGATGCCAATAAACTTTTAGTTAGTTAGTTAGTTAGTTAGAGATACAGCACTGAAACAGGCCCTTCGGCCCACCAAGTCTGTGCCGGCCATCAACCACCCATTTATACTAATCCTACGCTAATTCCATATTCCTATTACATTCCCACCTGTCCTTATATTTCCCTACCACCTACCTATACTAGGGACAGTTTATAATGGCCAATTTACCTATCAACCTGCAAGTCTTTGGCATGTGGGAGGAAACCGGAGCACCCGGAGGAAACCCACGCAGACACAGGGAGAACTTGCAAACTCCACACAGGCAGGCACTAACTAATAAGAGAGGGAAAACAAAGGGTGTTAGAGAATTGGAGATAGTTTGCAGTTTATGCTGAGGTGCCAGATAAGGGGCAGCTAGCCTTGTCATATAGATGGATTTGTACTGAAAAGTTCTTTTAGATGGGACTTATAAAGCGAGTCTAGTTGCTTGGGGTTTTGAAGAGTGACTGGGTGATACAGATTTTAGAGTGGACTCTCCCACAGCTGGAAAGGTAATCTTGAAAATCTTTTTATCTCTTTTGGCCACACATTCATGCAAGTCTAGATCAATTGATCTGAAACCAAGTTTCTGCAGGACAATACTTTTCAGAGAGAACTGTTTCTGAAACCAGCCAAAGAGGCAGCAGATGTAGCAGGGAAGCTATGGAAGCTAAACTAATGTGTCTATGGCCTGAATGTGAATTTGGCATTTTTCGGTGAGATCTGTTTTTCTGAAAATGGGTTGTGTTCAACTAAAGCCTTAATTAAGAAATGGTGTAAGGATAATGCTAGCAACTACAGACCTGTTAATTTAACATCAGTGGTGGGTAAGGTTTTGGAAACAATAGTCAGGGAAAAAAAAGACAGACATTTGGAGAGGTTCGAGTTAATTAGGGAGATCTAACACAGATTTGTAAAACTAAGATCATTTTTGACTACATTTTTTGATGAAGTAACAGAGAATGTTGATGAAGAGAATGCAGTGGATGTTGTTTATATGGATTTTAAGAAAGTGATAAAGTACTGCATAAAAGGCTGGTTAACAAAATTGAGGTTCATGGAATAGGAGGGTCAGTATCTAATTGGATAAAAAATTGGCTTAAGGACAAAAAACAGCGAGTTGCAGTAAAAGACTGTGTTTCAGACTGGAGGATGGTAGACAGTAGTGTTCCCCAAAGGTCATTGCTAGGACCACTGCTTTTTTGCTAGATGCAAATGACTTGAATCTTGGAATACAGAGTAGAATCTCAAAATTTGACGATGACACCAAACTTGGAGGTGAGGCAAACAGTGAGGATGATATGAACCCCCTGCAACGGGACATTCATAGGCTAGCAGAATGAGCAGAGAGGTGACAGATGGAATTTAATACTGACAAGTGTGAGGTGATGCAATTTGGTAGAAGGAATAGGGAGAGGCAATATATACATAATATCAAAGTTCTAAAGAGAGAAAGGAAAAATAAGAAAATTCAAAATTTGAAACTAAAAAAAAACTATTAACAAGGGCGGCACAGTGGTGCAGTGGTTAGCACCGCAGCCTCACAGCTCCAGCGACCCGGGTTCAATTCTGGGTACTGCCTGTGTGGAGTTTGCAAGTTCTCCCTGTGTCTGCGTGGGTTTCCTCCCACAGCCAAAAAAGACTTGCAGGTTGATAGGTAAATTGTCCATTATATATTGCCCCTAGTATAGGTAGGTGGTAGGGGAATATAGGGACAGGTGAGGATGTGGTAGGAATATGGGATTAGTGTAGGATTAGTATAAATGGGTGGTTAATGGTTGGCGCAGACTCGGTGGGCCGAAGGGCCTGTTTCAGTGCTGTATCTCTAAATCTAAAAAAAAAAATTTCTACATGCAGGAATAATGCTCAGTAGTTTGTGGGGAGGGCAGTGGTGTAGTGGTAATGTCACCGGACTAGTAATCTAGAGTTCAGGCTAATGCTCTGGGGACATGGGTTCAAATACCACCCTGGGACAATGGTGACTACGAAACCATTGTCAATTGTTGTAAAAACCCATCTGATTCACCAATGTCCTTTAAGGAAGGAAATCTGCTGTCCAGTCTGGCCTACATATGACTCCAGACCCACAGCAATGTGGTTGACTCTGAAATGGCCTAGCAAGCCACTCAGTTCAAAGGCACTTAGGGATAGGCAATAAATGCTGGCCTAGCCAGTGACACCCACATCCCACAAAAAAAATTAAAAAATTGTTCCCTTTCTGGGTCAGAGAGGTTGATTGCATTCTATTAATAATTATCACTTCTTTAAAAGGGTACTTACTCTGCTAATTATGAGCCCTAATGTTCTGTGGTGAGTTTAATGGGAAATTAATGTGCAAATTCAGCAAGCCATTAGAAATAATGAGAAGGCTTAAGGGCAAGATTAGGACCTCATCCCCTGAACTTGCTGGCTGATATGCATATTAATAACAATGTGCATCGTTAATACACTGTTACCTTTCCAGGAAGATTTGGCCCAATATATTTCCTGACTTGCAGAGGGTGGGTGAAGGTTTCCTTTGTGAATAGGAACATCTGCATTCACTAATCATTTTCCAGTGTGAAGTATCTGATCAGTTCACCTCTGATCCAGATGTGGATATAGGCATTCCTCCTTGTCATAGTTGATGACCTCACTTCATAGAATCATAGGCCATTCATGAGGCCGTTCAGCGCATTTTATCTGTGGAAACAGTTTCTTCTTAATTACTCTATCAAAACCCTACATAATTTTGAACACCTCCATTAAATCTTCCCTTAATCTTCTCTGCTCTAAGGAGAAGGATCCCATCTTCTGCAGTCTCTCCACATCACTAAAGTCTCTGAAGTTAAGGGGATTGACAATATTGGTGTCAGCAATGTTAGGAGGCTAATGAGGATTTGCACAAAGGCTATGTTGAGAATCTACATGCCCAGAGAGGATTAGCAAAACAAATTAAGAAAAATTGTTATGAAATGGCTGAAAGACTTTCTTCCCACACCCATTTCACAGGTGCAAACCCAAACATCCAGTACTGGTTTGTGAAGGTCCCTGCACAATAATTCATATTTAAATGAAGCCCCCACAGGTTTGAGGCAGTCATTTTTAACACCAGCTCACCCAGTCCAGGTAAAACCGAGTGTGATGTAAAGCAAGCAGAGTTCCGCTGAGACTTATGACCTCTTGCTTCCAATTGCCCCGCCCCATTAAACAGCCTTTCTTCGCCATCTCTAATATTTTTATAAGTAATAAAAGCGTTCAAAGAAAATGAAAAATACATAATTTTTAATGCCACTGTTGATTTTTCTCCCACTGCAGGGTCATGCCAGATGAATCTTCAATTCCTGGAGACTCCAGGAAATCCTGGAGGAGTCATACTGTCACGATTCTTGGGAAATATTGCAGTGCGCCTTTAAGGCTGTAAAAGATCAGTACTTCTTTAAGGCAGCAAGCTCCGGAGTCAGTGAGCGAAAGTGCGTTCTGGTTGCCAGGCAACAACCATACAGAGAGGGAGAACAGGGCTTCAGTGTATCCATTTTGACTTTGAAACTGGCTCACAGAGACACACAGTTGACAGACTGATCCAGCACATAAAGGAAATAGGAGAGCTCTCTCTAAGTCAGTTTAGACACTGGCTAGTTTTTCTCTCAAGATTCTAAAAAGCTTCAAGCCAGATTAATTCCTTAAAGAAATAAGAAAAAAATAGTTTTTTTATTCTTTCACAACAATTTATTGATCTGCTGTATCCATTGCTTGGAAAAAAGAAGAGTGTAATACTATAAATGTCGAACTGAACTGTTGAACCCCCATCTCTGGACGGACCCTTTCTTCATCAGACGTTGGAAGACTGCAAGTGAACTTGGACTGTGTTGAATTAGAAGACCATTATTGGGAAGCGTAATCTGCAAAGACTTGTTTTTTCTGGCTTTTTTGGCCAGCTAATTAAAAACCAAACTACTGTTAGTTCGAGTATATGTATGCAAATATGGGAGTTAGATTTTTAAATAAGAAGTTATAAGGTCTTTAGATATTGGTTTATCTTAGTAGTGTTTAAGATTTTAGTTTTTTTTTAAAATAAGTAGTTAATTTATTGATATCTAAAGACACCTGGTTTGGTGCGTTTCATTCGGGGGTTACTAGATTGTTTCAATTCGGCTGCTGCTTTCTTCGATTTGGAAAGCTTAAAGATATATGATGCGACCTGTGGAGCGACGGGACTGAATTGACAGTGCGTTGCTCCCACTGCGATCAGAATCATATATTTTGATTAGGGGCTTTGTCCTGGGTGGTAGTAACAATACGAACCTACCAATATACAAACTAGGAGCAGGAGTAGGGGCCATTTAGCCCCTTGAGCCTGCTATGCCATTGTATAAGAACATGGCTGATCTGTTTGTGGACTCAACTCAACCTTTCCTGCCTACCCCCAAATACCCTTTGACTCCCTTGTTTGTCAAGAATCTGTCTACCTCTGCTTTAAAAACATTCAACAACCCTGCCTGCACTGCTCTCCCGGGAAGAAAGTTCCACAGACTCACACCCCTCTGATTCATAGAGTCATAGCATCATAACAGCACAGAATAAGGCAATTCGGCCCATCAGGTCCATGCTGGCTTTTTGCAGAGCAATCCAATCAATCCCAGTCCGCAGCGCTATGCCTGTAGCCGTGTCAGTTTATTTTCTTCAAGTGCTCATCCAATTTCCTTTTGAAATCATTGATTGTCTCCACTTCCACCACCCTCGTAGGCAGTGAGTTCCATTTCATTACCACTCTCTGCATAAAAAGTTCTTCCTCATGTTCCCCCTGCATCTCTTGCCCAAAATCTTAAATCTGTGTCCTTTAGTCCATCAGCTAATGGGAACAGCTTTTCTTTGTCTACTCTATCCAGATCTGTTAGAATCTTGTACACCTCTATCAAACCTCCCCTCAATCTCCTTTCTTGCAAGGAGAACAACTCCTGCTTCTACAACCTAACCTTGTAACTTAAATCTCCCATCCCTGAAACCATTCTGTTAAATCTCCTCTGCACCTGCTCTTGGACCCTCACATCCTTCCTAAAGTGTGGTGTCCAGAATTGGATGTAATACTCTTGCTGTGGCCTAACCAGAGCCTTTTAAAGATTCAGCATAACTTCCCTGCTTTTGTTCTCAATACCTCTATTTATGAAGTCCGAGATCCCTTATGCTTTGCTAACTACTCTCTCAATATATCCTGCCACCTTTAAAGATCTATGCATATGAATACCCAGGTCCCTCTGTCTCTGTGCACTCTTTGGAACTGTACCATTTAGTCTATATTGCCTCATCATATCCATTTTACCAAACTGCATCACATCAGGTGTCTGGCGGAGAGGGGAGGAGGGTGGGGGCAGATGGTGGTGGGAAAGAAATTGGATGGAAAAGTTCCAGCAAATGAGCATTATTGCAGATTAGGGATTCATGCAAAATCTTCTTGAGATGCAAGTAGTGATCTATAATAAGCACCGAGTGAGTTAGTAATTGAATATTATCTAAAGTACAAGCCTGAACTTCACACAGACCCAAGATTTGGACCATTTTTCAGTTTAGTGAGCTCTTTCTCCAGAATATTTCCAGCTATTTGCATTAGCATTACTTTCACTGGTCAATGTATCTCCTAATTAATGATGTCTTTCTGAGAAGCCTCTGAGCCCCTAACAATTGTTCCTTTGGCAGCTATGCATAAATATAGAGACTATTTTTGGCAAATTTTGTAGTCGCATCGCTCCCGTGGCAGAGCATGATTAAAACTCATTACAATTGAACATGTTCAGAGAGAGGTGATTAAAGGTTGGTGGAGGAGGAGGAGGAAAGAAATTGAACTATGTTGACTGAAGATTATACCATTATTTTAGGTGGGCAAAATCTATGAGATCCATGCAATTTCCTGGGGACTACGACTACAGACGCTAGATCAGTATCGTCCCTCTTGAGATATTCATGTGTCATTGATCTGATGATCCTAACATTAAAAAAAGATTTTCAGTTATATAGTGTCTTTCACAACCTCAGGACATTTGAACGCTCTTTATAACCAATGAAGTACTTTTTTAAACTTTTGCCATTGTTCTAATACAGGAAAAATGGCAGCCAATTTTGCACACAGCAATGTCCCATGAACAGCAATGTGCTAACGACCAGATCACCTGTATTTATTTATTGACCAGGGCGCTGGGGAGAAATCCCCTGCTCTTCTTCCAATTAGCTCTATGGGATCTTTTACTCACCTGAGAGAGTAGAAGGGACCTCAGCTTAATGTCTGATCCAAAAGACAGAATCTCCTGAGTGTCAGCTTAGATTTTGTGCTCAAGTTCCTAGCGTGGGACTTGAACCTTCAACCTTCTGACTTAGAAGCAAGCATGCTAGTAACTGAATCAAGGCTGACACCCAATGTCATGGGACACTGAATAATAGACATCCATTTTAAAATAAACGCTAAAGCTAATTTTAGACAAATTATGCTGTTATTTTATCAGTAGGATCTCCTATATGATTAACATATGCCACGTGTAATTTACCAGACTGTGGAGCAGTCCTGAGACCACTGCTATTCATGGTTCATAGAAGTGATCTGAACAATGGCATTAAAAGCTGAAAGCACTCACAATTCTGGGTCAGAAAGTTCAAGATCCACCCCAGGATATCAAGCACATAATCTAGATTGACAATCCAGTACTGAGGGAATGCTGCATTATTACTGTTAAACTCAGAACTTGTCTGCATATTTAGGTGGCTGGGGAACAATCTGAGGGATGTGCTCAGACCAATATTTTTTCCTCTTAGGAAACCAAAAACAGAGTATTTTGTTGTTTTATCTCCCTGGTATTTCTGGGATCTTGCTCTGCACAGTCATCTTTAGTGGTACTCTGGCCTCTGAGCTAAGAGGTCATAGATTCAAGCCTTACTTAAAAGACTTGCTTCTTTCTCTCTCTCTCTCACATTTTCAGTCATTCGTTCATTGTTTGTGAAGTCCAAGCGATATGATCAAGTACCATGAATGAAAGTCATACTGTTTTAAATGTCTAAAGTGGCTTCTGATGTGGGCAGGTAGCACATTTAGAGGAAAGGGTTAAAATTCAAAGAAATCTACAGAGATTTAGCATATGGGCATGTGAGTCGCAAGTAGAATTCATCATTAAGAAATGTCATAGAATATATTGCAGAGTAATTTGTTTATTTTGATTTGTTGTGGGGAAACACTGACAAGGCAGTGTTTATTGCCCACTCCTCATAGATCTGAGGGCACTAAAGGTCTATCATATAGGGCTGGATTAAAAATGGCAGCCTGCACACACAGGCCACGTGCCGCCGAGCCACCGCGATCCAATGCGCAGCAGCTCATTTAAATACCCAGATCGGCCTGCCCTCCTCAATCATGTGGAGGGGGCAGGTTGTCTGATGATAGCAATGGCGTCTGCTGCCTGTGTGTAGGCCCTGGCATCATTTTTAAAGAGACACCCCCCCACTATTGCAATTAAAATGTTAACGCCCCTTTCCCACCCCCCCCCGAATAACAATAAAGTTAAGTTGCTACTCTTACCTTACAAATATGACCTTTCCCTACCAAACTGTACAAAGTTCACAGTTCAACCCTTCCCACCATCCCTTACACTCATGATGATTATTTGACCCCGTCCACCCACCAGCACTAAACATTTTGACTCCTGCTCCCTTCCCCACCAGTGTCGCACCTGCTTTCCCCAAATGGGGCAGGGAAGGCACGGGAGTGCTGGCTGCCGCACAGAAGATCGCGGTGGGTCCGTAAGATGCCAGGTAAGTTTATTTAAATGTATTCATTGTGCTATTTTAAATATGCAAAGCCGGGGCACATTGCCCAGCGGTGGGGGAGGGGAGGGGGGTTGCCACGGAACTTCGTTGCCGCCGATAGATCAGGCCTGGCCCTCCCGGCGACAGGCTCCTTGGCAGGCCTCTGACGGAACGATTTTCCGGCCCCCACTGCCATGGAGCACGACGTTGGGAGCCCTGTAAAATCCAGCCCATAGTGTGGGACTGGAGTCAAATGTAGGCTAGAGGTGAGGATAGTTGCTATAGTGGTGCATCACCCCTGTGCTTGCTGACCTTCATTAGCTCCAGGTCTGGCAATGCCTTGATTTTAAATTCTCATCCTTATCTTCAAGTATCTCTATGGCCTCGAGCCTCCCTATCTCACTAACCTCGTCCTACCTTACAACCCTCCAGGATTGCTGCACTCCAATTTTGGCCACTTGCCCATCCCTGATCTTCTTCGCCCCACCACTGGCGACTGTGCCTTGAGCTGCAGGCGCCCTAAGCTCTGGAACTCCCTCCCAAACCCTCCCTGCCTCTCCACCACTCTCTCTTCCTTTAAGTTGCTCCTTAAATCCTAACACTTTGACTAAGCTTTTGTCTTCATATCTCTTTGTGTGGCTTGGTGTCAAACTTTGATAACTCTCCTGTGAAGCAACTTAGGAAGTTTGTGCAATGTTAAAAATGTTGTATAAATGTAAGTTGCTGTTTTTGTCTCTTGCTATTTAAGTGAGGTCACCCGGGGCCTAAAACTCACAGTAGCGAATGTACTCGTTTCCCACCCGCCTGAATCCCCCTCGGGCTAAAATCAACCTAGTCACCTTGACTTCAGTTTTCTAAAACAAACGAGCTCATTTTCCACAGAATAATTCGTATGCTTCTCATGCTAACTATTAGCTTGTGTAATAGTAAGCTTGAAGGTTCTGTCACCTTCAGGGCTCAGGGAAATTGACATAGCATGTAAATTTCTTCTATGCTGCAATTACAATTTACAGTTTGAAAGGCAGCATCTTTTTTCCTCAGTATTCACAAGGATTACAAGCCGTCTTATTACGTGAGACTCCATCCGAATACTTCATTTTTCATTATCTTTCATTGTTGCGTCAATCTTTTCAAAGCCAGCCATAAAATTTCACACTGATATGATTGACAGCAACAAAAAGAAGGTAACTTTCCCAGAGTCTTATTTTGGGTAATTGCACCATCAAATTATCTTTTACGTGGTTATTTTTGATTGCATTTTCTAAAGAACTCAGAAGTGTTCAATGATATTATTTGTGTGACTTATTGTTTGCAAAATGCATATAATTAGCCTGTCGAAGCTTGAACATGTTCCTTTCCTGAGCTTTTAATTAGTGGCATTTTATACGTTGTTTTGCTCGGCCGAATCTCTGCTTCATTTAGTGTGAGATACGGAGAATTAGAAGCTGCCTTTGTTCACTAAAGCTGTTAGAGAATGACTGGATGTTTTAACTTAAATTTTTATAAGTTATTCCACAAGATAATTGGGTTCAAAGGCATTCCATAGCATTTAAGCATACAGTGATAACTATTACCTTCTTCTTTGGCCTCCTTATCTCGAGAGACAATGGGTAAGTGCCTGGAGGTGGTCAGTGGTTTGTGAAGCAGCGCCTGGAGTGGCTATAAAGGCCAATTCTAGAGTGGTAGACTCTTCCACAGGTGCTGCAGATAAAATTGGTTGTCAGGGCTGTTACGCAGTAGGCTCTCTCCTTGCGCTTCTGACTTTTTTCCTGCCAACTGCTAAGTCTCTTCGACTCGCCACGCTTTAGCCCCACCTTTATGGTTGCCCACCCTCTCACGCATCTGCCCAGGCATGCGCCATGGAGAGGTCACTCCATAGTCGTCTCACAGCGACCAAATCAACACGGAAGGCAGCAGTTACGGGTTATAAGTCCAGCTCAATTGGCGCAGAGTTTGGGTGCCACGGGTTGCCTTTGTCGGTGGGAGAGGTCATCGCATCTCACTGGACAGCTACCGCCTGCCTCAAACTGGGCAGCCCCCGGTCAGTAAGGTTCTGTCCCGCCACAGTCCACCTGCTTCAATGGGTGCTTGGAGCTCTGGGTTTGCCCGACAAGCGGACTGCAACACCGCACCAAACAGCACGACCAAAAAAGGAAAGAAGGTACCAGCCCTTCGTTTTGCAAGCTGGAACGTCAGAACTATGTGTCCTGGCCTGTCGGAAGACCTTACACAAATCAACGATTCTCGGAAGACCACCATCGTTAACAACGAGCTCAGTAGACTCAATGTAGACATTGCAGCACTTCAGGAGACTCGCCTCCCTGCGAGCGGATCTCTAAGAGAGCAAGACTACACCTTCTTCTGGCAGGGTAGGGATCCTGAAGAACCAAGACAGCATGGAGTGGGCTTCGCCATCAGAAACTCTTTGCTCAGCATGATAGAGCCACCCTCAAATGGCTTGGAACGCATACTGTCCATCCGACTGCTCACCGCCTCTGGTCTAGTACACCTACTCAGCATCTATGCTCCAACACTCTGCTCCTCACCTGAAGCTAAAGACCAGTTCTACGAGGAACTCCATAATATCATTAGTAGCATCTCCAACACCGAACACCTGTTCCTGCTAGGGGACTTTAATGCCAGGGTTGGGGCCGACCATGACTCATGGCCCTCCTGCCTTGGGCGCTATGGCACTGGTGGGATGAATGAGAATGGTCAGAGACTGCTTGAGTTATGTACCTATCATAACCTCTGCATCACCAACTCATTCTTTCACACTAAACCCTGTCACCAGGTTTCTTGGAGGCACCCAAAATCACGCCATTGGCCTCTCTAAACAGCGTTCAAATCACACGCAGCTTCCACAGTGTGGACTGCGACACCGACCACTCCCTGGTGTGCAGCAAGGTTAGACTCGAACCAAAGAAGCTGCATCACTCCAAGCAGCAGGGCCGCCCACGCATCAACACTAACAGAATTTCTCATCCACAGCTGTTACATAAGTTTCTAAATTCACTCGAAAAAGCCCTTCAAAACACTCCCACAGGGGGTGCAGAGACCAAGTGGGCCCACATCAGCGACGCCATCTATGACTCAGCAATGACCACCTTTGGCAAACGTGTGAAGCAGAATGCAGACTGGTTTCAATCTCACTTTGAAGAGCTGGAACCTGTCATAGCCGCTAAGCGCATTGCACTGTTGAATTACAAGAAAGCCCCCAGCGAGTTAACATCCGTAGCACTTAAAGCAGCCAGAAGCGCTGCACAAAGAACAGCCAGGCACTGCGTAAACGACTACTGGTAACTATTACCACCAACAGTTATATATATATATATATATATATATATATATATATATATATATATATATACAGCTGGACAAGCCTTGTTGAATTCTGAAGAGTCAATTCTAGCACTTCTTGTTTTATACCTTTCTGTCTGGCTATGTGATGATCTGCATGTTCTAAAATATTACATCATTCAATTAGCTGGACTTCAGTTTTAACAAGACTAAGTCCCTATGACTTGACTCATTCCCTAATTTTCTAGATCTATGACGGGTGTCTCTTCAAGGCAAGAAGCAAAGGGAACAGTTTTGTGACCTTCCCTCATCAGCTAAAACACTGACCGGAATCACTTTTACCAACTCAGTATTGCTAACAGAAACACACTTGAAAACTAAAAGTAATATAAAGAAGGTAACCATATCCTTACAATGACCACATATACTCAGAAGCACAAGGAGCTAAGATTGCACAGAGTAAAAAAATACACTTGACTAAACTTGTTTGTTCCATCACCCAGTTCTGTTAACGGAACAGAAAAGCACTTTTTTCCACCACCCATTTCTTTTTGGGAGAACAGTGACTGTCGTTATGTAAAGAAAATGATTTGCATTTATATAGCACCTTCCACAACCTTTAAAGACAAAGAAATACTTTTCTGAAGGGCAATCACTATTGCAATGGAGGAAACACAGCTGCCAATTTTCACACAAGGTCTCACAAACAGCAATGTGATAATGATTAGATCATCTGCTTTAGTGATGTTGGATGAGAGATGAATATTGGCTAGAAGACCGGAAAGAACGCCCCAGCTCTTCTTCAGAACAGGGATTTTTTTGCACCCACCTGAGAGAGCAGACTGAGTTTAATGTCTCATCTGAACGACAGTATCTTTGACAGTGCAGCATTCCATCGGTACAGCAAAAGAGTGTCAGCCTGCATTGTTGTTCAAGTCTCTGGACCCCTGACCTTCTGATGGATGCTACCACTGAGCCGCCATTGACACCTGGCAAATGTGGCCGTCATTGCATGTCAGTAATGCCCCACAAACAGCAATGAGCTGAATGACTGCTGGTCTCTACTTTATAGTGATTAGTTGAGAAGGACACCAAGCAAACCTTTTCTTCAAGTCATACCATCTGACAGTGAGGGCCTCAATTTGATGTATCAACATCGTGAAATCACCTTAACTACAAAGGGGGGGGGGGGAAGGGGGGTGCGGGTCAACATCAGGCACGCGTAGGGAGAAAAGATTCGGAATTTAAGGCAATTAAGGATGGGCAATAAATGTTGGCCTTGCTAGTGAAACTCACATCCCAAGAAAGAATTTTTAAAAAAGTGTGAGGTGATGCATTTTGGCAGAAGAGATAAGGAGAGGAAATATAACAAAGAACAAAGAACAGCACAGGAACAGGCCATTCGGCCCTCCAAGCCTGCGCCGATCTTGATGCCTGCCTAAACTAACATCTTCTGCACTTTCGGGGCCCATATCCCTCTATTCCCTTCCTATTCATATATTTGTCAAGATGTCGCTATCGTATCTGCTTCCACCACCTCCCCTGGCAGCAAGTTCCAGGCACTCACCACCCTCTGTGTAAAAAAACTTGCCTCGCACATCCCCTCTAAACTTTGCCTCTCGCACCTTAAACCTATGTCCCCTAGTAACTGACTCTTCCACCCTGGGAAAAAGCTTCTGACTATCCACTCTGTCCATGCCGCTCATAACTTTGTAAACCTCTATCATGTCGCCCCTCCACCTCCGTCGTTCCAGTGAAAACATTCCGAGTTTTTCCAACCTCTCCTCATAGCTAATGCCATCCAGACCAGGCAACATCCTGGTAAACCTCCTCTGTACCCTCTCCAAAGCCTCCACGTCCTTCTAGTAGTTTGGCGACCAGAATTGCACGCAATATTCTAAGTGTGGCCTAACTAAGGTTCTGTACAGCTGCAACATGACTTGCCAATTTTTATACTCTATGCCCCGACCGATGAAGGCAAGCATGCCGTATGCCTTCTTGACTACCTTATCCACCTGCGTTGCCACTTTCAGTGACCTGTGGACCTGTACGCCCAGATCTCTCTGCCTGTCAATACTCCTAAGGGTTCTGCCATTTACTGTATACTTCCCACCTGTATTAGACCTTCCAGAATGCATTACCTCACATTTGTCCGAATTAAACTCCATCTGCCATTTCTCTGCCCAAGTCTCCAACCGATCTATATCCTGCTGTATCCTCTGACAATCCTCATCATTATCCGCAACTCCACCAACCTTTGTGTCGTCTGCAAACTTACGAATCAGACCAGCTACATTTTCCTCCAAATCACTTATATATACTACAAACAGCAAAGGTCCCTGCGGAACACCACTAGTCACATTCCTCCATTCAGAAAAACACCCATCCACTGATACCCTCTGTCTTCTATGACTGAGCCAGTTCTGTATCCATCTTGCCAGCTCACCTCTGATCCCATGTGACTTTACCTTTTGTACCAGTCTATATCTAAATATAGATTAGCTTTCATAGTTCTAAAGAGTGTGCAGGACGTGAGAGCTTAAGAACTCGGAGCAGGAGTGGGCCATTTGGCCCCTTAAACCTGCTCCGCCATTCAATATAGTTTAGTTTAGAGATACAGCACTGAAACAGGCCCTTCGGCCCACCGAGTCTGTGCCGAGCATCAACCACCCATTTATACTAATCCTACACTAATTCCATATTCCTACCACATCCCCACCTGTCCCTATATTTCCCTACCACCTACCTATACTAGGGGCAATTGCTAATGGCCAATTTACCTATCAACCTGCAAGTCTTTGGCATGTGGGAGGAAACCGGAGCACCCGGAGGAAACCCACGCAGACACAGGGAGAACTTGCAAACTCCACACAGGCAGTACCCAGAATTGAACCCGGGTCGCTGGAGCTGTGAGGCTGCGGTGCTAACCACTGTGCCAATAAGATCTGATTGCGGACTTAACTCCACTTTCCTGCCCCCTGCCCCCCGCATTACCCTTTACTCTCTTGTAGATCAAAAATCTGTCGAGATCAGCCTTGAATATGTTCAATAACCCAGCCTTCACTGCTCTCTAGGAACGAGAATTCCAAAGATTAATGATCTTCTGAGAGAAGAAATTCCTCCTCATCTCCATCTTAAATGGGAGACCCCTTATTTTGAAACTGTGCCCCCTAGTTTTAGATTCTGCCACAAGGGGAAACATCCTCTCAGCATCTACCATATCAAGCCCCCTCGGAATCTTATAGGTTTCAATAAGATCATCTCTCATTCTTCTAAATTCCAATGAGTATAGGCCCAACTTGCTCAACCTTTCATCATAAGACAATCCCTTCATCCCAGGAATCAATCTAGTGAACCTTCTCTGAACTGTCTCCGATGCAAGTATATCCCTCCTTAAATAAGGAGACCAAAACTGTACGCAGTACTTTAAGTGTGGTCTCACTAAAGCCCTGTACACTTCTAGTAAGACTTCCCTACTTTTATATTCCATACCACTTGCAATAAAGGCCAATATTCCATTTGTGTTCCTAATTACTTGCTGTAGCTGCATGGTAATTTTTTGTGATTCATGTACAAGGACACCCATTTCCCTCTGTACTGCATTCGGCATTCTCTCATCCTTGCTGCAGCCCCTGCTCTCATCCACACAGGCTTGAACCTTTTGGATAAGTGAAAGGGCTGTACTACCTTCCAGATCCCCATACCTGCATCCCTTCTGTCCCCGATCATGGACCAAATCTGAAGTACCAAGCCTAAGGGACGTGACTGCCTCCTGGAAAAAAGTGTCCAGATAACTTTTATCCTCCCTGATGACTTGCAGTGTCTGAAGCTCGGATTCCAGCTCATCAGCTCTGAGCTGAAGGTCCTCGAACTGCAGAGATTTACTGCAGATGTGGTTGATGTGGATCACACTGGTGTCCACTAGCTGCCACAGGATACAGCTGCAATGCATCACCTGCCCTGCCATCTTTATTGTAATTTGTTTAGCTAATTAGGGTTTCAAATTTAGAAATATCACTCGATGATAATTCGCAGTTGTATTAAGTTATATCTCTCTGATACTTGTTCAAACTACTGCCCCAGTTTAGAGAAAATAAATGAAACCTTAAAACTCACCAACCTGCTTACCTAGTTAATGCCTCTGGACTTCAGCTCTCAAGTCTCACTGTAGCCCACTCCCTCTCTTGGACCACTCCTTGCTCTGTAAAAAATTGGAACTCACTAATCCGTGACTCAAGCACCCTGTCAAAGCAGGACTCCATCAAACTGAAATTTGTGCTACTCACTTTAGAGGGACCTGGAGGTGCATGTGTATAGGTCTTGAAGGTGGCAGGACATATTCAGAGAATAATGAGCAAAGCATATGGGATCTTGGGCTTCATAAATAGAGGTATTGAATGCAAAAGCAGTCAAGTTGTGCTGAAGGTTTATAAAGCCCTGGTTAGGCCCCAACTAGAGTATGGCATCCAGTTCTGATCACCACACTTTAGGAAGGATGTGAGAATCCTTGAGAGGGTGCAGAGGAGATTTACTAGAATGGTTTTGGCGTCAAGGTTAGTTTGTAGAAGCTCAGGTTGTTCTTGGAGCAAAGGAGATTGAGCGGAGATTTGATAGAGGTGTACAAGATTCTGACAAGTTTAGATAAGGTAGACAAAGAAAAGCTGTTCCTATTAATTGATGGTTCCAGGACTAGGGGACACAGATTGAAGGTTTTGGGTAAGAGATGCTGGGGATATGTGAGGAAGAACCTTTTTACACAGCGAGTGGTAATGACCTGGAACTCGCAGCCTACGAGGGTGGTAGAAGTGGAGACGATGAATGATTTCAAAAGAAAATCGGATGGGCACTTGAAAATAAAGTTGGAGGGCAACGAGGATCGAGTGAGGGAATGGGACTGACTGGATTGATTCACCGAGAGCTGGCAGGGACTCGATGGACCTAATGGCCTCCTTCTGTGCTATAATGCTACTATGATGCCATGACTTTAGGTAACTGAAGATGCAGCCAAAGACGTGCATTTCTGACGAGTCTTTTATAGGTGGGGAATGAAATAGTAAACAGGTAAGGGGGGTGGGAAGGGAGAGGTTTGAGAAGAGAATGCCAGAGTACAAGGACGAGATGGCTGAATGCTGCACCAATGATTGAGACATAAAAGGATAGAGGGTTTAAATTGAAAGAGCCTCATCCAGAAGTGAGAATGTAAGGAGGTGCCGAGGCAGGGTGGAACAAAGTCATGAAGAATGTTTAAAACAGAGACAATGTGCTGAGCATTGGAAAGCTATTGTTGGTTGGTGAGGGGAGGGGTGATAATGAGTGGGACCAATTGTAGCATAAGATTCAGGTGACAGGGTTCTGGATGAGTCATCATTAATATAATGTGGAGTTCAGGAGGGCAATGGAGACTTCAAGCCTGAAGGTGACACAGGAACGATCTCCTGATTTTGAACTGAGGATGCTACCTGTGATGGATTGGCGATATATATCTATTTTAAATCATAAAAGAATATAGGGCAGATTTTCCTCTTCCCTTGGCTGGTTTATTTTTTTATTCGTTCTTGGGATGTGGGCCTTGCTGGCTAGGCCAGCATGTATTGCCCATCCCTAATTGCCCTTGAGAAGGTGGTGATGAGCTGCCTTCTTGAACCGCTGCAGTCCATGTGGGGTAGGTACACCCACAGTGCTGTTAGGAAGGGAGTTCCAGGATTTTGACCCAATGACAGTGAAAGAACAGCGAAATAGTTCCATGTCAGGATGGTGTGTGACTTGGAGGGGAACTTGCAGGTGGTGGTGTTTCCATTCATCTGCTGCCCTTGCCCTTCTAGTTGGTAGAGGTCGTGGGTTTGGAAGGTGCTGTCTTGGTGCATTGCTGCAGTGCATCTTGTAGATGGTACACACTGCTGCCAGTGTGGTGGAGGGAGTGAATGTTTGTGGATGGGGTGCCAATCAAGCGGGCTGCTATGTCCTGGATGGTGTCGAGCTTCTTGAGTGTTGTTGGAGCTGCACCCATCCAGGCAAGTTGAGAGTATTCCATCACACTCCTGACTTGTGCCTTGTAGATGGTGGGCAGACATTGGGGAATCAGGAAGTGAGTTACTCGCTGCAAGATTCCTAGCCTCTGACCTGCTTTTGTAGCCACAGTATTAATATGGCTACTCCAGTTCAGTTTCTGGTCAATGGTAACCCCCAGGATGTTGATAGTATGGGATTCAGCAATCATAATGCCGTTGAATGTCAAGGGCAGATGGTTACATTCTCTCTTGTTGGAGATGATCATTGCCTGGCACTTGTGTGGCGCGAATGTTACTTGCCACTTATCAGCCCAAGCCTGGATATTGTCCAGGCCATGCTGCACTTCTACACGTACTGCTTCAGTATCTGAGGAGTCACAAATGGTGCTGAACATTGTTCAATCATCAGTGAACATTCCCCACTTCTGACCTTATGCTTGAAGGAAAGTCATTGGCGAAGCAGCTGAAGATGGTTGGCCTACCCTGAGGAACTCCTGGAGTGATATCCTGGTTGTATTGGATCACCTGAGCAAAGTGCAAGGATGAAAACTTGTCTGAAAGGATGTGTAATTCTCTCTGTACAATTCCCTTTCTGCCTAGAAAATCCAATACAGCCAGCCATAGAATGGAGAAATATGTGTTACTATATTAACAGTGAGTTTAAAATCTTGTCTCACTGTATGTGAGTGCTCTTGGCCTTTTGTGTAATTACCAAATCCAGCTCTTATAGAAAGGCCCTTCGTAGACAACACCTTGCACTGGACCAGGAGCATCAGACCTGTGCATGGCTGATCTGGCCTGGGAATAACTGACCTCTGCTGGGTTGAGATGGGATTGTTGGATCTTTGCTGGGCTGAGATGGGAGTGCTGGAACTCTGCTGGGCTGAGATGGGATTGTTGGATCTTTGCTGGGCTGAGATGGGAGTGCTGGACCTCTGCTGGGTTGAGATGGGATTGTTGGATCTTTGCTGGGCTGAGATGGGAGTGCTGGACCTCTGCTGGGCTGAGATGGGATTGTTGGATCTTTGCTGGGCTGAGATGGGAGTGCTGGACCTCTGCTGGGTTGAGATGGGATTGTTGGATCTTTGCTGGGCTGAGATGGGAGTGCTGGACCTCTGCTGGGCTGAGATGGGGGTGTCGGACCTGGCCTTGGCAGGGTTATGTTGGGAATATCGGAGCTCTGCTAGTCTGGGTGTATCAGACCTGGACTGGGAATATTAGACTTATACTAGATTGAGAGTATCGGACCTTTTTTTATTGCAGCAAGTTGTTATGATCTGGAATGCACTGCCTGAAAGGGTGGTGGAATAAGATTCAATAGTAACTTTCAAAATGGGATTGAATCTTTCATTTGAAAAGGAATTTGTGACAGAGTGGGACTAATTGGACAGCTCTTTCAAAGAGCCGGCACAGGCAAGATGGGCAAAATTTCCTCCTTCTGTGCCGCATCATTCTATGATTCTACATCTGCAACCTCAGCCAACATTATATCTCCCCTTGCATCACCCGTCAGCCCTCCAACTCTGGCCTTTTTCTTCATTCCTTCCTCCTTTCATCCCACCATTGGTTCAGTGCCTTCAATGGCCCAGGCTACATTCTGGAACTCCCTCCTTGTCTCCCGCTGCCTCTCTTCTCTCTATATTTTCGACCAAGCTTTTGATCACTCCATCTAATCCCTTCCTCTACTGCTCAGCTTTTGTTCACTTATCAATCCCTATTTCTGTGTTTTTCTCCCACTCTGTAAAGTGCCTTGGACTGCTTTCTACCTTAAGATGCTAAATATATTCATGTTTAGTTTAGTTTAGAGATACAGCACTGAAACAGGCCCTTCGGCCCACCGAGTCTGTGCCGACCATCAACCACCCATTTATAGTAATCCTACACTAATTCCATGTTCCTACCACATCCCCACCTGTCCCTATATTTCCCTACCACCTACCTATACTAGGGGCAATTTATAATGGCCAATTTACCTACCAACCTGCAAGTCTTTGGCATGTGGGAGGAAACCGGAGCAGCCGGAGAAAACCCACGCAGACACAGGGAGAACTTGCAAACTCCACACAGGCAGTACTCAGAATTGAACCCGGGTCGCTGGAGCTGTGAGGCTGCGGTGCTAACCACTGCGCCACTGTTCCACACATGCCATGTTGTTACTGTTGTCGATTGGCCACTGTTTGTTTGGGGTCGGCCTCTGAATCAATCGGGCCATTTCACTGGCTGGAAATCAATTTGCCTCTTCAAAGGTAGCTGTAGGTGGACTGCTTAATGAGTGGTAGATGCATAGTTCACCCTGGAGCTGGAAATATGCTGTGAGAACAAAATGCCCTAGGTGGAGAAATTTGGATTATTTTGAAGGTGTTAATATTTTATCGTGAAAATCTATTAGGCACACTGTGTGGAATTTTAACTTGACGACACGCTGAGAGACGTGGTGGGCGAGCAGCCCGGAGAGTTAGTGCAGTGTGTCTGTCAGTGGCTTTTTAACCCAGACACTGCATTTGCATCTGACTTCCAACTAACGTGAGTGGGTGTGATGCCGACACACATGAGTCGATTTCAACTGCACTATTTAAAATGGAACTGCAAAGGTGGTAGTAGGTGGATTGTGGAGGTGAGGAAGCAAAAGAATAAGTGTTGTCATGGAGTCCGAACATGCCAAGCTTGCACCTTGCTTCTCTGATGCCTCCCTGGATTTACTGCTGCAGTCTGTAAGGACCCAGGGAGAGATACTCCTCCACACTGACGGGAAGAAGAAGCCTGCCACTGAAAGCAATAAGATGTGGCTGGAGATTGTTCAGGAGGTTAGCAGCAGGAGGGTAGTGCCATGCTCCTGGATTCAGTGCCAAAAGCAATTTAATATCCTAATCAGGGCAGGAAAGATGAGTACATTCACCTATATTCTGATGGGTATATCATACCAGCCTCCTCACTCTGCCTTCTCAAGCCTACTCCTGCACATCACTCCTCACACCAACTTAGACTGAGGTGCACCTGTCCATCTCTGTCCATGCACTCTCCCATATCCACCACTGACACTCACCCTCATCTTATTGCAATGTCCCCCTCATAGACACCCTCAACAAATGCTTTCCATCCATTTGTTCCACACATGCCATTACTCTCACTCATAGGTTTCCTTCCCTCCTTGCAGGAGAAGGGAGCTCAGAACAACAGGGAGAGGCAGAAAACCGGAGGTGATCCTCCAGCCATCTGGCAGCTAACACTTGTAGCGGAGGAGGTGCTGGAGGTCAAAGGAGTCTTGAATTGCCTGGTCATCAGAGATGGGGAGATATCAGCTACCTGGTAACAGAATTACATATCACACAGCCACATGAAATACAACACTCAACCATGTTGCATTGATATCAGTAGCGAGTGAAGTATAATCATGTGCATAATGATCACTTAAA
The DNA here is from genome assembly GCF_036365525.1 of Heterodontus francisci. Classification (NCBI taxonomy): domain Eukaryota; kingdom Metazoa; phylum Chordata; class Chondrichthyes; order Heterodontiformes; family Heterodontidae; genus Heterodontus; species Heterodontus francisci. Next base: position 27,938,921 of record NC_090371.1, on the reverse strand, counting down.
ATGTTCTTCCCGTGACAATTTTAATGCATGTGTTTAATCTCCCACATGGCCATCAAGCATCCTGTAGGACAGTGATGACAACTCCTCAAAGAAGGTCACTCAACTCTCAGGGTGCAGCATCATCGGACTCCTGCTGACCATGCTCATATACCCTCACTTTGGTGGGATCAGTAAGGAAGACAGTTGGGTTTTCACCTTGTGTCTCACATATCATGAGTTAGCAAAAGCAGGAGGTAGGGACAGAGACAGCAGTGCAGAGTCTGCATCAGAGGACGCAGGACGCTCCAAGCCATGCTCAGCTGGACACAGATGCTGAGCCTCGAGCAAAGAAGCAGCGGGTATGTTCCATTACTTACGTGAATTTTTGCCTGTCATTTCTTCAGCCCTCACAATTGCCACTGTGCTCTCACCTTGCTTTCACTGGCAAATTCCAGAAAGCCCATGCACGCACAATTAAATCTCAAAATGGGAAAGGAGCGGTTCTTCTGGCTCCACAAAAGCAGCGAGGGGTGCTGCCAGGGTGGGCTCGTCCCCACCTGTCCCTTCCTCACTTACTCCCCCATCCCCACTCATATTTATTCTGTGGATCAACTCAGCATTGCAAAAACGGCCAAATTTCCTGAGGCCCCAAACAGCAAGCTACACCAGAAGGCCCGATTGGCACATGCAGCTTGTTGGATTTACAAGGGCACACATTCCAATCGTAACATCCATTTCACGCCAGTTTCGGGCATTGCTTCTAAATTCCGTGGCCTCCAGATAAGTGTTACAAATGCTATCTGGTGTTTGTGAAATGGTTTAAAATGCTGATGTTAAATCAATTATGCTCTAACTGTAAACTAAAGATATAGGTTGTGTTATTATTAATAAACCTGTCAGTCAGAGGAACCAGGATTTTGTACTTTATTGACGACAGTCTTTTGCGCTGGCGTACTGGGCTTCCCCATTATTAACGTTAGGATGTTTTTGGAGCCTCTTCCTCTGGTTAGTTGTTTAATTGTCCACCACCATTCACGACTGGATATGACAGGACTGCAGAGCTTTGATCTGATCCATTGGTTGTGGGATTGCTTAGTTCTGACTATAGCATGCTGTTCCTACTGTTTAGCATGCATGTAGTGCTGCACTGTAACTTCACCAGGTTGGCACTTGATTTTTAGGTATGCCTGTTTCTGCTCTTGGCATGCTCTCCCACACTTCTCATTGAATAAGGGTTGGTCCCCTGACTAGATAGTAATGGTAGAGTGAGGGATATGTCGGGACGTGAGATTACAGATTGTAGTTGAATACAATTCTGCTGCTGCTGAGGGCCAAAAGTGCCTCATGGATGCCCTGTTTTCAGCTGCTAGATCTGTTCTGAGTCTATCCCATTTAGCGCGGTGGTAATGCCACACTACACGAAGGAGGGTGATTAATTTTGGTAAGATTTTCCCACTTGTTGATTTTCTCACCACCTGCCGCAGGTCCAGTCTGGCAGATATGTCCTTCAGGACTTGGCCAGCAGTAGTGCTACTGAGCCACTCTTGATGAACTACTACAGAAAAGTCAGATGTAGTCCCCCACCCAGAGTACATTCTGTGCCCTTGCTACCTTCAGTGCTTCTTCTAATGGTGTTCAACATGGAGGAGTACTGATTCATCAGATGAGGGAGGGTGGTAGGTGGTAATCAGGAAGAGGTTTCCTTGTCCATGTTTGAGCTGATGTCATGCGATTTCATGGGGTCCACAGTCAATGTTGAGGACACCCAGGGCCACTCCCTCCCAAATGTACCTCTGTGCTGCCATCTCTGTTGGGTCTGTCTTGCCAGTGGGACAGATAATAACTAAAGATAGAGATGGAGGTGTTTGGGACATTGGCCGTAGGTATGATGCAGTGACTATGGCTATGTCTGTTGCTTGATTAGTCTGTGGGGCAGCTGTCCCAATTTTGTCACAAGTTCCCAGATGTTGGTGAGGAGGAATTTGCAGTGTTGGCTGAGCAGAGTGTGCCTTTGTCATTTCTGGTACCTAGGTCGATGCAGGTGGTCTGGTTTTATTCTTCTTTGACTTTTCTGTAGTAGTTCGATTGGGCCAGCAGCATTAGGAGCAGCCTGCTTTCCTTAATTGGTTGGCGAGTGCGGAGGTGGCCAACTAGGAAGCTGCCTCTGGGAAGATCGCTGAGTTGGTCTCGCTGCCGGCAAATGTGGGCTCAGGATCTCCATTTGGTCCTGACATCAGGGTCCCGAAGCCCACGGGAAAACCCTGCCTGATAACTCCATTTCTCTCTCCACAGATGCTGCCAGACCTGCTTCCAGTGATCCCTTTCACCTACCCTGGAGCTGGTCATTAGCCATGGCAGGGTTACCGCTGAGTCAGGACCTTGATATTGATAAGAAAATGTTCCAGTCACCAGGATATAGAGGCAATGGAGAAGGTGCAAAAAGGATTCACAAGTATGAACTGAGCTGTTTATCGCTATTAGGAAAGATTGAACATTCTGGGCCTCTTTTCTCTAGACAAGAGAAAGCTGAGGAGTGACATAATAGAGGTCTTTAAGATTATAAAAGAGTTGGCTAGAGTAGATGTAGATGTTCCACTTCTGGCGGAGAGCAAAAGTGGGGGCCATTAATATGATATTGCTGAAAATAGAGACATGTTGTCGGCACTCATCAGGACAATCCGCAAGAATACAAATGTAAGGGAAAACAAGAAATTTATACTGTATGAGAAGAGAGTGCTGATTGGTTGGCAAATGAACTCTGATTGGTAGAGGCGTTGCCATGGAGAATGTACCAGTTTACGGTGACTGACAGTTAACTGCCAAGCTTTGTTTGAAATTTAAACCAGGCAGCTTGACTCTGATTGTTCAAGATATTGCCCTGAGGAATGAGCCAGCGAATGGCTGTCACTTATTTTTTTACCTGCAACAGGCCCAATGTTTGTACATTGTTGAGGCAGAGACAGGATAAATTATAATGGGAATAATGAATTGGCAGATACATTAAATAAATACTTTGTAGCTGTTTTCATGGTAGGAAATACAAAAAGTATCCTCGAAATAATGGGAACCGAGGGTCTAGCAAGAATGAAGAACTTAAAAAAATTAGTATTAGTAAAGAAATAATACTGGAGAAATTATTGGAACTTAAAGCTGCCAAATTCCTTGGGCCTGATGGCCTACATCCTAGGGTTTTAAAATTGATGCCTTTAAGGGGAGACGGTGGCGTATTAGTAGTAATGGCATTGGACTAGTAATCCAGAGTCCCAGGCTAATGCCCTGGTGACTTGGGCAGCTGTTCAATTGATTAATACATTCAATTACTTAATTTTAAAAAATCTGCAAATGAAAGCTAGTCTCAGTAATAGTGCCATGAAACTACCAATGATTGTTGTAAACAACCATCTGCTTCACTAGTGTCCTTTGGGGAAGGAAATCTGCCATCCTTACCTGGTCTAGACTACATATGACTCCAGATCCACAGCAATGCAGTCGACTTAACTGCCTCTGAAAAGGCCTAGCAAGACATTCAAGGACAATTAGGGATGGGCAACATATGCTGGCCTTTCCAGTGATGCCCATGTCCCATGAAAGAATAAAAAAAGGATGGCTACAGAGATACTGGATGCATTGGTTTTGATCTTCCAAAATTACCTAGATTCTGGAATGATCCCTGTGGATTGTAATCCCTGTGGATTCAAGAAAGGAGGGAGAGAGAAAATAGGGAACTATAGACCAGTTAGCCTAACATCAACAGTAGGCAAAACGTTAGAACCTTTTATAAGAAATGTGGTAACAGGACACTTGAAAAACCATAACATGATTGGGCAGAGTCAACACAGATGTGAGTGATGTGATGCATTTTGGGAGGATTAACAAGGCAAGGGAATATACAATGGGGGTAGGACCCTAGGAAGTATAAAGGGACCTTGGCGTACTTGTCCATAGATTACTGAAGGCAACAGCACAGGTAGATAAGGTTGACATATGGGATACTTGCCTTTATTAGCCGAGGCATAGAATATGAGAACAGGGAGGTTATGATAGAGCTGTATAAAATGCTAGTTAGGTCACAGCTGGAGTACTGTGTACAGTTCTGGGCACCACGCTATAGGAAGGGTGTGACTGCACTGGAGAGGGTGCAGAGGAGATTCACCAGGATGTTGCCTGGGCTGGGGCATTTCAGCTATGAAGACAGACTGGATAGGCTAAGGATATTTTCCTTGGAGCAGAGAAAGCTGAGGGGAGACCTGATAGAGGTATACAAAATTATAAGGGGCATTGATAGGGTAGATAAGAAGAAACTTTTTCCCTCAGCGGAGGGGTTAATAACCAGAGGTGCATAGATTTAAGGTAAGGGGCAGGAGGTTTAGTGGGGATTTAAGGAAAAACTTTTTCACCCAGAGGTGATTGGAATCTGGAGCACACTGCCCGAAGGGGTGGTAGAGGCAGGAACCGTCACAACATTTAAGAAGTATCTAGATGAGCACTTGAAATGCCACATTTGCTTGCCGCCGCTGAGCCTCCGTGATATTAATCAGCTGGAGTACTGTGTACAGTTCTGTTCGCCACTCTGCAGGAATGATGTGATTGCACTAGCGGGGGCTCATTAGAATCACGGCACTGAGCCACCCTCCCCATATTACGCGGGGTGAGGTGGGATATTTGGCGCAGCGAGAGTTTTTGACAGCTGTGCAGCAGGTGCTGGGGCCCTATTTTAAGTGCCCCAGCACCTGCTTCCTGACAGCTGTCAAAGAATACTTACCTGACTGCTGAAGAGTGGGGCTGCTGTCAATCTGGCAGCAAAGCAGAAAGTGCTGCAGAGATCTAGCAGGTCAGGCAGCATCTGTGGAGAAAGAAGCAGAGTTAACTTGTCCAAGGTCACAGACCTGAAAGTTAACTCTGCTTCTCCCTCCACAGATGCTGCCTGACCTGCTGAGTGACCCCAGCACTTTCTGTTTTGCTGCCACAGACTTACCCTGCTATGTCCCAATGTCCTGTGAAGTTGTGATCCTCTTCTCCCACTCAAGTGTAACTTTCCTTCTTGTAGGCGTGCCGCACCTGGGTGAATAATCTTAATTTTGCACATTCCAGGACGTGAGACTTAAATAGACCATAAAAGGTATTACAGAGGTTTACAGCGAACACACTGACACAAATGGGAATGCAGGGGTGTCACAGCAATGTAAATACATCTTTGACTAAATGTTCCTCACCAACGCGTGTGTCCTTTTCTCTGAATGAATGATGTGTGCCAGCATGTAGCGCCAATTTCACATCCTTTTGCACCGTTGGCCCTTCAGGAGAGCCAACGTATGCAATAACATCATTGCCATGCCACCATTACTCATGAACGTCTCCACGGACTCCTTGACATGGACATTGACTCAGTCAGCTGCTGCCTCTACACAGAGACGCTGCAGATGTAGACTGGTGCACAGCAGGTGAGCGAGGGTGATGTGTGGCTTGCAGAGCTCATGTCGGTTCCTCTGGAGCAAACAGCCTTTGTCTGATAAGCCACTGCTGTACATCCCTACCTCACTGCTAGCCCTGTGCGCAGAGCCTGGGTGCCATCTGCCTTCCCATGCGTCTTTCATGTTGTAGGTCCTCAGCGTCCTCATAGTCTGAGGAGGAATCCTGTTGACGTCTCTCCTCATCCTGCCAGGCCTGGCCCCTATTGGGTGTGTAGTCGTGCAGAGCAGCAAAGAAAGGAGCTGGCCTTTTCGGCCCATAGTACAGGGATCACCCTATTCATCCAGGCATTGGAGGCGCTCTTTCAGCATGCCGATCTCCTGCTCAATGGTAGCTCATGTAGCTCAGTGGCTGCTACTATATCTCTCCTCTGTAGCAGTGGTGGAGTCACTCACTGGTGAAGGGAGCCATATCTGCAATGGATAGCCCTTATCTCCAAAAAGCCACCCCTCCATCTGAGCCAGCTCAGTGAATAGCGGTGGCAGCCGGGACTGGCGCAAGACCCAGATATCATGGCAACTGTCTGAGAAGCGGTCACACATTCGCTGCAAGCATCTGTGGTGTTCACATACCAGCTTCACCTATTGAGAGGGCTCCTTTAATGGTGACATCTGCAGGTAGTAGCCTGGCAGTAGGCCTGATGGCCATGAGTGCAGTCGATGAACATTACAACCTATGGTTCTGCGGCAATGGTGCCAGAACCAATGGCTGTGAGAGTCCGTCCTGAAGCGGACATCCTCATTGGCCCTCCAGTGCAGGGCATTGGTGACCTCCCTGATGCAGTGGTGCACTGCTGATTGTGTGACCCCCACTAAGGTCTCTGGTGGGTCCCTAAAAGGCTGCAGAGGCATTAGGCTTGAGAACCGCTGCCACTATGAGGAACAAAGGCATGGGATGTTCACTGGAGCCCATGGGCTGCAGGTCATCCTTGAACAGGGCACAGAGACTTGTCACCACCCTCTCTACATGCGCAATCTCCTCTGACACTGGTGCTCTAACATCCTATGGCATGTCATGTGGGGCCTGTAGATGCATGGCGAACATAATGGTGAGCTCCCCTTGGGGGCTGCTGCTCACGACCGGGGGCCTGTACGTGGATCACACCTGCCTATTGGTATTGCCTCTGACGCATACGGATCCTCACAAGCAGAGGATCACACAATGTAGGATGAGCCATACCTATTTCCATGTGATAAATAAAGGTGAACCCTGCATGTATTTGAAGGTTCCTAACAGGGCATGGATTGGTGTTGATGGGTTCATCAGCTGCTTTCCTGGATCAACTATGTAGCGTGCCATGGCATTGCCCATCTTGGCCATCATTCAGAGTGGCACAACATGACCACATCAAGATCCTACCAGCTGAATCGATTGCCCCCACCATCCATATAACCTTAATGCTCCTGCCCTTTCTGGCACCCTCCCCACACACAGGGTGCATAGTGTGCCATTGCCCCCTCACAAACACAGAGCGTACACTGTTAAGGGAGGGATGGTACATGGTACCTCCCTTCATGCCAGCACATCTTTCCTTCCAGTAATCCCAGACCCCCTCCCTTCGAGAATGCAGAGTTAGACCCCTGTGTATCCACCCCCATTCTATAATCCAGAGTTAGACCCCTGTGTATCCCCCCCCCTTCTATAATCCAGAGTTAGACCCCTGTGTATCCCCGCTCGCCTCCTCCCTTCCAGAATGCAGAGTTAGACCCCTGTGTATCCCAGCTCGCCTCCTCCCATTAAGAATGCAGAGTTAGACCCTTGTGTATCCCCGCTCGCCTCCTCCCTTCCAGAATCCAGAGTTAGACCCCTGTGTATCCCCTCTCGCCTCCTCCAATTAAGAATGCAGAGTTAGACCCTTGTGTATCCCCTCTCACCTCCTCCCTTCCAGAATGCAGAGTTAGACCCCTGTGTATCCACCCCCATTCTATAATCCAGAGTTAGACCCCTGTGTATCCCCCCCCCTTCTATAATCCAGAGTTAGACCCCTGTGTATCCCCGCTCGCCTCCTCCCTTCCAGAATGCAGAGTTAGACCCCTGTGTATCCCAGCTCGCCTCCTCCCATTAAGAATGCAGAGTTAGACCCTTGTGTATCCCCGCTCGCCTCCTCCCTTCCAGAATCCAGAGTTAGACCCCTGTGTATCCCCTCTCGCCTCCTCCAATTAAGAATGCAGAGTTAGACCCTTGTGTATCCCCTCTCACCTCCTCCCTTCCAGAATGCAGAGTTAGACCCCTGTGTATCCCCGCTCGCCTCCTCCCTTCCAGAATGCAGAGTTAGACCCCTGTGTATCCCGTCTCGCCTCCTCCCATTAAGAATGCAGAGTTAGACCCTTGTGTATCCCCGCTCGCCTCCTCCCTTCCAGAATGCAGAGTTAGACCCCTGTGTATCCCCTCTCGCCTCCTCCAATTAAGAATGCAGAGTTAGACCCTTGTGTATCCCCTCTCGCCTCCTCCAATTAAGAATGCAGAGTTAGACCCTTGTGTATCCCGTCTCGCCTCCTCCCATTAAGAATGCAGAGTTAGACCCCTGTGTATCCCCTCTCGCCTCCTCCCTTCCAGAATGCAGAGTTAGACCTCTGTGTATCCCCGCTCGCCTCCTCCCATTAAGAATGCAGAGTTAGACCCCTGTGTATCCCCTCTCGCCTCCTCCAATTAAGAATGCAGAGTTAGACCCTTGTGTATCCCCTCTCGCCTCCTCCCATTAAGAATGCAGAGTTAGACCCCTGTGTATCCCCTCTCGCCTCCTCCCTTCCAGAATGCAGAGTTAGACCTCTGTGTATCCCCGTTCGCCTCCTCCCATTAAGAATGCAGAGTTAGACCCCTGTGTATCCCCTCTCGCCTCCTCCCTTCCAGAATGCAGAGTTAGACCCCTGTGTATCCCCGCTCGCCTCCTCCAATTAAGAATGCAGAGTTAGACCCTTGTGTATCCCCTCTCGCCTCCTCCCATTAAGAATGCAGAGTTAGACCCCTGTGTATCCTCGCTCGCCTCCTCCCTTCCAGAATGCAGAGTTAGACCCCTGTGTATCCCCGCTCGCCTCCTCCCATTAAGATTGCAGAGTTAGACCCCTGTGTATCCCCGCTCGCCTCCTCCAATTAAGAATGCAGAGTTAGACCCTTGTGTATCCCCTCTCGCCCCCTCCCTTCCAGAATGCAGAGTTAGACCCTTGTGTATCCCCTCTCGCCTCCTCCCTTCCAGAATGCAGAGCTAGACCCCTGTGTATCCCCGCTTGCCTCCTCCCTTCCAGAATGCAGAGTTAGACCCCTGTGTATCCCCTCTCGCCTCCTCCCTTCCAGAATGCAGAGTTAGACCCCTGTGTATCCCCGCTCGCCTCCTCCCATTAAGAATGCAGAGTTAGACCCCTGTGTAACCCGCTCGCCTCCTCCCATTAAGAATGCAGAGTTAGACCCCTGTGTATCCCCTCTCGCCTCCTCCCTTCCAGAATGCAGAGTTAGACCCTTGTGTATCCCCTCTCGCCTCCTCCCTTCCAGAATGCAGAGTTAGATCCCTGTGTATCCCCTCTCGCCTCCTCCCTTCCAGAATGCAGAGTTAGACCCTTGTGTATCCCCTCTCGCCTCCTCCCTTCCAGAATGCAGAGTTAGACCCCTGTGTATCCCCGCTCGCCTCCTCCCTTCCAGAATGCAGAGTTGGACCCCTGTGTATCCCCTCTCGCCTCCTCCCATTAAGAATGCAGAGTTAGACCCCTGTGTATCCCCGCTCGCCTCCTCCCATTAAGAATGCAGAGTTAGACCCCTGTGTATCCCCTCTCGCCTCCTCCCTTCCAGAATGCAGAGTTAGACCCCTGTGTATACCCTCTCACCTCCTCCCATTAAGAATGCAGTTAGACCCCTGTGTATCCCCGCTCGCCTCCTCCCTTCCAGAATGCAGAGTTAGACCCCTGTGTATTCCTGCTCGCCTCCTCCCTTCCAGAATGCAGAGTTAGACCCCTGTGTATCCCCTCTCGCCTCCTCCCTTCCAGAATGCAGAGTTAGACCCCTGTGTATCCCCGCTCGCCTCCTCCCATTAAGAATGCAGAGTTAGACCCCTGTGTAACCCGCTCGCCTCCTCCCATTAAGAATGCAGAGTTAGACCACTGTGTATCCCCGCTCGCCTCCTCCAATTAAGAATGCAGAGTTAGACCCTTGTGTATCCCCTCTCGCCTCCTCCAATTAAGAATGCAGAGTTAGACCCCTGTGTATCCCCTCTCGCCTCCTCCAATTAAGAATGCAGAGTTAGACCCTTGTGTATCCCGTCTCGCCTCCTCCCATTAAGAATGCAGAGTTAGACCCCTGTGTATCCCCTCTCGCCTCCTCCCTTCCAGAATGCAGAGTTAGACCTCTGTGTATCCCCGCTCGCCTCCTCCCATTAAGAATGCAGAGTTAGACCCCTGTGTATCCCCTCTCGCCTCCTCCCTTCCAGAATGCAGAGTTAGATCCCTGTGTATCCCCTCTCGCCTCCTCCCTTCCAGAATGCAGAGTTAGACCCTTGTGTATCCCCTCTCGCCTCCTCCCTTCCAGAATGCAGAGTTAGACCCCTGTGTATCCCCGCTCGCCTCCTCCCTTCCAGAATGCAGAGTTGGACCCCTGTGTATCCCCTCTCGCCTCCTCCCATTAAGAATGCAGAGTTAGACCCCTGTGTATCCTCGCTCGCCTCCTCCCTTCCAGAATGCAGAGTTAGACCCCTGTGTATCCCCGCTCGCCTCCTCCCATTAAGATTGCAGAGTTAGACCCCTGTGTATCCCCGCTCGCCTCCTCCAATTAAGAATGCAGAGTTAGACCCTTGTGTATCCCCTCTCGCCCCCTCCCTTCCAGAATGCAGAGTTAGACCCTTGTGTATCCCCTCTCGCCTCCTCCCTTCCAGAATGCAGAGCTAGACCCCTGTGTATCCCCGCTTGCCTCCTCCCTTCCAGAATGCAGAGTTAGACCCCTGTGTATCCCCTCTCGCCTCCTCCCTTCCAGAATGCAGAGTTAGACCCCTGTGTATCCCCGCTCGCCTCCTCCCATTAAGAATGCAGAGTTAGACCCCTGTGTAACCCGCTCGCCTCCTCCCATTAAGAATGCAGAGTTAGACCCCTGTGTATCCCCTCTCGCCTCCTCCCTTCCAGAATGCAGAGTTAGACCCTTGTGTATCCCCTCTCGCCTCCTCCCTTCCAGAATGCAGAGTTAGATCCCTGTGTATCCCCTCTCGCCTCCTCCCTTCCAGAATGCAGAGTTAGACCCTTGTGTATCCCCTCTCGCCTCCTCCCTTCCAGAATGCAGAGTTAGACCCCTGTGTATCCCCGCTCGCCTCCTCCCTTCCAGAATGCAGAGTTGGACCCCTGTGTATCCCCTCTCGCCTCCTCCCATTAAGAATGCAGAGTTAGACCCCTGTGTATCCCCGCTCGCCTCCTCCCATTAAGAATGCAGAGTTAGACCCCTGTGTATCCCCTCTCGCCTCCTCCCTTCCAGAATGCAGAGTTAGACCCCTGTGTATACCCTCTCACCTCCTCCCATTAAGAATGCAGTTAGACCCCTGTGTATCCCCGCTCGCCTCCTCCCTTCCAGAATGCAGAGTTAGACCCCTGTGTATTCCTGCTCGCCTCCTCCCTTCCAGAATGCAGAGTTAGACCCCTGTGTATCCCCTCTCGCCTCCTCCCTTCCAGAATGCAGAGTTAGACCCCTGTGTATCCCCGCTCGCCTCCTCCCATTAAGAATGCAGAGTTAGACCCCTGTGTAACCCGCTCGCCTCCTCCCATTAAGAATGCAGAGTTAGACCACTGTGTATCCCCGCTCGCCTCCTCCAATTAAGAATGCAGAGTTAGACCCTTGTGTATCCCCTCTCGCCTCCTCCAATTAAGAATGCAGAGTTAGACCCCTGTGTATCCCCTCTCGCCTCCTCCAATTAAGAATGCAGAGTTAGACCCTTGTGTATCCCGTCTCGCCTCCTCCCATTAAGAATGCAGAGTTAGACCCCTGTGTATCCCCTCTCGCCTCCTCCCTTCCAGAATGCAGAGTTAGACCTCTGTGTATCCCCGCTCGCCTCCTCCCATTAAGAATGCAGAGTTAGACCCCTGTGTATCCCCTCTCGCCTCCTCCCTTCCAGAATGCAGAGTTAGATCCCTGTGTATCCCCTCTCGCCTCCTCCCTTCCAGAATGCAGAGTTAGACCCTTGTGTATCCCCTCTCGCCTCCTCCCTTCCAGAATGCAGAGTTAGACCCCTGTGTATCCCCGCTCGCCTCCTCCCTTCCAGAATGCAGAGTTGGACCCCTGTGTATCCCCTCTCGCCTCCTCCCATTAAGAATGCAGAGTTAGACCCCTGTGTATCCCCTCTCGCCTCCTCCCATTAAGAATGCAGAGTTAGACCCCTGTGTATCCTCGCTCGCCTCCTCCCTTCCAGAATGCAGAGTTAGACCCCTGTGTATCCCCTCTCGCCTCCTCCCTTCCAGAATGCAGAGTTAGACCCCTGTGTATCCCCGCTCGCCTCCTCCCATTAAGAATGCAGAGTTAGACCCCTGTGTATCCCCGCTCGCCTCCTCCAATTAAGAATGCAGAGTTAGACCCTTGTGTATCCCCTCTCGCCTCCTCCCTTCCAGAATGCAGAGTTAGACCCTTGTGTATCCCCTCTCGCCTCCTCCCTTCCAGAATGCAGAGTTAGACCCTTGTGTATCCCCTCTCGCCTCCTCCCTTCCAGAATGCAGAGTTAGACCCCTGTGTGTCCCCGCTCGCCTCCTCCCTTCCAGAATGCAGAGTTAGACCCCTGTGTATCCCCTCTCGCCTCCTCCCTTCCAGAATGCAGAGTTAGACCCTTGTGTATCCCCTCTCGCCTCCTCCCTTCCAGAATGCAGAGTAAGATCCCTGTGTATCCCCTCTCGCCTCCTCCCTTCCAGAATGCAGAGTTAGACCCTTGTGTATCCCCTCTCGCCTCCTCCCTTCCAGAATGCAGAGTTAGACCCCTGTGTATCCCCGCTCGCCTCCTCCCTTCCAGAATGCAGAGTTGGACCCCTGTGTATCCCCTCTCGCCTCCTCCCATTAAGAATGCAGAGTTAGACCCCTGTGTATCCCCGCTCGCCTCCTCCCATTAAGAATGCAGAGTTAGACCCCTGTGTATCCCCTCTCGCCTCCTCCCTTCCAGAATGCAGAGTTAGACCCCTGTGTATACCCTCTCACCTCCTCCCATTAAGAATGCAGTTAGACCCCTGTGTATCCCCGCTCGCCTCCTCCCTTCCAGAATGCAGAGTTAGACCCCTGTGTATTCCTGCTCGCCTCCTCCCTTCCAGAATGCAGAGTTAGACCCCTGTGTATCCCCGCTCGCCTCCTCCCTTCCAGAATGCAGAGTTAGACCCCTGTGTATCCCAGCTCGCCTCCTCCCATTAAGAATGCAGAGTTAGACCCCTGTGTATCCCCTCTCGCCTCCTCCAATTAAGAATGCAGAGTTAGATCCTTGTGTATCCCCTCTCACCTCCTCCCTTCCAGAATGCAGAGTTAGACCCCTGTGTATCCCCGCTCACCTCCTCCCTTCCAGAATGCAGAGTTAGACCCCTGTGTATCCCGTCTCGCCTCCTCCCATTAAGAATGCAGAGTTAGACCCTTGTGTATCCCCGCTCGCCTCCTCCCTTCCAGAATGCAGAGTTAGACCCCTGTGTATCCCCTCTCGCCTCCTCCAATTAAGAATGCAGAGTTAGACCCTTGTGTATCCCCTCTCGCCTCCTCCAATTAAGAATGCAGAGTTAGACCCCTGTGTATCCCCTCTCGCCTCCTCCAATTAAGAATGCAGAGTTAGACCCCTGTGTATCCCCGCTCGCCTCCTCCCATTAAGAATGCAGAGTTAGACCCCTGTGTATCCCCTCTCGCCTCCTCCCTTCCAGAATGCAGAGTTAGACCCCTGTGTATCCCCGCTCGCCTCCTCCAATTAAGAATGCAGAGTTAGACCCTTGTGTATCCCCTCTCGCCTCCTCCCATTAAGAATGCAGAGTTAGACCCCTGTGTATCCTCGCTCGCCTCCTCCCTTCCAGAATGCAGAGTTAGACCCCTGTGTATCCCCGCTCGCCTCCTCCAATTAAGAATGCAGAGTTAGACCCTTGTGTATCCCCTCTCGCCTCCTCCCATTAAGAATGCAGAGTTAGACCCCTGTGTATCCTCGCTCGCCTCCTCCCTTCCAGAATGCAGAGTTAGACCCCTGTGTATCCCCGCTCGCCTCCTCCCATTAAGATTGCAGAGTTAGACACCTGTGTATCCCCGCTCGCCTCCTCCAATTAAGAATGCAGAGTTAGACCCTTGTGTATCCCCTCTCGCCCCCTCCCTTCCAGAATGCAGAGTTAGACCCTTGTGTATCCCCTCTCGCCTCCTCCCTTCCAGAATGCAGAGCTAGACCCCTGTGTATCCCCGCTTGCCTCCTCCCTTCCAGAATGCAGAGTTAGACCCCTGTGTATCCCCTCTCGCCTCCTCCCTTCCAGAATGCAGAGTTAGACCCCTGTGTATCCCCGCTCGCCTCCTCCCATTAAGAATGCAGAGTTAGACCCCTGTGTATCCCCGCTCGCCTCCTCCAATTAAGAATGCAGAGTTAGACCCTTGTGTATCCCCTCTCGCCTCCTCCCTTCCAGAATGCAGAGTTAGACCCTTGTGTATCCCCTCTCGCCTCCTCCCTTCCAGAATGCAGAGTTAGACCCCTGTGTATCCCCGCTTGCCTCCTCCCTTCCAGAATGCAGAGTTAGACCCCTGTGTATCAACTCTCGCCTCCTCCCTTCCAGAATGCAGAGTTAGACCCTTGTGTATCCCCTCTCGCCTCCTCCCTTCCAGAATGCAGAGTTAGATCCCTGTGTATCTCCTCTCGCCTCCTCCCTTCCAGAATGCAGAGTTAGACCCTTGTGTATCCCCTCTCGCCTCCTCCCTTCCAGAATGCAGAGTTAGACCCCTGTGTATCCCCGCTCGCCTCCTCCCTTCCAGAATGCAGAGTTGGACCCCTGTGTATCCCCTCTCGCCTCCTCCCATTTAGAATGCAGAGTTAGACCTCTGTGTATCCCCGCTCGCCTCCTCCCATTAAGAATGCAGAGTTAGACCCCTGTGTATCCCCTCTCGCCTCCTCCCTTCCAGAATGCAGAGTTAGACCCCTGTGTATACCCTCTCACCTCCTCCCATTAAGAATGCAGTTAGACCCCTGTGTATCCCCGCTCGCCTCCTCCCTTCCAGAATGCAGAGTTAGACCCCTGTGTATTCCTGCTCGCCTCCTCCCTTCCAGAATGCAGAGTTAGACCCCTGTGTATCCCCTCTCGCCTCCTCCCTTCCAGAATGCAGAGTTAGACCCCTGTGTATCCCCGCTCGCCTCCTCCCATTAAGAATGCAGAGTTAGACCCTTGTGTATCCCCTCTCGCCTCCTCCCTTCCAGAATGCAGAGTTAGACCCTTGTGTATCCCCTCTCGCCTCCTCCCTTCCAGAATGCAGAGTTAGACCCCTGTGTATCCCCGCTCGCCTCCTCCCTTCCAGAATGCAGAGTTAGACCCCTGTGTATCCACTCTCCCCTCCTCCCTTCCAGAATGCAGAGTTAGACCCTTGTGTATCCCCTCTCGCCTCCTCCCTTCCAGAATGCAGAGTTAGATCCCTGTGTATCCCCTCTCGCCTCCTCCCTTCCAGAATGCAGAGTTAGACCCTTGTGTATCCCCTCTCGCCTCCTCCCTTCCAGAATGCAGAGTTAGACCCCTGTGTATCCCCGCTCGCCTCCTCCCTTCCAGAATGCAGAGTTGGACCCCTGTGTATCCCCTCTCGCCTCCTCCCATTAAGAATGCAGAGTTAGACCCCTGTGTATCCCCTCTCGCCTCCTCCCATTAAGAATGCAGAGTTAGACCCCTGTGTATCCTCGCTCGCCTCCTCCCTTCCAGAATGCAGAGTTAGACCCCTGTGTATCCCCGCTCGCCTCCTCCCATTAAGATTGCAGAGTTAGACCCCTGTGTATCCCCGCTCGCCTCCTCCCTTCCAGAATGCAGAGTTAGACCCCTGTGTATCCCCGCTCGCCTCCTCCCATTAAGAATGCAGAGTTAGACCCCTGTGTATCCCCTCTCGCCTCCTCCCTTCCAGAATGCAGAGTTAGACCCCTGTGTATCCCCGCCCGCCTCCTCCCTTCCAGAATGCAGAGTTAGACCCCTGTGTATCCCCGCCCGCCTCCTCCCTTCCAGAATGCAGAGTTAGACCCCTGTGTATCCCCGCCCGCCTCCTCCCTTCCAGAATGCAGAGTTAGACCCTTGTGTATCCCCTCTCGCCTCCTCCCTTCCAGAATGCAGAGTTAGACCCTTGTGTATCCCCGCTCGCCTCCTCCCATTAAGAATGCAGAGTTAGACCCCTGTGTATCCCGTCTCGCCTCCTCCCATTAAGAATGCAGAGTTAGACCCTTGTGTATCCCCGCTCGCCTCCTCCCTTCCAGAATGCAGAGTTAGACCCCTGTGTATACCCTCTCACCTCCTCCCATTAAGAATGCAGTTAGACCCCTGTGTATCCCCCCTCGCCTCCTCCCTTCCAGAATGCAGAGTTAGACCCCTGTGTATTCCTGCTCGCCTCCTCCCTTCCAGAATGCAGAGTTAGACCCCTGTGTATCCCCGCTCGCCTCCTCCCTTCCAGAATGCAGAGTTAGACCCCTGTGTATCCCCTCTCGCCTCCTCCAATTAAGAATGCAGAGTTAGACCCTTGTGTATCCCCTCTCGCCTCCTCCAATTAAGAATGCAGAGTTAGACCCCTGTGTATCCCCTCTCGCCTCCTCCAATTAAGAATGCAGAGTTAGACCCCTGTGTATCCCCGCTCGCCTCCTCCCATTAAGAATGCAGAGTTAGACCCCTGTGTATCCCCTCTCGCCTCCTCCCTTCCAGAATGCAGAGTTAGACCCCTGTGTATCCCCGCTCGCCTCCTCCAATTAAGAATGCAGAGTTAGACCCTTGTGTATCCCCTCTCGCCTCCTCCCATTAAGAATGCAGAGTTAGACCCCTGTGTATCCTCGCTCGCCTCCTCCCTTCCAGAATGCAGAGTTAGACCCCTGTGTATCCCTGCTCGCCTCCTCCCATTAAGATTGCAGAGTTAGACCCCTGTGTATCCCCGCTCGCCTCCTCCAATTAAGAATGCAGAGTTAGACCCTTGTGTATCCCCTCTCGCCCCCTCCCTTCCAGAATGCAGAGTTAGACCCTTGTGTATCCCCTCTCGCCTCCTCCCTTCCAGAATGCAGAGCTAGACCCCTGTGTATCCCCGCTTGCCTCCTCCCTTCCAGAATGCAGAGTTAGACCCCTGTGTATCCCCTCTCGCCTCCTCCCTTCCAGAATGCAGAGTTAGACCCCTGTGTATCCCCGCTCGCCTCCTCCCATTAAGAATGCAGAGTTAGACCCCTGTGTAACCCGCTCGCCTCCTCCCATTAAGAATGCAGAGTTAGACCCCTGTGTATCCCCGCTCGCCTCCTCCAATTAAGAATGCAGAGTTAGACCCTTGTGTATCCCCTCTCGCCTCCTCCCTTCCAGAATGCAGAGTTAGACCCTTGTGTATCCCCTCTCGCCTCCTCCCTTCCAGAATGCAGAGTTAGACCCCTGTGTATCCCCGCTTGCCTCCTCCCTTCCAGAATGCAGAGTTAGACCCCTGTGTATCAACTCTCGCCTCCTCCCTTCCAGAATGCAGAGTTAGACCCTTGTGTATCCCCTCTCGCCTCCTCCCTTCCAGAATGCAGAGTTAGATCCCTGTGTATCCCCTCTCGCCTCCTCCCTTCCAGAATGCAGAGTTAGACCCTTGTGTATCCCCTCTCGCCTCCTCCCTTCCAGAATGCAGAGTTAGACCCCTGTGTATCCCCGCTCGCCTCCTCCCTTCCAGAATGCAGAGTTGGACCCCTGTGTATCCCCTCTCGCCTCCTCCCATTAAGAATGCAGAGTTAGACCTCTGTGTATCCCCGCTCGCCTCCTCCCATTAAGAATGCAGAGTTAGACCCCTGTGTATCCCCTCTCGCCTCCTCCCTTCCAGAATGCAGAGTTAGACCCCTGTGTATACCCTCTCACCTCCTCCCATTAAGAATGCAGTTAGACCCCTGTGTATCCCCGCTCGCCTCCTCCCATTAAGAATGCAGAGTTAGACCCCTGTGTATCCCCTCTCGCCTCCTCCCTTCCAGAATGCAGAGTTAGACCCCTGTGTATCCCCGCTCGCCTCCTCCCTTCCAGAATGCAGAGTTGGACCCCTGTGTATCCCCTCTCGCCTCCTCCCATTAAGAATGCAGAGTTAGACCTCTGTGTATCCCCGCTCGCCTCCTCCCATTAAGAATGCAGAGTTAGACCCCTGTGTATCCCCTCTCGCCTCCTCCCTTCCAGAATGCAGAGTTAGACCCCTGTGTATACCCTCTCACCTCCTCCCATTAAGAATGCAGTTAGACCCCTGTGTATCCCCGCTCGCCTCCTCCCATTAAGAATGCAGAGTTAGACCCCTGTGTATCCCCTCTCGCCTCCTCCCTTCCAGAATGCAGAGTTAGACCCCTGTGTATCCCCGCTCGCCTCCTCCCATTAAGAATGCAGAGTTAGACCCTTGTGTATCCCCTCTCGCCTCCTCCCTTCCAGAATGCAGAGTTAGACCCTTGTGTATCCCCTCTCGCCTCCTCCCTTCCAGAATGCAGAGTTAGACCCCTGTGTATCCCCGCTCGCCTCCTCCCTTCCAGAATGCAGAGTTAGACCCCTGTGTATCCCCTCTCGCCTCCTCCCTTCCAGAATGCAGAGTTAGACCCTTGTGTATCCCCTCTCGCCTCCTCCCTTCCAGAATGCAGAGTTAGATCCCTGTGTATCCCCTCTCGCCTCCTCCCTTCCAGAATGCAGAGTTAGACCCTTGTGTATCCCCTCTCGCCTCCTCCCTTCCAGAATGCAGAGTTAGACCCCTGTGTATCCCCGCTCGCCTCCTCCCTTCCAGAATGCAGAGTTGGACCCCTGTGTATCCCCTCTCGCCTCCTCCCATTAAGAATGCAGAGTTAGACCCCTGTGTATCCCCTCTCGCCTCCTCCCATTAAGAATGCAGAGTTAGACCCCTGTGTATCCTCGCTCGCCTCCTCCCTTCCAGAATGCAGAGTTAGACCCCTGTGTATCCCCGCTCGCCTCCTCCCATTAAGATTGCAGAGTTAGACCCCTGTGTATCCCCGCTCGCCTCCTCCAATTAAGAATGCAGAGTTAGACCCTTGTGTATCCCCTCTCGCCCCCTCCCTTCCAGAATGCAGAGTTAGACCCTTGTGTATCCCCTCTCGCCTCCTCCCTTCCAGAATGCAGAGCTAGACCCCTGTGTATCCCCGCTTGCCTCCTCCCTTCCAGAATGCAGAGTTAGACCCCTGTGTATCCCCTCTCGCCTCCTCCCTTCCAGAATGCAGAGTTAGACCCCTGTGTATCCCCGCTCGCCTCCTCCCATTAAGAATGCAGAGTTAGACCCCTGTGTAACCCGCTCGCCTCCTCCCATTAAGAATGCAGAGTTAGACCCCTGTGTATCCCCGCTCGCCTCCTCCAATTAAGAATGCAGAGTTAGACCCTTGTGTATCCCCTCTCGCCTCCTCCCTTCCAGAATGCAGAGTTAGACCCTTGTGTATCCCCTCTCGCCTCCTCCCTTCCAGAATGCAGAGTTAGACCCCTGTGTATCCCCGCTCGCCTCCTCCCTTCCAGAATGCAGAGTTAGACCCCTGTGTATCCCCTCTCGCCTCCTCCCTTCCAGAATGCAGAGTTAGACCCTTGTGTATCCCCTCTCGCCTCCTCCCTTCCAGAATGCAGAGTTAGATTCCTGTGTATCCCCTCTCGCCTCCTCCCTTCCAGAATGCAGAGTTAGACCCTTGTGTATCCCCTCTCGCCTCCTCCCTTCCAGAATGCAGAGTTAGACCCCTGTGTATCCCCGCTCGCCTCCTCCCTTCCAGAATGCAGAGTTGGACCCCTGTGTATCCCCTCTCGCCTCCTCCCATTAAGAATGCAGAGTTAGACCCCTGTGTATCCCCGCTCGCCTCCTCCCATTAAGAATGCAGAGTTAGACCCCTGTGTATCCCCTCTCGCCTCCTCCCTTCCAGAATGCAGAGTTAGACCCCTGTGTATACCCTCTCACCTCCTCCCATTAAGAATGCAGTTAGACCCCTGTGTATCCCCGCTCGCCTCCTCCCTTCCAGAATGCAGAGTTAGACCCCTGTGTATTCCTGCTCGCCTCCTCCCTTCCAGAATGCAGAGTTAGACCCCTGTGTATCCCCGCTCGCCTCCTCCAATTAAGAATGCAGAGTTAGACCCTTGTGTATCCCCTCTCGCCTCCTCCCTTCCGGAATGCAGAGTTAGACCCCTGTGTATCCCCGCCCGCCTCCTCCCTTCCAGAATGCAGAGTTAGACCCCTGTGTATCCCCGCCCGCCTCCTCCCTTCCAGAATGCAGAGTTAGACCCTTGTGTATCCCCTCTCGCCTCCTCCCTTCCAGAATGCAGAGTTAGACCCTTGTGTATCCCCGCTCGCCTCCTCCCATTAAGAATGCAGAGTTAGACCCCTGTGTATTCCCGCTCGCCTCCTCCCATTAAGAATGCAGAGTTAGACCCCTGTGTATCCCCGCTCGCCTCCTCCCATTAAGAATGCAGAGTTAGACCCCTGTGTATCCCCCCTCCCTCTTCCCTTTCGTAATGCAGAGTGAGGCCCATGAATAACACAACTTACCTTCGCTGGCAACAACCTCTGGCTCTGAGGACCCGCCGGCTCGTCAGATCATGAATGGGACGGCACATGACGGCCACCCATTCAATAAAAAATCTGGCCGTGTCGGTGGAGAGGCGGCGGACTGCATAATCAGCAAAGGTCAATAATCATTACCAAATGTTGATTGTGGTGCCGCCGCCGTGCAGTGGGGAGGCTGCACTGAGGTCCCACCGCCAGCAGTAATATACAGCAGGCCTTTCTCGACGCCGCACGGTGTCAAGGGGCCAGTAAAATTCAGCCCTATGACTCTATTTATGAAAGGAAAATCATGTTTGAAAAATCTGTTCGTTTTTTGAGGTTGTAAGTGTGTCAAGGGATATGGAGCTGAGGTGAGTAAATTAATTTCGGATACAGATCAACGTGATCTGCTTGAATGGCAGAACAGGCTTGAGGGGCTAATGGCCTATTCCTGTTCCTACAGCTGGCACAAATAACAGCTTAACAACAGATTTCATTGGACCTCACATAATACTTTAGTGCCTCCTTCAAGACAATAAAAGTCAATAATCCTTTAGTGCTCTCTGGAGCACTTGTGTTCATGATAAAACCCTGGATGCAAGAAAGACCATGGAGTGTCCTTTACTCATTTCCAGCTGAGCAAAGAAAAAGAGAACCTCAGAACTGGGAAAAGGCTGGAGCTCTTTTCTCTAGAAAAGAGAAGGCTGAGGGTGACCTGATACTGAAAAGGTAAATGGGATCAATAGGATAGACATAGAGAAGATTTTTCCACTTGTAGAGTTCAAAAATAGGGGCCATTAAATATGAGATATTCACAAATAAATTAAATAGGGTATTCAGGAGAAACTTCTTTACCCAGAAAGTGGTGAGAATGTAGAACCCACGACCAGAAGGATTTGTTGGAGCAGCTAGCATAGATGCCTTTAAGGGGCAGCTAGATACGTACATGAGGGAGAAAGGATATGAAGATAAGGTTAGATGATGTCGGATGGAAGGAGGCTCATGTGGATCAAAAACACTAACATGGACCAGTTGGCCTTTTTCTGCGCTGTAATCCAATGTAATTCATACCTCTCTGTCAGATAGGTGCTGGTCACGTGATTGTCAATCAACATGATGAACTGTAGATGATCTGGCTAACATGCTTACAGCAACAGACTGATTGTTATCTTTCTGGACAGCAAGTATAGAAAATGCTCTTGCCCTTTATAGCTAATTGCTAGATCAGTCAGATGGCTCCAGCCAACTTGACTGAGAGAAATAAAGTGGAAAAACTTCCCCAACCATCCCATATCTAGTCCGTGGTCAGTACCTAGGTTCCTCAAATGGAGTGGAAGAAATCAGGCCAGTAAAAGGAGCTGAAAGTTACTGTATTTGCACAGCTATGAGTCTTTGATGTGTATATATTCCAAGCAGCCAACCTGTGCTTAGTCAAAACAAGACTGAAAAAAAAAACTTTCTTTAAGAAATATAAATATCATAGAGGGCAAAGTTTACTGTTCCTGCACCTGGTAGGTCTGGAAGCAGTTAGTATAGAAAAATTGGATAGGAGGGAATGCATACTTTTATGGAAGCCTCACATGATTGTTTTTTCAGGCCATCAATATAAGCATTTGGAAAATCCAGCAGGATCCCTTCTGGGTGTGTGGTCCTCCCTTGACTTTTCTATATTCACTACACCCAGGCATTCCAATAGCCCCCCTGGGTGCAGGACCTTGGAAAATCTGCCTAGAATCTTTTAGGAAAAGAAACAAGACACATCTTCAATTTGTCACAAGGAAATCCCGAGCTGACTAAACCACATAGGGAGCCAAATGGCTGCAACCTCGTGCTTCCATCCGCTTTTGGAAACACACCTCACATTCAAAGCAAGTTGGTTTCAAGTACAACTGATACATCTATCAACAACAACTTGCTTTAACATTGTAAAATGTCCCAAGACGCATTGCAGGAGCATTATCAGGCAGAACTTAACACCGAGATACATACAGAGAGAGGTCAGGTGACCACAAGTTTGGTCAAAGAAGTAGGTTCTTTTTATTTGTTCGGGGGATGTGGGTGTCACTGACTAGGCCAGCATTTATTGCCCATCCCTAATTGCCCTTGAGAAGGTGATGGTGAGCTGCCTTCTTGAACTGCTGCAGTCTTTAGGGTGTAGATGCACCAACAGTGCTGTCAGGAAGGGAGTTCCAGGAATTGACCCAGCAGCAGTGAAGGAACAATGATATAGTTCCAAATTAGGATGGTGTGTGGCTTGGAGGGGAACTTGCAGGTGGTGGTTTTACCATGCATCTGCTGTCCTTGTCCTTCTAAATGGTAGAGGTCACGGGTTTGGAAGGTGCTGTTGTTGGAGGTCAATCATCTCAGCTCCAGGACATCAATGCAGGAGTTCCTCAGGGTAGGGTCCTCGGCCCAACTATCTTCAGCTGCTTCATCAATGACCTTCCCTCCATCATAAGGTCAGAACTGGGGATGTTCGCTGATGATTGCACAATGTTCAGCACCATTTACGACTCCTCAGATACTGATGTAGCCCATGTCCAAATGCAGCAAGACCTGGACAACATCCAGGCTTGGGCTGAGAAGTGGCAAGTAAGATTCACACTACACAACTGCCAAGCAATGACCATCTCAAACAGGGGAGAATCTAACCATCTCCCCTTTATGTTCAATGGGATTACCATCGCTAAAACCCCCACTATCAACATCATGGGGGTTACCATGACCAGAAACTGAACTGGACCAGCCACATTAATAATGTGGCTCCAAGAGCAGGTCAGAAGCTAGGAATTCTGTGGTGAGTAACTCACCTCCTGTCTACCCAAAGCCCCTGGCCAACACTACCATCTACAAGGCACAAATAAGCAGTGTGACGGAATACTCTCCACTTGTCTGGATGGGTGCAGCTCCAACAACACTCAAGAACAAAGCAGCCCGCTTGATTGGCACTCCATTCACCATCATCAACATTCATTCCCTTTACCACCGACAGACAGTGGCAGCAGTGTGTACCATGTGCAAGATGCATTGCAGCAACTTAACAAGGCTCCTTCGACAGCATTTTCTAAAGCCACAAGCTCTACCACCTAGAATGACAAGGGCAGCAGATGCATGGGAACACCACCATCTGCAAGTTCCCCTCCAAGTCACACACCATCCTGACTTGGAACTATATCGCCGTTCCTTCACTGTCGCTGGGTGATTATCCTTGTTAACCGCACCGTTGGTGTACCTATATCCCAAGGACAGCAGCGATTCAAGAAGGCAGCTCACCACCACCTTCTCAAGGGCAATTAGGGATGGGCAATAAATGTTGGCCTCACCAGTGATGGGCACATCCCACGACTGAATGAAAAAACACTCTTTTTATCCCTCATAGGCCCCACTCTGCCTCTAGTAGGCACTTACTATTTACATGCCAGTAGAAGATCTTTGATCTCCCTTTTATGTTAACTGCCATTCTATTCTCATATTCTCTCTTTTCCAGTCTTATTTTCCTCTTCACTTCCCCTCTCAACTTATTGTATTTGACCTGGTTCTTACTTGAAGAATTCACCTAACATGCATCATATACTTTTTTTCTTGTTTCATCATATTCTCTATCTCCCTCATTAGCCAAGGAGCTCTGGCTTTGGTTCAATTACCTTCCACCCTTGTTGGAATGTACCTAGCCTGTACCTGAAACATCTGCTCCTTAACGTTCACCCATTATTCAGTTACAGCTTTTTCCTGTCAATCTTTAGTTCCATTTCACCTTGACCAGATCCCCTCTCATCCCATTGAAATTAGCCCTCTTCCAATGTGGAAGTTCTACTTTAGATTGTTCCTTGCTTTTCTGCATTACTAATCTAAATCTTATGATATGATGATCACTCTTACCCAAGTGTCCCCCCACAGACACTTGGAGGGGGAACTTTATGCTCTTCCACGCGGCGTGTTTGGAAGCAGGGAGAGCATAAAATCAGGTGGGATTTTGGTGGAGTTTGGTTCCCGCCACAATCCTGCCTCCGCCAAAATTTACACCAGGGTGGGAAGGCCCACCCCGCCACAAATTGAGGCCCTTAACTGGGCAATTAACCCCAATTAAGGGTCTCTTTCCACCATAGCTGCAATTACCCGTGCGGTGGCTGGTCCTGTTGCTGCATGGTAAACACTGCATGAGAAACTGTGCGGGCTGCTTCTCAGCTCCTGTGGATGGTCCCTTGTTAAAAGGCACAGTGCCTGAATAAGGGACCTGGCATTGGGAATGGGGGGTGGGGGGGTCCGCTGGATGCCATTCCCCTGACCTTGCTACCAACCCCCCTACACTCCCCACCCCAGGACCCCCACCCTGCAAGACCTCACCCGCCCTGATCTACCTGTGGCCTGGGTCCAGTGATGCACCTCTGCCTCCGGTAGGTGCTCCTCCAGTAGCAGCCACTGACTCCATGGTGGCGCTGCAGCTGCAGACCTCTGATTGGCCAGCAGCACTCCAAAGGCAGGACTTCTGGTCCTTGATCCTGTGGAAGGCCCGTCGCTGTCCACTTAAATGCCTGATTCAGTAGATTCCCCTGGTCTTCTGGAGAAGAGGTGACACGGGGATCTCGGCGTCGCTTTTTCTGGACATCGAGACTCTCATCGCCAGAATAAAATCCCAGCCGTGGTCCACTTGGCTCACCTCATTCCCCAGCATCAGATCCAGCAATGCCTCCTTCCTAGTTGGAACTGAGAATATTTGAGTCAAGGAAGTTCTCCTGAACACACTTCAGAAATTCCTTCTCCCTCCTTTCCCTTTACTCTTGCATTATCCAAAATGACATTTGGATAATTAAAGTCCCCTAATATCACCACTCTATAGTTCTTGCACATCTTTGTGATTTCCTGGCAGATTTGCTCCTCTATTTCTCTCTTACTCTTTGGAGGCCAATAGAATACCCGCAGTAGTGTGAGTTCTCAACGCGAAGCAAATGGATTCTGTCCTTGCCCACTTGACATCCTCTCTTTCCAATACTACAATATCTTCCCTAATGACTACTGCCACCCACCTCCATTTTCTCCTTCCCTATCTTTTCTGAATACTTTGTATCTTTGAATATTAAGTGCCCAATCCTCACCATTTTAAGCCACGTTTCCATCATTGTAACTACATTGCACTCCCACATAGCTATTTGCACTGGTAGCCCATCAACCTTATTCACCACATTGTGCATTTACATACATGGATTATAAACATGTCTTTTTATTCCTCACAGTCCTTCTTAGTCTGCTTCTATCTAATATGGTATTACTTCCTTCTCTAGTGCTATCCAACACTCTTATCGGAACATAGGAACATAGGAAATAGGAGCAGGGATAAGCCATTTGGCCCATCGAGCCTGCTCTGACATTCAAACAGATCATGGCTGGCCATCTTTTTTTTATTCTTTCATGGGATGCGGGTGTTGCTGGCCAGGCCAGCATTTATTACCCATCCCTAATATCTACCTCGATGCCATTTTTTCCCCACTATCCCCATGTTCCTTGATGTCATTAGTATCCAGAAATCTATCGATTTCTGTCTGGAACATGCTCAGTGATCGAGCTTCCACAGCCCTCTGGGGTCGAGAATTCCACAGATTCACCACCCTCTGAGTGAAGCAATTCCTCCTCATCTCAGTCTTAAATGATCTACCCCTTAGTCTGAGACTATGTTCCCTTGTTCTGGACTCACCAGCCAGGGGAAACATCCTATCCACATCTACCCTGTGATGCCCTGTAAGAATTTTGTAAGTTTCAATGAGATCACCTCTCATTCTTCGAAACTCGAGAGAATACACCCACAGTGCTGTTAGGAAGGGAGTTCTAGGATTTTGACCCAGCGACAGTGAAGGAACGGTGATATAGTTCCAAGTCAGGCTTGAAGGGGAACTTGCAGGTGGTGTTCCCATGCATTTGTTACCATCGCGGGTTTGGAAGGTGCTGTCGAAGGAGCCTTGTTGCGTTGCTGCCACTGTGTGTTGGTGGTGGAGAGAGTGAATGTTTGTGAATGGGGTGTCAATCAAGCGGGCTGCTTTGTCCTGGATGGTGTCGAGCTTCTTGAGTGTTTTGGAGCTGCACCCATCCAGCAAGTGGAGAGTATTCCATCACACTCCTGACTTGTGCCTTGTAGATAGTGGACAGGTTTGGGGAGTCAGGAAGTAAGTTACTCGCTGCCGAATTCCAAGCCTCTGACGTGCTCTTGTAAGCACAGCATTTATATAGTTGGGTCAGTTCAGTTTCTGGTCAATGGTAACCCGCAGGATGTTGATAGCAGGGGATTCAGTGATCGTAATGCCATTGCATGTCAAGGGGAAATGCTTAGATTTCCTCTTGTTGAGGATGGTCGTTACCTGACACTTGTGTGGCATGAATGTTACTTGCCACTTATCAGCCCAAGCCTGGATGTTGTCCAGCTCTTACTGTACACAGAACAGACTGCTTCAGTATCTGAGGAGTTGCGAATGGTACTGAACGCTGTGCAATCATCAGTGAACATCCCCACTTCTGACCTTGTGATGAAGGGAAGGTATTTAAAAAGCAGTTGAAGATGGTTGGGCCGAAGGCATTACCCTGAGAAACTTCTGCAGTAATATCCTAGGGCTGAGATGACTGACCTCCATTAGCCACAACCATCTTCCCTTACGCTAGGTATGACTCCAACCAGTGGAGGATTTTCTCACTGATTCCTATTGAATTCAATTTTGTTAGGGATCCTTGATGCCATACTCGGTCCAGTGCTGCCTTGATGTCAAGGTCAGTCACTCTTACCTCACCTCTTGATTTTTTAGAGATACAGCTCTTTTGTCGCTGTTTGGACCAAGGCCATAATGAGGTCTGAAGCCAGGTGGCCCTGGCGGAACCCAAACTGAGCGTCGGTGAACAGGTTATTGCTGAGTAAGTGCTGCTTGACAGCACTGTCGACGAAAGCATCCATCACTTTGCTGATGATTGAGACTTTTGGGATGGTAATTGACTGGGTTGGATTTGTCTTCCTTTTTGTGGACGGGACATCTTCTTTGGCCTCTTTATCTCGAGAGACAATGGGTAAGCGCCTGGAGGTGGTCAGTGGTGTGTGGAGCAGCGCCTGGAGTGGCTATAAAGGCCAATTCTAGAGTGACAGGCTCTTCCACAGGTGCTGCAGAAAAATTTGTTTGTCGGGGCTGTTACACAGTTGGCTCTCCCCTTGCGCTTTTGTCTTTTTTCCTGCCAACTGCTAAGTCTCTTCAACTCGCCACATTTTAGCCCCGCCTTTATGGCTGCCCGCCAGCTCTGGTGAACGCTGGCAACTGACTCCCACGACTTGTGATCAATGTCACAGGACTTTATGTCGCGTTTGCAGACGTCTTTATAACGGAGACATGGACGGCTGATGGGTCTGATACCAGTGACGAGCTCGCTGTACAATGTGTCTTTGGGGATCCTGCCATCTTCCATGCGGCTCACATGGCCAAGCCATCTCAAGCGCCGCTGACTCAGTAGTGTGTATAAGCTGGGGATGTTGGCCGCCTCGAAGACTTCTGTGTTGGAGATACGGTCGTGCCACCTGATGCCAAGTATTCTCCGGAAGCAGCGAAGATGGAATGAATTGAGATGTCGCTCTTGGCTGACATACGTTGTCCAGGCCTCGCTGCCATACAGCAAGGTACTGAGGACACAGGCTTGATACACTCGGACTTTTGTGTTTCGTGTCAGTGCGCCATTTTCCCACACTCTCTTGGCCAGTCTGGACATAGCAGTGGAAGCCTTTCCCATGCGCTTGTTGATTTCTGCATCTAGAGACAGGTTACTGGTGATAGTTGAGCCTAGGTAGGTGAACTCTTGAACCACTTCCAGAGCGTGGTCGCCAATATTGATGGATGGAGCATTTCTGACATCCTGCCCCATGATGTTCGTTTACTTGAGGCTGATGATTAGGCCAAATTCATTGCAGGCAGCCGCAAACCAGTCGATGAGACTCTGCAGGCACTCTTCAGTGTGAGATGTTAAAGCAGCATCGTCAGCAAAGAGGAGTTCCCTGATGAGGACTTTCCGTACTTTGGACTTCGCTCTTAGACAGGCAAGGTTGAACAACCTGCCCCCTGATCTTGTGTGGAGGAAAATTCCTTCTTCAGGAGACTTGAACACATGTGAAAGCAGCAGGGAGAAGAAAATCCCAAAAAGTGTGGGTGCGAGAACACAGCCCTGTTTCACGCCACTCAGGATAGGAAAGGGGTCTGATGAGGTGCCGCCATGTTGAATTGTGCCTTTCATATTGTCATGGAATGAGGTGATGATACTTTGTAGCTTTGGTGGACATCCAATCTTTTCTAGTAGTCTGAAGAGACCACGTCTGCTGACGAGGTCAAAGGCTTTGGTGAAATCAATGAAAGCAATGTAGAGGGGCATCTGTTGTTCGCGGCATTTCTCCTGTATCTGACGAAGGGAGAACAGCATGTCAACGGTCGCTCTCTCTGCACGAAAGCCACACTGTGCCTCAGGGTAGACGCGCTCGGCCAGCTTCTGGAGCCTGTTTAGA
Organism: Heterodontus francisci; assembly: GCF_036365525.1. NCBI lineage: Eukaryota > Metazoa > Chordata > Chondrichthyes > Heterodontiformes > Heterodontidae > Heterodontus > Heterodontus francisci. The sequence continues at coordinate 27,910,342 of NC_090371.1, read as the reverse complement.
GTGACTCGAGCAAAGACTTTCCCCACTATGCTGAGCAGGGAGATTCCACGGTAGTTGTTGCAGTCACCGCGGTCACCTTTGTTTTTATAGAGGGTGATGATATTGGCATTGCGCATGTCCTGAGGTACTGCTCCCTCGTCCCAGCACAGGCATAGCAGTTCATGTAGTGCTGAGAGTATAGCAGGCTTGGCACTCTTGATTATTTCAGGGGTAATGCTGTCCTTCCCAGGGGCTTTTCCGCTGGCTAGAGAATCAATGGCATCACTGAGTTCCGATTTTGTTGGCTGTATGTCCAGCTCATCCATGACTGGTCGAGGCTGGGCTGCATTGAGGGCAGTCTCAGTGTCAACATTCTCCCTGGACGGGACATACCTGGGCAATTTTCTACATTATCCGGTATTTATTCTGTTCATTAGATAATCAGAAGAAGGGTTTTATTTGTAGGAGTTAATTCTGAAATGTTAGTGAAAGAAATGACATTGCTTGATTTCCTGGCAAGGGAAAGCTTCTGATTTTTGATAGTGAGTCTGCACTGCAAAACAATACATTACAGCAGGTTACGCATTGTGTGTTGTGAAAAAAGGCAAAGGATACATTTCAGGATCTGTGCTTTTGTCTTCTTTGTGTTTGCACACTACACGTGGGTGTAGTGTCTGTAAATGCCCATCAACACACTGATGATATGAAAAATTATATCTAATTTCTTTCACTATCAATTATTTTGAAGTGGAATTGTTTTGGAACAGGCAAGAGAACAGTACAAAGCAATCAATGACAGCATTATTACTACATGGGATATTAAAGATATTGTTGTGACTGTCCAATTTCTTTTTAAGCCACTCAAGCATTGGTGTAGTTAATGTTCACCCTCTGACTCTTTCTGCATGAACACATAGAAACAGAAATAGACCATTCTGCCCCTCAAGCAAAAATTTCAGGGTCAAAATGAGAAGAAATATTTTTACATTGTGTGTTGTTATGATCTGGAACACGCTGCCTGATAAGGTGCTGGCCGCAGATTCAATAGTAACTTCCCAAAAGGAATTGGATAAACACTTGAAGAGGAGAATTTGTTTGAATATGCTTGAAAAACAGTGTGAAGGGGAAAGAGAAGAAGCGTGGGACTAATTGATTGATCTTTCACAAAGCCAGCACAGGCACAATGGGCCGAGTGGCCTGTTTCTGTGCTGTAAGATTGTATGATTCTCTGGAGTGTTCTTCTGGTCGGGGGAATTGGGGTTTAGGATGTTTGGAGAAGGAAAAAATTCCTCGTTAATTGATTTTTTGGCAATGCCAGAGCAATATAATCTTTATTGTCCTGTTCCCTTTCATGTTTTCTGAGGAGCAAGCACTCAGAGATTTCGTGCTGGGCGAGATCTTGCTCTGTCAATCTTTGCACATCATGAACAATATCTGGTTTTGGAGCCAATTGAACTCCATGGCAACATAAGCATTGTAAGTCATCCACTTGTGTATTTCAGTTAGGCAATGAAACAGGATTCAGGCAATTAAAGCATTGGGTTAAATAGGATTACATAGAATTTACAATGCAGAAACAGATCATTTGGCTCAACTGCTCTATTTATGCACCACATGAGCCTCCTTCTACTCTACTTCATGTAATCCTATTAACATATCCCTCATGCATTTATCAAACTTCCCTTAAATGCATCTATGCATTTAGATTGTGAGAATCATTCTGTGATATTATTCCCAAAAGACAATTTCACGGCCGAGCCTAATCTGTAATAGGATCAGTAATAACATCTTACAAAGCTCTTTTATTCAGGTCCCAATAGTAGTTTATAACAATTTCCTAAAGGAAGTAATGTAGGTTTATTATTAATTAGCATCAATAGCTGAAGAGATGTTTTGGAATTAAAGTTTCATATCATGACTCTAAAATAAAGTGAGCCGAGTAGTTGTAGCATTAGAATTGTCACTGATGGTTCCATCTGAAATCTGAACCCCCATTCTCAGTGACTGTTGTTAGGTACATGTCATAGCACCCATTCCGCACTTGGCAGCAACCCACAAAGAGCAATGAGATGAGTGAGTGCCAGTCAATTTTTGTCTGATTACTTCCTGTGAAGCACCTTGAGATGGTTTACTACATTAAAGGCTCTATAAAAATGTAAGTTGTTGCTTTGGGTAGTGCTGTTTGGGGGAGGAAAGTTGGCCAGGATATAAGGACCCTGAGTTTCTATGGGGTTCTTCCAATACTCTGCAGTAACTTGGATGGGAAATTGATTGGATCCTTGAAGAAATGGGATAAACAGCTATTACACCAATACTGGACTTCCAGTAAAGATTGGACCAACCTCTGTGGAAATTCGAGGCCTATGAAAACTCACTACTCTCTTTGAATTGTGCCATGAGTTCTGTAACACTCATCAAGAATTGTCGGAATGGGTTGATGGACCATCACATCCTCCGAAGCAGAAGGGAGTCTCAGAGTAAGCTTAGGGACAGAAATGATTGAAAGAAAGGAAGAATAATCAGACTTGCATTTGAATAGCATCTTTCTTGACCACCAGACATACCAAACTGCTTTACAGCCAATGAAGTACTTTTGAAGTGTAGTCACTGTTGTAATGTAGGAAAATTGGCAGCCAATTTGCAGACGACAAGCTAACATGAAGGTCACATATGTGAAAAATAATTATGCTCCAGTGCTACTTTTCCCTCAAACTGTGGGCAACTACATCTACCAGAAAGAATAGATTGCTGTAAGAAGTACTTAATTGTAGTTTGTAAATTGGACATTCTGCACCCTTTGGGTTGGATTTAGTAAGCCCATTGCGGATCCTGGCGGCAGACCTGGAGGTGGGTGCCATCCCCATTCGTCATGCTGAATCTTATAGCCCGCTGCTGGGAGTGGTGGCAAGCAATAAAAACGGCGACCCGCACGTGCGGGCTGCGCGCTTCCACACCGCTGCAACATAGTGCGTGGTGTATTTGAATACGCCAGTCAGGCTGCCCCCCACTCAATCATGTGGAGGGGGTGGGCTCTGCGATGCCAGCATCAGCTGAATTGTGAGCAGGTGCTGGAGCCATCTTTAAAAGGCAGCAAGCCCTGCATGAAAGCTCTTCTTACATTTTGCTTGTGCTATTGCAGCAGAACAGCCAAGAGTGCCCGCAGCACCACACCAGGTTTGAAGCATCACGCCTTGGAAGCCCAGTGCAGATGTCATACGTGTGAGGAAGGTTGGCTCCACGGTTCAGCGATACCTCCCTGCTCACTCTCCTCCAGGCTACAAGGGAAAGGCAGAAAGTCCTTTCCCCCAGTGATGACAAGAAGAGGTCCTCCTGCAATAACCAAGCAAGCCTAGACGGAGATTGCAGAGGAGGTAAGCTGCCATGGGGTCATCCAACGAGACTGGGTCCAGTGCAGGAGGAGGGTCAACAATCTCATTCGCTTGGCAAAGGTAAGTGGCACATTGCAGAAGGGCTCCATTTGACCTGGGTGTTCCCTAATAACATTTCATAGGCAGATACTATGCTGTCATCATTGTGACATTTGTACCATAAAACCTAAATGCCTGTTCTTCATATTGTACCTTGCAGGGCAACGCTCTGAGTCAGCATTGGAGGTCCTGGAGACTTCCACCACCTTTGAGAAATAGACAATCTCAGAAGATGCAGTGTCGCATGACACTCCTGCACCTTCCACCAGCGCAGATACAGTCACCTCGGTGGGAATCCGTTCAGATTTAGAATCTGGGTTACAAGCTGGTGAGAGCACCAAACATGCTCCCAAACAGCTGGCTGAGGCTGAGAAGGCTGACACCTCTGACAGTCAGAGGACTGTGGGTGGCCAGGCCCATGCTGAGCCCCAGGCTGATGATGATCCTCTGGTGTTGACAGCACAGGGCATGCTGGAGTTGCAGGGAGACTTAAGGCAACATCTGGTGGAGATAACAGAGGCCATGCGTAACCTTGAGCGGACAGTAGGAGAATCCATCCAGGCCATGACAGCTGCCATGTGCCAGGCATTTGAGTGCTTGGCCGCATCCATCGAGAGGTTGGCAACCCTCACGGAGAACCAGATTCCACTGATGCATGCAGACCTGCAAACCCTTGCCTTGGCCATAAGCTAGAGGCAGCAGTTGCAAGGCCAGAGAGGGACCAGGGGCCTGGAGAGTGTTTCTGCTCCTGGTCTTTCTCAAGAGAGCAGCGAGGTTCTTACAAGCCTTGAGAGGGAAGATGCGAGTCTACATTCCACATCCTGGGTCCCCTTCTGGGCAATTCCAATGTGGACACCGGCTCCTCAACCTCACCACCAGTGAGTCCAGCTCCAGCAGCCATGACACCTGAGGACAGCCCTGCACCGGTGCAGGAGGCCCTCAGGAAGCTGGGACCCTCCAGGCCTCAGCCACCCAGAGGACGACTGCGGAAGTCATCCAAAACCAAAGGACATCCTGATCGGCAGCCTGTCTCCAGTCAAGCTGCTAGCGCAGAAGTGGCACCACAAAGGAGCACCCGCAAACATTTGAAAAAGACACGTTGACACATATGGGATTTCATGGGTGAGATGCCAATGTCATACTCAATTTAAGTAAATGTGCTTTTCTAACAAGTGTAGCCTTTCCTGTGTGAATGGCACATGCCACCATGTACCGATTATGTGTCCTCCCATTACATCATTGGCCTGACAGTACTGCCAATGTAAGGAATAACATCAGTGTCATGCCAGTATGCATGATGTGGCACTGCACGGATGCAGTCACATGGGCAATGGCTTAGTCACCTGCTGCCAGTAATGGTGGAGAGACAGATGTCACAGTGCAGAAGACATCAGACAAGATGAAGGACGGTGGTGTGTGTGTGGGGAGCATATGTTGCACTTCAGGGATTGTGGAAGCGCTTAGTGATCAGGCGTTGTCGTGCATCCCTTGCTCGCCGCTCGCCATGTCTTCCCTCCATCAATGCTCTCCTTGCTCCCATGCGCGGCTGCTGCTGGATGCCCTCTGTATCCTCATTGTCTGAGGATGTCTCCTGCTCCCGTTCCTCATCATCCTGCAAGGCCTCCCCCCTCTGTAATGCAATATTGTGCAGGATGCAGCATACGACAACACTGCACCCAACCATGTCTGGTGTGTACTATCGGGCCCCACCAGATCTACCCAGGCAGCAGAAGCACATCATCAGCAAGCCGATGGCCTGCTCGATGGTAGCTTTTGTAGAGCCGTGGCACACATTGTATTGCTCTCCTGCATCGCTGCTGGGGTTCCTCACTAGTGTCAGCAGCCATGTCAGCAAGGGGTAGCCCTGGTCCCCAAAAATCCACCTCTGAATCTGAGCCAGTGCAGTGGAGACTAGTGGCACCTGGGACTGCCACAGGATGAAGGAGTCATGGCAGCTGCCTGGAAAGTGGGCGCACACTTGCAGGAAGCACTTCCTGTGGTTGCATACTAGCTGCACGTTGAGCGAGTAGAAGCCCTTTCTGTTGAGGTATGTGGCTAGTTGATTGGAACCTTGATGGCCACATATGTGCAGTCGATGACCCCTTGCATCTGTAGGAATCCCGCAAATGAACTCAAATCCACTGACCCTCTCAGCCTGACTCTCAGAGTCTGTCCTGAAGCGCACACAGTTACTCGCCTTCCTGTACAAGACATTGATGACCTCCCTGATACAGCGGTGAACTGCTGATTGTGAGACCCCACACATTTGGAGGTAGCTGATTCGAGTTAGGTACACTCTCTGGCGCAGATGGGTCCATCTTGGCATGGCCGGTTGCTGCTGCTCTCATTGTGGAGCTTCATGGGCAGGTGCAGCTGCTTCTTGGCCCTCCGTCCATCAGAGGTGCAACGTCATGCCATGGGGGTCCAAAAAGATGTATGAGAGCCATGCCAGGTGACAATAGGCCTCCAGAGCACTGTCCTTGCAGATATGAACCTGTCTTGGCAGCTTTCCCTTTGCTACTTCTCTTGACAGACTCGTTAATGGCCCTCGGATGCCCACTGTTGCTGATAGCGAGCCTCTCCCCCAGCAGTATGGGCACCCAATCATCATACCCAACAGTTTTAGTCACCCAACCCTCTCACCCAAAAGATTGGGCACTCACTACTGCCTCCCAAGACCCAGCACCCCCTTGCAGAACACCCATTACCCAGCACCCCCTTGCACAACACCCGTGACCCAGCTCACCCAAGGCCCAGCCCACCCTGTACTGCCACCAGGGACCAAGCCCACCCGATACTACAACCAGAGACCAAGCCCACCTGTGCAGTGTTCACAGCACTGCAGTCCAACAATGGCCTCCACTACCTCCTTCCCTATCCAGTGCTTGTCATGGCTACCTAACCATCGCGACACTGAGGCCTTGCTTCGGTGCTGCCAGCTTTCAACGGCTGTTGTTCTGAAGGCACATGATGGCCATCCATCGTCCACTTAATTCCAAGCCTCCCATTGAATTGCTTTCAATTACATGCAAATGCATTAAAAATAACTGTTAGGAACATAGGAACAAAGGAGCTCCCTGTGTCTGTGGGTGGTATGCTGAAGACTTTAGCTGTGCTATACCCAAATTTCCATAGCGTCCTGAAAATTTTTAGACATAAAATTGGAGACTCAATCTGCCTGAACCTCATTCGGAATCCATATCTATTGAAGAATTGGGTTAACTTATCTACCACTACCCCAGCAGAAATTGTTCTCAATGGAATGGCCTCTGGGAACTGAGTAGCCATATCCATAATAGTGTGTATAAATTGGTGCCCTGTTTTTGTTTTCAGTAAAGGTCCTACACAGTCGACCAACACCCTATTAAATGGTTCCCCAATAACTGGTATGGGAAATAAAGATGCCAGTTTTATGGCAGGTTGCAGATTTCCCACAATCTAGCAGGTATGGCGCATTTTACAAAACTGCACCGTATCCTTAGAAAGACCGGGCCAGTAATAATGTTGACTTATACGTGCTTTGGTCTTCCCGATCCCATATGTCCCGCTAGAGGAATCCCATGCGCTAACCTTAATAGATCCTGGCAAAACTTTAGCCACTATCTGACGAACAATTGTCCAGTCTTTGTCTGCAGGTCTGTGAGGAGGTCTCCACTTTCTCATCAGAACTCTATTTTCAATATAATAGCATTATGGAACTCCTTTTGCCTCAGCTTCTGTTAGAGCTGTTTGTGCCATCTTCTTCAACTCTGGGTCAGCTTACTGAGCTGTGATCAGAGAAGACTTGTTAAATTTTTCATTTGGATTATCTAAATCCCCAAAGATAGTTTCAGATATTCGGCTATCTGACAGTGGTGCCAATTTTACTTCCGACAATGGATCTTGTTTAGCCATTGCTTGGGTTACTACACAAGAAGGAAAAGTTCCTGGAACCTTTTCCTGTAACTGTTCTGTCTCTTTAACTTCACTTGGTTTTTCCATAAGTACTGGTGAAGCTACTACTTTCGCTCCGGCCAAATCATTCCCCAGGAGTAGATCAACTCTGTCTACTGGCAAACTATGGACAACTTCAACAGTTACCGTTCCAGACATTAGATCACACTCTAGGTGCACCCGATACAAAGGTACGGGTATATACTCCCTGGCAAAACCATTCACGAAAACTTTAGCATTCAGTGTGCTCTCTGGTGGAAATATTATGCTGTTCACCAGCGAAAGAGTTTGGGTGGCTCCTGTATCCCTAAATATAACTACAGGTTTACCTTCCTCACTTGCGGGATTAGGAGTTACTTTTACTTTCGACAAGAATTTCCTATAACTCTCAAGTATCTTATTCACAACCCATACACTCAGAATCGTTTTTGTACTTGACCTTACATCTGCAGTCAGAGCTACAGCCTAATCTGCTGTACTCTTGGTCAGGGCCCCTTTCACTGCATTGGCTTTGTTCACCCCAATAAGTCCCATGGGTTTACCCCAGCGTTGTGCTTGAAGATGTCCCACCTTCTGCTAATAGTAACATTTAGGCTTTTGGACCTCACTTTCACCCTCAGCACCTTCCTTTCTGGCCTAAGGAGGAGATCCTAGGGCGTTCCCCACTGTCCCCGAATATTTGCCTTTCTTTCACTCTCCCACCTTCTATCCTTCTCGGGTTTGTTGGGGTGACGGACAAAGGGTTTGGGCTTATACACAAGTTTTTAATCATCAGCAATTTCCGCTACCTGTCTGGCTGTTTAAGCCTTCTGGTTCTCTACATGAGTTCTTAATACTGGAGGGAGTGAATTTTTAAATTCTTCCAGGAGAATCAGTTCTCTAAGGTTCCTATATTTGGTTTCCATCTTTAGTGCCCATATCCAAAGATTAAAATTAATTTGTTTTACCCTCTCAAATTATATGTAAGTCTTCCCAGACAATCTCCAGAGGTATTGAAACTTCTGTCGGTAAGCTTCAGGGATTAACTCAGACACAGCGAGAATAGCCTTTTTTGCCATCTCATAATCTGCAGAAGCCTCCTCAGAAATAAGGGCATAAATGTCATGAGCTCACCATCAACCTGCTTTGCAAAAGCAGCGTCCAGCTTTCCTTTGGCCATTTCATTTGTTTGGCTATCCTTTCAAAAGAAATGAAAAATGAAAAATGCCTCTCTGTCCCTTTCCTCAAATTTAGGGAGATTGTACAAATTTGTACAAATTTGAACAGCTTTTCGCTCGGTCCTGGGCTGGACTCAAATTCTTCCTGACCACAATTTTCACTGAAGTCAAGGCCACCCCTTTGCCTTAGTTCCAATTTTCTTAATTCATATTCCCTTGCTTCTCTTTCTTTTTCTCGCTGAAATGCTCTCTCTTTTTCTCTTTCCGCTTTTTCAAATTCAAGCTTTTTCAAATTCAAGCTTTTTCAATTCTTTGTCCTGTTCAAGTGCAAGCTGCCTCATCTGCAAATGAATTTTAGCTAATTTAACTGCATTACCCTCTGATTTACTGTTTACTCTCATTTCCAATTCCAAATATTGGGCTATTACATCAATTATGTCTGCTTTTTTAGCACCTGATTTCAATTCTAACCCCAATTGTGCTGCCAAATCCTTTAGTTTTACCTTGGTTAAATTTTGCAAGTCACTGAGGAATACTTCCTTCCCCAGAAAAGTCACAGCAACTGTTAAAGGCATTCTGTTGGTGTAGACTGTACCCTATTACAAGAAATCTGGTTCTTTTATTTTCCCTTTGCTAATTATTATTACCCCACTTACAATTGTACATCATCCATGTTGGGTTTATCCCGACAAAAGAGAGCCCTCAATTAAATATGTTACGAGCGAGGCAGGAGGAGTGCATTGTTACTTCAGTCCCACTTCTCCACGGGTTCTTTAAAGTTTTCCCCACTTGTGGAAGCTGTTAATCGGATACACTATTTTTCCCCAGAATAGAACACACGAACCAGTTTTCTTCACTGAACAACAAAATTAACAGTTTATTCTAAAACAAGTCTTAACTAGTAATGAAGTAAAACAATATCAAATAGATCAAATTTTATGAAAATCCAACATTAAATTTTTAAAAAGTCACCTTTACCTTAATCTCTTCATGCTCACACACACACACACACACACACACACACACACACATATATATATTCCAGTTAACCTAAAAAAAAGTTTAAAAAAAGGATTTTTAGATCAGAGCTCTATTACAGACAAAAATCACATTCGGACAGATTACTTGTCCACTCCTGAAAAAATAGCAGATGTGACTCACTGCACCAAACTAGCACACAGTCCAACCTCCAAGCAACTGTTAAAGAATCTTCCAGAATTAGCTCTCTTCAGGCAGTGTTGCAGAGCAATTTAGCAGGCCTTCTTGAAATGCAGGAAACAAGACAAATTGACACACTGAATTTCACCGAGTCTTTTAGGGAATTGTGAGAAAACGAGCTGGGTTGTAGTCTTTTGTTCTTACTTGGAATTCTCTCCTTTTGCTGTCCTTTTTTGACACTTTAGCAGCACTTGACATTTGTCTCCATCCAGAAGGTATCATGCACATGCACTGACTAACAACCAATTTTCTGCCCACCCAGATGCTCTCTGTTGCTTCTGGGCTTGTCCAATCAAAGGAATGCTTGTCAATTTCTGCCCCTGTTGCCAGCGTTTCAGCTCATCTTTAACCCAAGCCATGTGACTAACAGCAACACGGTTGCCAATTCGGCTCTCACTGTCCCCTTGATTTAAAAACATTTATTTAGCTTAGTTATAAATTCTTTTCTTTAAAAAAAATATTTTTAACAAAACAGAATCGCTTTCATAACACTGCCCTAAGAAATTTATCACAATAGTTCGACAGTTCCATGACGGCATGCTCGCGTGTGTCCTGGATGATGGTGAGTCTTCTCACCCATTCCCAATTACTAATGCAGTTAAGCAGGGCTGCGTGCGAGCACCAACCCTCTTCAGCATGTTTTTCTCCACCATGCTTTCTGATGCCTTCCAAGATGGTGATCCTGGCATCGAGATCAGATATTGCATGGATGAGAAGCTACTCGATCTGAGACAACTCCGAGCAAAATCCAAGGTCTCTACGGATATACTTCGTGATTTCCTGTTTGCCAATGACTGCGCACTAGTTGTCAGTTCAGAGCTGGACATGTAATGTCGCACAGACTTGTTCTCCATTGCATGCGACAACTTCGGCCTCACGATCAGCACAAACAAATTGAAGTCATGTACCAGCCTGCTCCAGGAAAGCCCTATCTTGAGCCCAATGTTTCAGTCCATGACCAGAACCTCTCAGCAAAATATGTTCACTTCGTAAAGGTGTCCCTAGGTAGCAGTGATCACAATATGTTTGAATTTCACATTGAGTTTGAGAGTGAGAGGAGTGGATCTAAGACAAGCGTGTTAAACCTCAATAAGGGTAATTTTGAGGGTTTTTCAAAAGTGCTGGCTAAAGTAAGCCAGGAAATTAGATTAAGGGATAGGTCATTAGAGATGCAGTGGCAGATATTGAAAGAGAATTTTCATAACACTCTGCAAAGATGCATTCCAGTGAGAAAGAAAGACTCTAGGGGAAGGACATACCATCCGTGGCTAACGAAGGAAGTTAAAGATAGTATCAAATTGACAGAAAAAGTGTACAATTCAGTGAAGAGTAGTGGCAGGTCAGAAGATTGGTCAAAATATAAAATATAGCAAAGAATGCCTAAAACTATAATGAGAGAAAGCTAGCTAGAAATATAAAAATGGATAGTAAGAGTTTCTATAGGTATTTAAAAAGGAAAAGAGTAAGTCAAGTGAATGTTGGTCCTCTAGAGAGTGAGTCTGGGGAATTAATGATGGAAAATAAGGAAATGACAGAGGAACTGAACCGATTTTTTGCATCTGTCTTCACACCCAGACTTAATTTGGGTGGCGCAGTGGTTAGCACCGCAGCCTCACAGCTCCAGTGACCCGGGTTCAGTTCTGGGTTCTTTTTAGAATTAGAATTAGAACATTACAGCGCAGTACAGGCCCTTCGGCCCTCGATGTTGCGCCGACCTGTGAAACCATCTGACCTACACTATTCCATTTTCATCCATGTGTCTATCCAATGTCCACTTAAATGCCCTTAAAGTTGGCGAATCTACTACTGCTGCAGGCAGGGCGTTCCATGCCCTTACTACTCTCTGAGTAAAGAAACTACCTCTCACATCTGTCCTATATCTATCACCCCTCAACTTGAAGCTATGTCCCCTCGTGTTTGCCATCACCATCCGAGGAAAAAGACTCTCACTATCCACCCTATCTAACCCTCTGATTATCTTATATGTCTCTATTAAGTCACCTCTCCTCCTCCTTCTCTCCAACGAAAACAACCTCAAGTCCCTCAGCCTTTCCTCGTAAGACCTTCCCTCCATACCAGGCAACATCCTAGTAAATCTCCTCTGCACCCTTTCCATAGCTTCCACATCCTTCCTATAATGCGGTGACCAGAACTGCACGCAATACTCCAGGTGCGGTCTCACCAGAGTTTTGTACAGCTGCAGCATGACCTCGTGGCTCCGAAACTCGACCCCCCTACTAATAAAAGCTAACACACCATATGTCTTCTTAACAGCCCTATTAACCTGGTTAGCAACCTTCAGGGATTTATGCACCTGGACACCAAGATCTCTCTGTTCATCTACACTACCAAGAATCTTCCCATTAGCCCAGTACTCTGCATTCCTGTTACTCCTTCCAAAGTGAATCACCTCACACTTTTCCGCATTAAACTCCATTTGCCATCTCTCAGCCCAGCTCTGCAGCCTATCTATGTCTCTCTGTACCCTACAACATCCTTCGGCACTATCCACAACTCCACCGACCTTAGTGTCATCTGCAAATTTACTAACCCACCCTTCTACACCCTCTTCCAGGTCATTTATAAAAATGACAAACAGCAGTGGCCCCAAAACAGATCCTTGCGGTACACCACTAGTAACTAAACTCCAGGATGAACATTTGCCATCAACCACCACCCTCTGTCTTCTTTCAGCTAGCCAATTTCTGATCCAAAGCTCTAAATCACCTTCAACCCCATACTTCCGTATTTTCTGCAATAGCCTACCGTGGGGAACCTTATCAAACGCCTTACTGAAATCCATATACACCACATCCACTGTTTTACCCTCATCCACCTGTTTGGTCACCTTCTTGAAAAACTCAATAAGGTTTGTGAGGCACGACCTACACGTCACAAAACCGTGCTGACTATCTCTAATGTACTTATTCTTTTCAAGATGATTATAAATCCTGTCTCTTATAACCTTTTCCAACATTTTACCCACAACCGAAGTAAGGCTCACAGGTCTATAATTACCAGGGCTGTCTCTACTCCCCTTCTTGAACAAGGGGACAACATTTGCTATCCTCCAGTCTTCCGGCACTATTCCTGTCGACAATGACGACATAAAGATCAAGGACAAAGGCTCTGCAATCTCCTCCCTAGCTTCCCAGAGAATCCTAGGATAAATCCCATCTGGCCCAGGGGACTTATCTATTTTCACACTTTCCAAAATTGCTAACACCTCCTCCTTGTGAACCTCAATCCCATCTAGCCTCGTAGCCTGAATCTCAGTATTCTCAACAACATTTTCTTTCTCTACTGTAAATACTGACGCAAAATATTCATTTAACACTTCCCCTATCTCCTCTGATTCCACACACAACTTCCCACTACTATCCTTGATTGGCCCTAATCTAACTCTAGTCATTCTTTTATTCCTGATATACCTATAGAAAGCCTTAGGGTTTTCCCTGATCCGATCCACCAATGACTTCTCGTGTCCTCTCCTTGCTCTTCTTAGCTCTCCCTTTAGATCCTTCCTGGCTAGCTTGTAGCTCTCAAGCGCCCTAACTGAGCCTTCACGTCTCATCCTAACATAAGCCGCCTTCTTCCTCTTGACAAGCGCTTCAACTTCTTTAGTAAACCACGGCTCCCTCGCACGACAACTTCCTCCCTGCCTCACAGGTACATACTTATCAAGGACACGCAGTAGCTGCTCCTTGAATAAGCTCCACATTTCGATTGTTCCCATCCCCTGCAGTTTCCTTCCCCATCCTACGCATCCTAAATCTTGCCTAATCGCATCATAATTTCCTTTCCCCCAGTTATAATTCTTGCCCTGCGGTATATACCTGTCCCTGCCCATCGCTAAGGTAAACCTAACCGAATTGTGATCACTATCACCAAAGTGCTCACCTACATCTAAATCTAACACCTGGCCGGGTTCATTTCCCAGTACCAAATCCAATGTGGCATCGCCCCTGGTTGGCCTGTCTACATACTGTGTCAGAAAACCCTCCTGCACACACTGGACAAAAACTGACCCATCTAAAGTACTCGAACTATAGTATTTCCAGTCGATATTTGGAAAGTTAAAGTCCCCCATAACAACTACCCTGTTACTCTCACCCCTGTCGAGAATCATCTTCGCTATCCTTTCCTCTACATCTCTGGAACTATTCGGAGGTCTATAAAAGACTCCCAACAGGGTAACCTCACCTCTCCTGTTTCTAACCTCAGCCCATACTACCTCAGTAGACGAGTCCTCGAACGTCCTTTCTGTCGCTGTAATACTCTCCTTGATTAACAATGCCACACCCCCCCCTCTTTTACCATCTTCTCTGTTCTTACTGAAACATCTAAATCCCGGAATCTGCAACATCCATTCCTGCCTTTGCTCTACCCATGTCTCCGAAATGGTCACTACATCGAGATCCCAGGTACCAACCCATGCTGCAAGCTCACCCACCTTATTCCGGATGCTCCTGGCGTTGAAATAGACACACTTTAAACCAGGTTCTTGCTTGCCAGTGCCCTCTTGCGTCCTTGTAACCATATCCCTGACCTCACTACTCTCAACATCCTGTACACTGGCACTACAATTTAGGTTCCCATTCCCCTGCTGAATTAGTTTAAACCCCCCCGAAGAGCACTAGCAAACCTCCCCCCCAGGATATTGGTACCCCTCTGGTTCAGGTGAAGACCATCCTGTTTGTAGAGGACCCACCTACCCCAGAAAGAGCCCCAATTATCCAGGAAACCAAAACCCTCCCTCCTGCACCATCCCTGCAGCCACGTGTTCAACTCCTCTCTCTCCCTATTCCTCGCTTCGCTATCACGTGGCACGGGCAACAACCCAGAGATAACAACTCTGTTTGTTCTCGCTCTAAGCTTCCACCCTAGCTCCCTAAATTTCTGTCTTAAATCCCCATCTCTCTTCCTACCTATGTCATTGGTGCCTATGTGGACCACGACTTGGGGCTGCTCCCCCTCCCCATTAAGGATCCCAAAAACACGATCCGAGACATCACGAACCCTGGCACCTGGGAGGCAACATACCAACCGTGAATCTCTCTCGTTCCCACAGAACCTCCTATCTGTTCCCCTAACTATGGAGTCACCAATGACTAATGTTCTGCTCCTCTTCCCCCTTCCCTTCTGAGCAACAGGGACAGACTCTGTGCCAGATATCTGTACCCCATTGCTTATCCCTGGTAAGTCGTCCCCCGCAACAGTATCCAAAACGGTATACCTGTTGTTGAGGGAAACGGCCACAGGGGATCCCTGCACTGCCTGCTGGTTCCCTCTCCTTCCCCTGACGGTAACCCATCTACCTACTTCTTTTACCTGAGGTGTGACTACCTCCCCATAACTCCTCTCAATAACCTCCTCCGCCTCCCGAATGATCCGAAGTTCATCCAGCTCCAGCTCCAGTTCCCTAACACGGTTCTCGAGGAGCTGGAGTTGGGTGCACTTCCCACAGATGCAGTCAGCAGGGACACTCTTGGCGACCCTTACCTCCCACATTCTGCAGGAGGAACATACAACTGCCTTAACCTCCATTCCCACTATTCCAAATTCCCAACAAATCTACTGAAAAACAAAAAAAAACAAAAAGTCAAAACTTGTTAGGTTAGCAATCCGACGGACAGAACTTCCTAAATAAAAAGCTTACCTTATCAACACACCAGAGTCCTTTTTTTTTGGTTAGAGGAGGAGGGTGGGTGGGAGACACTACACGTGTCGTGTCTCGGGTACAGCCACCACACAAATATATACCTTTTTCCTTACCCAGCAGTCCCCTGGTTCTCCGAAAACAAAAGGGAATTCACTTTTAAACTTACGCTGAAATTGACTTCACAGCTGTAAGCCCGTTCACGCACCTCCGTTGCTATCCAAGCTGCAGTCACCGAAACTAAAAGAAAGAGATTCTAAACCACACAAATATATACCTTTTTCCTTACCCAGCAGTCCCCTGGTCCTCCGAAAACAAAAGGGAATTCACTTTTAAACTTACGCTGAAATTGACTTCACAGCTGTAAGCCCGTTCACGCACCTCCGTTGCTATCCAAGCTGCAGTCACCGAAACTAAAAGAAAGAGATTCTAAACCACACAAATATATACCTTTTTCCTTACCCAGCAGTCCCCTGGTCCTCCGAAAACAAAAGGGAATTCACTTTTAAACTTACGCTGAAATTGACTTCACAGCTGTAAGCCCGTTCACGCACCTCCGTTGCTATCCAAGCTGCAGTCACCGAAAACTGCCTGTGTAGAGTTTGCAAGTTCTCCCTGTGACCGCGTGGGTTTCCGCCGGGTGCTCTGGTTTCCTCCCACAGCCAATGACTTGCAGGTTGATAGGTAAATTGGCCATTGTAAATTGCCCCTAGTGTAGGTAGGTGGTAGGAGAATGGTGGGGATGTGATAGGGAATATGGGATTAATGTAGGATTAGTTTAAATGGGTGGTTGTTGGTTGGCACAGACCTGGTGGGCCAAAGGGCCTGTTTCAGTGCTGTATCTCTAAATAATAAAAAAAAATACCAGAAATAATTGTGAATCAAGAGTTGGGAGGGAGGGGTTTAAAACAATTACCATTACGAGGGAACAGGTACTGAGAAAATTATTAGAACTAAAAGCTGACAAGTTCCCAGGTCCTGATGGACTTCATCTTAGGATCTAAAAAGAAGTGGATGCATCGGTTTTAATTTTCCAAAATTCCCTAGATTTTGGAAAGGTCCCATCAGGTTGGAAGATAGCAAATGTAACTCTGCTATTCAAGAAAGGAGGAAGATAGAAAACAGGAAACTACAGGCCAGTTAGCTTAACATCTGTCATCGGAAAAATGATGGAATCTATGATTCAGGAGGTTAAAGCAGGTCATTTAGAAAATCTCAATGCAATCAGGCAGTCAACATGTTTTTGTGAATGGGAAATCATGTTTAACTAATTTATTAGAGTTCTTTGAGGAAAGAACAAGCAATGTGGATAAAGAGGAACCTGTGGATGTGGTGTACTTGGATTTTCAGAAGGCATTTGACAAGGTGCCACATCAAAGGTTACTAAGCAAAATAAGAGCTCATGGTGTAGGGGGTAACATTAGCATGGATAGAGGATTGGTTAGCTAACAGGAAATAGAGAGTAGGCATAAATGGGTAGTTTTCAGGTTGGCAAGCTGTAACTAGTGGAGTGCCACAGGGATCAATGCTGGGGCCTCAACTATTTACAATCTGTATCAATGACTTGGATGTAGGGACAGAATGTATGGATGTTAAATTTGCTGAAGGCACAAAGATAGGTAGGAGGGTAAGTTGTGAAGAGTCTGCAAAAGGATATAAATAGGTTAAGTGAGTGGACAAAGATTTGGCAAATGGAGTATAATGTGGGAAAATGCGAAGTTGTACACTTTGGCTAGTAAAATAGAAAAGCAGCATATTATTTAAATGGAGTGAGATTGCAGAACTCTGAGATGCAGAGGGATCTGGGTGTCCTAGTACACGAAACATAAAAAGTAAGTATGCAGGTACAGCAAGTGATTAAGAAGGCAAATGCAATGTTATCGTTTATTGAAAGGGGAATGGAATATAAAAGTAGAGATGTTTTGCTACAATTGTACAGTGCATTGATGAGACCACATCTAGAGTATTGTGTACAGTTTTGGTCTCCTTACATAAGAAAGGATCTAATTGCATTGGAAGCAGTTCAGGGAAGGGTTCACTCAACTGATTCCTGGGATAAGAGGGTTATCTTATGAGAAAAGGTTGGACAGGTATTCATTGGAGTTTAGAAGGACAAGAGGTGATCTTATTGAAATATATAAGATCCTGAGGGGACTTGACAGGGCGGATGTTGAGAGGATGTTTCCCCTTGTGGGAGAGACTAGAACTAGGGGCCACGGTTTATAAATAAGGGGTTTCTCAGTTAAGACAGAGATGAGGAGAAATCTTTTCTCTCAAAGGGTCATGAGTCTGTGGAACCCTCTTCGGAGAGTAGTGGAGGCAGGGTCATTGAATGTTCTTAAGGCAGGGGTAGACAGATTCTTGACAAACAAGGGAGTCGAAGGGTATCAGCGGTAGGCAGGAAAGTGAGGTTGTGTCCACAAACAGATCAGCCATGATCTAATAGAATGGCGTAGCAGGCTTGAGGGGCAGAATAGCTTCCTCCTGCTTCTAGCTCGTATGTTTGTATGTTATCTCAACAGCATACTCTCCTGAGCTGTTTATAATCAATGACGAGGCACATATAAGAATTGCCAAAGCAAGTGTAGTCGTCGGCAGAGGGAGGGATGAGGAGTAATTCTGCTGCCCAAATTGAAAGTTTACAGAGCAATAGACCTACCCATTCTGCTCTATGCATGCGAGACTTCGACTGTGTACCAGTCTCATGCCAAGAGGTTCAACCATTTTTACTTGAACTTCCTGCGGAAGTTTCTAAAGATCAGATGGCAGGACTAAATGCCAGACACTGAGGTGCTCACCCGAGCTGGCGTGCCAGGCATTCACACAACACTGAGACAGTCACAACTGAGTTGGGCTGATCGTGTAGTCAGAATGCCTGATACTTGCTTACCAAAACGAATCATCTATGGAGAGCTTGAGTCTTGGGTGCTGTCTCATGCAGTCAAAGAAAGTGCTGCAAGGACATTCACTTAGGAGTTTTGATATTGACCTGAGTTCTGGGAGAAGCTCGTTCAAGCTTGCATTTGGCGCAACTAAATGAAGTATGGTGCGACCTCCTTCGAAAGCAAGCACATATCAGAGGCAGACAGAAAACACAAGGAGAGGAAATACTGAGCCAGCAGCTCATCCAAAACTCAATCATCTTGTGGTATCCTGCCCTATTTGCAGCAGAACCTCCCAGATGCAGATCGGACTTAGCAGTCACCTATGTACCCACCAGAACCCTACCAAACACCCCACATGTTGGAAATGGTCATCTTCACCTAGAAGGACAAACAACAACTTCATAACTACTGCTAAACACCTTTACTGGCCCAGAGAAGATAATTTTATATTTGTGGAATGCCAATGATTAAAATGTTCACAATTTCAAAACATAATGGCTGGAATTTTATGCCACCCCGACAAGCAGGATGGTGGCAGGGGGTTTGCGTAAAATGAAGCAGGAGGCATCAGGATACCTTCCCAACCCGGTCCCGCCTCCGCCACCACTTTATGCAGGGTGGCTGCGCTGAAAAACGGCCCGTCCGCCCCAGGCCAATCAAGGCCCTTAAGTAGCCACTTAACGGCCTTCACCTGTCTCCACACAGATTTTACATAGGAACATAGGAACAGGAGTAGGCCATTGAGCCCCTCGAGCCTGTCCTGCCATTCAATGAGATCATGGCTGATCCGCGGCCTAACTCCATATGCCTGCCTTTGGCCCATATCCCTTAATATCTGTGCTTACTAAAAATCTATCTATCTCAGATTTACGCGTGGTAATCAGGCACCCTGGAGCCGGGAGAAGCCGCCTAACGAAACCGAGTGTCCCAGGTTGGCCCTCATGATTGGGCACCCTGTGCCCCATGGAGGGCTGCCCTTGCTACCCCAACCACCCCCAAGACCCAACACGCCTCCCTTCCCCCCAATTGACCACCCTTGCCTCGCCGGGGCCTGACCGATTACCCCTGGCGAGGCAACCAACACTTACCTTCCCTCCTGGCTTCCAGGCATCGTCTCTTCATGCTGGGCTGCAGTCCCAGCAGTGGCCACCGCTCCCAGTGGTGCTGCTGGGACTAAGAACTGCCAGCCCGCTGATTGGCTGGCAGCCCTATTAGGCAGGACATCCTACCTCAAGCAGGGTGGAAATCCTGCCTCACACCACTTGAAGCCCGGGGACCTGCAAAATACGGGTGGACCTCTCAGGCGAGGCAGAAGTGGGTTTGCCACCAACTTTTCAGTCGGTGGCTGGCTCCCATCCGCCTACCGTAAAATTCCGGCCAATCCTTTTCTTTTTTAAAAGTCTGCTTATCTTTATTTTAGCTTCTATCTTAATACAGTCATATATTTATTTCAGTATTTGAAAATTTAAATTAAAAATGAAGGATTTTAAGTGCTTTTAGCTTTTTGGTTTGCTATGTATGAATATTTCAGTTTGATTGGCTGCTTACCCTGCTTGCTGACATCACTGCTGCTGCATGTCAAGGCAGATTTAAACTGCCTTTGGGAAAGGGAAAATTCTGGACACAGAGATTGCTAATCTTACTGGCAGCTTTCTTCAAGGTGAGCAGCAGGCACCCTTGCTGGAGTTTTTTGAGGAGGTAACAGAGAGGGTTGATGAGGGCAGTGCTGTTGATGGGGTGAACATGGACTTTCAAAAGGCATTTAATACAGTGCTACACAACAGACTTGTGAGCAAACTTGTAGCTCATGGAATATAAGGGACAGTAGCAACATGGATACGGAATTGGCTGAGTGACAGGAAACAAAGAATAGTGGTTCATGGCTGTTTTTCAGGCTGGAGGAATGTTGTAGTGGAGTTCCTCAGCGTTGGGACCCTTGCTTTTCCTGATATATATTAATGACCTAGACCTGGGTGTACAGGGCACAATTTCAAACTTTGCAGATGATACAAAACTTGGAAGCATTGTGAACTGTGAGGAGGATGGTGTAGAACTGCAAAATGACATGGACAGGTTGGTGGAATGGGCGGAGAGGTGGCGGATGATGTTCAATGCAGAGAAATGTGAAATGATTCATTTTGGTAGGAAGAACAAGGAGAGACGATATAAAATAAAAGGTACAATTCTAAAGGGGGTGCAAAGAGACCTAGGTGTATATGCGCATAAGTCATTGAAGAAGGGAGGACAGATTGAGAGCGCGGTTAATAAAGTATACAGTGTCCTGGGCTTTATTAATCGGGGCATAGAGTACAAGAGCAAGGAAGTTATGTTGAACTTCTATAAAATACTATTTTGGCCTTGGGTGGAGTATTGCGTCCAGTTCTGGGTGCCACACTTTAGGAAAGATGTGAGGTCATTGGAGAGAGTACAGAAAAGATTCACGAGAATGGTTCCAGGGATGAGGAAATTCAGTTATGAAGATAGATTGGAGAAGTTAGGACTGTTTTCCTTGGAGAAGAGAAGGCTGAGAGGAGATTTGATGGATGTATTCAAAATCATGAGAGGTCGGGACAGAGTAGATAGAGAGAAACTGTTCCCACTCGTGAAAGGATCGAGAATGAGAGGGCACAGATTTAAAGTAATGGGTAAGAAAAGCAATAGCGACATGAGGAAATACTTTCACGCAGCGAGTGGTTAAGATCTGGGATGTGCTGCCTGAGAGTGTGGTGGAGGCAGGTTCAACTGAAGGATTCAAAAGAGAAATAGACAGTTATATGAAAAGGAAGAGCGTGCAGGGTTACGGGGAGAAGGTGGGGGAATGGCACTAGGTGAATTGCTCTTTTGAAGAATCGGTGCAGACATGATGGGCTGAATGTCCTCCTTCTGTGCTGTAACAATTCTGTGATTCTACTTCATCAATAACCACAAAATCTAGGACATTGTCTTGCCTCTAACCTCCCTTTCATCTCCAAAGTCATTGTCAGTTCTCAAATCCGTGCTAATCTTTCCTGCAAATCCATGATTGAGCCACTCTGCCCCTCATGTAATATTACTTGATCCTTTGGTGTGTGATCTATTGTAAGATTCACAGGACTACAAAGTAAACAAAGGTTTTATTATGACTTCACTGGAACATACAGTTACTGCACGAGCTACATCTAACACATCTTGCTCCGTTGGGCTCCACCGACAGCTCCCTGCTCATTTGTGACATGACATCACTTCCTCCAGTGATAATCACTTACATCTCCTTAAGGTGGCCCGCTCTTAGGCCGGAATTTTACACTGGGCGGACGGGAGCTGGACTCCGCCATAAATGTTGGTGCTGATCCTGCTCCTGCCCAGCCTGGGGATCCGTCCTGTATTTTATGGATCCTCAGGCTTTAATTGGTCCGAGGTGGGACTTCCACCCGCTTGAGGGAGGAGGCCCCACCTCAGTGAGCTGCCAGCCAATCAGCGGGAGCGGTGGCCACTGCTGAGACTGCAGCCCAGCCGACCGAGGAGGATGCAATGGAACCGGGACAGAAAGTAAGTTTGGGCAGCCTCACCAGGGGAATCGGTCAGGCCCTGGTGAGGCTAGGGTGGTCGCATGGGGGGAGGGGAGCGTCTTGGATCCCGGGGTTGGGTTGGGAGGCAGGGGCGGCCCTCAATCAAGCACCCTGTGCCCGATTGCCAGGCCCCCCCCCCCACCCCGGGGTGCGGAAAGGCAGGCAGCTATGGCTGGGTGGCCTTTCATGTCCCTGGCACACCCGCTTGCCACGGGTAAAATACCCATGGAGGCGGGCGAGGGCCCTTAAGTGGCCACTTAAGGGTCTTGATTGGCCTCAGGTGGACAGACCGCTTCTCACTCCCCGGCCCCCCGCCGGACCTCCATAAACTTGGTCGGAGCCAGAATCGGGGCGGGTAGGCCTCCCGGAGCCTGCCGCTCAATTTTATGCCGCCCCCACGCCACTCGCTGAGGCGGCGTAAAATTCCGGCCTTAAGGCCATCCCACAACATCCCCCTTTTTTCCAAGATAAAAACATATGTACAATAAACAATGATGTTGCAGTTCAGACCAATATACATGATTAAAACAATATGCTATGTGCAGGTAATAAAATTTAACACTCTCTAAAACATAGAGGAGGTTTGCTTATTCATCCTGATCTTGTCATTGCCAACCTCTTCCCAGAGCTGAGCTTGTCTTGATGACGCCTCAGAGACTCAGAACTCTGCTTAGCACATTCTTCCTCTGTGCTTGTAGCCTCTATACGTTCATCTTCAGACTTTGTCTTTGAACCTGTCCAAGATACCACAGGGTTGTCACATGAAGTGTTGTCGTACAGCTCTCTGAGTTGACTTTGGTTCCATCTGAGAGTCATCCCATTTGGTGTCTGGACCTGGTACGATTTCGCAACCTCTGCAGGATGCCAAGTTCCTGATGCATGATTGAGGACTCTGACCTTCTGTCCTACTCGCAATCGAGCTAATTCTGGTCCTGCGTGCCTGTTGTGTGATGACTTCATCTTTCCTTGTGTAGACAGAAGTATAACCTTTCCTGTGAAAAACTTAGAGAGATGATCACTGGGCAGGCTAGTCCTTACCTGCCTTCTAAACATCAACTGTGTAGGTAACGGTAAGCCCAAGTTTGATGGAGTATCTCAGAGGTGCAACATTGCAACCTTGAGACCTTGTCCCATCTGCCTATGCTTTAAAATTAGCGATTTGATGGTGTGCACCATGTTTTCATGCTGTTGGACTTTGGATAATGTGGTGACAATGTCACATGACAGACTCCCCAACTTGGACACATCTTGGAATGGTCTTCCTGCATATTGTGGCCCATTATTGTAGATAATTTCTTCCGGCACACCAAATAGGCCAAACAGAGCATTTAGTTTACCAGCAGCCTCTGCACTTGATGTATCTCATAGCCACCTTATGATTTGAAACTTAGTGAAGTAATCCGCAACAAGGAGGAAATCATCACCTTGAACGTGAAATAAATCTGTGCCAATTTTCGCCCATGGATTTTTTTTTTCTTATTCATTCATGGGATGTGGACGTCGCTGGCTAGGCCAGCATTTATTGCCTATCCCTAATTGCCCTTGAGAAGGTGGTGGTGAGTTGCCTTCTTGAATTGCTGCAGTCCATGTGAGGTAGGTACACCCACAGTGCTGTTAGGAAGGGAAGATGTTTCATGTGGAATCAAGAGTTCTTTCTGTTGATTTGGCAGACACCTTTGACATGCCTCACAATTTCATCACCATCTCAACATCACTATTGATTCCTGGCCAGTAGACCATCTCTCTGGCAAGGCATCTGGTACGTTCTATTCCCAAATGCCCTTGATGTAGTTGGGCTAGGTTATCAGAACGCAGAGCTTTGGGTATCCGGATTTGTTTCCCTGAGAAAATCACCCCTTGTGATATACCGATCCCGTCTCAATACAGCCAGAAACAGCGTAGACGTTCAGTTACTTCCTATATGGTGTCAGGCCATCCATCCACAATCACCTTCCACAACAACGATAGGATAGGGTCACGTGTCGTCTCATCTCTTGTTCGCATTTGTGAGGTCAAAAACGCATGAGGTCGATTTGGAGGATATCCTCAATCTCAGTATCCACACCATGGACATGCAAATCTTGTGAGACATCTGCATCTTTATTTGGGGTAGGCAGCCTGCTTAGGATGTTCGGTGTGACCATTTTGCTGCCCGGTTAATATTGGACATCACAAAGTTTCAGCAACCGCCGAGGAGCACTTGTAAGTGTTTTGTACAATATGATTTCAAGTGGCTTGTGGTCAGTCTCCATGGTAAAATGTTTTCTGAACAAGTAGGTGTGAAACCTAACAATATCAGAAACCCTTGCTAAGGTTTCACATTCGATATTAGAACTGGGTATTAGGATTGGGTTTACAACAAACTCTTTGACTTCCTGCAATATACAGTCACCTACTCCCTTCTGGGACACACTAAACTCGAGTGTGAGCTCTTTGATCGGGGCATAATACTTTAGCTATCTTAGGTGGTCAAAGGCTGCACCAACAGATTTCAGGCGATGTTGGATTTCTTCGTCAATGTCAGCGTTCTGTGAAAGACAACTTCCAAGATACTGGAAATGTTCCACTCATCATGAATCCTAATCACTTGGGCTGGGGTGTGTGCATGTGGAGCTTACTGATGGAGGACTTTGGTTTTCTGAATGTTGAGTGTATGTCCCATCTTCTTATATGCCTCAGTAATTACGTTGACAATTCTCTAAAGATCCGCTTCTGACACAGCACTTACTGCAGCGGCATCAGCGTATTGGAGCTCAATGACTGAAGTCGAGGTGGGCTTAGTTTTTGTTTGGAGTCGCTGGAGATTCAATACTTTACTGTCCATTTGAGAAATAAGCTGCACTCCAGCAGGGAGCTTGTCTCTAGTCAGGCAGAGCATGATTGCTCGCAAGATCGAGAATAGGGTTGTGGCAAGGAGACAACCTTGTTTAGCTCCTGTCTTAACCTCAAAGGGGTCTGTAAAGGATCTGTTGCTAAGGATTACCGCTCGCAAATCATCACGAAGCAGGCGAAGGATGGTGACGAATTTTGGAGGACATTCATCCTTCAACAGCATCTTCCAAAGTGCCTCACGATTTACAGAGTCGCAGGCCTTTGTCAAGTCAAAAAGATCTATGCAGAGAGGTTGATGCTGTTCACGACATTTTTCTTGTAGCTGGCGAGCTGTGAAAATCATGTCAGCAGTGCCTCTTGAAGGTCTAAACCCACATTGAGAATCGGGGAGCAGCTCGTCAACAAGTGTAATGAACGGGTTAAGAAGGGTTCTTCTTTTGATCGTTCCTGCAATGGAGAGCAGGGAGCTACCTCTAATTTCCTCAGTTGGATTTGTCCCCTTTCTTGAAGATTGCCATAATCATAGCATCCTTGAGATCATTTGAGATTTCCTCTTCATTCCAGATCTGTAGGATGAGGGCGTGGAGCTGTAATGTTAGTTCCTCTCTTCTGTGCTTAATGATTTCAGCGGGGATTCCATCACCTCCTGCTGCTTTGTTGTTCTTCATTTGTGTGATGGCTTTCATCGCCTCCATAGGCATTGGCGGAGTTCTGAGCTCGTCTCTAACTGCATGTTGTGGGATCGAGTTGAAAACACTTTTGTCAACAATGGCCACTTTGGCCACCTGAGGAAGTGAGCGTTTGAAGATCACAACATCAAAATTGACACCAAGCTCATGGTCTACCACATGGTCATGATCCCTACTGCAGTACGTGGCTGAAACATGGACAACATATAGGAGGCACCTCAAAGCACTGGAGTCATTTCATCAATGCTGCCTGCAGAAGATCCTACATATCAAGTGGGAGGACAGGTGCACCAGCATCAGTGTCCTTACACAAGCAGGCACCACAAGCATCGAGGCTGTGATTATCCACCATCAGCTTCGTTGGGTTAGTCATATAGTTTGGATGTCAGATACCAGACTCCCAAAGCAGGTCTTCTTCTCCCAGCTCAGTTAGGGTAGATGCACCAGTGGAGGACAAAAGAAATGCTTCGAGGATGTGCTGAAAGCCACCATGAAGAAATGCAACATTGACATTAACTTCTGGGAGACCATCACCCTGGACCGAAACAGATGGAGACAGAGTCTGTGGGAAGGATCCCAGCATTTTGAGACCCAATGATGACAAAATGAAGAGGAAAAGCAAGACCAGCGGAAAGAATAAGCCATGACCCAAACTAATAATACACGACCAGACATCCCACATAGCAACAAATGCCCTATGTGCCATAATGTCTGTAGATCCCGAATCGGCCTCATCAGCCATCTTCGGACTCACGGAAGACAATCCCTCGCCATAGTTCCCTATGCTCGCTCAGTGAAATTGGGGATGTATGGGGCTAAAACGTTGAACAGCACTAAACACCGTTGTCGGTCTTCCTGATCCTGAGGAGTTGGCATGGCTTTGACATCTTTGACCTTATCTGGGTCTGGGTGTATTCCTGTGGTGGAATATATCGATCAAAAGAAGTTGATGTGCCCAACGTTGACCTAGCACCTCTTGCTATTGAACACAAGGCCCTCACAATGAGCAGTCAACATTAGCAAATTCAAGTTTCGGTCATACTCTGCCTTGATCCGCCCCACACTGCAATATCGTCACTAAACAGATACAGCCCAGGACATTTTCCATTATCCTGTCCATGTATTGTTGGAAAATGTCCTGGCTGATGCACAGACCAAACGGTAACCGTCTGAAGCAGTATCTCCCGAATGGTGTTCTAAAAGTTGAGTAGCTGGGACTTCTTGGCTAAGTGGACAGACCAGTAGCCATACTCCGTGTTGAGCTTTGAAAAATATGTAGCAGCAGTAAATTTCGGATTCAGCTCCTCCAGGGTCAGGATTTTATGTGGGCATCTCTTGAGGGCTAAATTCAGTCGTCGCAGGTCTAAGCTAATCCTGGGATTGCCATCTTTCTTCAGCACACAGGTAATGGAGCTGCACCAATCGGAATGCTGGTTCACACAGTGGCTGACTCTGTTGTGCTCCATCTCATCCAGCTTCACTTGAATGTACACGCTGCACTTCCTTGGCACATCGATAGTAGGAACTGCATCCTCCCTCACGTGCAATATGGCATCACCCTTGAAATCGCTGATTGTATCAAACCTGTATGGGTAAAGTAGTTTCAGGTCTCTAACCGACTCCATGCACTCTGTGTTGCAACCTTCTATACCTTTCAGTGCAGTGCTGGCCTCATGTATTGTGACGATTCGTGAATCTTGGCAGACTGGAAGTCCTGTGACAGCTGGTCCAGTTGTGTCTACAATATAAAACATTTGTGGTAGCCATTTGGAGCTTCCATAGCTGCACTACAAGGTTATCATTCCAATGCACTTGAATGGAGAACTATTGTAGGCAGTCAGCCTAGCTGTGGTGGGTTGTACCATAGATTCCCATTTCTTTAAGCACATGTCCTTCAGTATACAGATAGGCAGAATACTTGCACTTGCTCTAGTGTCGATTTTTACTCTGAGCTTATGCTTGCCACTCTTTTGCAGACATATAATCCCAATCATGGTAAATTCCAATGGTAGCATTGACATGTTGATCCAAGTTAACTACGTAAAATGCTTGCTCGGTGTTCGCACAAATGCATTCTGCATCCGTGTCCTCCTGGCAATCTGTCTCCCTACTGACCTGATGTACCTGCTTGGGCTTTTGTTGCCTCTTGTTGCGTTTGCCATCCTGTCTTGCCGATGTTTTCTCTGCATGTGATCTGCCACCATTCCTGTGTGCAGTTTCTGAGCTCAGCCTTCTGCACTGCCTTGGCCAATGTCCTCACATGCCACAAGCTTTGCACTGGCCCAGGTACACTGGACAACTGCGAATTCGGTGTCAGGCCTCATTTACCACAAGGCTTATCAGACTTCTGAGCCTTGGTTACCATACCAACTGTTTTTGCTGCTTCCAAATGCTTGTAACTGTTGATGCCCATCCATGATGGCTTCAAATTTCCTTCCATCATTAAGTAGTGCATCTAAGGTGTGTCATAGGAACATAGGAACGTAGGAACATAGAAATAGGAGTAGGCCATTCATCCCTTTGAGCCTGCTCCGCCATTCAATTAGATCATTGCTGATCATCTACCTCAATGCCACTTTCCCCATATCTCCTTTCTTCTCCCCTTTCTTCTTTTCTAACAGGCCTTTTTGAAAGGCTCCTCGTGGAGTAGACGTGATTACTAGCTCTGTAACCTGTTCTGTCAATTCAATATCTGCGAAGTCACAATATTGAGTTTTGTCTTGGCACCTTGCAACAAACTGGTCTATGGACTGATCTTGCCTTTGCCAGTTAGTCATAAACTTAAGCCTATGTACTCGAAATTTACCTTCACTTTGAGTTGCTGCTCCAGGAATGCCCATATCTTGCGAGGGTCCTTCTGATCCTCAGCTGACAGTCCTGATGGATTGATCCATTTCAGGCGTTCGTTGCCCAGTGCGATCTTAATTTTGGTAGCTTGTTTCTCTGATTCTCTCACTTCTTGATCCAGAAAACACAGTTCCATTCTCTGTCAAAACAGTTTAAATTCAGACGCTATATCTGATGCCTTCCAATCTATTACTGGATATCTGAAAGCCATTGTCTTAATGATCCTGATATTTTATAAATATAGGACTTTTTCATAGGTTTTTTCACAGGCACACTTCTTTCAGTTTCCTTTTTAAGGCAGATTTTTTTTCAGCTCGGCCCCTTTTAAGAGTGAGAGCCTACATCGTCTTTTTTAATTGTGAGACAGCTTGTTTACATAGCTTGTCCTTTTTTTTTAAAATCAAGGGAGATAAGCTTTTTATTGGCACAGCTGTTCGATTTTTAAAAAAACTTAAAGCGCTTTTTTGTAAACCTTGCTGCTACAACCAGCTTTTTACTTTGCGATGGACCTCCTGCAGCGCTGCTGAGTTCTTCCTAAATTTTTTGGCTTAGGTCCCACCCACAAAGCAAAAAAAAAACCCGGTAAAGCTACAACAGTATGGCTTCAGCTACAGCTTTCCAAATTTTTCGACCCACCGCCAGATAAGTGAAAGCTCCAATTTCCTGGCAAATTGCCTACTGTATTCACAGAGTTTCAACACCTCCTGGGATTCTGGCTGTAGCCCAGCTCGCTGCAGTGTTGTGGGGTCTCCTGCTGGATCTTCAGCCACTCCAGGTAGGCAGTCTGCTGTTCTTTGTTTGCTCTTGGTGTGTTCTTCAGAAAAAAAATCAAATGTTGTCACGAAGTAATATATGGCGGTCTTCAGAAAATATATGTCCCAAACATTGCCATCATGTAATATTACTTGATCCTTTGGTGTGTGATCTATTGTAAGACTCACAGGATGACAAGTAATATCCAAAGTATACATGGGTTTTATTATAACTTGTATATACAAACAGTTACTGCATGAGCTACATCTCAACACGTTTTGCTCTGTCAGGCTCCATCCACAACTGCCTGGTCATGTGTGACACAACATCACTTCCTCCGGTGATCTTCACTTACATCTCCTTAAGGTGGTCTGCTCCTAAGTTCGTCGCACAATACCTCAGCAATGAAATGACCCTAATCAAAGTAACAAAAGGACATCCTCTATGACTGTGACTGTGGTAAGCTATCCCTCCTCATCCTCTTGATCTATCTGTAGCTTTGACACAGCTGAGCACACCGACCCCCTCCAACACTTCCCCTCTGTTGTACATCTGAGGGATGCCCATGCCTGGTTCCATTCTTACCCATCCAGTCAGAGCCAGAGAATCTCCTGCAATAGTGTCAAGTTTTCCTCTGATTACCCTCTTGTGGAACACCTTGGGTCATTTTCCTATGTTAAAGGTGCTATATAAATGCAAGCCAAAAACGAATGATAACCAATTTCCACCCCATTATCTCTTAGCATGGTCAGAAATTGTGTGTTGAATATCACTTTTTCCTATATTTAGTCCACATAATCTGAATAACCTGTGAACCTTCCGCCTCTATTCCAGCTTTGTGACCAATTTTAGGCTTTAACCCTGAGTAGGACATTTCTATAGTACTAAACCAAGGGGTTTAGGTCCCATGCACTACACCAGATATACATTTAATTTAAATGTGCATATAGTGTAATTTATGATATTTTAAGCTCTGCTGATTCACTGGGAGTGAATCACCATGAAGTAACCCAGCAGTTGGGTCTTATTAAGTAACAGGTACAAAGTAAAAGAAATGACCATAGAAGGCAGTGTAATTCTTTGTGAAAAATAAATTTAATCTGACAGATTACAGTTAAACCAGAAGCAGCACTTTAGGCCTTTACAACACACAAATTGACCACAAAAAAATAATTTCACTGCAAGTCTCACCATGATGTAGGAGGGAATTCCGTGGTGCAGAGTTTTCAGTAGGTGAAGTGACAAACATGGACCATTTCAATTTCATCCAAACACCAACAAGCTGTTTGCTTGAGGATTTAGAGATGCCACAACACTGGATTAAAGGAGGAAGAAGAATTACTGAGCACAAAGGCCCATTTTCATCTCCCTAGTCCTGGGGCCTTCTGAAATTTCAGCCTTCATTTTCCTCTCCCAGCTCTGGATGGATAACCATTAGGAAGAAACGCCTAGAAGAAATAGGCCTTGATTCTCCACCCAACCCCATTCGCTCAGATTGGAATAGCTGAGAGCAAATAGTGTTGGAGGACTGACAGCATAGTAACCTGCCCACCACGCCCCCACACTTTTTTTCAGGTTTCCCAATAAATATTCAGGACTCTCAGCCTTCTGGCTGCAGTTTTTGCACAGAACCCTGCCAAGAGGTGGGTCTGAAGCTGGGGAAAGGTGGATCTAAAAGAGTAATCTCCTGAACCTGAAAATAAGGACAAATTTGGGTCATAAGAGGAAAGTCAGCCTCATTTAAGTTGGTCACTGGGGCCAAGAAGAGCACAGCTGTTGGTATTGGTGTCTTACATTGGTATCACTTGAAGATTCTGGATCGGAATATAATCCATGGATCCTTGTAAGCAGTAGGCCCCAATTTTGTTTGGCCTTTTAAACCCAAGCCTTCGGCCTTTTGAAAATGAAACATCACAGTCTGTTGTAAACTAATGATCTGCAAGGAGCAATCCTGTTGCCCATTAATATATCCAGTGACTCCTGTGACATGTTAATAATAATTGAGTTAAATTGTGAGCAGCAATTCATATCACAGTTTAAGATGCATCATGTCTTAGCAGTGAAAGGTGTTATAGGGAAAATGTAATTCAAATGAGAAAATGTAGTGTATTCATGAAAGCGTAAAATGATTCAAGTTTCCAACATAAGCAATAAGGAAGTGATAATACATGATAAATAATCCCGATGTTGGAATGAGTGGGTCTGGGACCTATCCAATTTTGGGTCTCAGGCATCATTTAAATGAATTGTGTACCCTGGCAGCTTTTCAGCTAATTGGTGTTTGCTTTTGGTATACTGCTTCACCACTGGTTAGGTTACTTTTGAACCACCTTTTAATTGGCAGCCCAATTTTGCAAATCTGGGCGCACACTGCCATTACACTCCTTATTTGCATGTGCAAAGAGTTTAAAGTCTGTTAGGCATGGGCCCTGGACGTCTCCTTTTATGCCTTTACTAATATGGCCGGGGGTACATTTTTGGCACAGAACATGCTTGCGCACGCTTTGATGCGTAAAACAGCATGACATCAACCAATTTCTAGGCCCATAAGTTTTACAGCTTGCAACCTGAAATTGTAAATGATTGGTCATTATTCTGAATAGCCTTTCCCTTATTTGTGCTTTGCTATCACTACATAGATACCATACAAAACATAGCATAAAGTCAATAATATTGATGACCTAAACGTTAATGGTCTAGAAATTGGATCACACCTGAATTTGGGCAGGATTCGAGTGCCTTAAGTACCCAAAGAGGGCAGTGGTAGAGTTAACACCAATTTAGTCAGCCAGACTAGATCAGCTAAAATTAGCACAGGTCGGTGATCTCACTGGGTCTCCCTGATCTTTATAGAAACATGGAAAATAGGAGCAGGAGTAGGCCATTTGGCCCTTCGAGCCTGCTCCGCCATTCATTATGATCATGGCTGATCATCCAACTCAGTAGCCTGTTCCGGCTTTCGCCCCATACCCTTTGATTCCTTTAGACCCAAGAGCTATATCTAACTCCTTTTTGAAAACATTCAATGTTTTGGCCTCAACTGCTTTCTGTGGTAGTGAATTCCACAGGCACACCACTCTCTGGGTGAAGAAATTTCTCCTCATCTCAGTCCTGAAAGGTTTACCCCATATCCTTAGACTATGACCCCTGGTTCTGGACTCCCCCACCATCGGGAACATCCTTCCTGCATCTACCCTGTCAAGTCCTGTTAGAATTTTATAGGTTTCTATGAGATCCCCCCGTCACTCTTCTGAACTCCAGTGAAAATAATCCTAATCGACCCAATCTCTCCTCATATGTCAGTCCCGCCATCCCAGGAATCAGTCTGGTATACCTTCGCTGCACTCCGTCGATAGCAAGAATATCCTTCCTCAGATAAGGAGACCAAAACTGCACACAATATTTCAGGTGTGGCCTCACCAAGGCACTGTATAATTGCAGCAAGACATCCCTGCTCCTGTACTTGAATCCTCTCGCTATGAAGGCCAACATACCATTTGCCTTTTTTACCACCTGTTGCACCTGCATGCTTACCTTCAGCGCCTCATGTACGAGAACACCCGGTCTCGCTGCATATTCCTCTCTCTCAGTTTATAGCCATTCAGATAATAATCTGCCTTCCTGTTTTTGCTACCAAAGTGGATAACCTCACATTTATCCACATTATACTGCATCTGCCATGCATTTGCCCACTCACTCAACTTGTCCAAATCACCCTGAAGCCTCTCTCCATCCTCCTCACAACTCACCTTCCCACCCAGTTTTGTGTCATCTGCAAATTTGGAGATATTACATTTACTTCTCTCATCTAAATCATTAATGTATATTGTGAATAGCTGGGGCCCTAGCACCGATCCGTGCGGTACTCCACTAGTCACTGCCTGCCATTTATCCCTACTCTTTGTTTCCTGTCCGCCAACCAATTTTCTATCCATCACAATACACTACTGCCAATCCCATGCGCTTTAATTTTACATGCTAATCTCTTATGTGGGACTTTGTCGAAAGCCTTCTGAAGGTCCAAATAAACCACATCCACTGTCTCCCCCTCATCAACTCTACAAGTTACATCCTTGACGAATTCTAGTAGATTTGTCAAGCATGATTTCCCTTTCGTATATCCATGCTGACTCTGTCCGATTCTACCACTGTTCTCCAAGTGCTCT
The DNA here is from genome assembly GCF_036365525.1 of Heterodontus francisci. Classification (NCBI taxonomy): domain Eukaryota; kingdom Metazoa; phylum Chordata; class Chondrichthyes; order Heterodontiformes; family Heterodontidae; genus Heterodontus; species Heterodontus francisci. Next base: position 27,877,248 of record NC_090371.1, on the reverse strand, counting down.
GCTATAAAATATTTAATAATGGACTCTAGAATTTTCCCCACTACCGACGTCAGGCTGACTGGTCTATAATTCCCTGCTTTCTCTCTATCTCTTTTTTAAAATAGTGGGGTTACATTAGCTTGCCTCCAATCTGTAGGAACTGTTCCAGAGTCTATAGAATCTTGGAAGATGACCAAAATGCATCCACTATTTCTAGGGCCACTTCCTTAAGTACTCTGGAAGGCAAATCATCAGGCCCTGGTGATTTATCGGCCTTCAATCCCATCAATTTCCCCAACACCATTTCTCTACTAATACTGATTTCTTTCAGTTCCTCTCTCTCACTAAGCCCTGTGTTCCCCAACATTTCTGGTATGATATTTGTGTCCTCCTTGGTGAAGACAGAACCAAAGTATGCAATTAGTTGGTCAGCCATTTCTTTATTCCCCATAATAAATTCCCCTGTTTCTGACTGTAAGGGACCTACATTTGTCTTCACCAATCTTTTTCTCTCCACATACCAATAGAAACTTTTACAGTCAGTTTTTATGTTCCCCGCAAGCATGCTCTCGTATTCTATTTTCCCCTTCTTAATCAATCCCTTGGTCCTCCTTTGCTGAATTCTAAACTGCTCCCAATCCTCAGGTCTGTTGTTTTTCCTGGCAAATTTATTTGCCTCTTCCTTGGATCTAATGCAATCTCTAATTTCCCTTGTAAGCCATGGTTTGGCTACCTTTCCCATTTTACTTTTGCGCCAGACAGGGATAAACAATTGTTGCAGTTCATCCATGCACTCTTTAAATGTTTGCCATTGCCTATTCACCATCCTCCCTTTAAATAACGTTTCCCAATCCGTCGTGGCCAACTCGTGCCTCATACCTTCGTAGTTTCCTTTAGAATCAACTACGTCACTCTCCATCTTGATGAAGAATTCTATCATATTCTGGTCGCTCATCCCCAAGGGGTCTCGCACCACTAGACTGCCAATTATTCCTCTCCCATTACACAATACCCAGTCTGGTTTAGTCTCACACTGGACTTACCTGTTACAGCAATGAGAGAGCATGCTATGGCATTCTAATGTTATTCAAGTCAACCAAAAAAGAACCTTCTATACCAAGAATAAGCTCAGAAGAAGGAAGGGGAAAAAACTGTTTAGGTTTACTCAGAGAATGCTGAATATGTGGAATGGAAGAAAAAGTAATTGTGGAGTGTGAGTGATACAGCAAGTGGAATTTTTTTTAATTTAAGGGATGAATGGCCAGCATTTATTGCCCATCACTAATTGCCCTTGAACTGAGTGGTTTGCTAGCATTTCCGAAGGCATTTCAGAGTCAACGACATTGCTGTGGGTCTGGAGTCACACGTAGGCCAGACCAGGTAAGGACAGCAGATTTCCTTCCTGATCGGACATTAGTGAACCAGATGGGTTTTTACACCAATCGGCAATGGTTTCATAGTCACCACTAGACTAGCATTTACTTCCAGATATATTAAGTGAATTCAAATTCCACCATCTGCCATAATGGGATTCGAACCCATGTTCCCAGAGGATAAGCCTGGGACTCTGGATTACTAGTCTAGTGGCATTACCACTACGTCACCACCTTCCCAATAGTGGGTGGAGGGATATGCAATGGGGACTTCCAAACATATATTCTGTTTTACAATCTGGCTCTGATTATTTGGCTCCCATTGCCAAATACCTCGTCACGTAAGCCAGTGAGACAGTAACATGTACCAGCACAAGGAGCTGGTACAAGATTATTTTTACATACATTGCCAAGCTGTACGATGTCTTGTGTGAATTGTAATATGGTCCTCGGCAATTCCATTGTTCTAATGAGAGTACATAGCATTTAACACAGCATCACATGTAATATGGAGAGGCCATAAGCCAAGTTCAGCTGCTTTTACAACAGAGTCTCCAAGTTTTATAATGGCACTAGGAATGTTTTTCTCCTTACCAAACTCCCAACTCACTTAGATGTATTTTTTATATATTGAGAAGCATAAGTGAAGGGCAAAGGTGCAGGACACCACAAGACTCAAAAAAGCAGCAGAGAAGATAAGTTAAATTAGGAAGTAAATACAGCAAGCTGGGGTTTTGAAAATCTGTAGCCAGCAGGAGGAAGGAAAGGCTGAGGCAGGTAAAGAACTACGCAGGCTGAATTTAATGGTCATAGCTGGAAAACTGGAGGAAACACTGCCAAGGCCTTTTCTGGAAGCCCCAACACAATTCTATACACTTCAGGGAATTAACTGTCAGCTGTTGGGCTTCTGTCCCTGTAAGGCTGGAGATTCCCTCTTCCAAGAGCTGCCAGCCAATTAGAGGGCTGGCAGCTCTTCAGTCCCAGCAGCACCACCCAGGACCGGTGACCACTGCTGGTACTGCAGCTTGCCAGGAGCAGCAACAAGGGAGGAGGTTCGAGAATGGAGTTGAGTGTGTGGATATGTGGAATGGACTGCCTGGCAGCAGTGAAGGCAGGCACCATTAGCCAATTCAACAGAGAACTGGATGGATATTTGGAAGTAAAAGTAATTGTGGACTGTGAGAGAGAGAGCAAAGTGGAAGTTTTAAAAAATTCATTCAAGGGATGATTCTAGGGCAGGCAGGTTCTGGCAAGAGGTGGGGCAGCGCTGGTCAGGGAAGTGGAGGGGGATTTCTGAGGTGGTGGCCCTTGCCACTGGGGATGGGGGGGATGGTGCCTTCATGGGCCACAGAGTGCCCAGTCAGGAGGGCTCCCCTGAGCCCACAGGGAGGCCACCAGCTTTTAATAGTTGGTCTCCCCATGCGGGGGAAGGCCTCCCCGCTGCTGGTAAGATACCACTGGTGGCAGAAAGAGGCCCTTAAATGGTCTCTCAATTGGTCTCTGGATGGGAAGGTTGTCCTCAACCTTCCCTGCCACTGATAATATTTCATGGCGACGAGCACCCCCTGCCACCCCTCGCCTATCCCTAGTTAGCCAATAAAATTCAGCCCCACATTTCTAAAGTCCTGGGAGAGAATGAGTTGGAGTAGGAGACAATCCAATGGAGCTTCATTTCAACACGAGAAAAGAAGTAGTGTAGGACAATAAATTTGGAACTTGCAAGACATAAAATAGAAAAGATGAAAGGTCAACTAACCTCAATAATTTGAATGAAATATAGAAACACAGGACAAGATGTTTCAGATAGAATTACACAGAAGGTCTGGATTTTGCAGTTGTAATGACAGCACGACTTTTGACATTCACACATCGCAGTTAAACACAGAAATCCAGAAGTTGCCGTCAGTGATTCCTTGCTTCTCCATAGGGTTTGCTGTTGAAGTCCCCACAGATGGAAATCTTCTGAAATCACTTCAGTTAACATGAACTTCCACTTTTATACTATTAGTCTCACTGTAAAAGTCTTTTGCAAAAGTTACACTGTGTTGAATGAGGTGTAACTGGATTTTTAACAGCATACTAAGTTCATAATTACTGCTGAACAACCTCTCTGGCCCTGACAAACTAATTTTATATTTGTGGAATGTCAGATTTTTCCATCATGAAAAAAAATCCACAAATGTTTAAAATTAAAATAATTTTGTTGTTAAAGTTTGTTTATGACATTTCAGCTTTTACCTTAATCCCCTGTTTATGTCCTAAGCTTTATTTTGCCATCTGTAAAATGATTAAAAAGTGAAGGATAATCAGTGGCTTTTACTTCCTGGTTTGCTACCTCTGAGAATTCTTCAATGTGATTGGCTTCTTAGCCTACTTGATGACATCACTGTTACTGGACATTAGAGATCCTCTGAGCTCAAGCTGGAATGAAAGTAATGTCAGGTAAGGTGAAATCCATGGCCACAGAGATCACTAAATCTTTGCGGGCAGTGTTCTTTGAGGTCAGTGGCAAACACCAGGCCATATTATTTCCAATGCATTTGGCCCAACTGGTCTAGGTTTGTGTTTATGCTCCACCTGAGCCTCCTCCTATCCTATTTCTTCTGAACCCAAGTAAATACTTATTGTTTTGATTTGCTTTTGTTTCCATGGGGAATTCTGGTCACCCTGGTATTGTACTCAGCCTCTTGGGCAGTCTTTGAGAAGGTCACAATGGACACCATGTCTTCTCCGATGTCCACCTGTGACTTCCAGCGTCGGCAGATGAGCAGTTTCTTCAGCGCCCGTTGGAAATCGCGGTTGAGGAAGGCGTACAGCATGGGGTTAATGGTGGAATTGCAGTACCCAAGCCAGGTTATCACTTTGAAGACATGCGTGATGATGCTACTGGTCGCCTCGGTGCCATGAACTGCTAGCCAAACATTCAAGACAAAGTACGGGAGCCAGCACATGACAAAAACTGAAATGATGATACTCATTGTCCTGGTGGCCTTGTTTTCCAGCTGGAGGTTATTTGGCCGCTTACTCTTGGGGTGGTAGTGGAGGTCCAGGGTCTGTGACATGACTCTGCTGGATTTCAGCCGAGATGCCCGATAGATGAAGAAATACGTGCTGCACATGATCAGGAAGGGGATATAGAAGGCCAAGGCGGATGCCACAATGGCAAATGTCCAGTTGGTCACGAAGACACATTCTGTTCCAACATCGAAATTGACGCCTGGTATTTCATTCCATCCTTGCATCACTGGTAGAAATGATATTAATGATGAGTAGACCCAAATTGTCATTGCCATTATGATACATCTGCAAAAATGATAAAAAATATAAGGATATTTTTCTCAGCAATTATAAACGGTATTGAACTCAACATGGTGGATGGAAATCTCTGAAGTATTAAGGGAGAGGAGGTTGAACATTGGGAGTTGGGGGAGTTGGCTTATTGAAAAATCAGCAATTATCCTCCCATCATTCTTAAGAGTCAAAAAATTGTGGCAATGCAGCCATTAAGTAGAAAAGCCTATTTGAAAATTCCACCCTTTCCTGCTAGATCTCACCCTGCCACTATCTGATTACATTCTGCAATCCCTTCCTTCTCCAAACACATTGAATTATCTCCTGAACCCCTCAGTCTCAAAGGCCATCCCTAGTAACTTATCACCTGTCATGCAGGCCCCCACCTGCTAAAAATGAGGCACATTAATTTTGTCATATGAACATTGATTTTAAACTTGCTGGGAAAAAGAAAAGGCCCGTTACAAGGACTGCCAGATACTTAGCTGAAAAACATTTACATACTAACAGACAGTGCTTGTGGAGACAAAAGGACCATTCCCTGACACATTCAACCCACAATGGATTTTGATCACCAGACATTGAAGGTGTAAGGAAGAGCATTCCAGAGACTGCAAAGGTGATACAATCCACAAAAGCCAGAACTGGTGAAACCAGCTGGTCACATGACTACCTGGCTGGTCCAGGGTTTTTTGAATTAGCCACAGAGTTTTTGAACTCAAAATGACTGTTGGCTCCTGGAGTGAGACAACTTCTCCTGTCTGCTCCCATCTCTTTCTCACAAGCCTCTGAACCCACTGAGGACACATGAACTTCAAGAGAGAAAGGTTTCCTACATCGAACAAGGTTTAAGAAGAATACTGTGCCCCAGCGAAAAGCAAGACCTACCTACAATCAATGACTTTACAGCGAGCTCGAAGAACAGTAACCAAAACCATCTTCAGATATTGCCTCAAACTTTTCCACTTTATTTCTTCTGCTCTTTTCTGTCTCTATTTGCACGTGTGTATCGCGTCTGCATGCTAGCGTGGGCGCATCGCGTATCTGTCGGCGCTAACCGAATTAGAGTTTAAGTTTAATAAAGTTCAACCTTTTTTCTTTAAACCTAAGAAAACCTGTTTGGCTAATTTCTTTGCCTTATAATTGGAAGTTTGTGAACAAGGATTCACCAAGGAGGAGCTAAAAAAAAGTGGTGTGTTTAAAATTACACCCTGTTATGGTAAGACCAGGTGAAGGCTGAGAGGGAACCCTAGACGCCTTTCTCACCTCTGTATGTAAGATTATTCTTTTTAACTTCTTCACCTGCAGCATTTGAATCTGTGGCCTCCTGGTTTGTATGACTTTAGTAAGATGCCTATTTGGTGTTTGTACCCACAAGACCATCAGGAGAACTCAAACAGCAGGATAGAATTTACAAGTCTCTGCATGTAGCTGGGTATCTCAACAACAATAATATCTTGCATTTTTATAGCATCTTTAGTGTAGTAAAATGTTCCAAGATGCTTTACAGGAGCTTTACAAAGAAAACTGAGCCACATAAGGAGATATTAGGGCAGATGAAAGGTAGGTTTTAAGAACCATCTTAAAGGAGGAAAGAGAGGCCGAGCGGTTTAGGGAAATAATTTCAGAGCTTTAATCCTTAGCAATTGAAGGTATGGCTGCTAATGTAGGAGTCATTAAAATCGGGGATGCGCAAGAGGCCAGAACTGTGAAAGCTCAGAGATGTTGGAGGGTTGTAGGGCTGGAGGGAGTTACAGAGAAAGGCCATGGAAGGATTTGAAAACAAGGACGAGAATTTTTAAATCGAGGTGTTGCCGAATGTCGAGCGCGGATCCTCCTCATGGGCTAGAATGTGGAAAGGTCTGCCTCCTGGAATTTGCAAAGCCTGGAAGTTAGACCTGGAAATGTGCCCAATCCCATGTCTAATCTGGCGATGTGACATTATGCTCAGATTTCCAACGAATCTTATTGGAATATGCCCGAATGTAAAATGGGGCTAAATCAGCATTAACAATTGGGGTCAAAGCAATGTGCTGAACCCACACCATATATTTCCTACTTTAACTGCTATTAATGCACATTAATGCCTCAGACATGTTTGAGATGTGGACATATTGGAGGATGCTCCGCATATCTTACACAGACAGAAAGACTAATGAAGAAGTGCTGGAAATGGCTGGAGAAAAGAGGAAATTAGTGCATAACATCAAACAGAGAAAGATACAATATTTCGGTCACATCATTAGAGCAGAAGGCAGACAGAGACAATTGTTGGAAGGAAAGATTGATGGAAAATGTAGGAGAGGCAAGCAAAGAAGAAAATGGATGACAGATATAATGGACTGGGTGCAATTGACCTGTGCAGAATGTGTAAGGATAGCACAGGACTGACAGGTGGAGATCCATGGCAGTCAACCTTCTGGGAAGAAGATGACGCCAACGAACGAATGAATGCACATCAGGCGCAGAGGGTAGAAATTCCTCTCGGGGGTGGTGCAGGCACAGAATAGGTGATATCATATCAGCCACCCATTATATGCAGCACTTGATAGTCAGTTTCATTGTAGAGAATGGAGTTAAATAATAGGTGCTGTGCATAACGGGCGGCCAAACCGATACCGGCTGTTTTGCGTCAGCGCCTGCGAGGAATTTTGTCACCAGCATGTTTTAGAATTTGCAATCGGGGAAGCTTTTCAACTTTGAATGTGATTTATACTGATACCATAAAAACGATTTCAAAGAAACAGAAAACCCAGAGCAGGCCTCAGCAAGGATAAATTTTTAAAAAAGGGTGCTCAAAGATTTTCAAGTGAAAAATGGCTTTGTTTCCCACTGTGCCTGGAAATCTGGTTGCAATTTGAGGAGGGCCTTCAAACCAGTGCAATTGCAAGATACTTGCATTTGTAATCTGGGGACAGGGCCAGCTTTATGGGTGGCGATACACTCGGGTAAGGGAATCTGTAGATGAATGTAATTCAGTAGACTTGTCCATACACACATAAGTCGCCTACACCCAAAGTTCCGTCCACTTGTCTACTCGATTACTGGTCCACCCGCGTCAGGGAAGAGGCTTAGAGGTAGGAATGTTGTGAGGTATGTTATCTGAAAGGGACCAAGGACAGTTTGGATCTCATTTCCCTGGGCTTCCCTCCTACACAAGGTTGTTAACAATGACAACAACTCACAATTATATCATCTTTGAAATAGTAAAACTTCCCAAGGTGCATCAGAGGAGCGTTTTCAAATAAAATTTGACATCAATCCATTTGAGGGGGACATCAAAAGCTAGGTCAAAGAATTAAGTTTCAAGGAGTATCTTGAAGGAGGAGAGAGGTTGAGAGGCGGAGAGGTTTAGGGAGGAAATTCCAGAGCTTAGGCCTCCTAAAACTACCAGATTCGAGTAGCTCTCAATACTTCCAGAGTTTCTAACTCTCTCTCCCACAAGCCTGGGACCTAAGACCACCCCACCCTTCTCTTAAAGTTTACAAAATATAACAACTGCCCCTTATTAACCTCAATAGTTAAAAGTAGCTACAATTAACTGCATTTGCTTTTACAGAGCAGAGTCCTGGAAAAGTGCCAAACAGGTGAGACACTAAATAACTCAGGATGGTCTGTAAGCAAGAATGGCAGACTGCCAGCACTTATGAAACATGTTGATTACTGTTACTAAGGAGGAAGATCGAGGAAGGATTTGAATTAACAAAGGCAATGTACTAGAACTTTGCTCACTGACGCACAGAGCAAGGAATAAAAGAGTTTCACTGACCTTTTGCGAGACATCCTCTTTGGGTAGTGGTAAGGGGTGACAACCGAGCAGTAGCGGTCCAAGCTGATGAAGCACAGGGTGACAATGGAGGCTGTGCAGAACATGACATCGAAGGAGATCCAGACTTTGCAGAACTGTCTGCCAAACATCCACATCCCTGTTACTTCGTAAATAATACTGGAAAAGGAGAGACACTGGGGTTTGTCAACGATACAAAGCATTACTTGGTTACAAGAGTCGGAAAGAACATTCTTTGTCCCCAAAATATAAGGAAAATACTGCAGATGCTGGAAATCTGAAACAAAAACAAAAATTGCTGGAGATACTCAGCAGATCAGGCAGCACATGTGAAGAGAGAAGCAGAGTTAATGTTTCAAGTCAGTGACCTTTCATCTCTCCGCAGATGCTGCCGGACCTGCTGAATATTTCCAGTAATTTTTGTTTTTATTATTTTTTGTCCCTAAATTGTTTCATTTTGAATACTCTGAATTTGAATTGCACTTAAAAGGGTGCACGGCTGAAAAAGACTGGGACTCTTTTCTCTAGACAAGAGGCTGAGGGATGATCTGATAGAGATCTTTAAAATTATGAAGGGATTCAATAGGGTAGATGTTGCAAAGATGTTTCTATTTATGGGGGAGTCCCAAACTAGCATCAAAAACTATAAAAATAAGGAATTCAGGAGATTTTTTAAATATCCAGACAGTGGTTAGAATGTGGAACTCGCTACCATAGGAAGTAGTTGAAGTGAATAGTATAGATACATTTAAATGTAAGCTAAATAAGCAAATGAGGATGAGAGGAATAGAGTCATAGAGTTTTACAGCACAGAAACAGGCCCTTCGTCCCAACGCGCCTGCGCTGACCATCAAGCACCCGTCCTAACTAATCCCATTTCCCCGCACTTGACCGTCGCCTTGTGTGCTATGGCGTTTCAAGCGCTCATCTAAATACTTCTTGAATGTTATGAGGGTTCCTGCCTCTACCACCCCTTCGGGCAGTGTGTTCCAGATTCCAACCACCCTCTGGGTGAAAAAATTCTTCCTCAACTCCCCTCTAAACCTCCTGCCCCTTACCTTAAATCTATGCCCCCTAGTTATTGACCTCTCCACTAAGGGAAAAAGTTTCTTCCTATCTATCCTATCAATGCCCCTCATAATATTGTATACCTCAATCAGGTCCCCCTCAGCTTTCTCCGCTCCAAGGAAAACAACCCCAGCCTATCCGGTCTGTCTTCATAGCTGAAATGCTCCAGCCCAGGCAACATCCTGGTGAATAATAGGAGGATATGTAGTTACAGCTAGATGAAGTAAGGTGGGAGGAGGCTTGTGTGGGGCATAAACGCTGGCATAGACCATTTAGGCTGGGTGGCCTGTGCTGTTAATTCTGTGTAATCTATATCATTGTGGCTCTGAATGCAATTGCTTAATTCAAATTACCGGGTAATTCAAATCTTGAGTGAACAACTGACTGAATTATCACTGGACTGTACCTGAAATTTTCCACTGCTGTCACAATATGCATTGTATAGTTAACCGGATTGGCACCTGACTCTAATAAATTATGGAACTTGGCTGATCCATGAAAATTTGAATCCTAATGGGCAGATTGACAGATGGGAATATTAGCACTATTTCTCATCTCTCTAGAACTGCCTTCCACCAATAGGTTTCCTTTCACTTTCCACCTCAGCAAAAGAAAATCAATCATCGCTATTAATATCTCTCTAAGCCTTAATACCTGTTCTGTGCAAACCAATGCAGCCTCTTTTTAAAGTGCTTACTTGAATTCAATTCAGTTGCCTTCGCTACCTGATGGATAGTAAGATTCAGAGACTGGCACAACTGTCCAGAGAATTTCCTGGAATTACTCCCGCTACACTGCCATATCCGTGCGGGAAGAGCTGGATATTCATCGATGCTCAGATTGGGATGCGAAGGTGCGATGGGGGCCCGAACATGGAAGCCTGAGGCTCGCTCAGAAACAAGGCTTCAGACGAAAGGTCATCAATCTGAAACCTTAACTCTGCTCCTCTGTCCACAGATGCTGTTTGGCCTGCTGAGTATTTAAAGCATTTTCTATTTTTATTTCAGATTTCCAGCATCCGCACCATATTGCCTTTGTCTCATCTAAATAACATGGGCTCAGCATCCCTCTGTGGGGGTAGAGAGGATAGGGTTTGGCTGTGATCCTCCCACCATGTTTGAATAGCAGATGTCAGACCTTCTGCAACACTCGATTCTTGGCCCTTTGGCGGCCCTTTGGTTTCTCTTAAACAAATGACTCTGGCTCCAAATTTGAGACGTGGTCAGAGCTCAAGTGGATGTGCCACCTGCTGCATTTCTGCCAGTAGAGATGGGCACCAGGAATTTCAGGCCTTAGTTCTTAGGCTCCCAAATTTTTCATAAGGCCAGTTGCCGGGGGTGGGTGGGGGGGGTGGGGGGGCGGTGGGTGCGGGTGGGTGCAGTCAAGGAGGACTCCTGCTATGTGTAGCACAGAGAGAGCCAGCAATTTCAAAAGAGCAAGCAAGAAAACTGTCATAATGATTTCAAACCTTCTGCAGCACTCCACAACCTTCAGCTCTTCTTGTATGCCTCACCATCAGACACCTTCCCTTCCTGTCATCCCTCCCACCATCTGTTTGCTCATAGAAACCAACACAGGCTTCAGCCACCTGAGCCAAGGCCCTGACTCTCTCTCTCCCAGCCTAAATCCCAAACTCTCTCCCAGACCTCCCACTTCTGCCGTACCTGTGTGACTGCTGCAGTAGCTTCTCGACACCTTATCCTGGTGCAATCCTGATACCTACCTCCAACAGTCTGAGAAAAGCAAGAAGATGAGAAATGAGAATAGCAGGAATGAAATGAGAAGAAACACTGGAGCTGGTGCTTTGGATGAGAGAGAGCGATCCTGGCATTGTCAGTAGCACCAAGTGAGAGAAGCCTTGGCATTGACTGAGACACTGGCACTAAGAGAGTTATAGGCACTGGCATTAATTAAGAGAACATGTCTTTGGCATTGGATGATAAGTACTAGTTTGTTGCTGTATATATAAACATCATGCTTAGGACTCGAATGTGAAGCTTTGTAAAGAAATATTAAGATTGAAAACAATGTTGTTTGAAGAATCAATGTTTTATATATAGACATAAATGCTTAAGGGATGATTTTTCAAAATGACCCTGTGAATGGACAGCCTCATTGACAATTTTCTGTCCATTACAAAAGTCAAGGAAAACATATATGTGACCTGTGCATGTCAGGAGTGGCATTTGCAAAATAGACTCATTAATATATAGAATGGAAGTCACACCAGGAGTTTCCTCAGAGGTCCTCCCGATCAGCTGTTGTAACTTCGAGGAAGGCTGTCAGAAGCTGTATTTATGCATGGATCCAGGGATTCCACTGAAGCTACAATGGTAGATCGAAAAAAAATCCCTACCCACTGCCCAAGAGAGTTCCGAGCATCAGTATTTAAGTTCTCAACTCATTTAGTTGTAGTTAAGAAGTTTGAATCTCTTTTTTTTTAATGAATGCCCCTAGCTTTTAGGCTTGATCAGCTGCACAGAAATGTAAAAGAAACAGTAGACTAGTGACATTACAAATCATACCATACCTCTGTCCCAGTAATGTGTCAGTAACAGAAGTGCTTGATCTGTCAGGTACCTATTTAGAATCTATCAACACATTTCACTGCCCTCCCACACCATTCAACTTGATGTCTGTATAATTCAAATATGCTCTAGGCCACCATGTGAAGACAGCAGGCTTGCAGAGGATGGTGGAAATGTAAAAAAGTAATACAGAAATTTTATTTTTTCGAACAGATTTGTTTTCAGAATGTAGGTGACACTGGCAAGCCCACAATTATTCACCATCCCTAGTTGCCCTGACAACTGATTGGCTTGCTCGGCCACTTCAGAGGACAAGAGTCAACTACATAGTCAACTGTAGGCCCGGATAAGAGATGGCAGGTTCTCTTTCTTTGAAAGGCATTAGTGAACCAATTGGGGTTTTTAGTGAAAATCTGGCAGCTTTCACATTCATTTTTATGGTGCCAGACCACAAGTTCCCCAATGGTGGGATTTGAATTTGTGACCCTTGGGTTGCTAGTCCATTTCATTCTTAGCAAGACAGACAGAATTATTACAGTATGCCCATTCTTACAGGCCAGACACTTGGGCCGGAATTTCATGCCACCCCAGCGAGCGGGACGGTGGCAGGGGGAGAGGGGGATGGCATAAAATGAAGCGGGAGGCTCTGGGAGGCCTTCCAAGCTGATCCCACTTCCGCTGCCACTTTACGTAGGGCGGTGGGGGTGAGAAACGGCCCACCTGCCCAGGCCAATCAAGGCCCTTAAGTGGCCACTTAACGGCCACTTATGGGCTTTCGCCTGCCTCCACGTGGATTTTACGTGTAGCAAGCAGGCGGCCGAGGACCCAGAGAAGCCGCCTGGAAATACCAGGCGGTTGGTGATCGTCACTGGGGGTGGGGGCCCTGATGATCGGGGACAGGGTGCCCGATGGAGGGCTGCCCTCGCTACTCCAACCACCCCCAACACGCCCCCCCCTTCCCCCCATCCGACCATCCTTGCCTCACTGGGGCCCAACCAATTACCCCCAGTGAGGCAACCAAAACTTACCTGAACTTCCGACTCCATGTCTTCCTCTGCGGTCGGCTAGGCTGCAGTCCCAGCACTGGCCACCACTCCCAGTGGCGCTGCTGGGACTAAGAGCTGCCGGCCCGCTGACTGGCTGGCGGGCGGGTCAGTGAGGTGGGACTTCCTCCCTCAAGCAGGTGGAAGTCCCGCCTCGGAACATTTAAAACCTGGGGGCCCGTAAAATACAGAACGGAATGGAAGTAGGTGCACACGCGATTTGAAGATAGTGTTCTTGGAGGTCGGCACTGGGTCCCGCTGTCTCTGGAACGCAAAGCTATTTTAAAAAGGACACTGGAAGGGAGGGAACCCAAGCCCATAAGCCTCCAATTAATCGCCTGCTGAGCTCATTGTGGAACTCATTAACAGGCTTCTCAGGAGCATGCAGTGATTTTTAATGGAAGGGCACAGGGAGAACATCATGTCTGGAACACAGCAGGGTGTAAAGGACGTGAATAATGTGGAGGGCCATAAGGGTTATGGGAAGGGCTAATTAACATAATGCAGAGACAAAATAAAGCTCACCTGCTCCAAAAGTGCCACAGAGTAGCCATTGCTGGAGCTGTAAGACTTGCTTTTCTCAGTGGTGAGTGCTAGGAATCTGGAGAGGGACATGAGGCCGCTGGCATCACTTGGGCAGCTGGAGTTGGCAGAGGATGGCCTGGTGAACGCAAAAAGGCCCAGCTGAGGGAGTTGAGATGGGCATAGGCTACTCTGACATTGGACAGAGCAGCCAGGATGAACTTCAGCAGATGCAGCCCTCTGAACAGGAGGAGGTCAGAGGAGCACAGCAGTGGGCTGCAAGGGGAAGAAGGCGCTACCCAAGACATCAGGTCTACTGCCCAAGAGTCAGAAACTGCAAATGACAAAGTGACAGTGCCGTAGGAGGCTGCGACTAGCCAGGTAGATGGTCTTTGACATTTGCATTCTGATCCACAATGACTTGAGGTGTTGTGGTCCCCATGGCAGTCCCTTACCTGTAGCCATCAAGGTCTCCATCGCCTTGAGTTTTTATGCAATCAGATCATTTCAGGGATCAGCTGTGATGCTGGGTGGCATCTCACAGTTGGCAGCTCATTATGCCATCAGGCAGGTCATGGATATCATTTTCAGGAGGGCAGGGGACTACATGCACTTTGACACAGAGGGGCTTGTGCAGGCACAGCGGGCATTGGGTTTCTCCTCCATCGCTGGATTCCCCCAGGTGCAGGGCATCATCGACTGCACCCATGTGGCCATCAAGGCACCCAGTGACCAGCCTGTGAGGTCCATCAACAGGAAGGGCTTCCGCTGCTCAATGTCCAACTGGTCTGCGACCACAACGAGAGCTTCCTCCATGTGTGCACTCACTTTCCTGGCAGCTGCTGTGAGTCCTTCATCCTTTGCCAGTCCAGGCTGCCTCAGATCTTCACTCCATCCCCCAAAGTGCCTGGATATATCCAAGGGGACAAGAGAAATCATTTGAAGAGATGGCTACTGACTCGTCTACAGGAGCCCCAGACAGTGCGCAGAAGAGAAATAACCAATGCCACCTGCTCAGCATGCCAACCATTGAGCAGGCCATTGGGCTTCTGAAGAAGCAATTCTGGTGCCTGGACCAGTCGGGTGGTGCCCTCCAATACCCTCCTGCAAGGGTCTCAGTCACTGTGGTGGTGTTCTGCGCTGTCCGTAACATAGCTCTTCATAGAGGTGTGGATCTTGAGGACAATGAGGCCTTGCAAGGAGATAGCTAATCAGGGGAGGAGCAGGCGGTAAGCAAGGAGGAGGAAGAGGGGGGCGGAGGGGGATAACACTGAACAGAGAGGTGCCGCTGCTGCATGACTAAGTGGCCTCCTCCTGCCACCCGGGATCAGAGGTGAGAGGTGAAGTCACACGGGATCAGAGGTGAGCTGGCAAGATGGATACAGAACTGGCTCAGTCATAGAAGACAGAGGGTATCAGTGGATGGGTGTTTTTCTGAATGGAGGGATGTGACTAGTAGTGTTCCGCAGGGATCAATGCTGGGACCTTTGCTGTTTGTAGTATATATAAATGATTTGGAGGAAAATGTAGCTGGTCTGATTAGTAAGTTTGCGGACGACACAAAGGTTGGTGGAGTTGCGGATAATGATGAGGATTGTCAGAGGATACAGCAGGATATAGATCGGTTGGAGACTTGGGCGGAGAAATGGCAGATGGAGTTTAATCCGGACAAATGTGAGGTAATGCATTTTGGAAGGTCTAATGCAGGTGGGAAGTATACAGTAAATGGCAGAACCCTTAGGAGTATTGACAGACAGAGAGATCTGGGCGTACAGGTCCACAGGTCACTGAAAGTGGCAATGCAAGTGGATAAGGTAGTCAAGAAGGCATACGGCATGCTTGCCTTCATCGGTCGGGGCATAGAGTATAAAAATTGGCAAGTCATGTTGCAGCTGTACAGAACCTTAGTTAGGCCACACTTAGAATATTGCGTGCAATTCTGGTCGCCACACTACCAGAAGGATGTGGAGGCTTTGGAGAGGGTACAGAGGAGGTTTACCAGGATGTTGCCTGGTCTGGAGGGCATTAGCTATGAGGAGAGGTTGCAAAAACGGATTGTTTTCACTGGAACGACGGAGGTGGAGGGGCGACATGATAGAGGTTTACAAAGTTATGAGCGGCATGGACAGAGTGGATAGTCAGAAGCTTTTTCCCAGGGTGGAAGAGTCAGTTACTAGGGGACATAGGTTTAAGGTGAGAGGGGCAAAGTTTAGAGGGGATGTGCGAGGCCAGCTTTTTACACAGAGGGTGGTGAGTGCCTGGAACTTGCTGCCAGGGGAGGTGGTGGAAGCAGATACGATAGCGACGTTTAAGAGACATCTTGACAAATACATGAAAAGGAAGGGAATAGAGGGATATGGGCCCCGGAAGTGCAGAAGGTGTTAGTTTAGGCAGGCATCAAGATCGGCGCAGGCTTGGAGGGCCGAATGGCCTGTTCCTGTGCTGTACTATTCTTTGTTCTTTGTTCACCTGGTGGAAAGAGGACCTCCCTCCTCTCCCTCACGGCCTCCAACATTACATCCAGGTCAGCAGCTAGAAGCGAGGGTCTGCCCTGCCCCTTGTGCCAGACCTCCAGCTCCCCTGTGGCATCTCACCTCCCTCTGCTGCAGTGGCAGGTTTTGACACAAACCGCAGATCTCTCCCTCAGGACAACCAGCAGCCTCAGTGATGGCTGCTGTGGGCTGTCTACACTTGTCTCCTACACTTGATCTGACCCACCTCCATCCCGGCCTCAATAGCTTGAAGTGGACAGGAAACCCATCTCCATACCAGTTAAGGGCTTACCCATTTGAAACACTGAACCAGAATCAGTTTCCCAACAGAAGCAGGTTTCTGAGCCAAAACCAGACTTGGCTCCTGTTACCCCACTTCCATAGCGAAAATCAGCCCATGGTTTATTGACTGCTTGGGTGCGTGTTACAGAGCCAGACGTGCACAAAATTGAGAATGTGCAACTGGTTAGATCTTGGAGCTAGTGAGTTGAGTCCGCTTGCATTGTAAGTAAAGTGAAGTCAGAGCATCAGCCACTTGCTTACAGCACAGAACCACTTCTGCTGCAATACAGAGATGGTATTTCTATCCCTTATTTCATTTGTAGGTGGAACTGTTCTCAGTACAAACCAATTTCGTAACACTTCACATCCTATCAGTGCAGCAGAATGTTTTAGCATGCTCTAAACAAGCCGTAATTGCCGAAAGGCTCTACAAGTACAGTTCAATTAGTCGTGATAGGTCCAAACATGAATTTCCAAAAGACATGAGGCATGTTGACTGGTACATGATGTCTGCTGTTGAAGTTTGTGTGATATGGAACAGTGTTGGAAAATGTATGTACATTTCACATGTATAATGACAACTGAATTTATAGATTCCAAGGCCTCAAAATTCCAAATCATGAGTTGTGTTGGATTTGTGCCAATAGTCACAAGATGTGCTCTCCACTGTCTCGAGAGATAAAACGACCCGAATTTTGTGGGTTTTTTAAGCTCATTCTGGCAATGTGTGCATTGCTCGTATTTATTTCCCATCCCCAGTTTCCCTGAGAAAATCGCAGTGGCTGAATTCTTGAACTGCTGAAGTCTGTGTGGCAAAGCTGCTCCTTTGTGAACCCATGTTGGCCACTTCTAATGATTTTATTTTGATTCAGATGCTTCGTGATCTTATCTTTAATAAGGATTTCCACAACTTAAATACAAGCAAATAGTGAGAGAGAGAGAGAGATGGAGGAGCAAATCTACAAGGAAAGCACAGAGATGTGCAAGAACTATAGAGTGGTGATATTGGGGCCTTCAATTACCCAAATATCAATCAGGATAATTTTAGAGTAAAGGGTAAGGAGGGGGAGGAGTTTCTAAAATGTGTTCAGGAGAACTTCCTTAATCAGTATATTCTCAGCCCAACTCGAAAGGAGGCATTGCTGGATCGGTGCTGGGAAATGAGGTGGACCAAATGTCTATGGGGTGCACTTGGGTAAGAGTGATCATCATATCACAAGGTTTAGACTAGTAATGCAGAAAAGCAAGAAACAAAATAAGGTAGAAGTCTCAATTGGAAGAAGGCTAATTTCAACGTGATGAGAAGGGATCTGGCCAGGGTAGAATGGAACAAAAGGCTGGTAAGCGGAACTGTATCGGAACAGTGGATTATCTTTAAGGAAGAGATGCTTCAGACACAGGCTAGGAACATTCCAACAAGGGTAAAAGGTAGGGGAACCAAGGCTCGGGCTCCTTGGTTGATGACAGAGATAGAGATGACGATGAAACAAAAAAGGAGGGTGTATGATGCATGTCAGGTGAACTCATCAAATGAGAACCAGGCCATATACAATACGTTGGGGTGAGGGTGGGGGGGGGGGGGGGGGTGAGGGTGGGGGAGGGTGATGGTAAGAGGAAAATAAGAATGGCAAAGATAGAATAGGAAAATAGAATGGCAATCAACATCTTCTACTGGCATGTAAATAGTAAGTGAGTAGTAAAAGGAGGTATGGGGCCTATTTGGGGCAGACAGGGTAATATATGCTGAGAAGTGCAGGGCAAGGCTAATATAATTAATGAGTATTTATTACCAGTGTTCACTAAGGAAATGGAGGCTGACAAAATATCAGTAAAAGCAGAGAGTTAGAGGCAATGGATAGGATAAAAATTGAGAGGGAGGAGGTACTAAAAAGGCTGGCAATGCTTAGAGTAGATAAGTCACCTAGTCCGGACGGCTTGCATCCCAGGTTGCTAAATGAAATGGAGATGGAGATAGTGGAAGGGCTTACCATAATCTTCCCCTGATATGGGGGAGGTGCCAGAGGATTCGAGAGTGTTAAATGCGACACCTTTATTCATTAAAGTGTGTAAGGACAGTCCTGGCTCTACAGGCCAGTTCGTTTAACATGGTGGGAAAGGTTTGAGAAACAATAATCGGGAAAAATGTCAACAGACACATAGAGAAGTTCGAGTTAATTAAGGATAGTCAGCATGGATTTGCAAAAGGCAGATCATGCTTGACTAATCTAATTGAATTTTTTGATGTATGGAGAAGGTTGATGAAGGGAATGCTGTGGATGTTGTTTATATGGATTTTAAGAAAGCATTTGATAAGGTATCACATAAAAGGCTAGCTTACAAAATTGAGGCTCATGGAATAGGAGGGTCCGTGTCCAATTGGATAAAACATTGGCTTAAGGACAGAAAACAGCAAATCATAGTAAATGGTTGTTTTTTAGACTGGAGGATCATAGACAGTGATGTTCCCCAAGGGTCAGTGATAGGAGCACTGCTTTTTTTGCTATTTAAAACTAACTTGGATCTTGGGATAAAGAGTACAATCTCAAAATTTGCTGATGACACCAAACTGGAAGGTGCGGCAAACAGTGAGGATGATATGAACCGCCTGCACCAGGACATAGATAGGCTAGCAGAATGAGCAGAGGTGGCAGATGGAATTTAATACTGACAAGCGTGAGATGATGCATTTTGTGAGAAGGAATAGGGAGAGGCAATATATATTTAATGGCCCAGTTCTAAACAGTGTGCAGGAACAGAGGGACCTAGGAGTGCATAGATCTTTGAAGGTGGCAGAACATATTGAGAGAGTGGTTAGTAAAGTATATGAGATTTTGGGCTTCATAAATAAAGGCATTGAGTACAAAAGCAGGGAGGTTATGCTGAACCTCTATCAAGCTCTGGCTAGGCCCCAACTGGAGAATTGCATCCAGTTCTGGTCACCACACTTTAGGAAGTATGTGAGGGTCCTTGAGAGGGTACAATTGAGATTTACCAGAAGGGCAATATAAAAGCAAAATACTGCAGATGCTGGAAATCTGAAATAAAAACTGAAAGTGCTGGAAATACTCAGCAGGTCAGGCAGGATCTGTGGAGAGAAAAGCAGAGTTAATGTTTAAGGTCTGTGATTTAATAGAAGTGTACAAGATTATGACAGGCTTAAATAAGTGAGACAAGGAAAAACTGTTCCTATGGTACAAGGACTAGGGGACACAGGTTGAAATTTTTGGCCAAAAGATGCAGGGGGACAATGAGGAATAACATTTTTACACAGCGGGTGATAATGACTTAGAACTTCTGCACACAAGGGTGGTGGAAGCAGAAGCGATCAATGACTTACACAAAAGAACACAATAAATAGGAGCGGGAGTAGACCATAAGGCCCATCGAGCCTGCCCCACCATTTAAAATGGTCATGACTGATCTTAGGATTCAATTCCACTTTCTGCCTGCTCGTCATATTCCTTGATTCCCTGAGAGACCAAAATCTATGTTTCTCTGCCTTAAATATATTCATTGATGGAGCATCCACAAGATGTCGGATGGCCATCTGAAAGAAATAGACTTGCAGGGGCAAGGGGATCAAGCTGGGGAGTGGGACTGACTGCATAGCGCCATGGGGAGCTGGCATGGACTCGATGGGCCGAACGGCCTTCTTCAGTGCCGTAAATGACTCTATGGGCTGGATTTTACCAGCCTGTCATTGTCGTGGATCGTGGCGGGGAGGCCCGAAAAATACTTATGGGAGCAGTCCGCCTTGAGCTACGACACCGAGAAGGCCCCGTCGGATATTACTGGTGGCAGTGAGGCCACTTGGCAATGGGGCCTTTATTTAAATATTTAATTGAGTGTAGTAAACATGCAGATGAATTTACCTGGTCATGGCAGATGTCCCACGCCAATTTTATGGCTGCCAGTCGCAACTTGCGCACCTTCGAAATGCCATACGGAGTTCCGAGGCCAAGCACTGGTGTGAAGGGGGTAGGACTGAGATTAACAGGGCAGTGGGGGGAGTGGGTAAAATCTTTTTCATTGGCTGTGGGGATAGTAGGAAGGGGTTTAGGGTCAAAGGGAATAAAGTTTGGGGGGGAAAGGTCGTGAGTGAGAACTCACTGTTTTGTGGGGAAATAGGCCAAAAAACTAACTGTTTATGCATTGTGGGGTTCGGCAAGGGGATTGCAGGTGTGGACAAATCTTTATTTAAATTTTTAAAGAACCGGTCCCTTTAAGCATTTAAATTTCCTCTAAGGGCTTGAAGCCCTTTAAAAATGGCGCCAGCGCCGTCACCTGCGCGGTGGCGCCGGACACCGTTGCCGGAGATGCGGCGGCCGCCCCCTCTATGTCATCAGGGGCAGCCACTCCGCGCCCCACCCCCATTTAAATGAGCCCCACGCAGGTAATATCGCAGGGGCTCTGCGGCGGCACCTCGGTGTCAGAAGGCCGACAACTTCAAAGTGCGCTGTGCTCAATTCAGCCGTATGACTCTACAACTTTACCCAGAATAGATGTCAAACTCACTAGATCGTTAGCTTCCTTGGTCACTTTGCTACATTTCTAGGAGTCATATCTGCCTTTCTCCAGTCCCCTCTCCAATATTCAGTGATTTCTGGAAGATTTATGTCAGCATTCCTCAATTTCCTCCCTTTTTTCCTTTACGATCCTCAGATGCATCTTTTAGAGCCCCTGAGATTTATTCACTCTAAGTTTGCACAGCTGTTTCAGCAACCATGCTGATAGTAATGTGAATAGTGTCACATCTTGTAATGCTTTCGAGAGGGTAGAGTGCAGGTTTACCAGGGATGAAGGACTTCTGCTATGAGATGCAGTTGGAAAAGGTAGGACTGTTCTTCTTGGAACAGAAAGGGTTAACGGGTGACCTACTAGATGTTTGCAAGATGATGAGAGGTTTTGACAGAGTGAATAGAGAAAAACTATTCTCTCTGGCGAGTGGATCAATAACCATAGATTTAAAATAATTGCCAAAAGACATACAGCGGAGATGAAAAGAATATATTTTTGCTCACAGACAGTTGTCGGCATCTGGAATGCTCTAACTGAAAAGGTGGCAGAAGTTGATTCCATTAATAATTTTAAAGGAAGTTGGACAGGTGCTTGAGGATGAGGAACCGAGAGAGCTACAGACAAAAAGTGGGAGGGTAGAACTTTCAAAGAGCCAGTACATGCATGATGGGTCAAATGGCCTCCTGTGCTGTAAGTTTTTACAATTCTATAAACTTACTGCTGCAATGCCCACTAGTTCCCTTTCCAGATTAAGTAAGTTACTTGTCTCCTCTTTAGTGAAAGCTGACAATAAACTTATTTAGCACCTAGGCAGCCTGTTTACCTTCAGTTATCATGACTTCCCCTCATCCCATCTTCAGTGGTCCCATTTGTAGGAATTATTCATGACTTTCACACCTCCCATATTAGGTGTTAAAGTGGGGTGCATGGACTTGAATATTCCGCAGCAGAAACAGTCAGATACATTGGGTGGTATTTAATACAGGCGACAGGTGTTTCGCCCACCAGCTGGAGAGCCAGTGAGAGCCCTGCGTTGCCTCCTTTTGGGAAGGCCCGCCAAATTAATTGCCAATCAGGCACTTAAGTGGATAGCAGCGGGCCATCCCCGGGATCAAGGACCTCGAGGGCGAATGTCCTGCCCACTGACAGCTGATGGCTTATCAGAGGCCAGGAGCTCTTTTGCTCAGCTCCATTACCGGGGAGGCGGTGGCTGCTGTAAGAAGGACACCCACCCAAGGCCTGGGCCAGCACTCAAATGAGTGATAGTGGAAGGGGTTTCGCAGGGTGGAGGTCAAGGTGAAATGGGTGTAGGGGCGTTGGCAGGAAAGGCAGGGTGTTGGCTCTCAGCGGGCTCCCCCCTTCCCGATGCCGAGTCCCTCAATCAGGCTCTGAGTGCCTTTGAATGAGGGACACCTCATCTGGGAGCTGGCAAGCAGCCCCGCCTGAATATGCATGTCATGCTCCCCATGTGGCGACAGGCCCATCTGCCACTGAGTTAATACCAGCAATGGCAGGAAGAGACCCTTAATTGGGCATTAATAGCCCCTTAAGGGCCTCAATTGGCTGCAGGCGGGTAGGACATCCACAGGCCTTTCCGCCATGGATTTAACTGGGGTAGAAATGGGAAGGTGGTGGGTCCCCACCCGCCACCATCCCGCCGAATTAAATGCCCTCTCCATCTCTAAACTCACCACAGCAGAGAGCATAACATCCAGCCCTCTATCTCTCACAGAGATTATCCTTATTTAACTACTAATACACGGATTAAATAAGAATCACAACTAAACCTGTCCAGTGACAATATTGAAAATGCTGATCCCTTTGATTAAACAGGACTCATTTCAGTGTTAATAGAGAGCAGCTGATGCTCATTATAGTTCTGCATTTAAGGGCTGGGTTTTTGGCCACTGGGGGAGTTGCCTCTGGACAGTTAGTCCAGAAGGGAAGAGTGGGATCTGATGTTTGGACTGAACTATGAATTGACAATAAAACAGTTGTGGATCAGAGACTGTCATCGGCTTCCTCATTTTGGTGAATGGCCATCTGCCTGTTTAGCATCCAGGAGCCTTTAGTGCCTGGTGGCCAAATCAATAATCACTCAAAGTCTGTTGCATTCTTAGCTGTCTTTCCGTTCGACTATGACATGTCTGTCCTAGCCGACTGCAGTGAAAAAGCTAAATATTGTATTAGCTCTTATATTGTTTGTGCCCACTTTTCCTTCTTGATTCTCACATGCACTTCTTCAGGCGTGCCTATAGCCCTTTTTGTTCATGGTTGGTTCAAAGTTTAGTGGGGTTACTTCATCATGCATGTGACTCGTTGCAGTTTAATGGTGCCTTATCTCAAGACTGTACCACTCTGTTCTACACATCCCATAGCAACCTACAATTTGTCCTTGGTTACCAGTTACCTTTGTCTGACAGATAAATGTCTGTTAATGTTCCTTTATATTCTTATTTCTCAGCTTGCAGTTTAATGTGGTTTAGCCATCATTAATGTTTTTTATTCGCTCATGGGATGTGGGCGTCACTGGCCAGGCCAGCATTTATTGCCCATCCCTAATTGTCCTTGAGAAGGTGGTGGTGAGCTGCCTTCTTGAACTGCTGCAGTCCGTGTGCTGTAGCACACCCACAGCGTTGCTAGATATATTCTAATATATTATTCAGATTTCGAGCATCCACAGAATTTTGCACTTGTATCAAAGATCTTCTTCTTGTCAGGGATGTTTAAATCTGTTTTTTCCCTTTGCACTCCATCACTCATTTTTCTTTTTCTCTAAATATAACTAAAACATATTATTACCCTTCACTTCTCTTCCCATATTCAATTTAAAATGTTTCTTGGTCACCCATGTTCTATAATGACTTGACTGGGGATAGATCAAAGGACGGTGCCAAATACATTTAGAAATTCAACAGGTTTGATTTTGAGGCAGAATATGAGTAGAAGCAACTTCTACCACATTTTTCTGCCCCAACCACGTCCACTCCCTTACCTCCTCACACATCTCCACCTTCTGCTTTTACACCGGTTTTTATTTTTCATCCCCTTTGTCTTCTGTCCTGTCTCATGATGTTATTAATTACCCTAAAACATTTCAAGAAAGCTTTAAAATAGCACTGAGGAGGTGAAAAGGGGCTTGGGCAGTATTTCTTTTGACCTTAGGATAAAGAAAGTAGGGCGAGATGTGAAACAAGCTGCCAATTCATTATCCCCCAAATCGCCCACTGCTATCCTCAAGACCAATTTCAATCCTTGTTCCTTTGATATCCTCAAACCTATTACAAAGGGTCAGAATAAGTCAAGGTAGCACCGGGCTATTAGCTAAGCCATCTGTGCAGATCCCAGTGAGTTTTTTTCCTTTCAAATTGAGAAACACAACCGAAAGGTCATAATGGAGAGCATTTCCAAAGCTGAAAGAAGCAGGAGAGAAGATGAGATAGATCAAAAGGCAGTGGTTAAGTGCTGTCATTTAGTTTTTAAGGGCTTGTAGATTGCAGGCGGAATGGAAGAGCGAGGACGATGAAGAGCAAAGCAGAGTGAAGCAAAAGGGACGAAGGAGGTGAAGCGAGGGAGCTGATGAATGAGTAAGGTGAAGAGTGAAAAGGTAGAGTGAGGTAAACAGTTTCATTGTTTTGAATTACTGAGAAAGAAAGCATTATGAGTAGAAGATGGTTCAGGACATTCCTTCCTGCTTTAACATGGACACTGCACAACCTAAAAAAACAACTTATAATTATACAGCACTTACAACATATTCAAATATCTAACTCATGTTTGTCCCCATCCCTCACCAAAGCTAAGTCAAAGAAAGTTCCAAAATACTTATCCAACTTCATATTCTGAAATTTATAACCTTTACTGATTACATTCTGCAGCATGGCATTCTCAAGGACCTCTGCAATTTGGGATCCATCAGCATTCAATCATCACCGTCTGTGCTTATTCTAACAACCCTTGATCTTATTTGTTTCAGAGTATTGCCTCGGCACTTTGTAAAGATGTTAAATGATGCAAGGCTAAGCATTATTGACAGTCAATTCCATGCAGCCACTGCACTATAGGAATATATGTGCTTCTAATCTTAAATTTTGCTTCCCTGTTGTTAATGTAACCTTGTTCTGTACTCACAGTCCAAGTTAACTAATCTGCTTCATCTACTTTATCTATTTCTCTCAACATTTTCACAAACTCGATGAAATGATCTTATTGTTTCATAACATCTTCATTTGTGATTATGAAAGCTTTGTAATAATAAAGTTGAGAAGTACTGAACCAAAGACCAGGATTCTTTCCCACTACTGCATTCAGCTGGTTTGAATTTTGATCTGTAATTTCCCCATTGGCTTATATTCCCTTGAGTACATTGACTGGAAGATTGAGAGTTGATCTAATTGAAGTCTCATTCGATGCCCACACGTACAAGTTTCCAACTAGTGGGGAGGTGGTGGCGTAGTGGTAGTGTCACTGGAAGAGTAACCAGTCATCAAGGCTAATTCTCTGGGGACGTGGGTTTGAATCCCAC
Source organism: Heterodontus francisci (assembly GCF_036365525.1). NCBI lineage: Eukaryota > Metazoa > Chordata > Chondrichthyes > Heterodontiformes > Heterodontidae > Heterodontus > Heterodontus francisci. The sequence continues at coordinate 27,851,840 of NC_090371.1, read as the reverse complement.
CATGGCAGATGGTGAAATTTGAATTCAATTAATAAATCTGGAATTAAAAAGCAAGTCTTATGATAACCATTGCTGATTGTAGTAAAAACCCATCTGGTTCACTAATGTCCTTTAGGGAAGGAAATCTGCTGTCCTTACCTGGACAGCAATGTGACTCCAGCAATGTGGTTGACTCTGAAATGGGCAATTGAGGATGGGCAATAAATGCTGGCCTAGCCAATGATGCCTACATCCCATGAATGAATAAGAAAACTAGAATGACTGGGTGTATCTCTTCTGTCCAGCTCAGAAGCACTGTGGTCAACTGAGCTCTCCATGTGTTATCCTGGCTGAGAGATGCTAACTTGCACTAGATATACCAGCCTGTTTGTCTGGCTAGTGAATGATGGTGTAGAAATGAGTTCAGAAGATAAATCTACAGAATATATACTGGGGCAAATTTTACAATCAGCACCGAGCTAAGCATATTCACTCCCCTCTTTCGCTGTAACCCCCCAACACTCCTTCAAGATCTCAGCATTTCTCAAATTATGGCCTCTTGTGAATCCCTGATTTCTTTTGCCCCACCACTGCTGGCCGTGATTTCAGCTGTGTAGGCCCTAAATTCTGGAATACCTTCCCTGAACCTGTCTTCCACTTACTTCTCTGTTCTTTTAACCGTCGCCTTAAAACCTAATACTTTGATCAAGCTTTTGCTAAAATCTCCTTCTTTGGCTCAGTGTCAATTTTTGTCTCATCATGCTCCGTACAGAACTTTGAGCGTGTTTTACTCTTTTAAAAGGTGTAGTATGAAAGTTGTTGTTGTATAATGGGAATTCAACCATGGAGATCATCATGCCTGATTCAAGACCCACACAATCACCTGCCCATTGAAAGTCTGCTGTCCTCCATCATCAAATTCACCGTATGTTGATCCATTATATGAAGATCTGTGTCAGGAGAGTTAAATCATTAACCTGACATAAGCACCAACTTTGTTTAGTGGTACCACTCTCACCTCGGAGTCAGAGGTTGCTGGTCCAAACTCCACAGTAGGACAGGAGCACATAATCTTCATTACAGTGTTTGGGGAGTGCAGCATTGTCAAACGTGCAGTCTTTCAGATTAGACACTAAAGGTCCCCATTTGCCTATTCAGGAGGGTTGAAAAGACCCCATTACAATATTTCAAAAAGAATAGGACAGGTGGCCTGGCCAGCATTCATTCAGTTTATATCAAGTTTGATCCAAAGTTCACTAGTGGCAGGGAACAATGGGCAATGGTTGATGGGTGCTTTTATGACAAGAAGGCTGTTTCCAGTGGGGTTCCGCAGGGCTCAGTACTAGGTCCCTTGCTCTTCATGATATATATCAATAACCTGAACTTAAATGCAGGGGGTATGATTAAGAAATTTGCAGGTGATACAAAAATTAGCTGTGTGGTTGATAGTGAGGAACTTCAGACTGGAGGAAGATATTAATGGACTGGCCAGGTGGGTAGAAAAGAAAGAACAAAACAAAGAACAGCACAGCACAGGAACAGGCCATTCAGCCCTCCAAGCCTGCGCCGATCTTGATGCCTGCTGAAACTAACACCTTCTGCACTTCCGGGGCCCATATCCCTCTATTCCCTTCCTATTCATATATTTGTCAAGATGTCTCTTAAACGTCGCTATCGTATCTGCTTCCACCACCTCCCCTGGCAGCAAGTTCCAGGCACTCACCATCCTCTGTGTAAAAAACTTGCCTCACACATCCCCTCTAAACTTTGCCCCTCGCACCTTAAACCTATGTCCCCTAGTAACTGACTCTTCCACCCTGGGAAAAAGCTTCTGACTATCCACTCTGTCCATGCCGCTCATAACTTTGTAAACCTCTATCATGTCGCCCCTCCACCTCCGTCGTTCCAGTGAAAACAATCCGAGTTTTTCCAACCTCTCCTCATAGCTAATGCCCTCCAGACCAGGCAACATCCTGGTAAACCTCCTCTGTACCCTCTCCAAAGCCGCCACGTCCTTCTGGTAGTGTGGCGACCAGAATTGCATGCAATATTCTAAGTGTGGCCTAACTAAGGTTCTGTATAGCTGCAACATGACTTGCCAATTTTTATACTCTATGCCCCGACCGATGAAGGCAAGCATGCCGAATGCCTTCTTGACTACCTTATCCACCTACGTTGCCACTTTCAGTGACCTGTGGACCTGTACGCCCAGATCTCTCTGCCTGTCAATACTCCTCAGGGTTCTGCCATTTATTGTATACCTCCCATCTGCATTAGACCTTCCAAAATGCATTACCTCACATTTGTCCGGATTAAACTCCATCTGCCATTTCTCCGCCCAAGTCTCCAACCGATCTATATCCTGCTGTATCCTCTGACAACGCTCATCATTATCCGCAACCCCACCAACCTTTGTGTTGTCTGCAAACTTACGAATCAGACCAGCTACATTTCCCTCCAAATCATTTATATATACTACAAACAGCAAAGATCCCAGCAGTGATCCCTGCAGAACACCACTAGTCACATCCCTCCATTCAGAAAAACACCCATCCACTGTTACCCTCTGTCTTCTGTGACCGAGCCAGTTCTGTATCCATCTTGCCAGCTCACCTCTGATCCCGTGTGACTTCACCTTTTGCACCAGTCTGCCATGCGGGACCTTGTCAAAGGCTTTACTAAAGTCCATACAAGCGCAACATCCACCGCCCTTCCCTCATCAATCACCTTCATCACTTCCTCAAAAAACTCAATCAAATTAGTAAGACACGACCTCCCCTTCACAAAACCATGCTGTCTCTCGCTAATAAATTCGTTTGTTTCCAAATGGGAGTAAATCCTGTCCCGAAGAATCCTCACTAATAGTTTCCCTACCATTGACGTAAGGCTCACCGGCCTATAATTTCCTGGATTATCCTTGCCACCCTTCTTAAACAAAGGAACAACATTGGCTATTCTCCAGTCCTCTGGGACCTCACCTGTAGCCAATGAGGATGCAAAGATTTCTGTCAAGGCCCCAGCAATTTCTTCCCTTGCCTCCCTCAGTATTCCAGGGTAGATCCCATCAGGCCCTGGGGACTTATCTACCTTAATGCTTTGCAAGACACCCAACAGCTCCTCCTTTTTGATAATGAGATGACTGAGACTATCTGCACTCCCTTCCCTAGGCTCATCATCCACCAAGTCCTTCTCCTTGGTGAATACTGATGCAAAGTTCGCACCTCGCCCATTTCCTCTGGCTCCACGCATAGATTCTCATCTCTGTCCTTGAGTGGGCCAACCCTTTCCCTGGTTACCCTATTGCTCTTTATATATGTATAAAAAGCCTTGGGATTTTCCTTAATCCTGTTTGTCAATGACTTTTCATGACCCCTTTTAGCCCTCCGAACTCCTTGCTTAAGTTCCTTCCTACTGTCTTTATATTCCTCAAGTGCTTCATCTGTTCCTAGCCTTCCAACCCTTACAAATGCTTCCTTTTTCTTTTTGACGAGGCTCACAATATCCCGTGTTATCCAAGTTTCCCAAAACTTGCCAAACTTGTCTTTCTTCCTCACAGGAACATGCTGGTCCTGGATTCTAATCAGCTGACGTTTTAAAGACTCCCACATGTCAGATGTTGATTTACCCTCAAACAGCCGCCCCCAATCTAAATTCTTCAGTTCCTGCCTAATATTGTTATAATTAGCCTTTCCCCAATTTAGCACCTTCACCCGAGGACTACTCATCCTTATCCACAAGTACCTTAAAACTTATGGAATTATGGTCACTGCTCCTGAAATGCTCCCCCACTGAAACTTCGACCACCTGGCCGGGCTCATTCCCCAATACCAGGTCCAGAATGGCCCCATCCCTAGTTGGACTATCTACATACTGTTTCAAGAAGCCCTCCTGGATGCTCCTCACAAATTCTGCCCCATCCAAGCCCCTAGCACTGAGTGAGTCCCAGTCAATGTTGGGGAAGTTAAAATCACCCACCACTACAACCCTGTTACCTTTACATCTTTCCAAACTCTGTCTACATATCTGCTCCTCTACCTCCCGCTGGCTGTTGGGAGGCCTGTAGTAAACCCCCAACATCGTGACTGCACTCTTCCTATTCCTGAGCTCCATCCATACTGCCTCGCTGCATGACCCCTCCGAGGTGTCCTCCCGCAGTACAGCTGTGATATTCTCCTTAACCAGTAATGCAACTCCCCCACCCCTTTTACATCCCCCTCTATCCCGCCTGAAGCTTCTAAATCTTGGAACATTTAGCTGCCAATCCTGTCCTTCCCTCAACCAAGTCTCTGTAATAGCAACAACATCATAGTTCCAAGTACTAATCCAAGCTCTAAGTTCATCTGCCTTACCTGTTATACTTCTTGCATTGAAACAAATGCACTCAGACCACCAGTCCCGCTGTGCTCAGCAACATCTCCCTGCCTGCTCTTCCTCTTAGTCCTACTGGCCTTATTTACTATGTCCTCCTCATTTACTTCACTAGCTGTCCTACTGCTCTGGTTCCCACCCCCCTGCCACACTAGTTTAAACCCTCCCGAGCGACGCTAGCAAACCTTGCAGCCAGGATATTAGTGCCCTTCCAGTTTAGATGCAACCCGTCCTTCTTGTACAGGTCCCATCTGTCCCTGAAGAGAGCCCAATGGTCCAGATATCTGAAACCCTCCCTTCTACACCAGCTGCTCAGCCACGTGTTTAGCTGCACTATCTTCCTATTTCTAGCCTCACTGGCACGTGGCACAGGGAGTAATCCAGAGATTACAACCCTAGAGGTCCTGTTTTTTAACTTACTACCTAACTCCCTACACTCCCCCTGCAGGACCTCATCACTCTTCCTGCCTATGTCTTTGGTACCAATGTGTACCACAACCTCTGGCTGTTCAACCTCCCCCTTCAGAATGCCCCCTGTCCGTTCAGAGACATCCTTGACCCTGGCACCAGGGAGGCAACATACCTTCCTGGAGTCTCTTTCACGTCCACAGAAGCGCCTCTCTGTGCCCCTGACTATAGAGTCCCCTATAACTATTGCTCTTCTGCGCTTTGTCCCTCCCTGCTGAACAACAGTGCCAACCGTGGTGCCACTGCTCTGGCTGCTGCTGTTTTCCCCTGATAGGCGATCCCCCCCAACAGTATCCAAAACGGTATACTTGTTAGAGAGGGGGATAGCCACAGGGGATTCCTGCACTGACTGCCTGCCCCTTCTAGCGTTCACCCATCTATCTGCCTGCACTTTGGGTGTAACCACTTCTCCAAAACTCCTGTCTATGACGCTTTTCGCCACCTGCATGCTCCTAAGTGCATCCAGTTGCCGCTCCAACCGATCCATGTGGTCTGTGAGGAGCTGCAACTGGGTACACTTCCTGCAGATGTAGTCGTCCGGAACGCTGGAAGCGTCACGGACTTCCCACATCTCACAGGTGAAGCACTTCACACCTCTAACTGTCATTTCTATCTTCTTTTGGGCCTCCTTATCTCGAGAGACAATGGATACGCGCCTGGAGGTGGTCAGTGGTTTGTGAAGCAGCGCCTGGAGTGGCTCTCAAGGCCAATTCTGGAGTGACAGGCTCTTCCACAGGTGCTGCAGAGAAATTTGTTTGTTGGGGCTGTTGCACAGTTGGCTCTCCCCTTGCGCCTCTGACTTTTTTCCTGCCAACTACTAAGTCTCTTCGACTCGCCACAATTTAGCCCTGTCTTTATGGCTGCCCGCCAGCTCTGGCGAATGCTGGCAACTGACTCCCACGACTTGTGATCAATGTCACACGATTTCATGTCGCGTTTGCAGACGTCTTTATAACGGAGACATGGACGGCCGGTGGGTCTGATACCAGTGGCGAGCTCGCTGTACAATGTGTCTTTGGGGATCCTGCCATCTTCCATGCGGCTCACATGGCCAAGCCATCTCAAGCGCCGCTGACTCAGTAGTGTGTATAAGCTGGGGGTGTTGGCCGCTTCAAGGACTTCTGTGTTGGAGATATAGTCCTGCCACCTGATGCCAAGTATTCTCCGAAGGCAGCGAAGATGGAATGAATTGAGACGTCGCTCTTGGCTGGCATACGTTGTCCAGGCCTCGCTGCCGTAGAGCAAGGTACTGAGGACACAGGCCTGATACACTCGGACTTTTGTGTTCCGTGTCAGTGCGCCATTTTCCCACACTCTCTTGGCCAGTCTGGACATAGCAGTGGAAGCCTTACCCATGCGCTTGTTGATTTCTGCATCTAGAGACAGGTTACTGGTGATAGTTGAGCCTAGGTAGGTGAACTCTTGAACCACTTCCAGAGCGTGGTCGCCAATATTGATGGATGGAGCATTTCTGACATCCTGCCCCATGATGTTCGTTTTCTTGAGGCTGATGGTTAGGCCAAATTCATTGCAGGCAGACGCAAACCTGTCGATGAGACTCTGCAGGCATTCTTCAGTGTGAGATGTTAAAGCAGCATCGTCAGCAAAGAGGAGTTCTCTGATGAGGACTTTCCGTACTTTGGACTTCGCTCTTAGACGGGCAAGGTTGAACAACCTGCCCCCTGATCTTGTGTGGAGGAAAATTCCTTCTTCAGAGGATTTGAACGCATGTGAAAGCAGCAGGGAGAAGAAAATCCCAAAAAGTGTGGGTGCGAGAACACAGCCCTGTTTCACACCACTCAGGATAGGAAAGGGCTCTGATGAGGAGCCACCATGTTGAATTGTGCCTTTCATATTGTCATGGAATGAGGTGATGATACTTAGTAGCTTTGGTGGACATCCGATCTTTTCTAGTAGTCTGAAGAGACCACGTCTGCTGACGAGGTCAAAGGCTTTGGTGAGATCAATGAAAGCAATGTAGAGGGGCATCTGTTGTTCACGGCATTTCTCCTGTATCTGACAAAGGGAGAACAGCATGTCAATAGTCGATCTCTCTGCACGAAAGCCACACTGTGCCTCAGGGTAGACGCGCTCGGCCAGCTTCTGGAGCCTGTTCAGAGCGACTCGAGCAAAGACTTTCCCCACTATGCTGAGCAGGGAGATTCCACGGTAGTTGTTGCAGTCACCGCGGTCACCTTTGTTTTTATAGAGGGTGATGATGTTGGCATCGCGCATGTCCTGGGGTACTGCTCCCTCGTCCCAGCACAGGCATAGCAGTTCATGTAGTGCTGAGAGTATAGCAGGCTTGGCACTCTTGATTATTTCAGGGGTAATGCTGTCCTTCCCAGGGGCTTTTCCGCTGGCTAGGGAATCAATGGCATCACTGAGTTCCGATTTGGTTGGCTGTATGTCCAGCTCATCCATGACTGGTAGAGGCTGGGCTGCATTGAGGGCAGTCTCAGTGACAGCATTCTCCCTGGAGTACAGTTCTAGGTAGTGCTCAACCCAGCGGTCCATCTGTTTGCGTTGGTCAGTGATTATGTCCCCCGATTTAGATTTGAGGGGGGTGATCTTCTTGATGGTTGGCCCAAGAGCTCTCTTCATGCCATCATACATTCCTCTGATGTTTCCGGTGTCTGAGGCCAGCTGAATATGACTGCATAGGTGTTGCCAGTAGTCGTTTGCGCAACGCCTAGCTGTTCTTTGTGCAGTACTTCTGGCTGCTTTAAGTGCTGCGGATGTTAAATCGCTGGGGGCTTTCTTGTAGTTCAAAAGTGCAATGCGCTTAGCGTTCTATCACTAATTAGTTAATTGATATAAAATAAATAAATACTTATTAAATCCTTACTAAATTATGATACACTTCACTATGTGGTCCCTCGTGCTAGATTTCTGCAATAAATATTAAATGCTGTCTAAATACAGTAATCTCCTCCTTCTGGCTTAGTTACTCTACTTATTAATTAGTTAATTAGTGTTTTAATCAATTTTTATCAGTTTTATTTTCAAATTCGGTATAGATTCCCTACCAGCCAATCAGGTCACAGCTTTCCTGTGACCTCACTTATTCAGTTTTTTATTTTCCCACCCTGCCGAAGCTGCTGAATCGCTAGGTAAGTACTTTATACTGAAACTTACCTTCTCAGCTTCCCCCTGGCTCGCACTCTCACTGCTACCGCTGTTCAAAAAGGAACAAATGGAGGTCAATCTAGAGAAATGGGAGGCAATGCATTTAGGGAGGGCAAACAAGGGGCTACACAATAAATGGTAGGTGATTGAGAAGTGTAGAAGAATAGAGGGACCTTGGAAGTAGCAGATCAGGTAAATAAATTGGTAAAAGCATCCAGCATACTTTCCTTTATGAGCCGAGGCATAGAATATAAGAGCAGGGAGGTTATGCGAGAACTGTATAGAACACAGCTAGAGTACTGCATGCAGCTGTGGTTACTGCATTACTGGAAGGATGTGATCACACTAGAAAGGGTATAGAGGAGATTTACGAGGATTTGCCAGGACTGGAAAACTTTAGATATCAGTTAAGACAGGATAGGCTGGGGTTGTTTTCTTTGGAACAGAGGAGGCTGAGGAAAGATTTAATTGAGGTGTATAAAATTATGAGGGTTCTAGATAGAGTGGATAGGAAGGTCCTATTTCCCTTAGCAGAGAGCTAAATAACCAGGGGGCATAGATTTAAAGTAAGTGGTGGAAGGTTTAGAGGGGAGGTGAGGAGAAATATTTTCACCCAGAGGGTGTTGGGGGTCTGGAACTCACTGTCTGAAAGGGGGGCAGGGGCAGAAACCCCCAATGCATTTAAAAAAACATTCGGATATGTATTTGAAGTGCCATAACCTACAAGGCTACGGACCAACAGCTGGAAAATAGCAATTGGCTGGATATCTTTCTTGGCTGGCACAGACATGATGGGCCAAATGGCCTCCTTCTGTGTCTTAAATTTCTATGATTCTGTCATTCCTCAACCATCACCACCAAAAGATATGAACTGGTCATTCACTTCATTATTGTTTGTGGGGGCTTGCTCTGCAGAAATTGGCTGCTATGTTTGCCTCCATAACAATGACTACAATTGAAAAGCAGTTCATTGGCTGTGAAGTGCCTGGGATAGACTGAAGATCTGGTAAGCGTAGGAACAGAAATAGGCTATTCAGCCCTTCAAACCTCTTCCGCCATTTCATTAGATTATGGATGATCAGTAGCTTAACTCCACCTATCTGTTTTGGTTCCTTAACTCATAACAGCCTTGCTTAATAAAAATCTAGTAATCCCAGTTTTGAAATTTTCAATTGACCCCCAGCCTCAACAACATTTTGGGGGGGGAGAGTTCCAGAATTTCACTACCTTTTTGTGTGAGATGAGCTTCCTGACATCACCTCTGAAAGGCCTATCTCTAATTTTAAGGTTATGCCCCCTTGTTCTGGGCTCTCCCACTAGAAGAAATTATTTCTCTTTCTCTCTCTGCATATCTCCTGTCAAATCCTTTAATCATCTTGATCACTTCCGTAGATCACCCACTCTATACTCAAGGAAATACGGGCCTAGTTTATACAACCTGTCCTTATAATTTAACCCTTTTTAGCTCTGGGTATTCTGGTGAATCTGTGTTGCTCTCACTCCAAGAGCAATATATCTTTCCTGGGGTGCGGTGCCCAGAATGGAATGCTGTATTCCAGATGGAGTCAAACCAGAGCTCAGTAACATAACTTCTAACCATTTGTATTCCAACCTCTTGAGATACACTGCTATACAGATGCAACTCTGCTGATTTATCCCTTCCTCTAGCCTCAGAAAAGCTGAAGACAATTGTAGAGTGACACTGTTCCAAGAGGTTTTCCTTAATGGAGGAGAAATTATTAGGCAACATGCATTAGTTGTACATTACCCTTAAACTATTATTTTAAACTGCCTCACAATGTACTTACTGATTCAATTTTCTGTTTCGTTTTCCTTTCAAAGAATTTTGATTATTCACTTCTGTGAGGGAATTACACAGTAATTCTTCCATAAAGATGATAAAATGTTGAAAACTGAAATTTAAAGACGCTGTATTTCTGTGACAAGACCCACCAGTTTTAGGAAGAGAGAAGATGAATTGATGTTTTAGGCTGGATTAACTGACCTATCTGCTGCACCTGCCCAGCCATTTTTGATTTTGTTTGTTTTCAAACTGTAGGTCATGTTGCTCTTTCATTATATCTAATTTCTTTGCCCCAATTAAATATTATTGTGCTGCAGTTTCTGTAAATTGATCGAAATCTCTGTATACTAATAAAAAGCCTTAAACTGTGTCAGAGGGTGAACACATATATAATTCTTGGCACAGGAAGCAGTAATACAAGTACATTACTGTTGGGACAGAAAATATATTTAGGCCCAACTAGCTTCAGCTTTATCAATGACTTTCCCTCTAACATAAGGCCAGAAGTGGGGCTGTTTGCTGACAAAAGTAAGTGTTCAGTTCCATTCACAATCCCTCAGATACAAAAGCAGTCTGTGCCCATATGCAGCAAGACCTGGACAGTATCTAGGCTTGGGCTGAAATGAAAGTAACATTTGCACCACGCAAGTGCCAGGCAATGACCATCTCCAACAAGAGAGAGTCTAACCACCTCTGTTTGACATGCAATGTCATTGCCCATTACTGAGTGCCCCAAACTGAATATCCTGGAGGCTACTATTGACCAGAAACTGAACTGGGCCAACCATAAAGATGCCGTGGCTGCAAGAGCATCTCAGAGACTGGGTATTCTGCCATGGCTAGCTCATCTCCGTACCGCCCAAAACATCTCCACTGCCTACAAGGCACAAGTCAGGAGTGTGATGGAATACTCTCCACTTGCCCAGATGCTCCAACAACACTCAAGAAGCTCAACACCATCCAGGAGTCACATGCGGCTTATTAAGGACCCATATGTAACTTCCTACCTTAATCGATCAAATCCATTTTGATGGTAATTAAATGGCTTTTTCTTTTTTCAATTTTTATTAACATTGTATTTGTGAGAAAGTATCATTCAATTAACAACTTCATTGTAAAAGCCTTAAAATGTTATTAAAATGTGTCTGTCCTGTTTTTCATTATTATGGCATTTGAGTAACAACATAGCGACTCTTAAGATCTGGCACTTTTGACTAAATTTTAAAAAATGGCCCTACTTGTTATTAAGGTTGCTGACCACTGATCTAGGACAAAGTAGTCCACTTGATTGACACCCAATCCAACATCTTAAATATCCACTCCCTCCACTATTGGCTTACTGACTTGGGACTATATCGCCGTTCCTTCACTGTCACAGGGTCAAAATCCTGGAAGTCCCTTCCTAACAGCACTGTGGGTGTACCGACCCCACATGGACTGCAGAAGTTCAAGAAGGCAGCTCACCACCACCTTCTCAAGGGTAATTAGGGATGGCCTAGCTAGCGATGCCCACATCCCATGAATGAATAATAAAAAAACTATGACTGCACTATGTACCATCTACAGGAGGCATTGCAGCATCTTCTAAACCTGTGACATTATTTTTATTCACTCCAGGGATGTGGATGATGTTGGAAATGGCAGTATTTATTGCCCCTTCTTAATTGGCCTTGAGAAGGCAATGTTAATCTGCCTCCTTGAATAGCTGCAGTCAGCCTTCCCCCTTCCAGAAGGATCAGGGTAGCAGGTGGATGGGAATACCACAATCTCATTTTTGGATAGCTCCACTGTTCCTAAGCTCTCACCATTAAAAAAATTATTCCAATTTTTTTAAACCAAAATTGATGCCCTTACACTTTGCCACTTTATTTCTTCAACAAATATGGTAGGAAAACAGGAAAATAATGAAACATGGATCAGAAAAATAAAATGACCAAAGAGACAGGTACAGGTTTGAGTTGAAATAAAAACAAGAAATGCTGGAAATACTCAGCCAGTCTGGCAGCATCTGTGGAGAGGGAAGCAGAGTTAATGTTTCAGGTCAGTGACCTTTCATCAGAACTGGCAAACGACACCTCCAACTCTGTGCACTCATTTTTGCTAATAATCGGAATCTTATCAATTGCCTTCTGGAAGTCAATACAGATTTGAGTTGTATGTATGTAAATACACAAAGTGCTATCAATATACCCGGCAAGCCAAGGGCATAAATTACCATGGTGAGATATGATCTAATGAGGTTAATGAAGTTTTCATCACTCAGTGTGTTTATTTCCCTTTGAAACTTCTTGCTCCAATTTCTCACTGTACCTCTGAACTTAGTATTATTTGCAAGCTTGGATATATAACTCATTCCTTCATCGTTTTTAATACAGGGCAAAAAGCTGAGGGCCCAATATAGATCACTGCTGCACATCATTTGCCAAATACCCTCAATCTGAGAAGGAACCCTTTATCCCTCCTCTCTGCCTCCTACCTCCCAAATAATTACCAAGCTATACCACAAGATTACCTCTAATTCTGTGAACTCTCATTTTTCTTAATAATCGGAATTTTATCAATTGCCTTCTGGAAGTCAATATAGGCAACACCCTTGGACATTTTCCTATTCACCGTGGCCTGCTCAAAAAAATTAACTTTTTTTTTATTCATGGGACGTGGGCGACGCTGGCCAGGCCAGCATTTATTGCCCATCCCTAATTGCCCTTGAGAAGGTGGTGGTGAGCTGCCGTCTTGAACCGCTGCAGTCCATGTGAGGTAGGTACACCCACAGTGCTGTTAGGAAGGGAGTTCCAGGATTTTGACCTTGTTTAAACTAACAAGGTTAAAGAGACAGCACGTACAGCAGGTGAAAAAAAATCAGCAAAATGAAGTCATCCTTGGTGCTAAAAAGAAACGGGTGAATCTGTGGTTTTGAAAGTTATGAAGAAGAGGCCGATTCTGTGGTCATGTGCTTCCTGCAAGAGGCAGCACCTGGATAGAGAGCATGCTGGGAAACTTTTGGTCTTCAGCCTGTGATTTTCTGTATCATGGAAGTCATCAAAATTTACAGCATGGAAGGAGTCCATTCGGCCTATCGTGTCTGCGCCAGCCGACAAGGGGTCATCCAGCCTAATCCCACTTTCCGGCTCTTGGTCCATAGCCTTGTAGGTTACGACACTTCAAGTGCATATCCAAGTACTTTTTAAATGCTATGAGTGTCTCTGCTCTACCACCTTTTCAGGCAATGAGTTCCAGATCCCCACCACCCTTTGTGTGAAACAAACTCCCCTTGAAACCCCTCTAAACCATAGAACCATAGACCCATAGAAAGATTATGGCACAGAAGGCGGCCATTCAGCCTATCGTGTCCATGCCGGCCGAAAAAACTAGCCGCCCAATCTAATCCCACCTTCCAGCACCTGGTCCATAGCCTTGCCAGTTACAGCACGTCCTGGTAACTTTTAAAAGAATTGAGGGTTTCTGCCTCCACCACCATTCCTGGCAGTGAATTCCAGACACCCACCACCCACTGGGTGAAAAAGTTTTTCCTCATGTCCCCTCTAATCCTTCTACCAATCACCTTAAATCTGTGCCCCCTGGTAATTGACCTCTCTGCTAGGGAAACAAGTCCTTCCTGTCTACACGATCTGGACCCCTAATAATTTTTCACACCTCTATTAAGTCACCCCTCAGCCTCCTTTGTTCTAAGGAAAACAACCCTAGCCTATCCAATCTTTCCTTATAGCTGCAACTTTCGAGCCCTGGCAAAATCCGTGTAAATGTCCTCTGTACTCTCTCCAGAGCAATTATGTCCTTTCTGTAATGTGGTGACCAGAACTGTCCGCAATACTCCAACTGTGGCCCAATCAGCGTTTTATACAGTCCAGCATTACATCCCTGCTTTTGAATACTATACCTCAGTCAATAAAGGAAAACATTCCATATGCCTTTTTCACCACTCTATCTACCTGTCCTGCCACCTTCTGGGACCTGTGGACATTCACTCCAAGGTCTTTCACTTCTTCTACCCCTCTCAGTATCCTCCCTTTTATTGTGCATTCCCTTGCTTTATTTGCCCTCTCCAAATGCGTTACCTCACACTTATCTGTATTGAATTCCATTTGCCACTTTTCCGCCCACTCAACCAAACCATTGATATCTTTCTGGAGTCTACAGCTATCCTTTTCACTATCAACTACATGGCCAATTTTTGTGTCATCAGCAAATTTCCCAATCATACCTCCCACATTTAAGTCCAAATCATTGATATATACCACAAATAGCAAGGGACCCAACACTGAGTCCTGTGGAATGCCACTGGAAACAGCTTTCCATTCACTAAAACATCTGTCGACTACTACCCTTTGTTTCTTGGCCCTGAGCCAATTCTGGATCCAACCTGCCAGATTCCCCTCTATCCCATGGACTTTCATTTTACTGACCAGTCTGCCATGCGAGACCTTGCCAAAAGCCTTACTAAAATCCATGTAGACCACATCCATTGCACTACCCTCATCAATCCTTCGTGTTACTTCCTCAAAAAACTCAATTAAGTTAGTAAGACATGACCTTCCCTTAACAAATCCATGCTGACTATCCCTGATTAATCCATGCCTTTCTAAGTGGCAATTTATCCTGTCCCTCAGAATAGCTTCTAACAATTTACCCACAACCGAGGTCAGACTGACTGGCCGATAATTATTTGGCCTATCCCTCACACACTTTTTAAACAACGGTCCACTTTCGCCAGGTCACCTCTCAGTTTCTTAAAATTTGCCTTCCCTCAATTAGAACTTTGACTCCTGTTTTATCTTTGTCCTTTTCCATGATTATGCTAAAACTTACTGTATTATGGTCACTATCTCCAAAATGGTCACCCACTGCTACTTCCTCCACTTGCCCAGCTTCATTACAGAAGACTAAATCTAGAATTACGCCCCCTCTTGCTGTGCTTGCTACGTGCTGGCCAAAAAAGATCTCTTGAACACAGTTCAAGAATTTTGTTCCCTCTGTGCCCTTCACACTGTTTGTATCCCAGTTGATATTGGAGTAGTTGAAATCCCCAACTATTATTGCACTCTAGTTTTTGCACTCATAAATTTGTCTACATATTTGTTCTTCTACCTCCCTCTATTTGGGGTCTATAGTACACTCCTGGAAGTGTGGCTGCCCTTTTTTTATATCTGAGCTCCTCCCATATGGCCTCATTTGATGATTCATTTAGTATATCATCCCTCCTTAAATCTGTTAAACCTCCTACCTCTGACCCTAAATCTATGCCCACAGGTTATGGACCCCTCAACCGTGGGGAACAGGGCCTTCCTATCGATTCTATCTGGATCCCTCATAATTTTATACACTTCAATTAGGTCTCCCCTCAGCCTCCTCTATTCCAAAGCAAACAACTTTAGTCTATTCAACATTTCATCATAACTAAAATTCTCCAGTCCAGACAACATCGTTGTAAATAAAAGCAAATACTGAGGATGCTGGAAATCTGAAATACAAACAAGAAACGCTGGAAATACTCAGCAGGTCTGGGTTCCTCAGTTCTGAAGAAGGGTCACTGACCTGAAACGTTAACATCCTTGTAAATCTCCTCTGTACCCTCTCTCGTGCAATCTTTCCTGTCGTGCAGTGACCAGCTGTGGCCTAACTAGTGTTTTATACAGTGCCAGCATAACATCCCAGCTCTTATATTCTTGCCTTGGCTAAAAAAGGCAAGTGTCCTGTATGCCTTCTTTCCCACTTTATCTACCTATTCAGCTACCTTCAAGGATCTATGGATATGCACTCCAAGGTCCCTCTGTTCCTCTGCACTTCTCAGTATCCTACTATTTATTGTGTATTCCCTTGCCTGGTTGGCCTTCCCCAAATGCATTACCTCACACTTCTCCAGATTGAACTCCATTTAACACTATTCCACCCACTCTATATTGTAGGAATCTAACTTCCCAACCTCTACTCTATGTGAATGCTGCCTTGCTGGGAATTACTGATCAAGGAATCAGCCCTGCAAGTGCAGGTTAAGATGAATGATGCTCCATGGAGCATCAAGAGTTACTGAAATGTTTCAACGTGCTGGACTCGATTTTCCACCTATCGAGTATGAATGGACAAATGTCTAGCAATTCAACTTCAAGGCCACGGCCTCTTGAGTGCTAGTCCAATATCACTTGGCTATCTGTACCCATATATTGTTTACTCAGTGGGTTAGAGGAGTCCTGTTGCTGTAGCTATAGTTGATAAATGGTGTGCTTTAAGGTTAAAACAATGAGTGAAACTGCCATCTGAAAGACATACCATAGAAAGGGATTTGAGCAGTTAGGCAAAAATGAGGCAATATGTTATTGAAAATTAAAGCAAGACTAGCTGGACATCTGGTGCAACTGTAGGATGAAAAAGATCATAAAGTTGGTGACGGCTAAATAATCTTTTAATTCCTGTGTGGTTTATACAGAAATGGCAAAAATGAATTGTGTGAGCAGTTATAGGATAGTTGGGCAAAGAAGCATAGGCATTACATGGAAATAATTTACATTTTACACAAGAACCAATGATTGGTTCACACTTTGCAGTGGATGAATTAATCGCGCAAATAGATGTAAACGGGTATGATATAGTCGGGATTACGGAGACATGGCTGCAAGGTGACCAGGGATGGGAAATGAACATCCAGGAGTTTTCAGTATTTAGGAAGGACAGACAAAAAGCAAAAGGCTGTGGAATTGCATTGCTGGTTAAAGAGGAAATTAACGCAATAGTGAGGAAAGATATTAGCTCTGACGATGTGGGAATCTGTATGGGTAGAGCTGAGAAACACTAAGGGGCAAAAAACATTAGTGGGGGTTGTACTTAGACCCCCAAACTGTAGTGGTGATGTTGGGAATGGCATTAAACAGGAAATTAGAGATGCATGCGATAAAGGAACATCTGTAATTATGGGTGAATTTAATCTGCACATAGATTGGGCAAATCAAATTAGTCAGAATACCGCAGAGGAGGAAATTTTGGAGTGTATACGGGATGGTTTTCTGGACCAATACATTGAGGAACCAATTAGAGAATAGGCCATCCTAGACTGGGTATTGTGTAATGAGAGGAATAATTGACAATGTAGTGGTGCGAGACCCCTTGGGGACGAGCGACCATAATATGATAGAATTCTTCATCAAGATGGAGAGTGATGTCGTTGATTCTGAGACAGGGGTCCTGAATCTTAGTAAAGGAAACTACGAAGGTATGAGGCACGAGTTGGCCATGACGGATTGGGAAACGTTACTTAAAGGGATGACAGTGGATAGGCAATGACAAACATTTAAAGAGCACATGGATGAATTGCAACAATTGTTTATCCCGGTCTGGCGCAAAAGTAAAACGGGAAAGGTAGCCAAACCATGGCTTACAAGGGAAATTAGAGATTGCATTAGATGCAAGGAAGAGGCATATAAATCTGCCAGGAAAAACAACAGACCTGAGGATTGGGAGCAGTTTAGAATTCAGCAAAGGAGGACCAAGGGATTGATTAAGAAGGGAAAAATAGAGTATCAGAGCAAGCTTGCGGGGAACATAAAAACTGACTGTAAAAGTTTCTATAGGTATGTGAAGAGAAAAAGATTGGTGAAGCCAAATGTAGGTCCCTTACAGTCAGAAACAGGGGAGTTTATTATGGGGAATAAAGAAATGGGGCGAAAGCCGGAACAGGCTACTGAGTTGAATGATCAGCCATGACCATAATGAATGGCGGAACAGGCTTGAAGGGCCGAATGGCCTACTCCTGCTCCTATTTTCTATTTTCTATGCACACAATGGTACTGAATGTAACAGCCTAACACGCAGTACTTAAAGGTTCTTAATTAATGCTCCTCCGACCCTACAGACACTAACCTGTCCAATAATCCCTCAGGATTGCCAATCCCTCCCCCACATCCCCCACAACTTCATTTTGCTCCATGGAGGGGCCTCCAGATTTCCTGTCCCTGACAATTGGAGAGCTTTTCCAAATGAATGGGAAGCTCGCTGCAGGTATGATAATGAACTCAATGAAGTATTATCACAGTTGCAATGCCTGAATATATTGTGGACTAATTGGTAGATTGATTGTTATGATCAGTTAACAACTCTAGTTTTTTTGTAATATCTAACTACCAGGATGGTAGAAAGTGAACTTGGACTTTATTCATCCAGAAATGTCAACTGATGCTCAAACATTTAGGCTTCTGCTTGACCTCATTGGGCAGGTGGCAAGTTCATTTTGCCTACCTTTCACCGGATGAAAGGGGTCATACCAAAATTGGCACCAACATGTTTGTTGAAGCAAAGAACCAGCACAGACATAGACATGGCCATGCTGGGCTAAACGACCTCCTTCTGCATTGTAAACATCAATCATTTTATAGTTTAATAGTGTCTTATATGAAACCAATAAGTGTACACAGCCTTTTGTTGCATCAATGACACTGTTATGTCTGAAAGTACATTGCACCATGTATGGCCCAGCTTACACTCTCTCGACAGTCACGCACAAGGTTGGATCCGCCAGGTAAACATATCTTTTTCTAACAGTCCTTGAGAACTTACAATTTAATTTCTCAGCAAGAGAGTACCTCACCTGGGTGATGGTAGCACAGTGCAAGGCCAGGGAGTAGACCTAGATAATCAACAGAGAGGGCAACAGACTCTTAGCAGTGGTCCATGCCACCTTGGGATGAAGACAACTGTTTAGATCCCTTGGACAAAGGATACTGAAATATGTTGCAGATGTGGCTTGCTCACTTAACCCAATGGAACCAGCTTGAGTGAAAATTTAGGTACGATGAGGGAGGGCTTCAACCAAATGTCAACTAAGGTAGGTCAAATGACTAGAAGCCCCAGAGCAGGGCTTTCCTAAATGGATGCCAACATAATGCATATTGCTTTCTCAGTTTTTGAGGGTACAGCTACAGTGGGTGCAATTGTAGTGCTTGGACACTCAACTGGATGCACTGGATGTCACAGTGCATGACGTATCTCAAGACCAGATTTTATTTTTTGCTGGTAGAAAAATATTAGAGAGCCTTAGAGGGTGAATGAAAGAGCTGGAAAAGCTGTAAGAGGCCCTGCTGTTGGAGGCCGAAGCGCTGTCTGACCCTCTGTCCTTTGGTTTGTATGCAACGTCCATGCAGGGGATGTCACAACTAGTACTCTTACTGGCCAGCCTTCTGTGCAGCCATTGTTCTGACAGGCCGCCTGGTTTACAAAGTTCTGATGCCTGTAAGGAGTGGCAACAACATTATCAGATCAGTCCTGTGACTGGTTCATGACCTTTTGTGTTGTTTTCAGCAAGCCCCCTTCATTTGGAAGCCCTCGGGTTTCAAAAGATATGGCAGTGGCCACAGAAGCATTCTGCAGCAGAGATAGAATGAGAAGAGCAGCCTGAGGAAGCAGCAGAAGCCACGGAAGGTGAGAGCAGTTTGACCCTTCATATTAAATGTATTGCATGTTAAGCACATTACATATTAGACCCTGTAGCCAACACTCCACCACAGGGCACACCTCCTGCATTAACACTGTAAAGTGCAAGCAGAAGGGAAAGTCATCACTTACACCCTTGACACGTCCGCAGTGGTAGTGTTAGCACCCAAGTATGGTAATGATTTGCCGATGCTAGCAACTGCCTGGGAGCAGTGCCTCATTCACAGTGGTCACCTCTTCAAGTCCCCCTTTGTCCTAGACATCCCTTAAGGTTGGAGGTTATTGGTGTCCTGCATGCTGATGCCACTCTTGATTGTGGTATTGCAGAGCAGACAATGCACCATTACAATTATATCCACCTTCTCTGAGAAGTAGTGTGAGGCATCACCCAGTAATAGAAACAACAGAATTGGTCAAAGAGGTAGGTTTTTTAAGGATAAAGGAATGCATAACCAAAACCTAATGGGATTATATTGGAGTTGTCAGAAGTATTTTAAAATACAATTTCTCCCAATATTTTGTAGCTTTTTCCTAAACAAAAATGCATACGCGCTCTTACCTGAAAGGCATAACAAGACAAGCAAGTAATAAATCTGCCATAGCGAGTGACATGATAAACATGTATGTGACTGTCCTGAGCCTCTTCTCCACTGCCGGACAGATGAAGACCACAGTGTTACCCAAGACGGTGACCAGGTCAATGATAGTGAGCAACACTCCCACCATCACGTCCTGGGGAGCTAACCAGAGGCTGCTGTTCCCCTCCCTCACTGCCAGGCTCCAGTCCACCGAGTAGTTGGGCAATGCTGAAAGGTTTGTCTCCGGCCACATCTTCAACATGGTAACACTGGGGGAAGAAAGATGTAAGTGTTTACAATTTGAAGCCAGGAACAGAAATCGGCCATTCAGTCCCTTTAATTAGATCATGGCCGATCTGTATCTTAACTCATCTACCTGCCTTGGTTCTGTAACCCTTAATACCCTTACTGAGCAAAAATCTATCAATCTCAGTATGTAAATTTTTAATTGACCCCATCCCCGCACCCCAACCCCCCCCCCCCCCCCCCCCGCTCCCCATCCCCTTACTGGGGGCAGAGTCTTCTTTGAAGAAGGTCTTTTCTTGGCATCACCCCTGAACAGCCCAGCTCTCATTTGAAGCATATGTCCCCTTGTTTTGAACTTCCCCCAGCTCTTGTGCCCGAACTTGTGTGAGTGGGCACAGGACCCCGTCTATATCACCACCGAAGGAAGCTTAACTTCACCAAGCTGCAGTTTATTAAAAGGTGCCTGACTTATAAATCGTTTGCTAAATTTAACTCGCCACCTATGCCAATCTATACATGATCAATACCAGTGCATTTCTGATTGCAAACCCAACAGCAAAGAAAGATCTTCCGAGGGAATCGACAACGAATTAACAGCTGACCCACTGAACAACGCATTTTTAGAAAGTGAATTAGATTTTTTTAAAACAAAAAACTGTTTTCAGATCCACAGTATTAAACATTCACATATGGAATGATTGTTTATGTGTGATCTCAGTGTATTGACTTGTTAAATGAAGTGGGGGGGGGGGAATGAAAGTGGGGGAAAGAACATCTCATATCTCACAATAAAATACGCGAGTAAATTGACGGTGGAAAGAAGGGACAGTGTGAAATGATTAAGAGAAGAAACACCTACCCTTGGTTAAACAAGCTGCCTTCATCGAAGTCCAACCTTTCTCTCCACTTCGCTTGCTGGTCTGAGAGACATACTTCGGAGCGGGAGACACTGGATTAAAAGCTGCATCCCTGACCTCCGTGCACCAACAAGGCAAACGTTCATTGCTTTCTGCTCCTGCAAGTACACATCAGGAGACAGTGCATGATCTGGTGTCTGACAAGCAGGAATTCAGGAACCACTCTCCAGGAATGATACCACCACACCGCGGCGCTGTCTCACCGGATTCAAAAGACGCAGCCACCTCCGGACTGAATAGAAGATTTGCATTTATATAGCGCTTTTCACGACCACCGGGACGTTCTCAGAGCCCTTTACAGCCAATGATGCAATAGATATATTGGACAGGACACCAGGGAAAACTCACCTGTGATTCTTTGAAATAGTTCCATGGGAGTTTTTTTACATTCACCTGAGAGGGCAGACTGAGCCTCAGAATAAAGTTTCATCCAAAAGACAGCACCTGCAACAGCGCAGCACTCTGCTGCAAGTTAACTTAGTTTTTGTGCATCAGTCTCTTGTGGGTGGAGGGAATTGAACCCACACAATCTAATTGAGAAATAAGAGTGCTACCCACTAAGTCATAGAGTTATACAGCACAGAAACAGGCCTTTCGGCCCATCGTGAAATCTGCCTCCCAGCACAGCTTGCTGTAGTACTAAGAAGGCATATTTCTTTCATTCTCTAACTCAGGAGCACCAAGGCTAATAGTTGCTCTCCTGTTGCTGTATCCTACCAAGATCAGATAACTCAGCACAGTCTATGGGACATGGCTGGGAACTTACTGGTCTCTCCCACCCAGGACAGTACATTTAGATCTGAAGGCACTGAGGTTTGTTAAATGTTTTTATGTGGATCAATTGAACCTATTAAATGACAGCGGTTTTAGCGGGCTTAAAAGTGGATAAATCCCCAGGCCCAGATGAGATGTAAGCCAAGCTGTCATGTGAGGCACGGAGGAGATAGCAGTGGCACTGACAAAAAATTTTGAATCTTCTCTGGCCACAGGAGAGGTGCCAGAGGACTGGAGGACAGTGAATGTGGTACCATTATTCAAGACGTGTAGCAGGGATAAACCAGGTAATTACAGGTCAGTGAGTCTAACATCAGTGGTATGGAAACTATTGGAAAAGATTCTGAGGGACAGGATTAATCTCCACTTGGAGAGGCAGGGATTAATCAGAGATAGTCAGCATGGCTTTGTCAGGGGAGATCGTGTCTAACAAACCTGATTGAATTTTTCGAGGAGGTGACTAGATGTGTAGATGAGGGTAAAGCAGTTGATATAGTCTACATGGACTTCAGTAAGGCTTATGATAAGGTCCCGCATGGGAGATTGGTCAAGAAGGTAAGAGCCCATGAGATCCAGGGCAATTTGGCAAATTGGATCCAAAAGTGGCTTAGTGGCAGGAAGCAGAGGGTGATGGTCGAGGGTTGTTTTTGCGATTGGAAGCCTGTGACCAGTGGTGTACCACAGGGATCAGTGCCGGGACCGTTGTTATTTGTAATGTACATTAAGGATTTAGACGTGAATATAGGAGGTATGATCAGTAAGTTTGCAGATGACACAAAAATTGGTGGTGTAAATAGTGGGGCGGAAAGCCTTAGATTACAGAATGATATAGATGAGCTGGTAAGATGGGTGGAGCAGTGGCAGATGGAATTTAATCCTGAGAAGTGTGAGGTGATGCATTTTTGGGAGGACTAACAAGGCAAGGGAATATACAGTTGAAGGTAGGATGGGAGGAAGTACAGAGGGTCAGATACACCTTGGTGTACTTGTCCATAGATCACTGAAGGCAGCAGCACAGGTAGATAAGGTGGTTAGGAAGACATATGAGATACTTGCCTTAATTAGCCGAGGCATAGAATATAAGAGCAGGGAGATTATGGTGGAGCCATATAAAATGCTAGTTAGGCCACATCTGGAGTACTGTGTACAGTTCTGGTCAGCACACCAAAGGAAGGATTGCACTGGAGAGGGTGCAGAGGAGATTCACCAGGATGTTGCCTGGGCTGGAGCATTTCAGCTATGAAGAGAAACTGGATAGGCTAGGGTTGTTTTCCTTGGAGCAGAGAAGGCTGAGGGGGGACCTGATTGAGGTATACAAAATTATGAGAAGTCTAGCTAGGATAGATTGGAAGAAACTTTTTTCCATTAGTGGAGGTATCAATGTATTTAGATTTAGATTTAGAGATACAGCACTGAAACAGGCCCAGGGGCATAGATTTAAGGTAAGGGGCAGGAGGTTTAGAGGGGATTTGAGGAAAAATGTTTTCACCCAGAGGGTGGTTGGAATCTGGAATACACTGCCTGAAGGGGTGGTAGAGGCAGGAACCCTCATAACATTTAAAAAGTATTTAGATGAGCACTTGAAATGCCATAGCATACATGGCTATGGGCCAAGTGCTGTAAAGTGGGATTAGAATAGATAGGTGCTTGATGGCCGGCACGGACACCATGGGCCAAAGAGCCTGTTTCTGTACTGTACAACTCTATGACCCTATGACTCTATGACACCTTACCAGCCATCTAAAAATTGATATACAATAAATACTTCTACTAAATGTGTTTTATTTTTGGTCACTTTTTCATTAAAAAAATTATTGCATTTTTCACTTGCCTTTAACAAATCCATGCTGGCTGTGCTCCAATGGTCCATGCATTTCTGAATGTTTACCCAATTTCATCTTGAACTATCAGAATCTGATGACTGATCCGCTCTACATTCTGTTACTTTTCTTTCAGACTTCATTGCTAAAGTTACCTTGAACAATTATTTCACATCCACCTTCAGTAAATCTATCTGTAATTACCATCATTATTTGTAAAACATAACTAATGTTAAATATTTATTAAAATATCTCCACCATATTTTTGTCCTCCATTACTAGATTGCCACCGTCATACCTGAACAGTCCTGCCCTCTGTGCAGCTTTTCTTTTATTTTGGTATCCTTGTAAAAGCACTTACTATTTCATGTTCACACCTAAGTTTTTTTTGTACTACCTTTAGTACATTTAATCTCTTTTATCACTTTGCTTTCTACATTGCTCATGATATTCTGCACTATTATTAGCCCTAGTTGTTTCATATGTTTCCCATCTCAGTTTCAGTTTACGTGTAATTTCCCATGGTAGTTGCACCATGCATCATCTCCATTATGACTGCATGACACAAGTAACACTGTGTGATTCAGGCCACTATGTGTTTTCAAACAATAGGTTTCATTGATGTATTTTGCTCCCACGTTTCTCTCCGACTGAGGTTGCTGACCCATAATGGTTCAATGAAGAGTGCAGGAGGGCATACCAGGAGCAGCACCAGGCATACCTAAGAGTGAGGTATTAACCTAGTGAAGCTACAACACAGGACTACTAGTGTGACAAACAGCGGAAGCAGCATGCAATAGATAGGCGAAATGATCCTACAACCAACGGATCAGATCTAAGCTCTGCAGTCCTGCCACATCCAGTCATGAATGGTGGTGGACAATTAAACAACTGACAGGAGCGGGAGGCTCCACAGATATCCCCATCCTCAATGATGGGAGGGCCTAGAACCTCAGAGCAAAAGAAAAGACTGAAGAATTTGCACCAACTTCAGCCAGAAGTGCCAAGTGAATGATCCATCTTGGCCTCCTCCTAAGGTCTCCAGCGCCACAGATGCCAATCTTTAACCAATTCGATTCAGTCCATGTGATATCAACAAAAGGCTGAAGGCACTGTATACTACAAAGGCTATGGGCCCTGACAACATTCCAGCAATAGTACTGAAGACTTGAGCCCTGGAACTAGCCACCACCCCTCCCCCACCCTCCCCCCCACCCCAGCCAAGCTGTTCCAGTACAGCTACAGCACTAGCATCGGCAATGTGGAAAATTGCCCAGGTATGCCCTGTGCACACAAACCAGGACAGGTCCAAGCTGGCCAATTGCCACCCTATCTGTCTACTCTTGATCACCAGCAAAGTGATCGGAGGGGTGGAAGGAATGGAAGATAGTGCTATCACCAGAGGTGAGGTGAGAGTGACTGCCCTTGACATCAAGGCAGCATTTGACTGGGTATGACATTAAGGAACCCTAGCAAAACTGGAGTTAATGGGAATTGGGGGAAAACTCTCCACTGGTTGGAGTCATACCTAGCATAAAGGAAGATGGTTGTGGTTGTGGGAGGTCAATCATCTCAGTCCCAGGACATCACTGCAGGAGTTCCTCAGGGTAGTGTCCTAGGCTCAACCATTTTCAGCTGCTTCATCAATAACCTTCCCTCTATTATTATGACTGAGGTGGGAGAAGTGCACTGTCTTTTCTAGTTCCATTTCTCCACGGGTCACGCATTTTTTTTTGAAATGTTTACCCAGTTGCCGATGCAGTCGATCATAGTTCTGATCAGCAGTTCAGAAGAAGGGTCACTGACCCGAAATGTTAACTCTTCTTCTCTTTCCACAAATGCTGCCAGACCTGCTGAGTGGTTCCAGCATTTCTTGTTTTTATTTCAGATTTTCAGCATCCGCAGTATTTTGCTTTTATTTTATTACAATCATATACTTTACTCTTTATCCCAGAATAAAGTACATCAACCAGGTTTCTTTAATAAACAAAATTATCACTTTATTATAAAACAAGACTTAATCTGTAACGAAGCAAAACATTAACACACAGATTGAAATATGAAAGTTCCCCTTTTTAAATTCCCCACACACAAACCCACACACACTGAGAGGAATAAAAAATTCTCCCTGTAGAAATCTGTTACAAAAAAAGACAAAAAAGAATACTTTGGTCAAATGCTTGCTAATTCTTGGAGAAAGAAAGATATGGAAAGATGTTAGTCGTCCCTTTTTGGTCTTGTAGACGTCTGTCACTGGGATCTTTCTAGAGCAGTTCTTTTCAAGAAATGTTGAGGATCTGTTTGGTAGGCTTTCCAGGAGAAATGCAGCTTCTGGAGTTTTTGGAAGGCTTTTCAGGAGAAATACAGCATCAGTTTCTCTATTTCTTACACTTGATTCTCAGAAAGTTCTCTCAGAGATGGAAGAGGGTGCTGATGGTGACTGTTCTCTTGGCTGGTTTTCTCAAACTGTCTTCAAAACAGTTCACACCCAACACACAAAAGCAAAACCAAAAACAATATCTCAAGAGTCAAGCATCCTGACCGTTATAAATCTGGACCTATCACTTCTCTATAAACATCTTCCCCAGGTCACCAAGGTTTCTACTGTTTATTGCTTAAAGCACATGACTTCCAATAAGACTGTTTTTAAACAACATCTCAGTGTCCTTTCAATGAACTGTCAGCAACAAAACAAAGTCCAGCTTCTATGAATTAGTGCAGGGTGGTTATGATGGAGCTGCATAAAACACTAGTTAGGCCACA
This sequence comes from Heterodontus francisci, assembly GCF_036365525.1. Taxonomy (NCBI): domain Eukaryota; kingdom Metazoa; phylum Chordata; class Chondrichthyes; order Heterodontiformes; family Heterodontidae; genus Heterodontus; species Heterodontus francisci. The sequence goes on along the minus strand of NC_090371.1, from coordinate 27,825,559 downwards.
GCTGGAGTACTGTGTACAGTTCTGGACACCACAGTATAGGAAGGATGTGATTGCACTGGAGAGTGTGCAGAGGAGATTCACCAGAATGTTGCTTAGGCTGGAGCATTTCCGCTATGAAGAGAGACTGGATAGGCTTGGGTTGTTTTCCTTGGAGCAGAGAAGGCTGACGGGAGATAGGATTGAGGTATACACAATTATGAGGGGCACTACTAGGTTAGATAGGAAGAAACATTTTCCCTTAGTGGAGGGGTCAATAACCAGGGGTCATAGATTTAAGGTAAGGTGCAGGAGGTTTAGAGGGGGGTTTGAGGAAAATGTTTTTCACCCAGACGGTGGTTGGAAAGCACTGCCTGAAGAGGTGGTCGAGGCAGGAACCCTCACAACATTTAAGAAGTATTTATATAAGCACTTGAGATGCCATAGCATACAAGGCTACGGGCCAAGTGCTGGAAAATGGGATTAGAGTAGTTAGGTGCTTGATGGCTGGCACAGACACGATGGGCCAAAGGGCCTGTTTCCGTGCTGTATAACTCTATGACACTATGACTCTATTAAGCCTTTTACAGAGGCTGCCCCAAGCTTTAGTGCGTCCCTCAGAACGTAATCCTGGACTTTGGAATGTGCCAGTCTGCAACACTCGGTCGTGGACAGCTCTTTGCGCTGTAAGACCAGCATGTTTCGGGCAGAGCAAAGAGCGTCTTTCATGGAATTGATGGTCCTCCAGCAGCAGTTGATGTTTATCTCGGTGTGCGTCCCCGGGAACAGCCCGTAGAGCACAGACTCCTGTGTTACAGAGCTGCTTGGGATGAACCTCGACAAAAACCACTGCATCTCTTTCCACACCTGCTTGCAAAGACACATTCCAGAAGGAGGTGGGCAACAGTCTCTTCCCCACCACAGCCACCTCAAGGGCAGTGTGCGGAGGCGGTGAGAATCCGGGCCTGGAGGAAGGATCTGATGGGGAGGGCCCTTCTCACCACCAGCCAAGCTACGTCTTGGTGCTTGTTTGAAAGTTCTGGTGATGAGGCATTCTGCCAAATGATTGGCAGTCTGCTCAGGGAACCATCAACAGGATCCACCATCTCCTTTTCCCGTACGGCCTCGAGGACATTCCGTGCAGACCACTGCCTGATGGATTGTTGGTCAAAGGTGTATTCCCGCAGAAAGTGCTCCACGAAGGATAGGTGGTACGGCACAGTCCAACTGAATAGAGCATTCCGTGGCAATGTGACCAGGCCCATTCTTCGCAACACCGGGGACAGATAGAACCTCAACACGTCATGACACATACTGGGGCTCTACACACAGCTTGATGCAGCCACACATGAAGGTGGTCATCAGGATGAGGGCGATGTTGGGTACGTTTCTTCCGCCCTTATCCAGAGGCTTGACCATGGTGTCCCCCCCGGACCGGTCCATTTTGCATCTCCAGATAAAGTGGAAAATGGCTTAGGTGACCGCCGCGGCGCAGGAGTGGGGTGTGGACCAGATCTGCGCTACATACAGCAACAACGTGAGTGCCTTGCACCTGATGACTAGGTTCTTATCCACAATGGAGAGAGATCGATGCTCAGTTTATGGTGTAAAGGTTAGGCATCATTTCTTTTTTATTCCCAAAAATATACTTTATTCATAAAAATCAGTAAAAAATGCATTACAAACCAGTTCAAAACAGCACCAAGCTGACACTCCAAAAAGTGCAAAGGAAATCAGTTTTCTTTGATACAGGCAGAGGTGAGTTGCCTCACAACCCTTCCATTCCATTTTATATGCGATGTACATTTTACAGCAAACCCATATCTGGTGTATACAGCCCAAGGGGTTTCCATAATTTCTTACCTCTGTATTCTATGCCAAGGATTCCGTATGCTTGTTTCACAGGCTTTTTAACTCTCCTGCCACCCTTCAATGTGCTATCTAAATGCAAATCTTTCTTCTAAAATGGTAAGAGAGATGACAGTCAATAATATAGAATATTTCTGAAAGATATTTTCTCAGTCCTGTCAAGAAACTCTGATGCTGTATCAGTTACATTGAGAATGAATGCATACAAAAGATACTAATTAAATCTGATTTGCATATGTGGAGTAAGATGAAGTAGACTTTCCTTTATTATTCAAAAGCACCTTCCTTCGGAACTGTCTTGTGGGATGTCAGCAATACTCTGTGGGTGGTGCTAAAATGCATCTATTATGATCACTTAGTTCTCTCATGTGAACTAAAATAAATTGTAAGGTTGATAATGTTTGTGATTTTCTTTATTTTTGCTTGTGGGCTTTTACCGGTTAAGGGACGGATCGTACATCACAAGAATGTAAAATCGACATGACTGGGCTTTTCAGCAAAGGCTGAAATCTCTTGTATGAGAACTGAGAAAGGCTGTGCGTGTCATCAAGTGCCACTTCCTGACCTCCTGTTTGTATACCTGTGAGCAGAGTTCTGCCTCCAGAGAGAAATGGGTTAAAAAAAAATGCCTCAAGGTGGCCTACTCCATCCACGCCCAATCACATATTGAAGGGAACATTCAGGGCAATTCTGCTCTTTCCAGTCCCAAGAGGCCGAAGTCCTGTTCCTAATGTTTCTATCTGGAGGAGGGGCAGATGGAAACATAACCGCTGCCAGGAAAATATCTGGGGGAGGAGCAGCAACACACCTCCTCACATCCCCCTAACAGTACCAGCAGAGGCATTAGCGAGCTGATTTGTCTTGCGTGCTGCCAGAATCAAGATGGTCTCTGGCTGCATTGCTATGATTATAAATGCCAGGCCACTATGAACTGCCATTAGGAAAAATACTACGAACATACGATTCTTTCCCTAGCCTAAAAAGCAATGTAATCATTTCATCTATTATGTTCAATATCCTTGATAATTGTATTTCTATGTAATGTGGAAATAGCAGAGGCAGCTATGTTCACTGTATACCGCAATGAGGGAGGATGGGTGAAGATGTTTTTCTCTGATTAATATGTTCTTTTACTCTTGAAACTAGGGGTGACTGTAACATTTACCCCTAATCCCAGACACAGTCCCAATATTATGAAAGCTCTAGGACTGGAGGGTAGGTTTTCTGATACAGATTCAGTGCACCACTCAGAGGTTAGAAAACACCACCATTACCGTTCCCGGGTATGTCCTGTCCCACCAGCAGGACAGACCTACCAGAGGTGGCGGCACAGTAGCACCACTGCTGGCTGAGTCCTAAAGGATATAGCTGCTAGACCGGTTCTGAGGCAGGTCGTGAGAGAACCAACAAGAGGGAAAAACATACTTGACCTCGTCCTCACCAATCTGCCTGTCACAGATGCATCTATCCATGACAGTATTGGTAGGAGTGACCACTGCACAGTCCTTGTGGAGACAAAGTCCCGTCTTCACATTGAGGATACCCTCCATCATGTTGTGTGACACTGACCACCTCCAGGCGCGTATCCATTGTCTCTCGAGATAAGGAGGCCCAAAAGAAAGAACTACCGTACTAAATGGGATAGGTTTCAAACAGATCTAGTAATGCAAACCTGGGCATCAATGAGGCGCTGTGGGCATCAGCAGCAGTGGAATTGTACTCAACCACAATCTGTAACCTCATGTTCCAGCATATCCCCCACTCTACCATTACCATCAAGCTGGGGGATCAACCCTGGTTCAGTGAAGAGTGCAGGAGGACATGCCACGAACAGCACCAGGCATACCTCAAAATGAGGTGTCAACCTGGTGAAGCTACAAGCCGGGACTACTTGTGTGACAAACAGCATAAGCAGTATGCGATAGACAGAGCTAAATGATCCCATAACCAACGGATCAAATCTAAGCTCTGCAGTCCTGCCACATCCAGTCATGAATGATGGTGGACAATTAAACAACTAACTGGAGGAGGTGGCTCCACAAATATCCCCCTCTTCAATGATGGGAGAGCACAGCACATCAGTGCAAAACATAAGGCTTAAGCATTTGCAACAATCTTCAGCCAGAAGTGCTGAGTGGATGATCCATCTCGGCCTCCTCCTGAAGCCCCCAACATCACAGATGCCAGTCTTCAGCCAATTCGATTCACTCCGCATGATATAAAGAAACGACTGAAGGCACTGGATACTGCAAAGGCTATGGGCCCTGACAACATTCTGGCAATAGTACTGAAGACCTGTGCTCCAGAACTTGCCGCGCCCCTAGCCAAGCTGTATCAGTACAGTTACAACACTGGCATCTACCCTGCAATGTGCAAAATTGCCCAGGTATGTCCTGTACACAAAAAGCAGGACAAGTTCAACCCAGCCAATTACCGCCTAATCAGTCTACTCTCGATCATCAGTAAAGTGATGGAAGGTGTCGTCAACAGTGCCATCAAGTGGCACTTGCTTAGCAATAACCTTATCAGTGACGCTCAGTTTGGGTTCTGCCAGGGCCACTTAGCTACTGACCTCATTACAGCCTTGGTTCAAATATGGACGAAATAGGTTAGGTGAGAGTGACTGCCCTTGACTTCAAGGCAACACTTGACAGAGTATGGCATTAAGGAACCCTAGCAAAACTGGAGTCAATGGGAATCAGGGGGAAATATCTCCGCTGGTAGGAGTCATACTGAACACAAAGGAAGATGGTTGTGGTTGTTGGAGGTCAATCATCTCAGTCCCAGGACATCACTGCAGGAGTTCCTCCGGGTAGTGTCCTAAGCCCAACCATCTTCAGCTGCTTCATCAATGACCTCACTTCAATTATAAGGTCAGAAGTGGGGATGTTCACTGATGATTGCACAACGTTCAGCACCATTTGCGACTCCTGAGATATTGAAGCAGTGCCTGTAGAAATGCAGCAAGACCTGGACAGTAACCAGGCTTCGACTGATAAGTGGAAAGTAACATTTGTGCCACAGAAGTGCCAGGCAATGGCCATCTCCAATGAGAGAATCTAACCATCTCCCCTTGACATTCAATGGCATTACCATCGCTGAATTCCACAGTATCAACATCCTGGGAGTTACTATTGACCAGAAATTGAACTGGAGTAGCCATATTAATACTGTGGCTACAAGAGCAGGTCAGAGGCTAGGAATCCTGCGGCAAATAACTCACCTCCTACTCCCCAAAGCCTATCCACCATCTACAAGGCTCAAGTCAGGAGTGTGATGGAACACTGAAATAAAAACAAGAAATGCTGGAAATACTCACCAGGTCTGGCAGCATCTGTGGAGAGAGAAGCAGAGTTAATGTTTCGGGTCAGTGACCCTTCTTCGGAACTGGCAAATATTAGAAATGTCAAAGGTTATAAGCAAGTAAAGCGGGGGTGGGGCAAGATATCACAAAGGAGAAGGTGTAGATTGGACAAGGCCACAGAATAGCTGACCAGAAGGTCATGGAGCAAAGGCAAACAATATATTAATGGTGTGTTGAAAGACAAAGCATTAGTACAGATAGGGTGTTAATGGACTGAAGATTGAACAGCAGCAAGCACTAATATGAAAAAAAAGTGGGTAAGCAAACTGAACAAACTAAGATGAAATGAAATAAACATACAAAAAAATAGTAAAAAATGTAAAAAAGAAAAAATAACTAAAAATAAAAGTAAAATGGGGGGCCCGTCATGCTCTGAAATTATTGAACTCAATGTTCAGTCCGGCAGGCTGTAGTGTGTCTAATCGGTAAATGCGATGCTGTTACTCGAGTTTGCGTTGATGTTCACTGGAACACTGCAGCAATCCCAGGATAGAGATGTGAGCTTGAGAGCAGTGGGGAGTATTGAAATGGCAAGCAACTGGAAGCTCAGGGTCCTGCTTGCGGACTGAGTGGAGGTGTTCCGCAAAGTGGTCACCCAGTCTGCACTGTACCCTATCTGTACTAATGCTTTGTCTTTCAACACACCATTAACATATTGTTTGCCTTTGCTCCATGACCTTCTGGTCAGCTATTCTGTGGCCTTGTCCAATCTACACCTTCTCCTTTGTTATCTCTTGCCCCATCCTCGCTTTACTTGCTTATAACCTTTGACATTTCTAATATTTTCCAGTTCCGAAGAAAGGTCACTGACCCAAAACTTTGCTTCTCTCTCCACAGATGCTACCAGACCTGCTGAGTATTTCCAGCATTTCTTGTTTTTATTTCTGATTTCCAGCATCCGCAGTATTTTGCATTTATTTTAGTGTGATGGAATACTCTCCAGTTGCCTGGTTGTGTGCAGCTACAACAACACTCAAGAAGCTCAACACCATCCAGGACAAAGCAGCCCGCTTGATTGGCGCCCCATCTGCAAACTTCCTCCACCACCGATGCACAGTGGCAGCAGTGTGTATCATCTACAAGATGCACTCCAGCAATGCTCCAAGGCTCCTTTGACAGCGCCTTCCAAACCCATGACCTCTACCAGCTAGAAGGACAAGGGCAGCAGATGCTTGGGAACACCACCACCTGCAAGTTCCCCTCCAAGCCACACACCATCCTGACCTGGAAATATATCGCCGTTCCTTCACTGTCGCTGGGTCAAAGTTCTGGAACTCCCTTCTGAACAGCACTGTGGGTGTACCTACCCCACATGGACTGCAGCGGTTCAAGAAGGCAGCTCACCACCACCTTATCATGGGCAATTGGGGATGGGCAATAAATGCTGGCCTGGCCTGGCCAGCCGTGCCCACATCCCCATGAATGAATAAAAAAACACACTAGAGGGAGAACTGTAACTGGTGGTGGATCCTCAATGCTTTGGCCTTTCACCTGCAATGAGGTGGAAGATTTCCAGAAAGCCTAAAAGGGTATCAGACCCAGTGAAAGAAAGAAATATAAAACTATCATTTACATGATACCTTGCCCAATCTTGGGATGTCCCAAAGTGCTTTAAGTCAACAAAGCACTATTTAAAGAGTCATCACTGTTGTAATACAGGAACTGCTAAAGCTAATTTGTCTGCAGCAAGGCCCCACAAACAGCAAGGTCATAATGACCAGATAATCTTTATCTTGGATGTTGTTTGAGGGATAAATATTGGCCAGGACACCGGTGCCGCAGAAGTTTTTAAATCCACCTGAACGAGCAGTTGGAGACTTTAACAACCTGTGTGACCCCAGGACTGCAATGAAACAAGGAAGGAGAGGTAGCTGCTACACATTGTGAGGAAATTCATATTCTGTATTGAAGGAATCTGATCACTGTTGTACTTTCTGAAATGTGAAATTTGAACTGCTTTGAATTATTTTGTAATGTTTTTTTTTTACACATTTTTAGGACTAAAGTATATATTTGGGACAAAAACTTTTTTTATTCATTCATGGGATGTGGGCGTCGCTGGCTAGGCCCGCATTTATTGCCCATTACTAATTGCCCTTGAGAAGGTGGTGGTGAGCTGCCTTCTTGAATCACTGCAGTCCACGTGGGGTAGGTACACCCACAGTGCCGTTATGAAGGGTGTTCCAGGATTTTGACCCAGCGACAGTGAAGGAACGGCGATATAGTTCCAAGTCAGGATGGTGTGTGGCTTGGAGGGGAATTTGCAGGTGGTGGTGTTCCCAAGCCATTGTCCTTCTAGTTGGTAGAGATTGTGGGTTTGGAAGGTGCTGTCTAAGGAGCCTTGGGGCGTTATGAAATGTCCAATTTGAATTGTTCTGTAATGTATTTTTAAAAATGTTATGATTAAAGTATATTTTTGGGAGGAAAAAAGCAAGTTAATAATGGCACTACCTCTCTCTTCCTGTTGTATCCAGGTGAGAGGCTGTGAATTCTGCAGCAAGTAACCCACCTCCTGACTCCCCAAAGCCTGTCCAGCATCAGGAGTGTGATGGAATACTCTCCACTTGCCTGGATGAGTGCAGCTCCAACAACACTCAAGAAGCTCAAAGCAGCCTGCTTGATTGCCATCTACAAACATTCACTCCCTGCACCACCGATGCACAGTGGCAGCTGTGTGTACCCTCTACAAGATGCACTGCAGCAACTCCCCAAAGCTCTGTTGTAGTATTGCTTTAAGTGTTGTGATATTGCTTTAAGAAGCGTATCGAAAACAGCTGTCCATCACCAGACAGGATGTGATATGTCAACCCATATGATCCTTAAGCACTGCTGGAAGCAGACACAAGAACATGAAAAATCACCTTCCCAATTTTGCTGTATATAATTTAGTATCTTCAGTAAAAAAAAAAAACACCATTTAGATTCACCGATGGTGTCCTTGTGATTCTCAAAACATAACATGGTGGCTCTAGTATAAGGGTCTGAAAGGGTTAATGTGAAAGTGTGTAAAGAAAACCTCCTATCATGATGATGTAAGAGATCACACACGAGAGAGACTTGAAGATAGATGCAGCGTGGCTTTGGAGGGGTCACACAGACTAGTGGGAAGTGTAAATAGCTATAATGTAATAAAGGTTAATGTTGCACTGCTCCAGGCTAAAGAATCTCTCTAGCTAGACTACCCTAAGGTGGTGGGGTAACAAACAAACATATAATATGGTGATCAGTGGTGAGATCGAGAACAACAGATGTTCTTACCATCAATACCCAGAAGAAGAATTTGAAGCTAGTAGTTGAAAAGGCCTGACCTGGAAAAGGGCACCAAAAAACTGCAGAACTCGAGAGGAGACTGTTGAAGGGCTGCAGACACCGAGGGCTGAAATTTAGACTCCCATCACCGAAATCGGTGACGGGCGAAAACAATTTAAAAAATTTTAACGGGCTTCAAGCCCTACCATTCATTTTAAATATTTAAAGAAGCTCTTAATCAGAAAATTAAATACATTTATTTTGCCCCTCCCATAACCATAAAATTAATAACTTGCCCTCTCCCCGCTAAAACACTTATCTTGTCCACCTGACTTTCCCCCGCCCCAAGTAGATAAACCTTAAACAATAACCCTTCCCACCATCCCCTACAATAATGATATTACTTTGACCCCATTCCCCCACCCCCCTGCACTGAGAAACTTACCTCCTCCCCCTTCCCCACCAGTTCTCCACCTCAGTTCCCCAGATGGGGATCCGAAAGTGCGGGAGTGATGGCCAGCGGCCCAAAGGTCACACCGGGACAGACAGCGAGAGTTTAATGCTAATTAATTCATTGATTTTAATTAATTTAAATATTTAAATGGGGCTCCCGCCATCGGCAATATTGGTCCGGTCCTTCCTGGCGTCAAGGTGCGTGGTGACCTTCACCAGGAGGCATTTTCTGCCCCCCATCCCCCGGCAGGACCCCAATATCGGGGTGGGCGGCGGTGGGTGGGGGTCAGTAAAATTCAGCTCAGAGAGTTGGGGAATCGTTGGGTGGAAATCTGGTCCAGCGATTGCAGGCTTGAGTTGGAGAACCCAGCAACATTCCAGGATCTGGTGAGCAACCCTGAAAGAAGTTTAAAAAATTGCCATCCCTAACACACCAGATAGGCAGCACTGAGAAAGTCCTTAGCGAGGGCTGATCCAAAGTCAGCGCCATTGTACATGGCATCCGGAGTGAGAGAAAGAAAAAGCAAGCAGTGAGGCTGCAAATACTCCATTCTCAATGGGAAGGGAGTTAATTGTATATAGCAGTAACACTGTAAAATGGAGTTTAGTACAAGGAGGAAATTAATCCCTAGTCTAGCAGATTTCCAAGGCTAAAACGTTGGCCATAGTTGGGATCAGCACGAATCTGAAAACGCACGGGAAAATTCTGATTCTGGAGGGGAAAACCCAAAAGTTAAAGTAGAATAAATTGAAGTAATGGAGCTTAAATTCACAAATACAGAAAGATTATGACACATGGAAGGATCAAATCAAACCCAAAATTGGTCGCTGTGGAGAAAAAGGTATCTCAGATACAGAATTGCATCTAAGCTAGACAGCCAGTCTGAAGCACAGCAAATGAATACATTGTTGTATTCTACTGGGACTATAGCAGATGATGTGATTGCCAGACAAGGTATTAAGGAAATACCTGCCAAATTCGATAAAGTTTTAAAAGCTTTTGATTTTTATTTCAACTTGGGAAACAATAAGGTTTCAGAAAGAGCAAGATTCAACAAAAAGGACCAGAAACCGGGTGACACAGTCAATACTTTTATCACTGACCTTTACAGGCTACCTGAAGGATGGAAATATGGAGATCTTAAAGCAGAAGTGATATGAGACGGTATTGTTGTGGGTATTGCTGATGAATCCCTATCAGATTTATTTATTTAGACATATAGCACTGACACAGGCCCTTCAGCCCACCGGGTCTGTGCCTACCATCAACCACCCATTTATACTAATCCTACATTAATCCCATATTCCTACCACATCCCCACCTTTCCCTACCACCTACCTACACTAGGGACAATTTATAATGGCCAATTTACCTATCAACCTGCAAGTCTTTGGATGTGGGAGGAAACTGGAGCACCCGGCAAAAACCCACGCAGTCACAGGGAGAACTTGCAAATTCCGCACAGGCAGTACCCAGAATTGAACCCGGGTCGCTGGAGCTGTGAGGCTGCGGTGCTAACCACTGCGCTGCCCTTTATTTATTGCGGTCTAAAGAAGACCTCACCATGGACAAAGCTATTCAGCTGGTGAGACAAGCTGAGCTCCAAAAGAGCAACAGAACAATCCTGCAAGGAAATGAAGGACCTTGGTTCAGGAAACCTCCAGCAACCATTCAGTCCCTTCACCAGAGGGCTGAAAAAAGAGGTACCAGGAAAAAAAGTACACTAGAGGGGGAAGGAATGTGATTCCATTAAACCCTGCCAGTGATGTACATATGAACAGACGGACATACAAATTAGGAGCAGGAGAAGGCCACTCGACCCCTTGAGCCTGCTCCGTCATTCAACAAGATCATGGCTGATCTGATTGTAACCTTGACTCCACATTCCCGCCTACCCCCGATAACCTTTCACCCCCTTGCTTATCAAGAATAAACCTACCTCTGCCTTAAAAATATTCAAAGACTCTGCTTCCACCACTTTTTGAGTAAGAGAGTTCCAAAAACCCTCTGAGTGAAAGATTTCTCCTCATCCCTGTCTTAAATGGGTGACCCCTTATTTTCAAACAGTGACCCCCCCCCCCCAGTTCTAGATTTTCCCATTAGAGGAAACACCCTTTCCACATCAACCCTGTCAGGACCTTTCAGAATCTGATATGTTTCAATCAAGTCGCCTCTTACTCTTCTAAACTCCAGTGGATACAAGCCCAGCATGTCCAACCTTTCCTCTTAAGACAACCTGCATATTCCAGATATTAGTCTAGTAAACCTTCTCTGAACTGCTTCCAATGCATTTACATCCTTCCTTAAATAAGGAGACCAATACTGTACACAGTACTCCAGATGTGGTCTCACCACTGCCCTGTATAACTGGAGCATAAACTCCCTACTCGTGTATAACATTCTATTAGCTTTCCTAATTACTTGCTGAACTTGCTTACTAACCTTTTCCGAATCATGCACTAGGACCCCCAGATCCCTCTGCATCTCAGAGCTCTGCAATCTCTCACCATTTAGATAATGTGCTTTTTTTTTATTCTTCCTGCCAAAATGCACTTTCACATTTTCCCACATTATACTCCATTTGCCAGATCTTTGACCACTCACTTAACCTATTTAAATCCCTTTATAGCCTCCTTATGTCCTCTTCACAACTTATTTTCCTACCTATCTTTATGTCATCCGCAAATTTAGCAACCATACTCTCTGTCCCTTCATCCAAATTATTTATCTGAATTGTGGCACCAAATGTACCACAGGTGTGAACAGTGTCCTGCAAATAGAGCAGAATGCTTTTATTGTAGGAAAATAGGGCATTTCAGTAAAATGTGCCAGAATAAAATCTCGACTACCTCAAGTGCTAAAGAAAAAGCATTCAAGAGTGGAGTGGTTAACAAAGTTAAACAACCTCCTGCAGCAGAGCAATCAAAACATTTTCTTGGCAAAATCAATGATCTGAATTCAGCATTTTGGTCTACAGATATATATATCAATAGACATATCACTAATTTCAAGCACAATACCTGGGCAAGTGTAACGGTCTTATCAGCCAAAGAGCTGTGGTTATCCACTCATTGGGCTGAATTTTAATCTTCCATGCAGCAGCTCATTTAAATAGCCGGGGCGGGCAGGCCACTGCTCCCCCCCACCCCGCCACACTCCCCCCACCTCCCCACACCACCCCCCACCCCACTCCCCGCCGATCACGTGGAGGGAGAGGGCTGTCCGTACCCTGCAATGGCGTCAGCTGCCTGTGCACAGGCACTGACACCATTTTTAAAGGGCTGTCAGCCCTACCAGGAAATTAAAATGCAACTGAGTTTCCATTTTTTTTTTTCGCTCATGGGATGCGGATGTTGTTGACTAGGTGAACATTTATTGCCCATCCCTAATTGCCCTTGAGAAGGTGGTGGTGAGCTGCCTTCTTGAACCACTGCATTACTTGGGGTGTAGGTACACCCACAGTGCTGTTAGGGAGGGAGTTCCAGGATCTTGACCCAGTGACAGTGAAGGAACGGCGATATAGTTCCAAGTCAGGATGGTGTGTGACTTGGAGGGGAACTTGAAGGTGGTGGTGTTCCCATGCTTCTGCTGCCCTTGTCCTTCTAGTGGTAGAGGTTGAGGGTTTGGAAGATGTTGTCTAAGGAGCCTTGGGACATTGCTGCAGTGCATTTTCTAGATGGTACACCCTGCTGCTACTGTTCATCAGTGATGAAGGGAATGAATGTTGAAGTTGTGGATGGTGCCTTTCAAGTGGGCTTCTTTGTCCTGGATGGTGCTGAGCTTCTTCAATATTGTTGAAGCTGCACCCATCCAGGCAAGTGGAGAGTATTCCATCACAATCTTGACCTGTGCCTTGTAGATGGTGGACAGGCTTTGGGGAGTCAGGAGGTGAGTTACACGCCGCAAAATTCCTAGCCTCTGACCTGCTCTTGTAGCCACAGCATTTATGTAGCTAGACCAGTTCAGTTTCTGGTCAATGGTAACCCCCAGGATGTTGGTAGTGAGGTATTCAGTGATGTTAATGCCAGTGAATGTCAAGGGGACATGGTTAGATTCTCTCTTGTTTGAGATGGTCATTGCCTGGCACTTGTGTGGAGCAAATATTATCTGCCACTTATCAGCCCAAACCTGGATGTTGTCCAGGTCTTGCTGCACATGGACCTGAGCTGCTTCAGTATCTGGGGAGTTCAAATGGTGCTGAACATTGTGCAATTATCAGCGAACATCCCCACTTCTGCCCTTATGATGGAGGGAAGATCATTGATGAAGCAACTGCAGATGGTTGGGCCTAGGACAATATCCTGAGGAACTCCTGCAGTGATGCCCTGGGACTGAGATGATTGATCTCCAACAACCACAACCATCTTCCTTTGTGCAAGGTATGACTCCAACCAGTGTTCGAGAGTTTTCCCCTGATTCCCATTGACTCCAGTTTTGCTTAGGGCTCCTTGTTGCCATATTCGGTCAAATACAGACTTGATGTCAAGGGCAGTCGCTGTCACCTCACTTCAGGAGCTCAGCTCTTTTGCCCATGATTGGACCAATTCTGTAATGAGGTCAGGAGCTGAGTGGTCCTGGCGGAACCCAAACTGAGCGTCACTGAGTAGGTTAAAAGCAAAATACTGCGGATGCTGGAAATCTGAAACAAAAACAAGAAATGCTGGATTCACTCAGCAGGTCTGGCAGCATCTGTAGAAAGAGAAGCAGAGTTAACGTTTCGGGTCAGTGACCCTTCTTCGGAACTGACAAATATTAGAAAGGTCACAGATTATAAACAAGTGAGGTGGGGGTTGGGCAAGAGATAACAAAGGAGAAGGTGCAGATTGGACCAGGCCACATAGCTGACCAAAAGGTCACAGAGCAAAGGCAAACAATATGTTAATGGTGTTTTGAAAGACAAAGCATTAGTACAGATTAGGTGTGAATATACTGAATATTGAACATCAGCAAGTGCAAACCTGAACAAAGTTTTTTTCAGGTTGTTTTTCTTCAGGTTTGCACTTGCTGATGTTCTATATTCAGTATATTCACACCTAATCTGTACTAATGCTTTGTCTTTCAAAACACCATTAACATATTGTTTGCCTTTGCTCTGTGACCTTTTGGTCAGCTATGTGGCCTGGTCCAATCTGCACCTTCTCCTTTGTTATCTCTTGCCCAACCCCCACCTCACTTGTTTATAATCTGTGACCTTTCTAATATTTGTCAGTTCCGAAGAAGGGTCACTGACCCGAAACGTTAACTCTGCTTCTCTTTCTACAGATGCTGCCAGACCTGCTGAGTGAATCCAGCATTTCTTGTTTTTGTCACTGAGTAGGTTATTGCTGAGCAAGTGCCGCTTGATAGTACTGTCGATGACCCCTTCCATCACTTTGCCAAGAATCTAGAAGGATATCGAAGGACTGATTTTGAATTGTGATGTCTGTGCAGTTCACAGACAGGATCAGACAGAATCTTTTATTTTGACCCAATTCCCAACTAGACTGTGGGAACGGTTGGCGATGGATTTATTCTTCTTTGATGGAAAATCCTATCTAATTATAGTCGGTTACATCTCAAGAGGTTAAATGGATGTAAACAACAACAACTGAAGTAGTCATTAGAGTTTTACAAGAAGTTTTCGCAACACATGATATACCTGATCAGATAGTATCCAATAATGGATCACAATGTGCAAATGATTACTTTACACACTTTGCAGAAAAATGTGGATTTGTTCATCTGACAAGCTCTCTTAAGTTGCTACAATTTAATGAAGAAGCTGAGCGAGCAGCCAGATCTATTAAAACCATGTTGAAGAAAAATCAAGATTTCCAATTAGCACTTCTGCCCTATAGAACTACTCCATTATTATGCGATTAGCACCATCAGAACTCTTAATGGGAAGAAAACTTCAAACGCAACTTCCAATTCTACCCGAGAAATAATTTCCAAGGTTACAAAGCAAGGGTTATCAGAGAGTTCACAAGCCCATAATTAGAATAGGAAATACCGTACCAGAAACAACCAAACCTGTCAGAAGGGCAAGAAGTATGGGTACGAGACCAAAACAGAAAAGGGATAGTTCTCCAGAGAGAGGAGAATCACCAGCGATCTTATTTGATAAGAACTTCAGAAGGTACTATAAGAAGAAATAGAAGGAATCTTTTTCCTATTCAGCAATGATGTCAATCAGTCACACATTTAGACGAATCAGATGTTGAACTGGAAATTCAGAAAGAGCCAAATACAAACCTCAACAAAGGCTGTCCAAGTCAAGACACGTGATCAGAGAAAGACAAGCAATCTTCCACATCTGATGACAGCAAGATCAGGGAGAGTTGTGAAGCCTCCTGACAGAATGAATCTATAAAGTCAGAGACTTGGTGGAAGATGGGATAGTATGTAAATAATAAAGTGAATGTATGTAAATATATATTTGGATAAAGACTTGGGGAGAGATGTAGTATAAGGGTCTGAAAGGGTTAATGTGAAAGAGTATAAAGAATCCCTCCTATCATGATGATGTAAGAGATCACATGTGAGAGAGACTTGAAGATAGATGCAGCATGGCTTTGGAGGGGTCACACAGACTAGTGTGACATGTAAATAGTTCTAACGTCATAAAGGTTAATGTTTAACTACTCCAGACTAAAGAATCTCTGTAGCTAGACTAACTAAGGTGGCAGCGTACCAAACAAACATGTAACAGTGGCAGCTGGTGATTGTTGAAGATCTGACTTCAAGTGTCTGCAGATCCTGCAAAGCTGAACCCATCTGTTTGCTACAGAAGTTCCGGAGTGAAGGTCTACAAGCTCATCAGGTTCGTCTGTGATCCTTGTAGCAGCATAGAAGTCTGTCTAAGTGACTCTGCGATAATGTTGGCATTGAACACACACTAGGTCTGCATTTTCAGGACATCGCACATTGCGCCGAGATTTTACTTCAAGGGAACGTGATTCTGAATCAAGCTACGATTATGGTCTGTGTCAGAAGCAATCTATTAAAAGCCAAGTCCAAGAAGTGTGTGCTGGGTGCGAACACCGTTTTCACTGACGGGCCACCGGATCAGGGGATCTGGGGGCTGATTGATCAATCGCAACATGGCCAGGCAGGATCATCGGTGTGCAACAGCCTCAAGACATTTGGGAAAGCCAGAAGATTTTCATTGCCATTTTTCCTTCTTCTCCTGAAGGTCTCAGGAGAGCCATATATAAAAAAAATCAGCTTTGTTACTGACCATTTCATGGATTTCATAGGAGGATTTTGAAAGGGGTGGAAGAAGTGACAGACCTTGGAGTGCATGTCCACCGGTCCCCCGAAGGTGACAGGACAGGTAGATATGAACATATGAACATCAGAATTAGGAGCAGGAGTAGGTCTCTCGACCCCTCGAGCCTGCTCTGCCATTAAATAACTTCATGGCTGAAC
The DNA here is from genome assembly GCF_036365525.1 of Heterodontus francisci. Classification (NCBI taxonomy): domain Eukaryota; kingdom Metazoa; phylum Chordata; class Chondrichthyes; order Heterodontiformes; family Heterodontidae; genus Heterodontus; species Heterodontus francisci. Next base: position 27,809,237 of record NC_090371.1, on the reverse strand, counting down.
TGATTACTCCACATTTCCACCTACCCTCGAAAATCCCAAATTTTTTTATCTCCCAAAGCAGCAAGGCAGTTTTATTGTGGCTCCAAAGAGAAACTGTACTGCCAGTCAAAGGGCAAGACGGTGATCACAAGACTAAATCCCTTAAGGGTTGTTCAAGTTTAATTCTTTATTCCTCTCACTGTTCAAGACACTTTTCAAGGGAAATGCAGCAAGGTGGATACAAAATTGTCTGTGGGCGGCACAGAGGCGCAGTGGTTAGCACCGCAGCCTCACAGCTCCAGCGACCCGGGTTCAATTTTGGGTACTGCCTGTGCGGAGTTTGCAAGTTCTCCCTGTAACTGCGTGGGTTTTTGCCGGGTGCTCCGGTTTCCTCCCACAGCCAAAGACGTGCAGGTTGATAGGTAAATTGGCCATTATAAATTGCCCCTAGTATAGGAAGGTGGTAGGGAAATATAGGGACAGGTGGGGATGTGGTAGGAGAATGGGATTAGTGTAGGATTAGTGTAAAGGGGTGGTTGATGGTCGGCACAGACTCGGTGGGCCGAAGGGCCTGTTTCAGTGCTGTATCTCTAAATAAATAAATTGGCTCAGTGGCAGGAAACAAAGGGTAAATGATGAAGGGTGTTTTAGCAACTGGAGGGCTGTTCTGCAGAGCTCAGTACTGGGTCCCCTGCTTTTTGTGGTGTATGTTAACATTACGGATGTAAATGTAGGGGCATGATCAAGATGTTTGCAGATGACACAAAGATTGGCCGTGTGTTAGATAGCAAGGAGTCAAGTTGTAGACTGCAGGAAGATATTGATGGTCTGGTCAGATGGGCAGAAAAGTGGCAAATGGAATTCAACCTGGAGCAGTGTGAGATGATGCATTTGGGCAGGTCAAACAAGGCAAAGGAATACATGATTAATGGGAAAATACTGAGAAGTATAGAGAAAGTGAGGGACCTTGGAGTGAATGTCCACAGATCCCTGAAGGTAGCAGGACAGGTTGATAAGGTGGTTAAGAAGGCATATGAAATCCTTTCCTTTATTAGCCGAGGTATAGAATATAAGAGTAGGGAGGTTATGCTGGAACTGTATAACTCATTGGTTAGGCCACAACTTGAGTACTGTGTGCAGTTCTGGTCACCTCATTACAGAAAGGTTGTAATTGAACTAGAGAGGGTACAGAGGAGATTTACGAGGATGTTGCCAGGACTGGAAAAATGCAACTATGAGGAAAGATTGGATAGGCTGGGGTTGTTCTCCTTGGAATAGAGCAGGCTGAGGGGAGATCTGATTGAAATGTACAAAATTTTGAGGGGCCTGGATAGAGTGGAGATGAAGGGTCTATTCACCTTAGCAGAGGGGTCAGTGGGCATAGATTTAAAGTAAATTGGTAGAAAAATTAGAGGGGAGATGAGGAAAAACCTTTTCACCAGAGGATGGTGGAGGTCTGGAATGCATTGCCTGAAAGGGTAGTTGAGGCAGAGACCCTCAGCTCATTCAAAAGGAGTCTGGATATGCACCTCAAGTGCCGTAAGCTGCAGGCCTACGGACCAAATGCTGGAAGGTGGGATTAGAATAGGCGGATCATTTTTGGGCCAAGTGGCCTCTTTCTGTGCCTTAAACTTTCTATGATTCGATGATCCTATGAAGACAAAATGTCAACTAAGTTTCCATCCCTAAACTAGAAAGCAGACGACCTCCTCACTGAACACAGACTATTCAGACAGAGAATGGAACTGTGTTTTCTCGACTTGGCCAATTCTGAGCCAGACAGTTAACTTTAAGTATTTAAAGTTAAGATTGCTGTTGGAAATGAAGGCCTCCACAGGTTAAATATGTCTGGTCTTTCGGAGGACTTAAAAGACCCAAGAAAATTATTGGGGATAAAAAAGGAGGGGGTGTAGCATTATTAGTTAAGGAATCGATGACAGCTTTGAGGAGAGATGATATGCTCAATGAATCATAAAACAAGGCCACATGGGTGGAGCTCAGAAATTAAAAAGGGGCAGCCACACTTCTAGGAGTGTACAATAGACCCCCAAATAGTGAGGAGGTAGAAGAACAAATATGTAGGCAAATTTCTGAGTGCAAAAACTATAGGGCAATAATAGTTGGGGATTTCAACTACCCAAATATCAACAGGGATACGAACAGTGTGAAATGCACAGAGGGCACAAAATTCATGAACTGCATTCAAGAGAACTTTCCTAGCCAGCATTTAACAAGCCGAACGAGAGGGGGCGCAATTCTAGATTTAGTCCCCGGTAGTGAAGCTGGACAAGTGGAGGAAGTAACAGTGGGTAACAATTTTGGAGATAGTGACCATAATACAGTTAGTTTTATCATAATCACGGAAAAGGACAAAGATAAAACAGGAGTAAATGTTCTAAATTGGGGGAAGATGAATTTGAAGAAACTGAGAGGTGACCTGGTGAAAGTGGACAGGATACAACTACTTGAAGGAAAATCAGTGGTAAACCAGTAGGAGGCATTCAAAAGTGAGAAACTACAGGCACAGTGTAGGCATGTCCCCACAAAGATAAAGGGTGGTACTGCCAAATCTAGAGTTCCCTTGTTATTTGGAAGCTTACAGGGTAAGTTAAAGCAGAAAAAGAAAGCTTATGGCCATCACAAACAACTTAATACTTTAGAAAGCCTAGATGAGTATAGAAAGTGCAGGGGTGAAGTAAAAAAAGGAAATTAGAAAAGCCAAGAGAGGACATGAAAAATTATTGGCAGGTAAAATCAAGGAAAACCTGAAGGTATTTTATCGATACATTAAGGGCAAGAGGATAACTAAGAAAAGGGTAGGACCTATCAGAGATGTACAAGGGAACTTATGCATGGATGCAGAAGATGTGGCCAGGGTTCTTAATGAGTTTTTTGTCTCTGTCTTCACAAAGGAGAGGGTTGATGCAGACATTGTAGTTAAAGAGGGGGAGTGTAAAATATTAGATATGATAAGCATAATGAGAAAGGAAGTACTAGTGGGTCTGACATCCTTGAAAGTGGATAAATCACTAGGGCCAGATGGATTGCATCCCAGGTTGTTATAGGAAGCTAGGGAAGAAATAGTGGATGTGCTGAGAATCATCTTCAAATACTCATTAGATATAGGAGGGGTACCAGATGATTGGAGATCTGCAAACGTTGTACCATTGTTTAAAAAGGGTGTGAGGGATAGGCCAAATAATTATAGGCCGGTCAGTCTGACCTCAGTGGTGGGTAAATTATTGGAATCAATTCTGAAGGACAGGATAAACTGCAACTTAGTAAGGAACAGATTCATCAGGGATAGTCAGCATGGATTTGTTAGGGGAAGGTCATGTCTCACTAACTTGATTGAGCTTTTTGAGGAAGTAACATGAAGGATTGATGAAGGTAGTGCAATGGATGTGGTCTACATGGATTTTAGTAAGGCATTTGACAAGGTCCCTTATAGCAGACTGGTCAGTAAAATGAAAGCCCATGGGATAGAGGGGAATCTGGCAGGTTGGATCCAAAACTGGCTCAGTGACAGGAAACAAAGGGTAATAGATAACAGATGTTTTTGCGAATGGGAAGCGGTTTTCAGTGGTGTTCCACAGGACTCAGTGTTGGGTCCCTTGCTGTTTGTGGTATATATTAACGATTTGGACTTAAATGTGGGAGGCATGATTGGGAAATTTGCTGATGACAAAAATTGGCCGTGTAGTTCATAGTGAAGAGGATGGCTGTAGACTCCAGAAAGATATCAATGGTTTGGTTGAGTGGGCGAAAAGTGGCAAATGGAATTCAATCCAGAGGAGTGTGAGGTAATGAAGTTGGGGAGGATAAACAAATCGAGGGAATACATCATAGACGGGAGGATATTGAGAGGGGTAGAAGAAGTGAGAGACCTTGGAGTGCATGTCCACAGGTCCCTGAAGGTGGCAGGACAGGTAGATAGAGTGGTGAAGAAGGCATATGGGATGCTTTCCTTTATTGGCCAATATAGAGAATACAAAAGCAGGGGTGTAATGTTGCAACTGTATAAAATGCTGGTTAGGCCACAGCTGGAGTATTGCATACAGTTCTGGTCACCAGATTACAGGAAGGACATAATTGCTTTGGAGAGAGTACAGAGGAGCTTTACAGAATGTTGCGAGGGCTTGAAAGTTGCAGCTATGAGGAAAGTTTGAATAGGCTAGGGTTGTTTTCTTTAGAACAGAGATGGCTGAGAAGTATGCAAAGTTATGAGGGGATTAGATTGAGTGGCTAGTTCTTTCAGCCAGCATGGACACAATGGGCTGAATGGACTCCTTCTGTGCCGTAATTTTTCTATGGTTCTATGGTCCATATTGAAATATCAGTTGATCGTCAAACTCATTTTCAGAATACACCGCCTCGAGTTTATGTCATTCTGGCAGCAGCCAAAGGAGACAATAGTTCAATTTTGTGAGACAATGTTGAGATAAGTGGAGTGATTGTGATTTTTCTGAGGCTAGCTGACAGGATTATGGAGATTGTGATAGCTTCCAACCCCATTGAAGCATTCTAAAAATCCTCCTTGACCAACCCAAAGGCTACAGTTTAGACACCTTGCTTAAAGCCATCATAAATTCGAAGCATTCCTTCTGGGCAGGCAGAGTCGACAAGCCCTGTGCACTTTGTATAGAATTGGCAGTGCTGCCAGCACAGCCAAACCTGGCAAGCCATGGAGGCGATGTGGTCTCATACATCCACCAGAAATTGTGCGGCATTCCATGACATTTGCAAAGCATGTGGCAATAGAGGGCACTGTAAGCACCAATGCAAGAAACCTAAGGCACAACAAGACAAACCACAGTTAGATGCACAACAAGTACGACATCCCAATAGATAGAGGGAACAGTCCAAACATCAAAAGCAAAAAAACACATGATGACCAGCCAGACTGAAAGGTTGGAAGGTGAGCACGGCAAAGACACTGATACACAAAGTGAGCAGGCGTTTCATACTGTCAACCTCACTGAGTATATCGGGATGGTGGGACTTTCAGAAGCCTTTGCTTCCATCCAGATTATTTGCCCACAAAAACTTGGCAAACACACACTCCAGACCAAGATTGACACAGGTGTGCGCGCCAATATGCTGCCGCTCTGCATCCTGAAGAACATGTATCGACAGCAATGGCAAACCATGGCTCAACCAACCACCGCCAAGCTCACAGTGTACAATAGTTCAGCGATTCCCTCCTTGGGATCCATTATGCTCGAGTGCAGATATAATGACTCACCCTAGTCACCCCAAATGTTTTACATTGTGGACACCACAGGGTCATCAATTGCAGGCTGACCAGCATGCAAAGACCTGACATTGGCCACAATTCATGACATTGACATGATAGTGGTGCAGACAGCAGGCCACAAAGACAACCACAGACAATCTGTGATCAGCAAGAGCAGTCACCACAGGAGCTGGGCTACAGACACAAAATCCAGACAATTCAAGCAGACAGAAAAGCATTGCAGGGCTAAGCTGGAAACTGATCTGATGATTGAGAAGGGGTGCAATGGCTTACACGAGAAGTTGCAATATCTCACAGCCAAGAGGGACTACTCACTCAATTAAATGAAACTAAAGGAAAAGTAGTTGAGACGAACTGCAAGAATAAAGAAGATGTGATGGCATTGAGACTTTGAGAAGTGGATAGCATAGTAGCAATGGTTGAACTACAACAGCGAATTGCTGCTCTACAGATAGAGTGTAAGTGCTACCCAAGCTCCGGTGAGGATTTTGTTCTGCAATTGGAGAAGGAGTTAGTACAGGCAAGATTAAGAGAAACAGAATCACAAGGTGCTCTTCAAGAGGTGCGGGACAAAGTCTTGGACATAGAAAAGAGAAACTGTTCTTTACCTGATGAGAACAATGTGGCCTAGGCTGGGATTTTATGCTTGTGATCGGTGTCTCGATGCCTGGATAAAGCAACACCAAGAACCCCACGCCACCTGTTTTCCGGCCCGCTGAATCAAGTGTCAATCAGGCACTTAAGTGGACAGCGGCAGGATCAAGGACTCCATCGCCGGAAGCCCCACCTTTGGAAAGCTGCCAGCCAATCAGAGGCCGGCAGCTCTTCTACTGAGCAGTGCCACCGGGGGTTGACTCTCAGCGGGCCCTCCCCACTTTCCGATGCCGGGTCCCTCATTCAGCACTAAGTGCCTTTTAACGAGGGGTCCCCCCACCAACATCAACCCCCACACCCCCACCTCCCCCACCACCCCGGAGCCGGGGAGCAGCCCGCATGGTTTTGCGTGCTGTGCTTCCTGTGCTGTGACAGGGCCACCTCCTGCATGGCTAATTGCGGCAGTGGTGGGGTGAGGCCCTTAATTGGGGATTAATTGCCCAGTCAAGGCCTCAATTGGTGGCAGGGCGGGGAAGGCCGTTCACAGGTCTTCCCACCCCAGAATAAATTTTGGCAGAGGTGAGATGGTGGCGGGAAGCTTCCCACATCACCATCCCACCTGATTTTATGCTCTCCCTGCCTCCAAACCCTCCGTGGGAGAGAGCATAAAACTCTCCCAGTTGCATGAGGAAATTATAGGGATGAAACCGAGAGAAGCAGAAGCACCAGTGGGTCTGAAAGAACCTTGGCAGCAAGTGAAAGATTTGGAGGACCATTGGCAGCGTCATCTAGCTAGAACTAGTGGCAGGTGGGAAGATCTGCCATGGAGGAATGCAGCTAGTGAGCTACAGCACAAACTGATGACAGTTCGCCTTAGGCGAGCTGAAATGCAGGCTGAACTGAAAGAAGTTACACAAAGGAACTTGAAATACAGAACTAAATCAGCAATAAGGGGGAGATGGTTGTGTAGTGGTAATGTCACTGAGCTAGTAATCCACAAGCCCAGACTAATGCCCTGGGGACACAGGTTCAATTCTGGTGGGATTTAAATTCAATGAATTAATATCTGCAATTGGAAGCTAGTCTCAGTAATTGTACCATGAAACTATCATCAATTGTCATAAAAACCCACGTGGTTCACTGATGACCTTTAGGGAAGGAAATCTGCTGTCTTTACCTGGTTTGCCTACATGTGACTCCAGACCAACAGCAATGTGGTTGAATCTTAACTGATCTCTGAAATGGCATAACAAACTACTCAGTTGTCAAGGGCAATTAGGGATGGGTAACAAATGCTGGCCTTGCCAGTGATGCCCACACCCATGAAAGAATTTTTAAAAACTGCTGAGCAGAGGAGAATTGCTCGACAGGCAAGAAAAACTGAAAGAACCAAACCCAACATTTCCACCAACAGTCAAGGCTGTGATACTGTACAGCGACCATAAACCAAACCTACAATGACCAGGTCAGGGCTTATAATTACACCTCCAATATGCTTTAGTGCCTTGTACATTTGTTGTTGTATGCTTTAAACATTTAATACCTTTCTCGCTTGCTGTATTGTAAATTGTTCTGATCATAATATTTAATACCTTTTCACTCGTATTGTAAATAGTTCTGATTATTTTATGACATTTTTAATTTAGAAAAAAGGAGGATGTTGTAGTATTTCTTTAAGTGTTGTGATATTGCTTTAAGGGGTGTACCTGAAACAGTTGTCCATCACCAAACAGGATGTGACATACAGACCCAGGTGATCCCTAAGTATTTGCTGGAAACAGCCGCAGGAATAAGATGTGAAAAATCACCTTCCCAGTATTGCTATATATAAATTAGTATCGTCAGTAAAAAAAACACTATTTAGATTCACCAATGGTGTCCGTATGATTCTCAAAACTAAACATGGTGGCAGCTGGTGATTGTTGAAGATCTGACTTCACATTTATGTATAACAACAAATTTTCAGGTTGTGAATGTTTCATTACGATCAGTATAGATCGCCAGAGTCCCTTTTCTGTGACAGATGGAGTTTCCATCACAGTGGTGAGGGTGCAGAGAGAGTTTTATTTTATCAATTATCAGGATGTAGGCATCGTTGGCAAGGTTGGCATTTATGGCCCCTCCCTTGTGGTCCTTGAGAATGTGCTGGTAGGGCCTCTTCTTGAACTGCAAGGGTCCCACAATTCTGTTAGGTAGCCAGTTCTGGCCAATTTTGGCCCAGTGACGATAAAGGATCGGCCATATATAGCCAAGTTGGGAATCTGTGTGCCTGGGAGGGGAACATGAAGGTGATGCTGTTGACATGAGCTGCTGCCCTTGTCCTTCTAGGTTCATGGATGATTCTCAATTGAGGTTGGAGGCGAAGCAGATTGTTGGTTGAGACCTGTCTGTTTTGCAAGGAATAAACAATTGTTTTAGGTAATTGTAAATGCCTGCATATTGCATTGTTTACCTTCTGGTTCCTTTGAATGGGACTACAGCCTGAATTACAGCTGAATACAAAAAATCTGAGAGTGGGCACCAAATAGAGTATTTAAATATTTAATTATTTTAATTATTTAAATGATTAAAAGAACAAATGCTTGTGAGCACAATGAGACCGGGTAGAAGCAAGCTCACTTAGAGTTGAACTACTTGTGTAACCGTGAGTGCCACTTGAGCAATTTAAAAAAAAAATCACAAACACTCTAAGGACTATTCCTCTGTTGGGTTCGTGTATTGAGGCCGGTCAAAGGCACTTCACAGATGAAAGGAAACTGATGCTTCTGACCATAAAATGCTCTGGAAATTAATATCAGCCGAAAAAAGTATTGGAGAAACGTAAGGGACTAAAATCTGACAAATCCCTGGGACTTACACCCAGGGTTCTAGAAGAGATAGCTGCAGAGATAGTGGATTCACTAGCTATAATTTTCCAATATTCCTCAGTTTCAGGATCGGCTTCATTAAATTGGAAGTTGGCAAATGTTCCACAGCTTTTCAAGAAAGGAGGGAATGTGTAAAGAGGGAACTACAGGCCAGTTAGTGTAACATCAGTCGTTGGGAAAATGCTGGAATCTATTATTATGGAAGTCTTAACAATGCCCTTAGAAAAGCACAGTATGATGAGAATAAGTCAACATGGTTTTACTAAAGGAAAATCCTGCTTGACAAATTTATTTGAGTTTTTTTGAGGATGTAACTAGTAGGGTAGATGAAGGGGAACCAGTAGATGTAGTATACCTGGATTTCAAAAAGCATTCGATAAGGTGCCACACAAAAGGTTAATATGCAAGATAGGGACTCATGGTGTTGGGGGTAATATATTAGCATGGATAAAGAATTTCTTAATGGACAGGAAGCAATGTGCGGACATAAACGAGGCATTTTCAAGTTGGCAGGAAGTGAATAGTGGAGTGCCGCAAGGATCAGTGCTGGGGCCTCAGCTGTTTACAATCTATATTAATGACTCAGATGAAGACACAGAGAGTGATTTATCTAAGTTTGCTGATGATACAAAGGTAGGTGGAAAGGTAAGCTGTGGGGAGGACATAGAGACGCTGCAAAGTTGCTACCCAGGTTAATAGGGCTGTTAAGAAGGCATATGGTGTGTTAGCTTTTATTAGTAGGGGGATCGAGTTCCGGAGCCACGAGGTCATGCTGCAGCTGTACAAAACTCTGGTGCGGCCACACCTGGAGTATTGCGTGCAGTTCTGGTCACCGCATTATAGGAAGGATGTGGAAGCTTTGGAAAGGGTGCAGAGGAGATTTACTAGGATGTTGCCTGGTATGGAGGGAAGGTCTTACGAGGAAAGGCTGAGGGACTTGAGGTTGTTTTCGTTAGAGAGAAGGAGGAGGAGAGGTGACTTAATAGAGACATATAAGATAATCAGAGGGTTAGATAGGGTGGATAGTGAGAGTCTATTTCCCCGGATGGTGATGACAAACACGAGGGGACATAGCTTTAAGTTGAGGGGTGATAGATATAGGACAGATGTTAGAGGTAGTTTCTTTACTCAGAGAGTAGTAGGGGCGTGGAACGCCCTGCCTGCAACAGTAGTAGACTCGCCAACTTTAAGGGCATTTAAGTGGTCATTGGATAGACATATGGATGAAAATGGAATAGTGTAGGTCAGATGGTTTCACAGGTCGGCGCAACATCGAGGGCCGAAGGGCCTGTACTGCGCTGTTATGTTCTATGTTCTATATAGACAGATTAAGTGAGTGGGCAACAAGATAGCAGATGGACTATAAAGTAGGGAAGTATGAAGTTCACTTTGGTTGTAAGATTAGAAAAGAAGAATATTTTTTAAAGGGTGTGAAACTTGATATTTAATGAGACTTGGATGTGCTTGTACAAGGAATGCAGAAAGTTCGCATGCAGGTACCGCAAGCAATTAGGCAGGTAAATGGCATGTTGGCCTTTATTGCAAGGGGATTGGAGTACAGGAATAAAGAAGTCTTGTGATAATTGTACAGGGTTTTGGTGAGACCACATCTGGAATACTGTGTGCAGTTTTGGTCTCCACATTTAAGGAAGGATATACTTGCATTGGAGGCGGTACAGCAAATGTTCACTAGATTGGTCCCTGGGATGAGGGGTTGTCTTATGATGGGAGGCTATGTAAATTGGGCCTATACTCTGGAGTTTAGAGGAATGAGAGGTGACCTCATTGAAGCAGACAAGATTCTGAAGGGGCTAGAAAGGGTAGAGAGATTGTTTCTTCTGGTCAGGGAATCTAAAATACGAGGGCACAGTCTCAGGATAAGGGGGGGGCTGATCATTTAGGACTGAGATGAGGAGAAATGAGGGCGGCGCAGTGGTTAGCACCGCAGCCTCACAGCTCCAGCGACCCGGGTTCAATTCTGGGTACTGCCTGTGTGGAGTTTGCAAGTTCTCCCTGTGTCTGCGTGGGTTTCCTCCGGGTGCTCCGGTTTCCTCCCACCGCCAAAGACTTGCAGGTGATAGGTAAATTGGCCATTATAAATTGCCGCTAGTGTAGGTAGGTGGTAGGGCATATGGGATTACTGTAGGGTTAGTATAAATGGGTGGTTGTTGGTTGGCACAGACTCGGTGGGCTGAAGGGCCTGTTTCAGTGCTGTATCTCTAAATAAAATAAAAATAAATAAATAAAATTACTTCACTCAAAGGGTTGTGAATCTTTGGAATTCTCTACTCCAGAGGGTTGTGGATACTCCATTGCTGAATACATTTAAGGCTGCAATAGACAGATTTTTGATGTTTCAGGGAATCAAGGGACAGCGAGTGGGCGGGAAAGTGGAGTTGAAGCCTGAGATCAGCCATGATCGTACTGAATGGCGGAGCAGGCTAAATGGGCCATATGGTCTACTCCTGCACCTATTTCTTGTGTTCTCGTGTTTACTTTCGTAGAGAGGTGTAGGGAGAGTATTCCAGAGTTTAGGGTCTAGGCAACTGAAGGCACAGCCACCAATTGGAGGGATTAAAATCAGGGATGCTCAAAAGGCCAGAATTAAAGGAGCACAGATATCTCCAAGGGGTTTGGGGCTGGTGGAGTTTACAAAGATAAGGATGGGTGAGGCCGTGGAGGGATTTGCAAACAAGGATGAGAATTTTAAAATCAAGACATTGCTTGACCAGGAGACAATGCAGGTCAATGTAGAACAGGCATGATCTGTGAACGGGACTTGGTGCGAGCTCTGGATGATCTCAGGTTTACAGAGGGTAGAATGTGGGAGACCAGCTGAGGCAGGCATTGTTACGAAGGTGGAAATAGACGGTCATAGTGATGGCACGAGTATGAGGTCTAAAGCTCATCTTGGGGGTCATATGCGGCACCAAGGTCGCGAACAGATTGGTTTAATCTCAGACTGTTGCCAGGGAGAGGGATGAAGTTGGTAGGGAACGGAGTTTGGAGCGGGGATTGAAAACAATTGCTTTAGTCTTCCCAATATTTAATTGAAGGAAAATCCTACTCATCCAGTACTGGATTTCAGAAAAGCAGTCTGATAATTTAGTAATGTGGAGGAGTGGAGGTAGCTGAGGGTGAAGTAGAGCTGGGTGTCGTCAGTGTACATGTGAAAATGAACGCTGTGCTTTCAGATAATGTCGGATGATAAGGAGCAGCATGTAGATTTTTTTTGTTTATTATTTGTTCATGGTATGTGGGAATCACTAGCTAGCACAGCATTTATTGCCAATCACTAATTGCCCTTGAGAAGGTGGTGGTGAGCCGCCTTCTTGAACCGCTGCAGTCCATGTGGGGTAGGTACACCCACAGTGCTGTTAGGAAGGGAGTTCCAGGATTTTGATCCAGCGACAGTGAAGGAACGGCAATATAGTTCCAAGTCAGGATGGTGTGTGGCTGGAGGGGAACTTGCAGACGGTGGTGTTCCCATGCATCTGCTGCCTTTATCCTTCTAGGTGGTAGAGGTCATGGGTTTGGAAGGTGCTGTCTAAGGAGCCTTAGTGAGTTGCTGCAGTGCATCTTGTAGATGGTACACTATGCGTTGGTGGTGGAGGGAGTGAATGTTGAAGGTGGTGGATGGGGTGCCAATCAAACGGGCTGCTTTGTCCTGGATGGTGTCAAGCTTCTTGTGTGTTGTTGGAGCTGCACCCATCCAGGCAAGGGAAGAGTATTCCATCACACTCCTGACTTCTGCCTTGTAGATGGTGGACAGGCTTTGGGGAGTCAGGAGGTGAGTTACGCGCTGCAGAATTCCTGGCCTCCGACCTGCTCTTGTAGCCATGGTATTTATATGGCTACTCCAGTTCAGTTTCTGGTCAATGGTAACCCCTGAAGACAGGTTGCGAAGGAAGAGGTGGGAAAGTTTACACTTGTCACAGTCACATAGTATATCATTTGTGACTTTGATAAGAGCTTTTTTGGTGCTGTGACAGGGCGGAATCCTGATTGGAGGATTCAAACATTAAGTTCTGAGAAACATGGGAATGGATTTGGAGGTGACAACACGTTCAAGAACTTTGGAGAGGAAAGAAGGTTGGAGATGGGGTGGTAATTTGCAAGGACGTTGGGGTCATGGGTTGGTTTATGAAGAGAGGGGTGATAACATCAGATCTAAAGGAGAGAGGGACAACACCTGAAGAGAGAGAAAACCGTTTACTATATCGGCTAACATGGGGACCAGGAAGGGAAGTTGGGTGGTCAGCAGTTTAGTGGGAATAGGATTAAGGGAGCAGGAGGTGGGTCTCATGGACAAGATGAGGTCAGAGAGGGCATAAAGGGAGATTGGAGAGAAACTATAGAATGATGCGAATTCAGGGCCAGGGAAGATTTGGAGGAAGTTTGGCCATGTGGGCTAGAGGAAGGGAGGGACATGGTAGAGGCAGCTGATCAGATAGCCTCGATTGTAATGACAAAAAAGTGCATGAGTTTCTCGCACTTACTGTTGGATGTGAGGGTGGAGGGAACATGAGAGTGGGGTTTAAGAAGATGATTTGCAGTAGAGAAAAGAAGATGGGGGTTATTTTTCCATTCCAGGATGATCCCGGAATAGTGAGCAGTTTTAGCTGGCAATAGCAGGACCTGATAGTGTTTTATGTGATCCACTCAGATTTGGCAGTGGTTGACTAAACCAGTTGTCCTTTCTAGTTTGTGCCCTTTGGACTTAAGGGAGCAGAGATGAGGGCCATACCATGGGAAATGGCCAGGGTGACCAGAGATTGTGAGTTTAAATCCCAATAGTAAATCATGAAACTGAATGGGAATTCTGGTAATTTGTGGACTGGTACCAGAAAAATGACCATGAAAGCAATTAAATAGTTGTAAAAACACAACTGGTTCATCAATATCCTTCAATGAAGGGAATAGGCTCAATATTCAATGGTGTTAGATTCAGGCATGCCCATTTTTGATCACCACACACACACACACACACCCTCTACCCCCAACCCTGGCAAAGTCCAAAGAGCCTCGACCTCATCACCATAAAACTGGTACAGTGGAAGGACATAAATACTCCTAGTTTGGGCCACTGAGGAATTTTGGAGCTCAAGGCAAGGGGCCTGAATGTCAGACGTCAGCAATTACGTTAAGTACTTAGTTTTTTTTATGTATCCAATGTTTAATGTGGTTTTCTCCAAGACTGTCTCAGGGCAAGCCAATGTTGCAGCAGGGACCTGAAGCAGGTGTAAGGCCCCTTGTTTGCATTGAGTAGGCGTAAATGGGTCATTTTCTGGTTGGCAAGATGTAATGAGCGGTGTGCCACAGGGATCTGTGCTGGGGCCTCAACTTTTTACAATTTACATAAATGACTTAGAGGAAGCGACCAAAGGTATGGTTGCTAAATATGCTGATGACACAAAAATAGTAGGAACGTAACTTGTGAAGAGGACATAAGGAGGCTACAAAGGGAAATAGATAGGTTAAGTGAGTGGGCAAAGATCTGGCAAATGGAGTACAATGTGGGAAAGTGTGAAACTGTCCACTTTTGGAGGAAGAATAAAAAAGACGCATATTATCTAAATGGTGAGAGATTGCAGAGCTCTGAAATGCAGAGGGATCTGGGTCTCCTAGTGCATGAATCGCAAAAGGTTAGCATGCAGGTGCAGCACATAATTAGGAAAGCTAATGGAATGTTATCGTTTATTGCGAGGGGAATTGAATACAAAGTAGGGAGGTTATTCTTCAGCACATTGGTGAGACCACATCTGGAGTACTTTGTACAATACTGGTCTCCTTATTTAAGGAAGTATGTAAATGTGTTGGAGGCAGTACAGAGAGGGTTTACGAGCCTAATACCTGGAATGGGCGGGCTGTCTTACGAGGAAAGATTGGACAGGCTAGGCTTGTATCCACTGGAATTTAGACGAGTAAGAGGAAAACAGAAGAGTACAAGAAAACCTGTTTGTTTACCCTTCCACAATTTAGAGGTCAATTTTCCCTCCCGTTTTCCAAATTTCCCGTTTGACTGGCAGTTCAGATCCCAGACAAGCCCCCAATTGGTTACGGGCGTCTCGGGAGAGACCACGGCTAAGGGAGTAAACCCTAACAGAAAATCCGGAGTGGAACCCCGTAGGCGGTCATGTGTCACCTTTGGCATGTTTCCGGCAGTTCCTGCAGCCATACCGGTGCCAAACGTCGTGCTCTGCACTCCTTTGGACCCCACCAGAAAGGCCGAGAGGGGGGTTTTGACGCTTGGGCAACTCTCAACCTCCATACATTCGCCCAGGCATGCGCCATGGAGAGGTCACTCCATAGTTGCCTCACAGCGACTGACACCACTGACCACCTCTAGGCGCTTACCCATTGTCTCTCGAGACAAGGAGGCCAAAGAAGAAGGAGAAGAAGAAGAGGTGACTTGATTGAAACATATAAGCTGCTGAGGGGGCTTGACAGGGTGGATGTGGAAAGGATGTTTCCCCTTGTGGGAGAATCTAGAACTAGGGGTCACTGTTTAAAAATAAGGGGTTGCCCATTTAAGACAGAGATGAGGAGAAATTTTTTCTATCAGAGGGTTGTGAGTCTTTGGACTTCTCTTCCTCAAAAGGCAGTGGAAGCAGAGTCTTTGAATACTTTTAAGGCAGAGATAGCTAGATTCTTGATAAGCAAGGCATTGGAAGGTTATCGGGGGTAGGTGGAAATGTGGAATAATCAGTTCAGCCATGAACTTATTGAATGGTGGAGCAGGCTCGAAGGGTTGAGTGGCCTACTCCTGCTCCTAATTCATAGTTTGTATGTTCGTATATGCAAATAACCTACTACCTGGTTCAGGCGGGGGCAAAGGACATCACTTGTTTGTCCTTATCCAATATGGTGGGATAGCGCACTTTCAGTCAAAAGTGCGCGTGGGTTTCCTGCCACCATTTTGGGGCCTGAGGAGTTTGTAGCATCTAAAACTTTTGTGCTATTTGACCTGATGTAACCCTCAACATGTCCAACAAATGTAGAGCAGCAATCAAAAATCAATCGCCAAAACAATAGAATGTAAATTAGAGGATGTCGGCCCAACTTTGTAATAGCCTACTCAGACCACTTTTGGGAAACTTTTGAGTAATAGGGGCAGAGGAAAGAAGAGCACAAGGTTTACCCTGTGACATATCTGTTATAAGATTGAAAGATTGATGAATATTGAGCTTTTCAGACATGAACAGATGCATCCAAGAGCTGATCTTATTGAAGTATATAAGATAATAAATGGTCTGGAAAAGTTTAATTCAGAAAATTAGTGCAAAGCAAATCACTTGAGTAAGACAAGGAATTTAAGTTCAAGCCAGTAAGATACAAATTTCAGTCTGATTTCAGGAAGGTTTTCTTTACATAAAGAGTGATCAACATATGGAATTGACACCTGAATAGAGAAGCCGATGCAAAGACCCTGGAATTATTTATGGAACAATTGGATGCTGCAGTGGGAGCAAGCATTTTTGGATGGATCACCTCAGGTAGGCTGAATGGACTTCCTCATCCATAAAGTCATAGAGATATACAGCACAGAAACAGGCTCTTCGGCCCATCGTGTCCACGTCGGCCATCAAGCACCTATCTATTTGAATCCCATTTTCCAGCACATGGCCCATAGGCTTTTATGCTATAGCATTTCAAGTGCTCATCTAAATACTTCTTAAATGTTGTGAGGGTTCCTGCCTCTACCACCTCTTCAGGCAGTGTGTTCCAGATTCCAACCACCCTCTGGGTGCAAACATTTTCCTCATATCCCCTCTAAACCTCCTGCCCCTTACTTAAATCTATGCCCTCTGGTTATTGACACCTCCGCCAAGGGAAAAAGTCATCCAAAATTATCTTTTGTTCTTATGACACCAAGTACCACAAATAGGAAAAACATTTTATGCTAACACTGACCTTAACTTACATCATTAACAATGGCCCTGACATACAGAAAGATGTCTCAGAGTGCTTCACAGGGTGGCAGATAAATTCGCTGCTGAGCAGAAAGGAAAATGTAAACTCAAGTTGAGGGTAGCGTGATGGGGGGTGGGGTAAGCTAAGAAATTTGTCAAATTGAAGAGGTTTTAGGGGAATTTTGCAAAGTGGGAAGGAAGACACAAGACAGAGGAATTTAGGAAAGGACTTCCTGAGGACAGGGAGTGTGTTGGCTGAATGACTGGCCAGCTATGGTGGAATGGAAGGAATGGGGAAAAAGTAGCTATCTGGTACTGGAGAAACATGCTGGGGGGTTTGAGGTAGGAAGGAGAGAGATCCGAAGGTGAAAGTTGATTCACTGGTCATGTGAGGCTGGTGCACTTTGGCAAGGACAGGAACGATGGGATATGGGATTTTATCAGGGACAATACACAGTCCACAGCATTCCTAATGAGTTGTAGTTTGTGGAAGTTGAGTGTATAAAGGCAGGACAATTTATTTTTAAGCAGACAAGCACATCTGAATCCAGAATGCTCGGAAACTGTCAGTTTGGGAACTCTTCCTTGATTATACCATTTGTTTTTAGACAACCCAGAAATGGGATGTTATCACAGGCTAATGTACCTAGCAAAAGAAATGGGATTGCCACACTAAAAAATCTTTGGGAAAATAAGAAGCTTCAGTGTCACAATTCTGCAATTGCTTTGTGATTCTCATGAGGTTCCGTGAAAGGGGCTTCTAAGGACCAGTAGTACTATCAGTGCTATCAAATGCCACTTAAACAACAACGACCTGCTCACTGATGCTCAATTTGGGTTCCGTCAGGCCCACTCGGCTCCAGACCTCATTTTGGCCTTGGTCCAAATAGGGACTAAAGAACTAAATTCCAGAGGTGAGAGTGACTACCCTTGACATCAAGGCAGCATTTGACCAAGTATGGCATCAAGGAGTCTAGTAAAATTGAAGTCAATGGGAATCAGGGGACAAACTCTCCACTGGTTGGGACATACCTTGCACAAAGGAAGGTGTTTGTGGTTGTTGGAGGCCAATCATCTCATTCCCAAGACATTGTTGCAGGAGTTCCTCAGGGTAGTGTCCTAGGCCCAATCATCTTCAGCTGTTTCATCAATGACCTTCCCTTCATCATGGGGATGTTTAATGATATTATGTTCAGTAGCATTCGCAACTCCTCAGTTACTGAAGCAGTCTGTGTCCATATGCAGCAAGACCTGGACAACTTTCAGGCTTGGGCTGATAAGTAGCAAGTAACATTCATGCCAGGCAATGATGATCTCCAACAAGAGAGAATCTAACCATCTCCCCTTAACATTCAATGGCATTACTATCGCTGAATCCTCCACTATCAACATCCTGGAAGTTACCATGGAACAGAAACTGAACCAGATTAGCCACATAAATACTGTGACTATAAGAGTAGGTCAAAGACTGGGAATTCTACAGCAAGTAACTCACCTCCTGTCTCCCCAAAGCCAGTCCACCATCTACAAGGCACAAGTCAGGGGTGTGATGGAATACTCTCCAATTGCCTGGGTGAGTGCGGCTCCAACAACACTCGCGAAGCTCAACACCATTCAAGACAAAGTAGCCCGCTTGATTAGCACCCCATCCTCCAGCTTCAACATTCAGTCCCTCCACCACCGACGCACAGTGGCAGCAGTGTGTATCATATACAAGATGCACTGCAGCAACTCACCAAGGCTCCTTCGACAGCACCTTCCAAACCCATGACCTCCACCACCTAGAAGGACAAGGACAGCAGATGTGTGGGAACATCACCACCTGCAGGTTGCCCTCCAAGCCACACACCATTCTGACATGAAAATGTGGTATCAAGGTCTGAAAGGGCTAATCTTTGAGTGTGTGTAAAGAATACTTCCTACCATGATGATGTAAGAGCTCACATGTGGGAGAGACCTGAAGCTAGATGCAGGATGGCTTTGGAAGTCACACAGACAAGTGTGAAGATGTATATAATTCGAATATAATTTTTTTTTAATCGTTCATGGGATGTGGGCATCGCTGGCTCAGCCAGCATTTATTGCCAACCCCTAATTACCCTTGAGAAGGTGGTGTTGAGCCACCCAGACTGTTCTAATTAACCCAGACTGAAGTATTTCTCTCAGCTAGACTTAGTAAGGTGGCAGCATTCCAAACATACAACAGCAAATTATTGCTGTTTTTTTACTGTCGCTGAATCAAAATCCTGGAACTCCCTCCCTGACAGCACTGTGTGTGTATTCGCACCAGATGGACTGCAGCGGTTCAAGAAGGCAGCTCACCACCACCTTCTCAAGGGCAATTCAGGATGGACAATAAATGTTGGCCTTGCCAGCGATGCTCACATTCCATGAAACAAATAAAAAAAGGTTCGATGGAAAACATCAACAATGAGTTGACATTAGCAGAGGTAGAATCAAACATCACACAGTGTTTCAGCAATCTTTCTGTTTAAATCATGCAGTTCTCTCTTGGTATAGTATGTTTTGAACGCAGGGCAAAGGTCCCTTCCCATTGAGCAACTTAACTGCAGAAAATCAGGAATCTCATTTCAAATGTCTCTCTTTGTGGCTGTCTGAGATATTGCTAATTAATGGGCTGTGTGTGAGATTAATAACATATTCTGAGTTAATTTGAATAACAGTCAATGGAGAAATTTCACATCAACACTCACTAAGATGCTAGTTCCCAATATTGCACAGATTTAATTGTGCTAATTAGTTTTGGCGTTTCTGTGGATTGGATTAGGAATTGGATGAAAATTGGCCAAATATATCTGACTTTGGACTATCTTTAATCAGCTGAAAATCAGCACTCCCTTAACACTCTACTAAAGTGTTCGTCTGGATTTCGTTCTTAAGTCACTGGAGTAAGACCCAAACTCCAGTCTTTTGACGTAAAAGACAAGTGTGCTTCCCACTGTGTCATGGCTGACAGTGGAAGCTTTGAACAGAAAAGTACCTCAAAAAGTATACAATTTTGTTACAGCAAGTATGTGGTTTTAATATTGAATTTCAATGACAACTTTAATGGTCTTCAATTTATTCTGTTGTCGTATTCAGGCTGCTTTGGATGTGTTCTGTGTGACTCTTTGATGGGATAATTGTCTCAGCCAGATATATCAGTAAATGTAGTAGTCAAGGCTGTAAATTAAAAGTAAACATTCAATCAAACATTAATTTGCAGCTTAAACTGTTATTTATCCAGCTACAATCATCTTCATCTGTGATTGAAGAGAATATGTAAACACAAAATGACACATGTGTGCATTGTTATTATTATTTTATGAGATATTAGGTAAGCATTTAACCACGGAGAATTATCTTTGCGAATGTACATTTTAATTAAGTTAAAAAAAAATTACTGTTGACAAATGGGAGATTCATCCTTTATGAATAGCAACTGTTCCCTGATAAATAATGGTGTTGCATTGCCTCAATGCAACACAGGTTTTTGGGCTTTGCAAGGGATTTTTAGTTCATAAAGATCGCAGATGTGGAAGGCCATTCTTTCTATTAAAACCACAATTCCCCATCACAAAATCGAGATTAAGATCACAAGATAATATTGGACTAGGAAAGCCAATTGATTCATCTAGCCAGAGTGAATCATTATTCTCATCCTTCCTCTCCAATGCAGCATTCATTAATCTCGGGTTTTTGTCATCATTGCTCTATTCTACGTGTTGATTACTCTTTGTACAGAGAAGAATTTCTTGGTGTCTGTCCTTAAAAGTGTGCTTCTCTAGTTTGAAGCTATGTCCTCCATTTTTTCTTCGTGCAGTTTAATTTAACATTTTATTTTGGACTATCTCTTTCTGTAGTATTATCACCATTATCATTCTTGGCTATCTCCACATGATCACCTCTCAAACGCATACTTTCCAGGCCGAAAACCTAGGTTTCTGCAGTCTTATCTCTTAACTGATATCATTGACGTTGGGGGTCAGGCTCCTGGCTCCTCTCCTGTACTGCTCCAACAGTTTGATTGTCTCTTTTTATTTCTTAATGATGCCTGTTCAGAGCATTCAAAGACTTGCAAGTGATAGGTAAATTGGCCATTGTAAATTGCCCCTAGTGTAGGTAGGTGGTAGGGCATGTGGGATTACTGTAGGGTTAATGTAAATGGGTGGTTGTTGGTCGGCACAGACTCGGTGGGCCGAAGGGCCTGTTTCAGTGCTGTATCTCTAAATAAAATAAAAAATTCAAGATGCTCTATAAAGTTGATCAAGGTGTATTCTACCGTTTTGGCTATGTAGTTCAACATCTGCTGCTCTGCATTGATTAGACATCTTTAATCTTGAGACTCAACTAGGACTACTCGGTCTCTTTAGATTCATCCTCTGGTATTTCATCACCATTCAAGGAATATGCAAGTTTTCTCTTCACATTTGCTGCATTAAAGGTCATCTCTCATTGGTCAAATATGTAAGTGAGGAGAACAATCATTTTGTAATTTCTGAGTTTGGTGTCATCTGCAAATTTGACCAATTTACATGGAGTTTCCAAATCCAGGACATTTACAGTGGGTTTGGAACAATTCCTTCACTGGCCACAACACCATTCCAGCTATTAGGATGTATCTAAATCAATGCTAGGAGCAGGACAACTAATACTGAAAAAGCAGGAAATACGCAACAGGTCTGGCAGCAGCTGTGGAGAGAGAAACAGAGTTAATGTTTCACGTCTGATCTTTCATCAGAACTGCATCAGACTGTGATCTTACATCAGAAAAGCAGTTCTGATGAAAGGTCAGAACTGAAACATTGGTTGAAATTTTTTGCTGGTGGTGAGGGTCTCGATGTCACGGGAAACTGATGCTGAGATCCCTGTGCTGGTTCTTGTATGGAAGCCCGCAAAATAATTTGCCAATCAGGCACTTAACTGGAAAGCAGCAGGCCTTCCATACGATTTAGGACCCCCACCGCCGGAAGTCCCGGCCAATCGGAGGCTGGCAGCTGCAGTGCCACCGCAGAGGTGGTGACTGCTGCTGTAGCTGCGCTACCCAGACATCGAGGAGTGGCGCTGGAACCAGGCTCAAGGTAGGCCAGGGCGGGTGGGGTCTCACGGAGTGGGGGTCATGGAGGAGGGGGGGGGGGGGTAGAGGGCAGTGGGCTGGCCCTCCTTTGAACCAGGGACCCCTGCCCACGTTCCCCTCTGTCACCACCCACCCAACCGCCCGCAGCCCGGAAGCAGTCCCCACGGTTTTTCATGCCGTGCTTCCAGTGTGGCGACAGGGCCACCCGCTGCATGAGTAATTGTGGCTGCGGCTGAAAGAGGCCCTTAATTGGGGGTTCATTACCCAGTGAAGGTCCTCAATTGGTAGCTGGGTGGGAAAGCCATTGAGAGGCCTTCCCGCCCCAGACTCAATTTCGGCAGAGGCGGGATGGTGGCACGGACCCCACCCTGTCGTCACCATCCCACCCGATTTTATACTGTCCCTGCCATGGTGGACAGCATAAAATTCCACCCATTAGCTCTGTTTCTCTCTTCACAGATGCTATCTGGCCTGCTGAATATTTCCAGCATTATCTGTTCTTATTTCAGATTTCTAGCTTTTGGCTGAAGTTGAAGCTGTTGATGTAATAAGAATCTCAGAAAGGTGGTTCACTCCCAATTATGGGGATAAGTGGATAATCTGCAAGGCTCTTCTAGAATATTCAATACTGGACAGGAGGTGGGTGTGGCACTACATGTCAGGGGCATCTGGATGGGGGGAAGGAGGAGGTTAGGGAAATGAGGCTGGATGCAGGAGTAAATGGAAACATTTATAACTAAGGATTTACTGCAGATCAGCAGATCAAAACAATAAAAAAATACAGGTTCGTCTATGAAGAGATGAGAATGGTCAGTGCAGATAGAAAGAGGAAGGGAATTTTAACCAAATTAATATAAAGTGACAATGTACAAGCCTCTTAAAGTCTGTACCAGTAAATAGAATTTACAACTGTTTTCTAGCCTGCTGCATTAAGGAGACCATAAGTGTGACTCATACTTTAACTTGTTAACACAAATTTTCCAGACTTCAGTTATGTGGAGAGACTATGGATGCTGGAAATGTTCTGCTTAGAGTAGAGAAATGCTAAGCATTTATTAATTGCTGGTTAGGCTTCAGCTGGATGACACATTTTAGGAAGGCTTTGGAGAGAGTGCAGAAGAGATTT
The DNA here is from genome assembly GCF_036365525.1 of Heterodontus francisci. Taxonomy (NCBI): domain Eukaryota; kingdom Metazoa; phylum Chordata; class Chondrichthyes; order Heterodontiformes; family Heterodontidae; genus Heterodontus; species Heterodontus francisci. The sequence continues at coordinate 27,786,424 of NC_090371.1, read as the reverse complement.
ACTAGAATGGTACTAGGGATGAAGGACTTCAGTTAAGTGGAGAGACTGGAGAAGCTGGAATTATTGTCCATAAAGCAGAGGTTTTTTTTAGAGATACAGCACTGAAACAGGCCCTTCGGCCCACCGAGTCTGTGCCGACCATCAACCACCCATTTATACTAATCCTACATTAATCCAATATTCCTACCACATCCCCACCTGTCCCTATATTTCCCTACCACCTACCTATACTAGGGACAATTTATAATGGCCAATTTACCTGCCAACCTGCAAGTCTTTTTTGGCTGTGGGAGGAAACCAGAGCACCCGGAGAAAACCCACGCAGACACAGGGAGAACTTGCAAACTCCACACAGGCAGTACCCAGAATTGAACCCGGGTCGCTGGAGCTGTGAGGCTGCGGTGCTAACCACTGCACCACTGTGCCGCCCAGTGGAGATTTAATGCAGGTGTTTAAAATTATAAGGGATTTTGATAGAGTAAATAGGGAGAAACTGTTTCCAGCAGTGAAAAGGTCAACAACCATAGGACACAGATTTATGATAGAGTCATAGAGTTATACAGCACAGAAACAGGCCCTTCGGCCCATTGTGTCCGTGCCGGCCATACAGCACCCAACTATTCTAATCCCATATTCCTGCACTTGACCCTGTATGCTATGGCATTTCATGTGCTCATCTAAATACTTCTTAAATGTTGTGAGGGTTCCTGCCTCCACCACCTCTTCAGGCAGTGCGTTCCAGATTCCAACCACCCTCTGGGTGAAAAAATGTTTCCTCAAATCTCCACTAAAACTCCTGCCCCTTACCCTAAATCTATGCCCCCTGGGACTTGACCCCTCTGCTAAGGGAAAAAGTTTCCTCCTATCTAACCTGTCAATGCCCCTCATCATCTTGTACACCTCAATCATGTGCCCCTCAGCCTTCTCTGCTCTAAGGAAAACAACCCTAACCTTTTCAGTTTCTCTTCATAGCTGAAATGTTCCAGCCCAGGCAACATCCTGGTGAATCTCCTCTGCACCCTCTTCAGTGCAATCACATCCTTCCTATAGTGTGGTGACCAGAACTGTACACAGTACTCCAGCTGTGGCCTAACTAGCGTTTTATATAGCTCCATCATAACCTCCCTGCTCTTATATTCTATGCCTCGGCTAATAAAGGCAAGTATCCCATATGCCTTCCTAACAACTTTGTCTACTTGTGCTGCTGCCTTCAGTGATCTAATGACAAGTACACCAAGGTCCTTCTGACCCTCTGTACTTCTTAGGGTCCTACCATCCATTGTATATTCCCTTGCCTTGTTAGTCCTCCCAAAATGCATCACCTCATACTTCTCAGGATTAAATTCCATTTGCCACTGCTCTGCCCATCTTACCAGCCCATCTATATTGTCCTGTAATCTAAGGCTTTCCTCCTCACTGTTTACAACACCACCAATTTTCGTATCATCTGTGAACTTACTGATCATACCTCCTATATTCACGTCTAAATTATTAATGTACTCTACAAACAGCAAGGGTCCCAGCACCGATCCCTGCAGTACACCACTGGTCATAGGCTTCCAGTCGCAAAAACAGCCCTCGACCATTACCTTTTGGCAAAAGAACGAAGTGGGGAAATGGAGAATTTTTTTTAGGCAGTGAGTTATGATTATCTAGAATGTACTGCCTGAAAGGTCGGTAGAAGCAGATTCATTAGTAACTTTCAAAATGGAATTGGATATGAACTTAAAAAGGAAAAAAATGCAGGGCTTTGGGAAAGAGCAGGGGAGTGGGACTAATTGGATCGCTCTTTCAAAGAGCAATCTGATTTCGAGCTATCCAATTAGTTACAAGCGCTGGGCTGAAATTATCACCTCTATGCTGTGTTATTCTATGATTCTATGCCATTCTGGGAATGGAAGTAGTGATGTTCCGTGAAAGACTGCAACCATGACATGATTAAGTTTGACATTTCTCTCATAAACACATACAGCAAAAAGTATTCAGAATGGGGGTAGAGTGTAAACAAATCAACTGAGGATAGATTTCCACAAATATTGCAGGTTTCTGAAACAGGTTCAGCACCCTTCATTGCATATTTAAATACTGATTAAACAGCAAGGTGCAATATGGTGGCAGCTATGCCACTGTGCTTCACACCCAGAATTGTTTCTTTTTCTATTTATTCATTCACTGGATGTGGGTGTTACTGCCAGCATTTATTTCCCATCCTAATTGCCCTTGAAAAGGGGTGGTGAACTGCCTTCTTAAACCACCGTACTCAGTGTGGTGTTCCCACAGTGCTGTTAGGGAGGGAGTTCCAGGTTTTTGACTCAGCGACAATGAAGAAACGGTGATATAGTTCCAAGTCAGGATGGAGTGTGACTTAAATGGGAACTTGTAGGTGGTGATAATCCATGTGCCTGCTGCCCTTGTCCTTCTAGGTTTTTGAGGTCACAGGTTTGCGAAGTCCTGTTGAAGAAACTTTGGTGAGTTGCTGCAGTGCATCCTGCAGGTGGTACACACTACAGCCACAGTGCACCGGTCGTGGATGGGGTTCTCTCATCACCAGCTGCAAGCCCAGTGGAAACTATATCCTTCAGGATTCGGCCAGCTCAGTGTTACGATAAGGTGAGATAAGGGTCTAGGGGTTTCCTCTCAGCTTTTGCCTGGCTTAACCGTAACAGGGTTTAATTTTTAAACACAGTGTTTTTAGCTCCCCTTCAGTGAATCCTTGTTCACTGCTTTCCAATTACAAGGCAAAGAAATCAAATCAGACAGGTTTTCTTAGATTTAAACAAGAAAGATGGAAGTTTATTAATCTTAAACTCTAATTCAGTTACTGCCTACAAATATGCGACGCGACCACACTAGCATGCATACGCGATAAACACAAACGTAGATAAAGACAGAAAAAGTAGAAAGAATAAAGGGGAAATGTTTGAGGCAATAGCTGGGTTGTACTAACAGTCCTTTGAGTTTGATGTGGAGTCTTTGGTTGCTGGTAAGTCTTGCCATTCATTGGGGCCCAGTGCATGCTATAACTTGTTTCGATGTAGGGGTCTTTTCTCTCTTGAGGTTTCAGCGACTTCATTGGGTCCGGAGGTTTGTGAGAAAGTGAGAGAGAGGCAGCCAGGAGAGAGGCTGTCTTGTTCCAGGTTCAGTTGCAATCTTCAGTCTGAGTTCAAAACTGTCCTGTGAACACAGCTCTTGGTTGGGGGTGGGGTGGGGGGGGGGGTGGGTTTTAGTGCTGTCTCTAACCCCAACAAGATGTGGATCACCATTGCCCAGCCCAATCTCTGTTAATTGAAACAATGAGCAATTCTTTTGTCTCTCCAAACACTGTCTCTTAGTATACAAATGCCCTGCAGCCAAATGTCAGGTGATCTCTTTAAACAAGTAATTTCTTCACTCCAGCAACAGTTTAAAAAGTAATATTCATATGATGAAAGTAATACGCCTCATTCTTGGCAGGTTAGGGTATTCATGACATCAGTCATTGGTCCTGCTGCCGAGCCATTCTTGGTGATGGACATTGGAGTTCCCCACCCAGAGTGCATTCTGTGCCCTTGCTACCCTCAGTGCTTCTTCCAAGCAATGTTCAACATGGAAGAGTACTGATTCATCAGCTGAGGGAAGGTGGTAGGCGGTAATCAGCAGGAGGTTTCCTTGCCCATGTTTGACCTAAGATCATGAAACTTCATTGGGTGCAGAGTCAACGTTGAGGAATCCCAGGGCCACTCCCACCAGACCGTATACCAATGTGCCACCACCCCTGGTGAGTCTGTCCTGCTGGTGGGACAGGACAGCGCTGAGGATAGTTTTGGAGGAGTCTGGGACACTACGAACATTTGAAGTAAGAGCAGGAGTAGGCCATTCGGCCGCTTTGAGCCTGCTCTGCTATTTAATATCATGGCTGACCTGATTGTGGCCTTGACTTCACTTTCCTGTCTACCCCAATACCCTTTGACTCTCTTTATCTACCTCTGCCTTAAAAATACTCAATGACTCTGCTTCCACCGCTCTCTGGGGAAGAGAGTTCGAAAGACTCACAACCCTCAGAGAAAAAAAAATTCTTCTCTTCTCCATCTTAAATGGGTGACCCCTTATTTTTAAACTGTGTCCCCTAGTTTTAGTCTCCCCCACAAGGGGAAACATCCTTTCAGCAGCCATCCTGTCAAATTCCCTCAGGAGCTTATATGTTTATATGTTAATAAGATCTCCTCTCATTCTTCTAAACTCCAATGGATGCAGACCCAACCTGTCCAACATTTCTTCATACGATAATCCCCCAATCCCAGGTATCAGTCGAATGAACCTTCTCTGAACTGCCTCTAACACATTTATACCTTTCTGAACAAGGAGACTAAAACTGTACACAGTACTCCAGTTGTGGTCTCACCAATATAGAAATGTTTTAACCCCTCAGTGCTTTAATGGTCAACAAACACGGGTTTTCTTGTTGGTTTAAAGAAAGATAAATGTTTATGATACAATACCCAAAAATATTTGCAGCTTCAGACACACTCACATACACAAACGCACAGACACACATACAAACACACACACGCAGACACACACAAACAAGAAAAGATAGAGATTAGAAGTTGTTTGGTCTTTATGTTGTTTCTGGTTCCCAGATGTTGGAAAAGAATCACACTTTAAACTTGGAAAAGGCTGGAGTCAGTCTTGTTTATTTCAACACCATGCTTGTGCTGTAGAACCTGGTTGAACTGGTTTTTGTGTTACATATCACATGACTCCCCAGTGCAGTCGTGAATGAGGCCCCCCACTGGAACACTTACACATAACAACTAGTTCCCAGCTAATTAGTTCCTAACACTTTACAGATAGTGTAACAATATGTACATATATAACAGAAGTTAATATGCCTTTAGGTCATATGGTTTTTAAGAGTTCACTGTAAACCTTGTCCTTACCCTGTCATAAGACCCTGACAAAGCCCCTCCCACTGCAACTTACCAGAGGCCAACAGGTGGCCACTAGGCTGCCCTTCAGATGGCAGCTGTCCTGATACCTTCCTGCAAAAAAATCTGGCATTGATATAGCACCTTTTAAACATAGTAAAATGTCCCAAAATCATTCACAGGATCACTATTTGATATTTGAGATAGAGGTACATAAGGAGACATTAGGACAGGTGATCAAATGCTTGGTCAAAGGGGTATATATTAAGCAGTGACTTAAAAGAGGAGAGAGCTGTAGAGATACAGGGATGTTTAAGGTGAGAAATCCCTAGCCTAGGCAGTTGAAGGCACAGCCGCCAATGGTAGAGTGAAGGTAGTTTTGGATGTACAAGAGTCTAGAATTAGAAGAATGCAGAGGTCTCAGAGGGTTGTAGGGTTGGAGGAGGTTACAGGGATAAGGAGAATGATGTCCATTTTGGCCAGGGAGGTGTATTCTTCTCCTTGACCCCCTACCCGCACGTAACCCGTTACTCATTAAAAACACCCTCAGTGCTTGTCCAGTAATCCATTCCCAACGTAAAGCATTATTTGAAAACCAGTGAGTTTGGGTATTGACCTGATTTAATTTGGTCAATTTGAGTTGACCCGGAATGAAAATGTCGAGTGGCACAGTGTAGTAGTACACACAGTTGGTGGCAGTCATTGAAATGGGAGAAGGAACTTATGATGACCTTTACTGGTGCCATTCTTAACCGTCATCTCTTGCCGTTCTTGACTTTTTTAAGCACCACGATTTCGCTTTCTTTCAGTTATCAAAAACTGCAAGACATCATTAGTCATTCAGAGAGTAACACGCATCTCAAATTTGGCAGATCAGGCATTTAAAGGTTGTGCTTTGTTTTTGCAGAACTACAGAGCAGTTAGCATGTTACATTTACTCTGGGGTGCTTTGTCAGTATGTTTTAAAGCACTTGAGTATAATGAGCTCCAATCTCTTCAAAATATTCTGTTGTAGATGTAAACAAAAAATACAGGCAAATTTTAAAATGTGAATTGCTCAGCTGCTCTACATTGAGAATTAGCATTATCTGTTTAACCCTATGTTTCCAAAATTTGTGCTGAATTTTTATTCTTTGATGCTGGGCTGAGCTGTGAAATGAACCCAGTCAAGATACTGGCTCTCCACTTCACTCCCTCCTTTCTTAAAACAAATCTCTTTGACCAAGTTTTGGGTTATCTCTCCAAACATCTCCATCTTTGTTTTTTTAAAATTCTTTCATGGGATGTGGGATTCGCTGGCTAGGCCAGCATTTATTGCCCATTCCTAATTGCCCTTGAGAGGCTGCCTTCTTGAACTGCTGCAGTCGATGTGGGGTTGGTACACCTAACAGTGCTGTTAGGAAGGGAGTTCCAGGATTTTGACCCAGCAACAGTGAAGGAATGGTGATATAGTTCCAAGTCAGGATAGTGTATGGCTTGGAGGTGGTGTTCCCAAGCATCTGCTGCACTTGTCCTAGGTGATAGAGGTTGCAGGTTTGAAAAGTGTTGTCGAAGGAGCCTTGGTGCATTGCTGCAGTGCATCTTGTAGATGGTACACACTGCTGCCACTGTGCGTCGGGTGTGGAGGGAGTGAATGTATGTGGATGGGGTACCATAAAGCGGGCTGCTTTGTTCTGGATGGTTTCGAACTTCTTGAATGTTTTTGGAGCTGCACCTGACTTGTGGCTTGGAGATGGTGGACAAGCACGGGGGAGTCAGGAGGTGAGTTACTCACCACAGGATTCCTAGCCTCTGACCTTCTCTTGTAGCCACGGTATTTACGTGGCTACTCCAGTTCAGTTTCTGGTCAATAGTAACCCCCAGGATGTTGATAGTGGGGAATTCAGCAATGGTAATGCCATTGAATGTCAAGGGGAGATGGTTAGATTCTCTCTTGTTTGAGATGGTCATTGCTTGGCACTTGTGTGACTTGAAGGTTACTTGCCACTTATCGGCCCAAGCCTGGATATTGTCCAGGTCTTGCTGCATTTCTACACGGACTGTATCTGAGGAGTCGCAAATGGTGCTGAGCATTATGCAATCATCAGTGAACATCCCCACTTCTGACCTTATGATTGAAGGAAGGTCATTGATGAAGCAGCTGAGGACACTACCCTGAGGAACTTAGGGCGGCACAGTGGCGCAGTGGTTAGCACCGCAGCCTCACAGCTCCAGGGACCCGGGTTCGATTCCAGGTACTGCCTGTGTGGAGTTTGCAAGTTCTCCCTGTGTCTGCGTGGGTTTTCTCCGGGTGCTCCGGTTTCCTCCCACAAGCCAAAAGACTTGCAGGTTGATAGGTAAATTGGCCATTATAAATTGTCACTAGTGTAGGTAGGTAGGTGGTAGGGAAATATAGGGACAGGTGGGGATGTTTGGTAGGAATATGGGATTAGTGTAGGATTAGTATAAATGGGTGGTTGATGTTCGGCACAGACTCGGTGGGCCGAAGGGCCTGTTTCAGTGCTGTATCTCTAATCTAATCTAAAAACTCCTACAGTGGTGTCCTGGAGCTGAGATGATTGACCTCCAACAACCACAACCATCTTCCTTTGCGTCAACCAGTAAGACGCCAACCAGTGGAGTGTTTTCCCCCTGGCTCCCATTGACTCCAGTTTTGCTAGGGCTCCTTGATGCCAGACTCGGTCAAATGCTGCCTTGATGTCAAGGGCAGTCACTCTCACCTGACCTCTTAAGTTCAGCTGTTTTGTCAATGTTTGAACCAAGGCTGTAATGAGGTCAGGAGCTGAGTGGCCCTGGCGGAACTCAAACAGAGAGTCACCGAGCAGGTTATTGCTAAGCAAGTGCCACTTGATTGCACTGTCGATGACAGTTTACTGATGATCGAGAGTAAACTGATGGGACGGTAACTGGCCAGGTTGAATTTGTCCTGCTTTTTATACATAGGGCATATCTGGGCAATTTTCCACATTTCCGGGTAGTTGCTAGTGTTGTAGCTGTACTGGAACAGCTTAGCTAGGCACTCGACAAGTTCTGGAGCACAGGTCTTCAGTACTATTGCAGGAATATTGTCAGGGCCTATAACCTTTGCAGTATCCAGTGCCTTCAGTCATTTCTTAATATCACGTGGAGTGAATTGAATTGGCTGAAGACTGGCATCTGTGATGCTGGCGACTTCACGAGTAGGCCGAGATGGATCATCCACTCGGCACTTCTGGCTGAACAAAGAACAAAGAAAATTACAGCACAGGAACAGGCCCTTCGGCCCTCCAAGCCTGCACCGATCCAGATTCTCTATCTAAACCTGTCGCCTATTTTCTGAGGGTCTGTATCTCTTTGCTTCCTGCCCATTCATGTATCTGTCTAGATACATCTTAAAAGACGCTATCGTGCCCGCATCTACCACCTCCGCTGGCAACGCGTTCCAGGCACCCACCACCCTCTGCGTAAAGAACTTTCCACGCATATCCCCCCTAAACTTTTCCCCTCTCACTTTGAACTCGTGACCCCAAGTAATTGAATCCCCCACTCTGGGAAAAAGCTTCTTGCTATCCACCCTGTCTATACCTCTCATGATTTTGTACACCTCAATCAGGTCCCCCCTCAACCTCCGTCTTTCTAATGAAAATAATCCTAATCGACTCAACCTCTCTTCATAGCTAGCGCCCTCCATACCAGGCAACATCCTGGTGAACCTCCTCTGCACCCTCTCCAAAGCATCCACGTCCTTTTGGTAATGTGGCGACCAGAACTGCACGCAGTATTCCAAATGTGGCCGAACCAAAGTCTTATACAACTGTAACATGACCTGCCAACTCTTGTACTCAATACCCCATCCGATGAAGGAAAGCATGCCGTATGCCTTCTTGACCACTCTATTGACCTGCGTTGCCACCTCCAGGGAACAGTGGATCTGAACACCCAAATCTCTCTGTCCATCAATTTTCCCCAGGACTTTTCCACTTACTGTATAGTTCACTCTTGAATTGGATCTTCCAAAATGCATCACCTCGCATTTGCCCTGATTGAACTCCATCTGCCATTTCTCTGCCCAACTCTCCAATCTATCTATATTCTGCTGTATTCTCTGACAGTCCCCTTCACTATCTGCTACTCCACCAATCTTAGTGTCGTCTGCAAACTTGCTGATCAGACCACCTATATTTTCCTCCAAATCATTTATGTATATCACAAACAACAGTGGTCCCAGCACGGATCCCTGTGGAACACCACTGGTCACACGTCTCCATTTTGAGAAACTCCCTTCCACTACTACTCTCTGTCTCCTGTTGCCCAGCCAGTTCTTTATCCATCTAGCTTGTACACCCTGGACCCTATTGCGACTTCACTTTCTCCACCAGCCTACCATGGGAACCTTATCAAACGCCTTACTGAAGTCCATGTATATGACATCTACAACCCTTCCCTCATCAATCAACTTTGTCACTTCCTCAAAGAATTCTATTAAGTTGGTAAGACATGACCTTTCCTGCACAAAACCATGTTGCCTATCACTGATAAGCCCATTTTCTTCCAAATGGGAATAGATCCTATCCCTCAGTATCTTCTCCAGCAGCTTCCCTACCACTGACGTCAGACTCACCGGTCTATAATTACCTGGATTTTCCCTGCTATCCTTCTTAAACAAGGGGACAACATTAGCAATTCTCCAGTCCTCCGGGACTTCACCCGTGTTTAAGGATGCTGCAAAGATATCTGTTAAGGCCCCAGCTATTTCCTCTCTCGCTTCCCACAGTAACCTGGGATTGATCCCATCCGGACCTGGGGACTTGTCCACCTTAATGCCTTTTAGAATACCCAACACTTCCTCCCTCCTTATGCCGACTTGACCGAGAGTAATCAAACATCTGTCCCTAACCTCAACATCCGTCATGTCCCTCTCCTCGGTGAATACCGATGCAAAGTACTCGTTTAGAATCTCACCCATTTTCTCTGACTCCACGCATAACTTTCCTCCTTTGTCCTTGAGTGGGCCAATCCTTTCTCTAGTTACCCTCTTGCTCCTTATATATGAATAAAAGGCTTTGGGATTTTCCTTAACCCTGTTTGCTAAAGATATTTCATGACCCCTTTTAGCCCTCTTGATTCCTCGTTTTAGATTGGTCCTACATTCCCGATATTCTTTCAAAGCTTCGTCTTTCTTCAGCCTCCTAGACCTTATGTATGCTTCCTTTTTCCTCTTAGCTAGTTCACAATTTCACCTGTCATCCATGGTTCCCTAATCTTGCCATTTCTATCCCTCATTTTCACAGGAACATGTCTCTCCTGCACGCTAATCAACCTCTCTTTAAAAGCCTCCCACATATCAAATGTGGATTTACCTTCAAACAGCTGCTCCCAATCTACATTCCCCAGCTCCTGCCAAATTTTGGTATAGTTGGCCTTCCCCCAATTTAGCACTCTTCCTTTAGGACCACTCTCATCTTTGTCCATGAGTATTCTAAAACTTACGGAATTGTGATCACTATTCCCAAAGTAGTCCCCTACTGAAACTTCAACCACCTGGCCGGGCTCATTCCCCAACACCAGGTCCAGTATGGCCCCTTCCCGAGTTGGACTATTTACATACTGCTCCAGAAAACCCTCCTGGATGCTCCTTACAAATTCTGCTCCATCTAGACCTCTAACACTAAGTGAATCCCAGTCAATGTTGGGAAAATTAAAATCTCCTATCACCACCACCCTGTTGCTCCGACATCTTTCCATAATCTGTTTACATATTTGTACCTCTATCTCATGCTCACTGTTGGGAGGCCTGTAGTACAGCCCCAACATTGTTACTGCACCCTTCCTATTTCTGAGTTCTGCCCATATTGCCTCACTGCTCGAGTCCTCCATAGTGCCCTCCTTCAGCACAGCTGTGATAACTCCTCCACCCCTTTTACCTCCCTCTCTATCCCGCCTGAAGCATCGATATCCTGGGATATTTAGTTGCCAATCGTGCCCTTCCCTCAACCAAGTCTCAGTAATAGCAATAACATCATACTCCCAGGTACTAATCCAAGCCCTAAGTTCATCTGCCTTACCTACTACACTCCTTGCATTAAAATAAATGCACCTCAGACCACCAGTCCCTTTGCGTACATCATCTGCTCCCTGCCTACTCTTTCTCTTAGTCACGCTGACTTCATTATCTAGTTCCTTACAGGCTTTAGTTACTACCTCCTTACTGTCCACTGACCTCCTCATTTGGTTCCCATCCCCCTGCCACATTAGTTTAAACTCTCCCCAACTGCGTTAGCAAAAGCACCCCCAAGGACATTGGTTCCAGTCCGGCCCAGGTGTAAACCGTCCAATTTGTAATAGTCCCACCTCCCCCAGAACCGGTCCCAATGTCCCAAAAATCTGAACCCCTCCCTCCTGCACCATCTCTCAAGCCACGCATTCATCCTGACTATTCTTTCATTTCTACTCTGACTATCACGTGGCACTGGTAGCAATCCTAAGATTACTACCTCTGAGGTCCTACTTTTTAACTTGGCTCCTAACTCCCTAAATTCTGCTTGTTGGACCTCATCCCGTTTTTTACCTATATCATTGGTGCCTATGTGCACAACGACAACTGGCTGTTCACCCTCCCCCTTCAGAATGTTCTGCAGCCGATCTGAGACATCCCTGACCCGTGCACCTGGGAGGAAACATACCATTCGGGAGTCTCGTTTTTGACCACAGAACTGCCTATCTACTCCCCTTACAATCGAATCCCCGATGACTATCAGAAACAGCCCAAATATATAGGTATTTACTTACCCAGAAGCCCCCTTGTCCGCCGAAAACAAAAGGAAAATTAAGTTTAAGTTGAAACTGACCTTCCCAGCTGATCACTCGCTCAGTACTCTCTGCTTCCGAATAAGCTGCTGCAATGAAAGGCAAGTTATTTTAAACAGCCCAAATATATAGGTATTTACTTACCCAGAAGCCCCCTTGTCCGCTGAAAACAAAAGGAAAATTAAGTTTAAGTTGAAACTGACCTTCCCAGCTGATCACTCGCTCAGCACTCTCAACTTCCGAATAAGCTGCTGCAATGAAAAGATTGTTTCAAATTCTTCAGCGGTATCTTTTGCACTGATGTGCTGGGCTCCCTCATCATTGAGGATGGGAATATTTGTGGGGTCACCTCCTCCAGTTCATTGTTTAATTGTCAACCACCATTCATGACTGGATATGGCAGGACCGCAGATCTTAGATCTGATCTGTTGGTTATGTGATCACTTAGATCAGTCTATCGCATGCTGCTTTTGCTGATTGGCATGCAAGTAGTCTTGGGAGACATGCTGGGGAATGAGGCTACAGTTTGTCGCCGAGTACAATTCCACTGCTGCTGATGGCCCAATGCGCCTCATGGATGCCCAGTTTTGCATTGCTACATCTGTTCGAAACCTATCCCATTTAGCACAGTGGTAGTGCCACACAACATGATGGTGAGTACCCTCAGTGTGAAGACAGGACTTCGTCTCCACAAGGACTGTGCGGTGGTCACTCCTCCCAATACTGTCTTTGCCAGATGCACCTGTGACAGGCAGATTGGTGAGGACGAGGTCAAGTATCTTTTTCCCTCTTGTTGGTTCCCTCAGCACCTGCCGCAGACCCAGTCTAGCAGCTATGTCCTTTAGAACTCGGTCAGCTCTGTCAGTAGTGGTGCTACTGAGCCACTCTTGGTGATGGACATTAAAGTCCCCCACCCAGAGTACAATCTGTGCCCTTGCCACCCTCAGTGCTTCTTCCAAGTGGTGTTCAATGTGACAGAGTACTGATTCATCAGCTGAGGGTGGGGCGGGGGGTGGGGGGGGGGGTGTCGGGTGGTGGTAGGTGGTAATCAGCAGGATTCTTTGCCCATGTTTGACCTGGTGCCTCCCGACTATGTCCCACTGTCCCGCCACGTCTGGTGAGTCTGTCCTGCTGTTCTTTACTTCAGTGTCTTTTTTTATTATACCTTTGTGAAACACCTCTTGGAAGTTTTTTTGCATTACAGTTGCTATATAAATGCAAGTTATTGCTTTTGTTGTGATGGTGAAGGCTTTAAATGTTGATCTCAAATGACCTACTTACCAACCATTGGAGATCATTTTTTTTACAATTTATATTATCAAACCTCTCAGTTTTGAGCACCATATCAGATCTCTGTTCTAATGAAAGGAGCCATTATTTCTCTAGCTTCTCCTCATAACTACAGCTTCTCATCCCTGATATCACTCTAATGAATCTATTCTGTACCCTCTCTATAGCCTTGACATTCTTCCTAAATTAAAGTGCTCAAAACTAGACACAAGTTGGCAACCTACACGTTCGATTCTTTAATTTAGCTATATAGTATAATTTAGACAACAAGCGCATGGGTAAGGCTTCCACTGCTATGTTCAGACTGGCCAAGAGAGTGTGGGAAAATGGCGCACTGACACGGAACACAAAAGTCCGAGTGTATCAGGCCTGTGTCCTCAGTACCTTGCTCTACGGCAGCGAGGCCTGGACAACGTATGCCAGCCAAGAGCGACGTCTCAATTCATTCCATCTTCGCTGCCTTCGGAGAATACTTGGCATCAGGTGGCAGGACTATATCTCCAACACAGAAGTCCTTGAAGCGGCCAACATCCCCAGCTTATACACCCTACTGAGTCAGCGGCGCTTGAGATGGCTTGGCCATGTGAGCCGCATGGAAGATGGCAGGATCCCCAAAGACACATTGTACAGCGAGCTCGCCACTGGTATCAGACCCACCGGCCGTCCATGTCTCCGTTATAAAGACGTCTGCAAACGCGACATGAAATCGTGTGACATTGATCACAAGTCGTGGGAGTCAGTTGCCAGCATTCGCCAGAGCTGGCGGGCAGCCATAAAGACAGGGCTAAATTGTGGCGAGTCGAAGAGACTTAGTAGTTGGCAGGAAAAAAGACAGAGGCGCAAGGGGAGAGCCAACTGTGCAACAGCCCCAACAAACAAATTTCTCTGCAGCACCTGTGGAAGAGCCTGTCACTCCAGAATTGGCCTTTATAGCCACTCCAGGCGCTGCTTCACAAACCACTGACCACCTCCAGGCGCGTATCCATTGTCTCTCGAGATAAGGAGGCCCAAAGAAGTAGACATATAGACAAAAACAAGGTAGATACTGGGTACTCTGTGACAAGAGGCTCATCTCCTAATGCCTCAAGTCCTCTCCACACTCTCAATAGAGATGGAATATTTGTCCTTCCCCTGGAGATGCACAGCTATAGCAACACACAGTAGCTCAACACCATCCAAAACAGAACGGTTTGCTTGTTTAGTGCCTCTGCTGTTTTACTTAATATCAATCCCCACCATCACAAAATACACTGTAGCAACTCGTCAAGCTGTCCTCAACATCACCAGCCTCCCATGTAACCTCGACTACTGCAAACAGACGAGAGCAGCAACATCATTACTTCCCAATCACACACCATCCTGACTTGGACATCGATCACCATTTCTTCATTGTCGCTGAATCAGTGTCCTGGAATTCCCTACCCAACACCATTATCAGAGGCATGGGTGACAGAGGTTCAAGAAGGCTGACCAGTACCTTTTTACAGCAATTAAGGAAGGCCAATAAATATGTCCTTTCCAGCATCACCCACACTCCAAGAACAAATTAAAAAATAACTTGAAAAACTGTGTGAATAATCATCCTAAATCACAGGTTGAAAATGTAAATCTAGGCTGCTCGTTCTGGCTCTTGTGCATCAACATTGAATCAATGGGTCTGTCTGTGTCTGGCTCTCAATGATTCTGTGATACCCTGTCTCTCTCTCACTTGCTTCCTCAGTCGTTTCTCTCCCTCTCTTACCGAGGCTCTCACTTCGTCCCCATAGTTTACCTCTGATGTATTTTCTCTGTCCTCTTCGTCAGTCTCTCTTTTTCACTCCACAGCCACAGCCTTTTTCACTATCTCCTCTCAGTCAGTCCCACTTACTCCTATTCAGTCTCTTTCACCTCAGTCTCTCTCTTCCCTCATTCTTCAGCTTCTGTCACTTCAGCTCCTGTATTTCCTTTCAGTCTTTCTCCCCTGTCACTCATTCCCAAGCTTTCTCCTCATCTTCTCTGTTTCTTTATTTGTCTCTCATTTCTCTTTCCCCTTAGTCTCTCACTTCCTTCAGTTCCTCTAAGTTTCTCTCTCCTCATCCTCTCTGTCCCTTCAGCACTTCATTGTCTCTCACTATCCTTTAATCTCTGTCCCTTGTCTCACTTCCCAGTCTCTCTCCTCCTGCTCTTGCAGTCAACAGTGGGCCTGTAGTCAAAGGTCGCCCATCTGCCGACTTAATCCTGCGATGCTCCCAGATGGCTAAATACTCAGTACATAAGTTACAAGTGAACATAGACGTAGAGCATATAGTATAAGGTGGCGGAAATCCTGTGGGGTGGGTCACCACATACTTTACAGCAGCCAACTAGGCCTGTTGGGCACTCGTGGGCAATTTCAATGCTAGTTCTACCCTGCCTTGGGATTGTAAATCCTGCACCCTGTCTGTCTTTTCCCATCAACTACCAAGCTAGAACCATCTACCTAAATATCTCTCCCCCTTTGGTGGATTCTACTCTTCAGCTGCATATCTATCTCCCATGCTCTTTTAACTGAGCATTCATGTGGCTCCCCCTGGTAAGCCATACTAGCAGCCAATGTGGGGCTCCTCCAGCTTTTGTACTTTAATATGCTCCTCCCCCCAAGGAGGATCCAAATAGAAATCCTTTGGATTGATACTGTGCCATTCTTCAACCGTCCATCCACTAACAGTCTAATGGGGGTGTGATGCGTTAAGAGAGTTAACCCTTGAGTCCCACTGAACACTTGGAAATGTTTAACCACCCAGAAGTTCACTAGGAGATGCTGTTCACATGCTGAGTACCCCTTTTCAACATCGGTAAGCACCCTAGACGCATATGCAACAGGTCTTAATCTGCTGTGTACCTCCTGTAATAAGTGCTCAGGCTTCCATCAGTAGCAGCCATTTCCTTTTCCAGGTATACAGCTCTCAAGGCCGGTGCTGTTTGTAGGTCTTATTTTAACTTAACTTAAATGCTCCCTCACACTCCTCGTCCCAGTTCCAAACTACCCCCTTTTTTTAATAAACATAACAGAGGAGTCGCAGTGGCAGCATAATCCACTATAAATTTCCTTCTGTAGCCAGTCAGGCCCAAAAATGAATGCACAGAGGTTAAGAAGTTAGGATGTGATAATTCCTGAACCACATTTCCTATCGCCCTTTCTCCTGATCTGATTATTAAACCCAAGAATTGTACCTCCCTTCATCCAATCTGAGCCTTTTTCTGGTTTACCTTTAGCCCTGCATCTCCCAACAGTTGTAACAACTCACCCAAGAGATCCTTGTGCTGTCCCTCAGTGTCTGTCAATAGCAAGAAGTCATATTGGATAAGACAATTGGGCTGACTAAATTCCTTTAGGCATTTAGCCATGTATTGGTGAGAAATGAAGGAGCTGTTATGGAAACCCAGAGGTAGACAAGTCCAAGAATACTGCTGTTCCTTAAAAGTGAACACAAATTTATACTGATCACCCTTGTGGACTGGTGTGGACCAGAATCCATTAAATATATCCAACCCTGTGAAAACTTGAGCACTACTGGATATTGCAGCAATCAAGTCCGCCACTGCTGTGACAGGCTGGGATATTTCTATTTAGTATTTTGGTAATCAATCATCATTTTGCATGATCCAGCCGACTTCCTCACCAGTCAGATTGGAGAATTTACATGCTATCCTTACCTGGTCTGGCCTACATGTAACTCCAGACCCACAGCATTGTGGTTGACTCCTAACTGACCTCTGAAATGGCCTAGCAAGTCACTCAGTTCAAGGGCAATTAGGGATGGGCAACAAATTCTGTCCTTGCCAGCGACACCCACATCCCATGAAAGAATAAAAAAAAGATCAGCACACTCGTGATTTTCAGCGTTAGACCAGTCCCATTCTTCCTGGAGCACACTCATCAATCTATTTACTACGGCCTATCTATCACTGGCTTTCCTCTGTAACTTCACCTTTTCGAATTCTAACTATTATTTCCATCTTCCTGGTTTTGTATCTGAGCTTTATATGCCATTAACCATATGGTTTTTCTCATTTGCAGAGAATGCGTCATCTACTCGGCAGTCGGATTCTCACTTCTGGTTGTTTCCTTTGCCTGAAGTTCTAATACCTTGATTTTCCCCGTAATATATTTAATTATTAACTCCTCCCTGCTCTTGTTGTTAGATTTAATCATTGTAACAATTTACTCAATATCCTGCCTGGCTCTCCAATTGTAAGGTTCCCGAGATCGAGAATTACAACTGACACAATTCACCGTAAATCAAACAACTTTTATTAAAGAAAATGGGTTAAAAGAAACAAACAATTTTCACCTATTCCAATAAAAGCATACAGTTACCCACTAGTTAGTCAGACTAAGTTGACTGCAGGCTTATTAGATCGGATCTGACCAGGATCAATCTGCTTCCAGCGGTGGTCTCACTCCTGATGATGTCATGCCCAGGGGGCCTTTCCATTTCACCTTATTCTTTGGCTGCTCTGTAACTGTCCTTGTACACAATCCTTCTTAGCCATTTGGTTCCCAGGGTGCATGATCAGCTGTTGTTTGGTTAGCGTATTCCCAAGTTGTCTTCCATTGGCTTACCCTTATAAGGACTTCTTCCTGTCCCTCTGTGATTACCTGTCTGGATCTGCCTCCGCTGATTTCAACCAGTTTTGCTGCGATTAACAGTTCTATTCAAATCAATTTGTTCTATTCAATTCAGTAGTATCATTGCAATTAAATATCAATGTAGGTAAGCAAGCATGGATGCATCACACCCATCCGGTTTCCACATAACAAACACTGCTCTGAGCTCATAGCCAGTCCATTAACCCTTTCCTTACATAGCCCACCCAATACTGTAACATTCAGTTCTGATGAAGGGTCACAGACCTGAAACATTAACTCTGTTTCTCTCGCCACAGATGCTGCCAGAACTGCTGAGTATTTCCAGCATTTTCTGTTTTTATTTTTGAAACATTCATGGTCTGCCTCAGTGTTCAGTTCAATGCCTCACCTCTCCATGCTGTTCAGTGAAAGCTTATGTCAAAATATAGTGCCAGTGTAAGCTAGGGACTATGATTGACAGAAACAAAAGTAAATAACGCAGAGGGGATTTACCAGAATGGTGGCAGGGATGAGGGATTTTAGCTACAGGGTTATGTTGGAGAAGCTAGGGTTGTTTTCCTTGGAGCAAAGGAGATTGAAGGTATTTGATAGAGGTGTACAAGATTATGACAGGTATAGATAAGGTAGCCAAATAAAAGCTGTTCCCATTGGCTGATGGTACAAGGACTAGGGGACAAAGATTTAAGGTGTTGGGTGAGAGATACAGGGGGACCTTCCTGAGGAAGAACGTTTTACAGAACGAGTGGTAATGACCTGGAACTCACTTCTCAAGAGAGGGAGTGGAAGTGGAGATGATGAATGATTTCAAAAGGAAATTGGATGGGCACTTGAAGGAAATAAATTCACAGGGCGATGGAGATAGAACGTGGAAAAGGAACTGACTGGATTTCTTTATGGCGTGCCTGCAGACTCGATGGGCTGAATGACCTCCTTCTGTGCTGTAAATGACTCTATGACTCTAATTGCTCAGAATAATGAAAAATTTAAGATTTTTTCGCAAAGCTTTTTAAATAGTGCACAAAGCATTCTGATGAAAGGCCACAGACCTGAGAATTAACCCTGTTTCTCTCTCCACAGATACTGCTAGACCTGCTGAGTATTTCTGGCACTTTCTGTCCTCATTTCTGAGTTCTAGTATCTGCAGTATTTTGCTCCTAGTACAAAGCATTCAAATGGTTGCTATGATGTCTAAAATATTTTACCAAACTTTAACACTGTTGCAATTGATAAAAATGTTTCTGATGTAAATTAGCATCACAGCTTTTAGAGTGGGTTGGCAGTTTCTGACATGAGCTACTGTTATGATCCCTCAGCACAAAGACAAGGTTCAGGACAATTTTTAATGGAGCTTTGTGATAAAATGGGATTACTGATTTCTTCTGTGAAGCGTGAAAGCAAAGTCTGACCTTTAAGAGAGTTTCTAGATGAGGCCTAGTCACTGTAATAGCCTGTCCCCAAGTTAATTAAAGAGCCATGTTGAGGAAGGCAACGGGTCAAAGATTTGAGGTTTGAGAGTTAGTTGGGAGCTACGCTTGACTGCACTGCAGTTGTATTGTGACTATTGATCTCAGATCAGTAATTAGAATTTGAATTAATAGCCAGCAATTTCAGCTTGCTGCAATTTTACTTCTCAAAACCTCGGGTTGCCAGCTCTGGTTGACGTATTCCTGGAGATTTCATCACATGGCCTCCCAATCCCATGACCAGTTGAACGGTCCTTTTCTGTTTTCCTTCGCCAATATTTTTATATCTAAGAAATGAAAAATACACACATTTTTATTGCCCCTATGATTTTTCTCCCAGTATGCTCGCAGCAGTGTTCAGGAGCAGAACCTTTAATTCCAGGAGACATCAGGATAATCTGGGGGGGTTGGCAACCCTCTCAGGACCTGACGAGAGTGTGTCTCAGATGTCCAAGCATTTTTTTATTTTTCCAGTCAGGAGTGAAGGGCTTAGCCCTTTATATTCTTGAGGGGTTGCCAGGAAGGGGTATGTTGGACCTCCTGGACTCTTAATTTACTGAAGCAGATGCTTTACCAATGTGAATTTATTTTATTATTCGTTTGGGGGATGTGTGCATCGTTGGCGAGGCCAGCATTTATTGCCCAACCCTAACTGCCCTTGAGAAGGTGGTGGTGAGCTGCCTTCTTAAACCGCTGCAGTCCATGTGAGGTAGGTACACCCACAGTGCTGTTAGGAAGGGAGTTCCAGGATTTTGACCCAGTGAGTGAAGGAACGGGGATATAGTTTCAAGTCAGGATTGTGTGTGGCTTGGAGGGGAACTTTCAAGCAATGCATGTTCCCATGCATTCCATGCGTCCGTCTAGGTGGTAGAGGTTGCGGGTTTGGAAGGTGCTGTCAAAGGAGCCTTGGTGAGTTGCTGCAGTGCATCTTATAGATGGTACACACTGCTGCCACTGTGTGTCTGTGGTGAGGGAGTGAATGTTGAAGGTGGTGGATGGGGTGCCAATCAAACTGATTGCTTGGTCCTGGATGGTGTCGAACTTCTTGAGTGTTGTTGGAACTGCACCCATCCAGGCAAGTGGAGAGTATTCCATCACACTCCTTAATTGTGCCTTGTAGATGGTGGACAGGCTTTGGGGAGACAGGGGGTGAGCTACTCGCCGCAGAATTCCCAGCCTCTGACCTGCTCTTGTAGCCACGGTATTCATATGGCTACTCCAGTTCAGTTTCTGGTCAATAGTGACCCCTAGGATGTTGATAGTGGGGGATTCAGCGATGGTAATGCCATTGAACGTTAATGGGAGATGGTTAGATTCTCTCTTGTTTGAGATGGTCATTGCCTGTCACTTGTGTGGTGTGAATATTACTTGCCACTTATCAGCCCAAGCCTGGATGTCATCCAGGTCTTGCTGCATTTCTACATGGGCTGCTTCAATATCTGAGGAGTTGTGAATGGTGCTGAACATTGTGCAATCATTAGCGAACATCCCCACTTCTGACCTTATAATGGAGGGAAGGTCATTGATGAGGCACCTGAAGATGGTTGGGCCTAGGATACTACCCTGAGGAATTCCTGCAGTGATGTCCTGGAGCTGAAATAATTGACCTCCAACGACCACAACCATCTTCCTTTGTGCTAGGTATGACTCCAACCAGCGGAGGGTTTTCCTCCTGGCTCCCATTGACTCCAGTTTTGCTGGGGCTCCTTAATGCCATACTCAGTCAAATGCTGCCTTGATTATACGGAAGTCACTGTCATCTCACCTCTGGAGTTCAGCTCTTTTGTCCATGTTTAAACCAAGGCTGTAATGAGGTCAGGAGCTGAGTGGCCCTGGTGGAAACCAAACTGAGTTTCAGTGAGTAGGTTATTGCTGAGCAAATGCCGCTTGATAACACTGTTGACTACCCTTTCCATCACTTTGCTGATGATCGGGAGTAGACTGACAGGGCAGTAATGGGTCGGATTGGACTTGTCCTGCTTTTTGTGCACAGGACATACTTGGGCAATTTTCCACATTGCCGGGTAGATGCCAGTGACTGTATTGGAACAGCTCGGCTAGGGGTGTGGCTAGTTCTGGAGCACAGGTCTCCAATACTATTGCCGGAATGTTGTCAGGGCCCATAGTCATTGCAGTATCCAGTGCCTTCAGCTGTTTCTTGATATCATATGGAGTGAATCAGATTGGCTGAAGACTGGCATCTGTGGTGTTGGGGACATCAAGAGGAGGCCAAGATGGATCATCCACTCAGCACTTCTGGCTGAAGATGGATGCAAATGTTTCAGTCTTGTCTTTTGCACTAATGTGCTGGGCTCCTCAATCATTGAGAATGGGGATATTTATGGAGCCACCTCCTATCAGTTGTTTAATTGTCCACCACCATTCATGACTGGATGTGGCAGGACTATAGAGCTTATATCTGATCCGTTTGTTGAACGATCGCTTAGCTCTGTCTATCGCATGCTGCTTACCCTGTTTGGCATGCAAGTAGTCCTGTGTTGTAGCTTCACCAAACTGACACCTCATTTTGAGATATGCCTGGTGCTGCTCCTGGCATGCCCTCCTGCACTCTTCATTGATCCCCCGGCTTGATGGTAATGGTAGAATGAGGGATATGCGGGCCATGAGGTTACAAGTTGTGGTTGAATACAATTCCGCTGCTGATGACCCACAGTGCCTCATGGATGCCCAGTTTTGAGTTACTAGATCTGTTCAAAATTTATCTCCTTTAGCATGGTGGTCGTGCCACATTATACGATGGTGAGTACCCTTCGTGTGAAGGCGGGACTTTGACTCCACAAGGACTGTGCGGTGGTCTCTCCTACTAATATTATCATGGACAGATGCATCTGCGACAGGTAAATTGGTGAGGATGAGGTCAAGTATGTTTTTCTCCTCTTGTTGGTTGCCTCACAACCTGTGGCCGACCCAGTCGAGCAGCTATATCCTTTATGACTGGGCCAGCTCGGTCAGTCATGGTGCTACTGAGCAACTCTTGGTGATGCACATTGAAGTCCCCTACCCAGAGTACATTTTGTGCCCTTGCTGCCTTCAGTGCTTCTTCCAATTGGTATTTAACATAGAGAAGCACTGATTCATCAGCTGAGGAGGGGGGGTGGGGGGTGGTGGCGGAGATGGGGGCGCGCAGTAGATAGTAATCAGCAGGAGGTTTCCTTGCCTGTGTTTGATCTGATGCTATGAGACATCATGGGGTCTGGAGTCAATGTTGAGGACTCCTAGGGTAACTTCCTCCTGACTGTATGCCACTGTGCCACCACCTCTGGTGGGTCTGTCCTGCCGGTGGGGCAGGACGCGCCCAGGAATGGTGATGATGGTGTCTGCAAGGTATGATTCCGTGAGTATGACTATGTCAGGCTGTTGCTTGACTAGTCTGTGGGACAGCTTTCCCAATTTTGGCACAAGCCGCCAGATGTTAGTCAGGAGGACTTTGCAGGGTTGGCTATTGTCGTTTCCTGTGCCTAGGCGGTCTGTCTGGTTTCATTCTCTTCCTTAGACTTTGTAACAACCGAGTGGCTTGCTAGGCCATTTCAGAGGCCATTAAGAGTCAACCACATCACTGTGGGTCTGGAGTCACATGTTGGCCAGACCAGGTAAGGATGGCAGATTTCCTTCCCTGAAGGACATTAGTGAACAAGATGGGTTTTTACAACAATTGACAATGGTGTCACCACTCTTTTAATTTCCAAATTTATTAATTGAATTCAAATTTCACCATCTGCTGTGGTGGGATTCGAATCCATGTCCCCAGAGCATTAGCCTCGGGCTCTGGGGTACTAGTCTGCTGACATTACACTACACAACCGCCTCCCCAATGTTTATGAATAACTCTATATAGAATAAAGTCGAGCAAGTGTTGCTGAGACTTTATCCAACACATCTTTCCCAGAACTCATGTTTGAATCCCTCCAATCAGGTTTCTGCCCCTGCCACAGTACTGAAACAGCTCTTGTCAAAGTCACAAATGACAACCTATGTGACTGTGACAAAGGTAAACTATCCCTCTCGAGATTCTCAACCTGTTTGCAGCCTTTGACCACACCATTGTCCTCCAATGCTTCTCCACTGTCGTTCAGCTGTGTTGGACTGCTCTCACCTGGTTCCATTCTTATTTATCTAATTGTAGCCAGCGTATCACTTGCAATGGCTTCTCTTCCTGCTCCTGCACCGTTACCTCTGGTGTCCCCAAGGATTTATCCTTGGTCCCCTCCTATTCTTATTGACATGTTGGCTCAGTGACATAATCCGAAAGCACAGCAATAGTTTTCTCATGTATGTTGATGATACCCAGCTCGACCTCATTATCACTTCTCTTAACTACACCACTGTTGCTAAATTATCAGCCTGTTTGTCTGATATCCCGTACTGGATGAACAGAAATTTCCTCTAATTAGATATTGGGAAGACTGAAGCCATTGTCTTCAGTCTCTACTCCAAATACCATTCCCTAGCTATCGACTTCATCCTTCCCACAGGCAATAGTCTGAGACTAAACCAGACTTTTCACAATCTTGGTGTCATATTTGACCCCAAATTGAACGTCCGACCACATAGTTGTGCCATCACTAAGACGGTGTACTTTCCACCTCCATCACATCGCCTGACTTCGCCCCCGTTAATTTGTTAGGCTGCCTCTGCAAACGCTGTCTAATTAGGGACAGCGGGTGGTACACGGATGCAGGAGAGCTAATCAGAGTGGTTGAAGTGAGGGCTGGCCAGCAGCTGCACCAAGTAAGGTGAGCACTGCGCAAGCAGATGGTGAGCAAGAGGGTGCCACAAGATGGAAGAGCTCACCTAATGGTCAAAATGGCATGCAAAATGACCAAAAGAACTGTCGGGGGAATGAGTCTGTAGTCTCCAACTGTGCCACATCCAAACTTTCTGCTCCTTTATAAAATCATGGAATGGTTAAGCACAGAAGGCAGCCATTTGGCCCATTGCATCTGTGCCAGCTCTCTGCAAGAGCAACTCAGCTAGTCCCATTCCCCTGCCTTTTCCCCATAGCCTAGTAAATCTTTTCTCTTCAGATAATTATCCAATTTGCTTTTGAAAGCCATGATTAAATCTGCCTCCACCACACTCTCAGGCAGGGCATTCCAAATCCTAACCATTGCTGTGTAAAAAGGTTTTTCCTCATCTTGCCTCTGGTCTTTTGCCATTCACTTTATATTGGTGTCCTCTGGTTCTCAACCCTTCTGCCAATGTGAACAGTTTCTCCCCATCTACTTTCCCTTCATGATTTTGAACACCTCCAGCAAATCTCCTCTCAACCTTCTCTTTCAGGAGAACAGCTCCAGTTTCTCCAATCTTTCCACATAACTGAAGTCCCTCATCCGTGGAACCATTCTCGTAAATCTTTTCTGCACCCAAGGATATTGTTCTTGGCTCTGTTGAGGTGCCACAGGTCCCATCTCCTCCCGAACCGGTCCCAATGTCCCAGGAATCTAAAGCCTTTCCTCCTGCACTAACTCTCCAACCACACATTTATCTGCTGATGGGCGGGTGGGGCACATAAAATTCCAGCCAATTTCTCCTTATGTGGTTCAATGGCTAATTTTGCTTTAAACACTCCTGTGAAACAGCTTGGTACATTTTACTCTGTTTAAGTCACTATATAAATATCAGTTGTTGTTGTGAGCACTCGCAGAGCATTGAGGCTGAGATTCGTCTCGGACAGCACCGCAAACCTCGTGACAGCCAAATGGCAGTTCGTCTTCCACACTGCCCGATTTTCTATTCATAGCAGAGTGGAAATTGGGCCGTCAGTTGGCTGTCGCCTGGTTTGAGCTGTTGCCTGAGAGGAATCAAATTCCTACTGTGTCCAATTATAGTTGCAGTATTTAGAAAAAGGACAGACATCGACACTGCAGGAAATATTTATGGATAGGCAGCAAGGATAACTCTACACCATATGAGCAGAACTTAAGAAACTAACACCCAGAAATTCATAGAATCATACAGCACAGAAGGAGGCCATTCAACCCATCCTGCCTGTGCTGGCTCTTTGAAAGAGCTATATATTTAGTTCCTTTCCCCGTAGCCCTACAAAATGTTCCCATTCCAATCTTTATTTATCTAATTCCCCTTTTTTTAAATTTATTTTTTTGAATATATTTTTGACTCCTCTTCTGCCACCCTTTCAGGCAGTGCATTCCAGATCACAACAGTTCACTGCAGTGCAGAAATTCTCCTCGTCTAGCCTCTGGTTACTGTCAATGAATGCTTAACATGATTATGTGAGTTTTTTTTGGTCTGGTCTTTAATTAGAGGCATTAGGCTCCTTTCTGTTACGATTAAGAAATTTAAGCTTTTCTCTGGTGATATCAGCAACAACAGTTCTCAGGCTTAAGTCTTTTCTCAGGTTTAAAAACAAGATCAAATGGGAGTTCAATTGAATCAGTAATGTGAATGTAGAGTTTTTTTTTAAAGCACAACTAATATCCCAACTAAAGGAGATAATGTGATGAAACCATAAACTAAACTGAAAGGGCAAGGAGCCTTTTGTAAATAAAACTCAAATTTCTTTATTGCGTTTTTCCCCAAAAAATGTAATCTCTACCATGGAAATTCTCAACCAAGGTCTTCCTTTCTGCTTGAGTGCTCCAGGATATAAGAGCTAAAAAAAATTAAATTAATTCTTGTGATGTGGGCGTCACTGGCAAGGGCTAGATATATTGCCCATCTGTAGCAGCCCTGAGAAAGTGATGGTGGTAGGACACCTAATTGATGTTTGATATACCTGAATGGTTAGCTGGGCCACTTGAGAGTTAACGACATTGGTGTTGGAGTGAAGTCAAATATAGACCAGGCCAGGTAAGGACAGCAGGTTTCCTTTTCTAAAGGGTATTACCAATCCAGTTCCATCTTTACAAGAATCTGACAGCTTCAGGGTCATGTTTAATTATGCCAGCTTTTTACTTTAAGATTTTTATAGTTGAATTCAAGTACCCAAACTGTCATAGGGAGATTTGAACTTCTGTTTGCTAGATTGTTAGTCCAGTTGCACACCCACTTCACTAACATACTCCTTTGTTGCAAGCACCAAAAAGGAAACACGATTGTAATTATACCACAACAAAATATTGCAAAAGCAAAATACTGCAGATCATGTAAATCTGAAATAAAAATAAAACTAGATTGGAGAAGCTGGTGTTGTTCTCTTTAGAGAAGAGAAGGTTGAGAGGAAATAAAAACAGAAAGTGCTGGAAATACTCAGCAGGTCAGGCAGCATCTGTGGAGAGAAAAGTAGAGTTCACATTTCAGGTCAGTGACCTTTCATCCTCTCAGGTTGAGAGGAGATTTGATGGAGGTGGTCAAAATCATGAGGCATCTAACAGAGTAGATAGGGAGAAGCTGTTCCGTTGGCGGAGGGTTGCGAACCAGAGGACACCGATTTTAAGGTGATTGACAAAAGAAGCAACAGCGACATGAGGAAAATCGTTTTTACGCAGTGAGTGGTTAGGATCTGGAATACACTGTCTGAGCGTGTGTTGGAGAAAGATTCAATCATGGTTTTCAAAACGGAATTGGATGATTACCTGAAGAGAGAAAATTTGCAAGGCTGAGGGGAAAAGGGGGGAGAGCGGGACTAGGTGAGTTGCTGTTGCAGAGAGCTGGCACGTACAAGACAGGCCGAATGGCCTCTTTCTGTGCTGTAGCCATTCTACGATTCTATGAAAACAAAAAAAATGTTGGAAATACTCATCTGGCAGCATCTGTGGAGAGAAAAACAGAGTCAACATTTCAGGACAATGACCTTTCACCAGACCTGGTTAATCCTAAAACTTTAACCGTTTCTCTCTTTGCAGATGCTGCCTGACCTGCTGAGAATTTCCATACTTTTCTGTTTTTATCTTGGGATATTGCTTTGAGTCCCCATCTCAGGAAGGATACTGCAGGAAGACCTGTAAATTGTTCACCGGGGTCACATCTGGGTTGAAGGGACTTGGGAACCGAGTGAACTTAACGGCCGTTGGTCCTTATCATTCATCGAGGTCCCAGATGCCCCTTTGCCCTCATTATCAGCTCCTACTTCCAGAAATTTACAGGGAAACAATTTTTCACTGAAAATTTGAGGGAAAATGTCTAACACAGCTTGCCACGAGATGCCCTGCTGCAGAAAAATGAATTAATTTGATAGGGGATAGCTCTTCCCTCGAGTAGCGGAACTTCAAACAGAGGAGTTTAATGTTTGGATTCAAGCGAAACTGGGTAAAAGCCAATTCATGAAAGTCTTTTTTTCTTAGCTTATGGGAATGTAGAACACACAGCCCCAGAAGAGTTTAGATGCAGAATCAAATGAGGAATGTAAAAGGGAGATAGACATTTAGTTTCAGAAGGCTTTAAGGGAACTGAAGAAAGAGCAAGGAACTGGGATTAAAAGATCAGACTGCCTTAAAGAATAAAACAACATCATTAGATGTGCCAAAATGTTCCTAAGATAGGGAGACAGGGAGCCTCCCAGAGCAGCTCCATTACAAATACTATAGGCTGCAGTTTTAAACTGCACTCGAAGCCATATCCAATTTTCCTAATCCTAGGAATCTGTAGTCTTCTCTGCTACCTGTTAAAATAGATTTGGACTGTTTCTACCTATCCCTAAATGTGCACAGGTGGATAGAACAAAATGGCTGTTAAATTGGCGCAAATTTACTATCTCACTCAGACAATGGGTCTGATATTTATGCGGAGGCAAGAAGATGGAGTGCCTGGAGGTCCTGCTGATTGGCAGGACCACATTATAAATTTTGTCTTTGGTGTCCTGCCTGGCGACCGAACAGATTGATTGACTGGCTGGCTGCTGGGCGAGGAAAGGAGCAGCCGAAGATTGTTGGGGATGGTCCCCTGTCAATTGGAAGTGGGTTGTGGTGGGTTGGGGAGAGGGCAGGGAGGGTGCAGACTTCAGCTGAGGGGTGGCATTTGTTGGCTTTAAATTGGGGGTTGTTGGTGAGAGTAAAAGGCCATCATGGTTGGGACTGGGAGATCACTGCAAGGGCTAGAGAGAGGCTGTGATGAGCATGGGGGTGGGGGGGGGAGAGGGGGGGGTTGTGGGGGGGAGGCTGAAGGCTCCTTTGAGGGTCCAGGGAGAGAACTCCTACTCCCTTTGGCCCACAAGGAGTGCTGCAAAAAGCACCTCTCTTCTGGAGCCTGCAGCTGCCGTCTCCAATTCATTGGCGGTTTTTCTGAGAAACCTGGCCAGCAGCAACAGATAAATTTAAATATGCTAATGAAGTGTTGCACCTGTCCAAGACAGGACACTCACATGCTGTGCAACCTGGAGCTGTAAAAAAAAACGTGGCAGCTGAGTATGCCTCGGGTTTAGGATGTGGTTCCTGATTTTCAGTCATCTTCTCATATCTTCCTCCTCCACCCATCATGGAGGATGGGTGGTGGGGTTAATATCGAGGCTGTGTGTCAGCCATGGCTCAGTTGGTCAGCAGGGAATTCTCCCCATTGTCTTGGCCAATATTTATCTCTCAATCAATATCACCGATTATCTGGTCATTATTACATTGCTGTTTTTGGGATCTTGCTGTGTGCAAATTGGCTTCTGCATTTCCTACATTACAACAGTGACTACAATTCAAAAGTGTTCCATTGGCTGCAAAGCACTTTGGGGTGTCCTGAAGTTGTGAAAGGCACTATACAAATGCAAATCTTTTCTTTCCACATGTAATGATGGAGATTTTGGGACGTTAGAAAAATAACATGGGTACAATAGCAGGAACCCAAAGTTGGTAACGCCAAATATAAGATTTTTCAAAGACACTGGGACATTGGGCTGAAGTTCACGGTGCACGCATGAGACGTGCGCCGCGAACTCGCCACGATATTTCGCGCGGTGTCTCATTAACATGGAGGGGGCAGCAGGCCTTCCCCCGATGACATAGAGGGGGTAGGCGCTCCGTCCCTGGCAATGGCACCTGCTCCGGTGCCATTTTTAAAGGGCTTCAAGCTCTTCAGTTAAATTTACATTTTTAAAGGTCCCGCTGCTATAAAAATGGCAATAAAATTTGAATTTATCTATGAATCCTCTCTCCCAACCGCTGAGTACTCAATAAATAAATTGACCCATCCCCTCAAAAAAAAACTTTTTGCTATTCCGAGCGTTCCCCCCAAAACTTCAACACCTTTGACCCTCAATCCCTTCCCACCATTCCCACAGCCACTGGCCGGAATATTGGCGTGGCACAGCCGTCGGGACAAGATAAGTACTTTTGCATGTATTTAAATTTATTTTAATATTTAAATGAAGGCTCCGCTGCTGAGCGGCGGGGAGGCCTCACTGCGGCCTCACCACCGGTAGTGATATGCGATGGGGCCTTCCCGGCGTCGAGGCCCATGGCAGGCCTCTCCCGGGAGTATTTTTCGCCCCTGCCACAACCCCCGCGTCGGAGGGCTGGTCAGATTCAGCCCATTAACCCTGTTTTTCTCTCCATAGATGCTGCCAGACCTGTTGAATATTTCCAGCATTTTTTGCTTATATCAGATTTCCATCATCATTTTGCAGCATTTTGCTTTTGTATTTGTGCCATGTGTCTCTGGGGTTAAAGCGGTCCTTTTTAAAAAAAAAACTAAAAAATGTGATCCAGAAAATTCAGTCGCTGCAGGGAAATAATTAAGTGAGAGAGATGTGTTCAACACAGCTCCTTCTCTCCTGGGACTGAGTCACAGAGCAATAACAAAACCTTGCTGATAAGCTGTCATTCACCATCAAACACTGAAGAAGTTGGAAGCAACTGTTAAAGAAGTGTCCCGAAATATCTATTATATGTGCCATAGAAGCTTAATGTAAATTCTTTGTTTACTGGTAAAATAATTAACCTGCTGCAGAAAGTTCTGCCTATTACATTTCCACGAGGGGTAGAGGTAGGGCACCCAAAGCCAGGGCGCCCTGGATGACTATAGAGATAGAGTAAGATGAAGCACAAAAAGGGAGTTTATGACAGTTGTCAGGTTGATGACACAAGTGAGAACCAGGCATTTTTTTTATTCAATCATGGACTATGATCAAGGCCAATATTGTTGCCATATCGCCAATTGCCCTTGAGAAGGTGGTGGTGAGCTGCCTTCTTGAACCTCTGCAGTCCATGTGGGGTAGGTACACCCACAGTGCTGTTAGGAAGGGATTTCCAGGATTTTGGCCCAGCGACAGTGAAGGAACAGCGATATAGTTCCAAGTCAGGATGGTTTGTGACTTGGAGGGGAACTTGAAGGTGGTGGTGTTCCCATGCATCTGTTGCCCTTGTCCTTCTAGGTGGTAGAGGTTGAGGGTTTGGAAGGTGCTGTCGAAGGGACCATGGCAAGTTGCTGCAGTGCATCTTGTAGATGGTAGACATGGCAGTCACTGTGCTTCAGTGGTGGAGGGAGTGAATGTTTAAGATGGAGGTTCAGCATGTGCAGCCGCACCTGCTCCACTGTTCCCTCTCGCGCTGTGCTCCAATTATTTCCAGCACTGTCTACTCCATGGGGTCAGCACATGCAGCTGTACCTGCGCCTCCCCCTCCACCTACTGGTTTACTGCTGCTGTCATCTATTATGCACCACCTTGTCCTGCAAAGGAGAGGGAAATATGTTACTGAGTGTGGTACAATGTGTTTGGGTGATGTGCCTGTCACAGTTGAATAGCCGGTAGTGTGTGAAAGCTGTGAGATGTGAGCATATGAATGTGAGGTTTGAGTCATGATTGATAGAGATTGTTGGTAGGTGAAAGTTGGGGATGTGGTGAATAGGGCAGTGTGTGACGTTAGTGGTGCAGTTAATAGGATATGGCATGTGAGGGTGCATTCATTGACCTTAACCACTCATGTGAGGTCACTAAACCTCTTTCAGCACCACAGCTAGGTCCACGGGGCTACACTACTGGCATTGACTGCCACGACTGCCTTCTCAGAACTTGTCTGGAGGGCCTCCTGCCCCTGAGGGAAGAGGACCCCTCTCATCCTACACCAAGGCCTCCAGTGTGGCATCCTAAAACCTTGGGGCACACTCTCTGGCTTGTTGTACCATTTCTACAGCTTCCTCCTGCTTAATCTACACTCTTCCTTCAGCAGTTCCAGCCCCGGGACCAGCCTGTGTTTCCTGCATCATTTTGAATGGGCATGGGATAATCCCGAATCGTGATCCCTGCACATGATTTGGGGGCTATCCAATTTAGTCCCTTCTACTTTGAAGCATTGCTCCCATATTGGGACCTTGAGGAGAATCTGCCCTGGGCTAAATGTAGATCATTAACTGGGGGAATTAAAACATGTACAGAAGAGAAATTAAAAAAATGTTTTAAATGATTTGAAGAGTTACTCAGAGCAGAAGACTGGAATGCACCCCAAGTTAATTGGCAAAATATTAGAAAAGTAGGAGAGAGTGGAGAACCAAACTGCAAAGGTCATGAAGAGAGTAATAAGCAATTATTCACCTACATCTATAGCATTAAAAGAACAAAAAACTATCTTTAGAGAAATAATTAATAGAAAAAGAGGATGAACTATCAAATAAATTCCCATCAGTATGCACAGTTGTAGAAAACAGTACATCCCTTAATCCAATACAGATAATTGCCACCATTAGTAACAAGACAAACTCACCAGAGTTAATCCTCCTATCATTTTAGCACAGTGCCAGTTCCCTTATGTGGTGATTGTTATCTCATTCACAAGAAACAGCCTGTCATTACTGCTGGAGGTTTATTAATTGTTCCTGATCCATTTTACCTCTAGGGATACTAATGCGTGGGATGCTGCATTACGCTATCGCAGTATGACCAATCGTAGATCTGACTTCAATTGACCCACTGTAATGTTGGAACGTAAGAACAGGAGTGGGCATTAGAAACATAGAAACATTTGTGTCACAGAAGGACACCATTTGGCCCATTGTGTAGGTGCCAACCGAGAACGGTTTGTTCAGTCTCATACCATCTTTCAGCTCTTGGTCTGCATCTCTATAAGTGAAAGCACCTCAAGAGCAGATCCACGTGCTTTTAAAATATCATGAGATTTTCTGCCTCTACCACCCTTTCAGTCCCCCACCCCCTGCTGGGTGAGAAAATTACTCAAACTCTCCTTCAAGGAGTGCAGCTCAGACCATGGCACCAATGGGCTAGGGACTGCAAAGGAGGGAACAGCAAAGTGTAGAAATTCAGTCATTCTAGGAGTTTCCATAGTTGAGGGGCTGACAGTCATTCCTGTTACCATCATCGTGAGTCCCACAAGGTATGTTGCCTCCCTGGTGCCAGGGTAAAGGGCATCATGGAGAGGGTGCAGGATATTCTGCAGGGGAAGGGAGTGAGCTAGAAGTTCTGGTACACATCAATACTGACAACATAGAGAGAATAGGAATTGAGGTCCTATGGTCCGATTTTCAGGCGCTAGGGAGGAAGTTAAAGAGTAGAACCTTTGAAGGTAGTAATCTCTGGATTACTCCCAGTGCTGTGCACTAGCAAGAGTAGAAATAGGAAGATAGGGAGGATTAATGTATGGCTTGAGGCATGATGCAAAGGGAGGGCTTCAGATTCTTGGAGCATTGGGACCAGTTCTGGGGCAAGAGGCACCTATTCAAAAGGAAAGGGCTCACCTCAACAGGACTGGGACCAATGTCACGTGGTAATTCTCTAGTGTGGTTGGGGAGAGTTTAAACTAATCTGGCAGAGGGGTGGGCACCAGCATATAGAAGTAGAAAAGACGAATAAGGTACATAAAGTAAGCATGTTGGATTGTATTAGAGAAGGGAGGAGTACTATATTAGATAAGAGCAGACTAAGAAGGACTTCTAAGAATACAAAGACAGGTTTACAAAGCATATATGTTATTGCACAAAGTGTGGTGAATCAGGTTGGTGAGCTACAACCACAATGACCAATTTGGGGATAGGATGTAGTGGCAATAAAAGAAATGTGGCTTAAAAATGGTGAGGACTGGGCACTTAATATTCAAGGACACCAAGTGTCCAGAAAAGACAGGGAAGGAAAAAGGGAGATGGGGGTGGCAGTACTGATTAGGGAAGACATTGTGGCTTTGGGAAGAGTGGATGTCCTTGAGGGGACAATGGCAAAATCCATTTGGTTAGAGCTGAAAAGCGAAAAAAGGAATGATCACATTTCTGGGGCTATTCTATAGGCCTCCAAATAGTGATAGAAAGACCAATGAGCAAATCTGCAGAGAAATCACAGAGATGTGCAAGAACTATAGAGTGGTGATATTGGGGGCCTTTACTTACCCAGGTATCGATTGGGATAGTAGAAGAGTAAAGGGTAAAGAGGGGGAGGCTTTCTGAAATGTGTTCAGGAAAACTTCCTTGACCAGTATGTTCCCGCTCCAACTAGTAAGAAGGCATTGCTGGATCTGGTGCTGGAGAATGAGGTGGCCAAATGGACCACGTGTCGGTGGGGGAACACTTGGGAAAGAGTGATCATCGTATCAGAAGGTTTAGACTAGCAATGGAGAAGAGCAAGGATCAAGCTAAAGTAGAATGTCTAAATTGGAAGAGGGCTAACCTCAATGGGATGAGAGGAGATCTAACCAGGGTAAAATGGAGCCAGAGATGACAGGAAAATCTAATGGAACAATGGGTTATCTTTAAGGAAGAGATGCTGCAGGTGTAGGCTTGGTACATTCCAACAAGGGCGAAAGGTAGGATGACCAGGGAGATAGGTGAAACAAAAAAAAATAGGGTGTATTTTGCATATCAGGTGAATTCTTCAAGGTGTAAGGACATTCCTAGTAGCTACAGGTCAGTCCGTTTAACATCAGTAGTGAGTAAGGTTTTGTAAACAATAATCAGTGACAAAATCAACAGGCATTTGGAGCTGGCTAGGCTAGTATTTATTGCCCATCCCTAATTGCCTTTGAGAAGGTGGTGGTGAGCAGCCTTCTTGAACTGCTGCAGTCCTTGGGATGTAGGTACACCCACAGTGCTTTTAGGAAGGGAGTTCTAGGATTTTGACCCAGCGACAGTGAAGGAACGGCAATGTAGTGTGTGGTTTGGAGGGGAACCTGCAGGTGGCGGTGTTCCCATGCATCTGAGGTTTATGGAATTGGAGGTTCAGTGTCATCTTGGATAAAAATTTTGCTTAAGGACAGAAAACAGCGAGTCATGGTTAATGGTTATTTTTCAGACTGGGCAATGGTAGACAGTGGTGTTCCCCAAGGGTCAGTGCTAGGACCACTGCTTTTTTTGATATATATAAATGACTAGGATATTGGAGTAGCGAGTAACTTTTGAGAGTTTGGTGATTATACCAAACTTGAAGGAGTAGCAAACAGTGAGGATGATACAAATCGACTGCAACAGGACATAGAGAGGCTAGCACAATGGACAGACAAGTGGCAAATAGAATTTACTACAGAGAAGTGTGAGATGATGCATTTTGGCAGATGGGATGGAGAAAGCTCATATAGACATAATGGTTCTAAAGAGTGTGTAGGGACAGAGGGACCTGGGGTGCATGTGCATCGATCTTTGAAGGTGGCAGGACATATTGAGAGTGTGGTCAGCAAAGCATTTGGGAGATTGGGCTTCTTAAATAGAGATATTGAGTACAAAAACAGAGAAGTTGTGCTGAACCTTTATAAAGCTCTGGTTAGGCCACAACTGGAGTATTGCATCCAATTCTGGTTGGCCATCACATTTTAGGAAGGCTGTGAAGGTCCTCGAGAGGGTGCAGAGGAGATTTACCAAAATGATTTCAGGGATGAGGGATTTTAGCTGCAAGGTTAGGTTGGGGAAGCTGCGGTTGTTCTCCTTGGAGCAAAAGAGATTGTGGGGAGATTTGATAGAGATGTACAAGATTATGATAGGTTTGGATAAGGTAGACAAAGAAAAACTGTTCCCATTAGCTGATGATACAAGGACTAGGGGACACAGATTTAAGATTTTGGGCAAGAGATGTAGGGGAGATGCGAGGAAAAACCTTTTTACACAGCGAATAGTAATGACCTGGAACTCACTGCTCATGAGGGTGGCGGAAGCAGAGAATTTCAAAAAGAAATTGGATGGACACTTGAAGGAAATAAACTTGCAGGTCTACGTGGATACAGCAAGGGAATGGAACTGACTGAATTGCTCGATGGAGGGCTGGCATGGACTCGATGGGCTGAATGGCTACCTTCTGTGCCATAAATGACTCTGTGACTGCTATAATCCTTTCACCTCTCTGCTAAGGGAAATAGGTCCTTCCTATCCGCTCTATCTAGGTGCCTCACAATTTTATACATTCAAATCTCCCTTCAGCCTCTTTTATTCCAAAGAAAACAACTCCAGCCTGTCCAAACTTTCCTCACAGTTAAAATTCTCCATTCCTGTCAACATTCGCATAAATTTCTTCTGCATCCTCTCCTGTGCGATCATGTCTTTCCTGTAGTGTGGTGACTAGGCTGCTCGCAGCACTACAGCTGCAGTCTAAACACTGTCCTTTACAGTTCTAGTATACCCTCCCTGCTCTTTATATTCTAGGTTTCAGCCAATAAAGGAAAGGATACAATATGCTTTCTTGACCACCTTATCTCCCTGTCCTGCTACCTTTAGGGATCTGGAAGTACTCTCCAAGGTCCCTCTGTTCTTCTACATGTTTCAAACCTACCATTTATTCTGTATTTCCTTGCCTCTACAGTCTACAGCCTTCTTCCTCACTATCAACCACACGGCCAATTTTCATTTCATCTGTAAACTTCTGAATCATGTCCCCTATATTCAAGTCCAAGTCATTGATATGTACCATGAGCAGCAATGGGCCCAGTACTGAGCCCTGTGGAATCACCCTGGAAACAACCTTCCCGTCACAAAAAACAGTTGACCATTACCCTTTGCTTCCTGCCTCTGAGCCAATTTTGGGTCCAACTTGCTACTTTCTCTTGGATCCCATGAGGTTTTAGTTCACTGACCAGTTTGCCATGTGGGGCCTTGTCAAAAGGCAAAAAGCCGGCAGCTCTGGAGGCGGAAACTCATGCCTTAAAGGGACGGCGTCCCTGATGGTGGGCAGTTACTTGCCCTTAAAGTGGCTTTGGGGATCTGACAGTGGGCTGAGGCAGGGTCTCCCCCACCTTCCGGCCTGTGACTGGGACCTCCATCGCCAGAATAAAATGCAGCCCGATGACTCTATGATATCTTCCTCACTCGTTGGTAGCCTGTAGAATACACCCAGTAGTATAATGGCACCTCTATTGTTTCTTAACTCAAACCAAATATATTCTGTCCTTGACTCTCCAGGACATCCTCTCTATCCAGCACTTAATATTTTCCTTAATCAAAACTGATACTATTTGCCAATGGGAATCGCTCTGTTCCTGTGCTCTGAAAAG
Organism: Heterodontus francisci; assembly: GCF_036365525.1. Taxonomy (NCBI): domain Eukaryota; kingdom Metazoa; phylum Chordata; class Chondrichthyes; order Heterodontiformes; family Heterodontidae; genus Heterodontus; species Heterodontus francisci. The sequence continues at coordinate 27,750,054 of NC_090371.1, read as the reverse complement.
GAAATGAAGATGAGAAAATCTGGAATCTTAAAGGGAGGCATCGTAGAAGATATTTGTCTCCTAGATATTGTCATCCCCTCCACAGGGTCTACAGACCTACAAGATTTATCTGCCCGTTGTGCATAAGCATGGACAGTAGATGCCAACAGGACAGATTTCCTCTGGGCAAAAGGCACTATTGGCATTGTACAGATGCCAGGAAGGTTTCCTGTGTTCACTATTTCTAGCGAATAGTTGTATCAGTTTTGCTAGAAACAGTGATCACAATGTTTTTTCTGCTGGTGGGGTCAAAAATAAATCTCTACTTTAATGGACAGGATGATCATTGGTTAGCGACTCCTCCTGATATGTTTCTGACATCATTATATATATCTTCCTAGAAAATAATGAATGTTTGAAGAACCGGTAGATCAAATAATATGAGGTATACCGAACTCTAGATTGGAGTGAGCAGACTCACTGAGTGGCGGGACTGAGGTGCGATGGGGTGGGGGGTGGTGAGGAAGAGTTCAGGTGATCGTCTGCACGTGCTCCTCCTGGCTACACATTAAAAATAAGATTAAAAACAAAAAAATGTCCTGTTTTGTCAGCTGTTCTCCAGCTGTCCCATTGAGGAGTGCTGGTTCAGCCATGTAAGAACCTGAAAAACTGCCATTCATTGCCAGATTTCAGAGTGGGGTGGTAAAATATGTGTTTGTCCCCTCATCTGGACATACAACGGGCCTAACACCTTATTTGATGTGGTCACCAGCGACTGCTATGTATTGTCCGGCCCAATATGGTGTTGGGTGTATTTTTGATGCTCGTCATTTGTGGGACATCGCCTTGCAGAATTGATGCCTTTAGCCTTCCATTTTACATCGAAAATGGTTGGTGCAACAGAGTCTAACTTTATCCTTAAAGTCTCCCTGCCCTGAAAGCACGTGATTTTTTTGTGCCTGAAGAAAGTTAAAGAAAGCGGGGAGCAGTCAATGGGAGTGACATTGTTTGGACAAATGAAGCATTAAAAAAAACATTGGATGCCGGCCTGTGTAATTACATAAATTGGTCACTGACTTTATTCAACCAGAAAATGTTATATTTCAGCTGCTTGTAGAGGAACTAATTTTTTAAAAATAGATATTAGATATCATATCAATTGGAATAGTGTGGACTTCTTTAGAACCAAATTATTCAAAAGTAATCTGAGTTTTATTGTTATTAAATTGTCAGCAGCACAGACAAATCTTGTGCAATGTTCCAATAATTATGCAAATCCCCATCTCTTTTCAACAGTGAGCTGTCTTTAACATGACAAGCATTCATTGATCTCTGTCCGCTTTGTTCTCCCAAGTCTTCTGAAAAAGTCATTCATCATTAAAAGCGCAAATACCTCACACAAAATAATCTCCAGTTGCAGGCAAAACACATTTACGTCCTCCAACCATTACAGCTCTTGAATTCATTTACAGTGGGTGGTGGGAGATGAACCAGAATGAGTTGGTTGACTTATCTTCCACATTTTCTCACACGCTCTCTCTCTCTCTCTCTGGGGAAGTATCTCAGCTAAGGTTTACTGATATGATTTCTCTTTTTGTGACATTTGTCAACTGAATCACAAAGTGCCAGGAACCGTCCTCAGTTCCTCCCTCATGTTTTTTCCAGTTTTCTCCCTCCTTCTCTGGCCCTGAACCTAGGTGGGATTCAGTTCCATGGGGACCAGTAGCTTTCTGCTACACTGGTCAAGCTGCCTTTATTGAGGTGTGAGGCTGGAGACGGATAGGCTTAACTCCCTCTGTGCACTTTTCTAACCTGGTAACTTGCTTCTTTCAACAACAAAAAAGCATCATCTCAGGCATAGTGTATTACAGGCAGTCAATTCAGTAACTCCTGTTTTTGGCCACTGCAGATAGTTAAAAACAGACCGATGACAAGATTCAAGATTAGATTGGCTGCATGGATGAAGGAAAAGGATCTGAAAGGATATGGCAACAGTGTGGGTAAATGTTAATTAGCAGCAAAATACTGGGGATGCTGGAACTCTGAAATGAGAACAGAAAGTGTCGGAATTGTTCAGCAGGTCTGGCAGCATCTCTGTAGAGAGAAACAGTTACCGTTTCAGGTCTGTGACCTTTCATCAGAACTGTCTGATGTAGGGTCGCAGACCTGAAACGTTAACTCTGTTTCTCTCTACACAGATGCTGCCAGTATTTCTGGCATTTTCTGTTCTTATTTTTAAATGTGATTAGGACTATCTTCTCACATGGAGAACGAATGGTGATACAAAATGGTTGGCCAAATTGCCTATTTCGTGTTGCAACCTCTATGTATAAGAGCCATGAAGCCGATAACTACAGGCCAGTCAGTCTAACCTCGTTAGTGGGGAAATTATTGAAATCAATTCTGAGACAGGACAAGCTGTCACTTAGAAAGGCACGGAGTAATCAAGGATAGTTAGCATGGATTTGTTAAGGGAAGGTCATGTCTGACTATCTTGTTTGAATTTTTTGAGGAAGCAACAAGGAGGATTCATGAGGGTCGTGCAGATGATGTGGTCTACATGGATTTAGCAAAGCTTTTGATAAGGTCCCATATGGCAGACTGGTCAGTAAAATGAAAGCCCATGGGATCCAGGAGAATATAGCAAGGTGGATACAAAATTGGCTCAGTGGCAGGAAACAAAGGGTAATGGTTGACGGGTGTTTTTGCGACTGGAAAGCTGTTTCCAGTGGGATTCCGCAGGGCTCAGTACTGGGTCCCCTGCTTATATATTAATGATTTGGAGTTAAATGTAGGGGGCATGATCAAGATGTTTGCAGACATCACAGAAATTGGCCGCATGGTTGATAGTGAGGAGGGAAGCTGTAGACTGCAGGAAGATATCAATGGACTGGCCAAGTGGGCAGAAAAGTCGCAAATTGAATTCAACCCAGAGAAGTGTGAGATGATGCATTTGGGGGGGTCAAACAAGACAAAGGAATACACAATAAATGGGAGGATACTGAGAGGTGTAGAGGAAGTGAGGGACCTCGGAGTGTATGTCCACAGATCCCTGAAGATAGCAGGATAGGTTGATAAGGTGGTTAAGAAGGCAAATAAAATACTTTCCTTTATTAGCTGAGGCACAGAATTCAAAAGCAGGAATGTAATGCTGGAACTGTATAAAATACTGGTTAGGCCACAGTTGGAGTATTGTGTACAGTTTTGGTCACCACATTACAGAAAGGACATAATTGCTCTGGAGAGAGTACAGAGGAGATTTACAAAAATGTTGCCAGGGCTGGAAAATTGCAGCTATGAGGAAAGATTGGATAGGCTAGGGGTGTTTTCCTTAGAACAGAGGAGGCTGAGGGGTGACTTAATTGAGGTGTACAAAATTATGAGGGGCCTAGATAGAGTAGACAGGAAGGACCTGTTTCCCCTAGCAGAGAGGTCAATTACCGGAGTACAGATTTAGGCTGATTAGTAGAAGCATCAGAGGGGACATGAGGAAAAACTTTTTCACCCAGAGGGTGGTGGATGTCTGGAATCTGCTGCCCAGATCAGTGGTGGAGGCAGAAACTCTCAACTCATTTAAAAGGTACCTGGACCTGCGTCTGAAGTGCTGTAACCTGCAAGGCTATGGACCAGGTGCTGGAAGGTGGGAATAGAATGGGTGGTTATTTTTTTCAGCTGGCACAGACACGATGGGCTGAATGGCCTCTTTCTGTGCCGTAACTTTTCTATGTTTCTAATGGTTCTGTAAGAGCAGGGAGGTTATGCTGGAACTATATAAAACACTAGTTAGGCCACAACATGAGTTCTGTATGCAGTTCTGGTCACCTCATTACAGAAAGGATGTAATTGTACTGGAGAGGGTATGGAAGAGATTTCCAAGGATGTTGCCAGGCCTTGAAAATTGCAGCTATGAGGAAAGATTGGATGGGCTGGGGTGTTTTTCTTGGAACAGAGGAGGCTGAGGGGAGATTTGATTGAGGTGTACAAAGTTGAGGGGCCTAGATAGAGTGGATGGGAATAGCCTATTTCCCTTAGTAGAGGGGTCAGTTACTAGGGGGCATAGATTTAAAGTGATTGGTAGAAGGATTAGAGGGGAGATGAGGAAAACGTTTTTCACCCAGAGGGTGGTGAGGGTCTGGAAATCACTGCCTGAAAGGGTGGTAGAGGCAGAAAGCCTCAACTCATTTAAAATGTGTCTGGATATGCAGCTGAAGTCCTGTAACCTCCAGGGCTACGAACCAAGTGCTGCTAAATGGGGTTAGGCTGGGTGGTTTGTTTTATGGTTGGCACAGACACGATGGGCAGAGTGGCTTCTTTCTGTGCTGTAAATTTCTTAGAGTTTCTAAATATTCTAAATATCTGAAAAGGAGGGATGTGGTGAGAGGGCGGGGGAGTGGCAGTACATGAATTGCTCCTTAGGAGGGCCAGCACGGGCACAATGTGTTGAGTGGCCTTCTTCTGTGCCGTAATGATTCTATGAATCTATGATTCCAAGTCTACCCTACCCTGATCAAAGCAATGCAAACTTTGTACTGCCTGCTTATTTCCATGATTGTGGTGTACAGCCCAGTGCTGAGGGACAGTATGCCTCAGCAGGAGACCCAAGTTAGTGTGAGGCTAGCACCATGTAAAGCTAGCCTGCACTACTTAAAACCAAACTGCACTTCTTAAAGCTGAGGTGCATTCTGGCTGCAGCAGGGGCTGAGTCCTCTTGGCAATATTTGAAGATCTTCAGGAAAGAAATGAAAAGGTGCAACTGGCAAGACAGCGTGACGCCCAGGCTTTCTGGTGCCACACTAGAGTCTTTGGAGCAGGAGTTGGACTAGAGGTGAGAGGTTCTCTTCCCTCAAGGGGCCAGGAAGCCCTCCAGCTGGTGCTCAGCAGTAAGTGGCTGTCGAGGTCAAAGCCACCAGTCAGGTGCCGAGGATCTGGATGCAGTGCTGCAAGAAATTTAATGACCACACAAGGGTGGCCAAGGCCAATGAATGCATCCTCACATGTCATATTCCACCATCTGCATCACTATCCTCACACACTGCTCCATTCACCACACCCTCTTCACTCACTTACCAACAATCTTTATCAACCATGACTAAAATTTTCACCTTACTCTCACATACTGAGTGCCGCTGGAAGCACATGCTCATATTTCACAGCTTCCATTGAAGTGATTTATGACTTTAACCGCTTACAGGTGCCAAACCAAATCAGAAGCACATCCCCATGAATCTCCTTCGATCAAGTTCAAACCAGTCAAATTCTCAGACACTTATTTGGGTCCAAAGAATTGCACTAGTTTTCCCTCAAAGAAAAAAAACCAACAGAGAATTTTACCATCTTTCAGATAGCCTGTTTCTAATATATTATGGCTAAGTCATAAATATCCCAAATATTATAAGGGTCTGGCAAACTCGCTTCAATACATATCTCTCCAGTTAAAGAGACACAGAGAGGGGGTTCTTGTAATTGTATACAGAATACTACATGAGACGATTTATTAACTTTTATATATTTATTAAAGAATTTAACATGCAATAAACTTCTTAAGTGGATAAGTATATCACAATATCAAATATTACTGAGAGAGAACATATATTCTTATTTTTAACACAGAATCCAAAAGTTTAACCTTGCTGATGTTACAGCAAAATTATCTTAGAATATCCATCAAAGTTTAAAGTAAACTAGTACCTTAAATCCCTGAATAAGGCATGGGGTGAGAAGTGTTGTTTGAGGATACAACACCTCTAAGTGTTTGCTTCATAATCTTGTATTTTTATACTATTTCTAAGGTGTCAAATGACCTTTGCATTAGAAGTGACCTTCCTGTGTTCCTTTTAAAATCCATATCTTTAATTACCATTTTCACTTAATGTGTTACTGGAATTCGAACTTGTGAGCTTTTATCTGGTCAAAATGTTTATAATTGTGTTTACTTGACCTCTCGTTCCTGTGAGTACATTCCCATTTATTGTTGATTACCCTTTCCGTGGAAATCCAAAGCAACCTCTGGAGCCGACCTGTCTGAACAACCTAATTAAGTTTGTTGCTACCTCTTACTGATAGGCTATTTCAATGTATGTTTATTTTCCAAGTCCCTGACAACAGAGCCACATGTCAGGAGTGCGATGAAATGCTCTCCACTTGCCTCGATGAGTACAGCTCCAACAACAGTCAAGAAGCCCGACACCATCCAGGATAAAGCAGCCCACCTGATTGGCACCCCATCTGCCACCTTCAACATTCACTCCCTTCACAACCAACGCACAGTGGCAGCAGTGTGTACCATCTACAAGATGCACTGCAGCAACTCACCAAGGCTCCTTCGACAACAACTTCCAAACTCGCAAACTCTACCACCTAGAAGGGCAAAGGCAGCAGATGCATAGGAACATCTGCAAGTTCCCCACAAGCCACAACCAACCTGACTTGGAACTATATCACCGTTCATTCACTGTCGCTAGGTCAAAATCCTGGAACTCCCTTCCTAACAGCACTGTTAGTGTACCTACACCCCAAGGACTGCAGCAGTTCAAGAAGGCAGCTCACCACCACCTTCTGAAGGGAAATTAGGGATGGGCAATAAATGCTGGCCTAGCCAGTGATGCCCACATCCCATGAACGAATATTAAAATAAATTAAAACATAAAAGTGCGTGAAAGATTAGGTTCCAGTTCTACCCTTCACCGTCGGGCTTCATGGAATAAAACAAAGTGACCCATAATAGATAGCAGCAGCAGCTAACCAGTGGGGAATGGAGGTGGGGGCATGGGTGGGGCAATGGGGGGGGCTGGTAGGTGGTGGGCAGATATGGCTACATTTACTGGCCCACATGGAGGGGATTGTTGCAAATGCATCTTCCTTACCTTTCGCACTGATGTGCTGGTCTCCCCCATCATTGAGGATGGGGATATTTATCCCTCCTTCAGTAAGGAGTCCAAAACTGTATGCAGTACTCTAGGTGCAGTCTCACCAATGCCCTGTGCAGTTGCTGCAAGACCGCTCTACTTTTATACTCCATCTCTCTTGCAATAAAGGCCAATATTCCATTTGTGTTCCTAATTACATTCTGCACCTATGTGGTAACATTTTGTGATTCATCTCCCCTGATCCCTCTATACACGCCATTCTGCAGTCTCTCTCCATTTAAATTAATAATAATATTCTGCTTTTCTATTGTTCCCACCAAAGTGCACTACTTCACATTTTCCCTCATTATCCTCCATCTGCCAAATTTTTGCCCACTCACTTAACCTATCTGTATCTCTTTGGAGACACTTTGTGTCCTCCTCACAACTTGCTTTCCTACCTATCTTTGTATCATCAGCAAATTTGGCTACAATAGAAGATTGGGAACATTTTATATGCCAGCAGAGGATGACTAAAAAAAAAGAGGGAGGAATTAGAATATGTGAGTAAACTAGCAAGAAATATAAAAACAGACAGTAAAATCTTCTGCAAGTATATAAAAGGGAAAAGAGTAGCTAAAGTAAGCATTGTTCAGCTGTGCCTGTTTAAGAGACAGCGTTAACTAGAGCGGCGAGGTCCACAGTGGCAGGTTGTGCATCAAATCAGTGTTTGATGCTGAATTATGTTACGATCTGCCTATATTGCATAGTTCTGATGCACGTATGTGATGCTAGAGCTATTGCCCTTAACATGGCGTGAGTCACGCTAAAAGTGGTTAGGAGTGGCCCTCCACCATTTTTCACCTCAATCACCACCTGTAACATTAAATCTACCAGCACTACAGTGCTAGATTTTGCAGCCCTTGTGTTAGAGTGTCAGGTGTGGTTCAGTTTGTTGTGTTTTTACCTCTGAGTTGTAAGGTTCTAGGTTCAAGTCCCATTTCAGAGTTTAAACATAAAAATCTGCACTAACGTTCCAGTGCTGCATTGTTGGAGGTGCCATCTTTTGGATGAAATGCTATACCGAGGCTCCATTTGCCTGCTCAGGTGTATGTAAAAGATCCCATTGTGTAATTTCGAAGAAGAACAGGGGAGTTATCCCTTGTGTCCTGGCCAATAGTTATCCCTCAATCAACATCACAAAAACAGATTATCTTGTTATCACTCTGCTGTTTGTGGGAGTTTGCTGTGTGCAAGTTTGCTGCCTCATTTCCTACAACAGTGACTATACTTCAAAAGTATTTAATTGGCTGTAAAATGTTTTGAGATGTCTGCGATGGTTGTGAAAGGTGCTATATAAATGAAAATCTTTTCCTTCCTTTATTGGGAAAGGCTGGAAAAGTGGACTTTTCTGAAAGGAAGCAAATGATCAGATGTGCAGAACTTCGGTCAGACCCCATCTGGAATATTTCATTCAATTTTGTGCATAGCATCTCAAAAAGGATATACTGGCCTTGTAGATTGGGTGAAACACAGATTTGCTGGAATAATATGAGGGCTTAAAGTGTTAAATAATGAGGACAGGTTGCATGAATAGAGTTGAGGTACAGATCAGCCATGAACTAATTGAATGGTGGAACAGTCTCGAGGGGCTGAATGACCTATTTGTGTTGATATGTTCCGATGAATGTTGACCTTATGGAAGCAGCTAATATAACAAGCCTTATGAAAAGCTACTTCAAGATTAATTTGTGAAAGAAAGACAAGGGGAGCAGAATCAAACTGGCAAAAGGCAAATTTAAGCCTGATGTCTAGAAGTTCTTGGCAGAACAGACTTCCAGTTGTGGAAGTGAAAGCTCTTAAATGTTTAAGACCCAATTTAAGACCCACAATGGAGAGGCTGAAGAATTTTTCTGGATGGTGTTGAAACTATTGGCACTATTTGCGGTCCTTGAGCTATGAGGAAAGGCTGGAAAAGTGGACATTTTCTGAAAGGAAGTGAATGATGTTTTGAAAGGCCTTCCTCATTTGTAGTAATATGTATTCCCAATGTGAAATGTTGTACATCACGCTGCAGTTGTAATGTGTATGCAGCTTGAATCTCATTACAAGGTTTGAGTCATTGCAAATTCAATCGTTTCAATAAAAAATGTTTTGTTTAGGCATCCTAACAAAGGAAAGCAAACTGTTTTTTAAAAAATATTTTGACTGTTTAAATATATAGGACATCAAGCAACAACAACAACTTCTATTTATATAGCGCCTTCAATATAATAAAACATCCCAAGGAGCTTCACAGGAGCATTATAAGACAAAATATGACACTGAGCCACAAAAGGAGGTATTAGGTCAAATGGCCAAAAACTTGGTCAAAAAGGGAGATTTTAAGGAATGTCTTAGAGGAGGAAAGTGAGGTGGAGAGGCATAGAGGTGTAGGGAGGGTATTCTAGAGCTTGGGCCTAGGAAACTGAAGGCATAGCCACCAGTGGTGGAATGATTAAAATAGGGATGCACAAGAGGCCAGAATTAGAGGAGATATCTTGGATGTTTGTAGGGCTGGAGGAGATTACAGAGATAGGGAGGGGCAAGGCCATGGAGGATTTGAAAAAAAGGATGAAAATTTTAAAGTCAAGATGTTGCCAGTGTACGTTGGTGAGCAGAGGGGAATGGGACTTGGTGCGAGTTGAGACACGGGCAGCAGAGTTCTAAATGACCTCAAGTTTATGGAGAGTAGAATATGGGAAACCGGCCAGGAGTGCGTTGGAATAGTCAAGTCTAGAGGTAATGAAGGCATGAATGAGGGTTTCAGCAGCAAATGAGTGGAGACAGAGGTGAAGTCGGGCAATGATACGGAGGTGGAAATCGGCAAAAAGGTTGGCCTCAAATATTAATAAAGAATCTTATTCATTAGCCTGGCTGAAGAATTGAGGAAAAACTTTTGAAGAAATTAAAGGAAATGATGGGCTGGATCTTACTGGACTGGAGCATCGCTGGGTATATGTCATTAAACTTTTCCTTGCGCCCTTTTGGTGCCATAACTTAGATTAGATTAGATTAGAGATACAGCACTGAAACAGGCCCTTCGGCCCACCGAGTCTGTGCCGAACATCAACCACCCATTTATACTAATCCTACACTAATCCAATATTCCTACCAAACATCCCCACCTGTCCCTATATCCCTACCACCTACATATACTAGTGACAATTTATCATGGCCAATTAACCTATCAACCTGCAAGTGTTTTGGCTTGTGGGAGGAAACCGGAGCACCCGGAGAAAACCCACGCAGACACAGGGAGAACTTGCAAACTCCACACAGGCAGTACCCGGAATCGAACCCGGGTCCCTGGAGCTGTGAGGCTGCGGTGCTAACCACTGCGCCACTGTGCCGCCCCTTGTTGGAAGTTGGAGCTGATAACAACATGGTGAGGGAAATGGGGGAATCTGAGACCTTAGTGAACCTCTGGACCAACAGTATATCTCCTTGACCAATGAGATTTAAGGATTGAGAAAGAAACAACAGAAAAGGAAATAGGGTGATGCGAGTCAAATCAGGTAAAAAAAAAAGAGGGGAAGACAGATTGGATTAATAGAGAGAAAAAAACGGACAGAAAGGAAAGTGACAAAACATTTCAAAAATAAAACTTTTGGAACTGGTGTTTCTGCTTGGTTACGTTAATTTTTTAGCGCAATTCGCACAAATCAGCACAAAAGATCAAGGACTTTCAACTGCAAATTACATCCAGCGTAAGTGAAATTTCTGCAATGTTTTGTGCTGGTATAAAAAACATCGCTGCAGAACCCAACCCCATCCTCACATCTGGCCACACCACAGACTGAATTAATCACTGTTGTGTGTTTCCAATAATTTTCTTATTAGGAATCCTGCGGTGAGTAACTCACCTCCTGACTCCCCAATGCCTGTCCACCATCTACAAGGCACAAGTCAGGAGTGTGATGGAATATTCTCCACTTTTCTGGATGGGTGCAGCTCCAACAACAGTCAAGAATCTTGACACCATCCAGATCAAAGTAGCCCACTTGATTGACACCCCATCCACAAACATTCACTCCCTCCACCACCGATGCACAGTGGCAGCAGTGTGTACCATCTACAAGATGCACTGCAGCAAAGCACCAAGGCTCCTCCAACAGCACCTTCCAAGCCTGCAACCTCTACCACCTAGAAGGACAAGGGCAGCAGATTCATGCAAACACCACCACCAGAAAGTTCCCCGCCAAGCCATACACCATCCTGACTTGGAACTATATCACCATTCCTTCACTATCACTGGGTCAAAATCCTGGAACTCCCTTCATAACAGCACCGTGGGTGTACCTACCCTACATGGACTGCAGCGATTCAAGAAGGCAGCTCATCACCACCTTCTCATGGGCAATTAGGGATGGGCAATAAATGCTGTCCTAGCCAGCGATGCCCACATCCCATGAATGAATAATAAAAAAGAATTTGTGGGCGTTCAAGGAGGCTCTTAAAATTAAGCTTTTTTAGACAGCAATAGGCATGTTTTAAAAGATTATAGATATAAAACAAATTTAATTTACAAAGAATCTTACTATCGTAGATCATTGAAACCATTAAATGGTTCTAAAATAATTTTCAGTTGCTTCAAATCAAGTTACTCATACATGGTGGACTTGGCACTCTGATTAAAAATGTTTAATTGTTTTGTGATAAACCATTTTCAGCTGCGTTAATAAAATAACAGCAGGTTACCACACTTAAATATATCATGGAATATATTTTAATGCAAAACATTTACATTCTAAAATGATTCTGATTTCCCAGGTTTACAGCAGGGTGCTCATTCAGCAAATTGCAATTGAGCTTGAGCAGAAACGTGAGGAAAAAGGTCACTTCTGAAAACTAGTGCAACTTTGAGTGCAATTTGCACCCGGAATGCCAACTACGCTCAAAGTTTAAGCTATAAACAGTCATTTAAAAAAATTATTAACAATTTACTATGAGATTGAACAATGAAATTGTTCAAGTTCTGGACAGGCGAGCTTGATTGATATTGCATTAACAAATATCACATTGTTAAAAAGGTACTTATGCTGTTAAGTACCAGCTTTAACTATCTGCGCTGAGTTTAACGGCCAATTAATGTGCAAATCCAATAAGTTTGGAAGTTAAGGGTGAGATGCCCCTTGCGCAAAGCAAATGGCAGAGCAGCGTAAGGCTACAGAATGTGGTTGAATTTAGTTCTACTGCGGCACAGTGGCGCAGTGGTTAGCACCGCAGCCTCACAGCTCCAGCGACCCGGGTTCAATTCTGGGTACTGCCTGTGTGGAGTTTGCAAGTTCTCCCTGTGTCTGCGTGGGTTTTCTCCGGGCGCTCCGGTTTCCTCCCACAAGCCAAAAGACTTGCAGGTTGGTAGGTAAATTGGCCATTATAAATTGCCCCTAGTATAGGTAGGTGGTAGGGAAATATAGGGACAGGTGGGGATGTGGTAGGAATACGGGGATTAGTGTAGGATTAGTATAAAATGGGTGGTTGATGGTCGGCACAGACTCGGTGGGCCGAAGGGCCTGTTTCAGTGCTGTATCTCTAAAACTAAAACTAAAAAACTAATGGCCCACAGTGCCTCGTGGATGCCCAGTTTTGAGCTGCTAGATCTGATCAGAATCTATCGTGTCATGAAAATGTGCGATGCTGAATGATGATTTTTAATTCATCAGCTGGAAACCTAGATTAAACTTTTAAAAGGAAAGCTGGAATCCTAATTTCAACTTTTGAAAAGACAGCAGCTAAGATGGCCACTGCAAGTTTCATTGAAATACCTCACGTTCCAAGGTATCAAGGTGGAGTTGCATGTCTGAACAAGTCCTCCTCCAGAACAAAGGCTTGAGTAGTTGAATGAATTACCTGGTAATTCCCTCATTACCAAGACATTCACAGCCATTAACATTAACCCTAGTGGAGGCGAACCTCCAGGGGTAATCATTGAAACAATAAGACCTGAGAGAGATTGAAATTCTTAGATATTAAAGTGAAAAAGAGAATACACTGACACAATCATATCAGTTTGTCCATCTCTGTGAAAACTTGGAGTTTCTTTTAGTCATGGGAGATAAGCTTTGAGTGATAATCAGTGCAGGACCTCAGTGGGGGCTACCAACCAGAAACTTCAGGACCACGAATTCAGCCAGAAGACAATTGAATTACCAGACTCCACAGACTGAATATTATTTTTATTTGTTATGGACTCTAAGCCAACCAATCTATTCTTCATCACTCTGTAACCTATTTCTGTGTGTGTGATTCTCGTGTGTTTTTATGTGTGTGTGTGTATGTGAAAGTTGAAGCATAGTTTATTATTTTTACTTAGATTGGGTTGTGATTTTAAGTACAATAAACTAACCTCTTTCTTGTTTAAACTCAAGAAAACCTGTCTGATTGGTTCTTTTAAGATCATAACACCAAACAGGGTTAAACACACACTGAATTGGTAAGCACATCCACTGTTTAAAAGAAATAAACCCTGTTGTGGTCAAACAAGGAGCGGGACATAGCGAGTATAGAAATAGGAGAATAGCACAGATGAATGCGTGGCTTAAGAGTTGGTGCAGGAGGGAGGATTTTAGATTCCTGGACCACTGGGGGAAGGTGGGACCTGTACAAGTGGGACGGTCTACATCTGAACCAGAGGGGGACTAACATCCTTGCTGGCGGGTTTGCTCGTGCTGTTGGGAGGAGTTTAAACTAATTTGGCAGGGGGAGGGGATGCAGACTCCAAGCAGAATAGGGACACAGCTAAACACAGGAAAGCGAACAAGTCAGAGGGAATACAGCGGAAGTAAGTTTCAAGGGAGTAAGACCAGGATGGAAGGCCTCTACTTTAATGCCAGGAGTATTGCAGGTTAAACGGATGAGTTAAGGGCAATGATTGACACGTGGAATTGTGATATAGTAACCATCACGGAGACATGGTTGTGGGAGGGGGAGGATTGGCAGCTCAATATCCCGGGATATAGAATCTTCAGGCGAGACAGAGGAGGGGGTAAAAGAGGAGGGGGTATTGCAATACCAGTTAAGGAGTCAGTTACTGCAGTAAGGAGAGATGATATCTTGGAGGGGGCATCAAATGAATCTTTATGGGTAGAGTTTAGGAATATAAAAGGGACTGCCACATTGCTAGGTGTTTATTATAGACCTCCAGATAGTCAGCGGGAAATTGTGGAGCAAATATGTGCGCAATTTGCAGAGGTGTGTAAAAATAATAGGATAATTATATTAGGTGATTTCAACTTTCCCAACATTAATTGGGATAGTCATCGTGTTAAGGGCTTAGATGGAGTGCAGTTCTTAAAATGTATACAGTAGAACTTTTTAGCTCAATATGTAGAGGATCCAACAAGGGAGGGTGCAGTGCTGGACCTAATTCTGGGGAATGAAGCCGGACAGGTGGTTGATGTGTTGGTGGGGGAGCATTTTTGGTGAAAGCGACCACAACATGGTACAATTTAAGCTTGTTATGGAGAAAGAAATAAACAAGTTGCAAAAAAAAGTTTTCGATTGGGGGAGAGCGAATTTTAGTAAAATAAGGCAGGATCTGGCCAAGGTAGACTGGAAAGAGTTACTTGTCGGGAAATCTACAGAAGAGCAGTGGGGGGGATTCAAAAAGGAAATGGGGAGGGTACAGGCCCAACATGTTCCCTCTAGGGTAATAGGTAGGAGCAACAAGCCCAGAGAACCATGGATGACCAGAAACATTCAGGGTACGATGAGAAGGAAAAGAGAGGCTTTTAGCAAATACAAGGAGAGCAAATCAATGGAAGCATTAGTGAACTACAGAAAGTGTAGGAGCTTAAGAAAGCAATTAGGAGAGCAAAGAGGGGGATATGAGAAAGCTCTGGCTGGTAAAAGTAGGGAAGATCCCAAGATATTCTTTCTTTTGGTTGCAGCAGCTTTTTCAGAAGCGGAGAGTGCGGAGCGAACTATCAGCTGGGAGGTCAGTTTCAGTTTAAAGTTAACGTTAATTCCCTTTTGTTTCGGAGGACCAGGAGACTGCTGGGTAAGTCAAAACCTATATATTTGGGCAGTGGCTGAACCCGAGACACTACACGTGCAGTGTCTCCCACCCACCCTCCTCCTCTAACCAAAAAAAAAGGACTATGGTGTGTTGATAAGGTAAGCTTTTTATTTTATTTCTTCTGTATCGTGTGATTGGTAAAAATTTACTTTCTTCTTTTACTTTTTTGACTTATCTATTAATTGGTTATTTAAAAAAGACCACAGCAGAGAAGAATCATAGTATTTAGCTCATAAATTTATATAAATTAATAAAGTAATTAACTAAGTAGAGATGGCTGGGCAGGTGATGTGCTGTAGCTGTATGATGTGGGAGCTGGCTGATCCCATTGTGAACGGCAGGGACCACATCTGCGGGAAGTGCACCCAACTCCAGCTCCTCGAGAACCGCGTTAGGGAACTAGAGCTGGAGCTGGATGAACTTCGGATCATTCGGGTGGCGGAGGGGGTTATTGAGAGGAGTTATGGGGAGGTAGTCACACCTCAGGTAAAAGAAGTAGGTAGATGGGTTACCGTCAGGGGAAGGAGAGGGAACCAGCAGGCAGTGCAGGAATCCCCAGTGGCTGTTTCCCTCAACAACAGGTATACCGTTTTGGATACTGTTGGGGGGGACGACTTACCAGGGGTAAGCAATGGGGTACAGGTCTCTGGCACAGAGTCTGTCCCTGTTGCTCAGAAGGGAAGGGGGAAGAGGAGCAGAGCATTAGTCATTGGGGACTCCATAGTTAGGGGAACAGATAGGAGGTTCTGTGGGAACGAGAGACACTCACGGTTGGTGTGTTGCCTCCCAGGTGCCAGGGTACGTGATGTCTCGGATCGTGTTTTTGGGATCCTTAAGGGGGAGGGGGAGCAGCCCCAAGTCATGGTCCACATAGGCACCAACGACATAGGTAGGAAGAGAGGGATTTAAGGCAGAAATTCAGGGAGCTAGGGTGGAAGCTTAGAGCGAGAGCAAACAGAGTTGTGATCTCTGGGTTGTTGCCCGTGCCACGTGCTAGCGAAGCGAGGAATAGGGAGAGAGAGGAGTTGAACACGTGGCTGCAGGGATGGTGTAGGAGGGAGGGTTTTGGTTTTCTGGATAACTGGGGCTCTTTCTGGGGTAGGTGGGACCTCTACAAACAGGATGGTCTTCACCTGAACCAGAGGGGTACCAATATCCTGGGGGGGAGATTTGCTAGTGCTCTTCGGGGGGGTTTAAACTAATTCAGCAGGGGGATGGGAACCTAAATTGTAGTTCCAGTGTACAGGATGTTGAGAGTAGTGGGGTCAGGGATAAGGTTACAAGGACGCAAGAGGGCACTGGCAAGCAAGAACTTGGTTTAAAGTGTGTCTACTTCAACGCCAGGAGCATCTGGAATAAGGTGGGTGAGCTTGCAGCATGGGTTGGTACCTGGGATCTCGATGTTGGGCCATTTCGGAGACATGGGTAGAGCAGGGACAGGAATGGATGTTGCAGGTTCCGGGATTTAGATGTTTCAGTAAGAACAGAAAAGATGGTAAAAGAGGGGGGGGGTGTGGCATTGTTAATCAAGGAGAGTATTATGGCGGCAGAAAGGACGTTTGAGGACTCGTCTACTGAGGTAGTATGGGCCAAGGTTAGAAACAGGAGAGGAGAGGTCACCCTGTTGGGAGTTTTCTATAGACCTCCAAATAGTTCCAGAGATGTAGAGGAAAGGATAGCGAAGATGATTCTCGACAGGAGCGAGAGTAACAGGGTAGTTGTTATGGGGGACTTTAACTTTCCAAATATTGACTGGAAATACTATAGTTCGAGTACTTTAGATGCCACATTGGATTTGGTACTGGGTAATGAACCCGGCCAGGTGTTAGATTTAGATGTAGGTGAGCACTTTGGTGATAGTGATCACAATTACCTTAGCGATGGGCAGGGACAGGTATAGACCGCAGGGCAAGAATTATACTGGGGGAAAAGAAATTATGATGCGATTAGGCAAGATTTAGGATGCGTAGGATGGGGAAGGAAACTGCAGGGGATGGGCACAATCGAAATGTGGAGCTTATTCAGGGAGCAGCTACTGCGTGTCCTTGATAAGTATGTACCTGTCAGGCAGGGAGGAAATTGTCGAGCGAGGGAGCCGTGGTTTACTAAAGAAGTTGAAGCGCTTGTCAAGAGGAAGAAGAAGGCTTATGTTGGGATGAGACATGAAGGCTCAGTTAGGGCGCTTGAGAGTGACAAGCTAGCCAGGAAGGATCTAAAGGGAGAGCTAAGAAGAGCAAGGAGAGGGCACGAGAAGTCATTGGCGGATAGGATCAAGGAAAACCCTAAGGCTTTCTATAGGTATATCAGGAATAAAAGAATGACTAGAGTTAGATTAGGGCCAATCAAGGATAGTAGTGGGAAGTTGTGTGTGGAATCAGAGGAGATAGGGGGAGCGTTAAATGAATATTTTTCGTCAGTATTTACAGTAGAGAAAGAAAATGTTGTCGAGGAGAATACTGAGATACAGACTACTAGGCTAGATGGGATTGAGGTTCACAAGGAGGAGGTGTTAGCAATTTTGGAAAGTGTGAAAATAGAGAAGTCCCCTGGGCCAGATGGGATTTATCCTAGGATTCTCTGGGAAGCCAGGGAGTAGATTGCAGAGCCTTTGACCTTGATCTTTATGTCGTCATTGTTGACAGGAATAGTGCCGAAAGACTGGAGGATAGCAAATGTTGTCCCCTTGTTCAAGAAGGGGAGTAGAGACAGCCCTGGTAATTATAGACCTGTGAGCCTTACTTCGGTTGTGGGTAAAATGTTGGAAAAGGTTATAAGAGTTAGGATTTATAATCATCTTGAAAAGAATAAGTTCATTAGAGATAGTCAGCACGGTTTTGTGATGGGTAGGTCGTGCCTCACAAACCTTATTGAGTTTTTTGAGAAGGTGACCAAACAGGTGGATGAGGGTAAAGCCGTGGATGTGGTGTATATGGATTTCAGTAAGGCGTTTGATAAGGTTCCCCACGGTAGGCTATTGCAGAAAATACGGAAGTATGGGATTGAAGGTGATTTAGTGCTTTGGATCAGAAATTGGCTAGCTGAAAGAAGACAGAGGGTGGTGGTTGATGGCAAATGTTCATCCTGGAGTTTAGTTACTAGTGGTGTACCGCAAGGATCTGTTTTGGGGCCACTGCTGTTTGTCATTTTTATAAATGACCTGGATGAGGGTGTAGAAGTCCCCTTGTTCAAGAAGGGGAGTAGAGACAGCCCTGGTAATTATAGACCTGTGAGCCTTACTTCGGTTGTGGGTAAAATGTTGGAAAAGGTTAGAAGAGTTAGGATTTATAATCATCTTGAAAAGAATAAGTTCATTAGAGATAGTCAGCACGGTTTTGTGATGGGTAGGTCGTGCCTCACAAACCTTATTGAGTTTTTTGAGAAGGTGACCAAACAGGTGGATGAGGGTAAAGCCGTGGATGTGGTGTATATGGATTTCAGTAAGGCGTTTGATAAGGTTCCCCACGGTAGGCTATTGCAGAAAATACGGAAGTATGGGATTGAAGGTGATTTAGTGCTTTGGATCAGAAATTGGCTAGCTGAAAGAAGACAGAGGGTGGTGGTTGATGGCAAATGTTCATCCTGGAGTTTAGTTACTAGTGGTGTACCGCAAGGATCTGTTTTGGGGCCACTGCTGTTTGTCATTTTTATAAATGACCTGGATGAGGGTGTAGAAGTCCCCTTGTTCAAGAAGGGGAGTAGAGACAGCCCTGGTAATTATAGACCTGTGAGCCTTACTTCGGTTGTGGGTAAAATGTTGGAAAAGGTTATAAGAGTTAGGATTTATAATCATCTTGAAAAGAATAAGTTCATTAGAGATAGTCAGCACGGTTTTGTGAAGGGTAGGTCGTGCCTCACAAACCTTATTGAGTTTTTTGAGAAGGTGACCAAACAGGTGGATGAGGGTAAAGCCGTGGATGTGGTGTATATGGATTTCAGTAAGGCGTTTGATAAGGTTCCCCACGGTAGGCTATTGCAGAAAATACGGAAGTATGGGATTGAAGGTGATTTAGTGCTTTGGATCAGAAATTGGCTAGCTGAAAGAAGACAGAGGGTGGTGGTTGATGGCAAATGTTCATCCTGGAGTTTAGTTACTAGTGGTGTACCACAAGGATCTGTTTTGGGGCCACTGCTGTTTGTCATTTTTATAAATGACCTGGATGAGGGTGTAGAAGGGTGGGTTAGTAAATTTGCGGATGACACGAAGGTCCGTGGAGTTGTGGATAGTGCCGAAGGATGTTGTAGGGTACAGAGGGACATAGATAGGCTGCAGAGCTGGGCTGAGAGATGGCAAATGGAGTTTAATGCGGAAAAGTGTGAGGTGATTCACTTTGGAAGGAGTAACAGGAATGCAGAGTACTGGGCTAATGGAAAGATTCTTGGTAGTGTAGATGAGCAGAGAGATCTTGGTGTCCAGGTGCATAAATCCCTGAAAGTTGCCACCCAGGTTAATAGGGCTGTTAAGAAGGCATATGGTGTGTTAGCTTTTATTAGTAGGGGGATCGAGTTTCGGAGCCACGAGGTCATGCTGCAGCTGTACAAAACTCTGGTGCGGCCGCACCTGGAGTATTGCGTGCAGTTCTGGTCACCGCATTATAGGAAGGATGTGGAAGCTTTGGAAAGGGTACAGAGGAGATTTACTAGGATGTTGCCTGGTATGGAGGGAAGGTCTTACGACGAAAGGCTGAGGGACTTGAGGTTGTTTTCGTTAGAGAGAAGGAGGAGGAGAGGTGACTTAATAGAGACATATAAGATAATCAGAGGGTTAGATAGGGTGGATAGTGAGAGTCTTTTTCCTCGGATGGTGATGGCAAACACGAGGGGACATAGCTTTAAGTTGAGGGGTGATAGATATAGGACAGATGTCAGCGGTAGTTTCTTTACTCAGAGAGTAGTAGGGGCTTGGAACGCCCTGCCTGCAACAGTAGTAGACTCGCCAACTTTAAGGGTATTTAAGTGGTCATTGGATCGACATATGGATGAAAATGGAATAGTGTAGGTCAGATGGTTTCACAGGTCGGCGCAACATCGAGGGCCGAAGGGCCTGTACTGCGCTGTAATGTTCTATGTTCTATGTTCTATTCTATAAGTAAATCAATGGGGAGAGGATAACCAGAGAAAGAGTAGGACCCATTAGGGACCAAGGGGGAAATTTGCGGGTGGAGCCAGAGGACATTGGTGGGGTGTTGAACGAATTACTTCACATCTGTCTTCACCGAAGAGGAAGAGGATGTAGATATGGAACTTAGTGAGAGAGACTGTGAGGTTCTTGAGCAAATTGTCATAGGGAGTGACAAGGTATTGGAGGTTTTGGAAGGCTTAAAAGTGGACAAATCTCCAGGTCCGGACGATTTGTGTCCCAGGATGCTGTGGGAGGCGAGGGTGGAGATTGCAGGGGCTCTGACCCGAATTTTTAATTCCTCTCTGGCCACGGGGGAGGTGCCAGAGGACTGGAGAACAGCTAATGTGGTCCCACTATTTGAGAAAGGTTGTAGAGATAAGCCAGGGAACTACAGGCCAGTGAGTCTCACGTCAATGGTAGGGAAACTATTGGAGAAAATTCTGAAGGAGAGAATCTATCGCCACTTGGAGAGGCAAAATTTGATTAGGAATAGTCAGCATGGCTTTGTCAGAGGGAGGTCATGCCTAACAAATTTGATTGAATTTTTTGAGCATGTGACCAGGTGTGTAGACGAGGGTAGTGCAGTTGATGTAGTTTACATGGATTTCAGCAAAGCCTTTGACAAGGTCCCACATGGGAGACTTATCAAGAAAGCAAATGCACATGGGATACAAGGTAACTAGATAAGGTGGATTCAAAATTGGCTTAGCTGTGGGAGACAGAGAGTGATGACAGACGGCTGTTTTAGTGACTGGAAGCCAGTGTCCAGTGGCGTACCACAGGGATCTGTGCTGGGTCCCCTATTGTTTGTCATTTATATAAACGACATTGATGACTATGTGGGGGGTCGGATCAGTAGGTTCGCGGATGACACAAAGATTGGCTGAGTGGTTAACTGTGAGGTGGAGTATCTTAGGTTACAGGAAGATAAAGACGGGATGGTCAAATGGGCAAAAAAGTGGCAGATGGAATTTAACGCTGAAAAGTGTGAGGTGATATACTTTGGAAGGAGTAATTTTTTTTTAGATTAGAGATACAGCACTGAAACAGGCCCTTCGGCCCACCGAGTCTGTGCCGAACATCAACCACCCATTTATACTAATCCTACACTAATCCCATATTCCTACCAAACATCCCCACCTGTCCCTATATTTCCCTACCACCTACCTATACTAGTGACAATTTATAATGGCCAATTTACCTATCAACCTGCAAGTCTTTTGGCTTGTGGGAGGAAACCGGAGCACCCGGAGAAAACCCACGCAGACACAGGGAGAACTTGCAAACTCCACACAGGCAGTACCCAGAATCGAACCCGGGTCCCTGGAGCTGTGAGGCTGCAGTGCTAACCACTGCGCCACTGTGCCGCCCTGAGTAATGTGACATGTAAGTATTCAATGAATGGCCTGACACTGGGAAGTTCCGAAGAACAAAGGGTCATTGGTGTGTTTGTCCATTGATCTCTGAAGGCAGAAGGGCTGGTTAATAGGGTGGTGATAAAGGCATATGGGACACTTGCCTTTATCAATCGAGGCATAGATTACAAAAGCAGGGAGGTCATGTTGGAGTTGTACAGAACTTTGGTAAGGCCACATCTGGAATACTGTGTGCAATTCTGGTCACCACACAGTAGGAAGGATGTGATTGCATTGGAGGGGGTGCAGAGGCAATTCACCAGGATGTTTCCTGGGATGGAACATTTAAGCTATGAAGAGAGGTTGGATAGGATTGGTTGTTTTCGCTGGAGCAGAGAAGACTGAGGGCTGACCTGATCGAGGTGTACAAGATTATGAGGGGCATGGACAGGGTGGATAGGGAGCAGCTGTTCACCTTAGTTGAAGGGTCAGTTACGAGGGGTCACAAGTTTAAGGTGAGAGGCAGGAGGTTTAAGGGGGATTTGAGGAAGAACTTTTTTACCCAGAGGGTGGTGACGGTCTGGAATGCCCTGCCTGGGAGGGTGGTAAAGGCAGGTTGCCTCACATCCTTTAAAAAGTACCTGGATGAGCACTTGGCACGTCATAACGTTCAAGGCTATGGGCCAAGTGCTGGCAAATGGGATTAGGTAGACAGGTCGGGTGTTTTAATGCATCGGTGCAGACTTGTTGGGCCGAAGGGCCTCTTCTGCACTATTATTCTGTGATTCTGTGATTCTGTGACAAGAGGGGAGCCTTTCGACCCCTCCTCACCTGATTGTAACAATTGATATTAGCACGGTGGTAGTGCCAAACATGATGGAGGGTGATTGCCATGTGAAGTCGGAACTTGGTCTCCACAAGGACTGTGCAGTATCATTCATACCAATACAGTCATGGACAGGTGCAGCGTAACATGTAGACTGGTGAGTACGAGGTCAAGAAGCTTTGATCCTCATGTTGGTGCTTTCTCTAACTGCCGCAGGCCCAATCTGGTAGATATGTTCTTCAGGCCTTGGCCAGCTCAATCAATGGTGATTCTACCGAGTTACTCAAGGTGATGGACATTGAAGTCCCCCATTCAGAGTATATTCTGTGCCCTTGCTCCCTTCAGTGCTCCACAAGTGGTTTTCAACATGAAAGAGTACTGATTCATCAGCTAAGAGAGAGTGGTAGGTGGTAATCAGAGTGAAATACAATGAGGAGGATAATACCAGACTTCAGGAGGATGTAGACAGACTGGTGAAATGGACAGATACATGACAGATGAAATCTAACACAAAGAAGTATGAAGGGATGCATTTTGGTAGGAAGATTGGGGAGAGGCAATATAAACTTAATAGTACAATTCTAAAAGGGATGCAGGAACAGAGAGACCTAGGGGTTTATGTCGGGAAGGCCTTATAAACAGAGGCCTAGATTACAAAAGCAAAGAAGTTATGCTAAACGTTTATAAATCACTGTTTAAGCCTGAGCTGGAGTGTTGTGTCCAATTCTGGGCACTACAGTTTAAGAATATTTAAGAAAATAGAGTAAATAAGGAGAAGCTGTTTCCAATGGTAGAAGGATTGGTAACCAGAAGACACAGATTTAAAATAATTGGCAAAAGAACCAGTGGCGACATGAGGAAAAAAATTACCCAGCGAGTTGTTATGATCTGTAGTGCTGTGCCTGGAAGGGTGGTGAAAGCAGATTCAATAGCAACTCTCAAAAACATTTCTTTAACGCCCTCCCGCATCACTCGCAACAAACACAAGGACACACTGAAGACCCTCTCTTTTCCATTCCAACCACACTTACCATTTCCTTTCCTTTCTTCACATCACACACTGACTCCATTCTCTTCTCACATCCTACCCTGTACTCCACCATACACTCCTGTCACACCTTCTTCACTTAGGGATATAGGAACATCAGTCAACCGTTTCGCCAGGGTTGTCCAACCTTTTCGCGTGGGGGGCCACATTACAATTTTTGTTTTAGATATGGAGAGATGTCTATCTGCCAGGACTGATCTTGATCACTCTCTCTCCCTCTCTCTCTCTCGCTACCTCTTTCTCCCTGTGTTCCCCCTCTCTGTGTCCCCCCTTTCTGTGTTCCCCCCATCTGTGTCATTCTCGCTCTGTGTCCCCTCGCTCCCCTCTCTCTCTGTTACCCTTTTTCTCTCTCTGTCCCCCACTCTGACCCCCATTCTCTTTCTCTCTCTCTCCCCTCTCTCTCCCCCTTTCTCTCTTTCTCTCTCTCTCTGTCCTCTCTCTCTCTGTCCCCATCTCTCTTACTGCACTCTCTATCTCTCTGTCCCCCTTTCTCTCTCAGTCTCTGTCCTCCCACTCTCTCTGTGTCCCCTTTCTCCCTCTCTCTCTGTTCCCCCCCTCTCTCTCTGTCCCCCCTCTCTCTCTGTCCCCTCACTCTGTCCCTCTTTCTCTCTCTCTCTCTGCCCCCTTTTCTCTCTCTCTCTGCCCTCTCTCTCTGTCCCTCTTTCATTCTCTATGTCCCACTTTCTCTCTCTCTCTCTCTTCCCCCCCTTTCTCTGTCCCCCTCTCTCTGTGTCCCCTCACTCTGTGTCCCCTCACTCTGTCCCTCTTTCATTCTCTCTGTCCCACTTTCTCTCTCTTGCGGGGAACATAAAAACTGACTGTAAAAGTTTCTATCGGTATGTGAAGAGAAAAAGATTAGTGAAGACAAATGTTGGTCCCTTCCAGTCAGAAACAGGGGAGTTTATTATGGGGAACAAAGAAATGGCTGATCAACTAAATGCATTCTTTGGTTCTGTCTTCACAATGGAGGACACAAATATCATACCAGAAATGTTGGGGAACACAGGGCTTAGTGAGAGAGAGGAACTGAAAGAAATCAGTATTAGTAGAGAAATGGTGTTGGGGAAATTGATGGGATTGAAGGCCGATAAATCCCCAGGGCCTGATGCTATGCATCCCAGAGTACTTAAGGAAGTGGCCCTAAAAATTGTGGATACATTGGTGGTCATCTTCCAAGATTCTATAGACTCTGGAATAGTTCCTACAGATTAGGGGGTAACTAATGTAACCCCACAATTTAAAAAGGGAGGTAGAGAGAAAACAGGGAATTATAGACCAATCAGCCTGACGTCGGTAGTGGGGAAAATTCGAGAGTCCATTATCAAATATTTTATAGCAGAGCACTTAGAGATCAGTGGTAGAATCAGACAGAGTCAGCATGGATTTACGAATGGGAAATCATGCTTGACAAATCGACTAGAATTCTTCAAGGATGTAACTAGTGGAGTTGATGAGGGGGAGCCAGTGGATGTGGTTTATTTGGACTTTCAGAAGGCTTTCGACAAAGTCCCACATAAGAGATTAGTGTGTGAAATTAAAGCGCATGGGATTGGGGGTAGTGTATTGCGATGGATAGAAAATCGGTTGGCAGACAGGAATCAAAGAGTAGGGATAAATGGGTCTTTTTCCGAATGGCGGCAGTGACTAGTAGGGAACCGCAGGGATCGGTGCTAGGACCCCAGCTATTCCCAATATATATTAATGATTTAGATGAGGAAACTAAATGTAATATCTCCAAATTTGCAGATGACACAAAACTGGGTTGGAGGGTGAGTTGTGAGGAGGATGCAGAAAGGCTTCAGGGTGATTTGGACAAGTTAAGTGAGTGGGCAAATGCATGGCAGATGCAGTATAATGTGGATAAATGCGAGGTTATCCACTTTGGTAGCAAAAACAGGAAGGCAGATTATTATCAGAATGGCTATAAACTGAGAGAGGGGAATATGCAACGAGACCGGGTGTTCCTGTACACCAGTCGCTGAAGCTAAGCATCCAGGTGCAACAGGTGGTAAAAAAGGCAAATGGTCTTCATAGTGAGAGGATTGGAGTACAGGAGCAGGGATGTCTTGCTGCAATTATACAGGGCCTTGGTGAGGCCTCACCTGGAATATTGTGTGCAGTTTTGATCTCCTTATCTGAGGAAGGATGTTCTTGCTATAGAGGGAGTGCAGCAAAGGTTTACCAGACTGATTCCTGGAATGGCGGGGCTGACGTATGAGGAGAGATTGAGTCGGTTAGGATTATATTTGCTGGAGTTCAGAAGAGTGAGGGGGGATCTCATAGAAACCTATAAAATTCGAACAGGACTTGACAGGGTAGATGCAGGAAGGATGTTCCCGATGGTGGGGGAGTCCAGAACCAGGGGTCATAGTCTCAGGTTACGGGGTAAAACTTTCAGGACTGAGATGAGGAGAAATTTCTTCACCCAGAGAGTGGTGAACCTATGGAATTCACTACCACAGAAAACAGCAGAGGCCAAAACATTGAATGTTTTAACGAGTTAGCTATAGCTCTTGGGTTTAAAGGAATCAAGGATATGGGGTGAAAGCGGGAACAGGTTACTGAGTTGGGTGATCAGCCATGATCATGATGAATGGCAGAGCGGGCTCGAAGGGTCGAATGGCCTACTCCTCCTATTTTCTATGTTTCTATATTTCTCTCTCTGTCCCCCACCCTTTCTCTCTGTCCCCCTTTGTCTCTCTGCCCCCCTCTTTCTGTACCCCTCTCTCTCTCTCTGACCCCCTTTCTCTCTCTCTCTCTCTGCCCTCTCTCTCTGTCCCACTTTCTTTCTCTCTGTCCCCTTTCTCTCTCTCTTTCTGTCCCCTTTCTCTCTCTTTCTGTCCCCCCTCTCTCTCTCTCTGTCCCCCCTCTCTCTCTGTCACCCTCTCTCTCTCTCTCTCTCTCTGACAGTTGCAGATAGCAGTAACACTCAGCAGATGGTTGGTCCGTTTTTTTGTTCTAACATCGCGCTGTCAGTTTCACAGCTGACAGCTGCTGACATCGGGAATAACAGTTTTCCAAATTCGGACAGATTTGGGGTTTTCTGGTGGAAGCTATGGAAAGGGTGCAGAGGAGATTTACTAGGATGTTGCCTGGTATGGAGGGAAGGTCTTACGAGGAAAGGCTGAGGGACTTGAGGTTGTTTTCGTTGGAGAGAAGGAGGAGGAGAGGTGACTTAATAGAGACATATAAGATAATCAGAGGGTTAGATAGGGTGGATAGTGAGCGTCTTTTTCCTCGGATGGTGATGGCAAACACGAGGGGACATAGCTTCAAGTTGAGGGGTGATAGATATAGGACAGATGTGAGAGGTAGTTTCTTTACTCAGAGAGTAGTAAGGGCGTGGAACGCCCTGCCTGCAGCAGTAGTAGATTCGCCAACTTTAAGGGCATTTAAGTGGACATTGGATAGACACATGGATGAAAATGGAATAGTGTAGGTCAGATGGTTTCACAGGTCGGCGCAACATCGAGGGCCGAAGGGCCTGTACTGCGCTGTAATGTTCTAAATTCTAAATTCATTGCCCATAATTGCTAGTATTCATTCTTTTTTTTTCTTTATACACTATGAGTTTGTATAAAGAGTGCTTATTTGGGTCACACACCCTGATCTGTACATTTGTTTTACCCTAACCTGTCCTTATCTCTTTATATTGATCACTCCCCATCTTCATTCCATTTTGCTTCTTCTTCATCTCTTAACCCATATGAACAAAACCTATACATATCTGTGTGGTTCTGTACTACACTAGAATGCCCCTCTATCCACTTGGGCGCTCAGAGGAGCTGGCATTTTACCTTCAGAAGAAATGTAATTATTTTCTGCAGCAGGTTATTTGTCCAATAGAGAACTTTAATTCATAACATGGAGTGTAAGCAATAGGCTCCCAAACTGTAGCATTAATTAATGGATGATTGGGAACACTGATTTAAGCAGTTATTTCTGACTTCTTCAGTTTTAGATGGTGAATGCCAGCTTGTCAGCGAGGGCTTTGTTACTCTGACTGACATAGTCTCAGGAGAGGAATAGCTGTCCATCTATCACAATGTTGACTTTTAACAGTGGCCGCGTCTGTCACACTTCACTATTTCCCACAGGTGATTCAATCTTCTTTAAGAATCACATTTTATTTTTTCAAAGGATGACTTTAAGTTCAGCTTGGAGGCACATGGCACAAAAAAACCCTTTGTACCCTATGTAAAATTAAGTAAACTAAGATGTTAATGAACGCTATGGAATCAACATTTCAGTTTAGTAAGTTCTTAATGGATGGTTTTTTTTCCTTATAATCTCCTTCAGTAATTTTTTAATGACCTGTCTGAGGATGTTTTTGGTCATCATGATGAGGAATGTCACTGAGAGGGCATCAAGTGCATGTTTCAGCAGTGCCTCTGTTGTTAATTCTCTTGCTGTCTAAGTCAGGAAGAATGTAGTTTTAAGTCCTACTACTGAGACTAGAGTGCCATGGCTGGTATTCCCAGTGCAATATTGAGGTAGTGCCTTGCTGTCAACAGTGCTTTTTTTGGACAAGGCCCCATTTGTCCTCTCAATTGGACGTGACAGATCTCAGGGTACAATTCGAAGAAGAGCTGGAGATTTCTCCCAATGTCCTGGCCGATATTTATCCTTCAAACAACATTGAAAACAAATGATTTGTGAGGAAATATTAAGGGGTTTAGCATCTTTGAAATAAATTGCTAGGTCCGGATGAAATGTATCCCAGAAACAAGGGAGGCTCTGACCAGCATTTTAACCGTATAAAAGTTGAATTTTTGAGACCAATTTTTGAGACTAATACTTAGGAGGGTTCACTTTTACATGTGTCATATTGTCAAACTTTTATTTACAAAATAATAGCCACTGTGAAGACAGGGCGTAGAGTCAAATGGATGCACGGGAAACTACGTATCCATTCTGGCGAGGTTTACTGACCAATTCTGCAACTTTACCATCTAATTGCAGCCACTTGCTAGGTTTTCCTTTGTTGAGGGAGTGAATGTTGAAGGTGTTGGATGGGGTGCCAATCAAGTGGATTGCTTTGTCCTGGATGGTGTCGAACATCTTGAGTATTGTTGGAGCTGCACCCATCTAAGCAAGTGGGGAGTATTTCATCACAGACAGGCATGCAGGCATTGGGGAGTCAGGAGTTCAGTTACTCATCACAGAATTCCCAGCCTCTAACCTGCTCTTGCAGCCACAGTATTTATATGGCTGGTCCAGTTAAATTTCTGGTTAGTGTGTCCTCCAAGATGTTCATGATGGGTGAATTCAGCGATGCTAATGCCATTGAACGTCAAGAGGAGTTGGTTTGATTCTCTCTTGTTTGAGATAGTCATTGCCTGGCACTTGGGTGGCGCAAATGTTACTTGTCACTTACTAGCCCAAGCCTGAATGCTGCCCAGGTCATAGAGTCATAGAGTTATACAGCACAGAAACAAGCCCTTTGGCCCATTGTGTCCGCACCGACCATCAAGCCTATCTATTCTAATCCCATTTTGCAGCACTTGGCCCATAGCCTTGCATGCTATTGCGTTTCAAGTGCTCATCTAAATATTTCTTAAATGTTAGAGTCATAGCGTTATACAGCACAGAAACAGACCCTTCGGCCATCATGTCTGTGCTGGCCATCAAGCACCTATCTGTTCTAATCCCATTTGCCAGCTTTTGGCCCATAGCCTTGCTGCATGCGGGCATGGACTGCTTCAATATTTGAGGAGTTGTGAATGGAACTGAACACCGTGCAACCATCAGTGAACCTTCCCATGTCAGACCTTATAATGGAGGGAAGGCCATTGACGAAGCAGTTGAAGATGGTTGGGCCTATGACACTACCCTGTGTAACTCCTGCAGCGATGTGCTTTGGCTGATTCCAACAACCACAGCCTTTGTGCAGGATATGACTCCAGCCAGTGGACATTATTCGTCCTGATTCCCATTGACTTCAATGTTACTAGGGCTCCTTGATGTCACATTTGGTCAAATGCCACCTTGATATCAAGTGCTGTCACTCTCACTTCACCTCCTGGATTTTTTGTCCATGTTTGAACCAAGGCTGGAATGAGATCTGGAGCCAAGTGATGCTGGTGGAACTGAAATGGAGCATTGGTGAACAGGTTATTGGTGTGTAAGTGCCACTTGATAGCATTGTCACCTTCCATCACTTTGTTGATGATTGAGAGTAGATATCAGTAGCCAAAGGTGGTATTGATTACCTCAAGATAATCCCCTGACAGCTGCATTGAGAGGTGAAGGTTAGGGAAATGTTATATCTTCATTTACGCCTTAACAGCCTATCTTCTGTCCTTGGAGTAATGCTTTGCTGCTCCGATTTCCCAGGCTGAAGCTGGTGTGGGCCCTGTTGAAGGGCCCTTGCAGACACTGATTGGCCAGTCCGAACATGCAGATGGACCCATTGTTGTGATTGAGCTCTTAATCATTCACGTAGATTTGAGATATTCAATAGACAGGCTATTCAATGCTATTAACTTGCCAGCTATCTGAAGTATTACTCTGAAAGTAATTCTCCCAATTTATAACATCTGCTGCAGTGAATGTGCAGAGATCATTTGAAATCAGGAATAAAACACCCTCTATTTATCTCCTTTAGATTGAAGGCTACTTTGTACTGCTTCAGTGCTGTATAGAGGGAATGCTGTCTTTCAGGTGAGATGTTAAACCAAGGCCCCATCTGCCTCTCTGGTGGACGTAAAAGTTCCCATGGCACTTTCCAAGGAAGAACAAGGGAGTTCTTCCTAGTATCCTGGTCAATATTAAGCCCTCAAACAACATCATAAAAAAACAGATCATTTGGTTATTATCTCATTGCTGTTTGTGGGAGTTTGCTGTGTGTAAATTGACTGGTATGTTTCCTACATTACAACAGTGTCTACATTTTGAAAGTGCTTCATTGGCAGCAAAGCGCTTTGGGGTGTCCTGAATTTGTGAAAGGCACTATATAAAGCAACAGGTAAGCAAAAGATTAAAGAAAGCTCTGGTTAGGCCACAACTAGAGTATTACATCCAGTTCTGGTCACCACACTTTAGGAAGGATGTGAGGGTCCTTGAGAGGGTGCAGAGGAGATTTACCAGAATGGTTCCAGGGATGAGGAAATGTTTTTCCAAGGTTAGTTTGGAGAAGCTGGGGTTCTCCTTGGAGCAAAGGAGGTTGAGGGGAGATTTGATAGAGGAGTACAAGAATATGACAGGTTTCGATAAAGTAGACAAAGAAAAGCTGTTTCAATTAGCTGATGGTACATGGTCCAGGGGATACAGATTTCAGGTTTTGGGTAAGAGTTGCAGGAGGGGATGTGAGGAAAGCTTTTTTACGTAGCGAGTGGTAATGACCTGGAACTCACTGCCTATGAGGGTGGTGGAAGTGGAGACAATCAAAGATTTCAAAATGAAATTGGATGACCACTTGAGGGAAGTAAACTTGCAGGGCTACAGGAATCGAGCAGGGAATGGGACTGACTGGATTGCTCCTCAGAGAGCTGCCATGGACTATATGGGCGAATGGCCTCCTTCTATGCTGTAATGACTCTATGACACTTCTTTCTTTTGGGCCTCCTTATCTCGAGAGACAATGGATACGCGCCTGGAGGTGGTCAGTGGTTTGTGAAGCAGCGCCTGGAGTGGCTATAAAGGCCAATTCTGGAGTGACAGGCTCTTCCACAGGTGCTGCAGAGAAATTTGTTTGTCGGGGCTGTTGCACAGTTGGCTCTCCCCTTGCGCCTCTGTCTTTTTTCCTGCCAACTACTAAGTCTCTTCGACTCGCCACAATTTAGCCCTGTCTTTATGGCTGCCCGCCAGCTCTGGCGAATGCTGGCAACTGACTCCCACGACTTGTGATCAATGTCACACGATTTCATGTCGCGTTTGCAGACGTCTTTATAGCGGAGACATGGACGGCCGATGGGTCTGATACCAGTAGCGAGCTCGCTGTACAATGTGTCTTTGGGGATCCTGCCATCTTCCATGCGGCTCACATGGTCAAGCCATCTCAAGCGCCGCTGACTCAGTAGTGTGTATAAGCTGGGGGTGTTGGCCACTTCAAGGACTTCTGTGTTGGAGATACGGTGCTGCCACCTGATGCCAAGTATTCTCCGAAGGCAGCGAAGATGGAATGAATTGAGACGTCGCTCTTGGCTGGCATACGTTGTCCAGGCCTCGCTGCCGTAGAGCAAGGTACTGAGGACACAGGCCTGATACACTCAGACTTTTGTGTTCCGTGTTAGTGCGCCATTTTCCCACACTCTCTTGGCCAGTCTGGACATAGCAGTGGAAGCCTTACCCATGCGCTTGTTGATTTCTGCATCTAGAGATAGGTTACTGGTGATAGTTGAGCCTAGGTAGGTGAACTCTTGAACCACTTCCAGAGCGTGGTCGCCAATATTGATGGATGGAGCATTTCTGACATCCTGCCACATCCATGCCCCTATGACACTATTTATTGATATACTTGCAGGCACCTACAAGAGCCACCTTAATGGTCAGTTTCCTACTGATGCTGATTGGAAGTATGGCACTGTT
The DNA here is from genome assembly GCF_036365525.1 of Heterodontus francisci. Lineage (NCBI taxonomy): Eukaryota > Metazoa > Chordata > Chondrichthyes > Heterodontiformes > Heterodontidae > Heterodontus > Heterodontus francisci. The sequence continues at coordinate 27,718,294 of NC_090371.1, read as the reverse complement.
AGCAAATGGCGGGCTCATGGCTATTTCCTTTTTTGCACCATCGTGTTCCCTCCATTTTGTCCCAGCAGTTTGTTGTAGCTGCTGTGTTATTTTGAAACCACCCTCCCCAACCCATCGACCTCCCTGCATACCCCACACCTCACATGCCAAATAATAAAGTAGTTTGTCCCCTCAGTTGTACCAAGTGTGCATCTACCTAGAGGAATAATTTTAAGTTATGCGATGGACTTCTCTCTCTTGAGAGGCAATATTGTGACTAAGGCAGCTCCAGTCAATCAATCTCCACAGCTTCAGACACCAGTTCAGCTGCAGTCTCTGTGCAACAGTATTCTGCCTCAAGAGCTGATATCTGTCTCTTTCCCTCTCCTTACTTCTACCTAATTGTAGCATGGCAATGATAGCTGCTGTGGAGAAGTATAATACTTCACCTGTCCTGTCTTATAACAGGAATGACACTGAATCCTGTCTTATTAATGCAGAGGCCTGAATGGAGCTGCATTTCATAAGATGACAGGCATCTGTTCCAGTGGCTGAGCCCTTTCCTAGTTACATTACGATTATGTTGCATTGCTGGAGGTGTTCCAGTTATACTGTCACTTTCAAGAGGTCTTTGCTAAGACCTACCTTTGTTCCTGAGCACAAACGAATGCTGTGCATGTCTGACTTAGCATTGAGTCGTATGGATGGTAACCATGGAAATGTCTTGTGCTTTGACTTAGAGGCTGGAAGTAACCTAAAGGAAATGATAATCCAGGCAAAGTAAACTGAAAATCAAACCCCCACACAATGGGCCGGAGCAATCTAAGCAAAAAGCAAAGTCTACGGTTAAGTATTAGAATTAGAACATTACAGCGCAGTACAGGCCCTTCGGCCCTCGATGTTGCGCCGACCTGTGAAACCATCTGACCTACACTATTCCATTTTCATCCATATGTCTATCCAATGACCACTTAAATGCCCTTAAAGTTGGCGAATCTACTACTGCTGCAGGCAGGGCGTTCCACGCCCTTACTACTCTCTGAGTAAAGAAACTACCTCTCACATCTGTCCTATATCTATCACCCCTCAACTTGAAGCTATGTCCCCTCGTGTTTGCCATCACCATCCGAGGAAAAAGACGCTCACTATCCACCCTATCTAACCCTCTGATTATCTTATATGTCTCTATTAAGTCACCTCTCCTCCTCCTTCTCTCCAACGAAAACAACCTCAAGTCCCTCAGCCTTTCCTCGTAAGACCTCCATACCAGGCAACATCCTAGTAAACCTCCTCTGCACCCTTTCCATAGCTTCCACATCCTTCCTATAATGCGGTGACCAGAACTGCACGCATATACTCCAGGTGCGGTCTCACCAGAGTTTTGTACAGCTGCAGCATGACCTCGTGGCTCTGAAACTCGATCCCCCTACTAATAAAAGCTAACACACCATATGCCTTCTTAACAGCCCTATTAACCTGGGTAGCAACCTTCAGGGATTTATGCACCTGGACACCAAGATCTCTCTGTTCATCTACACTACCAAGAATCTTCCCATTAGCCCAGTACTCTGCATTCCTGTTACTCCTTCCAAAGTGAATCACCTCGCACTTTTCCGCATTAAACTCCATTTGCCATCTCTCATCCCAGCTCTGCAGCCTATCTATGTCCCTCTGTACCCTACAACATCCTTTGGCACTATCCACAACTCCACCGACCTTCGTGTCATCTGCAAATTTACTAACCCACCCTTCTACACCCTCTTCCAGGTCATTTATAAAAATGACAAACAGCAGTGGCCCCAAAACAGATCCTTGCGGTACACCACTAGTAACTAAACTCCAGGATGAACATTTGCCATCAACCACCACCCTCTGTCTTCTTTCAGCTAGCCAATTTCTGATCCAAAGCACTAAATCACCTTCAACCCCATACTTCCGTATTTTCTGCAATAGCCTACCGTGGGGAACCTTATCAAACGCCTTACTGAAATCCATATACACCACATCCACTGCTTTACCCTCATCCACCTGTTTGGTCACCTTCTCGAAAAACTCAATAAGGTTTGTGAGGCACGACCTACCCGTCACAAAACCGTGCTGACTATCTCTAATGAACTTATTCTTTTCAAGATGATTATAAATCCTGTCTCTTATAAACCTTTCCAACATTTTACCCACAACCGAAGTAAGGCTCACAGGTCTATAATTACCAGGGCTGTCTCTACTCCCCTTCTTGAACAAGGGGACAACATTTGCTATCCTCCAGTCTTCCGGCACTATTCCTGTTGACAATGACGACATAAAGATCAAGGACAAAGGCTCTGCAATCTCCTCCCTAGCTTCCCAGAGAATCCTAGGGTAAATCCCATCTGGCCCAGGGGACTTATCTATTTTCACACTTTCCAAAATTGATAACACCTCCTCCTTGTGAACCTCAATCCCATCTAGCCTAGTAGCCTGAATCTCAGTATTCTCCTCAACAACATTTTCTTTCTCTACTGTAAATACTGACGAAAAATATTCATTTAACACTTCCCCTATCTCCTCTGATTCCACACACAACTTCCCACTACTATCCTTGATTGGCCCTAATCTAACTCTAGTCATTCTTTTATTCCTGATATACCTATAGAAAGCCTTAGGGTTTTCCCTGATCCTATCCGCCAATGACTTCTCGTGTCCTCTCCTTGCTCTTCTTAGCTCTCCCTTTAGATCCTTCCTGGCTAGCTTGTAGCTCTCAAGCGCCCTAACTGAGCCTTCACGTCTCATCCTAACATAAGCCGCCTTCTTCCTCTTGACAAGCGCTTCAACTTCTTTAGTAAACCACGGCTCCCTCGCTCGACAACTTCCTCCCTGCCTCACAGGTACATACTTATCAAGGACACACAGTAGCTGCTCCTTGAATAAGCTCCACATTTCGATTGTTCCCATCCCCTGCAGTTTCCTTCCCCATCCTACGCATCCTAAATCTTGCCTAATCGCATCATAATTTCCTTTCCCCCAGCTATAATTTTTGCCCTGCGGTATATACCTGTCCCTGCCCATCGCTAAGGTAAACCTAACCAAATTGTGATCACTATCACCAAAGTGCTCACCTACATCTAAATCTAACACCTGGCCGGGTTCATTTCCCAGTACCAAATCCAATGTGGCATCGCCCCTGGTTGGCCTGTCTACATACTGTGTCAGAAAACCCTCCTGCACACACTGGACAAAAACTGACCCATCTAAAGTACTCGAACTATAGTATTTCCAGTCGATATTTGGAAAGTTAAAGTCCCCCATAACAACTACCCTGTTACTCTCGCCCCTGTCGAGAATCATCTTTGCTATCCTTTCCTCTACATCTCTGGAACTATTTGGAGGTCTATAAAAGACTCCCAACAGGGTAACCTCACCTTTCCTGTTTCTAACCTCGGCCCATACTACCTCAGTAGACGAGTCCTCAAACGTCCTTTCTGTCGCTGTAATACTCTCCTTGATTAACAATGCCACACTCTCCCCTCTTTTACCATCCTCTCTGTTCTTACTGAAACATCTAAATCCCAGAACCTGCAACATCCATTCCTGCCCCTGCTCTACCCATGTCTCTGAAATGGCCACTACATCGAGATCCCAGGTACCAACCCATGCTGCAAGCTCACCCACCTTATTCCGGATGCTCCTGGCGTTGAAGTAGTCGATATCAGAACACCAGATGCTTCTCGGAATGAAATGTTTGAGCTAAAGGCATGTGCAGCAGCTACAAAATCTGATGTTGTCGGGATGACCAAAATAGGGCTTGCCCCAGAGTTTGGAATAAATTCAAAATGAGGAGTAAATGGATAAAGAAAGACATGCATTTATATAAACACAATAGGCCAAGTGGCCTCTTTCTGTGCCGTAAGCTGTCTCTGATTCTTTGACTTACAGTGCAGAAGGAGGCCATTCAGCCCATTGAGTCCATGCCAGCTCTCCACGGAGAAATCCAATCAGTCCCTCTCTCCCAATCGATCCCCATAGCCCTGTAAATTTATTTCCTTCAAGTGGCCATCTAACTTCCTTTTGAAATCATTGATTGTCTCCACTTCCACCACCCTTGTGGGCAGCGAGTTCCAGGTCATTGCCATCCAATGCGTAAAAAAGTTCTTCCTCATATTCCCCCTGCATTTCTTGCCCAATCTGTGTCCCTCAGTCCTTGTACCATTAGTTAATGGGAACAGGTTTTCTCTGTTTAACTTATCTAAGCCTGTCATAATCTTGTACACCTCTATTAAATCTCCCCTCAATCTCCTTTGTTCTCAGGAGAACAACTTGAGCTTTTCCAATCTAACCTTCTAATTTAAATCCCCGATCCCTGGAACCATTCTGGTAAATCTCCTCTGCACTCTGTGAAGGACCCTCACATCCTTCCTGAAATGTGGTGACCAGAATTGGATGCAATACTCCAGCTGTGGCCTCACCAGAGCTTTATAGAGGATCAGCATAACTTCCATGCTTTTGTACTCAAAGCCTCTATTTATGAAGCCCAAGATCCCATACAGAGTTATACAGTGCAGAAACAGGCCCTTTGGCCCATCGTGTCTGTGCCGGCCATCAAGCACCTAACTATTCTAATCCCATTTTCCAGCACTTGGTCCGTAGCCATGTATGCTATGGTGTTTCAAGTGCTCATCTAAATATTGTGAGGGTTCCTGCTTCTACCACCTCTTCAGGCAGTGCATTCCAGATTCTAAGCACCCTCTGGGACAAAAATCTTTTCCTCACATCACCTCTAAACCTCCTGCCCCTTACCTTAAATCTATGCCCCCTGGTTATTGACCCCTCTACTAAGGGAAAAAGTTTCTTCTTATCTAACCTATCAATGCCCCTCATAATTTTGTATACCTCAATCATATTTCCCCTCAGCCTTCTCTGCTCTAAAGAAAACAACCCTAGCCTTTTCAGTTAATCTTCATAGCTGAAATGTTCCAGCCCAGGCAACATCCTGGTGAATCTCTTTTGTACCCTCTCCAGTACAATCATATCCTTCCCATCGTGTGGTGCCCAGAACTGTACACAGTACTCCAGCTGTGGCCTAACTAGCGTTTTATACAGCTCCATCCTCGGCTAATAAAGGCAAGTATCCCATATGCCTTCCTAACCACCTTATCTACCTGTGCTGCTGCCTTCAGTGATCTATGGACCAGTACACCAAGGCCCCTCTGACCCTCTGTACTTCCTAGGGTCCTACCGTCCATTGTATATTCCCTTGCCTTGTTAGTCCTCCCAAAATGTATCACCTCACACTTCTCAGCTTTAAATTCCATTTGCCACTGCTCCGCCCATCGTACCAGCCCATCTATATCGTCCTATAATCTAAGGCTTTCCTCCTCTCTATTTACGACACCACCAATTTTAGTGTCATCTGCAAACTTACTGATCATCCCTTCTGCATTCACGTCTAAATCATTAATGTACACTACAAACAACAAGGGACCCAGCACCAATCCCTGTGGTACACCACTGGTCACAGGCTTCCACTCGCAAAAACAACCCTCGACCATCACCCTCTGCCTCCTGCCACTAAGCCAATTTTGGATCCAATTTGCCAAATTGCCCTGGATCCCATGGGCTCTTACCTTCTTAACCAAGCTCCCATACGGGACCTTATCAAAAGCCTTACTGAAATTCATATATACTACATCTACTGCTTTACCCTCATCTACACATCTCGTCACCTCCTCAAAAAATTCAATTAAGTTAGTTAGACACGATCTCCCCCTGACAATGCCATGCTGACTATTCCTGATTAATCCCTGCCTCTCGAAGTGGAGATTAATCCTGTCCCTCAGAACTTTTTCCAATATTTTCCCATCCACTGATGTTAGACTCACCGGCCTGTAATTACCTGGTTTATCCCTGCTACCCTTCTTGAATAATGGTACCACATTCGCTGTCCTCCCATCCTCTGGTACCTCTCCTGTGGCCAGAGAGGATTTGAAAATTTGTGTCAGAGCCCCTGCAATCTCCTCCCTTGCCTTACATAACTTTATATCTTGGTTGTCAATTTTTTTTAGATAGTTAACTGCAGGATTTTTTTCCATTAAAATTTTAATTTAATTTTCCAATCGATGAATTTATATTTCTTTTTTTGGCATATAGTGCTGCCTTGAAACTGGGACAGGTCTGTTCTCAATCCACTGAAATTGGCCCTCCTCCAATTAATTACTTTTACTCTAGAATGCTCCTTATCCTTTTCCATAGCTGATCTAAACCTTATAATACTATGGTCACATTTCTCTAAATGCTCCTTTGTGACACTTGATCCACTTGACCCACCTCATTCTCCTGAATCAGATCAGCAACATCTCCTTCCTTGTTGAGCCGGAAATATACTGATCAAGAAAATTCTCTAGAACACACTTCAGAAATTCTACCCCCTCTCTGCCCTTTACACTATTACAACCCCAATCTATCTTTGGATCACTGAATCTCCACCTGAGAGGACAGACAGAGCTTCAGGATAATGTCTCATCTGAAAGATGGAACCTCCAATAGTGCAGCAATCTCTCATTACTGCACTGTAATGTTAGGCTATATTTTGTGCTCAGGTCTCTGGAGTGGGACTTAAACTGTTACGACCGAGGCGGGAGTAATGCACTGTCAATTCAGTCCCAATACTCCACAGGTTGCAGCATATTATTAAAGTTTTCCCACCTACTGGATATTAGCCAAATTAAACACTTTATTAACCCCCAGCATAAAACAGACCAAACCAGGTATCTTTAAGCAACAACAAGTTAACAATTTATGAATAAACTAAACCTTGAACACTATTGAGATTATCTATGTCTAAAAGACTTCAAAACTTCTTTTTTCTCCTAACCCTAATGCACACACATACATTCAAAAACCAATGGTTAACCGGTACTTAAAAATGGTGTTTTAAAATTAGCTGTTTCTTAAGAATAAATAAATAACTGTCTTGTAAGTTTTTGTGGGTTACACTCCCAATTTGGTGAGGTGTTCCAGAGCTGAACAGTCAGATGCCACTCAAAGTCTCCAGGCGAATTTGACAGTCTATGATGGATCGGCACTCAAAATACTTTGGTTGCAGCAGGTGTCACACAGTTCTTTCAACAAGGAGTATAGCAACAGGTCTATTTGGATTTTTAAATTGGCAGTCTGTCAGTAGAAACTTTGCTGAGAATTCCAGAAAATACAACAGGCAGCAGAGTCACTCCTGAAGCAAAGACTTCTTAGATTGAGAGTAAAAAGGAATTTTCTACCTCCAACAATATAAATGTTCTTTTCCAGGGGTGTTTTCCTCCTTAGGCAGTAACACAGTCGACAGCTCAATGCAGATTTTCTGCTGAGACCGCTTCTTCCTTTAGTAATCACGCTTTGCTGGTCTCCAGTTCAAACCAGTTATAGCCAGAACATACACACAGTTAAAAGTTATAATACAACATGTAACCTCCTCTTTCTCCTGCTGTTGCCTAGGAAACAAGTGCAGCTTGCACACACACACACACTGTTCTCCAGAGACAGAAAACAATTCTCAGTCTACAAACTTTTAACAGGATTTAGATTGGGAGCGGCTGTTTGAGGGTAAATCAACATCTGACATGTGGGAGTCTTTCAAACGTCAGCTGATTAGAATCCAGGACCAGCATGTTCCTGTGAGGAAGAAAGACAAGTTTGTCAAGTTTCGGGAAGCTTGGATCACATGGGATATTATGAGCCGAGTCAAAAAGAAAAAGGAAGCATTTGTAAGGGCTGGAAGGCTGGGAACAGATGAAGCACTTGAGGAATATAAAGACAGTAGGAAGGAACTTAAGCAAGGAATTAGGAGGGCTAAAAGGGGTCATGAAAAGTCATTGGCAAACAGGATTAAAGAAAATCCCAAGGCTTTTTATACATATATAAAGAGCAAGAGGGTAACCAGGGAAAGGGTTGGCCCACTCAAGGACAGGGATGGGAATCTATGTGTGGAGCCAGAGGAAATGGGCGAGGTGCTAAATGAATACTTTGCATCAGTATTCACCAAAGAGAAGGACTTGGTGGATGATGAGCCTAGGGAAGGGAGTGCAGATTGTCTCAGTCATCTCATTATCAAAAAGGAGGAGGTGTTGGGTGTCTTGCAAAGCATTAAGGTAGATAGGTCTCCAGGGCCTGATGGGATCTACCCTAGAATACTGAGGGAGGCAAGGGAAGAAATTGCTGGGGCCTTGACAGAAATCTTTGCATCCTCATTGGCTACAGGTGAGGTCCCAGAGGACTGGAGAATAGCCAATGTTGTGCCTTTGTTTAAGAAGGGTGGCAAGGATAATCCAGGAAATTATAGGCCGGTGAGCCTTACGTCAGTGGTAGGAAAACTATTAGAGAGGAGTATTCGGGATGGGATTTACTCCCATTTGGAATCAAATGAACTTATTAGCGAGAGACAGCATGGTTTTGTGAAGGGAAGGTCGTGTCTTACTAATTTGATTGAGTTTTTTGAGGAAGTGACGAAGATGATTGATGAAGGAAGGGCAGTGGATGTTATCTATATGGACTTTAGTAAAGCCTTTGACAAGGTCCCGCATGGCAGACTGGTACAAAAGGTGAAGTCACATGGGATCAGAGGTCAGCTGGCAAGATGGATACAGAACTGGCTCGGTCATAGAAGACAGAGGGTATCATTGGATGGGTGTTTTTCTGAATGGAGGGATGTGACTAGTGGTGTTCCGCAGGGATCAGTGCTGGGACCTTTGCTGTTTGTAGTATATATAAATGATTTGGAGGAAAATGTAGCTGGTCTGATTAGTAAGTTTGCGGACGACACAAAGGTTGGTGGAGTTGCGGATAGTGATGAGGATTGTCAGAGGATACAGCAGGATATAGATCGGTTGGAGACTTGGGCGGAGAAATGGCAGATGGAGTTTAATCCGGACAAGTTGTGAGGTGATGCATTTTACCAGGACGTTGCCTGGTCTGGAGGGCATTAGCTATGAGGAGAGGTTGGAAAAACTCGGATTGTTTTCACTGGAACGACGGAGGTGGAGGGGCGATATGATAGAGGTTTACAAAGTTATGAGCGGCATGGACAGAGTGGATAGTCAGAAGCTTTTTCCCAGGGTGGAAGAGTCAGTTACTAGGGGACATAGTTTTAAGGTGCGAGGGGCAAAGTTTAGAGGGGATGTGCGAGGCAAGTTTTTTTACACAGAGGGTGGTGAGTGCCTGGAACATGCTATCAGGGGAGGTGGTGGAAGCAGATACGATAGCGACGTTTAAGAGACATCTTGACAAATATATGAATAGGAAGGGAATAGAGGGTTATGGGCCCCGGAAGTGCAGAAGGTGTTAGTTTAGGCAGGCATCAAGATTGGCGCAGGCTTGGAGGGCCGAATGGCCTGTTCCTGTGCTGTACTGTTCTTTGTTCTTTGTTCTTTGTTCTAGGACTGGACAGACTAGATGCAGGCAGGATGTTCCCGATGGTGGGGGAGTCCAGGACCAGGGGTCACAGTCTAAGGATAAGGGGTAAGCCATTTAGGACTGAGATGAGGAGGGATTTCTTCACCCAGAGAGTGGTGAACCTGTGGAATTCTCCACCACAGAAAGCAATTGAGGCCAAATCATTAAATATATTCAAGAAAGAGTTAGATATAGTTCTTAGGACTAAAGGGATCAAGGCATATGGGGAGAAAGCGGGAACAGGGTACTGAGTTTGGACGATCAGCCATGATTGTATTGAATGGCGGTGCAGGCTCGAAGAGCCGAATGACCTACTCCTGCTCCTATTTTTCCTACGTTTCTATGTCTTAAAGGTACAGACCCCCTTAGTTTTTAAAAACAGAGAGAAAAAAAAACTACACTCCCATGACAAAAAACTTCTGACTAAGAAGGAAGCGTGTCACTACTCAGCAATGCCTGAAACCTAGCAAACTCCTGGAAAAAAGAGACAATTTTGACGGAGTATAGGAATTTCTGAAGCAAATTAAGAGTTATAAGTGCAAATAGAACACTAGCGATGTGTGTATTGAAAGTTTATTAAACATAACTAAGTTGAAATTCAACTTGGCCAGTAGTTAAAAGCCCGATTTACACTCCACCCAATTTTCTCTTCCATTACCATCCAAGGTGAATTCACCCTAAATGGGCCCAAAATCCAGGAGCTGTGATTTCAGAGGTTACACAAGGATTATGCCAACTATGCACTGACACCACCGCCCCCCTCCCCCCAGAGCTTGTGAGGTCAGTGGGAGGTCATTTCATTTTCATGGGGAAGGCATCACTTGTGTCGCTATGGGTCTATCTCTGCCAGAACACACGCGAAGCACTGTTGACCCCCGTGTAATGAGCCTGATAAAAAAATAAATAAATGCCCATTCTTTAGGTGCTCAGGGCCACTTGCTACATCTCGAGACCACCGTCCCTGCTGATGCCCACTTGTGCCCATTTGAAGGCTGGTATACTTCTACTCACTGGACATACCATCCTCCCCTACTATGCTGGGACCTATAAGAACTAGGGAAATGGGAAATCCAGGCATATGGAGCCCTTGCCTCTGAGTGCTCCTCACGATGGCATTTCCCTCGTGAAGGGCGTGCGGAAAGGTTTAGTCTCTTACGAGGCAAGTTGGAAAATACCCTGGCCTCGAAATTCCACATGGCCCATTGTGCCAGATTTGTACCAATGAATCTAATCATCTCCCTTTGATGTTCGATGGCATTGCCATCATTGAATCCCCCACTATCAACAATCCGGGGGTTACCATTGACCAGGCACTGAAGTGGACCAGCCACATAAATATCATGGCTACAAGAGCAGGTCAGAGGCTTGGAATTCTGTGATGAGTAACTCACCTCCTGACTCCCCTATGCCTGTCCACCCACGAAATGGCACAAGTCAGGAGTGTGATGGATTACTCTCCACTTGCCTGGATGAGCCCAGCTCCAACAGCACTCAAGAAGCTCGACACCATCCAGGACAAAGCAGCCCGCTTGATTGGCACACCATCCATCACCTTCAACGTTCACTCTCTTCACCACTGACTTAGTGGCACCAGTGTGTACCATATACAAGATGCACTGCAACAACTCACCAAGGCTCCTTAGACAGCACCTTCCAAACCCACTGTTATGTTCACACCAGATTGCTAGATATATTGGGCTGCATTTTAAGAGCCTCCACCAAAATAGGGGTCAGACGCAAAGATTTGTGGCCCGCACGCATGGGGTTCATGTAGTGGAGCTGCCACGATTCCAACCGCGGCGGCTCATTACCATGTCCGGGGCGGCCGCACCCCCTCCCACCCAGCCCCTAATGACGTGGAGGTGGCATGCGAGCCGTCACTGGCAATAGCATCCAGCATCAATGCGCAGGCGCCGGTGCCATTTCTAAAGGGCTTAGAGCCCTAACTGAGCATTTGAACTTTAAAGGGGCAGCTATGTTAAAGATTATAAAAATGAATAAAATAACCTTTCTATGCACTTCCCAACCCCCCAATGACATTAAACATCATTCTGCCCTTTTACACCACCACCCCCACCCCCGGGAATACCCGCCTTGGAAATTTGACCTTCCCCACCAACCCCCCCACCACCAAAGTTCGGAACTTTTGTCCTTTACCCCTTCCCATCACACCCCCGACCAATCCGAACCGTTGTAACCTGCTCCCCCCTCTCACACAGAGAAAATCACCTCCTCCCGCTCCCCACAGGTGTCGCACCTTGTTTCCCAAAACGGGGATTCAAAGGCACAGCACGTTGATGTTAAGAGGGAGGATGTGCTGGAAATTCTGAATGATATGAGGACAGATAGGTCCCCGGGGCCAGACGGGATATACCCAAGGATATTAAGGGAAGCGAGGGAAGAGATTGCTGCGCCTTTGGCGATGATCTTAGCGTCCTCACTGTCCACTGAAGTAGTACCGGACGATTAGAGGGTGGCAAATGTTGTTCCCTTGTTCAAGAAAGGGAATAGGGATAACCCTAGGAATTATAGACCAGTCAGTCTTACGTCTGTAGTGGGCAAATTATTGGAGAGGATTCTGAGAGACAGGATTTATGATTATTTGGAAAAGCATGGTTTGATTAGAGACAGTCAGCATGGCTTTGTGAGGGGCAGGTCATGCCTCACAAGCCTTATTGAATTCTTTGAAGATGTGACAAAACACATTGATGAAGGAAGAGCAGTGGATGTGGTGTATATGGATTTTAGCAAGGCGTTTGATAAGGTTCCCCATGGTAGGCTCATTCAGAAAGTGAGGAGGCATGGGATTCAGGGAAAGTTGGCTGTCTGGATACAAAATTGGCTGGCCCATAGAAGACAGAGGGTGGTAGTAGATGGAAAGTATTCAGCATGGAGCTCGGTGACCAGTGGTGTTCCGCAGGGATCTGTTCTGGGACCTCTGCTCTTTGTGATTTTTATAAATGACTTGGATGAAGAAGTGGAAGGCTGGGTTAGCCATTTTGCCGATGACACGAAGGTTGCTGGAGTTGTGGATAGTGTGGAAGGCTGTTGTAGGTTGCAACGGGACATTGACAGGATGCAGAGCTGGGCTGAGAAGTGGCAGATGGAGTTCAACCTGGAAAAGTGTGAAGTGATTCATTTTGGAAGGTCGAATTTGAATGCAGAATACAGGCTTAAAGACAGAATTCTTGGTCGTGTGGAGGAACAGAGGGATCTTGTGGTCCATGTCCATTGATCGCTCAAAGTTGCCACCCAAGTTGATAGGGTTGTTAAGAAAGCGTATGGTGTGTTGGCTTTCATTAACAGGGGGATTGAGTTTAAGAGCCGCGAGGTTATGCTGCAGCTCTATAAAGCCCTGGTTAGACCACACTTGGAATATTGTGTTCAGTTCTGGTTGCCTCATTATGGGAAGGATGTGGAAGCTTTAGAGAGGGTGCAGAGGAGATTTACCAGGATGCTGCCTGGACTGGAGAGCATGTCCTACGAAGAAAGATTGAGGGAGCTAGGGCTTTTATCATTGGAGCGAAGAAGGATGAGAGGTGACTTGATAGAGGGGTACAAGATGATGAGAGGCATAGATAGAGTGGATAACGAGAGACTTTTTCCCAGGGTGGAAAGGGCTATCACCAGGGGGCATAATTTTAAGGTGATTGGAGGAAGGTTTCGGGGAGATGTCAGAGGTAGGTTCTTTACACAGAGAGTGGTGGGTGTGTGGAATGCACTGCCAGCGGTAGTAGTAGAAGCAGATACATTAGGGACATTTAAGCGACTCTTGGATAGGTACATGGATGATAGTAGAATGAAGGGTAGGTAGTTAATTTGCTCTTAGAGTAGGTTAAAGGTTCGGCACAACATTGTGTGCCGAAGGGCCTGTACTGTACTGTACTGTTCTATGTTCTATGTTCTATCAGGGACATCCTCCCTGCATCTAGTCTGTCCAGTCCTGTTAGAATTTTGTAGGTTTCTATGAGATCCCCTCTCATTCTTCTAAACTCTAGTGAATACAAGCCTACAGTCCTGCCATCCCAAGAATCAGTCTGGTGAACCTTTGCTGCACTCCCTCCATAGCAAGAACATCCTTTCTCAGATAAGGAGACCAAAACTGCACACAACACTCCAGATTTCGTCTCACCAAGGCCTTGTATAATTGCAGCAAGACATCCTTGCTCCTGTACTCGAATCCTCTTGCTATGAAGACCAACATACCATTTACCTTCTTAACTGCCTGCTGCACCTGCATGCTTACCTTCAGCGACTGATGCATAAGGACACCCAGGTCTCGCTGCACCTCCCCTTTTCCCAATCTATCACCGTTCAGATAATCTGCCTTTCTGTTTTTGCCACCAAAGCAGATAACCTCACATTTATCCACATTATACCGCATCTGTCATGTATTTGCCCACTCACTCAACCTGTCCAAATCACACTGGACCTTCTCAGAATCCTCCTCACAGCTCACATTCCCACCCAGCTTTGTGTCATCTGCAAACTTGGATATATTACATTTAATTCCCTCATCTATATCATTAATATATATTGTGAATAGCTGGGGTCCTAGCACTGATCCCTGCGGTACCCCACTAGTCACTGCCTGCCACTCGGAAAAAGATTTGTTTATTCCTACTCTTTGTTTCCTGTCTGCCAACCAGTTCTCTATCTATGTCAGTACCTTACCCCCAATCCCATGTGCTCTAATTTTGCATGCTCATCTCTAATGTTGGACCTTATCGAAAGCCTTCTGAAAGTCCAAATACACCACATCCACTGGTTCTCCCTTATCTATTATACTAGATGCATCCTCAAAAAGTTCCAGTAGATTTGTCAAGCATGATTTCCCTTTCATGAATCCATGTTGACTTTGTCTGATCATGTCATTGTTTTCCAAGTGCTCTGCTATTACATCTTTTATCATAGACACTAGCATTTTCCCCACTACTGATGTCAGGCTAACTTGTCTATAATTCCCTGTTTTCTCTCTGCCTCCTTTTTTAAATAGTGGGGTTACATTGGCTACCCTGCAGTCTGTTGGAACTGTTCCAGAGTCTATAGAATTCTGAAAAATGACCAGCAATGCATCTACTATTTCAAGGGCCACTTCCTTAAGTACTCTGGGATGTAGATTATCAGGCCCTGGGGATTTATCGGCCTTCAATCCTATCAATTTCCCCAACACCATTTCCCTATTAATACTGATTTCATACAGTTCCTTCTTCTCACTAGACCCTATGTTCCCCAACATTTCTGGGAGGTAATTTGTGTCCAGCTTTCTGAAGACCGAATCAAAATATGTATTTAATTGGTCTGCCATTTCTTTGTTCCCCATTATATATCACCTGCTCTTTGTTTTCTCAATGAAATTGATCCGGATGAAACTGACGAGAACAGCTGCCGATACTTTAATCTCCGATCCTGCTGTCTTCACAGTCCAGAGTGTCTGCAGCCACGGCATGCGGTAAGTCCATTGAGGTGAAAAGGAGCTGCGGGACCCGAGAGAAGTCCTGTGAAAAGGTGCCCCGAACACCCAAAACATCCACGAGCGGCCCCCCCGGCCGCAACTTCAAAGCGCCCGCGGGAGATGGCTCGGAGAGCATCTGCAGCGCACTGTCGGCAATGCTGCATGCCTTTATTTAAACCACTGCAAAAAAAAACCCTTAGCAAATGTAATCACCTCTAAGTCTGCCAAATGATGCTTCACCTCCCGAAGGACGTAGATGAACTTTCCGGACGTCGATGGTGGGCACTGAGGAAATGGCTTATTACCTGCACCAGATTCCACCCCCCCTCCCCCCCCCTTTACCCCCCTTCCACCCCCCCCACCCCCGTCCCCTTCCCTGCTCCACCCTCTCAGCTCACCCCCTCACAACCCCGTCCCAGCCCGCCCCCCCCCGCACCATCTTCACCCCGCACCCCCTTCCCCTGCACCCCCCCCCACCCCCTCCCTCTACCCCTCCCCCTTGCATCCCCTCCTCCCACCGGCACCATCCTACACCTGTGTAGGGGCCCCAACAACCCCACTGCCTTGTGGGCGTCTCGGGAGAGACCAAGGCTAAGGGAGTAAACCCTAACAGAAAATCCGGAGCGGAACCCCGTAGGCGGTCATGTGTCACCTTTGGCATGTTTCCGGCAGTTCCTGCAGCCATACTGGTGCCAAACGTCGTGTCCTGCACTCCTTTGGACCCCACCAGAAAGGCCGAGAGGGGGGTTTTGACGACTGGGCAACTCTCAACCTCCATAAATTTGCCCAGGCATGCGCCATGGAGAGGTCACTCCATAGTTGCCTCACAGCGACTGAAACAACACGGAAGGCAGCAGTTACGGGTTATAAGTCCAGATAAATTGGCGTAGAAACTGGGCGCCACGGGTTGCCTTTGTCGGTGGGAGAGGTCATTGCACCTCACTGGACAGCTACCGCCCGCCTCAAACCGGGCAGCCCCCGGTCAATAAGGTTCTGTCCCGCCACAGTCTGCCTGCTTCAATGGGTGCTTGGAGCTCAGGGTCATTGCCCGAAAGGTGGACTGATACACCGCACCAAACAACATGAAAAAAGGAAAGAAGGTACCAGCCCTTCGCTTTGCAAGCTGGAACGTCAGAACTATG
Source organism: Heterodontus francisci (assembly GCF_036365525.1). Taxonomy (NCBI): domain Eukaryota; kingdom Metazoa; phylum Chordata; class Chondrichthyes; order Heterodontiformes; family Heterodontidae; genus Heterodontus; species Heterodontus francisci. The sequence continues at coordinate 27,702,301 of NC_090371.1, read as the reverse complement.
TGTCCTGGCCTGTCGGAAGACCTTACACAAATCAACGATTCTCGGAAGACCGCCATCATTAACAACGAGCTCAGTAGACTCAATGTGGACATTGCAGCACTTCAGGAGACTCGCCTCCCCGCGAGTGGCTCTCTAGCAGAGCAAGACTACACCTTCTTCTGGCAGGGCAGGGATCCTGAAGAACCAAGACAGCATGGAGTGGGCTTCGCCATCAGAAACTCCTTGCTCAGCATGATAGAGCCTCCCTCAAATGGCTCGGAACGCATACTGTCCATCCGACTGCTCACCACCTCTGGTCCAGTACACCTACTCAGCATCTATGCTCCAACACTCTGTTCCGCACCTGAAGCTAAAGACCAGTTCTATGAACAACTCCATGACATCATTAGCAGCATCCCCAACACCGAACACCTGTTCCTGCTAGGGGACTTTAATGCCAGGGTTGGGGCCGACCATGACTCATGGCCCTCCTGCCTTGGGCGCTATGGCGTTGGAAGGATGAATGAGAACGGGCAGAGACTGCTTGAGTTGTGTACCTATCATAACCTCTGCATCACCAACTCGTTCTTTCACACTAAACCCTGTCACCAGGTTTCATGGAGGCACCCAAGATCACGTCGTTGGCACCAGCTAGACCTCATTGTCACAAGGCGAGCCGCCTTAAACAGTGTTCAAATCACACGCAGCTTCCACAGTGCGGACTGCGACACCGACCACTCCCTGGTGTGCAGCAAGGTTAGACTCAGACCAAAGAAGTTGCATCATTCCAAGCAGAAGGGCCACCCGCGCATCAACACGAGCAGAATTTCTCACCCACAGCTGTTACAAAAATTTCTAAATTCACTTGTAACAGCCCTTCAAAACACTCCCACAGGGGATGCTGAGACCAAGTGGGCCCACATCAGAGACGCCATCTATGAGTCAGCTTTGACCACCTACGGCAAAAGTGCGAAGAGAAATGCAGACTGGTTTCAATCTCATAATGAAGAGCTGGAACCTGTCATAGCCGCTAAGCGCATTGCACTTTTGAACTACAAGAAAGCCCCCAGCGATTTAACATCCGCAGCACTTAAAGCAGCCAGAAGTACTGCACAAAGAACAGCTAGGCGTTGCGCAAACGACTACTGGCAACACCTATGCAGCCATATTCAGCTGGCCTCAGACACCGGAAACATCAGAGGAATGTATGATGGCATGAAGAGAGCTCTTGGGCCAACCATCAAGAAGATCACCCCCCTCAAATCTAAATCGGGGGACATAATCACTGACCAACGCAAACAGATGGACCGCTGGGTTGAGCACTACCTAGAACTGTACTCCAGGGAGAATGCTGTCACTGAGACTGCCCTCAATGCAGCCCAGCCTCTACCAGTCATGGATGAGCTGGACATACAGCCAACCAAATCGGAACTCAGTGATGCCATTGATTCCCTAGCCAGCGGAAAAGCCCCTGGGAAGGACAGCATTACCCCTGAAATAATCAAGAGTGCCAAGCCTGCTATACTCTCAGCACTACATGAACTGCTATGCCTGTGCTGGGACGAGGGAGCAGTACCCCAGGACATGCGCGATGCCAACATCATCACCCTCTATAAAAACAAAGGTGACCGCGGTGACTGCAACAACTACCGTGGAATCTCCCTGCTCAGCATAGTGGGGAAAGTCTTTGCTCGAGTCGCTCTGAACAGGCTTCAGAAGCTGGCCGAGCGCGTCTACCCTGAGGCACAGTGTGGCTTTCGTGCAGAGAGATCGACTATTGACATGCTGTTCTCCCTTCGTCAGATACAGGAGAAATGCCGTGAACAACAGATGCCCCTCTACATTGCTTTCATTGATCTCACCAAAGCCTTTGACCTCGTCAGCAGACGTGGTCTCTTCAGACTACTAGAAAAGATCGGATGTCCACCAAAGCTACTAAGTATCATCACCTCATTCCATGACAATATGAAAGGCACAATTCAACATGGTGGCTCCTCATCAGAGCCCTTTCCTATCCTGAGTGGTGTGAAACAGGGCTGTGTTCTCGCACCCACACTTTTTAGGATTTTCTTCTCCCTGCTGCTTTCACATGCGTTCAAATCCTCTGAAGAAGGAATTTTCCTCCACACAAGATCAGGGGGCAGGTTGTTCAACCTTGCCCGTCTAAGAGCGAAGTCCAAAGTACGGAAAGTCCTCATCAGAGAACTCCTCTTTGCTGACGATGCTGCTTTAACATCTCACACTGAAGAATGCCTGCAGAGTCTCATCGACAGGTTTGCGTCTGCCTGCAATGAATTTGGCCTAACCATCAGCCTCAAGAAAACGAACATCATGGGGCAGGACGTCAGAAATGCTCCATCCATCAATATTGGCGACCACGCTCTGGAAGTGGTTCAAGAGTTCACCTACCTAGGCTCAACTATCACCAGTAACCTGTCTCTAGATGCAGAAATCAACAAGCGCATGGGTAAGGCTTCCACTGCTATGTTCAGACTGGCCAAGAGAGTGTGGGAAAATGGCGCACTGACACGGAACACAAAAGTCCGAGTGTATCAGGCCTGTGTCCTCAGTACCTTGCTCTACGGCAGCGAGGCCTGGACAACGTATGCCAGCCAAGAGCGACGTCTCAATTCATTCCATCTTCGCTGCCTTCGGAGAATACTTGGCATCAGGTGGCAGGACTATATCTCCAACACAGAAGTCCTTGAAGCGGCCAACATCCCCAGCTTATACACACTACTGAGTCAGCGGCGCTTGAGATGGCTTGGCCATGTGAGCCGTATGGAAGATGGCAGGATCCCCAAAGACACATTGTACAGCGAGCTCGCCACTGGTATCAGACCCACCGGCCGTCCATGTCTCCGTTATAAAGACGTCTGCAAACGCGACATGAAATCGTGTGACATTGATCACAAGTCGTGGGAGTCAGTTGCCAGCATTCGCCAGAGCTGGCGGGCAGCCATAAAGACAGGGCTAAATTGTGGCGAGTCGAAGAGACTTAGTAGTTGGCAGGAAAAAAGACAGAGGCGCAAGGGGAGAGCCAACTGTGCAACAGCCCCAACAAACAAATTTCTCTGCAGCACCTGTGGAAGAGCCTGTCACTCCAGAATTGGCCTTTATAGCCACTCCAGGCGCTGCTTCACAAACCACTGACCACCTCCAGGCGCGTATCCATTGTCTCTCGAGATAAGGAGGCCCAAAAGATTATATATTCCCCCGTTTCTGACTGTAAGGGACTCACCTCTGCATTCTTAAAGGGAGGAGGGAGGGTGTCTGGGATTACTGGAGGGAAAGCTGTGTAGGCATAAAGGGAGGTACTGTGTACCCTCCGTCTGTAAAGAGTGTACGATCTGCGTTTGTTTGTATGTGTGAAGGAGAAATGGCAATCTAGTCATCCTGTGTGTGGGGAGGGTGCCAGAAAGTGTAGGAATGTTAATGTTATATGAATGGTGGGGGCAATCTAGGATCTTGATGTGGTCATGCTGTGCCACTCTGAGTGTTAGCCAAGATGGGCAATGCCATGCCTCATCACATAGTTGATCCATGTACCCGTCAACAATAATCCCTGCCCTGTTAAGAACATTCGAATAAATGAAGGATACAACTTTACCACTCACATAGAAATTTGCATGGCTCATCCTATATTGTGTGATCCGCTTCTCCTGAAGATCTGCATGCGCCGGAGGCAAAATCAACAGGCAGGCGCGGTCCACGTAGAGGCCCTCGGTTGTGAGCAGCAGCCCCCAAGAGGAGCTCGCTATTATGGTGGCCATGCATCTACAGGCCCTACTTGACATGCCATCTGATGTCAGGGCACCAGTGTCAAAGGAAGTGCACATATAGAGAGGGGGTGACACGTCTCTGTGCCCTGCTCAATGATGACCTGCAGTCCATGGGCTTCGGTGGACATCCTATTCCTTTGGTCCTCATAGAGGCAGCGGTTTTTAAGCTTGATGCCTATGCAGCAATTCAGTGGCCCACCTGAGACCTTTGTGGGGTCACACAGTCAGCAGGGCACCACTGCATCCGGGAGGTCACCAATGCCCTGCACTGGAAGGCCAGTGCGTATGTCCGCTTCAGGACGGACTCTTACAGCCAGGTCCAGAGGTCCATCAGTTTCAACACTATTGCCATAGGGTTTTGGATTCATAGACTGAACCCATGTGGCCATCAGGCCTCCTGCCAGGCTACCACCTGCAGTCATTACGATTAACGGAATCCTCTCACTCTAGGTGCAGCTGGTATGTGATCACCGGAGATGTTTCATGCAAATTGCCCTGACAGCATTCGGCAATAATACTGAAGACATGTGCCCCAGAACTAGCCGCGCCCCGAGCCAAGCTGTTCCAGTACAGCTACAACACTGGCATCTACCCAGAAAATTGCCCAAGTATGCCCTGTACACAAAAAGCAGGACAAATCCAACCCAGCCAATTACCGTCCATCAGTCTACTCTCAATCATCAGCAAAGTGATGGAAGGTGTCATCGACAGTGCTATCAAGCGGCACTTGCTTAGCAATAACCTGCTCAGTGACGGTCAGTTTGGGTTCCGCCAGGGCCACTCAGCTCCTGACCTCATTACAGCGGTAGTTAAAATTTGGACAAAAGAGCTGAACAACATAGTGAGGTGATAGTGACTGCCCTTGACATAAAGGCAGCATTTGACTGATCATGGCATCAAGGAGCCCTAGCAAAACTGGAGTCAATGGGAATCGGGGGGAAAACTCTCTGCTGGCTGGAGTCGTACCTAGCGCAAAGGAAGATGGTTGTGGTTGTTGGAGGTCAATCATCTCAGTTCCAGGACATCACTGCAGGAGTTCCTCAGGGTAGTGTCCTAGGCCCAACCATCTTCAGCTGCTTCATCAATGACCTTCCTTCAATCATAAGGTCAGAAGTAGGGATGTTCGCTGATGATTGCACAATGTTCAGCACCATTTGTGACTCCTCAGATACTGAAGCAGTCCGTGTAGAAATGCAGCAAGACCTGGACAATATCCAGGCTTGGGCTGATAAGTGGCAAGTAACATTCGCACCAAAGAAGTGTCAGGCAATGACCATCTCCAACAAGAGAGAATCTAACCATCTCCCCTTTATGTTCATTGGCATAACCATCACTGAATCTCCCACTATCAACATCCTGGGGTTGCCATTGACCAGAAACTGAACTGGATATAAACAGTGATATAAATACCGTGGCTATTAAGAGCAGGTCAAAGACTAGGAATCCTGCAGTGAATAACTCATCTCCTGACTCCGCAAAGCTTGTCCACCATCTACAAGGCACAGGTTAGCAGTGTGATGGAATACTCTCCACTTGCCTGGATGGGTGCAGCTCCAACAAGACTCAGAAGTTCGACACCATCCAGGACAAAGCAGCCCGCTTGATTGGCACCCCATCCACAAACATTCACTCCCTCCACCACAGTGGCAGCAGTTTGTATCATCTACAATATGCACTGCACCAATGCACCAAGGCTCCTTCGACAGCACCTTCCAAACCCACGACCTCTACCACCTAGAAGGACAAGGGCAGAAGATGCATGGGAACACCACCACCTGCAAATTCCTCTCCAAGTCACACACCATCCTGACTTGGAACTATATCGCTGTTCCTTCACTGTCGCTGGGTCAAAATCCTGAAACTCCCTTCCTAACAGCACTGTTGGTGTACCTACCCCACATGGACTGCAGCGGTTCAAGAAGGCAGCTCACCACCCACCTTCTCAAGGGAAATTAGGGAATGGGCAATAAATGCTGGCCTAGCCAGTGATGCCCATATCCCATGAACAAATAAAAAAGTCTGTGCCTGCTTCTCAGGCAGCTGCCATAACACCTGGGCCCTGAGCCAGTCCCAGCTGCCACCACTGCTCACTGAACTGGCTCAGATGGAGGTGTGGCTTCTTGGAGACAAGGGCTATCCTTTGCAAACATGGTTCCCAACACCAGTGAGAGATCCCACCACTGCTGCGAAGGAGAGATACCATGCCAGCCATTGAGCTACAAGAGCCACTATTGAGCAGGCGACCGGCATGCTGAAAGAGCACTTCCAGTGCTTGGACTGATAGGGTGATGCCCTGTACTATGGGCCGAAAAGGCCAGCTCCTTTCTTTGCTGCTCGCTGTGCTCTGCATAACTGCGCACCCAATAGGGGGCAGGCCTGGCATGATGAGGAGAGGCGTCAACAGGATTCCTTCATCAACTATGAGGACCTATAACAGGAAAGGCACATGGGAGGGCATATGGCACCCATGCTCTGCATGCAGGGCTAGTAGTGAGCTAGGGATGTACAGCAGTGCCTTATCAGACATGATAAGGAACCGACATGAGCTCTGCAAGCCACACCTCACTCACCTGCTGTGTACCAGTCTACATCTGCAGCATCCCTGTGTAAACCATTAGAGGCAGCAGCTGACTGAGCTAATGTCCATGTCACTGCATCCGTGGAGATGCTCATGAGTAATGGTGGCATGGCAATGATGTTATTGCTTACGTTGGTTCTCCTGAAGGGCCAACGGTGCAAAGAGATGTGACATTGGCACTACATGTTGGCACACATCATTCACTCAGAGAAAAGGACATAAATGTTGGTGAGGAACATTTAGTGAAAGGCATATTTACATTGCTGTGACAACCATGCATTCCCATTTGTGTCAGTGTGTTCTATGTATACGCTTGCGAGTGCCCCTTCTTGGTGCAACCTCTGTGTTAGCAGCCTGACTGGAGGAAGGCTGCTGATCTGATTGCCCTTTGGCTGTGGATGACTTTGGTGCTCATACCCTGTGAGCACGAGGACTAGAGGGCCCCGGCTGGCTGGCTGGGGGAGTGCTCGTTCATCGTCTTCCGGCATTGGACCCTTTGACGCCGGATGTCCCCACGGCTACTCACCTCCTCTGTCATCTCCAGCTCGGCTGCCTCGTTCAGGCAGGAGGGCCTCTTCCTACCATCGCTGGTGAAAAGAACCTCCTGTCTTGCCCACACATCCTGGAGGAGAGTGAGCAGGGAGGATTCGGTGAACTGTAGGGCCACCCTAAAGTACCCTTCTGCCATCCTCGGTTTTTGGTGTGATCCTTGAAATGCAAAGGTGACTCCACTGTGTAACTGCTCTAACATCTGGCTGCAAGGTTTGTCTTGCACATGTTTGAAAACCAATGAAGGATTAGTGAGGAAATCTGTGCAACTGTCATGGTTTTTCATCTATTACACATTGACACATGTTCACGAATACTTTGCTTTTGCAGCAGCTGATCATATTTATTGGTGTAATATTTCTAGTTGGCAATGCAGTTAGAATATGAACATATTTTCCTGTTTTTTTACAAAGATCGTTTAATTACAATTACATATATTTTCACATAACAGTTAGCAGATAAATGAATACAGATTCCAAATGCATATTAGTCTGCGGCTTTTCACAGTCAGATGATTAGAAGCCCATGGTATGTAGATATTCTTCAATTATGGTTTTATTTCTGTTGTGTATTTACCTCTTATGGTACATTTAAGTCTCACATCCTGGAATGTGCGAAATTAAGATTATTCACCCAGGTGCGGCACGCCTACAAGAAGGAATGTTACACTTGAGTGGAAGCAGAGGATCGCAACCTCACAGAACACTGGGACACAGCAGGGTAAATATCTGGCAGCAAAGTGGAAAGTGTTGGGGAAACTGAGCAGGGCAGGCAGCATATGCGGAGAGTGAAGTAGAGTTTACTTTCAGGTCAGTTCACTTGAACTTGGTCACAGACCTGCAAGTTAACTCTGCTTCTCTCTCCACAGCTGTTGCCTGACCTGCTGAGTTTCTCCAGCACTTCCTGCTTTGTTGCCAGATTGCCAGCAGCCCCACTCTTCAACAGTCAGGTAAGTATTTCTTTGACACCTGTCAGGAAGCAGGTTCTGGGGTGCTTCAAATAGGGCCCCAGCACCTGCTGCACAACTGTCAAAAGGTTCCTCATTGCGCCCGATGTCCTGCCTCTCTCCACATAATATGGGGGGGGGTGCGGCGTGTCCCCTAAAAGCCCCCTAAAATTCAGGCCATTATTTTGAATTAAAGTATTCTAAACAACAAACGTATATACATCAAGTTATTTCTTAGTATTCAATTCATCTGTTTTCTCTAAGTACAGAAATAGTCTTTGAGATGGGAAGGTCTCTTAGGTCTTTGTTTAGATTTATGAATTTGAGATTGTGGATCTGTTTAGTCAGCGTGATGAGGTGGATGATCAATATAACTCATAGGAAAAGGAAATTTATCCTCACAACCACAATCCTCAAAATATCCTGGTCTGCTCCCTATAGACATCTCACATTCCACTTGCTGTTGTCATCCAACAGATAAGCATTGGTACCGAGTGAATGTTTAGTCTGCTTTGGATACTAATGAAGCAGGTTTGTGGTCACCATTTGGTTGTTTGGTCCAAACCCAAATCTCCGACTTTAAATTGTGGTTCCCTTGCTCCTGTACATTTGTCAAAGTATGCTTTTGTTTTATCTTGTCACTTTGTGATTTCATCTGCTTTTGCTCCTACATCCTTGTTAACTGGTAGTGATGGCTTAAGAATGGTCAGTGGCATGCGAAAGTTACGCCCTATCATAAGTTCAGCTGTTGTCTTTCCGGTCAGAGAGTGTGGGGTGGATCGGTATGTGCGGAGTTGGATGTGAATGGATTGTTCAAATGTTTTCCCCTCTGAAACTAGCTCTCAGTCTTTCCTTTATCACCCTGTTGAATCGTTTAACGCCACCATTCGATTGTGGGTTGTAGTGTGACGTCAGCTGGTGATCAATTCCGTAACTGGCTAGGAATTCCGTGAACTGACTTGAAACAAACTGCGGTCCGTTGTCTGTAGTGATGGTCTCCGGCAAACCCCATTTTGTAAATAGCTTGTCCAGAATGTTAATGACTGAAGTGATTGTAATGGAATTTGTTGCAGCGATTTACGGCCATTTGTTATATAGATCATGAACAACAAGCAAAAAACATTGACTCCTCGGGGTTGCTTGCACTTCTCCAAAAATATCAACTTGAAGTTGTTACCATGGTTTTGTTGGCCATGGGTTGTAGAGGTGTAGGACATGGTTTAACAGATTTTTCACTGAGTGTACAAGCTACGCAGTCCCTAATAAACTCTTCTATACAGCGATCTATTCCTGGCCACCAGACTGCTTCACGGGATCGTTCTTTCATCTTTACAACACCCGGATGTCCTTCATGGGCAAGATACAATACACGTTGCTGTAACTTGTTTGGGATAACTGATCGAGTTCCACGTGCAATACAGTTATCACCAACAATGTGAGTTCATTGTGTACTCTGTAAAACTCTTCCCCTATATCATGAGGCCTCTCAGATTTGAGGTACTGACTTCCTTGCTGTAGTACGTCATCTGCTGCTGACTGTGTCTCCAACTCCTCTCATGTAACAAGTTTAGCGGTCATGCGCGAAATCATTGCGATCATGTAGTCTTCAACGTCGCAAGTTGCTTTGCGGTCACTAACACTATCTGCGACAGTATTACGGCTAAGCATATCAGCAACCCAGTTGCATGAACTTGCAAGTTACTCGACCTCCAAGTAATACTGATGTAGACGATCTGACCATCTGTAGATGTATAGAGGTCGATGACTTAATCCTGTTATCGCTACTAATGTAGTCAATGCTTGGTGATCAGTGCGAAGATTAAACTTTCTGCTAAAAAGATACATTTGCCCATGCTTCCTGCTGTCCAGTGGAATATTTACGTTCAGCTTCCGACATTGGGAGTGATGCATAAGATATTGGTCGTTCACATCCAACAATGGACTGTGAGAGTACAGCGCCAGTTGCAGTTCCCGACGCATCTGCTGTGACATACGGTTCCGTAAGTGGGCTGAAATGGGCGAGGACTGGTGGAGATGCTATCTTTGTCTTTAACGTTTCAAATGCTAATTGCTGTGTGACAGTTCATTTGCAGTGAGCAGATAAGTGGACAGCCGAATATAATCAAACCCAGATCAATCAAACACTACACCCAAGGCCTCTACCACCTAGAAGGATAAAGGCAGCAGATGCATTGAAACATCACCACCTGCAAATTCTCTTCCATCCTGACTTGGAACTATATTGCTGTTCCTTCACTATCACTGGGTCAAAATCCTGGAACTCCCTCCCTAACAGCACTGTTAGTGGACCAACTCCCCATGGACTGCAACAGTTCAAGAAGGCAGCTCACCACCACCTTCTCAAGGACAATTAGGGATGGGCAATAAATGCTGCCCTAGCCAGTGACACCCACATCCCATGAACAAATTTTTTTTTTAAATCACGAATTGCACTTGCTGATGTTCTGCACTGTTGTATCAGCAGGAACACAGAAGGGTCTTTCAAAAGGGAATTGGGTAAGCACCTGAAGATAAGAAATTTGCAGGGCTATGGGGAAAGGGCAAGGGAATGGGACTAACTGAGCCGCTTTTGCAGAGAGCTGGCATGGACTCAAGAGGCCAAATGGCCTCCTTCTGTGCTGTAACCATTTTATGAATCTACGAGTCTATACAGATCATTGTTTGTAAATGGAAAGTTTTAACTACGAGTCTCAGAATCAGTTACACCATGACATTGGGCTGAATTTTACTAGCGCGCCGCTGATCTCGGCAATTCATTTATATGGAGGGGACGTAACGCCTGCCCCCGATGACATAGAGGGGGTGGACGCTCCGTCCCTGACAACGGCATCCAGCGCCACAGCAGAGGTGCCGGCGCCATTTTTAAAGGACTTCAAGGCCTTCAGTGAGATTTAAATTTTTAAAGGTCCCGCTGTCCAAAAAATAAAATTAAACTTTTAATTGCACTTTGAATCACCTCTCCTGCCCCCAAAGGAGTAATCAATATGCAAATTGCCCTCTCGCCCCCAAAAAACATTTTTTGCAATCAGGAACTTTCCCCCCGAACTTCATAAACTTTGACCCTCAACCCCTTGCCACCATCCCCGCAACCAATAGGAACAGTTCCCCACCCCCACTCCCCCCACAACCGCCCTGAAAGTTTCACTCCTCCCCACTCCTCACCAGTGTTACGCCTCGGATCTCAGATCCAAACGGAGATCCGAAGGCGCAGGAGTTCCGACATCCAGCTGGAATATCGGCATAGGACGGCCATCGAGACGAGGTAAGTGATTTATTAACATTTACTTGACTATTTAAATTAAGGTTCTGTCGCTGAGCGGCGGGGAGGCTGCCACAAGGTTTTGCCGCTGGTAAATTGGGGCGGAGCCTCCTGGCGTTGAAGCCCGTGGTGGGCCTCTCCCGGAGATATTTTCCAGGCCCCTCCCCCCATCTCCGCCACGACCCCTGACATCTGGGGGCTGGTAAAATTCCGCCCATTGTCTTTCCTGGCTACAGGAAGTGGCATCTTAAAAAAAACCCAAAAAAAACATTTTCCTAAGAGATCTTTCTCCAAACACCATAAGTATTCTCAGCAAAGCTGTTCCGATTGTTTCCAATAGTCAAACACAAACCTTTCCCCATCCTTCCATGCTACTTTACTGTTTCCTATAATTCAATCAAAGCCCATCCACCTTCGCTTTATAAACTGATAAGTCATGCATTTGTTGGATCCCTTCTAAATCTTGATTTTAGCATGTGCTTGTTTTTCTTAATGATTTTCTTCAGGAGGGGAACAGGCCCTTTCCCCTCCTTTATTCATTCATTTATTCATTCATTCATTCAGCTCGATGACCTCTTCACACTTGTAATCTCCGTGTTCAGCAATCTTTGACCACAGGTTTCAGCATTTTATCGCTGTTGACATTTTTTTGTTTTAAGAATTTGAACGTTGTCTCAGAATTTACCTTCATAAGAAAAAGGACTCAACACAGCGAACAAGGCAAACAACACTCATCTTTTATTATTTCTCCAAAGTCCAGCTCCTGTTATATATCTAGATATATATTTTCAATCCAATCGCTTCTGTTTTTTAAACAATCCCCCCTTTCATTTTCTTTCTCTAGTTGGGTTTTTTTCTTTCACCTCCGCCTGAATAATCAGCATTCACTGACTTTGTATTTTCATTGAGGCTTGCCTATGAAACACAGTCAACTATATATAAAATATTTATTGGAGGATTAAAGACTGGATGTAACTGTTGGTACAAGCAATACCAAATGGGGTACAGGAGCTCCTGACTTGATGGGAAATCTCTACAAAAGACATTGAATTAGTTTGTTTTCATGGGTGGTGATGTGTGTACATTTGACACCACTTTTACACCATTTTAAAAACAAAAATCAAAGCTGACGTGTTGAGACAGCCTAACCAAAGTAATTCTTGGCAATACATCCTGTTATACAGGAATAAAAACAAGAAATGCTGGAAATACTTAGCAGGTCTGGCAGCATCTTTTTTTAAAATTCATTCATGGGATGTGGGCGTCAATGGCCAGGCCAGCATTTATTGCCCATCCCTAATTGCCCTTGAGAAGGTGGTGGTGAGCTGCCTTCTTGAACCGCTGCAGTCCATGTGAGGTTGGGACACCCACAGTGTTGTTAGGAAGGGAGTTCCAGGATTTTGACCCAGCGACAGTGAAGGAACGGCCATATCGTTCCAAGTCAGGATGATGTGTGACTTGGACGGGAACTTGCAAGTGGTGATGTTCCCATGCATCTGCTGCTCTTGTCCTTCGAGGCGGTAGAGGTCGCGTGTTTGGAAGGTGCTGTCAGAGGATCCTTGGTGCGTTGATGCAGTGCATCTTATGGATGGTATACACTGCAGCCACTGTGTGTCGGTGGTGGAGGGAGTGAATGTTTGTAGATGGTGTGCCAATCAAGCGGGCTGCTTTGTCCTGGATGATGTCGAGCTTCTTGAGTGTTGTTGGAGCTGCACCCATCCAGGCAAGTGGAGAGTATTCCATCACACTCCTGACTTGTGCCTTGTAGATGGTGGACAGGCTTTGGGGAGTCAGGAGGTGAGTTACTCGCTGCAGGATTCCTAGCTTCTGACCCACTCTTGTAGCCACGGTATTTATATGGCTACTCCAGTTCAGTTTCTGTTCAATGGTAGCCCCTAGGATGTTGTAGTGGGGGATTCAGAAATGGTAATGCCATTGAATGTCAAGGGGAGATGGTTAGATTCTCTCTTGTTGGAGATGGTCATTACCTGGCACTTGTGTGGCCCAAATGTTACTTGCCACCTATCAGCCCAAGCCTGGATATTGTCCAGGTCTTGCTGCATTTCTACACGGACTGCTTCAGTATTTGAGGAGTCGCGAATGGTGCTGAACATTGTGCAATCATCAGCGAACATCCCCACTTCTCACCTTATAATTGAAGGAAGGTAATTGATGAAGCAGCTGAAGATGGTTGGGCCTAGGACACTACCCTGAGGAACTCCTGCAGTGATGTCCTGGAGCTCAGATGATTGACCTTCAACAACCACAACCATATTCCTTCGTGCTAGGTATGACTCCAACCAGCGGAGAGTTTTCCCCCTGATTCCCATTGACTCCAATTTTGCTCGGGCTCCTTGATGCCATACTTGGTCAAATGCTGCCTTGATGTCAAGGGCAGTCACTCTCACCTCACCTCTGGAGTTCAGCTCTTTTGTCCATGTTTGAACCAAGGCTGTAATGAGGTCAGGTTCTGAGTGGCCCTGTCAGAACCCAAACTGGGTATCACTGAGCAGGAGCAAGTGCTGCTTGATGCCACTGTTGATGACACCTTCCATCACTTTACTAATGATTGAGAGTAGACTGATGGGGCGGTAACTGGCCGGGTTGACCTGTCCTGCATTTTGTGTACAGGACAGACCTGGGCAATTTTCCACATTGCCAGGTAGATGCCAGTGTTGTAGCTATACTGGAACAGCTTGGCTAGGGGTGTGGCAAGTTCTGGAGCACAGGTCTTCAGTACTATTGCCGGAATATTGTCAGGGCCCATAGCCTTTGCAGTATCCAGTGCCTTCAGTCGTTTCTTGATATCATGCGGAGTGAATCGAATTGGCTGAAGACTGGGGACTTCAGGAGGGGACTGAGATGGATCATCCACTCAGCACTTCTGGCTGAAGATTGTTGCAAATGTTTCTGCCTTATCAGTGACTGACCTGAAACATTAACTCTGCTTCTCTCTCCACAGATGCAGCCAGACCTGCTGAGTATTTCCAGCATTTCTTGTTTTTATTTCAGATTTCCAGCATCCACAGTATTTTGCTTTTATTTTACTGTTGTACAGGATACCTACATTAGCAATGTGTGTTGTGTGATTAATGTAGATACATAGCGAATATCTAGGCCTCCACTGATGTATTGTTGGGTAAATGAACTAACCCAATGTGATACTAGCACAAACGTGTCCCACTGAGACCCCTGGGCTGTGCTCAGTTTGGCGTCCTGAGTCAAACGGCAATAAGATGTCTACAACCTCTGTTGGGAGGGTGAAATAAAGACAGCCAGGATTTCCACTCCTGATTGCCATCCAGTAACCCCTACTGGAAAGTGCATGTGTGCGGACATCACAAGAAGTGGGATCATGTTGGCTATGGTGCAACTGAACACAGCACTGCTTCTTCTGTCGCACTGAAAGTGTTGGCCCTGTTTAGTACAATCTACTTATGGGAAGCTGGATTTTCAACAGTGATATCAAAACAAAGTCCCGAGCCAGAATGACTATGACTATGACATGACATGCACGTGCTTGTTGAAGGTAACTCCAGGTCTTGACAGCATATTGACAGGGTAGTTGTTCAGCACCAGCAACAAGCAAAACATTAAGAAAAAACAATAATATGTTTAATTGTATAGTTACTTTTTATACTGAAAAAATACTTGTGTTCTGTTACGGGGGTGGGCAGAACTTTTATAGTAAAGGAGGGGGAGGGGCTCAGAAGGAAATAGGTTGAGAAACATTGCCTTACAGAATACTCAATAAACAGTAATGGCAATATCAAACCCTTGCTTGTCTGCAGATGCACTTTGCCAATAAAAGCTAACAAAGAGGTCCTTTGCTTCAGAAGCCTCATGTTAGGCTCCATTTCAAAGAACTCTCCATCACCTTAAGTGGATGAGGCAGGTGAACCTGAACACGTTGCACCTTAATCTCTGTTCGAAAGCAAATTTAGTCTCAGCTTGAGGTCGTTGCTTAGGAACCATCAAATTCAATTTTTTTCTCAGTAGGTCAATACGAGTTGAGTCACGATTCTAAGGATTTATCTTCCATTTCAGCAAAGCATTTTTCTTATTAACATTCCTCATGACCCATTATTATAGAAGGATTTTAGAATTCTGATTCAGTTTTTTATAAGTTTATGAATATCAGGTACAAATTCATCACAAAAGATAGTTCTGGTTGTTCAAGAAGAAGGGTGGAAGAGGACACTTTGCTTTTGCATTGAGAGATTAAAGTGAAGGACCACTGGTGTAGTCCAGACATTGCCAACATGAAAGGTTAAGTTGCAGGGTTTGTTATGATCTTTTTCTGATGCAAGACTCACTTCCAGACCCACAATTAGAACTTGCATTGCTCTTTCTTACTCTCCACTTTTCACCCCGTTCTGCCTGTCCATGGACCTCACTTCTTGGTCATCATCTTGAACATTCAACCAATATTTAAATTTGCCAGTAGATTTTTCTGCATGTCCCACGATCCCTCCATTCATAAGACCCCTCTGGAATATATCTTAGCTACGTACCAACTCTGGGCAATAAGCCTTTGGATGCAATAGCTCTGCCCTGTGTGTCATAATCACTCACATTACCACTATCCAGCCCTTGATCTACTGTGTTCTGTTACTCAGGACCTTCATCACAAAACACCTGAACATTTGAGGTACAAGGTTCCTCATTTTCTTCTGTCAGCAGCTCAGACTCTGAGACTTTGTGAATAATCCCGAATAATTATGAGGAATGAACCTTAACAGTTTGATTTCCATATTTGAAGCCTACTTTCTTACCATTATGACTTATCACCTTACCAGGGCCTTTCCATTGCCTATGTCTCTCTCTTTTATAATCCTGAATTAAATTCCATCTCAGATGGTCTTTTGCGATGTCTCAAAGCTCTCTGAATTTTCTCCGAGACCTCAGCCTTGATGAAATCCCATCTCCCTCAACATAAGGCAGTCAAACGTGCAGAAAAAATTGACCTAATTTAATTATTCCAGATCAGGAGGACTTTCACACAGTACAGAAGGCAATTTGGGAATTTGCCCAGAGACCAATTGATAGGGACTATACCCTCCAATCATCTAAAGCAAATTCTTTGCATGAACTGCCCTTGCCAGGGCAATTGTCAACTTCTAGTTTGGTTGGTCAGTTAAGATTTTACGTAGTATTTCATTGATCACCACGTGATTCCTTTCACATAGTCCATTGCTGAAAGGACATTCAACTTCGCTATTCATGACCATAATGATCATGTTTTCGCAAAGGTCTCTGAACTCGTCATTGGCAAATTTTCTCCATTATTCAGAAACTTTGCTGATGTCTCAAGTCCGGTCCCTATCCATTTCTTCATGATTTTATCTATAATCACTCTTTTGTCCTTACTATGTATTATTGTGGTTGCAAGGTCTATAAAATGTAGAATAAAAATATTTCTGTCTTTTTCCCAAACCTTTAAATCCATGACAACTGCCTCATTAAAGTCACGTTCCAATCGAAGGCTTACAATAGGACATGACGGCGTCGTCCGATACTTTTTACAGATTTCACACTTCTCGCTAATCTCTTATATTAGCCTCGTACACTCTTCATCAACCACACCTATATAGAAACATAGAAAAATAGGAGCAGGAGTAGGCCATTTGGCCCTTCGAGCCTGCGCTGCCATTCAATACGATCATGGCTGATCATCCAAACTCAATACCCTGTTCCCGCTTTCTCCCCGTATCCCTTGATCCCTTTAGCCCTAAGAACTTTTTTTTTAGAATTAGAACATTACAGCGCAGTACAGGCCCTTCGGCCCTCGATGTTTCGCCGGCCTGTGAAACCATCTGACCTACACTATTCCATTTTCATCCATATCTCTATCCAATGTCCACTTAAATGCCCTTAAAGTTGGCGAGTCTACTACTGCTGCAGGCAGGGCGTTCCACGCCCTTACTACTCTCTGAGTAAAGAAACTACCTCTCACATCTGTCCTATATCTATCACCCCTCAACTTAAAGCTATGTCCCCTCGTGTTTGCCATCACCATCCGAGGAAAAAGACGCTCACTATCCACCCTATCTAACCCTCTGATTATCTTATATGTCTCTATTAAGTCACCTCTCCTCCTCCTTCTCTCCAACGAAAACAACCTCAAGTCCCTCAGCCTTTCCTCGTAAGACCTTCCCTCCATACCAGGCAACATCCTAGTAAATCTCCTCTGCACCCTTTCCATAGCTTCCACATCCTTCCTATAATGCGGTGACCAGAACTGCATGCAATACTCCAGGTGCGGTCTCACCAGAGTTTTGTACAGCTGCAGCATGACCTCGTGGCTCCGAAACTCGACCCCCCTACTAAATACTATATGTAACTCTTTCTTGAATATATTTAATGATTTGGCCTCAACTGCTTTCTGTGGTAGAGAATTCCACAGGTTCACCATTCTCTGGCTGAAGAAATCTCTCCTCATCTCAGTCCTAATCTTACCCCTTATCCTTAGATCGTGACCCCTTGTCCTGGACTCCCCCACCATCAGGAACATCCTTCCTGCATCTAGTCTGTCCAGTCCTGTTAGGATTGTGTACGTTTCTGTGAGATCCCCTCTCATTCTTCTAAACTCTGTCAAATATAAGCCTAATCGACCCAATCCCTCTTCATACGTCAGTCCTGCCATCCCAGGAATCAGTCTGGTAAACCTTCGCTGCACTCCCTCCATATTCCCCAACATTTCTGGGGGGTAATTTGTGTCCTCCTTTGAGAAGACAGAACCAAATTATGTATTTAATTGGTCTGCCATTTTTTTGTTCCCCATCAGAAATTACCCCGTTTCAGACTGAAAGGGACCCACATTTGTCTTCACTAATCTTTTTCTCTTCACATATCTATAGGAGCTTTTACAGTCAGTTTTATGTTCTCTGCAAGATTACTCTCATATTCTATTTTTCCCTTCTTAATCAATCCCTCTGTCCTCCTTTGCTGAATTCTAAACTGCTCCCAATCCTCAAGTTTGCTGCTTGTTCTGGCCATTTTATATTTCTCCTCCTTGGATCTAATACTATCCCTAATTTCTTTTGCAAGCCACGGTTGAGCCACCCTTCCTGTTTTATTTTTATGCCAGACAAGAATGAACAATTGTTGTAATTCATCCATGCGCTCTTTAAATGCCAGCCATTGCCTATCCACTGTCAACCCTTTAAGTAGCGTTCCCCAATCTATCATAGCCAACTCGCGCCTCATACCTTCATAGTTTCCTTTATTTAAATTCAGGACCCTAGTCTCGGAATCAACTCTCTCACTCTCCATCTTAATGAAGAATTCTATCATGTTGCAGTCGTTCTTCCCCAAGGGACCCTGCACAACAAGATTATTAACTAATCCTTTTTCATTACACAATAAATATGTTAGGACCGACCGCTCCTGTCAAAGCCCCCAATTAAAATATACAATTCAGCTTGTGGTGGGACCAACGCACTGTTAATTCAATTCCGTCATTCCACAGATCAGCTAACATATCATTTAAAACTTTCAAAATTAAAGAGAGACCCAACCAAATTGTACCATCTATTAACCACCGAATGAGGCTAACCAAACCAGATGTCTTTAAATCAACAAATTAACTATTTAGTTAAAAGAGCAAATTTCTGAAACAATATGAAGATATAAACAACATTTAAAAATAGAAAAATTAGAGTTGTTGCAAATTTACAGTGCAATTTTGCTTGAAGTCCTCACAAGATGTTGCTTGAAGTCCTCCCAGAATGTTGCTTTCCTTCTCCAGCAAATTTCAACACTTAACGACTTGCAAACACTTTCAATGGAATCAAGCTGTCTTTAAAGATTAAAAAGTAGTACCTCAATGTTTGTAATCACTGGGTTTCTTCCGGTGCCACGGACTAGTGAGTATATGAATAGGAGGTATGAGCAGATGAATACATGGTTGGGAGATGATGCAGGAGGGAGCGCTTTAGTTTCCTGGATCACTGGGCCTGTTTCTGGTGAAGGTGGGATCTGTATAAGATGGATGGGTTGCACCTGAACCAGAACAGGACCAGGATCCTTGCTGGGAGATTTGCTAGTGCTGTTGGGGGGGCGTTTAAACTAATTTGGCAGGGGGATGTGATACAGGGTGGAAGCACAGTAGGGGTTGATGTGCAATCAAATATAGATGAGAAGCCAAGTCAGTCTGGAGGGCAGAGTAAAAGTAGACCTGTTAAGGCTCAAGCAAATAATGCAAGGCTGGATTGTATCTATTTTAATGCAAGGAGTCTTACTTGTAAGGCAGTTGAATTGAGGGTATTGATTAACACATGGGAATATGATATCATTGCTACCACTGAGACATGGTTGAGGGAAGGGCAGGACTGGCAGCTTAATATCCCAGGGTATAGAATCTTCAGACGTGATAGGGGAGGGGGTAAAAGAGGAGGTGGCATTGCACTGTTGATTAAAGAGTCAATTACTGCAGTAAGGAGGGATGATATCTTAGAAGGTTCCTCTATTGAGGCCATATGGGTAGAACGTAAAAACAAAAAGGGGGCTACCACTTGACTGGGAGTGTACGACAGGCCTCCAAACAGTCAGGCAGTGATAGAGGAGCAGATATGTCGGCAAATCTCAGAGACGTGCAAAAATAATAGAGTAACAATAGTAGGGGATTTCAATTTCCCCTATATTAGAGGGGATAGTATTCGTGCCAAAAGCTTAAAGGGGGCGGAATTCTTCAAGTGCATTCAGGAGAGCCTTTGAGCCAGCATGTCGAGAGTCCTACGAGAGGAGGAGCAGTACCGGACTTAATCCTAGGGATTGAAGTCGGACAAGTGGTAGAAGTGTCAGTGGGGGGGCATTTCGGGGATAGTGACCATAACTCTATAAGATTTAAGGTTGTTATGGAAAAGGACATAGAGGGACCAGAAATAAGAGTACTGAATTGGGGGAAGGCAGATTTCAATATGATAAAACAGGATCTGGTCAAAGTGAACTGGGAGCAGCTTCTTATAGGAAAGTCTACCTCAGACCAATGAGAGTCATTTAGAAAGGAAATTATGAGGGTTCAGGTCCAGCATGTTCCCGTAAAGGTGATGAGTGGGACCAACAGGTCAAGGGAACCCTGGATGTCAAGGGATACAGAGGAGTGGATAAAGAAAAAAAAAGGAGGCGTATGGCAGGTTCAGAGTGCTGAAAACAGCGGAGGCCCTAGAGGAGTATAGAAAGTACTTAAAAAAGTAATTAGGAGAGTGAAGAGGGGGTATGAAAAATCACTGGCGGGCAAGATAAAGGAAAATCCCAAGGCATTTTATATGTATGCTAGGGGCAAGAGGATAACCAGGGAAAAAGTGGGGCCCATTGGGGATCCAGGAGGCAATCTGTGTGTGGAGCCGGAGGACATAGGGGAGGTTTTGAACGATTACTTTTTATCTGTGTTCACTATGGAGGGGGACGATGTAGGTGTAGTGATCAGGGAAGGGGATTGTGATATACTTGATCAAATTAGCTTCGAAAAGGAGGAAGTATTAGCTGTATTGGCGGACTTAAAGGTGGATAATTCCCCAGGCCCAGTTGAGATGTATCTCAGGCTACTATGTGAGGCAAGGGATGAGATAGCGAGGGCTCTGACGCAAATTTTCAGATCCTCTCTGGCCACAGAAGGGATGCCAGATGACTGGAGGACAACGAATGTGGTACCATTATTCAAGAAGGGTAGCAGGGATAAACCAGGTAATTATAGGCCTGTGAGTCTATGACTGTGTAACATCAGTGGTAGGGAAATTATTGGAAAAATTTCTGAGAGACGGCATTAATCTCCACTTGGAGAGGCAGGGATTAATCAGGGATAGTCAGCATGTATTTTGTCAGGGGGAGATCGAGTCTAACAAATGTGATTGAATTTTTCGAGGAGGTGACTAGATGTGTAGATGAGGGTAAAGCAGTTGATGTAGTCTACATGGACTTCAGTAAGGCTTTTGATAAGGTCCTGCATGGGAGATTGGTTAAGAAAGTAAGAGCCCATGGGATCCAGGGTAATTTGGCAAATTGGATTCAAAATTGGCTTAGTGGCAGGAGGCAGAGGGTGATGGTCGAGGATTGTTTTTGCGAATGGAGGCCTGTGACCAGTGGTGTACCGCAGGGATTGGTGCTGGGACCCTTGCTGTTTGTAGTCTACATTAATGATTTCGACATAAATATAGGAGTTATAGTCAGTAAGTTCGCAGATGATACGAAAATTGGTGGTGTCGTAAATAGTGAGGAGGAAATCCTTAGGTTTCAGGACGATATAGATGGGCTGGTAAGATGGGAGGAATTGTGGCAAATGGTGTTCAATCCTGAGAATTGTGAGGTGCTGCGCTTTGGGAGATCTAACAAGGCATGTGAATATACAATGGAACCCTAGGGAGTGCAGAGGGTCAGAGGGACCTTGGTGTACTTGTCCATAGATCACTGAAGGCAGCAGCACAGGTAGATAAGGTTGTTAGGAAGGCATATGGGATACTTGCCTTAATTAGCTGAGGCATGGAATATAAGAGCAGGGAGGTTATGATGGAGCTGTATAAAGACTGGTTAGGCCACAGCTGGAGTACTGTATACAGTTCTGGTCGCCACACTATAGGAAGGATGTGATTGCAATGGAGACGATGCAGAGGTGATTCACCAGGATGTTTCCTGGGCTGGAGTGTTTCAGTTATGAAGAGAGACTTGTTAGGCTGGCATTGATTTCCTTGGAGCGGAGAAGGCTGAGGGGGACCTGATTGAGGTCTACAAAATTATGAGGGGCATTGATAGGTTAGATAGGAAGAAACCTTTTCCCTTAGCGGAGAAGTCAATAACCAGGGGGCATAGAATTAGGGTAGGAAGTTTAAAGGGAAGTTGAGCAAAAATGTTTTCACCCAGAGGGTGGTTGGAATCTGAAGCAAACTACCTGAAGGGGTGGTAGAGGCAGCAACACTCACGACATTTAAGATGATTTGATGTGTTGGTGGGGGAGCATTTTGGTGATAGTGACCACAACATGGTACAATTTAAGCTTGTTATGGAGAAAGAAATAGACAAGTTGCAAAAAAAGGTTTTGGATTGGGGGAGAGTGAATTTTAGTAAAATAAGGCAGGATCTGGCCAAGGTAGACTGGAAAGAGCTACTTGTCAGGAAATCTACAGAAGAGCAGTGGGGGGTATTCAAAAAGGAAATGGGGAGGGTACAGGCCCAACATGTTCCCTCTAGGGTAATAGGTAGGAGCAACAAGCCCAGAGAACTATGGATGACCAGAAACATTCAGGGAACGATGAGAAGGAAAAGAGAGGCTTTTAGCAAATACAAGGAGAGCAAATCAATGGAAGCATTAGTGGAGTACGGAAAGTGTAGGATGGAGCTTAAGAAAGCAATTAGGAGAGCAAAGAAGGGATATGAGAAAGCTCTGGCTGGTAAAAGTAGGGAAAATCCCAAGATATTCTATAAGTATATCAATGGGAAGAGGATAACCAGGGAAAGAGTAGGACCCATGAGGGACCAAGGGGGAAATTTGTGGGTGGAGCCAGAAGACATTGGTAGGGTGTTGATGAATACGTCACATCTGTCTTCACCCAAGAGAATGAGGATGTAGATATGGAACTTAGAGAGAGAGACTGTGAGGTTCTTGAGCAAATTGTCATAGGGAGTGACAAGGTATTGTAGGTACTGGAAGGCTTAAAAGTGGACAAATCTCCAGATCCAGATGATTTGTGTCCCAGGATGCTGTGGGAGGCAAGGGTGGAGATTGCAGGGGCCCTGTGCCTAATTTTTAATTCCTCTCTGGTCACGGGGCGGGGGGGTGGGGTGCGTTGCCAGAGGACTGGAGAACAGCTAATGTGGTCCCACTATTTAAGAAAGGTTGTAGAGATAAGCCAGGGAACTACAGACCAGTGAGTCTCACGTCAGTGGTAGGGAAACTATTGGAGAAAATTCTGAAGGAGAGAATCTATCTCCACTTGGAGAGGCAAAATTTGATTAGGAATAGTCAGCATAGCTTTGTCAGAGGGAGGTCATGCCTAACAAATTTGCTTGAATTTTTTGAACATGTGACCAGGTGTGTAGATGAGGGTAGTGTAGTTGATGTAGTTTACATGGATTTCAGCAAAGCCTTTGACAAAGTCCCACATGGGAGACCTATCAAGAAAGCAAATGTACATGGGATACAAGGTAACTTGATAAGGTGGATTCAAAATTGGCTTAGCTGTAGGAGACAGAAAGTGATGACAGACGGCTGTTTTAGTGATCCAGTGGGATCTGTGCTGGGTCCCCTATTGTTGGTCATTTATATAAACGACATAGATGACTATGTGAGGGGTAAGATCAGTCAGTTCGCGGATGACACAAAGATTGGCCGAGTGGTTAACTGTGAGTTGGAGTGTCTTAGGTTACAGGAAGATCTAGACGGGATGGTCAAATGGTCAGAAAAGTGGCAGATGGAATTTAACGCTGAAAAGTGTGAGGTGATATACTTTGGAAGGAGTAATGTGACACGGAAGTATTCAATGAATGGTCTGACACTGGGAAGTTCTGAGGAACAAAGGGACCTTGGCGTGTTTGTCCATAGATCTCTGAAGGCAGAAGGGCAGGTTAATAGGGTGGTGAAAAAGGCATATGGGACACTTGCCTTTAACAATCGAGGCATAGATTACAAAAGCAGGGAGGTCATGTTGGAGTTGTACAGAACTTTGGTAAGGCCACAGCTGGAGTACTGTGTGCAATTCTGGTTGCCCATTATAGGAAGGATGTGATTGCATTGGAGGGGGTGCAGAGGCGATTCACCAGGATGTTGCCTAGGATGGAACATTTAAGCTTTGAAGAGAGGTTCGATCGGCTTGGGTTGTTTTCGCTGGAGCAGAGAAGACTGAGGGGTGACCTGATCGATGTGTACAAGATTATGAGGGGAATGGACAGGGTGGATAGGGAGCAACTGTTCCCCTTAGTTGAAGGGTCAGTTACGAGGGGTCACAAGTTTAAGGTGAGGGGCGGGATGTTTAAGGGGGATTTGAGGAAGAGTTTTTTTACCCAGAGGGTGGTGACGGTCTGGAATGCCCTGCCTGGGAGGGTGGTAGAGGCAGGTTGCCTCACATCCTTTAAAAAGTACCTGGATGAGCACTTGGCAGATCATAACATTCAAGGCTATGGGCCAAGTGCTGGCAAATGGGATTAGGTAGACAGGTCAGGTGTCTTTAATGCATCGGTGCAGACTTAGACTCGATGGGCCGAAGGGCCTCTTCTGCACTGTATTATTCTGTGATTCTGATTAAGATGAGCACTTGAAATGCCATTGCATGCAAGGCTATGGGCCAAGTGCGGAGAAATGGGATTAGTTTGGATGGGTGCTTGATGGTCGGCATTGTCGCGTTGGGCCGAAGGGCCTGTTTCTGTGCTGTAAAACTCTATGACTCTATGACTCTATCTAATACTCAGTTTAGAATGGCCTGTTCTCTAGTTGGTTCCTCAACATATTAGTCCAAAAAACCATCACGTCCAGGAATTCCTCCTCTACAGTGTTATTGCTAATTTGGTTTGCCCAATCTATATGTTGATCAAATTCATCCATAATTACAGTTGTACCCTTATTGCATACGTCTCTAATTCCCTGTTTAATGCTATCCTCTACATCACCACTGCTGTTTGGGGGTCTATATACAACCCCCACCAATGTTTTCTGCCCCTTGGTGTTTCTTAGCTTCATCCATACAGATTCTACATCAGAATTTTCTGAGCTAATATCCTTCCTCACTATTGTATTGATTTCCTCTTTTACTAACAATGCTCTCCACCTCCTTTCCCTTTTTGCCTGTCCTTCCTAAATATTGAATACCCTTGGATGTTCAGTTCCCATCCTTGGTCACCCTGCAGCCATGTCTCCATAATCGCAACTATATCGTATCCATTTACATCTATTTGCACGGTCAATTCACCTACTTTATTGCAAATACTCCACGCATTGAGACACAATGCATTTAGGCTTGTCTTTTTAACATCCTTAGTCATCCTACCATTATTTCGCACTATGGCCCTATTTGTTTCTTGTTCTTGATTTCTATGCCTTCCACTTTTGCCTTTTTGTTTCCTGTCTTTCCTTTCTATCCTTGTTTCCTCCCCCTCAGTCTCCCCGATCTGGTTCCCATCCCCCAGCCATTCTAGTTTAAATCCTCCCCAACAGCACTAGCAAACGCCCCTGCGAGGACATCGGTTCTGGTCCTGACTGGGTGTAACCCGTCTCGCTTGTACAGGTCCCACATTCCCCAGAACCAGTCCCGATGTCCCTGGAATCTAAATCCCTCCCTCCTGCACCATTTCTCCAGCCATGCATTCATCTGGTCTATTCTCCTGTTCCTATACTTGCTAACACATGGCACAGGAACAAATCCTAAGATTACTGCCTTTGAAGTCTTGCTTTTTAATTTAGCTCCTAACTTCTAAAATTCATCTTACAGGACCTTTAGCAGGGTTTTTAATCTTTGACAAGAAGGGTGAGCAAATTGTCTGGGTAACTTTAAGACAATTTACTTTTTTTCTCTCTTATTCTTATCACCAGATGCCATTAATACTTGTCCAGCACTGATGAGAAACATCAGGTTTTGTTAAGGAGATACAGTATTGGGTAAACTGCCGATCCACTGACTTTCCAAAAATAATTGCAATGTCATTCTCCATGTCAAGTTTCATCTGTGGCTTTTTCATAGAAGGTTTCCTCAACAGCAAACACTAGAGATTACATCAGTACTGATAAAGTGGCTTACCCCAGCTATTTTACTTGGAACCGCATTGTATTCAAAAAACCAAAAGCAAATAGTACTTTTATACTCCTTAATCTTGCTACTGTGTGAATCCAGATAACATTTTAACCAATCTATTCCACATATTGTCGACATGTAAGGCACAGCACAGTTGAATGAGTCCGTGACTAACACATTCATCATAGGGCTAAAACTCCTTGTGACTAGTACAATTCATTCAGATTCATCATTATCTTCATCTGCCTCTGAGCTCTCTGTAAAATGTGTCATTTCAAGGTCCCTGCCTCTCTGCTTTGGGCAGTTCATCACATAATGATACTTTGAGTCACACCTGAGCACCTATTAACTGTTCCATGGGCATTTCTGGGATTCACTTGCCAATTATTGCTGTTCCAACTCTGTCTTCTACTGCAACAACCAAACCTGCTAAAGGTGCTTTCATCCACATTCTGCCTATCTGTAACAGTTCCAATGTACAGATGCCTGCGTCCCACATTCAAAATCAATTCGAAATCCAATAATCATTGAGTCCTTTATTCTTTGTGTCACCTCAGAATGGTCCACTTGTTCCAGCAAGACTGCAGGAAATGATTTTTTCCCCAATAATCTTTTCAAGACAGCAGACAGCTGATCCAACATAGAGGGCTGGATTTGATGCAACTAGCATTAGGCAAAAAAATGGCAACTGCATGTGCTGGCATGGTGCGATCTCTCATGCAGCAGCTCATTTAAATATCCCGGTCGGCCCGCCTCTCCCCCGCCCAATCAAGTGGAGGAGGCGGGCTCTCCGACGCTGGCAATGGCATCAACTGCCTGTGCACAGGTGCTGCCGCCATTTTTAAAGGGCAGCTAGCCCTGCCGGCTAATTTAAATTTTTAAAGGGACCCACCCTCCCCCACTGTTTGAATAAAAATTCTATCGCCCCTATCCCAACCCCCAGTATCAATAAAATTAAGCATCTGCCCTTCCCCCCACAAAACACTTACCTTTCAAATATGACCTTCTCCCCACCAAACTGAACAAAGTTTACAGTTCGCCCCTTCCCACCATCCCCTACACGCAGGACTCAATTTTCCTCCCCTGCGCCCCCACCGCACTAAAATCTCATGTTTCCCCCCTTCCCCAGCACTGCAGCATCCGCTTTCCCCAGACCGGAAAGTGAAGGCGTGGGAGTACCAGCCACCGCTCTGAAGATTGCGGCCCGACCGTTAGATTACAGCTTTGTGTATTTAAATGTATGTATTTAATTAATTACCATATGTTTATCCAGATCCCTTTGCCCAGCGGCAGGGGTGCTGCCATGGAGCCTCACCACCACCAGGAAGCTCGGGCTTGGCTCTCCTGGCGTCGGGCTCTATGGCGGCCTGCTGCCAGAATGATCTTCCGGCCCCCCTCCCCCGCCATGGAGCCTGACATCAGGAGCCCTGTAAAATCCAGCCCTTAATCTCTCTCCAAGAACCTAACCCCAGTTAGAACCAGGGCTCTGTGCATAGGTGACACCTTAGTACAATCCTGTAATTTAAATGCTAGCACTGAACCAGTGATCTCTAAATTGAATTTCCTCAATCTTTTATACAGTCTGTTAAAGTCCATGATATATTCCTCCATTGAGTAACGATCTGTTTTCCAAAATCTGTCAAAGTCTGACCATGACTCAAAGGCATTTAATAGATCACCTTTCTTGTAAATTACATTCGAGAACTCCAATAGAAGATCCAAACCTTCATCAGTATCCAACTGACAGGTATCCAGCTCATAAAATACTTTATTTTTGATTTTACTTCTGGTAGGAAGTGACAATGCCAAGGTCATACCTTGTTTCCTCTTTGGTAGGGAGGTAACCTGCGTCTACATATCTACTTCATTCTCCCACTGGTTATATGATCCAGACTCTGAACATTGGAGGGTAATCATACCCCAACAATTTATACTTGCTTTCCGCCATTTATCACAATAGCTACTAGGATTGTGGTTTTCAACCTTCACCTTTAGGCAACCATCCTCTGCTACCATATTATAATCCAGAAAGTCAGTTGCTGAAGGATGATACTGGAACCAATTCTTATTCAGTTTAACATTTAGTTACAGACTGAAACATTCCAAGTATACACCTCCGAACTCAACCCCCACAGTTTTAATATGTGTCTCTTCATATGTGCTCAAGGCCCCAATTTATGCCGTCTACCTGCATTTTAACACAATAGATTTACAATTAACACTGAGGTCATGAAAGACACGAGATAAATGTAAGTCTTTCTTTTCTTTTGCTTTGCCTTTGTATTTATTGCTCCTAGTTACAATCTGAAGACCTCATCTGCTTTATATTTTGTAAGAGTTCTGCACTGGGAATGCAGCCACACGGGAGACTATCGGAGAAATGGAAAAGCACCAACACACAATGTTATTGAAGATGAGAAAACAAAGGAGTGAAGCTGGATTTGCTTGAAGCAGTCACAGTGACGTGAATCCAGAATGACTTATCTATCAATTTAATACATTACTGGATCAGATTATACCGTGGAACTGCTCTGGGCCAGCAGAGCAGCAATGCTGAGAGAATCAATACATATAACAGAAAGGTCATGAATCAGTGGAGCAGAGAGAAATACTTGCTTTGAAAGCAGAGTGTGAATAACATTACTATCTTCACCAACTCTTTCCAATGTCATTTTAATTAATTGGCCAATTCTACTTGTTAGCTCTATGGCTAAAATATTCAAACAGATCTCCAACAGCTTGCCTTCCAATAACCAGTCTCCTCTGATTTTGACTCCCACAAGAGTAAAATGGGACTGGGAATTTGATGCCCCTATATTCCCGTTGGAAGCACCGGGGAGCCGGCACTGGACTACCTGCAGACAGCCAGTAGTCAGGCTACACCAACAGCAGCAGTCGACGGGGCCCGCGGAGAGGCCTACCCGCCCTGGCCGGGACACAGCGCAGGGCTGCAGTCGGAGATTAGCTCGGTGCTGCACCCCCGGGGACATCGCTGAGGCGCGGGGCGGGTGTGTGGGACCGAGGACTGGTTACAGGCCCAGGATCGGCGGAGCCCCAAGTTGGAGATTCCTGGAGTCAGTGACTCACATCGACATCAGCATCGACAGCAGCTTCTTCCCTGAGGTGAAATCCGAAAGCGTGATTAAAGATCCGAGAGTGGCCATCTTTGGGAAGGGCTGCGAGGTCACAGTGCTGCTGGTAGGGTCAAAGTGCAGGCTTTGGTGTACATCGGGCTTCGGTGAGGAGGGTGGGTATTGACTAGGTAAGGCTTAGTTTTTTTTAATTCCCAATTTCTGTCTCTCTTTCTTTCTTTTAAGCCAGAAGTAAGGCGAGGTGTGGAAATGGCAGTCAGTGGGGTAGTATGCTCCTCCGTTTGCAGGAGGTGTGTCCAGCTGCAGCTCCTTTCAGATCGCATGGATCGGTGGAGCGGCAGTTGGACTCACTGAGGAGCAGACAGGAGTCAGAAAGTATCATAGATAGGAGTTTCAGGGAGGTGATCACACCGCAGGTTCAGCCAGATAGATAGGTGACCACCAGGAGGGGCAGGCAGGTAGTGCAGGAGTCCCCAGTGTCTATTCCCCTCAATAACTAGTATGCTGTTTTGGATACTGTTGGGGGGTGGGTGGGGGGGAATGGCCTCTCAGGGGAAAACAGCAGCAACAGCCAGGTCAATGGCACCATGACTGGCTCTGTTGTACAGCAGGGAAGGTCAAAGTGTAGGCGAGTGGTAGTGATAGGCAACTCTATAGTCAGGGGCACAGATAGGCGTTTCTGTGGTCACGAGCGAGAATTCAGAATGGTGTGTTGTCTCCCTGGTGCCAAGGTCAAGGATGTCTCTGAGCCGGCACAAGACATTCTGAAAGGGGAGGGTGAGCAGCCAGAGGTCGTGGTCCATATTGGTACTAACGATATAGGCAGGAAGACAGATGAGGTCCTGCAAAGTGAATATAGGGAGTTAGGCAGAAGGTTAAAAAGCAGGACCTTTAGGGTTGTAATCTCAGGATTACTCCCTGTGCCACGTGCTAGTGAGAGTAGGAATAGGAGGATAAGGCAAATGAATGTGTGGCTGAAGAGCTGGTGTAGGCGGGAGGGCTTCAGCTACTTAGACCATTGGGATCTCTTCTGGTGCAGAGGTGACCTTTACAAGAAGGACGGGTTGCATCTCAACTGGAAGGGGACAATATCCTAGCCAGGAGGTTTGCTAGTATTACTCGGGAGGGTTTAAACTAGCCTGGGGGGGGATGGGACCCAAAGTAGTAGTCTCTCCGATGAGATCATTGAGGCAAATGTAGAGGTTAAAGCAAGCAAGTCCAATAGGTAGGCCGGGCAGGAGAGGGACAGGGAGCATGGAAGGTCTGGTAGGCTAAACCGCATTTACTTTAATGCAAGAAGCCTTACAGGTAAGGCAGATGAACTCAGAGCATGGATCGGTACATGGGATTGTGATATTATAGCTATTACGGAAATGCGGTTGAGGGATGGGCAGGACTGGCAGCTCAATGTTCTGGGGTACCGATGCTTCCGGTGTGACACAGGTGGAGGTAAGAGAGGAGGGGGGGTTGCACTATTGATTAGGGAGGACATCACGGCAGTACTTAGAGAGGATATCCCGGGGGGAACGTCCATCGAGGCCATATGGGTAGAACTTAGAAATAAGAAAGGGGTGATCACTTTGATGGGATTATACTATAGGTCCCCCAACAGTCAGAGGGAATTGGAGGAACATATATGTAGGGAAATCACAGATAGGTGTAGGAATTATAGGGTTGTAATAGCAGGTGATTTTAACTTCCCTAATATTGACTGGAACTGCCTTAGTGCTAAGGGATCAGATGGGGAAGAATTTATTAAGTGTGTCCAGGATAGTTTTCTGAAGCAGTATGTGGATGGTCCAACCAGAGAAGGGGCTACACTGGACCTCCTCTTAGGAAATGAGGCTGGGCAGGTGGTTGATGTGTCAGTGGGGGAGCACTTTGGGACCAGTGACCATAACACTATTAGCTTCAAGACAGTTATTGAAAAGGATAGGACTGGTCCTCAGGTTGAAGTTCTAAATTGGGGGGAGGCTAAGTTCGATGGCATCAGACAGGAACTCTCAAAAGTTGAATGGGAGAGACTGTTTACAGGTAAAGGGAAGTCTGGCAAGTGGGAGGCTTTTAAAAGTGAGATAGGCATATTCCTGTTAGATTGAAGGGCAAGGCCGGCAAGTTTAGGGAACCTTGGTTGACAAGGGATCTTGAGGGTCTGGTCAGTACAAAGAAGGAGGCATATGTCAGGTATAGGCAGCTAGAATCAAGCGAGTCCCTTGAGGAGTGTAAGGGATGTAGGAGTACACTTAAGAAGGAGATCAGGAGGGTGTAAAGGGGCCATGCGATTTCCCTGGCAGATAAGATAAAGGAGAATCCTAAAAGATTCTATAAGTATATTAAGAGTAAAAGGGTAGATAGGGAGAGAGTAGATCCCCTTAAGGATCAGTGTGGTAATCTATGTGTGGAGCCGCGGGAAATAGGCGAGGTCTTAAATGAATACTTCTCGTCTGTATTTACCGTGCAGAAGGTCATGGAATCCAGTGAGTTCAAGGGAGGGAACAGCGATATCCTGGAGCATATCAACATTACAAAGGAGGAGATGTTGGAGGTTTTGAAGTGCATTAAGGTGGATCAATCCCCAGGACCTGACCAGGTATATCCTAGGATGCTATGGGAAGGAAGGGAGGAGATTGCTGAGGCCCTGGCAGAGATTTTTGTTTCATTGTTAACCATGGGTGAGGTACCGGAAGACTGGAGGATAGCTAATATTGTGCCATTATTTAAGAAGGGCAGCAGGGATAAGCCAGGGAACTACAGGCCGGTGAGCCTGACCTCAGTGGTGGGAAAGTTATTGGAAGGGATTCTGAGAGACAGGATTTACATGCATTTTGAAAGGCAAGGTCTGATTAGGGATAGTCAGCATGGCTTTGTGCGTGGGAAATCATGTCTCACGAATTTGATTCAGTTTTTTGAGGAGGTGACCAAGAGGATTGATGAGGGCAAGACGATGGACGCTGTCTACATGAACTTTAGCAAGGCCTTTGACAAGGTCCCGCATGTTAGGCTGGTCCAGAAGGTTCAATCACATGGGATTCAGGGTGAGCTAGCCAATTGGATACAAAATTGGCTTGGTGATAGGAGGCAGAGGGTGGTAGTGGAGGGTTGTTTTTCAGATTGGAGGCCAGTGACCAGTGGTGTGCCGCAGGGATTGGTGCTGGGCCCTCTGTTGTTTGTCATATATATTGATGACTTGGATGTGAATGTAGGGAGCATGATTAGTAAGTTTGCAGATGACACCAAAATTGGTGGTATAGTGGACAGTGAAGAAGATTGTCTACGGTTACAACGGGATATAGATCAACTGGGAAAGTGAGCAAGGGATTGGCAAATGGAATTTAACGCAGACAAGTGCGAAGTGCTGCATTTTGGGAAGTTAAACCAGGGCAGACGTATACAGTGAATGGCAGGGCTCTGGGGAGTGTTGTTGAGCAGAGAGACCTTGGGGTGCAAGTACATAGTTCCCTGAAAGTGGCAACGCAGGGAGACAGGGTGGTGAAGAAGGTGTATGCATGCTTGCCTTCATCGGCCGAGGCATTGAGTACAAGAGTTGGGACGTCACGTTACAGTTTTACATAACGTTGGTTAGGCCGCATTTGGAGTAATGTGTGCAGTTCTGGTCGCCGCACGACAGGAAAGATGGGATTAAGCTAGAGAGGGTGCAGAAAAGATCCAGCAGGATGTTGCCTGGTTTGGAGGGCTTGAGTTATAAAGAGAGATTGGATTGGCTGGGTCTGTTTTCCCTGGAGCGAAGGAGGCTGAGAGGGGACATGATAGAGGTATATAAAATTATGAGAGGCATAGATAGGGTAGATGGCCAGAGTCTGTTTCCCATGGTTGGGGTGACTAAAACTGGAGGGCATAGATTTAAGGTGAGAGGGAGGAGGTTTAAAGGGGATCAAAGGGGTAAATTTTTCACAGAAAGAATATTGGATATCTGGAATGAGCTGCCAGAGGAGGTGCAGGAGGCAGGAACAATAGTAACATTTAAGAGGCATCTGGACAGGTACTTGAATGAGCAAGGCAAAGAGGGATATGGAATTAATGCAGGCAGGTGGGATTAGTATAGATGGGCATTATGGTCGGCATGGACGTGGTGGGCCGAAGGGCCTGTTTCTGTGCTGTACAACTCTATGACTCTATTGCATGCACCCATGACCTTGGGCCCTGACCCTGTAGGGTTAGAGATAGTTCATCTCATTTGAATATGGCTGGTGCCATTAGGGTTGTAACTCAAGCTCCTTCATTTGAAAGAAGTCTCAAGGTGCAGTGGAGCGCAATCTCCCCACACTGGGCAGATTTGGGAAGTGTGCTTATTGCTCTC
This sequence comes from Heterodontus francisci, assembly GCF_036365525.1. NCBI lineage: Eukaryota > Metazoa > Chordata > Chondrichthyes > Heterodontiformes > Heterodontidae > Heterodontus > Heterodontus francisci. Next base: position 27,669,063 of record NC_090371.1, on the reverse strand, counting down.
CCTTATAAGGAGGGATGAATAAACATTTTTTTTAAAAATTGTTCTGACCAAGTCCTAGGCCTGGGGCCCACTTGAGTCCCACTTCCTCCAGTTGGCAGGCTGGTAGATATCTTTCACTGCCAATGCCTGCCGATGTTCAACCGAGCAAGTCATGAGGGAGCACTGGCCGGAGGAGCTCCCTGCCCCAGTAGCTGCCCCTTTGATGTGGAGTCATTGTTTGAGGCAGATGGAAGAACTGGCCCAACAAAGGCCTCACGGAAACCTGGGATTGGTATATCTTGGTTCTGGCGTAAATACAGGCCATTCTACAACACACCCATCCGATTATTTTTTTTTATTCATTCTTGGGATGTGAGCATTGCTGACAAGACCAGCATTTATTGCCCATCCCTAATTGCCCTTGGGAAGGTGGTGGTGATCTATCTTCTTGAACCGCTGCAGTCCATGTGTTGTAGGTACACCCACAGTGCTGTTAAGAAGGGAGTTCCAGGTTTTTGATCTGCAATATAGTTCCAAGTCATGTTGGTGTGTGACTTGGAGGGGAATTTGCAGGTGGTGGTGTTCTAATGTCCTTGTAGATGGTAGAGGTCATGGGTTTGGAAGGTGCTGTCGAAGGGGGCTTGGTAAGTTACTGCCATCAGTCTTGTAGATGGTACACACTGCTGCCACTGTGCATCGATGGCGGAAGGAATAAATGTTTAAGGTGGTGGATGATGTCCCGATCAAGTGGGCTGCTTTATCCTGGATGGTATCGAGCTTCTGAAGTGTTGTTGGTGCTGCACTGATCAAGACAAATGGAGAGTATTCCTTCTCACTTCTGACTTGTGCCTTGTAGACGGTGGAAAGGCTCTGGGGAGTCAGGAGGTGAGTTACTCGCCACAGAATTTCCAGCCTCTGACCTGTTTTTGTAATCACAGTATGTATGTGGCTGGTCCAGTTAAGTTTCTGGTCAATGACAACCCCTAGTATGTTGATCCAAAAACAAGAAATTCTGGATTCACTCAGCAGGTCTGGCAGCATCTGTGGAAAGAGAAGCAGAGTTAACGTTTCGGGTCAGTGACCCTTCTTCGGAACTGACAAATATTTGTCAGTTCCGAAGAAGGGTCACTGACCCGAAACGTTAACTCTGCTTCTCTTTCCACAGATGCTGCCAGACCTGCTGAGTGAATCCAGCATTTCTTGTTTTTGTTTCAGATTTCCAGCATCCGCAGTATTTTGCTTTTATCCTAGTATGTTGATGGTGGGGGATTCAGTGATTGTAATGTCATTGAATGTAAAGGGAGATGGTTAGAATCTCTATTGTTGGAGATCGCCATTGCCTGGCACTTGTGTGGTGTGAATGTTACTTGCCGCTTATCAGCCCAAGCCTGGATGTTGTCCAGGTCTTGCTGCATGCATATGGTGCTGAACAATGTGCAAACATCAGCGAACACCACCACTTCTGACTTTATGTTGGAGGGAAGTGTGATGTCCTCGAGACTGGAATGAGGTTTAGCCGGGTATAGTATGATATATCTGAGACAGAGATAGAGAGAAGCAGCAAGCTGTTGAAGTTTAGTTTAGAGATACAGCATCGAGGCTTCTTCTTTATTCTCTTTTATTTTCACTTTCCCTTTGCTCGCATGTGTGTTCTACAGAGCCCCAAGTTTACACAAAAGCACAATGCAATTGCAATTTCAAAACACTACGACACTACAGGAATAAAAGTAAAATACTGCAGATGCTGGAAATCTGAAATAAAAACAGAAAGTGCTAGAAATACTCAACAGTTCTAATCGCATTTGTGGACAGAGAAGCAGAGTTAACGTTTCAGGTCTGTGATCTTTCATTAGAACTGGCAACGGTTAGAAAAGAATTAGGTTTTAAGCAAGTGAAGGGGAGGGGTGTGGGGGAGAGAACAAAGGGGAAGGTGTTTGATAGGGCAGAGGGCAGGAGAGATTAAAAAGCAACGCTGTCCTGGGACAAAGGCAAATAATGTGTTAATGCTTGTGGTGAAAGACAAAGCATTAGTCCAGTGAGAATAATGAGCAGCTCTGTCTACATGAAAAACATGCACATGATTAAAAAAACATATATATCAAAAAATTAAAAAAGACCAGTCATGCTCTGAAGTTATTGTTCAGTCCACAAGGCTGTAGAGTGTCTAATCGAAAGATCCGGTGCTGCTCCTTGAGCTTGCGTTGATGTTCACTGGAACGACAGAAATGTGGGCATGAGAGCAGGATGGGGTTGAAATGGCAAACAACCTGAAGCTCGTGGACTGAGCTTTCGGACTGAGCGGAGATGTTCTGCAAAGTGGTCACCCAATCTGCGTTTTGTCACCCTAATATAGAGGAGACAGCATTGTGAGCAGCGAATACACTATACTAAATTGAAAGAAGTACAAGTAAATTGCTGCTTCACCTGGAAGGAGTGTTTGGGGCCTTGGATGTTGAGGAGAGAGGGGATAAAAGGGCAGGTATCACACCTCCTGCGATTGCATGGGCAGGTACCGTGGGAAGGGGACAAAGTGTCAGGAGTGATGTAGGAAGAAACGATCCCTTTGGAATGCTGACGGGAGAGGGGAAGGGAAGATGTGTTTGGTGGTGGCATCACACCAAAGGTGGCGGAAATGGCGGAGGATGATCCTTTGGATGTGAAGGCTGGTGGGGTGGAAATTGAGGACAATGGGAACTCTGTCAAGGTTTTGTGAGGGAGGGGAAGGGGTGAGGGCAGAAGTGTGAAAAATGGGTCAGACACGGCACACTACAGGAAGGCCATTAATGAAGCAGCTGAAAATACTTGAGCCTAGGGCACGACCCTGAGCAACCCCTTCAGTGATATCCTGGGGCTGAGGTGATTGACCTCCAGCAAACAACCATCTTCCTTTGTGCTAAGTATGACTTTAACCAGTGGTGAGTTTTCCCCCTGATTCCCATTGGCTTCCATTTTGCTAGGCTTCCTTAATGCCACGCTCGGTCAAATACTGCCTTGATGTCAAGGGCAATCACTCTCACCTCACCTCTGGAGTTAAGCTCTTTTGTCCACATTTGGACCAAGGCTGTAATCAGGTGTAAAGCTAAGTTGCCCTGGAGGAACCCAAACTGAGCGTCAGTGAGCAGGTTATTGCTGTCAGTGCCACTTGATAGCATGGCTGACAACACCTTCCATCACTTTGCTGACAATCAAGAGTAGACTGAAGAGGCAGTAATTGGCCAGATTGGATTTGTCCTTCTTTTTGTGGACAGAACATACCTGAGCAATATTCCACATTTTGATTGTGCCAGTGTTGTAGCTGTACTGGAACAGCTTGGCTTCAGGGGGAGGCTGAGGTGGGATCATCCACTTGGCACTTCTGGCTGAAGATGGATGCAAATGCTTCAGCTTTGTCTTTTGCACTGACATGATGGGCTTCCCAATCATTGAGGATGAGAATGTTTTTGGAGCCTCCTCCTTCAGTTATTAGTTTAATTATCCACGGCCATTCATGACTGGATGTGGCAGGACTGCAGAGTTTGGATCTGGTCTGTTAGTTGTGCAATCGCTTAGCTCTGTCTATAAAATGTTGCTTTTATTGTTTAGCATGCAGTAGTCCTGTGTTGTAGCTTCACCAGGTTGGCACCTCATTTTTATGAATACCGATGACCCACTGCACCTCATGGATGCCCCGTTTTCAGCTGCAAAATCTGTTCTGAGACTATCCCATTTAGCACGGTGGTAGCGCCAAACAACACCTAGGAGGTTGTCCTCACTGTGGAGACGGTGTCCATGAATACTGTCATAGACAGATGCATCTGCAGCAGGCAGATTGGTGAGGACGAGACAAGGAAACCACCTGCTGATTACCACCTACCACCCCCACCCCTCAGCTGATGAATCAGTACTCCTGCATGTTGAACAGGACCTGGAGGAAGCACTGAGGGTGGCAAGGGCACAGATTGCATTTCAATGTCCATCACCAAGAGTTGCTCGGTAGCACCACTACTGACTGAGCTGGCCGAGTTTGAAAGGACATAGCTGCTAGACTGGGTTTGCGGCAGGTGGTGAGGGAACCAACAAGAGGGAAAAACCTGGATGTCTTCCTCACCAATCTACCTGTCAAACATCTACCGGTTCCGAAGAAGGGTCACTGACCCGAAACGTTAACTCTGCTTCTCTTTCCACAGATGCTGCCAGACTTGCTGAGTGGTTCCAGCATTTCTTGTTTTTATTTCAGATTTCCAGCATCCGCAGTATTTTGCTTTTATACCTGTCACAGAAGCATCTGTCCATGATAGTATTGGCAGGAGTGACCACTGCACAATCCTTGTGGAGATGAAGTCCCGTCTTTACATTGAGTATACCTTCCATCATGTTGTGTGGCATTACCACTGTGCTAAATGGGATAGATTTCAAACAGATCTAGAAATGCAAAACTGAGCATCCATGAGGCGCTGTGTGACATCAGCAGCAGCATAATTGTACTCAACCACAATCTGTAACCTCATGGCCCGGCATATCCCCCACTCTACCATTACCATCAAGCCAGGAGACCAACCCTGGTTCAATGAAGAGTGCAGGAGGGCATGTCAGGAGCACCAGCAGGCAGACCTCAAAATGATGTGTCAACCTGGTGAAGTTACAACACAGGACTACTTGTGTGTGAAACTGCGTAAGCAGCATGTGATAGACAGAAATAAGCAATCCCACAATCAACAGATCAGATCTAAACTCTGCAATCCTGCCACATCCAGTTGAGAATGGTGGTGAACAATTAAACAACTAACTGGAGGAGGTGGCTCCACAAATATCCCCATCTTCAATTAACGAAGAACAAAGAACAAAGAATAGTACAGCACAAGAACAGGCCATTCGGCCCTCCAAGCCTGCGCCGATCCTGATGCATGCCTAAACTAAAACCTTCTGCACTTCCGGGGACCATATCCCTCTATTCCCATCTTATTCATGTATTTGTCAAGATGCTTCTTAAACGTCATTATCGTACCTGCTTCCACCACCTCCCCCGGCAGCAAGTTCCAGGCACTCACCACCCTCTGTGTAAAGAACTTGCCTTGCACATCCCCTCTAAACTTTGCCCGTCTCACCTTAAACCGATGTCCCCTAGTAACTGACTCTTCCACCCTGGGAAAAAGCTTCTGACTATCCACTCTGTCCATGCCACTCATAACTTTGTAAACCTCTATCATGTCACCCCTCCACCTCTGTCGTTCCAGTGAAAACAATCCGAGTTTATCCAACCTCTCCTCATAGCTAATGCCCTCCAGACCAGGCAACATCCTGGTAAACCTCTTCTGTACCCTCTCCAAAGCCTCCACGTCCTTCTGGTAGTGTGGCGACCAGAATTGCACGCAATATTCTAAGTGTGGCCTGACTAAAGTTCTGTACAGCTGCAGCATGACTTGCCAATTTTTAAACTCTATGCCCCGACCGATGAAGGCAAGCATGCCGTATGCCTTCTTGACTACCTTATCCACCTGCGTTGCCACCTTCAGTGACCTGTGGACCTGATGGGGGAGCCCAGCACATCAGTGCAAAAGATAAGGCTGAAGCATTTGCAACAATATTCAGCCAGAAGTGCTGAGTGGATGATCCATCTTGGCCTCGTCCTGAAGTCCCCAGCATCACAGATGCCAGTCTTGAGCCAATTTGATTCACTCCGCATGATATCAAGAAATGACTGAAGGCACTAGATACTGCAAAAACTATGGGCCCTAGCAACATTCCAGCAATTATACTGAAGGTCTGTGCTCCAGAACTTGCCATGCCCCTAGCCAAGCTGTTCCAGTACAGCTACAACACTGGCATCTACCCAGCAATGTGAAAAATTGCCCAGGTATGTCCTGAACACAAAAAGCAGGGCAAATCCAACCTGGCCAATTACCGCCCCATCAGTCTACTCTCAATCATCAGTAAAGTGATCTCTACCACAGTGGCGCAGTGGCTAGCACCGCAGCCTCACAGCTCCAGCGACCCAGGTTCAATTCTGGGTACTGCCTGTGTGGAGTTTGCAAGTTCTCCCTGTGTCTGCGTGGTTTTCTCCGGGTGCTCCGGTTTCCTCCCACAAGCCAAAAGACATGCAGGTTGGTAGGTAAATTGGCCATTATAAATTGCCCCTTGTATAAGTAGGTGGTAGGGGAATTGAGGGAATGTGGGGATGTGGTAGGAATATGGGATTAGTGTAGGATTAGTATAAATGGGTGGTTGATGGTCGGCACAGACTCGGTGGGCCGAAGGGCCTGTTTCAGTGCTGTATCTCTAAACTAAACCAAACTAAACTACCACCTATAAGGACAAGGGCAGCAGATGCATGGGAACATCATCATCTACAAGTTCCCCACCAAGCCACACACCATCCTGACTTGGAACTATCTCGCCATTCCTTCACTATCGCTGGGTCAAATTCCTGGAACTCCTTAACAGCACTGTTGGTTGCCCTAACCCACATGGACTGCTGCAATTCAAGAGGCAGCTCGCCACCACCTTCTCAAGGGCAATTAGGGATGGGTAATAAGTGCTGGCCTAGCCAGTGACGCCCTCATCCCATGAACAAATAAAAGAAAATCCCATCTCTGCTAGTTGCATGGAGCGAGATCAGGACAGTTTCAATCCAGCTCCTAGTAGGCATGGGCCATCAATCTATTAGTCCCCTTAAACTCATAATGTCATCCAGTCATTGGAAAATGGGAATATTAAAAACAGGAGTAGGCTATTGAGCCCGCTTTGGGCCTGCTCCGCCATTCAATTATATGTTGGCCATCTGCACCTCAACTCTATTTTCCTGCCTTTGCTCCTTATCCTTTGACATCCTTAGCTGACAAAAATCTTTCTCAACTTGAAAGCTCCAATTGCCCTTCCAACCACTGTCTTTTGGGTGAGCAAGTTCCAAATTACTAGCGCGTTTTCGACACTGCAACAGCGACGACACTTTAATAGTGCTTCATCGTCTGTAAGATGTTTGGGATGTCCTGAGGACGAGAAAGGTGCTATATAAATGCAAGTTTTTTTTTCTTTTGTGTAAAAAAGTGCTTCCTGGTTTCGCTCCTGAACAGCCAAGCTGTAATTTTAAGATTATGTCCCCTTGTCCTTGATTCCCACCAGAGGAAATAGTTCTCCTTGATCTACCCTATCAAATCCTTTTAACATTCAATATACCTCGATCAGATCAACCCTTTGTCTTCTAACTCAAGGGAATACAAGCCACGGTTATGCAACCTATCCTCATAATTTAACCCTCTAACAAGTGGTAACATTCTGTTGAATCTGCACTGCACCCCCTCCAATGCAATACATCCTTTCTATCTCTGTAATTTCCTTCAGCCCCACAACCCTCTGAAATATCTGCACCCCTCTAATTCTGGCCTCTTGAGCATTCCCAATTTTAATTGTTCCACCATTGGTGGTCATGCCTTCAGCTGCCTGGGTCCTAAGTCTGGAATTCCCTTCCTAAACCTCTCCATCTCTCCACTTCTTTTTCCTCCTTTATGATGCCCCTTAAAACCTACATTTTTGACCAAACTTTTGGCCATCTGTCCCAATATCTGCTGATGTGGTTTGGTCTGTGTCGAATTTTACTCTATAACATCCTGTAAGGAAACTTGGGATGTTTTATTACATTAAAGGCACTACATAAATTTGAGTTGTTGTTCCTGAGTTGCAAAATGTTATACTCCATCGGGGACTGACCGAGGCTCTGTGCAACTGAAATGTAACTTCCTCCCCCTTGTATTCCAGCTGGCTAAAGGTCAACAGTCCTTAGCATTTTTCATTACTTTTCGTACCTGTGCATTGGCTTTCAATGATTTGTTGGGCTGTTATGATAGTTTCTGCTGAGAGTGATGAATATCACACTTGTTGGTCATCCAATCCTGATGTTAAAGCTCATGGTTGGACCGGGGTGCAGGGAGGTTTAATTTGTATCTATGCTGTTTTGTGTTCTGGGAGCATCTGATGCTGGGTACAATTCCTCAGCATCAAGGAGATTCCTTTGATGAGCATGCAGGAAGGCTGGACACGAACTGATTGAAGGTTTAAAAAATTCAAACAAAGGCTTTAAAATTCATCATTTGAACATAAATTGATGAACTGAAGATCCTCATCTGTGACATTAATTGTAATGTTCTCATCATGCCCAAGATGTGACTTGACAGTATTATCCCCAATGTTCCAATTTCTATTCTCCCAGTACAGGAGCAGAAATGTTATCATTAACATATCCTGTAGGTATAAAATATATTCATGTAGGCACAAACTTGGAATTAATTTTAATTCATTTTATTTTGGTAGCGTGAAGTTTAAATGTTTGATAGGAAATTAGCTTCACCTCCTACTGACTGTAACTTCTGCTGGTTGTTAAAGTCAGTTGTTATAAGTTTGGTTCTGTATGCTGCCACTCTATCGAGTCTAGCCAGAGAGATTCTTAGCCTGTAGTATTTAAACATTAATCTTTCTTTTATAACAACTATAAACACCCCACACAAGCCTGTGTGACTCCTCCAAAGGTCAGGCTGTTTTCGAGTCTCTCCCACATGATTTCTTACATCATCATGGTGGGCGGTATTTTTTACACTGTTATGACCAGGTGAGAAAGGGGTCTAGGGTTCCCTCTCAGCCTTCACCTGGTCTTACCGTAACAGGGTTTAATTTTAAACACATCGTTTTTTTTAAGCTCCTCCTTGGTGAATCCTTGTTCACCGTTTTCCAATTATAAGGCAAAGAAACTGGCCAGATAGGTTTTCTTAGGCTTAAAGAGAAAAGGTTGAACTTTATTAAACTTAAACTCTAATTCAGTTAATGCCTAGGGATACGCGACGTGCCCACACTCGCATGCCTATGTGATACACACATGCAGATAGAGACAGAAAAGAGCAGAAGAAATAAAGTGGAGGGGTTTGAGGCAATATCTGAAGATGGTTTTGGTTACTGTTCTTTGAGCTTGCTGTAAAGTCCTTGATTGTAAGCAGGTCTTGCTTTTCACTGGGGCCCAGTATTCTTCTTAAACCTTGTTCGATGTAGGAGACTTTTCTCTCTTGAAGTTCATGTGTCCTCAGTGGGTCCAAAGGCTTGTGAGAAAGAGATGGGAGCCGACAAGAGAGGTCTTCTCACCCCAGGAGCAAACAATCTTTCTGAGTTCAAAAACTCTGTGGCTAGTTCAAAAAATCCTGGACCTGCCAGTTAGTTATGTGATCAGCTGGTTTAACCAGTCCTGGTTTTTGTGGATTGTCTCACCTTAGCAGTCTTTGGAATGCTCTTCCTTACATCTTCAATGTCTGGTGATCAAAATCCATTGTGGGTTGAATGTGTCAGGGAATGGTCCTTTTGTCTCCACAAGCACTGTCTGTTAGTATGCAAATGTTTTTCAGCTAAGTGTCTGGCAGCCCTTGTAACAGGCCTTCTTTTCTTCCCAGCCAGTTTAAAATCAATGTTCATATGACAAAGTTAATATGCCTCATTCTTGGCAGGTGGGGGCTTGCATGACAACACTCACTCAAGATTAACCCTTTCAGACCCTATACTACATATTCCCCCAAGTCTTTATCCAAATGTACATTTACATACATTCACTTTTTTAATTTACATACAGCACTATCTCCCCCAGGTATCTGACCTCATAGATTCAATCTGTCAGTAGGCTTCACAACTTTCCCTGATCTTGTTGTCTTTAGGTGTGGAAGATTGCTAGTCTTTCTCTGATCTCTTGTGTCTTGACTTGGATGGCCTTCGTTGAGGTTTGAAATATTCGGTTCCTTCTGAAATTCTGGTTCAACATCTGATTCGTCTAAATGTGTGACCGATTGATGCCTTTGCTGAATAGGAATAAGATTCCTTCTATTTTTCTCTATAGTACCTTCTTGAGTTTGTAGAAAATAAGATCACTGTTGATTCTCCTCTCTCTGGAGAATTACTCCTCTGTTTTGATCTCGTACCCATACCTTTAGCTCTGCTGACAACTTTGTTAGGTTTCTGGTATGGTATTTCCTGATAGAATTATGGGTTTGTTTGTTTCGATACAACTTTTCTTTGTTGTGTACTCTCTGATAATCCTTGCTTTGTAACCCTGGAAATTATTTTTTAGATAGAATTGGAAGTTGCATTCGAAGTTTTCTTCCCATTAACAGTTTGGTTGGTGCTAATCACATAATAATGGAATAGTTCAGAAGTGTTAACTGGAAATCTTGAATTTTCTTCAACATAGCCTTAATAGATCTGACTGCTCACTCAGCTTCTCCATTAAATTGTGGATAGTTAGGAGAGCTTGTTCGAGGAACAAATCCACATTTTTTGGCAAAGTGCATGAAGTAATTGTTTGCAAATTGTTGTCCATTATCAGATACTATCTGATCAGGTATATCATGTGTTGTGGAAACGTCTTGTGAAACTCTGATGACTGCTTCAGTTGTTGTTGTGTACATTCATTTAATCTTGATACATCTTGAGAAGTAATAGACTATAATTAGATAGGATCTCCAATCAAAGAATAATAAATCCATCGCCAACCGTTCCCACAGACTAGATGGGAATTGGGATGAAATTAGAGGTTCTCATTGACCCTGTCTGTGAAATGCGCATGCATTTCAAAATCGCAATTCAAAATCAGCTCTTCAATATCCTTCGAGATTCTTGGCCACCACACAGACACCTGAACCCATGCTCTACATTTAGTTATGCCCACATGACCCTGGTGTATTTTCTCCAGTGTATATTTACGCTGAGTGACTCTGGAATCATCAGTCTCTCATCATATGCCAGCAAATCATCCACTCTGGTCTGTCTTCTGTGTTTGAAGAAGATTTTCATCCTCTTACGCTTGGAACACTGTTGTGGCCAACCTTGCTCGCAATTTTGGCGGATATAGATACATTCTTCATCTTGCCTCTGTGCCTGACAAATTTGTTGGACTTGCTTCTTCCAGAGTTCTCTGTCCGTTGCTTCATTTCTCTTTCTCACTCTGGTAGTCCTTGGGGGCATGGCAGGCTGTGCTGAGTTGTGCGGGTTCTCTCTGTTGGGTGGGCTCTCTACCAGAGTCTGGACTCTCTGCAGTGCTCAGGTCTGGGTGGCGGGTTCTCCCTAGACCTGTGAACAATATTGGAAATTCCTCTTGAATGTGACTCCTAGATTCTTGTTGTTTGACTTCTTCTACTTTCTCTATAAGACAAAGGTCAATACAAGCTCTTCTATTTAAGAGTGAGAACTCCTGACTTGTTAGGACATACAGTGTTTCTAATATCTGCTTTTCCTTGTACTGAAGTGTTGCTTGCAACTTCTCCTTTACTTCAAGTTCAATCCCTCCTGGGCCATGTAACTGGATTTCGGTTGGTTGCAGAAAGTGTGTGGATAGGCACGGCTCTTTGTCTGATAAGACTGTTACACTTGTTCCGGTGTCGAGTTTGAAAATAGTGATATGTCCATTGACATATATGTGTGTAGACCAAAATGCCTGATTGGGATCATTGATCTTGCCAAGAAAACATTTTGATTGCTCTGCTGCAGGTGGTTGTTTAACTTCATTAACCACTCTATTCTTCAATGCTTTTCTTTTGGAGCTTGAGGTAGTCAAGATTTTATTTTGGCACATTTTACTGAAATGCCCTCTTTTTCTGCAATAAAAGCATTCTGCTCTATTGGCAGGACATTGTTTGCACCTATGGGTACTTTTGGCGCCACATCACTGGCGGGGTTTCATGGAGTTTTTCATCTTACCTTGTTTTGCAATTACATCAACTATAGCACAAATTGAATATAATAAAGTGTTAACTTGTTCTGCCTTAGATTGGCTGTACAACTTAGAAACTATTCTGTATCTGAGAAACCTTTTTCCCAATAATACCTACTTTTGAATCTGATTGTGCCCCTCTTGAATTTTGAAACTCTCTGGCATTCTCAATTTTTGATCCACATTGCTTTATTTTATAGGTGATTTTTAGAGAGTTTCCCTTTAAGAAACTTTTTTCAGGCTAGCTTGCTTTAATGGAGTGTAGCAAGCGCCTTCGAGGGTTCCCTGCTGTTTTAATTGGCTGCTTTAGGATTTTCTCCTTTGCATGAACACTTCACTTTGAAAACTGCAGTTTATTTCTTTTTCTTCTTCAGGCTTGGCTGACTTAATGTGCAGTTTATTTATTTTGATTTTTCCAGGTTTGGCTGTCTTAATGGAGTGTCCCTGCTGTGTTCAGGGGTTTCCTGTGCTGTTCGTCAGTTTGCGTGCTTTTCGGGTGTTTCCCACTTTTTGCCCTCACGTTCAGTCCAAGTGAAGGATTGGGTTTTTCTCCTTTTTTTCTCTCTAGCCTGATGCCTTCAGAAAATTACTTTAAGCTCTTCAAAGCCTTTTTTTTTAACTGGGATTCCACTATCGTTAGCACGATAACTCACCAGATCGATGGAATTGATTTTCAGGCAGCTATGCGTCTATTCCGTGGAGATTCTTTCAGCCTCTCCTCAAAATCTGCAGGGTTTTTTCATTTTTCTCCCAGTCAGGCCTTTTCAGCTAGTTGCTTCAAAATGTTTTCTTTTTCTTCTGAATGTAGGATCTCTCTGCTGATCACCATGTTTGGTTCTGTATGCTGCCACCATATTGAGTCTAGCCAGAGGGACTCTTAGCCTGTAGTATTTAAACATTAATCTTTATTTCATAACAACTATATACACTTCATACCAGCCTGCGTGGCTCCTCCAAATGCCACACTGTATCTGTTCTCAAGTCTCTCCCACATGATCATTAACATCATCATGGTGGGCCGTATTCTTAACCCTCTCTCAAGATGAATCCTTTCAGAACCTTATACTACATTAGTGACTTGGGGTTAATGTTTTAAAAGTGGAGGAGGATGGGTAAAATGGGGCAATAGTGCCTACTGCCAAAAGTCTGTTGGTTCTGCGACAACTGGAGATTTCAAGACTGAGATTAAGAAGAACATATGAGCATAAAACATTGGAGCAGGAATAGGCCATATGGTCCCTTGAGTCTGTTCTGCCATTCAATAAGATCATGGCTGATCTTTGCCTGATCCTCATGTCCCTTGATTTCTTTAGAGTCCAAAAATCTGTTGATTTCAGCCTTGAATATCCTAAACTGAGCATCCATAGCCCTCTGGGATAGAGAATTTCATAGATTCATAATCTCTTGACCGAAGAAATTGCTCCTTATTTCAGTCCAAAATGACCAACCCCTTATCCTGAGAATACGCCCCCTAGTTCTGCACTCTCCATTCAGGGGAAACAGCCTCTCAGTAATTGCCCCCTCAAGCCCTCTCAGAATCTTACACATTTCAATGAGATCACCTCTTAATCTTCTAAACTCCAGAAGGTACGGGCCTATTCTACTCAATTGCTCCTCATAGGACAACCTTCTCATCCCAAGAATCAATCTAGTGAACATTTGTTTTACCCCCTTTAAGGAAAGTAGTTCCTTACTTAGATAGGGAGACAAAATCTGTACTCAGTACACCAGGTGTGATCTCACAAAGTCCTGTACAATTGGTATGCTTCTCCTGCACTATGTGGGAAATCAGGGATGCTTCCAGTATCCCTGACAACCATGTGTGCAGGAAGTGTATCCATCTTCAGCTACTGGCTACCCGCATTATGGAGCTGGAGCTGGAGCTGCGGGTGGATTCATTGTGGAGCATCCGTGATGCTGAGGATGTCATGGATAGCATGTTTAGAGAGGTGGTCACACCGCAGCTAATGGCAGCACAGGCAGAAAAGGGATGGGTGACCACCAGGCAGAGTAGTAGGCGCAGGCAGGTAGTACAGGAGTCCCCTGTGGCCATCCCCCTCTCAAACAGATATGCTGCTTTGGATCCTGTTGGGGGGGATGGCCTCCCAGGGGAAAGCAGCAACAGCCAAGTTCATGGCACCACGGATGGCTCTGCTGCACAGCAGGGGAGAAAAAGGAGTGGAAGAGCGAGAGTGATAGGGGATTCTATCGTAAGGGGTACAGATAGGCGTTGCTGTGGCCGCAAATGTAACTCCAGGATGGTATGTTGCCTCCCTGGTGCTAGGGTCAAGGACATTCTGAAGGGGGAGGGTGAGCAGCCGGAGGTTGTGGTACACATTGGTACCAATGATATAGGTAGAAAAAGGGATGAGGTCCTGCAACAAGAATTTAGGGAGCTAGGTAGCAGATTAAAAAGCAGGACCTCGAAGGTTGTAATCTCTGGATTACTCCCTGTGCCACGTGCTAGTGAGTTTAGAAATAGGAGGATAGAGCAGATGAATGCATGGCTGAGGCGAAGGTGCAGGAGGAAGGGCTTTAATTTCCTGGATCACTGGTTCTGTTTCTGGCAAAGGTGGAACCTGTACAAGTTGGACAGGTTGCACCTGAACCAGAATGGGCCAAGCATCCTTGCTGGGAGGTTTGCAAGTGCTGTTGGCGGGGTTTAAACTAATTTGACAGGGGAATGGGATACAGAGTGGAGGTACAGTAGGGGCTAATATAGAACAGAAACTGAGTCTGTCTGGAAGGCAGAGCAAATATAGACCTGGTAAGGCACAAGAACAAAGAACAAATAACAGTACAGCACAGGAACAGGCCATTTGGCACTCCAAGCCTGCGCCAATCTTGATGCCTGTCTAAACTAAAACCTTCTGCACTTCCGGGGTCCGTATCCCTCTATTCCCATCCTATTCATGTATTTGTCAAGATGCCTCTTAAACGTCGCTATCGTACCTGCTTCCACCACTTCCCCCGGCAGCAAGTTCCAGGCACTCACCACCCTCTGTGTGAAAAACTTGCCTCGCACATCCCCTCTAAACTTTGCCCCTCACACCTTAAACCTATGTCCCCCAGTAACTGACTCTTCCACCCTGGGAAAAAGCTTCTGACTATCCACTCTGTCCATGCCACTCATAAATTTGTAAACCTCTATCATGTCGCCCCTCCACCTCTGTCGTTCCAGTGAAAACAATCTGAGTTTATGCAACCTCTCCTCATAGCTAATACCCTCAAGTGAACAATGCAAGGCTGGATTGCATCTATTTCAATGCAAGGAGTCTTACTAGTAAGGCAGATGAATTGAGGACATTGATTTGCACATGGGATTATGATATTATTGCTATCACAGAGACATGGTTGAGAGAGGGACAGGAATGGCAGCTCAATATTCCAGGGTATAGAATCTCTAGGCACAACAGGAAAGGAGATAAAAGAGGAGGTGGCATTGCACTGTTGATCAAGGAGTCAATTACTGCAGTAAGGAGGGATGATATCTTAGAAGATTCCTCAAATAAGGTCATATGGTAGAACTTAAGAACAAAAAGGGGGCAATCACTTGGCTGGGAGAGTACTACAGGCCTCCAAACAGTCAGGAAGAGACAGAGGAGAAAATATGTAGGCAAATCTCAGAGAGATGTAAAAATAATAGGGTAATAATAGTAGGGGATTTCAACTTCCCCAATATTAACAAGGATAGTCTTCGTGCAAAAGGCTTAAAAGGGGCAGAATTCTTAAAATGCATACAGGAGAGCTTTTTGAGCCAGTACGGAGAAAGTCCTACAAGAGAAGGGGCAGTACTGGACCTAATCCTAGGGAATGAAGCTGGACAAGTGGTAGAAGTGTCAGTGGGGGAGCATTTCAGGGATAGTGACCACAACTCTGTAAGATTTAAGGTAGTTATGGCAAAGGACAAAGATGGACCAGAAATAAAGCTACTGAATTGGGGGAAGGCCGAATTCAACATGATAAAACAGAATCTGGCCAAAGTGGACTGGGAGCAGCTACTTGTAGGAAAGTCTACATCACATCAGTGGGAGTTATTCAAAGAGGAAATTGTGAGAGTTCAGAGCCAACATGTACCCGTTAAGGTGAAGGGTAGTACCAACAGTCCAGGGAACCCTGGATGTCAAGGGATATAGAGGATTGGATCAGGAAAAAAAGGGAGGCTGATGGCAGATCCCAAGTGCTGAAAACAGCGGAGGCCCTAGAGGAGTATAGAAAGTGTAGGGTGGCACTTAAAAAAGTAATTAGGAGAGCGAAGAGGGGACATGAAAAAACACTGACGGGCAAGATAAAGGAAAATCCTAAGGCATTTTATAAGTATATTAAGGATAAGAGGATAACCAGGGAAAAAGTAGGGCCCATTAAGGACCAACGTGGAAATCTTTGTGTGAAGCCGGAGGACATAGGTGAGATTTTAAATGATTATTTTTCATCAGTGTTCACTATGGAGAAGGACGATGTACGTACAGAGATCAGGGAGGGGGATTGTGATATACTTGAACAGATTAGCATTGAAAGGAAGGAAGCATTAGCTGTTTTAGTGGGCTTAAAAGTGGAAAAATCCTCAGGCCAGATGAGATGTATCCCAGGCTGTTATGTGAGGCAAGAGAGGAGGTAGCAGGGACTTTGACACAAATTTTCAAATCCTCTCTGGCACAGGAGAGGTACCAAAGGACTGGAGGACAGCGAATGTGGTACCATTATTCAAGAAGGGTAGCAGGGATAAACCAGGTAATTACAGGCCAGTGAGTCTAACATCAGTGGATGGGAAAATATTGGAAAAAGTTCTGAGGGACAGGATTAATCTCCACGTGGAGAGGCAGGGATTAATCGGGAATAGTCAGCATGACTTTGTCAGGGGGAGATCGTGTCTAACTAACTTGATTGAATTTTTCAAGGAGGTGACTAGATGTGTAGATGAGGGTAAAGTAGTAGATGTAGTATATATAAATTTCAGTAAGGCTTTTGACAAGGTCCCGCATGGGAGATTGATTAAGAAGGTAAGAGCCCATGGAATCCAGGGCAATTTGGCAAATTGGATCCAAAATTGGCTTCGTGGCAGGAGGCAGAGGGTAATGGTCAAGGGCTGTTTTTGAGATTGGAAGCCTGTGATCAGTGGTGTACCACAGGGATCGGTGGTGGGACCCTTGCTGTTTGTAGTGCACTTTAATGATTTAGACGTGAATATAGGAGGTATGATCAGTAAGTTCGCAGATGATACGAAAATTGGTGGTGTTGTAAATAGCGAGGAGGAAATCCTTAGATTACAGGGAGATATAGATGGGCTGGTAAGATGGGTGGAGCAGTGGCAAATGGAATTTAATCCTGAGAAGTGTGAGGTAATGCATTTTGGGAGGACTAACAAGGCAAGGAAACACACTATGGATGGTAGGACTCTAGGAAGTGCAAACGGTCAGAGGGACCTTGGTGTATTTGCCCATAGATCACTGAAGGCAACAGCACAGGTAGATAAGGTGATTAGGAAGGCATATGGGATACTTGCCTCTATTAGCTGAGGCATAGAATATAAGAGCAGGGAGGTTATGATGGAGCTGTATCAAAGACTAGTTAGGCCACAGCTGGAGTATTGTGTACAGTTCTGGGCACCACACTATAGGAAGGATGTGATTGCACTGGAGAGGGTGCAGAGGAGATTCACCAGGATGTTGCCTAGGCTGGAGCATTTCAGCTATGTAGAGAGAGTGAAAAGGCTAGGGTTATTTTCCTTGGAGCAATGAAGGCTGAGGGGGGACATGATTGAGGTCTACAAGATTATAAGGGGCATTGATAGGAAGAAACTTTTTCCCTTAGCGGAGGGGTCCAGAACCAGGGGGCATAGATTTAGGGTAAGGGGTAGGAGGTTTAGAGGGGATTTGAGGAAAAAAAATTTCACCCAGCCGGTGGTTGGAATCTGGAACGCACGGCCTGAAGACATGGTGGATGCAGGAACCCTCACAACATTTAAGACGTATTTAGATGAGCACTTGAAATGCCATAGCATAGAAGGCTACGGGCCAAGTGCAGGAATGTGGGATTGGAATAGTTGGGTGCTGGATAGCCAGCACAGTCACGATGGGCTGAAGGGTCTGTTTCTGTGCTGTATAACTCTATCACTCTATGACATCTGCATGAGAGAGCCTTGGTTTAATGTCTCATCTAAGAAATGGCATCTCTGACAGTGCAGCAATCCTTCAGTACTGTACTAGAGTGTCACCATCGCTTTTTGTTCTCAAGTCCTGGAGTGGGACTTTGAACCCACAATCTTCTGACTCAGACACAAGTGCTACCAACTGAGCCACAGCTGAAACGTAATAAAAATGATATTATAATAACAAAAATTAAGATTAAAAATTATCAGTGATAAAAATGGACCCCTATTTATTTATAGCTCAATAATTTCCACCTTTGTTGTCTGCAGCACATTATGGATATATCCTGGGAAGACAACATCACAAATGCGGCAGTGCTCCCAAAGGCAGAGCTCCCAAGCATTTTAGCACTAATCAAACAGAGGTGGCTTCGGTGGATCGGGCACATCTGCAGGATGGAAGACAGTCACATACCCAAGGACCTTCTGTATGGTGAGGTAGCCGGGGCCAGATGACCAGTGGTGCGTCCAGAGCTCCGCTTCAAGGATGCTTGCAAGCGTGATATGAAGACCTTAAATGTTGATAATCGCACCTGGGAGTCACTAGCTGGTGAAAGAGGGAAATGGTGACACATCCTGTGACTGCTGTGCACTACCATGATGACCACTGGCTACAGCAGCTTGGCAACATGCGCTAACACTGAAAACAAAAACAACAAATCACAGGGTCACTTGACAGCTTCATGTGCAGCACTTGTGGCAGAACCTGCCTCTCAAGGATTGGCCTTCACAGCAATGCTGCACCAAGAGAAGAACACCCCACTTAAATAGATTGTTTGCTGCGTGTCCATCATCTTTCGTAGATGGAAGGATGCCAACCAACCATTTATGTATATCGGTTAATTATTTTCCTAGAATATTGGAACTGCAAACTATTTACGATTTAGATTTACAAATGGTTCATAGTGAAATCATTTGTTGTTAATTTTTGCCATTAAAAGTCTCTTACACGATGAGATGAACATATTCAGTCACTATTGCACATCACCTAAAGCTCAGTAATAGTATCCCTTGCCTCTGAGTCAGGATGTTGTAGATTCAAGCACAAAATCTAGCCTAATGTTCCAATGCCATACTGTCAGTTGTACCATCTTTCAGATGAGACATTAAACTTAGGCCCTGTCTGCCTTCTTAGGTGGATAAAAAGGATTGCATGACACTATTTGAAAGAAGAGCAGGGGCATTCTCCCTGGTGCCCTGGTTGATATTTATCCCTCAACCAACATCAATAAAAAGCAGATTATGTGGGGAACTTGCTGTGGATAAATTGACAGCTGTGTTTCCTATGTTACAACACTTCAACATACGTCATTAGCTGTAAAACCCTTCAGGAAATTTTGACGGCATGAAAGGAGCAATATAAATCTTTCTAATAAGATGATAACTTACAGAGGCACAATCGGGGAAAAAATGTAATTCAGAAAAGCTTGTGAGTTTAAAAATAACAAGACACTGAAATAATGAGAGGTCACCTTGGTGAAGGACAGAAAGGACCACAGAATCCTTTAGTCATAACTTTTTTATTATCCTAAGATCATAACTGCAGTCAGGCATGTTCGTAAAAGACAGTTTCAAGGTATGAAATGCTGATTAATATGGTAATGACAAGGACCAGCTTCAGCAAATGAAGCTTAATACACCTTAAAAAATAAATTTTGAGAGAATAATCGAAGTGTAGTTGTAAAATGATATGAACCTCATCAGGAGCGAGTTTACAGCCTTTCCTCCACACAACTGCCCTTCAATAGCATCACTTTCTGCTGAACTTGCTCTGCCCATTGCGTCTCCAATCCTCCAATGCCTCCAGCCCACAGTGGAGACCTCCAGCAGTTCAACAAACATGAAGTGAAGGGGAACTTTTTCACTTTTTCATCTGATAACAGCAGCAGTTCCAAGAAGTAAAAATGTGAATGCTGTTTGAATATTTAATCCATTGATATTCACTCAGATGAAATGTTCTTGGCATGTTGGACAGAGCTGGAGGACATTAAGTGTAAAATATTCCTTCCTCCAATTATCTTCATCTTTTTCACCAAAGTTTTATATCTTTGAGAGCCTTGTTTTTCCAGAGGCAGCAAGACAAATTACTATTCTAGATCAGCATCTTGAGTGTTGTTGCAGCTGGATCCACCTAGGTAAGTATTCCATCACACTTTTATCTTGAGCCTTTGTGGAGTCAGGAGATGAGCCCCATGTCACAGAGTGCATGTCCAGTTAGAGGTCAGACGAGATGTTAAATCAAGACATCAGTGACCTGCAAGATGCAGTGATGTGCAGCCGTTTGCCAGATGCCACTAAGGTCCGCAGCTGATCCTCGGAAGGAGCCAGAAGTGAAGAAGTTCAAGGCCACAATGACTTTGATGGCCATTGGCAGGGCATGCTGACCAGTGCTGCGAGGTGCAAGGTCTTTGAAAATGAGAGCACAGATCTCTGTGACCATCTGCCTGGAGAGTTGCAGTCTCCCATGCCGCTGGTTCTCGGTCAATCTCCAGGTAGCTCCATCTTCGGTGTAGATTCTGTGTTGAGGGTTTGGCCTCCATTGTCTTCCTGCCCCTCTTTCCCCTTCCATGTCCTCCTGATGTCCAGAGTTCTGCCCTTCCTGTGGAGACTGTTGCCTCTCATTGTCACTGGGCCCAAAACCCTGGCAGTCAAGCCGCCATTGCCAACTACAGCATCCTTCTGAGCAGGTGGCCATCCAATTGTCCTTGGCAGCTTATCCCCCTTCTCTTCTGCTGCCTCGATGCCAGAGGAGTGCCGACCCCTATCAAAGCTCGAGCGCTGAGTGATCACTCTCCCTTACAAAGGGCCCGGTCCCCCTTTGCTCTGCTGACCCTCTGATGGGGTTGGGGTGATGCCCTGGAGCAGCCATGACTTACTCCCCACTCTTTGCCTAACTATATTCAGCTGGAATGTTTCTGAAGGCAGGGATAACCTGTTTGGCCTGTTAAACGTTTAAACCTAAACCCCTGGCAAGCTCTCACTGAGTTTTTCAACAGTGTGAATTGGCCTTATTTGGGAGGAGAATGGGATTCGTGACCCGCCCTCACCTCGCCCTGGTGATTATTGTTAGCACCGGGAATGGCGTCTTAAAATTGACCACCTGGCACCGGTAGTTTCAGGACCCCCCACCGCACCCTCAGCCTGTATTCATGGTCGGCTGACTGTTCATGTGACATGTAACGATGGCACCCCCGTCCGGTGCCGCTGGCAGTACCCATGCTGCGCTGACAGAATTCAGCCCTTGACTAAAGCTTGATTAAAAGGCATCTGGGTAGAAAGTACATTGGAAGTCTTTAATCGAGAAATATATATTGTTGATATACATATATATTTTTAAATATACATAGAGGACTGTATGTTATTGATATACAGGTATATTTTTAAATACACAAAGAGAAATGTATATTATTGATGCATAGAAATACATTGAATTTACAGCACAGAAACAGCTCATGCCAGTTTTTATGCTCCACATGTGACTAAGGGACTATTCGTGGAGAAGATGATCATATTAAGGTGATTTTATCCTGGGGATGTGTTATACCAAGTGGATTTTATAGAGATGTGATAGTTTGAACTCCAAGCGTGTGTTGTACCGAGGTTATGTTCTAGATGGACTTTATTTCAAAGCTGTATCTTGGTGCTTCATACTTGAGAAGAAAACTTAAGGGGAGTTTGAGGATGTCAGTGTGTGATATATTTCTCAGCGTTAGAGACTGTTTGATGGTGTATTACTATATTAAGGTGCATTACATATGTGATTGCGGTCAACCTCAGTGGCAGCTTCCAACATTCTGGAGATGAAATTCCAACAATCCCAGCCTACAATTACTGCTCATTTCTTTCTCCATTCTTTGCCTGAGCTTGTACAGATTCTCATCAGCTTCAATGTTCTGTGATTGTAACCTCCCTACCTCAGCTTTCCACCATTCACCCAAGACAATACCAGAGTCTGTGCAGTATTTGCCTCTCGCAAACACAGATTGTCATTATAGAATATTTAAAAAGATACAATGGGAGATAAAAGTTAATCTAACAAAACCATTCCTTCGAGCACAGGAATAAAAGGGCTATTTTAAGGAAAGGACGAGGCCACGAGTGCCAACAAGCCCCTTCATTTTTGCCTGATCTCAAACCTCTCTACCGACCATCATCAAAGTCAGTACAGATTAGGGAAGTCATTCGATCTATCTGGCTGATCCTTTCATAGAATCTCCATAGAATTACTTTGAATTTACTCCACAAAAACTGGCCATTCAGCCCTACTCATCGATATGCTGCACATGAGACGCATCCCACCCTACTTCATCCAGCACTATCAGCTATTCCTTTTTTCTTGCACGTACTTCTCTTAGTAAATATGTGCTGTTTGCCTCAACTGCTCCTTGTGGTAAGAAGTTCCACATTCCAACCACTCTCGGGTAAATCAGTTTCTCCCAAATTTCTCATTGAATTTATTGGTGATTATCATATATTTATGGCCACTAGTTTTGGACTCCCTGACAAGTGAAAACATCTTCTCTACATCTACCCTATCAAACCCCTTCATAATTTTAAAGACCTCTATTAGGTCACCTCTTTTCTAGAGAAAAAAAGCTCCAACCTGTTCAGTCTATCCTGATAGTTATAACCTCTCAATTCTGGTATCAATCTTGTATCTTCTTAATAATATGGAGTGAATTCCCCACTTTGAAAAGGCACAATTCTAAAATGTGAATGCTTTGTACTTTCACTGAGGTGAATTGAAAAATATTTTTTTCTGTTTCCTCTGCTAAAAAGAAAGATAATTAATGAAAACAAACTAGTGATTATTAGTACAAAAGCAAGGCAGTGGGATGCTGAAAATCTGAAATATAAGCAAAAAAATTCTGGAAGTACTTAACAGGTGACATTTTCCAGTATTGGCAAAAGGTCATTGACCTGAAACATTAACTCTGCTTCTTTCTCTGCAGATGCTGCCTGAGTGTTTTCAGCCTTTTCTGCTCACATGTTAATGGTTAATAGCCTGGGAAGATTTTGCCTCATCCATCATGGTTGTCACTGAATCACACTGGCACTGCATTTTGAAGAACAGATACTGCACAAGACAAATATATCCTCATCCACTCCTGTCACTGGACTAAACAAATGTGCATTCATATGTCACAAATGCACTGTCATTAACTTGTCAGCTTTACTCTTAGTTTTAGAATAGAAAGCCCATAAAAAAGACTGCACACAGCATGAGGGAGAGATAGAAATGAGACCGGTGAAGGGGCACATGGCATTTTGGCCCTCACCCAGAGGGCATTGGGGACAGCAAAGTTGATGGTTCCTCTGAGCAGGTGCTTATCAGTTGAACTCCTTCAAGAACCATCAGCAATTGCACCTTTAAACAATTTCAAAAGCTTGACCAGTGTGGTCTAGACTTGCATGAGTGAATGGCCATCCTCTCATAAACATCCTAGGTCTTGTTTCTCTGTTCTTTCTTCTAGGGATAGAAAGCAGGTTAGAGGCACCTCAATCTGGTACAATGCACAGCAGATGTAGGCAGGTAATGGTGGCAGGGCTAGCTCAGGAGAGGACCTGTCAAAGAGCGGGGTCTTCTTTCAGCCCAGCTGAGTGGGGCAGAGATGCAAATCATCAGGGCACAGACATGAAAAGGAAGATGTTTGAGCCACATCAGTGATCTTATGATCCTTAGGAAGGACTGACAAAGACTTTGAGCATCATGTCTGAATGTTTGAGAGAGTCTGCTTCCAGGATGTATGGAGTTCTGTTGCATGACGTTTCCACTCTGCAATCGCCCTTGGATTTTATGGCCACCTCCAGGAAAATTTCAACAGGACCCTCACAGCAAGAGTCTATTGCCAACCTTTGCAGCTTTGCTGGAAGTTAGACAGCTATCATCCAAACCCTGTGCATCAATGTCTCCTTCTGCTTGGAGAGACTGATGCATCAGATGGATAGACTGATGGACCATGTGGACAAGGACTTTGAAGTTGTCACTCATCTCCTGTAGTCTGCTCTCCTGCAGACTCAATGGAGTGATCAGTTGCAGTCCCCCGGGAGTGATGATGTTGCCATGGGAGTAGTACGTGCTGGTCTCTCGCAAGATGTCAGCTCCCTTGCCAACCTCTCCATCTATAACTGCTGTTGTGCCAGACAACCGGCTGAGACAATGTACCACAGCAGCAGCCGAAGAGCTACAATCTGCAGCTCAAGCTCCCAGAGGAGAGCAGCCAAGAGCATCTCAAATGCCCCAACATCATGCAAAGCAGCTTGCCGCCAGCTCAGCTGAAGTCACTGGGAAAACACTTTGTAGCAGTGATGTAGTGAAAAAAACATGGTGGCTTAGCACTTAGGTGATTTAAGGACCTGAGGTAACTGATTATTCTGGAGTTTCCAGTTAGTTGCTTTAATTTCTTTGGTGCAATTCGCCCGAAATTCGTGTAACACATGCAATAGATCACAGAATTTTAAGCGCAAATTACGGTCAGCCCAAATTGAGTCTCTGCACTATTGCACTATTTAAAAAAACATTCTGCTAGAAGCTGATTCTACCCACAACACTGGCCATGCCCCCAGAATGAATTAATCACCATTGTGAGTTTCTGTTATTGCACTTGTTTGCAGGAGATCAAGGAGGCTCTAAACATTAAGCTGGATCTTCTGGGTGCAAGGACACTTATAAGAACGTTTTAAAAGCTTTTGAATAAAATTTCAATTTTAATTTACTAAGAAACTGATACTGTACCCCAATATAACTAGAAAATGTACCACATAGCTTTTGAAAGTCATTTTCAGTAAACTTAAAGTGGGTTACTCAGGGATGGTGAATTGACACTGATTAAAAATAAAAAAATTTTGTGATCAACCCATTTTCAGCCGTATTAACCATACTGTACCGTTATCAAATGTATCAAAGAATATTTTTTAAAACAACTTTTAAACAAAAATCCACTTTTAAAGTGCTGCTCGATTATACACTAGACCATGGCAGATTTTGCTTTCAGTGACAAACAAATAAATTTGAACAGAAATTTGAGAAAACAAAACATTTTTCAAAACTGGTGCGACTTTGACCACAATTTGCACCTGTATTGCTGATTGGGCCCTAAGTGGACACATTAGAACCTTCAACATTTTGGGCACTTTGGCCTGAAGTATGTTTGAAGAGCAGTTTTTGAGTTTTCCTCGTCAGAAATTTGTAGGCAGAATGATTTCAATGTTAGAGAATGCAGGATTCAGGGAGTGACGACTAAGATTTCCTGGACCAACGTAGTTTCAGAGTGCAGGGCAAAGGACTGAGATGTTAATTTGTGCCTTACATTTCTCACTGCAAGGCCGCTTGTTCCCATGATTCGACCTCACTCTCAACCAGTTGTTCCTTATCAATTGAGGATTCCTCATGCTCAGCTGTCTCCTCCAGCTGCAGTCCTGGCTGGTCAGCTATATTGTGGAGGACACAGCAGGCCACGGTTATGTGGGAGACTCTCTCTGGTTCTCATTGTAGGGACCCCTCAGACCTTTCAAGGTGCCTGATATTTTCCTTTGAAGCCCGATAATGAGATTGATGATCTGGTGATATCCAAGGTGCTCAAGTGGCAGGGGGACCTCAGGGGGTGTCATGAGGCCAGTTAGCAGGTTCCCCCAAGTAGTCAACCTGTGACATTCCTCACCCAATGAAAAAGTAAGGGATTGTTCAACAGGATGAATGAATCATGGCAGCTGCCTGGGTACCTGCCATTCCAGTGCATTAGGAGAGGGCTGCCGTTCTAAGGTAGGCTCTCCCGCTATCATTTCTATGTGGCATGTTGAACAAGTGGTGGCCATTACAGGAGGCAAGCTGTGCAGGCAGTGTTTCAATGGTCAGCCTCTCGTCCTGTTTTCCTTTAGGATTTCGCCTCAGCACTACCTGATTATGGGCAGATTCTCAGAGGAAAATCTAGTCTCTGCTGCCATGAGACATAGCTTAATAACTTGGCAGTAATGAGCACAAAATCGACAGTCTCATTCAGAGAGGCCACTCTGAGGCCAGAGATGGCTGGTGTGGAAAACAGTGCAGTAGCTGGGGCTTTTCTAAGGTTGGCACATTATTGAATTGGAGTGAAAAAAGAAAGACTTGCATTTATGTAGTGGCTTTCACAACCTCAGGATTTCCCAAAGTGCCTGGCAACCAATGAAATGCTTCTGAAGCATAGCCATTGATGTAATTGCAGCAGCCAATTTCTGCACAGCAAGATCCCACAGACAGCAATGTGATGATGGCCAGGTAATGTTTTACTGGTGTTGGTTAAGGGATATTGTCCCTGCTCACCCCTGCTCTTCTTCCAAATAGTGCCATGGGATCTTTTACATCACCCTGAGAGAGCAGATGGGGCCACAATTTAACATCTCATCCAAAAAACCGGGACCTTCAGCAGTGCAGCACTCCCTCAGTACTGCACTGAAATGCAGATTTTGTGGTCCAGTCTCCGGAGCTGGTCTTGAATCCACAACCTTCCTGACTCATGGACAACCGCCCCTGGACTGCAGTTAACACATCTTTTAAATAGAGGAAACATTACTCTAACAATGCTTTGCTAATCTGAGATTGCTGGATTATAACAATGAGCACAAACCACCGAGAAAAGCACCCTGCATTAGCTGATTATATCGAGCTATGGCTACCTACCTCTTCGAGTTGTATTGTCTTAATGATCCAGTTATGAAGCTTAACACTTGTTTCTCTGATAAACCTTCATAAATTTTACTAAAGCTTGGCTGATAGCCATACATAAAACAGTGACTTCATAAGGTTTAGGCAAATGTTTGCTGTCCCTTTTCCGACACTAGGGCCTTTACTTTTATCTGCTGTGGGGTAACAGACTTTGGTTCCCTGTGGTTTAGGATGTTTACTCTGCGTACTACTGGCAACATAGTGATTCAATTTGGATCCTGCTGCGTCATCTTCCTGAGCATCTGAGCAGCTTGCCTGCCGTGCAGCATAATCCCCACCATGACTCAGAAGCTTCTTCTTTACCGCCAGACAGATCTGACTTTAAATAAACCATTGACATCCACAGGTCGGTTTGCACTGGACGTTACTGAGCAGTTTTACGATCCCTTCATGGATCTGCTGTTGATAGCATCCTTTTCATTAGTTACAATATTGCAGAGTAAATGGACTGACTGGTTTCAATCTCACTTTGAAGAGCTAGAACCTGTCATAGCCGCTAAGCGCACTGCACTGTTGAACTACAAGAAAGCCCCCAGCGAGTTAACATCCGTAGCACTTAAAGCAGCCAGAAGCACTGCACAAAGAACAGCCAGGCGCTGCGCAAATGACTACTGGCAACACCTATGCAGTCATATTCAGCTGGCCTCCGACACCGGAAACATCAGAGGAATGTATGATGGCATTAAGAGAGCTTTTGGGCCAACCATCAAGAAGATTGCCCCCCTCAAATCTAAATCAGGGGACATAATTGGGGCGGCACGGTGGCGCAGTGGTTAGCACTGCAGCCTCACAGCTCCAGGGACCCGGGTTCGATTCTGGGTACTGCCTGTGCGGAGTTTGCAAGTTCTCCCTGTGTCTGCGTGGGTTTCCTCCGGGTGCTCCGGTTTCCTCCCACATGCCAAAGACTTGCAGGTTGATGGGTTAATTGGCCATTATAAATTGCCCCTAGTATAGGTAGGTGGTAGGGAAATATATAGGGTCAGGTAGGGATGTGGTAGGAATATGGGATTAGTGTAGGATTAGTATAAATGGGTGGTTGATGGTCGGCACAGACTCGGTGGGCCGAAGGGCCTGTTTCAGTGCTGTATCTCTAAACTAAACTAAACTAAACAAATCACTGACCAACGCAAACAAATGGACCGCTGGGTTGAGCCCTACCTAGAACTGTACTCCAGGGAGAATATTGTCACTGAGACTGCCCTCAATGCAGCCCAGCCTCCACCAGTCATGGATGAGCTGGACATACAGCCAACAAAATCGAAACTCAGTGATGCCATTGATTCTCTAGCCAGCGGAAAAGCCCCTGGGAAGGACAGCATTACCCCTGAAATAATCAAGAGTGCCAAGCCTGCTATACTCTCAGCTCTACATGAACTGCTAGGCCTGCGCTGGGACGAGGGAGCAGTACCTCAGGACATGCGCGATGCCAATATCATCACCCTCTATAAAAACAAAGGTGACCGCGGTGACTGCAACAACTACCGTGGAATCTCCCTGCTCAGCATAGTGGAGAAGTCTTTGCTCGAGTCGCTCTAAACAGGCTCCAGAAGCTGGCCGAGCGCGTCTACCCTGAGGCACAGTGTGGCTTCCGTGAAGAGAGATCGACCGTTGGCATGCTGTTCTCCCTTCGTCAGATACAGGAGAAATGCCGTGAACAACAGATGCCCCTCTACATTGCTTTCATTGATCTCACCAAAGACTTTGACCTCGTCAGCAGACGTGGTCTCTTCAGACTACTAGAAAAGATTGGATGTCCACCAAAGCTACTAAGTATCATCACCTCATTCCATGACAATATGAAAGGCACAATTCAACATGGCGGCACCTCATCAGACCCCTTTCCTATCCTGAGTGGCGTGAAACAGGGTTGTGTTCTCGCACCCACACATTTTGGGATTTTGCTGCTTTCACATGCGTTCAAGTCTTCTGAAGAAGGAGTTTTCCTCCACACAAGATCAAGGGGCTGGTTGTTCAACCTTGCACGTCTAAGAGCGAAGTCCAAAGTACGGAAAGTCCTCATCAGGGAACTCCTCTTTGCTGACGATGCTGCTTTAACATCTCACACTGAAGAGTGCCTGCAGAGTCTCATCGACAGGTTTGTGGCTGCCTGCAATGAATTTGGCCGAACCATCAGCCTCAAGAAAACAAACATCATGGGACAGGACGTCAGAAATGCTCCATCCATCAATATTGGCGACCACGCTCTGGAAGTGGTTCAAGAGTTCACCTACCTAGGCTCAACTATCACCAGTAACCTGTTTCTCGATACAGAAGTCAACAAGCGCATGGGAAAGGCTTCCACTGCTATGTCCAGACTGGCCAAGAGAGTGTGGGAAAATGGCGCACTGACACGAAACACAAAGGTCCGAGTGTATCAAACCTGTGTCCTCAGTACCTTGCTCTATGGCTGTGAGGCCTGGACAACGTATGTCAGCCAAGAGCGACATCTCAATTCATTCCATCTTCGCTGCCTCCGGAGAATACTTGGCATCAGGTGGCAGGACCGTATCTCCAATACAGAAGTCCTCCAGGCGGCCAACATCCCCAGCTTATACACACTACTGAGTCAGCGGCGCTTGAGATGGTTTGGCCATGTGAACCGCATGGAAGATGGCAGGATCCCCAAAGATAAAATGTACAGCGAGCTCGCCACTGGTATCAGACCCACTGGCCGTCCATGTCTCTGCTTCAAAGACGTCTGCAAACGTGACATGAAGTCCTGTGACATTGATCACAAGTTGTGGGAGTCAGTTGCCAGCGTTCGCCAGAGCTGGCGGGCAGTCATTAAGGCAGAGCTAAAGTGTGGCGAGTCGAAGAGACTTAGCAGTTGGCAGGAAAAAAGACAAAGGCGCAAGGGGAGAGCCAACTGTGTAACAGCTCCGACAATCAAATTTTTCTGCAGCACCTGTGGAAGAGCCTGTCACTCTAGAATTGGCCTTTATAGCCACTCCAGGCGCTGCTCCACAAACCACTGACCACCTCCAGGCGCTTAGCCATTGTCTCCCGAGACAAGGAGGTCAAAGAAGAAGAAATGGGCTGGCACTGCAACCACCGGAGGAACTGAAACCTCATCAGACCTGGCTGTCTCTCTGTGTGTTTAGGGTGTTTGCTGTGCTTACTGCTGTCATAGTAACATAAGGGCATAAGAAATAGGAGCAGCACTAGGCCATACAGTCCCTCGAGTCTGCTCCGCCATTCAATAAGATCATGACTGGTCTTTCTATATCAACTCCACTTTCCCCCTCCCTCTTTTACCATGTCCCTTGAATCCCCTGGTGCCCAAAAATCTATCATTCTCAGTCTTGAATATACTCATCGATTGAGCAACCACAGCCCTCTGAGATAGAGGCTGGTATTTTATGCCCCCCCAATGGAGCAGGCTGGTGGTGGGGGGGGGGGGGGGGGAGGGGGGGTGGAGGGGGCGTAAAATAGAGTGGGAGGCTAGGGGGTCCCTTCCTGACCCGCTCTCGCCTCCGTTAACAGTGGCGGTGAAAAATGGCCCACCTGCCCCAGGCCAATCAAGGTCCTTAAGTGGCCAATTATCTGCTACTTAAGGGCCTCAGCCAGCTGCCACGGGTATTTTACATTTGGGTGAGACCTCAGAAAACCCACCTGATAAAACTAGGCAGCCTTCTGGCGGGCTGGGAGGGTGCCCTCCTGAATGGGCACCCTGTGCCCCACAGAGGGCCACCCTGAAGCTCCAGCAGCCCCCAACGCACAACACACACCCTGTCCCCCGCCTAACTGAGCCCCCTTGCCTCGCCAGGGCCCGACCGATTGTTCCTCGCGAGGCCCTAAAAACTTACCTTTTTTCCGGGGCCATCTGTCATCTTCGTCCTGCAGCTGGGTGTAGTCCCAGCAATGGCCACTGCTCCCAGTGGCGCTGCTGGGACTAAGAGCTGCTGACCCGTTGATTGGCGGCAACTCCATTAGGTGGAACTTGCTGCCTCAATGAGGTGGAAGTCCCGCCCAAAACCAATTAAGGGCCTATGGGATTGTAAAATCTGGTCCAGATTCCCAGGCCCGGCAGAGGCGGCTTGCCACTGAATTTTCGGCCGGTGGATGGGTCCCCTCTGCACACCGTAAAATTCCGGCCAGAAAATTAGAGAATTCCAAAGATTCACAACTCTCAAGAGTGAAAAAATTTCTCTTCATCTCAATCCTCTTATTCTGAGACTACGGTCCCCTGGTACTTGAGTCTCCAGCCAGGAGCCTCTCAGCATCTACCCTGTCAAGCACTCTCAGAATCTTATATGTCTCAATGATAACATAGTGATTCTTATTGGATCCTGACCTGATGAAAATCCATCACCCTAAAAAGTTAACTCTGTTTTGCTCTTTCCACAGAAGCTGCCAGACTGGCTGAGTATTTCCAGAGTTTCTCTTTTTTGTAAATATCACAAATTGACTTGGCTTTGAATCTACTGGATTGTCAAGGTTTGGACAAGTTTAATATTGCAGAATGTTCCAATGATGCTAGAATAAATGGGATGATTTTGTAAGGCTGTAATCCCAGAGTGGAGTCCTGCTTTAAGAAACATGCGCCAGAGGTGGGGCTATATTTCTATAGGGCCGACTGTACGTCCCGCACTCCCATTTGATCGAGATTCCACGTCAGAGCACTGCATTGAAAAATTACTCCAATAGCTACAAAGTATATAACTAAGAGAGTTAATGAAAAATCTCTGGAATGGCGGCTACTTTAAATTCAGTCCCTGTCGAATCTATCGAAATAAATAGAGTTTCAACTGCCTCACAGCATTTACTGTCATAGTAAATGTGACTACAGGATGGTGTGTTGCCTCCCTGGTGCCAGGGTCAAGGATGTGACGGAGCAGCTGCAAGATATTCTTCTGGGGGAGGTGAACAGCCTGAGGTCGTAGTCCACATCGGTACCAATAACATAGGTAAAAAAGGGGATGAGGTGCTGAAAGCAGATTTCAGGGAGTTCAGAAGGAAATTAAAAAACAGGACCTCAAAAGCAGTAATCTGAGGATTACTCCCAGTCCCACGTGCAAGTGAACATAAGAAAAGGAGAATTGAGCGATTGAACAGTGGCTGTAGAGCTGGTGTAGGAGGGAGGGCATCAGATTTCTGAGACATTGGGACCAGTTCTGGGGCAGGTGGGACCTGTACAAGATGAGCAGGTTGCAGCTTAGCAGGCCTGAAACTAATATCCTCACAGGGAGATTTTCTCGTGCTGTTGGGGAGGGTTTAAACTAAATTGTCAGGGGGATGGGAACCTGAGACAGAGCTCAGATTGGAGGGAAGCAAAACTGGTAGCTAGTCAGGGGTGTGGAAACCAGCAGCAATTATTAGAGAGGAATACCAAGGTGAACAGAATACTGGGGGAGATAGCACAACAGTAGGGAATAATACGTTATTAGGTGGGGTCAGAGTAAGGGAAAAAGTAATAAAGTCTGAATCAGGGTTAATGTGCATGTATGTGAATGCACGGAGTCTGGTTAATAAGACTGGTGAGGTACAGGCGCAGATTGCCATGTGGAAATATGATGTTGTGGCTATAGCGGAGACCTGGCTCAAAGAAGGGCAGGACTGGGTGTTAAATATTCCTGGATACAAGCTGCTTAAGAAAGATAGGAAAGGGAAAAAAAGGGGAGGGATGGCGGTATTGATTAAGGAGAACATAGAAGTGCTGGAGAAAAAGGATTTCCCAGGGGGTCGAGGACAGAATCAATTTGGCTAGAGCTAAGGAACAAAAGAGGTGCGGTTACATTGCTCGCTGTTGTCTATAGGCCACCAACTAGTGGGAAGGACGTGGAGGAACAAATTTGCAAGGAAATGACAGAAAAGTGCAAAAATTATAGGGTAGTTATAATGGGGGACTTTAATTATCCAAACATAGACTGGGATATTAATAGTGTCAAGGGCAGTGAGGGGCAAGAGTTCCTAGAGTGTGTTCAGGAAAATTTTCTACAACAGTAAGTTGCTAGTCCAAAGAGAAAGGAGGCACTGCTAGACCTGAGTCGAGGGAATGAGGTGGGCCAAGTGGATCAAGTATCAATAGGAGAGCATTTAGGGAAAAGTGATCATTGTATCATAAGGTTTAGGTTAACTATGGAAAAGGACAAAGAGCAATCCAGGGAAAGAATAATTAACTTGGGGAAGGCAAACTTCAATGGGGCAAGAATGGAGCTGGGGCAAATAAATTGGAGTCAAAAGCTGGCAGAAAACTGGTAGATGAATAATGGGCTACCTTCAAAGAAGAGATAGTTTGGGCACAGTCAACGTATGTTCCCTCGAAGGGGAAAAGTAGAGTGAACAAATCCAGAGCTGCCTGGATGACAAAAGAGGTAGAGATTAAGATAAAGAAGAAAAAGTGTGCTTATGACAGATGCCAGGTATAAAATACTATTGAGAACTAGGCTGAATATGAAAGGTCCAGAGGAGAAGTGAAAAAGCAAATAAACGAGAACATGAGAAGAGACTAGCAGCTAGCATTAAAGGGAATCCCAAAGTTTTCTATAGGCAAATAAATAGTAAAAGGGTGGTAAAAAGAGGAGTGGGGCCAATAAGGGACCAGAAAGGGGATTTACACGTGGAGGCAGAGGACATAGCTGAGGTATGAAATTAATACTTTGTATCTGTCTTTATCAAGGAAAAAGATGCAATCCAGGCAATGTTGAAAGAGGAGGTAAGTCAGGCACTAGAGGGGTTTAAAATTGATCAAGAGGAAGTATTAGATAGGCTATCTGTACTTAAAGTAGATAAGGCAGTAGGGCCGGATGAGAGGGAAGTGAGGGTGGAAATTGCAGAGGCACTGGCCATAATTTTTCAGTCTTCCCTAGACTCGGGGGTAGTGCCAGAGGACTGGAAAATTGCATGCGTTACACCCTTGTTCAAAAAAGGGTGTAAAAATAAGCCCAGCAACTACAGGCCATTCAGTTTAACTTCGGTGGTTGGAAAACTTCTAGAAAAAATAATTAGGGACAAAATCAATAGCCACATGGACAAATGTGAGTTAAGTAAGGAAAGGGATCATGGATTTCATAAAGGAAAATCATGTTTAACTAACTTGCTGGAGTTTTTTGAGGAGGTAACAGAGAGGGTTGATGAGGACAATGCTGTTGACGTGGTGTTATTGGACTTTCAAAAGACGCTTGATACAGTCCCACACAACAGACTTGTGAGCAAACATGTAGCTCATGGAACAAAAGGGACAGTAGCAACATAGATATGAAATTGGCTGAGTGACAGGAAACAAAGAGTAGTGGTTAATGGATGTTTTTCAGGCTGGAGGAAGGTTTTTAGTGGAGTTCCCCAGGGATCAGTGTTGGAACCCTTGCTTTTCCTGATATATATTAATGACCTAGACCTTGATGTACAGGGCACAATTTCAATGTTTGCAGATGATACGGAACTTGGAAGCATTGTGAACTGTGAGGAGGATAGTGTAGAACTTCAAAAGGACATAGACAAGTTGGTGGAATGGGCAGACAGGTGGCAGATGCAGTTCAGTGCAGAGAAATGTGAAGTGATTCATTTTGGTAGGAAGATCATGGAGAGACAATATCGAATAAAGGGTACAATTCTAAAGGGGGTGCAGGAGCAGAGGGACCTGGGAGTATATGTGCATAAGTCATTGAAGGTGGCAGGACAGGTTGAGAGATCGGTTAATAAAGCATACAGTATCCTGGGCTTTATTAATAGGGGCATAGAGTACAAGAGCAAGGAAGCTATTTTGAACTTGTATAAGACACTAGATTGGCCTCAACTGGAGTATTACATCCAATTGTGGGCAACACACTTGAGGAAAGTGTGAGGGCATTGGAGAGAGTACAGAAAAGATTCATGAGAATGGTTCCAGGGATGAGGAATTTCAGTTATGAAGATAGATTGGAGAAGTTAGGACTGTTTTCCTTGGAAAAGAGAAGGCTGAGAGGTGATTTGATAGAGGTATTCAAAATCATGAGGGGTCTGGACAGAGTACATAAAGAGAAACTGTTCCCACTCATGAAAGGATCGAGAATGAGTGGGCACAGATTTAAAGCATTTGGTAAGAGAAGCAAAAGTGACATGAGAAAAAACATTTTCATGCAGCGAGTGGTTAGGGTGTGGAATGCGTTGCCTGAGAACGTGGTGGAGGCAGGTTCAATTGAAGCATTCAATAGGGAATAAGACTGTAATATGAAAAGGAAGAATGTACAGGGTTATGGGAAGAAGGCAAGGGAATGGAACTGAGGAAGTTGCTCTTTCAGTGAGCCGGTGTGGACATGATGGGCTGAATGGCCTCCTTCTGCACTGTAACGATTCTGTGATTCTGCAATTATAGAATCATACAGCACAGAAGGAAGCCATTTGACCCATCGTTCCTGTGCTGGCTCTTTGAAGGAGCTATCCAAATAGTCCCATTTCCTTCCTCTTTCCCCATAGCCCAGTAAATGTTTCCTTTTCAATTACTTATTCAAATCCCTTTTGAAAGTTACCATTGAATCCACTTCCACCACCGTTTTAGGCAGTGCATTCCAGATCATAACAGAATCACAGAATTGTTAGAGCTCAGAAGGAGGCCGTTTGGCTCATCGTGTCTGCGCTTACTCTATGAAAGAGCAATTTACCTCGTGCCGCTCCCCGGCTTTCTCCCTGTAGCCCTGCACATTCTTCCTTTTCTGACTACAATCCAATTCCTTCTTGAAGACCTTGATTGAACCTGCCTCCACCACACTCTCAGGCAGTGCTTTCCAGATCCTAACCACTCGCTGTATGAAAAAGATTTTTCCTCATGTCTCCATCGTTTCGCTTGCCAATTACTTTAAATCTGTGCCCTCTTATTCTCAATCCTTCCACCAGTGGGAACAGGTTGTCCTTACCTACTCTGTCTCGAACTCTCATGATTTTGATCCCCTCTTTCAAATCTCCTCTCAACCTTCTCTTCTCCAAGGAAAACAGTCCCAACTTCTTGAATCTATCTACGTAACTGAAGTTCCTCATCCCTGGAAACATTCTTGTGAATCTTATTGGCACTCTCTCCAATGCCTTCAAATCTTTCCTGAAGTGTGGCGCCCAGAACTGGGTGCAATACTCCAGTTGAGGCTAAACCAGTGTTCTAGAAAAGTTTAACATAATTTCCTAGCTTTTGTATTAATGAAGCCTAGAATGCTGTATGCTCTATTAACTGCTCTCAACCTGTTCTGCCACCTTCAATGATTTATGCACATATACACCCAGGTCCCCCTGCTTCAGCACCCCCTTTAGAATTGCACCCTTTATTTTAGATTGTCTTTATCTGTTCCTCCTACTGAAATGAATCACTTCACACTTCTCTGCATCAAATTTCATTTGCCACTTCTCCGCCCATTCTACACACCTATCTTTGTCCTTTTGAAGTTCTACACTATCCTCCTCACAGTTCACAATGTTTCCAAGTTTCATATCATCCACAAATTTTGAAATTTCACCCTATACACCAAGGTCTAGATCATTAATATATATCAGGAACAGCAAGGGTCCGAACACCAACCCTTAGGGAACTACTCTACAAATTTCCCTCCATTCTGAAAAACATTTGTTAACCACTATTCTATTTCCTGTCACTCAGCCAACTTTGCTTCAATGTTGCTACTGTTCCTTTTATTCCATGAGCTATAACTTTGCTCATAAGTCTGTTGTGTGACACTTTAACAAATGATTTTTTGGAAGTCCAATTACACCACATCAACAGCATTACTCTGATCAACCTTTTTTGTTACCTCTTCAAAAAACTCCAGCAAATTAGTTAAACACAATTTGCTCTTCAGAAATCCATGCCGGCTTTCCTTAATTTCTGAAAAGGAAGAATGTGCAGGATTACAGGGAGAAGGCAGAGGAATAGAACTGAGTGAATTGCTCTTTTGGAGAGCCGGTGCGGACACGATGGGCCGAATGACCTCCTTCTGCACTGTAACAATTCTGTAATTCTGTGAATTTGCCCAAGTGACTATTAATTTTCCCCAAATTATTGTTTCTAGAAGCTTCCCCACCACTGAGGTTAAACTGACTAGCATGTAGTTGCTGGGCTTATCTTTACACCCTTTTTTGAACAAAGGTGTAACATTTTCAATTCTCCGGTCCACTGGCACCATCCCTGAATCTAAGGAAGACTGGGAAATTATGGACAGTGCCTCTGCAATTTCCATTCTGACTTCCCTCAGTATCCTCGATGCATCTCATCCGGTTCTGCTGCCTTATCAACTTTAAGTACAGCTCACCTATCCAATACCTCCTCCTTATCAACTTGAAACACTTCAAGTGTCTGAACTTCCTCTTCTTTCACCATGACCCGTGCAATATCTTCTTTTCTGATAAAGACAGATGCAAATTATTCATTTCGCCATTCCCCCCTGCCTCCATGCGTAAATCGCGTTTTTTGTCCCTAATCGGCCCTACTCCTCCTTTTACCACCCTTTTACTATTAATATGCCTATATAAGACTTTTATATTAGATTCCCTTTTATATTAGCTGCCAGTCTCTTTGCATACTCTCTCTTTGCTTCTCTTATTTGCTATTCACTCCCCCTCTGAACCTTCTATATTCAGCATTATCCACCTGACACCAGTCATAAGCACACTTTTATTCATCATCTTAATCTCTATCTCTTTCATCATCCAGGGAACTCTGTATTTGTTTGCCTACCTTTCCTCTTTGTGGGAATATACCTTGACTGTGCCCAAACTATCTCTTCTTTAAAGTTACTGTTTTGCCTGCTAATCTTTGATTCCAATTTATCTGGGTCAGATCCATTCTTACGCCATTGAAGTTGGCTTTCCTCCAATTCATTGTTCTGGATTGTTCATTGTCCTTTTCCATAGTTACCCTAAACCTTATAATATAATGATCACTGTCCGTTAAATGTTCCCCTACTGACACTTGATCCACTTGGCCCACCTCATTCCCAAGAACCCGGTCTAGCAGTGCCTCCTTTCTCATTGGACTGGAAACATACTGCTGTAGATAATTCTCCTGAGCA
The DNA here is from genome assembly GCF_036365525.1 of Heterodontus francisci. Lineage (NCBI taxonomy): Eukaryota > Metazoa > Chordata > Chondrichthyes > Heterodontiformes > Heterodontidae > Heterodontus > Heterodontus francisci. The sequence continues at coordinate 27,631,558 of NC_090371.1, read as the reverse complement.
TACGCTAGGAAGTCTTGCCCCTATCTGCCTTTTATGCTACTATTATCCGTCTATATTTGGATAATTAAAGTTCCCCATTATAACCACTCTAATTCTTGCACCTCTGTAATTCCCTTGCAATTTTGTTCCTCTAGGGTGGCACAGTGGCGCAGTGGTTAGCACCGCAGCCTCACAACTCCAGTGACCCGGGTTCAATTCTGGGTACTGCCTGTGTGGAGTTTGCAAATTCTCCCTGTGTCTGTGTGGGTTTCCTCCGGGTGCTCTGGTTTCCTCCCACATGCCAAAGACTTGCAGGTTGATAGGTAAATTGGCCATTATAAATTGCCCCTAGTATAGGTAGGTGATAGGGAAATATAGGGACAGGTGGGGATGTAGTAGGAACATGGAATTAGTGTAGGATTAGTATAAATGGGTGGTTGATGGTCAACACAGACTCTGTGGGCCCAAGGGCCTGTTTCAGTGCTGTATCTCTAAACTAAACATCTTTCCCACTGGTTGGTGGCCTATATATTACACCGAGCAATGTAATTGCACTTTTTTTGTTCCTCAGTTCCAGCCAAATAGATTCTGTCCTTGACCCCTCAGGGACATCCTCTCTCTCCAGCACTGCAATGTTCTCCTTAATCAAAACTGCCACCCCTCCCCCTTCCCTTCCTTTCCTACCTTTCCTGAACACCTTGTATCCAAGAATGTTTAGCAACCTTCTTTGAGTCAGGTCTCTGTTATCACCACAACATCACACTTTCATGTGGCTATTTGCACCTGCAGCTCACCAACCTTATTTACCACACTCTGCCCATTCACATACATTCACAGAAACCCTAATTTAGACTTTATTACTTTGCATCTTACTCTGACCCTACCTAATACTTGACTATTTCCTACTCTCGTGCTATCTGTCTCTTCCAATTCTCTGTGTACCTTGGTATTCCTCTCTTGTATTATCTCCTGGTTCCCACACCCCTGGCAAGTTAGTTTAAACCATCCCCAATAGCACTCAAAAATCATCCAACAAGGAAATTTGTCCCAGCTCCGTTCAGGTGCAACCCGTCCAGCCTGTACAGGTCCCACCTTCAGCAGAACTGGTCCTAGTGTCCCAGGAATCTAAAGCTCTCTCTCCTGACCCATCTTTCCAGTCACATATTCATCTGCACTATACTCAATTTCTATACTCAATCTGGAGATTACTACTTTTGAGGTCTTGCTTGCTAATTTCTTACCTATTTCCCTAAACTCTGCCTGCAAGACCACATTCCTCTTCCTACCCATGTCTTGGGTACCAAGGTAGACTACAACTTCTGGCTATTAACCCTCCCCTCTCAGGGTGCTCTGCAGCCATTCAGTGACATCCTTGACTCTGGCACCAGGGAGGCAACACACCATCGTAGGTTGACGTCTGCAGCGAGAGAAACGCCAGTCAATTCCCCGATTGAATTTCCTATCACTATCGCCCTTCCAGTCTTCTTTGTGCCACCCCTGTGCAGCTGAGCCAGCCATGATGCTGTGGCTGGACTCCCCAGATGAACCATCACTTTCCTCAGTATTCAGAACTGAATACCGGTTGGAGAGTGAGACATACGCAGGGGTCTCCTGCACTACCTGCCTGTTTTTTCTTGGCTACCTGGCGGTCATTCATTCCCTCTTTCTCTCTTCTTCTTCTTCTTTGGCCTCCTTATCTCGAGAGACAATGGATAAGCGCCTGGAGGTGGTCAGTGGTTTGTGAAGCAGCGCCTGGAGTGGCTCTAAAGGCCAATTCTAGAGTGACAGGCTCTTCCACAGGTGCTGCAGAGAAATTTGTTTGTCAGGGCTGTTACACAGTTGGCTCTCCCCTTGCGCCTCTATCTTTTTTCCTGCCAACTACTAAGTCTCTTCGACTCGCCATATTTTAGCCCCATCTTTATGGCTGCCCGCCAGCTCTGGCGGACGCTGGCAACTGACTCCCACGACTTGTGATCAATGTCACAGGATTTCATGTCGCGTTTGCAGACGTCTTTAAAGCGGAGACATGGACGGCCGGTGGGTCTGATACCAGTGGCGACCTCTTTCTCTGCATACTCTTAAGCTACAGGGTGACCACATCTATAAACGTGCTATCCACAAAGCTCTCAACATCATGGATGTGCTGCAGTGATGCTAGCTACTGTTTAAGTTCTGAAACCCGGAGCTCGAGCTGTTGCAATTGAGGACACTTTCTGCACATATGGTTATCCAGGACACGGCAAGTTTCCTGGAGTTCCCACATAGCACAGGATGTACACTCCAGAGTTTGGAGAAGTTCCTTTATCTATTAGACAATAAACCTTGCTTCTACTAATAAATTTTGCGACTACTAATAAATACCGAGTTTCGAGAGAAAAAAAGTTCAAAAAAGTTTTTTAAAAATATCAAAAGAGAAAAAAAAACTCAGCAAACAATCACTTACCTGCTTCCCACAGACATCACACATGATGTTCTTTAGAACGCTGTCAGTCAGCTGTGAACCCACACACCATCGAGATCTTTTTAATCCACTGCTCTGAATCTGCTCCCTCATCGGCCCCACTCTTTTTAACTCGTCCACTCTGGCTTTTTTTTCCCATCATGTCTCTGGTTCTTTTGAAAATTACCTTAAATTTCTAAATCATTGTCAATAGTCCAGCTGAAATGAATGATCAATGAGAAATTCACATTGTGTATAGTTCTGGGAGGACCATCAGTTTACATTGCTGTGACTAGTTAGTCTTTCGTAAATAGCAACTATAATACATCCAGAATATGAAATAAAGAGCTGTCATAAAACATATAGCATGTCCAGTGACTCCCTGAAGAATTTCATTTTTGCTCACTTCTGCAAAGGTACACAGATTTGCCTGATAATTTCTGTCAGCGTTACCATTGTGCTTTCTGAAATTGAGTAGTGGCATAAATTTAAGAGCTGCTTGGGAATAATAGGCTCTACCGCCATTTGCAAGTTCCCCTCCAAGTCACCAGCCTGATTTGGAAATATATCACCGTTCCTTCACTGTCTCTGGATCAAAATCTTGGAACTCCCTCCCTAACTGCACTGTGGGTTTAACCACACCGGATAGGCTGCAGCAGTTTAAGAAGGCAGCTCACCACCACCTTCTCAAGGACAATTAGGGATGGGCAATAAATGCTGGCCTTTCCAGTGATGCTCATAACCCATGAAACAAATTTTAAAAAGACAAGGGGAGCATCAATTCTGCATTAGAATAATGTCTTGCTGAGATCTCAAAGAGTTGTAGGACTGGAGGAAGTTGCAGACAGTGAGGGGTGAGGCCATGGAGGGATTTCACCACAAGGATGAGAATATTAAATCTGAGGCATTGCCGAGTTAGGTTTGCGAGCACAGGGGTGATAGGTGAACAGGACAGCAGAGATATTGGATGACCTCAAGTTTATGGAGTGTAGATGGTGAGAGGCTAGCCGGGAGAACATTGGAATAGTCAATTCTGGAGTTAGCAAATACATGGATAAGGGTTTCAGCAGTAGATGAGTTGAGGTAGGGGCGGGAGTCGAGCAATGTTCTGGAGATTGAAGTAGGCAGAGTTGGTGATGGAGAGAATATAGGTTCAGAAGCTCAGCTCAACGTCAAATAGGATGCTGAAATTGCAAACAGTCTGGTCAGTCTCAGACAGTGGCCAGGGAGAGGGATGGAATTGGTGGCAAGGGAACAGAGTTTGTGGTGGACACCAATGACTATGGCAAGAGCAAAATACAGCGGCTGCTGGAATCTGAAATAAAAACAGAAAATGCTGGAAATACTCAACAGGTCTGGCAGCATCTGTGGATAGAGGAACAGAGTTAACATTTCAGGTCGATGACCTTTCATCCGAACTGGATGGCGTTGGTCTTCCCAATATTTAAATGGAGGAAATTCCTTCTCATTCAATAGTTATAAGAGCACATATGTACTTTGGGTGGGGGTCGTCTTTGTGCACCATCAAGAAAGGCTCAGTAGTACCAACAATGATCAAGCTGGCCAGGTCCTGGAGGATATAGCTGCCAGACTGGGCCTGCGTTAAGAGGTGAGGGAGCCAACACAAGGACCTCGTCCTCACCAGTCTACCTTTCAAAGACATGTCTGGCCACAACGGAATTGTCCACCACACAGTCCTTGTGAAGACAGAATCTTGTATAGACCATGAGGACATTCTTTAACACAGTGCAGTACAGTGGTGCAGTGGTTAGCACCGCAGCCTCACAGCTCCAGGGACCTGGGTTCGATTCTGGGTACTGCCTGTGCGGAGTTTGCAAGTTCTCCCTGTGACCGCGTGGGTTTTCGCCAGGTGCTCCGGTTTCCTCCCACAGCCAAAGACTTGCAGGTTTATAGGTAAATTGGCCATTATAAATTGCCCCTAGTGTAGTTAGGTGGTAGGGAATATGGGATTACTGTAGGGTTAGTATAAATGCCAACTTAGCAGTTGGCAGGAAAAAAGACAAAAGTGCAAGGGGAGAGCCAACTGTGTAACAGCCCCGACAAACAAATTTTTCTGCAGCACCTGTGGAAGAGCCTGTCACTCTAGAATTGGCCTTTATAGCCACTCCAGGCGCTGCTCCACACACCACTGACCACCTCCAGGCGCTTACCCATTGTCTCTCAAAATAAGGAGAAGTATAAATGGGTGGTTGTTGGTCGGCACAGACTCGGTGGGCTGAAGGGTCTGTTTCAGTGCTGTATCTCCTAAATAAATAATTATAGCGTGGAACTATTGACATGCTAAGTGGGAAGGATTAAGAACAAATATAGCTGCCAGAACTGTGCATCCAAGAGACACTGTGACCCATCAGTAGCAGCAGAATTGTTAAATCTCTTAACCTTTGTTAAATATCAACCCTGATGCGATAAGGATTTTGGAATTGTGTGCTGGCAGCAGCACCAGTTATAACTTAAAATTAGATATGAACCTAGTGATGTTCTGATGCATGTCAGCTGTGGCTCAGTAGGTAGCACTCTGACCTCTGAGTCAGAAGGTTGTGAGTTCAAATTAAATTCTAGAGATTTGAACACAAAATCCAGACTGAATATTCAGTGCAGCACTGAGGGAGTAAGATGAGATGTTAAATCATGACCCTGACTGACCTCTCAGATGGATTTAAAAGTTCCCATGATACTGTTTGAAGTAGAGCAGCATTCTCTCCAGCGTCCTGGCTAATATTTATTTCTCAACCAAGATCACTAAAAACAGATTATCTGGTCATTATCTCATTGCTGTTTATGGGATCTTGCTGTGCATAACATGACTTATGTGTTACCTACATTACTACACTTCAAAAATATGTCATTGGCTATAAAATCAACTTGGGCTAATAAGTGGCAAGTACCATTCGCGTCACACAAATGCCAGGCAATAACCATCGCCAAGAAGAGAGAATCTCCCATCTCCCCTTGATATTCAACAGCATTACCATCTCTGACTCCCCCACTATCAACATCCTCAGGGCTATCCTTGACCAGAAACTGAACTGGACCAGCCACATAAATGCTGTGGCTACAAGAGCAGGTCAGAGACTGGGAATTCTGCAGCAAGTAACTCAACTCCTGACTCCCCAAAGCCTGTCCACCATCTACAAAGCACAAGTCAGGAGTGTGATGGAATAAAGAACAAAGAACAAAGAAAATTACAGCATAGGAACAGGCCCTTCGGCCCTCCAAGCCTGCGCTGATCCAGATCCTCTATCTAAACATGTCGCCTATTTTCTAAGGGTCTGTATCTCTTTGCTTCCTGCCCATTCATGTATCTGTCTAGATACATCTTAAAAGACGCTATCGTGCCCGCGTCTACCACCTCCGCTGGCAACGCGTTCCAGGCACCCACCACCCTCTGCGTAAAGAACTTTCCATGCATATCCCCCCTAAACTTTTCCCCTCTCACTTTGAACTCGTGACCCCTAGTAACTGAATCCCCCACTCTGGGAAAAAGCTTCTTGCTATCCAGCCTGTCTATACCTCTCATGATTTTGTACACCTCAATCAGGTCCCCCCTCAACCTCCGTCTTTCTAATGAAAATAATCCTAGTCTACTCAACCTCTCTTCATAGCTAGCGCCCTCCATACCAGGCAACATCCTGGTGAACCTCCTCTGCACCCTCTCCAAAGCATCTACATCCTTTTGGTAATGTGGCGACCAGAACTGCACGCAGTATTCCAAATGTGGCCGAACCAAAGTCTTATACAACTGTAACATGACCTGCCAACTCTTGTACTCAATACCCCGTCCGATGAAGGAAAGCATGGCGTATGCCTTCTTGACCACTCTATTTACCTGCGTTGTCACCTTCAGGGAACAATGGACCTGAACACCCAAATCTCTCTGTACATCAATTTTCCCCAGGACTTTTCCATTTACTGTATAGTTCACTCTTGAATTGGATCTTCCAAAATGCATCACCTCGCATTTGCCCTGATTGAACTCCATCTGCCATTTCTCTGCCCAACTCTCCAATCTATCTATATTCTGCTGTATTCTCTGACAGTCCCCTTCACTATCTGCTACTCCACCAATCTTAGTGTCGTCTGCAAACTTGCTAATCAGACCACCTATACTTTCCTCCAAATCATTTATGTATATCGCAAACAACAGTGGTCCCAGCACGGATCCCTGTGGAACATCACTGGTCACACGTCTCCATTTTGAGAAACTCCCTTCCACTACTACTCTCTGTCTCCTGTTGCCCAGCCAGACCCCATGCGACTGCTGCACTTGCCTGGATGAGTGACGTTCCAACAACATTCAGAAAGATAGACATCACCCAGGACAAAGCAGCCTTCTTGATCTGCACCCCCATCCACCACCTTCAACATTCACTCCCTTCACTACCGATGCACAGTGGCAGCAGTGTGTACCATCTACAAAATGAACTGCAGAACTTACCAAGGCTCCTTCAACAGCACCTTCCAAACCCGTGACCTCTACCACCTAGAAGGACAAGGCAGTAGACATGTGGGAACACCACCACCTGCAAGTTCCCCTCCGCCATCCTGACTTGGAAATCTATTGCCGTTCCTTTACTGTCACTGGATCAAAATCCTGGAACTCCCTCCCTAACAGCACTGTGGGTGTACCCACACCAAATGGACTGCAGCAGTTCAAGAATGCAGCTCAGCACCACCTTCTCAGGAGCAATTAGCAATGGGCAACAAATGCTGGCCTACTCAGTGACACTCACATCCCATGAAAACAAATAAAAAAGAATGCTTTGGGATATCCTGAGGTGGTGAATGATTGTAATGTTCTTTCTGGACACATGTTATGCTGTTCCACATGCTTTAAATCAGAGTACTATAACTCTACCAAATCCAGGTGAGAATGAGTAGCAGGCAAGTAGGAAACTAACAGGAGGAGGAAGCACCATGAACATCCCCATTGTAAACTATGTTGAGGGCCTAGTTTGTGAGTGTAAGAGACACGGTTGTAGCATTTGGAAGTATCTAAGTATCTTCAGCTAATAGTGCCAAGTGGGTCGTCCAATTCAGCTCCAGGTCTAAATGTTACATCATCATAGATATCAGAGACTGAGCGATTTGAATGTGATTGAGTGCTGCGAATACCTGCAGTTCTAATTATACAAACCCGTGTTCCCACTGCACTTTTAATGTAATTAGCTGGCTCATATGGAATATAAATAGTAGCATAGGAAGTTGAGCCAACTTACCTTTTTTTGTGCTATGAATTCTGTGTACTTGTTTTCACATGTCAAACTCCTGCAATCACAGATTTGTTTTTTTTTGGTGATTTGTAACATTTTGAAGACTATGTCAATGTTTCACTGCCTCCAACCCAGAGCTTCTGTCCTTCCCTTTGAGTTCTTAATCCTCAACACTCCTAACTCCTTTTCTCCTCTCTTTGAGCTCCTGTCCTCCCTCGCTTTCCAAGTTCCTGACCTTCCCAGTGCATCTTGTCGATGGTACACAATGCTGTCACTGCGCCAGTGGTGGAGGGAGAGATTGTTGAAGGTGATGGATGGTGTGCCAATCAAGTGGGCTGCTTTGTCCTGGATGGTGCCGAGTTTCCTGAGGGTTGTTGGAGCCGAAACCATCCAGCAAAGTGGAGAGTATTCCATCACACTCTTGCCCTGTGCCTTGCAGATGCTGGGCAGGCATTAGGAAGTCAGGAGGTGAGTTACTTGCTGCAGAATTCAAGCCTCTGACCTGCTCTTGCAGCCATAGTATTTATGTGGCTGGTTCAGTTCAGTTTCTGGTCAATGGAACCCCCAGGATGTTGATAGTGGGAGATTCAGCAATGGTAATGCCATTGAACGTCAAGAGGTGATGGTTAGATTCTCTCTTGTTGGAGATCGTCATTGCCTGGCAATTGTGTGGCGCGAATGTTACTTGCCATTTATCAGCCCAAGCCTGAAGGTGTTCAGGCCTTGCTGCATTCAGAAACAGACTGCTTCAGTATCTGAAAAGTTGCAGATGGAACTGAACATTGTGTAATCAGCAACGAACATCCCCACTTCTGAGCTTATAATGGAGGGAAGGTCATTGATGAAGCAGCTGAAGATGGTTGGGCCTAAGACACTACTCCGAGGAACTCCTGCAGTGACGTCCTGGGACTGAGATGATTGAGCTCCAACAACCACAACCATATTCCTTTGCACTTAGTATGACTCCAAACAGCAGAGAGTTTTCTCCCTGATTCCCATTGACTCCATTTTACTCGGGCTCCTTGTTGTCAAGGGCAGTCACTCTCACCTCACCTCTTGAGTTCAGCTCCTTTGTCCATGTTTGAACCAAGGCTGTAATGAGGTCAGAAGACGAGGGCACTTTCTCCACATTCAAACTCCTGCCCTTCTCTCCATACCATTCGCTCCCCCGCCCTCATAAGCTACTGTGCTTTTCCCCCTCCCAAACTGACCTTGTCAAGGGCTCCTGACCTTCTCCCTCCTGAATTCCTAATCTTCTCCTCCTCTCAAGCATCTGCCCTACGCACTTCAATTTCCTGTCCTCCTCCCAATCTCCTGTCCTCCTGTCCTCCTCCCTCCAATCTCCTGTACTCCCCCTCCAATCTCCTGGCCTCCTCCCTCCAATCTCCTGTCCTCCCCTCTCCAATCTCCTGTCCTCCTGTCCTCCCCCCTCCAACCTCCTGTCCTCCCCCCTCCAATCTCCTGTCCTCCTCCCTCCTGTCCTCCTGTCCACCCCCCTCCAATATCCTGCCTCCTCCCTCCAATCTCCTGTCCTCCTCCCTCCAATCTCCTGTTCTCCCCCTTCCAATCTCCTGTCCTCCCCCCCTCCAACCTCCTGTCCTCCTGTCCTCCCTCCTCCTGTCCTCCTGTCCTCCCCTCTCCAATCTCCTGTTCTCCTCCCTCCAATCACCTGTACTCCCCCTCCAATCTCCTGTACTCCCCCTCCAATCTCCTGTCCTCTTCCCTCCAATCTCCCGTCCCCCTGTCCTCTCCCCTCCAATCTCCTGTCCCCTGTCCTCTCCCCTCCAATCCCCTGTCCTCCTGTCCTTCCCCCTCCAATCTCCTGTACTCCCCCCTCCAATCTCCTGTCCTCCCCTCTCCAATCACCTGTCCTCCTCCCTCCAATCTCCTGTCCTCCTCCCTCCAATCTCCTGTCCCCCTAACCTCTCCCCTCCAATCCCCTGTCCTCCTGTCCTCCTCCCACCAATCTCCTGTACTCTCCCCTCCAATCACCTGTGCTCCTCCCACCAATCTCCTGTCCTCCTTCCTCCAATCTCCTGTCTTCGCCCCTCCAATCTCCTGTCCTCCCCCTCCAATCTCTTGTCTTCCTCCCTCCAATCTCCTGTCCTCCTGTCCTCACCCCCTCCAATCTCCTGTCCTCCTGTCCTCCTCCCTCCAATCTCCTGTCCTCCCCCCCTCCAACCTCCTGTCCTCATGTCCTCCCTCCTCCTGTCCTCCTGTCCTCCCCCCTCCAATCTCCTGTTCTCCTCCCTCCAATCACCTGTACTCCCCCTCCAATCTCCTGTACTCCCCCTCCAAACTCCTGTCTTCCTCCCTCCAATCGCCTGTCCTCTTCCCTCCAATCTCCCATCCCCCTGTCCTCTCCCCTCCAATCTCCTGTCCCCTGTCCTCTCCCCTCCAATCTCCTGTCCTCCTGTCCATCCCCCTCCAATCTCCTGTACTCCCCCCTCCAATCTCCTGTCCTCCCCTCTCCAATCACCTGTCCTCCTCCCTCCAATCTCCTGTCCTCCTCCCTCCAATCTCCTGTCCCCCTAACCTCTCCCCACCAATCTCCTGTCCTCCTGTCCTCCTCCCACCAATCTCCTGTACTCTCCCCTCCAATCACCTGTGCTCCTCCCACCAATCTCCTGTCCTCCTTCCTCCAATCTCCTGTCTTCCCCCCTCCAATCTCCTGTCCTCCCCCTCCAATCTCTTGTCCTCCCTCCAATCTCCTGTCCTCCTGTCCTCCTCCCTCCAATCCCCTGTCCTCCTGTCCTCCTCCCTCCAATCTCCTGTCCTCCTGTCCTCCTCCCTCCAATCTGTCGTCCTCCAATCTCCTGTCCTCCTGTCCTTCCTCCCTCCAATCTCCTGTACCCCCTCCAATCTCCTGTCCTCCTTTCTTCCCCCCTCCAATCTCCTGTCCTCCCCCCTCCAACATCCTTTCCTCCCTCCTCCAATCTCCTGTCCTCCTTTCTTCCCCCTCCAATCTCCTGTCCTCCTGTCTTCCCCCCTCCAATCTCCTGTCCTCCCGCCTCCAATATCCTGTTCTTCCTCTTCCAATCACCTGTCCTCCTGTCCTCCCCCCCTCCAACCTCCTGTCCTCCTGTCCTCCATCCTCCTGTCCTCCTGTCCTCCCCCCTCCAATCTCCTGTTCTCTACCCTCCAATCACCTGTACTCCCCCTCCAATCTCCTGTACTCCCCCTCCAATCTCCTGTCCTCCTCCCTCCAATCGCCTGTCCTCCTCCCTCCTATCTCCCATCCCCCTGTGTTCTCCCCTCCAATCTCCTGTCCCCTGTCCTCCTCCCTCCAATCTCCTGTACACCCCCTCCAATCTCCTGTCTTCCTCCCTCCAATCGCCTGTCCTCTTCCCTCCAATCTCCCGTCCCCCTGTCCTCTTCCCTCCAATCTCCTGTCCCCTGTCCTCTCCCCTCCAATCTCCTGTCCTCCTGTCCTTCCCCCTCCAATCTCCTGTCCTCCCCTCTCCAATCTCCTGTCCTCCTCCCTCCAATCTCCTGTCCTCCTCCCTCCAATCTCCTGTCCCCCTAACCTCTCCCCCCAATCTCCTGTCCTCCCACCAATCTCCTTTACTCTCCCCTCCAATCACCTGTCCTCCTCCCTCCAATCTCCTGTCTTCCCCCCTCCAATCTCCTGTCCTCCCCCTCCAATCTCTTGTCCTCCTCCCTCCAATCTCCTGTCCTCCTGTCCTCACTCCCTCCAATCTCCTGTCCTCCTGTCCTCCTCCCTCCAATCCCCTGTCCTCCTGTCCTCCTCCCTCCAATCTCCTGTCCTCCTCCAATCTCCTGTCCTCCTGTCCTTCCTCCCTCCAATCTCCTGTACCCCCTCCAATCTCCTGTCCTCCTTTCTTCCCCCCTCCAATCTCCTGTCCTCCCTCCTCCAATCTCCTGTCCTCCCTCCAATCTCCTGTACTCCCCCTCCAATCTCCTGTCCTCCTTTCTTCCCCCCTCCAATCTCCTGTCCTCCCCCTCCAACATCCTGTCCGCCTCCCTCCAATCCCCAGTCCTCCTGTCCTCCTCCCTCCAATCTCCAGTACTCCCCCTCCAATCTCCTGTCCTCCTCCCTCCACTCTCCTGTATTCCTGTCTTCCCCCCTCCAATCTCCTGTCCTCCCTCCAATCTCCTGTACTCCCCCTCCAATCTCCTGTCCTCCTCCCTCCAATCTCCTGTTCTTCCCCTTCCAATCTCCTGTCCTCCTGTCCACCCCCCTCCAACCTCCTGACCTCCTCCCTCCAATCTCCTGTACTCCCCCTCCAATCTCCTGTCCTCCTGTCCTCCTCCCTCCAATCTCCTGTACACCCCCTCCAATCTCCTGTACTCCCCCTCCAATCTCCTGTCCTCCTCCCTCCAATCGCCTGTCCTCCTCCCTCCAATCTCCTGTACATCCCCTCCAATCTCCCCTCCTCCTGTCCTCCTCCCTCCAATCCCCAGTCCTCCTGTCCTCCTCCCTCCAATCTCCTGTACTCCCCCTCCAATCTCCTGTCCTCCTGTCCTCCTCCCTCCAATCCCCAGTCCTCCTGTCCTCCTCCCTCCAATCTCCAGTACTCCCCCTCCAATCTCCAGTACTCCCCCTCCAATCTCCTGTCCCCCTGTCCTCTCCCCTCCAATCTCCTGTCCTCCAGTCCTCCCCCCCTCCAATCTCCTGTCCTCCTGTCCTCCTCCCTCCAATCCCCAGTCCTCCTGTCCTCCTCCCTCCAATCTCCAGTACTCCCCCTCCAATCTCCAGTACTCCCCCTCCAATCTCCTGTCCCCCTGTCCTCTCCCCTCCAATCTCCTGTCCTCCAGTCCTCCCCCCCTCCAATCTCCTGTCCTCCTGTCCTCCTCCCTCCAATCTTCTGTCCTCCTGTCCTTCCCCCCTCCAATCTCCTATACTCCCCCCTCCAATCTCCTGTCCTCCCCCCTCCAATCTCCTGTCTTCCTGTCCTCCACCCTCCAATCTCCTGTACACCCCCCTCCAATCTCCTGACCTTCCCCTTCCAATATCCTCTCCTGCCCCCTCCAATCTCCTGTCCTCCTGTCTTCCCCCCTCCAATCTCCTGTCCTCGTGTCTTCCCCCCTCCAAACCCCTGTCCTCCCCCCTCTAATATCCTGTACTCCGCCTCCAATCTCCTGTCCTCCTGTCCTCTTCCCTCCAATCTCCTGTCCTCCTCCAATCTCCTGTCCTCCACCCCCCAATCTCCTGTCCTCCCCCCTCCAATCTCCTGTCCTCCCCCCTCTAATCTCCTGTCCTCCTCCCACCAATCTTCTGTCCACCCTCCAATCTCCTGTCCTCCTCCCTCCAATCTCCTGTCCCCCTGTCCTCTCTCCTCCAATCTCCTGTCCTCCTGTCCTCCTCCAATCTCCTGTCCTCCACCCCCCAATCTCCTGTCCTCCCCCCTCCAATCTCCTGTACTCCCCCTCCAATCTCCTGTCCTCCTCCCTCTAATCTCCTGTACCCCTGTCCTCCCCTCCAATCTCCTGTCCTCCTGTCTTTCCCCCCTCCAATCTCCTATACACCCCCCTCAAATCGCCTGTCGTCCTGTCCTCCTCACTCCAATCTCCTGTCCTCCTCCCTTCAATCACCTGTCCTCTCCCCTCCAATCTCCTGTCCTCCTGTCCTCCTCCCTCCAATCTCCTGACCTCCTGTCCTTCCCCCCTCCAATCTCCTGTCCTCTTGTCCTCCTCCCTCCAATCTCCTGTCCTCCACCCTCCAACCTCCTGTCCTCCACCCTCCAATCTCCTGTACTCCCCCTCCAATCTCCTGTCCTCCTGTCCTTCCCCCCTCAAATCTCCTATAATACCCCCTCAAATCTCCTGTCCTCCCCCCTCCAATCTCCGCTCCTTCTCCCTCTAATCTGCTGTGCTCCTCCCTCCAATCTCCTGTCCCCCTGTCCTCTCCCCTCCAATCTCCTGTCCTCCTGTCCTTCCCCCCCTCCAATCTCCTGTCCTCCCCCTTCCAATCCCCTGTCCGCCTCCCTCCAATCTCCTGTGCTCCTCCCTCCAATCTCCTGTCCCCCTGTCCTCTCCCCTCCAATCTCCTGTCCTCCAGTCCTCCCCCCTCCAATCTCCTGTCCTCCACTCTCCAATCTCCTGTCCTCCACCCTCCAATCTCCTGTCCTTCCCCCCTCCAATCTCCTGTCCTCCTGTCCTCCTCCCTCCAATCTCCTTTACACCCCCTCCAATCTCCTCTCCACCTCCCTCCAATCTCCTGTACTCCCCTCCAATCTCCTCTCCTCCCCCTCCAATCTCCTGTTCACCCCCTCCAATCTCCTGTCCTCCTGTCCTCAACCCTCCAATCTCCTGTCCTCGCTGCTCTGATCTGGTAAGCAGCAAACTGACAGAAAATGGCAGGCAGCACCAGGAAGATGTGCTGCAGGCCATAGGCTCTGCTAGGCGCATGCACGGCACAAGGACGGCACAGTGGCGCAGTGGTTAGCACCGCAGCCTCACAGCTCCAGCGACCCGGGTTCAATTCTGGGTACTGCCTGTGTGGTGTTTGCAAGTTCTCCCTGTGTCTGCGTGGGTTTTCTCCGGGTGCTCCGGTTTCCTCCCACAGCCAAAAGACTTGCAGGTTGGTAGGTTAATTGGCCATTATAAATTGCCCCTAGTATAGGTAGGTGGTAGGGACAGGTGGGGATGTGGTAGGAATATGGGATTAGTATAGGATTAGTATAAATGGGTGGTTGATGGTTGGCACAGACTCGGAGGGCCGAAGGGCCTGTTTCAGTGCTGTATCTCTAAAAAAAAAGTGACAGCATACAACAACGGTGGGCATGCCGTGTTCTGAGCGGACAGTCTTTGGCATCCCCGGATGTACTCATTCACTCTGTCAGCAAACACAGTGGCGTTTTTTTGAAGCAGTGTAGCAGGGCTGACTCTAACATGTCTGCAACATGCCTAGTTAATCATGCTTCAGTCTTGCTGGTTGGATCACCATGACATCTTGATCCTAGCGTTACGTGTACGTATTGTTCAGGTTAACTGAGAAGATCTAACTGGCTGTGTCACAGCGGAAGTGACGAAGAACTCTTTAGGAGAGCACAGAATGGCAAAGTCAACTGGGTTCGTCTTGTTATTGTCTGTATCTTTGGCAAGCTGTGCAAAACTGTGAATTGTGGCTCTGATGGGTAAGAAGCATTTTGTTATCAAATACATATGCTGAAATTAACTCTGCATATATATCTGAAAAACCAATGTTACATTTTAGATACTCTGCTAAATACACCATTTATAATACAGTGAATCATGTAAATGCAGGACAAGTGCCTAAACCTGTGTTCTAACTGCACTTTGAATGTAATTACTTGGTTCAAGTGGAGCATAAATGCCAGCATAGACCAGTTGGGCTGAATGGCCTGCTTCTGTGTTGTGAGTTCTGTGCACTTGTTTTCACATGTCAAAGTCTTGTGATTGCAGGAACTGTCTCGGTCTTATTCTGAAAATTCCATGCTAAACCTCTCTGCTTCCTATGTCTTTAAAGTCTTTTTAGAACTTACCACCTTTAAGGTGTCAACCATGACTCAGTCAGCAGCTCACTGACCTTTGAGTCAGCAGACATGGGATTCTTATTCCCACTCCAAGGACATGAGAACTTAAACCAGGCTGACATCTTGGTGCAGCTCTGAGGGAATGCTGAACTGTCAGAATTGTCCAATATTGGATGAGAAACTGAAACCCCGTCTACCCTCTCAGGTGAATGTGAAAGATCCCAAGGCACTCGTTCCCCCCAGTGTCCCGGCCAATATTTACCCATCAACCAACATCATTAAATCAGATAATCTGATTATTATCACATTTCTGGGACACTGCTGTGTGAAAATTTGCTTCTGTGTTTTGTACAACAGTGACTACAGTAGAAAAGTACTTAACTGGCTGTAAATTGCTTTGGGACATCTTGAAGTCATAAAAGGTGCTATATAAATGCAAGGCTTTCTTTCTTTGACCAGGCTTGCAGGCTCTTTCACTCTTGGTAGGCCTTTCTCCTCTGTTGTGAAAAACCTTGAAATATCTTTATATAAGAAAGGCTCTAAAAAAATATTAAATAGTCATTTGGTAGTACAGAACTTGGAGTATTGCTGAAAATAGAGATGGTTTGTCGAAGCTTTTCATCTTGCATTCATCAGGACAAATCGCAAGAATGCCAATGTAAGGGAATGCAACAAATTTATACTGTATGAGAAGAGAGTGCTGATTGGTTAGCAAGAGGACTCTGATTGATCGAGGCATTGCCATGGAGAATGCACCAGTTTGTGGTGACTTACAGCGGAAGGGACATGTTGTTTGATATAATCCACCAGTCCCTGGAAGGGTAATGTATCCCAGAAATTTGAGCAACAAGTGAAGCTAGCTGTTTCACACTGCTCCTATACAGTAGCAACACGTGTGGTGTTTGCCACTAACAGGATGCTGCCGTCAAGCCAAAAAGACTTTCTGCCTTTCACACAAATGAGTAATGTGATATATAAACTTCAATGCCAGTGTGATGCTAGGTATATAGGCCATACTTTTTTTTTTATTTCCAAAATATACTTTATTCATAAAAATCTGTAAAAAATACATTACCAAACAGTTTCAAACAGCACCAAGTCAAAAATTACAAACAGTGCAAAGGAGGTCCGTTTCCTTCAATACAATCATGAGTTGCCTCACAACCCTTCCATTTCATTTGTTATGCCAGATACATTTTTACATTTTACAGCACACGAAATTTTCCCGATACAGTTCGAGGGGTTTCCCATGGATCCAGCCCCTCTGTTCAGCTTGGTGGGGGGACCTTACACAGTGGTCTTTCCCCATTGAGCCTTTGCTGCAGCTGCCCCAAGCTTTAGTGCGTCCCTCAGCACGTAGTCCTGGACCTTGGAATGTGCCAGTCTGCAACATTCGGTCGTGGACAACTCTTTGCGCTGGAAGTCCAGCAAGTTTCAGGCAGACCAAAGGGCGTCTTTCACCGAATTGATAGTCCTCCAGCAGCAGTTGATGTTTATCTCGGTGTGCGTCCCTGGGAACAGCCTGTAGAGCACAGACTCCTGTGTTACAGAGCTGCTTGGGATGAACCTTGACAAAAACCACTGCATCTCTTTCCACACCTGCTTTGCAAAGACACATTCCAGAAGGAGGTGGGCAACTGTCTCTTCCCCGCCACAGCCACCGCGAGGGCGTTGTGTGGAGGGGGTGAGACTTCGGGCGTGCAGGAAGGATCTGACGGGGAGGGCTCTTCTCACCACCAGCCAAGCTACATCTAGGTGCTTGTTTGAAAGTTCTGGTGATGAGGCATTCTGCCAAATGACTTTGGCGGTCTGCTCGGGGAACCATCCGACAGGATCCACCATCTCCTTTTCCCGTCGGGCCTTGAGGACATTCCGTGCAGACCACTGGTCAAAGGTGTTTTCCTGCAGAAACTGCTCCACGAATGATAGGTGGTACAGCACAGTCCAACTGGATGGAGCGATCAGCGGCAATGTGACCAGGCCCATCTTTAGCAACACCGGGGACAGATAGAACCTCAGCACGTAGTGACACTTGGAGTTTGCGTACTGGAGGTCTACACACAGCTTGATGCAGCCGCACACGAAGGTAGTCATCAGGATGAGGGCTACGTTGGGTACATTTTTCCCGCCCTTATCCAGAGGTTTGAACATCGTGTCCCTCCGGACCCGGTCCATTTTGGATCCCCAGATGAAGCGGAAAATGGCTCGGGTGACTGCCACATCGCAGGAGACCTGCGCCACGTACAGCAACAAAAGACTGGCAGATCGTATCAAACAACATATCCCTTACGCTGTTTGCAATGGGCAAGGTACAGGCCGTACCCAACCAGCCCTTGCTTGCCAAACTCAAAACACAGCATCCAACATTAGATGTGATTCCGCAATTGGACAACATTTGCTAAATAATCCACAGTGTGCTAAAAATTACTCTAGCAACCAATTTAAGATTGTCAGTAGGGCTTGCAGTGTGGCACATTTTGCATGCACTGGAAGTTACATAAATTAATACACAGGGCCCTGTTCTTTGCAGACAGAAAGAACATGTACACACATTGTGCCTGTTTCAGCTAAACAAAATAAGTGACAGCCATTGGCTGGTTCATTCCTCAGGGTAATGCCTTGACCAATCTGAGTCAAGCTGCCTGATTTAAATTTCAAACAAAGCTTGGCAGTTAACTGTCAGTCACCATAAACTGGTGCATTCTCCATGGCAACACTTCTACCAATCGGAGTCCACGTGCCAACCAATCAGCACTCTCGTCTCATACAGCATAAAGTTGTTGTGTTCCCTTACATTGGTATGCTTGCAATTTGTCCTGATGAGTGCAAGATGAAAAGCTTCAACAACAGGCATCTATTTTAAGCAATACTTAAGTCTTAACTTCCTATGGTGAGTTTAATGGGAAACTAATGTTCGTAAAAATAATGGGGAGACTAGGATGAGATGCTATATGTGGAAAGCAAATGATGGAGCAGTGTAGATTGACCAGAAAGTTCTGGAGATTTGTAACCCACAGTGTATTTCTTCATCCCCTGAACATGCTATCCAATTTGCACATTAATAACAGCATGCATTGATGCATTGTTAATATGTTGTTAACCTTCCAGCAAGATCTGACACATTAGAAAGTTATACATAATGAACCAGTCTAGGCTATTCAGAGGTTTATGGAAAATCAGAATTGAAGACCTGCAGACCATTTTATTTTCTACAATATGATCAAGGATTAATAGATGTACCGGGCTATGACGCTATAGATTGTGGTCTTTTATCATCCTTTTCAAGTCTCTGGAGTGAGACTTGAATCCGCAGCAGTCTGCCCTAAGAGGCCAGAGAGTAAGCAACTGAGAATTGTACTATGTTCACATCAATATTTCTGCATTAATTCTGGGTCCTTATTAATGAGGCAAGGCACAAAATAAACTCAAGCTCGCTAAATACAGAATGCCAAATGAAGTGCAGCCTAGCTGGGAGAAGGTGAAAGGCCTGCTCTCGTAGTTCTATACTTCCCTGTATGGCTATCTTTATTTTCCTCCCCAAAGATCTTAGCGAGCAATTGCATAATATTATCTTTTTTCTTGAATACATAGTTTCTCACAAACCTAGATTCTCATGCTCATGATTGTGACAGACTGTTGTCAGATTCTGAAGTACTGACCAGGCTAAGTAATGGAAACTATGACTTGCCGATAATCGATGTGTTTCACTATTGCTCCATGTTGTTTGCTGAGAAACTCAAGGTGCGTTTTGTTGCTGTCAGGCAAACCCCCACCTGTCAAGACTGAGGCACACATTATTCTGCCACATGAAAATTAAAACTTTAAAAATTACAATCTCTGACTGGAAAGACATTTCCATGGCAACAGACCATGTTGAAACAATGGAGACTCTGCAGTTGCTCTCCAAAACACAGAAGTGGTCAGACTAGTTTTAGTTACATGGCTAGCTGGCTGAGGCAGAGAAATTTGAGCCTCCAACAAGGGATGTGAAGGGACTGTTCCATTTAAGAAACTGTTCTCATGACTAACCTGCTGAACACCCTGGGAGCTTTTTGAATTTGAACGCCCAGATAAAGGGTTTAGAGGCAGAATGCCTTGTGCTCTCCTAGAACTAAGAACATCTATCTGCCAGTCTGCCTGCCTATCTCTCAGAGAACTGAAACCATTGAGGACACGTGAAACTCAAAGAGAAAAAGGTTCGTCATGTGGACAAAGTTTTAAGACGATTACTGGGCCCCAGTGAAACACAAGAATATAACTAGAATCAAGGACGACAGCGAGCTCGAGAAACAGTAACAAGACATTGCCTCCAACTGTTCTACTTATCTCTTACACTCTTTTCTGTCCCTATCTTGCATGTTTATATTGCGTATGCGTGCTAGGGTGAGTGCGTTGGATATCCGCAGGCGTGAACCATATTAGAATTAAGTTTAAGGTTTAATAAATTTCCTCTTTCTGCTTTAAACCAAAGAAAGCCTGTTTGTGCTCAGTTATTTGCCTGATAATTGGAAACTGTGAACACGGATTCACAAAAAGGGGAGCTCAAAGCTTAAAATGACACCCTGGTAGAATAAGACCAGGTGAAGATAGCAAGAGACCCCTAGACACATTGCTCACCTGGTGGCAACATTGCTGTCTACGCCACTCTGTTCTACAATGGACGCTATATTCACCTGTCATCAAACCCCAGTTACGTGCCTGCCTTTAATCTCATTTGTTGGACTCCATGACTTTCTTTGAACGCCTCTAAAATGTCAGGGTGTCCCTGAGAGGTTATTTTGAGGGTCAGATTTGTTTTGATCGCTTCAGTTATGTTATCAAAAATCATTTCTTAGCAGAAGAGAATGTAAGCCGAGAGGACCTGCACCATAAGGCAGAGCTCTGGATCGATAACACAGGCTCCTCTTTTGATGTGAAGAGGTTGATGTTAAGAAGGAGGATGTGCTGGAAATTTTGAAAGACATGAGGACAGATAAGTCCCCTGGGCCAGACGGGATATACCCAAGGATATTAAGGGAAGCGAGGGAAGAGATTGCCGCGCCTTTGGCGATGATCTTTGTGTCCTCACTGTCCACTGGAGTAGTACCGGATGATTGGGGGGTGGCAAATGTTATTCCCTTGTGCAAGAATGGGAATAGGGATAACTCTGGGAATTACAGACCAGTCAGTCTTACGTCTGTAGTGGGCAAATTATTGGAGAGGATTCTGAGAGACAGGATTTATGATTATTTGGAAAAGCATAGTTTGATTAGAGACAATCAGCATGGCTTTGTGAGGGGCAGGTCATGCCTCACAAGCCTTATTGAATTCTTTGAAGATGTGACAAAACACGTTGATGAAGGAAGAGCAGTGGATGTGGTGTATATGGATTTTAGCAAGGCGTTTGATAAGGTTCCCCATGGTAGGCTCATTCAGAAAGTGAGGAGGCATGGGATACAGGGAAAGTTGGCTGTCTGGATACAGAATTGGCTGGCCCATAGAAGATAGAGGGTGGTAGTAGATGGAAAGTATTCAGCCTGGAGCTCGGTGACCAGTGGTGTTCCGCAAGGATCTGTTCTGGGACTTCTGCTCTTTGTGATTTTTATAAATGACTTGGATGAGGAAGTGGAAGGCTGGGTTAGCAAGTTTGCCGATGACACGAAGGTTGCTGGAGTTGTGGATAGTGTGGAAGGCTGTTGTAGGTTGCAACGGGACATTGACAGGATGCAGAGCTGGGCTGAGAAGTGGCAGATGGAGTTCAACCTGGAAAAGTGTGAAGTGATTCATTTTGGAAGGTCAAATTTGAATGCAAATTTGATAGTGTGGAGGAACAGAGGGATCTTGGGGTCCACGTCCATAGATCGCTCAAAGTTGCCACCCAAGTTGATAGGGTTGTTAAGAAGCGTATGGTGTGTTGGCTTTCATTAACAGGGGGATTATGTTTAAGAGCCGCGAGGTTATGCTGCAGCTCTATAAAGCCCTGGTTAGACCACATTTGGAATATTGTGTTCAGTTCTGGTTGCCTCATTATAGGAAGGATGTGGAAGCTTTAGAGAGGGTGCAGAGGAGATTTACCAGGATGCTGCCTGGACTGAAGGGCATGTCTTACGAAGAAAGGTTTAGGGAGCTAGGGCTTTTATCATTGGAGCGAAGAAGGATGAAAGGTGACTTGATAGAGGGATACAAGATGATGAGAGGCATAGATAGAGTGGATAGCCAGAGACTTTTTCCCAGGGCGGAAAGGGCAATCACCAGGGGGCATAATTTTAAGGTGATTGGAGGAAGGTTTCGGGGAGATGTCAGAGGTAGGTTCTTTACACAGAGAGTGGTGGGTGCGTGGAATGCACTGCCAGCGGTGGTAGTAGAAGCAGATACATTAGGGACATTTAAGCGACTCTTGGATAGGTACATGGATGATAGTAGTATGAAGGGTATGTAGGTAGTTTGATCCTAGAGTAGGTTGAAGGTTCGGCACAACATCGTGGACCAAAGGGCCTGTACTGTGCTGTACTGTTGTATGTTCTATGTTCTATGTTCTATGAATAACCTTGACCATTATTGTCAAATGTGGTTTATGTTGGAAGTTTCCTCTTGAAGCCTCAAGTAGGTGACTTGTTTCTATTTGCGTCCTGTAATTTCACACATAAGACCAAGAAGTTGAAAGGAAGTTTTCTAATCTGACACACCTGATAAGATCTAGGGTTGGAAAATAGTACACAGTGTTGTCATCTTATCTCCACCCACACTCCCATTGCGTAAGGCTCTCCACTAGGTTCACTGAATTTACCCTCTAGTTGTCGGAGACCTTTTATTCATCATTCTCAGGATGTGGGACAAATTCCTGGGACCCGATGGCCTACACCCGAGGGTTCTGAAAGAGATAGCTGCAGAGATAGTGGATGCGCTAGCTATGATTTTCAAAATTCCTTAGATTCGGGAACCATCCCATCAGATTGGAAGTTGGCAAATATTACACTGCTTTTCAAGAACGGAAGGCTAGAGAAAACAGGGAACTACAGGCCAGTTTGCCTAACATCACATATGTTCGTACCGTCAGATGTTGGGAAAATGCTGGAGTCTATTATTAAGGAAGTCTTAATAATGCACTTAGAAAAGGACTGTATGATTACAAGAAGTCAATATGATTTTACTAAAGGGAAATCTTGTTGATAAATTTGTTAGAGTTTTCATTTCAGGTCTGAATCTTGTTGGGGAAAGGTGAGGGAGGGAGGTAAGGAGTTCCACAGTTTGGAGATCCTGGAGAAAAATTGCAATGAAACTTGATCCCACTCAGATACAGGAAGGAGGACACTAAGCATCGAAATGTCATAATGTTTTGTCAGGGAGAGAGAGGTTGAAGGTTAGAGGTTAAAGGTGTCATATTTGGCCCAAGATGAACTTCCAACCACATATCTGCACCATCCCCAAGACCGACTACATCCACCTTCATAATAACACCCAACTCCACTCCTGCTTGAGCACATGTGCTGCTCGAGCCTTCATCCATGTCTTTGTTAGCTCTAGACTTGATTATTCCAGCACCTTCCAGGCTGGCCTCCCATCTTCCACCCTCCATAAACTTGAGCTCATCCAAAAATCTGCTGTCTGTAACCTAACTCGCACTGAGTCCCGATCATTGATCATCCCTGTGCTCAATGACCTACATTGGCTCCTGGTCCAGCAACTCCTCAATTTTAATATTCTTATCCTTGTTTTCAAATCCTTCTGTGGCCTCTTCCCTTTCTATCTCTGCAACCTCCTCAACCCCTACAACCCTCTGAGATCTCTTCACTCCTCCAATACTGGCCTCTTGCATCCCCTATTTTAATCACTCCATCATTGTCTGCTGTGCTTTCAGCTGCCTAGGCCTTAAGCATGGAATCATAATATGGTAACAGTGGAGAAGGAGGCCATTCAGCCCTTTGTTTCTATTCTGATTCTCTGCTAGGTAGCACAGCTAGTCCTACTCCCCAGCCCTTAACCTATTGCCCTGCAAAGATTTTCTCTTCAGGTGCTCTGGAAATTCCGCCGTAAACCTCTCCACCTCGTTATCTCTCTCTTTCTTTCCTTCTTTAAGTCACTCCTTAAAACCTACCTCTGACTAAGCTTTTGGCCATTTGTCCTAATATTTCCTTACATGGTTCGGTGACAAATTTTGTTTGATCTGTTCCTGTGAAGCCGTTTTGCTACATTAAAAGTGCAATATTAATGGAAACTGTTGTTGCTGTAATTGTGGATCATCCATCAGATGACAAGCTTTGTCAGTTAGTGTCATACAAACTGTTTTGAATATTATGGGTTAACATTATGATTCTCCATAACTCCAATAGGGAGTTAGAGCTGGGCTGTTCAGGTTTTTTTTAATTCATTCATGGGATGTGGATGTCACTGGCCAGGCCAGCATTTGTTGCCCATCCCTAATTGCCCTTGAGAAGGTGGTGGTGGGCTGCCTTCTTGAACTGCTGCAGTCCATGTGAGGTAGGCACACCCACAGTTCCGTTAGGAAGGGAGTTCCAGGATTTTGACCCAGTGATAGTGAAGGAACGGCGATATAGTTCCAGGTCAGGATGGTGTGTGATTTGGACGGGAACTTGCATTTGGTGATGTTCCCATGCATCGGCTGCTCTTGTTCTTCTAGTTGGTAGAGGTCGCGGGTTTGGAAGGTGCTGTCGAAGGAGCCTTGGTGCGTTGCTGCGGTGCATCTTGTAGATGGTACACACTGCTGCCACTGTGCGTTGGTGGTGGAGGGAGTGTATGTTTGTGGATGGGGTGACAATCAAGCGGGCTGCTTTGTTTTGGATGGTGTCGAGCTTCTTGAGTGTTGTAGGAGCTGCATCCATCCAGGCAAGTGGAGAGTATTCCATCACACTCCTGACTTGTGCCTTGTAGATGTTGGACAGACTTTGGGGAGTCAGGAGGTGAGTTACTCGCCACAGGATTCATAGCCTCTGACCTGCTCTTGTAGCCACGGTATTTATATAGCTACTCCAGTTCAGTTTCTGGTCAATGGTAGCCCCTAGGATATTGATAGTGGGGGATTCAGTGATGGTAATGCCATTTAATGTCAAGAGGAGATGATCAGATTCTCTCTTGTTGGAGATGGTCATTGCCTGGCACTTGTGTGGCACGAATGTTACTTGCCGCTTATCAGCCCAAGCCTGGATATTGCCCGGGTCTTGCTGCATTTCTACACCGACTTCAGTATTTGAGGAGTCGCGAATG
This sequence comes from Heterodontus francisci, assembly GCF_036365525.1. Classification (NCBI taxonomy): domain Eukaryota; kingdom Metazoa; phylum Chordata; class Chondrichthyes; order Heterodontiformes; family Heterodontidae; genus Heterodontus; species Heterodontus francisci. Next base: position 27,607,247 of record NC_090371.1, on the reverse strand, counting down.
GTGCTGAACATTGTGCAATCATCAGCGAACATCCCCACTTCTGACCTTATGATTGAAGGAATGTCATTGATGAAGAAGCTGAAGATGGTTGGGCCTAGGACACTACCCTGAGGAACTCCTGCATTGATGTCCTGGAGCTGAGATGATTGACCTCCAACAACCACAGCCATCTTCCTTTGCGCTAGGTATGACTCCAACCAGCAGAGAGTTTTCCTCTGATTCCCATTGACTCCAGTTTTGCTAGGGCCCCTTGATGCCATGCTCTGTCAAATGCTGCCTTGATGTTAAGGGCAGTGACTCTCACCTCACCTCTTGAGTTCAGCTCTTTTGTCCATGTTTGAATGATGTGAGGAACCGTTTCAACATAAAATATAAATCTGGAACTCTTTACTCTAAAATGCCATTGAGGCTGGGGTCAATTAAAAATTTCAAAAGTGAGATTGATGGATTTTTGTTAGGTAGCGGTATTAAGGGTGACAGAACCAAGACAGGTAGATGGAGTTGTGAAACAGAACAGCGATAATCTAATAGAACGGTGGAAAAGGCACGAGGGACTGAATGGCCTATTCCTTTGCCTCTGTTGCTATAGAATCATCTAGAATTAATTTATATGTGAAACATGATTTTACATTTTAATAATCTTTATGGTGTTTTAATATTATGCGTAGGAAATGGAAGAATTTATAACGGGGGACCAGGACTTTATTGTGTTGGCTTTGGATACAGTGCTGGAATCAATTTTGGATCTTCATCTGGTTAAGAAGATGACTGGAGCTTTCTCTCAGCTTCCCAGAAGATCATACAGTGATTCAACAACAGCTCCTGCCGCCTGATATCGCCTGACCAGAATAAGTGAAAATATACAAGTGGCCCCCACAGAATGACTAACTGTGGAAGATCCGATACCATCTAGTTTTTTAAATGATAATTACACGGTTCTGCCAGTGAAATCTAAATTAAAATCTAATTTACAATTGTGCTGAAGTTGAAATATAAATCTTCGCTGGGCTGTAAGCTACATTAGAGACAGACTGAAAGTTCTCATTGCAACCACTAGCAATCCTCTGAAATAAAGGCAATTTGTTTGATATTTTGATACATTATCTCTCTCCTATCCATTGACAGCCTCGGTAGGAAAGAACTGATGTTGATTAAGCTGTTCTATGAGGCTGGAGAGGAGTTCCAATGGCGCTAAGCTGCCCGAGAAGAATATATTTTACCGTAATCTTTTCCCCGAGCTGAACTCAGAATCTCTCTCACCTACCAGGCAAACACCAGCAGAAAGAGGATCTAAGTTGTAAGGATAGCATACAGTGCCAGGAAGGAAGATTCTGGAAAAACTCCAGAAGCTGGAAATGATGAGAAAGGTTTGTGTCAAAAAGATTCTGGAAGAATAATCAATCCAAGGTTTCGTGTTATCTATTATAAGAAGAAACTTTTTTATTTGATCATGGGATGTGAGCATCGCTGGCTAGACCAGCAATTATTGCCCATCCCTACTTGCCCATGAGAAGGTGGTGGTGAGCTGCCTTCTTGAACCGCTGCAGTCCTTGTGGGGTAGGTACACCCACAGTGCTGTTAGGAAGGGAGTTCCAGGATTTTGACCCAGTAACAGTGAAGGAACGGCGATATAGTTCCAAGTCAGGATGGTGTGTTGCAGGTGGTGGTGTTCCCATGTATTTGCTGCCCTTGTCCTTCTAGGTGGTCGAGGTTGTGGGTTTGGAAGGTGCTGTTGAAGGAGCTTCAGTGAGTTGCTGCAGTGAATTTTGTAGAAAATGCACACCGCTGCCACTGTGTGTCGGGGGTGGAGGGAGTGAATGTTTAAGGCGCGGTTGGGGTGCTGATCAAGCGGGCTGCTTTGTTCTGGATGAAGTTGCGCTTCTTGAATATTGTTGAAGCTGCACTCATCCAGGCAAATGGAAAGCATTCCATCACACTGCTGACTTGTGCCTTGTAGATGGTGGACAGACTTTGGGGAGTTAGGAGGTGAGTTACTCGCTGCAGAATTCCCTGCTCTTGTAACCACAGTATTTATGTGGCTGGTCCAGTTGTTTCTAGTCATTGGTAACCCCCAGGATGTTGATGGTGGGGGTTTCAGTGATGATAATGCCGTTGAATGCCAAGGGGAGATGTTTAGATTCTCTTTTGTTGGACATCGTCATTGCTTGGCACTTGCATAGCATGAATGCTACTTGCCACTTATCAGCCCAAGCTTGAATGCTGTCCAGGTCTTGCTGCTTCAGTATCTGAGGAGTTGTGAATGATACTAAATACTGTGCAATCATGAGTGACCATTGCTACTTCTGAGCTTGTGGTTGAGGGAAAGTTATTGATGAAGCATCTGAAGATGGTTGAGCCGAGGACACTACCCTGAGGAACTCCTGCAGCATTATCTTGGGTTGTAAAAGAGAACAGAACATGAATCACAGAATGCGACACTGAACCTATAAAATATAGTTTTGGTTTACAGTAGATGAGTATTTTAAGACATGATATATGGTAGCATGATTGGGAGGAACAAGTAATTTTGGACCTACCATTCCCAAAGCTCTTCACCACTGATGATTTATCTCACCTCATATCTCTGAGTGTTGATGACTAATTGATAGAGATTGATTGCCATAATTAGTCAACAACTGCATGATCATTGTATCATGTGACAACCCAGAATGGCACAAAGCAAACTCTATGGAATGTGGCCTTTCTTCCTATTTTTTTATGTAGCACAGGAAAGCATGGAATTAAGGGCAAACGCTGCAGGGCTCCCAAGCAGAATCTGGTAGAATGGATTGTGAGTCAGTAATAGGGCTTTAACAATATTGTTCTGATACTCTGACTGCACATCAGTCTAGTGAGAGTCTGCTCCAGAGTGTCTGACTTTCTGAATCTGCAAATGGCCTCTGGTCCAAGTGCCATGGACTCCTAAATCCACAGTTAACAGGTTGATGAAATAGGTGATAGTGCAGTAAATTTCAGTACTGGTGTGGAGCCTTCCCTGGCAGTAGAGTAGATGGGTGACCTGGGCATGGGAAGTGCTTTGCCCAAATCACTAATCAGAAGGGCTGCACATAGGGCAGGCAGGCCTCTGATATTGGGTGCCAGGCAGGTAGCATTATTTCCAGTGCTATGATGTTTTTCCAAAAATATAGTGATCAGAGTTACACAAAGAACTCCAAATGGGAATGAATATAATATAGGTTCAGTACTGAATTCTATGATTCGCATTTTATATCCAGATGCAACCCAAGAACAGAGGCCCAACCAGTCCCCATCCACCACCACCCTCTTCCGCCGGGCTGAACTTGTTCTCACATTGAACAACTTCTCCTTCAACTCCACTCACTTCCTTCAAGTAAAAGGTGTTGCTATGGGTACCCGCATGGGTCCTAGTTATGCCTGTCCTTTTGTGGGATATGTCGAACATTCCTTGTTCCAGTCCTACTCAGGCCCCCTCCCCCAACTCTTTTTCTGGTACATTGATGACTGTATCGGTGCCATTTCCTGCTTCCGCCCCGAATTGGAAAACTTTATCAACTTTGCTTCTAATTTCCACCCTTCTCTCACCTTGACATGGTCCATCTCCAACACTTCCCTTCCCTTCCTCGACTACTCTATCTCCATCTCTGGGGATCGGCTGTCTACTAATATCCATCATAAGCCTACCGCCTCTCACAGCGACCTCGACTACACTTCACACCCTGCCTCCTGTAAGGACTCCATCCCATTCTCCCAGTTTCTTCATCTCAGACGCATCTGCTCTGATGATATTACCTTCCATGACAGTGCTTCTGATACGTCTTCCCGTTTCCTCAACCCAGGATTCCCCTCCTCTGTGGTTGACAGGGCCCACAACCATGTCCGGCCTATTTCCCGCAGCTCTACCCTCACCCCTTCGCCTCCCTCCCAGAACCACAACGTGGTTCCCCTTGTCCTCACTTTCCACCCCATCGGCCTCCATATCCAAAGGATCATCCTCCGCCATTTCCGCCACCTCCAGCGTGATGCCACTACCAGACGCATCTACCCCTCCCTTCCCCTGTCAGCATTCTGAAGGATCGTTCCCTCCGTGACACCCTGGTCCAGTCCTCCATTACCCCTACCACCTCGTCCCCTTCTCATGGCACCTTCCCCTGCAATCGCAGGAGGTGTAATACCTGCCCATTTACTTCCTCTCTCCTCACTATCCCAGGCCCCAAACACTCCTTTCAGGTGAAGCAGCGATTTACTTGTACTTCTTTCAATGTAGTATATTGTATTCACTGCTCACAATGTGGTCTCCTCTACACTGGTGGGACCAAAGGCAGACTGGGTGACCGCTTTGCGGAACACCTCCGCTCAGTCCGAAAGCAGGGCACCGAGCTACCAGATGCTTGCCATTTAAACACTCCCCCCTGCTCTCATGCTCACGTCTCTATCCTGGGATTGCTGCAGTGTTCCAGTGAACATCAAAGCAAGCTCGAGGAACAGCATCTCATTTACCGATTAGGCACACTACAGCCTGTCAGACTGAACACTGAGTTCAATAATTTCACAGCATGACGGGCCTCCCATTTTACTTTTATTTTTAGTTATTTTTTCTTTTTCCTTTTTTTAAGATTTTTTTGTGCTTATTTCATCTTAGTTTGTTCAGTTTGCTTACCCACTGTTTTTTCTTTCATGTTTGTACTTGTGTCTGTTCAATCTTCAGTCCATTAACACATTAACTGTAACTTAGATGTCAGTTGTGGCACGGTGAGTAGCACGCTTACTTACGATGTAGAAAGTTGAGGGTTTACGTCCCAGGCTTGAGTGTGAAATTTAGGCTCTACAGTACAGAGGGAGTGTGGTGCTGCCTCTCAGATGTAATGTTAAGCTGAGGCCCAGTCTACCCTCTCAGGTGGGTATAAATTTATTTATTTAGAGATACAGCACTGAAACAGGCCCTTCGGCCCACCGAGTCTGTGCCGACCAGCAACCACCCATTTATACTAACCCTGCAGTAATCCCATATTCCTGATCACCTACCTACACTAGGGGCAATTTACAATGGCCAATTTACCTATCAAAGTGCAAGTCTTTGGCTGTGGGAGGAAACTGGAGCACCCGACGAAAACCCTCGCGGTCACAGGGAGAACTTGCAAACTCCGCACAGGCAGTAACCAGAATCGAACCCGGGTCCCTGGAGCTGTGAGGCTGCAGTGCTAACCACTGCGCCACTGTGCCACCCTCGTGGCTCAGTTTGTCTCTCCCTAACACCATCTCTGCCTCTCTGACTATTTTTCTCTGCCGCTTTCTCTTTGTCTCTCTCTCCCTCTGTCTGTCTCTCTCTCTATATCTCTCTCTCCGTCTCCCTGTGTCGCTGTCTGTCCCTATCCATCTGTCTTTGTCTCGGTCTCTCCCTCCCTCTCTCTCTCCCTCTGATCTCCCTTTGTCGCTGTCTGTCCCTATCCATCTCTCGCTCTGTCTATCTCTGTCTCCCTCTATCCATCTCTTTTGTTCTCTCTTTGCAGTGCCCCACTAGTCACAGCCTGCCAACCTGAAAATGACCCATTTATTCCTACCCTCTGTTTCCTGTCCATTATTTAAAGATCACATGGCACTATTTTGAAGAAGAGTGGGGGAGTTCTTCCTAGTGTCCTGTACAATATTTATCCCTCAACCAACACTTAATATGAATTATTTGGTCACTCATTTAATTGCTGTTAATTGCTAAATGGCCCCCACATTCCCTACATTACACAGTGGCTACGCTTCAAAAGTACTTCATAGATTGACTTTCATACTATGCTCACAGTCTCAGCAAATGCTTGCCTTCTCTTGGTCTCTGGTATTGGATTTCTTGACTACAGTTGTGTTCATCTTCCAGTATAACTTTCCCCTCCACTCGTTGGGTAGTCCAATTCTCTTAGGTGTCATATTATTGATCAGGACTATGCCAACTTCCAAGTCATTGTTGCTGTCGTCCTTATAACTAATCCAACCTATAAAACAGTTCAAAGAACCTGGGTATTTCCAGCACCTCATGAATTTTCCAGCTTCCTTTCCAGATGGCCACCCAGTCCTTAATCTCTCCTTTCTCAGTTGTCCATGCACCTGACTCTGTGATGTGACCCCTCTCTGGAATGTCAGCCAAAAATTCCTCGCCCTCCTAGACCGCAGAGAGTTGGGTACTTAAGCCCAGCAATATTATTCTTCCCTTACCCTCTGTCACCTGATGCAGATCTAGGCCTCAGATCCTGAATATGTATTTCACAGAGTCATAGAAGCAGCCCATTTAGCCCATTGTGTCTCTGCCAGTTCTAGCTGTTCAAAAAAAAAAATCCCTGTCTTTTCCAAGATATTCTTTTGCATTCTTCCCTTTCAAATGCTGTTTTTAATCCCTTTAAACAATTTCATCTGGCTGGGATTTCAGCAGGGGTTGTCCCTAGCATCCATCACAAATTTACACAGAAAATCAACAGGGCGCCCCCAGAAAAATGGTTGTATCCAAACATGTATCCTGTTTCTCTGGTGGGTTCTGACAATTTTCAACTGAAGATTTAATTCCCCCCACCCCCCCCCCCCCAAACCCCTGCTAGCTCACAACCTTCACTTGAGAGGGTTCAAAGGAGATTTACAAGGATGTTGCCAGGAATGGAAGACTTTTGCTATCAGGAAAGATTGGATAGGTTGGGGTTGTTTTCTTTGGAACTGAGGGGAGATTTAGTTGAGCTGTATAAAATCACGATGGGACTAGATAGAATGGATAGGAAGGATTTATTTCCCTTAACAGACAGTCAATAACCGGGGACATAGATTTAAACTAAATCACATACTGTGCTGACTTGGAAATACATCTCTATTCCTTCATCATCACTGGGTCAAAATCTTGGCACGGTCTTCCTAACAGCTCTTTCCCCATTACTCTGCAATCATCCACAATAAGCTCATGGATGGCACAGCCTTGTTCACAAGTGAATGGACATTCTACAGGGAGATGTGGAGATGGGTGTTGAAAGCTGATCCGTTGGCAGAGTCCACAGGATCAGCTGTGTGCATTGTGAGGGGTGAGTTAGACAGGAAGGAGATTGACAAGATTAGCCCCCAGCAGGAACTCTGAGCCCAACAGAGGATGCCAAGAGAGGTACAGTGGGAAGCTGTAGGCTTATCTAAGAGGGAGTCAAGCCTGAGATGGTGGCAGGAAAACAGGAAGGTCGATAAGTACTGAAGGGCTGTGGTAAGGAATCAGGAAAGTAGAGTACTTGAGAGTGGAGAGGTGAAAGGAGGCATAATGATACAGGAGAGTCTAGCAGGGGTAAAGAGAAAAAAAGTTAAAATGAAAGAGCAGAAGTGGAAATAGAGTGATGGGCTCTGGTCCGGAGCAGCAGTCAAAAGGTGCACGCAAATGGACTTGGAAAGCTCAAGTTACATAGGCCTGGTTACATAAAAATTAGGATAAATTAAAAAGCTGATATTAAATAGGAAATTGATAGAAGACAATAGGAAGGAGTCTAGAGTTAATGTCAGAGGGCCGTTGATGGGATAACAATGTGGTTGGTAGGGTAGAGTCCGCATGGAGCATCAATGAACTGTTGTCCGAGTTCAGAGACAGGTGTAGCGAGTGAAGGCCAGAAGCTGTTCCAGGGTAGAATGTTGCAGGATGCACTGATGGAGATATTTTCATAGGAATGAAGATCCAGGAAGTCTATAGAGTCAGTTCCAGGATCAGAAAGATGGTGGTGACGTTGGAGGACACCATAAAATCCAGAAGCAGCGGAGGTTTGTTCTTCAGCCCGGGTGGGTGATTTCCTGACCAGGAACAGACTGAAACTGAAGAACCAGTATAACCAGCGGCCAATCACAGGCTCAACAGGAGACTGAAATCTCTCAATCACAGCAGTGGTGGGGGGGGGGGGGGGGGAAGGGCTGTAAACTGATCAAAGTTATTTAAATATTGCAAAAGAGCAGCCGATCAGAGGTTGGGCCGTACGGTATAGCCAGCGGAGACCAGAGCGGAAGCAGTTTCTTGGTGATGAGAGGTGTCCAGGAATCTGAAGCCAAGCTTGGGAGAAGAACTAGATCTAACATTTTCCAGATCATTTCCATAGCTCACAGATCAAAGAGCAGCTGATTATAGACAAGAGAGTGCTATTTTCTTTTAGTTAGCACAATAATGTTTAATGATGCCAAATTAACTATGCAATGGCACTGTTAGCAATCAACGGACCTCCAGGGAAAAATAGTTGCGTCACACCAACCACCTGAAATTTATCCCCCCACACTCCACCCGTCCTAATACTCATTTATTGCCCAATAAACATGCAGCGCAATTTCTTCCCATATTATTTCTGGAATAAGCTTTTCATAGTAGAAACGATAATCCAATGAACTGCTCAAGTCTAATAAAAGATAATCTTGCATGAAAAGTTTCTGACCTGGAGTTTCCGCTCAGCTGCATTGGTTTTATTGGCACAATTTGCCTGATATTGCCAGAACCGGCACGAAAGATTGCGGAATTTCAAGCAGAAATTATGTTCAGCACAACTTGCGTTTCCGCAATCTTTTGCTCTAGTTTTACAAACATCATTTGAGAAGCAGGCACCGCCCACAAAAATGGCCCCCCAGGGTGAATTAGTTACTGTTGTGAGCTTTCACAAATTGCGCTCATTTATAGGTCTTCATGGAAGCTCTAAAAATTAACCTGGATCTTTGAGCGCAAAGGCAATAATAGGAACATTTTCAATGTTTTTTAAAAATCTACTAAGGAACTGACTACAGTACCCCAATCGAAATAGAAAATAGCTTTGTATATCTTTTAAAGATCATTTACAGTAATTTAAAATTAGATTATATTATATAATGATTATATTATGTTATTATTATATTATCAGGGAATATACAATGGATGGTAGGACCCTAGGAAGTACAGAAGGTCAGAGGGACCTTGGTGTACTTGTCCATAGATCACTGAAGGCAGCAGCACAGGTAGATGAGGTGGTTAGGAAGGCATATGGGATACTCGCCTTTATTAGCCGAGGCATAGAATATAAGAGCAGGGAGGTTATGATGGAGCTGTATAAAACGCTAGTTAGGCCACAGCTGGAGTACTGTGTACAGTTCTGGGCACCACACTATAGGAAGGATGTGATTGCATTGAAGAGGGTGCAGAGGAGATTCACCAGGATGTTGCCTAGGCTGGAGCATTTCAGCTATGAAGAGAGACTGGATAGGCTAGGGTTGTTTTCCTTATAAGAACTAGGAGCAGGAGTAGGCCGTCCGGCCCCTCGAGCCTGCTCCGCCATTCAATAAGATCATGGCTGATCTTTTTGTGGACTCAGATCCACTTACCCACGCTCCCACCGTATCCCTTAATTCCTTTATTGTTCAAAAAGATATCTACCTTAGCTTTAAAGACGTTTACTGAAGAAGCGTCAACTACTTCACTGCGCAAGGAATTCCATAGATTAACAACCCTCTGGGTGAAGAAGTTCCTTCTTAATTCAGTCCTAAATCTGCTCCCTCTAATCTTGAGGCTATGCCCTCTTGTTCTAGCTTCACCTGCCAGTGGAAACATCCTCTCTACTTGTATCTTATCTATTCCCTTCATGATTTTATATGTTTCTATAAGATCCCCCCTCATTCTTCTGAACTCCAATGAATATAATCCCAATCTACTCAGTCTCTCCTCATAAGCCAACCCCCTCAACTCCGGAATCAACCTAGTGAACCTCCTCTGCACCCTCTCCAGTGCCAGTATATCCTTTCTCAAGTAAGGAGACCAAAACTGCACACAGTCTCCAGGTGCAGCCTCACCAGTACCTTATACAGCTGCAACATAACCTCTTTGCTTTTAAACTCAATCCCTTTAACAATGAAGGACAGAATTCCATTTGCCTTCCTAATTACTTGCTGTACCTGCAGACCAACCTTCTGCGATTCATGCACAAGGACACCCAGGTCCCTCTGCATAGCAGCATGCTGCAACCTTTTACCATTCAAGTAATAATCCTTTTTCCTGTTACTCCTACCAAAATGAATGACTTCACATTTATTAACATTGTATTCCATCTGCCAGACCTTTGCCCACTCACTCAATGTATCCATCTTCCTCTGCAAAGTTTCACAGTCATCTGCACACTTTGCTCTGCCACTCATCTTAGTGTCATCTGCAAACTTTGACACCCTACACGTGGTCCCCAACTCCAAATCATCTATATAAATTGTAAATAATTGTGGTCCCAACACCGATCCCTGAGGCACACCACTAGTGACTGATTGCCAACCAGAATAGCACTCCTTTATCCCCACTCTCTGCTTCCTGTTAGTCAACCAATCCTCTATCCATGCTAATACTTTACCCCTGACGCCATGCATCCTTATCTTATGCAGCAGTCTCTTGTGCGGCACCTTGTCGAAGGCCTTTTGGAAATCTAAGTACACCACATCCACTGGGTCCCCATTGTCCACCTTGCTCGTAATGTCATCATAGAATTCCAAAAGATTTGTCAAGCATGACCTGCCCTTCATGAACCCATGCTGTGTCTGCCCAACGGGACAATTTCTATCGAGATGCCCTGCTATTTCTTCCTTGATAATAGATTCAAGCATCTTCCCCACTACAGAGGTTAAGCTAATCGGTCTATAATTCCCCATCTTTTGTCTACCTCCCTTTTTAAACAGTGGCGTCACATCTGCTGTTTTCCAATCAACTGGGACTACCCCAGAGTCCAGCGAATTTTGGAAAATTACCGTCAGTGCACCTGCTATTTCTCCCGCCATCTCTTTTAGTACCCTGGGATGCATTCCATCAGGGCCAGGAGACTTATCAATCCTTAGCTCCATTAGCTTGCCCAACACTACCTCTTCCGTAATAATGATTGTTCCCAGGTCCTCACCCACGTTCGTCTCTTTGTCAATTACTGGCATGTTATTAATGTCCTCCACTGAGAAGACCGATACAAAATACCTGTTCAATGCCTCGGCCATTTCATCATATCCCATAACTAAATTCCCCTTCTCATCCTCTAAAGGACCAACGTTTACTTTAGCCACTCTTTTTCGTTTTATATATTTATAGAAACTTTTGCTATCTGTCTTTATATTCTGTGCTAGTTTTTTCTCATGTTCCATCTTACTTTTCTTTATAGCTCTTTTTGTAGCATTCTGCTGACCTTTAAAGTTTTCCCAATCTTCTAGTTTCATGTTGCTTTTGGCCACTTTGTATGCCTTCTTTTTCAATTTGATAGCCTCCCTTATTTCCTTAGACACCCATGGCAGATTACCCCTTTTCTTCAAGTCCTTCCTTTTCACTGGAATATACTTTTGCTGAGCACTTTGAAAAATTGCTTTGAAAGTCCTCCACTGCTCGTCAACTGTCCCACCGTAAAATCTTTGTTTCCAGTCCACTTTAGCCAAGTCCTCCCTCATTCTATTGTAGTCCCCCTTGTTCAAGCACAGGACCCTGGTATTGGATTTTATCTTCACACTCTCCATCTGTATTCGAAATTCAACCATACGGTGATCACTCCTTCCAAGAGGATCCCTAACCATGAGGTCATTAATTATTCCTGTCTCATTACACAGTACTAGATCTAGGATAGCTTGCTCCCTCGTCGGTTCCATTACATACTGTTCAAGAAAACTATCACGGATACACTCAACGAATTCCTCCTCAAGGCTACCCTGACTGAGCTGGTTCGACCAATCTACATGTAGATTAAAATCCCCCATGATAATTGCCGGACCATTTTTACAGGCATTAGTAATTTCTTTGTTTATTGCCCGCCCCAATGTGATGTTATTATTTGGTGGCCTATAGACTACGCCTATCAATGACTTTTTCTTCTTAGAGTTTCTAATTTCCACCCAAATGGATTCAACCTCATTCTCCATAGAACCTATATTATCTCTCAGCACCGCCCTGATGTCGTCCTTGAGTATCAGAGCTACACCACCTCCCTTACCTTCCTGTCTGACCTTCCGAATAGTCTGGTACTCCTGGATATTTAACTCCCAGTCGTGACCAACCTGTAACCATGTCTCCGTAATGGCTACCAAATCATATTCATTCGCGATGATTTGCGCCGTTAACTCATCAACCTTGTTACGAATGCTACGAGCATTCAGGTAAAGTGCCTTTATACTAGCTTTCTTACCCTCGTGATTCCCAACATCTCTAATAATAACTCCTGAGTTATCCTTCCTTTCTGCTTCTTTCATAGTCTGCCTTGAACTTAAACCCTCCTGCACACATGTTAACCTGCTGCTTACCTTTTTATTTATCATACTCCCTGTCGTTTTCCCTTTCCCTTCCCCCCGAGTTACTAGTTTAAAGTCCTAGAGACCACCCTATTTATCCGTTTCGCTAGAACACTGGTTCCAGATCAGTTCAGGTGGAGACCGTCCCATCGGTACAGATCCCCCCGGTTCCAAAACTGATGTCAATGCCCCATGAAATGGAACCCCTCTTTCCCACACCACTCCCTTAGCCACATGTTTACTTCCCTAATATTCTTATCCCTAAGCCAATTTGTACATGGCTCGGGCAGTAATCCGGAGATTATGACCCTCGAGGACCTGCTCCTTAATTTCGTTCCTAGTGCTTTATAATCCCCAAACAGGTCCTCCATCCTAGCCTTGCCTATGTTGTTCATCCCAACGTGGACCACAACAACTGGATCCTCCCCCTCCTGCTCCAATATCCTTTCAAGCCGGTCAGAGATGTCCTGCACCCTGGCACCGGGCAGGCAACACACCATGCGGGACTCCCGATCCGGCTTGCAAAGGATACTATCTATCCCCCTAATTATAGAATCCCTATAACTACCACTTGTCTTTTTGCTCCCCCCTCTTGAATGGCCTTCTGCACCATGGTGCCATGGTCAGTTGGCTCATCCTCCCCGCAGCCCTTTTCCTCATCCGCACAGCCAGCTCCCACATCATACAGCGACAGAACATCACCTGCCCAGCCATCTCTACTTAGTTAATTACTTTATTACTTTATATAAATTTATGAGTTAAATACTTTGATACTTCTCTGCTATGGTCTTTTTCAAATAACCAATAGATAAATCAAAAAAAGTAAGTAAAAAAAGAAAGTAAATTTTTAACCAATCACAGGATACAGAAGAAATAAAAAAGCTTACCTTATCAACACACCAGAGTCCTTTTTTATGGTTAGAGCAGAGAAGGCTGAGGGGGGACCTGATTGAGGTATACAAAATTGTGAGGGGCATTGATAGGATAGATATGAAGAAACCTTTTCCCTTAGCGGAGCATTCAATCACCAGGGGGCATAGATTTAAGGTAAGGGGCAGGAGGATTAGTGGGTATTTGAGGAAAAACCTTCTCACCCAGAGGGTGGTTGGAAACTGGAATACACTGCCTGAAAGGATGGTAGGGGCAGGAACCCTCACAACATTTAAGAAGTATTTAGATGAGCACTTGAAGCGCCATAGCATATAAGGCTACGGGCCAAGTGCTGGAAAATGGGATTAGAATAGATAGGTGCTTGATGGCTGGCATTGACACGATGGGCTGAAGGGCCTGTTTCTGTGCTGTATAACTCTATGACTCTATTGTGCACAGGTGGTGGATTGGCAGCGGGATTTAAAATGCTTATATTTTTTGTGGTAAATCCATTTCCGGCTGTTAATCAAACTGCACCAAATTACCACTCTTTAGTATTTCAAGGGATTTTTAAAAATAATTTTTTTTAAAAACTTAAGTTTTAAAATACTGCCCAGTTGCACTGGTTAGAGTCATCGAGTGATTATTACAGCACAGAAGGAGGCCATTCAGCTCATGATTCCATGCTGTAGAGCAATCCCGTCAGTCCCATTCCCCCACTCTATTTCCATAGCCCTACAAGTTTCTTTCCCTCAAGTGCCCATCCAATTTCCTTTTGAAATTATGAATCATCTCCGCTTGTTCTCGTAGTCAGTGAGTTCCAGGTCATTACCACTCGCTGTACAATAAATTTCTTCCTCCTCGCAGTTCACAATAGTTCCCAGTTTTGTGTCACCTGCAAATTTTGAAATTGCACCCTGTACACCCAAGTCTAGGTCATTTATATATAAAAAGAAAAGCAGTGGCCTTAGTACAGACCCCTGGGGAACCCCACCATATACCTTCCTCCAGTCCAAGAAACAACTGTTCGCCATTACTCTCTGCTTCCTGTCACTCAGCCAACTTTGTGTCCATACTGCCACTCTCCCTTTGATTCCATGGGCCTCAACTTTGCTAACAAGCCTTTTATCTGGCACTTTATCAAACACCTTTTAGAAATCCATGTACACCACATCTATCACATTACCCTCATTAACCCTCTTTGTTACCTCATCAAAAAACTCCAGCAAGTTAATGGAGCATGATTTGCCTTGAACAAATCGTTGCTGGGTTTCCTTAATTAATCCACCCCCATCCAATTGACTGTTAACTTTGTCCCGGATCTGTGATGCTGGGCTTATCTTTACACCCTTTTTTGAACAAGGGTGTAACTTTTTCAATTCTTTAGTCCTCTGGCACTACCGCCTTATCTGAGGAGGATTAGAAGATTATGGCCAGTACCTCCACAATTTCCCCCCCTTACTACCTTCAGCATTGAAGGATGTATACCATCTGGTCCTGGTGACTTATCAATTTTAAGTACAATCAGCCTTTCTAATACCTCCTCTTTATCAATTTTTAGCCCATCCAGTGTCTCAATTACCTCCTCCTTCACTATAAAAATTTTGGGTGTAATTTGCGTCGGAATCGCCGATTGTGCCCAAAGCAGAAACTCTATCCCTGTTTATTTTGCTGCCACAACAATACCATTTTAAAATGTTGCCTTTTCAGTTTCAAACAGAGTGCACGGTGAGCGAGCAAGCAGCTGAGACTCCAACCATTTACTGTGGCTGAACTCACAAGAAGGTGGATTAATTCAATTCTGAACATCAGAAGAGGGGACCACTTAAAGCCTCGTTTCTACCGAATGCCCGCCTATAGGCTTTATCAGCAAGGCTTTTTCAGGTCAAAACTGGAGAGAGGAAACATAAAATAATGTAGTGAAGATATATCAGGTCAAATTTGCTGATTATACAAAGTGGGAGGGGGGGGGTGGGATGGTGGGGAGTACATTTCCATCTCCAAACTGACAGCGAGGTACCTTGCACACCGCTGCTGCTGCAAACTGCAGAGCTTGAGAAGAGATTTTAACAGAGGTTTCCTTTTTAAAAATATAAAGGTTTTAGAAAGAGTGGGCTGGATTTTGCAGTCCCACTTCCGGGAGCAGTAATGGTCGTTGAACGTGGCGGCTGTCCCCTGTGAGACCCACGCCGCTGCGCCGCTGCGATTACGTGACAGACAGCCACTTAACAAATTGATGGTGGCCTCCCCCTCCCCCTCCCCCCCCAAACACGTGGTGGGGGCAACATTGGCGACGTCATTCACCGTGTCACCTGATGCAGGAGCAGGTTCTGGTGCCATTTTTTAAAGGCTGACAGCCCTGCAAACAGTTCAAAATCATGTTTAGTTATATACTAAATCATATAGAGTTTAGTTATATACTAAATCATGTAGAGTTGCCCACTTCCCTCCCCATACACTAAATAATGCAGAGAGCCAGTATGGACTTGATGGGATGAATGGCCTCCTTCTATGCCATAAATGACTATATGACTCCATGGGCTGGATTTTACCAAACCCACAACGTCGGGCTCCATGGCGACAGGGCCGGAAGATGGTTGCGCAGAGGCCCGCCACGGACCCCGATGCTGGGAGGGCCCGGCCCGATCCTCCCAGCGGTGGCGAAGCTCCATGGCAGCCCTCCCGTCAATGGTGGTGGGACCTGGAATTAAATATTTAAATTAATGAGATGAATAAATTTAAATCAACTGACCTTGAATCTTCCGTGCCCGCCGCAATCGTTGGCATGGCAGCCGGCACTCCCGCTCCTTCAATTCCCAGTCTGGGGAAAGCAGGCGTGACACTGGTGGGGAAGCGGGGTGGGTGGGGAAACTAAGATTTTACTGTGGGGGAGAGGACGGGGTCAAATAAGCATCATCAGTGTTGGGGATGTTGTTGGGGGGATGGTCGGAATTCAAAGGTAAATGTTTAGGTGGGGGGAAGGGTAAAAAAATTACTGTCATTTATATTGGGGGGGGTTCAAAAGGAGTGTTACAATTTTATTTTGTAAATTCTGCAGGGGGGTTGGGGAGGGGGGCTCACTTTAAAATTCAAATTTTCCGGCAGGGCAGTCTGCCCTTTAAAAAAGGCGCCAACGCCTGCACACAGGCAGCTGAGGCCATTGCCGACAACAGACAGCCCACCCCCTCCACATGACTGGGGGTGTGGACCGCCCCAGTTATTTAAATGAGCCATCATGCGGGAGATCGCAGTGGCTGTTTGGCGTGCGGCCCCCACGTGCGAGCCGCCATTTTTTGAGCAATGGCGGGCTCTTAAAATCCAGCCCTATGTCTTTCAGCACACTGGACATCGAGGGGTCGAATTACTGCTATTGGTTGCAATTAAGAAACTAGACACAAGTTGCCTTTGAAATTTTCTGCTTTTCTGAACTGAAGTTACAATTCAAGGTTCTGCTGAAACTTGCAAAGCCACAAATGTTTAAACCTGCAATAAACCAGCACAATCAGGTAGTGCAATAGAAGATAATCATTTTTTCTTTGCAGTTAAAAAAATTTCTTGATTTATTTAAGAGTGGCAACCTGGTGCAGTTTTATTAATACAGCTGAAAATGGGTTTATCACAAATGTAAGCATTTTTAATAATAAGACGGTCCAGTCATCTACCTGTGAGTAAGCCAATTTTAAATAACTGAGAATGACTAAATAAAGCTATACTGAACCATTTATTAGTTTTATTGGTGTACACTCGACAGTTTCTCAGTAAACTAAATACTTTTCAATATTTAAAATGTTTAAAATGTGTCTACTGTGGTATAAGAGTCTGAAAAGGTTAATCTTGAGAGAGTGTAAAGAATGGCTGCATTTGTTGACAATGAAACCACTAGGTGGCAGTACTGGCAGCTGTGCAAATGCAGCCTCAGCCACTGAAATGTCACTGTCTGTGATGTCTCAGGCCAGCTGCCAGTAACAAAGATGGCGCTGCTCAATTTGTCACAAAAAGCAAACGCAGCATTCAACCCAAATCCACACAGTGACTGCGATCGCCACCTCCATCCCATCCCCAGCAGTACCCTGCTCCCTCCTGCCATCACACTTCTCCTCACTGCTCCCTCTCGCGCCCGTCTGCTCACCGCTCGCTCCACGCCTCTTCCCCCCTCGGCCACTTGCTCCCCATCTTCCCGCTGCCTCCCCTCAGCCACTCGCTCCCGCCCTCGCCGTTTCCCCACCTCGGCTGCTTGCTCGCCGCCTTGCCACATAAGCCGCTCAGTTCCAGCTACCCTCCCAAACACAGTTGCTTGCTCCAGGCCTTGCTGCTTCCCTCTTCTTGGCCACTGGTTCCCGTGTCGCCCGTCACCCCTCGGCCGCTCGCTCCCCGCCTTGCCGCTTCGGCAGCTCTTGCGGGAAATTGAAAGCGGCGATTGAAGCAGTGATGACGGGACGGAGCGCAGTACAGTAACGGGGAATGGAGTCGGTGATCGCAGCTATGGAGGGCTGATGATGTCATTGCATGGTGACGTCAGTGTGTACATGCGCGCATTCTACTGGCAAGCTGGCAAATGTTCACATGCACTGATGACGTCCGCGATCGCTCTGTGTTGTCAGGAGTCACTTTGGTGAAGAAGACCTTCTACCGTGATGATGTAAGAGATCACATGTGATCTAATGTCCTTCAGGGAAGGAAATCTGCTGTCCTTACCTGGTCTGGCCTACATGTGACTCCAGATCCACAGCAATGTGGAACTGTTATAGAATCAATTCTGAAAGATCAAAATCAATGCATCCACTATCTCTGTAGCTACCTCTAAGATGCAGGTCATCAGGTCCAGGGGATTTGTCAACTCTTACATGCCCTCTGAAATGGCTTAGCAAGCCACTCAGTTGTATCTAACCACTACGAAGTCAGTAAAAAGGAATGATACCGGACAGACCACCCGGCATCGACCTAGGCACCGGAAACGACAACAGCAAACCCAGCTATGTCGATCCTGCAAAGTCCTCCTGACTAACATCTGGGGGCTTGTGCCAAAGTTGGGAGAGCTGTCCCACAGATTAGTCAAGCAACAGCCTGACATAATCATACTCACGGAATAATACCTTACAGACAATGTCCCAGCCATCACCATCCCCGGGTATGACCTGTCCCACCGGCAGGACAGACCTAGCAGAGGTGGCAGCACAGTGGTATACAGTAGGGAGGGAGTTGCCCTGGGAGTCCTCAACATCGACTCCGGACCCCATGAAGTCTCATGGCATCAGGTCAAACATGGACAAGGTAACCTTCTGCTGATTACCACTTACGCCCTCCCTCAGCTGATGAGTCAGTACTC
This sequence comes from Heterodontus francisci, assembly GCF_036365525.1. Lineage (NCBI taxonomy): Eukaryota > Metazoa > Chordata > Chondrichthyes > Heterodontiformes > Heterodontidae > Heterodontus > Heterodontus francisci. The sequence continues at coordinate 27,588,835 of NC_090371.1, read as the reverse complement.
CTCCATGTTGAACACCACTTGGAGGAAGCACTGAGTGTGGCAAGGGTGCAGAATATACTCTGGGTGGGGGACTTTAATGTCCAACACCAAGAGTGGCTTGGTAGCACCACTACTGACCGAGCTGGCCAAGTCCTAAAGGACATAGCTGCTAGACTGGGTCTGTGTCAGGTGGTGAGGGAACCAACAAGAGGGAAAAAATACTTGACCTCGTCCTCACCAATCTGCCTGCCGCAGATGCATCTGTCCATGACAGTATTGGTAGGAGTGACCACCGCACAGTCCTTGTGGAGACGAAGTCCCGCCTTCACATTGAGGATACCGTCCATCGTGTTGTGTGGCACTATTACCGTGCTGAATGGGATAGATTTTGAACAGATCAAGCAACTCAAAACTGGGCATCCATGAGGTGCTGTGAGTCATCAGCAACAGCAGGTTTGTACTCAACCACAATCGGTAACCTCATGGCCTGGTATATCCCCCACTCCACCATTACCATCAAGCCAGGAGACCAACCCTGGTTCAATGAAGAGTTCAAGAGGGCATGCCAGGAGCAGCACCAGGCATACCTAAAAATGATGTGTCAACCTGGTGAAGCTACAACCTAGGACTACTTGCATGCCAAACTGCGTAAGCAGCATCCAATAGACAGAGATAAGTGATCCCATAACCAACGGATCAGATTTAAGCTCTGCAGTCCTGCCACATCCAGCCATGAATGGTGGTGGACAATTAAACAACTAACTGGAGGAGGTGGCTCCACAAATAACCCCATCCTCAATGATGGGGGAGCCCAGCACATCAGTGAGAAAGATAAGGTAGAAGCATTTGCAAGAATCTTCAGTCAGAAGTGGCGAATTGATGATCCATCCTGGCCTCCTCCTGAATTCCCCAGCATTACAGATGCAAGACTTCAGCCAATTTGATTCACTCCGTGTAATATCAAGAAACGACTGAAGGCACTGGATACTGCAAAGGCTATGGGCCCTGACAATATTCTGGCAATAGTACTGAAGGCCTGTGCTCCAGAACTTGCTGCGCCCCTAGCCAAGCTGTTCCAGTACAGCTACAACACTGGCATCTACCCTGCAATGTGGAAAATTGCCCAGGTATGTCCTGTACACAAAAAGCAGGACAGGTCAACCCGGCCAATTACCGCCCCATCAACCTACTCTCAATCATCAGTAAAGTGATGGAAGGTGTCATCAATAGTGCCGTCAAGCAGCACTTGCTTATCAAAAACCTGCTTAATGACGCTCAGTTTGGGTTCCGCCAGGGCCACTCAGCTCCTGACCTCATCACAGCCTTGGTTCAAACATGGACAAAGGAGCTGAACTCAAGAGGTGAGGCGAGGGTGACTGCCCTTGACATCAAGGCAGTATTTGTCCGAGTATGGCATCAAGGAGCTCTAGCAAAACTGGAGTCAATGGGAATCACGGGGAAAACTCATGCTGGTTGGAGTCATACCTAACGCAAAGGAAGATGGTTGTGGTTGTTGGAGGTCAATCATCTGAGCTCCAGGACATCACTGCAGGAGTTCCTCAGGATAGTGTCCTGGGCCCAACCATCTTCAGCTGCTTCATCAATGACCTTCCTTCAATCATAAGGTCAGAAGTGGGGATGTTTGCTGATGATTGCACAATGTTCAGCACCATTCGCGACCACTCAGATACTGAAGCAGTCCGTGTATAAAATCCAGCAAGACCTGGACAATATCTAGGCTTGGGCTGATAAATGGCAAGTAACATTCTTACCACGGAGTCTCAGGCAATGACCATCACTAACAAGAGAGAATCTAACCATCTCCCCTTGACATTCAATGGCATTACCATTGCTGAATCCCCCACTATCAACATCCTAGGGGCTACCATTGACTAGAAACTGAACTGGAGTAGCCATATAAATACCTTGGCTACAAGAGCAGGTCAGAGGCTAGGAATCCTGAGGCAAGTAACTCAACTCCTGACTCCCCAAAGCCTGTCCACCATCTACAAGGCACAAGTCAGGAATGTGATGGAATACTCTCCACTTGCCTGGATGGGTGCAGCTCCAACAACACTCAAGAAGCTCAACACCTTCCAGGACGAAGCAGCCCGCTTGATTGGCACCCCATCCACAAACATTCACTCCCTCCACCACCGATGCACAGTGGCAGCAGTGTGTACCATCTACAAGATGCACTGCAGCAAAGCACCAAGGCTCCTTAGACAGCACCTTCCAAACCTCCAACCTCTACCAACTAGAAGGACAAGAACAGCAAATACATGGGAACACCACCACCTGCAGGTTCCCCTCCAAGTCACACACCATCCTGACTTGAAACTATATTGCGTTCCTTCACTGTTGCTGGGTCAAAATCCTGGAACTCCCTTCCTAACAGCACTGTGAGTGTACCTACCTCATATGGATTGCAGCGGTTCAAGAAGGCAGCTCACCACCACCTTCTCAAAAGCAATTGGGGTGGGCAATAAATGCTGACCTGGCCAGCGATGCCCACATCCCATGAATGAATTAAAAAAAAGACGCTCGAGAATAGTTATAGTGTAGCTTTTGAAGGAGTCACACAGCTTGGTGGAGTGTATCTAGTTATATGTAATAAAGATTAATGTTTAACTACTGCAGACTAAGATTCTCTCTGATAGATTAAAGAAGGTGGCAGTGTATCAAAACAACATACAATATGGTGCTCAGCGGTGGGATCGAAAACAACAGGAGTTCTACACGGACAGAGAACTCTGGAAGAAGCAAGTCCAACAAATTTGTCAGGCGCAGAGGCAAGATGAAGAATGCATCTACATCCTCCAAAATTGCGAGCAAGTTTGGCCACAACAGTGTTCCAAGCGTAAGAGGATGCAATCATCTTCGAGCACAGAAGACACTTTAGCAGAGTGGATGATTTGCTGGTATATGACAAGAGACTGGTGATTCCAGAGTCACTTAGTGTAGATATCTTGGAGAATTTACACCAGGGTCATGTGGGCATAACTAAATGTAGATCATGAGCTCAGGCATCCGTGTGGTGGCCAAGAATCTCGAAGGATACCGAAGAACCCATTTTGAATTGTGACATATGCACATTTCACAGACAGGATCAGAGAGAACCTCTAATTTCATCCCAATTCCCAACTAGATATGGGAATGGTTAGCGATAGATTTATTCTTCTTTGATGGACAATCCTATCTCATTATAGTCGATTACTTCTCAAGATGGATTGAGGTTAAATGGATGTATACAACAACAATTGAATCAATCATCAGAGTTTTATAAGACGTTTTCTCAAAATATGGTATACCTGATCAGATAGTATCCGATAACGAATCACAACTTGGATATGATTACTTCACGCACTTTGTGGAAAAATGTGGATTTGTTCATCTAACATGTTCTCCTAGGAATCCACAATTTAATGGAGAGGCTGAGCGACAATGTTGAAGAAAAATCAAGATTTCCAATTAGCATTTCTGCCCTATAGAACTACTCCATTATTATGCGGATTAGCACCATCCGGACTCTTAATGGGAAGAAAGCTTTGAATGCAACTTCCAATTCTCCCCAAGAAATTACTTCCAGGGTTACAAAACAACGATCATCAGAGAGTACAAGACAAAAAAACTGTTATTGAAAGAAACAAGCCCATAATTATAACAGGAAATACCATACCAGAAACCTACCGAAGTTGTCAGAAGGGCAAAAGGTATGGGTACGAGACCAAATTAGAGGAGTAATTCTCCAAAAACAGGAGAATCAACCGCGATCTTTTACTAAGAACTTCAGAGCATACTATAAGAAGAAATAGACGGAATCTTATTTCTTTACAGCAAAAGCGTCAATCGGTCATACATTTAGACGCATCAGATGTTGAACTGGAAGTTCAGAAAGCACCGAATACTAAAAACCTCAATGATGGCCATCCAAGTCAAGACACAAGAGATCAGAGAAAAATTACCAATCTTCCACATCTGATGACAACGAGATCAGGAAGAGTTATGAACTTCCTGACAGATTGAATCTATGAAGTCAGAGACTTGGGGGGAAATGGGGTAGTATGTAAATAAAAACGTGTTTGTATATAAATATATATTTGGATAAAGATGGGGGGAGATGTCGTATAAGGACCTGAAAGGGTTAATCTTGAAAGAGTGTAAAGAATACCTCCTTCCATGATGATGTAAGAGATCACATGTGAGAGACACTCAGGTATAGATGCAGCATGGCTTTTGGATGAGTCACACACACTAGGTGGAATGTAAATAGTTATAATGCTATAAAGATTAATGTTTAACTACTACAGACTAAGAATCTCTCTGGCTAGATTAAATAAGGTGACAGCATACCAAATCAACATATAACACCTCCTCGTGCCTCCTCTTTGGCCTTCTTGTCTCGAGAGACAATGGGTAAGTGCTTGGAGGTGGTCAGTGGTTTCTGAGGTAGCACTTGGAGTGGCTATAAAGGCCAATTCTAGAGTGACAGACTCTTCTACAGGCGCTGCAGATAAAATTGGTTGTCGGGGCTGTTACACAGTTGGCTCTCCCCTTGCGTGCTGTCTTTTTTCCTGCCAACTGCTACGTTTCTTCGACTCGCCACACTTTAGCCCCTCGTTATAGCTGTCCGCCAGCTCTGCCGATCACTGGCAACTGACTCCCACGACTTGTGATCAATGTCACAGGGCTTCATGTCGCGTTTGCAGACATCTTTAAAGCAGAGACATGGAAGGCCGGTGGGTCTGATACCAGTGACGAGCTCGCTGTACAATGTGTCCTTGGGGATCCTGCCATCTTCCATGTGGCTCACATGGCCAAGCCATCTCAAGCGCCGCTGGCTCAGTAGGGTGTATATGCTGGGGATGCTGGCCGCCTCGAGGACTTCTGCGTTGGAGATACGGTCCTACCACCTGATGCCAAGGATTCTCCGGAGGCAGCGAAGATGGAATGAATTGAAACGTCGCTCCTGGTTGACATATGTTGTCCAGGCTTCGCTGCCATAGAGCAAGGTACTGAGGACACAGGCTTGATACACTCGGACTTTTGTGTTCCGTGTCAGTGCGCCATTTTCCCACACTCACTTGGCCAGTCTGGACATAGCAGCGGACGCCTTTCCCATGAGCTTGTTGATTTCTGCATTGAGAGACAGGTTACTGGTGATAGTTGAGCCTATGTAGGTGAACACTTGAACCACTTCCAGAGCATGGTCGCCGATATTGATGGATGGAGCATTTCTGACGTCCTGTCTCATGATGTTTGTTTTCTTGAGGCTGATGGTTAGGCCAAATTCGTTGCAGGCAGCCACAGTCCTGTCGATGAGTGTCTGCAGATACTCTTCTGTTGGGATGTTAATGCAGCAACGTCAGCAAAGAGGAGTTCCCTGATGAGGACCTTCCGTACTTTGGTCTTCACTCTTAGAGGGCAACCTGCCATCTAATCTTGTGTGGAGGAAAATTCTTCTTCTGAAGACTTGAACGCATATGAGAGCAGCAGGGAGAAGAAGATCCCAAACAGTGTAGGTGCGAGAACACAGGCCTGTTTCACGCCACTCAGGATAGGAAAGGGGTCTGATGAGGCACCGCTATGTTGAATTGTGCCTTTCATATTGTCATGGAATGAGGTGATGATACTTAGTAGCTTTGGTGGACATCCGATCTTTGCTAATAGTCTGAAGAGACCACGTCTGCTGACGAGGTCAAAGGTTTTGGTGAGATCAGTGAAAGCAACGTAGAGGGGCATCTGTTGTTTGCGGTATTTCTCCTGTAGCTCCTATGTCCCTAATAATCTAGAGACCTGCACTCAAAATCCAGAGACATGAGTTCAAATCCCACCATGGCAGCTGGGGAATTTAAATTTGGCTAATTAAATAACTTTGGAATTTAAAAAAACTGGTATCAGTAATGGTGACCATGTAAAAATCTATCTGGTTCAGTAATGTACTTTAGGGAAGGAAATCTACAGTTCTTACTGAGTCTGACCTATATCTAACTCCAGACTCACAGCAATGTATTGAATCTTAACTACCTAGCAAGCAACTTGCGTTCAAGAAGCCAGCTCGCCGCCACCTTCTCAAGGGCAATTAGGGATGGGCTGGTCCACATAGAACTAGGGGTCACTATTTAAAAGGGGTCGCCCATTAAGACTGAGATGAGGAGAATTTTTTTCTCTCAGAGGGTTGTGAGTCTTTCAAACTCTCTTCCTCAAAAGGTGGTGGAAGTAGAGTCTTTAAATATTTTTAAGGCAGAGGTAGATAGATTCTTGATAAGAAGGGGGTGAAAGGTTATTGGGAGTAGGCGGGAATGTGGAGTAATCAGTTCAGCCATGAACTTATTGAATGGTGGAGCAGGTTTGAGGGGCCGAGTGGCCTACTCCTGTGCCTAATTCGTTTTTCATATGTTCGTATATTGTACACAGTTGATGAGTGAGAAAGAAAGACTTGCATTTATTCAGCACGTTTCACAACCTCAGGATGTGTCAAGGCACTTTACAGCAAATGAAGTACCTTTGAACTGTTGTAATGTCGGAAACACGGCAACCAATTTGCACACAGTAAGCTCCCACAAATAGCAATGTGACAGTGACCTGATCATCTGTTTTCAAGATGTTGGTTGAGGGATAAATACTGGCCAGGATGCTGGGGAGAATGCTTTCAAAATAGTGCCGTGGGATTTCTAATGTCCACCTGAGGTGGCAGAAGGGACCTTGGTTTAACATCTCATCCGAAAGATAACACCTCAGCATTCCCTCAGTACTGCACTGGAATGCCAGCCTGGATTTCATGCTCAGGTCCCTGAAGTGTGATTTTGATTCCATAGCCTTCTAACTCAGAGGCAAGAGTGTTATGCACTGCCAACATTGTGAGACCACCACCGGTAGGGTGAAAAAGACAGGGGTTCAAGAAGAAGCTCGCTGGTGGAGGACTGGATGGTGTATACCATCCAGGAAGAAACCACTAATATAAGGCAGAGTCAAGAAGCCATGAAGAGACCATGAAGGTGCAGACAAGAATTTTGAAAGTCAGCTCGCCATGCCATGACAACACAGAGAGTGTGGGAGTGCAATTTGTTCTGTTTGTTTAGATTTTATGAATGGAATTTTGAAAGAGTTCAATGATAATGGCCACCATTGAACGCAAGTTGACAGTGTTGTTTTGTTCATCTGTACAGAACCATAATAATTTCATCTTTACCTGAGCTTTTGTCCTTTAAACACTTCAGCACATGATACAGAATTCTCTCATTAAGATAACTAACCTGCCTTTCTCCTGCCACAGTGGGAATTCATATTCCTCTGTCAGTTATGTTTAGTGTAGTAGTTAAATGTATTGAGATAAAAATCCTGTTGTCACTCTTTCAGGACGATAGTTACCCATTTACAGGAAGAATTAAACCTTGGTAGTACTTAACAATTACAGCAAGTGGTGCATAATAACAGTGCAGCTCACCACAATACCTAAGAGCTGTTTTTGAATTGAGGTAAATAAATAACAGCAAATTGTTTTGCTCTTGAATGCATTTTCTGTATTGATTTATGTGGCTCGCTCAGCGTTGTGGGGCCCATTTCTGCCCTCTAGTGGTGAGCTGCTTATAATGACATGCTCGGGAGACAATGGTCACAGTTTGAAGAGATTCCTGGTATCATAATGGTCCAGAATTGGGTGGAGCAGGAGATTTTATATTGTACCATGTTAATTTTTTTTTAAATCCACACACTTTGGCTCGACTTACCGGAAGTGCGTGCTGATAACAAGGAAAGCAAGCCATTCAATTAAGTGTAAATAGGTATGGGCAATAAATGACACCCATAACGCCAGTGATGCACACATCCCATGAATGAATTTTAAAAAAACTTAAGAACTAAAGAGATAGAAGGGCTGAAATAAAAAGTGAGAAATTTAAAAAATTTAACTTTTCAAAATATTTAATAACAATTTGCTACTTGATAGAATAAGACTCCACGGTTGCAATTGTCTCCTTTCTGTGCCAGAGGCTGAGTGATATTGCAGGAACATAAATCTAGTCATTAAGAAGACCAAAGCCATTGTTTTCAGTCCCCACTCCAAACTCCATTCCCTAGCTACCGACTTCATCCCTCTCCCTGGCAACAGTCTGAGGTAAGCCAGTCTGTTCACAACCTTGGCATCACATTTGACCCCAAGGTGAGCTTCCAACCTCATACTTGCGCCATCACTAAGCCCGCCTATTTCCACCTCCAGAACAGTGCCTGACTTCTCCCCATCTCAGCTCATCTGCTGCTGAAACCCTCATTCATGCCTTCATTACTTTTAGATTTGACTATGCCAACACACTCCTGACTGGTTTCCCACATCCTACTCTCCAAAACTTGAGGTCATCCAAAACTCTGCTGCCCGTGTCTTAACTCGCCCCAAGTCCCGTTCCCCTCTGCTCACCAACCTACACTGGCTCCCAGTCAAGCAACATCTTGACTTTAAAATTTTCATCCTTTTTTTCAAATCCTTCCATGGCCTCGCTCCTCCCTATCTCTGTAATCTCCTCCAGCCCTACAACCCTCTAAGATATCTATGCTCCTCTAAGTCTGGCCTCTTGTGCATCCCTGATTTTAATCTTTCCACCATTGGTGGCCTGACCTTCAGCTGTCTGGGCCCCAAGCTCTGGAATTCATTCCCTACACCTCTCCGTCTCTCCACTTCGTTTTCTTCCTTTAAGACACTCCTTAAAACCTACCTCTTTGACCAAGCTTTTGGTGATCTGAACTATTATCTCCTTTTTTGGCTCAGTGTCATACTCTGATTTATAATGCTCCTGTGGAGTGCTTTGAGACATCTTATTACATTAAAGGAGTTATATAATTATAAGTTCTTGTAAAAAGGTACTTACTCTGTTACTTTCAGCTCCTTGATCAGATCACCCTTCAACTTTCTAAATCAAAGGGAATACAAGCCAAGTCCATGCAACCTGATCTCATAATTTAATCCTTTTAGCCCTGGTATCATGTTGGTGAATTTAGTGCAGCCCCTTCAAAGTCAGTATAGCCTTTCTGATGTGCAGTGCCCAGAACTGAATGCAGTATAAATATAAATTATATTTATATATTGTTGCAGCTAAGGAGGGAGAAGTGCACTGTCTTTTCTAGTTCCACTTCTCCACAGGTCACAACATATATTTAAATGTTTACCTAGTTACCGATGCGGTCAATCTTTATCCCAGAATAAAATACACCAACCAGGTTTCTTCAAAAAAAACAACAAAATGGTCAGTTTATTATCAAACAAAACTTATCCAGTAACAAAGCAAAGCATTAACCCATGGATTGAAATATGAAAGTTCCCTTTTAAAAATCCCCACACACACACTTGCACACACACTGAAAAAATACAGAAATTCTCTCTGCAGAGGTTACAAAAAAAAGACTAAAAGGAATACTTTGCCTAAATACTTGCTTATTCTTGAAGAAAAAAGCGAAGATATGGAAGGAAGTCAGTTTTCCCTTTTGGTCTGATGTCCGGTTATACAGAGACGTGTCACTGGGATCTCTTCCAAAGCAGTTCTTTTCAGGTGGCGTTGAGAATTATTGTGGCAGGTTTTTCCAGCTTCTCAGGAGAAATGCAGCACCAGGGATTTTAGCTGTCCCACACTGGATCTTTGCAGGGTTTCTTCAAAAAGGTAGAGGAAGAGGTAAGCTGGGTAGTGTCTTTCTTCTTGGCAGGCAAAACACCAAAAGGTCTTCAAAAAGTTCACACCTCAGCTCTTGAAAACAATATTTAAACCTGAAAACAGAAAGTCAACCTCCTGACCTCCATAAACCTTGTCAAGTGGCTTCTCTGTAAACATCTTCCCCAGGTCACCAAGGTTTCTGTGTTTACTGAGCCCAAAGCACATGATTTCCAGCAAAGTTTGTTTTCAAACAACATCTCAGTGTCCTTTCAGTGAACTGTCAACAACAAAGTAAAGTCCATCATTTATGAAATCTCCAGCCTTCCAATGAGTCCATCTCTACAACTTAAATATGAGTCCTCAAAAAAACACTTAACAAAAAAAAAGAAGCATCTTCATAACAATATACATTTTATATATATATATAAATATATATATGCATTTTTTAGCACTAACTCCATCGATCCGTTTTGCTTGCTTCAACACCTTTGCAAATATGTGGGGCCAAATTTCCTCATGGGTACACTGGGAGTTTTTGCTCAGTGGGAGCAGGTTGTGGGTTCAAGTCCCACTAGAGATATGAATATGTAATCCATGGCTAGAGTGCGGCACGATCAGAGGTGCCACCTTTTGGATGAAATGCGAAACCACTGCCTTGTCTGTCCTCTTATATGGATAGAAAAGATCCCATGCCACTTCTTAAAGAGAAGGGGAGTTCTCTCCAGTATCCCGAATACGATATACCCTTAACCAATATCAATAAAACAGATTATCGGGCCATTCTCGCATTGTTTTTTTGTGGCATATTGCTGCGCGCAAATAGGTTGCCACATTTCCTATATTAATACAGTGGCAGAAAAAGTACTTGATTGGCTGTTAAGCATTTTAGGACATCCAGATATCATGATAAATGCAAGTTCTTTCTTTATCAGAGAATGGAAGAATGCAGAAGGGCATCAAAGTAAATAGCATCCATACCCTGTCCATCAGCTTAACAAACTTTTTCTAGTTTCTTTAATGTCAGTTTGACATTCAGCAATTCTAGAGTCATAATGGCACAGAAGGAGGCCATTTGGCACATCAAGTCCATGCTGGTTGGTAGGACTCTTACTCTGAATGAGAAGATTATGAATCCAAGCCCCATACTTGGAGATTGCATTCATAACATAACCTAGTACTCCAGCATAGTACTGAGATAATCAGAGGTGATGTCTTTGATGAGATACTAAACCAAGACCTTATTTACTGAATCAGGTGGATAATGAAGATCCCATACCTCCATTGAAAGAAGAGCAGGGAGCTCACCTGGCATCCTGACCAAATTTATTCTTCAAACAATAACCATCTAAAATAACTTACAGTCCCTACGACTTATACAGGCAGACGTGATTTGCCCATTATACGCATTATACCACATTGCCGATTATACGGAGGCGGTGGCGTTGTGGTATTATCACTGGACTAGTAACCCAGAGACCCAGGGAATTGATCTGGAGACATGGGTTCAAATCCCACCACAACAGAAGGTGGAATTTGAATTTAATTAATAAATCTGGAATTAAAAGCTAGTCTAATGATGGCCATGAAACCATTGGCGATTGTTGTAAAAACCCATCTGGTTCACTAATGTCCATTAGGGAAGGAAATCTGCTGTCCTTACCTGGTCTGGCCGACATGTGACTCCAGACTCACAGCAATGTGGTTAACTCTTACATGCCCTCTGAAATGGCCTAGCAAGCCACTCAGTTGTACCTAACCGTACAAAGTCAATAAAAAGGATTGAAACCGGACGGACCACCCAGCATTGACCTAGGCACCAGAAATGACAACGGAAAACCCAGCACTGTCGACCCTGCAAAGTCCACCTTACTAACATCTGGGGGCTTGTGCCAAAGTTGGGAGAGCTGTCCCACAGACTAGTCAAGCAACAGCCTGACATAGTCATACTCACGAAATCATACCTTACAGACAATGTCCCAGACACTGCAATCACTATCCCTGGGTATGTCCTGTCCCACTGGCAGGACGGACCCAGCAGAGGTGGCAGGACAGTGGTCTACAGTAGGGATGGAGTTGCCCTGGGAGTCCTCAACATCGACTCTGGACCCCATGAAGTCTCATGGCATCAGGTCAAACATGGGCAAGGTAACCTCCTACTGATTACCACCTACCGCCCTCCCTCAGCTGATGAGTCAGTACTCCTCTGTGTTGAACACCACTTGGAGGAAGCACTGAGGGTGGTGAGGGCACAAAATGTACTCTGGGTGGGGGACTTTAATGTCCATCACCAAGAGTGGCTCGGTAGCACCATTACTGTGCGAGCTGGCCAAGTCCTAAAGGACATAGCTGCTAGATTGGGTCTGCGGCAGGTGGTGAGGGAACAACAAGGGGAAAAAACATACTTGACCTTGTCCTCACCAATCTGCCTGCCGCAGATGCTTCTGTCCATGACTGTATTGGTAGGAGTGACCACTACACAGTCCTTGTGGAGATGAAGTCCCGCTTTCACATTGAGGATACCGTCCATTGTGTTGTGTGGCACTATCAACGTGCTAAATGGGATAGATTTCAAACAGATCTCACAATGCAAAACTGGGCATCCATGAGGCGCTGTGGGCCATCAGCAGCAGCAGAATTGTACTCAACCACAATCTGTAACCTCATGGCCCGGCATATCCCCCACTCTACCATTACCATCCAGCCAGGAGACCAACCCTGGTTCAATAAAGAGTGAAGGAGGGCATGCCAGGAGCAGCACCAGGCATACCTCAAAATGAGGTGTCAACTTGGTGAAGCTACAACACAGGACTATCTGCGTGCCAAACTGCGTAAGCAGCATGCAATAGACAGAGATAAGTGATCCCATAACCAACGGATCAGATCTAATCTCTGCAGTCCTGCCACATCCAGTCGTGAATGGTGGTGGACAATTAAACAACTAACTGGAGAAGGTGGCTCCACAAATATCCCCATCCTCAATGATGGGGGAGCCCAGCACAACAGGGCGAAAGATAAGGCAGATGCATTTGCAAGAATCTTCAGCCAGAAGTGACGAGTTGATGATCTATCTCGGCCCCCTCCTGAAGTCCCAATTCAATTCACTCCGCGTGACATCAAGAAACGACTGAAGGCACTGGATACTCCAAAGGCTATGAGTCAAAACAAAGAACAAAACAAAGAACAGTACAGCACAGGAACAGGCCATTCAGCCCTCCAAGCCTGCACCGATTTTGATGCCTTCCGAAACTAACACCTTCTGCACTTCCGGGGCCCATATCCCTCTATTCCCATCCTATTCATATATTTGTCAAGATGTCTCTTAAACGTCGCTATCGTATCTGCTTCCACCACCTCCCCTGGCAGCAAGTTCCAGGCACTCACCACCCTCTGCGTAAAAAACTTGCCTCGCACATCCCTTCTAAACTTTGCCCCTCGCACCTTAAACCTATGTCCCCTAATAACTGACTCTTCCACCCTGGGAAAAAGCTTCTGACTATCCACTCTGTCCATGCCGCTCATAACTTTGTAAACCTTTATCATGTCGCCCCTCCACCTCCGTCGTTCCAGTGAAAACAATCCGAGCTTTTCCAACCTCTCCTCACAGCTAAGGTCCTCCAAACCAGGCAACATCCTGGTAAACCTCCTCCGTACCCTCTCCAAAGTCCTGACAACATTCTGGCAATATTACTGAAGACCCGTGCTCCAGAACTTGCCGCACCCCTAGCCAAGTTGTTCCAGTATAGCTACAACACTGGCAAAAACCCAGCAATGTGGAAAATTGCCCAGGTATGTCCTATACACAAAAAGCAGGACAAGTCCAACCTGGCCAATTACCGCCCCAACAGTCTACTCTCAATCATCAGCAAAGTGATGGAAGGTGTCATCAAGCAGCACTTGCTTAGCAATAACCTGCTCAGTGATACCCAGTTTGGGTCCCGACAGGGCCACTCAGCACCTGACCCCATTACAGCCTTGGTTCAAACATGGACAAAAGAGCTGAACTCAAGAGGTGAGGTGAGAGTGACTGCCCTTGACATGAAGGCAGCATTTGACCGAGTATGGCAGCAAGGAGCCCTAGCAAAACTGGAGTCAATGGGAATCAGGGGGAAAACTCACTGCTGGTTAGAGTCATACCTAGCGCAAAGGAAGATGGCTGTGGTTGTTGGAGGTCAATCATCTGAGCTCCAGGACATCACTGCAGGAGTTCCTCTGGGTAGTGTCCTAGGCCCAACCATCTTCAGCTGCTTCATCAATGACCTTCCTTCAATCGTAAGGTCAGAAGTGGGGATGTTCACTGATGATTGTGCAATGTTCAGCACCATTCATGACTCCTCAAATACTGAAACAGTCTCTGTAGAAACGCAGCAAGACCTGGACAATATCCAGGCTTGGGCTGATAAGTGGCAAGTAACATTCACGCCACACAAGTGTCAGGCATTGACCATCTCCAACAAGAGAGAATCTAACCATCCCCCCTTGACATTCAATGGCATTACTATCACTGAATCCCCCACTATCAACATCCTGGGGGTTACCATTGACCAGAAACTGAACTGGAGTAGCCATATAAATACCATGGCTACAAGATCAGGTCAGAGGCTAGGAATCCTGTGGCGAGTAACTCACCTCCTGTCCACCATCTACAAGGCACAAGTCAGGAGTGTGATGGAATACTCTCCACTTGCCTAGATGGGTGCAGCTCCAACAACACTCAAGTAGCTCGACACCATCCAGGACAAAGCAGCCCACTTGATTGGCACACCATCCACAAACATTCACTCCCTCCACCACCAACGCACAGAGGCAGCAGTGTGTACCATCTACAAGATGCACTGCAGCAACACACCAAGGCTCCTTAGACAGCACCTTCCAAACCCACGACCTCTGCCACCTCGGAGGACAAGAACAGCAGATGCATGGGAACATCACCAACTGCAAGTTCCCCTCCAAGTCACACACCATTCTGACTTGGAACTATATTGCCGTTTCTTCACTGTCGCTGGGTCAAAATCCCTTCCTAACAGTACTGTGGGTGTATCTACCTCACATTCACTGCAGCGGATCAAGAAGGCAGCTCACCACCACCTACTCAAGGGCAAGTAGGGATGGGCAATAAATGCTGGCATTGCCAGTGACGCCCACATCCCATGAATGAATTTTTAAAAAGGCCAGTATACAATGCTAATGTTATATAAGAATGTTATAGTAGCTGATTTGTTATATATGTTGAGCTGACAGAATGATTGCCAAACTGATGTCTAATCACTAGGAACTAGATTTATTTTTTCTTTGAATCTGTTTAGGGAGTGCTTTTTTTATAAACTCACAGTAGTTATGTAATATGTGTTGAATGTTGGCAGACCTATTAAATACTGACCTTGTTTATTTATTTTTAATTTAGAAATACAGCACTGAAACAGGCCCTTCAGCCCGAGTCTGTGCCGACCAACAACCACCCATTTATACTAACCCTACAGTAATCCCATATTCTCTACCACATCCCCACCATTCTCCTACCACCTACCTACACTAGGGGCAATTTACAATGGCCAATTTACCTATCAACCTGCAAGTCTTTGGAGGTGGGAGGAAACCAGAGCACCCGGAGGAAACCCATGCAGTCACAGGGAGAACTTGCAAACTCTGCACAGGCAGTACCCAGAACTGAACCCGGGTCGCTGGAGCTGTGAGGCTGCGGTGCTAACCACTGCGCCACTGTGCCGCCCACTTCATCATTGCACTTCATCATTTCCAGTAACTGTCTGACTTTAACACTAACAGCAGTTCTTGCCTGAAATAAACAGAACACTTAAGATGCTAAAACTAGCAAGTTTGAAATTGTTGGTCAGCCAAATGGATGATAGTTATTGCTATTTGACCACTTTAAGTGAATGAACAGCAAGGGAGCTTCCTAGGGAGCTTCCAGCCCAGGAGCCATCTTGGCCATCTGGGCTGGAAGCTCCCTCGGAAGCTCCCTTGCTGTTCAACTCTATCCATGGCCATCTGCTCCCATCCCTAACGTTTTCTCCCCCAATCTGCCCTCTTAAACTGTTTAAATTCCCCTGGCTCTTTAAATCAGTTCATTTTAGCCCTATCTAAAAGTTAACAGTTAGTTTAGTGTATGTTACCTGGGCCCACTGCCCTCCCCCAGCCACACCTGCTCTTTGTTTTCTCAATGAAATTGATCCGGATGAAACTGACGAGCACAGCTGCCGATACTTCAATCTCCGATCCTGCTGTCTTCACAGTCCAGAGTGTCTGCAGCCACGGTATGTGGTAAGTCCATTGAGGTGAAGAAGGAGCTGCGGGACCCGAGAGAAGTCCTGTGAAAAGGTGCCCCGAACACCCAAAACATCCACGAACGGCCCCCCCGGCCGCAACTTCAAAGCGCCCGCGGGAGATGGCTCGGAGAGCATCTGCAGCGCACTGTCGGCAATGCTGCATGCCTTTATTTAAACCACTGCAAAAAAAAAAACCCTTAGCAAATGTAATCACCTCTAAGTCTGCCAAATGATGCTTCACCTCCCGAAGGACGTGGATGAGCTTTCCGGACGTCGATGGTGGGCACTGAGGAAATGGCTTATTACCTGCACCAGATTCCACCCCCCCCCCCCCCTTTACCCCACTTCCACCCTCCCCACCCCCGTCCCCTTCCCTGCTCCACCCTCTCAGCTCACCCCCTCACAACCCCGTCCCAGCCCGCCCCCCCCTCGCACCATCTTCACCCCGCACCCCCTTCCCCTGCACCCCCCCCCACCCCCTCCCTCTACCCCTCCCCCTTGCATCCCCTCCTCCCACCGGCACCATCCTACACCTGTGTAGGGGCCCCAACAACCCCACTGCCTTGTGGGCGTCTCGGGAGAGACCAAGGCTAAGGGAGTAAACCCTAACAGAAAATCCGGAGCGGAACCCCGTAGGCGGTCATGTGTCACCTTTGGCATGTTTCCGGCAGTTCCTGCAGCCATACTGGTGCCAAACGTCGTGTCCTGCACTCCTTTGGACCCCACCAGAAAGGCCGAGAGGGGGGTTTTGATGACTGGGCAACTCTCAACCTCCATAAATTTGCCCAGGCATGCGCCATGGAGAGGTCACTCCATAGTTGCCTCACAGCGACTAAAACAACACGGAAGGCAGCAGTTACGGGTTATAAGTCCAGATAAATTGGCGTAGAAACTGGGCGCCACGGGTTGCCTTTGTCGGTGGGAGAGGTCATTGCACCTCACTGGACAGCTACCGCCCGCCTCAAACCGGGCAGCCCCCGGTCAATAAGGTTCTGTCCCGCCACAGTCTGCCTGCTTCAATGGGTGCTTGGAGCTCAGGGTCATTGCCCGAAAGGTGGACTGATACACCGCACCAAACAACATGAAAAAAGGAAAGAAGGTACCAGCCCTTCGCTTTGCAAGCTGGAACGTCAGAACTATGTGTCCTGGCCTGTCGGAAGACCTTACACAAATCAACGATTCTCGGAAGACCGCCATCATTAACAACGAGCTCAGTAGATTCAATGTGGACATTGCAGCACTTCAGGAGACTCGCCTCCCCGCGAGTGGCTCTCTAGCAGAGCAAGACTACACCTTCTTCTGGCAGGGCAGGGATCCTGAAGAACCAAGACAGCATGGAGTGGGCTTCGCCATCAGAAACTCCTTGCTCAGCATGATAGAGCCTCCCTCAAATGGCTCGGAACGCATACTGTCCATCCGACTGCTCACCACCTCTGGTCCAGTACACCTACTCAGCATCTATGCTCCAACACTCTGCTCCGCACCTGAAGCTAAAGACCAGTTCTATGAACAACTCCATAACATCATTAGCAGCATCCCCAACACCGAACACCTATTCCTGCTGGGGGACTTTAATGCCAGGGTTGGGGCCGACCATGACTCATGGCCCTCCTGCCTTGGGCGCTATGGCGTTGGAAGGATGAATGAGAACGGGCAGAGACTGCTTGAGTTGTGTACCTATCATAACCTCTGCATCACCAACTCGTTCTTTCACACTAAACCCTGTCACCAGGTTTCATGGAGGCACCCAAGATCACGTCGTTGGCACCAGCTAGACCTCATTGTCACAAGGCGAGCCGCCTTAAACAGTGTTCAAATCACACGCAGCTTCCACAGTGCGGACTGCGACACCGACCACTCCCTGGTGTGCAGCAAGGTTAGACTCAGACCAAAGAAGTTGCATCATTCCAAGCAGAAGGGCCACCCGCGCATCAACACGAGCAGAATTTCTCACCCACAGCTGTTACAAAAATTTCTAAATTCACTTGTAACAGCCCTTCAAAACACTCCCACAGGGGATGCTGAGACCAAGTGGGCCCACATCAGAGACGCCATCTATGAGTCAGCTTTGTCCACCTACGGCAAAAGTGCGAAGAGAAATGCAGACTGGTTTCAATCTCATAATGAAGAGCTGGAACCTGTCATAGCCGCTAAGCGCATTGCACTTTTGAACTACAAGAAAGCCCCCAGCGATTTAACATCCGCAGCACTTAAAGCAGCCAGAAGTACTGCACAAAGAACAGCTAGGCGTTGCGCAAACGACTACTGGCAACACCTATGCAGTCATATTCAGCTGGCCTCAGACACCGGAAACATCAGAGGAATGTATGATGGCATGAAGAGAGCTCTTGGGCCAACCATCAAGAAGATCACCCCCCTCAAATCTAAATCGGGGGACATAATCACTGACCAACGCAAACAGATGGACCGCTGGGCTGAGCACTACCTAGAACTGTACTCCAGGGAGAATGCTGTCACTGAGACTGCCCTCAATGCAGCCCAGCCTCTACCAGTCATGGATGAGCTGGACATACAGCCAACCAAATCGGAACTCAGTGATGCCATTGATTCCCTAGCCAGCGGAAAAGCCCCTGGGAAGGACAGCATTACCCCTGAAATAATCAAGAGTGCCAAGCCTGCTATACTCTCAGCACTACATGAACTGCTATGCCTGTGCTGGGACGAGGGAGCAGTACCCCAGGACATGCGCGATGCCAACATCATCACCCTCTATAAAAACAAAGGTGACCGCGGTGACTGCAACAACTACCGTGGAATCTCCCTGCTCAGCATAGTGGGGAAAGTCTTTGCTCGAGTCGCTCTGAACAGGCTCCAGAAGCTGGCCGAGCGCGTCTACCCTGAGGCACAGTGTGGCTTTCGTGCAGAGAGATCGACTATTGACATGCTGTTCTCCCTTCGTCAGATACAGGAGAAATGCCGTGAACAACAGATGCCCCTCTACATTGCTTTCATTGATCTCACCAAAGCCTTTGACCTCGTCAGCAGACGTGGTCTCTTCAGACTACTAGAAAAGATCGGATGTCCACCAAAGCTACTAAGTATCATCACCTCATTCCATGACAATATGAAAGGCACAATTCAACATGGTGGCTCCTCATCAGAGCCCTTTCCTATCCTGAGTGGTGTGAAACAGGGCTGTGTTCTCGCACCCACACTTTTTGGGATTTTCTTCTCCCTGCTGCTTTCACATGCGTTCAAATCCTCTGAAGAAGGAATTTTCCTCCACACAAGATCAGGGGGCAGGTTGTTCAACCTTGCCCGTCTAAGAGCGAAGTCCAAAGTACGGAAAGTCCTCATCAGAGAACTCCTCTTTGCTGACGATGCTGCTTTAACATCTCACACTGAAGAATGCCTGCAGAGTCTCATCGACAGGTTTGCGTCTGCCTGCAATGAATTTGGCCTAACCATCAGCCTCAAGAAAACGAACATCATGGGGCAGGATGTCAGAAATGCTCCATCCATCAATATTGGCGACCACGCTCTGGAAGTGGTTCAAGAGTTCACCTACCTAGGCTCAACTATCACCAGTAACCTGTCTCTAGATGCAGAAATCAACAAGCGCATGGGTAAGGCTTCCACTGCTATGTCCAGACTGGCCAAGAGAGTGTGGGAAAATGGCGCACTGACACGGAACACAAAAGTCCGAGTGTATCAGGCCTGTGTCCTCAGTACCTTGCTCTACGGCAGCGAGGCCTGGACAACGTATGCCAGCCAAGAGCGACGTCTCAATTCATTCCATCTTCGCTGCCTTCGGAGAATACTTGGCATCAGGTGGCAGGACTATATCTCCAACACAGAAGTCCTTGAAGCGGCCAACACCCCCAGCTTATACACACTACTGAGTCAGCGGCGCTTGAGATGGCTTGGCCATGTGAGCCGCATGGAAGATGGCAGGATCCCCAAAGACACATTGTACAGCGAGCTCGCCACTGGTATCAGACCCACCGGCCGTCCATGTCTCCGTTATAAAGACGTCTGCAAACGTGACATGAAATCGTGTGACATTGATCACAAGTCATGGGAGTCAGTTGCCAGCATTCGCCAGAGCTGGCGGGCAGCCATAAAGACAGGGCTAAATTGTGGCGAGTCGAAGAGACTTAGTAGTTGGCAGGAAAAAAGACAGAGGCGCAAGGGGAGAGCCAACTGTGCAACAGCCCCAACAAACAAATTTCTCTGCAGCACCTGTGGAAGAGCCTGTCACTCCAGAATTGGCCTTTATAGCCACTCCAGGCGCTGCTTCACAAACCACTGACCACCTCCAGGCGCGTATCCATTGTCTCTCGAGATAAGGAGGCCCAAAAGAAAAGAAGTGAATGTCCACTTCAAATATGGATGTTTTAAGTGGTGGGGGTTGCAATTGCTTGCAAGATCTTGCTATGTGAAAATGGCTGCTACTGAATTTGCTTACATTGCAATAGTCGCTGCGCTTCCAAGTCAATAATTTTGAGGCCTTTCTAAGACATATTGTCATAAGAGTTTTGTGATTTTTTTAAAAAGAGGTTGGTGTGCCTTTAAGACTGGCGAAAAAAGACTTTCTGTGAACAGTGACTGAATGTTGACTTGGTATTTGAAGTGTAGGCTGTAAAACCCGTATCCAAGATTTACAATTGTCTTGTGACTTCACTGTTGAAAGCTTTCAGTTTCAGTTCTGCAGTGTGAAAGAGACCAGGGAACTGTGAGCAGCTAAAAGCCACTTGCTGTTGGAGGCCTGGGTTTGCAGACCAGAAAAAGAACTCTCCCTGGAAGGAATGCTTGTCTCTATTTTGAAAAAGGAATCTGAAATTTGAGTTGAGGCTGTGCTCTGCCTGGAGAGAGAGAAAAGACCCTTGGAAAGGAAAAGACCCAGAGAAAGAGGAGTTGATGATCTCTGTGGAGAAAGGCTCATTTGCTGCGAGGAAGCCTGAATTGTTAAAGGTAGCAAAATTCCTATTGTCTCCAATCTCTGTAAAGCCTCTGCCTCAAGGGTGAATCCTGTTGCCTTTTGTGATTTTTGGAAGATCCTGAAATCTCAAAAAAGTTTCTACTGTCAGACTGCTAATTTAAAATTTAAGTAGACTTATTGTTACAATTTTGCTGAAAGATCTGTGCAACGCCTGCTGAAGACAGATTGCCTTGAATGCCTACCCATCTCAGACTCACCTGGAGAGACATCGAGTGGCATCTGACTATTCCACTCTGGGACACCACACTGATCCAGAAATATCCTACCAGAAGTTAGCCAATTACTTTATTATTCCTAAAAAACAGTTCTACTTTAAATCATAATTTTAAAACCAGCTAACTGTTAGTTTTTGAATGTATGTGTGTGCATGAAGGTTAGAGAGAATAAGGAATTGTAAAATCTTTTCATATATGTAGCCTTATCTCATTATCATTTAAAACTTGGTTTATTAATAAATAGTTAATTTTATTGTTGTTTAAAGAAACCTGGTTTGGCATGCTTTATTCTGGGGATAAATAAGGTATTTCATTTGGCTAATTTCTGGTAGGTGCGAAACTTTACTAATATGCTGTGACCAGTGGAATAGTGGGACTGAATTAACAATGAATTACTCTCACCTTGGCCGTAACAACATAATAATGCAATCTGTCTTTCTCCATTACAAAGATGTGTTACTGCATGAACCATCTCAGCTTCCACATTTGTATAATGCCAGCTGTTTATAAATATCATTCCAGGTGGCTTTTGTACATTATGGAAATAATACATCTAGACTAAGTTTTCCAGATATCAATCATGAATTTTATTGGAATTAAAAGCTTAAATGCCTTTCTGTAACAGGTCAGTGATCTGTGACAGGAATAGTTAGACGGTGATTTGTATGTCCAAAATAGGAAGTGATGCTCTATGTTTGCTAGTCAGAGGTCACAGTTCTGTCAGTGTGTGTTCAAACTTCAAACGGTTTTAAAATGCTTCATCAATGACTTTCCTTCCATCATAAGGTCAGAGGTGGGGCTGTTCGCTGATGATTGCCCAATGTTCAGCACCATTCGTGACTCCTCGGATACTGAAGCAGTCCACGTATAAATGCAGCAAGACCTGGACAATATCCAGGCTCGGGCTGATAAGTGGCAAGTAACATTTGCGCCACACAAGTGCCAGGCAATAATGACCATCTCTAACAAGAGAGAATCTAACCATCTCCCCTTGACATTCAATGGCATTACGATTGCTGAATCCCCCACTATCAACATCCTCGGGATTACCATTGACCAGAAACTGAACTGGAGCTGTCATATAAATACCGTGGCTACAAGAGTAGGTCAGAGGCTAGGAATCCTGTAGCGAGTAACTCACCACCTGACTCCCCAAAGCTTGTCCACCATCTACAAGTCACAGGTCAGGAGTGTGATGGAATACTCTCCACTTGCCTGGATGGGTGCAGCTCCAACAACATTCAAGAAGCTCGACACCATCCAGGACAATGCAACCGGCTTGATTGGCACCCCATCCACCAGCTTCAACATTCACTCCCTCCACCACCGATGCACA
Organism: Heterodontus francisci; assembly: GCF_036365525.1. NCBI lineage: Eukaryota > Metazoa > Chordata > Chondrichthyes > Heterodontiformes > Heterodontidae > Heterodontus > Heterodontus francisci. The sequence continues at coordinate 27,566,423 of NC_090371.1, read as the reverse complement.
GTGGCAGCAGTGTGTACCATCTACAAGATGCACTGCAGCAACGCACCAAGGTTCCTTAGACAACACTATCCAAACCCACGACCTCTACCAACTAGAAAGACAAGGGCTGCAAATGCATGGGAACACCACCACCTGCAAGTTCCCCTCCAAGTCACACACTTGGAACAATATCGCCGTTCCTTCACTGTCACTGGGTCAAAATCCTGGAACTCTCTTCCTAACAGCACTGTGGGTGTAACTACCTCACATGGACTGCAGCAGTTCAAGAAGACAGATCACCACCACCTTCTCAAGGGCAATTAGGGATGGGCAATAAATGCTGGCCTAGCCAGTGACATCCACATCCCATGAATGAATAAAAAAAAAATCTTTATTTGGAAATCACAGTCAAAGAGGCATGTATTCCCTCCTGTCAACTGTGGTGCAGTTGGTAGCACTCTGCCTCTCAGTTCCACTCAAGAAACTGAATGAAATTGCCTTATATGCCACCTGGGTACAGAAGAGTGAGAAGAAGAGTATACTGAGTATACAGACTTGGTGCTATGCTTTGTTGTTGGGTCTACAATAAACAGCAGTGATAAAAAGTTGTATGGAGGGTAGGAAAGCAAAAAGCAGTATAATTAACTACTGATTACTTATGTAATACAGAAATAGATTGCTAAAATTAGTATCGCCCATAGATATGGTTTTCTGCAAATTTTAGTGCATTGGTAGGTTGTACTTAACATCAAGTAACCCAAGCGACACATTAGTCACTGAAGTCTAATGTTATTGGACAAACAATGTAATTCCTCTTAACTTAAACACTGGTGCAATTAATATACTTCTGCTTAAACAGACCCAAGTACTGAATGTTATATTTGAAGATAGCAAATTTGTTAATGTTTAATGATGGAAGCTGTCGCTCAGTTGGTAACACTCTTACCTCTGAGTCAGAAGATTGTGGACTCAATGGAATGTAGTGGTAGTAGGGGACAGTCTAGTGAGGGGGTTTGACACTGTTCTCTGCAGCAAAGAGCAAGAGTCCAGAAGGCTGTGTTGCCTCCATGGTGCCAGAGTTTGGAACATCTGCTCAGTGCTGGAGAGGAACTTACAGTTGGAGGGGCGGGAGGGGGATGGGGTGGCGGGGATTCAGTCATCGTGGTCCGCGTAGGGACCAATGACATAGGCAGAACAAGGAAGGAGGTTCTGCATAGTCAGTGTGAGGAGCTAGGCACCAAGTTAAGAAGCACAACCTCAAAGGTAATAATCTCTGGATTATTACCTGAGCCGTATGCAAATTGGCATAGGGTAAATAAGATTAGAGAGATGAATGCGTGCCTCAAAGTCTGGTGTGGTAGAAGTGGGTTCTGGTTCATATAATGCTGGCACCAGTACTGGGGAAAGTGGGGCTGTACTGTTGGGACAATCAGCAGCTGAACCATGCTGGGGCTAGTGTTCTAGCGAGCTGCATGACGATGGAAGTAGAGTTTTAAACTAAATAGTGGGGGGGGGGGGGGGGCAAGGGATTACATTTGGGAAGATGTGCTAAATCAGAGTAGAGACAAATCAAGAGACAAAGGTATTAATATGGGAAATGATAAACAAACTATGACAGGAAGTGACAGAGAGTACAAATCCACGAGTAAATCAGCAGTCAAGGCTAGAGGTTACGAGGGGAATTGAATACAAAAGTAGGGAGGTTATGCTTCAGTTATGCAGGGCATTGGTGAGACCACATCTGGAGTACTGTGGACAGTATTGTCTCCTTATTTAAGGAAGGATGTAAATGCATTGGAAGCAGTTCATAGAAGGTTTACTAGAATAATACCTGGAATGGGCAGGTTGACTTCTGAGGAAGGGTTGGACAGGATAGGCTTGTATCTGCTGGAGTTTAGAAGAGTAAGAGGCGACTTCTGATGAAAGGTCACAGACCTGAAATGTTAACTCTGCTTCCCTCTCCACTGATGCTGCCTGACCTGCTGAATATTTCCAGCACTTTCAGTTCTTATTTAAGATCCTGAGGGGTCTTGACAGAGTGGATGTGGAAAGGATCTTGTAAAAGAATCTAGAATTTAGGGTCTATTTAAAAATAAGTGGTCACCCATTTAAGACAGAGATGGTGGAAGCAGAGTCTTTGAACATTTTTACGTTGGAGGTAGATAGATTCTTGATAAGCAAGGAGGTGAAAGTTTATCGGGGGTAGGCAGGAATATAGAGTCAAGGTTATAATCAGATCAGCCATGATCTTATTGAATGGCGGAGCAGGCTCAAGGGGCTGAGTGGCCTACTCCTGCTTCTAATTCGTATGTTCATATGTTCATATGTTTAAGACCCACCCCAGAGACCTAAGCACATAGTCTACACTGATATTCCAATGCAGTACTGAGGGAGCGCTGCACTGTCAGAGGTGCTGTCTTTTGGATGAGACTTTTGGCCAAGGCCTCGTCTGCCCACTCATGTAGACATAAAAGATTCCATGGCACTATTTTGGAGAAGAGCAGGGGAGTCCTGATGATATTTATCCCTCAAGCAGCATCACTAAAACAGATTATCTGGTCATTACCTCATTGCTGTTTGTCGAACCTTGCTGCGCGCAAATTGGACTTTTGCATGTTAATTGTGATGTGTATCTCAGTAAATAAATGCTTATAAAAGTCACCATCTGACTTTCTGGAGTAGAACACCACATTTCCTACATTATAACAGTGACTACACTTGAAAAGTACTTCATTGACTGTAAAGCCTTTTGGAACATCTGATGTTGTGAAAGGCTTTATATAAATAAAAGTTCTTACTTTAATTCCAATCAAGCTATACTGATTATACTCAGGGATTGGGGACAGAGGAAGAGACTGAGGGATCAGGCACAGAGGGTGACTCTGAGGGATTTAGGACAGAGAGAGAGACTTACTGAGGGATCAGGGACATAGGGAGAGACTCACTGAGGGATCGGGGCAGAGGGAGAGACTCGCTGAGGGATCAGGGTAGATTAAGAGTCACTGAGGGATCAGGGCAGAGGGAGAGACTCACTGAGGGATTAGGGGCAGAGAGAGGGAGACTCACTGAGGGTTTGGCAGCAGAGGGACACTCACTGTGGGACTGGGGGGCAGAGAGGGAGGGACACTCACTGAGGGATGAGGGGCAGATAGAGGGGGACTCTCTGAGGGTTTGACAGCAGAGGGACACACTGTGGGACTGGGGGTAGAGAGAGAGGGACACTCACTGAGGGACGAGGGGCAGAGAGAGAGAGGGACACTCACTGAGGGACGAAGGGCAGAGAGAGAGAGGGACACTTACTGAGGGATGAGGGGCAGAGAGAGAGGGACACTCACTGAGGGACGAAGGGCAGAGAGAGAGAGGGACACTTACTGAGGGATGAGGGGCAGAGAGAGAGAGGGACACTTACTGAGGGATGAGGGGCAGAGAGAGAGAGGGACACTTACTGAGGGATGAGGGGCAGAGAGAGAGGGACACTCACTGAGGGACGAAGGGCAGAGAGAGAGAGGGACACTTACTGAGGGATGAGGGGCAGAGAGAGAGGGACACTCACTGAGGGACGAGGGGCAGAGAGAGAGAGGGACACTTACTGAGGGATGAGGGGCAGAGAGAGAGGGACACTTACTGAGGGATGAGGGGCAGAGAGAGAGAGACACTCACTGAGGAACTGGGGGCAGAGAGAGAGGGACACTCACGGAGGGATGAGGGGCAGAGAGAGAGGGACACTCACTGAGGGATGAGGGGGCAGACAGAGAGGGACACTGACTGAGGGATGAGGGGCAGAGAGAGAGGGACATTCACTGAGGGATGAGGGACAGAGAGAGGGACACTCACTGAGGGATGAGGGACAGAGAGAGAGAGGGACACTCACTGAGGGATGAGGGACAGAGAGAGAGGGACATTCACTGAGGGATGAGGGGCAGAGAGAGAGAGGGACACTCACTGAGGGATGAGGGACAGAGAGAGAGGGACACTCACTGAGGGATGAGGGGCAGAGAGAGAGGGACATTCACTGAGGGATGAGGGACAGAGAGAGAGAGGGACACTCACTGAGGGATGAGGGACAGAGAGAGAGAGGGACACTCACTGAGGGATGAGGGACAGAGAGAGAGGGACATTCACTGAGGGATGAGGGGCAGAGAAAGAGAGGGACACTCACTGAGGGATGAGGGGCAGAGAGAGAGGGACACTCACTGAGGGATGAGGGGGCAGAGAGAGAGAGGGACACTCACTGAGGGATGAGGGGGCAGAGAGAGAGGGACACTCACTGAGGGATGAGGGGCAGAGAGAGAGAGGGACACTCACTGAGGGATGAGGGGGCAGAGAGAGAGGGACACGCACTGAGGGATGAGGGGCAGAGAGAGAGAGACACTCACTGAGGGATGAGGGGGCAGAGAGAGAGGGACACTCACTGAGGGATGAGGGGCAGAGAGAGAGGGACACTCACTGAGGGATGAGGGGGCAGAGAGAGAGAGGGACACTCACTGAGGGATGAGGGGGCAGAGAGAGAGAGGGACACTCACTGAGGGATGAGGGGCAGAGAGAGAGAGGGACACTCACTGAGGGATGAGGGGGCAGAGAGAGAGGGACACTCACTGAGGGATGAGGGGCAAAGAGAGAGAGACACTCACTGAGGGATGAGGGGGCAGAGAGAGAGGGGCACTCACTGAGGGATGAGGGACAGAGAGAGAGAGGGACACTCACTGAGGGATGAGGGGGCAGAGAGAGAGGGACACTCACTGAGGGATGAGGGGCAGAGAGAGAGAGGGACACTCACTGAGGGATGAGGGGCAGAGAGAGAGAGACACTCACTGAGGGATGAGGGGGCAGAGAGAGAGAGGGACACTCACTGAGGGATGAGGGGGCAGAGAGAGAGAGGGACACTCACTGAGGGATGAGGGGCACAGAGAGAGAGGGACACTCACTGAGGGATGAGGAGCAGAGAGAGAGAGGGACACTCACTGAGGGACAAGGGGCAGAGAGAGAGAGGGACACTTACTGAGGGATGAGGGGGCAGAGAGAGAGGGACACTCACTGAGGGATGGGGGAAGAGAGAGAGGGACACTTACTGAGGTATGAGGGGCAGAGAGAGAGGGACACGCACTGAGGGATGAGGGGGAAGAGAGAGAGGGACACTCACTGAGGGATGAGGGGGCAGAGAGAGAGAGGGACACTCACTGAGGGAAGAGGGACAGAGAGAGAGGGACACTCACTGAGGGATGAGGAGCAGAGAGAGAGGGACACGCACTGAGGGATGAGGGGGCAGAGAGAGAGGGACACTCACTGAGGGATGAGGGGCAGAGAGAGAGGGACACTCATTGAGGGACAAGGGGCAGAGAGAGAGAGGGACACTTACTGAGGGATGAGGGGGCAGAGAGAGAGGGACACTCACTGAGGGATGGGGGAAGAGAGAGAGGGACACTTACTGAGGGATGAGGGGCAGAGAGAGAGGGACACGCACTGAGGGATGAGGGGGCATAGAGAGAGGGACACTCACTGAGGGATGAGGGGCAGAGAGAGAGGGACACGCACTGAGGGATGAGGGGGAAGAGAGAGAGGGACACTCACTGAGGGATGAGGGGGCAGAGAGAGAGGGACACGCACTGAGGGATGAGGGGGCAGAGAGAGAGGGACACTCACTGAGGGATGAGGGGCAGAGAGAGAGGGACACTCATTGAGGGATGAGGGGGCAGAGAGAGGGACACTCACTGAGGGATGAGGGGGCAGAGAGAGAGGGACACGCACTGAGGGATGAGGGGGCAGAGAGAGAGGGACACTCACTGAGGGATGAGGGGCAGAGAGAGAGGGACACGCACTGAGGGATGAGGGGGCAGAGAGAGAGGGATACTCACTGAGGGATGAGGGGCAGAGAGAGAGGGACACTCACTGAGGGATGAGGGGCAGAGAGAGAGGGACACGCACTGAGGGATGAGGGGGCAGAGAGAGAGGGATACTCACTGAGGGATGAGGGGCAGAGAGAGAGGGACACGCACTGAGGGATGAGGGGGCAGAGAGAGAGGGACACTCACTGAGGGATGAGGGGCAGAGAGAGAGGGACACGCACTGAGGGATGAGGGGGCAGAGAGAGAGGGATACTCACTGAGGGATGAGGGGGCAGAGAGGGAGGGACACGCACTGAGGGATGAGGGGGCAGAGAGAGAGGGACACTCACTGAGGGATGAGGGGCAGAGAGAGAGGGACACGCACTGAGGGATGAGGGGGCAGAGAGAGAGGTACACTCACTGAGGGATGATGGGCAGAGAGAGAGGGACACGCACTGAGGGATGAGGGGCAGAGAGAGAGGGACACTCACTGAGGGATGAGGGGGCAGAGAGAGAGGGACACTCACTGAGGGATGAGGGAAGAGAGAGAGGGACACGCACTGAGGGATGAGGGGCAGAGAGAGAGGGACACTCACTGAGGGATGAGGGGCAGAGAGAGAGGGACACTCACTGAGGGATGAGGGGCAGAGAGAGAGGGACACTCACTGTGGGATGGGGGAAGAGAGAGAGGGGCACGCACTGAGGGATGAGGGGGCAGAGAGAGAGGGACACTCACTGAGGGATGAGGGGCAGAGAGAGGGGCACGCACTGAGGGATAAGGGGCAGAGAGAGAGAGGGACACTCACTGAGGGACAAGGGGCAGAGAGAGAGAGGGACACTTACTGGGGGTTGAGGGGCAGAGAGAGAGGGACACTTACTGAGGGACGAGGGGCAGAGAGAGAGAGGGACACTCACTGAGGGATGAGGGGCAGAGAGAGAGAGGGACACTTACTGAGGGATGAGGGGCAGAGAGAGGGACACGCACTGAGGGACAAGGGGCAGAGAGAGAGAGGGACACTCACTGAGGGACAAGGGGCAGAGAGAGAGAGGGACACTCACTGAGGGATGAGGGGCAGAGAGAGAGGGACACTCACTGAGGGATGAGGGACAGAGAGAGAGGGACACTCACTGAGGGATGAAGGACAGAGAGAGAGGGACACTCATTGAGGGATGAGGAGCAGAGGAGACTTTCTGAAATAGGACAACTTCTGTTGAATTTGTGAGCAAACGTTGTGGAATGCACCTGTGGATTGACAGTTGCTCCATTAGATATTGTACAATCATGTACTGAATGTACAAAAACATTGATCCAAAACAATTACCATCACCAGGGAAAGGGAACTGAGAAAACTATTGGAACTAAAAGCTGACAAGTCCCCAGGACCCAATGGCTTGCATCTTAGGGTCTGAAATGAGATAGTGGATGCATTGGTTGTAATTTTCCCAAATTCCCTAGATTAAGGGAAGATCTCATCAGATTGGAAAATAGTGAATATAACTCCTCTATTCAAGAAAGGAGGGAGACAGAAAACAGAAAACTACAGGCCAGTTAGCCTAACATCTGTCATAGGAAAAATGCTAGAATCCGTTATTAAGACGGTAATAGCAAGACATTTGGAAAATCTTAATGCAATCAAGCAGAGTCAACATGGTTTTGTAAAAGGGAAATCATGTTTGACTATTTTATTAGAGTTCTTTGAGGAAGTAACAAGCAACATGAATAAAGAGGAACCCGTTGATGTGGTGTACATGGATTTCCAAAAGACATGTAATAAGGTGCCATATCAAAGGTTACTACACAAAATAAGAACTCATGGTGTAGGGGGTAACAATATTAGCATGGATAGAGGATTGGTTGACTAAAGGAAGCAGAAAGTAGGAATAAATGGGTCATTTTCGGGTTGGCAAGCTATGACTAGTGGAGTGCCACAGGGATCAGTGCTGAGGCCTCAACAATTTACAATCTATATCAATGACTTGGATGAAGGGACAGAATGTATAGTTGCTAAATTTGCTGATGACACAAAGATAGGTCAGAGTGTAAGTTGTGAAGAGAACGTAAAGAGTCTGCAAAGGGACATTGTTACGATCGACCGCTCCAAAACCCCCAATCAATATATACGATTCTGATTGTGGTGGGAGAAACGCACTGTTAATTCAATCCTGTCCCTCCACAGATCGCTTAACATATTTTTAAACTTTCCAAATTAAAGAAAGACTCAGCCAAATTGTACCATCTATTAACCCCCGAATAAGGCTAACCAAACCAGGTGTCTTTAAATCAACAAATTAACTGTTTAATTAGAAAAAACTAAATTCTTAAACACTACTAAGATATAAACAACATTTAAAATGGAAAAAACTACAGTCCTTGCAGATTTACGCTCCTGCCGGATGTGGAACAGTCCAAGGTTGCTTGAAGTCCTCACAGCCGTCTAATGGGGGGAAAAAATGTTTCTTCAACAGTCGAACAGTCCGTAGTCTAATTCAGAAGTTGAAGTTGATGCTTTCCTCCTTCAGCGATGAATTTCAACAATTAACAACTTGCAAACACTTTTTAATGAATCAATTTGGCTTTAGAATTTTTGAGGGATAAAAGATTGTCATGCTCGAACTTCCCTTCCTTCAGTTTAATTATCAAAGATCTCTGTTTTGGCTTGACTTTTAGAATTTTGAGAGAGAATAATAAATAAACAGACTAAATTCTCTTCCTTCAGTTTAAATGGTCTGAGAGCACTCCTTTCAGGTGCTAACAGACAACTGTCTGTCTGTTTCTCTGAGTTAGAGCAGTCTGTTTACACTATAAGCCAGTTCAAAATTAAATTGTAACAATGTATCTCTCGATCTCTGGTCCTGAATGGCTGTCTCCCGGGCAACGAGAATGCACTCTTTGACTCAGTCTTTAGAGCTTGCTGCCTTAAAGCAGTAAGGCTCTTTCTCCAGCCTTAATGGCACACCACATTCTTCCTGAAAAAAAAAACTACAGGATCATAACAATATAGATAGGCTATGTGAGTGGGCACAAATTTGGCAGATGGAGTATAATGTGGGAAAATGTGAACTTGTCCACTTTGGCAGGAAGAATAGAAAAGCAGCATATTATTCAAATGGAGAGAAATTGCAGAACTCTGTGGTACAGAGGGATCTGAGTGCCCTGGCACATGATTCACAAAACATTAGTATGCAGGTACAGCAAATGATTAGGAAGGCAAATGGAATGTTGATGTTTATTGCAAGGGGTTTCAAGTGTTAAAGTAGGGAAGTTTTGCTACAGTTGTACAGGGCATTGATAAGAAGGTAAAAAGTTTAATTTAAAGGGTTAAGTCATGGCAGGAGAGCTCAAAGCCGTGGTGTGCTCCTCGTGCTCTATGTGGGAAGCTGGGAACATTTCCAGTGCCCGGGACCAGCATGTGTGCAGGTAGTGTCTCCAGATGCAGCCCCTGGAAGCTTGGGTTTCAGAGCTGGAGCGGCAGCTGGGGACACTGTGGAGCATCCGCGAGGCGGAGAGTATCGTGGATAGCATGTATAGAGAGGTGGTCACACCGCAGGCTCAGACTCCACAGGCAGGAATGGAATGGGTGACCACCAAGCAGAGCAAGAGGACTAGGCAGGCAGTTCAGGAATCTCCTGTGACTATTTCCCTGCAAAACAGATATACTGCTTTGGATATTGTTGGGGGGAATGGCCTCTCAGGGGAAAGCAGCAACAGCCCAATTCATTGCACCATGGTTGGCTCTGTTGCACAGCGGAGGAGTAAAAAGTGTGGGAATGCAATAGTTATAGGGGATTCAATTCTAAGGGGAATAGATAGGTGCTTCTGTGGCCGCAAAAGACACTCCAGGATGGCATGTTGCCTCCCTGGTGCTAGGGTCAAGGATGTCTCAGAGCAGTTACAGGACATTCTGAAGGGGGAGGGTGAACAGCCAGAGGTCGTGGTACACATTGGTACAAACGACATAGGTAAAAAAAAGGATGAGGTCCTAAAAGCAGAATATAGGGAGCTAGGAAGTACGTTGAAAAGTCGGACCTCAAAGGTAGTGATCTCAGGATTACTACCAGTGCCATGTGCTAGTCAGAGTAGAAATAGCAGGATATATTGGATGAATACGTGGCTGAAGGGATGTTGTGAGGGGGAGGGTTTTAGATTCCTGGGACATTGGGACTGGTTCTGGGGGAGGTGGGACCAGTACAAACTGGACGGGTTACACCTGGGCAGGACCAGGACTGATGTCCTAGGGGGAGTATTTGCTAGAGTGGTTGGGGAGGGTTTAAACTAAAATGGCAGGGGGATGGGAACCTTTGCAAGGAGTCAGAGGAGGGGGGATCAAAGACAAGAACAAAAGACAGTAAGGGGAATAAGAAAAGTGATAGGCAGAGAAATCAAGGACCAGAATCAAACAGGGACACAGTGAAAAATAGTGTGAAGGGGACAAGTAATGTTAGAAAGACAAGCCTTAAGGCTTTGTGCCTTAACGCGTGGAGCATTTGCAATAAAGTGGATGAATTAATTGCGCAAATAGATATAAATGGGTATGATATAGTCGGGATTACGGAGACGTGGCTGCAAGGTGACCAGGGATGGGAAATGAATATCCAGTGGTATTCAGTATTTAGGAAATACAGACAAAAAGCAAAAGTCTGTGGAGTTGCATTGCTGGTTAAAGAGGAAATTAACGCAATAGTGAGGAAGGATATTAGCTCTGACGATGTGGAATCTGTATGGGTACAGCTGAGAAACACTAAGGGGCAAAAAACATTAATGGGGGTTGTATTTAGACCCCCAAACTGTAGTGGTGATATTGGGAATGGCATTAAACACGAAATTAGAGACGCATGTGATAAAGGAACATTTGTAATTATGGGTGACATTAATCTGCATATTGATTGGGCAAATCAAATTAGTCACAATACCGTAAAGGAGGAATTCTTGGAGTGTATACGGGGTGGCTTGCTGGACCAATACATTAAGCAACCAACTGGAGAAGAGGCCATCCTAGACTGGATATTGTGTAATGAGAGAGGAATAATTGACAATCTAGTGGTGCGAGACCCCTTGGGGATGAGCGACCATAATATGATAGAATTCTTCATCATGATGGAGAGTGATGTAGTTGATTCTGAGACAAGGGTCCTGAATGTTCGTAAAGGAAACTACGAAGGTGTGAGGCACGAGTTGGCTATGACGATTGGGAAATGTTACTGAAAGGGATGATGGTGGATAGGCAATGGCAAATATTTAAAGAGCACATGGATGAACTGCAACAATTGTTTATCCTTGTCTGGTGCAAAAGTAAAACGGGAATGGTAGCAAAGGGAAATTAGAGATAGCATTAGATCCAAGGAAGAGGCATATAAATTTGCCAGAAAAAACAACAGACCTGAGGATTGGGAGCAGTTTAGAATTCAGCAAAGGAGGACCAAGGAATTGATTAAGAAGGGGAAAATAGAGTACGAGAGCAAGCTTGCGGGGAACATAAAAACTGACTGTAAAAATTTCTATAGGTATGTGAAGAGAAAAAGACTGGTGAAGACAAATGTAGGTCCCTTACAGTCAGAAACAGGGGAATTTATTATAATGTCAGTTAGAGGGGTGAAGTGCTTCACCTGTGAGATGTGGGAGGTCCGTGATGCTTCCAGCGTTCCGGACGACTACATCTGCAGGAAGTGTACCCGGTTGCAGCTCCTCACAGATCGCATGGATTGGTTGGAGTGGCAACTGGATGCACTTAGGAGCATGCAGGTGGCAGAAAGTGTCATAGACAGGAGTTTTAGAGAAGTGGTTACACCCAAGGTGCAGGCAGATAGAATGGTGACCACTAGAAGGGGTGGACAGACAGTGCAAGAATCCCCTATGGCTATCCCCCTCTCTAACAAGTATACTGTTTTGGATACTGTTGGGGAGATGGCCGATCAGGGGAAAACAGCAGCAGCCAGAGCAATGGCACCACGGCTGGCCCTGTTGTTCAGCAGGGAGGGACAAAGCGCAGAAGAGCAATAGTTATAGGGGACTCTATAGTCAGGGGCACAGATAGGCGCTTCTGTGGACGTGAAAGAGACTCCAGGATGGTATGTTGCCTCCCTGGTGCCAGGGTCAAGATGTCTCTGAACGGACAGGAGGCATTCTGAAGGGGGAGGGTGAACAGCCAGAGGTTGTGGTACACATCGGTACCAATGACATAGGCAGGAAGATTGATGAGGTCCTGCAGGGGGAGTTTAGGGAGTTAGGTAGAAAGTTAAAAGACAGGACCTCTAGGGTTGTAATCCCGGGATTACTCCCTGTGCCACGTGCCAGTGAGGATAGAAATAGGAAGATAGTGCAGCTAAACACGTGGCTGAACAGCTGGTGTAGAAGGGAGGGTTTCAGATATCTGGACCATTGGGATCTCTTCAGGGACAGATGGGACCTTACAAGAAGGGCGGGGTGCATCTAAACTGGAGAGGCACAAATATCCTGGCTGCGAGGTTTGCGAGCGTCACTCAGGAGGGTTTAAACTAGTGTGGCAGGGGGGTGGGAAGCAGAGCAGTAAGACAGCAAGTGAAATAAATGAGGGGGAGCTAGTAAATAAGGCCAGTAAGACTAAGAGGAAGAGCAGGCAGGGAGATGTTACGGAGCACAGCGGGACTGGTGGTCAGAAGTGCATTTGTTTCAATGCGAGAAGTACAACAGGCAAGGCAGATGAACTTAGAGCTTGGTACTTGGAACTATGATGTTGTTGCTATTACAGAGACTTGGTTCAGGGAAGGACAAGATTGGCAGCTAAATGTTCCAGGATTTAGAAGCTTCAGGCGGGATAGAGGGGGATGTGAAAGGGGTGGGGGAGTTGCATTACTTGTTAAGGAGAATATCACAGTTGTAGTGGTAGGTGATTTTAACTTCCCCTATATTGACTGGGACTCACTTAGTGCTGGGGGCTTGGATGGGGCAGAATTTGTAAGGTGCATCCAGGAGGGCTTCTTGAAACAATATGTAGATTGTCCAACTAGGGATGGGGCTGTACTGGACCTGGTATTGGGGAATGAGCCCAGCCAGGTGGTTGAAGTTTCAGTAGGGGAACAGTAACCATAATTCCAAAAGTTTTAAGCTACTTGTGGATAAGGATAAGAGTAGTCCTCGGGTGAAGGTGCTAAATTGGGGGAAGGCTAATTATAACAATATTAGGCAGGAACTGAAGAATTTAGATTGGGGGCGGCTGTTTGAGGGTAAATCAACATCTGACATGTGGGAGTCTTTCAAATGTCAGTTGATTAGAATCCAGGACCAGCATGTTCCGGTGAGGAAGAGGGATAAGTTTAGCAAATTTCAGGAACCTTGGATAATGCGGGATATTGTGAGCCTGGTCAAAAAGAAAAAGGAAGCATTCGTAAGGGCTGGAATGCTAGGAACAGACGAATCCCTTGAGGAATATAAAGACATGTAGGAAGGAACTTAAGCAAGGAGTCAGGAGGGCTAAAAGGGGTCATGAAAAGTCATTGGCAAACAGGATTAAGGAAAATCTCAAGGCTTTTTATATGTATATAAAGAGCAAGAGGGTAACTAGGAAAAGGTTTGGCCCACTCAAGGACAGAGAAGGGAATCTATGTGTGGAGCCAGAGGAAATGGGCGAGGTACTAAATGAGTACTTTGCATCAGTATTCACCAAAGAGAAGGACTTGGTGGATGATGAGCATAGGGAAGGGAGTATAGATAGTCTCAGTCATCTCATTATCGAAAAGGAGGTGGTGTTGGGTGTCTTGCAAAGCATTAAGGTAGATAGGTCCCCAGGGCCTGATGGGATCTACCCCAGAATACTAAGGGAGGCAAGGGAAGAAATTACTGGGGCCTTGACAGAAATCTTTGCATCCTCATTGGCTACAGGGTGAGGTCCCAGAGGACTGGAGAATAGCCAATGTTGTTCCTTTGTTTAGGAAGGGTAGCAAGGATAATCCAGGAAATTTTAGGCCGGTGAGCCTTACGTCAGTTGTAGGGAAATTATCGGAAAGGATTCTTCGGAACAGGATTTACTCCCATTTAGAAACAAACAAACTTATTAGCGAGAGGCAGCATAGTTTTGTGAAGGTGAGGTCATGTCTCACTAATTTGATTGAGTTTTTTGAGGAAGTGACAAAGATGATTGATGAAGGAAGGGCAGTGGATGTTATCTATATGGACTTCAGTAAAGCCTTTGACAAGGTCCCTCATGGCAGACTGGTACAAAAGGTGAAGTCACACGGGATCAGAGGTGAGCTGGCAAGATGGATACAGAACTGGCTCAGTCATAGAAGACAGAGGGTAGCAGTGGAAGGGTGCTTTTCTGAATGGAGGGATGTGACTAGTGGTGTTCCGCAGGGATCAGTGCTGGGACCTTTGCTCTTTGCAGTATATATAAATGATTTGGAGGAAAATGTAGCTGGTCTGATTAGTAAGTTTGCGGATGACACAAAGGTTGGTGGAGTTGCGGATAATGATGAGGATTGTCAGAGGATACAGCAGGATATAGATCGGTTGGAGACTTGGGTGGAGAAATGGCAGATGGAGTTTAATCCGGACAAATGTGAGGTAATGCATTTTGGAGGCCTAATGCAGGTGGGAGGTATACAGTAAATGGCAGAACCCTTAGGAGTATTGACACGCAGAGAGATCTGGGCGTACAGGTCCACAGGTCACTGAAAGTGGCAACGCTGGTGGATAAGGTAGTCAAGAAGGCATACGGCATTCTTGCCTTCATCGGTCGGGGCACAGAGTATAAAAATTGGCAAGTCATGCTGCAGCTGTACAGAACTTTAGTTAGGCCACACTTCGAATATTGCGTGCAATTCTGGTCGCCACACTACCAGAAGGACGTGGAGGCTTTGGAGAGGGTACAGAAGAGGTTTACCAGGATGTTGCCTGGTCTGGAGGGCATTAGCTATGAGGAGAGGTTGGATAAACACAGATTGTTTTCACTGGAACGACGGAGGTGGAGTGGCAACATGATAGAGATTTACAAAGTTATGAGTGGCATGGACAGAGTGGATAGTCAGAAGCTTTTTCCCAGGGTGCAAGAGTCAGTTACTAGGGGACATAGGTTTAAGGTGAGAGGGGCAAAGTTTAGAGGGGATGTGCGAGGCAAGTTCTTTACACAGAGGGTGGTGAGTCCCAGGAACTTGCTGCCGGGGGAGGTGGTGGAAGCAGGTATGATAGCGACGTTTAAGAGGCATCTTGACAAATACATGAATAGGATGGGAATAGAGGGATATGGTCCCCGGAAGTGCAGAAGGTTTTAGTTTAGGCAGGCATCAAGATCGGCGCAGGCTTGGAGGGCCGAATGGCCAGTTCCTGTGCTGTACTGTTCTTTGCTCTTTGTTATTATGGGGAACAAAGAAATGGCGGACCAACTAAATGCATACTTTGGTTCTGTCTTCACAAAGGAGGACACAAATATCATACCAGAAATGTTGGGCTTAGTGAGAGAGACGAACTGAAGGAAATCAGTATGAGTAATGGTGTTGGGGAAATTGATGGGATTGAAGGCTGATAAATCCCCAGGGCCTGATGGTATGCATCCCAGAGTACTTAAGGAAGTGGCCCGAGAAATAGTGGATGCACTGGTAATCATCTTCCAAGATTCTATAGACTCTGGAACAGTTCCTACAGATTGGAGGGTAGCTAATGTAACCCCACTCTTTAAAAAGGGAGGTAGAGAGAAAGCAGGGAATTATAGACCAATCAGCCTGACGTCGGTAGTGGGGAAAATTCTAGAGTCCATTATTAAAGATTTTATAGCAGAGTACTTAGATAACAGTGGTAGAATCGGGCAGAGTCAGCATGGATTTATGAAAGGGAAATCATGCTTGACAAATCTACTAGAATTCTTCGCGGATGTAACTAGTAGAGTTGCTGAGGGGGAGCCAGTGGATGTGGTTTATTTGGACTTTCAGAAGGCTTTCGACAAAGTCCCACATAAGAGATTAGCGTGTAAAATTAAAGCACGTGGGATTGGGGGTAGAGTATTGCAATGGATAGAAAATTAGTTGGCAGACAGGAAACAAAGAGTAGGGATAAATGGGTCTTTTTCCAAATGGCAGGAAGTTACTAGTGGGGTACCGCAGTGATTGGTAGGACCCCAGCTATTCACAATATATATTAATGATTTAGATGAGGGAACTAAATGTAATATCTCCAAATTTGCAGATGTCACAAAACTGGGTGGGAGGGTGAGTTGTGAGGAAGATGCAGAGAGGCTTCAGGGTGATTTGGACAAGTTGAGAGAGTGGGCTAATGCATGGCAGATGCAGTATAATGTGGGTAAATGTGAGGTTATCCACTTTGGTAGGAAAAACACAAAGGCAGATTATTTTCTGAACGAGTATAAACTGAGAGGGGAATATGCAGCGAGACCTGGGTGTTCTCGTACACCAGTCACTGAAGGTATGCAAGCAGGTGCAACAGGCAGTAAAAAAGGCAAATGGTATGTTGGCCTTCATAGCGAGAGGATTCAAGTACAGGAGCAGGGATGTCTTGCTGCAATTATACAGGGCCTTGGTGAGGCCACACCTGGAATATTGTGTGCATTTTTGGTCTCCTTATCTGAGGAAGGATGTTCTTACTATAGAGGGAGTGCAGCGACAGTTTACCAGACTGATTCCTGGGATGGCGGGACTCACGTATGAGGAGAGATTGAGTCGGTTAGGATTATATTCACTGGAGTCCAGAAGAGTGAGGGGGAAGTCTCATAGAAACCTATAAAATTCTAACAGGACTTGACAGGGTAGATGCAGGAAAGATATTCCCGATGGTGGGGGAGTCCAGAACCAGGGGTCATAGTCTAAGGATATGGGGTAAACCTTTCAGGACTGAGATGAGGAGAAATTTCTTCACCCAGAGAGTGATGAGCCTGTGGAATTCGCTACCACAGAAAGCAGTTGAGGCCAAAACATTGTATGTTTTCAAGAAGGAGTTAGATATAGCTCTTGGGTCTGACGGGATCAAAGGGTATGGGGCGAAAGTGGGAACAGGTTACTGAGTTGGATGATCAGCCATGGTCATAATGAATGGTGGAGCAGCTCGAAGGGCCGAATGGCCTACTCCTGCTCCTAATTTCTATATTTCTATGTTTCTAAGACCACATCCGGAGTACTCAGTACAGTTTTGTTCTCCTTACTTAAGAAAGGATATAATTTCATTAGAAGCAGTTCAGAGAAGGTTCACTCGACTGACTTCTGGGATGAAGGGGCTTTGAGGAAAAGTTGGACAGGTTGGGCCTGTATCCATTAGAGTTTAGAAGAATGAGAGGTGATCTGATTGAAACAATTGACAGGTGGATGCTGAGAGGATGTTTCCCCTTGAGGAGAGGCTTGAACTAAGCGACACAGTTTAAGAACAAGGGGTCTCCCTTTTAAAACGGAGATGAGGAGAATTTGTTTTTCTCAAGGGGTCATTAGTCTGTGAAATTCTCTTCACCAGAGAGCAGTGGAGGCTGGGTAATTGCATCTTTTTAAGGCTGTTGGATTCTTGACTGACAAGGCAGTCAAAGGGTATAGTGGGTAGACAGGAAAGTAGAGTTGAGGCCACAATCAGATCAGCCATGATCTTATCAAATGGCGGAGCAGGTTCGAGGGGCTGAATGACCTACTCCTGCTCATACGTATGTTCATATGTATGGCCAACTTTTGGATCAGATTAAACTGAGGCCGTGTCTGCTTTCTCAGGTGGATGCAAAAAATTCTCTGGTATTATTTCAAAGAAGAGCAGAGTAACCCTGGTGATACTGAAAATAGACTATCTGGTCATTACCTCATTATTGTTTGTGGAATCTTGTTGTGCTGCCACGTTGGTGGAAAAGGGGAAAATCCTCTGGCTTATAACCAGGAAGTGTCTCTGCTGATCTCCTGAATCCTTCATTCCTCCATGTCTAGGCTGTTGTGCATCCTCTCCCTCTCCACATTGCCCCCTCTGCATTGTCCCTTTGCCCCACCATTGACAGCTGTGTCCTTGACTGCATAGGCTTCATACTATGGAATTCTCACTCAGACCCTTCTGCCTCTTCATGTCCCTTTCCTCCTTTACAGTAAGGAGTCAGTGGATGGTAACCAGGAGGAGGAATACTGATGGCTTAATCCTAGTGTGAGGTCAGGGCACTAAGGCAAATGGCAATGTCCCAACTGTTGCTCTGGCAGAGATCAGCTAACTCAGAAAAGGCCAGAGGTCAAATCTGGCATCTTCTCTCCCTCCATTTCTTCCTTCCTTCTGCCTTTAAACACAGAAGACAGCAAACTCTCAGCTTCTCACAAAACTGATTCTATGTTTGTTTACTCCTAGATGCATTTGTTTGATCTGACTAATTAGCATCTATCATACAATAATTTATGCAGATTGGTTCTGTGTGAAACAACACAAACGAATGTGAAGTGGAATCCATTGAAGTCTGCATATATCAGGGCTGATGAACTTATTAAATAAGACTGTGGTTAGAGTAAATTACCCACTGAACAAATCCAGTTGGCATTGAAGCTTCTTAAACAAATGGGTACTTAACCTTTTGTTGATGGTATTTATATACACTGCACAATAGCTAGTGTAGCACTAGTAAAGTGGAAGCATGTTTATTCAAAGCATTTCACTAACAGTGCAGAGCAATACATCATGGATTGATGTGGTCTATATATTTCAGCTACCATTTAAAAAAGTAAGAAAGGAGACACGTCCTGTTGAGATAACTACAGCCTTAGTTGGGCTTATTGCACTCGTGAAAACAACAAAATGTAAATCTTGAGTATTGAATTGTTGAATTCTCTGCTTTAAATTTGAACTTGGAGTGCTTCATGTAATTGTGCCGTATATAAGAAATGATCGAGTTTAAGACTGCAGCGTGTAGTTTCACATGTGTCCACCAGAGAGAGCTAAGTCCGAGAGACAAAAACAAGAAATGCTGGAATCACTCAGCAGGTCTGGCAGCATCTGTGGAAAGAGAAGCAGAGTTAACGTTTCGGGTCAGTGACCCTTCTTCGGAACTGGAGATTTTGTTCATTAGGTAAGGTCCTTGCTGGAATGTCAAGCGTCAACAAATATGGCTACTGGATGAAAGTGTAGATGCACTAACATTGTAAATACAATATTCAATTCAGTGTGATTTATTCCTAATGTTATCAGTGTCATTAAAGTAAGGGAATCTCTAGCGCACAGTGGCGCAGTGGTTAGCACCGCAGCCGCACAGCTCCAGTGACCCAGGTTCAATTCTGGGTACTGCCTGTGTGGATTTTGCAAGTTCTCCCTGTGACCACGTGGGTTTTTGCCGGGTGCTTTGGTTTCCTCCCACTGCCAAAGACTTGCAGGTGATAAGTAAATTGGCCATTGCAAATTGCCCCTCATGCAGGTTGGTGGTAGGGAATATGGGATTACTGTAGGGTTAGTATAAATGGGTTGTTGGTCAGCACAGACTCGGTGGGCCGAAGGGCCTGTTTCAGTGCTGTATCTCTAAATAAATATTACTCAGTGATAGTGTTCCCAAATCTGGTTGGAGGCATTCCTGGGGGTTTGACCATGTGATATTCTGACTATGTGATATCTGATCACATGACATCTGAAAAAGTTACTACACTTACTTAATCAAGATCACCTTATTTTTTTATTTGTTCATTGATGCGATTGTTGCTGCCTAGGCCAGCATTTGCTGCTCATCCCTAATTGTGCTTGAGAAGGTGGTGGTGAGCCACCTTCTTGAACTGCTGCAGTCCATATGGTATAGGTGCACCCACAGTGCTATTAGAATCACAGAATCATAGAAAGTTTACGGCACAGAAAGAGGTCACTTGGCCCATCGTGTCTGCGCCGGCCAAAAAATGAGAAACCCAGTCGAGCCCTGCAGGTTACAGCATTTGAAGGGCATAGCCAGACACATTTGACATGATTGAGGGTTTCTGCCTCTACTATCCTTTCAGACAGTGAGTTCCAGACCCGCACCACCCTCTGGATGAAAAAGCTTTTCCTCATCTCCCCTCTAATCTTTCTACTAATCATTTTAAATCTATGCCCCCGAGTCACTGACCTCTCTGCTAAGGTGAATAGGCCCTTCACCTCCACCCTATCCAGGCCCCTCACAATTTTGTACATTTCATTCCTATCTCCCCTCAGTCGTTCTCTGTTCCAAGGTGAAGAACCTCAGCCTATCCAATCTTTCCTCATAACTGCATTTTTCCAGTTCTGGCAACATCCTCATAAATCTCCTCTGTACCCTCTTTAGTGCAATTCCATCCTTTCTGTAATGAGATGACCAGAACTGCAGACAGTACGCAAGTTGTGATTTATACAGTTCCAGCATAACCTCCCTGCTCTTATATTCTCTAGCTTGGCTAATAAAGGAAGGGATTCCATATGCCTTCTTAACCACCTTATTGATCTGTCCTGCTACCTTCAGGGATCTGTGGACATTCACTCCAAGGTCCCTCACTTCCTCTACACCTCTCAGTATTCTCCCATTAATGTGTATTCCTTTGGCTTGTTTGACCTCCCCAAATGCAACACCTCACACTTCTCCGGGTTGAATTCCGTTCGCCATTTTTCTGCCCATCTGACCAGTCCATCGATATCTTCATGCAGCCTCCAGCTATCCTCCTTGCTATCTACCACATGGCCAATCTTTGTGTCATCTGCAAACTGCTTGATTATGCCCCTACATTTACGTCCAAATCGTTAAGATGTACCACAAAAAGAAGCCCTGCAGAACACCACTGGTAACAGCCCTCCAATTGCAAAAACACCCGCCAAGAATTACCCTTTGTTTCCTGCCACTGAGACAGTTCTGTATCCACCTTGCTAGATTTCCCTGGATCCCATGGGCTATTATCTTTTTTAACCAGTCTGCCATGTGGTACCTTGTGAAAAGCCTTGCTAAAATCCATGTAGACTACATCAACTGCACTACCTGGAACTCCCTTCCTAACAACACTGTGGGTGTACCTACCTCACATGGACTGCAGCGGTTCAAGAAGGCAGCTCACCACCACCTTCTCAAGGGCAATTAGGGATGGGCAATAAATGCTGGCATAGCCAGTGATGCCCACATCCCATGATTGAGTAAAAAAAAAACTACCCTCATCAATCTTCCTCATTACCTCTTCAAAAAATGCAATCAAGTTGGTCAGACAAGATAACGGATTTACAGATTAGACACGCTACAGCCTACTGGACTGAACATTGAGTTCAATAATTTCAGAGCATGACTGACCCCCCTTTTTTATTTTTAGTTTTATTTTTTTATTTTAGTTTGTTTCATCATTCATTTTTTTACCATGTGCCTGCCCAATGTTTTTTTTTTCCTGTTTGTGCTTTTGGCCAGAGCTATTCATTATTCCGTCATTTAATACCCTCTCTGCACTAACGCTTTGTCTTTCACCACACCATTAACACACCCTTTGCCTATGCTCCATGACCTTTTGGTCAGTTATTTTCGGTGAACCTCTGTCCTATCAACACCTTCCTTTTTGTTATCTTTTGCCCCACACCCGCTTTATTTGCTTAAAACCTATTACATTTCTAAGCTTTGCCAGTTCTGAGGTAAGGTCACTGATCTGAAACGTTAACTCTGCTTCTCTCTTCACAGATGCTGCCAGACCTGCTGAGTATTTCCAGCACTTTTGTTTTTATTTCAGATTCCAGCATCTGCAGTATTTTGCTTTTATATTGGTCAGACAAGAACTTCCCTTAACAAATCCATGTTGACTATCCTAGATTAATCTGTGCCCTTCTAAGTGACAGTTTATCCTGTCTCTCAGAATTGATCCCAAAAATGCGTCTACTACTGAGGTTAGATTGACTGGCCTGTAATTATTCAGTCTATCACTCGCTCCCTTTTCAAACAGAGGTACAATTTTGGCAGATCCCCAATCCTCCGGCACCACACCTGTATCCAGTGAGGACTGGAAAATGATGGTCAGACCTTCTGCTATTTCCTCTCTAGCTTCTCTTAACAGCCTGGGGTACATTTCATCAGGCCCTGGTGATTTATCAATTTTCAAGAATGCTAATCCCATTAATATTTTTAAAATTATTTTATTTATATTAAGGACGGCATAGTGGCGCAGTGGTTAGCACTGCAGGCTCACAGCTCCAGCAACCTGGGTTCAGTTCTGGGTACTGTCTGTGCAGAGTTTGCAAGTTCTCCCTGTGACCGTGTGGGTTTCCACCGCACGCTCCAGTTTCCTCCCACAGCCAAAGACTTGCAGGTTGATAGGTAAATTGGCCATTGTAAATTTATCCTAGTGTAGGTAGGGGATATGAGATTAATGTAGGATTAGTATAAATGGGTGGTTGTTGGCTGCACAGACTCAGTGGGCTAACAGGCCTGTTTCAGTGCTGTATCTCTAAATATAAAATAAATACTTCCTCCCTTCCTATGTTTATCACATCCAATACTTCACAGCCCTCTTCCTTAACTTTTGTGAAGACAGACACAAAGTATTCATTAAGAACAATACCAACATCTTCCGCGCCTACACATAGGTTACCTTTTTGGTCTTTTATGGGCTCTACTCTTTCCTTAGTTATCCTCTTATTCTTACTGTATTGGCAAAATGTCTTTGGGTTCACCTTGATTTTGCTTGCCAATATTCTTTCATGCCCTCTCTTGCTTTCCTAATTTCCTTTTTGATTTCACCCCTTCAACTTCCTATACTCCTCTTGGCTTTCTGTAGTATTGAGTTCTCGGTTTCTGACATAAGCTTTCCTTTATTGCCTTATCTTACCCTGTCAGCTCCTTGACCTCCATGGGGCTCTAGATTTGGCCGTCCCACCCTTTTTCTTTGTGGAAACATGTTTACTCTGAACCTCTTGAATCTCCCCTTTGAATACCTCCCATTGCTCTGACACTGATTTACCTTCAAGTAGCTGTTTCCAGTCCACTTTCGTTAAATCACTCCTCAGTTTAGTAAAATTGGCCTCGCCCCAATTGAAAACTCTAACTCCTCTTCTATCCTTGTCCTTTTCCATAATTATGTTAAAACTGACTGAATTATGATCACTACTACTAAAATGCTCTCCCACTGCCACCCCTTCCACCTGCTTAGCTTCATTTCCTAAAACTAAGTCTAAAACTGCACCCTCTCTTGTTGGACTTGCTACATACTGGCCAAAAGAGTTCTCCTGAATGCACCTCAAGAATTCTGCTCCCTCAATTGCTTTCACACTAAAACTATCTCATTTAATATTGGGGTAATTAAAATCCCCTATTATTACTGAACTATTGTTTTAGCTGTTTATTCCTTAGCTCATCCATATGGCCTCATTTGATAAACCTTCCAACATATCATCCTTCCTCATGGGTGTAATTGTTTCTTTGACCAAAATTGCTACTCCCCCTCCTTTCTTATCCCCGTCCCTATCATGCCTGAAAGCCCTATAACCAGGAACGTTGAGTTGCCATTCCTGTCCCTCTTTAAGCCATGTTTCTGTAATAGCTATGATAGCATACTGCCATGTGTCTATCTGTGCCCTCAGCTCATATGCTTTATTTGCTATACTTCATGCATTGAAGTAAATAGATACCCTTGAGCACTACCAAACTATTTTTTATTTTCTAACCTTTGTTTCCTCTGCTTTTGAGAGCTAGGGGAGGTGATAGTGTAATGGTAATGTCACTAACCTAACAACTTAGCAATCTAGGCTGGTGCTCTGTAGACATGGGTTCAAATCCCACCATAATAGATGGTAAAATTTGAGTTCAATTAATAAATCCAGAATATGAAAAGCTAGTCTAATGGTGACTATGGAGCCATTGTTGAGTGTTGTAAGAACCCATCTGGCTCACTACTGTACTTTAGGGAAGGAAATCTGCTGTCCTTACCTGGTCTAGCTAACAGGTGACTCCAGACCCACAGCAATGTGGTCGGATCACTTTGCTCTATTACATGCTGCTTCCATTGTTTAGTATGCATGCAATCCTGTCTTGTAGGTTGGTACCTCATTTTTAGCTATGCCTGGTGCTGCTCCTGGCATGCTCTCCTACACTCCTCATTGGACCAGGGATGATCCCCTGGCTTGATGGTAATGGTAGAGTGGGGGATATATCAGGTCATGAGGTTACAGATTGTGGGTGAATATAATTCTGCTGCTGCTGATGACCCAGAGTGCCTCATGGATGCCCAGTTTAGAGCTGTTAGATTTGTTCTGAATCTATCCCATTTAGCATGGTGGTAGTACCACACAGCACAATGGAGGGTATCTTAAGTGTGAAGACGGGACTTTGACTCCACAAGGATTATGTGGTGGTCACCCCTACCAACACTGTCATGGACAGCTGCATCTGTGACAGATTAGTAAGGATGAGGTCAAGTAGGATTTTCCCTCCTGTTGGTTCTCTCACCACCTGTTGCAGGCCAAGTCTAGCAGCTATGTCCTTTAGGACATGGCCAGATTGGTAAGTAGTGGTGCTACCAAGTCACTCTTGGTGATGGGCATTGAAGTCCTACATCCACACCACATTCTTGATACTCTCAATGCTTCTTCCAAGTGGTGTTCAACATAGAGAAGCATTTATTCATCAACTGAGAGAGGAGGTAAGTGGTAATCAGCATGAGGTTTTCTTGCCCATGTTTGACTTGATGCCATGAGACTTCATGGGGTTCAGAGTTAACCTTGAGGACTCCCAGGGCCACTCCTTCCCGAATGTACACCACTGTGCTGCCACCTCTGGTGGGACTGTCCTGCTGGTGAGACAGGACATACTCAGGGATGTTGGCTGTAAGGTATGATTCCAGCAGGCTTTTAATAAAAAGTCGGAACTCGCCAGAAAACCTCGAATTTGTCCGAAGTTAAGAAACCGCTGTTTCTGATGTCTGAACCTGTAAGCTTTGAAACGGACAGCGCGATTGTTTTTAAAAAGCTGGTCTGGAAGAAGAAGCCAATGGGAAATTTCTCATCTCTGAAATACATCCGCAAGCTAGATGGAAAACTTTGACCAGATCCTGGCCCACGGGCTGTATGATGGACAACCCTGATCTACAAGATGAACTGCAGCATCTCACCACACCTTCTTCTATAACACCTTCCAAAATTGTAACCTCTACCACCTAGAAAAACAAAGGCAGCAGATGCATGGGTACACCACCACCTGCAAGTTCCCCTCCAAGTCACATATCCTCCTGACTTGGAACTATATCGCCATTGCTTCACTGTCACTGGGTCAAAATCCTGGAACTGCCTTTCTAACAGCACTGTGGGTGTATCTACCCCACATGGATTGCAACGGTTCAAGAAGGCGGCTCACCACCACTTTCTCAAGGATAGTTAATGGGCAATAAATGCTGGCCTTGCCAGAGACCACCATATCCGGTGAATGAATAATGAAAGGAATTCTGTTTGAAGCTAAAAATGAAGGAGGAAAAATGGCCAGAAGAGGGCGTCAAATCCCCAGTGAAAGAGAGACAGGCCAGGCTGGGAAGGAAAGCAGGAAGGAAGGAACCATTAAACTGAGTTCTGGACATCATCTGAAGTGGACGCAAAGACCACATGACACTATTTAAAGAAGACCAGGAGAGTTCTACCCTGTGTCCTAGCCAATATTTAACCCTCAACCAACATCAGTAAAACAAATGATCTGATCATTACCACATTGCTGTTTGTGAGACTTTGCAATGTGCAAATTCTCTGCCATGTTTCATTAAAACTGCTCGAAATCTACTTTTTAAAAAAAAAACTTCATTCTCGGGATATGGGTATCACTGGAAAAGCTGCCATTTAATGCCATTTAATGCCAATCCTAGTCCCTCTGAGATGGTGCTGGCGGGCCTTCTTCTTGAACCGCTGTAGCAGGTTGAAAAGACTGAGTGACTTGCTGGGCTACTTGTGTATTAAGAGGTCTTTAAAATCAGGAAGCATTTTGATAAGTGCAGAGCAAATATTTCCACTTGAGACAAGCCCAGTACAAGGGGGTATAAATACAAGACAACCATTAACAGATCAAATAAAGAATTTGGGAGGTTTTTTTTTCATTTGTTCATGGGATATGAACATTGCTGGCAAGGCCAACATTTGCTGCCCATTTCTAGTTCCCCTTGAGAAGGTGGTGGTGAGCTGCCTTCTTGAGCCACAGTGCTGTTCAGAACGGAGTTCCAGGATTTTGACTTAGCGATGAAGAAGGAATGGCGATATATTTCCAAGCCAGACTGACGTGTGACTTGGAGGATTTTCATTACCCAGAGACTGACGAGGATGTAGAACTTGCTGCCACATGAAACGGTTGAAGCAAAGGGGGAACTTGATATAAACATAAGTATAGTGTTGTGTTTTATTTTTGCAATTGCATTTTGCATTGTGTACTCGAAAGGCTGCTGTAGAGCACACACATACGAGCAAAGTTAAAATAAAATAGACAGAATAAAAGGAGAAGACTTTATGTTCAGCTGCTGTAATCTTTATCTCTCTGCCTTTGCCTCATATCCTATACTAAACTCAAATAAATCTCACTCAAATCCAGAGGACATCACAATAAGGGAGAAAGGAATAGTGGTATATGGTGGGGGCAGCATAGGATGAGATAATTAGAGTGGGATGCAGCTTGTGTGGAGCATAAACAGTAGGGATAGACCATTTGGGCTGAATTTTCTGTATCTGTGCTGTAGGTTCAATGTAATGCTATGTAAAATCCAAGCAACCCTCTAAAGCCAGTGTTCAAGCAACGTTAGATATTAAACTGCAGTTTGGCCGCGAGATACAAATTAAAATTGTGCTCGAGTAGATGACCTCTTCTTGTTACTTAGATAGCACTGCATGTTAAAACACACCAACTGTATTCAGGTGAGAATTTGGGACTGCGTTTCCCACTGGTGCATCTACCCAGTACTAATAGGATTACGCTGCCAATTCCTTTTTAGTACAGCTAATACTCCACAGGAAACACTTAAGGTCAAGGGTTTGACACTCACACTACCCATTAAACACCAGCTCACCTTTAACACACACAGTAAACAGTAAATAGAAGTCGTTGTGTATTTCATCTTTACCTTCATTGAAGTTTAAGACAAGTAGCGTAATGACATGTTTTATATTCAGTTCCTACCCTGATCCCAGCACCCTCCACCCCGTGCTGACGAAGGCATTGACACCTTGCTGGTGTTACAGTTATTAACACTGGTTGTCATCCAGTAACTTGCCCAAGAGGCCATTAGTCATCTATGCGCCATGATGGTCAGGGTCGGTAAAATTATTCCACTGTGGACAGCATCACAATCGAGGCCATTTCTGGCACTCTGACATGTGCATATCCAGGAGTATTGGCTGTACAGCAATCGTGAACTGTAATCTAGGTGACAGTCCTCTCCCTAACTCGGAGGCCCATAGTCTTGCCCATCCCACCATCCTAACTGAGACTGTAACCTGACATCCCTCCTACTCGTCCTGACTCAGCTAATTCCAGCCTTAACTCATTGAGCCACAACTAGGACTCTGAAAAGGAACTCCTTTTACAGGAAGAAGAGTTAAAGTCAAGAGGTTACACCATGGAAGTGTTGTCATGGTGACGCGTTTCACTTTGGACACTCTCAGCCCTTGTGACTATTCCCAGATATTTCAGCTGGCCTTCTCATGTGATTGCTATTACTGCGGGAAGAGGCCCATTGAGCCCTCTTTGCTAAAGGGTAATTGTTGATGGATGTTTTTGCAACTGGAAGGCCATTTCCAGAGGGGTTCCGCAGGGCTCAGTACTGGGTCCCCTGCTTTCTGTGGTACATATTAATGATTTGAATGTAAATGTAGGGGGAATGATCAAGAAGTTTGCCGATGACACAAAAATTGGCCGCGTGGTTGATAGCGAGGAGGATAGCTGTAGACTGCAGGAAGATATCAATGGACTGGTCAGGTGGACAGAGAAAGGCAAATGGAATTTAACCCGGGGAAGTGTGAGGTATTGCATTTGGGGAGGTCACACAAGGCAAAAGAATACACAGTAAATGGGAAGATCGTCATCTTCAGCCAGAAATGCAAGTGGATGATCCACCTTGGTTTCTGCCTGAGGTCCCTAGCATCACAGATGCCAATCTGGCTGAAGGCACTGGATACTGCAAAGGCTATGGGCCTTGATAACATTCCAGCAATATAGAAGAACTAGCCGCGCCCCCAGCCGAGATGTTCCAGTATAGCTACAACACTGGCATCTACCAGGCAATGTGGAAAATTGCCCAGGTATATCCTGTACACAAAAAGCAGGACCTTGGTCCAAACATGAAAAAAAGAGCTGAACTCCAGAGGTGAGATGAGAGTTACTGCCCTTGACATCAACGCAGCAGTTGACTGAGTATGGCATCAAGGAGCCCTAGCAAAACTGGAGTCAATGGGAATCAGGGGAAAACTCTCAGCTGGTTGGAGTCATATCTAGCGAGAAGGAAGATGGTTGTGGTAGTTGGAGGTCAATCATCTCAGTCCTAGAACATCACTTCAGGAGTTCCTCAGGGTAGTGTCCTAGGCCCAATAATCTTCAGCTGCATCATCAATGACCTTCCCTCTATCAAAAGGTCAGAAGTGGGGATGTGCGCTGATGATTGTAGAAGATTCAGTATCATTCGTAACTCCTCAGATACTGATGCCCACATGCAGCAAGACCTGGACAATATCCAGGCTTGGGCTGATAAGTGGGAAGTAACATTCACACCACACAAATGCCAGGCAATGATCATCTTAAACAAGAGTGAATCTAACCATCTCCCCTTGACGATCAATGGCATTCCCATCGCTGAATCCCCCACTATCAACATCCTGGGTGCTACCGTTGACCAGAAACTGAACTGGACCAGCCACATAAATGCTGTGGCTACAAGAACAGATCAGAGGCTGGGAATTCTGCGGTGAGTAAGTCACTCCTGTCTCCGCAGTGCATGTCCACCAACTAAAAGGCACAAGCTGTATAAAACGCTAGTTTGGCCACAGCTGGAGTACTGTGTACAGTTCTGGGCACCACACTACAGGAAGGATGTGATTGCACTGGAGAGGGTGTAGAGGAGATTCACCAGGATGTTGCCTGGGCCGGAGCATTTCAGCTATGAAGAGAGACTGAAAAGGCTAGGATTGTTTTCCTTAGAACAGAGAAAGCTGAGAGGAGATATGATTGAGGTATGCAAAATTATGAGGGGCATTGATAGGTTAGATAGGAAGAAACTTTTTCCCTTAGCGGAGGTGTCAAGAACCAGGGGGCATAGATTTAAGGTAAGGGGCAGGAGGTTTAGAGTGGATTTGAGGAAAAATGTTTTCACCCAGAGGGTGGTTGGAATCTGGAACACACTGCCTGAAAAGGTGGTAGAGGCAGGAACCCTCACAACATTTAAGAAGTATTTAGATAAGCACTTGAAACACCATAGCATACAAGGCTACGGGCCAAGTGCTGGAAAATGGGATTAGAGTAGTAAAGTGCTTGATGGCCGGCACAGACACAATGGGTCAAAGGGGCTCTTTCTGTGCTGTATAACTCTATGACTCTACAACTATGACAAGACAGAGAGTGTGATGGAATACTCTCCATTGGCCTGGATGGGTGCAGTTCCAACAACACTCCAAGAAGTTCAACACCATTCAGGAAAAATCAGCCCACTTTATTGGCACCCCATCCACCACCTTCAACTTTCACTCCCTCCACCCGACGCACAGTGGCAGCAGCGTGTACCATCTACAACATTCACTGCAGCAACTCACCAAGGCTCCTTTGACAGCAGCTTCCAAACCTGTGACCATCTAGAAGGACAAGGGCAGCAAATGCATGGGAACACCACTCCCCGCAGGTTCCCCTCCAAGTCACACATCATCCTGACTTGGAACTATATCACTGTTCCTTCACTGTCGCTGGGTCAAAATCCTGGAACTCCCTTCGTAACAGTACTGTTGGTATACCTAAATCCCAAGGACTGCAGCGGTTCAAGAAGGCATCTCACCACCACCTTCTAAAGGGCAATAAGGGATGGGCAATAAATGCTGGCCTAGCCAGCGATGCCCACATCCCACGAACAAATGAATAAAAACAAAAGTAAGGGACCTTGAAGTGTATGCCCACAAATCCCTGAAGGTAGCAGAACAGGTCAATAAGCTGGTTAAGAAAGCATATGGAAGCCATTCCTTTATTAGCCAAGGCATAGAATATAAGAGCAGGGAGGTTATGCTGCAACTGAATAACTCATTGGTTAGGCCACAACTTGAGTACTGTGTGCAGTTCTGGTCACCTCATCACAGAAAGGATGTAATTGCACTAGAAGGGGTACAGAGGAGATTTATGAGGATGTTGCCAGGACTGGAAAAATGCAGCTATGAGGAAAGATTGGATAGGCTGGGGTTGTTTAACTTGGAACAGAGAAGGCTGAAGGGAGATTTGATTGAGTTATAAAAATTGAGAAGGGCCTGAACAGAGTGGATGGGAAGGGCCTATCTACCTTAGCAGAGAGGTCAGTGACTAGGGGGCATAGATTTAAAGTGACTGGTGAAAGGATTAGAGGAGGGATGAGGAACTTTTTTTCACCCAGAGGGTGTTGGGGGTTTGGAACTCACTGCCTGAAAGGGTGGTAGAGGCAGAAACCCTCATCTCATTTGAAAGGTGTACCTGAATGTGCATCTGAAGTGCTGTAACCTGCAGGGCTACAGACCTAATGCTGGAAGGTGATATCAGGCTAGGTAGCGCAGACATGATGGGCCAAGTGGCCTCTTTCTGTGCTGTAAACTTTCTGCAAGTCTATGATTCCAAAGTACCACTCCATCATAACTTCAACACCCAACATTAGAGAAAATCCTGCTTCAGTTTTATTATGTTTTGACATCAAGGCAGCATTTGACGGAGTATGGCATCAAGGAGCCCAGGCAAAACTGGAGTCAATGGGAATCAGGGGGAAAACACTCTGCTGATTGGAGTCATACCTAGCACACAGAAAAATGGCTGTAGTTGTTGGAGGTCGATCATTTCAGTCCCAGGACACCACTGCAGGAATTCCTCAGGGTATGTCCTCGGCCCAACCATCTTCAGCTGCTTCATCAATGACCTTCCTTCAATCATAAGGTCAGAAGTGGGGATGTTCTCTGATGATTGCACAATGTTCAGCACCATTCGTGACTCCTCAGATACTGAAGCAGTCCATGTAGAAACGCAGCAAGACCTGGACAATATCCAGGCTTGGGCTGATAAATGGCAAGTAACATATGCGCCACACAACTGCCAAACAAAGACCAGCTCCAACAAATGAGAGAATCTAATCATCTCCCCTTGGCATTCAATGGCATTACAATCACTGAATCCCCCACTATCAACATCCTGGGCGGTTACCATTGACCAGAAATTGAACTGGAGTAGCCACATAAATACTGTGGCTACAAAAGCAGGTCAGAGGCTAGGAATCCTGCAGTGAATGACTCACCCCCAGACTCCCCAAAGCCCGTCCACCATCTATGTGGCACAAGTCAGGAGTTTGATGGAATACTCTCCACTTGCCTGGATGGGTGCTGCTCCAACAACACTCAAGAAACTCGACACTATCCAGGACAAAGCAGCCCACTTGATTGGCACCCCATCCACAAACATTCACTCCCTGCATCACCGACGCACAGTGGCAGCAGTGTGTACCAACTGCAAGATGCACTGCAGCAAAGCACCAAGGCTCCTTAGACAGCACCTTCCAAACCCGTGACCTCTACCAACTAGAAGGACAAGGACATGGAAAAACCACCACCTGCAAGTTCCCGTCCAAGTCACACACCATCCTGACTTGGAACTATATCGCCGTTCCTTCACCGTCGCTGGGTCAAAATCCTGGAACTCCCTTCCTAACAGCACTGTGGGTGTACCTACCCCAAATGGACTGCAGCGGTTCAAGAAGGCAGCTCGCCACCACCTTCTCCAGGGCAATTAAGGATGGGCAATAAATGCTGACCTTGTCAGCGATGCCCATAGCCCATGAACAAATAATTAAAAAAAATCATGCCCCTGAATACCCACATCCATCTTGATTTTGATAATTAAAATCTTTCAAAATGCTAGACCAGCATAAGAGTACCAAAAGAGGCTGCACTACCATCACTGGCCACAGCATGAAGCAGTGAGCCTTGTGCTCCGATGGTATAAATATATGGCTCTTGCAGTTGAACTAAAATGATATGAAAAGAAAAATTCTTGCATTAATATAGCACCTTTCATGACTTCAGGACATGCCAAGGTTCATCACAGCCAATGAAGTACTTTTGAAGAGTAGCTACTGTTGTAGGAAACACGGCAGTCAATTTGCGCACAGCAAGCTCCCACAAATAGCTATGTGATAATGACCAGATAATCTGTTTTTAGTGATGATGAGGGATAAATATTGGCCAGGATACCAGAGAGAACTCTCCTGCTCTTCTTCAAAATAGTTCCAGGGGATCTTTTACATTCACCTGAGGGGGCAGTCGGAGCCTCGATTTAACTTCTCAACCGAAAGACATCTCCAATGGTGCAGCACTCCCTCAGTACTGCACTGGAAATATATTTTTTAATGAAAACGTGTATTTGTATTATGCCTTCATCATAGTAAGACATCCAAGGTACTTCACATGTGCTTAATTAAACAAACTTTGACACTGAGCCACATAAGGAGATATTAGTGTTTTAAAAGGAGGAAAAAAGAGGTAGACAGTTGAAGGGAATTCCAGAGCTTATGATTTGTGCGACTGATATTTACATTTCAGCAGCTCTGCAACAGGGAATCATTCTTTTTATTAATTTATTAATTCTTGGAATATGAGCATTGCTGGCAAGACCCGTAATTATTGCCCATCCCTAGTAGCCCTGAGAAGGTGATGCCAGGACCTTCTTGTTGGTAGCAGTTTGATACAACTCAGTGTCCCAGTTAAGAGTTAATCACATCCCCATGGACTCCAGTAACACATAAGCCAGACTGAATAAGGATGGCAGACTTTCTTGTCCTGAAGGACATTAGTGAACCGGTTGGCGAAAACCCCCTCCAATTTCAGCTTTCTCTAAAAGTTGGTGACAACCTCCCTCTTGCTTGTAGCCACAATGTGTAGGCCTGGACAGTGAGGGTTGGCAGGTTGTTCGACCACGTGAGTGTGACAATCGAGGCAAACCCTCTCCTCGGGAGGTTATAAAGTAGGGAGGGGGTGAAGCCATGCAGCGATTTGAAAACGAGGTTAAGAATTCGTATATCGAGGCATTGCCATACTGGGAGCCTATGTAAGTTAGCAAGCACTGCGGTAATGGGTGAATGGGGACTTGGTGAGAGTTAGGATAAAGGCAGCAGAGTTTTGGATGACCTTAAGTTTATGGAGTGTGGAAGGTGAGAGGCCAGCTAGGAGTGCTTTGGAATAGTTAAGTCAAGGGACATGGAGCAAGGGCAGGTAAATGGGGCCATGATCCAACTCAATGGTAGCAAAGGTTTGAGCCAGTGAATGGCCTCTTTCCTGTTCCTATGATCAAGTAGAGGTATAAGTGTCATCTTTGCCCACTCATAGCACTTTTGTCCCTAAGCCACAAAGACTGAGGGTTCAATACCCCCCCACCACCCTACCACCTGACCCCCCAACTCCCATTCGGAGATCTGAGGCAGAACACTGGTTGGGCGGGGGGAGCAGGTAAGTTTTCAGGGCGAGGGCGGGTGAGGAGAGTGGGGTAAACTCTTGCGATTGGTATAAGGGATGGTGGAAAGGGGTTGAAGGTTATAAACCTTGGGGAGGGGCAAAGTCGGGATCGCAAAGTTAGTTTTTTTGGGGGAGAGAGCAATTAATAAATTGTCTAGTCATTGTGGGGAGGATGGGAGAGGGGATTGAAACTTTTATTAAATTTCTCAATTTAATTTTTAAACTGCTCTAATTTAAAAAATTTAAATTACATTGAAGGGCGAGAAGCCCTTTAAAAATGGCACCGGCGCCTGCGCAATGGTGCTGGATGCCTTTGGCAGGGACGGAGCACCCAACCCCTCCACATCATCAGGGGCCGGCCGACCAGACCGGCCATGTAAATGAGCTGCCGCACTAAATATTGTGGTGGCTCCACTATGGCTGGTCCGCATAGTCGGACCGCCACTCTGGAGCTAGTAAAATGAAGCTCATAGTCTTGTGATTGTACTAAAACACTGCCAGGTTAGGCACTCATCATTCTACTGTTTGTTCTTGAGGTGAAGTGTGTAATCTGTGAGGAGGCTTCGATTTCACTGATAGGGAGTGAAGTGTGAAGAAAGGTCTTGGGTCTGGAGCAGCTGTCGATAGATCAGTCAGTCAGCCGTAGACAAACTCACCATTCAGCGGCACTGACCTGGCATGGCGGGCTCCCTCTCCGTTTGATACCAAGAGTGGTTTTAAGTTGTATTGATATTACTGCCGGTTCTGTCAGCAGTACTGTAATGTAAGCACGGCAAGTAACCAAGACTGTCAGTGTGATGGAAGCAAATCAACACATGCAGTCAAAATGAAAGGGTCACTAGTGTATGGCTGCATCTTTGCTGGGGTCATTTTCAGTGCACCTTGATGTCAATAAGTGACACTTCCAAACTCCAAACAAGCAGTCACTATTTTAAAGAGCCAGTAGGTCCAGAGCAAAAATGTGCAGTATCATGTGAACATTTATGAATGTGGTACCAGAACTTGTACAAGGATGATACCAGATCTGAGAAGTTATACCTATCAGGGTAGACTGGCTGGGGTTCTTCTTTATAGAAAAGAAGACTGAGGGGGTGACCTCAGAGCACTATTAGAAATTGTGAATGGGTTTGAAAGGATAGACATAGAAAAGATGTTTCCACGTGTGGAAATCTATGTGTGGAGCCACGGGAAATGGGCGAGGTCTTAAATGAATACTTCTTGACTGTATTTAGCGTGGAGAAGGTCATGGAAGCTAGTGAGCTCAAGGGAGGGAACACCAATATCTTGGAGCATATCAACATTACAAAGGAGGAGGTGTTGGAGGTTTTGAAGCGCATTAAGGTGGATAAGTCCCCAGGGCCTGACGAAGCGTATCCTAGCATGCTATGTGAAGCAAGGGAGGAGATTGTTGGGGCCCTGGCAGAGATTTTTGTATCATCGTTAGACACGAGTGAGGTACCGGAAGACTGGAGGATAACTAATGTTGTGCCTTTATTTAAGAAGAGCAGCAGGGATAAGCCAGGGAACTACAGGCAGGTGAGCCTTACATCAGTGGTGGGAAAGTTATTGGAAGGGATTCTGAGAGACAGGAATTATATGCATTTGGAAAGGCAAGGTCAAATTAGGGATAGTCAGCATGGCTTTGTGCATGGGAAATCATGTCTCACGAATTTGATTGAGTTTTGTGAGGAGGTGACCAAGAGGATTGACGAGGGCAGGGCAGTGGACGTTGTCTACATGGACTTTAGCAAGGCCTTTGACAAGGTCCCACATGGTAGGCTGGTCCGGAAGGTTCGATCACATGGGATCCAGGGTGTGCTCGCAAATTGGATACAAAATTGGCTTGGTGATAGGAGGCAGAGGGTGGTAGTGGAGGGTTGTTTTTCAGATAGCAGGCCGGTGACCAGTGGTGTGCCGCAGGGATTGGTGCTGGGCCCTCTGTTGTTTGTCATATATATTAATGACTTGGATGTGACTGTAGGGGGCATGATTAGTAAGTTTGCAGATGACACCAAAAGTGGTGGTATAGTGGACAGTGAAGAAGGTTATCTAAGGTTACAACAGGATATAGATCAACTGGGAAAGTGGGCAAGGGATTGGAAAATGGAATTTAATGCAGACAAGTGCAAAGTGATGCATTTTGGGAAGTTAAACCAGGGCAGGACATAGACAGTGAATGGCAGGGCCCTGGGGAGTGTTGTTGAGCAGAGAGACCTTGGGGTGCAAGTACATAGTTCCCTGAAAGTGGCAACACAGGTAGACAGGGGGGTGAAGAAGGCATATGGCATGCTTGCCTTCACCGGCCGAGGCATTGAGTACAAGAGTTGGGACGTCATGTTACAGTTGTACATAACGTTGGTTAGGCCGCATTTGGAGTACTCTGTGCAGTTCTGGTAGCCGGACTACAGGAAAGATGTGATTAAGCTAGAGGGGGTGCAGAAAAGATTCACAAGGATGTTGCCTGGTTTGGAGGGCTTGAGTTATAAAGAGAGATTGGATAGGCTGGGTCTGTTTTCCCTGGAATGAAGGAGGCTGAGAGGGGACATGATAGAGGTATATAAAATTAGGAGAGGCATAGATAGGGATAGATAGCCAGAGTCTGTTTCCCATGGTAGGGGCGACTAAAACTAGAGGGCAAAGATTTAAGGTGAGAGGGAGGAGGTTTAAAGGGGATCAAAAGGGTAAATTTTTCACACAAACAATAGTGGGTATCTGGAATGAGCTGCTAGAGGAGGCGGTGGAGGCAGGAATTGTAACAACATTTAAGAGGCAGCTGGACAGTTACTTGAATGAGCAAGGCATAGAGGGATATGGAATTAATCTAGGCAGGTGGGATTAGTATAGATAGGCATTATGGTCGGCATGGATGCGGTGGGCCGAAGGGCCTGTTTCTATGCTGTACGACTCTATGACTGTGTGGGAGTGTCCAAAACTAGGGGTCTTGAATATAAGATGTCATTGATAAATTTAATAAGGAATTCAGGAGAAACGTCTTTATCTAGAGGGTGGTTAGAATGGGGATCTTGCTGCCACATGGAGTAGTTGAGGTGAATAGTGTAGATATGTTTAAGGGGAAGCTATATAAACACCTGAGGGAGAAAGGAATAGGAGGATAAACTGATGGGATTAAATGAAGTAGGATGGGAGGAGACTCACATAGAGCATAAACACCTGTATAGACTCGTTGGGCCGAATGGCCTGTTTCTGTGCTGTAAATTGTATGCAACATTTACCACGTCCATATCAAAAACCATCTGTTGCTATAGAGGAAGTGCTAACCCATTTAAAAATAAATAGGTCAAAGTGTGGACAGAGCACCTTGATGTGAATGTAACAACTATTTTCCTTTATGTAACACCTTCTTCATAGGAGTGTTATCAGGCAAAAAAGGATGCTCAACCAAAGAAGGAGATATTAAGAGGTGGGCCATAAGCTTGGTCAAAATTGTGTTTTTAAGGAGTCATTTTATCTGATTTATACCCTGACAGCCAGATGCCTGTCTGAAATGGCCAGAAGGAGGTCTCCAGCAGGCTGCTGACAATTGAAGATTGAAAGGCCTTGGGGCTGCAGCCCCACCATTGGCTACCACTCAGGCAAGTTGCAGGATGGGGGGTCTGTCTTGATCTGTCTCGGGGGTGGGAAGGGCAGCAGCCTGGGGCACCATAAGCCAAGACTTTTCTTTTGGGACCCAGAAGAGAACCTCTGCTCCTGGCCCACAGAGGACATTTTAAAACTAGCCTCTTGCTTCTTTCAGGCCAGGCTGCACTCAATCGGTCAGGCACCCTGATCCCTCGGTGGTCACTTTTAAGCCTGCCAAAACCTCCAATACCTTGTCACTCCCTATGACAATTTGCTCAAGAACCTCACAGTCTCTCTCTCTGAGTTCCATATCTACATCCTCATTCTCTTGGGTGAAGGGTCACAGATGAGCTTTTTGTGGAGGGGGTGTGATTTTCTATGATGCTTTTTACCCGCAGATGTAAACCTGATCAGTCAGACCCTTATCTTCATCACAATGATTTCCTGCATAAATCATGTGATAATGATATGACATGACATGAATTGTATCTTCAGGAATAGAAATTTTTTCCCTCCCCTAATACCCTGTCTCAAGTCAAGTTTGCTCCCCAGTAAGTCACCCGAGTGACATGTGACAATGGAGGAACCTGATATTTCTGGGGCGCCTGAAAAGTTGTGCAACCTAATTTTGGGTTAGACATTTTTCAGGCATCCTTGTCACGCAGGACAGTGATGCCCTCGTTGCCCCTGCTTTATGCCGCATAATATGGTACGAGCCTATGTATGGGTAAGGTATTGACTGTGGCATTCTGGGCGAGTGATCATTTTTTAGTAGTACAAGTGGAGTGAGATTGAGCTTCAAGGCAAAAAAGCCACGGCTTCAGGTATCAACAGGACTGGAGAGTGGAGTAATCACTTTTTTCTGTTTGACAGATTGAACTCAATAACTGAGTTCAATCAAATTATTGTTTATATTTTGGAATGACAGGAAAGTAGAAATAGTGCACTGATACAAAAGGCCAAAATTAACCAAATTAGTTTTACTGCTTCTTCTCTCCTCGTAAACCCTCAGACGTAGCAGCTGAACTTCAGATATAAAGCAGAGCAAGAATAGACATGTAACTTTCCACTTCATTATTAAGCAGGAGCTTTCAACACATTAGCCACTCGTTTCCTGTGAAAGATCTTATAGTTTTCAGCTTAAAGGAGAAGTTTCACCATTACCATTATACTGAATTACCATGAACTAAATGTGATAATTAGCTGTTTTGTTTTATTCTGTCTCTCCATTATTCAGTTCACTACTTTTATCTCAGGATCTTTTACATTGGTTTTCTTTTATATCGTTTTTCATTTAATGCAGGTTTCAGGAGCCTGCTGCCTTTGTTTATGCTGTTCAATCTGATTTTGCAGATTTGCTGCTATGGTTTTACCCCGGACTATATTCTGCTTCCTCTCGACAGCAAAACCATTGAATTCCATTAGCTGGGCTCAGTTTATAGGGTTTCACATTCAAGTGAGAAGGTCATGGGATCAAACGTTATTGCAGAACTTGATTACATTAAAGGCAAGGTTTTCATTTCTATAACAGCTTTAGCAACCTCAAAATGTCCCAGAGAGCTTTACAGCTGATGAAGTACTTTTGAAGTGTTGTAACTGTTGTAATGCAGGAAAAGCAGCAGCCAGTTTTCACACAAGTCCCCACAACAGCAATGTGATAATGCCCAGATAATCTGCTTTTAGGTGTTGCTTGAGGGATAAATATTGGTCAGAACAACAATGGAGAACTACCTTGTTCTTCTTCAAGTCACGCCATGAGATCTTTTATATCCACCTGACCAGGCAGGCAGGCCATCAGTTTAATGTCTCGTCTGAAAGATGGCACCTCTAACAATGTTGTACTCCCTCAGTACTGCACCAAAGTCTCAACCTAAATTGTGTGCTCAAGTCTTTGGAGTGGGACTTGAACCTACTGATTCTGAGGGGAAGTTATTGCTGAACCAAGGCTGTCACCTTGCAAAGCAAGCAATAATACAAGAACACGAGAATTAGGAGAAATAAGCCATACGGCCCCTTGAGCCTGCTCTGCCATTCGATAAGATCATGGCTGATCTGATTATGGCCTCAAATTGACTTTCCTGTATTCCCCCCCACCCCATAACCCTTTTGTTGATCAGAAACCTATTAAACTCAGCCTTTAATATATGCAATGACCTAGCCTCCACTGCTCTCTGGGCAAGAGACTATGTTTTGTGCCCTTCTTGACGTCACCCCTGAACGGCCTAGCCCTAATATTAAGGTAATGTCCTTTGTTGTGGACTCTCCCCAACAGAGGAAATAATTTCTCTCTATCTACCCCATCAAATCCTTTAATCATCTTCATCTTCTATACTAGTGTATGTAACTTGTATTCTTAATTTAATCTTTAAACCTCAGCATAATCCTGGTGAATCTGCATTGTACCACATTCGCCATATATTCTTCCTGAGGTGTGTGCCCAGAGCTGATTGCAGTACTGCAATGTGGTCTAAGCAGAGCTTTATACAACTGTAACATAACATTTACCCTCTGCACTCCAGCACCCTTTGAAATGAAGGGTAAGATTCCATTAATCTTTTTATTTTTTTGTGCCTGTGCTTTTTGGCTGTAAAACACTTTGGAACATCCTGGAGTATTGTGTCCAATTCTGGAACCATACTTTAGGAAGACTGTCAAGGTTTTAGAAAGCCTTACTAAAATGATACCAGGAATGTGGGACTTCAGTTATCTGGAGAGACTAGAGAAGCTGTGATTGCTCTCCTTAGTGCAGAGAACGTTAAGGGGAGATTTAATAGAGGTATTCTAGATCAGCAAGAGCTTAGATTAAGTTTTTGTTTTAGTCTTTCATGGGCTGTGGGTGTCATTGACAAGATCAGCATTTTTGGCCCATCCCTAATTGCCCTTGAACTGAGTAGCTTGCTAGGCCATTTCAGAGGGCAGTTAGGAGTCAACCACATTGCTGTGGGTCTGGAGCCACATGTAGGCCAGACCAGGTAAGGATAGCAGATTTCCTTCCCTAAAGGTCATTAGTGAACCAGATGAGTTTTTACAATGGATGCAGATGCACCTGTCCATGACAGGATTGGTAGGAGTGACCACTGCACAGTCCTTGTGGAGACTGTTACGACCAAGGTGGGAGGAGTAAAGCACTGTTGATTCAGTCCCACTACTCCACAGGTCATAGCATATCAAATATAGTTTCCCACCTACCGGAAATTAGCCAAATTAAGCACCATATTTATTCCCCAGAATAAAGCACGCCAAACCAGGTTTCTTTAAACAACAACAAATTAACTATTTATTAATAAACCAATTTTAGGTGACAATGAGATAAATCTATATGCAGGAACAGATTTTATAACTTCTTATTCTGCCTAACCCTATGCACGCACATACATTCAAAACCCGACGGTTAACCGGTTTTAAAAGATTAGTTTCAGTTAGAACTGTTTCTCAGGAATAATAAAATAATTGGGTTGTAACTTCTGGCAGAATTTTTCTGGATCAGTGAGGTGTAGAGTCCAATAGTCAGATGCCACTCAAAGTTTCCAGGTGAAATTAATGAACAGTCTGTGGTGGGTAGATGCTCAAGGCAATTCGGCTGCAGCAGGCGTCACACAGATCTTTCAGCAACAGTTTGTAGCAACAGATCTATTTAAATTTTAAAGTAGCAGTTCAACAGTAGAAACTTGCTTGAGATTTCAGGGAGCTTCCAAAAATATAACAATGCAACAGGTTTCACACTTCAGGTAGAGATTTTCAGAGACTGGAGACTACCTTCAGCAAAGGAGCCTTTCTCCAAAGCAGTGAATTTCTACAGAGTGTTGGAACTCCTCTTCCTGAGTCCTCTCTCTCTCTTCGGGCATAAACAGCAACAGGGGTTTTAGCTTCCATGCCTTCAATTTGCAAGTCCTTCAAAGTTCTTGTAACTTCTTGAAGAAATTAGAATTTCTCTTGATACAGGAATTATTTTTCAAGAGAAAGAGTTTCTGGGCTGTCTTCTTACCCCTTTTAGCAGCAAACTATTCTTTTGATTTCTTTCAGAGAGAGTTCTCAGATTCCAGCCAAAAACTGGTCTTTTCTTGCAAAAGAGGAACTAAAAACTCCAAAGCAGCCAGAAATGTGACAGTCATTTCTCTCTGCTGAGTGGCTTGGAAAAACAGATTGCCTTGCAAGTGCCCCACTCAGTTCAGAATTCACTGTTGCCAAAGAAATCCTTTTCTCAGTCTTAAAGGCACACACCTCTTGTTTTTTTTAAAACAAAGCACTTATAACAAGACGAAGTCCTGTCTTCACATTGAGGATACCCACCATCATGTTGTGTGGCTAAATGGGATCGATTTTGAACACATCTAGAAACATAAAACTGGGCATCCATGAGGCACTGTGGGCCATCAGTAACATTCAACTACAATCTGTAACCTTATGGCCCGGCACTCTACAATTACCATCAAGCCTGGAACCAACCCTGATTTAATGAAGAGTGCAGGAGGGCATGTCAGGAGCAGTACCAGGCATACCTCAAAATGAGGTGTCAGCCTGATGAAACTACAACACAAGACTACTTGCATGCCAAACAGCGGAAGCAACATGCAATAGATAGGGCTAAGCGATCCCACAATCAACGGATCATATCCAAGCTTTGCAGTCCTGCCACATCCAGTCGTGAATGGTAGTGGACAATCAAACAACTGACAGGTGAAGGACGCTCCACAAATATCCCCATCCTCAATGTTAGGGGAGCCCACCCAATCAGTGCAAAAGACAAGGCTGAAGCATTTGCAACCATCTTCAGCCAAAAGTTCTGAGTTGGTGAACCACCTTGGCCTCCTCCAGAGGTCCCTAGCATCACAGATGCCAGTCTTTAGCCAATCCCATTCACTCCATGTGCGATCATGAATCGGCTGATGGCACTGAATAGTGCAAAGCTATGGGCCCTGACAACATTCCAGCACTACCTGGGCTCCAGAACTATCTGCGCCCCTAGCCAAGCTGTTCCAGACAACACTGGCATCGACCCGGCAATGTGGAAAATTGCCCAGTTTTGCCCTGTGCACAAAAGGCAGGATATATCCAACCCAGCCAATTACTGCTCCATCAGTCTACTCCAGATCATCAATAGAGTGATGGAAAGGGTCGTCAACAGTGCTATCAAACACTTGCTCAGCAATAACCTACTCACAGATGCTCAGTCTGGGTTTCGCCAGGGCCACTCAGCTCCTGACCTCATTACAGCCTTGGTCCAAACATGGACAAAAGAGCTGAACTCCAGAGGTCAGGTGAGAGAGACATCAAAGCAGCATTTGAACGAGTATGGCATCAAGGATCCCTGAAAAAAACTGGAGTCAATGGGAATCGGGGGAAAACTCTCCACTGGTTGGAGTCATAC
Organism: Heterodontus francisci; assembly: GCF_036365525.1. NCBI lineage: Eukaryota > Metazoa > Chordata > Chondrichthyes > Heterodontiformes > Heterodontidae > Heterodontus > Heterodontus francisci. The sequence goes on along the minus strand of NC_090371.1, from coordinate 27,524,137 downwards.
CTAGCACAAAGGAAGATGGTTATGGTTGTTGGAGGTCAATCATCTCAGTCCCAGGACATCACTGCAGGAGTTCCTCAGGATAGTGTCCTAGGCCCAACCATCTTCAGCTGTTTCGTCAATGACTTTCCCTCCATCATAAGGTCAGAAGTGGGGATGTGCGCTGATGATTGCACAATGTTCAGCACCATTCACGACTTTTCAGATACTAAAGCAGCCCATGTCCATATGCAGCGAGACCTGGACAACATCCAGGCTTGGGCTGATAAGTGGCAAGTAACCCAGAGACCCAGGGTATTTCTCTGGGGGCATGGGTTCGATTCCCACCACAGCAGAAGGTGGAATTTGAATTTAATTAATAAATCTGGAATTAAAAGCTAGTCTAATGATGGCCGTGAAACCATTGTCGATTGTTGTAAAAACCCATCTGGTTCACTAATATCCTTTAGGGAAGGAAATCTGCTGTCCTTACCTGGTCTGGCCTACATGTGACTCCAGACCCACAGCAATGTGGTTAACTCTTACATGCCCTCTGAAATGGCCTAGCAAGCCACTCAGTTGTACATAACTGCTACGAAGTCAATAAAAAGGAATGAAACCGGACGGACCACCCGGCATCGACCTAGGCACCGGAAACGACAACGGCAACGGCAAAACCAGCCCTGTCAACCCTGCAAAGTCCTCCTTACTAACACCTGGAGGCTTGTGCCAAAGTTGGGAGAGCTGTCATACAGACTAGTCAAGCAACAGCCTGACATAGTCATACTCACGGAATCATATCTTACAGACAATGTCCCAGACACTGCCATCACCATCCCCGGGTATGTTCTGTCCCACCCGCAGGACAGACCCAGCAGAGGTGGTGGCACAGTGGTATACAGTAGGGCAGGAGTTTCCCTGGGAGTCCTCAACATCGACTCCGGACCCCATGAAGTCTCATGGCATCAGGTCAAACATGGGCAAGGTAACCTCCTACTGATTACCGCCTACCGCCCTCCCTCAGCTGATGACGTAGTACTCCGTCATGTTGAACACCACTTGGAGGAAGCACTGAGGGTGGCAAGGGCACAAAATGTACTCTGGGTGGGGGACTTCAATGTTCATCACCAAGAGTGGTTCGGTAGCACCACTACTGACCGAGCTGGCTAGACTGAAGGACATAGCTGCTACACTGGGTCTGCGGCAGGTGGTGAGGGAACCAACACGAGGGAAAAACATACTTGACCTCATCCTCACCAATCTGCCTGCCGCAGTTGCTTCTGTCCATGACAGTATTGCTAGGAGTGACCACTGCACAGTCCCTGTGGAGACGAAGTCCCACCTTCACATTGAGGATACCATCCATCGTGTTGCGTGGCACTATCACCGTGCTAAATGGGATAGATTTCGAACAGATCTAGCAATGCAAAACTGGGCATCCATGAGGCGCTGTGGGCCATCAGCAGCAGCAGAATTGTACTCAACCACAATCTGTAACCTCATGGCCCAGCATATCCCCCACTCTACCATTACCATCAAGCCAGGAGACCAACCCTTGTTCAATGAAGAGTGCAGGAGGGCATGCCAGGTGCAGCACCAGGCATACCTCAAAATGAAGTGTCATCCTAGTGATGCTACAACACAGGACTATCTGCGTGCCAAACTGTGTAAGCAGCATACGATAGACAGAGCTAAGCGATCCCATAACCAACGGATCAGATCTAAGCGATCCCATAACCAACGGATCAGATCTAAGCTCTGCAGTCCTGCCACATCCAGCCGTGAATGGTGGTGGACAATTAAACAACTAACTAGAGGAGGTGGTTCCACAAATATCCCCATCCTCAATGATGGGGGAGCCCAGCACATCAGTGCAAAAGATAAGGCTGAATCATTTGCAACAATCTTCAGCCAGAAGTGCTGAGTTGATGATCCATCTTGGCCTCCTCCTGAATCACAGATGCCAGACTTCAGCCAATTCGATTCACTCTGCGTGATATCAAGAAACGACAGAAGGCACTGGATACTGCAAAAGCTAAGGGCCCTGACAGAATTCCAGCAATAGTACTGAAGACCTGTGCTCCAGAACTTGCCGCGCCCCTAGCCAAGCTGTTCCAGTACAGCTATAACACTGGCATCTACCCTGCAATGTGAAAAATTGCCCAGGTTTGTCCTGTACAAAAAAAGTCCAACCTGGCCAATTACCGCCCCATCAACCTACTCTCAATCATCAGTAAAGTGATGGAAGGTGTCATCAACAGTGCCTTCAAGCGGCACTTGCTTAGCAATAACCTGCGCAGTGACGCTCAGTTTGGGTTCCGCCAAGGCCACTCAGCTCCTGACCTCATGACAGCCTTGGTTCAAACATGGACAAAAGAGCTGAACTCAAGAGGTGAGGTGAGAGTGACTGCCCTTGACATCAAGGCAGCATTTGAGAGTATGGCATCAAGGAGCCCTAGCAAAACTGAGGTCAATGGGCATCAGGGGGAAAACCCTCCGCTGGCTGGAGTCATACCTAGCACAAAGGAAGATGGTTGTGGTTGTTGGAGGTCAATCATCTGAGCTCCAGGACATCACTGCAGGAGTTCTTCAGGGTAGTGTCTGAGGCCCAACCATCTTCAGCTGCTTCATCAATGACCTTCCTTCAATCATGTCAGAAGTGGGGATGTTCGCTGATGATTGCACAATGTTCAGCACCATTCGAGAATTCTCAGATACTGAAGCAGTCCGTGTCGAAATGCAGCAAAACCTGGACAATATCCAGGCTTGGGCTGATAAGTGGCAAGTAACATTCGCGCCACACAAGTGCCAGGCAATGACCATCTCCAACAAGAGAATCTAACCATCTCCCTTTGACATTCAACGGCAATACCATCGCTGAATCCCCCACTATCAACATCCTAGGGGCTACCATTGACCAGAAACTGAACTGGAGTAGCTATATAAATACTGTGGCTACAAGAGCAGGTCAGAGGCTAGGAATCCTGAGGCGAGTAACTCACCTCCTGACTCCCCAAAGCCTGTCCACCATCTACAAGTCACAAGTCAGGAGTGTGATGGAATACTCTCCACTTGCCTGGATGGGTGCAGCTCCAACAACACTCAAGAAGCTCGACACCATCCAGGACAAAGCAGCCCGCTTGATTGGCACCCTATCTACAAACATTCACTCCCTCCACCACCGGCGCACAGTGGCAGCAGTGTGTACCATCTACAAGATGCACTGCAGCAATGCACCAAGGCTTCTTCGACTGCACCTTCCAAACCCGCGACCTCTCCCAACTAGAAGGACAAGGGCAGCAAATACATGGGAACACCACCACCTGCAATTTCCCCTTCAAGTCACACACCATTCTGACTTGGAACTATATCACCGTTCCTTCACTGTCACTCGGTCAAAATCCTGGAACTCCCTTCCTAACAGCACTGTGGGTATCCCTACCCCAAATGGACTGCAGCGGTTCAAGAAGGCAGCTCACCATCACCTTCTGAAGGGCAATTAGGGATGGGCAATAAATGCTGGCCTAGCCAGTGACGCCCACATCCCATGAACGAATAAAAAAAAAGTAACATTCACGCCACATAAGTGCCAGGCAATGACCATCTCCAACAAGAGAGAATCTAACCATCTCCCCATGACAATCCATGGCATTACCATCACTGAATGCCCCACTATCAACATCCTGGGTGTTACCATTGACCAGAAACTGAACATGGACCAGCCACAAAATGCTGTGGCTACAAGAGTAGGTCAGGTGCAGGGAATTTTGCGGCGAGTAACTCACCTCCTGATTTTCCAAAGCCTGTCCACCATCCACAAGGCACAAGTCAGGAGTGGGATGGAATACTCTCCACTTGCCTGGATGGGTGCAGCTCCAACAACACTCAACAAGCCTGACACCATCCAGGACAAAGCAGCCCGCTTGATTGGCACCCCATCCACCACCTTCAACATTCACTTCCTCCACCACTGACGCACAGTGGCAGCAGTATGCACCATCTACAAGTTGCACTGCAGCAACTCACCAAGGCTCCTCCGACAGTACCTTACAAACCCATGACCTCTGCCACCTAGAAGGACAAGGGCAGCAGATGCATGGGAACATCACCACCTACAAGTTCCCCTCCAAGCCACACTCCATCCTGACTTGGAATTATATCACCGTTCCTTCACTGTCACTGTGTCAAAATCCTGGAACTCCCTTCTTGTTGGTATACCTATCTCCCATGGACTGCAGCTGTTCAAGAAGGAAGCTCACCACCACCTTCTCAAGGGCAACTAGGGATGGGCAATAAATGCTGGCCTGGCTTGCGATGACCACACCCCATGAATGAATTTTTAAAAACTAGATAATGGCTGATCTTCCTTCGAAACGGCATCTTCCCGCACTATCCCCATATCCCTGGATATCTTTAATATCTAGAATTCTATCCATCTCTGTCTTGAATATGCTCAATGACTGAGCCCTCTGTAGTGTAGAATTCCAAAGATTCAGCACCCTCTGAGTGAATAAATTCTTCCTCATCTCAGTCCTAAATGGCCTACTTCTTATCCTGGTTCTAGACACCCACCAGCCAGGGGAAACATCCATCCTGCTTCTACCCTGTCAAGCCCAGTAAGAATTTTGTATGCTTCAATGAAATCACCTCTCATTTTTCTAAACTCTAGAGAATACAGGCCCAATCTCCTCAATCTCTCCTCATAGGACAATCCCACCATCCCATAGATCAGTCTACTGAACCTTTGTAGCACTCCCTATTGTTATTGTATCCTTCCTTAGGTAAGGAGACAAAAGCTGTACACAACACTCCAGGTGTGGTCTCACCAAGGCTCTGTACAATTTTATACAATGCTGCTATATAGATGCAAGTCTGTCTTTCTTTTCAAAATAGATAATATTGTGAAGCTTCTCCAAACAAAATGTTATTCAGATGCTGACAGAACTATTGCTTATTTCCAACAATTTTGTTCTTAATCTGCAAACATTCACACTGTGTTGATTCTAATTTGTAGTTAAATATTAAAAATGTCTTTTTCTCAACTGTCCCCACCATTTCCTTTTGCCTCAATGAGTTTATATATTGGGCAACTGACTGCACAGATTGGAAAAGGTTTGACCTACAGTCTGTACTGTATGAACAGAAGAGGAGGCACTGGGAGCACCACAATTAGCCTCAGAGCCCTAGGTTATAGGCAGGGATATAAATCAGCAAGAGTTTTGACCCCTGATAGTAACCTGGAGACCCCTGTTGAAAGTGCACATGAGTGAGAGGGCAGATCAAATACCCTCAATGTCAAAACTCATACTGTCACTTGGACGAGGTACAGGAGGGCATCTGGCAACTCTGTGTGCCTGTACCCAACAAGGCAGAGGGATAAAAAGAGCAACAAAATAAAAACGCTCCCTCCCTAACAGCACTGTGGGTGTACCTACACTAGACAGATTGCAGCCGCTCAAAAAGGTGGCTTGCCATCAACTTCTCAAGGGAAATTAGTGATGGGCAACAAATTCCAGCCTTGCCAGTAATGCTCTCATCCCATGAATGAAATTTTTAAAAAAAATCCACTGCTCTTTTATTGCGTCTTACAAGAAACACCTTGCCCAATGCCTGAGCCCTTTTAATCAATCATCTGGTTCCACAATTGCTTTTTTCCTTCCAGTTTTATAACAATAGTTCCTCCCAAAAATGATTGCTCTGATAGGGTATGCAATTTAAGCCAGATGCTCAATTTAGTGAAATATTACATGGTGAATTTGCTGCTCCCACTGCGAGTGTAATATTTAGTGTATAATTCACACCGATTATATAAACTGCTCAATCTACTTTTGCTTTCTTGCAAAAATCACTCCATATGTAGCATTTATGTATCATCTAAGGATGTCAAAGCACTAATAATGCTCTCAATCAATGCATGAAGAGGATATGTTTAACCTAACTCTCGGGGCAGGAACCCCACGGAATGGGTTGGAACACAGGTTTTACACCTCTCCCAGTATCACCCTCCATAGTTTAAAACCAGCACTGTACCTTATCCCACCAGTCTTCTAAGGGGCAGATTAGGTTAAAATAATCTCTTAGGATCTATGGTCAAAAGAGAAGAAAAATGACGCAGTGCTCCCAGTCCTGATTGCTATTCAGCCAACAGTTTACTTATGTAGAGATTGGGTGAGATCAAGATTGGGCTCAGCTGTGATGGCCCCCGATGCGCCACAACTACAATGCAACTCGATTACATAACACTTTGAACACAGCAAAAAAATTCCAAGGAACTGCTCAGGATAGTTAGCAGGAGTTTAAAAAAAGGCAACTGAAAGTGTGATCAAAGATGCTTTGAAAAGGCTCATGGAAGTGGTGAGAGATGGAACAAGGTGGAAGAATTTCAGAAGAGAGTTCAACAGTGCGGAAGTGAGGCCAAGCAAAGATCTGTAAACGAGGATGAGGATTTTAAAATTACAGCAACTCAGGACTCAGTGGAAGCCAACAGGGGTGAGTTTAGTACTTGGGACTTAATACACAATAGTTTGTGGTCAGTGGCACATTTGGATGAGCTGAAAGTTGCAGTCTATATATGCTTATACATTCAGCAGATTGTAAGAGAAATGCCCTAACAATTGCCTTATATGTTCCCTCAATATAGAGTCAGTAATCAGACTGAAAGGAAAGGACTGATGCTGATTAAACCATGAAGGATTATACAAACAAAGTATTTCTTACTGGAGTGTAAAACCAACCATAAAGCCCAGGAGACCAGGTCAGGGCACAGCTCATAAGAGGAACATAAAGATGTCCTGCCTTATGTGAAACTGTGTGCGCCCCCTTAATGAGCAACTTACCATGTCTAGGTGTTAGTGCTTCTATGATTTGGAGGTCATCAGGGATGCTAACAGGGTTGTGGAGGGTGATTAAAACCCAAAGGGTTGAACTCTTCTCATACACATCACTCAGATTGGTCAATAGAATTGAGGAGGTGTCTTTGGGAATTAAAGATCAATAAGATTTTCACTCGGCCAAGACAGCACCAATTGAGCAGTAATAGCCTCATTAATGGGTTTGGTTGACTTCTCATCCCGTTAATGCTGATGCTCCAGCTGCCTCTATTTTCCCTTCCCTTGGGCAGCCAGCGTGCCTGCCTCTTTCAAGCAGTAGGCTTTTTCATTGTGGCATACCACCAGCTACTCAAGGACAATTGGGAATTGGCAATTATGATTCTAAGCTTCTAATAAACAATGATCCTTTCATGACTTTGCTGTCTGACCTCTTCTTCAATAATTGGCAAGAAAAGGCTAATTTATTCATTAATGAATGTGAACATTGCTGGCAAGTCCACTGTATATTGCCCATCCCGAATTGCCCTTGAGAAGGTGGTGGTGAGCCACCTTCTTGAACCGCTGTAGTCCATGTGGGCTAGGTACACCCACAGTGCTGTTAGGGAGGGAGTTCTAGGATTTTGACTCAGCGACAGTGAAGGAAAGGCGATGTAGTTTGAAATCAGGATGGTGTGTGGCTTGGAGGAGAACATGCAGGTGGTAGTGTTCCCATGCATCTGCTGCCCTTGTCCTTCTAGATGGTAGAGGTAGAGGATTGGGATCCTGATAGGAGGTTGGCAAATATATCCAAACTGATTGAAGTAAGGCAGTTTGGTGAAGCAAACCAAGGCATCATTAACTCCTTGGTACAAAGTGAGCAGTAAGATGCAGATGACTCCTTGACACAGTGCTGCAGTGAGGGGTTAAGATGTCACCTGGTACTCACAGTAAATATTCTTGTCATAATCCCTGTGTTCATACATACGTGTCATGCAACTAGACCTCAGAGTATAGCAGAGAGGATGAGGAAACTGAGAGGACAAATAAATGATTTTCAGTTCAAGGTTTGTAGAAAGTTTTCAAAAAGCAGTGGCTGGGTTCTATTCATGCAATAAAATCTGAAGGCATGGCTAGAATTTTTTTAAAAACAAGCTCCACACTGCTTTCACTGTGTTGCTGAATCCTCTCTAACTGTCCAGGTAACCCAAACCTTTTGGAGAGTAAAGGTGGGGGAGTGGGGGGTGGGGGGAGGTCAATAAATGGTTGTTTGCATGGCTGCCAGCAAAAGTAAAATGAGATCAAAACAGTGAGGGAGGTGAGACTTTAAAGAAGCTGAGAGACAGTTTCATGTTCATTCAGAAGTGGACGTTAGTCTTTGATCCACTGAACAGGCCAACAAACATCATAGATCATGAGGTCATTAGCCAAGTGGATCAGATGGACCATGGAATCTCTGTTCCTTTCTAAAAACCTCAAGCGTTTGCCTTTCCCTTGACTTCTCCTCCCACTTCCTCTCTCACGTGTAAATGTGCCCACGATGAGTCTTCAGAATAGAAAGCTCTTCTTGTTTTAATATTGTCAGGCCTGACAATAAAGACCTGAGTGAGTTCAAATCTTGCTGCTCAATGTTTGTGATGAATGTGCTTATATAAAATTCCTCTGCCCAATGTGTTAAGCTGTTTATTTTAAATAGCTAGGAATCTTGCTTAAAATTCTAGGCGTTTTAAAATGATGAACATGTTAAGGTGTTCATCAGCAATATCACACAGTGCAAGTGAATGTACATAGGATTCATGTTTTTCCTCCTGTTTTCCCCTTTGCATTTCTTCCCTCATGCTTCATCTTCTGAAAGTGGTGATTCATGTCTCGGTTAGGTTCCAGTGGGTTTGAGTACACTGTACGTTTTCTTTATTGGTGATCTTGGGTCCTGTACTCAGTTCATCTTCAAACATGCACAGTTTCCAGCCAAAGTCACCGGAACGTAAGCCTATTTTTTAATGTTTCCTAACCCATTGGTACGAAGACAATTTTCACAATTTTATTGCTGCCCCATCTCAGATCAGTTAACTGAGTTTCAGAACTGGGATCTTTCTGAGTTTCACACTGGATAATTATCTACTGAATCAAGACAGGACAATAATAATTGCTTTTAAAATTAGGCTCAGAATCACTGTGTAGCTATAATACCTTTGTCCCAGTCTCCCGATCTTTCCCCATACCTCTGATAATTTCTCTTTTTCAAGTATACATCCAATTACATTTTTAGAGTTACTATTCTGCTTCCTTCACCCTTTCAGTTAGTGCTTTTCATTTGTGTTTTTTAAAATCATAACCACAATCTCAAGGAGTTTAAGTCCTGCACCAGGTCTGGGGTCAGCTGTTGCTCAGTGGCAGCGTAGAATTATGGCATCATTGTATGGTTACTTTTTTTCAGATAATTATCCAATTCTCACTTTCGCCAGAGTCAGAAGATTGCAGGTTCAAATCCTAACCCAGAAACTGGAGCAAGTAATCTAGGTTGAGAATTCAGTGCAGTGCTGAGGGAGTGTTACACTGTTAGAGATGCTGTCAGGGATGACATGTTAAACCATGGTCCTGCTTGTCCTCTTAGGTGGACTTAAAATATCCTGTGGCAATATTCAAAGAGCAGGAGAGTTCTCCCCAATATTTTGGCCAATGTTTATCCTTCAACCAAGATCACTAAACGAAAATGATTAGCTGGTCATTTATGTCATTGCTGTTTGTTCTTGGGTCTTAAAGTAGGGCGTAAATCCCAATCTTCAGAGGTAACAGTGCTACCAACTGACCCAAGTTGACATCAGCATGGCTTTAAAGTAACACAGAAAGAGGGGAGAGAACTTCCTTTGCTCACCGATTGCAGTGAAATATTACACGCAAGTGTAAAGAAGGCAATTATGATTTCATTATAGATCATAGAAGATTCTTCTCCCACAACCATAGCTGAAATCTTTATCTAAAAGCGTAATCTAGGCTGGCACTTCAGTGCAGCATTGAGGGAATGCTGCAGTGTCAGAGGTGCCGTCTTTCAGATGAGATATTAAACCGAGACCCCGTCTGCCACCTCAAGTGATGCCAAAGGTCCCGTGGCACTATTTTAAAGAAGAGCAGGGTTATTAGACCTGATATCCTGGCCAATATTATCCCTTAACTAACATCACTTTAAAAAATACAGATGATCTGGTTATTAACACATTGTTACCGATGTGACCTTGAGGTGTGCAAATTGGTTGCAGCAGTTCCGACATTACAACAGTGACAATAAAGTACTTGATTGGCTGTGAAGTGTTTTGGAGCATCCTACAATCGTGAACGGTGCGACATAAATGCAAGTTCTTTCATCTTTCCAAAAATGTTCAAATATTGATGACATTTATGGGCTGTAATCCCTCATCAATTTTGCTGGAAAAAATATGGTGTGAATCCAAAGTCGGGAATTTTGGTATATTTTAACACTCAGACCAAATTCCTTTTGCACTGCTTTAAAAAATGTTTGAAGCTGCTTAACACAAATGCGACAACATTAATGTAATCTAGATAAGAATTTGGAATTGGGTTCACCAAACCAATCAGAAAACGTACCCCCTTGCTTTGTACATGCAAATTATCAGCTGGCGCAAATGGTCAAAACAACATTCAGCATTTGGCAAACTCACTTCCCCACTCTCCTCACAGGTTCCAAGCTCGCCCTAATGATTTACAAAGGATGAGAATATAAATTTTACAACTCTGAGGTTCTCAAGCCAAAAAAAGCAATCAATGATGACAACTGATGGTATTGGACTGGAATAGGACAGAAGAAATGTCCTTGGCGGGGGGAGGAGGGGTTAAGAAGTGCAGTGTAGATGCTCTCAATGTTACATGAACATAGGATGAAATTCCCTGCTACGTGGTTTTAGCATACTCGTCAATGCATTCAAAGTTAAACCCATTTTAACAGCTTAAGGAATGTTAAAATAGTGCAACTAGAAAATTCATATGAACAAATATAACTGAGAGTAATTTCATCTCAGGAGAATCTTGTGAACAGTTTGCTTTACAACACTGCTGCAAACAGCAGCCTGACTTCTGGGTGGGTAAAGCAAAGTAACTGAGGAAATGTTGCTGGGCCCACCTCAGGAACTGCTGTTTCCCAGTATCTCCAAAGCAGCATTGCCCCCATGTTGGCAATGCAAGCACTCTATTCAGTGCCAGCCTTCACTCAGTGGCAGCACTCTCACCACAAAGTCAGAAAATCCTGGATTCAACTCCTGGGGGTGCCATTCTCTGGATGAGATGTTAAACCAAGGGTGCATCTGCCCTCTCAGGTGGATGTAAAAAATCTTATGTCGCTGTTTCAAAGAAGAGCTGTTGAGTTCACCCTGGTATCATGGTCAATATTTATCCCTCAACATCGCTAAAACTGATTCTCTGGTAATTTCCTCACTGCTATTTGTGGGACCTTGTACACAAATTAGTTGTTGCATTTCCTCCATTACAACAGCAACTACACTTTAAAAGTACTTCATTGGCTGTGAAGCTCTTGGGGACATCCTGTAGTTGTGAAAGGCGCTATATAAATGGAGTCTTTCTTCTTTCTTACTGCTACCACTGCCAACTTCCATCATACTTTTGCTGGTCCAGCCTTCTCATATTGGCACTTGATGTGACTTCTCTATCTACTGGTATTACCCACTCCAGGTAGGGAAGCTGAAAACTGAATAATACATCGTGGTTTTCGAGCAAACATCCCCTTGCCCAGCTTCTATTCATGTAATTCTGCTGCTGCAGGGTCCACTCACAATGATTAAAGGAGTAACTTTCACAGCCACAGAAATCCTGGGCAAAATTACACAACTGGATCTTGACTGTAGCTTAACAAAAGAGGTGAGCAGGAATATGTTAGTTTGGGCCAGTGGTTGCACTCTTAACCCTGCGCTAAATGATGGTGGGCTCAAACCCCACTAGAGGGTTTAAGCATATAACGTGAGTTGGCACCTGAGATCAGTGCTATGCTGAGGGAGAGCTGCCTTTCAGATATATCTTTAAACCAAGGCTCTGTTTACCTGTTCAGGTGGATTCAAAGATACTACGGCACTTGTAATGAGTTCTTTTATGTTGTCTGATGCAACATAAATGAGATGTGTGGAATCCAGTTGGTTGAAGATCTCAAGCGGGTTTATTTACTAACTATTGTATACAATACAGAGCTAATGATTTACAGAACCCGACTCTGGGTATTACAGTTGCAGAGTGCCCCTGGGAAGGACGGCATTACCCCTGAAATAATCAAGACTGCCAAGCCTGCTATACTTTCAGCACTCTACGAAATGCTTTGCCTGTGCTGGGATGAGGGAGCAGTACCACAGGACATGCGTGATGCCAATACATCACCCTCTATAAGAACAAGGGTGACCGCGGTGACTGCAACAACTACCATGGAATCTCCCTGCTCAGCATAGTGGGGAAAGTCTTCGCTCGAGTCACTTTAAACAGGCTCCAGAAGCTGGCTGAGCGTATCTACCCTGAGGCACAGCGTGGTTTTCGAGCAGAGAGATCCACCATTGACTGCTGTTCTCCCTTCGCCAGCTACAGGAGAAATACCGCGAACAACAGATGCCCTTCTACGTTGCTTTCATTGATCTCACCAAAGCCTTTGACCTCGTCAGCAGACGTGGTCTCTTCAGACTACTAGCAAAGATTGGATGTCCACCAAAGCTACGCAGTATCATCACCTCATTCCATGACAATATGAAAGGCACAATTCAGCATAGCGGCGCCTCAACAGATCCCTTTCCTATCCTGAGTGGCATGAAACAGGGCTGTGTTCTCGCACCTACACTGTTTGGGATCTTCTTCTCCCTGCTGTTCTCACATGCGTTCAAGTCTTCAGAAGAAGGAATTTTCCTCCACACAAGATCAGGTGGCAGGTTGTTCAACCTTGCCAGTCTAAGAGCGAAGACCAAAGTACAGAACGTCCTCATCAGGGAACACCTCTTTGCTGACGATGCTGCATTAACATCTCACACTGAAGAGTATCTGCAGAGACTCATTGACAGGATTGCGGCTGCCTGCAATGAATTTGGTCTAACCATCAGCCTCAAGAAAACAAACATCATGGGACAGGACGTCAGAAATGCTCCATCCATCAATATCAGCGACCACGCTCTGGAAGTGGTTCAAGAGTTCACCTATCTGGGCTCAACTATCACCAGTAACCTGTCTCCCGGTGCAGAAATCAACAAGCACATGGGAAAGGCTTCCACTGCTATGTCCAGACTGGCCAGGAGAGTGTGGGAAAATGGCGCACTGACATGGAACACAAAGGTCCGAGTGTATCAAGCCTGTGTCCTCAGTACCTTGCTCTATGTCAGCGAGGCCTGGACAACATATGTCAGCCAAGAGCGACATCTCAATTCATTCCATCGTCGCTGCCTCCGGAGAATCCTTGGCATCGGGTGGCAGGACCGTATCTCCAACACAGAAGTCCTCGAGGCGGCCAACATCCCCAGCATATACACCCGACTGAGCCAGCGGCGCTTGAGATGACTTGACCATGTGATCCTCATAGAAGATGGCAGGATCCCCAAGGACACATTGTACAGCGAGATCGTCACTGGTATCAGACCCACTGGTCGTCCATGTCTCCGCTTTAAAGACGTCTACAAACGCGACATGAAGTCCGGTGACATTGATCACAAGTCGTGGGAGTCAGTTGTCAGCATTCGCCAGAGCTGGCGGGCAGCCATAAAGGCGGGGCTTAAGTGTGGCGAGTCGAAGAGACTTAGTAGTTGGCAGGAAAAAAGACAGAGGCGCAAGGGGAGAGCCAACTGTGTAACATTCCCGACAACCAATTTTATCTGCAGAACCTGTGGAAGAGTCGGTCACTCTAGAATTGGCCTTTATAGCCACTCCAGGCACTGCTTCACAAACCACTGACCACCTCCAGGCGCTTACCCATTGTCTCTCAAGACAAGGAGGCCAAAGAAGAAGAAGAACAGAGCTAATGATTTACAGAACCTTACTCTGGGTGTTACAGTTGCAGAGTGTCTCTGGCTTGGAGTCATATGACTGCATCCTGGTACTTAGCTCATGAGCATACTAAGATCTTTAAAGGGACATCACTCTTAAAAGCAATCAGACAACATCCCCTTTCTTTCCAAAGATAAGTCTTGCATGCAAACAATAAAAAAAACACATTACATTACATAACATCAAAACTAGTTCCCAGGTATGTCCTATACACAAAAAGCAGGACAAGTCCAATCTGGTCAATTACCGCCCCATCAGTCTACTCTCAATCATCAATAAAGTGATGGAAGGTGTCATCAACAGTGCCATCAAACTTGCTTAGAAATAACCTGCTCAGTGAAGCTCAGTTTGGGTTCTGCCGGGGCCACTCAGCTCCTGACCTCATTACAGCCTTGGCCCAAAAATGAACAAAAGGGCTGAATTCAAGAGGTGAAGTGAGAGTGACTGCCCTTAATATCAAGGCAGCGTTTGACTGCGTATGGCATCAAGCAGCCAAAGCAAACCTGGAGTCAATGGGTATCAGGCGTAAAACTCTCCGCTGGTTGGAGACATACCTAGCACAAAGGAAGATGGTTGTGGTTGTTGGAGGTCAATCATCTCAGCTCCAGGACATCACTGCAGGAGTTCCTCAGGCAGTGTCCTCGGCCCAACCAGCATCAATGCTGCTTCATTAATGACCTCTCTTCAATTATAAGGTCAGATGTGGGGATGTTCGCTGATGATTGCACAATGTTCAGCACCATTCACGACTTCTCAGATACTGAAGCAGTCCATGTAGGAATGGAGCAAGACCTGGACAATATCCAAGCTTGGGCTGATAAGTGGCAAGTAACATTCACGCCACACAAGTGTCAGGCAATGACCATCTCCAACAAGAGAGAATCTAACCATCTCCTTTTGACATTCAATGGCATTACCATCACTGAATCCCCCACTATCAAAATCCTAGGGGCTACCATTGACCAGAAACTGAACTGGAGTAGCCATACAAATACCATGGCTACAAGAGCAGGTCAGAGGCTAGGAATCCTGAGACGAGTAACTCACCTCCTGACTCCCCAAAGCCTGTCCACCATTTACAAGGCACAAGTCAGGAGTGTGATGGAATAGTCTCCATTTGCCTGGATGGGTGCAGCTCCAACAACACTCAAGAAGCTCAACACCATCTAGGACAAAGCAGCTCGCTTGATTGGCACCCCATGCACAAATGTTCACTCCCTCCACCAGCGATGCACAGTGGCAGCAGTGTATACCATCTACAAGATGCACTGCAGCAACGAACCAAGGGTCCTTAGACAGCACCTTCCAAACCCACGACCCTACCAACTAGAAGGACAAGGGCAGCAAATGCATGGGAACACCACCACCTACAAGTTCCTCTCCAAGCTACACACCATCCTGACTTGGAACTATATCGTCGTTCCTTCACTGTTGCTAGGTCAAAATCCTGGAACTCCCTTCTTAACAACACTGTGGGTGTACCTACCTCCCATGGACAGCAGGAGGTCAAGAAAGCAGCTCACCACCACCTTCTCAAGGGCAATTAGGGATGGGCAATAAATGCTGGCCTAGCCAGTGATGCCCACATCCCATGAATGAATAAAAAAATAATTAGGGAGAGAGACTGTGAAATGTACAAATGCAGGGGCTTCAAAGTCCATATATCATTTTTGACAACTCTTGCTGGGGGAGTTTGTGTCTCATCTGTTGCTGTTTCTTATGAAGTTTCTCCCTCTCTGCATTCAGTTTCTTTTACTCTTCCTTCAGCCTGCTAACATACTCTATTGCTTTTCTGAAGGTGACCACCTTTGAGGCCTTGTCATTTTTGGAAAGTTCCGACATCTCATCTCGTAGAGCCAATAGACAATGCTTCAACTCATTCCTCCTCTGTCTCTTTAGGACATTGTGTGTCCTTCACCTCTCCCCATCTTCTGCGTCTGGGGATCAAGGTCAAGGACTTGATGGGGAGGGAGTACTTGGCCTCATGGAGGTACCTTTCCGTTCTGGCTCCTTGTGGGGCTTGCAGCTCTCTCGAGAGCAGAAGTGAAGGTGCAGTATAGTTGTGCTGTTGCTGGGTTTCCAGACTGCACCGTTTGATGCTGGCCAGAGTTGGCAAGTGGGTTCCCCTTGGCAATGCTCCCCACTGCCAGCCTTTGCTTCTCAGTAGTGCCAACGTCAGTCTCTTCTCCTGAGTCGCTGGAGCATAAGGAAGCATTGTCTGTCGACCAAGAACTTTCACCATCTGAGTTTGGATCTTCATTCTCTTGGTGTGGCATCGCTGAGAATAGGATGATACTTTCCAAATCAGAATCACTGAGACCCTGGAGGGACTGTGACTCAAAGCGGGTACCCTTGGTCTCTCTGCTGTAATTGGTACCTTGGTGATCTCGTGAATAGTTATGATGTTGAGGTCCTTACATGCTGGCAGTTCTGCCACTGCTGGTCCACTCGTGTCTACAAGGCAGAATATTGCCAACCTGCAATGGCTGCTTTGCATTGTTAGTGTGCCACTGCAAGGAATGGGTGACCCATTGTATGCAGATAACTTTGCAGTTGTTGGTTGTATCATTGATTTCTAACGACTCCAGTGCGCATCCTTCAGGATTCAGACTGGTAGAATATCTGCACTTTGGCACTGTCAATCTTGACCCTGAGTGTATGTTTGCCAGCTGTTTTTGGGTACATAATGTTAATCGTGGCAAAAGCTTCCAGTTGTTTGACTTCATCAACATTATGTGTCAGGTTCACAACGTGGAACGCCTGCTGGTCTTTGGACTGAGAATTACTCATCTTTGAGTCTTATCTCAGGTTTGTTTCACTGTCGACTTCGTTATCGGCTTGCATTTATACAGATCTCTGGAGCTTTCCTTGCTGCGGTTGTCTGTTTGTTTGTGTCCGACCGTGACTTCTGGCTACGTCTTTGGAGCCAGAATTCCTGCGTACACAGGCCCAGTGCCCTTTTGCACCAAACACCTCGCAAAGGTCTGGAAATGCAGGGCAATTACACCGTGAGTGGGGACAGTCAAGTTTCTTCAGAGGCATGGTCTCAAATCCCACTCCTACCACCATATAATGAGTTATTTTATGTTGTCTGATGCAATATAAATGAGACGCATGGAGTCTAGTGGTTGAAGATCTCAAATGGGTTTACTTACAATGAGCTATTGTATACAGTACAGAGATAACTATTCATAGGACCTTATTCTGGGTGTTACCGTTGCAGCATGACTCTGGCCTGGAGTCACATGGCTGGATCCTGGTACTTAGCTCTTTAGCATACCTGGTAAAGGCCTGCTCGGGTCTGCAAAGGAAACCTAACCCAAGCCCGACAGAATCACATCTGACCCAAGCCCGACCCAGCCCGAGTCCTTTCATTTTTTCCCGTGCCGAACCCGACCCAGCCACCAGAATGTTCAGTTAACCTAGCTTCCGTTTTTCACTTTTTAAGCTTGTGCGGATAAGCAACAAAAACTGTAACTGGACTTGAAAGGTTGTTTAAAAAGTACATTAAGATTGGAGCCACGTACCAGAGGTGGTGATAGAGTGTGTCCGACCCAGCCCGACCCGAGTCCGAATGCTGGACCCGGAAGAGTGACCCGACCCGAACCCGACACGTGTTGTCGGGTCCCCATCGGGTTCGGGTCGGGTAGCCGTGCTCCAATACCAAGATCTTAAAGGGAGATCACTCTTAAAGGCGATCATACAACAGCACTGTTCAAAACAGAGCAAGGGGAATTCTCCAAAAATGGTTCCTCAAACAACACCACCAAAGCGAATGAATGGTTTGTTCTTTTCCATGTTATTTCTGGGACCTTGCTGTGTGTAAGTTGGCTGGTAGTTTGCCTACAAAACAGTGACTGCACTTCAAAAGTAATCCAGTAGTTTTGATGGGCTTTGTTATGTCCAAAGATGGGAAAAGTATTACATAAATGAAGGTTATTTGTTTCTTCTAACATGTACTCCCACATACCCTGATCCAGTGCCAACAAGAGTAACGAGCTCTGTCTGACACCCTCTGTATATAATTCCCATTCTCATGTAATATAATCTGCAATATAACAGAACCCAAGAAAGCCTGCACACCTTACTGAATCCAATAGAAAGCCTTTTATTATGAAGAGAGGATTTGGAAGCATAAACCTTTGAATGTCCCTTTAATTCCTCAATTCATGTCCATTGTGTCATGTGTCAGCTTGGCTCAGTTTAAGCCTGAAGTTTGTAGTTTCCTGCCCCACTGTGGACTTGAGCACATAATCTGGACTGTCAGTGCTGAGCTATATAAATGCTGTATTTTGGATTGAGACATTAAACCAAGTCTCTGTCAACACACTCAGGCAAATGTAAAGATCCGATGGCACTGTTTGAAGAAGATTGGTGCCCTGACCAATAATCATCCCTCAACCAACAGACCAAAATATTGCGGATGCTGGAAATCTAAAACACTGGAAATACTCAGCAGGTCTGGCAGCATCTGAGAAACAGAGTTAATGTTTCAGGTCTGTGTCCTTTCATCAGAACTATCTGCTCATTCATTTATTTGTTGTGTTTTTGTAACCTTGCCGTGCACAAACTAGCTTCCTCATTTGCTTATATAATAAGTGTTTGCACCTTACAACTATCCATTGGTTGAAAAGCACATTGGAATTTTCTGAGATCGTGGATAACAACAACTTATATTTATATAGCACCTTTAATGTAATAAACAGCCCAAGGTGCATCACAGGAGCATTATTGAGCCAACCATGTTATTATAATTTAATCAATGCAAGTATATTACTCATCCTCTTTCATATAGACCATAACTAGCTTTAATGTCTTGCATCTAGGCACAAGACAACAACTTACATTTGTACATAGCACCTTTAACATAGAGCAAAACGTCCCATGGTGCTCAATTATCACTTTATAAATGTCACTTAATGATAAGGTTTGAAACATAAGGGAAGTGGGCAGCTTCATAATTACTACTTATGATGAAATGTGACAATTAAGTCCTGCTGAAACATTCTCAAAGACATGTGGAATTTTAATTTGAAAAGACTGTTGTTGTTTTTTTGTGGTCAATAGAGTTAGTATTTACATTATTACCTGCTATTTATCTTTGCTGAAAGAATGCTGCTTTAACTTTCCTTCCCATAGTTTGTCAATTGTGTTTTGTTTATATTGGTAGCTGGTTTGTGAAAGCTCGTTTGGGCTGAAGCCAAGTCGTGAATAGTATTAACATAAATATTAGCATGTTTGGATTGAACTCCCCCTCAACCAGCTATTTTAACCAACTGTTAAAATGAAACAGTCTGCATTGTGATACCCTGTAAGGTCAAATGCTCCCCAGTGAGGTAAAGGGACACTGACTGGAACCATCATCCCAGAAAGGAAGGAGAGAAAGAAAGAAAGACTTCCACTTACAACAGTGCCTTTCATAACCTCAGGACGTCTCAAAACCTTTCAGAGCCAACAAAGCACTTTTGAAATGTAGTCACTGGTTTAATGTAGGAATCATGACAGCTGATTTGCACACAGCAAGGTCCCACAAAGAGTAATGAAGTGATCATGCATTTTGGTGTTGATTGAGGGATGAATGTTGGCCAGGTCACCAGGGATCTTTTACATCTCCCCTTTGGGATGGTCCCGAGATCAGAAAAGGAAGCAAATGCAAGAATCTTTTACTTCTTTGCATATACAGCAATGTGATAATGACCAGATCGCCTATTTTGGAGATGTTCCTTGAGTGATAAATATTGGTCAGGGAGAACTTCCCAGGTCTTTGAAATAATACCACAGAATTGTTTACATCCACCTCAGAGGCCAAACAGGCTCTCAGTTTAATATCTCAACTGAAAGACGGCACTTCAGACAGTGCAGCACTCCCTTAGTCCTGCACTGAAGCATTAAACCTAGATTTTGTGCTCAAGTCTCTGGATTGGGACTTGAACCCACAACCTTTTGACTCAGAGACAGGAGTGCTACCCACTGAGTACCTTATGGGGATGGGGTGGTGAGGGGTGTGATTGGTGACGGTGGAGGTGGGAGACAAAGATAATAAGACAGGGAATAAAAAGCTTTGTGAAGCTGGTATTTAAAGCAACACTAAATGGCTAGACGCGCTCTCTAAAGACTGTGAATCATGATTTACAATCAAGTAATGATGGCAGGTGCACTCTGAAGGCTGTTTTGTGTTACTATGTAATCGGTCCTGGAGTTGCCAAAGGGTTTTTGACTGTTCCTTTTGGATAACTTGTGACAAACCTTTTGACATTTAACCTATGCAACTGGTTAAGTGTTAGGAAGACTAGGAGTAAATTTGGGACAAAAACAAGCGTCTCAAAATGATGTCTCATCATTCATTTAATCAAATAAGATGGCTGCAACCAGGAAAGACGCTGATTTAAAAGGTGCTGGTATGAAACCAGACGGCATGATTGTAATATGGTATTAAATTTGCATCTAATTCCTTTGTCTATTCGTAATCCACAGGTCTTTATTTAAACAAGTGAGAGAGGAATTTTATAAAAAACCCTTTTATTAAAGATGCACCAAGCAATTTCAGACCTATATATGGGGAAATGGAATCAGTTTTAAAGCAACGTGGAATCCATGTTTTCTAATCTTTCCATGTTTAGGGCAGGGCAGCGGTCCAAGGATCGAGATATCATATGGTCTCACAAAGAAAGAAGAAATAACTCTCATTTATGTAGTACCTTTCATGGCTTCAGAATATCCCAAAGCACTTTACAGCCAATTAAGCTTTTGAAGTGTAGTCACTGTTGTAATATAGGTAAATGAAGCAGGCAATTTGCACACAAAGGTCTGGTAAACATCAATGCAATAAATGATGATCTGCTTTTGATGGTGCTGTCTGAGGGGTAACTGTTGGTCGGGACACTGAGAGAAGTTCCTTACTGCCTTTCCAAGAGTGTCATGTGATCTTTTACCTCCACCTGAAATGGCAGACAGGCCCCTGGAATAACATCTTATCCGAAAGCCAGAACTCCTCTCAGTATTGCACTTGAAGTGTCATCCTATATCCTGTGCTCGAGTCCTGTTCTGTGGCTTAATCCACACCCTTCAAACACAAGAGTTACCACTGACGTGCAAGTGATGTACAGTTACAATTCAGTGTAATATATTTCATGGTGTCATGTGTTTGAGAACAAAAATGTTTTTCTAAAAACTTAATCACAAGACTATACCCCTTTAAAAAAAATGGACGTTTTTCTATTTTCTTTTCTTTCAAATACATAAGCACATGTATTTCACAGAATGGCTGACAGCTTTCAACATTCTCAATGTCATTAACAACATACAGATTTAATGAATAAAGATTGTCCTTCTCTCTATCCTTCTACCTTCTGTCACTGTGAACCAGAAGCATTAAGAAAAATGGACAAAAATTAATACATTGTTAAAGACATTGGCTGAATTTCATGTGGCGGGGGGACCTGGAAAATTCTTCTGCAAGAGGCCCACCATGACCCCTGACGCCGAGAAGGCCCCGCCACATTTTACCAGCGGCGGCGAGGCTTTGGTGTGGCCCCCCTGCTGCTGAGCGGCAGGGCCTTCATTTAGATATTAAAATGAAGTAAAATGAATGCAAATTGACTTACCTTGTCCCAGCGGCCGTCCCACGCCAATATTCTGGCTGCCTGCCACAACTCGCGTGCCTTCAGAACTCCATTCAGAGTTCTGAGGCGTGACACTGGTGAGAAGGGAGAAGGAGTGAAAATTTCAGGTGGGGGGGGGGTGGGGTAGTGAAGAAAACACTTTTTATTGGCTGTAGGGGTGGTGGGAAGGGGTTGAAGAGCAAACGTTACGGGTTTGGGGCATGGGGGGGGCGGTAAGTTTGCTTTGGCAAAAAGGTTTATTGACGGTTGGTGGCCCTAAAACAGACATTGGGGGAGGGGAGTGGGGTGGGGGTGGGGGGTTGAAAGGGCCTCCAGCTTTTATTAAAATTTTAAATTCACATTTATAAAAATGTCCCTTTAAAAATTAAAATTTCCTCTAAGGGTTTGAAGCCCTTTAAAAATGGCACCTGCGTGGTCACGCTGGACGCCATTGCCGTGGACACAGTGGCCACCCCTGCTACATCATTGGGGACAGCCGCTCCGCCCCCTCCATTTAAATGAGCCCCCGCGTGAAATATCGTGGGGGCTCAGCGAAGGCACATCTGCGTGGGAGGACTGGCAACATCGGAGTCCACCGCCGCAAATGACAGCGTGCTCAAAAATTTTAGTCCATTGTGTTTTGGTGAGTGTATTACACAGGAGAATATTCTGTCCCTCCAGATAGCTGGTAGCTTGTGCATACAATGGAGACATCATGCATATCGTGGGATGGGGCAATTTAGAGACAGCCTCTGAAATTTGGTTGCTCAGGCATCTTACCTAAGTGGAGTGATGACCTTGCAAAGATGAGTTGCTCTTTGGGAGTGAGGGAGAGCAGTTATTAACGTCCTCCTCCCTCTCGTGCTATACAATTGAAAAATCATGGAACGATACAGCACAGAATGAGGCCGTTCAGCCCATCATGCCTCTTTCTGTTCTTTGAAAGAGCTAGCCCATTAGTCCCACTCCTGGTCTTTCCCCAGAGCCCTGCAAATCTTTCCCCTTCAAGTACTTATCACATTCTCTTTTGAAAGGTATTATTGAATATGTTTTTTCAATCTCTTTTGGGGACGGGACGTCAGTATCTAACCTTGATGGCCAAGTGAGATTGAATGTAATGTTGTCCAGTGGTGGACAGTGGTAGAATTCTTGGGGAGTCAGATAGTTTTGAACAACTTAAGGGGGAATTGGGTTAGTGTTTGAGTGAATGAATGAATGGGTGATGAAAAGGTTCTAATTTTTACATAGACATTTTCCAACGCCGTACCATCTTTTGTTTCAGTGAGTACCTGTCCATTTCCTAAGGATTAGAGCAGAGAAGGTTAAGGCGAGATCTAACTGAGGTACTCAAAATCATTAGGGGTTTTAATAGAGCAAGTGGGAAGAAATCGGTTCCCCTGGCAAGTTGGTCGGTAACCAGAGATCATAGATTTAAAATAATTGGTAAAAAAGGAGAAATTGGGAAAACATTTTTCACACAGAGGGTTAAGATATCCTGAAGGGGTGGTGGAATCAGATTCCATAGGAACTTTCAAAAGGTAATTTGTCATGTACTTGAAGAGGACTATTTTGCAGGGTTATGGAGAAAAAGTTGAGGATGTGGGACTAAATTGGACAGTTCTTTCAATGAACCATCAGAGGCATGACAGGCTGAATGGCCTCCTGTGCTGTAAAGGTTCTATGATTCCTGCAGCAATTAGTCAGGTGGATGTGTCAGTTCACCCAGTCAGTACTGCGACCGCTCTATGTACCGAAAGGGACGATTCAATTATCTCTTCGAAAAGTGAGCAACACTGACAGGATGTGAGAAGTCACAATGAGTCTACAAGGGCCATGAGCTGGCAGACAGTGTGCCATTGAATAACATTTCATTTACTCTACACTTCATTTTATATCCTGAGCACAGGAAGAGACCACAATCCTGATCCAATTTTTGGTGGATTAGGTTTTAATTTATCTAATCCAGCTTATTTTAGCCTTAGTGATTCTTCTTCTTCTTTGGCCTCCTTGTCTCGAGAGACAATGGCTAAGCGCTTGGAGGTGGTCAGCGGTTTGTGAAGCAGCGCCTGGAGTGGCTATAAAGGCCAATTCTAGAGTAACAGACTCTTCCATTGGAGCTGCAGATAAAATTGGTTGTCGGGGCTGTTGCACAGTTGGCTCTCTCCTTGCGCTTCTGTCTTTTTTCCTGCCAACTGCTAAGTCTCTTCGACTCGCCACACTTTAGCCTCGCATTTATGGCTGTCCGCCAGCTCTGCCGATCACTGGCAACTGACTCCCACGACTTGTGGTCAATGTCACAGGACTTCATGTCGCGTTTGCAGACGTCTTTAAAGCGAAGACATGGATGGCCGGTAGGTCTGATACCAGTGATGAGCTCGCTGTACAATATGTCCTTGGGGATCCTGCCATCTGCCATGCGGCTCACATGGCCAAGCCATCTCAAGCGCCGCTGGCTCAGTAGGGTGTATATGCTGGGGATGTTGGTTGCCTCGAGGACTTCTGTGTTGGAGATACCGTCCTGCCACCCAATGCCAAGGATTCTCCGGAGGCAGCGAAGATGGAATGAATTGAGACGTCGCTCTTGGCTGACATATGTTGTCCAGGCCTCGCTGCCGTAGAGCAAGGTACTGAGGACACAGGCCTGATACACTCGGACTTTTGTGTTCCGTGTCAGTGTGCCATTTTCCTACATCCTCTTGGTCAGTCTGGACATAGCAGCGGATGCCTTTCCCATGCACTTGTTGATTTCTGCATCAAGAGACAGGTTACTGGTGATAGTTGAGCCTAGGTAGGTGAACTCTTGAACCACTTCCAGAGCATGGTCGCCGATCTTGGTGGATGGAGCATTTCTGATGTCCTGTCCCATGATGTTCGTTTTCTTGAGGCTGATGGTTAGGCCAAATTCGTTGCAAGCTGCAATCCTGTCAATGAGTCTCTGCAGATACTCTCAGTGTGAGATGTTAATGCAGCATTGTCAGCAAAGAGGAGTTCCCTGATGAGGACTTTCCGTACTTTGGTCTTTGCTCTTAGACGGGCAAGGTTGAACAACCTGCCCCCTGATCTTGTGTGGAGGAAAATTCCTTCTTCTGAAGACTCGAACGCATGTGAGAGCAGCAGGGAGAAGAAGACCTCAAATCTAA
This sequence comes from Heterodontus francisci, assembly GCF_036365525.1. Taxonomy (NCBI): domain Eukaryota; kingdom Metazoa; phylum Chordata; class Chondrichthyes; order Heterodontiformes; family Heterodontidae; genus Heterodontus; species Heterodontus francisci. The sequence continues at coordinate 27,499,582 of NC_090371.1, read as the reverse complement.
ATCAGGGGACACAATCACTGACCAACACAAGCAAATGGACCGCTGGGTGGACCACTATCTAGAACTGTACTCCAGGGAAAATGTTGTCACTGAGACCGCCCTCAATGCAGCCCAGCCTCTACCAGTCATGGCTGAGCTGGGTGAACAGCCAACAAAATCGGAACTCAGTGATGCCATTGATTCTCAAGCCAGTGGAAAAGCCCCTGGGAAGGACGGCATTACCCCTGAAATAATCAAGAGTGTCAAGCCTGCTATACTTTCAGCACTCTACGAACTGCTTTGCCTGTGCTGGGATGAGGGAGCAGTACCACAGGACATGCACGATGCCAATATCATCACCCTCTATGAGAACAAGGGTGACTGCGGCGACTGCAACTACTACTGTGGAATCTCCCTACTCAGCATAGTGGAGAAAGTCTTCGCTCGAGTCGCTTTAAACAGGCTCCAGAAGTTGGCTGAGCGTGTCTACCCTGAGGCACAGTGCGGCTTTCGAGCAGAGAGATCCACCATTGACATGCTGCTCTTCCCTTTGCCAGCTACAGAAGAAATGCCGTGAACAACAGATGCCCCTCTATGTTGCTTTCATTGATCTCACCAAAGCCTTTGACCTCGTCAGCAGACGTGGTCTCTTCAGACTACTAGCAAAGATCGGATGTCCACCTTAGTGATTAAAGAAGTAATAAAGACGTGCATTTCTCTCGCGCTTGTCACCACAGGATGTCCCAAAGCACTTTACAGTCAATTAAGTAATTTTAAAGTGTCGGCACGGTTGTAATGATGGAAGAGCAGCAGCCAATTTGCATGCAGCTAGTTGCCACAAGCAGTAGTAAAATAAATGAACAGATAATCTGCTTTAGGTATTGGTTGAGGGATGAATATTGGCCAGGACACCATGGAGAACTGCCTATTCTTCTTTGAAATAGTGCCATGGGATCTTTAAGCTCCATCTGAGAGGTCAGGCTGCGGCCTAAGTTTAACGTCTCATTCAAAATACAGCACCTCCAACAGTGCAGCACTCTCTCAGTATTGCACTTAAATGTCAATTGCCAAAAAGCCAATGAGGCTAAGCTTTCCCTTGCGATTTGTCCAGTGTGGCACAAGAACACGTACAACTGGAGCTTCCAAGGTTCAATCCCAAGTCTGTGCTGATCCAACCAATGTCAGCCATGGCTGCAGTAGAGTTGTTACAATTGACCTAAGCAAGGATGAAAAAGCAGCCTGGTTGCTCCTCCTGATAATGACCCTTAATTTTTTATTTGACTCATTCTTGGGGTGTGGGCATCAGTGGCAAGACTGGCATTTATTTCCCATCCCTAGTTGCCTTAAGAAGATGACAGTGGATAAATTTTTTTTTTTAGAGATACAGCCCACCGAGTCTGTGCCGACCATCAACCACCCATTTATACTAATCCTACACTAATTCCATATTCCTACCACATCCCCACCTTCCCTATATTTCCCTACCACCTACCTATACTCGGGGCAATTTATAATGGCCAATTAACCTATCAACCAGCAAGTCTTTGGTATGTGGGAGGAAACCGGAGCACCCGGAGGAAACCCACGCAAACACAGGGAGAACTTGCAAACTCCACACAGGCAGTACCCAGAATTGAACCCGGGTTGCTGGAGCTGTGAGGCTGCGGTGCTAACCACTGCGCCACTGTGCCGCCACTGTGCCGTACAACTGAGTGGCTTGCTAGCCCCCTTCAGAGGGCAGTGAAGGGTTAGCCATGTGGACTGGAGTCACACAGGGGGGAATTTTATGCTTTTCCCCACGGCGGGTTTGGAGCCGGGGAGAGCATAAAATTGGGTGGGATGGTGGTGGGAGTGGGGAGGCCTGTGAACAGCCTTCCCGCTCCGTCGCCAATTGAGGCCCTTAACTATCTTAAGGGCAATTACGGATGGGCAATAAATGCTGGCATTGCCAGAGATGCCCACATCCCTCAAACGAATAAGGCCTGTTGCCGCACGGGAAGCACAGCACGAAAACCATGTGGGCTGCTTCTTGGCTTTGCAGGTGGGGGGGGGGGGGGGGGGTCCTTCGTTAAAAAGCACTTAGTACCTGAATGAGGGACCCAGCATTGGGAATGGGGGGACCAATGAGAGCTACCTCCTGCCCCTGTTAGCAACCCCCCTTACAACCCCCTCCCCAGTGACCCGCAAGACACCTCCCACCCTGACCTTCCTGTGGCCTGGGTCCAATGCTGCTCCTGAGCATCTGGTAGATGCTCCACTGGCAGCAGCCGTCATTGCCATGGTAGCGCGCTGGTGGAAGAGCTGACAGCCTCTGATTGACCCGCACGTCTCCAAGGGCGGAACTTCTGGTCATGGGGTCCTTGATCCCGTGGAAGGCCCGCCGCTGTCCGTTTAATTGGCACTAGATTCGGTGGGCCTTCCGGAGTAGAGACGACACGGAGTTCTCGCCTTCGCTTTTTCCAGACGTCAAGACCCCCATTGCCATATTAAAATTCCGGCCATATTGTCCGGACCGACAAGTTTTCTTCCCTATGGAACATTAGTGAACCAGTTGGATTTTTAAGAATTCAGCAGCTTCATGGTCACTTTTACTGGTGCCAACTTTCTATTTCCAGATTTATTTTCAGTAAATCCAAACTCTCAAGCTACCATGGTGATTCTTAGTACAGGGCCTCTGTATAACTAGTCCAATAAGATGACCATTATGCTGCCGTAACCACCCACCGTAACCACTCTATGAAAAATGTAATAAAAACAAGAAATGCTGGAACAACTCAGCAGGTCTGGCAGCATCTGTGAATGATGAAAAATGTATGCAGGTGAATTCCTGCGGTGACTAGATGATGCCCTCCAGAGTTGAATAGCATGCCGACGGTCGCTGTTGGGATTGACACAGGAAGATTGGTAACTGAGGCAAGCTACTGACTGACTGCTGGACACCTGTTGGGACGGTGGTCCAGTTGGAATCAGGAGAGAAAACTGTTGTGGGGGGACATGTCTCTGATGTGAACAATAAATATTGTATTTTTCTTAAAGTCAGATGTGGCAGGACAGCAGTTGGGGGCTGATGCCCAGGCCTCTCTGCCAGTGCACTTCTGGGCTGTTGTCTTGAGAATCCACAAGGGTGTTTGGTGATGAATCTATTCTAATTTCTCCCTCCCCTCCTCCCATTCCACTCCCCCTTCCTCTGGACAAAAAGTTAGTGATAGAGGGAAAACAGAGAGAAAAATCAGCTAAAGACATTATGTCATTCAGAAATGCTGGGCAACTTATTCCATTACCTCATAACTCAGGCTGGGCAGTAGTAGGATTATAGGCCGCAAGCCTGCTAAGTGCTGGGATGCAATTACGAGAATATCAAAGGAACAGCACTCGGGTTGGCAGGCAGCTGTCATCAACTCAGGGAAGGAGTAAAAACACTGAATGAGTTCTAAGCCAGGATTAGCTCTTCTCAGCTTTATATTTATTTCAGGTTAAAAGGTCACAAAGAAAATCTATCCCTCCAGTCTTTATTTACAGATATCAGAAGGACAGCTGTCCGGCCGTTGCGAGGGAGAAGGATGAGTCAATGCATATTTGGTAATTAGCTTCAAAGAGCCCACCTTGATGATAGATTGAAAAGGATTGTGGTGGGGTGGAGAGGTGTCACCTCAGTTTGCAGTTCTGCAATTTCTTGTTTTCTCTCTCCTCTCTTCCTCAATTTCTGTGCTGATGTCCTGAGTTTCAAAGAGAGAAACTCTCATTGACATAGCTTCTTATTCCATCTCTCAGAAACATCTCGAGGCTTTTTCCACATACATCAAAATCCAGTGTCTGTCGTTATGTCAGCAATAGAGGCAGTGATTTTGTGTACAGTAAGATTGCACAAATAGCAAATGGTTGAGACGGAAATGTTTACCAGAGCTTCCTGCCCTTTGAACAGTGCTCTAACAACTTGCTCCCATTCCGAAACGCAAGAGAACACCACCGCCAGTGCAACATGGCTGTCTATTTCCCAGACTAGCTCACCCTGTGGTCTTTCTGAGTGAGATTGCTGATTAGTGCCAGTAGGCATTATAGATACATGTCCAGTAGGAACTGAATTGTGATGCCTAACCTCAATTGACACAAGACCCTTGCAGCAACAGACACACATCCAATCAGTCTGGGTTGGATTTGAACCGAGCTTCTCGAGGTGAAAGGTTGCTGGCTAACCCACTAAACTACACAGCTATCCAATGCAGCGACATAAATAGCAATTTTGACCTGTTCTCAAAATTGGTGAATAAATGGGATATGAGAGGCATTAATGGCACTTAAATTAGCAGTGTTAGCCAGTAGTAGGTGTGCAATTCTCCCACAGAATCGTAGCTCTACAAATCTGCTGTTGGATCAAGTCAAAACCAAATGCAGGAGTCTGCCCCACATACCTGTGCTCCTCTATAATAAGATGTCCACATTATACAGCAAAACCCATCTGTCCTGTACAGAGAAGCGGCTAATGACAAATCTTAAGTAGCAGAGCATGGCACACAAAGGTCCGTCTACTTACAACAAAATAAAAGATAATTAGGAAAGCACATTAAGAAATGGCCCCTTTGTAACATTTAAGATCATATGGTAATTAAATATATATCCTTGTCTGCATCTGGTTCTAAAAAAAAACAAAAATGTGCAGACATTAAAACATGATCCCAGCAAAATGTTTACACATCTGAATGCATATTTTACAGGTAACTTAAATCCTGAATTTAGAAGGAAGAAAGGCTTGCATTTATTTAGTGCTTTTCCCAACTTCAGGACATAGCAAAACAGCCAGTGAATTACTTTTGAAGTGCAGTCACTGTTTTGTAGGCAAACTTATCTACCGGCTTGTATACAGCAAGATCCCACAAATGACACAGAGAAGAATGAACTGTTAATTTGTTTTGGTGGCGCTGATCGAGGGGAGAGTTGCAAACAGAGCAGTGGAATCTTTCACGTCCACCTGGACAGGTACACAGAGTTCTAATGAAAGGTCATTGACCTGAAATGTTAACTCTGTTTCCCGCTCCACAGATGCTGCCAGACCTGCTGAGTATTGTTAGCATTTCCAGTTTTTATCAGCGAAAAACAGAGCCTTGGTTTAAAGATTGATCGGAAAGGCTGCTCTCCCTCAGTACTGCACTGATCATATGCTTACAGATTATATGCTTAAAGGCTATCGTGGGGTTTAAACCAGCTCAGGATTAAGAGTGAAACTGGCTCAAACTGACAGATTCCTGCTCACCTCTTTTGTTAAGCTACATTCAAGAACCAATTGTATGTTTTTCTGGGGCTATGATATTGCATGTGGATCTTGCAGGACCAGAATAACTTGAACAGGAACTGGACATGGGCATGTTTACTTGAAAATCACAACTTATCATTCAGTCTCTGACTGCCGTAACTGGAGCAAGTGCTATTTGTAGCCCAGTAATAGAGAAGCTGCATCAAGGGTCCATATGAGCAGGCTGGGCCACTTGGCTTGCAGACGGCCAGCAAAAGAATAGTGACAGCTAGCAGTGGTAGCAGTGTTTGTGTTGCCACTAGGAGGCAGTGCCGTTTCCAGAGATACTGGGAACAAGATGTTCCTCAAGTGGTCACAGAAACAGATTCTCATTTACTTTGCTTCACTCATACAGGAGATAAGACTGCCATTTGCAGCATTGTTATAAAGCAAATTGGACACAAGGTATATCTGGGATGAAATCACTCTCAGTGATATCTTTTCGCATGAATTTTCCTACATGCTAATTTAAAGTACTCTTTTAAGCAGTTGAAATGGATTTAACTTTAAATGGGTTAATGAGTGTGCTGAAACTGTGTTCATCCAATGTTCATTATACCGATCACTGGGAGCAACGTCACTGCATTCCTTAACCCCTCCTTCCCCTCCCCAAGGCCATTTCTTCAGTCCTATTTCCTAGCATCACTTTCCATCACTGATGCTTTTGCCTTGCGAATTTCAGGCTTCTGTCATTCGTATCCTTTATCCTTTATAAAATGACATCAATAGCATTCAATATTCAAACATGTTCTTTAATCAACCTCCAATTTGCTCAGATGATCCCGTGATAGATACAGATGTGGAAGGTTATTTGGCCCATTCAATGTCACCTAGAATCTCCTACAGTCTCCTCCATTGGCAGCAACAAACTGTTTTTGTCTCCACCACCCGACCCATAAGTCAGCTCCACATGTTGATCACTCTTTGTGTGAAGAACTTCCTGACATCAATCCAAAACTTGTCATTCACCAGTTTGAACTTGTGGCCCCTTGACCTGTTGTGATGGTTTAGTTGGAAGTTGTGTTATGGATCTACATTTACTATTTTGTATACATCGATGAGGTTCCTTCTCAGTCACTTCCTTTGCGAGGCTAAATGGCCTAAAATTTCACATCTAATTCTACTAATCCGTCTCACTGCTACTCCCAGTATTAACCAAGAATAAATGATCACTAAACAAACCATACCTTGATAAACAATTGCAGGGACTATTGTTAAGTTGAAAAGAGATTAAATCGTTTTTCATTTAAATGTGCCGTCAGTAGCAGTAGCAATACATTCAATATTAAGGTGTCAGCCTTTGCTCAGTTGGTAGCACTCTCTGCTCTAAGTCAGAAGATCATGGGTTCATGTTCCACAATTTTGAGCAAACAAAAATCAAGGCTGATGCTACAGTGCAGTACTGAGGGAGTGCTGCACTGTCGAGGGTGCTGTTTTTCACATGAGACGTTAACCTGACAGCCGGCCTGCCCTCTGAGGTGGTACTATAGGTAGAAGAGCTAAGGTGTTCTCCCTAATGTTTTGGCCAATATTTATCCCTCAGCTAATATTATTGAAACTGTTTACCTGGTCATTATCTCATTGCTGTTTGTGGACCTTGCTTTGTGCAATTTGGCAGCTGTGTTTCCTACATTACAGCAGTGACCGTATACTTAAAATGGAAACATTTGCAGAGCTTTGATTAAAGAGCAGGGGATTATGTCTAATTGGATAGCTCTTTCAAAAGGCAAAGACAGGTAAAATGTACCTCTTCTGTGCTGGATGATTCTATGACTACTCCTCAGAAGTACTTCATTGGCTGTGAAGCGCTTTATCCTGAGATCATGAAAGGTGCTATATAAATGCAAGTTCTTTCTTGTATAAAGGAGGCAATGGGGGTAATTTTAACTTCTTGCGAGAGTGTAAAATGGGTAATAGTGAATCAGCTACTCGCTTTCCATCACAATCGATTTTATTTCTATTGATTTCCATGCCGATGCATCAGCACCTGTTTTACACAACGTCAACATTACCCACTAACCTCTGTATCCATGACTCAACCCACTGGGGGCTAAAGGGAAGCAGCAGGAGGCAGTGTAAAGCATGTACCTCGTCCCCTCCTCACCCTCCAACTGGCCCTTTTGCTTATGGCTGGCGCACTTCTAAATTAAAAAGGAATGAGTGGCCCTCCGAGACCACATGACTCCACTTAACAGCACAATCCTAACAACGCACCTCAATGGAAAAGCAGCCTGAGACACATTGGAGCCACATCAAGCATCAATCTGTAGTGAGGTTTTTACCTTGCTTCTTGTTCACAGTGGCACAGAAACCCAAAGGAAAGATTTGGGCTCGTGCCACTGACCTCTAAAAAATCCAACTGAGGGGGGAGGTTTTATATTTTACAAAATTGGAGAGCCAAATTAATGGGTCACCGATGACTGTGACTGTTCGAGAAGTTTTACAGCACGGTACAAATTGCTGAATCTTTCTTGGAGTAAAAAGAGAAGTTGATTGAACAAGTCTGGTAGATTTATTTCGAGGTTCCCTGGGGCTATCTGCATGAATGCTAAGAGGGGCCTTTCAACCTAATAAAGCAATCAATCACAATTTGCCTGAAACAACAGAGGTGGTCTGAGGGATTCAGTGCCTGTTTACCTTATCATTCGATCTGCCAGGGCTGCGCCTCTTGTTTTACCTCAGTGAATAATCAATATGATTAGCAGTGGATCTTCCCCCACTGCGACAGCATCAGATGGGACCTGCTGCCTGCTGCTAATGGGTAGGAGTGGTCGGGTATATCATACAAACAGTATTACCCATTGGTGGTCAGTGTTTCGGGGGCACAGGGTTTGCTGGCAATGATCGACATGGACTGGGACCATCTATCCTCAGGGCTGCTCCAACTCAAGTCTGCCTTAGAAAATACTCCCCAAGCTGCTTTCTGTGGGCAGGAATTCTCACAAGAACAGGATTTGTTCTTGGAAGATTGGCTGGCTACCATCACAAGGCACCATTTATTGCCCATCCCAAGTTCATAGGATCATGGAAACATACGGCACAGAATAAGGCCATTCAGTCCATCATGCCTGTACCATCTCTTGGAAACAGCTCTTCAATTCATCCCACTCCCCCTGCCCTTTCACCATAGTCCTGCAATTTTTGTATCTGCTTCCACTGCACTTTCAGGCAGTGCATTCCAGATAGCAATTTGCTGCATAAAAATAACTCCATATCTCTCCTCCAGCTTTTGTGACAATTATCTTAAATTGGTGTCCTCTCGTTACTAACCCTCCTGCCAGTGGAAGCAGTTTCTCTGGCAAGTTAAAAAAGATCTTGCATTTATATAGCACCTTTCACAACCTTGACATCCCACAGCACTTCACTGCCAATGAAATGCAGTCACTGTGCTAATGTAGGAAATGCAGCAGATAATTTGCGCGCAGCAAGGTCCCAATGCAGTAAATGACAAGATCATCAATGTTAGGTATCAGTTTTTGGATAAATATTGGTATGGAAAGCAGAACTCACCTGTTCTTTGTTGAAAAGTAATGTGAAATCTTTGACATCCACCTGAGAAGCCAACCGGGGCCTCACTTTAAAGTCTCATCAAAAGATGCCACCTCTGACTGTGCAGCACTCCCTCAGTACTGCATAGAGTTTTTAGCCCACAAGAGGTGTTCAAGTCTCTGGAATGGGGCTTGAACCCATAACCACAAAATCCAACTGTTATGACCAGGTGAGAAAGGGGTCTAGGGTTCCCTCTTAGCCTTCACCTGGTCTTACCATAACAGGGTTTAATTTTAAACACACAGTTTGTTTAGCTCCCCCTGAGTGAATCCTTGTTCACTAACTTCCAATTATAAAGCAAAGAAACTGGCCAAACAGGTTTTCTTAGGTTTAAAGAAAAAAGGATGAACTTTATTAAACTTAAACTTAAATTCAGTTAACGCCCATGCTAGCATACATACGCGATACACGTAGCATGCATACACGATACACACATGCAGATAGAGACAGAAATGAGCAGAAGAAATAAAGTGAAAAAGTTTGAGGCAATATCTGAAGATGGTTTTGGTTACTTTTCGAGCTTGCTGCAGAGTCCTTGATTGTAGGTAGGTCTTGCTTTTCGTTGGGACCCAGTATTCTCCTTAAACCTTAGTCAGTGTAGGCGACTTTTCTCTCTTGAGGTTCATGTGTCCTCAGTGGGTCCAGAAGCTTGTGAGAAAGAGATGGGAGCAGACAGGAGATGTCTTCTCACTCCAGGAGCAAACTGCAGTCTCTCTGTTCAAAACTCTTTTTACAATTCAGAAAAACCAAGTTGCCAAGCAGACTAGTCACATGACCAGATGGTCTGATCACATCTGTTTGTGGGTTCAGCCATCCCAGCAGTCATCCTGAAATTTGAGCTCCCTCACCTTCAATGTCTGGTGCTCAAAGTCCATTGTGGGTTAAATTTGATAAGGGAAGTAACCCCTTTGTCTCCACAAGCATTGTTTGTTAATATGCAAATGTCTTTCTAGCCAAGGGCCTGGTGATTTCTTTTTTAAACAAGTTCTTTCTTCACTTCAGCAACAGTTTTCAAATCAATGTTCATGACAAAATTAATTTGCCTCATTCTTGGCAGGTGTGGGGGGGTCTGCATAACATCAACCATAAAGCTTTTTAGGTCTCAGACTTGGCTGAGAATTGTACAAAAAATGTTCATCCTTCCTCCTTGGGTTCTTTTGAGTTCTGATGAAAGGTCACTGACCTGAAACGTTAACTCTGCTTCTCTCTCCACAGATGCTGCCAGACCTGCTTTATTTCAGATTTCCAGCATCTGTAGTATTTTGCTTTTATTATTCATCCTTCTTCCTTGGGTTCTTCTGACCCCTTTAGGAGGCCTCTTCCTCTTTAGCTGCTGCCCAGCAGTGTTGCTGCAATACTGCATGGACATTCCACCCTTACA